>NC_090932.1:995929175-998429175 GCF_040938575.1 Ambystoma mexicanum
ACACTTTGACAGTGCGCACATCAGTTCTGCCTCCAATGTCTATAGCATGATGCAATGGTGCCCAGAGCTGTTTTGACAATTCACACGCACTCTCTTTTCTAAAAAGGGAAACCAATGTATTGAGCTAGTAGTGTACAAATGAATCCGTCTCAGGACATGGGAATTCCTTAAAGGGGTACTGCTTGTGATTGTTCTTGGCTTTATGACTACGGAAATGTGAGAAGGTCCCTACGCAGTTCTTCCGGGCCAAGCCTCATCTGTCCATTGGTGACACATGCCCTATGACTACTGTACCCCGAAGCCCCATGCACATGCAGGGGACTTTGCTAAATTCATCACATCAGAAAAGCACTCTTCTTTCTCCTTAAGGCCTTCACCTTTCCTATGAGCCTTTGCCAAACACCTAAAGAGAAATACATAAAGGAGATACAGTCTCTCTTCATGATCAGTCAGGCATAGAACTCTTCCATTTTCAGCTGACAGTGAACCAGGCAGTCTGCATCACTGCCTAGTGAACAGATAGTGTCCCACATGCCTTAATCCAGAATATGCTTAAAACTAGTCTGCCTCCAGTTGATGAAATACGATGCAGTATCTGAAACTGTCCTATCATTCTTTGATCTAGCACTATTTCTCTTTTCTCTCCTCACTCTCCTTATCTCTTCCTTGCACACTGCCAAAGATGAGGTATAGGTGTGAGTGCACCACTGAATTCCTTATTCCTTTCAATAAGTTATCATTAACTGGTTGCAGTTTGGGAAAACCTATTGAAACGTGGTGACTCTGGCAACTTGTCCATGCTGACCCATATTGATCTCTCTGTGGCCTACAGATATATGTATCATACCATCCTGCTGCAGAGAGAATAATCCATTTCAATGGTCTCCAATGACATCATGAAATCATTCTCTTTCATCAGGGACAGAAAGCAGAGCGTGGGATTATGTTACTTAATTTCATTACACATCACAGTTTCCTATGTGGGTCCACAAGAATTATCCCTCTCGCTTCTGCTTTCCAACTTGTATGTCAAGGTAATATGGGAAATGTATAGTGCACACCATTTCCTTTTTAATACCTATGCTGATCATATGAAGATGTGCCTGCATATACCAGGGGTAGCTCATTGTGACTCCATTTTCAAGATGCTACTTGACATTGAATTGTAGATAAGCAGCAACTGTATCAAGGGCAATGGCTCAAAAATCAAAATCCTTGAATAAACAACCTATCCTCCTCCTGAATGTTCTCTTCGAGTCGGTCTCTATCAAACGTTAGGTTCTTAACTTTGGGGTTTTCAACAACACCAAAATAGGTGGCAACTGCCTAAATAGCACCAAGGCCCAAAACTCATTCTTCCAGCTAAAGGGACAATGCAAGATTTTCCCTCACATACCAAAAGAAAATTATAACAATGCAGTAGGATATCTAAGTCATGATTAGACTTCAGCAACACCACCTATGCAATATTCATCGCCTACCAAATATGGGGTCTGAGAAAGGACCAGAACTCATCTGGTCACCTGATACTGAGGTTCAAAAAATATTCGACCTCTTACATACATGAGAAACCCCTACTCACTCCAATCTGCAGAGAGAATAAAGTACAAGATGTTTTGATTCACATTCAAGAGCATCCACGATTTGACCTTCTACTGGCTTGTAGACAACATCTAGTATTAACAACTTTTAAAAGGTCAGAGTTTGTCAGACTCCAATCGTCATACAGTAAATGACTGCTGCTGCAGGAATAAGAGATAGCAGTTTCTAGACCTTCTTATGTGGAGATCCTTGTCCGCCCCCCCGTCCTCAACACACAAACAACTATGTAATTCCCTTATACATTTCAGGCAATCATCCAACACCTTCCTCTTTTGATAATGCTGCTCCTTGCTCCATCCATGTTTTTTCCTCCAGAAATGTCTCACTTACTCCGACCAGTCCCTCCTTTAACTCACTAACCTATCCCATTTTGTGGTATTGTTCACCCTGATTCTTGGTGGACTGGGCCTAAGAGCAATTCAGTTTCTAGTGTGCGGCATGAATTAAAATGTGTGTTAAATGACCAAATATTTAATTACAAATTTACAACTGTTAAAATGGGACACAGGAAAATGCATGTTACTGCGTGTGCTAAAACCGCTCTGCCACTTGCGCAATGTGTGCTATGCGTGCTATCTAAAAGTTGCTTGTTTTATTCTAATGGATGAAATTGGGGGAGCATTGAAAGCTGGGGACTATCACACAGTACATGAAGTCAACCACTAAGGAGGTAAATGGTTGATCTCAAAGTCCTCTCGTGAAAATTCTCATTTAGATCCAGGAGTTTCTTTCATGCATAATATGATACTAGTAATGCAAGGCCAGCCCTTCGTCAAATATTATCTTACATGCTGTTATTTATGTATATATATTTATATAGGAGGAACAATGATCTTTTGATCACAAAATAACGTACACTAGCTAAAAAATCAGATTTGACGGGAAGCACTGAGCTTCTTACAATGGGGTGAGTTTGAGGGACATTCTGACCAGGTTGTGGAGGGGAGTACATTGAACAGTCACCAGGGACAATACATAAGACGACATACATAGATTAATGTCAATCAACATTGCACATTTTTTAGTGTAGGTTGTCGTTATAGACAGTCATGCTAGGGATGTGAACATGATGGGTGAAATGCTACAGTGGAGGCAGAGGAAATGAGGGCAAAGGCAGGTTAGAGGTGAGGGATACAATGTCAGCTAGCAGGGAGATGAGAGGGGGGTTAAGAGCAAGCGCAGAGGTGTGGAGGTTGGCTTTTAGTTTGGCATTGAACAAATCAGTGTTAACCGTTTCTCAGATGTCCGGGGAAAGAGAATTGCATGCAAGTGGAGCAAGAAGAGAGCAAGAACAGAAGTGAGAGTAAGCACAGAGATGATGAGGATCCAAAAGGGTGTTTAAGGATTGTGGGGTGCCAGTAATTTGAGGCAGACAACTGCTTGTAGTTTTCTCAGTATTTGACGTACTATTTTTAACAGAAAATGCAAAGAAATCTAACTAAACTTACTCTACCAGGGGATTCCCTACCTAGTCTAGGATCTAAGGGAAAATCTGCTAGCATGCACACACTGGCCCTGACACTAAACAACAGAACAGTTTAATCAAAGCATAAACAACATAAATGAAAGATTACCAAATAACCAGTGTCTTGGATGACTCATACACTTCTATCCTGTGCCATAAGAAAGAGCAGCCTCTTTGCCGCTTCTGTCTGTCTTACAGCTACCACAAACATCTTTTTTGTCTTCTGGACTGCTTCTCTCTCTTTCAACGTCAACAGTCATAGCTTTACAGATTGTTGATTAGTTCTTTTAACAAGCACCAAGCTCCCTTCCACAGCTTTATGTACACATTCTTGTTTCCAGAAGATCCCCCAAAGCTGTATTGCCACTCTTCCTGCCTTGGATAACCTTGTCACGCCTGTATCAGAGGATTCTGTGTTTATAACAGCTTCAACAACTTCAAAACAAACAGTGTTCAGATCATAATTGGGCTAGTTTCGCCTTAAAAGAGATATGTCTACTGGTCTGGGTAATGCTTGTTCTTCTCGTGACTTCAGCAACTTCTACAATTAATAAATAATTGTTCTGAATGTTACAAAAGTCATATTTCTCTATAGAAACAAATTTAGGTACACACAGGCTCTGATGGTGAACTTTCTCTTATAGACTGGCGTTCCCTTTTGTCCGTGCTGCTTTCTACTTTAAGGTGGATCCGGAAACACAGTTTAATTCACACAACCTCTCTTTGATGTTAAACATTCCTGTAACACTTCGGGGAAGTCAGCTTCTACTTCTTGAATGATTAAGGGTAGGGTTCATCTTCTTAATATGAGACATGCAACCACTCTGGTAATAGCTTCAATGCAACATTGGGATAAAGAAAGGCTTCTTTCTACGTGAGCACTTTAACTTGTGCAGAAAAAAGATGTGTTACAATTCCCTTTTTTATAATGACTTCCCAGGAATATAAACAACTCTACTCACTTCTTACATGCAAGCTTCAATTCAGCTTGTTACAGTTACCGGCAAGGAGTTTCTGTTGATTTGGAGTATGGAGCTTCACTCACTGGCTATAAACTCACAACAGTTGCGGGCTGCTTCAACTTCCCGACTTTCTTTCTTCTGCTTCTACTGCTATAGGTATTCTTGGGACCCACACCCCTCTTCAGTACGGGTGTCTAAGATCCATCCTCAACAATGGAGAATCTTCTTTTCTCCACCTTCCCTTTGCTTGCTGCTGCACGCGGGTCTCGGTTAGGTTCACAACTTCAGCTCAGCATTCACAGCAATTAGGCAAAGCTGGAAATGACTGCTAGTTTCTCCCAGTCTCTTGCATTGTAGCCACAACCAATAGGGGTTGTGAGCATAGGACCAACTAAGAAACTGCTGGTGAAATGTGCTCTTCTCTCGTCCCGGTGTCCCTTCTGCGGTCAGACGTCATAGTGAACTAGCAGCCTCGTGATCTGCTACTGCTGCTGACTGTCCAGCTTCTTTCTACTGCTCCTTCCTGCTGCAGTCTTTTATGCCTCTCAGGTGGGGTAATTGGTTTCAGTTACAGGCCCTTAGTGTTAAATGCCTGACCATGTCAAAGGCAGTTAGGCCTGCCTGTCTGTCCTTTACTTCTACAAGCCACTTCAGCCCTCTTCTTTGTCACAGTTCCTAAGGTAATCTACGATATTTAGTACATTTTACTTTATTATTTTTATCAGAAATTTTACTTCCCCGGATGTTTTTGGAAGGATTGTGGGTATAGACAGAAGCTGCAACACGTTCACTACTCTCAATAGTGTAACTTTTGATATTGAGGACATTTAGGGATAACAAAGCACTGCAACAATCTAGAGTCAATTGTCCAGGAAGGGATAAAGGCCTAGGTTATAACAAACAGCAGAGGTGCAACCCCTAGAAGCAAGTTATCTGGACATAGAATTTCCATAAGTGCCAAATCCAGCCATAATATTGTGTAACATCCCATCCAGAGCTAAACATTATACTATGCTTGATTTAAAGAATGCTTTCTTTTCAATCCCCTTCCATGAAGAGTCACAGCATTTGGCCTCATTCACTAATTGCGAAATTAAGTTGAAACATACTCATTTACCTCAGTGGTACTGTAAATCACCCTCATTATTCAACCAAGTGCTCCAGATGGATGTAGGGAATATACAGCTTCACAGTGCAGTCATCCAATATGTGGACGAACTATTGATATGTTGCACCACGGAAGAAGAGTGCAGGAAACTAATGACCGTATTCACAGAGAAGGGGTACAAAGTAGAAAAAGAGAAAATGCAAGCGGAGCGAGAGCAGAGGGAGAGCAGTCACCTGCAGTCTCTCTACACTGTCTATCCTGTGAGAGTTCATTAATACTGCTATTCCCCGCGGAGAGCGGAGCGAGAGCAGAGGGAGAGCAGTCACCTGCAGTCTCTCTACACTGTCTATCCTGTGAGAGTTCATTAATACTGCTATTCCCCGCGGAGCGGAGAGCAGAGCGAGAGCAGAGGGAGAGCAGTCACCTGCAGTCTCTCTACACTGTCTATCCTGTGAGAGTTCATTAATACTGCTATTCCCCGCGGAGCGGAGAGCGGAGCGAGAGCAGAGAGAGAGCAGTCACCTGCAGTCTCTCTACACTGTCTATCCTGTGAGAGTTCATTAATACTGCTATTCCCCGCGGAGCGGAGAGCGGAGCGAGAGCAGAGGGAGAGCAGTCACCTGCAGTCCGCTGCAGACAACGCAGACAACGCGGACAATGGCTTCAACAGAGATGTCAACAGAGGTACGAAATTTAAGTATAGCGCCTGATACACATCTCTTGTACTCTGTGAACACCACAATAACGGACCTTACTCCAGAACTATCCCCCCGAATTCTACGTAGTTCACTGAAGCCGAACGAAGATCCGAAGCCAAAACCCAAATCCATGTTGCCCACCCAAAAACAGAAAGAACAGAAAAATCAGCGGCCACCATCGAAAACAACGAAACCAACGATAATCACTCCACTGTGTAGCAAAACCTCAATAAACATGGCGAAAAACTTTTTCTTCCCGAACCAACCACCAGAGGCTATAGGAAATTTTCAACAGGGGCACGAATGCTTTCACCAGATCGAGACAGGATCTCGGTGTGTCTCGAAGTCCACCCCTGGGTCAGTAAACACGTCAACAAGCCTGTTACCGGACAAAACTCCAATTAGGAGGAATAGTACAAACACCCATCAAGAAGCAGAAACAATAGATTCACCCGGCAAAATGATTGAAAATAAACACACTTTTCCACCCCTACCTGTGTCCCCCGCCCCCGCAGCGTTCCGAACTCAGGGATCGCGACCCATGGATCTGGCGACTTCTGAAGGAGTATGGCCGTCTCCCTCCACACCGTGCGGCCCGGCCGGGTCTGCCTGTCCATCTCGGAAACGAGACGAGTGGTGCTCGGGACTTTCCCGTCGAAGGATGGACGGCCCATGCACCTGGGCATCCGGCTAGAGGTAAGGGGTGTGTGGCCCCGGGAGGAGGGAGGATAGAGGAGAGTGAAACCAGGGCGATCCAGAGAGAGCGGAGAGACACGGCGAAAAAGCGGATCCCTAATACGGAGAAAATTTCGTCTGCAAAGCCCGCCCACTGCAGCTTGAACTCGCAGCCGGATATACGGGGCCTCGTAGGGGGAGCCACGACGGGCGAAGACCGCGGTGTGGTTTAAACGACCAAACTGGTAGAAGTACAATACCACGCCTCACAAATGTCGCCAGAAAAAAATCTTTATGTTCGCTCTGTCTCCCTAGCAGTAGGCGGAGAGGACCTAACTGGACCTGGAACAGACGAGGTAGGGGCAAACAAGACTTGTGATAACTCAATGGATATGTCAACTGAACAAAGGAGCCCATGTATACTTACATTCCCGGACTCCACTTTAGAACCCGAGACAGTTACCAAAGGGGCAACCTCAAGCAAATTCCCCCAGGGTGTCTTCAAACAAAGCCAAAAACGAAAGAAACTGTCCTCGGCAAATGCAAAAACAAAAGCATCGAGAGCCAAGAAGACTTGCAAATCAACCCTTACGACGCCCCTTCTGTCGAGTGCCCTGAAAGATTTCATAAACAAACAATTTAAAACAAAATTGGCTCATCCAAAAGAATTGTCAGATGAAGAAATCCTAGAGGCCATCCTGGATTTACAAACAGTGAGCAAATCACGGAAAATAACTTTGGGGACGTCTGGCCTACGAAACCAGGTTTTGACATCAATACCTGAAAGAATACATCCAAGTGTAGACAAAGAAATTTTGGAAACTATGGAAAACAAAAACCAAGCTGAGAGAGGAGAACGAAACAAAGATCATATATGTGTCCCGGCGATGCAAAGCGAGAAAAATCCAGTAAGCAGGAATATAGAGGGAGAATCTCGAGCTCCCACGGACAAATCATACAACCAGGAGGCAATCCAACAAGAAGTGCAAAAAATGTGGAGTCCCAAAACCCGTGGACAAGACTTACAAATTTCATCGACGCCCAAAAAAGCGCAACCAAGAAAATCTAGTTTAACCGCAATGCCATCGGACATATGCCCCCTTCTAGAACTTCGGAATCCGGATGTGGAGACCCCAATTCTGGAAGAGCTCAGTCTGGCTGCAATCCAACCACCTCTACAAACATCCCACTTTAGATCCCCTCCAAAGAATCGAAGACTAAGTGAAATTGCAGCCCCAGGAAACAAAGAATCTCCATAAAAAAAAAACGACCTCTCAGTCATCATGTCAGCTATTACCATCACTTTAGCCCCGTTTGGAAAGCTTTATGAAGCTATTAACGATTCAATCAAAGATAGTACGGTTTTGACTGCAATGATGCACAGTAAATTGATCTTCGTGGAAGGCTTTATCACAGCTATGGATCAAAAAAACAAAGAATGCAGTGACATTTGGGACAAAAAGTTGAGTAGGCTAGAGGACCTAATGTCCCGTCTAAATCAACCCTCTCCAGCCACAATAGAAAGAGAATCTCAGACCGAAGGGTCTTTTGTGTCTCGAGATTTAGCACCGATCTTCAAAAAGAAAACAGAAAAATATTCTCAAACGATCGGAACAATGTCCGACCAACAACAAACGAATGAAGTATCGGAAATGAGTACATCCGCAACAAAAAGCAAATCAGTATTGGAAATTTCAAGAACTAGTGATCTGAACGAAAATGAAAAACAAATGGAGTCGTCTCTGGACCGCCTGATGATAAAAAGAAATAAACAAAAGGAATTAAAAAAAACAACTAAGAGCTCATCTGTGCCAAATGAGAATTTAAACAACTCAGTAATTTGTACGTCCTCCTCCCCGAGATCGGTCGACGAGTTCATAGCGCAAAGCTCATTAATGGATCTTAGTGAGCATCTAGAGACACCCAAAGAAGGCAAAATGAACACTACGAACATGAATGTCCTGCATATTCAACCTACAAATTCCACCAGAGTACCCGACACTCGGGCACATGAAAAAAAAAAATCATCACCAGAAAGAATTGACTCAAGCCAGACGACAGGCTTAACTCCCTGTGACCCTCATAGACAATTGAATGAACCGACTGAGAAGTCCCACTGTGGAAACCCCCCCCCGGAGAAGGGGGAGGGACGAACAGATGAGACAGAGGGATTTCTTTGTATCGAAGACACGCCTCTCAAACATCTTCAGTTGACCAGCACATGATACTAAACCGGAATACGGTGCTGAAAATTCTTAAAAAGTCCAAAACTTTGCGAAATTTAAAATCGGACGATTTTACACTAATCGAGCCATATCATAGAAAACAACTAGCAAAGGCCTATCTGCATATTAAACGGAACGCCCTGAAGGAACTCTCGTGTGATGTCTACGCGGAACTAGCTAGTATGGGATTTAATCTAGTTGAGATGTCAACCACAAAACCTAAAGATGATACTAGACACATCTACAATACCTCCCCAAAAAGGAACTATAGGTATAAATCTAGAACTGAAGACCTATACAGAACTGGCAAAAGAGGGCAAAGCCCAGTGAAAATACCCTACTGGCCTCCAAAGTCAAGAAGGGACGAAAGCTCTGAATACAGACAAGAGAGGAGACAAAATTATAAATCTCTTCGAGATAAAAAAACAGATACATTCCTGCCCTGCCGTCATCAAGAACGCGGAGCTCCATTGAGGGAGATTCCGTCACCTGGAAAACAAACTAATACAACTAACGGTGAAACAGAAAAAGCATCAAAGAAAGATAAATGGACTTGGTTTTGCAGCATCTTATTACAAGGGCGTGGAAAATAGCAATCATTGGGGGTGGAATACCCAAGGAAATCCCCAACTGACGTGTCAACGACATGCTTAGAAAATGACATCTTAAGTATAGCATCTTGGAACACCAGAGGTTATGTACATCTCACTAATTCTGAGAGTCAGGATCTCAGTCGATATGATATCATATGCCTTCAAGAGACTTGGCTATGTGAAAAACCAGCGCTCGACGGCTACTGCATTGAATTATCCCCGGCCCACAAAGGACCATTTGGCCGCCCTTCATCAGGCCTACTTACAGCAATCCGGATGGGCTCGGGGGTCGAAATTCTAACGGTGATAAAGAGCACATACGAAATTTTGGCAATTTTGACCATATGGGATTCCAGAAAATCAAAGCAAAACCCTGGAACACAAGATGCAGTAGCTATAATAAACGTATATTGGAACCCCCAAAAGACCTCAACGGAAAAAATGTGTAAAGAAATAACAAACACAATTGACGAAATTGCCATGAACTACAAATCCTTCGATATTATCATCTGTGGTGATCTTAATGCCAACTGTGCAGCGCACAGTACGAACCAGATAAACCCATCTACTATCTCGAATGTGTCAAATAGGGGTGCGACATGGAACGGAATCATGAAATCTCGTAACATGTATAATTCGGCCTCAGTGACGAACTCCGAAACTTTGCTCCCAACCTGGGAACGAGGAGAATCTGCAGCAACCCTGGACTATATTTTCGTCTCTGAATTTTTTCATCGCAACATTGTTTCTTTCAGTGTGATTAAAACTAAGCAGAGCGATCATAACCTGCTACATCTAAAACTTAAAAATAAGGCGATTGCATCGCAATTTTACATCCCAGAAATCGAAACAAATTCACAAAATACTCGTTTACGAATGACCGCTTCAGATGTCTCGAAACTGAAAGTTCAGTTCACAACCCTTATTTTAGATCGGACAGTGCAAGATGACGTGGCCAGATCAAGCTACATTCCTCTTCTTGTGGCCTTTAAGAAACCAAGAAAACTACTGAATCTACACTCGACCCAGCACACTCATGAATATAATGCAATGCTGGTCTCAAAACGCAGAGCTATACGGAAAAAAAGAAGATAAGCTAAATCCCTAAATCTTCCATCACTGTGGGACACCCTAACAGCGGAAACCAGAAATTACAAACAATGGCTGAAACACTCAAGAAACCTGCGATATCAAGCTGACGCAGAGGAGATGCTAAGGACATTAGCTAACAAAAAGTCTCGTGACTTCTGGTCATTGATAAATAAATCAAATAAGACAGCAAATTCTCACATAATAAATCCAGTTCCAGAAGAAACCTGGAACGCACACTTCTCGAAGCTTTTCCAAAAACCGGAAGAAAACGAGGTTGAGTTTATTAGAATGGCGGACTCACCATGGGTGGATTTATCTGACGTGAGTGATATCAAACTCACGATAATGAAATTAAACTCATCTAGAGCTGCGGGACCGGATGGCCTGGCAAATTGCAACCTTAAGGAACATCCAGATGAGTGGTCTAACCTCATCGCCGCAATCTTTAGTCTATGCAGGAAAAAAAGAACAGTTCCGGATTCATGGTCTAAAGCCTTGATCGTTCCTATTTTCAAAAAAGGCTCACGTGCGGATCCGGCGAATTACAGGCCAATAGCTCTCTCGGACGTCATTGGGAAGATCTTTGCCTCCATGCTTTTGTCTTACTTTCGAAAATGGGCGCTCTCTTGATCCTCTACAGACTGGTTTCCAGAAGAATGCAAGCACCAGCGCAAACATAATGTGTTTGACGCTACTCAAAGAAAAAGTTTTGACTGGTGGTCCCCGAATTTTTCTTGCATTTGTTGACCTATCTCAGGCCTTTGATCGAGTGGATCGACAGAAGCTCTGGATAAAATTGAAATCTTGGGCCTGTCCAAACGAAATCTTGGAACCCATAATTAGCCTCCATACAGACACACATATAAGAGTTCGCAACATAGGCCTCCTATCTAAATCCATCGCAACAGGTCGAGGAGTCAAGCAGGGCTGCCCTTTGGCCCCGGCGTTATTTATAACATACCTGGGAGACCTTAAGGAGAGTCAAATTAACATCAGAACATTTCCGCCTTAGATAGGTGGGACATCGATTCCAAGATTGCTGTATGCTGACGACCTGATTCTACTCGATCACACCCAAGTGGGTCTCCAGCGCCAATTGGATAATCTGTCAACATACATTCAAGATAACAATCTGGAGATCAACAAAGCAAAAACTAAGATTTTGATTCTACAAAAAATTCCCACCAAAAAAAAGGAGAGGTTCCACTGGCACCTCAGGGGAACACAAATTGAAGTTGTAGACTCGTTTAAATATCTGGGTGTCCATTTAGATACCTCGAAGAAATCGGGAACTATGCAAGCCAGCTTATGGGCAAAAACAAAAAATCTTACAGCACAGTTAAGAATGGTCGATCGGAAATATGGAAAGTTTTCACTCCTACCGGCTATAAATTATTATAAAGCTAAGATTGTTCCATCTCTGACCTACGGCATGGATGCCATACCCTCTTTTCCGCCTTCAACATGGCAAAAAATGGAAGGCCATATATGGAGAGCCGTCTTGGGTCTCCCAAATTCAACACCGATAGCTCCAATCAGGCGAGAGCTGGGTTTACTCTCTTTGAAGGCCGTAGTGGATCACAGTTCTTTGCAATTATATAGGAAAATCATTCACCCGGAGAGTCTCACAATCTACCAAATAATGGCAGTAGAACTGGAAAAAGGCTCAAATCAGTCTATGAATCAATGGGCCGCGGAGCAAAAACAAAAACTACGGCAAATAGCATGTACTGAGACAGAACTTAAAGAAAATCCAACGAGGATAAAAAAGAAATTTGAATGTTGGGACTGGATCAATACAGCTGATTCAGTTTCAGCGTGCAAACTCCTAGCTCATCTTCCCTCGAACCCCAACAAACTAAAAGAACCGATGGTGTACTGTAAAAAATATCCAGATAAGCGATTGATGAGAACCCTTTTAAGAGCCCGTCTAAATGTCTTACCGACCGGAGAAATTTTAGCGATAAGAGCGGGTTTGGAGAAACCACCCTGCAGATTATGTGCAGATCCAGATGACTTTGAATCTATAAAACATCTATTGATGAGATGTCCAGCTCTTCACCAGGCCAGGTGCACCTACTTCACCCCCCTGACGGCTACATCATTTGTAGGAAATGAAGATATTTGGTGGAACCGCCTAATCACAGGCGAAAAGCCTCGATGGCATACGGCGACTGCTAAACTCCTAAACCTGGCTTTGGAAAGAATAAATCGCACTCCGGAAGTTAGGTGATAGATGCATGGACAAGGATCTAAACCGTAAGGTTCGAACCATTCACTAGACAACATTAGAAAGGTTTTCATCCATTCCAGAAAGCGCTCTTGTAAAAATCTTTTAAAGATTAAATACAAGTAATAAAAAAAAAAAAATGCAATATTCCCAGGAAGAGGTCCAATACATAGGTCAGCTGATATCAAAGGAAGGGACGAAGGTAACACCTGCGAGCGCAGAATCAATAAAGAAGACACGCAGGCCAGAGACAGTGAAGGAATTACAGCAATTTCTAGACCTTTGCAATTATTGTAGTGTATTGGTCTTTGAATACAGCACATACATCAGTCTGCTCTTAAAGGGACTCAAGGAAACACAGGAATACAACAGTGATATGGCCTGGTCATGTGAAATGATAGATGCCTTTAATAAGCTGAAGTTAGAAATGAGCACAGCTCCCATATTAGGGATCCCTAATTTTAATGAAGAATTATTTTTATTTTACCATCAAAATGGAATAATGATTACGGCTGTCCTCACACAGAAAACTACCATGGGACATAGACCATTTTACAGTGCAATATTAGATCCAGTAATGAGAGGTCACTGCCCATGTGAGCAAGCATTGGCTGCAGCATTCTTTGCAATTGAGAAGTCAACTAGTATAACAATGGGCTGTCCACTCAAGTTATGAATTGAACATGCTTTATTTACCATTCTTGAAAAGCCCAAAAGTACATTAACTACCAAGAGAGCATCAGGCTACAAGGTAATGATATCAAACCCAATGATCTAAATTGTCAGATGTCAAGTGATGAACCCATCCAGATTAATAGCAGAACCAGTGAAGGAGGGAAATTATGTGCATGATTGCAACAACTATACTGAATACCATGAAGCGATAACCCATGTCAATGAAAATGCACTAGGAGGGGGGAATTATTCTCATCATTGATGGGTTATTGTCAATAGACCAGAGCACAGGTGAGAGGAATAGTAGCACTGCAGTGGTGAAGGCAAGAGGGAATGACAGCTTTGAGACAGTGCTAGATTGTCAGCGCATTTCTCAGCACAAGTGGCAGAGTTGGTAGTGTTGATATTGGTGCTTGAAGAGCAGGAAGTGGAAGCAGTAAAGGTGTTTTCCCACTCCGCCTATGTGACATCAACAGTACACACATGACTGTCAAAATGAAAAAGGACGGGCTTCCTGCGCGCAGTCAGCATACTCGTGCAGCATGCACCAATATTAGACAGGCTCATATAAGCACTTGAGGACTTCTGTCTGGCATTGATGTGGTGAAGTGCTAACTGTCTGGCTTTTTACTCAATTTTTCTAAAAGGTGTGCTTGAAAATACACCATTTTAACCAATTATTTAATAAGAATTCTCCAGAGGGTAAACCCATCAAACCCCCCTTTATTGGTTCAGGCTCCCAAACTACACTCCGATGAAATGGCATATTTGGGAGAAATATTGAAGCCCCTCCATTTAAACAATTCACCAGCCACCACTGCTTGTCGGAATTGAAGAAATGAAGAAGTGTGAAATTTATATAATGATATTTGAAGTTGATTATGAAGTGGTATGACTTTATTACTGGAGTGATGAATAGAGGATGAGGCACTCAAATTAGTCATTGACCCAAGCAGTGAACTCACAGGAGAATGTGATTCTCTTTCAGTGATTGTGATTTTCTTTCAGTGATTGTGATTTTCTTTCAGTTGTTAAAGAGTATATCCAAGAAGGTGCAAAGGAAATGGAGATTAATGTCAGGGGAATGGAGGGAGTAGTAGATGGTGACAGTGATCATCACAGCGACTAGATATTCAAAGGACAAATTGGAGGGTAGAGTGGGTTGATAAGTAAGCAATAAATACCTTCTTGGTAAAGTAGGGCAAGATCAACAACACTGGTTTATTAGGCTAAATGAATGTCTCTTAGCCGTCTGAATTCTTAAGTTCTAAGAGAGATGACAGGTGGTGTAAATCAAGATTTAAATCACTGTACCAATGAGCATACAGTCCTTTAGGAACGTGTATATGTAATGGGTGGGATTGAACCAGAATAACGGAACCAACTCAGGAAGATGGAAATGTACTGTTTTATTAACAATTATCTAAAACAGGGAGTTTACAACGAACATCAACGTAAGTATGCTCAGTCTCTCAATGACCTCTACAAAATATGTTTTTTAGATGAAAAATACGTCAGAGTGACATCATACTACGTGGCAATAGTGAAATAAAAACTAACGGGATCAGGATTGGTTAAGGGAGATATCTAAGTATACTTTTCTGTAGGAGCTTGTATTGTTATTGGTTGTCTATTTTCAGGTGCACAAAGTATGCCTACCTCTAAAAAACATGTAATTTCAGAAACATTAGATACGCACTTTCTCATTGGTCTTCAAACTACAAGGAATTTCGTTATATGGACTAATATAATTGGTTGGCAAGTTTGTGCCACGTCTGGAAAATTCGGTTCATTTAGCAGCACATAAGCCAAGACCCAGGTGCAGGGAGGTAGGACATGAAGTTATCTCCCCACTGTCAGAAATATTGTTTGGGGGAGTTACACCTAATCTTGTGGTATTTTGTTATGGTGGTAAAATGGTGGTATATGTTATTGTGGTAAAGCATTGGTGTCGTCCCTATCTAGAGTAGCAATGCTCCCCTCACAATATGCTCTAATTCCTGTATTTCATCCCAGAGCCTCATACAAAGTAAAAGTTACAGGACTTATTACAAAGGTATTTTGACAGTGTCACTGCCTTTCACAAGCAACTTGTCTACAATGCTGGGGTATGCTCTATCAGCCAAATCATAAAACATTTTCCATTTTGAATGGTCCACCAGACATGCATGCATCACACACTTTAAAACTTACTATGAACACCAAAATTCATTTCAGGTGTTACCACCTGTGGTAAAATGTATTACAACCTGCAGTACACTCAGGCTTTTACCTGTAACCTCACACCCTCTTTGCCAGTGAGTGCATTTATGCACATAAAATTCAACCAAACTGTCTTAGTTTTTAAAAACAGTTTTTATGTACACTGTTATTTAATCTACTCAGAAAATGTGTCATGCAGTATAAACTTCGTACTAAAAGAGAACATCCCAATTATTGCATCTTACAATTTGCATTCATTAATGAACGCCTTTGTTTTTTTCTCTTGTTACTGACTTTCTACTCCGATACACTTAGCAGCCGGCGCAGTCTGAGAGAGAAAAGAGGAGAACAAAATAACAGCAAACAAACCCTTTTTTTCCTGAATGTCCAAGTTATATTAATTTTACATCAACGAATATTTCACATGAAAGAAACCTGCCAGCGTGGCTAACTATTAAAATGCATCCATTCAGGCGTGCACCTCACATATTGACTGGTTTATATTCATCTTGGAAACTGGTAATATTCCTGCACTGCTGTCTCTGGAAAACCCCTCTTTTTTGGTTTGGCAGCAATAAGAGGTATTGCGAACTTTGCATACCCAGGCAGCCCACAAAGAGGACACGACTTGTATGCCAGAATCTCTTCTTCCCCCATCTACCCCCCATCTCCTCAGCTTCAGCCTGCCATCTGCCAGGAAGCTTCTGAACTTCTGCACTGCATGACCGACTAAACCCCCCCTCTCTCTTGCTTTTAAAGGCTATACCTGTAACTCAACAGAATCCTTCCCCTTTGACAATCATGCCACTGAAACCTATGTGGTATTACTGTTGGACAGCAAAATGATACTTTCCCCTTCCTATTTGGCTTCCTGGCTTAACAATAATGCTTTCAGAAAAGCACATTCCATTTTCGGAATCTGTGCCATGCTGAGATAAACCGCACAGCAAGAAAAATGTTTACACATTTTAACTCCATTGCAAAAAAGCACTAATTTTCAGTTCATCTCAACTGGGACCATTTTGCACTAATTTCCTAATGAAAGGTTACACATTATTGGGAAGGGTTGGTTAATTGATTAGCTCATGTTAGTATGTTTGTACATAGTTCAGATTGGACAGATGATCTGTTTGCCTGAACTAGATCATTTTAAAATAAGGCCATTGCCAGAATGTGTGCCTTTCATTTGTAATGTACATCGACCATTCATGATGTCGTTTTTTTCTACATGCCCTAAACCACCCAATAAGCCTCTCATCACCCATGCCTTCTGCCATGAAATTGTCTTTGTAATTGGCCTTGCAGAATATCCTTGCCTTGTCTTTGGGAATGCACGGGAGTGAGGGCACTCACTATCTTGTCTGGGACTTCAAATTCAAGCACTATTTCCATCCTTGGCTCACGTGATGGTCAACCACAATTTGATTGATTTTGCAGCTATTAAATTCTTTAAATGAATTAAAGTTTGGCATCCTTTGTGTTCCATCTTGCACCTTAATACGAGAAGGTTCATCCTCTGCATACTCGTTCTTCTTCAGAGCAAATAGCTGACCTTGCTTCTTGAATCTTGACTCCAGATCAGGCAGCCTTGCCCTTCAGCTTCACAAGCCTATTATTCTTGCAGCAACACGGTTTCTATTCTAGCTTCATGGGTTCTGGCCTACTAATTTCATGACACCAATGTCCAGTTTCTATACAACGGCTGCTTCCCCTGCATTCTATTCACTACTCCTAGCCAGCATCTATGAGGACTTAATCTATATGATGAGGTCCAACAAGGCTGAAACACGTGTCTGGGTTTGCTGTTGGAACTCTTGTTCAAAGGAGGATTGCCTGGCATTATGGTGCTCGACTGTCCTTGTGGGTGGGACAAAGATTGATATGCAAATGGCTATTCCTCCTTTGTGAAAAGTACAGTGAGAAAAAAGTGATGGCTGCAAACTCTCAAAGTGGATAAAACCACTGAACAGGTTAATATGCCGTGTTCTTTCTGGAGATGGGCGCCTGCTACCTTTTTTGTATTTTTGAAATAAACTTGGGTTTGGTCACTCAAAGGTACCTGGGGGAACGCAGACATAGACCCCTTGCTCACTGTGCTTAGAGAGGAATAGCTCCACTCACTGATGAGGCCCAACAAGGCTGAACCACGTGTATGGGGTTGCTGTTGGTACTCTTGTTCAAAGGAGGTTTGCCTGGCAATTCTTTGCTGGACTGCCCTTGTGGGCGGGACAAAGACTGATATGCAAATGAATATTCCTGCTTTGTGAAAAGGACAGTGAGCAAAAAGCGATGACTGCAGACTCTCAAAGTGGGCAAAAACCATTGAACAGGTTATAATGCCTTGCTCTTTCTGGAGAGGGGAGCATGCTACCTTTTTTGTATTTTTGAAAGGAGCTTGTGGTTGATCAACCTACGTTACCTGGGGGAAAGACCCCTTGCTCACTGTGTTTAGAGAGGTATAGCTCCACCTCACTGATGAGGCCCAACAAGGCTGAACCACGTGTATGGAGGTTGCTGTTGGAACTCTTGTTCAAAGGAGGATTGCCTGGCATTTTGGTGCTGGACTGCCCTTGTGGGTGGGATAAAGACTGATATGCAAATGGATATTCCTCCTTTGTGAAAAGTACAGTGAGCATAAAAGTGATGGCTGCGGACTCGCAAAGTGGGCAAAAACCACTGAATACGTTTACATGCTTGTTCTTTCTGGAGAGGGGCACCTTCTACCTTTTATGTCTTTTTTAAAGGCACTTGGGATTGGTTACCCTAAGTTACCTGTGAGAATCCAGATGTGGACCCCTTGCTCAGTGTGCTTAGAGAGGCATAACTCCACCTCACTGATGAGGCCCAATAAGGCTGAAACACATGTATGGTGTTGTTGTTGGTACTCTTGTTCAAAGGAGGTTTACCTGGCATTTCGGTGCTGGACTGCCCTTGTGGGTGGGACAAAGACAGATATGCAAATAGAAATTCGTCCTTTGTGAAAAGTACAGTGAGCAAAAAGCGATAGCTGCGGACTCTCAAAGTGAGTAAAA
Organism: Ambystoma mexicanum; assembly: GCF_040938575.1. Lineage (NCBI taxonomy): Eukaryota > Metazoa > Chordata > Amphibia > Caudata > Ambystomatidae > Ambystoma > Ambystoma mexicanum. The sequence continues at coordinate 995,947,735 of NC_090932.1, forward strand.
ACCACTGAACAGGTTATCATGCTGTGTTCTTTCTGGAGAGGGGCGCCTGCTACTTTTTTTGTATTTTTGAAAGGAACTTGGGGTTGGTCACACTAAGTTACCTGGGGGAACTGTGACGGATTCAAAGATACGGCACACTCTAGACCAGGACTCTTTTTATTGGCCAGGGATGCAGCGGACAATAACAATGCTTTTAAATCTCTTATGTTGTGTAATAATGAACTATTTATTTGTTTTAATTTCACATAAAAATCAAACAGATTCAGTATAGGGCAGCAATCACCACAGTGGTGATAATTACACAGCAAAATGAAAGGAAATACTTAATTTAACTTTCTAACACCTGACACATCAAGGCAAAAATTAATGAAAGCAAGGTCACTTTTTGGTAATACTTTTAAATGGGACAACTGTTATGCATTCCCCCTGCAACACTCCCCAAACTCCTGTTAACCATGTTTTGTGTGGGTGTAGAGGAGTAGCAAGGAGTCAGATGTAAGAGGCAAAAATCAGATTAGAAATCAGACCTACCACCTCGGAATGGGAGGCCAAAATCAGATTGAACCCTTGGAAAAGGAGCAAAATGGCACTGGGAATTCACTGAATAGTTATTGTACATGTCCAGTTAAATGAAAAAGACAAGAATTGGTGTAGCTGTACTAAAGAAGCAAAGAAAACATACATGCTACAAGGCAAGGTACTAAACAACATGCATACAAGTGGGAAAATCGACTTTGGGAAGGAAAAATAATCAAACAGCTTAGAAGATGAGCTAAATAGTCAAAATCAGAAATCAGTTTTATTGATGAGGTACAAAGGCACATAACAGGTATGATACTAAAATGAAAGGTGACTCTCTATGGGTGACAGTAAGGGATTCTTAATAGAAAAGAAAAGAAAAAAAAATGGAAACACTTTCACAGGCAAACTCGGTTTTGTTAGAAAAATTATTGGTTATACTGCCACTGTATTTTAATGGCTACATTATTAAAGAAAGACACGGTACGCAAGGAGGTTAATTTGCAAGGTTAACCTATTCACGCCGCATTCATCTCTATGTGAAATTAATTAATTTATTCAAAATAGTACTAAGGACTTACACAACAGACTGTAATGATTTGGAAAGAATTGTGCTAACACATAGAGACTAACGTAGATTCTTCTAAGGACAGAATAAACAGAGGAGTCTGACAATTTAATAATTTACTAGGGTATTTTTTTGATTTTTATAGGGTTGGACAGAATGTAAGATAACAGAGCAATGGATTCAGCTTTTTGGTTACTGGGGAAGGGTGATACTTAAAAAATGCACTTGAATTGGGTAGTTTGGACAAATAACCGGGTCTCTGACCAGCGGAACAAGGATCTTGTCACAGCGCAGAAGCTAGGCTCTACTCTAGGGACACAGTGGGGTAACTAGGATCTGATCCCTGTGGACAGTGGCATGCATCAGCTGGGCAAGGACAGGTCTGGTCATTGGATTCTCCCAAAGGGCCAGCAGCCTTTCCCCCTTTCTCCCTGAATTATTGGGATTTATGTAGGGTTTAGTTCTAGATAGTGGTTCTGCCTGCATAGGAGGTTATGCATGGATCTGGATCAGCTACCTCTGGCCTGGCTCTGGACTCTGGAGGCTTGCAGGGTGTATTTTGAATGTCTGGCTCTCTGGATGTTGATTTTTGAATGTCAGATTTAGTAAGCAGGATGACATTAGAAGATGTTTTACTATTTCGCAGAAATAACCTGGACATACCTCTAAGATGGGATAGATCAGGCTGTAGATTTCGCTGAGTCCCTGTAAGCAGATTGGACACAGGGAAGTGACATCAGCTTTAATGTGGGTGTTTTATGATGTGGTTTGTTCCACCACAGTTACTTTTGCCACATGCAGTTATGAAACAAAACCCTTATATTTAAACTATCGTCCTGAAAATCAGATGGGCAGACCTCATATTTTACAAGGAATATGCCATTCCAAACCCCATGTCTGTGCAATGCTGTTTTGTTCTTCTGGAAATCTTTCGACATTTATATGGAAAATGCTTCACCTAAAATTCTTCAAATGGCCACACATAAGCCTAACAATGTCGGCATTTCTCCATAAAATTTTACATCTGTGTCATGTACACTTCCCTCAGAAATCCGACTTTAATGCCATTTGCGTCCCCCACATGCTAGGAAGATCCAAATAGTCTAATTTTAATTGTGCACAAAGTTGCATCAACAATCATAATTTCACATTACTGCTTATTCAGATTACTGAAATAAATGTCTTAATATAAAATGTCTTTAAAATCAAATTGGCAGGCTTTATTCCCAAAAGTGGGCAGTCTTTCCAACCACCCAGCCAAATGTCTTTCCCTGGTCGTATTTTGACAAAAATACGGTTTTCCTCGCATTTTGCCTTCTGAAAGCTTTCATAGCTCTGGTCAATTTCTACACACAGGGATATGCTCAAGAAATGGGTTCTTTGAAACTGACACCAAGCAGAGGGAGAGAGAGAGAGCAAGCTCCTTTTGAAGAGCTTTGCATGTGTTAATTTGTTGAAAAAGTGAACACTGGCCATGCAGCCTGAAATTAATTTCTCTGCTCTTCACAGATTTTACTTGACACAACTATGCCTTTCAGGGAGGAATGGCCCTCATTTGATGATGCTCACCCTGAATATAGATGTGCATGGCTGTGTTTTACTGGAACCAAACTTGTGTGATGCTTAAAGATGGAAATAGCACCAGTGCAAGGTCATTTTAAACACAGAACATTTTCTTTTTCAGTTTTAAGTTTGGAAAATCACAGGACTGCAGTGCTGCGCCAGGCTTCCTTTGAATTCCTCTTTTTTGGATTCACATGAAGAAATAAATGCAGCCATTCTTGGGGTGTTGATGCTCCATCTCACCCCATATGTGCTCAGCTGAGACGGTTGCAGCCATTACTTCTGTAACTGGTAAAACTCAGTTTTGTGATGCAGGGGAATATGTGCTCAGCAGACACAGCGCAGCCATTATTTTTTTTAGCTGCTAACATGCAGTTTTGTGATGCAGGGATTTCTGTTGGGTTGGTAAATGTACCCCACAGACCCCCCCCCACCTGCTTTCTTGAGACTTATTGTTGAGGGAGAGTACGTCAAAGTAGGGTTCATCGGGTGGAGTTCTTCTTTCATCAGGGAGCTGTACACCAAAATCCTACTTCTGTCTTTCGTTTCAGAGTGTGGAGCGACACCCCTTCCTTCCCTTTCCAGGTCCCCGGCGAGGTCCTCAACGGTCTAGGAAGGAATGGAAATAGTACTCTAATAGGAGATAGGTAAAAACATGTTTTACAATCTTTCACTGACTGCCCTCCCGTAAGGTTGACATCAGTGGATCAAAGCATGCATGTACAATTATCGTGGATCTTTGAACAATATCAGAAAACAAATTACTCAGCAAAACAAAGACATGACTGAACTTTTACACCATGGTTTTGTTACACCTTTTTTCAATAACACTGAAGAAAAGTACTCCCTGTTAGATGGATATACCTATGGATCTACCTATTCCCTTCTGCTTTTTCTTCTTCTTTCTTCTCATTCTCCAGATGTTTCCTCTATTTGATTTTCTTTTGTCTCCACAATCAGATGCAAAGCGTGTCTTGGGTGACAACTTTTTAACTGATTAATGTGGACCCATTTCTCTTCTGACAGCTCTCCTCTGGGGATGCGGATTCTGTAGGCGACAGTTAAAATTGTGTCTGCAATTTCAAAGGGACCGCACCAGGAAGGGAGACATTTCTGCTCCTTAGTCTGGTTCCTCTGAAATTTGTACAAGTAGACCCTGTCTCCTGCTTTGTCTTCCTTTTTGGTTCTTTTTAAGTCATATTGAGTTTTCATCCCTTCTGCCGATTTCTCCAGGTTCCACTGAGCATACGCAAAAGCATGCTGAAGGGGTTTTCTTAGATTCTCAACATATGTATGTGTTGTGGAGGGCTTTATCAGTGTCTGCTCTTGTGTTCTATAGATTGCACCATCGTTCGTCCAGTCATTAGCTCAAATTGAGACATTTTGGTCGCAGAAGATGGAGTAGATCTGATGTCCATCAGGACAAGCAGTAATCGGATGTCCCAACTTGGCCCAGAATCTGCCACACACTTTTTTAGAATGCTCACAATGGTTTTATTGTACCTCTCACTCCCCCACTAGAGGATGGGTGGTATCCAATATGGAGTTTCCTTTTTACCCCAAGTATCTCCCACATCTTGGTCATCACTTTGCTGGTAAAGTGACTTCCCTGGTTTGATTCAATCCTTTTGGGAAGGACAAAACGCAAGAAGATGTGGTTCATCATCAGGGCAGCTGCAGTTTCTGCCTTGCAATTTGGGGCCGGGAGACATTCTACCCATTTGATAAACAAGCATGTTAGTGTTAACATATACTTGTTCTGTCATGAACTGCCATTGGCATCCTTTCTGGACTTCGTGGTCCCTGACCCATAGGGGACTGAACTCAGTAGTACTCCCAACATGGCCGCTGAACGTGGAATGCTATTTGCCAGTCTCTGCCTTGTACGTTCTACGTTCTACAAAGCAGACACACCCCGTGGCTCTGCGCGTCTCAACGCTACTGCTTGCAGTAGTCGGACCTGTGCTGCCAGAGCTCGTTCAGCGCTTACTTTTGATTCCTTGTTCCTGGTTCCCTGAATTCCTCTTCTTTCTTCCTTCCCCTTATCCTTACCTTGCATATCCTGGATTTTTATTGCATTCGGGTCTCTGAGTGCGAACCTCATTATTTTCCTGGTCTTCATCCCGGACATCTGAGAGTATCCTGGAGCTGGGTCACGAACTACACGCTGGAATTCGAGAACCCACGCACGGGGTTATATAAATCCAGAACTGTGTGAAAGAAGACATCTCCAAAGATCACGAGCAAACAATACAAACAGGTGAGAAGGGGGGAGACTTGTGACAGATTGAGACGCCAACAAATTTATAAAGTTACTGAAATGGAGACCGCAGTTCAAGACCTCATGCGAGGCATGCAGGAGTTAACGACAGAAGTCCAAAATCTTAAAGCCGAAAATGCTGCATTGAAACAGCTGGTCTTGTCAAGTGACACAGCAACCAAGGAAAGGGTGTTGTTGGGAGGAATAGTGAATAAATATGATGGCTCTTCAAAGACCCTTTGTGCCTTCCTCGATTCATGTTTAGTGCACTTCACCTTTAAACCCTACTACTTCTCCACTCCCAGAGTAAAGGTGGGCTTTATGATCTCACATCTCACTGGGAATGCCTTGACCTGGGCAACTCCCTTAGTTAATACGGACGACGCCCTCCTGGATGACTATGATGGCTTCATTCAGGCGCTAAAGACCATGTTTGATCGCCCAGAGCAGGTTTACAGTGCTCAAGAACGTTTAGTGGACTTTCAACAAGGATCCCAGGATATGCTTACCAATGTGACCCACCTTAAACAACTTGCCAAGGAAGCAGACTGGTCTCCAGAGGCCTGTTTCACCCTATTTCAAAGAGGATTGAATGAAGAGATAAAGGACGAGCTAGCCAGGGTAGCTCGCCCAAGTTCCTTCCAGGCTCTCATGGATCTTTCCTTGCAAATCGACTTTCGTATCCAGGAAAGAAAGGCGGAAAAGAAGAAAATTAAATCACCCTTCCAAAAGGCCTCTACAGACCATCCTTCTAGACCTGAGCCTTCAGCTTCTCCAACCAAGGACCCAGAACCCATGCAACTTGGGGCCTTCCGTGGACCCATAACCCAGCAAGAAAGGATGCGACGGATTCACACTGGTCTGTGCATGTATTGTGCCTCTGATAAACATCTTGTGAGAGAGTGTCCTATTGCTCCTCCACGGCGTTCGGGAAATGTCAGCTCCCTATACTAGATGGAGCACAGTTTCAGGAGAGAGATGTTTTCTCCATATCTATTCCGTGCTTGAACTCTCCTGGACGGAACAACCTTGTGATTCTGCAGGCCTTTCTATCTCCTTTCAAGAAAGAATCTTACCCCATACTGTCATTAGTGGATTGCGGGGCCATGGGGATATTCATAGATCATGATTGGGTCACTACCCATAACATTCCATATAAAACTTGAGACCTCATGCAACCTGTAGAGGCTATTGATGGAAAACCCCTCTCTTCAGGACCCATAACCCTTCAAACCAAACAGATCCTGCTTTCTATAAACCACCATCAAAAGAGAACCAGATTCGACATCATAATATATGCCCATTACCCAATGGTTCTGGGCATGCCCTGATTACCGAAGCATAATCCCTACATCAACTGGGCAGCAGGATCCTTGTTTCTTGGTTCAGAACATTGTATGTCCCACTGTTTATCCCTAGACTCCTTGTCAGGATCCTCTGAAGACTCCCAAGCGAACCAGCAAGGTCCACTCGCTGTCTCTAATATCATCCAGATTCCCAGGGCCTACCAGGCTTATACAGATGTATTTTCGACCGCCATAGTTCAAGCTCTTCCGCCTCACAGACCTGAGGACTGCGCCATCGATACTGAACCCTCAGCTGTGATTACTTTTGGGAGGATGTTCATCCTATCAGAACCTGAGAAAAGAGCCCTTCGAGAATACCTGTATACTAACTTGGAAAATGGTGCCATACGATCATCCAAGTCCCCGGCGAGAGCTTTGTTGTTTTTCATACCCAAGAAAGATACCAAGGAGCTCAGGCCCTGTCTAGATTACCATGGCCTTAATCAATGCACCCTCAAGGACCGCTACCCGTTGCCCCTCATCTCAGATATCTTGAAAGTGGTAAGAGGAGCTGTAGTTTTCACGAAATTAGATCTCAGAGGTGCCTACCATCTTATCCGTATAAAAGAAGGTGACAAATGGAAAACAGCCTTTAGAACACCCTTTGGTCATTTTGAATACTTGGTCATGCCCTTAGGACTTGCCAATGCCCCAGCAGTCTTCCAGCATTTTACGGACCGGGTGTTCTCCGATATGCTGTTCCTCTTCGTCATTGTATATCTGGACGACATACTGATATACTCTAAGGACCATCGGAAGCATGAAGAACATGTTAAGGCAGTTTTGCAATGTCTACGTGAACATAAGCTCCTGGCTAAACCCGAGAAATGCCTTTTCCATGTGTCTACTGTTCACTATCTTGGATTCATCCTTAGCCCAAAAGGAATTGGAATGGACCCCTCAAAAGTAGATTCCATTCTATCCTGGCCTGTTCGAACTACTGTAAAACAAATTCAGTCCTTCCTGGGGCTTGCTAACTTCTACCGGAAATGTATACCCTCTTTTTCGGAGATTGTACATCCAATCTTTACATTGTTAAAAAAAGATGCCCCCTTTCACTGGACAGCAGCCCAAGATGAGGCGTTTCAACGGTTAAAGTCGGAGTTCACACAAGCCCCCATTTTAGCCAACCTGACATTGATCGACCCTTTCTTGTGGAAACTGATGCCTCCAACTATGCCATCGGGGCAGTCCTGAAACAGGAGTTTGATGACAAACTAGAACACCCCATCGCCCATCTTTCTCGCACCTTCACTCCTAGCAAAACCCACTATTCAGTTCTAGAAAAGGAATTGCTAGCCATCCGTCAAGCCTTTACAGATTGGCGTCATCTACTCCTGGGAGCGAAACACTCTGTTCAGGTCCGCACAGACCATCGGAATCTTCAAGTCCTGCAATCCCTGCAATATAGGAACAGTCGTCAAGTCCGTTGGGGCTTCTTTTTTGCTCAATACCAGTTTTAAATCCATAATGTTCCTGGAACACACAACATAATAGCCGATGCCTTATCCCGACATCCTGACTACGAAATCCTTGAAGATCAATCCTTCCCAAAGATGTTTCCCCACACAATATTTGTTGCCCAAGCAATCAACCTCCTGGAGGATATTCAGATTCAAACTCAGTCCTCTGAAACCTGGAAGGAGTTTAATGGTAATAATCGATGGAATCTCAAAACGAAGGATGGATATTTATTCAAGAACAATCACCTGGTCATTCCTGCTCCGAGACTACGACAAAAGATCACACGCCTATGTCATGATACCCTTCATTCAGGACACCGTGGCATCACCAACACCCTCCGTCTAATACAAAGACAGTTTTGGTGACCGAAGATGAAGGATGATGTCCAGCTTTATATCCAAACATGTGCAGCCTGCAATCAAAACAAGCATGATAACAAGAAACCGGAAGGTCTCCTGCTCCAACCTGTGTTGCCAACAAGACCTTGGGAATTCATCGCCACAAACTTTATCGTGGAACTACCGCCTTCCAGGAGCTACACAACTATCATGATTACCATTGATTTGTTCACTCACATGGCTCATTTTACACCTTTATATAAATTGCCATCTTCATCTGAACTTGCCGGAATCTTCCTGGAACACATATTCTGACTCCACGGGCTACCCTCCAAGATCATTTCTGACAGAGGACCCGAGTACATATCCCAGCTCTGGAAACAATTATGTTGTATACTGGGAATCCAAGGTGCCTTATCCTAAGGTTACCACCCACAGACCAATGGAGCTAATGAACGCGTAAACCAAACTCTGGAACAATATCTTCGCTGTTTCGTCCACCAAGGTCCAGGATGTTTGGTCACTCTTAATACCTGTGGCTGAATTCGCCTACAACAATTCAGATCAATCGGCTATCAAAACCAGTCCCTTCTTCTGTAGTCAAGGATTCCACCCTTCAGTTTTACCATTCATTCTCCCGCATCCTACCCCAGTCCCTTCGGTTGACTCCTGGATTGAAACCCTTATCAACGTACACAAAGAAGCAAAAGAACACCTAGAAAAGGCCCGAAGAGATATTGAACATCATACTGACTCCAAAAGAAGACCAGGGCCTTCAAACTCAATAGGTGATAAGGGCTGGTTGTCTTCGAAACTTCTACCTCGACACCTACGACCAAATAAATTGTCTCCCAGGTATTACGGCCATTTTTCCATAAAGGAAGTCATTAACTCAGCGGCCTTTCGACTCAGACTACCAGAATCTTGGAAAAGGATCCACCTGGTCTTTCACACTTCTCTGTTGAAACCATACGTCCAGTCCTCTCAAACTGCTCCAAGATCTACCCCTGTGATTGTCAATGATCAGCTAGAATATGAGGTTTCTAGAATATGTGACTCTAGGTACAGACGTGGTCAGCTACTGTATCTGGTCAAGTGGAAAGGATACCCTCCCAGTGAACGCACCTGGGAACCCGTCTCAAACATGAATGCCCCCAGTCCGCTCCGAAGATACCACCTTATACATCCGGGTAAACCCAGAGGAGCTGGGTTTCAGAGGAGGCATGTTGTCATGAACCGCCATTCGCATCCTTTCTGGACTTCGTGGTGCCTGACTCATAGGGGACTGAACTCAGTAGTACTCCCAACATGGCCGCTGAACGCGGAACTCTGTTTGCCAGTCTCTGCCTTGTACGCTCTACATTCTACAAAGCAGAAACGCCCCGCGGCTCTGCGTGTCTCAACGCTACCGCTTGCAGTAGTCGGACGTGTGTTGACGCAGCTCGTTCAGTGCTTACTTTTGATTCCTGGTTTCCCGGTTCCCTGAATTCCTCTTCTTTCTTCCTTCCCCTTATCCTTACCTTGCATATCCTGGATTCCATCGCATTCAGGTCTCCGAGTGCAAACCTCATTATTTTCCTGGTCTTTGTCCCGGACATCTGAGCGTATCCTGGAGCTGGGTCACAAACCACATGCTGGAATCCGAGGACCCACGCACAGGGTTATATAAATCCCGAACTGTGCGAAAGAAGACATCTCCGAAGATCACTAGCAAACAATACAGACAGGTGAGAAGGGGGGAGACTTGTGACATGTTCCCACTAGAGGAGCGAATCACTGGCCCAATGAAAGCTACTTATAAATCTGATCAAGTCAGTGTCTTCCCCTTCTTCTGTAGGGGAGCGTGGTGTGTGAGTGAACCTGGCTGAAATTGTGCACACACAAAGACACTCCTTCGAATATTGGTCGAGGTCCTGCCCCATGTGTGGAAAGTATGCAACCTCCCGCAAGATTTCTAAAGTAGTATGAAACCCCCGATGAGCGGCTGTGGCCACGTCACGGGTGTGACTTAGCATCAGGCTTTGGAATGAGGTAGATACCACCCACTGGTCACATCTAAAGATTAATCTCTTTACCAACAAACCATCTTGGATTCGGAACATTTTGGGACACTTCATCAACACCCTGAGGTCCTCTTTCCCAATGTAATCAGCTTACATCAGAGGACAGTTCTCAGGGTCCTCAATGTGTTGGTAAAATTTCCCAATAATCGGATCCCCTTTTTGTGCCATGATTAAATCAGCATCTGGGGTCTCCTTATTCCACTAGGCAGTTGAGAGTTAATTGTGAGCATGTGTCTGGGACCTGGTGACAGCAGTGACCTTGATTTCCCCCAACAGGGACTCAATTTCAAGGAGATCCCCTGCATGTCTCTGGTTTTGGCCAACTGATCAGCCAGGACATCTCCAGTTTTGTCTGGCCCCTCTATCCTGGAATGACCCTTAATCTTTTTCCAATAGGTGGTCACCCCATTAGAGATGACCAGATCATCAATATTTTGTATGAGCTTGCCATGTTTAAGTGGTTTGTTATTTGCACACACATGCCTCTATTTCTCCAATTGATCAGGTGCTCCACGAACCCATTCGCACATAATCTTAATCAGTGATTGTGACCAGTTTGTGGAGTCGGTGTTGCACGGCAGTGAGGATGGCCTGGTGAACTGCCATCAACTCCACCACCTGACTACTGCAGAGACTGATTTTGTACCCAAAGGAGGATTCCGGGGCATCATTCACCCAGCATTCCCAATGCCGGCCACCAGTTCATTTTCCCCGTTGTTGTCAACATGGTAGGAGCACCCGTCCACATAAACTGTGGGCATCCCCTCTTCTCCTGTCTTCTTCATAGACCTTGTACAGGGAATTCAGGTATGTCTCCATGTTGTCTTGGGTTTTGAGACTTTCATCCTAGAGACAATTTTCTCTGGCACAATCGTGCAAGTTAGCCAGAACTTGCGCGAGGGGACTCTTCCTGTTTTGGCTATATCTGACCTCCACACGAAAGCCTTGCATGGACAGAATCCAGGAAGTAATTCTGGAATTACTCATATTTCCTGCCTGGATTCTGTCGCTTTGGAGGTATTGCAAAGGCTGGTGTGGAGTCTCCAGTATGATGTGCTCCCCCTGGGGGAATGGGCGGTCATTTTTCAATTCCCACACACTGCCAGAAGTGCCTTCTCACAATCGTGGAATTTTCCTCCACAGAGGATAAAGTCTTGCTTGCATAGGAGATGACTTTATTGGCCTTGTCATTCTTTCTGGTATAATACTGCTTTCAAGCATGTATTCGAGAACCCCGTCTCCAAGAACTCTTTGTTTTTGACAGGATAAGCTAGACAAGGCGCTTGTGAGAGGCTTCTTTTGAGTTGTTTTACTGCCTGAGCTTGTTCTGGACCCTACTCCCACTTCACCCTCCTTCAACAGATGGACAGGGGGTCTTGTGACCTCTGTGTAATCCTCAATGAACTTAATACTGTAATTAGTCAGTCCAAGAAGGCTTCTTAGCTCACACAGTGTCGTGGGGTCTTTCATATTCAGCAGTGCTTCTACTTTCTTTGCCTAGCACAGAGACCCTCAGGGGTTATTTCAAGACCCAAGAAGTTGACAAAGGTCCTACACGACTGTGCCTTCTGGTAGAACAGTTTTGCTTGGGCAGCCCTCAACTGGGTCAGGACATAGTGGATTTCCGCTATGTGTGCGTCCACAGTTGAGCTTTTAATCAGAACATCATCCATATAGGCCAGGTTACCCCTTTCACCCAAGTTGGGCATGGCCTTTTGTAAGAGGATGTTGAATTTATTGGCAGAGTTTATGTATCCAAAGGGAGTCCAGGTCCACGTGTACTGCTGCCCCCTGAAGGTAAAGGCCAGCTTGTACTGCTCCTCCCCACTGATGGGCACGGTCCAGTATCCATTTGTCAGGTCAATGGCAGTGTATACCTTTGACCCCTGGTTCTGGGCCAGCCCTTGTTCAATGAAGGGAAGAGGCCATCGGGAAATGTGGACCTGTTTGATCAGCTCCTTAAGGTCTGCGCAAAGTCTCCATTGGCCATTTGGTTTTAAAATCCCGAGCACAGGACTATTAAAGGTGCTGTGGACTAGATGAATTATCCCAGAGGACTCTAGGTTTTTGATAATTTCTGTCAGGGACTCCATAGATGCGAGAGGCAAGTGACATTGCTTCACAAATACAGGAGTCATTCCAGGGTCCGTGGAAATTGAGGAAGTATGTATCTCGCTGCGACCAGAGTCGTACAAGTCCGCAGCAAAGTTATCTTGAAAATCTAATTACACCGGTTTCAACTTTTGCTTTTGTTCCTCAGTCTCACTTTGGGTTTCGTGATCTCAGCGGCCTCCTCAAGCTGTGTGGAGAGGTCTCTGGTTACAGTGTTGACCTGGACAGTGGGTTTCAGGTAAGAGAGGCAGTCATTGTGGACCTGGAATATCACCTCATCCTTCCTGATGTCAAAGGTCACCTCTTCGCCCCCGTAAGGGCAGGAAGAGTACACCAGGAAATTCCCCCCTTACTGGGTGAAGATTCTTTCTGGTGGCATGTCATCTTCATTGTCATAGCAGTCATTGGGGATTGGTGCTATAAGTTCATTTTCTAAGTCCATGGAAAAATGCTGGTCATCTACCGCCATTCCAATAATAGAGCCTTCACCCAGAGTGATACTCCTAAGGTCGCTGTTATACACCACTTTTGGAATGGTGTTGTGTTCTACATTTACTAATGGTGTTGGGTTTAACCCCAACCCCTGCTGTTGGAGATGGGTATTGAGGCATACATATGAGTCAGGATTTTATAGTTTCTGTCCTCTTTTAATGTTTAAGTCAAGTGGGAATTGACGGGTTCGTCCTGGGATGGTGACCTCCTCTCTGATATGAACTTTAACCACACGCCAGCAATTGGGCTGACCTAAATGCTTTTTCGGAATCATCAAAGCCCATAGTGTTGCCCCCAAATCGACACCAGGCCTTGTAATTTATAAGGTCCAAATTAATTGCAAAACGATTGAGAATGTCACTGCCTAAATTGAATGCAGCAGGGGCATCTCACACAACCCAACAATTATGCTCTATGCTTTTGTCACCTGTGGACATTTTGAGCATACACCTGCTAGGCAGGAGATGTTTGGAATTGGGAGTTTCCAGGCCCATTTCCCACTTATCAATCAATTTAAATGTGGGAATGGTTGGATCTTTTGGGAGTTTCCTGAACAGTGTTTTGCTGATGAAGCTCTTACCATTATTCAGGCACACTCTGGCGAGAACAGGCCGCTTGCCCTCATTTAACTGAATAGGGAGGAACAACTGTTCTCTTATTTTCTGAATGTCAGCTTAGCTTTGAGATGGTTTTTCCATCACTTTTGACTAAAGGATTTAGATTTTCAGATTGGGAATTGGTATAACATTTTGAAGTATTTCCTTCCAGTCTGGAATGCCTCTTGAAACTGGAAGGAAGGTTGATTTTCAAGAATTGAGAGGAGTTCCCATCACCAGTTTGTTGTCCTACAGCAATTACTGTAATGTCAGTTATTTGATTATTTTAGAAATGAAACTCAATTTGATCAGATTTTTGTTCAACCATGTGGCATGCGCAATTTAAAATGACATGGTTGACACTTTTTCTAATTTTATTGGCTGGTTAGTCTGAGTCTAGAGAGCCTTATATACACAGTCTATCAGGAGAGACAACCTCCGGAGGAGGTCATTCCCTAATAGACATGGGGTTCCCTCTGGAGTCACAACTATAACTGGGTGCTTCACCATATGTCGGCCAAATTTAATTTCCAGATCTGCAGTCTCCTCGATGGGAATTTCATTCCTGTCGATGTTCTGGAGTTGTCCAGGAAGAGGGGTGAGAGGGATCTGGTGTTTCTCTCCCTTCCTGAATTTAGCTGCTCAAAGGCCATTTTTGACAGAAGAGTGGCTTGGGTTTCCAGTGTCCACCAGTGCTAAAAATGCACATTGCCTTTCTACTCGGACGTGGGCATAGAATCTACCTTCTTTCGCCTCCAATGGGCAAAGGTAATGGACATTTTGAGCAAAACGGGTGGTCGATTTCTTTATTTTGGACTCTGAAAGAGTGGGGAGTTCGACAGTTTTCTGTGTCGGAGTCTGGGAATCTGTAACCATAATTTGGAATCCTGAAATATGCAGGCTTTTGGAATCCCATTTTTCCCTTAGCTCAGTACTGTACCCCTTTACCAGGAGACAGTCACTAGAACCAGTTTGTGGGGAGGATCCCTCAGTTATTGTTACATTCACAGGATGACATTTCTGGGGTTCAGGGATGGGTGATTCTGAATCAGTCCCCACACCTACCCCGTCTAGGTTCTGGTCTCTTGGGACCCATTTTTCTTTTGGAGGAATTCCCCCATCCTTGAAAGAGAAGATTTTCTTCCCAGAATACTCCAAGGATTCTTTCCCTTCAAACTGGAGGACCCTGACTTTCTCCACAAAATGAGTCTTTTTGATTTCTTTGTTTCTCCTCTATTCCCTGGGTTATGGATTTTCAAGGCAAGATATTTTAGTTCCAGTTCGGGGGGGGAGGGTCCAGGTGCTTTTCTCAGGTGAGGATGGATGCTTCCTCCACGGCTTTACACCCCCATTCCTCCTGTGCCTCCTCCTTTGGAACTGGTGGGTTGTCGGGGCTCTCGCCCCGTCATTGTTCTGGGGTGCCAGACCCCTGGTTTGAAGGGTTCTGAGACACCATGTTCATCTGAGGGTTCTGCTGAGTCCTAAACATGCGATGAAAAGAATTTAAGTTCCCAAACCGGGAACTTACGTCCCCTGCACACTATCTAATATCTGGAATACCAGACCAACAAGTAGATATATCTAACAAGTGATTTTTCTTAATAAATTCAAGAAAGTCTGTAAATGGTAATGCATAAAAAGCGGTAATTTGTTCAAAACAATGACTTTGAATCAGATGAGGTTACAAGAAACATTCTTCATTGTTTATTCTTGATGTTGAAGCTGTGGAAGGCCCAACGCGTTTCGAGTGCTACAACACTCTTCATCAGGGGCAATAACAAGGGTTTCTAGGAAAAAATATATATATAATATGTACATTAGGAATATATTTACACCAACAACATTTGTTCAACAACATTTCCAAATAACTCATTTTAGATCAGGATATGTATCACAATAACCCATGACATACAAGGATTACCCATGTAGCAGAACGTATGACATTTTTAAATAAACTGAGTATACACTAACCCTCAAGGGGACGACCTGTCCCTCATTAATAACTGTAGAAACTGATGGAAAATTCACTAGGTTAATAGTATCTTCCCTGCCATGATCGAATGAGGAAATATATAGAAAAAATATATATATAGAGAATAACTTCTGAAAGTCAATACATTGAAGTTCTAATATGGTAAAGAGAGCAACTGTGCAACTATTTAGAGAGTCTAACCTTGTGTTTTTAAAATGAGAGAGGTACTTCAAGAGAACGGAGGTGGTCTGGGGCGGGAAAACCAGGCCTTCGTCTAAACAAGACAGCGGGTCTTAGATGGTAAGTCCTTATCTGTAGAGATGAACATCAAAAGCGTCTATTTAGACCGTTGTGTGTGACATAGTTGTAATAGAATAAGTTAAGCCAGTAATGAGTCACTTACAGCGGTAACGCGGTTGACCAATATCAACGAAAGCTGAGGGGAAGTGGTAGTCAATGACCGCAAAAGGTATGGAGGTTGTTCAGGGCTGGAGCGCTGAGAAAAAGTAAGTAGAGTCTCAGTAATGGACACAAGAAGTGAACAGGGTGTTCGAAAGCTTTGTTGTAAAAAAACGGGGTGAGCCAGTATAGGAAGCTAAAAATTCTTACCTAGTGTAAACCAGTGTGGCACACATGGAGACCAGCTGCCGAAGGGTTGCTCGACTCCATGGGAAGTGCCGCCACTGTTTATCAAATAGTTAGTAGTGTGACGTAATCACGTTCTTGCGTGTGATGCGTCATACTGTGCGCTGATCTCCAGGCTTAGATGGATGAAAGTTAGACACAATGAAATCTAATTAGTCTCCTCTGGAAGGATACTTTACAGGGGCAAGTAGGGCTATAAGAGCTTAATCAGTTGAGTGAAAAGAGAAAAACAGACCGCGGCGTGTTTACAATGTGACGTCATTACGCAAACGCGTGCATGATGCAACATGTAAACAAACCTAGTGTCGGGGTGAAAGAAATGTTATCATGTGACCTTAAAGGGAATGACAATGCCCAAAATGTGCATAATCCTTAATGGTTGAAATTAATATAGTTCATGCGAGGGTCCGGAATCCAGATGGCTAAGCTTATAAAAATCATATGGATCAACATCCACGAATAATATACAACTAGAAAACTGGAGTTGTAGTTGTAGTTATAATAATAAAAATAGTTGATACTAATAGTTAGGTACATTCTTATAATGCTACCAACCAATGCCATCCTGCCCACCCGTTTGGTTCACAATCTAGTAAAGGGAATATCAATTGTACAGATTGTATAATACCGGGATGGATTCAACAGAATGACTGGATATGAATAAACTTTGAAAACATTTTAACATTTCTATTCAACTGTCCAAGTTGGTTGGTTCACAATCTTATAATGTGGTTATGAAAATTCTAACCAACAATCATATCAAGTGTTTTTAAAGAGACATTGATGAAGATGCATGGAAAGAGAAAATTTAGTGTAGGTGTTATTTAAATGAATGGACCTAAATAGTACTCTTCATTTAGATCTAAATGAAGGAAAATAGAGTATAGAAAATAGAGTAAATAGTACTCTTCATTTAGATCTAAATTCATTTAAATAACACCTACACTAAATTTTCTCTTTCCATGCATCTTCATCAATGTCTCTTTAAAAACACTTGATATGATTGTTGGTTAGAATTTTCATAACCACATTATAAGATTGTGAACCAACCAACTTGGACAGTTGAATAGAAATGTTAAAATGTTTTCAAAGTTTATTCATATCCAGTCATTCTGTTGACTCCATCCCGGTATTATACAATCTGTACAATTGATATTCCCTTTACTAGACTGTGAACCAAACGGGTGGGCAGGATGGCATTGGTTGGTAGCATTATAAGAATGTACCTAACTATTAGTATCAACTATTTTTATTACTATAACTACAACTACAACTCCAGTTTTCTAGTTGTATATTATTCGTGGATGTTGATCCATATGATTTTTATAAGCTTAGCCATCTGGATTCTGGACCCTCGCATGAACTATATTAATTTCAACCATTAAGGATTATGCACATTTTGGGCATTGTCATTCCCTTTAAGGTCACATGATAACATTTCTTTCACCCCGACACTAGGTTTGTTTACATGTTGCATCATGCACGCGTTTGCGTAATGACGTCACATTGTAAACACGCCACGGTCTGTTTTTCTCTTTTCACTCAACTGATTAAGCTCTTATAGCCCTACTTGCCCCTGTAAAGTATCCTTCCAGTGGAGACTAATTAGATTTCATTGTGTCTAACTTTCATCCATCTAAGCCTGGAGCTCAGCGCACAGTATGACGCATCACACGCAAGCACGTGATTACGTCACACTACTAACTATTTGATAAACAATGGCGGCACTTCCCATGGAGTCGAGCAACCCTTCGGCAGCTGGTCTCCATGTGTGCCACACTGGTTTACACTAGGTAAGAATTTTTAGCTTCCTATACTGGCTCACCCCGTTTTTTTACAACAAAGCTTTCGAACACCCTGTTCACTTCTTGTGTCCATTACTGAGACTCTACTTACTTTTTCTCAGCGCTCCAGCCCTGAACAACCTCCATACCTTTTGCGGTCATTGACTACCACTTCCCCTCAGCTTTCGTTGATATTGGTCAACCGCGTTACCGCTGTAAGTGACTCATTACTGGCTTAACTTATTCTATTACAACTATGTCACACACAACGGTCTAAATAGACGCTTTTGATGTTCATCTCTACAGATAAGGACTTACCATCTAAGACCCGCTGTCTTGTTTAGACGAAGGCCTGGTTTTCCCGCCCCAGACCACCTCCGTTCTCTTGAAGTACCTCTCTCATTTTAAAAACACAAGGTTAGACTCTCTAAATAGTTGCACAGTGCTCTCTTTACCATATTAGAACTTCAATGTATTGACTTTCAGAAGTTATTCTCTATATATATATTTTTTCTATACATTTCCTCATTCGATCATGGCAGGGAAGATACTATTAACCTAGTGAATTTTCCATCAGTTTCTACAGTTATTAATGAGGGATAGGTCGTCCCCTTGAGGGTTAGTGTATACTCAGTTTATTTAAAAATGTCATACGTTCTGCTACATGGGTAATCCTTGTATGTCATGGGTTATTGTGATACATATCCTGATCTAAAATGAGTTATTTGGAAATGTTGTTGAACAAATGTTGTTGGTGTAAATATATTCCTAATGTACATATTATATATATATTTTTTCCTAGAAACCCTTGTTATTGCCCCTGATGAAGAGTGTTGTAGCACTCGAAACGCGTTGGGCCTTCCACAGCTTCAACATCAAGAATAAACAATGAAGAATGTTTCTTGTAACCTTATCTGATTCAAAGTCATTGTTTTGAACAAATTACCGCTTTTTATGCATTACCATTTACAGACTTTCTTGAATTTATTAAGAAAAATCACTTGTTAGATATATCTACTTGTTGGTCTGGTATTCCAGATATTAGATAGTGTGCAGGGGACGTAAGTTCCCGGTTTAGGAACTTAAATTCTTTTCATTGTATTGTGCAACCAAGGTGTCATGGTTGCCCCTCTCTCCTCTGCACCTCATACTTGATAAGCATTTTTTCTAAACACCTAGTATCCAAGTTGACTCTTACTATTTATAAATATTTTTCCTCACTAGGGTGTGCCATAGTTGTCCTATCCTTCCCTTCCTAAACATGCGACTCAGATCCTAAGTGAGGTTCTGGACCTGAAGCTCCAGGTAGGACATCCGCTACGGCTGGTAAGCGGGTCTTTGATCAAACATAGGTTGTTCTCTGGAGGAGTAACTATCCCTTCTCCCAGAGTACCCTGCATATTGGGTATTCCCTTGGTAACCCTCCACCCTTGGCTTCCCCTCTTCCGGATTGGGTGGTCTGGACTCCTGAAAGCAGGGAGAGAAAGGAAGGTTGTCCTGCAGGTTGGGGTTTGGAAGATGGCGGCGGAGAAACTTAAACCAGGATTTGAAGGATTACCGCCCTCCTGAGGGAAGTTAGGAGGGAACTTTCCTGGGGCAGTCCTCACCTGATTGGATCCCCCCTTCGGCTGGGGGAGTCCACACGTAGCCCAAGATAGGTCTGTTGCCCTTATAACTGGCACTGTTATAATAAGCAGTGTTTAATGTCGCATTGGTGGGGTTTCCTACCTAACTCCCACTTGCTGCTGATTGATCAGAAGACCTTCTTTGCCTCTGATTTGGCTGGTTTTGGGAAGGTGTGTTTTTAGGCCCCCCCATTTTTAGATCCAAAATGGGGGCAACCTTCACCTCTGCTACATTAACAGCAGCGGGGGTGTTGGTTGGTTTGGGTTTTTTATTTGGTTTTGGCTTTCTGCAGGTTTTTGGACCTTATAGATCCGGGTAACCTGCTCTATTACCAGGTCCAGGGTCCTGTTGTCATGAAACTCACTTACCAGCTGTGTCATTAAATATTTTGGGAGCACATGAAAATAGGTGGTTATAAATTCCCTGCTATTTGTGCGCACCCGCCTGGCAGTTTGCGCAAAAGTGCATTTTAGCTCCTGCACAAAATCTCTTGGGGCCTGATCCTCTCCACACTACAGATTGTAGCCCGCTTTGCGGGCCTCCTGAGGGTGTCTGTGTGTGGAAAAGTGCTTCAAGTTGGCTGCCTTATAGGTGGACCACCTTGAATGGTTTTGGTCTTCCAGCACAGCAAAGAAGCTGGAGT
Organism: Ambystoma mexicanum; assembly: GCF_040938575.1. Lineage (NCBI taxonomy): Eukaryota > Metazoa > Chordata > Amphibia > Caudata > Ambystomatidae > Ambystoma > Ambystoma mexicanum. The sequence goes on from NC_090932.1 coordinate 995,967,726, forward strand.
ACACTGGAGAGAATGTCCATTTGGCATAGTCTATGCAATTGTGGCTATTTTTGATGTTAAAGGAGTTCATCATCTGTTCATAGAGCTCCAGATGTTCCCAGACATAATATTGGGCATTTGTGTGGTATAAGGTCATCACATTTGTAATAGTCTTAATCTGCTTAACAGGGTATTTCACCAGAGCTCTCTTTTGTTTGTTATCATTTTGTTTCTGCTTCACCTGAATCCATTCACTCTCAGACTCAGAGCTGCTACTATTTTAGGTCCCCTCTTTATCTTCTGGGCACTCCCTGATTCTTTGAGCTTGTAAGTGGCTCTCAGAATGGTGGTGCCTAGTTTCTTCTCCCCTGTTGTACTATGGGCTCTCTTGGTCATTCCCCTTAAACTCCCTCTTTCGCACAGGAGAGTGGTCTTCTGACTCCTCTCTGCTTCCAGGGTTGGTGGAGAATCCCCCCCACTACCCTGATTGGGTATAGGTGTTTAAAATACTCTTTTGGGGCCTCAATTCATGCTCTTTTTTTCTACAAAGCGAACCAAATGGTCCCTTTGTAGGTATTGTTTCTGCAGGTCTAGCTCCCTGATTTTCCCCTCATAGGAGCTTTCCTGGTCAGATATATCAGCCATGACATTTTGGAATCTGTACAGTGACACCCGTCACTCTCTGATGTGTGGTGGCCCGCCTGTTCAATCATGCTGGCCTACTTGAGTCTGGGTGCATCATGATTCCTGGTTCTTGTGAACTGGTGGACATGAAGTTAGCAGTACCTGGTGTATACAAGATGGTAAATGGTTTTGAGGCCCTTGGTACAGAAGGCATCAGACTGTGATCAGGGGTGGCCCTCTCCCCCTCTACTTGTTCAGGGCCCCTCAGGTTTGGATTTAGCCTAGCATACTCCTTTTCTAACAGCTCCAGTTTCTCCCTCTCAGCTCCTATTTCCTAGCAGTAGGCTAAGGCCTGGGCATTTTGCTCTGCTATCAGGTCTTGATTTACCTCTATGACCTTTTCTTGAGTGGCCACCTGGCTCTGTAGTCCACTGTTCTCCTCACAGAGGGCCTCATTGTCTTTTTATGCTGCCTGTATGGCCTGGGAACACTGAGACAATTTTTGTTGCAGGAGATTAATCTCCTGATTTAGTGAATTTTTAGCTTGGGTGTTCTCTTCTAGAGCACCTTCTACTCGTCTTGTGTGCCCCAATCATTTTTTATATTCTATTTTTAGATCATTCAGTTCCTGGAGGTCTAACTTTCTTTACTGTAGGTGTCTGTTTTTAAGGTGCCCACTTTCTGACTTAGGGCATCTTTTTCTTGATACAGGGTGCCCCTCTGATCAGCAAGGTCATTCCGCTGTTGTTTGATAGCACTTAATGTCTGGCGTTCTTGGTCAAATTCTGTTTGGAAGTGGAGTTCTTTAATGATTAATTTATTATTATCCTCTTCCAACTTTTTGATCAGATTTAATAAAGTGGTTATCTGCTCTGTCACTTGTTGTTTTAATTTTAGTTGACTCAACTTTTTCCTGACACTCCACTTTTAATGCATCTAATTTGGCCTCTTGCTCTGAATTATTTTGTTGTTGTATAGCCAAGTCCTTTTTTAACTGTTTGATGTCATTTTCAAATTCTACCTCAGAATCTTGGCTCTTTTGCAACTTCTCTTCTACTAGTTTTAATTCAGTTTGGATTTGGTTTAAGCGCTCAGACTGGTTTTGCGCAAGGGTTCTATTTCCTTCATATTTTTCCTCCATAACCCCCATGTGGAGATATGTGTAGGCTGTGAGTCGGACCATTTGAATCTGCGCCTCTTTAATACTCAGAGTCACGTACAACTTGCTCAAGGCTTGATGTAACAGGCCTCCGTCCTGTCACCCATCCATGTTCATGGTGGCGATCCGTTGCATCATTTCTACTAGCCAGGCCTCCTGATCTTGCTCTGCCATTCCCCTATAACTAATAGTTTGTGTAGAAGGTGCTGCCTAGCCATGTTTATCTCCACTGTGGTAATTCTGAAGAGTGATCTTCCTTTATTAAATTATTTCTATAAGGATAAACCTGTACTCTGTTTTGTCTAGTTCTGGGTTAATTTTAATTTATTTTTACTCACAGGCCTGACAAGTAGGGTCTATGTTTTGGGAAGGTGCTTTTACAGTGTAACACAGTTTTCTAACCCTAGGAAGTATCACTACTTTTTCTAGGTTAGCCTGCTGTGTTAAGATGTCACGGGTGGAAACACTTATCTCAATACCGACACGAGCCCCGACTGTGTCACAGATTTAAAGATATGGCACACTCCAGACCAGGACTCTTTCTACTGGCCAGGGATGCGGTGCACAATAAAAACTTTTTTAACTTTATTGTATTCAGATTGTATTTTTGAGAAGGCAGCCAACCCGTCTCACACCCTCCTTGACATACACCCCACGTGCAATGGACCATGAACCAGGCCGGTGTGTAATAATAAAATAATTATTTATTTTAATTTCAAATACAAAACAAACAGATTCAACATAAGGCACCAATCACCAGAGTGGTGATAACTACACAGCAACATGATAGGATACACTTAATTTAACTTTCTAACATCAGGCACATCAGGCAAAATGAATGAAAGCAAGGTCACTTTTTGGTAATACTTTTAAATGGAACAACTGTTATGCATTTCCCCTGTAACACTCCCCCAAACCCCTGTTAACCAAGTTTTATGTGGTGGAGAGGAGTAGCAAGGAGAGAGATGTAAGATGCAAAAAATCGGATTAGAAATCCGACCTACCACCCCTGAATGGGAGGCAACAATCGGATTGAACACTTGAAAAATGAGCAAAATGGCACTCGGAATTCACTGAATAGTTATTTTACATGTGTGGTTGAATGAATAAGACAAGAATTGGTGTGGCTGTTCTAAAGAAACAAGAAAACTACAAGCTACAAGGCAATGTACTAACAACATGCATACAAGTGGGAAAATCGACTTTGCAAAGGAAAAACAGTGCAGCAAGAATCATACATGTCAAAGTTGCAATTTCTTAGTTTTCACAGGTTTAAAACAATCAAACAGCTTAGAAAATGAACTAAATAGTCCAAATTGGAAATTAGTTTTACTGATGAGGTACAAAGGCACATAACAGGTATGATACTAAAGTGAAAGGGTGACTCTTGACAGTAAGGGATTCTTAATAGAAAAGAAAAATTGGATATTAAAAGGGAAACACTTTCACAGGCAAACTCGATTTTGTTAGAAAAATGATTGGTTCTACTGCAACTATATTTTAATGGCTAAATTATTAAAGAAAGACACAGTACGCAAAGAGGTTAATTTTCAAGCTTAACCTATTCCTGCCACATTCATCTATATGGGAAATTAATTTATTTATTGAAAATAGTACTAAGGATTTACACAACGGACTGAAATAATTTGGAAAGAATTGTGCAAATACATGGAGACTAACACAGATTCTTCTAGGAACAGAATAAACAGAGGAATGTACTATAGGGTTGGACAGAATGCAAGGTAACAGAGCAATGGATGCAGCTTTTTGGTTACTGGGGGAAGGGTGATACTTAGAAAATTCACTTGAATTGGGTAGCTTGGACAGCTAACTGTGTCTCTGGGCAGTGGAACAAGGACCTGGTCACTGCGTAGCAGCTAGGCTCTCCTCTAGGCTCTCCTCTAGGCCTCGTCACTGGATTCTCCCAAAGAGTCAGCAATCTTTCCCCCTTTCTCTCTGAATTATTGGGATTTTTGTAGGGATTAGTTCTGGATAGTGGTTCTGCCTGGATAGGAGATCCTGCCTGGATCTGGATCAGCTACCTCTGGCCTGGGTCTGGAGACTGGACTCTTGCAAGGCAAATTTTGAATGTCTGGATCTGTGAATGTTGATTTTTGACTGTTGGATTTATGAATGTCCTGACTCTATGCCTCCTCCTTTTATAAGCAGGATGACATCACAGGATTGTATACTATGTGGGCAGAAATTACCTGGACATACCTCTAAGATGGGGTAGGTCAGGCTGTGGATGACACTGTCTCCCTGTAAGCAGATTGAACCCAGGGAAGTGACATCAGTTTTAATGTGGGTGTTTTGTGATGTGCTTTCTTCCACCAAAGTTACTTTTTCCAAAATCAGTTATGAAACAAAACCCTTATATTTACACTTGTTATCCTCCTGAAAATCAGATGGGCAGACCCCAAATTTCACAAGGAATATTCCATTCCAAACCCCATGTCTGTGCGATGCTGTTTTGTTCTTCTGGCAATCTTTCAACATTTATATGGAAAATGTTTCACCTAAAATTCTACAAATGGCCACACATAAGCCTAACATTGTCAGGCATATCACCATTAAATTTTACATCTGTGTCATGTACGCTTACCTCAGAATGGCACTTTAATGCCATTTGCGACCCCACTTGCTAGCAAGACCCAAATAGTCTCATTTTATTTGAGCAAAAATTACATCACAACCATCATAATTTCACATTACTGCTTATTCAGATTACTGAAATAAATGTCTTAATATAAAAAGTATTTTAAACTAATGGGCCAGCTTTGTTCCCAAAAATGGCCAGTCTTTCCAACCACACAGCCAAATGTCTTTCTCTGTTCAACGTTGCCATGGCTTCTCCTTTGAAGTCCTTCACTTTAAATGCAGGGGATTTCACACTTCTGAGGCAAACACATGGGTTTGGGTTTGAAACCCCTTTCATTCTTGGGAGCATCTCTGCCATGCAGTCTGAGGGACCCTGTAATTTTCACACCTGTCAGCACAGAGAACAGGGTCCCTTCCCTAGCAGCATGAAATCACGGGGACGTGTGACATTTGGCCTTTGAGCCAAACTGGTTTTACCAGAATGCCTGCCTCAGTTAGGCTGTTGAAGTTCTTTTTGTGAAGAAAAACAAAAAAAACACAGAGTTAATATACCTATATTTTTGCAGCTTTTCTTCCCCAAATGTCCAGTTGACTTTCTGGGCATTTTACAGTATTATTTCCCATTTAGCTTCCATAATGTAATTTCTTTTCTCTGCAAGGCAAAATAACAAAGGTTATTTTTTTTTTTGTCATTTAACAAAAATGTGGTTTTCCTCGCATTTTGCCTTCTGAAAGCTTTCATAGCTATGGTCAATTTCTACACACACGGATATGCTCAAGAAATGGGTTCTTTGAAATCGACACCAAACAAAGGGAGAGAGAGGTCTCCTTTTGAAGAGCTTTGCATGTGTTAATTTGTTGCAAAAGTGAACACTGGCCGTTCGGCCTACAGGGAATTTCTCTGCTCTTCACAGATTTTACTTGACACAACAATGATTTTCAGGGAGGAATGGCCCTCATTTGATGATGTTCAGCCTGAATATAGATGTGCATGGCTGTGTTTTACTGGAACCAAACTTTTGTGATATTTAAAGATGGAAATAGCACCAGTGCAAGGTCATTTTAAACACAGAACATTTTCTTGTTCAGTTTGAAGTTTTGCAAATCACAGCACTGCAACTCTGCGCCGGGCTGCCTTTGAATTCCTATTTTTTGGATTCACATGTAGAAATAATTGCAGCCATTCTAGGGGTGTTGATGCTCTATCTCTCCCCATATGTGCTCAGCTGAGACAGCGCAGCCATTACTTCGCTAACTGCTAAAACGCAGTTTTATGATGCAGGGGAATATGTGCTCAGCAGACACAGAACACCATCTTCAGCCCAACTCACACCCAGGGCAGAACCCTCAACTGGATCGCACAGCATAACTGTCCACTCAACATCACTGGAAACACTCCCACCCCATGGTCTGACCACCATATCATCACCTTTAGCATCCTCACCACTAGCCCCTCCACTCCTTCACCCTAACCCCTGCCACCATGGCTCGCAAGAAGCTCCCGTCCGCTCACTAAGGATAGGCTACTTCCCTTCCTCCAAGGCCCAGACTTCAGACCACATTTCTCCACAGACCCAGAAACCCCCGCATCAACTTATGATGTTGCTATCAAAGCAGCTATCAACTCCATTGCCTCACTTAAACCCTGTGAATCTAAACCCACCACCCACTCCAATTCCTGGTTCACCCCGGACCTCCTCACACTCCACAACGAAAAAAAGGCTGTAATTACACAGTGGCAAACGTCCCACTCTGACAAAGATAAGTTGATATTCAAAACTCACTCCACCAATTACAAAAAGGCAATCACCCAAGCTAAGGCCAAATCCTTTGAATCCAGAATCTCAGAAGCCCAATCGAGCACTAAAGAAATCTTCGCCATTTTCAGGGAGCTAGAGTCACCAACTCCCGCCCCCCAGAATTTCACCAAAGACAAAGCATGGTGCAATGAAATTCAAACGGCCATGCAAACCAAATTGAGCCTCCTCCTAAACAAAATTCTAGCTGCTAAGCAAGCCCTGCCTAATACACATATCCCTGTCTCAGCACCAGTCTCTGACCCCCCCCAACCCCTCGCCTTCAAACCCATACAGGAAAAAGACATCATCAATATAATGAGGAACATCAAACCCTCCAACTGTAATGGTGATGCCGGCCCAGCCAATATCATCAAGGACTGCACAGAAGCGCTAGCTCCCTTCCTGACAGCCTTTGTCAATGCGTCCTTTGCCACAGGGAAAGTCCCTGCCTCCTTCAAGGAAGCATGGGTCCGCCCCCTCTTAAAAAACCAACCCTCGATCCCACCTCCCCTAACAACTATAGACCCATCACCACCGTCCCATTCCTCCTCAAAATACTGGACAAAGCAGCCTACCTGCAGGTTCAACACTTCATTGAAGAGAACAAACTCCTCGGACTCCGCCAATCTGGTTTCCGCCCCAGACACGGGACTGAACCCGCCCTACTTGACCTGAAAAACCAGATGGACGATGCCAGAGACATGGGCAAACCAGCACTTCTCCTACTTCTTGACCTATCCGCGGCGTTCGATCTCGTAGATAATGACGTCCTATGCCATCACCTCTCCTCCACAGCCAAGTTCTCCCCTGATGCCACAGCATGGATCACCTCCTTCCTACAATACAGAACCATGCAAGTATTCTCTGAGTTAGCCTCCGCCTCACCCACGTTGATACTCTGTGGGGTGCCCCAAGGCTCCTGCCTCTCCCCCACCCTCTACAACATCTTCACACGACCTCTCTTCCTCATCCTCGACGCTATGGGCATTTACTACACCAACTATGCTGACAATACCCAGATCCTCCTCACCCTCACTGGCAACTATGACACTGACTCCTTGACCCTTAACAACCTTTACAACACCATCCAAGCCTGGATGGCAGACAATGGACTATGCCTCAACTCTGACAAGACTGAACTCCTCCTAGTAGGTTCCCCCGAAACTCTAAAAAATCTAGACTCCCAATTCAGTCACTTCACCATCAACATCATCAAAATACCTGTCTCAGACTCAGTAAAAACTCTGGGAGTCTACTTGGATTCAAACCTATCCATGGACAGACAAGTCAACGCAATTGCCTCTTCAGCCGCATATCATGCTAAAATTATCAACGCAGTCAGGCCCTTTCTCTCCAAAGAAAACTGCACAAACATAGCCAGAGCCATCACCGGATCCAGGCTACATTACTGTAATGTTCTCTTCCTAGGAACCTCCAACAAAAACTTGGAAAGGCTACAGGTTATCCAGAATAGTGCTCTCTGTGCAGCCCAAGGCATTGCTAAAAGGGAACACATCTCGGCGCCCAGAAAACCAGCCCACTGGCTCCCAATAAAGGAAAGAATCGTCTTCAATGCTCTGACATTGACCCACAAGTGCATTCACCTCACTACTCCTGACTACCTCTCACAAAGGATCCACCCCGTCTCTTCTACAAGACCAACCAGATCACCCTATACCAACATGCTCTGGGTGCCACTAGTAAAAAGAGCCAGAGCGGGCGGATCCAGCTTCCCATATCTCGCACCCACACACTGGAATGCCCTACCTCCCACAATTCGAGGTGAGGCCTCCCTCATCGCTTTCCGTAAAGCAATGAAAACCATCCTATTCTCATTAGGTCCCTCGTAACTGCTTGAATTCTAAACATTTGACCCACTGCATAAGTTGTAATACAAATTGCATAAGTTTGTAATGATGGAACTATTTCTGTATTGATTTATGTATTGATTTTTAAGATGCTAACGACTGCTACCATGCCTGTACCTCTGTAACTAAGCTCTTACAAGTAACAGCGCCTCAATGCCGCCGGGCTGCTTGCGTGCTATACAAATTTAAACAAATAAATAAATAAATAAACATTTGTAACTTCCTGTTGGGCTGGTTAATGTACCCCACAGAAACCAGACGTGGACCCCTTGATCACTGTGCCTAGAGAGGAACAGCTCCACCTCATTGATGAGGGGCAACAAGGCTGAAACACATGTATGGAGTTGCTGTGGTACTCTTGTTCAAAGGAGGTTTGCCTGGCATTTCGGTGCTGGACTGCCTTTGTGGGCAGGGCAAAGACTGATATTCAAATGGATATTCCTACTTTGTGAAAAGTACTTTGAACAAAAAGTGATGGGTGCGGACTCTCAAAGTGGGTGAAAACCACTGAACAGGCTATCATGCCGTGTTCTTCCTAGAGAGGGGTGCATGTAACCTTTTTTGTATTTTTGCAGGGAACTTGGGGTTGGTCAGCCTAAGTTATCTGGGGGAACCCAGATGTGGACCCTTTGCTCACTGTGCTTAAAGAGGCACAGCTCCACCTCACTGATGAGGCCCAACAAGGCTGAAAAACATGTATGGGGTTGCTGTTGGCACTCTTGTTCAAAGGAGGTTTGCCTGGCATTTCGGGTCTGGACTGCCCTTGTGGGTGGGACAAAGACAGAAATGCACATGGATATTCCTCCTTTGTGAAAAGTACAGTGAGCAAAAAGCAAAAAAGCTGCAGACTCTCAAAGTGGCTAAAAACCACTAAACAGGTTATCATGCCGTGTTCTATCTGGAGAGGGGCGCCTGCTACCTTCCTTGTATTTTTTAAAGGAACTTGGGGTTGGTCACCCTAAGTTACCTGTGGGAACCCAGACATGGATCCCTTGCTCACTGTGCTTAGGGAGGCATAGCTCACCCTCACTCATGAGACCCAACAAGACTGAAACACATGTATGGGGTTGCTGTTGGTAATCTTGTTCAAAGGAGGATTGCCTGGCATATTGGTGCTGGACTGCCCTTGGGTGTGGGACAAAGACTGATATGCAAATGGATATTCCTCCTTTGTGAAAAGTACAGTGAGCAGAAAGTGATGGCTGCAGCCTCTCAAAGTGGATAAATACCACTGAACAGGTCATCTTGCTGTGTTATTTCTGGAGAGGGACGCCTGCAACCTTTTTTGTATTTTTGAAAGGAACTTGGGGTTCGTCACCCTAAGTCACCTGGGGGAACCCAGACGTGGACCCCTGGTCACTCTGCTTAGAGAGGCACAGCTCCACCTCCTTGATGAGGCCTAATAAGGCTGAAACACGTGTATGAGGTTGCTTTTGTACTCTTGTTCAAAGGAGGTTTGCCTGGCATTTTGGTGCTCGACTTCTCTTGTGGACGGGACAAAGATTGATATGCAAATGGTTATTCCTCCTTTGTGAAAATACAGTGAGCAAAAAGCGATGGCTGTGGCCCCTCAAAGTGGGTAAAAACCACTGAACAGGTTATCATGCTGTGTTCTTTATGGATAGGGACATGTATTGAACTATTGCTTTTCTGCAGCACTTTGTGCATGTGTAATCTTCCTTTTCTATATTGGGAAGCTCACTCGATTCTTTACATCGGCATTACTTTCTTCAGGATTTATATATCATCTTTAGCCAGTATCTCGAGACGTCATGCACACTTCTTATGACATCATTAATTAATTGGTTAGCTTCTTTTCACAAACCTTCAGGTTTTTCCTCCTGCAGGTTATCATCACGTCAAGGGTACTTTCGATATGGTTCTCTCCATGGGTATCTTCTATCAAACACTTGCTGCGGTATTGGTTTTATGGCTGTTGTTAGGCATGGCACAATTTCATGTCTCCAATACAGGGGAGGTAGGGGGCGGGATCTGTTGCAGAGGCACACAGCTGCTCCTCTACACCAATGTGTTGGGAATCGCCCATAATAAAGGAACATTGTAATTAAGGGCATAAAATACTTATGTACCTTGTAGAGTGGAGCCCAATGTTCTGCAAAGAAATTAAGCCAGGAGTGGAGGGAGAAATTTCAGGCCCAAAGGACCACTATTCACCTTTCCGGAGATAATATCTTTGTTATTACTGAGAAGAAAAAGAGATTTGATCCATTGAAGTGAAACATGGAAGAGATGTTGCAAAAGACATAATACTTTAGGGTTATTCTTACTTTCCTCTCCTTCCCTCACAAGTTCACTTTCTCTAGAGCTCTGGTTCTCTCTAGGCTGGGCTACTGCAGCAGCCTCTTTCTAAATATGCATGCTTCTACTCTTCAGCCTCTGCAACTCATCCAAAACAGGACTGCAAGACTTGTCCTTGGCCTCAAGCCCAGGGATCGTTTCTCTCCAGCACTGAAATCTCTGCATTGGCTCCCAGTGGCTGCAAGGATTAAGTTCAAGACCCTCTGCATTGTCCACAAGGACTTCTGGGGCCTGGGTCCCAAATACCTCCAACTCTCTTCATAAATACCTTCCTACTTGAGCTTGTCGCCCCTCCACCTCCAACTCCTTCAGGGTCAGTCGCTTCTCAAAGCAACAAGCTCGTGATAGATCTCTTTTTTCGGCTGGGGGCTCCCTCTGGAACAGCCTCCCTGTCTCTCTGAAACTTGAGGAGAATTATCTCCGGTTACGAAGCACCTCAAGACCTTCCTCTTTGCTTCTGCCTTCTCTCCTCCTCTCCCCTGTTGATTTTCTGTCTGATGATGCACTGTCACCTGGCTACCCTCTAATTTCAGGCCCAGGTCACTGCCCACCTAGTTGAACACCTGAACTGTCTCCCGGCAATCCTTGCACTTGAGTCTGTATCTTAACCCTACAGTCCCCCACCTGCACTTTTGGATACCTGCTGTCTGCACTTACCCTTGTACCTGCCACCTGATGGCCACACTTCTTGTTATTGTTTTAATCCCATGTACAGCACTGCTCCGTCCCTTGGCACTTTTCCCCTCCCCCTTCCCTGCACTGGTGCGATCTCAATGTCACTTGGCCTAGAAGGATTGTTGTCTCTGTCCCCCTTCTGTTCCCCCTTCCTTGCCTCGTCACACCCTGAAACACTTGTGTATAGCCGCGTTAAAAATGCCATATCAAATCATAATCAAACTTCAAAGAACTAGTAAGCAGGGAATTGGGAAGTAGAGGCTGAATCAAGTCATGCAGCATTGAGTGATCAATAACATGTTATATATTGTATCAAGGTTTGGTTGAGTTGGAGCTGCAGCAAGATCACGGGAGGCGGAGGCTTTCCCCACACCTCATGTATTGTCTAGTAAGGATTGAACCCTGAATATCTTGCACTGATGAGTACAAAAAATGAATCGTGGTTTACAAAATGTGTCACAAAATGTTTTAATTAGCAGTTTAAGTAAGTCAGCCAATACATGTTTCAACCCATTTGGGTCTTTCTCAAGGCTATGATATTTGAAAAGTCCCCATGATTTGGTGGGCTAGATGGATTGCTAGTTGCCTGTATCAACTCGATAATCTGATGGTCAGATGTTCTATGAATAACAGGCCAAGAGATTGTCTCTCTAAGGGACCCCATCTGAACCGAAAGACCTCATGTCATCTTGTACATCAGCCGAAAGGCACAGCTGCCACAAGCCAATCTGGGCCCCTTATTCATAGAACCTTTGACCATCAGATTATTGAGTTGATAGAGGCAGCCTTGATGAGCATAGGAGTGCCATCTTTTTATCTTACCTTGCGGTTATTCATGAAACAGAATTACCTCATAATAATGGGTATGTTCGTCATTGCTCACACCTGTTTTGGCATAGATAGCTGTAAACGTTCAACACTATTACCAGGTTACATATGATTTCTTGCAGTTGGTTGGTGAATAAGAATGCACATTCTCTTTCATGTTAAGGACACTTCAGGTGTTATTGCTTCATCCATGGTGAATCAAAGCAGAGTGTGCATGCCTCTTGCAATTGTGTTACTTGAATCTTTGTGTCTGGTTGGACAAGAATAGAATACCTTTAACTTGGTTTTAAATAATGCCATAGAGACAGATTGGCTCACAACTGCATACACGTAGAACAGCTGACCTTGATTTGACAGTTAGTCTGCCTTCTCTTCAATTTTAGGATTGGGTTCGCTGTAGCCAGGCGTTTGGCACAGGAAGGGGCACATGTGGTTCTGAGTAGCCGGAATCAAAAGAATGTGAACAAGGCTGTGGATCAACTTAAATCCGAGAACCTGACTGTGTCTGGAATTGCTTGTGATGCTGGGAAGAAGGAAGACCAGCAAAGACTATTGGACATGGTGAGAGGAATCTCTACAATATTTGTATGGGAATGGACATAGCAACTTGAAATGTGTAAATAGTTGATAATGTGGTGGTTGCCCAAATGATATATATATATATATATATATATATATATATATATATATATATATATATTTGTGCATTTCTAGTAGTGTGGAATGACCTCACAGTTGATTCGTTTGATGTTATGATTATGATTTTATTTCATACCAGGATGTGACAAACTAAACCCTGAGGGAAGGAATAGACCAGTTTGTGCAATGGCATCAGTTGTCATCTTTCCGAAATCAGTTTACAATTAATATGTTGGCTGGGGAGGAAAAATGATCAGTGACTAGCTACAATTTTAGGGAGATTACTTACACTAATGCAAAGTGCAACAGTTATGTGTACCATAAAATAAAGCCACACAATGCTGCAGAAGTCTGCACTAAAAATGTATATTGTGTAAACATACTGAACTAACCACTGTGGCATACTGTTTTGGCTGATTGTGTCTCCAAATAAACATGGAGTAAAAGACAAAAGGGGACCAAACTACCAAAATACATTTTGATTAGACATCTGTGAATTTAGACTAATGTTGACCTTCTCCAGACTCACTCAGCTTCCCAAGGTCGATTGTGCCCTGCCCAGAAATGCATGACAGTACGTTCTACATATTATGGCCAAAGAACATATTTATTGATGATGAAATCACTTTATGTTGGTTGAACCCCTTACATGACTAGGCTAAATGAAAAATTTAAGGAGAGCATCTTTGATGTAGCATTTGATCTTGGGGAAAGAATATGTTAACTGTTCACGTATTTTGATTAAGAACGTTTGGGCTCCAGATCAATGTGGTATTTTTCAAAGCCTTACACATCAAAATTGCATCCTCCATGAAAAAGAACAACAGTCTGTGCCATCAGGTATGTACAATCTGTGGGGAGGCATAATGTTCTGGGTGAAAAAATATTCCCACTCCACCATTACACCAACAGTGTAGAATGTGTCTGTGAGTGTGTCAAATGTTTTGTTTTTCATGATATTTGTGCCTGGTGTGTAACAATGTTGGATAATTAAGAGGATCAACATTTGTGTGCTCCTTGATTGGATGAAAAGCCTAACATTTCTACCAATCAAACTGCGTGAAGATGCTGGACCTCTAAATTGACTGAAATGTACAAGCACACGGCACAAAAATTGTTACAAATCTAACAATAGATATTTATCTACAGGCTCTATTGGATTTCCTAGGAATGTTAATCCATTGGTTGCTGGAAAACATAGGAAAACCTTCATTTGCACTCTGCTGGTAGAAATGTCTCTAATACATACCAACCATGCCTCTCACATTTTCAGAGAGTTGATGGACAAAGTACTGTGATAGGTTGTGATGGATTGTCATTTGCCAAGGATATAGAAGCCGTGGCTTTTTTGATTTCTATTCATTTAGTAAAATGATGGCCATAACTCCATCTCTGAAAGGGAAATCTGCTGATCAGATTGCCCTTTCCTAAGCTCCACGCCAAAAGCATTGTGTATCTGCGCCCTGCTTCATCAGTATCCTGATCTGCAGTGCCTGCTCTACAGAGCAGTTTCAGAGGTCAAAGGTACACTTTTGAAAGCTGCAGTGACAGCCAAGTCTCTTCAGCGCATTTAAGATATGCACCCCTGTACAAAACTATGATGATTATAATACCCCATGCTGATTTTATGGTAAACTCTAAAAATAAGGCAGGCCTGAGTTAGAGCACGGTGCATGGCACTGCTCATACTCATTGCAGCTACATCTAATTTGATATCACACATATATCAGCCATCTATGCCCATTTCCGTTGTGGAAGGATTGTGTGTATTCTCCCCAGAAACGCTGGACATTGCCCTGCTGGCAGCAATGTAGCCTGGGGTATTTCTTTTCTGTGTTCCATTTGTAAGGGAAGTCACACCACAAGAAGCTGGACAGGAATCAAAGGGCACAATGAAGCACAAACGTCTTGGCCTCACACTAGGGTGTTTCATAGAAAAAGGCCTTTTGAAAAGGGAAGTGTGGAGTTAGTGTAGATAGGAAGAGCTCTGTAAAGTTAAGGGTGGTTTCCACAATCTTGTTTCTCTCTGCCTCAGCCTCTCCTTCCTGCCCCCTCCACATCCTTTAGCACAAAGTACTTTGGGTATATGTCAGAAGGCCAAATATCTATTGCTTTCAAGAACAGCGATAGGAGCCCTACCATGGGATATCATCTTTTGGACACCAACATTTCAATAAAATGTCATTGGACCTCTGTTGGGAGAGTTGATCTCTCCAAAGTCTAAAAACCAGTGAGGTGAAGAATGACTGCCCAGGGCAGAGGTGAGCTCTGTCCACTAACCATCCCCAGGGACCATTGAGGGTGACCTGTTGCAGAGGCAAGTCTTGCCTCTCTGCCAGCCACAATGGTAGAGAGGACCTCATGGTGTTGTAGGACAGCTGCATTTGTGGAGCCTGGGCAAATGAGAACGCGGATTAAAACTTATCCTTGAGCCCCTGGATTGGGACTCACAGCAATCCTGTGTTTTCTAGCCAGATTCCATGCCTTTGAATTTAGAGGACTCCCAGGAGCTGTGTTTGGCTCTCTACCATCTATAAACGCTTTGTTATGTGTCTGAACAAGTTTCCTGGTGCACAGCTCCAGTTGAGCATGTTGTTGCCTCGGCTTGAACCAGAAGATCTGGTCACAGCTGTGACCTTTAAACCACTGTTCAACTGTCAGCTGCTTTGTTGGCAATCTTCATAGACACTCAAAGAGGCCTGGGGAACCGCTTTGAACAGTAATCTTTGAATGGCGCCTTGAGTCGCTCAAACCAATCAACGCATCCAGTCATCAGCATTCTCGCCATCACATGAATGGTTGAAAAGACAGTGGTGGGCCTCACGATCCGCAACTAATCCAGCAGCATTTTAAATCACGGCAAACTTCTTCCTCGACCCAGCTAGACACCTGCTCGCCACCTGGACCCACACAGGTACTGCACTCGAACTCATCGACCAGACATGATCGCACTGACTAAACCACCTTGATGCAGGTTCATACTTCACTGAGCCTGCCACCTGCCCAGATTGAATCAACTGCTCCTTGCTGGCTCTTGACTCAAACTGCTAAGAGGTCACTCGCCAACTTCTTTCCGGCTGCGACCAAACACTTATTTCTTCTTGACCTCGAACCACCGCCTCACCAAAATGCATACTGGCATATCAAGGTCATTGGTTCAAACCCATACGAACCTTCACGCAAACTGCTGGAGTGTCACTCAGCCATCCTAACCAGCAGCTACGCCTGGCTTAAACCAGTTCAACTTCGAACCAAACTGAACCATGCATTTCGACCTGCATCGCTTAAGTTCCGGCTTTGAACTCCTGAGCTCCTTAGTTCGACCTGGCTCTACTCCCCCGCTGTGCATGGATCAACTATGATGCACAGTCCTTGAACTTGATTCAGCCTGCTTGTACAACAGCTTGAAGACTGGTATAATGCTGTCAAATTGCCAAGAACCACAAGAAGGTACTATTGAAAATGAACTGCCATATTGCATATATGCAATATCATTTTTAAAGAATGTTGTGTTTTTTCTTGCCTTACACCCCTGATTTATTACCCAGACTGCTGCATTGTGCTATCTTTGATTATTCTCAGTTTTTTTTTCTCTAAATGGGTGGGTTATGTATAATTCTCTTCTATTTAGTTATTTTGCAGATGGTGTGTTTTATTAAAGTATAAGTATTTTTATGGAACCTTGACTGGACATTGCCCTTTTTTTTACTGTTATGCTTTGCTATTTGGGTCACTTCTGAATAACATTTAGACCACTTGAAAGAGTATAGCCATCACTCAGCCCACGTTACCACAAAAGTAAAACGATTTAGATCTCTTAACTGTGCATGTTTTACAATTATGAATGTGCTGGCTCTTCGTTTGTAGCAGTGTGAGAGTAAAATGTGAATTTTTGCCTCTACTCACCCTTGTACCTCTGCAGGGAGCAATACTGTTCATCACACAGGCCTTACCAACTTTCCCATGTTTGCCCTATTAACTGATGAAGGGGAAGAAAGGTGGTGCCCACAGCCATTAGAAACACAGGGACATAGAAAATAAGCCTTGTAATGCTGTATTTGCTATGAAGTGAAATGAAGAGTATTGTGTATTTTAACTTGTTTGCTAATTAAAAGTAGCATTGCAGTACTATGGATACAGTTAGATACCAGTTGGTGCAGTCAAACTGGTTATAGTTCTACAGGTTAGTGACAAAACTTTGTAGACCTTCATAATCAGTGCTATGTTTCAAACAATATTACTGTGTATTGTGCACAGTTGTTGTTTTTGTTTGCATATTCATTGGATCATTGAGAAAAAAATCTATACAGCATTACCAAAAACGTAATATATTTATATCTGTTGGGGTATTGAAACTGTTTTCAATTTCAAACACAGCATTGCAGTACTATGGATGTAGTTAGATACCAGTTGGCATATTCTAACTGTTGATAGTTTTATAGTTCTGAAGGGTATTTTTTGAAGCAGTTTGATACCTGGTGGTGTAGTCCAGCTATTGAAAAGTAGCATTGGAGTAGTATGGCTGCAGTTAGATACCATGTGGCTTGTTGTAACTGTTGATAGTTCTACAAGTCAGTGACTAAAGTTTGTAGACCCTCATAATCAGTACATGCTAAGTACTATGGTTGAAATAACATTACTGTGTGTTTTGCACAGTTGTTGATTGTGTTTGAGTGTCTAAAGTGCACTAACTCTTGAAAGTTTTACAGGTCAGTGAATAAATTTAGCTTCAAGGAATAATAAGTAGGCATTTGTTAGATTTGCTGCTAATCTTTGTTTTAGAGTAATGGAAGTGTTGTTCCATTCAAACCAACCACATTCTCTTTAATGTATGAAATATAGTGACCTGCTGTGGTTGTGGCTCTAGTGTGGTAGATTATGCCTACTGTTGTGAATGTTTTTTTGCCAAGGGATACTTGCCCACGTGTAAAGCTAGTAAGCTTGCAGTTGTTTTTGGTACCATCTGCATTGTACCTTAAAAGCATTATTATTACATATTGGCCATGTGAGTTTATGTGTAAGGTGAAACGATTGTCTGAATTGCAAACAGTGAATAATATGGCATGATTTCCATTTTGCACCAGCTGATGAAATGTAATGGAATCACAATTTGGTATAGATACATACACAAATCGTTCAGTAGGGATGTGCTTTTGTGTAACATTGTTGCAAAGAGTGCATGTATGTTTCCATGTGTATGAAATGTGGAAGATTTCATTTACAGATATGTTTTTGCTTTCCAGTACTTGCAGTAAGTATTTTAGAAATTCTTGTGGTTCTTCCTGTATGTTTATGGTGAATTTGACAATTCCTGCACAGTAGTCCAATTTGTGCCTTAATTCTGAGACACTGTAAGTGTTGTAATGATTATTTGTGGCATTTCTACTGGTCTGAGCTGTTCAAGTAAATGTTTGAAACATTTGGTGGCAATTGGGACAGAAGATTTATTGCTACATTTGCATAGCAATTTAGAGTTCTGTCTGTGTCATCTGCTGGTCTTCCACTTGCTTTTTTAGAAGAAATATTTCTCTTTTTTTCTCCTAATGGATGTGTACTTGTGTTTGCACTAGATAGATTTGTGGTTGTACTACTTGATGGAGTAGCAGTTGTTTTTGTTTCTTTGGTGGTATTGTTGGGCAATCTCTCATATGTTCTGTTTGCATATATTTTCTTTTGAAAAGTTTACCTTTTTCAGGAACAGAGCACATATCGAAATGGGGGTGTGTAGAGTGCACATAGTCTCTTGTACTCTAGGATGCAAGGGATGTCAGCCTTGACTTTGTTTGCATCACAAGTGACTAGAAATAGTCATTTGAGTATACATAGATCTGAAAGTGCTACATAACTCATACCTTTTTTAAAGACTGTGCTGCCAATGTCAATCAATGCCTGATCAAGGGTTACACCTTGTGATTTATCAAGGGTTACACCTTGTGATTTGTGAATACTGACTGCATATGCAAGAGACATACATGTCTTTGAAAAGAAGGAATTGTACTGTTGAGCGTACTATCATTTTAACTTCTGAAAATGTGTCAAAGTGGAGGTTGACAAACTGAATGTTGTTGTCATGAGGATATGTCTTTAAACCAACAACTGGACCAATTGCTCCATTGAATAAACCTTGCTCCACTTCACGGTTACGTTTCCGAATGCCTCTACAGTTGAAACACAACATTAACATTTTCTCCAAACCAGCTATGTCGGGGATACATTTTTCTAAGCTACTTAGTCGTACTGTTGCTTGTTGTCACATAGGGAGTATCACGCCATGCACATCAAGTTTGTCTGTGGAGCTATAACCTCTATTGGTTGCATTTCTTTTTTTTAACATTGTCTCATTGAATTGTGTACAACTTGCTAGGGTTGGCATCAAGGACATACATCTTAAATTTGTTTGTGCTAATTGTTCAATGACATCCGAAGCAGATGTGTCATGCCCATATAGCTCATGGATCAGTCTACTAATTAAGACCGATTGTGAATCTTTAGAAAGAAGACCAGTCCTAATGCTTTTCAAAATGTTAGCATATGTGAGGTCTGCAGACTGACGCATGTTTTGAGTTAGTTCTCTGAATTGGAAATATTGCCAGAGATTTACATTTCCTTTGCTGCCAATTGTGTTGTGGCACTGTTTGTGTCCTAAGATTTTAAAAATAGGTTCACCTTTCACTGGTGTTAATTGTAGGAAATCTCAAAAAAACAATAACCTGTTTTCCTCCAAAGAGTTTGGCGTAGTCAGTTTTAAGGACTTCTTGTAATCTGAGGTCAATTAAATCCAACATTAGGTTGGATACCATGCTTACCTCATCTATTAGAAGCATTTTCATTTGTTTTAGAATTATGCGTACTTCAGTAGCAGCTTCTGCTGATAGTTTGTAGTACTGTAATTTATTTTGGTGTTCTACTGGAAGGAGCAGTAGTCAGTGTAAAGTAACACCTCGTATGTTGTAGGTAGCTAAACCTTTGGGGGCTGCTACAACAGCTGAAAGGTTGTTGTTTGTTAAGTTTTGTAGGAATGTGCTGATGATTTTCATTAAGAATGTTTTTCCAGAACCAGCTTCACCACATACAAGTTTTACTTTCATGTTTCAAACCATGTTCAATTTAGTTTGTCACTTCTATGAAAATGCTAAATTGCTAATTATTTAGCTGTGATCTAATCACTGTCAAGTTTTCTTCTGATTTCTCATATTGATACATGGTGTTCTATACTTCAGTCGTGGCTAAATCTGCTTCATTTACTATGAGTGGCTCTCTGAGTGGTTTTTGGCTTCCTGTAACAGAAGGTTGACTGCCCTCAGGAGTGTCTTCATTTAGATGTGCTTGAACTTCTTACTCTTGTTGGCGTTCATTGTCCAACATATTTTGTATTGCTTAAAATTGATATTTGTTATACTGCTTTCATTTGAACTGAATTCAGCTTCAAATGAGTCATGGTTGCCTAATAATTCTTATTATTTTCTCCATTGTTTAAAAAGTTACTGTAAGGCCATGTAGTAAAGTTCATTATGTTGAGGAGTGTTAAATGGTAACTTCATATGATTAATTAGGCTGGGTTTGCTACTTTTAACAAGGCTTCCCTCACAAGCTGAGACAACATATTTTCTACATTTTTCATCAGTTTGCATGCTTTTACTTTTTATCTGCTGTATTTTTTCTTGGTTTTCTACAGAGGTGCTTTTTAGTAGGTATTCTGTTCTGTCTGTTGGAGAAGAAAGGACATTATGGGTGTGAACATTGTGGAATATATTTGTGTGCATTGTGAATCAGTGTGTGAATGTGAGGGCAGATAGAGGGATGTTATCTAGATGTTAGTCTTAGCAGTGCATAGTGGTGACGCGAATTATGGTTGCTTACCTTACCATAACTGGCAAATTTGGGGTTTTTTTCAGTTTTACTTGTAACAATAACATCCTTTTTTAACAGACTTTTTCCACTGAATTTTTTACATTTTTATTAGTGCAACTTAACCATGATGTAACTTTAACAGTATTTTGAATATATTTTTCACTGAATATATATTTATATATATTTTCATATATTTATATATATATTCACTGAAAAAACTTTGTTAAAGGGAACTTAACCATAATGTCACGTTAACAAAGTTTTTTCACTGAATATATATTTATATATATATATATTCACTGAAAAAATCTTTGTTAAAGGGAAGTTATGGTTAAGTTGCACTAACAAAAACCTATGAAATTCAGTGAAAAAACGTTAAAGAGATGTTACGGTTACAAGTTAAACCGGATAACACTTGAAATTCGCCAGTCATGGTACGCTAAGCAACCATAACTCGTGACACCTCCGTGCACTGCTAAGACTAGCACCTAGGACATCAAAGATGACATCACAAATGTCATTGATGACCACACCAATGACATCACATATCAGTGCCACATCTTTTGGTTCACTGACATATTTAGGCCACATGGTTTTGTTCAATGATAGAGCCAATTTTAAACATGAAAAGTTGTTACAGATGTAGACATTAATCTTGTTGTATGTTGTAATGCACTTTCCTTAGCATTTGGCCTCAGTTCATGGTGCATATACATGGGAAAATAACCAAGGCTCAAACAACAATTCATGTGTTTACTTCATTATACAGTCTAATGTCCCCGTAATATTTTGGTGGTGTTGTTTCTTTCCTTCTTTCTGAAGATTCCCTGTATGTGCCTCAGATTTGTATGCATTGTGGGTTTTTATAGGTATTGTTTGTAGTAACACAAGTATGTAGTATGTCTTGAATTATTAATTATTAGCTATTTATTCCATGTTCATCATTACTCAAAGCTTTCATAGGGCGCCATTAATTATTTTGCTATCCGAAATTACCAGATTAAACTTATTGTACTTCTCTAGTGCATGTTGCAGCAATTGCTGATGTGTATGTATAATAAGGTTCCTGTATTAACAACAACACTCCAATATCATGTTTTGTTTAAGTGAATACATTCTTTAATACATTAAGTAGGTCCTGATAGCTCTCCCGATCACACATGACATCTTGTTACTAACATTATAAGCACAACCCCTTTTACAAAAGTATTATCAAAATTAATTTAATATGTGATGTCATCAGTGATGTCATCAATGTCATTTGTAAAGTCATCTTTGATGTCCTGGGTGTTAGTCTTAGCAGTGCACGGAGGTGGAGCGAGTTATGGTTGCTTAGCATTTTTTCACAGAATTTCATAGGTTTTTGTTAGTGCACCTTAACCACAACATCCCTTTAACAAAGATTTTTTAAAGAATTTCATAGGTTTTTACTAGTGCACCCTCAGTCTGCTACAAGTTCCTTATATTATACTCACCCCAAATGTGGCCGATATGGAGTCCGAATACAGCGCAGTTATCCGCGGACATTTGGCAGCACTTACAATGCTCAGAATCATAGGGGAGACACAAAAAAGATGTACCCAACAACCAACAAACAGATGTACCTAAAATCACAACTAATGTTTATAACATGCAAATATACTTTTTTGTAAAATCAATAACTTTAAAAAATACTATTTTGTTTTATTTTGCAACAATCACAAACCACAACTGTACACTTCATATAATCTCCTCACTACAGCTCTGCATGTACATTGAGAAACACTAGGTGCTTATTGAACAACACATTCTTACTAAACAGTCAGTGCATTGTATTTATTTCTCTGTTATTAGCTTTAATTATATGAACATGTGTTAAGCCAGAAGCACTTTTTATTCTCAAAGAAATGGCAAGCACACTTAAATGGTTGGAGGAGAACTTCCCAAAAGAAGAAATGAGCGACAACAACATCTCCAATGGTATACAATAGATATTTTACTGTCAAAAAATAATTTACATTTTATACACCTTACTGAAATAATTATGTCTTTTCCTATTACAGTACATAGTTTTCATTACAAAAGTATGCCCCAGTTTGATCATTTGCAGTCCCCAGAATCAGAAAGAAAAGTCGCATCCTCAAGTGTAAATACTAAAATCATGAACGTGTTAACAAAATTATGTAAACTAAGTAATGATTTTAATGAACTTCTTCAATACGTAAAAACACCAATCTGATTAAAAATGTTCCCTATCACTGTCCTTTTTGCCCCTGTCCTCCTTGTCCCTAGCAATCATCCCCATCACATTATGAACATTTTAATCAAAGATGATTTGAGGAAACCTCACTCTCTTCCTCCCAAATTCCTAATCCTCCCATTTATGTTTTCCATTAGATACCCCATCCCTTTCTTAAATAAATATATTTTTTATATT
Organism: Ambystoma mexicanum; assembly: GCF_040938575.1. Taxonomy (NCBI): domain Eukaryota; kingdom Metazoa; phylum Chordata; class Amphibia; order Caudata; family Ambystomatidae; genus Ambystoma; species Ambystoma mexicanum. Next base: position 995,990,484 of record NC_090932.1, read on the forward strand.
AAAAATGTTTTGTTTATTGTTGTGAGGTATTACCCTCTCTTTTCTACCCCCATTGTGAGTCTGTAGACTATGCGACTGTCTGGGGTCTCCAAACTCTAAATGGAGTTGCTCCCGGGCAGGCGCAATGTCCAGACATGTCTTTTTTTGTGTTATGCACTTTTTAATTAGTCCTCTGACACAGTGCATGTCCTACAGATACCCAGCAAATGCACCTTGTGATTCCCACCTGCAAGATGTCCGGGGAGCCTGTCGTGGCCGCAGATGTCTGGGGATGTCATCATGTGACCGCACACATGCGGCATGACAGTGATGTTTGTGAATGATTTTCCATCCAATCTAGGGTGTTTCAAGCAGACACTTTACCCTTGCACAGCTCCCAGACCCATTCTACGTTGATCTGGCAACTTTTTACAACTTTTCAAACCCTTTTTGCGACTCGGTAGTCCGCAGACAATATGACTGTCCATGGATGGTTCCTCTAAAGGGAACCACCAATTACTTTTCCTCGTTCTCAATCTGGCTATCCAGGAGACAGAACCTGCTTTGGAAAGCTATTAAGGAGATCTACAATCTTGCTGAAAATGGCATCTTCTCTGGCCATCCCTCCTTCCCAGCCACACCTACCACCACCACCGCCACCTCAACCACCTGGAGAGCCTGGAGAGTGGAACAGGCACGTTGATACAGAGGAGGGTCAAGAAGAAGTAGAGGATAAAGTGCAGGGAGTCCCTGTCATGAGTACTCAGAGTGAGCCCTGGGTGTGTCCATTTTTCACCACTGTTGGAAATGTCCCAAAGGCTCATGCAAGCAAGGTTCGATGCACTGAGTGCAAAGTTGTGCTCAGTTGCAGGAAACCTGGCTTGTATTCTTACAGAACTACTTCCATGAGGCACCACACCAAATCGGCCCTCGAGAATTCTCTAAGAAAGGTGTTTCCTTTCTCAGGTAAGAGCAGGAAGACTTCCTTCACTCCATCCTCTACATCTGCTCCTGTCACCACAAAGATTACTCCTTTTGGGCAGAGGACCCCATCAGTGGCTTCACATGACATACAGAATGCTGCTGACCCTTACCTTTTGAGAGACACAGTGCTATGCATGTACTGTGAAGCACCAATCTGTAGGGGTAGCAGTTTCACAGTGCTTTTGAGGCTGCGGTCAAGGAGTATGGGAAAGACTGCTACCTTCCCGATTAAGGCCCACCCAACATCTTCGTCTCTCCACCTGCCCCTCTATCCCCGTGTTTGGTGCCCCTTCCCTCTCCTGAAATAAAAGACAAAAAAATAAAACAATTGTCTCACAGTTAAAAAATAGACGTGAGAAAAAATTCACATGACCCTGTGCAGACTGCAAAGTCCACTGACAGTGCAGTAGTCTGCGGACATCTAAAATTCAAGATGTGGGATGATTGAAAGCATTGCAATTATTTTGCAGACAAAAAAGGTGTCTCTTAAAAGAACCCTTTTTTGGGGCGTTATGCTTTTATATATTTTTAAATTTTTAGTTTTAAAAACTGAACTAGGAAAACATTTCACTGATTTTCATTATTTCTTCTCACTTTCACAGAAACTGCTTTAAAGCATTTTGAATGTTTTCCACAAAAACCTGATTACCCACATCAGTTAGATGGACTCATCTTGTCGGAAAATCTTGGCCTTCTCAAAATATGTTCTCATTATGGAAAGATGTTATGACAACATCACAAAGAAAAGCACACACAGCTTTATTGATGTTGTGCCTCGCTTTCTCCATTTGCAGACCAAATGAACTGGAACCTATCCATATCTGTCTCTGTGCAATTTTTGAAAAAATTATTTTTGAATTAGGGAACATTTCCTGCAACTTTCCCAATGTCTCCATCATTGCAAACTGCAATGAGATTCTATTCACATTCTCCAAACTACTAACACCACAATGAATGCTAATAATGTCCGGATGCTTCTATTGAACCATATTTGCCTAAAGTGGTAGCAAGTCCACCCACTTCATGACACGCACTCCATACCAGAACACTTCCAATTCAGGGAATACAAGATTTTTGGTTATTCCACAATGCTCAGCATACACCTTCACCCAGTGGATGTAAGAGTCCCCCAAAATCCAAAAACTCTGCCTGCTGAAAGACATTTCCATGGCCATGTTCAATCCTCTCACACCTCCTACTAACAAAACTCCTGCTACCCTCTGTTCCTGCACACCACACCAAGGAAACCTGATTGGCTGTTCCTCCAGTGTCCGCGGACACCATGACTATGTGCAGTCCCCGTTCCATGCCTGACAACCTTCAAAGACCTGGATGTGGCAAGTGCCATCTGCGGACTACCGCAGTGTCTGCAGAGAGATTGTCCAATTGAAGGGGGCGGGGAGGTAAAGTAAACACAATGTAAATTAATTAATCTTTACTGGTGGCTCTGAAAATAATCTTTTTGGAGAATTTGTTAACAAACACCTTTTTTCCTTTTTTTGCTTTTATGTTTTTTTCCCTTACAGATACCTCTTCAATTAATTCCTAAAATTGTAAAGGAAAATTGCATTTCCGACATCTTTGAAGTGAACTACATCTGGACAAAAATAGGTTCACACCCTGAGAATTTATATTATCATTTTTAAAAGATGACATTCCTGTAGTACACAAATAGGCAGCTACACCTTTATAGACAATCTGCCTTGATTGTTCAGTTTGAGGAGTGAAACATTTTGTTGGACATCTCCATGTGCGTCTCTGATTTATTTCCCAAAACCAAAAAATAATAAGAGTAGCAGGAAACAGTTGCATTAGGTTTTTAAAAAAAATCCTTCAGCACAACTTGCAAAGACATAGCAGTCACAAACCCCAAACTGTCCCCTCCACAATGGACAATCACAATAGCTGGACTTTTAAAGTGTGCCAAACGCTCACAGAATGAAAGCAAGCTTGCCCAGGTTAAGCCACAAACTGCATGCCAGGAAATGTCCACTTCTGGCAATCCAATATTTCCAAGGATGCCATGATTATCAGTATACACCTTCATTGACTGAACTGAATTGAAAAGTCCCCCAGAATCTACATTGTCTGCCTCCTCAAACACATAGCCATAGCCATTATAACTGCTCGCCGACCTCCTGCAAAGAAAATCCTACTACCCTCTCTTCCTTTACACCACACCCAGAAAACCTGATTGGCTAATCCCCCACAGTCCTCTTTCCATACCATGCATCCTCAAATGACCCAGATGTGGCAAGTGCTGTCAGTGGACTAACGCTGTGTCTGCAGACTCCATAGCACAGGGGCAGCCCTTCTACCCTTTCCACTTACATGTTTTCAATACTCCCTTATTGGCTGCTTTCAAAGAGTTACACAGACATCCACTAATGTCTACAACCCCTACACCTAACCCTGTCATCTCACTTCAACACTTCAGATGTACAATCGAACTCTCAGAGTACATATCTCCTGTTAATGAAAGACATCTGCTTTAAAAACTACTGTGCAACTGCCCATGATTTCTATTTCCAGATTCAACAAGATATGCATCTAAGAAAACATAGTACAGGAATGCTTATATTTAAAAAATGTTCTCTTGAACTCTTTCACAAGAATATGTATAGAGGGTTCCTGCTACTTACCTTGTAATAAGCTTCTCCATAAGCACATCCTCTTTTTTAACCACTGTAGCAAATGCCATGCAGTGCAGCATTCATCAACTGCTCACATGAAGCAGCAAACAATTACAATGCTTTGCATTTGAAAATGTTAATTCTTATAAGCATTTTGATGAAAGTAAAAAAATGCATACGTGTATTCACAGCAGCACTGTGTCACTTTTCCATAAAATAAGGGAAAACCAGATAAAATAGACATGTAGACCATTTTTAAGTGGCACTTTTGTGTCTCACAGTTTAATATGTTGTCAGCACATGCCAACAGAGGATTGTAAATGGAGGATAGAACAGGGGCAACATGCTGGTTTTGGGAACAAGACCATGCATAGCACCAGAGGTTTGAATCCCGGATCCACGCTTAGAAACAAAACTCAGGTACGGTATTAGGCACGTTATAAAAAACCAACAAATAAAATGCATACATCCCAACATCGCCCATTCCAATGTATAGGTGCTTCTTAAGTCTTTCTTTTTTCTTTTGCATTCTGTCACTTCCAATCGAATTTGCCCGTTATAAAACTGAAACTACAAGTCCCAGAATACAAAGAAAACTGTGACATGTGTATGAAATAAACATATGAAATGCTGTGCTTTTAAAAATATTTTGGAACCCTTTTTAAGAAGGTTAAAAAATGCACATCTGCATTTCCAGAGGCACTGTGTCATTTGTTCATAAAAGAAAGTCAAAGCAGAAAAAATCAATGTGTACACTATTTGTAATTGGCACTCAATGTGTGCCAGTTTAATATATTAACAGTACATGTATGCTTCATAACATAACCCATTCCAATCCTCAGCTGCTTATGCAGTCCTACTTTTTTCTCTACATTCTGTGACTTGTACTCCAACTTTCACAATGGTTAAAGTAGAACTATAAGTTCCATAATGCAAACAAAAACTCTATGACTGCAGAAACACCTACAGGTTAGAATGCATCATGTTAGCAAGTATGCAATTCTCCTAACAAATTAAACTCATACCTACCAATTGCCATTTAAAAATGTATTAAAACTCTTTAACATTAACTTTTCCTCTATTTTACAAACTGTTACAGAGCTTCTGCAACTGCACTTACACATTTCTTAAATTTCACGAAAATGCGACTAAAAGCAACCATTTTCATCCATCCAATTTTATTATTGTTTTCTTCACCACTCTAAATATTAAACTTGCTTCCTAAAGGTACTTCACCATTACCATATATCTGCACTAACCTCCTTTTACAATTACAATTACAGGAAAGCAACACATCACTGCAATCAATAACTGAAAAACAAATACCCTTTGCATCCGATAAAGTAAGTACATTAATGTAACAGGTATACATATGTAATTATAGTAGCACAGTTCTACTATATATATCACCCCAGACCACTCTTTTCAAACCAACATTTATTTCCCTCTAGTCCATTATATTTCACCATTCACACCCCTACTATTCCCATCTACACGGCACCATTGCAACACCCACTCTGTTCCTCAAAACAGCATAAATCACCATAGAGATTCAATATAACCACCACTGCCTTCCTCACTAACCCAACACCATCAAACCTATGTACACTCATATTCTCCCAACCTTCCCAACCACACCTAATATACCACTCACTATCAAACAGCACTCTATTAATCTCTACAATCACACCCACACACGTGCACATACATGAATATACATTGTACAATGTTACAATACAACCTTTCTGTTTTCCCAACAGACAAAACAACATGTCTACTAAACAGCAACTGTAGAAAAGAAAGAAAAAGTAGAGCAGATAAGATTAAAATTACACCACACAGTCATCCATCTCTAAAACAATTTATAGAAAACATTAAAACAAAAGACATTGTAACCTCACTCAAAAACAGTAAAACAACCATGGCTAAAAAAGGTAAGGCCGCTTTTGCAAAAATGAAAAGTAAAAAAATGATGTACAAAGAAAATTAGACCTTCTGACGAGCCCAATACTCTATCTACCAGTGTTAATGTAATCACAGTAAAGCAAACAAAAAAATGATTTTACAAAACATTTTCCACCGTAGAGTTGTACATAATCATATACACACATCTGAAAAGTCATGATTTACCCTAAAACCTACTACAGGAGACTAATCCTGCAAGTTCTAATTGACAGCACATTTCTACTGAAGAGAACATTGTTTATATTGATTTTGCACAGAATTAACCCACTAATGAAATTAATCAAATTATAAAACGTACTTCTAATCATGCACAGTCTCAATATAGAGACTTTTTCAAACTTCTGTGATTGTGAATGGATTCACACAAGAAGCACAGAACCATACTTCAATGAAGAAGCTTATAAACAAGAACAACAAAAAACAATTGCCATAAACAATAATGGTTGAGGGTATGAAATGGCTCAGACAAGCTGTGTTTGCAAATTTGTGTCCTTCTCAAAATGCCACAAATAATTCTGATAACACTTACAGTGTCTCAGGCATGAGGCAAGAATTAGACTACTGTGCAGGATTGGTAAAATTGACCATGAACATACAAGATCTACAAGAATTCCTGGTGTACTTATTACAAGTACTGGAAACCAAAAACATCCTTATAAATGAAATCTTCCATTTCATACATGGAAGCATACATGCACTCTCTGGAAGCATACATGCACTCTCTGGAAGCATACATGCACTCTCTGCAACCATGTTTCACAAGACCACATCCCTAATGAATGATTTGCATATGTATCCATACCAAATTCTGATCCATAGCATTTCACCAACTTCTGCAGAATGCAAATCATGGCATATTATGCCCTTTTTGCATTTCAGGCAATCGTTCCACCATACAAATGAACTCACATAGCCAATATGTCATACTAATGCTTCTAAGGAACAATGCAGATGGTACCAAAAATACCTGTAAGCTTACAGGCTTCACACACAGCTAAGTATATCTTGGAAAGAAAACCTTCACAACAGTAGGTATAATATACCACACTGGTGCTGCAACTACTTCAGGGTACTTCATGTGAGAAAAGAAAAGTGGTTTGGGCTGAATGTAACGATAAGTCTGTTACCCCAAAACATAGGTTATCAGCAAATTTAACAAATGCCTACCTAATATTCCTTCAACCCAAATTTAGTCACTAAACTATAGCACAATTAACAGTTAGACTACACAAGCAGGTATCTAACTACATCCATAATACTGCAAGAACTCTTTTGTAAATTAATCTAGTTAGAATATCTTGGTATTTTACTACTTCAAAAACACCCTTCATTGAAAAGCACAACGCCATCTCAATTCTTATATAACAAAACATCTCCTAACCTCTAACGTAGTGAGAATACACCAACAGTTATCTAACTGTTTCAAACATTCCCTTAATTACAACATACTTCAAACAAACATCCTATCATATTTACACTCCCAAAACTGTAATTGTTTTTTTTTATCCAGTACAGATTGTTTATCAATGACTCAATTATCATGTAATGGCAAAACAGCAGCAGTGTGTCATACACTAATGTCGTACCAAACATTGTACTTAAAATGCACTGTTTACGAGGGTCTAAAAAAGATATTGAAAACTGAATACCACTACAGATTCTGAACTATCATGCTTAACCAATTTACTGTTTTTTCCACAGAAAAGAAACCAGAGGTTGCAGCTTCATGATGCTAAAACACTAAGTAGCCACAGCAATCTTTATCAACTACATATTCTGTGAGCACTATCCTCAATTGTACTACAATCATAAGTACCGTATACAACTCAATTACATCATTACTCCATATTACAAACACTTTTTACTCCCACTACATTACATACAATGACTTTACACATATTCCTACTACAGTGATTCTTGCCATACCCCTACTACATTACCTAAAATGACAATACAAATATTACTACTGTGGTGATTCTGCACAGTGCACATATCCCCCAGAATCTGGTCAATGACTGCAACTGAATTAACTGGATACCAAGTACGTGTCATAAATGGTCAACTAATAAAACTCACCCCGAATCTCCTGCAATCGAAATAATGTCAGCGGACACCGAAATTTACTGCGGACCCAGTGGCATTTCCAAACCCTTTTTTCACTTACAAAAGCAGCTCCACATTACCTTCATTCCACTTCCCTACCATTTGTATGCCCTTTTCCAGCCATCAAATAGACCCACATGTATTTCCCAAACCACCTATTCACTGTGCTGTCCGCAAACTACTGTTGTGTCCATGAACAGCTATGACACCTGCCCAGACTTTTCCAACCTACAAAGATAGCCACATGGCATCACTTTCCACTCCTCCACCCTTCCCAGCCCCTCTTTCCACCACCAAATGACCCAAAATATGCAGAAACGTAATGTAAGGCTTAATGGTACAGCCGGTCTATTGGGCGACACATTCAGCATTGGTTTCCGACAAAAATACCTTAAGCTAGATCCAAAGATTGGGGACAGGAGTAACCCCTAATTTCCACAAATTGATTGTGTATCGTCGCAGGTCACTGGATTGACGGTAAGCCAGAGGGAACCCGTCATAAATAGTAAAAATATGCAAAAGCATCCAAAAAGATACAGAACATTGCGCCTATTAGAGTTTGAGAAAGATACATTTTATTATCTTCTATAGTCATAACTTTGCCCTTCAAATAACACGTGTTTCGGCCTCTGCCAGCCTTTTTCAAATCAGGGCTGGTGTAATCAAACCACACGAGGGGTCAACAGCTCCACATTCAATCAGTAATGTATTGGGTCAAATCCCATTATAATGTCATTTGTCAGGAACGGAAGTCACTCGCGTTGGCTTCGAAAAATGAAAAGCCCTGATTTGAAAAAGGCCGGCAGAGGCCAAAACACGTGTTTACCAAGAAATGGAGCCCTCCATAATGTAATGGGGAGCCAAGGTGTGTTGAAGCCATGTACACGAAAACACACGAAAACACAAATGGCATGCACTTCTACAGTCTACCTTTACTAGGCACCCAACAAACGTTTCAAAGGAGTTGCATGTCAGAAATCCAAATTTGCCAAGTTTGAAAAGATCTACATGAAAAGCGAGCAAAACTCCCTTGATTTATTTTTTATATTTTTTTGTGCTTCATTGGTTACCAAAGTATTTTTTCACCAAACCCTTGGCTTATGTGCTTGTGCAAGGTGCTTAAGGATACACTGCATGTCTATAGCTCTGCAGTTTTCAGACCTTGAGCCTTCCACAGTTTCATGGTGAACCAAGACATGTAGAAACCATGCCCAGAAAAACATAGTGTGATCATCGTGGATCATGATCATTATGATGGGGCCCGGTATGGTGAGATATAAACCTGACAGATTTGGTTAGCTCTGTTAGTTACCCATGGAACTCTCCCCGTTAAAGCTGCACAGATGTGTGTGCATCAGAGGCTGTGTGTGGAGGTTTGAAAGGAGTGTGCAGCCCCCTGTCTGTGATTATTTCATACGGGGTAAGGTGATGGTCAGACCCTGGATGATTTTGCAGTGTAAAGACAGCAAGAGGCCAGAAGTGCAACCACAACTTTTTAAGTGTGTTACATAACTTTGCAAGTTTTTGATTCAACAGACTATTCATGCGCTCTATGACACCATTGGCATGTGGGTAATAAATAGAGCACAGCTTGTGTTTTCTCCCCAGCAAAGAAGATATTTTCGTAAATATTTAATTGAAAAAATGTGTGCTGTTGTTATACCAGATAACATCACAAATCTTCCATCTGGGAAACTCTTCTTGTAATAGAAATCTGGCTGAAAATTTGGCATCAGGGTGAACAACTCGAAAATGAAGATGATAAGAAAGACATTTTTATCGCAGGGCTCGGTCAATGGTGGTGTGAGCTTTTAGAGCCCTTAAGGTAACACGTATGCAATGGATGGGATGCAGAATAACTCTGACCCCAAATAATCGAACCAACTCAGGAAGATGACAAAGTTGTCTATTTTAATATCAATTGTAAAAACAGGGAGTTACAACAGACATTCACTCGAGCTCTCATACATTTCATAAAATAGCTTTATAGTTTTATAGCAAATATTTTTCACGCGTGATGCCATACTACGTGGCAAATACGAGAAACCTATGAGGGATTGTGATACGCTCAAGGGGAACATCTAAGCATACTTTCCATAAGGGGTTGGTTGTGATTGGGTCTCTACTGTCAGGTGGTCATCTTGTGCCTACCACTAGTGCAAGTCATCTTCAACATTATTAGGTACACGGTATATAATTGGCTCTCAAACTATAAGGCCCTTCGATATATGGCCTTCTATAATTGGTTGGCACGCTTGTGCCATGTCTGGAACATACGCTTCACTTAAGCTCGTACCAGGTGCCAGGAGGTGGACTCGACATTTCCTCCCCACCCAATTAGCCCAATGTCTCTCATCACCCATGCCTTCTGCCATGAAGATTTTCTTTGAACTTGGCCTTGCAGTGTATTCTTGTCTCTGGGAATATAAGGGAGTGTGAGCACGCACCATTGTCTTTGTAGAACTCCTTGCCCAACTCTATTTCCATCCTTGGCTCACATGACAAGAGACCACGATCTGGACCATTTTTCTGCATTTAATTGTCTTAAATGAATAGAACTTGGCACTCATAGTGTTCTTTATTTGCACCTTAACAAGGAATGATACAGCTTTGCATGTTTGACACCTTCAAGAATAGATAACCAGTCTTGGCTGCTTCAGCCCTGACACCAGACCCGGCAGCTTCACCATTCATTTTCACGATTTTAGCTAATTATTACTGTGACACAGCCCTTGACCTTCTTTCTCCATGGGTCTGTGCTCACTATATTTATGACACGGATGTCCAGCTTCTCTATAATCGCAGCTCCGCCTGCAGTCTATTCAATACATTTAGCCAGCTTCTAAAATCACTTCATCTACTTGCGTTGTTGCATCTGTACAGTTATTAAACAGCTTGCATTTTCTGCAGTGCTCTTCACACGTGCAATCTTCTCTTTGCATATGAAAATTACTGTATTATATATTTCGACATCAGTTTCTAGAAGGCTCATGCATCTTCTTCAGCCAGTCTTCTCTGTGCATCACCCTTTGCTTCTCGTGATATCAACAGCTCCTTTTCTTGTTCTTTTCATATTCCTTCAGGGATTTCCTCCATTAGATTTTCATCTCTTTGAGAGTACATCTGATAGGGTTTTTTAAATTGATACCTTTTCTCTAAGTTTCACTGCAGAATCGTCACAACTGCTGGTGTTAAGCATGGCACAATCTCTGGCCTCCAAAGTACAAGTGGGAGGGGGTGGTGACTTCCTGCAGAGGCATTTGACTGCTCCTCTACACTACTGCCTCTGGTTGAGCCATCAGCCACACCTTCACCGGTCTCCACATCTTGATACTGCCATCTTGAAGTGCTTCTTTGGAATCCAAATCTCCATCACTCCCTTCAGGAAACCGGCTGACTTGACATTTTCATCCTCACTCCAGGTCATGTAACTGCACTGTCCATTCGGAATGCAATAGACACATCGTAACACATAATTCTTGTGATTCTTTGGGTGCTGGAACTTTGTTCCCACAGGTGTTACAATGCTGGCCTCTTTTCTGATATCTTCATCTGTCAATTCCTTGGGTCCAAACCATGATTCGACATCGATCGTGACCTTCATTCCTACTGCATTCTTTACTGTCTTTTTACTTTGTGTAATTATTACCCTAATCACACAGAATCCAAACATCACCATCACTAACACTGCTCCAAGAAACTTGAAGACGTTCACCATCCACTGCAGAATCCATGAGAATATGGACTCAAACCAACTGTCATCTGCAATGTCCTCTGTCTCATCTTCCATCTTGTTGTGCAGGTTCATCAACAGCGTTATGACCTCTGTCAAGGTTCCATTTTTGTCATCATGAGAAGGTTTGAATGTGCAACATGATGGCCCAACTTTGGCACAAACTCCTCTTTCCATCGCAGTGATCATGTCAAGGACATATCTGTTCTGCATTGTCATCAATCGCATGGCTCTTCCTTGATATTATGGAATCCCTTTATGGTGGTGTTGATTTTCTACAGAAGCTCCTATCTGGTAATCTGCAACCATTTGGCATTAGCCATCGTCTGGATCCCAGGCATGAAGATAGTCGTGAAGATTGAGGCAGTCTTACTGAACAACCTGTGTTCATACGGAATGGCCTCATATGTGTCTATTGATTTGGCTGAGAAGTAGTTCTCCTTTCTGGTTCGATTTAGAAATTCAAACGATCTTCTCCTTCTCAAATGAGCATCTACTTATGGAAATTCTCCAATGTTCAAGTCACTGTGCGGAATCACTAACGCTGGAACATGAATGAGCACCAAGGAACACATTCCTCCTCAATCCTTGGGCAGCTTCATGTAGGCTCTATGCCCACAAGCCCAATATTGATCCATCAGAACAGCTGTCTCCTACATGCTTCCTTCCTTCTCTTCGGAAACACAATGCCAATGGAACACAATCATTGGACCTGATTCATCTTCTACCCATGTCAGCAGTTTGGCATACTTGGCCCATGACTTAAAACCCCCATCATTTACTCTCTGTAACCCTTGCACATATTTGTCTCCAGTAGACGAGCTGCACAGGACATCAGTCCTCTTTCCCTTCCCTTCTTGGATTTCACATGTCCATAGACTAAGACTTGAGTTTGTTCCCAACATCCAGGCAATCCAGGTGCTTCTGTTATATCAGGGCATTCCATTCTCTTCATGTCTTCCATAACTACCTCTTCTTGTTCACCTGTAGGATACACAAGCATCTTGCTCTCCCATCCAGATTGTTTTTCCATCTGTGAAGTCTCAATATAATCATCCTGGAATGGAAACAACCATTTCGATCTCCACCGAAGAGTGGCCCAACTTCCCTGGAATTGTCCTCTGGTCATGCATGCTGCAAGATGAACAAGGCAGCTGGCATTGTGTTCTGGAACTTCCCTTGAAATCAAAGTTGTACTGTATACACAGCATAGGGTATGAGAGCACAGATGTAGCAACTCTCCTTCAATGTTCTTTCTTCCACCTTTCTCATGTGCTGATACCACATGTTATTACCCAAGTGTGCCTCATTATCTAAATATGTATTTATCCCCTCGCTATCTTCCTCTGTATTTCTCCTATATCTCCCATATACAAGGTTTGTATACTGGCCACAAAATGAATCAAAATAAGCTTTTATAGTGGGGAGAACCATAGGGGCCTTTGTATCAGCAGAAGTACCAGTATAATAGAGAGTGTGAAGGAGGAATAGAAAGACAAAAAGTGTAATCGTACCGGCATTTACTATGCACAAGACCATTGACATTGACGTCTCGTGCCTTCCTGGTGCTAGTTGCATGTGTCTGTTCTCTAGAACTGTGTCAACTTCTATCTTTCTCATTTTCAATATACTTTATCAATTTATTTTACAACTGTAACTGCAGTATCTGTTCAATTATTGCAATTAGCATTCTTCTAATCCATTGTTAGGATCCTGTAAAAAAGTGTGAATGTCAACGTCTCTTCTGACAAGAACAGGATAAGCTTGAAGGATAAATAAATAAACAGAAAGCACAAGCCTATGCACATCACTGTCTGTGAGGACCATAGAGGTTAGCTACTTAGAACAAATATGCACCAAGAAATTCATCTGGACAATGAGCTTGTATCCAATTTCTGATCAAGAACTGATGTTTAGGCAAACCTTTGATATGTTAATGTAATTATAAAGGTCATTTTTCAAGATTCCTAAGACTCTCAGCAAGGGTTTGCACTCCTACTAAAATATCTATAAGGAGTGTCCATTTGCGTCTTAGTCCAAATGCAAATTCTGCATTTATCATATAGTCGCCTTATCGTTCTTCTTTTTCGTCATCGATTGAGTCTGCACACACTGAAATTCTTCTTCTTGTCTTGTCTCTGGTTCAGCAACAATGGGAAGGAAGGTCTCACCTCTATATGCTTTCACATCACTTAAGTGAAGCCAAGCTCGTCTGCCTTGGAACTTCACTGCTGAAGGGGTTATATTTTCAACGCAAAAGGGGCCATGCGCATGCCACTTTCTGGTGAAGTTTTTTTACTAATACAGATTCTCCAATAAACAATTTTGGTGTTGATAATAGTTTACTGGATCCGGTTGTTGAATTGTCTTCATCTGTGTTCTGAGACTGACGCACCTGACAGTTCAGATCATCAGAAATGAAAGAGATTCTAGAGGTCACAAACGTCAAATAATCATGCAGTTCATTACCTAATATCTTAGATACACTCTGGGCATCATTTCTTCTTCTAGATGAAGGTACAGGAGGCGTTCTCATTCACCGCCATGTCACTAGTCTGTGGGGGGTGAGGTGGTGGTCCAAACCAGGCTGAGACCAAAGGGCATATAAAGCTATGGGTAGGTAAAGTAGCCATCCCTTCTTCAATGTTAATTTAATCTTGGCGATTCTTTCTTAAAGGAGACTTTTGACTCTTTCACATATTCCGTTTGCTTGTGGGTGATAAGCAGAAGAAAACTTGTGTTTTATATTCAATAGGAGACTTACCTGTTCAAATACCTCATTAACAAAATGTGGCCCATTGTCAGATCTCAGCACCTCACACACACCCCATCTTGGACAGACTTTGCATACTAAAAACGTTGTTGCAAAGTGGCATCAAGGTGTGCATACACACCTGCCTTGATCCACCTAGAAAAGGGACACACTACCACTAATAGATACCTGTATCCATAACACACCAGCAGCATATCAACATATGTAAATGCTGAAATGGACCATTCTCAGTGTATGCCCAGCAGTAAACTTTTGACACATGATGCAAATCACCATAAAGAATGCAATTTGTTCAAGCAAACTCAGAATGAAACAGTCTTTCGCAATCAGTGCAGCAAGACTCTCCCTAGTTACATGCACGCAGTAATGCAGCTGTTCAAGCGTGACTTTTAACAATGCTACTGGCATCACCGGCTTTGCACTGCTATCTTGTCGCCATAATGCTTCAGTGAGGGAAAAATAACACCCCCTTTGCTTCCATAATTCCTGCTCATCCTGCGATGCACTCCCTTGAATTTCCATTAATTGGGTCATCAATAATTTATTAAACCCTTCTTGTATTACCATGCTCATGAATACCTTTTCTTTAAAACTTGGAGTATTAAAACTCAAAATATCTGGAGAATATGCAACCCTTTTTGCTTCTACATCTGCAGCTTCATTCCCGCAAGAGACAAAATCTGTTTGCTTAGTGTGAGCTGAGCACTTACTGCTATGGCCAATGGGATTAGTAGTGCTGTAATATTCCTGTGCAATAAGGATGTGTGCTGCACTAGAATGCCGTGCACATGGAGGTAGCCCCTTCTTTTACAAGGTGCTAGCACTGCATGTACGGTTGATGTCACATAGGTGGAATCACTGTACACCCTCACTTCCTGCCCTTCGTGTTTCTCAAGCGCAACAGTAAGTGCCACCAATTCAACTGCTTGCGCTGAAAAGTGAGACGATAGCCTTGTACTTGCTTCAACTTCAAATTCTCCATTCAACTTGTGCCTAACGTGCGCCTGAATGCCTTTTCCCACTAGTTTGATACATTTTAAAAGAACCATTGATAAAGGGAATTTCCCCTCCTGAGGAAGCATTTTCCTTCACACAGGGTATATCATCATAAAATTCAACATAATTTGCACAGTCATGCACATGATCGCCATCAGCTATTGGCTCAGCTACAAACATGGCAGGATTCACTATTTTGCATCTCACAATTTGTATCATCGGATTCAAAATCATTACCTCATAGGCTGAATCTGTTTGGGGTATCAATGTACCCTTGGGTTTTTCTAAAATGCCAAACAGCATGCTCCATGAAGAGAGTCATAGAACAGCCCATGACAATACGTGTAGACTTCTCAATTGTGAATGCGGCGGCTCCCAATGATTGTTCACAAGGAAAGTGTCCTTTCATAACTGGGTCTAAAATGCCACAGTAATATGCTAATGGATTGTACCCCAATGTGGTACGCTGTGTAAATCCTTCTGTCATGACTGTCCCATTTGTGTGTGAAAACTGATAAAAATTTCCTTTGCATAATTGGGAATTCCCAAAACAGGGGCCATACAAATAGTTTTTTTTCAATTCCTCAAACTCTTCCTCCATTTTTCCAGTCTACTCTAATTATACTTTGTGCTCTCTTTAAATCTAGCAAAAGGGCTCTTGTGTACGAACTGTAATCAAACACCCAGGCCCTAACATAGTTACATAGTCTCGGAAACTGTTGAATCTGTTTCACTAAGTTTGCCTTTGCGGTTTTCATATTCGCCTCAGCCCTTTCCGGTGTCACCTTTTTTCCTTCATGTGAAATTAACTGCCCTATGGCAGTATTGCAATTTCTCTTTTTCTACCTTGTATCCCTTGTCTGCTAGAAAAGTCATCAACTGAATCAAGTCTTGCCAGCACTCATCTTCCGTGGTGCTACAAATTAGTATGTCATCCACGTACTGTATCACCGCACTCTTGAGATCAATATTGCCTAAGTCCATCTGCAAGACTCTATTAAATATTGATGGGGACACACAGTACCCCTGGGGCAAACAAGTATGTTTCAGTCGAGTTTGGCGGAATGTAAAATAAGTCAAGTCTTGCAAGTCCCTATGCAACCGGATTCAGAAAAACACATGTTTTTAATCGATCACCATGAAATATCAAGCTTCCCCTGGGTTGCTGCATATTATCGTTACCGGGTTGGGAACGCGAGTAAACTCTGCTTCAACAATCTGGTTAATCAGTCTCATATCTTGTATAATTCTCCAAAACCCGCCCTTTCATTTTTGGATTGGATATACTGTGGTATTACACATCGATTCTTATGGCACCAGAATACCTTGTATCATCAGTGCTGAAATAGTCTGAAAAATCCCCTCATCAGCCTCTCAAGACATAGGGTACTGTATTGCTCGAGGTAAAATCACCCCTGGATTCAGTTTTATTTTGAATTCCCCTATTCACTTTAATAGGCCTACATCATAAGGGACTGTGGGCCATAGGACGCTTGGCACCTTCTCCACGTCTTCCTGAAAAAATGCCTGACGCTCCACATTATCGCCATTTGCTGTGTGACTTCCCTTTTCTCTATTCTTATCCAATATGTGATGCTTGTAAAGATCACTAGCTCATCGTCTGTTTGGTCTTCTCTAAACATGTCATCATCAGTGATGTCAGTCAATCTGTACACTTTTTCGTGAGCTATTACTGTTCTCCATGGTCTACCCTCATTCCTTCGAGCATCGCCATTTCCATCTGTGCTATGGCTGCTTCCAATTCTATAGGGATAGTTGTTAGGCAGAATCATATGCAGTACCCTTTGGGAACACCACATACAATTAAGACTACAAGTGTAAGTACAATTTCACCTTTGGTACTTGCCTGTAATACACAGTAAATTGGTAGCAATGGCTGAGCAGCCAGACTTACCTCAAGAGTAAAGTGAGCAGTACAAGAAGTTAAACAAAGGACAGCAATTACTATGCTTCAAACAAACACGGATTGAAGGCTTCTGAGTTAAAGAATATACATTTACTTACAACATCAGTTATTAAACAGTTCACTATTATAAAGCAGTAGAAAATCACAGTCTTAATACACTAAAACAACACCCAATCAATTCTGGACAAGTTAAGCTCAACATGAAGTGTGAGCAAAATGGCACTCCAGCAATTTAAAAGGGGTGGACATACAAGGTTATGAAAAATCAACAGCACCAACAAGTCATAGGCAGGGAAATCTAGAAAAGGCTACTACAACTAGCATTCAAGTCAATAGGCCTGGCCCAATGTTAATGGTTCAGAGTCTTTGCAGAGAATCACACAGTTCAGAGTAGTTTGGGGTTAAATCTTTGCCAAGAGTTCAAAACGAAGTTGGTTGGAGGAAAAGTTATTCAAAGGAGTAGAAAAGTACAAGCCTTCAGAGAGGCGAAAGAATTCACAAACACTTTCACTGCAGTCGGATGGAAAGAACAACCGGATTTGCATAGTACCTTGAAAGAAGAAGAATGCTGTAGCTGAGGCAGTTGTTCATGGCAGTTCCTAAAGGCTCACTGTTCCTGAATCAATTGTCATGTTGACAAGAAGGAGGACATCTCGAGGGTCCTGCCCTGCCCAGGGGAGAAGCCGGCACCAGAGCAAAACATCAAATAAAAGGTATGCTCCTCAAAATCCAAACAGGTTCCGTTCCTCCCTGCTATCCGGTTCACTGCAGCGATGCACAGCAAATTCGACCAGGAGAGGGAGGCCGGCGCTTGGTGTTTGGCGAGCTGTTTGGTCCCACCAAGCTCAAGGGAAGAAGATTCCTTTCAGATGTTCTCTTTCATCGAAGTTTCAGGCGATTTGGACCTGCAGCAGGGCTTCACCGGGATGTCCAGTAGTTGCAGCAGTCGTCTTCCTTCAGCTTCTCTTCGGTAATCTCGATTCAGTGGTGACTCTGACTTCCAGTCCCAGAGACTGGCTTTTTATGCACCAAAACCCCCATTCACACAGCCTGGATGTCAATCACACAACAGGGTGGCTGTCCTGGCAGGACAGCCACCAGCCAATCAAACTATAGTGTGACTTGGGTCTCCAAGGAGACCCTGTGCAGGGGGCCTTAAACCCCTCATTCACATCCTGCCCACCCAGATCTCAGGTGCCTAAGGAGGGCTTCTGTACAGAAGCCCGCAAAAGGACAGCGAACAAAGGAACCAAACCTGGTGTGGCGCGCTGAGTAAAACACTAGAAAGACCTTTACAAAAAGCAATGGCAAAATCACTCGACCAGAACCAAGTTAAAATAAATGTGGATTACCGGGATTGAGTTTGAGGCTACCACCATAGCCTCTAACGGTACCGAGGCTATTTTCATAGTCCGCTGTAGAATAAAAATGGTAGATACCACTGCGACCAGCCAAATCATAGAGAAAGGGGAACATAATAATGTTCCATGAGAATCAGACAAAAGGGGATATCTATTAACCCCTCCAGTACTCTATTAGAAGATAGGGTGTACTGGGTCTGTAAGTACAAAAAGACTAGTAAAGTCAATGGCAACTTTACATGTTCTGGGAGACAGTAGTCAGTCCCATAAAATTGAGTTTAAAGTGGGAAGTCTGACAAAGTCAACCCTGTGTCACTGCACTGAAAGTGCTGGGTGACACACAGTAAAATGATGAAGCCTATGCGGTGGGTGAGACTCCATAGTCCATGAGCATAAATGTACAACACACTGAAAATGAAAACTTAAAAGCCCATTAATATAGCAAAACAGTTGGAGGGCTATAAGGTAGAGGGAATTTAGCACTTGTGTGAGAATTCTCCCTAACAATAGTCTGTCCCCCCTCTTCATCCATAGGTATCTGTGGCCTAAACAAGAATTCATCAGCTATCCTCACAGTTTTTCCCACTAAACCAGCTAGCCATGACAATCGAATGCTCAATCCATACATAATAACTTCTGTATCCACTGGAATGCCCTGCAGAGCCACTTGCCCTTTGAACTCCGGTATAAATTCACCAACCTTTAAATCATCGTGTATTCCTGGAGTGGGGTACACTATCCCTTCATCAGTAAATTAAATTATCATTTTAAGTTTTGTCATTAAGTCTCTTCCCAAAATGTTAACTGGTGTCTATCGCAAATATTACAAAGGAACAGACATGTCACACTCTCCTATAGAGACTGGTAATTCATCAGTTAAAGGAACTCGACTTGTGGCTACAAAGAATCCTAGAGCATTCAAGGGAATTCCGATGTTGTATATTTTCCCTCTCATATATATGAAAGAGTAGCCCCAGTGTCTACTAGAAAAGAAAAAGATTTGCCTCCTATCGTTACATCGACCCTTGGTTCTTCTTGGGGGTCTGGTGTCAAAGATAGTACTGTACACATCAAGTCACCCTATGAGCTGTCCTATTGTGGGTACAGTCATACTCCCAACCCTGTGCATGGATGTCTTCCTACCACAGTGGCACCTCCTATTCTGGGTGTCAGCAATTGTCCTGTGCGTACTGCTGTGTCTGCATAGGGGCTTGCTGTGACTGTCCTTGTGGTGGGTCCATTCTCACTTGCTCTGGTTGCTGTGCCTGGTTCTCTCGCAGTGCTTGTGACAGATGCACTGTTTGATCTTGGGTATACCCTTCCCTAGTTTGTGTGCTATATGGTTGAGGATAAGCTGAGAATTGACTATTCCGTACATTCCCTTGGCTCCCACATATGCGTGCAATGTGCCTTGTCATCCCACAAGCCTAACATATTGGGGGTGTTCTTCTGACAAGTCCCCCTTGGTTAAATCCTCCCTGGGTGTTCTGGGTCTCATACTGTGCATTCTGAAACCCACCTTGATTATTTTTGAATCCCCCGCTTCCTCTATCTATTCTTCCTCTATAGCCTGTACCTCTGCCTCGTGGCACAAACCCATACACACCTTGGTCCATAGGTCACTGATTATTCGCATGTGATACACCCATTGCTTCCTGCATACCCAGTCCTTCTCTGCTAGTCAATACTGCCCCTTCTATTGCATGTTTTGACAATTTCTTCTGGACTAACTTACCTTCCTCGATTTTACTAGCCTCATCCTACTTTCTATTTTTCTCCTGCAATAGCCGACAGTGATGCACCATCGTCAACTTTATCTCAGGCCAGGGTTTTGATTCCATCCCCACCCGTTTCTTCAATTGCCTCTATACTGGCTCAGGCAATCCCTGACATAAAATGTGGTAAATTAATGCCACCGTTTTTTCCCACATCTCCTGAGTTTCATGATGCCATTTCTCTTGAATATCCTGAATGATAGGGCTTCATCTTCATTCATCTTACATTTCATAATTGCACCCACATCTGACGTATAAGGATACTGTACCCTAAGAACTCTCCACATATATGCTCTATAATTCTTAAACAGCGTTCTGTCATGAGCTGTGTTTTGTGCTGTCACACTTGAATACTGTGCTCTCCTCCATATTTCATGAGCCCTTTCTCCAAGGATAGCTGCCAGGAGAACTTTACTGTCCCCTATGGCCAATGTATTTCCCCCTGTCATTTTTTCTAACTCGTATATCCATTTCCCAACTCCCAAAATCAAACTCAGGAGCGTGCACCTTAAATTATCCTTGTCCATCTACGGCCATGAAATATACTCTGTTCTTGCTCCCCCTTTTTCCAATAAGGGAAACTGTGTAAACCCTAACCTTCAGTCGGCTCCCATCATCAGCCTATCCATGGCAGGAACGATTGTCCCTGTCTGTCTCCTTGATGGTAGTGTTCTTAGTCTGCTCACATATGGTGGTGATTCTCCCTTCTAACTATATGATCATCCTAAGGGACACTGTATATGACATGGTATTGGGCATCCTATCCTTAAGTTGTTCTAACTCCTACCATTCTACTTCATTGTCGATACGCAGGCTACGCTTGGTTGCGCATGTGCTCCCTCCTCCTTCCTCAAGGAAGGATTCTCCTTCCTTGTCTGACATGTCTCGTCCACAAGAGGTATGATTATCATCCTCTTCACTCTGGTCTAAGTTCAGTCTGCTTAAGGACAATGCTCTATGCTGGGGACTGAACAGATTTACTTCTTTGCTTCGTGATTGAAATGCTAGGGATGTGTCCCCCTTCCCTTGATTTCCACAATTGCTAAAATCCTTTAATTCTTGATATGCCTTATCGATCCTATCTCCAATGCTTCGGAAGGAACTCTTTTGTTCTGTCCCATCATAGTGCTGTGCTTGGCCCTACTGGCTCCTCACAAATAAGGCTAATATCAAGATCCCACTCGCTCTTTCTTCATTCTAGCTCGTCGTCTAATTCTCTTTGCTTTCTGGCTTTCCTTCTAATTCTGTCTTTCTTTGCCTTTGTTTTTGGCTCCTTACTCCTGCCCTCCTTTCCTCTTCCGCTCTTTGTTTCTTTATTCTCTTACCTCTTAATTTCTGCGCTTCCTCCTCTTCTCTCTTCCTTTCTTTTCTCTCCCTGTCTTCCATCGCCCTTTGTCTATTGTCATACTTTCTTTGCTCTTCTGCCCATTCTTCTTTCTTTTTTGCTCCTCCTAATTTGTCTGTTCTTGCCGCTCCTGTTCTACCTTTTCTGTTCATCCTCTTTCATCTCTTCTCCCGTTCTCTGTCCCTTTTATCTTGTTCGTCCTTATCTTCTCTTTGCCTAACTTCCTTGATGCATTTCCCATCTAGCTTGAGTAATGTCTGTCCAGCCATCCATTCTACTGCACCAGAGTTACCTCGTCAGCTTTATGCTTCTCTCCTTTCCATCTCTTAATTTCCTTTTCTGTTTCTGTCGATGTTTGACCACTCACTCTTCTCTACTTTGTCTTGCAGGATCTTACAGATCTCCTCTTTTCTCTTATTCTCCTCCTACATCTTCCAGAGCTCTAGAATAGCGAACCTTTTTTCTAATGTCTTCCACGTACACACTGCGTGCAAGTATGTGGTCATCTGTTGCAATACTGCTTTTAACATTGATCAGCCTTTCACCCATTCAGCACTATACTGTTTGAGCTTGGGCATCTGTTTTGGCAGTGTCTTGCACAAGTGCATGAGAGGAGTGTTTCCCATGATGACAAGTCTCAATTGACTGTCAATACTTACCAGACTTATGAATTAGCCTGTATGTTTTTTAGCCACATAGCCACTTTTCCAGTGTTCTAAAACAGCAAATATGAGCGCACACTAACAATCGCCACTCAAGCCTCTAGTTTCTTTAATCAGCTATTTCTAACTCTGAATTGGTACCAACCTCTTCACTAGGTAGTTACTTATAGCTCCTTATTTATTTTCTCAATGACTTCACAACTTCTATCATTTTTCAATATCTCTGCTCAACAAACAACACAAAGATTAGTCGACTTTACACATTAAATAAATACTGTGATCACACATTTTCCTTTCTTTCGTCTTTTTTTTAAACCTTCGTCAGGGTTTGAGACATCACCTTACATGTACCTGTTCATGTGTTATATATTTCACTCTACTCCCACTGTAGTATGAGACGTCTCCTTCTGAAACTATCTTGAGTTTAGGACTCTCAGCTCTATTCTGTCTTCACACAATTTTTCCCATTACTCTAAAATTATCACAATCCCATCCCTTTAATTCCCATTAGTCTACTCACCATTTGTTCCTTAATTGACTCAAGGCCTTCGGTATTGTCTCCTTCTCCAACCAACAACTTTGTCTTACATCCTCAGAGCGCCCGTGGAAACCGGGTAGGGATTTCATCAAAGGGGGACCTGCTCACTGGCTCGTTTCTTCTTGCAAGTTTATTTCTATTCGGCCGCTCTCCACAGGAAACCCTGCAAATCATCTGAAATACTGACGCTGAACTAGTTTGGATCTATTTGAACCATCCTCTGCTAACACATTGGCTTTTAGAGCCCTTTTGGTAACATGCATTCAATGGATGGGATGCAGAATAACTGACACCAAATAATCGTACCAACTCAGGAAGATGGTAAAGTTGTCTGTTTTAATATCAATTGTCTAAAACAGGGAGTTACAACGGACATTAATGGACTTTTGCAAGAGCTCTCATACATTTCATAAAAAATCACAGTTATATAGCAAAAATGTGTCACACCTGACCTGATACTATGTGGCAAGTATGAGTAAGCTATGAAAGATTGTGATACGATCAAGGGGAACATCTAAGTATACTTTCTATAAGGGGTTGGGTTGTGATTGGGTTTGTACTGTCAGGTGGACATCTTGTGCCTACCTCTAGTGCAAGTCATCTTCAACCTCATTAAGTACACAATATATCATTGGCTCTCATACTAAAATGTCCTTAGTTATATAGCCTTCTATAATTGGTTGTCAAGCTTGTGCCATGTCTGGAACATTCAGTTCACTTTAGCAACACGTAAACTCATTCCCAGGTGCCAGGAGGTGGACTCGACTTTACTTTCCCACCCAATTAGCCCAACGTCTCTCATCAACCATGCCTTCTGCCATGAAGATTGTCTTTGAACTTGGCATTGCAGTGTATTCTTGTCTCTGGGAAAATGTCCTTAGTTATATGGCCTTCTATAATTGGTTGTCAAGCTTGTGCCATGTCTGGAACATTCAGTTCACTTTAGCAACACGTAAACTCATTCCCAGGTGCCAGGAGGTGGACTCGACTTTACTTTCCCACCCAATTAGCCCAACGTCTCTCATCAACCATGCCTTCTGCCATGAAGATTGTCTTTGAACTTGGCATTGCAGTGTATTCTTGTCTCTGGGAATATAAGGGAGTGCGAGCACGCACTAACATCATTCTAGAACTCCTTGCCCAACTCTATTTCCATCCTTGGCTCATGTGACAAGAGACCACAATTTGGACCATTTTGCTGCATTTAATTGTCTTAAATGAATACAACTTGGCACTCATAGTGTTCTTTCTTTGTGTGCTAATGTGTGAAGGATTCAGCTTCACACATTAGCTGGCTTCAAGAATAGATAACAAGTCTAGGCTGCTTCAGCTTAGACACCAGGCCTCTGCAGCTTCGCCATTCATGTTCATGATCACAGCTAATTCTTACTGCAACACAGCCCTCAACCTTCTTTCTCCATTGGTCTGAGCTTACTATGACAATGATGTGCAGCTTCTATATAATGGCGGCTCGGCCTGCAGACTATTCACTATGTTTAGCCAGCTTCTATGATCACTTAGTCTGCTTGCGTTGCTGCATCTGTACAGTTATTAAACGACTTGCATTTTCAGGCAGTGCTCTTTACACGTGCAATCTTCTCTTTGCATGTGAAAGTTTACTGGATTCTTTATTTCGTCATCAGTTTCTATAAGAGTCATGCATCTTTTTCAGCCAGTCTTCTCTGTGCGTCACACTTCGTTTCTCGTGACATCACCAGCTCCTTTTCTTGTTCTTTTCATATTCCTTCAGGGATTTCCTCCATTAGATTGTAATCTCTTCGAGAGTACACCTGATAGGGTTTTCTTAATGGATAACATTTCTCAAAGATTCAGCGCGGAATGTTCACAACTGCTGGAGTTAAGCATGGCACAATCTCAAGCCTCCAACATACTGGTGGGAGGGCGTGGGACTTCCTGCAGAGGCATTCGGCTGCTCGTTTACAGGTGTATGCAGGATACAGGACATTCAGTATGACAAACAAATGCTTCCTTTTGATAACCTCCAGCAAAACTGTACCCTTAAAAGCACAGCATGTTAGAAATATATTAATTTGAAGGTTTGTAATGAGACCGAGTTTTTTCACGAATTGCAAGATTATTGAACACAAGGAATGCTGGGAAATGTATGGTTTCCCTTAGTTTATGGTACTGCATTACATTCCGTTTACCACACATAGCTTCATTTCAACTTGGATATGAAAGGGAAATAGGATTGGACTGCAGTTTTAATATACCCCATTCAAATAATGAACTTTCACAATAAGTAAGAGTTCTTAGAGATATCCATGAAAATGTGCACAACTTAAAATTATTCAAGCATGGTACTGCACACTGTGAAAAGGACTTAGAGCAGGTCTTAGATATACAATTGAATGTTGGAGACCAACATGCAAATATTACACACATTTTATGGCTGTGTCTGACTTTACTAGTCTATTAGCCTGCAGTTCGGAATATTATTGGTAGAATATCCACTAATGAAATAGAAAGAAGGGCTCATGAAACCATTCTTCATCATCTGACACATAAATATAAACTACTCATTGTCGGAGAAGACAAATATTAATAGCATTATCCATAGCTAAGCTTTGTATATTGCTGCTATGGAGACCACCTACAAACCGTACCTTACAACAATGGTTGAATAACATCTCAAATATAGCCTCCTTGAGCAGATTATCTGTAGGATACAGAATGGTACTTCCACACCAACTGAAAAATGCATAAACTTCCTGCAAAATGTTTAAAACACATCAGATGCCCTATCTCATTTTGGATGTATTCATGTCATATAATTAAATCTACTACCTGTTTTTTTCTTGACTGATACTCTTTGTGGAACACATTATTTGTTTAGTTGCAACCACAGAAAACCACAAGTTTCTTAGTTGGTTTGGTATTAAAAAAACCTTTAGCTGTTATAAATAGTTTTTGTCCCTTTTTTCACAGGTATTAAATATTCTTATAATAATCATTTCTATATTAACACATATACTTTGGATGCAGTTAAGAGCCTTGTTATAGTACATTGATCCCATTAATCCTGATTATTGGGTCTCAGTTAGTCTGATTTGGAATTTCGTTTTAACGTTCAATGCTTTTACAGTATTCTGGGGTTTATTTACTGTTTCTACTGGAGCTGGCAGATGCATGTGAATTTCTTCACTAGGGAAAAACAAAAGTGACTTAAGGGCTGATTGGGTGATTCTGGTTACAGAATGGGTGATTCTGGTTACAGAAAGGCACCATGTGGCAAGACCAATTTTTGTGCATTTTTGAGTTTTGAATTCTGATTATATTGGTGGATTGTATCCAGTGATTAAATTAAGCTTCAGGATGTAGTCTAAGTGTAATATTAGCTTTGAGTTTTTGTTTCTGATTCATTTATAGAGAATTCGATTCAGGGGTAATCCCTGAAATGTGTTGCCCAAGATTAAAGACTTTCTTCCTTCTACTGATTAACAACTGCCTGTTTCTCAACTCCTCCCTGGCAATTCATTTTTCCCCCTGGACTGAAAACAGGCTATTTTATGAAAACTCTTGAAAAAATCCTCTCTACGACAAACTGATTTGAGAAATGTTAGAAATATTTCCCAGCTATTTTATTTCGCCAAGCAACTGGAACTTGTGACAGTCTGACAACTGCAAACATCTATCCAGGAACATGACCTTTTGTAAATAGCCCAGTTTGTCAATAGACCTACCCAAGGTACAGAGCTGGTTACGAAATACGACTGGGTCAGCTCAGGAAAGTGGTTGATGGTGGAAATCCTTTTGGGTGAATCTGAGGATTTTGCCAGTGTCACCAAACCTACTGCATTGTGAAGGCTATGCCTCTCTCCCACTACAATGGTGTTGAGACTTGAGCGTCGTGTAGACAGGAGAAACCTACGTCCCGAATTTCCGCACAGAGAGAATTCAAGAGCAACTCTCTGTGCAGCCTTTGAGGCCACAGGTGGAAGACGTGGAGTCTGGAACCACAGAACACTGGAGACCCCGAAGCCATGAAAAAAGGAAACAGTATTAAGTACCAGGCAATGACAGTTACTTATAATGCAAAGAATCTGGAGAGGCTTACCTAGTGATGTTAGCTGGGGCATTGTTAACCTAGAAGGTAGGGTGGAGTGTTCCGGGACACACGTACGCAGCAATCCCTGATGTGAGAAAGGACTAGATCAGTGAACATTGCAGGCAAGGTCCACCTGTGCAAGACGACTTTAGAAATAAGCAAGACCGGACAATCAAGGTGTCAAAGTGGGAAGTCCAAAAGAAGTCAGAGAGGTAAGCCGAATTCCTCAACAATAAGGCAGTTCAAGAGAGAAACAATCCAGGTAGGGCAATTCAAGCGAGTCCAAATAGCCAAGATCCAAGGTCAAGATATCCGAGGTAAGTGACAAATACGAAGCGCCAAACAGAGTCCGGAAACCGCTGTGAAGGAAAGAACACACAGCGAGTCAGTCCTTTAATACTGGCCGCTTCCGAGTCACAGGACGCGCATCCGCATCATGTGAGTGAGGCAATGGATCACGTGAGCAGAGACGGGCGGTCACGTGACGCAGAAGCCCTAGTCTGCTCCCTCTGGTACGCAAACGTCAAGGCAACTGCCAGTGTAGAAACGGGTGCAACAGAGACTGCATATTACATGTGGCATGCCGTGACCGTCCTCGAAGGGCATCCTGCTGCACACGTAAGTGCCGAGCCATGTGATCAGAGTGTGACAATGAAGGGCGTGCTGTGGGAACCCTAATGGTGGTGTGTGTAGTGACAGGATGCGTGACAAATGGATTGTCAAATCTAGGTGTACCTCCATCATTGTTTACGATCTGTTGAAAACCACTACATTGTGAAACCCAGGCCTCTCTCCCACTGTACAGGATTTCAAACCTAGGTGTAGCCTACATGTTTGTTTATTATAAGTTGTTAAATGCTACACTGAGAAACCTAGGCCCATTGATATATGACTCTCTATTCTCAACCTGGACAAACATCGCCCCAGCCGAACAATCTCACTGCAAGCACAGTCATGTATCCATGCACGATAGAATACGACTATGGCTAAGCACATCTGGACTAGTATCACACATAGCCGTCCAGACTGAAACACCTGATGTACCTCAACTGCTCTGCCACTAGCATACAGTGAGTACCACCCGAAAGGAACCCAGTACAACTGGCCTCACATAGGCTCTCTCAACAATAGCAATCTATCTCAAACCCTCCATGACCGCCCATCCACCTGTCTGACCTTTCTTGGGGTTGCTTAGTCGAGCCTTGCCAGCCACAGAAGCCTTAGAACAGCAACATGCACACATGCATTGTTAGGCAGAATCATATGCAGTAGCCTTTGGGAACACCGCACACAATTCAGACTACAAGTGTGAGTACGATTTCAGCTTTGGTACAAGCCCGAACTACACAGTAAAGTAGTAGCGATGGCTGAGCAGCCAGACTTATCTCAAGAGTAAAGTGAGCAGTACAATAGTTTACACAAAGGACAACAATTACTATGGTTCAAAGAAACATTGATTCAAGGTTTCTGAGTAAAAGAATATACATTTATTTACACCATCAGTTATAAAAACAGTTCACTATCATAAAGCAGCAGAACATCACAATCTTAATATACTACAACACCCCCAAATCATTCTGGACAAGTGAGGCTTGAAATGAAGTGTGAGCAAAATGGCACTCCAGCAATCTAAAAGGGAGAGAAGGCAAGGTTATTCAAAATCAACAGCACCAACACTTTATAGGCATGGCAATCTAGAAAAGGCTACTATAACTAGGATTCAAGTCAATAGGTCTGGGCCAGTGTTAATGGTTCAGAGTCTTTGCAGAGGATCACACAGTTCAAGGTAGTTTGTGGTTAAGTCTTTGCCAAGAGTTAAAAATGAAGCTGGTCAGAGGAAATGTTATTCATAGGAGAATAGACGGACAAGCCTTCAGAGAGACGAAAGATTTCAAGCACTTTCACCGCGGTCAGACGGAAAGAACGACCAAATTTGCACAGTACCTTAAAAGTAGAAGAATGCTATAGCTGAGGCAGTTGTTCCTGGCAGTTCCTGCAAGCTTCACTCGTGGTGACAAGAAGGAGAACGGCTGGAGGGTCCTGCACTGCCCAGGGATGAAGTCAGCAGCGGAGCAAAACGACGAATAAAAGGTACGCTTCTTAAAACCCAAACTGGTTCTCTTCCCACTGGCTATCCGATATACTGCAGCGATGCACAGAAAATTTGACCAGGAGAGGGAGGCCGGCATTTGGTGTATGGCTAGCTAGTTGGTCCCACCAAGCTCAAGGGAAGAAGATTCCTTGCAGAATTTCTCTGTCATCGAAGTTTCGGGCGATTAGGACCTGCAGCAGGAATTCACCGGGATGTCCAGTTGTTGCAGTGTCGTCTTCCTTCAGCTTCTCTTCTGTTCTCTCGACCCAGTGGCGACTCTGCCTTCCATTCGCAGAGACTGGCTTTTTATGCACCCAATCCCCCATTCACACAGCCCGGCTGTCAATCACACAGCAGGGTGGCTGTCCTGGCAGGACAGCCACCTAGCCAATTAAACTAGAGTGTGACTTGGGTCTCAAGGAAACCCTCTGCAGGGGGCCTCAAACTCCTCCCTCACATCCTGTCCACCCAGACACTCAGGCACCTAAGGCGGGCTTTTGTGCAGAAGCCCGCCAAAGGACGGCGAACAAAGGAACCAAACCTGGTTTGGCGCACAGAGTAAAACACTAGAAAGAATTATACAAAAATGTATGGTGAAATAACTAGACCAGAACCAAATTAAAATAAACATGAATTACCAGGTTTGAGTTTGAGGCTGCCACCACAGCCTCTTACGGTACCAAGGCTATTTTCATAGTCTGCGGTAGAATAAAAATGGTAGATACCACTGCCACCAGCCAAATCTTGGAGAAAGGGGAACATAATAATGTTCCATGAGAAACAGACAAAAGGGAATAACTACTAACCCCTCCAGTACTCTATTGTAAGATAGGGTGTCCTGGGTCTGAAAGTTTAAAAAGACTATTAAAGTCAATGGCAACTTTACTGTTCTGGGAGACAGTAGTCAGTCCAAGAAAATGGAGTTTAAAGTGGGAAGTTTGAAAAAGACAACCCTGTGTCACTGCACTGAAGGTGCTAGGTGACACACTGTAAAAAGATGATGCCTATGTGGTTAGGTGAGACTCCATAGTCCATGAGCATAAATGTAAAACACACTGAAAATGAAAAGTTCAAAGCCCAAAAATATAGCCAAAGAGCTGGATGGCTATATGGTAGAGGGAATTTAGCACTTGTGTGAGAAATCTCCCTAACAATAGTCTGTTCCCCTCTTCATCCATAGGTATCTGTGGCCTAAACAAGAATTCATCAGCTATCCTCACAGTTTTTCCCACTAAACCAGGTAGCCATGACAATCGAATGCTCACTCCATACAGAAAAACTTCTGGATCCACTGGAACGCGTTGCAGAGTCACTTGCCCTTTGAACGCCAGTATACATTCAACCACGTTTAAATCGTGTATTCCTGGAGTTGGGCACACTATCCCTTGATCAGTAAATGAAATCATTATGTTAAGTTTTGTCATTAAGTCTCTTTCCAAAATGTTAACTGTTGTCTGTCGCAAATATAGCAAAGGAACAGACATGTCACACTCTCCTATAGAAACTGGTAATTCATCAGTTAAAGGAACTCGACTTGTGGCTACAAAGAACCTTTGAGCATTCAAGGGAATGTCCGATGTTGGATATTTTCCCTCTCAGATACATGAATGAGTAGCCCCAGTGTCTACTAGAAAAGAAAAAAAATTGCCTCCTATCGTTACATCGACCCTAGGTTCCTCTTAGGGGTCTGGTGTCACAGATAGTACTGAACATATCAAGTCATCCTGTGAGCTGTCCTATTGTGGGTACAGGCATACTGTCCCCGTCCCTGTGCATGGACTTCTTCCTACCACAGTGGCACCTCCTATTCTGGGTGTCAGCAATTGTCCTGTGTTTGCGTACTGCTTCTGTTTGCATTGGGGCTTGTGACTGTCCTTATGGTGGATTCATTTGCACTTTCTCTGGTTGCTGTACCTGTTTCACTCGCGGTGCTTGTGACTGATACACTGTTTGATCTTGGGCATACCCTTCCCTAGTTTGTGTTCTATATGGTTGAGGATAAGCTGAGAATTGACTATTCTGTACATTCCCTTGGCTCCCACATACGCGTGCAATGTGCCTTGTCATCCCACAAGTCTAACATATTGGGGGTGTTCTTCTGACATGTCCCCCTTGGTTAAATCCTCCCTGGGTGTTCTGGTTCGCATACTGTGCTTTCTGAAACCCACCTTGATTATTTTGGAATCCCCTTCTTTCTCTTTCTATTCTTCCTCTATAGCCTGTACCTCTGCCTCATGGCACAAACCCGTACACACCTTGGTCCATCGGTCAATGATTATTTGCCTGTGATAAACCCATTGCTTCCTGCATTCCCAGTCCTTCTCTGCTAGTCAATACTGCCCATTTTATGACATATTTTGACAATTTCTTCTGGAGTAACTTACCTTCCTGGATTTTACTAGCCTCAACATTCTTTCTATTTTTCTTCTGCAATAGCCGACAGTGATGTACTATCGTCAATTGTATCTCAGGCCATGGTTTTGATGCCATCCCCACCAGTTTCTTCATTTGCCTCTGTACTGGCTCAGGCAATCCCTGACATAAAATGTGGTAAAATAATGCCACCATTTTTTCCAACGTCTCCTGAGTTTCAAGCTGCCATTTCTCTTGAATATCCTGAATATAAGCAATAGGGTCTTCATCTTCATTCATCTTATGTTTCATAATTGCACCCATATCTGACGGATCAGGATACTGTACCCTAAGAGCCATCCACACATTTGCTCTACAATTATTAAACAGAGTTCTGTTGTGAGCTGTGTTTTGTGCTGTCACACTTGAATACTGTGTATCACGCTCACCTGGGTCTCTGCGGGAGCAATGGAATCCTCCAGATCCTTCCCCTTGTTAACCCTGGGACTGGGAAGCAGACCTGCCAAAATTATGAAATTTTAGAGGGGTGCCGTAGTTTGCCTTCCTAAACCTCCCTCCGCCCTCCCTGTGTCCTAGTGGAGTGTGTTCCCCTAGTGGGGTGTAGCTCACCTTCTTGTATTATGTGGTGCGCTCTCCATCCTGCATCTGCAGGGGTGCAAAAGTCTGGGATTGTGGCTAGTTGCTTCACTAGGTTCAGGTAGGTGTAGATGTTGCATCACTGGGAGTGTCCGTGAGTTTGCTGGCAAGGTTTAGCCCAGGAGCCCACAGGTAAGACCAACTGTGGAAGGTAAGTCCAATAGCAACCAGTTACTTCACTGTTTTGCATCCAGGTTTTCGAGGTGGGCGGTGGGTTGAGAAAAAAGGCTGAACGTTCTAATGAGTTTATTGTTTTCACAGGTCTTAGAGCGAGCAGCCAGCTGTGAGCAGGCGCGGCAAGATGAGTTCCACTGGCCTCGCCTCACAAGGTAAGTTTGTATGGGCACGCGGGGATTCAAGGTTTATTAGCATGCACGCACTTACTAGAGTTAACTTGTTTTCTTCCTTCTTTGTAGGTCAGGTCCGGAGCGCAGGAGGACCGATGATCGGGTCCGGAGTGCAGGAGAACTGAAGATCGGGTCCGGAATGCTGAAGAAACGAAGATCAGGTAAAGCGTGCGGAAGAAATGTAGAGCGGGTCCAGAGCGCTGAAGAAAAACAGCTGACGGAAGGTTTCTGGATCTCCGGGCGACTCGAGAGCAACAGGTAAGGATGTTCCGTGCTGCTGAGATGGGAAACAGGCAAGGATCCAGGCTGCGGTGAACGTGTGCACTAGGCTACAGTAAACACACGAAGCATGGACCAATTCTTGGGTGTGGCTTATATAGGCAGCTATATACAATAACTAGAACGTGCCTCACAGTTCCTACAGTTCCTGGATGTCCTGCAAGTCATCCATGTTGGCAGCACAGGAAGTGGATAAAAACTAGCCCATGTGAATGATGTAACTGCTAATAGTCTCTATGTGCATGTTTTACTTGCCAGGCTTTTACCCATCAAGCCCCTACTTATGTTCCAGACTCCCCCCAATGTGTTTGTGCCACTGAGGTGTGGGTTCCCATGCTAGTACCCATGACAGTCCTCCCCCTTAAGGCCCCACCCGACGGTGTTCTTCCTGGTCCAGGTTTGGTGGGGTTATCCCAATGGAATCTACGCAGTAACCGAGGGGCATGGATGTTTTATCTGGGTTCCCATGACCTATCTTGTGGACCATACCCTTTCCAGTCTATAAAATAGTATAGGGACCCTTTTGTTATTTTAGAGTCCAGAATACTTTTGACTTCATATTCAGGTCCGTCACCTTCTACTACTATTGGAGCTGGGGGTGTTGTTACTCGTGTCTCCGGGTGCACAGTTTTTAGTAGCGAAACATGAAACACTGGATGTACACGCATGCTGGGGAGATTACTGCTTCAATTATAAATGGGCCTAAGAATTTAGGTTGAAATTTTCTTGAACCTTTAAGCGCTATATATTTTGATGCTAGCCACACCGAATCCCCAACTTGATAGCTTGGTGGCTCCTCTCGGTGTTGATCAGCATACCTCTTCTGTGTTTCTTTGGCGACTTGTAGATGTGCCACTCCCTCCTTGGCTGCCTGGGTGATATGTTCATGCAAGGTCTTGACTGCGGGCATTTATATTGCTTGCGGTGGATCGTACTTCGAAGTCCGTGGATTCCGACCATATAATGTATAGAATGGAGTCAGTTGAGTAGAGGCATGTGTTGAGTTGTTGAATGCATATTCTGCCATCCATAAGATCTCCAGCCAAGCATGGTTTGTTTGGTGTAGCAGACAGCGGAGATATTGCTCCAGAGTTTGGTTTATGCGTTCAATCTGCCCATCGGTCTGTGGGTGGTGGCTGGTGGATAAACGGATTTCTACTCCCGCTAAAGCACAGCATTTTTTCCAGAATTGTGACACAAGCTAGCTCCCTCTGTCATATATTATTAGAGATGGAAACCTGTGTAACTTCACTACGTGGTCTAGGAAATTTTGAGCTAACACTGGAGCTGAAGGTATTACTTTTAAAGGTATAAAGTGAGCCATTTTGCAAAAGAGATCAATCACCACCAGGATGGTGGTGTATCTGGAACAAGAAGGTAGATCTGTGACAAAATCCATTGATACTGTGTGCCAAGGAGCAGGAGGTATAGTCAGGGGTTCTAGCAAACCAGCTGGTCTTTGCCTTGATGCCTTATTCTGGGTGCATATTCCGCATGAGTTCACGAAATTCAGTGTGTCGCTCCGCCAGGTTGGCCACCAATAGTGTCTTTTTACTTTGGCCAGCATTTTAGCCCCTCCCGGGTGACGCTCCAAGAGTGAACTATGGTAACGGGTGAGGATCTCTTCTCTAAGAGCACGTGTAGGTAGGTAACTGCACCCTTGGAAAGACAGGAGGTTGTCTTGTATGGAAAAATGAGCTCCCTTTTGGTTCCAAGTCCTTAACTCTTCAGCAGGAATGCTGTTCTGCACTTCTTTCTTGAGAGCTTCCAGCAGGGAGAGAGTACTATAGCAAATGCCTAGAATCGTATCACTGGGGATTATGTCTACTGGCTCTGGGTAGTTGTAGGCTTCTTCTCTCTTGCCGATGCGGGATAACGCGTCTGCCTTGCCGTTCTTGACTCCTGGTCGATAAGTAATCACAAAGTCATACTCCATTAGGAATAATGTCCAGCGAAGCTATCGTGATGATTGTGCCTTAGCTGAGCGTAGGTACTGTAGATTCCGATGATCGGTTATGATTGTGCTGGTGTGCTTAGAGCCAAGTAAATAGTGTCTCCACTCCTTGAGAGCGTCCTTAATTGCTAAGAACTCTTTGTCTGTGATCGCATAATTTAATTGCGCTGGAGAAAACTTCCTTGACCAGAATGCCACAGGATGCAAGTGACCAGTTGTCGGATTCCGCTGAGACAGGACGGCCCCCATGGCTACACTGATGCTTCGGTTTCTACGATGTATGGGAGATCAGGTTGTGGATGCTGTAACACGGGGCTGAGGTAAACTCGTCTTTCAGTGCACGAAAAGCTTTTTCTGCAGCTGGCGTCCACTCAAACTTTCGGTGTTTGCAGAGTAGTGAGATTATTGGGTGCACCAGGTGTGAAAAGCCTGGTATGAAGCGTTGATAGAAATTTGAAAAGCCTGGGAAGCTTTATACCCCTTTAAGAGATGTGGGCGATGGCCAAGTAAGTATGGCTTCTACCTTCCGGTTGTCCATCTTGATGCCTTGCGGAGACAGCACGAACCCCAAGAATTCCACCTCAGTGACATGGAATGAGCATTTTTCGAGCTTGGCGTAAAGATGGTTTTCACTCAGCTTGCGTAGTACCGCTCGTCACGTGTGTAACATGTTCTTGCAGGTTGGACGAGTAGATGAGGATATTGTCGATATACACTACCACACACACGTCGAGCAAGTCCCGTAAAACATAATTCATGAAATGTTGAAATGCAGCTTGGGCATTACAAAGCCCGAATGGCATCACTTGGTATTCAGATAAGTCATATCTGATGCGGAACGCGGTCTTCCATTCATCACCTTTTTTAACGCGCACTAGGTGATAGGCTCCTCGGAGGTCAAGTTTCATAAAGACTTGAGCTTGTCGTACCTGGTCCAACAGAACTGGTATTAATGGCAGCGGATACCTATTCTTTATGGTGACCTGATTCAATGCCCGGTAGTCAATACATGTGCGGAGATCACCCTCCTTCTTGGGGACGAAGAATAACGGTGACGCTGCAGGTGATTTTGAAAGACGGATTTATCCTTTTGCTAGATATTGGTCCAGGTACTCCCTTAAATGGGAGTTTTCTTCTTCGGTCAAGGCTTGGATTTGGTTGCATGGTACTTGGGCCTCGGGTAGCAGATCGATTTGGCAGTCATACGAACAATGAGGTGGAAGAGTATTAGCTTGTTCTTTAGCAAACACGTCTTGAAATTCCTGGTATTCGGTTGGTAGGACTCCCAACATCCCTAGCGTCGACACCGACTTGGGGGACGTGAGTTGCAGGCATTCAGAGGGTTGGCATTCTTCATAACAGCGTTGGCATTCCTTTGGGAAAGCTAGTGTTCTTGCTCGCCAGTCAATCTGAGGGTTATGAGCTTCCAACCAGGGCATTCCGAGAATCACCTGGAATTGTGGAGCAGTAATTAGATCGAAGGAGATCATTTCTTTATGGCCATCTTGGCAGAGGAGTGTGACCTCAGCAGTGCAATGGGTTACTGGCCCAGAAAGTAGTTGAGAGCCATCTACCACAGTCACATTGTCGGCTATTGCTTTTGGGCTCACTGATAACCCCATCCGGTCAGCGATTTCTAAGTCCATATAATTGCCTGCAGCCCCACTGTCGATGAAAGCCTCTATTGCATGCATTTTGGACGAGTTTGGTGGATTTAAGATAACTGGAATAGCAAAGTGAGAGGTCTGAGGGGTCTTTACCTGGCTCAAAAAACCGACCTCTATGTCTGTCGAGCGTTGAAGTTTTCCCTCTCCTCCGTGCCTTTACTCCCATCTGTGGCCCGACTGTCTTCCGAGGTGGTTTTGCTGGGCTGTTGCGGAGGAAATTACCTGCTTGACCACAGTACAGGCATAACTGTTCTTGTTGTCTTCTGTCCTGCTCCGACTTAGTGAGAGGGCCCCGTACTACGCCTAATTGCATAGGTTCAGGGGGTGCTTCTGCTGAGGGCCAGGCTGACTCCTTGGGCCTTATATAGAATGTCCTGCTCTCTAAACGAGCACAGTCCGTTTTCCGGTTTTGCAGCCTATGATCGAGCTGGAGTGCCAGGTCGATGTACTCAGAGCAACCATCCGGAGGGTTCACTGCCTGTGCAAGTACATCTTTTAGTTCCCCACGTAAACCCCTGTAAAACAAGGTAACTCGTTTTTCCTCTGGCCAGTTTGTCTCAGCCACTAGCCGATTAAATGTGGCCACATAAGCCAGAAGATCTTGACTGCCCTGTTGGAGTGATAACAGCTCATCATCTAAGGCCTGTCCTTGCGTGCGAAACAGGTGGGGTTCTAGGTTCCTTCCTTTGCTTACTTGTGTGCGTCGAGCAAAGATTTTTTCCAACTCACGATGGAAACCGGCGTAATCACGTGGTAAGGGGCCATCCTTACTTACTAATGGGACAGACCAGTCCACTGCATGGCCCCCTAGATAGGATAGCACAAAGGCCACCTTGGACTGATCGTTAGGAAACAACCCGGGTTTGCACAGAAAATGTAAACGCCACTGGTTCATAAAGGCTCCAAATTTCTTCGGGTCTCCCACAAATCTCTCTGGTGGTGCCAATGGGATGTTACCCGGGAGTACCACCAGTACAGGGCTTATGGATTGAGTCTGTGGAATTGAGGGTGCAGTAGCTCCTCCGGGTAGAGGTGACCGACCTGCCTGGGTTTGAATTAGTTGCCGGGCTATGTCATCGGTCTTGTCTCTGTTGACTATCAATTAACGCCTCAGAGCAATTGTCTCGGTGTGGGCTGCATGCACTTCTGCTCGCAGCTCTCCCAGAAGCTGGGATAACTAATCTACTTCAGAAGTTTACATTGCTCAGGCAGAGTGGTATACAGTCGTCTTCGTGTTCTGTCACGCTCACCTGGGTCTCTGCAGGAGCAATGGAATCCTCCGGATCCTTCCCCTTGTAAATCCCGGGACTGGGAAGCAGACCTGCCAAAAGAATGAGATTTTAGAGGGGTGCCATAGTTTTCCTTCCTAAACCTCCCTCTGCCCTCTCTGTGTCCTAGTGGAGTGTGTTCCCCTACTGGGGTGTAGCTCACCTTCTTGTTTTATGTGGCACGCTCTCCATCCTGCATCTGCAGGGGCGTGGAAGTCTGGGATTCTGGCTAGTTGCTTCACTAGGTTCAGGTAGGTGTAGATGTTGCAGCACTTGGAGTGTCCGTGAGTTTGCTGGCGAGGTTTAGCCCAGGAGCCCACAGGTAAGTCCAACTGTGAAAGGTAAGTCAAATAGCAACCAGTTACTTGACTGGTTTGCGTGCAGGTTTTCGAGTGGGCAATGGGTTTAGAAAAAAGGCTGAGCGTTCTAATGAGTTTGTTGTTTTCACAGGCCTTAGAGCGAGCAGCCAGCTGTAAGCAGGCGCGGCGAGATGAGTACCACTGGGCTCGCCTCACAAGGTAAGTTTTTATGGGCACGCAGGGATTCAAAGTTTATTAGCATGCACGCGCTTACTAGAGTTAACTTGTTTTCTTCTTTCTTTGTAGGTCAGGTCCGGAGCGCAGGAGGACCGAGGATCGGGTCCAGAGTGCTGGAGAACTGAAGATCGGGTCTGGAATGCTGAAGAAATGAAGATCAGGTCCAGCGCGCGGAAGAAATGAAGAGTGGGTCCGGAGCGCTGGAGAAAAACAGGTGACGGAAGGTTTCTGGATCTCCGGGCGACTGGAGAGCAACAGATAAGGATTTTCCGTGCTGCTGAGCGATGGAAAACAGGTAAGGATCCAGGCTGCGGTGAACGTGTGCACTAGGCTACAGCAAACACACGAAGCATGGACCAATTCTTGGTTGTGGCTTATATAGGCAGCCACACCCAAACACTAGAACGGGCCTTACAGTTCCTACAATTCCTGGATGTTCTGCAAGGCATCCATGTTGGTAGCACAGGAAGTGGATAAAAACTAGCCTATGTGAATAATGTAACTGCTAATAGTCTCTCTGTGCATGTTTTACTTGCCAGGCTTTTACCCATCGAGTCCCTACTTGTGTTCCAGACTTCCCCCAATGTGTTTGTGCCACTGAAGTGTGGGTTCCCATGCTAGTACCCATGACACTGTGTTCTCCTCCATATCTCATGAGCCCTTTCTCCAAGGATAGCTGCCAGGAGGCCCTTACAGTCCCCTATGGCGAATGTATTTCCCCCTGTCATATTTTCCTATTCGTATATCCATTTTCCAGCACCTAATATCAAACTTGGGAGCTTGCACCTTAAATTATCCTTGTCCATCTGCGGCCATGGAATATATTCTGGTCTTGGTCCCCTTTTTTCCAATAAGGGAAACTGTGTAAACCCTAACCCGCATTCGGCTCCCATCATCAGCCTATCCATGGCAGGGACAATCGTCCCTGTCTGTCTCCTTAATGGTAGCGATCTTAGTCAGCTCACATATGGTGGTGATTCTCCCTTCTCACTATATGATCGTTCTAAGGGACACTGTATATGCCATGGGATTGGGCATCCTATCCTTAAATTGTTCTAAATACTACCATCCTACTTCATTGTCTATCTGCAGGCTATGTCGGGGCGCATGTGCTCCCTCCTCCTTCCCCAAGGAAGGATTGTCCCTCCTTGTCTGACATGTCTCATTCGCAAGAAGGATGACTATCATCCTCTTCACTCTGGTCTAAGTTCAGTCTGCTTAAGGACAATGCTCTATGCTGTGGACTGAACAGAATTTCTTCTTTGCTTCATGATTGAAATGTTTTAAGTCCATTAATTCTTGATAGGCCTTATCGATCCCATCTCCAATGCTTCGGAAGGAACTCTTCTGTTCTGTCCCATCATACTGCTTTGCTTGGCCCTGCTGGCCCCTCACAAATAAGGCTAATATCAAGATCCCACTCGCTCCTTCTTCGTTCTAGCTCTTTGTCTAATTCGCTTTGCTCTCTGGCTTCCATTCTAATTCTGTCTTCCTTTGCCTTTGTTCTTCGCTCCTTACTCCAGCCCTCCTTTCCTCTTCCTTTCTTTGTCTCTGTATTCTCTTATCCCTTAATTTCTGCGCTTCCTCCTCTTCTCTCTTCCTTTCTTTTCTCTCCCTGTTTTCCATCGCTCTTTGTCTATTGTCATACTTTCTTTGCTCTTCTGCCCATTCTTCATTCTTTTTTTGCTCCTCCTAATTCATCTGTTCTTGCCGCTCCTGTTCTTCCTTTTCTGCTCATCCTCTTTCAATCTCTTCTCACATTCTCTGTCCCTTTTATCTTGTTCGTCCTTATCTTCTCTTTGCCTAACATCCTTGATGCTTTTCCCATCTAGCTTGAGAAATGTCTGTCCACCCATCTATTCCTTCTGCACCAGCATTACCACGTCAGCTTTATCCTTCTCTCCTTTCCATCTTTTAATTTCCCTTTCTGTTTCTGTCAATATGTTTGACCGCTCACTCTCCTCTTCTTTGTCTTGCAGGATCTTACAGATCTCCTCTTTCTCTTATTCTCCTCTGGACTATTGTCACTGCTATAAGCGGGAGATTTGTATATTGGATTACTATACCCTGTCGCTGCTTTCAATTTCTTTAAAGGATACAACCCTGCTTCTACCATACTATCATCTTTTACATCAGGTGAGGTAAGGGAAGATGAAGGCTCAACACCTCCTCTTTTTGCTAACTAAGCATCCACTCCTCAGGTGGCAGATCCTCTCTCTCTTCCTGGTACATCTTCCAGACCTCTAGAATACCTAAACTTTTCTCTAATGTCTTCCACGTGTACACAGCATGCAAGTATGTGTAACACTCACCTGGTCTCCACGGGGACGTCACTCAGCCTGTTCTGACCTCTTACAACCTCAAACCCTTCCCTGGAGGCTATTCGACTGGAGACTGGGCCTGAAACACAGGATTGGTAGAGGTTAACTCCCTATTGTCTCTGTGTGCTTGAGCCCCTTCTTTCCCGGGGTCCAACCCTTCGCTTTGATCCACAGCTCACCTTGTTTTCTTGGATAGTGTGCTCTCCGTCCTGCTTTCAGCACAGGGGCGCGTTGATTGATGCAGGCTCATTGCTGCCTAGTTACTTCACTGGCAAGAGTCTGACAGGTAAGTATAATGAGTTTTTTGAACAGTTCTCTAACTTTGTTCCTTTCCTTCCTTAGATGATGGCCGGCATCCGGGGATGGCGGCATGCTGCTGAGATGTGTAGCGCTGAAGGTGAGTGAGAGCGTGATGCGCGATGCACCCCTTTCATATTTGTATTGAACTGAGTTATTTTTCTGTGTCTTTTAGGTGCTGTGACGTTTTCAGCGTGGATGCCGGTTATGAAGAACAAATGCGGTGAGTAAGCGCGGTATGCGGCGCCTCTAGATGTTTCCACGCTAACCTGGAGTGTCTTTCACCTCTTGCAGATGGATGAGAAGTTCCGGAGACAGAGTTCCCCCAGAGCGGTTGGGATTCAGGTAAGCGTTTGAAGCTCGAACAGTATTTAAAAATAAGCGAAGATTTGCAGAAAGCTTACTAATGTCTTTTTCTGTTCTTTTCCCTTTTCCTTAGGAAGCGGCGTGCCGGGATGGGAAAGACACCACCAAAGATGCCCGCAGAACAGAAGGAGCGATGAATGATGGGCAGAAGTGCTGCAAGGTAAGGCTGTTCCTAACGGTGTTCTTGTTCTTGCAGGAGCTGATCGCAGAAGAAAGATGCAGGCCTACTGGAGACCGATCCGAACACGGTGAGTGTCACGCTGCAGGTGCAGAAAACGCAAAGCATGTTTCTCAGCCTGGGCGTGGCTTAAATAGTCTCTGGGTATCCCAGGTGTCTCTGGGCTGAACCACACCCAAAAGACTAGACTGCACATGCAGTTCTGGGAACCGAAATATGTGGGGGCATCCATCTTGTCCCCATCAATGCACTGCAAGTCCAATCCCCAATGTTATCCTATGGGAGTGAGTGAGTCTGGTGCCACAAGCGCCAAGTGGGTCTTTGGAGTGATGGAGAGGCCCTTGAGGGCCATGTAGGTGATCGTAGCCTGGCTCCAGCCTGACATCTTGGAGGGCTAGGGAGATGAGGGGCAGGAATCATGACAGCACTCCCCACCCCCAAGGCCCCTCTCAAGGTGGCTCTTCTGTCTGGTCCTGGTTTGGTTGGATGGTTTTGATGTAATCGTCTAAGCAAGCATGGTGCATGGATGTTCTCACAAGGCTCCCACGTCCTGTCTTGTGGACCATACCCCTTCCAGTCTACTAGTAGTATAATTTGGATCTGACGTACTTTGAATCTAGGATGTTCTTGACTTCGAATTATGGCTCCCCGGCGACTACCAGTGGCGACTACCAATGGTTGTGGTGGTGTTGCTACCCGGGTCCCAGGTTGAACAGGTTTAAGGGGAGACACGTGGAACACAGGATGAATCTGCACCTTTGACGGCAAAGCTAGTCTGACCGCCACAGGATTTATCACGGAGGTGACGGTGAATGGACCCAGTTATCTTGGACGGAAAGTTTGGGTTCCTTTAATGGACACGTGTTTAGACGCCAGCCAGACTTTGTCTCCCACTTGGTAGTTGGGGGACTTTGCTCGGTGTTGATCAGCAAACTTCTTTTGGCGATTCTTAGCTTGAAGTAGGTGTTCAGCTGCCCTTTTAAAGGTTTGAGAAATGGTTGTGTGCAAGGTTTTGACTGCTGGCATTTCCAGGGTTGTAGGAACGTCCAACTCAGAAGTACTTGGGTGCCTGCCATACATGGTGTAAAAGGGTGTCTGCCCAGTGCTGGTGTGTAGGGAATTATTACAAGCATATTCAGCTATCCGTGATAGGTCGAACCAGCTTCCTTCAGCTTGGTGTAACATGCAACGCAGATACTGCTCAAGCGTCTGATTTGTCCTCTGAGTTTGACCATCCGTTTGGGGATGGTGACTGGTGGATAGCCGGATGTCAATCTGGGCCATAGATCAGCATTTTCTCCAGATGTTATATACAAACTGAGTACCTCGGTTTGAGACCAAAACTGAAGGAAACCCATGGAGCCGTACGATGCCTAAAAGAAATACCTTTGCCAGCGTGGAAGCATTTGGGAGCCCCTTAAGCGGCATGAAATGTGCCATTTTTGAAAATAGGTCCACGACCACAAGAATAGTGTTAAACCCTTGACTGGTTGGTAAGTCAGTAATACAATCGAGGACAATGTGCGCCAGGGTGCTGGTGGGATTTCCAACGGTTGTAATAGCCCAGCCGGTTTCTGCTTGGATTACTTGTTTTGAGCACACACTCCACAAGATAGCATGAATTGGATAATATCTTTACGCCACGTGGGCCACCAATAATTTAGTCTTACCATGGCTACGGTTTTAGCGATTCCGGGGTGGCCCTCGATCAAGGAATCATGATAACCGGACATGACTTGTTCTCGTAGTTCTTGGTTTGGTAAGAATAAACGATTCCTGAAGTAGGGCGACTGATCTTTTATCATGTAATGTTCTCCTTGCACACTCCACACTTGTAATTGCTCCAGACTCATCAGGTTTTGGATTTCTTCATGTAATTCTTTCTGAGTTATGGTTGCTGTGTTTCCTAGGAGCTTGTCACTCGGGGTGATTGTTATTGGGTCAGGGGTCTGATACCCTTGCTCTCGTACCCCCATACGGGAAAGGGCATCGGCCTTCCTGTTTTTCACCCCTCGTCGAAATGTAATCACAGAGTCATATTCAGCAAAAAAAAGAGCCCAACGTAGTTTTCATGTGGATTGGGCCTTTGCCATTTTTAGGTACTGGAGGTTCCAGTGGTCAGTTATTACGGTGATTGTGTGTCTGGCGCCCAAGAAGTTGTGCCGCCATGCCTTTAAGGCTGACTTAATGGCCAGGAGTTCTTTGTCTGTGATAGCGTAATTGAGTTCAGGGGGTGTGAATTTACGCGACCAGAAGGCAGCAGGGTGCATCTGGCCCGTTTCAGGGTCCTTTTGTGAGAGGACGGCTCCCATAGCCATGCTTGAGATGTCCGTTTCCACCAGGTATGGGAGATCAGGGCGAGGGTGGCGTAAGATTGGGGCAGATGTAAATCTTGCTTTGAGTTCCTGGAAAGCCTTCTCGGCTTCTGTTGTCTACTGGAACTTGTTGTTGCTTTTCCTTAGTAATGACGTGATGGGATGCACGATTTGCGAAAATCCTGCGATGAACCGGCGGTAGAAGTTTGCAAAACCCAGCATACTTTGGACCCCCTGGAATGAATTTGGGGATGGCCAGTTCAGGATAGCATCTACCTTGTGTACATCCATTCGGATTCCATTCGGGCTGAGAATAAAGCACAGGAATTCCAACTCGGAGACGTGGAATGAGCACTTTTCGAGCTTGGCGTAGAGCTGGTGTTGACTGAGTTTCTCCAATACGGATCGGACATATTTAACGTGGTCCTGCTTTGATGCGGAATATACTAGAATATCGTCGATGTACACTAGAGCACAGACATCAATCAATTCCCGTAGGACATCGTTCATGAAATATTGAAATGCAGCAGGCGTGTTGCAAAGGCCAAAGGGCATTACTTGATATTCGTACCAGCCGTATTTGGTGCAAAAAGAGGTTTTTCATTTGTTCCCCTGTTTTACGCGAACAAGGTGATATACCCCCTCAGGTCTAGTTTTGTGTAGATTTGGGCATCTTTGATTTGATCAATCAATTCAGGG
The DNA here is from genome assembly GCF_040938575.1 of Ambystoma mexicanum. Lineage (NCBI taxonomy): Eukaryota > Metazoa > Chordata > Amphibia > Caudata > Ambystomatidae > Ambystoma > Ambystoma mexicanum. The sequence continues at coordinate 996,034,655 of NC_090932.1, forward strand.
ATCAGTGGCAGGGAGTAGCGTTTTTTTACGGTAATCTGGTTCAGTGCGCGATAGTCGATGCACGCTCTCAAGTCCCCCTCCTTTTTCGGTACGAAGAATAGAGGATTGGCTGCTGGAGTCTTCGAGGGACGGATTAACCCGTTGGCCAGGTATTGGTCAAGATAGGCCTTCAGGTACTGGTTTTCTGGTTCCGTGAGTGCGTAAATTCGCCCACAGGGGATTTGTGCGCCAGGTATCAGGTCGATATGGCAATCGTATGGTCTATGCGGTGGCACGGTATTAGCCTGTTCTTTCTGCAAGACATTTTGAAAGTCCTGGTATCACTTGGTAGGGTGCCTATTGCCACAGTCACAAGCCTGGAGGTTCTGGTGTCTATTGGTTGTTGCTCTTGGTGATAACATGTGTGGGTGCAAGTCTCGGGAAAGGCCAATTCTTTTGCTCGCTAATCGATTCGAGGATTGTGAGCTACCAACCATGGCATTCCCAAAATCAACTGGAACTGTGGTGCCTTAATGAGGTCGAAAACAATAGATTCTTGGTGTCCATCCTGGCATAGAAGGGTTAGAGCTGCAGTGCATTGGGATACTGGACCAGAGGTTATTTCTGTGCCGTCGACAGTGGTAACAGTGTTGGTGGTAGATTTAGGGCGTAACGGAAGCCCCATCTTTGCTGCAAGATCCTGGTCGATGTAATTCCCAACGGCTCCAATGTCTATGTATGCTCTTACTGCGTGCATCCGAGATGGTTGTTGGTGATTGATCAAGACCACAGATAGTGCAAAATGGGAGGTATGTAGTTCACTTTCTTTGCTCGACAAGTGGACCCCTACACTTGCCGGGTTGGGGAGTTTTCCGATTACTTGATGGTATCTTCCTTGTCCGTGGCCCCTACCATCCTCCTCAGTGGCTTCACCGGACACTCTTCAAGGAAATGACCTGACCTTTCACAGTACAGACATAAGTGCTGCTGTCTCCTTTAATCCCTTTCCACTTTAGTCAAGGGGAATCTGATCCCCTGATTTGCATTGGTTCTCCTGAACCTTCCGTTGTTCGGGCAGTATTGTCCTTTGAACGCACATACATAGGGCGAGGGTCCGGTCTGGTTCGATTTGCTCTTCGGTCCTGCAACCTATGATCCAGTTGAACAACAAGGTCAATGAATTCTGAGCAGTCTTTCGGGGTGTTCACTACTTGTGCGAGAACATCCTTGAGCTCCCCCCATAGCCCCCGATGAAATAATGTGGTTCTCTTTTCCACTAGCCATTCTGATTCAACTACGAGTCTATTGAACATGGCTATGTATGTTAATAGGTCTTGATTCCCTTGGCGTAGGGACAGAAGTTTGTTGTCTAATGCCTGCCCATGGGTACGACGGGCGAACAGCTTTTCCATCTCCTGCTGAAAGTCCCTGATGTCATGCAGCAAAGGATCGTCTTGGGCCACAAAGGGTACAGACCAGTCCGCGGCGCTACCACTCAGGTAGGATAGCACAAAAGCAACCCATGATTGGTCATTTGGAAAGGCCCCTGGCCTACAAAGGAAGTGCAGGCGGCACTGGTTCATGAACGTTGCAAACCTCTTGGTATCCCCCGTAAATCGTTTGAGCGGGGCCAAGGGAACTGCTGCAGGAAGGGTTATCTGAACGGGATTGGCTGATGGCGCTGGCATCGAGGGCATGCTTCCTGGCAATGGTGCATGCCCTGCTTGTGACTGGAGAAGTTTCCGGCTTAAATCATCAGTGCGTTCTTTGGCTACTATCAGCTCTCTCCTCAGGGTGTTGGTCTCCTGCCTGGCTGCATGTACTTCAGAACGTAGCTGCCCCAACATGTGGGCTAACTGGCCGGTTTCTGACGTCTCCATAATGCCCAGGTGGATTTTGATGTGAGGCTTTGTGTTCTGTAACGCTCACCTGGTATCCACAGGGACGTCACTCAGCCTGTTCTGACCTCTTATGACCTCGAACCCTTCCCTGGAGGCTATTCGACTGGAGACTGGGCCTGAAATACAGGATTGGTAGAGTTTAACTCCCTATTGTCTCTGTGTGCTTGAACCCCTTATTTCCCGGGGTCCAACCCTTCCCTTTGATCCACAGCTCACCTTGTTTTCTTGGATAGTGTGCTCTCCATCCTGCTTTCAGTGCAGGGGTGCGTTGATTGATGCGGGCTCGTTGCTGCCTAGTTACTTCACTAGCAAGAGTCCAACAGGTAAGTATAATGAGTCTTTTGAACAGTTCTCTAACTTCGTTCCTTTCCTTCCTTAGATGATGGCCGGCGTCCGGGGATGGCGGCGTGCTGCTGAGATGATAGCGCTGAAGGTCAGTTAGAGCGCGATGCCGATGCGCGATGCACCCTTTCGTATTTGTATTGAACTTGGTTCTTTTTCTGTGTCTTTTAGGTGCTGCGGCATTTTCAGCATGGATGCCGGTTATGAAGAACAAATGTGGTGAGTTTCCACGCTAACCTGGAGTGTCTTTCCCTTCTTGCAGATGGATGAGAAGTTCCGGAGACAGAGTTCCCCCAGAGCGGCTGGGATTCAGGTAAGCGCTTGATGCTCGAACAGTATTTAAAAATAAGCGAAGATTTGCAGAAAGCTTACTAATGCCTTTTTCTGTTCTTTTCCCTTTTCCTTAGGAAGCGGCGTGCCGGGATGGGAAAGACACCGCCGAAGATGCCCGCAGAACAGAAGGAGCGATGAATAATGGGCAAAAGTGCTACAAGGTAAGGCTGTTCCTAACGGTGTTCTTGTTCCTGCAGGAGCTGAGCGCAGAAGAAAGATGCAGGCCTACTGGAGACCGATCCGAACACGGTGAGTGTCACGCTGCAGGTGCAGAAAACGCAAAGCACGTTTCTCAGCCTGGGAGTGGCTTAAATAGTCTCTGGGTATCCCAGGTGTCTCTGGGCTGAACCACACACAAAAGACTAGACTGCACATGCAGTTCTGGGAACCAAAATATGTGGGGGCATCCATCTTGTCCCCATCAACGCACTGCAAGTCCAATCCCCAATGTTATCCTATGGGAGTGGGTGAGTCTGGTGCCACAAGCGCCAAGTCTGACTCCAAGTGGGTCTTTGAAGGGATGGAGAGGCCCTTGAGGGCCATGTAGGTGATCGTGGCCTGGCTTCAGCTTGACATCTTGGAGGGCTGGGAAGATGAGGGGCAGGAATCATGACAGCATGTGGTCATGTGTTGCAATACTGCTTTTGACAGCGATCCCCCTTGTGGCCACGGAATGAACATCTTATCTGCGGTGCCTTTCACCCATTCAGCACTATACTCTTTGAGCTTGGGCATGTGCCTTGGCAGTGTCTTGCACAAGTGCATTAGAGGAGTGTCTCCCTTGATGACAAGTCTCAATTCACTGTCAATACTTACCAGACTTATGAATTAGCCTGTATATTTTTTACTCACATAAACACTTTTCCAGCATTCTAAAACAGCAAATATGAGCGCACAACAACAACCCCCGCTTAAGCCTCTAGTTTCTTTAATCTGCTTTTTCTACCTCTGGATTGGTACTAATCTCTTCACTAGGTACTTACAGCTCCTTAATTATTTTCTCAATGAGTTCACTACTTCTATAATTTTTCAATATCTTTACTCAACAAACAACACAAAGACTAGTCGACTTTACACATTAAATAAATACTGTGATCACACATTTTCTTTTCCCTCGTCTTTTTTTATACCCTGTTCAGGCTTTGAGACATCACCTTACACGAACCTGTTCATGTCTTTCACTCTACTCCCACTGGAGCTAGAGACATCTCCTTCTGAAACTCTCTTGAGTTTAGGACTCTCAGCGCTATTCTCACAATCCCAAATTATCACAATCCCATCCCTTTAATTCCTATTAGTCGTGTCATTCCTTAATCGACTCAAGGCCTTCGGTATCGTCTCCTTCTCCAACCAACAACTTTGCCCTGCATCCTCAGAGCAGCCGTGGAAACCAGGTAGGGATTTCGTCAAAGGGGGACCTGCCCACCATCTCGATTCTTCTTGCAAGTTTATTTCTATTCGGCTGCTCTCCACAAGAAACCCTGCAATCTTTCAGCTAGATGGCTGAGGATGTCCATTCATCTGAAATACTGAAGCTGAACTAGTTTGGATCTATTTAAACCATCCTCTGCTACCACATGAGTTTTTATAGCCCTTTTGGTAACACGCATGCAATGGATGGGATGCAGAATAACTCTGACACCAAATAATCGTACCAATTTAGGAAGATGGTAAAGTTGTCTGTTTTAATATCAATTGTCTAAAACAGGGAGTTACAAAGGACATCAATGGACCTTTCCTAGAGCTCTCGTACATTTCATAAACAATCACAGTTATATAGCAAAAATGTGTCACGCCTGACCTCATACTATGTGGCAAATATGAGAAACCTATGAAGGATTGTGATATGATCAAGGGGAACATCTAAGTATACTTTCATTAAGGGGCTGGGTTGTGATTGGGTCTGTACTGTCAAGTGGACATCTTGTGCCTGCCTCTAGTGCAAGTCATCTTCAACCTCATTAAGTACACAGTATATAATTGGCTCTCAAACTAAAAGGCCCTTTGTTATATGGCCTTCTATAATTGGTTATTACGCTTATGCCATGTCTGGAACATTCACTTCACTTTAGTAACACGTAAGCTCATTCCCAGGTGCCAGGAGGTGGACTCGACTTTACTTCCCCACCCAATTAGACCAACGTCTCTCATCAACCATAATTTCTGCCATGAATATTGTCTTTGAACTTGGCCTTGCAGTGTATTCTTGTCTCTGGGAATATAAGGAAGTGTGAGCATGCACTATCGTCATTCTAGAACTCCTTGCCCAACTCTATTTCCATCCTTGGCTCATGTGACAAGACACCACGATTTGGACCATTTTGCTGCATTTAATTGTCTTAAATGAATAAAACTTGGCACTCATAGTGTTCTTTCTTTGGACCTTAGCAAGGAGTGATTCAGCTTCACACATTAGCTGGCTTCAAGCATAGATAACCAGTCTAGGCTGCTTAAGCTTAGACACCAGGCCTGTGCAGCTTCGCCATTCATGTTCACGATCTTAGCTAATTCTTACTGCAACACAGCCCTCAACCTTCTTTCTCCATGGGTCTGAGCTTACTATGCCACAGATTGCAGCTTCTATATAATGGTGGCTCTGCATGCAGTCTATTCACTATATTTAGCCAGCTTCTATGATCACTTATTTTACTTGCGTTGCTGCATCTGTACAGTTATTAAATGGCTTGCATTTTCGGGCAGTGCTCTTCACACGTGCAATCTTCTCTTTGCATGTGAAAGTTTACTGGATTCTTTATTTCTTCATCAGTTTCTATAAGGTTCATGCATCTTCTTCAGCCAGTCTTCTCTGTGCGTCACACTCCGCTTCTCGTGACGTCACCATCTCCTTTTCTTGTTCTTTTCATATTCCTTCAGGGATTTCCTCCATTAGATTGTCGTCTCTTTGAGAGTACACCTGATAGGGTTTTCTTAATGGATACCATTTCTTGAAGATTCGCCGCTAAATGGTCATAACTGCTGGAGTCAAGCATGGCACAATCTCAGGCCTCCAACATACAGGTGGGAGGGGAGCGGGACTTCCTGGAGAGGCATTCCGCTGCTCCTTTACAGGTGTATGCAGGATACAGGACATTCAGTATGACAAACAAATGCTTCCTTTTGATAACCTCAAGCAAAACTGTACCCTTAAAAACACATAATGCTCTGAAATGTGTGATTTCCCTTACTTTATATTACTGCATTCAGATTTGTTTACCACACATAGCTTCATTTCATCTTGGATATGAATGGGAAAAAGGATTGGACTGCCGTTTTAATATACCTCATTCAAATAATGTACTTTCACACTAAGTAAGAGATTTTAGAGATATCCATGAAAATGTGCACAATTTAAAATTATTCAAGCATGGTACTACACACTGCAAAAAGTACATAGAGCTGGTCTTAGATATACAATTGAGTGTTAAAGACCAACATCCAAATATTACACACATTATATGACTCTGTACGACTTTACTAGTCTATTAGCCTGTAGTTCGGAACAATATTGGTAGAATATCCACTAATAAAATAGAAAGAAGGGCTCATGAAATCATTCTTCATCATCTGATACACAAATATAAACTACTCATTGGCGGACAAGACAAATAGTAATAGCATTAGCCATAGCTAAGATTTGTATATTGCTGCTATGGAGACCATCTACAAACCGTACCTTACAACAATGGGTGAATAACATCTCAAATATAGCCTCCTTTGAACAGATTATCTGTTGGATACAGAATGGTACTTCCACATTAACTGAAAAAATGCGTAAACTTCCTGCTAAATATTTAAAACACATCAGCTGATGATTTATTCATGTCATATAATTAAATCTACTACCTGTTTTTTTCTTGACTGATACTCTATGTGGAACACATTATTTGTTTAGTTGCAACCACATAAAACCACTAGTTTCTTAGTTGATTTTTTATTAAAAAAACCTTTAGCTGTTATAAATTGTTTTTGTCCCTTTTTTCACAGGTATTAATATTCTTATAATAACTATTCCTAAATTAACACATATACTTTTGATACAGTTTAGTCCCTGACAGTTCATTTTTCACCTGAGATTGAAAACAGGCTGTTTTATGAAAACTCTTGAAAAAATCCTCTCAACACCAAACTGATTTGAGAAATGTTAGAATCATTTCCCAGCTATTTTATTTCGCCAAGCAACTGGAACTTGTGACGGTCTGACAACTGCAAACATCTATCCAGGAACATGACCTTTTGAAAATAGCCCAATTTGTCAAAAGACCTACCCAAGGTACAGAGCTGATTAAGAAATCCTACTGGGTCAGCTCAGGAAAGTGGTTGATGGTGGAAATCCTTTTGGGTCAATCTGAGGATTTTGCCAGTGTCAACAAACCCACTGCACTGTGAAGCCTATGCCTCTTTCCCACTACAATGGATCGTCAAATCTAGGCGTACCTCCATCCTTGTTTACGATCTGTTGAAACCCAATACATTGTGAAACCTAGTCCTCTCTCCCACTATACAGGATTTCAAACCTAGGTGTAGCCTACATGTTTGTCTATTATAAGTTGTTAAATGCTACACTGTGAAACCTAGGCCCATTGATATATTACTCTCCATTCTCAACCTGGACAAACATCGCCCCAGCCAAACAATCTCGCCGCAGGCACAGCCATTCATCCATGCATGATAGAATACGACTATGGCTAAGCACATCTGGTCTAGCATCACACATAGCCATCCAGACTGAAACACCTGACGTACCTCAACACCTCTGCCAGTAGCATACAGTGACTACCACCCAAAAGAACCCAGTACAACTTGCTTCATGTAGACACTCTCAACAATAGCAATCTATCTCAAACCCTCCACGACCGCCCATCCACGTGTCTGACCTCTCTTGGGGTTGCTTAGTCAAGCCTTGCCAGCCATTGAAGCCTTAGCACAGCAACATGCACACATGCATTGTTAGGCAGAATCATATGCAGTACCCTTTGGGAACACCACACACAATTAGGACAACAAGTGTAAGTACAATTTCACCTTTGGTTCAAGTCCCAACTACAGAGTAAAGTGGTAGTGATGGCTGAGCAGCTAGACCTATCTCAAGAGTAAAGTGAGCAGTACAAGAGTTTACACAAAGGACAACAATTACTATGGTTCAAACAAACACTGATTCAAGGTTTCTGAGTAAAAGAATATGCATTTATTTACACCATCAGTTATAAAACAGTTCACTATCATAAAGCAGCAGAAAATCACAGTCTTAATATCCTATAATAACCCCAATCAATTCTGGACAAATTAGGCTCGAAATGAAGTGTGATCAAAATGGCACTCCAGCAATTTAAAAGGGAGAGAAGGCAAGGTTATTCAACATCAACAGCACCAACAAGTTATAGGCAGGACAATCTAGAAAAGGCTACTACAACTAGGATTCAAGTCAATGTTAAAGGTTCAGAGTCTTTGCTGAGGATCCCACAGTTCAAGGTAGTTTGCGGTTAAGTCTTGCCTAGAGTTAAAAACGAAGTTGGTTGGAGGAAAAGTTATTCAAAGGAGAAGAGAAGGACAAGCCTTCGAAGAGGTGAAACATTTCAAGCACTTTCACCACAGTCGGACGGAAAGAACGACCGAATTTGCACAGTACCTTAAAAGAAGAAGAATGTTGTAGCTAAGGCAGTTGTTCGTGGCAGTTCCTGTAGGCTCACAGTTTCTGAAGCTTCAGTTGTGGTGACAAGAAGGAGGATGGTTGGAGGGTCCTGTACTACCCAGGGATGAAGCCAGCAGCGGAGCAAAACAACGAATAAAAGGTGCGCTCCTTAAAACCCAACTGGTTCTCTTCCCACTGGATATCCGATCTACTGCAGCCATGCACAGCAAATTCGAACAGGAGAGGGAGGCTGGCATTTGGTGTTTGCCGATTTGGTTGGTCCCACCAAGCTCAAGGGAAGAAGATTCCGTGCAGATCTTCTCTGTCGTCGAAGTTTCGGACGATTTGGACCTGCAGCAGGGCTTCACTGGGATGTCCAGTAGTTGCAGCTGTCGTCTTCCTTCAGCTTCTCTTTGGTTCTCTCGATCCAGTGGTGACTCTGCCTTCCAGTCCCAGAGACTGGCTTTTTATGCACCAAATCCCCCATTCACACAGCCTGGCTCTCAATCACACAGCAGAGTGGGTGTCCTGGCAGGGAGCCACTTAGCCAATCAAACAAGTGTGCAACTTGGGTCTCCAAGGAGACTCTGTGTAGGTGGGCCTCAAACCCCTCCCTCACATCATGCCCACCCAGACACTTAGGTGCCTAAGGAGGGCTTCTGTGCAGAAGCCCGCCAAAGGACGGCAAACAAAGGAACCAAACCTGGTTTGGCGCGTAGATTAAAACACTAGAAAGAGCTTTACAAAAAGATATGGCAAAACGAATCGACCAGAACCACGTTCAAATAAACGTGGATAACGGGTTTGTGTTTGAGGCTACCACCATAGCCCCTAATGGTACCAAGGCTAGATTCATAGTGTGGGGTAGAATAAAAATGGTAGATACCACTGCCACCAGCCAAATCTTAGAGAAAGGGGAACATACTAATGTTTTGTGAGAATCAGACAAACGGGGATAACTATTAACCCCTCCAGTACTCTATTGGAAGATAGGGTGAACTGGGTCTGTAAATTTAAAAAGACTAGTAAAGTCAATGGCAACTTTACATGTTCTTGGAGACAGTAGTCAGTCTCAGAAAATGGAGTTTAAAGTGGGAAGTCTAAAAAGACAACCCTGTGTCACTGCACTAAAGGCGCTGTGTGGCACAGAGTAAAAAGATGATGCCTATGGGGTGGGTGAGACTCCATAGCCCATGAGAATAAAATGTACAACACACTGAAAATGAAAAGTTCAATGCCCAAAAATATAGCAAAAGAGCTGAAGGGCTCTAAGGTAGAGGGAATTTAGCACTTGTGTGAGAAATCTCCCTAACATGCATCTCCTAAAACTAAACTCACTAGAATATTCAACCGTATCATCTACGGTCACCGAGGGCATTCCAACCAGGAAAAAGCACATTGAGGCCACACAAGTGGGAAAAGAGCGCTATATAAATAACTAAATACAAAACAATACAACAATCACATACTCCTAACTAGGATAGGACAAGGTCATCCAGGGCACATACTTAAAATGGCTATAATCCTTTATTTCAAACCACACCAGTATGGTGGAGCGAAGACCTCTTTCATTTAACCTTACACCTTGTTGTTGCAGAGTTATTTAAGGCTCCGCATTATTGCCTTTGATTTTCAGTTTGCACATTAGCCCTCTAACCAGCATAATTCCTCAAAATGCCACCCATTGCTAATATAGTCTGAATATGCTCTGATCTTGGTGACATTGTGTGGACACGTATATCTTCTAGCGTGATGAGGAGCTGTCAAAACACAAAGGAGGTATTGGATTTCAATACCGCTCTTGATCCATGGAATTATCCTTTTTTCTGAGGTTCATGCCCCTGCACTGGACCCTTATCTACATTTAGGAATCTTTGAAATATCATGGTTGTTGAGATCACACCAAATCAGCAGTTGTCAGCAGTCTCTAAATTGTGTTTTTACATCAAAACATATTAAAGAGCCTACTCCTGCCACCGGCCTTTCCCCAGTGGGTAATGACTGCCAATGCTTTTGTAGTAGCTCACAAAGATTTCAGAAACAGTGATTGCCTAGACATTTTCAGCCAGATTAATGATGCTTTTGCAGAGCCTGTACAACGTGGCGACAGGCATGCTGCTAAGACCATCTGTCACCAGGTTTGACATCTCTTCACTGCATTTGCCAAACAATGTGTGCCTTACACATAAAGCTGCCTATAACCCTATATGGACTTGTCACACACGTCTGCAATGCCATACCCCACTTCTGGATGCACCCTTATAGTAATCAGTACAACAAGCTATTCAAAACATACATTACACTTGAACAAGAAGAATTGTGCAACAAAATATTGTATTATGACTCCATAATCTTCAAAGCTTGAGATACACCCACTATTGGCCAATCCAGGGAACACATCTGAAAACATTATAGAAACAAATGTGTGTAAGTGATCCCTAGTATACCCAATATTCTGAAACTATATTAAACTCTAAAGCAAATGTTACAGAGAGCACACGCAGCAATAACATACCTGGCTGGAGGAAGTGATAAGATCTGGAAAGAATCGATTGATGTTTTCTGATTAAATACACACATGCACACATTGAAAGAACAATGTATCACTTAATTATAATTCATATCATCTTATCAGTGCACAAATATTAGATCAGAGGTGAAAAATAGGGAAACTAGTAAGGCAAACACATTGGCTTCTGAACTGATTTAAACAATAGTTGCAACATGTGTGCTGAAAAATTAACCAACTAAAGTCATAATAGTGGCTTACCATAGTGGAGACACAAGTTCCTCTGAAGCAGCATTTATATACAAACTCTGCCTTGGTTCTAAATATTCTGGCGTTTTGCCAAAAAGTCCGTGCACGTCCATGCGTGCATCATGACATATTTCCGTGGGCAATGACCTCATGTCATCACAGACTTGACTAATCTCTGTGCAAACAAATTGCCGAACAAACTAGCTCCTAAGTGGACTTTTTGCAACATACGATCCATCAAATCACCCTGTACTCACAAATCAGCAAGGAGACTCGTGGTCCCTGCCCTTGCCTGAAAGAAAGAAAATGGATCACAGCACCTTTGCTGTCCTTGAAACCAAGACCTGAAACAACCTCTGCATTTTACTGTAGAACGATGGATGTGTACCTTCGATACCTTAGAAATAACTATACAACCTTTCATTTCAAACAGTTAAACACTCCCTTACTAAATTGCTTATCTTTCAATGATTCCTCCCCAGACTACACTGCTTCATCTTTACTTTCAAAGTTTCAAGATGCCCACGAGGTGAATGGGTGAGCTACATTCATCCCTCTCCCTGACTACATACATTCTGTCACAGACGGCACAGAAATCATCCTGAGTCTTAAAGACAGTTCAAGGGTTTGTATTATATTTTTGTGAGGCAGAGAGCCGCTCCTCTCTCTCTCTCAATCTTGAGCTGGTGCAGAGTCCAGAATCAGGCTTCTTTAGACCCAGAGTTAGTCTCTAGAACTCTGAAACCCTACTGTATACTCTCTCTTATTCTACTGATGGTTACCTAATGGCCTTGATATTATCCATCTATCTACCTCTGGTAACAATCTATCTCTCCCTACACCACCGGTATTCAAACTGTGGGTAGCGACCCCCCAGAGGTCCGCGGGTGCATCCCTGGGGGGCCCTGAGAGCTCAGCAAGAAATATAAAAAAAAAATCTATGTTTTTATTTTTTTTTAGATTGGAAGAAATGGGCAGGGGTGGCTCACATGGTCGGGCTGAAGCATGAAACTGTCTCAGGCAACAATGAAAAAGTGGCCCGCAGTTGTAAATGGATATTCATTCCTTTAGTCATAGACTGGGCCTCATTACAACTATGGCGGTACGGTAACAACGGTGCTGGTAAGCTACCGGCACCGTTGCTACCGTACCGCCATAGTACGAGTTGTGCTCGCGGGTGCCTGACAGCCCGCCAGGTCTGACCTGGCAGGCCGTGCGGTACCCGGGAGCACAGCTCATCGGATGCACCAGCACCATTATTAACGGTGCCGGTGCATCCGAGCTCCCCATTCCCATTGAGCCCTATGGGGCTCATATGGGAATGGGGATCTACCGGTACCGGCACCCGCGAAAGGGCAATTATCAGGTCTGCCTAACTCAGCATGACCCGGTAATTGCCCATTCGCGGGTGGCGGGCCCGGATACAACTCTGGCGGCAGCCGTGCTGGTTTTACCGGCACGGCTGCCGCCAGAGTTGTAATGAGGGCCGCCAGGGTTGTAATGAGGCCCACTGTTTCAATAGTACCCAAGGGGGTGCTTTGTGTTAAAATGTAAGTAAATTGTGATATATTCAGCAACAATGGTCAAAATTACTAACTGCATAGTTAAGTAACTCATAAACCTGGTCCACATTGGCCAAAATGGTGGCCCATTTTGACTGGCCCAAACTAGCATTTTACATTTTTGGTACAGGCATTGCCCTATAGGCCAGTCCGAGCCTGGAGGCTCATCCATAATGGCGAGGGGACGCCAACCCAGTGGCCCCTCACCCATTATGGAGGAGCTAAGGAGCCAGCCCAGTGAAACAGTGAGCACTCCCTCAGCTGCTTTTTCCAGATGATGGAGTGCTCGTGGGCTGGCTGAACTGTCAAAGGGAAACACAGTTCAGTTTAGTTCCCCAGCCGCACATGCTCACTGAGCCATGTAAGTGTTGGGGTGTTTTGCTTCGCCAGCATTGTATAGCTCATTGGAAATGCTGGCTGGGGCACTGCATGTCTGTATGTCCGAAGGGGAGCTCCTGCGCCTCCTCGCACATATGGACAGAGCAGCCTGGAGCAGGGCATTTCAGCACCCACACGCAGGCCAATGCAGAAGGTACGTTTATGTTCATTGTTTTTATTTAAACATGTGTATGGATGCGTGTATGCTTATGTTATGAGTGATTGTATGGTGATGGATGCTCGTGTGTGAATGATAGAGTAATTGCTGTATGAATGTGCAGCGCCTTGCATACACGCATAATCATGTTGATTGTGTTAGGCCCAGTGGGGCCCAGGAGACAGGGATGGTATCTTTTTACTGGACATCTATCATAGATGTCCAGTAAAAACTGTCATGCCTGCCCCCTGGGCCCCCAGCACCAATTGCAAACTGTTTGGCTATTTACCCATTTTTTTGTTAAAAGTATGCGCTACAATGCAACATTTCAACCCATTATTTAACAAAAATTCACAGGGGGAAACCCCCCGATACCCCCTTTATTGGTTCGGGCTCCCTCACTATGCTCGGTTGCTATGGCATTTTTGGCGGAAATAGTTATGCCCCTCCACTTAAAAAAAATCACCAGCCGCCACTACGTCCTCAGACTGTGTTGGGAACAGGATGGGGGGAACCCAGGGACTATGGTGGGAGCACAATGGACGGGAACCATGGGATAGTGGTGGGAGCAGAGTGGGGAGAACCCAGGATGTGTGATGGGGTGGGGAAAGACCAGGGACTGGGTAGGAGTGGGATGAGGGAGCCCAGCGACTGTGATGGGAGCAGGTCATGACGCGCAATACATACTGTCCATTTGACATTTCTGGGGGGTCCTGACCTGCCCAAATTTTGCTCAGGGGGCCTTGGACAAAAAGGTTTGAAGACCACTGCCCTACACTCATCGAAGTTTAGTTTTCTCTAAAGATCTGTGGATGTCCCTGCACACACACTGCCCGTGACAGTCCTTGTCCTCTCACGCTCAGCTGTTGCTTTCCCTTTTATCCTTCCCTAATGGTACCTCCTCCTGTGGTCTGTTTCCACTCCTCCCTCCTCTAATCTTTACTGTCTCTTGCCTTTGCTTACCCTCCAATATCTCTACTGCCTGCTTCTCGCCTCCACCCTATGTTTCTATTCTCTCTCCTATTCCCTCTGCTATGGCTGCTTCTCCACCCAACCTCCACGACTCCTCCTCTGTTGCCACTCCTATACTTTTACTACTACAATTTCTCTTTCAGCTACTACGACTACACTACTACCACTCACCCTCTGCTACCTCTCTCCATCTTCCACCACTTTCTCTCCACTACTACTACTTCCACCCCCATACTGCTCATCCCACTCCTCTACTACATATCCTCCTTCACGCAACCACTACACCTCCTCCCACTCCATACTCCTACTAGTCTACTCACTTTCTTCAACACACCCTTCTTTTACCCACACTGTTGCTTCTCTTCCACGCCTTACACTATCTAATTTAACCACACTCACTTCTCATACATGCTCATTCATACAAGAGTATTTTTCCTCAAAAACAGAAAGACCTCACCTTCTCCACATTCCGCTTCAAAGCTCTGCTTCTTCTCCCTCCAACTGTTCTCTTGGCCTGCTTCCTTCTCCGACCGCACCATTTTAACCTACACTGCCTCCTGCCTCCTGCCTTTCTCCTGTTAAATTATCCCACCCACTATGGTGACTGACCGTGTTTCCCTATCCAATCATGTTCTTCCTTTTGTCCCAGGGATGTGTATTTTATAATGGGGCGGGACTGTCTTGAATCCAGGATGGCGGCCAGTGCACCATTGTGACCAAGTCCTTGTTTGGGAGACCCACACTCGGTTTCCCTGAGGAAATTCTATGTTTTTTTCTATTAGGATAGCCCCATCCTGAGTCATCTGCATAGCAGCTTATTTCCCAGTGTTTGTGTGCACCACATCCTGTTGCGCAGTGGCGTAGTCGCTTCCCTGCTGGATCACTCTGCCTGATGCTCTCGGGGTGAGAGAGTGTTGAATCCTCTGGATGTTCAGGTTAGGTGTGAGACTATAGCGTGCAGTGCTAGGTGACATTCTGTTGCTATGTAAACAGGTAATTTCGTTTCGTTGACATCAGTTTTATGAAAGGAGGAAAACAACTAATAAACATTTGGATACTGAGGAAGGAATTATGAGACAAGTACATTGCAACATAGCATTCTGGCACAAGGGGAAGCAGTAAAAACGGGTCCCCCTCAACTGCCATCATTCCCTGCAGGGGAAGAGCTGGCTCTCGATTTCCTCCAGTAGGTCCTCCAGCCTTTGCTGAGAGAGGTTGCTACTTACTCCTGACCAGACCAAGGTACTTACCTTATCACAATACATACATACAAATCATTGAATAAATGAACACTTCATTGTGATGGAATGTGGACTTCAACTAACCTATATTGAAAATAATATTCTGGGAATGGCCACCTCAGACTATTTTTGGATTGTTTGGTTTCTGAATGAGCGGACTGGAAAAATAAAATTGCCCTTGAAATGTTTTTCAAAGTGACCCCATATTACATTGGGCAAGTGAATGTAGTGAGCAAGACCAACATCTCTAAACGCTAAAGTGGGTTCAAGGAGTTTCTCCCCCAAGAACATTTGGAAAACTGGGTCTAAATGGTGAATAAAAAAAAAAAATGTGTCACTGTATTAAGATTAATAAGTAATATATCAATAAGTCTACGATTTGTGGGCCACACTGGCTGGTAATGGCCCGGGGGCCCAAGTTACAGGCCTGAGCAAAGCAAGGGCTGTAACGCCGTGCCCCGGTCCCATTACCCGGCCGGCGGAGCCCCCAGAATGCGGGATTATTACTATTAGCACCCGAGGCAAACCCTTGAGTTGGTAATAGCAATACAAATAAAAAGAACACCCGTGCTGCTTTGGTTACAGCCACATCCGGTCTAGTCAGGCAGGGTTTACATGGGAGGCCTTCTCGCATTTCCATGGCACTAAAGCAGGACGCTGTGTGGCCTGGGTGGAGGAGTCTCCGAGGTAAAGAGTGTAGGGGTGGGGATAGAGGGGCTGGATTGGGGGGCTGGGAGGCAGTGGAGGGGCGAAAATGGTTGCACTGCGGGAGGATGGATGCGTATAGCACTCTGGTTTCTTTGAACCCAGGCTTGCATCAGTAGATTCAGCTTTGGTTTGGAGCAACCTGATAGGCCCCCCGCACCCAATGAGGATGCCAATTAAAAAATAAAAATGACATATTTAACCAATGTATAATTGATTGTTAAGCGTGCAGACTAACCGACTGGAAGCTTTTTACCACATGCTTTACTTCAAATAGCTGTGTGGGAGGAAGAGAGTTGGAGGGCTGGGGGGGAGTGAGTAATGTGTGTGAGAGAGGGGGTAGGAGTCGAAATCCAGGGTACCCACACAAAAGAGGCCATGCCAAAGACACCCACAAGGATATCTCCAAAGGTCTCTGTAGGTCAGGCCACTACTGTATCTTAGAGTATTCTTTGACTGACACAGTAGGAGTGGAGAGGATTTTTTTTTAAATGGCACAGTACTAGATCTGTAAAACGTAAATAAAGAGATGTGGTCAACATAGGAGTCTACTGGTTTAGAGAAAGTGGGCATTGCACTGAATTGTGAAACTGACATGAGAACGTACAGGGATTAGACATAGTGGGTGTACAATTCGTTTTTCAAACAAGGAACACACTGGGATTCTGAAAACTATACATTATTGTGATTGGATGCACACTCACCATATCGTGAATTGATGCATCTAGGAATTTCTTAATGGTGAACTAGAAGTGGATTATTATTATTATTATTATTATTATTATTTAAAATACAGAAAGGATTGAGTAATTCCACTGTTTGACTATACCTGTATAAGATGCTTGAATTGTTCAAATTGGTAATGTACTGGCTTTAAATATACTGGCGCTGGGCAATCTGGGAATGTATTGGTTTTACACTCACTGGGAAATTGCAGTGATTGGATGAACTAGTAATATACTGGGAAGGTGGAGCTTGCAATACACTGGCGTTGCGTTAACTGGTAATGTCCCACTAGGCTTGTTCTGTGATTCTCTAATCTGATACCATACTTGGGTTGTCAAACTATAAACCTACTAGGTTTGCCAAAATGGGTTTTTACACAGTTTGGCAAACTGGAATCAGACTCAGATTATCAAACTGTGAATGTATTGAGATTGAGGAACTGAGGTTTTCTCAGTTCCAGTTCGTACTGGGAATAAACTAGGACTGGGCAAATCGACACTAAACTGGGTTGTTGTGCACATGTTGTCTCACCATTAGAGCCAGGTATAGTCACATGCAGTCATCTTGCTGGATTTATGATGTGTGCTGCTGTTAGCAAAGTTGCTATCATCAGTGTAAATGTGGTCAGTATGTCAGTATTGCCACATGTGTAAATACTGACGTGTGTAAATAGTGATAATAGCCCGTGTACAATCCATCCAAATGTAGTAACTGTATTGTCTCTACAGCTACAGTGAATCTGATCACTGTTCAAATACTAAGTATAAGTAGCACCATTTCCCGGAGCTATGACAATTAATGAGCACGTGCCACAATCCATTTCCCAGAGAGAAGTGCTGTCAGAGACTCCAGCCACACCATCTGCTGTTGGCTTGCAGTTCTGCACAGTTGCTGTTCTAATACTAACACAGGTGCAAAGTGTGTTATTGCCCCACACTGCGATAAGTAGAGAACATGTGCTACAACAAAGTTCCCAGAGAGAACTTCTGTTGACTTGCAGGCTTGCTGGAGCAGAACGAGCATGTCAGACTAGCCCATTTTAGCTGGCTGGTCTGGCAACCGAGAGACAGTGATATGATATATATGATTGTTAATTTATATAGCGTCTATACACAATGTGTTTCAAAGCGCTTCAAGGCAAGGGAGGGAACAAGGGAAAATACAACCACATTCTTACAGGCCATGAACAGTAAGGATGTGAAATTAACTATCGTACTCGGCCTGATGACATTTCAGATAGTGCAAGAGCTAAGACATAGATAAGGAAGGGAGGGGGAGAGTGAAAAGGAAATGGAAACAGACAGGTGACTACCGTACTAGGCCTGACGACATTTCTGGTAGAACGGAGAAAACAAAAGGTGAGGGAGAGGGGTGCAGAAAGGGACGGGAGCAACAAAACAAGCGACTATCATACTAGGCCTGACGACATTTCAGATAGTGTTGGAGGGGTAGTGGGGAGGAAAAAAACAGTAATGGGAGGGTGGAGGAAACAGACGAGGTTGCTATCATATTAGGTCCAGGGACAATTCTGATAGAGTAAGTGCATAGAAGAAAGTAAGGGGAGGAGATAGGAAAAGGGAGAAGGGAAAGGAGGAGAGAAAAGAGAGTAAGCAGTCATAAAGAGTGGAGAAGCAAGAGTGGAGAGCGAATACAATTGCAGAAGTCAGTAGTATCACATAATGTTGCAAGCCAGGATACAAGATGAAGATGGGAACAGCATGATTCAGGGTCACCATGAGTACAAGAAGCGAAGGAAGTCCAGCATGATAGTTGAGAAAGAGTGACGCACCGTGAACGAATAAAGTACATAAAAGTCAAATCCAGCATTGGCCACAAGACAGTGATGGTGAAGGAAGGCACCAGGTGGGCGGGGCTTGCTAAGTGGTGAAAAAGAGCAGCAGGCAGGAAGGTACCAGGTGGGCAGGGCTTAGGCCAGGTGACCTAAATCTGCTTGCACCTGCTCCCCATCTGCAAAGGAAAAGAAACTGGAGGGCTCCTTAAGTAGGGAAACAGAGTGGGAAGCAGGAAGGCACCAGGTGGGCGGGGCTTGCTAAGTGGTGAAAAAGAGCGGCAAGCAGGAAGGCACCAGCTAGGCGGGGCTTGCTAAGTGGTGAAAAAGAGCGGCAGGCAGGAAGGTACCAGGTGGGTGGGGCTTAGGCCAGGTGACCTAGATACACTTGCACCTGCTCCCCATCTGCAAAGGAAAAGAAGCTGGAGGGCTCCTTAAGTAGGGAAACAGAGCGGCAAGCAGGAAGGCATCAAGTGGGCATGGCTTGCTAAGTGGTGAAAACAGCGGGAAGCAGGAAGGCACCAGGTGGGCAGGGCTTGCTAAGTGGTGAAAAAGAGTGGAAAGCAGGAAGGCACCAGGTGGGCGGGGCTTGCTAAGTGGTGAAAAAGAGTGGCAAGCAGGAAGGCACCAGGTGGGCGGGGCTTGCTAAGTGGTGAAATAGAGCGGCATGCATAAAGGCACCAGGTGGGCGGGGCTTGCTAAATGGTGAAAAAGAGCAGGAAGCAGGAAGGCACCAGGTGGGCGGGGCTTGCTAAGTGGTGAAAAAGAGCGGTAGGCATGAAGGCACCAGATGGGTGGGGCTTAGGCCAGGTGACCTAGATCCACTTCCACCTGCTCTACATCTGCCTTGAGGGCAGCGCATTTACTGTAGCATGAAAGCAGTAGCTTTATTGTTCTTCATCAATGCCATAGACCCTAAAGAATAGCACTGTTTTACATTCTTTCCAGCACTGGCAACAGAAAACAAAACATCCTTGGAGAGGCTAGTTAAAGGTTGGGCAACGAGCTAACTGTGCATATTGGAAACTGCCCATGATGTTCTATCAGTGCACAATGTAAACTGCAAAGGATGTGCTAAATTGGAACAATGTAAACTGGTAATGGTGTCTTAAGTGGTTATTTTGGAAGCCAGCCATGATGTTCCATAGGGTCTAATGGAAACCTGTGATTATCTGCTAAGTGGGCATAATGTAAACATGTAACAGTGTGCTAAATGGGTATTCTGGAAGTTTTCTCCATTACGGTTCTTGCAATGGTACACTTCTGGATTAAGACATACATTCATAAAACAGACCAACTAATGTTTATTGATCATAATTATTATTATTGTATGTATTGGGCATGGACCTAGCTTTGAGAAGCAACAGAGGCCTTTACAGAGGTCCCCAACAGTACAGATGAATACCAGATTGCTTTTCAGAGGTAACAACATAACAGATATACAGCGGGGAATAGGATACAGATTGGCACAGAGGAGTGGTACAGCAGTACAGGGTGCTGAAGAAGAGAGGGGCAGATGGCGTCTAGAGAATCAGGTTGCCTGGGGACAATGTAATGGCTTAGGTGTTGAGGATGAGAGACTCCTTGAAGAGGTGGGTCTTGAATTCCTTTCTGAATTGTAGGAGCAAGGGGGCAAGCCTGATGCTGATGGGGAGGAGGTTCCATAGTCTTGGGGCATAGGGAGAGAAGGCTTGTTTTCTGGTCCCTTTCTTTTTGCAGTGGCGGATTTCAAGTCTGCACATGTCCTGGCTTCTGGTGGTGCGCTGTCCATCGGAGATGCTGAGTTTCTTTGTGAGCGCAACTGGCTTATAGATTATGCAGCAAGATTTGAAGGTGATTCAAACGTGCAGTGAGAGCCAGCAAAGGTCAATGAGGGCTGGGGTGAGTGGTCATATTTGAGTAGACCCTTGATGAGGCATGCAGCCGCATTTAAGACACTTCTCAGGGGTATATCGGAGGACGATGGGAGACTTTCAAGGTTGACATTGCCCTCATCCAGTTTGGATAGGACCAGTGCTTAAACAGTGGATCTAACGCTGTCCAGAGGAGGGAGAGCTGATACAAAGCTGAGTTTTTTTAGCTATGTGTGTCTTGAAGGAGAGGTGCTTGTCCATGTGGAACCTGAGGGACTTGGTGCAGGAAGTGAGCTCGGGTGTGAAGCCCTGAGGTTTCATGGTGGATAGCCTGGTCTGTATGTCTGGAGGTTTGGTGGGTGTTGTTGGTGAGGAGTAGGAATTCGGTCTTGGAGGTGTTAAGCTTCAAGTATGCACTGGACATCCAAGACTGGATCAGCAAGAGGCAGGTTTTGAGTCTGTGGATGTCCTTGATGGAGTCGATCTTTAGATATAGCTGTGTGTCTTTGGCATATTGGTGAATGAGGATGTTGTGTTTGGCTAGCAGGGCTCTCACTGGCTCATGTATAGATTGAAGATCACTGGGGAGAGAATGCAACCCTGTGGGACTCCACAGGTGACGGGTAGCATTCAATACTACACCTTGCAATAGCATGTCACATTTATTTATATGTTAAAGTATGATACATTAAAATTGAGGGCAAAGTCTCACATTCATTATGACGTTATGTAAAACAAACATTAAATATAATCCATTGTACAGTGACTGCCCTGTGCACATCTGATTATCTGTTTTTGTTTTGGTATCAGGCTTTGGACACATATGGAGGAATTGACTATCTCTTCTCACATGCAGCCTCTGAAGCTATTTCCAAGAACGTTTTTGAAACAACAGAAGAAGAATGGGATATGGTAAGAATGCACAAGACATTCATGCTCATCTGAAGCGAATGGCCAACCAGGTTCTTTCATGTGGCAATTTAGCATTGTATATTGCACATCAGTAAAGGGTTTGGAACCCTCATTCCAACTTAGACAAGGTGAGAGGTGTGGATCTGCCTCTTCTTGTAAAAGGCTGGTATATACTACATTATATGTTGCATTGGTTAGTGGGTTAGTGAGCAAGTGAAAATGAGTGAATGAATATCTCCCTCTGCTATTATTTAAATGTCTTCCACTTACGGTATATCATGTATTAAGACCCAGAGTTTCTAACAATCTGTAGATGAGGAAGGAATTATTCACCTAAAATATCAAAGTTAACAGTTATGGGAAGCTTCCAGTTTTTCTGATGAAGTGATACATACTTACCCGGTTTATATGCTTTTCATGCATGTTTTGTCCCTGAAGTCATACTAAGAGCAAATGTGTCATCAGATGTTTACATTGTGGGATCTACAATCATCTACAACAGCAATTCAGATGACATCCAATGAATTACCCACATTCAAACAGAAAGACGAAAACAGCTCTTAAGAGACGAATTCAAACATGCCTAGAGATTTCCTGGCAAACCTGTTGCCTTCATGACAGCTACAGAAAGGCCCGTCCCCAGGCATTGGACGGAAAACCCTGAGTTTCCTGGTCAACACAAACTAACAACAGAAGCACACAACCTCTGAAAATATATAAACGGTTACTAATTCAGCATGATCTTACATGAGGAAGAAACTGCACATGAAAAGCAGTTGATAGAAAGCTAATGCTAGGTGTGCTGAAGAGATATGGACATCAAAACCCAACCTGCAAATAAATGTCCCTACACATGCAGTAGCCTTCACAGACCCTTAATCCGTGGACTGTGCCAAACAAGGGTGCTTAAACGGGTAACTATTTCCCTTTATCCGAGTTATAATGAAAGCATCAGCAAGAGAGTATACACAGCCTTTCCAGTTCTCAGTTGAAACTGATTAATCCCAGAAAAACACCACTGGGGTAAAACAGTGTCTCCTCGGTTTAAACCGAAAAACACAGGCCCTGATTCATGGATTATTTGCGCCAAAAAAACAGGATTTGTGCGCCATTCTGCCCGCAAATCCCCATTTATTACACAGGGATTTGCGGGCAGAATGGCGCACAAATCCCGTTTTTTTCGGAGCAAATAATTCATGAATCAGGGTCTTTCCCTCTACCAGTGGCGCATTAGTGTGAGCAAAGATAGGAAGAAGTTTGAGGGGTGAATCGTTCAGTAATAAAAGCAGCACAGCTCTTCTAAACAGTCACAATACAGTTTTATTGACTGTTCCTAGTGTATAGTATGCCAATGTATGGCTCGCTCAACATATCTTTCCCCACCCTTGTTTTCTCTCATTCTCTGTCTCTCTCCTATCATTTGTCTTCCTCTTCCTCTGTCTGTGCTTTAGTGTGAGAGCTTCAGTGAACTCCTCACATCCCCTCAATGTGAAGACACCCTAGATGTATGGAAGTAGGACCTAGGCAGCTGTGGAACCACAGGAAAAAGCAACAACATCCTGAAGTGGGGAAGGCAAAGAGGTGTTTTATATGGTGAAAAGAAGAATTACAGCAGCAGTGTCAGAGGCATTCTCAATGTGGGGAAAAGCCTGCTATTTTGAGACATATATTGTCATTGCATGTGTCCTGCAGGAAGATCACATCAGACTGAATATCTATTGTGAATGGGGGATGATTTGGCAAGCAGATATGCTCTTGGGGGACACTGGAGTTGTGACAGTCCTTCGAAGGAAACAAAGGACCAGACCAAAAAAAGGATTTATAACTGTGTTTATTTATTTCTTTTATCGTTAAGTATTGGTATTGTACAAGCTGTTACAAATGTGCAAGTTCAGCAGCAATAATATTCAATAAGTTGCCAGCATGCATGCGTAAACATTCCCTTGGTGGTCACATAAGAAACAAATAATAGATTTTAATCTGAGTGTGACCATTTCCAAGAAGGAAGGACATTTTCAGAGACAAAATAGGGAGTATTCCTTGCAAAAGAATGAATTAAAAAAGAAAATTGCTTGATTGCACTAACATTGTGAAATGATCCTCTGCTCATTACCAATCATCACTCGCAATGTAAATGGTAATCATAATATGAACATTATACTTATTTTACTGAGCAAACAACATTATCAAAACATAAACTAGTTGCATAATTTCCTATGTGGCGCCAAATACTCTTATAAGAAAGAGCAAGCAGACAAACAGCACCTGTTAGGGTATAAGACTACTTTGCATTAAAAACAAAGAGCATTTTGAGGACATAAGGTAGACCACACATGTATGGTTTAAAAACTAAGCTTGTAAGCACACCCACACTTACACTAAACATAAAGTGTTGGCAGCCAAATATACTCTTTCAGACAGTCTCATGAAAAAATGTGTGTAACATATGTTACTCCATTTGTGTTTGAGGTCCAACTAAATCTTGTTTTTGAAGATAATTTAATTTCACTAAAACTAAACTTCATATTTAAATTGTTATTATTATTATAATAATAATAATAATCATCATCATTATAATAATAATAATAATAACAATAATAATAATAATAATAATAACAATAATAATAATAATAATAATAATATTATTATTATTATTATTATTATTAATTTTATTATTATTATTATTTAGGTATTTATTGAAAGTGACCCTTTCTTAAGGAAGCAGCAGAGTGGTTTACAAGTCATGGGGTGAAGCATACAGCAAGGGACGCAGGTCAAAATGGATCAACACTTGGAAGATGGGCGGTAATAATGGGGGAAAGGAAGGCTGCAAAATAGGCAGAAAGGGTTCTGCAAGCAAACATGAAGAGAAACAGTGTGGCTCCGAACGTCCAATCACAGGCTAATTTGGGACTGGATGGGGGTGTGTACCTAAGGATTAAGGAGGAGCCATTCCTCCTAATCGGGGGAAGCTGAGTCTCCTGGTAATGATGTCTGTGTGTAAAGGTAGGGTGTGCACTTTCCCGGTCCTGATGCCCGGATATACATAGATAATTCATTGTTCTATGGGAAAATGAAAGGGTGCATCCTGAACAATTCAAAATGTCCAATGTCGTTTGCCCTTAATCTATCTATTGTCCCTGGTGACTGTTCCACGTACTGCCCTCCAAAACCTGGTCAGAATGTTTTTCAAACTCACCCCATTGTAAGAAGCTCACTGCTTCCTGTCAAATCTGATTTTGCATCTATTGTACATTCGTTTGCGATCAAAAGAGCATTTTTCCTACTCTATATACATAAATAAATAAATAATGACACACAATAAACAATCAAAATTCACCTTTAGTCGCTGGCTGACTTGAATCTGTTTTGAAGGAAATGAAAACAGCAAGACATCTGATAGCTTGTGCCACTTGACATTTACTTTAAGTAGATTTGCTTGGTTTATAGTAACATTGCAAGAGTTAAATGATTTAGAAGCCTTAGAATGCCCCATTCTCGCTACCCATGATCGAGCTGGAAGTTCACAGCAGCATGAGGTCTGGGTGTCTACCCAGCTTTGCTTTGATAGGCTAGTTGGTTGCTTCAAACCAACTGGTGGTACATTCTGGAATACTATAAATACCTTAAGTCAAATCTTTCTAGCTGTCATCACCGTGTTTAAACAGCCGGTCCAAAATCCAAAGTCTGAAAAAATAAATACGAGATGGCTGTAGCAAACAAGCTCTGGTGCCAGTCACCCTATTATGCACAGTCATGCAAAGACGAAATTGTCCTTTGCCAATTTAGAATGGTGGACGTTTCTAGTTCTAGGAACACAAGTAGCAACACACACTGATTAATAGTAGGATTGCTTAGCAATACTCTTCATTACCTCATCATCCATCTTCCCCATCACAGTCCTAACTCTATGTCAAGGACTATGACGAGGCACTCCTGTACTTCAAGTAATGAATATAACCATTAACTAATGATACCATCAAACCTAGACCTAGGACGATGAGGTGCTTTGTAAGTACTGTAAAGTGGAAGATTAAGACTACAAGCAATGACGTTTACCAGTACATAGCCATACGATTATCTCCATATCCCTCCCCCATATTGCCAGCTCATGTTTTGAGGAATACCAGAGCCAGAGATCGAAGAAGCTCTTAGCCGAGTACCCAGACTGCTGAGGAAACAGCAGCATACAACCCCAACAGTAAAACCCCAAAGTGGGTAACTCAAATCCTACAATGAGTGCCTTTGTGGGGGGAAATCCAGAGACAAACATCTGATGGGCAAATTCACAATAAATCCTCAGAAAGCTGCAAACAGATATCAGGGGGAGTGCTTAGCTCGCTGTGCTATCTGACCGGCATATGTAATGACATATCATAATGTACATTGAGAATTTCATGACCCCTAGAGCTTGAATATAATTTACCTGTAGTGTAAAAGGTCAAGAGACATTCCCATAATAATCTGTATACCCCAAGTATTGTCTTGCCTAGTATAATACTATAACTGTAGAATAGTCTAATTTTGAGTATCACAACCTTTATTAACAAATATTTTATAAGATCATCTGTCTGATAGTATAAAGCAGGCACGGATTGCATCTCTCTTAAACAATCCTTCCTTGATACTGAGATTGCCACTAATTACAGACCTTTTGCCAATGTTCCGTTCCTATTAAAACCCCATGATCGGGCAGCATACCTTCAGATTCAAGAGCATCTAATTAAAAAGAACATCTTGGGCGCAAATTGATCTGGATTCAGAAAAGCACATGGCACTGAGACGGCTGTTGTTACGCTCACTTGACTCCCACGGAGGCGCTGGCCTGGTTTGCGCTGCTGTGACCTCTTCTAAGGTGATGCGCAGGGTTCGGAAGACGGACTGGACCGGGCCCCCAAATCTGGCTTGTCTGGCTCGCAGAAGTATCCTTCTGTAGGCGAAAATAGGGGATTAACTGTCTGTGGGGTAATGCAATCGGCCTCCCACTTTCCCCTCTCACCCTCCTTGAAACCCTTCTGTGATTTCTCGTAGCGTCTCACCTTAGGGTCTGGAAGGACAAGCTCTCCATCCTGCTTCTGATGCAGGGGCGCGTTGGTATCCAGTTACTTCACTGGATTTTCGGATTGGTGAGAACCAAACTTGCTTGGCTTCCAGGTAAGTTTTTTGATAAGAGGTTCCCCTTGTGTCCATGCATTAATGTACTAATGCTAGTGTCTTTTTCCCGATAGGGGCCGGGGTACGGAATGACGGGGAACAGGCACCGACCCGAGATGAGAGGTGAAATCCTTGTAGAAATCAGGTAAGTCTTTAATGAGCGTTTTTTGGTAATGTCTTTTCATTCGCTCATTAACGCTGATGTCTTTTTTTCCCCTTAGGGGCCGGGGTCTGGAAATGCCAGGATGCGGCGCGGACCCGAAATGAAGAGGGAATGAATCAACAGGTAAGTCCTAACATGGAGATTTAGCTTTCCTTATTCCCTTCTCTCTCTCACCTTTTGTTCTGGTGTTTTTCTCCCTAGGTGCTGGGGCGTGACTGCGAATCCGGATAATCGCTGCTGAACATGGAGGCGCCCTGTGAAGGTGAGTGGAATGTGGCGCTGCAGCGATCGACGCGATGAGCTTTTAAATTAAAGTCTTCCTTTTCAGGATTGTCGGCGAGATGTCTCCGGGATGCGGCGTTAGCAGGTAAGGACTTTTCCTTCTTCTGTTCTCTTCTTCTCTTCCTTTGCAGGTGATCCAGGATGCTGGCAGGCGTGGCAGAAGTCAGGATGCAGGAGCAGACACGGTGAGCGTCCAGCTGCTAGATGCAGAACAACGCGAAGCACGTGTGGCTGTTCGGGTGGGGTTTAAATAGCCTTGGAAGAAGTTCCAGGTATGTATCCTTCCTCCAATCAGGTATGTATCCTTCCCCGACCACGCCCGGATGGTAAATTAGTCCCACAGGTAAAGTAGTTCCTTTCAGGCCTCAAGGAGGCCGGGATCCTGCAGCATGGT
Organism: Ambystoma mexicanum; assembly: GCF_040938575.1. Classification (NCBI taxonomy): domain Eukaryota; kingdom Metazoa; phylum Chordata; class Amphibia; order Caudata; family Ambystomatidae; genus Ambystoma; species Ambystoma mexicanum. The sequence continues at coordinate 996,061,885 of NC_090932.1, forward strand.
CTGCATCAGGTATGTGCACCCAAGCATTCCCATAATGAGCCTGGCGCCTATGGCGCCAGGACTGATGTCTTTTATGAGCCTGGCGCCATAGGCGCCAGGACACTGTCCAAAGGGCCCCTATATGGGGTTGCTGGGTCCTTCCTTGGGGACTGGATGTCCGCTTTCGGGGACGCCGGGCTTGAACCGACTCCCCGGGAGCAGGCATCATGACAGCTATACTGTATCTGAAGGCCAGCATAATGCAAGCCACGGATAAGGTTAATATTGCGCTGTGGATGTTATTGGATTTGTCAGCTGCTTTTGATCTATTGGAGCAGTCCATACTGGGTGAGAGATTGTTACAGTCTGCATACTTTGCTCCTCTAGTGGCAAACTGGGCATAATCCTTTTTATCAAACTGTTCAGCTATGGTATTCAGTGGCACTGAAGAAGCTGATGTGGTTAAGTTACCGTATGGTGTACCTCAGGGATACTGTTGATCGCCAACACTCCACCACATTTTCACTAAACCTTTGTTTGTGTTAATTGGACAAGAGATGTATAATATATACCAATTATGCTGATGATACACAATGTCTTCTGCCAATCTCAGGAGACTATAAAAAGGATACTGAATATATCAACAATGTCTAGTCCTTTATCCAGCACTGGATGGTCCGCAATGGAATTGGCCTGAATGATGCAAAAACAGAGCTGATGTTAGCTCACACGGCCAGCAGAATAAACAAGTTAGGCACCAAATATTTCTACTATGTAGTGCCTGTAAACAGTAAAGTATCCACTTCTGCTTACCATCTCAAACTATTGGGCAGTTAAAGCTAGGATTTCCTTCAGAACACTTACACTAACACACAAATGCCTATTGGGCAAGAGTCCAGGTTATCTATCAGAAATAATTTCCTGACTACCCATCTGGAGGACATTGTGATCCAATTCTACCAACTTGCTGTCTGTGTCATGAGCAAAATTGGCTGTAGTGAGCCAACGTGCCTTTTATGTTTGTTCATTTATTTGTATTGCGCACCAGACCTGAGGGTATCAGGGCACAGAGGTTACAAGGAGATTCGAAGCTTAGGTTACAGAAATGAATCACAGATGGAAACAAATGTGGAACACATTCAGGCATAGGTAGGAATTACAAATCTTTACATACAAAATAGATGCACAAGCAAGGTGTGCTATGTTAGACAACATAATGGCAGCAACATAACCGACTGAGTATAAAGGGGTGAGGAAGGCCAGGCATTAATGAGCTGTTGACTTAAGCCAGTTAATACAGTTGAGTTTAAAGTTCTGGTATGATTGATCTTCACAGAGTGAAGGTGCAGGGAGTTCCATAACTGGGCCGCTTTGATGGGAAACCTGCTGCCTCCCACCTTGGATAGTTTAAATCTGGGAATGGAAAGGCAATTAGTGTTGACTAGTCTGGATAGATGTCTTTCTGTTGAATCTCTCAATGAGAGAGCTGGAAGCGGCATTATTCAAAGATTATGAATAAGTGATGCAGTTTTTAGCTGGATTTTGTCATTTATTGAAAGCTAGTTATTTTGTCGCCTAATCTCAGATATATGATCTCTACTAGCTATGCCAAGGGCCGCTCTAAGGGCATTATTTTGGAGAGTTTGGATTCTCCTGTTGATAGCTTTGTTGGAACCAATGTAAAGGGCATTATAGTAATCCAACCTGGACAGAATGAGGTCTCTGGCCAGGATGACGAAAATGTTGTTGGAGAGAAAAGGTTTGCCGGTTCTGATGAGTTTACAAGTGTAAGTGGTGGAGGAAGCCAGGGCATTCACTTGTTTAGTGAAGGATAGATTTGAGTCGAGGTAAAAACCTATAGCATCCTGCTCAATCATCTCCGTGATAACCTGGGGTATCACTGGTCAGGCTTTTGCGTGGCTGAACGCTTTCCTCTCTGACTGACCCTCCCAGGTCCAACTTGGGTCCTTTCTCTCCCATATCTTTTTCTCTACCTCTGGTGTCCCCCAGGGATCTAACCGCCCTCCCTGGCTGATTAACCAATACCTGGCACTCCCAGCCCACTGCATTGCCACTCTCTGCCCCATTTGCCAGTACTATGCGGATGATACCCAGCTCATTTTCTGGCTACCCTCTGCCTCCTCCTCTCCTTCCCTCATCTCTGACTTTCTGTCTGCTATGCAGGAGTGGTGTGCAGCTAATGACCTCTGCCATAATGCCAGTAAGACTGAGATTTTACTCATTGGCACACCCACTCACTCCTTCCCTGCAGCTCTCTGGCCAGCCTCTCTTGGCTCTCTTCCTGCTCCCACCTGCAAGGCTAAAAACCTCAGGGTCATCTTCAACTCCACACTCTCCGTCTCTCCTCACATCTCCAACGTCTCTAAGAAGTCATACTACCAGCTACACCTCCTCAGAAATATTCTTCCTTTCCTCTCCTTCCCCCAGAAGCTCACCATCTCCAGAGCCCTGTTTTTTTCTAGGCTGGACTATTGTAACAGCCTCTATCTAAATTTGCCTGCCTCTTCTTTCCACCCTCTGCAACTTATTCAGAACAGGACTGTGAGACTTGTACTTGGCCTCAAGCCCAGGGATCCTATCTCTCCAGGACGGAAATCTCTGCACTGGCTCCCAGTGGCTGCGAGGATTAAGTTCAAAACCCTTTGCATTGTCCACAAGGCCTTCTGGGGCCTAGGGCCACAATACCTTCAACTCCCTCTTCCCAAATATCTTCCTTCTCAAGCTCTTTGCTCATCCGCCTCCAACTCCCTCAGGGTTAATCGCTTCACCAAGCAACAAGTTGGTGGTAGATCTCTTTCTTTGGCAGGGGCTTCCCTCTGGAACAGCCTTCTTGCCTCCTTGAAACTTGAGGAGAACCAACTCCGGTTCCGGAAGAACCTTCCTCTTTGCTTCTGCTTTCTCTCCCCCCTCTCCGCTGCTAAATTCCTGGTTGAAACTGCACTGGTTTCCTGGCCACCCTTTCTTTATCGGGCCCAGGCCCCACCAATTGCACACCTGCACTGCCTCATGGCAACCCCCGCACCTGGGAGCTGTTATTTTGTATCCCTGCAGCCCCCCTACCAGCACTTATGTCTGCTCTTACCTTGCACTTACCACTATCTGTACGCTTTATTTATCTTATTTATTCTACTATCCCATGTACTGCACTTTCCCCTCTCCCTCCCCCCTCGCACTTTTCCTTTTACCCCTTCCCATGCACTTGCGCAATATGAATGACACCAGGCCTCGTAAGATCTTTGTCTGTCTTCCCTCTGTTCCCCCTCCCTTGCCTTGTTGCACCTTGAAACACTTGTGTATAGGCTCGTCATAAATGCCATATCATATCATATCATGTCATATCATATCATATCATAATGTATCATATCATGGCACATTAGAATTGGGGATGTGTTACTGTATATCTGCGGATTTGCGTGCCATTCTGCCTGCAAATCCCTGTATTAATAATGGGGATTTGCGGACAGAATGGCACGCTAAATCCCCATTTTACACACAAATAATTCAATGAATTAGGGTCTGAATCTTTTACGACACATCTTGCCTTGTTTCGTAAATGGCAAAGCATTGAAACATACTTTGGAGATAACAAAGCAGACATTTGTGCGGAACTAAATGGAATGTATTTGTGATTAGGTTGCCTCATTCTTCCTTGCTTTGCTTAATACTTTTCCTTTTCTTCTTTGTATGTATTTTATGTATTTTATGAATATTATGTGAATTAATTGTATTTAGTATGTGTGTTTGTGTAAAGTTTGTAATGAACTGTAACACAATACATAAATAGCACATTGTAATAAAGATTTGTTTTTTGTCCCTTTACATTTCACATTCACAGGCCATTTAATGGTCTGTCTCTGTGAAATGCTCAACCAGCTACCATGTGGTGGCTGGGAGGAACTCATACATTACAGATGGTGAGTGTGCTCCCAACACTAGTGTATGCAAGATGGACGACACATGCATCTTTACCCTGTTATGCAGTCCCTCCACCTGAATTGCTCCGGCCACCTTCGAGAATATGATCCACCTTCAATAAGACTAAATGAAAAAGTGCATTTGTAATCTGCCCCCATGTGTTTTGTCTCCAAAATGCATCCTTGCTGGGAATATTAACAAGACCCTCTCACCATCAAACCCATGTTCGACTTCCCCTTCCTACCTCACTGTTTACAATAATAATAATACTTTTTATTGTGATGTAGTTCAAATATTAGAACTTTACACAAAATATCATATAAAACATAAGACATAACAATGAACCATATGGATACTTTCAACATTGAAACAATAGAACACTTCTTTCATAATTATACAAAGTTACAAGTTACAAAGTTACAAGATTACAAAAATACAAAAATACAAAAATACAAACGTCATAGGACTTCTTATAGCATCATATAACTTCATATCACTTCATACGACTTGATCATCATCATCATACCTTCACAAATCTTGACACAGTAAAAATAAATAAAAAGATTGCATAATGAAAAATTGAATAGGAAATTCTAATATTAAAAAGGTATGCACATATCTAAAAGCACATTATCAATGTATCCCAAATAAATAATGTCATTACTAAAAACTGATCAAATCAATTCAAGCAAGCTAAATTAAGTTAGTAACAATAGTTTTCTGACCTGGATCCATACGCTATACAAGGCAAGTTGGGAGGATATTGTATATGAGTTAAGACAATAGGCCCAAAAGGAATCTCCAACAATACTCTCATAGCTATGTACAAGTTTTCCCAATAGGTTCATATATAACGGACCCTTCTAAGATATTAAGCCAGTCTAGGTCCTGCATAGCTAATGCTTCAAGGCCATAGAGTATAGCTGGGACAAAGCACTGCTGATATAACTTTATAGTACCTGTCAGGCTAAAGCCAGCATTACCTCTTGAGAATTTGCATGCCTGTAGGGTTAGTATTTTAGCTCTTCTTTTCTTACATGCAATTATCCTATTGTAATTAGACGTTATGTCAAACTCCAGACCCAAATAAGGATAGGAATCAGCGAACATGATCAGACCTAAGCTTGATTCGATACCCAACTGAATAGAACCCTTACTGCTGATCCGCATTACCTTTGTCTTCCTCAAGTTAATGGTCAAGCCCAGCTCGGAGGAGTACTGTGCTAACTCCTCAAGCAAGCTCTTAATACCAGATATTGTTCTGTCGAACAGTATCAGGTTGTCTGCATAGAGCATGCCTACCACGGGGGTTGGCCCCAGCCTAGGGGGGCAATTTGACCTTAATCCCATACGGAGGAGTAAGTCAGAGATATATAGATTATACAACGTAGGCACAGCTACACATCCCTGTTTTACTCCCATATTAATAGTAATAGGTTCAGTCACAGAACCTTCTTTATTTAATCTTAACATAGCGCTGTTCTCCCTATGTAGTGCTATTAAGATCTGAACTAGCCAGTCGGGAGAGTTGAGGCTAATCAACTTAATCCAAAGTTTTTCTCTTATGACCTGATCAAATGCACTAGTGAAATCAACGAATAACATATATGGAGTAGAATCTTTATTACTCATTGTGGTATTAATCAGTGAGTCTAACACTCTGATGATATGAGTGGTGCTGGCCCCTGGTCTAAATCCATTCTGGGCATGATGAAGTGATGAAGTACGTGTTCAGCAGCTATCCAGGACTCCAACTCTCTAAGCACCAAGGTCGCAAAAACCTTGCCCGTAGCGTCCAACATGGACAAAAGTCAGTAATTGGTTACCTCCCTACGTTCACCTTTTTTGTGAACCGGGATCAGCACCGACCTTTGCCATGTCGTCGGCACGGTGCAAGAGCGACAACCCCGGGAAAAGAGAGCTGTCAGAATCTGAGCCCAGTTATCTGGGTCTTTTTTCATGACAGAGTTTGCTAGACCGTTTGGACCAGGTTCATTCGATCTCTTGGAATTTAAAATCACTTGTTTAATACTTTTAAAGTTCATAGGAAAAGGCCAATGTTCTACATGACCCATATTAAAATAAGAGTGAATATTAGGATTGTAAATCGTACCCTTCACATGTTGTACCCATTGTTCAGAGGGTATTGGATTTATTACTTTCTTTAGCAGCTCACCGTCAGTCTCAGTCAGTGATTGCCAGATTTTACGAGTATCGCTACTGCCAAGAATCTGGATACATTTTTCCCATCTCCCTCTTTGTTGTGATTTTTGGTAGTGGAAGAGCCAGGTATGGTACTGTCGTTTGAGAAACTTTATACGAACACCTATCTCATAAGAGATTACCAAAAGATGATCTGCCCCTCTACAAGCCCTGAGTTCTCGTCTCAGTTGCCGTTTATGATCCCGGATGTTTATATTGAATATCGTTTTACACTTACTCCCCCAATTTATCTTTGGCGAAGATCTCCCCCCGGTAACAATCCGGATCAATCCCCCAATCCACTCTTCGATCGCCTCAGGGTTTTTACCCCAAAGAAGCTGCTTTATATAGAAAAGCAAACATGTTCAACATTTCAATATTCCTTTCAGACCAACGGATCCTATTTCCCGTCCGGTTGATAGCCACATTACTACATGGACACAACTCCTCCTGTCCAGCCGGGCCAGTCATTACTAATACAGCCACAGAATGGTCACTATAAGAGTTTGATACCATCTGCAATCGTAAAACATACTCCAATAGGGAGTCGGATATGGCCATATAATCTAAGATAGCTGTCTTAGAGCCAGACATCCAAGTTTTCTGTCCGGGGTAATCACCCTCAGCACGCCTATTTAGAACCGTACAAGAGCACTCCTTAAGCAGATCTAACCAGGCCTTCCCCTTTCTATTAGATTTTTTATCAGGAATACTATAATGATCTGAAACATGTCGATAAGCCCCACACCCACCCACATTAACCAGTTTTGCATTCCAATCACCTGCAACAATAACTCCCTGTTTATATGAACTTCCTTGCCAGGCAGTATAAATGGTGGCCAACTGGTCCTTGATTTGATCTGTGTGGGCTTCCCCGTGGGGGTCATAAACACAGATCATTAGTATATCCCGATAATTGCCAAATTCCCCTAAGGGAGAAACTTGTACTGCCAGTATGTTGCCTCCAGAGGGGGGCTTGATGTACTTATCTTGGGTTTAACGAAGCTCTAGCACTGATCAATAGGCCACCACTTGGGCAACCCCGAATCTGCCTGACAGCAGCAACCTGAAAGGTGGTGAAACCATCAAACTCAACATCAAAAGTACACCAAGTCTCCTTTAGCATAAACATCCTGTACCCCCATTTAGCCAATGACTAAAACCTCTGGTATTCCAACTGGCAACTGCCCAATTTCAATCTGAGCTAGTTTTCAGCGCATTCATGGCCTTCAACCATTCCCACCCCTGCTCATCAGTGCAGTTTGTCTTGGATTTAACAGGCAGAATTTCTTGGCTAATGACTTTTAGGTGTGCTACCTGAGCACAGTTGCATTTTGTGCAGCCGTCTTTTGGCAATTTTTCAATGATTGGCATATCCAGTGCGTACCCCAGATGTTCTAATGAGTCTTTGTGCAGTCTAATTAAGGACATGGTCTCCGGTAGGCTGCAATGCAACTTGGTAGTATGAGCCCCAGCAGTGCGAACAGGTTGTACAAAGTCAATATCCTTAGAGTTTAAAATTCTAAGGGAGGGTATTTTATTGAGTAAAGCCAGCAGTACAGGTCGATTTAGTCGACAAGTGCCTTTCGATCCCTGTATTGGTGAAATAGTTGAAGTCTTTGGATCCAAAAATACAGGCATTGGAGTCGGTGACTGAGGGATAGTGGCACTCGCTGCAGCACTTAAAGGTGGTTGGGTATCAGTTGTAGTGGGCGGCACCCCCACCCACATTTCTAAATCTGAAATAGAACTATTTATAACTGGTACTTAAGGGACTGAGGAATCGGGCCCTCTTCAATCAGCCAACTTGTAAGAGTACCTACTGTCTGCGCGGTGCGCCTTTTTCTCCGTGCAGCTCATTTTCTTTGTTTTTTTGACAAATTAGCACTGTTAGGTCGTAATGTGGAGTTCAAAGGCTGATCAGATCCCAGTGGTTTGTCCCCCATTCTAGGTAGATCAGTGGGAATATGTACAGCCTTCCTCTTTGTCTCCTGATGATTTAGAGGTATTGAATGCCCATTTTTTACATTTGTCTTGGCTGGAATGGGAGTTGTCACTGTTTTCGGGTCTTCCAAAGTATCAGGTATTACAAGTACAGTAACTTCTTGTCTAGGCAAGGTGGGTTTACTGGCATTTTCTGGCAGAGAATCCCATTTTAACTTCAGTATTGATTTTTCAACAGAAGTCAAATGGCTATAAGTGTTGCAATAGCAAGGCCTGCTTTTTCAAATCTTCATGTATAGTGCCAGATAACTTTAACAGAATCTTTACTGCAAAATTCAATATTCCGTTGTTTTGGGCGAAACTGGATGAGTCATGTGAAATGGAGTCCACCGGAAGCAACTCGCTATTTGGGTTTGCAGAATCCGGCACAAGATTGGGGCTTGCCGAAAGTCTGGTGTCCTCCTGTGGGGTAGTCGTAACTGAACCCCCCAGTTCAATTTTCGATGCCTCTAATACCAATGGAGGCACCATTTTGTTTTGGGGCCTCAGTTGCCTAGACACGCAATATTGGAAGACTCTGTCACCACGTTAACCTCTTGCTCTTCAAGAGTTTGTGGTACAGGAGAGTCTTTACCCAAAGAAGCTTCATTCCTCCCTCTGTCCACAAAGGCTGTGGAATGGTCCTCTAAGGCATAGCACAATTGTAGAAGAGAATCATTATCAAGGTCCAATGGTCGGTAGCTAGTATTAGCCTCAAGATATTACGTAGGAAACTCCAATGCATGTATGCCTATATCTTGTCTTGTGGTTTTGGCTCTGAAAAGTGCATCAAGGGGACCTGTAAAATGGGTTTGCACTCCCATAGAGCTCACCCCCATTCTGGTACCATCATCCTTGTTTGTGGAAATCACCTCGGGAGTGGGGCGCAGATTCGCTGATCGAAGCCCATTCGTTTTTTTTCCATGAGTCACCCCTTTACCTCGATTTGCCGCTTTCCCCGGCATCAGGTCAAGATAAGCACAGGGTAATAGCACTTCAAAATACCCTCACAGGTTAACACAGTATTCAAGTGCAAGGGTTAAAGGAGAGTTGAAAGGCAACAGCCCACAGTCACTTTCCAATGCACTATTCATTAATTAAGTGAATAGAATTTCTATAATTGTTCCCAGCTATGAACTGTCTACAGAGTACCAGTTAGCTGAGTTCAGTTAACTGTGTAAATCCTGCGCCACTGGCAGACACTTGCCAGTAGTTTCAAACAGAGCCAAACAGCGGCAAGAGACAAATAAAATAAGCAGGCCGGTATGGGGAAAGAGTGAGGTCACTCACCCCAATTTCAGTTTGCAGTCACCCGTGTTTACATCAATCCGGGTGAAGGGACAAGTACAGCAAAATCAGGCACAACAGAATCTGCCTACAAGAGACAGGTGACTGGGCCAGCAAATACGGCCCTAAAGTATATTGATTTAATTGTTTTTGTTGTCGTGGGTTTACCCCAAGCCTCCACACCGCTCAGTTCCGCAGCCGCTCCGTAGCCATGCCGCCCGCTACCAAACTCATACATACCAAACTCTGTTCCACCCATGTATTTTTCTTTATTTCAAATGAGATATTGGGGTTTTTGTTTCTATTTATTTGTCCTCACACTGTGACTTGACTTCAAATGATATAACCTTAATGGACTTTGTGCTATGTCATGTTAAAATATGCCATGGTTCAGGATGTTCATTTTATTTCACATTTCAAATGGCAGCTGCAGCATTGTGAAATATGCTCACTGCATCAAAGTAGCGGCCAGAGCAAATAATTTCCTCTGCCAACCAGACCCTCTTGTTCTACTTGAAATTCATGACAGTGGGCCTCATTACGACCCAGGCGCTAATGGGTTAACGGCGCCGTAAAAGGCTGTGGCGCCGTTAACCTATTAGCGCCTAATTACGAGGTCCCTTTCCGGGACCCGACCTTAACGGCTGGTGTAGACCATCCGTTAAAGTAGGGACCCGCAAAGGGACCTTGGTGCTAATTACGGTGCCGCAATTTGCGGCACCGTACTTAGCGCCTTCCCCATTCCCATTGAGCCCTATGGGGCAAAAATGGGAATGGGAAAGGGCCATGGAGGAAGGGGGAATTACTGCCCTGGCAACGTTGAAATGGGGTGGTAATTCCCCCTTTCTCCATGGCAGAGTCGGTAACTTACCGGCATGGACCATGGTGCAAATAGCACCATGGTCTTCCGCCAGGGTCGTAATGAGGCCCAGTGTCAGAAATTACCCTGTCATGCAAATTGCATCCCATCGTACATGTCCACACAGGAGCAGGGGAATGGCTATTTTTCTGTGTGAATTTTAAAGCAGACCCCATTTATAAATTGTGATATGCATCACAATGAACAGAAGGAGACATGTATTTGTCCCGTTGGTTTACCACAGAACTACAAGTGGTGGTAGGTGGTGTAAGTCCCCACTTTTCAGAAAAGTGGAGGGCTAAACTCCAGCATCAAGATGGTGGTAAATCGTCCACAGTTCCGACAAAATCTGGCAGAATTACCACTCATTAATTCTACCAGTGGTAATTCCTCCAAACCTGTAATTGGATGGTGGAGGATAAGTGGAGGTAACGGAATTACTGCCACTTTTTTCCTGCACCGCCAAACTCGTAATGAGCCCCACATTGTGTTTTATGAAATAGAGCATTGCCATCTGGAAACACGTTCTGTTGTATAGGCGCCTTACAAGTGCTCAATAAATAAATACATAAAGAGCTCTGCACAGGTTTTGATTCTGTGCCATTCTTCTTGTTTTCACAATAATATGAACCAAATAATGCATATAGTGTACACACATTTTGACTTTAGCGCCCAAAGCAAAGTTTTAAGTGTGATGAGAAAAGAGATTAAGAAGAACAATGTTCTGCTTTTGTATCTGCATAGAAAATGTGTTTTAAACACAACAGAGTATACTGGTTATGTAAGCACCTTGTGTCATGCGTGAATGATTTGTGTGCTACAAATAACAGCATCAAATGCAATTTAACCTCTTACATATTTGTTTGCGCATTTTGTGTAAGTAGAACTCATCAAAGTCGATAAACCTCAAAGCGAATGGGTTCCATGTGCATACTTGCCTTGGATTGCAATCTGTTCAATTACAGTTATATTTCAATAATATGAGGCACTGTAAGGAGCAAAGAAACAGTCTAAGAAAAGATATGAATGTCTTGAGACTGTGAAAATTGAAAGTAGACAGAGAAAAAAGGAAAATAAAATAACAACTGCTTTGTAGAAAATTATCTTGGAGATGTTCCTTCCGCATTACTATGTTTGGCAGACTTTACAATTTTTATATTCAACAGTTACTTTGCAGGCATGTATAATGTTATGTATCAGAAGAAAAAACCTGCATTTGCTTAAGTAGTGGAGAAGCTGTCTTTTTAGTCATCTTTACATCTTATATTTATAAAAGTGAAAATGTGTGGATTTGTGGCTGGTTTTGTGGCTTGTTCCTTATACAATTCCACACTATTTCACCAATCTGTGCCAGAGTTTGCATAGTTAACTGTTAAGACCTCCCAAAAATATTGGCTACATGGCATTGGGATACCCCACCCCATTTCCTGGATTTCAGCAAAAGTCCAAGATTGTTTGTGGGCTTGTGGCTTGGCAAAGCATTGTTCCTTATACAATTCCACACAGTTTCACCAATCTGCACCAGGATCTGCATAGTTACCTGTTAGGACCCTTGAGACATTACAAGCAACATAACATTTGGACACCCCACCCCTTTCTCTAGATTTCAGCCCCTTCACACATGAAACGGTTGCCTGAATCAGCAAAATATCAATGTGGCCGTATAAGGACCAGTCCTCAACCCTAAAATGCACAGTTTCTGGGACATCTGCACTTCAATGCACTGCAACGGCCTGCACCACGCCAGGGTGAGGCAACAGGTCGGGAGAAAGCACAGTACGTCCCAGTAAGCAGCAGCTCACCAACTCTTGCCTCCCCGCAACGTTCTCACCGGGGTATGTCAGCAAACCACACACGCCCATTCTAAGTGCAGTTTATTTCAGAGTGCAAAGCACATCAAGCAATAAGCGAATCAGTACAGCGATCTACAAGATCATTGATGTTCAACAATTGATGAGACTGTTGTCATGTCTGTCCACAGAACCCATTCAGAGAACGGGTACTTTTTGCTACTAGTTGATAAAACAAACAGTATTTGGTTGGGTAATATTACCATGTATTATTTAAAATACTCCATTGTTACTGGTCTCACTGTGATACAGTGAATAAATTCCTTCTCTCGTGACATGTATTTTCTACTAAACATCAATATTTTTGAGATTCACACTATAATGGGTGCATGTGCCTTTCAACCCCCTAACATTCTTTAGTTATACATCTAATCTTCTAAGAAAACACATACTATTTCCATATGGTCAGCTTGTAGTAGTATAAATTGGTGTAGCACTTTAAATAATGTTTTCATATCACACACAAGAAGCTGCATATCTTTGTCAAAATGACAACATGCTATGCCCTTATCACACTGTTTCTGTAGATGTTTGTGTTGAAAGTATATTTGTACAGCTCAGAGGTTTTTGGGCATCACATCAATTACAATGGAACTGGGCCTTTAGTTGAATTACAGTTTTAATTAGTTAATAAGATACATCACCTATAATCATTTAAACTGTGGCTTGGTGCCCAAAATAAATGCACTGTAGAATTCAATATATCTGGCACCCATTTTGAATGAGCCATAATGTAAACGGCCTTGTGTAAGGCATCTCCGCATTCTGTTTGTGTCATGGATCATTTTCTACAAATTGTATGACGGGCAGGAGGATTAAAATGCAACTTGCATTTCCACCACTCCCTTCCTCTCCGCCATACAAATACTCCAAAATGTGTGCTGGCATGCATTTTCATGGCGACGCAAATGGTGTGGATCGAAACATCAGCAGTCATGCGTAATTTAGCAAGCAGTGTTTACTTCATTTGCATGATGAGGTCCAAAAGGGAGGGCAAAAGGCAGCGACCAAGCATGAACATCACCTTTTGCGCTTCCCTTTAGCTCTCCACCATAAAAATGAGGAATATTTTGTGGTCATTACGAGTCACTCGGTCCGGAAATAACGGTGGCGGTAAACCCGCCGCCACTGTTGTTTCCGGACCGGGTGATCTCGAGTTCTGCAGGTGGACATGGAAACACCGGCACCATTACAAAATGGTGCCGGTGTTTCCACGTCCCCATTCCCATGGAGTCCTATGGGACTCCATGGGAATGGGGACTTACAGAATTCCACCTCCGGAATTCCCGGGTCACCGGGGTCGTAATGCCCCAGTAATTCCAGGAATCACAGAGGCGGAATGGTAATACCGGTCTGGCGGTAACCTGCCAGTTTTTCTGTCACGGTTACCGCTGGACTCATACTGATACCCATTGTGTTTAAGTGCCTGCTGTAGGTATACATATATAGTATCTGTATGTTTGCTCTGCGAGGAAAGCCTGCCCCATCACTGCTACTAGTCCTTCTCCTTCAACCCAATCCTGCTCTGTCTCCTGTGCTACAATTCTTCACCTTCATTCAGGATCTTTCCTTCCCCCTTCTTCAGCCCTTCTTATCCACAGTCCTTTTCCTTTCCCTTCTTCGTCTCCTTTATACAAGTCATAATTTACCTTCCTCTCCTTCTCCTTTGCCCCAATCCTCTTCCTTCATCCTAGTCCTTCTCCATCATCCAGTTTCTTCTTCTCCTTTGCCACAATCCCCCTCCTTCAACCCAATCTGTCTCCTTTCACGTAATTTTCCCCCTCACCATCCCAATCCTTCTCCTTAATCCAATTAATTCCCTTTTAATCAAATTCATCTACCTAGTCTTAGGCCTTTGATTTGGATTTTGGCCAAGTCCTTCTCCTTAGACCTCCTCCTTAGTTTTAGTCCTCATTCTTTGTTGCACCCCTTGTTTTAGCCCTCAGTACTGACACTAATGCTTCATACTAGTAATTTATTCAAGTACTTCTGCTCCATTCAAGTCATTTTCCTCTATCCAAGTACTAGTTAGTCCCTCGGGCACAGTCTCTCAATCATTCTCTCTCTTTTTCCCCAGTCAGTATCAATGCATTTCTTTTATTAGCATTTTTACTCTCCATCTCTAACTCTCTCTCTCCGTCTCTCTCTCTCTCTCTCTCTCTCTCTCTCTCTATCTCTCTCTCTCTCTCTCTCTCTCTCCCTATCTATCTCTCTTTTGTTCTCTTTCCATTTCTCTCACTGGGAAGTATTCAGCTTATCATGCGTGAAGTGTTGCAAGAGAAGATTAAGGAGACATCAAAGGCAGAATAGAGAGATTGTAAGAGAGTTGGACACAGAGAGCAGAAACTGTAATGTAACCTATACGAAATGTCCTCTGCTGTAGTGAAATAAACTCCTTAAGCCTCCAAATGAATCTGCATATGGCATTTCTACATTTAACAAATGGGGCAATGATTGTTTGCAGGGTCTGCGTTATGCACGGAAATCAATCTATAGTATTAAGCGTGAAACTTGCATGAAATGACTGAGCAGAGAACTTTTTGCAGTTGTCCTAGAGATACATGGAATGGTTTGAATTCTGCTAAAATGTATCTCAGCCAGAAATTATCACAAGGCCTTCAATCTATCAGATATTCTTTGCATCAGTTATAACTAGCATGCAGACATGAATGTTAATTACCTCCGTGCATGAGCATAACAGGCAAAGCTTAGTGCATATAGTTTCCTAATCTAACAAACACAAATTATTCAGCAGCACAACAATGATATGTTATCATATTTCATGATTGTCTCTTCTCATTCGGAGTGGCACAGTCCTACTTATTAGTACTGTGATGTGTAGATTATGGATTACACTGATCTGCTCGATATCACTTGCAGCTTTTTGCAATTCGGTTTTTAAAGTGTTTTTAGCATTATCGCAGATGCCTGACCGAATGGTAAAAAGATGAAAAAGCTTTGTATGGGTTTCCATAGCAGGTAATGAAAGCTGCAGGCGTTGTCCCTCAGTTTCTGGTGTTAAATATAATATGTGTTTATTCAGCCATCAAAAAGAAATTGCTACTTCAAACTTGCCATCCTGTGCAGCATTAGGAATGCAGAGAACTGGTCATCCAAAAAATCACCAGGGCACACAATGCAGAGGCTAGACCCAAGATCATGAATCTTGCTGTGAGTCTTCCTGTGCCCCATGTGCAGTGGAATTCACTTTGATGATTCAAGCCCAATCTAGTTTCCCAAGCAAGAACTAATAACTTATATCCATGCAGCTGAAACAAGTGTATACATGTGCACCCACCAATCCAGATCACTTATCATTTTCACACATACTGGCAAACCCATACCAATAGCTTGGTGAATGGGCAAGTCAGGGCAATATTTAAACACTGAGAGTAAATGAGACGTGAGTGGATGTTGGGATACGTAGGCAGGCTGTTGAAGCGAGTCGGCAGTGAAGATGGGGTTTGAGTACAGTAGGCGGTTGCCGCATATGAGGAAGTTAGGAAACATCAAGTGGAAATATAGGTGGAGTGTGGTAGTGGTGTAAGAAGTGGGAGTGCCGGAGGTTGTAGACAATGGTGGAAGAAGAGGCAAGAAGACAAACACCAGGATGAAGGAGGTTATCAAACCATGTGATCTGGAGGAAATGTTAAGAGAAGCGGGAGAAGTGCATTAAGAGGTAGCAGGAGGATGATGGTAAGTGGTGGTCACAGGTGAATGTCAGGTAGTGGCAGGAGAATAACATCAAGAGGTTCCAGAAGGCAGGGGTGGACTGGGAACTAAAAGAGGCCCTGGAAATAATTGCTGGGGACCAAAAGAGGTCCTGGAAATAAAGTTCAAAGTGGCCCCATATGGCACATTTTCACAATGCTTTTCTTATGAAAACATGTGGAAATACCACACAAAAGAGGCCCAGGGTGCAGAGGCCCACCGGGAAGTCTCCAGAGTTCCCTATAGGCCAGTCCACCCCTGCCAGAAGGAGAACAGCAATAAGTAGTCAGAGGAGAATTGAACTGGAGGAAGTGGTAAGTTGGGACATTATGTGGGAGAGGTTCAAGAGGAGGTTTAGGTAAAAGCTAGTCGGGAGGCTGGCAGAAGGCATGCTTGTCACAAGGTAGGGGGAAGGGAAGTAGCCTTGATATGAAGAGGTAGTAGTAGTCATGAGAATTTGACTCAGTGCATGTCCCTTCTGTGGCTCACATAAAGTGCCAAAGCCCTTCAAATTTACTTAATCCTAGATGGACATCTGGCTTGCTTCCATCAAAGCAGTGCATCAGAATCACAAAACAATAAACAGATTACAAATACGTTATAATTTATCATGAAGTACAACCGTAGGACTCAATCATGGATGCCCATAATAAGTCCAGAAGGGATATGGACTCAATGCATTTAAGCTAGGTTTTCTAAACATGATCCCATAGAGAACATGTATGTAGTGCTCTAACTCCAATGCCCTCATCCAGATCAGCTGGAACATTAGTGACCACCAGCTTCAACCACAGCTGGATTGAATAAAACATGATGTTTCCATCTATTGACATCCAGTGCTAGACCACAGGGATAGGGAAGTGATCTACACATCCAAAATAGCATATAATTGATGACAATGATGTTATGCCATACTGTTTCTTTTAAGTCCTTTCATTTTTGATTTGTCCTAGTCCCGATTATTGTTTCCACCTCCAAGGACATGTGCCAAAAATGCAATTACTCTCCCTGTATTGCTTTTAAATAAATAAACATAATTGTTGTGTTCTGCTTTCAGATTATGAACTTGAACGTGAAGTCAGCTTTCCTATTGGTAAAGCAGGTCTTTCCTCACATGGAGAAGCGTGGGTATGGTCACAAAGATGTGCAATAAAGTGGGTGAATATATGTGAGAGGCAGTGATTTTTGGAAGCAAAGATACAGAGCATCAATTATGTTCTACATTGTAAGGAAGCCAATATCAGGCACATTTAAAAAAATAAATAAATGGTGCTGGGAAGAAGTGAATGGGCATTCATCTAAAGAGTTAAAGTTATGGGCTTGTCTCTCCAGGAAGATTCTCTGTGAAATTTTCTGGAAGGAGAAAGAGTTGAAAAGAGCGAGGGAAAGACAAAGATAGCAGAAGAGACACATGGGAAATGAGTCAGAGGAAGAAAGACCAGGTGGGAGAGAAGCAATGATCTTCCCTGTGTATTGCATTACCACTCAGGCCTACTCAACTTTTGAGTGTCTGGTCTGCAGGCTCCCCTCTCTCTAAGCTCTTCACTCCTGTTGGCCAACTTCTATCAGCGACCTTTTGGAATGGGCTGTACCGGCCTCCTCTCTCCTCCCCTTCTCTTCTCAACGCCTTCTCGACTCACCTGATTCCATAGGTCCTTTCTGCAATCTTTGCAACTCTCTCTCTCTTTGAATCTTACCCTCTGCCCCAACGCAGACCGCTGGCCACAGCTTGGATGCTCTCCTCTCAACTGACATTCCTTTATCGATCCCTCTCACTACTTCTCTCTTCTGGACTGATCACTCTCTCCTCTCTTTTCACTTGACGCTCTCTTCTCCTCTTGCATCGGTAAGCCCAGCACTGCCTCCCATCTACAAGGTCATAGAACCCATGAAAAGAGTGTCATTAGCTGCCTCTGCCTCTACCTACTCTGCTCCTTCTTCTCCCGAGGCTGACTCCCACCCTGACACAGCCCACTCTAACTTTAATCTCTGTTTCCAACACTCTTGATATTCTTTCCCCTGTCATAAGGGTACAACTGAAGTGTACCAAAAAGTGCAACTCTTGGTACGGCTCCGAACTGGCTGCCCTTAAACTCAAGTGCAGGGCAGCTAAATAGAAATGGGATTCTTCTGGCGAACCCTCTGACAAACTGGCTTGCCGCCTCCTTCAATGGCATTATAGACTCTGCCTGCGTTACAAGAAAAGAGTCTTTATTCAAGCCTGCATCTCTGTGGTGTCCAATAACATGGCTGAACTTTTCAAAGTCTGCAAGGAACTAGCCAACCCTACCACAGCTTCCTCCAGCATTGCACCCACCTATGCCATTTGCTCAGCCATGGCTGCACACTTCACCTCAAAAATACAGGATATCCTATCCTCTCTCTCTTCCTCACCACCTCATGCACCAACATCTCTAGTACAACCCTTGGCCACCACCACCCCTCACCTTCTCTCTTCTCTCTCCCCTGTCACACCTGAGGATTTAACTAGACAACTCTAGTCTATGAAAGCCTCCTCCAAACAGGTGGACCACTGCCCCTCCAAAACCATCAGGGACAACATTGAGTCTCTCACCCCAGCCTTCGCCGACCTCTGCAACCTCTCCTTCACCACTGGAGTTTTCCCCACTGTTCCTAAGCACTCCTTTGTGCACCCTCTCCTCAAAAAACCTTCTGCTGACCCTTACATTCCAGCAAACTATCGCCGGATCAGTATTACTCCTTTCCTGGAGAAGTTGGCTATTTCTCAGCTTACCTTCCAAACTGAATCTGTTGGTTGCTTCCATGACCACTGATCTGACTTTAGAGCTTCCAGAGGCACGGAAACTGTTCTTCTGAACACCCGTGAGGATCTGCTTGCAAATCTTGACTCTAATTCTCCCTTTGTCCTCATTCAATTCGACCTCTCTTCTGCCTTCGATACAGTGAACCACAACACCCTGATGGCATGTCTCTGTGATCCCCTGGGCATCACTGATCAGGCCTTGGTGTGGCTAACCTTCTTTTCTCCAACCGCGCATCCCAGGTGGAATTGGAGTCCTTCCTCTCCCATATCACTCTCTCTACATGCTGTGTCTAACCTATCCCCCTGGTTTTTAAATAGCTACACAGCCCCCCTGCCCCCACTGGCCCATATGATAGCCACCTTCACCTCCAACTTTCAATGTTACGCGGATGTCACCCAGCTCTCCTTCAGGCTAACTTCGGTCTCCTCCTCTTCCTCACTCATACCTGACTGTCCACACTTCAATTGTGGTGTATTGCAAATGGCCTCTGCCTCAATGCCAGTAAAACAGAGATTGTCCTTTTCCGGACCCCTGCTCCCGCCTTCTCTCTTTCTATCTGGCTGGCCTCCCTTGGCCCTGCGCCTCCATCTACCAATGAGGCAAAAAATTGGGAGGTCATCTTCAACTCCACTCTCTCCTTCTCGTCTCACATCGCGGACATCTCTAAAAAGTCCTACTACCAACTGCACCTTCTCAGAGGTATTCTACCATTTCTCACCTCCCACCAGAGGCTCACTGTCTCCAGAGCCCTGGTCCTCTCTAGACTGGACTACTGCAACAACCTCTTTCACAACCTGCCCTCTTCTACCCTCCGTCCTCTGCAACTCATCCAGAACAGAACTGCACAACTTATCCTTGGCCTCAAGCCCAGGGACAGCATCGGGCTCCTTGTGGCTGCAAGGATTAAGTTCAAGACCCTTTGTATTGTCCACAAGGATTTCTGGGGCCTAGGCCCACTCTATCTGCAACGCTCTCTTCCTAAATACTAAAGTTCCCGAGCCCTCCGCTCGTCTGCCTCCAAATCTCTGCAGGTGAGATGCTCTACAAGCAGAGACTTGAGGGAATCTTTATACACTGAAGGTGCCTCCCTCTGGAACAGCGTCCCTGCCTCTCTCCATCTTGAGCCGGATCTCCTTCAATTCCGGAAACTTCTCATGACTTTCCTCTTGGCCTCCTCCTTCTCTCTCCCTCTCCCCTGCTAACTACCTCTTTCTGCTCTATCGCCCTCTCCCCACTACTTTTGCTCAGTTTTGCTGACTGGCTGCATGGTGTAACTTCAGAGACCCACAGGTCCCAAGGTACCCTCGCCAGTCTCCAGCACTTGCCCCCAGACCTTGTACTTTCCACAGAACTTCTGCACTTCGTTTTGACCTATGAGAATGGTATCTCTGCACTTAACCTATGTTCTGATGGGACTGGGCTCACTTGGTCCCAATTCCCCCCCCCACCTGAGCACCTTTCTGTTCACCTGCATAAAATGAATGTACCATGCCTAGTAAGATTGTTTGTCTTGCCTTCCCTATGTCTTCCCCTCCCTTGCATGGTTGCACTTTGAAACACTTGTATATAAGCACATAATAAATAAACAATCAGTCAATCAATCAAAGGGAAGTAATGATGGATGGTCTTAGCAATGGAAGTAAAGTTGAGGAAATAAAGCAAAAAGAAAATGTAGAGAAGAATAGAGGGAGCATAGCGAGTTGGAGGAAGTTGAATAGTGATCAACGACTGAAAACAGACTGCAAAGAATGGCGAGACATTGAAAAGGGGAATATGACACAAAGAGAGGAGTAAGATGATTTTCTACTGAAAAGGAATGTGGTGGAAAAGGAAGAATTGGGAAGGGGCATATGGTACACTACACCAGATAAAGATGAGGAGACTTGAAAGCACCTTGAGAGATCATGGGTTGTCACAAAGGGATGACTTTGATTTTCTTATTTCTTCCTCTTTCCCTTGCATCATTGTGCCCTTACTCGTCACTTGCAAATTATGAAAACAAGATTATCCTGCATGCATTAAAAAAAAAACGTTTTAAACATAAATAAACAGGAAGACTACAGACGTCATTTGATTGAAAGAAGGAAGTGAAACCCCACATGCTCAATAATTAAATGTTCATTGCATATGAGCCCCCGCTCACAGAGATCTTTACCTGTTTTCCTCTGCAGTGGTGGATCCATTGTTCTCACTTCATCTGTGCTCGGATTTTCAAGCCTTGCTGTAAGTAATGGTAATCGTTTTAATACTTGTTTTTTGTATAAATTGACCTATATTTAGAATGAGTTATGCACAACAGACACAGTCTTATTGTTTCTTATGAGAATCTTACATTTTAGTTTCCACAATCTGACACTTAACCATATAATTGCATCCCAGATCTTGGCACCTGCTGATGCTATCAAATGGGATGCTGTCAAACATCTCCTGCGTCATTACAGAAACCTTGCAGTGGTGCAACTGAAATTAGCACTACGGCAAACATGTCCCTTATGCAAAAACATGTTCTTTCAGTGCATGTTTGTAACAGGGCAATATTTGTTGAAATCATAATACTGTGCCATGGTGCAATATTGTATTAAAGGAATATGTGTTTTGCATTAGAACAGTTTCCCATAGTGCCCATTGTACTTGCACTGATGCAAAGTTTATTTTATATTTCCCCAGGCTTGCAGCCTCCATTATCCTATGTTAACTCCAGGAGAGAACTACATTTGTGGAATCCAGCCCCATCTAATTTCAAAACACTTCAAAGGTTTAAAACGTGTGTATCCTTCCATTACAATCTTCCCAAAGATGTGTGCTGTGTATGCTCACCTCCAAACCAGATGAACCCATGAGATTATCACACCAGTCCTTCAACCTTACACAATTACCCATAAGAGTTATGTCTCCCTGCTTCCTCTTTCGTACAATAAGAACATTAAAGGGTGGCTTTCAAGGTCTCCTTGATGTCACAAAACAGTAGCCATATTTGTTCGAAGCCCTTCTCTGTTCATTGTGTGCTAGTAGTGGATATGGTAAAAACCTGTATGTCTTAACTCTGAAATCATTTGCATCTTAAAAAGTGTCAACACTGCTATAGCGTTCCCACCTGCTCCTTTACGATGTGTACTCTCTTCCCACCCTTGGCCTTTCTCTGCTGTTCTGCTAAAGCATGTTACAGTGCCATACCCCTAAGAGGAGAGCCATAGCAGCCAATAGGAGTCCCCTACCCAAAGGTAAAGGTTTGAGTGACGTGATAACAGTTAATTAGAGCTGAGGGCCTCAATTCGATAATTCAAATCCTTCTGATTTTATAGAAATTAGCACTTAAGGGCAACATCTGAGGTACATTATTTTGAGGGGAAAAAAGAAAACGCTATTGCTAAGATGGCTCTCTGTAAATAGTGGACACCATGAATCAGAAGCGGCATATGAGGTGAGGTATGCTGTGGATACAAGGATTGTGTATTTGGTTAACATGTTTCCGTGAGCGCAATGTAGGGGAAAGTCGGCGGGTGGTTGCTGGCGAGGAGCAGGGGCAGGGGAGGGCATGCAAGAGCTTGCTCAAAACATAGGCGTATACTATTAGGTAATGACAGTGAATTGAGCATCTTGCAATTACCAAGTGTTACGTGTTGATGAACCCAATCCCATGACATTCAAGACAAAAATACCCTAAAGATCTGAGTACACATTAGCTGTGCATGCACATTGCCGCCCTAAATGTGGGCTAGGAGTCATTGCCCAGAGACTACCAGACTCCATAATGTTAGTATCCTCTACTTTCTGCATCATAAGTACCATATGTGGGGTGACCAAATGGGCTGAATATCTTAAAAAAGTTGTTTGATGGAAAGCCAGCAGTGGTATGACGAAGATCCCTGGGTCTCCTCACTTGGTATCAGACAGTGGGAAAATGCAGTCTAGTCATGAGAGAAAAGGGGGACAATGAACATTGTGACGTGGCAGAGGAGAGTATTATGAGGGGAAAGGAGGTGAGGATCAGAAGGTGGCAAGAGAGGAGTATCTGCGAATGTGAGGAAATAAACCTTCAGATGTGGCAGGAAGAGAGTATTTAGATGTGGCATGGAGATATTCTACATTCTCGAGAAGACATTTCAACTGATGCATCTGTTGAGGAAGGACTATTCTCATTTTTTTTTCTTTTTAAATGTTGCCCAAAGAGGAATTTTTTTTATTGTTTACTTAATTCTGTTTTCTGATTTTTTTTGGGGCACTTTTATGCAACCCTCCTTTCGCTTGATGACAGAAATTAAGGTTTTAACTAAGTTTTACAGTTGTACATTTCACTATTGGAAGTTGTGTGACAAATTTGGTATGGCATTGAAACCAAGTAACTGAAAAATAATTCTGGTCATGCGTATCACATGGCACACTTTGAAAATGCCTCTGCGGTCATATAATGGCGGTTGCAGATTCAAACTGGGGAGAGAATTTCTGACAGTAAATGTTGGAGGGAGCTTTGTTTTCCTTACCTAGTGGTGTCAGATTTCAGTATTGATTTGGAGTGAACAGTGTGTTTGTGAACTGTCGTAATCAGAGGTGATCAGTTAAGTGTGCACTAACAAGAACACTAGAGAGGTGGCATTCAACTGTGCCTTATCATCAAGCAACACCAGGCTTTGGTAGGGGGTATGGCATGAGTCATACACCTTTTGATAGAGCAGACGCATTCACAGTGTTGCTGCAGTTATGTTCAGCTGGCAAACACTTAGCATAACACCTACCATATATCATGTTGAGTGCTCTCGTTCCTGCTTTGAGGATCATTGGGAAGACACTCTGCTGAGATAATTTGGTTTGGGGTACAGACCACCCAGCAAAACTCAACAAGTCACCATGCAAATTGATTAATTGTAAAGGCACCCCTGCTGGTGTAATGAGCTGGAGTTTGGTCAAGCTCTGTGTACTGTAGTGTCATCAGGTGTCATGAGAAGGCGGTTTGCGAGGCATGTACACACTTACAAAGCAATTGATAACTTATCTTTTGGTGGCATGTCAAGAACGGGAATTAAGAACATAAATAACACGTTGGGACATCTGCGAACCCTGGTGGCATGTGTCCCCCCTCTGGGTATCAACATTCCAAACCTGAATACCCACAAGGTTATTGTGCAGGCATTTGGAGCTTCTCCCTTTAAATAGCGTCAGGAACTTTGCACATGTATTGACAGTGAGGAAGATACAGATGTGGACTCACTGCAGTGGAATTTCTGACCTCTCCTTTGTCGTTATAATCAAGCAATTATCATGTCACAAGGCAGTAAAGTTGTATAGGATAGTGTCATTCCAGATAGAAGTCTGGGTTTTCTAAAGGACACACTTATATCTTTTAGCAAGAGGTCTCTGGTAATTCTCTTCAGGTGATTATTTTTTGTCTGTTCCATTGAATTTGTATCCCTGTTGTTCTAGTATACATTTCCATAGTTTCCCATTATACTTGGGGTTAGGGGATTGGTGTCACCACAGCAATTGTAAGTGATTGGTCCCATTCTCCTCTGTTTCCAAATGTTGATGTTGCATGTTTTTTTTTCCATTTACAGAAGTTGATTGTGCTTCTGTGGTAGCTATGGTACAATAAAAAGAATTGTAGGTCGCTCCAGACCCAGGGGCAGAGGTGCTTAGCTGATCCACTTTGATTGCTATTGTGCGTCATGCGTTTTAAACAAAAAAAAACTTTCTCTTGCACCCAAACTTGATCTATATGTTTCCTCTATTTCATAATCCTTTATTTTCTGGTTAGTTCCCCTACTGTAATGAACATATTTATTTATTTAAGTTTTAATGTGATATAGGCGGTAATTCATAGAATTCAGCACACAAGTGGCGCACGCGGCTTGTGCACAGTGTGCGCATGCGACAGTCTTCGCCAGCCGCGTGCGCCAAAATCCATTTCCGCGCACAGCGTATTCATGGATTTTAACATCTATTACCAGCCGTGGCGCAGAGTGGTGCAGTGTCCCTGCAGCAGCGCCAGTTACGCCCCCAACCCCTCCCCGGGCGCTATGCACAGCGCACAAATCCCGTCCATGGCGCACAAGCCAGTGGACCAGCATACAGGCCCCCAACCACGAAAAACGCCTGTAAAACTCCCCGCGCACCCCTCCGAATACACGTACACCCCTGCGCGGGGTGAATCACACGCGATTGTCCCTCTGCGAGCGGGGTACGTGTATTAATGGGGTTCGCGTGGAGTTCCACACGCAATTGGCCCTGTGCGAGCAGGGTACGTGTATTACAGGGGTTCGCGTGGAGTTCCACACGCGATTGTCCCTGTGCGAGCGGGGTACGTGTATTACAGGGGTTTGCGGGGAGTTCCACACGTGATTGGCCCTGTGCGAGCGGGGTACATGTATTACTGGGGTTCGCAGAGAGTTTCACACGCGATTGGCCCTGTGCGAGCGGGGTATGTGTATTACTGGTGTTCACAGGGAGTTCCACACGCGATTGGCCCTGTGTGAGCTGGGTAGATGTATTACTGGGGTTCGCGTGGAGTTCCACACGCAATTGGCCCTGTGAGAGTGGGGTATGTGTATTACTGGGGTTCGCGTGGAGAATCACACGCGATCTGCCCTGTGTGAGCAGGGTACATGTATTACTGGGGTTCGCGGGGAGTTCCACACGCGATTGGCCCTGTGCGAGCGGGGTACATGTATTACTGGGGTTCGTGTGGAGAATCACACGTGATTGGCCCTGTGCGAGCAGGGTACGTGTATTACTGGGGTTCGTGGGGAGTTCCATACGCGATTGGCCCTGTGTGAGCGGGGTACGTGTATTACTGGGGTTCGCGTGGAGTTCCACACGCAATTGGCCCTGTGCGAGCGGGGTACGTGTATTACTGGGGTTCGCGGGGAGTTCCACACGCGATTGGCCTTGTGCGAGTGGGGTACGTGTATTACTGGGGTTTGCGGGGAGAATCAAACCCGATTGGCCCTGTGCGAGCGGGGTACATGTATTACTGGGGTTCGCGGGGAGTTCCACACGCGATTGGCCCTGTGCGAGCGAGGTACGTGTATTACTGGGGTTCGCGTGGAGTTCCACATGCAATTGGCCCTGTGCGAGCAGGGCACGTGTATTACTGGGGTTCGCGGGGAGTTCCACACGCGATTGGCCCTGTGCGAGCGGGGTACGTGTATTACTGGGGTTTGCGGAGAGAATCAAACCCGATTGGCCCTGTGCGAGCGGGGTACATGTATTACTGGGGTTCGTGCGGAGTTCCACACGCGATTGGCCCTGTGCGAGCGGGGTACATGTATTACTGGGGTTTGCGTGGAGAATCACACGCGATTGGCCCTGTGCAAGCGGGGTACGTGTATTACTGGGGTTCGCGGGGAGTTCCACATGCGATTGGCCCTGTGCGAGCGGGGTATGTGTATTACTGGGGTTCGCGGGGAGAATCACATGCAATTGGCCCTGTGTGAGCAGGGTACGTGTATTACTGGGGTTCACGGGGAGAATCACACGTGATTAGCCCTGTGCGAATGGGGTATGTGTATTGATGGGGTTCGCGTGGAGTTCCACACGCAATTGGCCCTGTGCGAGCGGGGTACATGTATTACTGGGGTTTGCGGGGAGTCCCACACGTGAATTGGAAGTGTTGGTCCTCCCAGGTGTGCCCTCAACCCCCTCCACGGCCTCTGCAGGCAGCCCACCCCGCAGGGGACTACCATGCACCCCTGGTCATGTCCCGCAGGCAGCCCATTCACCATGGGCATGCCCCCCAATCAGCCCACATGTCACCTTGCATTAGTGATCACCAACTCATGTCCCCCAGCAGCCCCACATCCCAGCAGTGAGGGGCACCTGCCAGCAGGTCCCGACTCATGTCCCCCAGCACCCCCACCCACCCAGCGGTGAGGCTCAGGCCCTGACTCATGTCCCCCAGCACCCCCACCCACCCTGCAGTGAGGGGCACCTGCCAGCAGGCCCCGACTCATGTCCCCCCAACATGTCATCATGATCCACAATCATGGGCCTCATGGCCTCCCAAATCCCACCGCACGCCACCCATGTGCAAAGACCCAACCAAGTATCCCATTCACCCCACATTGAAATTCCCATTACATGATACAACCCAACTGCCAAGAATGTACATCAACACATGTCTGTCACACACACACAATGGGTGCTGGTGAAAACCTACACCGTGACATGCATGAAACCAATGAGAGAATACTACACATCAAAGTAATAAACCAAAATGTATTGAACACAAAAACAATGTAATCAAGTGAAAACATAACAAAAAATGTTTTAAAAAAAGATGAAATGCAGCATGTCCAAAACACAAAAAAGAAAAACATGAAGTCTGAATCCAAATAAATCGAAATGAAAATGTGTCCAAAGTATCCGGCCACCAAAGCAAATCCAAAAGAAACGCAATCAGCAAAATCCATTGCTCCATGGTGAGAAAAATAAGAATAGATAAATCCACTGTTCAACTATGTACAAAGAAGTAATCCAGGATCCATGAGCCCAACGAATGAAATGAAACCTAGCAAAAAAACGACCTAATAAAGAACTATATACAAAAAGGTGGGGCATAGTCCAAGTGCCCCAAATGAATGAAAAAGATAAAGGAAACCTAAAACTACAAACTATATACAATGGTGGCGGACTAGTCCAACGGCTCACTTTCCGATTTCCCGGGCCAGGGCATCATCGAACTCCTGCTCGATGTCCTGGAGGAGGTCCTCTTCCATGGCCCCGAGGGTTCACAGGGACGATGTCATGTTGGACTCCAACTCCCTGCGAATGGCCTCGAGGCACTCGGCCCTCCTCAGTGCCCTCCACATGGAGTTCTCCGCCTTGACCATTGTGAGCGGTGCCTCTTCTGCCCACCACCGCTCCGCATCTATACGCCGGCACAACCGCAGCCACATGGAAGACACACCCATTCCAGGGTCCTCATGCCCTCTGGCCGATTCCTGCCCCTCTGATGTCGATGGCCCGAGCCATCATTGCTCCCACCTAGAGCCTGCTGCTGCTGCTGTCCATGTGCCCTGTCCGATGATGCTTGCACATCCTCCATCAGCTGGTCTCCAGTTGTTGTGGTGTCCACCCCTGCTGGACCGCCGACTCCCGACTGTGTCAAGGATGGGATCTCCACCAAGCTGGCTGTGTTGGTCAGGCCAGGTCCACAGGGGGCTGGCAGGGAGAACGACTGGTGCATAGTCTCCACAGAGGAGGAGAGGTCCGCCAGAGTGCGCGGCACATGTAGGAACCTACCGACCAGAGCCCCTCCCAACAGTGACACGTCGTGACGCTGCTGTTCGTGATGGCGTGCGTACTGTGCCCAGGAAGCACGCACGTCATCACGAATGTCACGCGTGCTCAACGCGACACCAACCAGGACGGAGCGCATATGGTCGTGGGACACCTCGTCTGCAGGTAGTGGAGAGGCAGATGATGTGGCACTCCCCCCTACCTGTGGACAGGCCTGGGACGGGGCATCCCTGCTGGTGCATGGTGGTGCAGTCACATGGTCAAGGACAGCGACATGCACAGGCCCCTATGCGGTGACCTGTGCTGCCTCCTGACCCTGGCCCTGGACTGCACCACTTGCACCAGTGGTACTACCCCCACCAGGCCCCATGTGTTGCTCAGTAGCGGGCTCTCCTCCTCTGTGGAGACCACCAACCTGGATGTCTCCACACCGTCTTCCGCCATTGCAAGCCCCTGTGGGGGCTCACCCGGCCCTTCCGCTACAGCCGTAGTGGCAGACACGGCACCAGTCCCCTTGCTCCCGGATGATGGCAATTCCTGGGAGGGTGGCTGGGCCTTGCGTCGCCACCCGGTGGAGGCATCCCCACCGCTTGCCTCCACAGCGCCGTCTCCGCCCTCTTCTTCACTTGACGCTGCGTAGAGGGAGACATAGAACACAAGCATTAGGGTACAGTACAATATTCCCCTAGACAGGAACCAATAACACATGAGTGGCTCTGTCAAATGTCACTTCCATCCTGTCCCTCCACAATACATGGGTGAATGCACGCAACACACATGCAGAAACAGGCACGGCGCCTGCAATCAACATCAGCATCCATGTACAAGGGCCTCTTTTAACCAAAATGTTGCCTTCAAACTCACATGCATCATGGCTCACACTGATCCCATGCACACACATCACCGGAGGGTCATGCATCATGGCTTGTACACCACAGAAACAGTGGATAGACACAGTGGATACAACGGTGACCGCACTGCATGAGTGAATCTACACATCATCACGGACATGTGTCATGCATCCATGGCATTTCAAAGTCACACACACACTTCTCAGACACACACACATGTGCACCATACATGTACATGGAAGCAGCACCCATCCCTCACCCCCCCACCATGTCCAAGAACTGAGACTGCCATGCATTCATGTGTGCATTCCGCATACAGCGCCCCATGTTGCATTGGAACACATGCACCATCCATGTGGTTCACACATTACCGGTCTCACATGCATGACCATGATGTCCTTGCACACACACATCCATACATGGCCTATGTCACACAAACAGGCAAGTATTAGACTACCAGCACACTGCAACATGCCCTGTCTCACACAGCAGTGCTTGGCCACTTACCGCTCAACTCCAGACGGGTCTGCCTCTGAAGGATCTGGTCGTGGAGCGCTGGGCCTACGTGTTCCAGGACCCTCATCTGGATGCTGCTCATGCTGACCCAGCACCCCTCTGCATCCTCTGCCTTTGTGAGGCACCGGGCCTTGTAGAGGGTCCTGGACCTGAAGTCCTCCCAGCGCTTCCGGACGTGTTTGATGTTGCGGGTTTCCACCCCCTCCGTGTTGATGGCAACCACTGCGTCCTCCCAGATCCTCTCCCGTCCTTCCTTGTTGGAGCGTGATGTTCCGAAGAGGGCATCATAATGCCCCAGGACATGCTCCACCAGGACACCAACTTCCTTCTCACTGAACCTGGTGGCCCTCTGCCTCTCTGGCTGGGGGTCACCAGTGGTCTCAGATGGTGTTTGCCCTGACATGGCGACCGCCGAGGCAGACGTGGGTGGGCAACTGGGTCCTGGGGCTGGGCTGTGGAGCGATGGTATCCCAGTCAGGAGTCTTCTGTTCCAGCAGGGGTGGACACAGCAACTGGACCCCTGCAGATGGCTGACGTGCAGGCACCAAATAGCAGGGCACGTGGGCAACAGGCAGGCAGCAGCAGATGGCTGGTGGGAGCGTGCTCGGGGCTCTTGGGGGCAGGAAAATGGCCTTTTGGGCAGGAGCGTGGTCTTCTGTGTGTTTTCGCGTGGCCAGCTTGATACGGAGTGATTTGGCACGTGAAAAAAGTGCACGTCAGTGTGAAATCTGAGGAAAGGCCCTTAGCGCGTAAGCTTGTAAGTGACGTTACGCGTGGGCATTCCCCACAACACGGGTGCATTGAGATTCAGCAGATGATAAAAATGGACGTCGCCGTGCTATTGGAGGAAAGGGCCCTAGCGTGTAAGCACGTAAGTGACGTTGCACGTGTGGGCTGGCTTTAAAGGTACGAGTATCACGCTATTTTCTTGTACGTGCTATTTGTGGAGAAGAAGCAGGTGTTTCTTGTACTACTTGTCAGTTCACACGCGATTAATTCACAACGTTTCCAGTTTGTACTCCCTGTTTCCTTAGACTGTATTCTTTTCTTCTTTTGGAGGGGGTGTTGCCAACATGCACATGCGCATCTTTTTCACATTCTTTTTCAAGGCAGACGGTGAGTCGCGCATGTATTTTCCAACTGTGGTGCCCCTGTGAGTCGCGTACCCCAGGCTGCGTGTAACACGCATACGCTTATTTTTATGTTTCTGGGTGCCACAGCGTAGTGCGGGTTCATTTTTCCATGCACGTGGTCTACCACGGGTTGCGTGCATGTGTACCCTTGTTTTTGGGGTGCCTGTGGGTTGCGTGAACCATCATCTTCCCCCAGGGGTCACATACATCCTTACTAGAGCACGAGTGTACAAATTCCATCTAGTACCCTACCCCTTTCACCCCAGTTGCCCAGGACAATTGTTTACTGCAACTCCCATACGCACAACAACTTCAGTGCCATGGTTGGGAGACGACCAAGCAGTAAGGGAGGCAAAGGTGGCCAACCTCCAAAAGGTGGGCTTGGTGGGCACGGTAGGGACGTGGCCAGGATTTGCAGGGTTCCCCTAGAGCCGCGTGTCTGGAGGACCAATCGGGGACACCTACGCCCCCCCCAATGGTTGTGGGAAACGTAGCTGACACCATCCCAGCTAAGCCCTTGTTGGACCGGCCCATTTTGTCACCTGAACCGGCACAGGATGACTACCAGGCTGACTTCCAGGTCAGCAAGTCTAATCCACGTGTGGCGGTGAAAGTTGCTGTCACCAGGCCACGTGGATCTGGGGCAGCAATGTCATCTGCTGCCCCAAGTAGCCAGGGTGCAGCTCAATCCACCCAGCTCCGAGTCCCCAGCCAGGACAGTGTTGGTCCAAGTCCATCACACCAACGTTGGCCCTGCCAACATCACCCTGCAGCCAATGTCTGCACCAAGACCTGTGGTCATTGTGCCTTTACAGGCTTCTAGTACCCAGTCCACCTGCGCTTCTGCCCCTACTGACCAGAGCGGCGTAAGCCACTCAGGATCCGCACACCTTACAAGAAGAAGAAGAAGGGTGCTCTTGCACTACAGGCTGAGACCCCAGACACGGCTACACACTCTGGCACGTCAAGGAAGCCTAGCTTCAATGATGCCAAACTTGATGCACTTGTGGCCTATGTATCGGCACATAGCTGCAAAATGTTGGTGACTGCAGGCTGTAAGACTACAACTGCTCAA
This sequence comes from Ambystoma mexicanum, assembly GCF_040938575.1. Taxonomy (NCBI): domain Eukaryota; kingdom Metazoa; phylum Chordata; class Amphibia; order Caudata; family Ambystomatidae; genus Ambystoma; species Ambystoma mexicanum. Next base: position 996,093,284 of record NC_090932.1, read on the forward strand.
TGTAGGGCCCACTGGCAGACGATCACGGACCACATTAATGCCCTTGGATTTGTGAGGCACACAGCTGATGATTGCTACAAGCGGTGGAATGACCTGAAACCAGTGGTCGAAGTGTACGAAAAGAAGTAGTGGAACTATGTTCCCTGTTGGCCTGCCCCTACCCCATTGCCACAACCCTCCCACACACAATGCACACCCCAAACACTTGCATCTGCTCTTTAAGGGAACGTTCAGTGCAGTGCACTGAAAGTGAAGGTTTCAACTTCTTCCTACACTTTTATTTTAAAACAAAACCATTCCGGAATGGTTTCTTTTTAAAATAAAAGTATAGGAGCTGTACAAGGTAATTTTAAAAAGTATAGGAACACCGCTCCCGACTGCTCCCGCTCACTTCGACCACTGCCTGAAACGCAGAGCAAAGAACAAGCTGGCTTCCAATCATGCCTCTACTCTGGTGACTGGCGGTGGCTCTCCACCAGAGAACGACCAACTCACTGAACATGAGTCTGTTGCTGGAACCTTTGTCACAGAGGAACAGATCCAAGGCGTGGGAGACCTACCATATTATGAGGCATTGTCCGGTGAGTGCCCATGCAAGTGTGTGTAATCCATGTGTATGTTTCTTGGGTGATGTGTAATGATTGAGTGCCAGGTGAGGGTGTGTACTCCTGTGTGGTTCACCATTCACCGGCCTTGGCTTTGGGTATGACAGTATCCCCTCTGACCACAGTAGCCAATTAGCGCCACATTACTGCAGTTGCCCTTGAACTGTCCTCTTGCAACAACATTGTTCTGATTTTTCAGTGTTCATTCAGCCTGATTGTTTCAATCCTCCCATTTTTGCACCACATTTTTCTGCCCTAATGCCACATATGTGACATGCTTCTGTCATAGATTACAACCCACATTGGCCCACATGTATTACCTTGCTATGGGGATTATTTGACCATTCAGGCTGATTGAGTAAAGGCCTGCTCACATTAATTTTTGGGGTCTGTTTGAATGTGGAACATGATTGTTGTTTCCTGTCATGTTGAAGTGACCAACCATTGATGTATCCATCTGCCTGCCATCACTGTATTATTGCACACTGGATGTGTTGCAGTGTGTGGCATATGCATATTTTGTCACACTATTTTGCATTTTTCATCTCATCATGTCAATCTCACATGGATGGGTGACAGTAGTACTCATTCACTGACATATAGCTGTACTTGTCAAATGTACCATGGCTATGCTATGTGCCATCTGTGTTATGGCATGTGTCATGTATGTATATTGCCCATGCCACTCACAGGATAATATGTGATGCCAGTGCTATCCAGCATGCAGCACATGTGTTATTTTTCCATCTTGGAGTCCTCAGTGTCTGCTTTTTGCCTCCCTTCCAAATCATTGACAGTGCATGCATGCCAGGGTTATGGTAGTGTTGGATATGAGTTATTCATGTACTGGCTCTCTGCCTTGTCAGGGCTATGAGTGTGCTATGGTGCTCATGCCTGTTTACATTTGTTGTCTTTCATGTTTTTGCAGGTGATGACGCACTTGATGGTGGAGGAGATGGTGCAGACCCAGGAGGAATCTCAGCCACAACCGGGCACCAGTGGAGGACGTGGTGTGGTGGTGGGTGAAAACCCTATCCTCCTGCAGACCATACTATCCATGGGTGTCTCTGGGTGCACCTCCCCAGACCTCTATGATTCAGGTGCTGAATCGGACAGTGGGACTTATGTGCTGTCGCAGGTGAGTGTTTCTGGCAGGGATGCTGTTCTGTCCAACCCACCTGCACCGGGGGTAGGCCCCTCTATGGGGATGTCAGTGTTGGTAACTCTGCCATCGGCAGTTATGGATGCTGGGTCACAATCCACAACATCTGATCCTGTTCCTGGGCCAGCAGATCAAAGGGGGAAGGCAGTCCTGCAGCCTCAAGCAGTGCCAGCACAGCAAGGTGCAGATCGCCTTGCCCCAAACAGGTGTGGTACCCGCCGACACGGTGGCCGTACGCCACCAGGCAATACTGTATGGGAAAACTCCATGTACAGTATAGCAGCAAAACAGGGAGCATCGGTTGAAATGATGGCTCAGGCAATGGAGAGGGTGGCCACTTCCATTCTGCCCCCTGAAATGCAGATGGAGTAACAACAGCAGGCAACAGACTCCATTTGCCAATCACACAGGGAAGACATGTTGGAGTCCAACGGGGACTGACGGGCGGCACTGGAGACTCTGCGTGAAGCCATATCTGTAGAGTCACAGGACCACAGGGAAGCCCTGAGGTTAGAACTTCATTTCCTCAGGGAGACTCTGGGTGAACTTGAGGCTTCCCGAAATTTTAGGTCAGAACAGCAGCTGGAGCAGCTCACACTTTCGCTCTCAGCTGAGCTGCAGGCAACTCATGAGGAGATCCGGGTATCACGCGAGGCCATGCGTGCAGAAATGCAGGCAACCCGTGAGGTGCTGCATGGCAATCTCCGTACTATCATCCTCCAGAATGAGACCTTCCACACCTGCATGCTTGCTGCCATGGAGGACCAGACCAGGGCTTTGCGTGGGCTGCCTCCCATAGTACCGCCACCTCCTGATGTAGCAGCAGAGAGTGAAGAGAGCGACAGCAGTTCTCCCACATTGGCATAGCTGTGCAGACCATGAGCCATGGAGGTATTTTTTTTTTTTTTGCAACATGATGATTGCTTCATGAGACACACACCCCTCCTGCTTCCCCTTTCCATGGGCTTGCAAAGGGTGTGACCAAGTGACAGTGACTTACACAGTGACATTGGGCTCCCATGAGCTGTGTGGGCAGTCTCTAGTCAAAACTGTGTGGACATCCCTAGTGGGGAATGTTGTTGTATTGAACACTGCATGGTGTATTGATATGTGCTTGTGCATCCATGTCTTCCTCCTTATTCACAGATACCTTCTTCATGTCTTCACAAGGCCGTCTCCTTTGCAGATGCAGTTCATGTTGTATGCAGTACACTGACACATAGGCCTAACATCAACACTCTGCAGTTTGAAGGGGTCGATGTGCTGGCTTGTTCAGGTTGTAAGACTTGCACTACTTTGATTTTGTACTGTCATATTTTGCCACAGTTTCATCCTGTGTTGCTGTATTGTGTTGCTGGTAAGTATTTGTTCATGTGTGCTGTTTGTTATTGATTACTGGGAGCATATTGTCTGTGGCCTGTTTCCATTTGGGACAGTGCACTTTGTGACACTTGTGTCATGTGTTGTGCATTCATTTGGTTGCTTTCACATTGCATGACATGCCATGGTGTGTTGGGTAGCTAAGATGGGGTGCGGTTTGGTGACATGGCACTATTTTCATGTTGTAATTTGCAAGGGGGTAGTCATTCATGTAGCATAAATGTGTGTCTTTTTGTGACACAGCATTGGTTGTCTTTCAGTAGGTAGGGATGCACACAATGTAACACTTCCAGGTGACCAATCTCAGGCTGGTATGGTTCTGACAGTTGACCGTCCCTTATGTCATCATCATTGATTGTCAGCTGGTATGTGCCATGGCTGTGTGCAATCCACAGGGGTGTGATTTTAGGTGAAGTAATTAGCCACCAGCTGCGTACGGGTTTGCCTCACCACGTGCCCTTTCCCCTCCCATGCGCAGCGGCTGTGCATGTGGTTGGGGATGTGGGGGCACCACCATGTCCACCGGCAGGCCCCGGCAGGTTGCAACATTGTGCAGGACACATGCTGCCACTATGATCCTGCACACTACTGGGGGCGTGTATTTCAGCTGCCCACCAGAGCGGTCAAGGGAGCGAAAGCGTGACTTGAGCACTCCGAATGTGCGCTCCACTATGCCCGGGTTGCAATATGGGCTGTGTTGTATCTTACCTTGGGTGGTGTGGTGGGGTTCCGAATTGGCATCATCATGTGGGTGCTCAGAGGGTAGGCACTGTCCCCTGGGGAGGTGATGATGGGTATCATTAGTGGGGTTGTGACATTACTCAGTATCTGACATGCATGCATGTGCAGAGGCATTTATACTCACCAAGCAGCCATATATCGCCATGCCGCCCAGCTTCTAGGTCCCGGTTTAGGGGTGACATTCTGAAAATGAAACTGTCATGGGTGGATCCTGGATAGTTGGCATATACTGAGGTGATGATTCCCTTGGCATCACATACTACCTGCACGTTGATGGAATGCCAGTGCTTGCAGTTTGTATAGATGTGCTCAGTTGCCCTGGGAGGACGTAGAGCCACAAGGGTACAATCAATGGCACCTAGCACTTTGGGAAAGTGTGCCACCCCGTAAAAGTCCTGGACGGCAGCCTGCCTTTCTGCAGGTGTTCTGGGCATGTATATGTGCCTGCGGACTGAAGAGCGTGCAGTCATGATGGCCAACACCTGGTGTAGGCAGCGTGACTGCGTGGCCTGTGACACCCCCCCCTACTATGGCACTTGTCCGCTGAAATTAACCAGTGGCCAAGAAGTGCAGTGCATTGAGCAGCTTTTCCAAGGGGCTCAGTGCTTGGGAGCACAGGGTGGGTGATGTGACGTCATCCTCCCACTCACTCACCAGGTCGAGTATTATGTGTGGTGGGAACCTGTACCTCCCATACACCTGGTCAGCAGGCATCCCAAAAAGGCTGGTCCTGGGTGTAAAAATTCTGGGCCTGGCTATCCTCCTTCTCCGGCGGTGTCCCACGACCACTGCTGCGAGGAATGGTATATTCATTGTAGCGTCTGAGTTTTTTGTTGTTTGCATGCACTTTTATGCTGCGCAGGGCCGCGTACGCCTGCTTCCTGCTGGCGTACGTGTTTTCGGATTAGCGCATCTTTTTTGGCACACGCGTTTCCCCTGTTCGATTCCATGAGTACATGTTGTAGGCATGCGTGTATGCGTTCTGTGCATTTACCTCCTATACTTCCCCCATAATGCCCATTCTGCATGTTCCGCCCGTGTTGCGCCCACTTTTGTTGTGTTCACCGAGCTATGTGCGCTTTCGCTGTGTGCGTTGCGCACGCCGTTTGATGACGGGTGTGCCCGCGTGCGCCACGCAGGATTTTAGCGCACATCCCAGGATTTTCACGCGCACGGACTTCCACAAATTGATGAGCGCGGTTTTTGCACGCTCACGCTGCGATTTTCCCGCTTGCGCTGCGATTCGCACGCTTGCGCAGCGATTTTCGGCGCACATTAATTCCATGTATTGGCCTGATAGTTTATAAATAAACTTTACACATAAAAATATAAATTTGTATACTTAAATACAAATTTACATAGTAAAACATCTAAGAGAAAGACACATCATACTTATCATTCAATTTCTCAATACAGAAATACAAAAAAATAATAATAAAACCTAATAGCTACATTCTATAGATAACATAACATCAGCGAACCTAACATGATACATTTAAATCCAACCAATACCATTATTGCCTAACAAATGTCCATAATTCCGGAGGAATGTATAACAAATTGTATAAACTGATAACTATGAGAGTCCAACGGAGTAGTTTAAAGACGCCTTTTCCACACTCCTATTAAAGCCCTATGGACAATTCCAGACAAAAAAGGAAACCAACCATCTATCTCCTCTTCAAGTTCTACCTGTACTCCCACTCTAGGTCCATGGACCAAATAAGGACCGAGTTCAAGCTTTTGAAGAATTAATATAACAAAGTACAATTTTATTCAAGAAAAAACACAATATACAATTATCTTAAAATTAAATCTAAACATTGTAAAAAAGTGTAAAACTTAGTGCACTTTTACTAAAACATCAAATACAAAACCACAATACCAGTTCTAAATCAGTTTTAAATGAAATATATAAAAAAAACCTGATAAAAAACAGCACCAACCTGCCTAGGTGTAACAAATTGTATCAATCACGTAGTCCTTCTACTAATCAATGAACCAGCGGTTTCAATAAAGAAAGGAAATACATAAGGAAGGCAAGAATAATTAACATCTCTATAAGTTACAACATTGGTTCAGATGGAAATTCCCAATCGTCTCTCTATCACTAGCCAAACATTGTATATAGCGAGCAAGAGCCTCATATTTGATGTGTTAATGCTACTCCACCAAAAGAGAGATTCTGCTATACAGTCAAATCGGTGAATGTATCTCCCATATTGGGTCTGGTAAATCATGGCTAATTTAGGGCAATTTGTTAGCACATGTTTCCCTGTTTCTGCAATTGACTTGTTATTACAAAGTTGGCAGTAACATTTTGCATCTGGTATCTGATTTATTACTCCTGTGCAAGCCAACACTGGCAAATGGTTCACCCTAAGTAACAAGATAAAATACCTTACTCTTACTGCAGGGCACAGATTAAGGTAAAACTTTTTTTTTATATAAGTATATAGATTATACTTAAGAAAGTGGTAATTCTTGAGGCTTTCTAAGTGTGCATAATTTAGAATCCAGTCCCAAAGGTCTGCTTTTTTAGAATGAGCGCTACTAGCTCTTTCGGTAAACCCCTCAGCTCTAGTGTTCCAGCCACTTTCTTTTAGATATGAATCAACCTTGATTTTTAAGAGGAGATTCCCAAACTGTTTAGCAGATTCAAACCTCAAGGTTTCAACTAAAGGGTTGCCTGATTTACATAACATCAACAGTTATAATCCAGCCCTTTTCTTGAGTACCAGAGATTTTAATGAGGTCAATCCTAGTGCTAACCTAATGATGGCCATCGGTATGCAGGTTGGGAGGCCAAGGATCATCCTCAAATATTTACCTTCCACAACCTGCAACCACTTCAGGTATATTTTTTGAAGGGCTTCAAGACCATAGATCATCATTGGTACTAAGACCTGTTGATATATCAGGCGTGCAGCCCATATGGTAAAGCCGCCATCTGTCATAGCAAAGAGGTATACTAAAGAAGTGATTTGGGTGGCCCTAATCTTTCTATTCTGTTTACACTGGAGATAGTCCCCCTTTGTTTAAATATCAATTCCCAGATATCTATAATTAGGGGTATATAAGATCTCCACAATCTGTACTTTTAAGCAGGTACGTGCAAACTTTTTGTTAGTAAATAACATCAATTTGGTTTTCCGTAGATTTATTGTCAATCCGTTGCTATCTGCGTAACGCCATATGGCTTCTGCAGATCTCCGTAGCCCCTAAGTGTATGATCTAATATCACTAAGTTGTCTGCATATACCAGGATAGTACAGGTTTTATCACCAATTTTTGGGGGACAGTTATCTACCTTACTAATAGCCGCAGGTAGATCATAAGTAAATAGATTATAGAGAGTCAGGAGCATCATGCAACCCTGCTTGACTCCTCTGTTTTGTGCAATTTTGGTGGTCATATTGCCTTGGCCGTCCAATTTAAGGAACACTGTAGTATAGCAGGCTTTCAGGGCAACCAAGTGCTTATAATATAGTCCACACAATCTCTCTATGAACCAGATTGAAGGCCGCTGTAAAGTCTACATATAGCGCATACAAAGGCCGGTTCCCCTTTTGCCTAGCGGCTGCACACAAGGTGTCAAGAATAATCAGGTTATGTACTGTTGAATAGCCCCTTCGAAAACCACTTTGGAAACAGTTGAGTATCTGTTCCTTCTCTGCCCATTCTTGCAATTTGTCTAGGATAAAACCAGCAAATAGCTTAGCGGTACAGTCAAGCATCGAGCGCAATCTATAATTGCTGGGATTGCTCTTATCGCCTTTCTTATATACCGGGATAAGAGTGTCAGTTTGCCCGGACGGGGGTATTATAAGGAAGCTACCACTTTAGCTATTTTCTTCTCAGACCACAAGATACATGTACCAGCATGATTAGCCCTTAAGACCCCCATAGATTTTATTAGATGATTTACTACATCCGCATTTATGGTTAGCTCGAGCAAGGCGTGATCGCTCCATATGTTTTTTTCCATCTTCATGTCCTTCACCCAGCCGGCGATATACTCTGTCACAAAAAATATAGTCCAATGTACTCTTGGAAGCACCACCTTCCCAAGTGAAGCATCCAGGGCAATCACTACTGGTTCTAACATTGATCATTTCCATCTCCCAGTGTTCGAAAAAACTCATCCAATACTGACCTTCTGAGTCCACTTTCGTGTGAGACATTATACTCTTAGGTATTAAATATGGATTACTAGTATTTAGCACCCCCCGACACATGTGGCAATTGAAATACCCCGTTATAATTACAGATCTATTTCCCTGCCTCAAAGTCCACTTAATCATAATATCATGCAGGGTTTCGTGAATAGCTTCAGTTTGAATTTCTCCTGGTGGATTATAAAGATTTATCAGCAGAATATTCTCTGGCTTCTTCTCAGTGTAAAACACTATCGCAATCACACATTCATCTAAATTAGTAGTGATTCAGCATGACTTGACATTGTGTTGTATGCCTACAATCAGGCCCCCAAAAGGTCTTCCCCGTTCACCTTTTTTGGCAAGGGATTGGTACACTGTTTATCCATTGAATAATACAGGGGTGGTCAGCCAGACCTCCTGCAAGCATATACACGTAAACATGCTTATGTAAGGCAATGATCCTTTCTGATTAATTAAGTGGCTGAATCCCCTCCCGTTCCAGGACAGATCAGGCTCCCTCAGTCTTTTTTAAAACAATTGGGAGAGATTCCGCCAGCCATTTTAAGATGTTTTGTACGTCTTGCATTTGTACCACGTTGCTGGCAGGGAGTTGTGCAATGTTGATCTTATTCTTTGGTTCCTGCAACAATTGCTTGTGGCAATCCTGATCCAATTTTCCTGGATCCGCCTCAATTTCCACATCTGCCTCAAAAAGGTTGAGTTTATATGTGTGCAACACATTTGTGGTAGCCAGGAATTTACAGTGGGCTGCCGATATATTTGTGTTTTGGACTTTTAATGGCTCTGGGCCTCATTATGACCCAGGCGGTAAGTTACCGCCTGGGTCGTACCTTTACCACCATGGCGTAAACTACGTTTACGCCATGGTGGTTGGCGGACTTACCGCCCCATTCCGAGGTTGGCGGGGCGGTAAGTCCCCAATCCCCATTTACCCTTCCCCATTCCCATTTTTGCCCCTTAGGGCATAATGGGAGTGGGGAAGGCGTTAATTACGCCACCGTAATTTACGGTGGCGTAATTAACATCAAGGTCCCTTAGCGCCATGAATTTTAACACCTGCTAAAAGCAGGTGTTAAAACCTCCATGGCGCTAAGGGACCTCGGAATCAGGCGGTAAGGGTCGGCGCTGTTTACGCCGCCGTAAACCCCTTACCGCCTGAGTCCGAGGTCCCTCAAAATCATCAGATGTCAGAACTCTTAATTGTGGAATTGATTGCAATCTAGTCATACATTCTGTACATGACAGCCAATCCTGATCGTGATTTTGATAAAGATTCTTAATCAGACACATGCGATTAGTACTTATTGCTGACAATTGCACTTCATTCTTGCGTACCAACATCTGTACTGTCTCAAGATAAGAGATTTGTCTTATGGTATTTGGCGTGGATGAAATATTTCCTACCACCTGCTCAGTTACTAGTCTTGTCGGTGCTAGTAGCTCTTCCTCCACCTCCAGCATAGCTTTGTCTTTATCAGGAATTAGCCAGCTTGTAAGGCAGCCTACTCTTTCTGAGTTTCTCTTCCTAGCTCTGGCAGCCTTTTTCCTGGCTTTTTTAATGTTTTTTGTCTCTGGAGTGGACACTGAAAGTGACAGAGCCGCGTTCGATAGTCTCTTCTTCGTTATTGCTCTACTAGCTAATCTCCGTTGTTTCCGGGAGAAATATACCTCAGAGTTATTTGACACATTCAAGTCAGCCTTCGTAGGCAGAGCAACCTCTTTCATCAACTGCATCGCCACAGATAAGTGTTCAGGGTGGCCAGGTTAATTGTGTTTTCTAAAATACGGCCTCACATTTTTAATGATATTTTTAATGCAAACTGCAAGGAAGCCATTGAGGATTGCATTTCAGCTAAGGTGTTTGTGCCAGAGAAAGCACTCATGTTAGGCTCTTGTTCAGAGATGTCAGAATGTATTATTAAGTTAGGCGACATTGATAAAATCTCCAGAGATGTAATCGGTTGTGGAGCTTCTTTCACAGTCGCATATTTTTCTTTCTCTGTAGTAGAATTTAGTAGAGCAGGGGTCATAGACCTTGGAACTGATAAGCACAACTCTAACAAAGAGTTTTTATCAATCATCAGTTCCACTGAGCTATCTCGCGCATTATTTGTACTCAAATTGTTCTCTACCTCCTTCTCAGAAATATTTGGAATCAGGTCCACTAACGAGTTTGGTGGAAAGAAGGTGGGTATAATCCCTTTACTAGTGGGTGTATGCTGTTTTCCTTTGTTTTTCGCTCCTGCTTTTGCTGGTCTGTCTGTAGATGTTTTAAAACAACTCTTGTGCAGATTATAATTATTCTGTGCACCTCTTCTCTTTGGAGACATTTTAATATTTTGCCCACCACTTTCCACTTCTTGCTATGAGCAAGATCTATAGTTTTACTCAATGCTGCAATCCACTGCACTCCACCTTTTGGAACCAGTCTTGCAGACGGGGGTGTGCCCCAGGGACGATGTTCAGGATCAAAGGAATAACAAGTATTCCTGTAGTCTCCTGTAGGCGTCCTACTGCTCTGGAATAGGGCTATTTACTGGCCTCTTTATTAATCAGGACACTTCTGGGCCGTTGCCCAACCCAAAGGGCTGCCGTGGTTTACTTGCACTGGCAAACGCCTAAGTACACTTATTCAGCACACAGAACAGTAATGTGCCCTAAAACGTAAACCATTCTACCTCTACCAGGGACCCATGGCACCCCCTCGTAGAGAGACTCACGCAGCTGCGCCCGCTCAGATCAATATCTGTAGGGAACCAGGCTAAGCCACAGGCACCGCGCAAGTTAGTCAGCGTGTCTTGGTGTGAGATAGGATAAAACCTACCACGTTCATCATGTTCACCCAGGTTATAGAATGTTAGGGGCGACGGAGGAGTCAGCTGCTCATCTTACTCAGCGTCTGCGGCTGACCACTAACCTCCAATAGCAGCGGCAATAGCAGCAGCAGCACACCACCCATACACTGCGTTCTGCAGCCCACAGCTCACCGAGAGCTCTCTCAACTCAGTAGCAACCCAGAACCAGGCAAGAGGAAAGGACCCAATAGACCGTTAAACTGCACAAGAGAGAAACACACACGCGTCACACGTCTCTCAACTGGCCGCCGCTGACAATCGTATTACAGGATGTGCTGGTTGAGTAACAGGGAACATGTGAGGACTGCCAGTTAATGCTGCTCACACTTCACTATGTTCACACTATGAACATATTAAACCAACTCAATTGCCATTACATTTATCATAATCAAATAGAGCAGCAACAGTGGAGGGGGGCAACCGTTCCACGAAAATATAAGACAGCTTTTCACATTTAATGGAATTCAAAGACCATTCCTCTGTTGCAGGAAGCTCACCTAAATGCCAGGGAAGTCACACAAAATTAAAGAGTCTAGGTCACTGCAACTATTGCCTCTCCATTTGCCGAAAAAAAACAATGTGTGGCCATCCTAGTAAATAAAAAAGGTGTCTGTGTGAGCCTTATTAACTCTGTCACTAGTGGTGAGGGAAACAGGATGGGCAACTAAATTCTATTGGAAGGAAATTCAGTTAAAACAGGGCATCATTGAGATATGAGGCCCGGCATGTGATCCTCTAATGCAATATCTGCCGTTGATTGTAATAGACCTGTGGGTCTATTGCCTTAATAGACAGTGCATAGTCATGCATGCACAAATAAGGCATGGCTCTCTGAATTGAAGTTATGGGACTCCTGACACATTCAAAGGCAGGGAGTGCAGTTTTCATAATCAAATACGTGCCAGGTGCACATTAACCTATGTGTCCAATTATCTCTACCCTGGGATTCCTAAGTCTGCAATAGGTTAGCTAGTTATGTCTGACCACACTCCTGTCACTGATTCGGTTGATATAGAGCAAGTGGAGTTGTTTACAAGAAGATTTGGGCCAATTAATAAGTTAATACAAAGTGCAACAATTGTAGGATCTCATTAGGCATGTTGTGGAGGCATTTTAGTCTTAATGGAGTGAACGGGACCATTTATGTGACCAAGTGGGAAGCGTATGAATGATGTTCTCAGGGATGTGAAAGTCCCATAGGTTAGCACTAAGCAAAGAGATAGCAAGCAGGCCGCAGCAGAGTGGCACAAAAGTCCACAACCTGTGATTGCAATTGCATTTTTCAAATAAAAGCTAATACTATGGGGACCAAAAAAGTGAGGGAATCAGTGAGTAGTTATCTTAAAGTGAGGAGGCAGAAGATTACTATCCATGGGCTTTTGGAGGAGAGAGTTACATTCAACATATGCCAAAAATCCGTATTTATTTTACTATGTTCAACAGTACACTTATTGGGAGACTTGTGCTGTTGTCTGGTTTGAAGACTGGTGGATTGGTTAGATACAAGGAGATACAATCAGTTTCCCTGCATTTGAAATACGTTTTTAAGTGAAATTAAGTGCTTTTTTGAATTGATTCAGATGTTTCAGTGAGAATACGTTCAATAGTAAAGACATGTTCGTATGTTAAGGTATTTTTTGATATACATTTCTTTTTTAAAGAGGAAAGATGATAGGATTATGATGCTCATGTTGTAATCATAAATCACCTGCAGCGTCTTTAATCCCTATATGGTAGATGTTATATGTTTAGAATGAGGTATTCATGCCTGATTCCAGTAGTAATGAAGAATTTGCAGATTTCTATAACGATGTGTACATCCTTGAGCATAGACTGACCACTGCCCTGATGGATGGCTTCCTCAAAAACCTGAACAAGGAATATATAGGTATGTTCTGCTTGATTTAACAAATGTAATTACAATAATCACTTTGCCCACCGAAAAGCTCAGCAATGTAAATGCCACCATGTTCTTTCTGAAAACCTAGTTGATGCATGCATATTTAAACCTGAAAGTTTAAATCTTGTGCATATATGCACTGGACATTGTTAAATGCATAGGGATTGGTGCATGTGACAATGTTAGTAGCAAAGGAGAGTCTCTTGTGTGAAAGAGCATATTAAGTGTCATAGAGTTAACAATTTTGGTATGACTTGGAATTATAATGTCCTCTTTACTTGAAAGCTGCCCACCAGCCACTAAGCACTTGACTATCAGGAGAGCACACACACACACACACGCACTCACGCACGCATGCACGCACGCACACACGCACGTATTTGGGTAAAATTTGGGGAGAGGGACCACGGAAGGGAAACATCCAAGGGAAAACCATCCAAGGGGATAGCAATACATATCCTTGTTTCCCTGTTTCACTGAACCATGCAGTCTATTATGAGAACAGTACAAACCAAGAGAGGTAGAACAGCCTGGGGTTGAAAATGATAGACATCGTCCCTCACGCCACCTATCTCGCTAGACAGCGCCCGCCTCTCTCGTCCCCACCACAGCTGTACCTCTCCTCTGTCCCACTCTGTATCCTAGCCCCCACTGTATATGTGTACTGTTGCTACCACTGTAAAGTGCTCTGTTATGCATCTGTATTCGTGCATACCTTTGTAAAGCACTCTGTTGCTTCTCGAAGCTAGGTCTGCGCTCATTAAATACAATAATAATAATAATAATAATAATAATAATAATAATAATAATAATATTGATAATAGACTCCCAGAAAGGAAACCCTCCCTTTTCGTGTTGAACACCCTTCAGCTGTTTCCCTTTCAACTCAACTAATGAGTGTTTTGAATAATGCTCCTTGTGTCACAGTATTTACCAGACCAAGATTACAAAAAATATGTTCACCTTAAAAGGGGGAACAGAGTGGAGTGCCTGCTTTCAAACTGATTTTTGTCCTATCTCTGAAACTCTCTTGCAGTTGATCAGTAACTGTAATGAGATTAATAGTACTGAGCTGTGATGTCTGCCTATGCCAAGGACAGTGTGTGTGTGTGTCTGTGTATGTACATTACCCCATGTAAATTGTGTTTGTGTACGTACATGACCCATATAAATTTGCTATATTTTATGGCTATTCTTAGTCAATACTATTGGTGTGCATCTACATTTTAAAGACAGATTTGATGCCTTTGAGTTGTGCTCAAGGAAGGATTTTAAACAAGCCAGGGTGGTCAGGAACCTTATCAAAGTAAAATAGCTAGGAAGTTGAATTGCTTCCTCAACCCCGCAGATAATTAGGCTTAAGTTCATTTGGATAGCTGGTCCCCCTTGCTACTGAGACATGGTGGGACAGATTGCTAACTATTTAAGCGAAGATGCCTTCAGTAGTTATATACTTCATACATATATTGCCTGCAGTCTTTGTCAGTCCACTTTGGGGAAGTTGAAACTGATTGGAAGTATTGAAGAGGTACGATTCCCAGACTTCAAAGATTATTATTGAGTCTTCTCAATCCACCAGAACCAACGTTATTAGTTGTTGAGAAAGGGCTGATACTCGCATTCTCGTTTTCTGATTTTTTGTTATTGCATAGTGTTGATCTCCATGCAGCTATGGCCTCACTTTTGACCATGGCTAATTTGGATTAATAAAGATGTCTCATTCTTGGTGCTTCCCCTTTTACTACAAAACATGTCCGACCTGGGAATTAAGTTACTACACCAAGTGTCACATTTTGGAAGAGTAAAATTACATGACGTATATTGGTCAGAACGTATAGAATCCATCAACGTTAGTTTACAGATAACATTCACTTCATGTGAGTTATACCATATAGTACAGTTGCTTCAGAGTTATAAAGTGGTTGTGTTCTCTCTAAATATATTGGTGATGATTTCAGCCAGTTGGATAGGACCACAACTGGAGTATTTACTACATCAAGGAAAAGGGTTTCAGTGAGAGGAGTTCTGAATACCCTTAGGTATTGAGGACGGATCTTGGCTTCTCATTAGAACAAGATCCATGGAAACAGGTTAGATTAAGCTGATTTTAATTTCTTGCTGAGCATATTTTTATTTGATATCATGGGGCTTCTTAATTCGCCTGTGATGGCACAAAAGGTGGGTGGTTCTGTGAATAGAAAGGGATTGTCCTGTGCAAGCGCAGGAAGCTCAAAGTCTAACATGATCTTTGTATGTCGTCACAGTGTTTAATTTCTGAAAGAAAATTGGCTTTTTGATGGTAGAATAATCTAAGTAAAGTTGCAATGTTTCAATCTGACTTTCCTTGGGGACTCAGCGGTGGATCCCTGCGTGAGGAGTGTTTTGGCATATCTAGTAAACTTATCCGTCGAAGTAGCACAGCGTGGCATTAAAACACAGTGGAAGGATTCCTCCCCGCTTGATTTGTCTCAAAGGTGTTCCTTTCATAATGTAAAAAATCACAAAGCAAAATCTGTCCTAGAGAGCTCAAAACATAATAATGTGTGCTCTATTTTTGCCGAGCGTCTCTTTAGGTCATCATTGTGTTCCATGGGATTTTACCAGAGTCTGCAAGCCCCTTAGCTATCTGTGAACCGTCCAATGCTAATGATTGATGTTGTGGTTGAGGATTCATGTATACATGTGGGGTGCTTTGCAAAGTATTCACATATTGCAGGTTTTGATTAGTTATTCCCCGTCTGAGGGGCGAAATCCTTGATATGACTGCATGTTTAATATTCTACCATGGACAAATCAGGAATCATGAGTGGTGGTTGAACTCATGCTTGCACATCACACATTCTAGCTTTCATTCCCTGGCTTTCCAAGTTGTTTTGTGGGACTCATTAAGATAAACTAACCTGCCGGCAGCCTGTTGCAATGGCAACAGGACCTGATCTTAGGTTAAACTGATTTGTCCAAGGAACAGTCTAATGTTGCTGAAATAGGTTTTGGAACTGTGCAATGGGTAACCTGTTTTAAGTGATGAAATAATAAAGGAATACGCTGTGGGATATTCCTTTCTACCCTAGTGCTTGGCATAGTCCTCCTGTCTTCTCATTTCCAAAATGCTATATGCTGCATCATAGTCTTTTACTTGCAGATTAGTATTATGTTACTCAGTATCAAAGAGCATGCATGACTGTGATACATGATGAATGAATGTATATCAGATAAATAGAGCCTTATCCATGGATGGCTTTGGCATGGCCCTATGGACTGGAACATATAAGAGGACTCTGTACAGCATTTGGTTGATGTTCTCTCATGTATCTGTTATGTACTTTCTGAGTCTTAGTATAGTTAGACAGCCCACCATTGCCCAGTTTAGGAGAAGTTACATAGCCCATATTCTTTGTATGCTTTTAGGTTTCTAAAGAGAAGGCATTGTATTGTGTTATGCTTACATCCTCAGAATGGTATCACTACATATTGTAAAATTATCCCCCCTAAAAATATTGCCGTATATATTGTCGTCTGGAATGGCCATAGGCGATATTTTTAGGGGGGATAATTTTTGGGGGTTTTGGGAGCAGGGTTGCTGGGGTGTCCCCTGCTCCTTTAAAAATAATGCAGGGGTTGCAGGGGTGTCCCCTGCAGGTTCCATGCCTTAATATCACCGCAAAAATATACAATATTTTTGTAATGATTTTAAGACATGGAACTCTCAGAATGTCTTGTACCGGAAGATGGACACAAAATAATGACACTGGGCCTCATTACGACCTGTGCGGAATGGGTTAACGGGTCCCGCTAATGGATGCGGACCTGTTAACACCATTCTGCACAATTAAGAGGTACCCTCGCGGTACCCGGTAAGGGTCCCGCGAGGGGACCAGGGAGTGAACAACGGGCCGGTCGTAATCGCCCCATTGTTAGCTCCCTCTCCCTTTCCAATTGAGCCCTATCGGGGCTCAAATGGGAATGGGGAAAGTCCGGGCCCGGGTTCCTGAGGGAGGAATTGACGGGCCCTCCGAACTCGGAATGTCCCGGTAATTCCCCATTCAGGGAACCCTGTAAAGGAGCCCGGTTTGGCTGCAGCCATGGAGGTAATAGCTCCATGGCTACCGCCAAACTCATAATGAGGCCCACTGAGAGTTACTATATATGAAGGAACCTATTTAGTACTGAGAATTGTATGCATTCATCTGTTTTCTTCTTGGTCTTACCTGTTGTTCTTGGCACACATTTGTTGACATGTCCTAAATATTCAGTAACAAGCTTGCATTTTGCATCAGTACATCATTAACATTGAAGAACATTGAAGAAAAAAAAATTCTTTTGTCCCACTAACAGACAGCCGAAAGGTTATGTAGCCATCCAGACCCTCCAGCTTACAGCGATTTTGCGATCCCGCAAAATGCTGCGAAGACATGCAAGAAATGAAATGCGCAAACACATCTCATCACTTGCGCCCAAAAAAGAGCAGCCCAATCCACAAGGGATACTTGAATGGGCACATTTTATTAAAATGTGCCCATTCAGGTGTCCCTTGTAGATTTTATATGCACACCCATTCAGATCGCCTAGTAAATCAGGGGGCGTTTCTGCCAATTTAAAAGCGCATCCTAAATTTCCACGCAAGATGCACTTTTAAATGTGCAGCTATTTTAGGCAACCCTACGCGCACAGGAGCTGGGGGTGCCACTGCATGACAGGGGGTCTCATTACAAGTCCGGTGGTAGGCGTGCCAGTAAAAATGGCACGGCTGGCGCCGGAGTCATTTTTTTTCTGCCAGTCCCTCCGGCCAGATGCTCGAAAAAAGAAAATACACATTCCCATTGAGTCCTATTGGACTGGATGGGAATGGGGAGGATAGATACACCGGCACTGTGTGCAACAGTGCTGGTGCATCCGTCAACGTCTGCGAGCGGGTGCCGTTCCACCTGCCAGGTCAGACCTGGCAGATTGAATGGCAACCGCTCACAGAACTCGTAGTTTGCCGGTCCGGAAACAACGCTAGCGGCAGGTTTACTGGTACCGTTGTTTCCGGACCGGCAACCTCATAATGACCCCCAGGGTCTTTCTTGATCCGGTCATGCATTTTTTTAAGGTATATAAACCGCTGCTATGTCGCTTGCATTTCTGTTCCTCAAACAGGATAGAAAGGCGTTTTTTGGGTCGCATTTTACAGTGGAAGCGCTGGGAGCTTGCAGAACACTGTCGGGAGAACGCTTCTATTGAAGGTACTACCTATTTTGACTGCCAAAAATCGATCGAATGGTACAATTTGACCTATTTCGCCAGTAACATTCGATCGATTTTTATAAATACCAAACATGTGGAGAAGGGGTGTCTCCCGCTCCTTATGTTCAGTATTTCGGCCTTGGGGGTTGCAGGGGTGCCCCCCGCTTTCTCAAAATTGGAAGTGGGGGACTGAAAAGAAAACAAAACAAAAAACTAAAAAGGGTCCCTGCGGCGTTGGATCCGTCCTGCGTTAGAGGGACTGATCTGACACCGCAGGGTTGGAGGGGATGTGGCAACAACCAAGCAGTTAACTAGGGGAGGGGGTGTGTTGGTGGTGAAAGGTAGATTTTGGGTTGTTTGGCTGAAGTGCAAATCTATTCGCTGCAAAATTGAAAAACTGTTCTACCAAGCCAGCGACATCTGGGATTCTTCCTATTAAATTGTTACAAAAGATACATAATAATGACACCCTGACTCTCTTTTAGCCTTGCATTCTGCCTCTTTCCTACAATGTGGCCATCTAACACCCTCCAGATAATAAAAATTGTCCTGGAAAAATGCCGCAATAAAAGGTTTGTGCCTCAAAACTTGCCATTTCATGCTGCAGAATTTGCCATTTCATGCCGCAAAATCCTGGAAGGTCCGGATAACTACATTGTGAAATGAAGGCGTTTGCACGCCCCAATACCCTTGCTTTCACCGGGGGTATTATAATAGCTGAGAAGCACAATTTGACTATCTAAGAAGCATTTTAAAAGCCTTCAAAGGCAAGCATGGGGTTTGTTGAGAGTTCTGATTTGCATACATGCACTTTGATGTCTGTCCATGTTTGCTGTTAGATTACTTCTAATGTTCACAAATACCTCTGTGAATGATCCATGAGCATGTTATGAGCAACCATGATACTGAAAGATAATCATGGGTGGGACAGTTCATGCAAAACGTGAATGCCTAGATGATCCCGAGTTTTTAAAGGGCCAAACATTAGCACATTTTAGACATGAAGCTATTCTTGGTTCCACCAGGCATCAGATAAAGGTAGGTGTTTAGAAACCCAGCACCGTTTATGACAGGCATTTGAAATGGCAGGAGCGGCTCTTGCTAGTGTAAGGTGCTTCTCCCTGCGGTTTTATATGGCTTTATCTCTTTGTTTAAAAGTGAGTGCTCAGCTACCAGTAGGAGACCAGAGTTTGGGAGTGACAGATTCTAAAGGACCAGTCATGGCTAAAATGTCTTCTGTGGTTATGTGTGAACAAACTTCCCCTATGATAAAACAAACCCTGGGGCTACGTCCCTCAGCCCAAATTCACTGTATCACGTAATCTTGTGCCATTTTGACAGTGGGTGACAAAGGATAGCAAGGGGGGGTTAACAATATCTGGTGGGGCGATCCCTTTACCCCTATGGGATCTCAGCAGTGCCTCCAAAAGTGTAAGGTGATTCTCCCTGTGGTTTCATGTTTCTTGATCTATATCTGTAAAGGTGAGTGCTTAGCTACCTGTTGGAGACCTGAGTATGGGAGTGTAACACCATAATGCACACATGTGCCAGTGTATAGAATAGCCCAAGGGGGTGAGATGGCTGCCAGAAGGGGGGTAACCCAGTGAGGGCTCTCAAAGTGGGGGAGCGGGGGTTGCCCTGTCAACCCACAATAGCAGGGTGTCAAAGACCAAATAAACAAGCACAGACTTCTTTGTTTTGGTTGAGCGAGGCTCGCTTTTGTATAACACAATACAATCGCTGAGGCTCTACAACACCAATAGGCCCCTGACAGAGTTGCTCCCATCACATACTTTGCATAACATGGTCACATACAACATAAAAGGAATCTCTCAGGTCCCACTGCAAAACTAAAGTGCCACATGTGGTAAATACTTGAGCCCTCACTACTTTAGGCATCCCTTGATGATGAACTGTTATAAATTTGATCAGTAAATAACTTTTCAAACACAGGTGTCCCTTGAAAATAAACACTACTTCATTTGTTACATGTATAACTTGTCCTGTCACAGGTATTTCTGGAGAATAAACCCGCTGTCATTTGTTGAATGGATAAGCTTTCCTGTCACCAGCCTCTCTTGTGACTGAATGCTTTCACCTTTGATAAATACATAACATTTCTTGTCACAGGTATCCCCTGAGAAGGAACACTTTCTCATTTGCAAATAAATAATTTGCTCTGTCACTGACCTCTCTCGTGTGACTTAATGCTTTCACCTTTGATAAATACATAACATTTCTGGTCCCAGGTATCCCCTTAGAAGGATCGCTTTCCCATTTGCTAAATAACTAACTTGTTCTGTCTCTAGTCTCTCTTGTGACTGAACACTTTCCCCTTTGGTAAATTAATGGCTAACTTGTTCTGTCACTAGCCTCTCTTGTGACTGAACACTTTCACCTTTGGTAAATACATAACATTTCTTGTCACAGGTATCCCCTGAGAAGGAACATTTTTTAATTCGCTAAATAAATAAACGGTTCTGTCACTAGCCTCTATCGTGTGACTGAACGCTTTCACCTTTGATAAAAATACATAATATTTCTGGTCACAGGTATCTCCTGAGAAGGAACGCTTTTTTTAATTTGCTTAATAAATAACTGGTACTGTCACTGGCCTCTCTCTTGTGACTTTACGCTTTCACCTTTGATAACTACATAACATTTCTTGTCACAGGTATTCCTGAGAAGGAACAACTACGACGGGATATATTAATCGGATCCCCTAGAGCGGTGGCCGCTAAAAAACGAAATACATCAAACGACCTAATAGGTCAAGGCGAGATTCAGGAGAACAATAGCTCACGGGTGCTACACCAATGAGCAAGCTCAGGGCGCCAATGGGGACTTCTTACTTTGGGTCCCCTACTTCTGCACCAACTGCGGGTACCAACCAAATGTCACCAGCCTGGAACAATGGTTTAGTCTCCCAATTACTTTTCTAGAATAACCACGGCCTGCTGGTAACACTACGCTGTCACATGTGGTGCCTGGTATCCTCGCTGAACTTAACTTCTCTCCTACCTGGAATCCCCCCAGCAGCCTTTTCAGTCAAGTGCTCCCTGTCACTACTTCGTCTCACTCTCTCAACCCCGGGTGGGGAGGGGGAGAGCAGCCAACCACCAATAGGTGGTCGGCCTATGGTCAATGGGGAGGGAGTCCCCGACTCGACAGAGGTCCTCCATACCCTTCAGAGAAGTCTGGACCTCTGCCTTGTCTTCTTTCTCTCCTGGCTCTCTTTCAGCGATACTCCCTCAGGCTAATAGCCCTGATCGGGGCTACCATTACCGCCCACCAGCAGCGGCGCTACCTCTGCACCTGAGGTGCAATCACCTCATGGGTGGCCCCGCTCCCCCTGCTGGTGGAGCCTACTAACTAGGGTCCTAGCATTTTGCGCGCCCAAACCACACACTGTGGAGAGGGGTGCAGACATAAAGAAAGGACTATGCAAACACCAATCGGTCCCTATACCTGGACATTTAGCTCTTTACATGCTGAAACCCCACAGGAAATGGGGTTTACACTACCCTAGTAGGACTTTTAATGTTGGCATTGTAGGTCAGTGCAGAGCTAAATTGACAATAGGGCCTAGTCAGAGCTAGATATGCCATATTCTATAAATTGAAAGATGCCTAAGAGAGCATGGTGACATGGGCCAAAAGGGCAGCATCCAGTTGTAAAAAATTGAGAAAAAATCCAAAGCTGGGAGTTGACATACACCAACCAAATATAAAAAAGAAAATGTTTTTTGAAACACAGTAACTGATAACTGTGAGAACCCTGAAGGTGTCTCCCTGTCTAAACCTCAGGGGTCTGTCATCCAAGTGGCCAGGACACAGTCATTGCTATTGGATCCAGTTCCTGGGGGTGGACCAGTGAGGGAGGGTACATTGGATGGGAGGTCCTTGTGGAGTAGGAGTGGGACACCCACGGGTGAGATGCGGTATCCCCCTTCCTTCACCACCTTTTCCCCATCCTCTTCCATAGGACATTCAAAAACACTGCCCCACCTTTCCGACATGAACACTTTCACACATCACGAAAGACAATGGACTAACCAGAGCCATTTACCTGACATGTCCCAATACCAGGGTTAGGCAATTGATCAGAATAACACACACCTGACTGCCCTTTCCCTTCCCCACAGGGATAAAAGGTGGAGGCAGAGAGCACAGTACGAACACGACAGACAGCACAACGAGATGGCTAAACTGGCACGGCAGTCCAAGAGAAGGAGAAAGGTGGTGGCAAACGAGAGAGTGGCGAGGAGAGAAGTGGCCTTGCCCTTTTCATCCCAGGCCTGCGGATCCTTCCTGGAAGAATACATAAAACCGCAAACAATAACTCAAGTATCTTACAGCAGATGTTAACGGTACACAGGGCAAGCTATGCGATAAGCAGGAGCAGGGGAAGCTCCTTTGACCGTGGTACCGGGCTTGACTCCTGTGAAGAGAAAAGCCAAGCGGTTCATCACACCCGGTGAGTCGGGGGGCAAACCGATAACAACCGAGCTGTGTTGAATGAAAGTCACAAAGTGGCAGGTTTGAACCAAGTTCAAAGTATTGTACAAAGTGTTAAGGGGAGAACAGCTGCAGAAGGAACCAGTACCACATGGGTGCTAACTCGAGTGACTGTGGTCAATCCCTATATGAGTGAAACTACAGATACCAGAAGGTCGAAGGAAAGCCACCAAAACAGGTCAAAGTGGTCATACAGGAGGTTAAGTAAAATCCCTGTACAATCGAAGGACACTGATCTACGAACAGTAAAGAAAAGTAAGGGAAGTTAATCCTTCAAACTGTGTGACAATAAGGGACATGAATCCCTCCATAATTGAAAGTGAAGAGGGGTCAGCGCCCTGAAGAGGGGGACCCTGGGGCAAACCACTATCACCCTAATCTAGAGCCACAGTGAACCCGGTGGAGGGAGGCTAACAGTCGAGAAGGGGTCAGAGACCGACAAGGGGGAAGCCAAGGGTGAAATGTTGTCACCCAAAGACTGGTGAAATTAAAACCCGAATTGAAAGTAAAAGAAAATTGTGAAGTGGCAAGCATGAACCCGACCGAGGGATACTAGTAAAGAGGGGCAACGTCTAAGGTCCTGAGAAACAGTGTGTTGGCAAACGTAAACTTGCAAGAGGGATGTCTACGGTGAACTGTTTGAAAAAGTCATTGAGGCTGTGAACAGTAGAAAGACAATAGTGAACCTGGTGGAGGAAGGCTAAGAGTTGAGAAGGGTCAGCGCCCAGAAGAGGGGGACCGAGGGGGGAGGAATACTCACACAAAGTAAAACAAGGAACCTTTTTGGTTTTGTTATTTGAGCTGAGAGTCGAGAAGGGTTTGAGCTCAGAAGAGGGGGACCCAGAGGTAATACTATAACCCAACCTCATCACCCTAATAAAACGCAGCTATCCCATGACATTCTGGCCTAGTTGCTCACATAAGCGTCCTTCAGGCCTAACACAGCCAGAACCCAGTCTGGGTGTCCACCCACCAGATTGCACACATCCAACTGATATCTTCAGCACCACACCTAAGGCTAGGATACAGCTACCATCCTGCAACAAGATCAGCTGCACACATACCTGGTGCACCCACGCACCCTACGACACTATCTCTCTCTACTGACCAGAAGTGCAGTTCCTGAGGGTATTCAACCTACCAGCGCTTTGAGCTCATACCAGTGATATATAGAGCGCTGTATAAATGCCAAGTAACATAACATAACATATATTTTGAAATGTAGATACTTCTGAATTACAATCTGGGAATTAGCATACATGGGAATAGATTAAGGTGGATGATGCCCACGATAAAGAAATGTAATGCAAGCCTGGGAAGGGGAGGATATGGCCAAATGGATATGTTGATAGTGGGGGAGCTATTGGCAGTTTGGGGGGCTGAGGCAGATCAGGCTTTTATTGGGCAGTAACCATTGCATTAAGCCAGGTGTCAAATATGATGCAGGTATAGCCAATAGGGTTTGGAAGAGGAGCCTTTAGGCAACCAGGACTGTCAAAGTCATTGGAACAGTTCCAGTTCTGATGCAGCTTTTCTTCGAAAAATGTTATGAAACAGTCAGGAGTTCTTTTAAAAATCTCTGGAGCTCAAGGGGAGCCAACTTGATGAGCACAAGCTGGGAGGCCTGCACAGGTGAGTTGAGGTCAACTCCAAAGTGGTTAAAATAGTACTTCCCAAGCAAGGGAGCACTACAAAGGTATACACCAAGCCCCACAGTACCTTAGAATTGAAGAAGAGGTTCCAGGTTGATGCAGTGATGCAGACCCTTGTTCCTGGTCCTTGGTCGTGGTGATGAAAGGGAGGATGTCTGGCGGGCTTCTGTGACAGCACTCTGGAGAGGGACTCGGCAGCAATAGAGTCCACACAATTTACTGGCTCTTTATGGTTTTTGTACCTTTTCCTCAGCGCCAAAGAGAAACAAATAGCTCCCGTTGGAGTTTCCTTGGCCCCTCTATCCTGGACTCTGGTGAGGGGACTCTGGATGAAGAATTCCAGATTGTGCGGGTCCTTGAAGGTGCACACAAAGTTTTTCTCGGGAAGACTATGCACTTGATAATGGTGAGGGGTCCCCTGGCATTGGGATTCTGAAGTTTAGGAAAGTTGCAGCAAGTCAGGGTATGTGCCAAATTAAGAAGATCTTGCGGCTAGTTGGTCCCACCAGCCCAAGGGAGGAAGTCATCCTGCACAGATCTTCCCTGGCTAAACAAAAATAGGGCCAGCACTGCTGCAAGGATTCACTGGTTCTTCTGTGGTCCTGGAAGGTACTGCTTGCATCTCTGCCCATCCTCTTTATCAGATATGATGTTCCGGTTGTTGACTCTGTCTGCAGTCCCAAAATCCTCGCCTTTTATGCAAAATTCCATTCCTTCACAGCCCTACAGCTGTCAATCACACATGGAGTGTCGTCCTCTAGGACAGCTACCCACCCAGTTGGATTTGGTTTTGGCCAGGCATGCCTACAAACAAAGGTAAGTGACGTGTCAGGCTTCTCCTTCACCTCCTGCCTTCCCAGACACACTGGTGCATGGGCAGCATCAGGGCTGAAGCCCACCAAAGGCCAAAGACTCAAAGGACACACACCTAGTTTCCCAGAAGGAGCTAACAAACAAGAAAAGGCAAACAAAAGAAGACAGGGGCCATTTTGGAAACATTGTCACCCATGGGTGCTGTAATGCAGCTGAGAAATTAGCCTGCTAGTACCCTGCGCAAAAGGTAGTTAAAAGTAACCACTACCACCAGTCATTCAAGTTTTTTTTGTGTACAAAATGTTACATGAGAAGTGGGATAAGGAGTTACTAGGTAAGCCCACCAGGACTCCACATAGGGTGGTGTGTGCTGGACCAACAAATGAAAAGGTAAGTAAGATAAAAGCTATATCACTATTCTTGGGAACAGTAGTTCAGCCAAGAAAAGGTATTTAAGCATTAAGAGAAGTCCAAGGGACTTCTAAGTGGCACTGCACAGAGGGTGCTGTGTGTCATTATGCAAAATGCAGATGCCTATCGATTTTACCAGACTCCATTAAACAGTTAAAAATCCAAGTCACAGAAAAACACATGAGTGAGTAGCAAAAAGTGGCACTCACTCAGGAGGTAAAAACTTAAAAAATATCCTAGATTCCAGCAAAGGAGCTGGGGGTCTCTTAAATTGAAGGCAATTAGCACAGGAACTGAAGATTCTCCATAGCAAGCACCTACAATAAGCATCTGGGTAACTATGCACATGGTTTTGGATCAGCACATTCTTAAATACACAATAAGAATATCATGAACATGAATAACTAAACAAAGCCTATCTTTCATCTATACAACCTTAACCAGGAAACTGAGACATATAACCTAACTATGTCATCAGATTTACAAAAACAATATACAAACATGTCAACAGTATACAATTATTTTGAGTGTAAATCGTTTAAATGTATAATCATATCATTATTTGAAATAATAGATAGACAAGAACAACCTTTCTATATGTAAATACACAAGTGCTTACTACATTCTACATTAAGTATCTTAGAACTGTCATTTCAGAAGCTGTGTGTCCCCATTTCTTGGCCACCTACACACATAAGAAGTTAATAATAACATTGCACACATGAGAAGTTAATAATAACATTTCATAATCTGCACTACAACTTTGACATTTTTTAAAAATGCGTATTGTTATTTAATACTTGAATTTTGACAGAAGCCTGTGTGTAGTATGGAATCTCATTTGTTCTAGTAAATCAAAGGTCCCTTTCAAATATTCTAATTATCTTTACATTGTTTTAAAAATGCTTCTTTTCAAATCTGTGTGTACTTTTTCAGCCACATATACACAAAAGAAGTTAATAACAATGTAGTTGAATCTACTCTATAGAAATGAATTGATATTTCTTTAAAAATGTTTGTTTTGTTCATATTTTATTTTCAAAAAACATATCCCCAGACCTTTGTCAAAAATACTACACATGAAATAGAAGTACTTCAGAGAATCTACTAACAAGTACTTAAAGTAGTCTGTTTTCTTTTTTATTTTAACTACTCTATTTCTTGTAATGTTTGTGTGTGTCCTTATTTTGGCCACCTACACATAAAAGAAGTAAAAGACAATGGGTCTCAATACGAGTTTGGAAGTAGCCACCCCCAAACTCGGGTCCGGGTCCCGCAAATGGGGACTTAACGGGCCATTACAACCTTGGAGGGCACGGTAATTCCCTTTCGCAGGACCCGGACCTGGTACGTCCCCATTCCCATTTGAGCCCTGTAGGGCTCAATGGGAATGGGGAGGATGGCAACAATGGCCCCGTTAATAATGGGGACATTGCTGCCATCCGGTACTGCTTGCAGGTGCCGCTCTGCACGCCTGGTCTTAGCAGGCGTTCCAGAGCGGCACCCGCAAGCATACTCGGAATGTTGCGGCGAGGTAACAATGGCGCCGGTAGCACTACCGGCGCCGTTGTTGCATTACCGCAACATTCGTAATGAGGCCCAATATACTTAAATCTTCCCATAAAATCCCAGCAAGTGGTCAGATCTGATTTCTTTTTAAAGCTGTGCACTTTTCTTTTCTTTTTGATGAACGCAGTCCGGTTTCCTTGTTTCAGATGCAAATAGTTATCAACATCTACTCTCCCTAGCCCTCAAAATATTGTACATTGAACGACTTATATAACCGAGTACTTACAGGGAACACTTGAAAATATTATAATATACAGTGTTTTACACAATAAAACAGAAATGGAAGATTGCAGAATGCTGTTTTTTGAAATGTATATAATCTTAACCGTCTATACATTTATTTTGTAGTGATTGAATATTACAACCTAATAAATATCTGTCTTTTAGTTAACATAAAACACTTCTCTTCTCCCATTTAAAACATCCATTTTGTATGTCTAAATTCACAAAGTATATACAACATATTCTAAAACTTTAGTTCTAGCAATATTAAATAAGCACTCTATAAACATGTTGGCAATCTAAATTGGTGTGTGTCTATAGAGTAATTGCAGAAAAGCCAATCTACTTCTTTACACATCCATGATTCTCTCTGGGTGCTACATACGGATCAACAACCTCTTTTATTGCTTGCAGAGTAGCCGATCCTATTGATTGTTTTCTGCATGACTGCCCTTCTTCGGTTATGTAGGCGCTCCAGCTGCTGCTGGTGGTGGCTCCTGGGTAGGAGGGATGGCAATAGCTGATGCCTTTTTTGAAGATAAATACCATTTTTTATAATATTCTTTCAAGCATGTTCTATGTCCTAGATTAGTAATGGATAATGAGTTTGAATAGGTCTAGGATCTGTGCAAGTGTACATTTTCATCTTTAACCGAGGGCGCGGTCACGGAACACTTTCCAGAAAGTCTGCAATGACGTCAGACATTTGTGAACATCGGCGAACACAAAAACAGTGGAAAAAGTTACAAAAAATGTATAGCAGTGTCATGCTTGGCAGGTCAATAAACCGTGAACGCTTGTTTCAAGACTATAAATGGGGTCCGGATATAAAATGAAGTAATAACAGAAAATCTAATTAACTAGTTAGGACTTAGCATCCTCCAACTGAAGCAGCAAGACCACCAATGCCTTACAATGATAGGAAAAATGGCTACGATATTTACATGAATGAGCCCTTCAGTTCCCAAATAAATGATTAACGGATTCTAATCACACAACATGTTGTTGCAAATACTGAGTTATGATAGGGCACATCCACTGCTATTTAATCCATGCTCAATAAACTGCTTCCCAAAGTTATGATTCTGGCCACAATTCTAAGCTGCCACATTCATCAAGGAACACATGAGTCTACTTGACCATGCATTGGTATCTAACACTATCGATTTGCTTTGTTTCCCAGACTTGTGGTCCATACAGCGTGAGTAAGACTGCCATCAATGGCTTGACCAAGGTCCTGGCCCCAGCGTTATCACCAATGAATATTCGGTTGAACACCTTGGCGCCTGGATTTATAAGGACGGGATTTAGCTCTCGTGTAAGTAAAGGAAGACATGAAAGATATGGAAAAGAGAGGAGGGGACATCTCCAGTATGGAATGTAGGGAGGAACAATACACGTGTGCTTCATATTACCTTTCTAACACAAACACGATGGATCACTGAATGTTCAATTTGCATTGTTATGCTATGTTATTTTGCAGACATATTAGTGCTTCTTACGCAACATGATGTTTTCTATCTAGGGGCTAGAAGCCGGGGCAATGCATTTGAATGAGGAGCAGAGAAGTTCTGGATTAAAAGAGGTAAGCTATTTGCCAGAACCTATAGGTGTTCCAGCAAGTAATAAAGGAGGCAGATGAATGCATGTGGAACATACGGTGGAGAAAGGAAAGAAAATATGAAGGGAGCAAGATAAAGTGTAATGGGTATGCGGATAAATGGATTGTAGAGAAATTAATATTTTTATATTGTTATATGTTATTTACTGTTAAGGTAGCAGACCCTACACACTGAACTGCCTCCCCTTAGGAGCAACACTTTCATTAAATCTCTGCTCCTCCTGGCCACCAGGCCAGAAGGAGGAATCGATGTCCAGTTTAGCAAATGTGCCACCAATGGCAGGTAAGAGGTGTTAAACAGCAGAAATCTGGAAGCATGAGAAGTCTGCTGGCACTGGCCTAACAGGGGCCCCCGCAGCTCCTGCGGTGCGGGGGGCCCCGCTAGCCCATGTCCTGAGAGGGGGCCCACTTGGAAAAAAAATTGAAAAAAAATATTTTTTCAAAATCTTTTTTTTTATATTTCTTTTTTAAATCACTTTGCCTTCATAAAGAAATTATTTCTATAACAGAAATAATGGTCCTCATTAGGACTCGGGCGCTAAGTTTTTAACGGTGCCGTAAAAGGCTGCGGCGCTGTTAAACACTTAGCACCTTACTACGAGGTCCCTTTGCGGTACCGTACTTGCCGCCTTCCCCAGTCCCATTGAGCCCTATGGGGCAAAAATGGGAATGGGGAAGGGCCAATGTTCAATGGGGAATTACCGCCCCGCCAACCTTGGAATGGGGTGGTAATTCCCCATTGAACATTGGTGGACTCGTTACAATACCGGCAACAACCATGGTGC
Organism: Ambystoma mexicanum; assembly: GCF_040938575.1. Classification (NCBI taxonomy): domain Eukaryota; kingdom Metazoa; phylum Chordata; class Amphibia; order Caudata; family Ambystomatidae; genus Ambystoma; species Ambystoma mexicanum. The sequence goes on from NC_090932.1 coordinate 996,122,924, forward strand.
TAATAGGGCCATGGTTTAGCGCCAGTATTGTAATGAGGGCCAATGTCTTCATGAAGACAGAGTGACTACAAAAAGAAACTTTCTTTTTGAAGTCTGAGGGCTACCCCTACCCCATGTCATGGGGTGGGGGAGCCCTTTGACTTCAAAAAGAAATAGTTTATTTTTGAAGTCACACTGCCTTCATATAGAAATGATTTCCGTTATGGTTTGGTTCTTAACATAAATAATTTCTTTATGAAGTCAGAGTGATTTCAAAAATAAACAATCAGCCTCATTTCAAGTTTGGCGGAAGCCTTGCTGGTAAAACCGGCAGGCTGCCGCCAAACTTGCGCTTTTTACCGGCACCCGCCAATGGGCAATTACTGGGTCATTGTGGCCTCGCCGGACCCGGTAATTGCCCATGGAGAAAAACGCTCCCCATTCCCATTTGATACCCATAGGGTTCAATGGGAATGGGGAGCTCGGATGCACCGGCACCATTCAGAATGGTGCCAGTGCATCCGACATGCTCTGCTCGCGGGTGCCGGTACGCCCGCCAAGTCATACCTGGCGGGCGGAAAAGGCACCTGCGAGCCGAACTCGTAGTTTGCCGGTCTGGTAACAATGGTACCGACAAGCTTACTAGTGCCGTTGTTAAGGCACCGGCAAACTTATACTGAGGCCCAATTTCTTTTTGAAGTAATCAGGCTCCCCTCAACCTCATGACGTGTGCATTTGTGAGTGTATTGTGAAAGGGTCTACACTTAAATGTGGAGGCAGGCTAGTGCCGTTGTTAAGGCACCGGCAAACTTATACTGAGGCCCAATTTCTTTTTGAAGTAATCAGGCTCCCCTCAACCTCATGACGTGTGCATTTGTGAGTGTATTGTGAAAGGGTCTACACTTAAATGTGGAGGCGGCTGCCTGTTTGCGTGTACGGTGAAAGGGTGCACACTTAAATGAATGGGTGGCTGCCTGGGTGTGCCTGCATGGTGAAAGGGTGCACACTTAATTGTATGAATGGCTGCCTTGGTGTGCCTGTATGGTGAAAGAGTGCACATTTAAATGTAAGGATGGCTGGGTATGCATGCGTGTATATGGTGAATGGTGTTAGTGATTGTGTTCAGGGGCGCAACAAAACCTACATGTTGGGAGAGGCGCTAACTTCACGGGCGGTAGGGGAGGCAAACTTATTTGTGTGGGGGCATCCAACTTTACGCATTTTAATGAGACTATTTTAGTGCAGCTTCAATGTTACAAGCAGTTAACTCCTTTAAGTGTGATAGCACCCACTTATGAACTGTTGTGAGAATGAACGGTCTCCTGTTCCCTTTCTACCCTTCCAATCACTTCCCTGGCATGAAAGTACTAAACACACATCACAATTTCAATTGCCTAAAAAATGTGCCATTTGAATGCAGGTACTAACAGTGAAATGCTTTACGTTAGTAACTGTTGGGCCCTTGTTAACAGCGAAACCCAGGTGCTGTTTAACATCTGTGTCCTGTTCTGTCCGGCAACTGCTCTGAAAGTCAGCCAGGTTGAGTCAACATAGCCCCAAACTTCTGTGGGTGAGTGCTGCACCCCAGTCAACTGAATATTGTTAAGACCCTACTTGTGTTTAATGCCTTAATTACTTATTGGTAATCGTCATTACTCCTAGCCCTATTCTTCCTTGTCCCTGTACTTGTGTATGAGGCAGTAATTGTATATGAGGCATTATGCCTCATATACAAGCACTGGGATGAGGTAGAGGTACATGGAGGTAATGCCTGACATAGCTACCTGTATCTTCATTACTTCTAATCCCACTCTTCCTCATCCCAGTACTTACCTATGAGGCAAGGAGCCTCAAACGTAAGCTCTGGGACAAGGAAGAGGGATGTGAAGGTAATGCTGGGCCAAGGAGCTGATTTTGGAGTTTGGGGTAGGGCATGGGAGGGAGAGGGTATGTTTGGACGGTGGGATTGTGTGATAAATCATAATGGTTGTCCATGTCCAGGCTAAGCAGGCATGATATGTGTTGTTAGTGGCTAAAGAGGCATTTTGGTGCAGCCAGTCTAGTTATTCCTCAGTTTGGTATGACTTTCTTTTAACTGCACATTTCTGATAGAGCAGTCCTGCTAAGTGTAATTACCTGGCTAGATTGGCATTTGGGTGCTGTCAGTCTAGCCATTTCTTGCTGCAGCATTGTATATTTTTTTGAGCATCTGTGATAAAATGATATAAGTCTATTATAACACGCCTGTACAAAAGTGTTTCTTGGCGCAACAAGTAATGGAGTGAAGATAGAGGGTGGACAAGACAAATTATCTTACTGGGCCTTGTGTCATTCAAATCGTGCAAGTGCGAGAATGAGAAATGAAAGGGCAAAGGGATGGGGAAGTGCAAGGAAGAAGGGAGGGGAAAACAGGGCTGTAATGCTCTGAGTAAGTGCAGCCAGGACAGTGCGGCTCTGGGTAGTGCAAGGAGAACAAGGGACTGTAGGGTTACAGTTACAGTACCTAAGTGTGTGGTAGGCCGGAGGCAGTGCAAGGGTGACTGATCAAGAAAGAGCCTGGACTCAGTGAGTCTCTGAGGGTAGCCAAGCAACCAGTCGGTACAGCAGACAGGTAGGTCAGGTAGGTCATCAGTGGAGGGGGAGAGCGAATGCAGAGGAGAAGAGGAACATTTTGAGCTGCTCGTGGAACATCAGGTGGTCCGCTAACGTTTGAGAGGGTAGTGCAAGGAGAACAAGGGACTGTAGGGTTACAGTTACAGTACCTAAGTGTGTGGTAGGCCGGAGGCAGTGCAAGGGTGACTGATCAAGAAAGAGCCTGGACTCAGTGAGTCTCTGAGGGTAGCCAAGCAACCAGTCGGTACAGCAGACAGGTAGGTCAGGTAGGTCATCAGTGGAGGGGGAGAGCGAATGCAGAGGAGAAGAGGAACATTTTGAGCTGCTCGTGGAACATCAGGTGGTCCGCTAACGTTTGAGAGGGCAGGGAGGCCATTCCAGAGGGAGGCATCTGCAGAGGAGACAGATCTACCCCCCACTCTCTGCCTGAAGAAACGTCTAGCCCTTAGAGAGTTGGAGGCAGCCGGGGGAAGGGCTTGAGAAAAAAGGCATTTTGGAAGAGAACGTTGGATGTAGTGTGAGCACGACCCCAGAAAGCCTTGTGGACAATGCAAAGGGTCTTGAACTTGATTCTTGAAACCACTGGGAGCCAGTGGAGAGATTTTAGGGTGGTAGAAATATGATCACTGGGCTTGTGGCCACGGATAAGTCTCGCTGTCCTGCTCTAGATTAGTTGCAGAGGGTGGAGAGTAGAGGAAGGCAGCTTGAGAAAGAGGCTGTTGCAGTAGTCCAGCCTAGAGAGAAACAGGGCTCTGGAGACAGTGAGCTTCTGGGGGAAAGTGAGAAAGGGAAGAGTCCATTTGAGGAGGAGCAGCTGGTAGGTAGTGGGATTTTTTGACGACGTCCGAGATGCAAGGAGAGAAAGAGAGAGTGGAGTCAAAGATGACACGAAAGGTATTTTGCCTCGCAGGAAGGCGAAGGAAGAGGGCCCAAGGTGGGCGGAGAGAGTTAGAGAGGGAATGCAGGGGCAGACGTTCCAATGAGAAGGATCTCCATCTTAATGGCACTAAGGTAGATATCGTTGGAGGTGCACCAATCCCGAATCACGCATAGACAGTCAGAAATGAGGAAGAGATGAGTGGAGCCTGAAGGAAAGCTGAGTGCCATCCGCTTAACACTGAAAGTTAGAGGAGAAGGTAGAGATCAGGTGGGCCAAATGGGCCAAGTAGAGGTGGGAAAACCAGAGTGAGAGGATAGAGCCCTGGGCAATGCCACAGGTAGAGAGAGAGAGGTGGTGGAGAGACAGGGACCAAGTTGGACCTGGGAGGGGCAGTCCAAGAGGAAGGAGGTCAGCAACTCCAGGGCCTGATCCGTGATGCCCAGGTTCTCATTTAATAGATTGATCAGGATGGTGTGGTTGACTGTGTCGAAAGTAGAGGAAAGATCAAGGACAATTAGGACAGAAGGAATACTGGAATAAAGGTTAGAGAGCAGATCTTCACAGGTGTTCAGGAGAGAAGTTTCCGTGCCTCTGGCAGCTCTGAAGCCAGCTTGATGGTCATGGAGACAACCAACAGATTCAATGTGGAGAGTAAGCTGGGCGATGGCCAGCTTTTTTCCAAGAGTTTGCCCAGGAAAGGGGTGATGGAGATCGGGCGATAGTCAGATAGGATCGGTAGACGGCTTCTTGAGGAGTGGGTGCACACAGGAGTGCTTAAGGGGAGAGGGGAACGTTCCAGTGGTGAAAGAGTGATTACAGAAATCGGCCAAGGTGCAGCAAGGGTCTCAATATGGTCCTTGATGGTTCTGGAGGAGGAAGGGAGTACCTGTTTGGACGCCACTTTCCTGGATCGGACTGGTCTAGAAACCTTGTCAGGTGTTGTCAGAGAGAACGTGTAGAAAGGAGGAGGAGAGGTAGAGATGGCCAAAGGGGGGGCCGAGAGCGAGAGAGGGAGAGGAAGAGGAGATAGTGGACAGGATGTCCTGAGTTTTAGCGTAGAAGTGAGAGGCCAGAGCCATACAGAAGGCCTGTTAGGGAACAGGAGAAGTGGAGACCGCAGCAGGATTGACCAGTTTCGTGCAGATTTTAAAGAGTTTGGCCGTGTTGTTAGAGGCAGCAGAGACCCAGGCTTCAGTGTGTGCTCTCTTCTTGATGAGTGTTATTGCTTCGACTGCCATTTTTGTGCAACAAGTCTAGGTATGTCTAAATGTGGCCTGGCATGCTTTACTGTGATGTTACACTGGTCTACACTGGTCTACATTGTGCAGCCAGTGGAACATGTTTTCAATGTGGCAAGGCATTTTTAATAGCAAAGCATTAATGTTCCAGTGCACTGTTGGTGACTTGCATGTATTGGATTGGTGTTACTCTACAAAACCATTGCAAACACTCTGGCTTTTTAGCCAATTATTCTCAGAAAGTGTGCTGTATATTGCATTAAAACACATATTTATATCTTTCTCCTAGTGCATACCCCTTCAGCAGCACGTTCATGCATATTGTGCAAGCGTCATAATCTAGGCCGGCCCAGAGTGTGGCACGACCCGTGATTGGTTGCCGAGTTGGGGGGGGCCCTCACCACGGCTCGCAGGGGGTCCCCACATTTTGTGTACGCCACTGGCTGCCACCTTTTTCTGCATTGGTAGGTCGTCTGCCATCTTGGGACGGAGGCAGAAGCCCCTCTAACTACTCTCCTTCGAGGCAACTCCAATCCCAAAGGGGTTCCCTCTACTTGGCCACACCTGTGATTTGCAACAGTTAGTTTAGTGCTGGGAAAGAGAGTTGGGGCAGCGGAGAGGTGAAATTACCATCAGCAGACCTGTCAGTAGCACCTAAGAGCGACTGTTATCATCAGGGGCAATAACTATTAGCATATCCTCACAATCTATAGTTGGTACCAAACAAAAATAGTGACTTTGCACAAAATATTTGTCTCAGAAGTGTCCCTAATGTAAGAGGATTCAATTCAACACTACAGCTAAGTCAACGCCTAGTCTATAATACTGAATGAAAACCCTTATTGATATATCTTTATGTCCAGTTCATGCGTTCTGGATGACTACCCCTATATAACACCCCTCCCTTGGAATCCCCCTGACCCCACTGAGCCAAGAAGTAGTTCTGTTTTGCAAGTTAAAAGGTTTAATTGAGAAGTAAAGCAATATATATCTATATCACGCTTTATAATAAATTAATAATTGGATATCACACTTAATCTGGTATGATAAAGATTACCAACGGAGAATCTGGCACTAGCACACTTCTTGATAATCACTAAGGAGTTGACATGAAATGGATAAAATAGCAACAATACTTTTATGGTTTCAAATGGATGCAATGTGGAATGAAATGCAGTAAAGAAAATAACTTGATAGGATTTCAGCAAAGACAATGTAATCACTTTCTTGGACAATTCACCCCCCCTTTTATGCAATGCAAGGAAATGGAGGGAAGCACACAGTGCTCAGAAATGCAATCAAATGTGATTCAGTTCACCCCAGCAACTTAGACTACAGAAGTTGAAAACACAGGCCCAAATGCTTTTAAATGTGCTGGTAATGTAGAAAAAAATATGCTAAAATGCTTTTAATTCCCTCTAAAGGTTTAGGGTGAGTGGTATCTAGTTAATATCAGCTCAGGCTCACTCTAGCAAGGATCTAGGGTGTAACTAGCATGTTAAACGAATTTTTGGCAACTGAAAGCAAGAAGCTTCTGTTTTCACACGTGGAGAAATTTGCAAATCGTGGCAAAATTCGCGAGTGCGTTTTTCACGATTGCGGCAAAACTATATCTCTCTGGTTCTGCTAACAGGTCAGCTCTACTCTGCTGGTCTGGTCTGGGTCTCTGGTTCTAGATAGATTGAAGTCTCTAGTTTGGCTCTCTGGAGGTTTGATGGAGGCAAGGTATGGATTTTCCCGGCAGAGCTTCCAGCTGCAAATGGATTTGAAGGTCCCTACCTAAGTTTCAGTGGTCCATTTATATGTTCTGCAAGTGGGTGTGTGTGTTGGTCATAACTAAACTTGCCCCTCTCACTTGTCATTGGTCCAGCTTTCCTTTCTCCCCTGATTGGGGGAGCTAAATTGTGTCAGAGTGATGTCAGCCATTTATGATCTCTTGAAAAAACTCCCCTGTCATCTGTGCACCCAAATCTATATATGATCAAAATACATATTTCACAGTTACACAGTTGTTTGAAATTACATACCCATGTCACATATCACATGAGGTATACTCTGTCCCAAATCTGCTGTTTCTAAGAGCTTGCATTGAGAAATGGCACATATTTCACTTTTTAACGGATTTTGCAATTTCTGACATTGACCCAAATTTATACACATGTGCGCAAGGAGTATGGTCATTAATAGATGAAGTGTCAGATTTTTAACATGCATACATTTAGAGTAATATCCTCTTTTCCGCTAAAACCCCCCTGAACATACCACCGGTTCTAAAAACCTCTTAAAATGTAGGCAGAAAAATCACAAGAATTATGGTATCATTTATAAAATTTTCACATGTCCGCTCTATGAGTTTATTCATCTTTTTAGAGTTATGTTCTGGCCCCAAAGGGGTGTGGTTTCTCTCCAGCACAAGGTTGAGTTTCTGGTTTTTCCAGTTCTGCCAAGCCAGCTTGCTCTCACAGGCAGTGCCCCTCCCCTGTGCTTCCAGGAGAAATCTCCATTTACGACTCCCGCCATAAACCATTTGCCTGAGTCAGGACAGGGCTTTGTTCAATTTCCTGCAGAGCCCAGGTAATTCAATCAGGGAAGTGTCATATCCCTTTTGGTGGGAGCAGCAAAAGGGCAGCTAGGCCTGGGAACACAGCTGTGTCTCAAGTTTCACTCCTGATGGGGGGTAGTTGGTGGGCAGAATCCAGTTCCTTAAGCCAAGTTTCAGATAAAATGTCACTTTTTGTTCCCCAGTTTCTGCATTCAAATAAAACTAAACATTTTTACATATGCAGCTAGAATGCTGATTCTAAGTTTAAAACTATGACATTTAAACAATTTCAACCTATGTGACACTCAAAAGTAGGTCACTCAGTCAATTTGAACATTTAGATTTGTAGTGTCTTTCAGTCCAAATTTACTTAAATTGCTGAAATCCACAGCTCAGCCAGTCTTGTTATAACCTTCAAGTCACTTCAGAATATAACTTTACATTGGATCCACCTCTCAGTAAGTCTTTCTTTGGCTTGCTTTGGGTTCATTTATTCAGTTTTCTACAAAATCTGGTGGTTTTAAAACGCCGGCTTTTGGATAGTGGTGAGTACTGGTACTGCACCCCTTTTTGGGATTTAAGAAAATGAATTCCCAACAGTTATGGGTTTGCTTTTGGCAATCAGCATTGCCATTCCCAATGGTTTCAGACTACTGTGTGGGTAGTCCAATGGTGGTTTTAGGCAGTGTCCTTCTGTGCCCATAACATCGGCAAAAATGAGTGGCAGCCTATTCTTCATGCATTTCCCTGTGCATTTTCTGGGAAGCTCTGGCCATCATGATGTTTTCCATGTCAGTACTGCACAGTTTTGAGGTAGGGCTCGGATGCATGGGTAAATACATCCCACAAGCCCCCCTCTTGCGATGGCCATTCGGTTTCACTGATGGGACTCGCAAGACCTGGGATGTTTCTTCATCTTCTTCCAATAGATGGCACAGTTCAGCATCTTTTCTCCATCCGGTCGGAACGATCGGTTCTCCTCGCCGGTCCTGATGGGAATATTGGGCGGTACCCCGGGCCCGTTGCGTCTCTGCTCCCGGTCTCCGGATCGTCCTCCTTGGTCATTCTCCATGGTTTCATCTCTCCTAGGACGACAAAGGAAGAGCGGCAATACCTATTCATAGACATTTTTCCACCACTGTTGAGATAGTGGGGCAGCATATGCATTTCATCATAACGAAACATTACATTCTTATTTTGAAAAAAAAACAGTATAACTAAGATACAGTTTCATGCAAATCACAATATTTTAGAGACTAGATGTGGTATGTTTTATGGTTGGAACTGAATTAATCTGAGACAGTACCCGCTAGGATTCCAGAGGATTCCTCCAGTTGTTGCAGAGTGTGCCTGGGATGGCAACATTTCAACTGGTTTATGTGGACCCACTTGTCTTCCCCCGCTGCCAAAGGACCTTTGGGGATGTGGATTTTGTAGGCCACAGGGGAGATTTTGTCGATGATCTCAAAGGGTCCCTTCCACGTAGGCAAAAATTTCCGCTGTTTTGCCTGGTTTCTTTGGAAGTTGTATAGATAGACCCGGTCTCCCACCTGATATTCCTTCCTGGAAGTTTTCAGGTCATAGTGGGTCTTCATGCTATCAGCTGATCTTTCTAGATTCCGCTGAGCGTAAGCAAAAGCATGTTGGAGGTGTTTCCTTAAATTCTCCACATACTCATGAGTAGTGGAGGCATTTATCAGTGTCTGCTCCTGGGTCCTGTAGAGCAAATGCTGCGGAAGCACCATCTTGCGCCCAGTCATCAACTCAAATGGTGACATTTTGGTTGCAGATGAAGGGGTAGATCTGATGGCCATTAGGACCAGAGGTAATCGGATATCCCAACTTGGCCCAGAATCTGCCACAAACTTTTTTTAAGATGCTCACAATTGTCCGGTTGTAGCGTTCCACTGCTCCAGAAGAAGCTGGCGTGTAAGCAATATGTAACTTCCTTTTGACCCCCAGTATCTCCCACATCTTTGTCATTACTTCACTGGTGAAGTGGCTACCCCTGTCTGACTCAATCCTTTGAGGTAGACCAAAACGGGAAAAGATGTGGTTAATCATCAGGGCAGCTGCCGTTTCTGCCTTGCAATTTGGGGCTGGGAGACATTCCACCCACTTGGTAAACAAGCATGTCACAGTCAACATGTACTTATTCCCCCTAGCAGAGCGAATCACGGGGCCTACAAAGTCGATTTGTAAATCTGACCATGGCAGTGTCATCCCCCTCTTTTGGAGAGGCGCACGGTGCGTGAGGGATGATGGCTGAAATTGTGCACACACAAGACACCCCTTCAAATATTGGTCGAGGTCCTGCCCCATGTGTGGCCAGTATGCAACCTCTCTTAAGATTTCCAATGTTGTGTGAAACCCCCTATGACCGGCTGTGGCCGCATCATGGGCGTGACTTAACATCAGGCTTCGGAATGAGGTAGGAACCACCCACTGATCGTGGCCAGCTTTGGATTTCCTTACCAGCAAACCGTCTTGGATTCGGAACATTTTTGGACATTTCATCAACACTCTTAGGTCCTCTTTCCCAATGTAATCGGTATCCGTCAGGGGAAAGTTCTCAGGGTCCTCAAGGTGCTGGTAAAATTTACCAATAATTGGATCCCCCTTCTGAGCGGTAATCAAATCAGCATCAGGGGTCTCCTTACTCCATTGTGCAATTGAGAGGTCGTTGTGAGCATTTGTCTGGGACCTAGTGATAGCAGTGACCTGGATTTCCCCCAACAGGGACTCAATCTCAATTAGATCCCCTTGGATGGCCCCGGTTTTGGCCAGCTGATCAGCTAAGTCATTTCCAGTTTTGTCTGGTCCCTCTACTTTGGAATGACCCTTGATCTTTTTCCAATAGATGGTCATCTCATTCGAGGTGACCAGATCATCAATGTTTTGGATCAACTTCCCATGTTTCAAGGGTTTGTTGTTAGCACATAACATGCCTCTGGTTTTCCAATTAACCAGGTGCTCCACGAACCCATTCCGTACATAATCCGAATCTGTGATTATGACCAGTTCGTGGAGTTGATGCTGGACAGCAGTGAGGATGGCTTGATGCACAGCCATCAATTCTGCCACCTGACTACTTCGGGGACCAATTTTGTATCCAGCAGAGGGTTCTGGGGACTCATTCGCCCATGCATTCCCTACGCCGGCCACCAGTTCTTTCTCCCCGTCGTTGTCAACATGGTAAGAGCATCCATCCACATAGACAGTGGGCATTCCCTCACACTTGTCTTCTTCAAAGACTTTGTGTGGGGAATTAAGGTATGCCTCCATGTTGTCCTTTATTTTTAGACTTTCGTCCTCGAGACAGTTTTCTCTGGCACAATCATGCAAGTCAGCCAGACCTTGCGCGAGGGGACTCTTCTTGTTTTGGCCATATCTGACCTCCACAGGAAAGCCTTGCATTGACAGAATCCAGGAAGTAATTCGGGAATTACTCACATTTCCGGCCCGGATTCTGTCACTTTGGAGATATTGCAGAGGCTGGTGTGGAGTCTCCACTATGATGTGTTCCCCATGGATAAACGGGCGGTAATTCTTCAATGCCCACACCGTTGCCAGGAGTGCCTTCTCACAATCGTTGAATTTTTCCTCCACAGAGGATAAAGTTTTGCTCGCATAGGAGATTACTTTATTGACCTTGTCATGCTTTTGGTATAATACTGCCGTCATGCACGTATTAGAGAACCCTGTCTCCAGGAAGAACTCCTTGTTTCTGACAGGGTAAGCTAGGCAAGGCGCTTGTGAGAGGCTTCTTTTGAGTTGTTTTACCGCCTCGGCTTGTTCTGGACCCCATTCCCACTTGACCCCCCCCCTTCAGGAGATGAACCAGGGGTCTGGTGATCTCTGTGTAGCCCTCAATGAACTTTCTGCTGTAATTAGTCAGTCCAAGGAGGCTCCTTAGTTCCCGCAGAGTTGTGGGGTCTTTCAGTTTCTGAAGTGCTTCCACTTTCTTTTCCTGGGGACAGAGACCCTGAGGAGTAATCTCATGCCCCAAGAAATTAACACGGGTTCTACACCACTGTGCTTTCTGAAAGGAAAGTTTTGCTCCGGCGGCCCTCAACTGCGTCAGAACATAACGGATCTCCGCTATGTGTTCCTCCACAGATGAACTTTTGATGAGGACATCATCTACATAAGCAAGGTTACCCCTCGCACCCAGGTCGGGCATGGCCTTATGTAGGAAAATATTGAACTCATTACCGGAGTTAAGGTATCCGAAGGGAGTCCGGGTCCAGGTGTAATGCTGGCCCCCAAAGGTAAAAGCCAGTTTGTATTGGTCCTCCCTACTGACAGGCACGGTCCAGTACCCATTGGTCAGGTCTATTGCAGTGAATACCTGTGACCCCTGGATCTGGGCCAGCCCTTGGTCAATGTAGGGCAGAGGCCATCGGGAAGTATGGACCCGTTTGTTGAGCTCCCTGAGGTCAGCACAGAGTCTCCACTGGCCGTTTGGCTTCAATATTCCCAGCACCGGATTATTGAAGGTGCTGTGGACTGGACGGATTATTCCCCGGGACTCAAGGTTCTTAATTATTTCAGTAAGGGACTCCATTGATGCGAGAGGCAAGCGATATTGCTTCACAAACACAGGAGTCATGCCAGGGTCCGTGGGGATTGTTGTTGTGTGGATGTCAGTGCGACCACAGTCATATGAGTCTACCGCAAAGAGATCTTGGAAATCCAAGAAAACTTGTTTCAACTTTTGCTTTTGTTCCAGAGTCACACAGGCATCAGCTAGGTTGACTCTCTCTTCCACCATCTGCCTGAAGCCTGGAAAGACTTCTGGTTTGGCTATTTCAGCGGCCTCCTCCAGCTGGGTGGAGAAGTCCCTGGTCAGAGTGCTGATTTGGACTGGAGGCTTCAGGTGGGAAAAGCAGCCCTCATGGACCTGGAAAATCACCTCATCCCTCCTGAAGTCACAAGTCACATCTTCCTTTCGATAGGGGCAGGAAGTGTACACCAGGAAGTTCCCCCCATGCCGGGTAAAAATCCTGTCTGGTGTTGTATTGTCATCCCTGTCACTGTCATAACAGTCCTTGGGGATTGGCCCTAAAAGTTCATTTCCAAGATCCATGGAGAAATGTCAGTCATCAACCGCCATTCCAATAATGGTGCCTGCGGCTAGAGTAATACTCTTTAAGTCGCTGTTATCCACCTCTATTGGAATGGTGTCATGTTCTATGTTGACTAATGGAGTTGGGTTTACCCCCAACCCTTGCTGTTGGAGAGAAGCATTTAGATATATGTAAGCATCAGGGTTTTTCAACTCTTGTCCCCTTTTAACTTTCACTTCCAGGGAGAATTGTCGGGTCCTTTCCGGGATGGTGACTTCCTCTTTGATCTGAATTTCAACTGCATAAGGTAGTAATTGAGCTGACCTAAATGCTTTTTCTGGATCATCAAAGCCCATGGGATTATCCGCTAATCGGGACCAAGCTTTGAAGTTTATTAGGTCCAAACTAATGGCAAAGCGATTGAGAATGTCACTGCCTAAGTAAAAGGCGGCAGTGACGTTTCGCACGACCCAACAATTATGGACTATGCTCTTGTTGCCAATGGAGATTTTGAGCATACACCTGCTTGGCAGATGATGTTTGGAATTAGGTGCTTCCAGGTCCATTTCCCATTTGTCTATCAGTTTGAATGTGGGAATGGCTGGATCTTTTGGGAGTTGGCGGAACATGGCTTCGCTGATGAAGCTCTTACCGTTGTTCACACACACTCGAGCGAGAACAGAGTCCTTCCCATCATTTAACTGAACAGGGATGAACAACTGCTCTCCAATTTGCTGAATATCAGCCAGGCTCTGAGCTGATTTCACATCTTTCTGGACTATAGGAGTGGGAGTTTCTGATTGTGGATTAGTTAAGAATTTCAGGGTGTTTCCTTCCAGTGTGGAATACCACCTTAAACTGGAAGGAAGGTTGATTTTCAGAAATAGAGAGGACCCCCCATCACCAGTCTGTTGTCCTACTGCTATTACTGTCACGTCTGGAATTTGGCTATTCTGGAAGTGAAATTCTACTTGGTCAGGTTTTTGTTAAACCATGTGGCAGGTGCCGTTTAAACTAACATGGTTGACACTCTGTTTTAATTTTATTGGTCGGCTAGTCTGGGTCCAGAGGACCTTGTTTACACAATCTATCAGGGGTGACAACCTTCTCAGGAGGTCATTCCCTAGTAAAAAAGGGGTGCCCTCTGGGGTCACAACTATGACCGGGTGTTTCAACTTATGTCGCCCAATTTTAATGTCCAAGTCTGCCGTCCCCTCAACAGGAATTTCCTTCCCGTCAAAGTTCTGGAGTTGTCCAGGAAGAGAGGTGAGAGGAATTTGGTAATTCTCTCCCCTTCCTGCATTCAGTTCGTCAAAGGCCCTTCTGGACAGAAGGGTAGCTTGAGATCCAGTGTCCACCAGTGCCGAGATTGTACCCTGCCCCTGTACTTGTACCGGGGAATAATATCTTCCCTCCTTCTCCTCAAGGGGGCACAGATAATGTACATTTTTGGACAACTGGTGGGCTAATTTTCTGGTTTTGGACATCGCTAGCGAAGAGGTTTGGGCAGAATTCTGTGGAGAGCCTTGGGAATCTGAAAGAAAAAATTGGCAACTGGAGATCAGAGCCATTGTGGGTTCCCCTGGTTCCGGTTCTGGGCCGCCCCCCCCTTTTTGGAGGCAGTCATCAGGATGGGTTTGAACTAGGGGATTTTCATGCTGTTGGTTCTGGGATGAGATTGTGGGCGGCGGTAGCTCAGTCTCCACATCTCCCCAGTCTGGATTTGCATCCCTAGGGACCCATTTTTCTTTGGGAGGAGTTCCCCTGTCCCTGAAGGAGAAGATCCTTTTCCCAGGATCCTCTGAGGATCCCTCTCCCTCAAATTGGAAGATCTGTACCTCCTCCTCAAACTGAGTCTGTTTGGGTCTTTTGTTTCTCCTACCCCCCCTCTGCTCCTTAGGCGGCAGACTTTCAGGGGCAAGAGATTTTGTTTCCGGTTCCTGGGTTTCCAGGGGCTGTTTACAAGTGAGGAAGGAAGCTTCCTCCAAGGCTTTACACCCCCCTTCCCCTTGTGCCTCCTCCCTGGGAACCGGTGAGTTATCGGGGTGCTGCCCCGTCATTGTTCTGGGGCACCAGGTCCAGAGTTGGGTGCGTTCTGCGCCGGTATGCCGATCTGCGGGTTCTGCTGAGCCCTCAGTATGTGACCCATATCCCGCGCCATGTTTTGAACCTGGCGCTCTAACTGGGAAACCCGCTCAGGCTGATACGGGGCCCTGTTTTCTCCCCTGGGCTGATCCCGGGAAGGGTAGCTGTCCCTCCTCTGGTAATACCCCGGGTTGGGAAGATTTGGGTACCCCTCCACCCTTGGCCTCCCCTCTCCCGGATTCAGTGGTCTGGGCTCAGGGAATTGGGGAAAGAAGGATGGATGGTTTTGGGGCTGAAAGTCGGGTGGATATCTGGGGAAAAAGTTCTGCCCAGGGTTTGGTAAATTTCTGCCCTCCTGTGGGAAGTTTGGAGGGAAGTTCCCTGGGTTAGGTGCTTGGCTGGATCCCCCCCCTTGGGCTGGAGGAGTCCACACATAACCCAGGATGGGTCGATTTCCCTTGTAACGGGGACTTACATAATCAGGAGAGCGAGGGACCCCATTTGTGGGGCTGCCTCCCTGGCTCCCTGTCTGTGACTGGCCCGAGGACCTTCTGGGCCTAGCATTATTAGGTGCAGGTAGGTTTTTAGGCCCCCCCATCTCCAAATCTAAAACGGGGGTGACCTTTACCTCTCCCACCTTGGCGGCAGCAGGGGTGCTGTTGGCTTTGGGGTTTTTCTGGGCATTACTTTTGCTATCTACCGGTTTCTGCACCTCATAGATCCGGGTAGCCTGTTCAATGACCCAGTCTAAAGATCTTTTCTCGTGAAAATCCCTCACGAGCTGGGTCATTATGTATTTGGGCAAGGCATGAAAAAATGTATTAATGAATTCTCTACTGTCTGTGCGCACCCTTCTGGTGGTCTGCGCAAAAGCACGCTTTAACTCCTGCACAAATTCTTGTGGGGCCTGATCCTCCCCACATTGTAAATTGTAGGCTGCCTTGCGAGCCTCTTGAGGATTTCTATGAATGGAAAAATGTTTCAAGATGGCCGCCTTATAGGTGGACCATCTTAAATGATTTTGGTCCTCCAGCCCCGCAAAGAAACTGGAGTATTCCGGGGAGAAGGTCCACTTTACATATTGAATACAGCTTTGGCTGTCCTTCAAATGGAAAGTCTCCATCATTTGCTCAAACAACTCTAAGTGCTCCCAAACAGAGTACTTAGCATTCTTATGGTAAGGCGTGATGACGCTCCTGATCGCCTTAATCTGCTTTAAGGGGTCCTTAAGCAAGGCCCTTTTTGCCTTATTGGCCTTTTTAGTTCGGGTAACCCTTGTCCATTCCTCCTCTGACTCAGAGGCACTGCTCCCAGAGGTTCCTGTCTGCTCTTCCAGGTTTTCCCGGATTCTGCGAGCCTGGGAATGGCTGGCAGAATGTGGGGACCTGGTCTCCTGTGTCCTGCGCAGTTCAGAGGAGTCTTCAGATTCCTACTTGCTGCCAGGATTTGATGGGTACCCCCTCCACTGACCTAACTGGGCAGAGGTTTTCAGGATGCCCTTAATGGGCCTATTCTCCTGGGGTTCCCCACTAAATTGCACTGCGCTTGGGTGCCCATACCCGGATGCTCGCCCCTCCATACCTGGGTGGTACTGGCCTATGAGCCCCATACTTTTGTCTGGATAGTAGTCTGCCATCCCGGTGGCCCGGTGCTCATGTGCGCCGGGGAACATGGGGGTGGCAGAGTCCAGGGACTGAGAGGTATGAGGGCCTCTGGTACTAGGGCTCCTGAGGTTATGCTCCGGAGTTTCCCTTTCACAGCGAACCTCATCTCTATCCGCCCCTGCTCCCTGTTGCAATGCAAGAGCCTGCATTTGTGCCTTCAGTTCCTCAGTTAAGGCCTTACTGGACTCTATCAGTCTCTCCTGCATCGCTACCTGTTGTTGGAGCCTATCATTGTGTTGACAGAGGGCCTCATTTTCCCTCTGTGCTTCCTGGTTGGTCCTGGAGAACTGGGCCAGTCTTTGCTGCAGGAGGGTTACCTCCTGAGCTGTGTCCCTATTGGCCTGCTCCTTTCTTGCTAGAGCATCCTCCACCCTCCTGGTGTGCTCTAACAAGTTCTGGTGTTCTTTTTGGAGGTCACCCAGTCCCTGGTGGGCCAGGTGATTTTCTTCCATTTTTCTTTTTAAATGGCAGACTTCCTGGCCTAAGGCGTCTCTTTCCTGACTAAGAGCCTGCATTTGTGCCGCCAGGTCGTCCCTCTGCCTTTGAAAGGCACCAGCTTTCTGGCGTTCTTCATCAAACTCTGCCTGGGTATCCAGGTCTTTCGAAATCAGATTGTTGCTCTCTACCTTCACTCTATCTAGATGACTTTGCAGGGTGGCTACCTGCTCCGTGCATGCCCTGTTAAAGTCTAATTGTTGCTCCAGCTTTTTCTGGCTCTGCAGTAAGGAGTCCAAACTGTCTCGGTGCTCCTTCTGCAGGGCCAGAAATCTAGTATCCTGGTCAGCCTTTTCCTGTTGCAGTATATCCCTGTCCTCTTTTATTTTAATGATATACTGCCTACTGTCATTTTCTGACTCCTGGCTCCTGAGCAGCAGCTCAGATTGGGCCTTCTGTAATGCCAGCAGTTGCCTACTCGCCAGATCTTGGCCTTCAGCACATTTGTCCTGCATGGCTCCCATATGTAAATATAAATATGCCGCTACCCTAACAATCTTGTCGTGTTCATCTTTGGCCTTCGGGGCCATGTATAGTTCACTCAGGGCCACATGTAGTGGACCCTGATCTCTATATATATCTGACCCCGTTTCAGTGACCTGTTGTGTGATTGCCTGCAACCACGCATCCTGGCCCTGTTCGGTCCATTCACCTCTCACAAATAACTTATGTAAGAAGTGCTCTCTGGCTATTTTCATGTCTACTAAGGTCGTCATTCTAGAGATTGGTCTCTGTCCTGACTTACAGAAGTTTGTATTTTATTTTTGCAAAACAGACCTTTTTCTTAGAGCGTTCCTTTGAGAAGTGCTTTACAGCGTAACACAGCGTGTGCTCCGACCGGATATGTGTATCTGGTCAGCTGGCACGCTGTATTAATCTGCACAAATGGTAGATCTAACCCAAACGTCCGGCACGAGCCCCCAATTTGTAAGAGGATTCAATTCAACACTACAGCTAAGTCAACGCCTAGTCTATAATACTGAATGAAAACCCTTATTGATATATCTTTATGTCCAGTTCATGCGTTCTGGATGACTACCCCTATATAACACCCCTCCCTTGGAATCCCCCTGACCCCACTGAGCCAAGAAGTAGTTCTGTTTTGCAAGTTAAAAGGTTTAATTGAGAAGTAAAGCAATATATATCTATATCACGCTTTATAATAAATTAATAATTGGATATCACACTTAATCTGGTATGATAAAGATTACCAAAGGAGAATCTGGCACTAGCACACTTCTTGATAATCACTAAGGAGTTGACATGAAATGGATAAAATAGCAACAATACTTTTATGGTTTCAAATGGATGCAATGTGGAATGAAATGCAGTAAAGAAAATAACTTGATAGGATTTCAGCAAAGACAATGTAATCACTTTCTTGGACAATTCACCCCCCCTTTTATGCAATGCAAGGAAATGGAGGGAAGCACACAGTTCTCAGAAATGCAATCAAATGTGATTCAGTTCACCCCAGCAACTTAGACTACAGAAGTTGAAAACACAGGCCCAAATGCTTTTAAATGTGCTGGTAATGTAGAAAAAAAATATGCTAAAATGCTTTTAATTCCCTCTAGAGGTTTAGGGTGAGTGGTATCTAGTTAATATCAGCTCAGGCTCACTCTAGCAAGGATCTAGGGTGTAACTAGCAGGTTAAACGAATTTTTGGCAACTGAAAGCAAGAAGCTTCTGTTTTCACACGTGGAGAAATGTGCAAATCGTGGCAAAATTCGCGAGTGCGTTTTTCACGATTGCGGCAAAACTATAGGGGTTCGGAATGCGGTTCTAGGTTCGTAGAAAAGCCACGATTCTCAGCTTTCAGAGGAAAGTTACTGCAAGTCTCTAGCACAAACGGTCACGGAGATATGAGCGATTAAATAAAGGTCGTTTTTCAGATTTGAAATTTTAAAGTTAAAAAAAAAAACAAGTGCAGCTTGCAACTAGAAATCACAGGTGACAGCTTTACAAATGACAGTTGACAGTTAGGAGACAGTTCTACTTAGATTAAAATAGGATTGAATTATATTATTTTAACTAAGAGATTGGTTCTGCACAGTTTTCTAGGTACTCACACTATATTCTTGAATGAAATTGGCCACGCCACAGATCTGGTCAGGTTTTAGACTCGCCTCTGGTCTCTGCACTTCACAGTGATCTGGGTCAGCTCTCTCTGGTTCTGCTAACAGGTCAGCTCTACTCTGCTGGTCTGGTCTGGGTCTCTGGTTCTAGATAGATTGAAGTCTCTAGTTTGGCTCTCTGGAGGTTTGATGGAGGTAAGGTATGGATTTTCCCGGCAGAGCTTCCAGCTGCAAATGGATTTGAAGGTCCCTACCTAAGTTTCAGTGGTCCATTTATATGTTCTGCAAGTGGGTGTGTGTGTTGGTCATAACTAAACTTGCCCCTCTCACTTGTCATTGGTCCAGCTTTCCTTTCTCCCCTGATTGGGGGAGCTAAGTTGTGTCAGAGTGATGTCAGCCATTTATGATCTCTTGAAAAAACTCCCCTGTCATCTGTGCACCCAAATCTATATATGATCAAAATACATATTTCACAGTTACACAGTTGTTTGAAATTACATACCCATGTCACATATCACATGAGGTATACTCTGTCCCAAATCTGCTGTTTCTAAGAGCTTGCATTGAGAAATGGCACATATTTCACTTTTTAACGGATTTTGCAATTTCTGACATTGACCCAAATTTACACACATGTGCGCAAGGAGTATGGTCATTAATAGATGAAGTGTCAGATTTTTAACATGCATACATTTAGAGCAATATCCTCTTTTCCGCTAAAACCCCCCTGAACATACCACCGGTTCTAAAAACCTCTTAAAATGTAGGCAGAAAAATCACAAGAATTATGGTATCATTTATAAAATTTTCACATGTCCGCTCTATGAGTTTATTCATCTTTTTAGAGTTATGTTCTGGCCCCAAAGGGGTGTGGTTTCTCTCCAGCACAAGGTTGAATTTCTGGTTTTTCCAGTTCTGCCAAGCCAGCTTGCTCTCACAGGCAGTGCCCCTCCCCTGTGCTTCCAGGAGAAATCTCCATTTACGACTCCCGCCATAAACCATTTGCCTGAGTCAGGACAGGGCTTTGTTCAATTTCCTGCAGAGCCCAGGTAATTCAATCAGGGAAGTGTCATATCCCTTTTGGTGGGAGCAGCAAAAGGGCAGCTAGGCCTGGGAACACAGCTGTGACTCAAGTTTCACTCCTGATGGGGGGTAGTTGGTGGGCAGAATCCAGTTCCTTAAGCCAAGTTTCAGATAAAATGTCACTTTTTGTTCCCCAGTTTCTGCATTCAAATAAAACTAAACATTTTTACATATGCAGCTAGAATGCTGATTCTAAGTTTAAAACTATGACATTTAAACAATTTCAACCTATGTGACACTCAAAAGTAGGTCACTCAGTCAATTTGAACATTTAGATTTGTAGTGTCTTTCAGTCCAAATTTACTTAAATTGCTGAAATCCACAGCTCAGCCAGTCTTGTTATAACCTTCAAGTCACTTCAGAATATAACTTTACATTGGATCCACCTCTCAGTAAGTCTTTCTTTGGCTTGCTTTGGGTTCATTTATTCAGTTTTCTACAAAATCTGGTGGTTTTAAAACGCCGGCTTTTGGATAGTGGTGAGTACTGGTACTGCACCCCTTTTTGGGATTTAAGAAAATGAATTCCCAACAGTTATGGGTTTGCTTTTGGCAATCAGCATTGCCATTCCCAATGGTTTCAGACTACTGTGTGGGTAGTCCAATGGTGGTTTTAGGCAGTGTCCTTCTGTGCCCATAACATCGGCAAAAATGAGTGGCAGCCTATTCTTCATGCATTTCCCTGTGCATTTTCTGGGAAGCTCTGGCCATCATGATGTTTTCCATGTCAGTACTGCACAGTTTTGAGGTAGGGCTCGGATGCATGGGTAAATACATCCCACACTAACCGTTACATTACCTTGCACAATATGAATACTAATCAAACACAGGCTATCAGTCTACAATCCTGTAGTAGTCAAGCAGATGACTATGCACACCACCATGAATGTGCTACAGGTAATCTAGTGCACATAATTGGTGGTGCGTATTCCTAAAGACTTTTCCAACATTATCTTCCGAAGTACAATTCGGCACACCGACGAAACAAATGCTCTAACTTAATTAATTTAGCAGAAACCTCATGCCTCTCAATGCACTCCATCCAAAGGGCCTTATGTTGCGTCAAATATGCCATAGGGAATCACTTTGTATTCATTTCAAATTGCTTGTGGGGGAGCACCAAGGTTTCCCCGGCATGCAATTTTATCCAATCACAAATTGAAGTGCAAACATGAAGACACGTTCACTGTCTCTTTCATTAATAAATAAATACAAAAATAACTCCTGAAAACTATCCTTTAGAGACTGCATTTATTAACGGATTCCTATGGAATCTGCCTTCTCCTTAGCATGTGCAACTCCCAGGTGCACTCCATAATAATCGATTTCTTTTACGCCGCATAGAAATGTCTTGCAGGTGTAAAACGAAGTGGAAGAGAAAAGTATGGCAGTGGAAGGTATGGCAGAGTTGTTAACTGTGCTCCTTGCCCTTATTGGTATAATAATTATGCCTCAACAAATTCACATCTGTTCCTTGCACTGAAGTCCTTTTAAAAACTAGCATTTGCAAGGCCAACAGTTTTGCCTTGTGTATAGGAATTAGGTTGATGTAGGAAATAATATGGTAATGGCATGGGAAGGAAGGAAGGAAGGAAGGAAGGAAGGAAGGAAGGAAGGAAGGAAGGAAGGAAGGAAGGAAGGAAGGAAGGAAGGAAGGAAGGAAGGAAGGAAGGAAGGAAGGAAGGAAGGAAGGAAGGAAGGAAGGAAGGAAGGAAGGAAGGAAGGAAGGAAGGAAGGAGGGAGGGAGGGAGGGAGGGAGGGAGGGAGGGAGGAAGGAAGGAAGGAAGGAAGGAAGGAAGGAAGGAAGGAAGGAAGGAAGGAAGGAAGGAAGGAAGGAAGGAAGGAAGGAAGGAAGGAAGGAAGGAAGGAAGGAAGGAAGGAAGGAAGGAAGGAAGGAAGGAAGGAAGGATTCCAACAAGTCTGTAGCACAATTGAAATTAGTTAATGAAATCAGCCATGGCTATCCTGAATTCAGAATGAATGTATGTATTTAATCATTTATACATTTGTATAGCACACTAAACCTGGAGGCATCTGGGCGCAGGCTTGCGGAGGTAGGGAATACTTACATACATACATAAGGTTACTGGTTTGATAACTTGCGTGAGGATGTGATACATACATGCATACTTTTCTTCTGCACAGTGGCCTGCAGTCACTGGGGTGCTCCTGATGTATTGCCACGTGGTAGAGGGAATTGCTACTCACAAGTAATTTTGAAAATACATCGACCTAGTCCAATGATTCCATCCTATTAAATTTAAAACCACATTTATCCGCTTATCATTTTCCTTACCCAGGTATGGCCTTAGATGACAGAAAACCGAGCAGGTTCACATTTCCATGCAAACTGTCCTAT
Source organism: Ambystoma mexicanum (assembly GCF_040938575.1). NCBI lineage: Eukaryota > Metazoa > Chordata > Amphibia > Caudata > Ambystomatidae > Ambystoma > Ambystoma mexicanum. The sequence continues at coordinate 996,145,008 of NC_090932.1, forward strand.
ACTCAGGTCCGTTAACCATTTGGTGAGGCTCATAAGGGTAGGCTCAAATGCCCATCTAATATGCTCCTCCAATTCTGTTTATGCGGTCACCACACAGCGATCTTTCCTGGGCAGACAAGGGAGTCGGTGGCAGACAACAAAATGTGTCTCCAAAAGGCACGTAGTGGGAGGGAGGCAGCAGCCAAGGACACTGCCCCTTCCCTTCTCCTCCTTCCCCCTCCCCCTAACTCAAACCCTACGCCATAAATCCCTTCACCTACCCCCTTCTATACCCTCCCTCACCCTCCCACCTTGTAAATAGTTCTACTTATTGTTCTAATGGCCTGTTCATGTTTGTAAATATGCTTCTCTCACTTTTGTACATGTTGTTATATTGTGAAGCGATTTGGCTTAAAGCGCTATATAAATTCAATAAACATAAACATAAACATGTGGGGGAACTAATGTGTGATTACATGGCACCACACTATTCAATCCGACATTTTAGAATTCGATAGTTCGTGCTGAGGTGTAATCACGTATACCTGTAATCAACAAGCAAAAGAGCCCGTATCCATGACTGCCTGCCAAAACATTTGTTTTCCATTATCAAGCCAAGCAAAATCACCAATGCTACACTGTAAACAAAAGTCAAATTGTAAGAAAAGTGAAAAAGTTACACAGAAATTAAGAAACAAATAATTTTATAGAAACGCAAAAAGAGATCATTTCACAGTAATGAGGAAAAATATAAGTCCTCTCAAATGTGGAAAGGAATCATTCTGTGGAAATGCGAAATGAAATAAAAACTGTAAAAAATTCACAAATGAAACACTGAGGAAACCAATTACCCAACATATCTACAATGGGTGAACAATCGCACATTCAATCTGAATACAAAAGTCAACCGTAATAAAACATGTTGACAGTAAATCTAACCAATTGTAGTTAAACAAAATCTGCCCTTCAGAAATGCGGTTGTACCAATACAACAATACCCCCTTCCCAAAATGACTTGTCAACGATTTCAAAATAATGCTACGGCATGCTTTAAAAAAGCCATACAAACCTAAAAAATGATATGGAACACATTACATATCAAAAAGGTCAGTTGAACAAACGATTTTAACACGTCAGCACACAATTTGAAAGTAAGCAATGATAATACATACAAAAAAGAACACACTCATTTGGTCTGATGTCGCACACAAATAACATGTTGTTTTCGTAAAAGTATTACAAGTACAAACCTATTGATCCACAACTTGCTTCCAAATACATGTCATTAACCTAAACCTCATTAGGTCCGATCGAATCACTTTCACTTAGCTATACTCCTAAAAAAACACACACACTCATCCAATCACAAAAACAACAGCATCATTCAATACTAATCAAAAACAGAGATTGACAAAACCAGGAAGAACTGGTTGAATAGGAATTCATATTTATTTTATCAGATAATTACTGTTCACTGGCATTCTCTTCCACCATGTATACATGTCTCTATGTTGCTCCCTCCTACACCCTTAGCACCACTCTATAAACTATAGTATTAATACATTGAATGAATGCAGTAAATGATAAAGATGGTTGTTCCTAAAGGGGTGCATGGATGTAGTGCATAGGCTGTGTGGAAGTAGTGTATGGGAAGTATGGGTGTACTGTATGTAGTGGATGGATGTAGTGCAAAGAGTGGATGCATTTATTCTAGAGAATGAAATCGGTGTATGTACTGTGTAGGGTTGGGAATTCACTGGGTATAGTGGATGGATTTGTGCAGGTTGGATAGATGCAGTGCAGTTGGTGATTGGAGGCAGTGTGTATGTTAGACAGCTAGAATCTGTAGGTGTTGTATATTGGGTGAATGAATGTGGTGCATGCGGTTGGTGAATACATTGCATGCCAAAGATGGACCAAGTGCATAAATTGAATGGATGTAGTGAAAATGTTGAACTGATGTTGTGGTTAGGTGGCTGGATGCAGCGCAGTGCGCGGATAAAGGCCTTACAATGGGTGGTTAAATGCAACGCGTGGGATGCATGTATTTTCTGAGCTGAACATTTGGATCTGCTGCAAGACATGATGTAATGTACATGAATGGATAGAATAATTTGTATTTTATAGATAGAGATGAATGTGGTCCCGTAGATGATCACTAGGCCATTGATGAAATGGGATATTATACATGTCGCACACACATGGGTAATTGTGATGGTGACAGAGAAGGGGGCTATACTAATGCCGAGACATGTATTTCTTCTGCCTTTTTATGACTTAGGACTGGGATGCAGAGCGTGTTCTGAAATATACAATGGAAACCTGTGGAATCAGCAGGTAATGTATGTTTTATTCTTAAATATACCACCCCCACTCATACGCCTTCAGTCCTCTAGTCTATCACTACAGCCGATTATTAAATGATTTCCTTTATTATATCATGGTATTAGAAGAGGTTTGCATTTTGCTGCCATATATAGTCCTTTGGTGATGGAATTTTGCCAGGTGTCTATTTAGTCCAGAGTAAGTGTAGCCCCCAACATAAGGACACCTCCTTTCTTCGATTACCATGGTCGAGGTGTAGCTCTATTTCGCTGACCACCTAGCCCTTTCTTATGCCCCCTCCCCTCCAGGGAAAAGCCTTGGCAATGCTTTGCAAGAACCATTCTACTGTTGTCTCGATAATAAATCCTCAATCAGAAGCATTCAAGGCACCTTCTACGAACCTTTGGCAAATTCTCCAGAATTCCAGGTCTGTGCACCAAGTGTTTGCTTTGTCTCTTATGCAAACAGTTATGCACGTACATTGGATTCACCAACAGCAATATGCACCTTCACTATGCACCTTCATTGTTGTCATTCGATTTAATTGTGTGCATACTGATTTTCAAGGGTTTTCATTCAATTTACGCGCAGGATCATGCAAATCCACTGTTTTGGTGCACAGCATTCCAATTGATGCAAGCACATATTGGTTCACTTTCAGAGTGTGCACCACATACAGCAGGAATGGGTGTGACAGCTCAAAAAAGCACGAACCCCTAGAATGTTCACCAGTTCATTCAACCAGTCTGAACCTTCTGGGTTTTCCTAAATCCTGAGATAAGGTCTACTAGGTTTGAACTTGTGTCTAGATAAAGGCAGGGGAGTAGAAACTGGTGGTTGATGTTTGAGGAGGAAGGAGCAGCTCTGGCTACTTTGTCAAAACTGATAATTGGGCCTCAGTAGAGATAGAGAATTTTTTTTTTTAAAGGGTTGGGACATAAGTTTTGTAAGTACTGTGCTGGATTATCCATTAGGTTAAGTAAGCATTGGCCTAATGGCCCCATTCATTTACGAGGCCCGACGACCACAAATCTAAATACAGCAGTCCAGAAAATTAAAAATGTATTGGGAGATAATTTGTAAAGGGGGGGGGGCGTGACATTTCGACTGCCTCCACTGGGTTTAATCCGGCACTGTATAAGTAGGTCAGAATTCCAAACCTGTAGGTGTCACAGCATGCCAAAGCATGGAGAGCACCAATTGCATTTTCTGGACACAGGTGAACACGAAGACAGTGTTAGGAACACAGGCAATTTGTGGGTAGGGAGAAAACCAAGGCAGTGAAAACTGTTGCTGGGTCCATGAAGTACAATAATACCATGTATTTCGGTTCACCCCTATAATAAGGGGAACAGTAGTTACAATAAGTGGTCAACTTTAATTAGAAATAGAATTTCACATGTAGATCCACATTCATTGAAAGTAGTAAACACGCCCTGTGTAGATTGCTGGGATGCACACACAGTGACCCAGCCAAGCATAAAGGTTCAGGCTGAGGACAATCTATTAGAATGTGGGAGCAGATTGAAATCTGTGCTGCAGACAGAGCACATGCTGTTTTAGTTTGGTTTGACAAATATTAGACACTCAGATATAGCAACACAGAAAAAGCAACACATGTTTTAATGTTTTGGTTGCAGAGGTTATAGATAGGGCAGAATTATAGGCCTTGTGTTTAGTTGTTGTAGCCATAGTGATGTAGTGTAGTGGGATGTGCAGGAAGAATTGAAATAGGCGGAAGTTGGAGTCAGCAAGGTAGTGTGGTAGAAAGCGAGTTCAGTGTGCTAACTTAGCAGAAGTGTCACCATTTTGGATGGGAAGGCCTAGAACACAATGAACAGAAGAGAACAAAGGCCTTGGTGTGGAGCTGTGGCTCTGGTAGCTCAGCTCTAAAAACAAATCCCCTTTTACCGTTCCCAAAGAGAGACGCCGCAGTCAGAGCCACCCATGTTGTGCAGATAAGCATTCTTTTTTTGAAACTTTCTTTATTGAGTTTTAATTGTCGACAAACACAGAAGGTAATACAGACATTCCATGTGAAATAGATTGGAAAACAAACTCAGTTAATACAACAAACTCGATCCCGCTGCACCCCCCAAAACAAAGTGTCAAACCAAACCAACACTTTTTCAATGGAGACCACAAGTGAGCAAGTCACACAATGAGCGAGTTCAGCTCTTTCCACTTTGTGCGATGGGATTCTGGAAATCGTGACCCGTAAATATGGGGGGGCACATCATTACACTGAACCCCTTGGGGTGCTGGGGTGTGAATGGTCCTGGGCGCGAGTTGCTTAGCTTCTATATGGTACCCAGTAATTTGTAGGCTTACTGCCCTCTGGGAGTGATGCAATGTGCAGGGATTCTCTCTTCTCGCACATGTGCATACTGTTAAACCTTTCCTGGTGAGAGGGTGCCCTAGCCTGTCTCCTGGTTCTAGAAATCAGGGACCTGGCCACAACTGACGCCATTGCCACTAGCTTCAGCTCGCTCTTTGGGCCCGGGTTAAAAAGGGGCATACTTCGGGGCACATAGATTACACAGGCTATGTGAAATAAATCAGCGATATCGGATCTGTAACTAGTGCATTGATGGGACCTGGCCAGGTAAAAACTATGGAGTTTGGCTGGCGAGTAGTATACCTGGTGGATACATTTGAAGTGGATCATCCGGAACCGACCATACATGGAGCTAGTACGGATTTGCGCACAGATTTGCTTCCATTGGTTATCAGTGAGCACCCTCCCCAGGGAGATATTCCACTTAGCTCTAGACTTATGGGTGGGGTGCATCCTCTGGGCTCAGATACATTTATATAGAGATGATGGAAGGTTAGACCCGGAGGGGGGATTAGTGACATACTGAAGTATTGGAGAGGGGGGAGGAGGTATCGGGCAGATAGCCCATTTGCCCTAAATCACTTCCTGTAATCGTAAATACAATAATTGAGTAACCGCCGTGCAATCCCCCCTACCCTTCAGATCATCCCAGATGATAAATCGTCCCTCCTGTAGAAGATCACCTAGTTGGCTGATCCCCAGTCATTCGAAGTGCTGCCTAAAAATAAGCTCATGAGTGAAGGGGAATCCTTTGGCTCGATATAGGGATGTGGGGGGAGTACCAGCTCTCTTGAGCAGTGTCCTGATGCAACAATTTCCAGGCTCTCAAGGTGTTGGCCACTGGCTTTACTACGGCCTTCCCCCTGTTCATTGCCGTGTCCCAGAGCAGCCCCTTTACGTCAGTCGGGTAGGTTGTGACTTTTCCAAGGAGGATATTCGGAAGGTCAGGGGAAGGGGCCCGTGCAGACAAATATTGATTGAATCCAGCTTTGGGCCTGAATGCAGTGGGATTGGAATGCTAGTTAGAAGACGAGCAGGAAGGGATGTGCCCTTTGAAGGAAACACCCATGAGAATAGGGCATGAGGGTCTTTGATGGCAATGGGCCATACAAAGATTTAGAACACTACTGCAATCACCCTAGAACGGTCACCCCATATGAATCAGACCTAGACACACAACCTAAGCAAATACATCCCTGAAATTCAGACTAGAGAGCAGTGCCCTGGTCCCGTCATCCTGGGCACCTGGGGTTGGAAGGAGATAAGGAGAGCCATGTCTGGAACAACTTGTGATTCAGGATGGGAGGAGAGGAGGTGATGCAATACATTTAGGCCTATTGTTTTATCGAAGCAGAGTTAGCCATGCCAGGTTACTTTGATTTCATCTCGGGCAGGGGGGTGCACATCAAGTGAGATTTCAATTTAAGAACCCATCAATAAAGAGTGCCCACCAATCACGTACCTTTCCTCTCTAACCGACCCTCCCAGGTCCAACTTGGGACCTTCCTCTCCGCTATCATTTTCTCTACCTGTGGTGTCCCCCAGGTGTCTAAGCACTCTCACTGGCTGTTCAACCTATACCTGGTACTTCTTGCCCACTGCATTGCTGCTCTCTGCCCTAAATTTCAGTGATATGCAGACAACACTCAGCTCATTTTCAGGCTACCTTCAGCCACCTCTTCTCCGTCTCTCATCTCTGACTCTTTGTCTGCTATCCAGGAGTGGTGTGCCGCCAATGACCTCTGTCTTAATGGTTCCATGTGTTAAAATCGGCAATTGCAGCAAAAAGTCTGTGGTTTTGTCACCGCAATCCATGTAAAGTATGCAGGGGACACCCCCACAACCCCTGCTCCCCTTAAATGGTGTAATGGGGTATACCTTTAATGTGTCAAACCACTGGATTTTTGCTGCATTTTTTTGTTCAGGCTTAATGCCAGTAAGACTGAGATTCTCCTCATCGGCACACCGGCTCCTTCCTTTCCTGTTGCTCTCTGGCCAGCCGTTCTTGGCCCTCCTCCTGTTTCAACCTGTGAGGCTAAAAACCTCGGTTTGCCATTGACTCCACACTCTCCTTCTCTCCTCACATCTAAGTCTCTAAGAAGTCACACTACCAGATGCACCTTCTCAGAGGTATTCTACCTTTCCTCTCCTTCCCCCAGAAGCTCACTGTCTCCAAAGCTCTGGTTCTCTCTAGACTGGATTACTGCAACAGCCTCTTTCTAAATCTGCCTTCCTCTACTCTCCGCCCTCTGCAACTCATCCAGAACAGGACTGTGGGACTTGTCCTTTGCATCAAGTCCAGGGATCATATCTCTCCAGGACTGAAATCTATGCACTAGCTCCCAGTGGCTGTGAGGATCAAGTTCAAAACCCGCTGCATTGTCCACAAGGCCTTCTGGGGTCTATGGTCCTCAATAAGTTCAACACTCTCTTACTACATATCTTCCTTCTCGAGCTCTTCGCTCATCCGCCTCCAACTCCCTCAGGGTTAGTCACTTCTCCAAGCAATGAGTTGGTGGTAGATCACTTTCTGCGGCTGGGGCTTCCCTCTGGAACAGCCTCCCTTCCTCCCGGAAACTTGAGGAGAACCATCTTCAGTTCCGGAAGCACCTCAAAACCTTTCTCTTTGCTTATGCCTTTTCTCCTCCTCCTCCTCTCCCCCTGACCTCCTGGCTGAAACTGAATCTGCCCTGGTTACCTGCCCACCCTCTGATCTGGGGCCCAATCCCTTCCCGAGCCAGTCACACACACCTGCACTGCCTGCCTGGCACCCCCCTCTCCGCTCTTGGGGACTGTTTCTGTATCCCTTCAGTCCCACTACCAGCACTTGACACCTTATGTCTGCACTTACCTCTGCACTTGCCCTCTGCTGGCTTTACTTATTGTTATTATTCTATTCCCATGTACTGCACTGTCCCTTTCCCCCTCCCTCTGCACTTTCCACTTTTCCCCATCCCATGCACTTGCGAAATCTGAATAACACCTGGCCTAGTATGTTTGTTGTCTGTCCTCCCCTTGCTCCGCCTCCCTTGCCGTGTCGCGACTTGAAACACTTGTGTATAGGTGCGTTATAAATGCCATATAACATCATACCTGGGTTCGACAGTGATGATCTAGGGGACCACATGTCTAGGGGAATGTGTTTAGACTAGGTGCGGTCTATCGGTCAAGGGACTATGGGGGGATTAGCATGTTTTATAGCTGGTGGGATTATGTTGCTCTCATATTTATGCATAGTATTGTTCATTCATGGTTTTGCCACTATATATCCTGCAATCCCTTGAGATAAATGAGCTCCATGCTAGTTCGGTTCACGGGACCATCTGAGACCTTTTTGCATGTAATAAACCTTTTTTCCCTTGTAAAGAGATGCAGTGACTATTTGACTTTCTTGGATTATTTTTGTGAGCGGTTTTTGGGTGCCTTCCCTTTCAATTTACTTGAGTAAATATTGGGGGTCATTCCGAGTTGGGCATTGGGGGTTTAACGGCACCGGTAAGGATGCCGGTGCCGTTAAACCCCTACCGCCACATTCTGAGGTCCCTTAGCGGGTCCTGCAAAGAATGTCTGGTCAGACCAGACGTTCTTAGCGGGTCCCGCTAGGGGACACGGGCGCTAATAACGGGCCCGCTATTTGCGGGCCTGTAATTAGCGCCTTCCCCATTCCCATTGAGCCCTGTGGGGGCACAAATGGGAATGGGGAATGGTTTTCAGAATGTGGACTTACCGGGTCCTCCAAGGTTGGAATGACCCGGAAAGTCCCCATTCCGCCTACCCGGACCGGACCCGGGTTTGGAGGCAGCCATGGTATGGTGCTACCTCCAAACTCGGAATGACCCCCCATTGTCTTTGTATTCTTATTTACACTGCTGCACCTGTGTCGCCTAAATACTTACTATGCAGGTAAAAACTAGTATATAACCAATAATATAAATTGCCAAAGGTGTTCTGCAAATATATTCAAGGTAAGTCAGCACTGAAAAGGGACTTCATTTAAACTGCCACAACTGGCATTTCCAATCTAGCGGTAGCCATTTTCGAACAGTATCTTTAAATATAAATGTTAGGGCAAATAACTCAATCAAAACTCAATATTCAAAATAACATTTTTTTAACGTAAATATTAGTCTTATTTGTTTCTAATCTTTATAGTGTAATATGATAATGCAGCAACCAGTAAAGTACTTTCCTAATCAATGTATAGCTATCTCACTATATTTAAATTTACATAATATGAATGATGTTGCATAACACATGCATAGTTAAAGGTTTAAAACATATATTTGTTGCATTCAAGTGTTCCAGTATTGCTGTCCAAGTCATTATGGTCAAATTAGAACATAAATAATATGACCAACACGATTCAGTTTCATATGATATGGTATACACCCAGCGCTAAACCTACACATCATAAACAAATATGTAATACACTACTTTTCTTTAATCCTGAATCAACCACCTGGAAGAAATGCATCTGGCTAGATGTGTTTTGTCTAAATGTTCTTTCTTCGTCAGCCCTTCTTTAATTAGATTTCCCTCTTTCCATTGCAACAAATAGATGCCTTCTCCTTGATGACATTGCTGATGGTGGACTGCTAATGGATACTTCTTGTCCTTTATCGTGATCGCTCAAATGTGTACACACATCTTGTGTGTCTCAATTGTCTGATGGGCCATTTTATGTAAATTATCTTGCACACACAAATAATCATATACACCTCAAAACATGGTTACATGTATTACATCATTTCATTGTATACACATTTCCATCTGTATTTTATACTTGCGTTATTTTGTCTAATGCATATGTACACATACAGCATTAACCACACTGAAAATAAAAACTTTTGGTAATTTTCCCAAACATGTTTTTGTTCTTTGTCCTTTGCAAGTGATTTGAGCACAGTGGAATTTGTAAATGACATGTGGTTAATCACTGATGTATGCTTTAATATCTCGGTCTGATTATAACAGATTCCAATATTTTTTCAACATATTGTACATGTTGTATTTGTTGAAATTGTAGCAAGTAATTAATGGCATATTGTCTGTTGCATTTCTATTTTCAGTCCTTGATTTAATTTGTTCATTCATTCATTTTGACATCAGCTATCAGCTATCAGCCATCAGCTATCAGCCGGCTCCCAACCTCCACTCTGCCACAGCCGAACAGCTTTTTGTGCCAAGACACAATCGTGACCGGGTTGGCAGCCGGGCCTTCTCAGTCGCTGCAGAAGTTCTGTGGAATAGTCTCCCACTTGCCATTAAAAAGACCTCTAACTATCTGGAGTTTAGAAGAGGGTTAAAACCCATTTATTCTGATGCATCCAGGCTTCTGCTCTCTCTCTCCTCAGTGCCATGATGCCTTTGGGCGACCGTGCGCTTTATAAGATAACATAACATAACATAACATATATATATATGTTCCTTCCCCTGATTTGAGCAAAGTAGAATATCATTCATTTGAAATTTGAGCTTCAAGGGTGCCACGTACAGACAACGGGGGTAATTCATAGAATTCAGCGCACAAGTGGTGCACGCGGCTGGTGCACAGTGTGCGTGTCCAACAGTCTGCGCCAGCCACGTGCGCCAAAATCCATTTCCGTGCACAGCGTATTCATGGATTTTAACATCCATTACCAGCCGTGGCGCAGAGTGGCTCAGCGACCCTGCAGCAGCGTCAGTTACGTCCCCAACCCCTCCCCATGCGCCATGAACAGCGCATAAATCCAGTACATGGCGCACAGGCCAGTGGACCAGCATACAGGCCCCCAACCACGAAAACGCCTGTAAAACTCCCCGCGCACCCCTCCGAATACACGTACCCCGCTGCGTGGGGAGAATCACACGCGATTGGCCCTGTGCGAGCGGGGTACATGTATTACTGGGGTTCACGGAGAGTTCCAAACACGATTGGCCCTGTGCGAGCGGGGTACGTGTATTTTGGGGGTGCGCGGGAAGTATCACACGTAATTGGCCCTGTGCGTGTGGGGTACGTGTATTTCGGGGGTGCGTGGGAAGTTTCACATGCGATTGGCCCTGTGCGAGTGGGGTATGTGTATTTCGGGTGTGCGCGGGAAGTTTCACATGCGATTGGCCCTGTGCAAGCGGGGTACGTGTATTTCGGGGTTGCGCGGGAAGTTTCACACGTGATTGGCCCTGTGCGAGTGGGGTACGTGTATTTTGGGGGTGCGCGGGAAGTTTCACACGCGATTGGCCCTGTGCGAGTGGGGTACGTGTATTTCGGGGGTGCGTGGAAAGTTTCACATGCGATTGGCCCTGTGCAAGCGGGGTACATGTATTTCGGGGGTGCGCGGGAAGTTTCACACGTGATTGGCCCTGTGCGAGTGGGGTACATGTATTTCGGGGTGCACAGGAAGTTTCACACATGATTGCCCCTGTGCGGGCGAGGTAAATGTATTTCGGGGGTGCGCAGGAAGTTTCACACGCGATTGGCCCTGTGCGAGCGGGGTACGTGTATTTTGGAGGTGCATGGGAAGTTTCACACACGATTGGCCCTGTGCAAGCGGGGTACGTGTATTTCGGGGGTGCACCGAAAGTTTCACACGCGATTGGCCCTGTGCGAGTGGGGTATGTGTATTACTGGAGTTCGCGGGAAGTTTCACACGCGATTGGCCCTGTGCAAGCGGGGTAAGTGCAGCCCACACCACAGGGGACTACCCAGCACCCCTGGTCATGTCCCGCACACAGCCCATCCACCATGGGCATGCCCCCCAGCCAGCCCACATGTCACCTTGCACTAGTGATCACCAACTCATGTCCCCCAGCACCCCCACTCCCCAGCAGTGAGGGGCACCTGCCAGCAGGCCCTGACTCAAGTCCCCCAGCACCCCCACCTCCCACCAGTGAGGGGCACCTGCCAGCAGGCCCCGACTCATGTCCCCAGCACCCCCACCCACCCAGCAGTGAGCCTCAGGCCCCGACTCATGTCCCCCAGCACCTCCACCGACCCAGCAGTGAGCCTCAGGCCCTAACTCATGTCCCCCAGCACCCCCACTCACCCAGCATTGAGCCTCAGGCCCTGACACATGTCCCCCAGCACCCCCACCCACCCAGCATTGACGGGCACCTGCCAGCAGCCCCCGACTCATGTCCCCCAGCATCCCCACCCCCCAGCAGTGAGGGGCACCTGCCAGCAGGCCCTGACTCATGTCCCCCAGCACCCCCAACACCCAGCAGTGAGGGGCACCTGCCAGCAGGCCCCGACTCATGTCCCCCAGCACCCCCACCCCCCAGCAGTGAGGGGCACCTGCCAGCAGGCCCCGACTCATGTCCCCCAGGACCCACACTGAACGAGCAGTGAGCCTCAGGCCCTGACTCATGTCCCCCAGCACCCCCACCCACCCAGCAGTGAGCCTCAGGCCCTGACTCATGTCCCCCAGCACCCCCACCCACCCAGCATTGACAGGCACCTGCCAGCAGGCCCCAACTCATGTCCCCCAGCACCCCCACCCCCCTGCAGTGAATGGCACCTGCCAGCAGGCCCCGACTCATGTCCCACAGCACCCCCACCCACCCAGCATTGACGGGCACCTGCCAGCAGTCCCCGAATCATGTGCCCCCCCACATGACATAAAGATGCACAATCATGGACCACATCTCCACCAAAATACCACAGCACGCCAACCCAGTCTTGAGACGCAATGATTTCCCAATCCACCCCACACTGACATGCCTATCTCAAGACACAAACCAAAAGTCAACTATATACATCAACACATGTCTGTCACACACACACACTGGTTGGCATTGATTGTGTAAACCCACATTTTCACATGCATGAACTCAAAGAGCGAAATACACACATGGAAGTAAAATTTCAAAATTTATTATGGACAAAAATAAAGCAATCAAATGAAAGCATAAAAAAATTTCAAACATGAAATGAAAAGCATGTCCAAAAGATGAATACATGAAAAGTATAACCAATCCAAAGAAATCCAAAAGAAAAATAGTCCAAACTCTCCCTCCACCAAAGCAAAACCAAAGGAAACGTAAAAAGTAAAATCCATTAATCCATGGTGAAATCTAAAGAAAAAGTTCCGATAAATCCATTGTCCAACTATGTACAATCAATTGTCAAGGGTCCATGATCCCAACGAAAGAACAGAAACCCATGAAAAAAACTACCTAATAAAAAAATGATATACAAATGTGTGTGGGGCAAAGTCCAAACACCCCAAAATAAAGGAAAACGAAAATGAAACCTAACACTAAACTATATACAATGGCGGCAGGCTAGTCCGATGGTTCACTTTCCAATTTACCGGCCCAGGATATCATCGAACTCCTGCTCAATGTCCTGGAGGCGGTCCTAGGCGGTCTTCCATGGCCCCGAGGGTTCGCAGGGACGATGCCATGCTAGACTCCAACTCCCTGAGAATAGCCCCGAGGCACTCGGCCCGCCTCAGTGCTCTAGGCATGGAGTTCTCCGCCCTAACCATTGTGAGCCATGCCTCTTCTGCCCGCCGCCGCTCCGCATCTATACGCCGGCCCAACCGCAGCCACACGGAAGACACACCCATACCAGGGTCCTCCTGCCCTCTGGCCGATGCCTGGCCTCTGATGTCGATGGCCCCGAGCCATCATTGCTCCCACCTAGAGCCTGCTGCTGCTGCTGCTGTCCATGTGCCCTGTCCGATGATGCCTGCACATCCTCCATCAGCTGGTCTCCAGTTGTTGTGGTGTCCACCCCTGCTGGACCGCCGACTCCCGACTGTTGCAGGGATGGGTTCTCCACCAAGCTGGATGTGTTGGTCAAGCCAAGTCCACAGGGGGCCCTGGTGGATTCTGGACCGGAAGACGGCAGGAAGAACAACTGGTGCATAGTCTCCACAGAGGAGGAGAGGTCCGCCAGAGTGCGCGACACATGTAGGAACCCACCGACCAGGGTCCATCCCAACAGTGCCACGTCGTGACGCTGCTCTTCATGATGGCGTGCATGCTCCACCCCGGAATCACGCACGTCATCACGAATGTCAAGCGTGCGCAATGCGACACCATTCAGGACGGAGCCCATACATTCATGGGACCCCTCGTCCGCAGGTAGTGGAGAGGCAGATGACGTGGCACTCCCCCCTACCTGCAGACGGGCCTGGGACGGGACATCCCTGCTGGTGCATGGTGGTGCAGTCACAGGGTCAAGGACAGCAACATGCACAGGCCTCTCCGTGGTGACCTGTGCTGCCTCCTGACCCTGGCCCTGGACTGCACCACTTGCATCAGTGGTACTACACCCACCAGGCCCCATGTGCGGCTTAGTGGCGGGCTCCTCCTCCTCGGTGGAGACCACCAACCTGGATGTCTCCACACTGTCTTCGCCATTGCAAGCCCCTGTGGGGGCTTCCGCTACAGCCGTAGTGGCAGACGCGGCACCAGTCCCCTCGCTCCCGGATGATGGCAATTCCTGGGAGGGTGGCTGGGCCTTGCGTCGCCGCCCGGTGAAGGCATCCCCGCCGCTTGGCTCCACAGCGCCGTCTCCGCCCTCTTCTTCACTTGACGCTGCGTAGAGGGAGACATAGAACACAAGCATCAGGGTACAGTACAATATTCCCCTAGACAGGAAGCAATAACACATGAGTGGCACTGTTAAATGTCACTTCCATCCTGTCCCTCCACAAAACATGGGTGAATGCACACAACACACATGCAGAAACAGGCATGGCGCCTGCAATCAACATCAGCATCAATGTACAAGGGCCTCTTTTAACCAAAAGGGTGTCTTCAAACTCACATGCATCATGGCTCACACTGATCCCATGCACACACATCACCGGAGGGTCATGCATCATGGCTTGTACACCGCAGACACAGTGTATAGACACAGTGGATACAACAGTGAATCTACACATCATCACAGACAAGTGTCATGCATCCATGGCATTTCAAAGTCACACACACACTTCTCAGACACACACACACATGTGTACCATACATGTACATGAGAGCAGCACCCATCTCTCACCCCGCCTCCATGTCCAAGAACAGAGACTGGCATGCATTCATGTGTGAATTCCACATACAGCTCCCCATGTTGCATTGGAACACATGCACCATCCATGTGGTTCACACATTACTGGTCTCACATGCATGACCATGATGTCCTGCACACACATCCATACATGGCCTATGTCACACATACAGGCAAGTATCAGACTACCAGCACACTGCAACATGCCCTGTATCACACAGCAATGCTTGGCCACTTACCGCTAAAACTCCAGACTGGTCTGCCTTTGAAGGATCTGGGCGTGGAGCGCTGGGCCTACGCGTTCCAAGACCCTCATCTGGATGTTGCTCATGCTGACCCGGCACCCCTCTGCATCCTCTACCTTCGCGAGGCACCGGGCCTTGTAGAGGGTCCTGGACCTGGAGTCCTCCCAGCGCTTCCGGACGTGCTTGATGTCGCGGGTTGCCACCCCCTCCGCGTGGATGGCAACCACTGCATCCTCCCAGATCCTCTCACGTCCTTCCTTGTTGGCACGTGATGTTCCGAAGAGGGCATCATAATGCCCCAGGACATGCTCCACCAGGACACCAACTTCCTTCTCACTGAAGCTGGTGGCCCTCTGCCTCTCTGGCTGGGGGTCGCTAGTAGTCTCAGATGGTCTTTGCCCCGACATGGCGACCCCCGAGGCAGGCGTGGGTGGGCAACTGGGTCCTGGGGCTGGGCTGTGGAGCGATGGTATCCCAGTTGGGAGTCTTCTGTTCCAGCAGGGGTGGACACAGCAACTGGACCCCTGCAGATGGCTAACATGCAGGCACCAAATAGCAGGGCAAATGGGCAGCAGGCAGGCAGCAGCAGATGGCTGGTGGGAGCGTGCTCGGGGCTCTTGGGGGCAGGAAAATGGCCTTTTGGGCAGGAGCGTGGTCTTCCGTGTGTTTTCCCGTGGCCAGCTTGATACGGAGTGATTTGGCATGTGAAAAAAGTGCACGTCAGCATGAAATCCGAGTAAAGGCCCTTAGCGCGTAAGCGCGTACGTGACGTTATGCGCGCGTGCGTTCCCCACATCATGGGTGCATTGTGAATCAGCACATGAGAAAACTGTACATCACCGTGCTATTGGAGGAAAGGGCCTTAGCGCATAAGCACGTAAGTGACGTTGCACGTGTGGGCTGGTTTAAAAGGTATGAGTATCCTGCTATTTTCTTGTACGTGCTTTTTGTGGAGAGCGAGCAGGTGTTTCTTGTACTTCTTGTTGGTTCACATGCAAGTACTTCACAACGTTTCCAGTTCGTACTCCCTGTTTCCTCAGATGGCGTTCTTTTCTTCTTTTGGCGAAGGCGTTGCCAACGCGCACACGCGCGTCTTTTTCACGTTCTTTTTCAAGGCAGACAGTGAGTCACACACGTATTCTCCAACTGTGGTTGCCCCTGTGTTTTGCGTACCCCTTCAGAGGTCATTGTAGGCTGCGTGTAACACGCGTACGCTTATTTTTGTGTTTTTGGGTGCCACAGCGTAGTGTGGGTTCATTTTTCCACACATGTGGTCTACCAGGGGTTGCTTGCACGTGTACTTTTGTTTTTGGGGTGCCTGTGCTTGACCCGTCATCTTCCCCCAGGGGTCACATACAGCCTTGTTAGAGCACTAGGGTACGAATTCCATCTAGTACCCTACCCCTTTCACCCCAATTGCCCAGGACAATTGTTTACTGCAACTCCCATACGCACAACAACATCAGTGCCATGGTTGGGAGGCGACCAAGCAGTAAGGGAGGCAAAGGTGGCCGACCTCCAAAAGGTGGTCGTGGTGGGCGCGGTAGGGGACGTGGCCAGGATTTGCTGGGTGCCTCTAGAGCCCAATGTGTGGAGGACCAATCGGGGCCACCTATGCCCCCCAATGGTTGTGGGAAACGTAGCTGACACCATCCCAGCTCAGCCCTTGTTAGACCAGCCCATTTTGTCGCCTGAACCTGCACAGGATGACTCCCAGGCTGACTTCCTTGTCAGAAAGTCTAATCCACGTGTGGCGGTGAAAGTTGCTGTCACCAGGACACGTGGATCTTGGGGCAGCAATGTCATCTGCTGCCCCAAGTAGCCAGGGTGGGGAGGCTGCAGGGCAGCTGCAGCTCAATCCACCCCAGCTCCGAGTCTCCCAGCCAGGATAGTGTTGGTCCAGGTCCATCACACCGACGTTGGCCCTGCCAACATCACCCTGCAGCCAATGCCTGCACCAAGACCTATGGTCATTGTGCCTTTACAGGCTTCTAGCACCCAGTCCACTTGCGCTTCTGCCCCTACTGACCAGAGCAGCGTAAGCCACTCAGGATTTGCACCACCTTCCAAGAAGAAGTAGAAGGGTGCTCTTGCACTTCAGGCTGAGACCCCAGACACGCTACACACTCCGGCATGTCAAGGAAGCCTAGCTTCAATGACGCCGAACTTGATGCACTTGTGGCCTGTGTGTTGGCACATAGCCGCAAAATGTTGGTGACTGCAGGCTGTAAGACTACAACTGCTCAACGTAGGGCCCACTGGCAGACCATCACGGACCACATTAGTGCCCTTGGATTTGTGAGGCGCACAGCTGATGATTGCTACAAGCGGTGGAATTACCTTAAACGCAGAGCAAAGAACAAGCTGGCTTCCAATCATGCCTCTACTCTGGTGACTGGCGGTGGGTCTCCACCAGAGGACGACCAACTCACTGAACATGAGTCTGTTGCTGGAACCTTCATCACAGAGGAACAGATCCAAGGCATGGGAGACCTACCAGATTATGAGGCATTGTCCGGTGAGTGACCATGCA
This sequence comes from Ambystoma mexicanum, assembly GCF_040938575.1. Classification (NCBI taxonomy): domain Eukaryota; kingdom Metazoa; phylum Chordata; class Amphibia; order Caudata; family Ambystomatidae; genus Ambystoma; species Ambystoma mexicanum. The sequence continues at coordinate 996,162,419 of NC_090932.1, forward strand.
AGTGTGTGTAATCCATGTGTATGTTTCTTGGGTGTTGTGTAATGATTGAGTGCCAGGTGAGGGTGTGTGCTCCTGAGTGGTATGGGTCACCAATGTGCTTCCTCCAAACCATTCACTGGCCTTGGGTTTGGGTATGACAATATTCCTTCTGACCACAGTTACCAATTAGAGCCACATTACTGCAGTTGCCCTTGAATTGTCATCTTGCAACAACATTGTTCTTATTTTCCTGTGTTCATTCAGCCTGATTGTTTCAATCCTCCCATTTTTGCAACTAATTTTTCTGCCCTAATGCCACATATGTGACATGCTTCTGTCATAGATTACAACCCACATTGGCCCATATTTATTACCTTGTTACGGGAATGATTTGACCATTCATGCTGATTGAGCAAGGGCCTGCTCACATTAATTTTTGGGGCCTGTTTGAATGTGGAACATGATTGTTGTTTCCTGTCATGTTGAAGTGACCAACCATTGATGTATCCATCTGCCTGTCATCACTGTATTATTGCACACTGGGTGTGTTGCATTGTGTGGCACATGCGTATTTTGTCACACTATTTTGCATTTTTCATCTCATCATGTCCATCTCACATGGATGGGTGACAGTACTCATTCACTTGTACTCATGTACTTGTCAAATGTACCATGGATATGCTACGTGCCATCTGTGTGCTGGCATGTGTCATGTATGTGGATTGCCCATGCCACTCACAGGCTAATCTGTGATGCCAGTGCTATCCAGCATGCAGCACATGTGTTGCTTTTCCATCTTGGAGTCCTCAGTGTCTGCTTTTTGCCTCCCCTTCCAACTCATTGACAGTGCATGCATGCCAGGGTTATGTGTTATTCATGTACTGGATCTCTGCCTTGGCAGGCCTATGTGTGTGCTATGGTGCTCATGCCTGTTTCCATTTGTTGTCTTTCATGTTTTTGCAGGTGATGACGCACTTGAATCTGTTGAGGTGGAGGAGATGGTGCAGACCCAGAACCAGACCTTCCACACCCGCATGCTTGCTGCCATGGAGGACCATACCAGGGCTTTGCGTGGGCTGCCTCCCATAGCACTGCCACCTCCTGATGTAGCAGCAAAGGGTGAAGAGAGTGACTGCAGTTCTCCCATATTGGCATAGCTGTGCAGGCCATGAGCCCATGGAGGTATTTTTTTTTCCGCAACATCCATGCAGGAGGGTGTTGGGGTGCACCCTGTCCTTGACCCTCCTGGGTGGCCTCCACCCCACCCCCTGTCCACACATGGCCGTTTTTGATGTTAGTATTTTTTTTTTTTACAGTGTGTTGCCTTTTGTGGCTCCCGTGGGCATCCAATGTGTATTCCAGCTGGGCACATGCAGGCTTGTCCTGTCTTTGAGTTAGATTCTTGGGTTCATGACACACACACCCCTCCTGCTTCCCCTTTCCATGGGCTTGCAAAGGGTGTGACCAAGTGACAGTGACTTACACAGTGACATTGGGCTCCTATGAGCTGTGTGGGCAGTCTGTAGTCAAAACTGGTGGACATCCCTAGTGGGGAATGTTGTTGTATTGAACACTGCATGGTGTATTGATATGTGCTTGTGCATCCATGTCTTCCTCCTTATTCACAGGTACCTTCTTCATGTCTTCACTAGGCCGTCTCCTTTGCAGATGCAGTTCATGTTGTATGCAGTACACTGACACATTTGCCTGACAGCAACACTCTGCAGTTGGAAGGGGTCGATGTGCTGGCTTATTCAGGTTGTAAGACTTGCACTACTTTGATTTTGTACTGTCTTATTTTGCCACTGTTTCATCCTGTGTTGCTGTATTGTGTTGCTGGTAAGTATTTGCTCATGTGTTCTGTTTGTTATTGATTACTGGGAGAATATTGTCTGTGGCCTGTTTCCATTTGGGACAGTGCACTTTGTGACACGTGTGTCATGTGTTGTGCATTCATTTGGTTGCTTTCACATTGCATGACATGCCATGGGGTGTTGGGTAGCTGAGATGGGGAGGGGTTTGGTGACATGCCACTATTTTCATGTTGTATTTTGCAAGGGGGTAGTCATTCATGCAGCATAAATGTGTGTCTTTCAGTAGGTAGGGATGCACATAATGTAACACTTCCAGGTGACCAATCTCAGGCTGGTATGGTTGTGACAGTTGACTGTCCCTTATGTCATCATCATTGATTGTCAGCTGGTATGTGCCAGGGCTGTGTGCACTCCACAGGGGTGTGATTTTAAGTGAAGTAATTAGCCACCAGCTGTGTACGGGCTGCCTCACCACGTGCCCTTTCTCCTCCCATGCGCAGCGGCCGTGCATGTGGTTGGGAATGTGAGGGATGTGGGGGCACCACCATGTCCACCGCCAGGCCCCGGAAGGTTGCAACATTGTGCAGGACACATGCTGCCACTATGATCCTGCACACTACTGGGGGCGCGTATAGCAGCTGCCCACCAGAGCAGTCAAGGGAGCGAAAGCATGACTTGAGCACTCTGAATGTAATCTCCACTATGCCCCGGGTTGCAATATGGGCTGTGTTGTATCTTACCTCGGGTGGTGTGGTGGGGTTCCGAATTGGCGTCATCATGTGGGTGCTCAGAGGGTAGGCACTGTCCCCTGGGGAGGTGATGATGGGTATCATTAGTGGGTTTTTGACATTACTCAGTATCTGACATGCATGCATGTGCAGAGGCATTTATACTCACCAAGCAGCCATGTATCGCCATGCCGCCCAGCTTCTAGGTCCTGGTTTAGGGGTGACATTCTGAAAATGAAACTGTCATGGGGGAACCCTGGATAGTTGGCATATACTGAGGTGATGATTCCCTTGGCATCACATACTACCTGCATGTTGATGGAATGCCAGTGCTTGCGGTTTCTATAGATGTGCTCAGTTGCTTTGGGAGGACGTAGAGCCACATGGGTGCAATCAATGGCACCTAGCACTTTGGGGAAGTGTGCCACCCCGTAAACGTCCTGGATGGCAGCCTGCCTTTCTGCAGGTGTTCTGGGCATGTATATGTGCCTGCGGACTGAAGAGCGTGCAGTCATGATGGCCAACACCTGGTGTAGGCAGTGTGACTGCGCGGCCTGTGACACCCCCCTCCCCCACTTTGGCCAAGAAGTGTAGCACATTGAGCACCCTTTCCAAAGGGGCTCAGTGCTTGGGAGCACAGGGTGGGTGATGTGAGGTCATCCTCCCACTCACTCACCAGGTCGAGTATTATGTGTGGTGGGAACCTGTACCTCCCATCGCCTGGTCATCAGGCATCCCAAAAAGGCTGGTCCTGGGTGGAAAAATTATGGGCCTGGCTATCCTCCTCTTCCTGCGGTGTCCCACAACCACTGCTGCGAGGAATGGTATATTCATCGTAGCGCCTGAGCTTGTTTGTTGTTTGCGCGCACTGTTATGCTGCGCGGGGCCGCGTACGCCTGCTTCCTGCTGGCATACGTGTTTCCGGATTAGCGCGTCTTTTTTGGCGCACGCGTTTCCCCTGTTCGATTCCATGAATACGTGTTGTAGGCGTGAGTGTGGGCGTTCCACGCATTTACCTCCTGTACTTCCCCCGTAACGCCCACATTTTCACACATTGTTCCCCATTCCGCGTGTTACGCCCCGTGTTTCGCCCACTTTTGTTGTGTGCACCGCGCTATGTGCGCTTTCGCTGTGTGCATAGAGCACGCCGTTTGATGACGTGTGCGCCCCTGTGCGCCACGCACGATTTTAGCGCACATACCAGGATTTACACGTGCACGGAATTCCATGAATCGATGTGCGCGGCTTTCGCACACTTGCACTGCGATTTTCACACTTGCGCTGCGATTTGCACGCTTGCGCAGCGATTTTCGGCACACATTAATTCCATGAATCGGCCTGTATATTGGTGTCCATATTATCAACCCAAGCTAACTGTACAAGTGCTCCAATGTAAATATATACATGAGCGAGAGAGAAACGTACCAGTCATGTCCTGCCAAGTGCCTTGTAATCTTGAAGTTGGAAGAAAGTTGAATATTTATTGCAAGGGTCACTGTTGTATTGGAATACATTGCTTTAATTTAATCACAATCCTTAAACTTAAAAACAAACTCCACAGAGTTGCATAAAAGTATAGCCAGCACTCCATGTCCAATGTCTTTCCGGTGTCAGCTGCTGATATGGGAAGTGAATGCTATGCAGTAAGTGCACAGTCAACTGCTGAAAAAAGAGTATATGCATTTATAAAGTTCTAATGATAATGCAACGCAAAGTGTAGAATCTGATGAGAAATATTATTGAGTCTGCTGCCTAATACTGTCTAAAACTATTAGAATATGGAATGATTAGATAATTCGGAACATATGAATAGCAAAGTGCAATTTTAGTCATAAAACTCTGGCAATAGAGTTGCATTGTTGCCACCTTATTTTGCCTAGCCAGCCCTTGACATGGCGAACATATCTATTGAAACAGTAGATTTGAGTATCTAACTGATATCTTTTGAGACAAACTATAACCATATATAAGAGATAAGAGTTTACCTCGGGTGACTTCCTATAAATACTTTGGAACTAGATGGGTCATATATGTTTAATCAATATTGTTGAATAGCCCTGCCTGCCTTGATATATATCTTTAGTGCCATGTTTATACATGATTAGAAAGGTTAGGGGGATGTTGAACGTTAACGCCTCCACATCCAACAACTGCATATATAATATTCATTGATAGGACATTAGTAATAGATAAACAAACACATGCACATGAGACTGAAACAGACAGTGAGATTGGGGGCCAGGAAGGCAATCAGAGTTCCCACTCATGTGCCAGACATTAATTTTCTATGTTCTGCGTCATCCACCATGTTGGTCCAGAAGGTCTTCCTAAGTCTCATTGCCTCTGTCTAGTTGGTTCTGTATCAGGGCTTCATGGCATTTCCATATCCGCACACCTCAGGAAGTCATCCAACTAGGCCTCCGTGCTTCGTTTGTGTCTAAACTTCCATACGCTTAGCCTAATTCTTTTCATGCAGGTTGCTGCCCTCAATGCCCACTTCATGGCGGTAGGGTTTGATCCTTCTGTAGAAGGGGTGGCCCAAGAATAGCGATTATGGCTACCACACTAATATGATTGTAAGTTACCAATGCCATCATCTGTTCTACTTCTTTCCAAAAACTAGGGATTTTGTAGCAGCCCCACAGCATGCATTTTTTTTTAATGCATTTACATCAAGCTACACTAAGAAAAGGGGCATATTTGTACTACGATGTACATGCTTAAATAGAAAAATGCATAACTAAAACTTTTGGATTATATGAGAAAACAGATATCAGTGTAGTAGCTTACGAACATATTTCACTGCATCAAAAATAATGATTTTCACAACATTCAAACCTTTCATTTTGATAGCTTTATTTATACGTTCTTTAGTTCATAGCACGTTACACGTAAATTGTATTAATACAAATATATTCATTGTTAAAATAAATTCAAACAATTTCAGATCATCAAATCCATAATATTTGTGCAAACAAAGCTAAAAATACAATCATAAGACATTGGGCCTCATTAGAAGTTTGGCGTTAGCCGCTAAAACGAGCAGGCTGCCGCCAGACTTCCGAAAATTTCCGGTACCCGTGAATGGGCAATTACCGGGTCATTAGGGCCCTGCCAGACCTGGTAATTGGCCTTTTGCGGGCGCTGAAACTGAATGTTCCCCATTCCCATTTGAGCCTGATAGGGCTCAATGGCAATGGGGAGGTCGGATGCACCGGCACCGTTATAAACGGTGCTGGTGCATCCGACAAGCTGTGCTTGCGGGTGCCTTTCTGCCCGCCAGGTCAGAACAGGCGGGCAGAAAGGCATCCTCAAGCACAACTCGTAGTTTGCCGGTCCGGGAACTACGGTACAGGCAAGCTTACGGGTATCGTAGTTCCTGGATTGGCAAACTTATAATAAGGCCCATTGATATCTACAAACAGACAACACCCTAAAACCCAGTAAAGCTCTAAAAGCTTACAACTTGTAAAAATTGTCATCAATACAGTACATTACGTGATAAATAAATATATATATTTCTTTCATAGGAGTTGTTAATAGAATTTATTTCCAATATGTGTTTTAATAACAAGCCATATTTGCTATAGAGCAATATAGACTGAAGTGGAGTGTGTGTTGAGGCAGTATGTCCACAATTCATGGTCTAATATTGTGTCATAACTATGGATCAGGCGCCCTAAATGAATCATGTATAATGTGCCCAATTTCGGACATTCTGTGAAAATATGCCTCACAGTTTCTTTATTACCAGGAATCATACAGATTCAACAATATCTGCAGTCCTCGTGCAACTTCAATTGTCCCCCCAAATGCAAGCACCGGGGGTTGATTAATCCAGAACAAAAGTCTGAGCCTTTGCACCTCGGGATCTGGGCAGAGTAATAAGTAGGGTTGGGGGCTCATAAACTTGGGGTTACTAATGACACCGGGGCATAACAAACAAGTGTAGCTAAGTGTTCATAATTACAGACCCAATCCAATTGTGCTACCTTCTTTGCAAATATTCTCTTCAAGACCTCGTCTTGGGTCCCACGATGGGGATGCCAATTCATAGTAATGAACAGCTTTAAATCAATTTTAAATACTTATCAACTTTGTGTGTCCCCTTTGGACAGTAAGAGACCATACGAGCCAGTCTTTACTGATAGTTTGTGTTCAGAGACACAGTTCACCCCTGCGTCTTAGTATAGTTGCCATCATAGATAAGAGCCCTATTTCTAGGCGTTGATACTCCACTGGAGTAGAATGTGGTAGATTCAGCATACTACACCAAAAGAACCCTTGAATACGATTCAACCATTCTAATGTATACATCTGCAAATCTTCTAAACCACACAGTATAGAAGGGCAGAACCACTGTTTATACAACAGTAGAATCCTGCTTATAGAAAATCCTATCCTTTCTCTCGCAAATCTATTAATCAGAAAGGTAAATTGTCTTGCCTTCATTGTTTTAGATTGTATTATATTTTCATAGCTTGCACAGATCAAGGCCAAGATATTTACATGAGAAAGTATATTGTATTTGTCCCAACTCAATGACCGACCTATTTATTTTTTAGAGGACACCAACATCACCTTGGTTTTCAAGTTTATGGTCAACTCATTTTCATTTGTGTACCGGGCCAGTTCTCTGAATACACCCTTAATTCCAGCCACGGTATGGCTACGAAGTACAAGGTTGTCTGCATACAAAATTGCAGCAATTCGGTCCTGACTAATTCTAGGTGGCTATTTAGCCTCTGTCTCCAAGCGGTGGATCAAATCCACTCAATGTAAATTAAAGAGAAGCATGGCCATCATGCACCCTTGTTTAATTCCCCTGTTTATACTGAATTTGCCTGAGAAATGATTTCCATATCTCAGCTTTATCCTGGTGGTAGCATCATTATGAAGGGACTTAACTATCTGCAGAAGCCACAGAGGACAGCCCCATTCGGACATTTTAACTCAAAGTCGCTCTCTATTGTCTAGATCGAATGCAGATGTGAAATCCACAAAGGCAATATACAGTGAAGGACTGAATTTACTTTTTACGTTAGTAATCAGTCTGTCCAAGACTCTAATGTTAAGATTCATACTGGTGCCTGCTCAGAAGCCAGTTTGTAACAGATGTAATAGATATTTTTCGTCCACCCATGTTTGCAGACTTTTCAAAACACAGGTGGTGAACACTTTCCCCATAGTTTCGAGTAATGAAAACAAATGGTAGTTTTCTGATACTAAACGGTCACAAGACTTATACATAGGAACCAGTATGGATCGATTCCAAGATTTTAGAATCTCCCTCTGATGACAGACCTTTGAAAACAGATTGCATATCAGCATCGCCCACTTTCCTGGGTTGGCCATTAATATAGCCATGGACAGTGCTTCCAGTGCTTCCGTGGTCCCCATTCCCATAGAGTCCCACAGAACTCTAGGGGAAAGGGGACTTACAATTTACCGGCGCCTGACTTTTCGGTCCGCTGGGGTTATAATCCCCGGGTGTTACCGGGAAGTCAGGCGCTGGTAAATCATTACAGGTCTGGTGGCAACCTGCCGGATGCACCGGCACGGTTACTACTGGACCCGTAATGAGGCCCATTGCCTTTTTATTATCCAGCAGGGTTTGGGGCCTTCCCTTTAGTACCCCCACTTTTGTAGTGGTTTCAAGGATCCATGATTTGATACCTTCTGCGGTGGTCTTATCCAGATTCTTTGAACCATCTATTAAAATATCTGCAAGCTCCTTGCAGGCCCTTCTAATATTGCCTTCAGAGCAGCAACTTTTATTGCCTCCCTGATTAACCTCCAAATCCTCAGGTCCCATTTCCTGGGGTCCCCACCTATCACCTATTCCTTTTAAATGAAGTTCCAGTATACAGTGATCACTGTACTGGGTAGGAACAACACACAATGATGACCCACAGTCCAATAGCAAACTATTCCCACATAGATAATCCAGAATTCGATGTTTCTTGTCCACTTTCCAAGTTGAGTTAGCAGTAATGTAATTCAGTAAGCGTCCATTAAGGGTCATGAAAATTGAGCCACCCACGTCCCTTAATGTTAGATTCTTTGAACAACAGATTATTTGTTTTCAGTATGACAAATTCACCACATCTTGCATTCAGGTCACCACCCAAGAGGATTATGTCAGACTCTAGGTCGTGTACCCGGACATAATAAGGTTATCTATATACTCAAAAATAGACTCTGTTTTATCCATCCCCAGGGCATCATAGATGCATACTATTAACATCTTTTTACGTATATAACCCTGTAATAATCCTACTTCCACCATCAGAACATTACCCCCAACGTCGATAGGCTTAATAAGTGTTGAGGGGATGTCTTGTGTAACCCCTATTAATAAACCACCTAAGGGACGTCCTAATGGTCCCTTCTTTGCCAGAGGCTGTTGAATCTGGTATCTGTTTAAGTAAATAGGCTGACATAACCATGTTTCCTGCAACAAAAATATATTCGAGTTCAAAAGGGATGCAAGGGATCCGCCATCCGTTATAAAATGGGAATGACCACGCGTATTCCAGGACATTATATTAATTCAATCATGAGGCAACACAGCACCTGGTATAACACTCCTTAACAGTTCCATCCCTGTGTGTTGGGGTAGCACATTTCTTTGGTGGTGATGAAGATTGTTGTATGTCCCTTTTTGAACAATGTTTACATTGGTCACAAACTTTAAGACTGGTCTTCAACACTGGTGAAGCGCCTAATTTTTATCCCAGAAATTCCAGTGAGTCTCTTTGGGCTCATATCAAAGATGCCGTGGATGGTAGTGAACAGTAAATTTTGGTCATATCATCATAGTTCGGGCCCAGAGGCTGCACAAAATCAATATCATTGGAATTTAGAATGCAACGGGACTTTTACGAATAATTTCTACAGGACCGGACGATTGATTGTTACCTTCTTAACATTAGAGTGTACTTGAGGAATAGTTACTATATGGCTGTCAAGTACCAAATTAGAAGGAATTTGGTGAGCTACACTTCCCCTATCTCGCATTTGCCAATTTATTGTTTGGTTTGTTGGTTCTGATCTAATGCCAATAGAACAGGTTGATGCACGTTGCTCACTTGCAGTACGGGTCGGTACTTCCTCTAGTTGCAGGCGGGCCTGGCTGATTTTATTGTCTTTCAACAGCAAACTAATTAAGGTGCCACCACTTTGTTGGAGGTGCTTTTTATGCCGCATGCCCTGGTTCTTGGCTTTCTTTGACTAAAGAGGGGGCTCAGTCTCTGATACAATATTTGAATTTAAAGGTTGAGTATCTAAGAACAGTGTTCGAGTTTGAGGTTTATTGGGAGCTTTTGGCCGTAACATTAGGCATTTTTTTAAACGACTTTCCATACGTGTGGGGTAATTTAGGGATGATGATAGGGCATTTTCCGTAAGGCAATTTATAACACCCACTTCCAGGGAATCAATGGTTATGATTTCCGGCTCGGCCATACCATTAGCCCCTTCCCGAGATGTATTCAATGTCTTTTTTGATTGCGTTCCTTCAAGTAGTCACATGATGTTGCCCTGCCTCGTCACCTCCTCATAGATATGCCCACATCATTTCAGTAAAATCTTTATTGCAGTGTACAACGTCATTAATCAATACCGATGTTTTATTCGAGTAATTATGCTGGCTGTTAATATGGTTATTAGTGCTAGGGATAAGTGTATGCACAATGGTGGCGTGTCATCCATAACCATACTTGGGAGGCTGAAAGACGTTGTGTTGAGAACTCAGAGGCAGGGTTTAGATTTCGAGAAGTAGCTGAAGAATTCATTGATACCTTGGAGGGCACACTTTCTTCATGATTTTTAAAACCGCCATCTGCCACCACTGCTGGGCGCATGGAAATACTAACTTGATAGCACCATTCTAATAGCAAATTATTATCAATCCCACCAAAAGTGGAGTGGAGATCAGATGTATTCACATTGTGTGCCTCATGGACCTGTACATTAGTCTCTGCATGCTCTACATTATTCAAACGCACAGTGATGTGCTGTTTTTTGGTAGAGATTTCCTTTGTTTTATTCAGTTGTTTTTTTTTTGCCAGGAACAGGGGGCACAGTGGAATTTGTAGTCTCAGAAGTTTTCTCTATTGACAATCCCCCCCCCCCAGCATTGGGGCACGCTCATAGCCATTGCATTTACTGTACAGTTTTTGTTTCCTTAAATTACCATTTCTAGGTTTGGGCAGAGCCTTCCCCGGCATGCTGGTTAGTTGTTATCCAGTGATGGCGGACCAACCACTTTTCAATGTATTTTAGCAGGTATACAACCAGCTTTATATGCAGAGAGAATACAAAACTCCAAAAGATGTTTTAAAGGTAGTCTCTTTTCTAGAGTCTTGGCTCAAAGGCACTTTGCCCCACAGTCACCACGAAAATGACTATGGGCCTCATTACGAGGTTGGAGCTGCCTCCAAACTCGTTCCGACTCCACCCTGGTGAATGGAGCAATTACCGGTCCATTCCAAGTTTGGCGGGACCGGTAATTCCCCATTCACCAGGGCCATCCCCATTCTCATTTGAGCCTCCCTAGGGCTCAATGGGAATGGGTAAGGCGCTAATACCGGTACTGCAAATTGCGGTACCGTTATTAGCTCTAGAGTCCCTTTGCGGGTCTCGCCCTTAACGCCTGAAAAAAACAGGCGTTAAGGAAGGACCCGCAAAGGGAACTCGTAGTAGGGCGGTAAGGGATTACCGGCATCGGTGCCCTTACCCGTGCCAGTAATCTCTTACCGCCCACCTCGTAATGAGGCCCTATGTATACAAAAACACTGATGGTGTATTAAAGGTAATCTCTTTGCAACAATCGTGGCTCAAATGGACAAGCCCCACAGTCACCCCGAAAAAAGTCAGTGGCCCTCATTACAACACTGGCGCTAAACCATGGCGCTATTAGCACCATGGTTGGTGCCGGTGTTGTAACGGGTCCGCCATGGTTCAATGGGGAATTACCACCCCATTCCAAGGTTGGCGGGGCAGTAATTCCCCATTGAACCATGGCCCTTCCCCATTCCCATTTTCGCCCCATAGGGCTCTATGGGAATGGGGAAGGCGCTAAGTACGGTACCGCAAATTGCGGTACCGTACTTAGCACCAAGGTCCCCTTGCGGGTCCATACTTTAACGGCTGGTGTAGACCAGCCGTTAAGGTTGGGTCCCGCAAAGGGATCTCGTAGTAAGGCGCTAAGTGTTTAACGGCGCCGCAGCCTCTTATGGTGCCGTTAAACACTTAGCGCCAGGGTCGTAATGTGGCCCAATGTTATCTTTTATGGGTGGTTCAATGGCGCATGAATCACCAATAATTCAATTTGCCCCACCTCAAACACACGCAGTGCTAAGGTTAAGCCTTAGAAAAAGGAAATGTCACGTCAATAAAGGGGGAGTTATTTTATACATCACTCACTTCTTGTGTACTCTTTGACTTAGGTGTCCTGCGCCTGACATACACAAAACTCGTTGATAACCACACGTGAAGTCAAGAGAGGTCCAATTGTAAGAATAACGAAGTTCCAGCAGGGCAGGTTGAAAACAACACTCCTACTCAGCACGGAGCCACGGAACACTCTAAAACACTCTATGATAGATTATATAATGGTGGATTGCTACCTCTTTCAAAGAATACAAAAATGTATTGTGGTAGATCGCAGCGAGAGCGATCACCTACTGCTTGAGCTCTCAATTGATCTACAGAGGTTTGGCTGGGATGTAAAGACCAAGGGCCTCATCAAAAGTTGGTGAGTATCCTGGCAGTAAATGTGCTGGTATACCACCCAATGCAAATAACGTTACTGCAACCCAATCTGGTGCTATTAGCGCCAGATACTGAGTTGCGTCAATTCCGGTACTCCCCATTTTTTAAGAGTCCGTATGACTCTATGGGGCAGTATTGGTGCAGTTACCATGGCGCAATTGCACTAGGGTAATTGCACTGGAAATTGGTAGAAAGTGGCCAGATTTACCTCCAGCTAAAAGCTGGAGGTAAATCTCAAACTTTCCACCCAAACTCAGGATTGTGCAGAGAGTTAATGTGGCAGTAAAGCCATCCTGGTCTCCCATCCATGCCGTAACTAGGAAAGAATCTGCATAGTTTTAAAGAGAGGAAGGGGCCAGTGTCCTCCGGCCATGTTACACGATAAATGAGCCTACATTACAAGACCACTTGAAGCTAAGCAGGGTCAGTCCTGCTTTGAAGCTGAGCAGGGTCAGTACCAGTTACTGCATGGATGGGTGACAGAATGCGCATCCAAATTATATTTTTTTTAATCTGTGCTACCATCAGTCCTTGAATGTTTTGCACTAAGAGCCAATTATTTGCCTTTTGCTGAATTGCATTCTGGTATTTGTAGTCTCCCAGTCAAGACGGAGAGAATAATGCCACAATTGTACACTTTTTGCCTAACATAGTTCTATAAGGATTTATATATTTGAGTGACACTATGGTACGAATAATGTTCAAGTTTTCTTTATAAATCAGAGTATTGTTGAATGTCAGACATGGGGTGGGGAGGGGAAATGATGAGAGGGCAAGTAAGTCATGAGTATTTGCCTATGATGAGGCAAGTGAGTTTGCAATCCTGGACACTGGTTCAGTTATTTTCCCTTATTTGTGGCTGCTTTTTAAGGCACAAGTAAAGGACACGTGAGTGGACAGCATTACTTTTCTTCAGAGGGCCGGCACAACCCCTTGGGTTTTTTTGAGGTTGGCAAACTTGCTCAAGTATTTGGCTACCAGGATTTTACTCGGGTTGTCATTTTCCAGTGCTGACGCTTACTCACAAGACCACAAGCACTTGTTTTGTATTGGGATTTAGTCCAGGGAATATTTCACGACAGATTGCAAGGTTTTAAAGGTGAGCACCTTTTATACTTTGCCTGCACATTTATTTGAACATTTCCTCTCTCATATTTTTTTCCAAAGCTATTTTGTCTTCCGCACTTTTGTATAAGAAGTAGGTCTATTGAATTACATGTGTATATTTCACTTTAAGATATGGTAATCTGACTAATGGTAGTCTGGCCAGGGCTGTGGGTATTAACAGGGGTGTCAACCAAGAGTGTGTGCTGGCTCCCTTGGTATTTACCCTGTACCTGGCGAATTTACCAGTTTGTCTAGAGAGTCGAGCCAAATGTCCCTGAAAATTCAAACAAAATCTGTCTCCGCCATGCTTTATGCTGATGATCTGGTCATATTGGACCAGACCTTCTCAGGGTTAAAGGCCATGCTAAACGAATTGGGGAGATATGCAAAGGCCAACAGGTTGGCTGTGAACTTAAGTAAGACCAAGATCATGCAATTCTCCCCAAAGAAAATTAATCACCCTGTGATGACTACAACTTTTGGAGAGATCCAACATGTCGACTCCTATAAATATCTAGGCAACACCATATCAAATTGATCAACCTATGCCAAGGTTAGAGAACTGAAAATCAGGACAGCAAAGCAACTAAGTGTTCTATGCCGTCGTTCATCTCCATGCTGGCTATTCCCTTGTTGGGATTGCTATATAAATAGTGGTTCTGTCCCGCAAACCTATATGGACTGGAGGCCTTAGCTTGGCTTCACTTGAGCTGGTTAAATGGACTGGAAGGTCTTTATTGGGGTTGCCCAAGTCGACGCCTATGGAACATACATGTCTAGAATTCAGTTTTATCTCCTTGACAGGCATGGCATTGAGAAGAACAGGAGTACTCCATATAACATCTCTGCTCTCTGCACGGTGCCCCTTATTAGCAGTGATGGGCTGTAACACACAGAACAAGCCTTTAGTACGAGGCTTGAATTACACTAAATTCAATAATGAGCAATTGGACCTAATTGAATGGCATCCTAATCTAAATCTCTGTAATTATTTTAACATAGTAAAAGGTGCCTTCTGTAGGAAACTAAAGAAATGGGATTGGTGTCTCATCCACTCCCATTTAGAAAAACTAAAAGGCTACTCCACTGTAAATACTGTGACACACACATTTGAAAGGCCCCAGAGGTATTGTGTACAATGTCCTCATCCAGGAATACAACGTATGCGCATCATGATGCACTGTAATCTATTGTCATTACGGGATATTTGGGGAGCTACATGGGGCCGCACGGCAGAAGAGAGATATTGTCGAATTTGTCTCTGTCCCACCAACTTGGAGACTGCATAACACGTCTTCACTGGCTATCCCCAATTGGGCCCCTTGTAAATGACCTCCCTGGGAAAGCTAGTCCACGAGCATGAGAGCATAAAACCCATGGATGTTTGGAACTGCTGCCTAAACACAGACGCTACATCCACACACATGGCACTCTATCAGGTTTGGACAAAAATGTAGATCTTGTTAGGAAACCCCAAGGACACCATGATCTCCTTTCGATAGGGTTCAGAACTTCTTCCACAATTACACAATTAATGAATGTGTCAGTAACAGCCCAAGTTCAAAACCCACTATTCCCAAACAATCCCCCAATCGAGGATCTACCCGATTTACCTGAGACACCAGGAAGTGAAGTCAACACACCCATGTACGGACACTACAAATACTTCCTGGAGGGACAATTCACCCTCTCCGGGAAGCTGTCTGACGCCAGGAGGGAATACATCTCAATCAGAGGAACCTGTGGAGCCAGAGATTCCTGTCCCCTCCCCAGGGAACCCCAGGACCTCAAACTTGGGAGCCGAGACAGTGTGGGATGGCTCCCTCGATCTACTAGGATAGATTGCCTCAGCTTCCGAAACCCTGTCAGATACCATAAAAGTGGTAGAGGTTTCATCTACGCCAGAAAAGCCAACCAAGAACAACAGGGGAGGAGGCCTGTTCTCAACTTTTAAGTTAACAAAATTCAAAAGAATTCAAGCTCTAGAGCCCCCGGACCCGATTGTTTCAGCAACGCCACACTGAAGGATCATCCAGAAGAATGGGTGATATTCATTACATTTTTGTTCGACCACATTTTGGAGGTCGGGTTATTCCGGACTTGTGGAGGAAAGCAGTCATTGTCCCGATTTCCAAGAAGGGCAACAGGAAAGACCCTGGAAACAATTGCCTGATTGCCCTTCTACAACATGATTGGCAAGATCTTTGGCTACTTGCTTCTGTCCAGCCTATCGTACTGGCTGAAACAACAAAGATGCTATGACCATCTCCAAACCAGGTTCAGAAGAGGGGCCAGTACTGGAGCAAATATCTTGATATTAAGCATCCTGAACGTGAGAGCTTAGGAAAAAAATAGTAAGATGTACCTCACCTTTGTGGACCTTGTACAGGCTTTCAACCATGGGGGTTGAAATCACCTGTGGGATAGACTGGCAAAGAACAAATGCCCAGTTTCCATACTGGTCCCTTTAATTGACCTCCATGAGAATACATTAATAAGATCTAGACTGAACCAGACAGGCCTACTTTTAAACGAAATCCTGACACTTAAAGGCCAGAAACAGGGGTGTACTCTGGCTCTGGAACTCTTCAACTTTTTTCTGGCAGATATTGGCAACTCGCTAGGTAAGGATAGACGCTTCCCCCATGTTTCGGAGGGACTCACCTAGCTAGACTCCTCTATTCCGATGACTTAGTTTTGATAGACCAGAGGCTGGTGGGTCTAAACAGCAGTTAATCCAACTGAGAAACTATGTTGCCAAGAACAGTTAACAGGTAAATATAGAGAAACTAAAGATCCTAGAGTTTGGGAAACCCGAGACCAAGAATCAAAACAACGCGAACAAATGATACTTGGGCCAAAAAAAATTGAACAGGTATCAACATTCAAGTGCCTAGGAATTTGGATAAATAACAGCCTTGTGAAGTCTCCAATTTCAGCATTCCTGCATAGCAAAGCAAAAAACCTAGCGGCCCAGGCATGCAAAATAAACACAAAATATGGCTACTTTACAATACAACCTGTGATGGATTTCTACCAAATGAAAGTACTGCCAATCCTTACATATGGTTCAGAGGCCGTTATGAATACTCCAACCAACATTTGGATGCGACTGGAGGGCCTCTTCTTGAAAAAAAGTGAGGAAAGTGCCCAACTCTCTACCTATGCACATCTTGCAAAGAGAACGGGGAATATCTTCCCTCCAGGTGACTGTAGAGTGGAAACAACTGGCTTTGTTCAGCAAATGTATAGACCCGGGAAGCTGAGAAATCTTCAAGATAGTACAAGAAGAAATTAAACGTGGCTCAAATAAAACCATAAAAGAATGGATACACGACAACAATGATACATTAAGCGAGTTGGAATGTTCCAGAGAAGACCTTCTAAAAAAACCTTGTTGGGTAAAAAAGAAACTGTATGAAAATGACTCTATCACCACTTTGGACAAAGCAGCAGTATACAAACTACACCAACAACTCGACCATGAACTAAGAAATGTGGGTTCTCTCCCGCAATACCTAAGCAATTGCATGATAAGAATCAGAGAACGCAGTTTATGCGCTTCAGATTAAACATATTCCCAACTAATGCAATGTTGGCGATACTATCAAGGAATGGCCCAAAAACGCCAAACCACTGTCGTTTCCGCACAGAAAAAGGGCAAATTGAGACTTTAAAGCACCTGCTGCTGTTTTGTACTGGTCTTACGGAGCTGAGGACTCTATTTTCTGGAGCCAGGATCAGATCCATTTCGTCATTAAATCCAGGGGACTGGTGGCCAGCAATGAAGATTGAAATCAAGTTGTCCAGTATCAGTGCTGTGGTGAACTACCTGAACAGACTCTAAGAAGAAGGTGGGGCTGCATTGACACAGAGTGGACACATCTAGAGTGAAAAATGAGTGGAAATTCCGGGGGGAAAAAAATATTGGACTTGTTAGGACTTGTTTCTGACCGGCTTAGATGATGTCTTGTAAAAGTTTATTTTTAAACTAACACAATAAAAAAATAAAAATAAGAAAAAAAGTATTGACCCCGACAAGGCAGGAACAAATGTACTATCACCTTCTTTGAAGAAACTAGATCATAGTGCTCTTCTATATGCGGATGATTCTGCCATTGTATCTTTAAATATCTGTGGCCTTGATCAATGGCTTACCTCTGCTAAAGGATATATGGAAAAACATAGGCTAAAACTAAATGAAGCTACGATCAAGATAATGGTTTTCGATAAACAGGGGAAACCCTACAAGTGGCTACTAGATGCCTAAATAATATAGGAATTAGAGCGGTATTTGTATCTTGCTCTAGTGTTTACAAAGAATGGATCATGGTGCAAGTACAGGCCTCAGATTGAAGGGACTAATCAGGTTTTACTTTATGCTTGAGGCCCAAAGATAAATGTTTGGACGTTTTTTAGATGACATTTTCATTGTTGATCCTTTATGTTTCTGAAATGTGGGGGAACAGTAACCATAAATCTCTGGAGATATTCCAGAACAGATTTTTACGGCAATTGCTGGGTCTCCCCCCAGGTAATCCCAGTAGTGTTAGCAAGCTAGGGATAAATGGTATAGGATCCTGATCACATCTCAGATTCTTAACTTGTTTCTTAAAACTGAAACTGGGCTTTTCACAAACCCTAATGCTATTGCCTTGTTTTCAGAAATTGAGTATTCGACATGCAGAAGTAAATAGCCCTGGTACAGGGGAGGTGATAAGTATCCCTTCTTTAACCCATAGAAAACCTTTACGTTATCTATGTTTTACTACTTCTTTGCAACTCAGGATTTCTGCCATTGAGGTCAAAATTCTACCTTTAAACTTGACTTCTCTTTTCTGTGTCAGTAAATTTGAAAAAGTCCTAGAATTGAATGTGGTAAACATCATTATTTTAAAATAGTTATCCAGGATACTAGATGTGAAATAGGCAAACAATAAATTGGGCTAGTGAATATAGAGATAACAACCAAAATGGAGTCCCACTGTTATAGGTCGATCCCCTTTCTTTTTCCTGAAAAATTCAAGCAGAACCTCATGTTAATTCCATATCTAAATCCATGCGTCGGGGTTACAGCATTAAAAATCACATCAAAGGAAAACCAATATTGGCATAAGTGTTGTTTTCAAATTTAATATCATATTTAATAATGTTCATTATCTTTTTGTCTTTAGAGCGGGAGAGCCGGAGGAATGTGCTGGAATGGTGTCTTTTCTCCTCTCATCCGACGCCTCCTATATCACTGGAGAGATCATGGTGGTCGGGGGAGGATACAGAACAAGGATCTGAAAGCGAGACAGTAACTTTCGCTCGAATTGTCCTTGTGCATCTATGAAGGACATTTGAAGAAATTTGACTGCTTTTAAAACCTATTTCCTTCAATTGTACTCAATGATATCAATGATATGTACATCTCGATTGATTGTGTACTTTTATTTAAAGCTTGTATGAATACTGCCTTCCAAAAATTTTGTACAATTAAGCAAGAACCATTTTGACCCGATCACGGTATTTAGCCGGTAAAGACCAAGTTGCATTCAAACCACCTTTCTGCTCTGTGCACAAAATGTCAGTAGACATATTCAAAGAAGCAAGTCAGATGGTTAATCGAATTTGGAAATTGTCTCTGAAAGTTATTTTGTGTGCTACTTATCACAAAAGGACAGTTAATTAGCATTGTGTCTCCAGCTCCAGACTGGCACGCATGCACCTTTATTTGGACTCTTGCTGCCCAAATGATTGTGAAACATGGTATTTACATATGTCCAGGGAGGACTGGTAAATGAAGGTGGCTCCTTTCAGGTAGAGGAATCTAAAACACACACTCAAGTCTGCTGAATTAGGCTGATTTATATTTCACTGTTTGTCAGTTTTTTAATACACCAGTGCAAATGCAATAAAGCTCATTTCTAGTGTCACTCAGTAACCTGTCTGTATCTTTCTACTTCCTAGGTGGATTTCTCATTTTAGCACAGCAGTTATCGTTACTCGACAGAGTTCTTCAATTCACTTCTCCTACTAAGCGTATAGTTCCAATAGGCTCAGGACACAACAGTGATTTTTTTTTTTACAACACACAACACAGCGTTATTGCAGTCTATATTTAAGATCATTTACAAACCTTACCAAAAACCAATTCTGCAGCCTGCTTTATTATTTCTGAAGAGAGTTGCCCTAGAAATTGATTTAAAATACCCTTGCGTTCGGTTTATAGCAAGTCATCAACATTTGGAACATTGTCCAACGTGCAATGCACTTTTGCCGTGATGCAAGATCCTGCATCTCTGTGAGCCCTCAACACAGTTATTTCTTTTCTCTCCATTGCTGATATGTCCAAAGTCAAAATAATTGCACAATTCCAGACTGTACTTTGTTTGTCTTGATAGAAACAGATTGCAATGTTCATGCAAAAGGATTTAGCCTTATGAAGCATGTGGCATTATCTACTGTGATTCAGCATAGGCATCCAATGCCATCTCCAAGATACCACAGAGTGCCTAGGGGCACACTGTGATGTTCGTAAGCTTAGTCTAGTGGCACACTGTGATGTTCTAGACCCAACACATGAGCATGGGACTGATTTTGTAGAGGTTTGTACACTCATTATCAAGTAGGAAGAAAATCGTTACATTTGTTTTCATAGGATGATGTTGAAAGGTTTGCATTTTGTTTGTGCACATTTACTTGAAATCGACCGATTACATATACATCTATATACATATAGGTCTATGTGGTGGTAGGACAGTGGTGGGCTAGGGGTTGAGAAAATTAGGGTTTTGGTGAGTGGGGTTGTGGGCTGAGCAGTGTGTACATGGATGCGACCCCCTTTTTAAAATAAATGAAATAATTGTTTGAATTCATGAGGACCAAAGTGCATGAACAAATGCAGACTTTGAACTAGCAGTCTCCACAAGGCTGCCATGGACCATGCTATCTCCAACTTGCTCTCACTAAATACTCTCCCTCCAGATCTTTACGTTTCTCCGGCGCCAACTCTCTGTGTGTCAAGTGCTTCGCTAAACAGCGAGCTGGTGGCCGATCTCTTTCCTCAGTAGGCTTCCGCCTATAGACCAGCCTCCCCCTTCCTCTTTGTCTTAAGCTGGGGCTCCTCAAATTCAAGAAGCTTCTCAAGACTTTCCTTTTGACCTCCTCCTTCCCTTCCTCCCTCCTCACAGTTGCTGAGATTAGTGACAAGGCCCTTATGTGTCCTCTTGGGCCCTGGCCTCCCACACCAAATCATGGAGTGTAGGCTGGAGGAGGCTAGAGGGGCTGCCTGTTCCCTCCTCACATTATATACTGGGCCACCACCATTATGGAAGCGGGAACACCAAAAGGCAAAGTTAGATCACCCACCAGGCTGCCAAATAGCAGCCAGAAAAAGACTCTGATCCTGATGTCAGACCCAAGCCATTGGAGCAAGATACACCAGACCTTTGACATTCCTGGACAGTATGCAGCTGTGAAAGAAACATTAGATGGCATAACCTCCAACATCACTATCCTGAATTTGAACATGGAGCAGGTGAGCGCTTGGGTGACAGAGGGGGGAAACCCGCATCAGGCAGCAGAAGACAGATGAACCGCAGATGCTTAAGACGCAAGTGACCATGTTTTCTACGAATCTGAAGTGAGCCGTCCAAAAATACGATGACTTGGAATTCCATTCCAGGAGAAATAATATTCACATTGTAGGGTTTTCGGAGGAATTTAGGCAAGGTCCCATGGAAATGGCAGTGGAAAACCTTCTCAATGAACTACTGAGTTGCCCGATCTTCTCTGACATATTTGTAGTGGCATGTGCCGTAGGTCACCTTCAACTAGGCCTGAAACCCAGAGTTCCGGCCAGAGCAGTTATTGGGAGGCTGCTCAACTATAGAGCACGCAATAACATCTTGCGGTTAGCTAGAGAAAATGGGCCTCTGCAATTTGAATCTGCCACTGTACATATTTACCCTAATTTCTCCACAGCCATCCAATGGGATTGCAAGTCTTTCATGGGGGTTAAAAAGCCATTGAGCGAAAGATCAACACAGTATGCAATCAGAGGTCGAAGTGGGCGGGAGCGGTCGGGAGCAGTGCTACTACACTTTTAATTTTAAGTTTCACTGTTCCCATACTTTTATTTTAAAAAGAAACCGTTCTGGAATGGTTTAGTGTTAAAATAAAAGTGTAGGAAGAAGTTGAAGCTTGCACTTCAGTGCAGTGCACTGAACATTCCCATAAATAGCAGGTGTCTTTGTTTGGGGGTTTGGATTGTGTGTGGGAGGGGGCACAACAATGGTGTTTGTGGGGAGCGGGGCAGTCCAGCAAGGAACATAGTGTTAGGGAGAATTCTCCATATGTGCTAATTTCCCTTACCTTTTGAGACCCCGAGCAACTTTGCTGGATTTCTAGGATTTGAGTTTCTACCTGGAACGAGTGTGAGCCTTTTTTCCCACTCTTTCATGTATTTTGATGTGTGTTTTACTTTTGTGTTCTCTGGTTATGGAGTTTTAAAACAACTAAATCTGCATCATCTTTTTCTGTGTGTCACACACAACCTTCAGTGCAGTGGCATAGGGGTGCCTTTCAGACTCCCCAAGGTTTAAATACCTTCTCTGGGACTGACTACCATCTCCCAGAGCATGTAAAGTTAAATTGACTTTACTAGCCTCTTTAAATTTACTGACCCAGCACACCCTATCTTACTAAAGAGTGCTGGAGTGGGTGCCTAACTTCCCCCGAGTGAAAACCCTCATGTAAGAGTAAAATGTTACCCTTTCCTACTTTAAATGGCTGGTGGCAGTGGTTTTTGATCAACTACCGAGATTTTTCTCGACTGCTAACAACAATAGCTAAAAATCGGTTCAGCCATGTTTTTCAATATGGCGCAGAAGACCTATCTGTAAAAACAGACTCTGGTCATCTTTTTCCACCATTTCTTTTAGGAAAGGTCCTTCTTGTGTTTGTTTCTGCGTGCCAAACCAGGTTTGGTCCCTTTCTTCATTGGCCTTTGGCGGGCTTCAGTGCTGAAGCCCTCCTCTGAGGGAGGGTGTCTGGGGTGGACAGGATGTGAGGGAGGTGTCGAAACTCCCTGTGCTTAGTCTCCTAGGAGCCCTGAATGCACTCTGGCGTGATTGGCCGGCTGGCTGTCCGGCAAGGACAGCCACCCTGCTGTGTGAGTGACAGCCAGGCTGGGATGAATGGGGGAACACTGTTTAAAAGCAGGTCTCGGGGACTTGGAAAGCAGAGTCGACCACTGGAACGAAAGAACCAAAGAGGAGAGGAAGGAAGAGGACTGCTGCAACTCCTGGACGACCGTTGAATCCCTGGTGCAGGTCCGAATTGCCTGAAACTCCAACGACAGAGAAGCCCTTCAAGCTTAACTTCTTCCCTTGAGTTTGGAGGGAACAACCACAATCGCAAGCCACCTGGACACCGTCCCCATCTGGTCAAATTTTCATCAGAGTGCTGTTGAAAACCGGAGAGCCAGAGGGAAGGAAACCAGCTTGTGGACTTTAAGGCTCTCACACCTTAAACCGACGTCTTGCTACAGGTTTTGGCCTTTTCCCTGGGCAGTGCAGGAACTTCCTCATGTCCTCCTTTTTTTCCCCATTACTGAAGATCAGGAACAGCGAAATATGCTTGAACTGCCAGGAACAACTGCCTCAGCTACAGCTTTCTTCATTGACAAGGTATTGTGCAAACGTGGTCCGGAAATCTTTTCAGCCATTGAGAAAGTGTGTGAAACTTTCCTCAACTATGAAGGCTTGTCCTTCCCTTAACATTAGTCAAACTTTTCACCTAGCCAAATCCTTTAAACTTCTGTGGCAAAGACTTAACTGTTATATACCATAACTGTGCTATCCTATTATGTGTTGGATTGGTTGGCTGATTTTGAATATAAACATGGGATTCAAGACATTACAGGGAATCAGTATATTCCTTGGCTTTTTCTAGGCAACCCCCTGTTGCAACGGATGTGGTAATGGAGTTGGGGGATATAGATAGAAAGGAGTATGAAACTATGAAGCTTGCTTTGATAGCTAGATTTGTGAAGATCCCTTCTCACTATCTAAAGAGGTTTAGAACCCTCAAAAAGCATGATGTTACCCCTTGGGCTACCTGGGTGACTGAATGTTTGAAGAAATTAGATGGATGGGTTAAAGGTTACAGAGTGAACACATAGGAAGGTATGCAATATCTGGTGATGTTGAATCTATTTATGATGCCTGCTCTCCTAAACTGATACAGCACTTGGCTGACTCTAAGGAAATTGATCCAGAGAAGTTAGCAAGGGCTGCTGACTTGTGGGTTGCCAACAGGGCTACTCACAAGGATTCTGGGGTAACTCAGAAGAAGGATGAGGGGAAGCAGCACAAAAAGGATACCAAAGAGAATTCTAATACCTCCAATCCAAAAGAGGGCCACACAAATAACAAGGGTAAGCCCCAAGGGAAACCGAATCAGGCTAGTGTTCCTTATGGGGACAAAACAAAAGGAGGTCAGAATAAAACCTCATTCATAAAGACATTTGGAGAATGTTATGCTTGTGGGTCAACTGACCATGTGAAAGGGGGTCCCAGTTGCAAGGGTAAACCTTCAGGGGTCCACACTGTCTCCTTAGCCTTCTCCCCAGTGGATGAAGTACCAATGGCAAGTGGAAACTTCCACTTACTGGGTGAGGAACCCATGAAAGTCCCAGCCAGTGTTTCTTTAGTATCCCTGGGTCTGTGGGAACAACCGAACTTAGATGTGTATAACTCTATTCCAGACAATACTAAAGAGTATTACAAAGACAATGTTCTTGTGAATGGCAGGAAACCCCTGCCATCAGAGACACTGGGGCCAGCATAACTCTAGTTTATGAATCATTTTTCAAGGTTGAGGATGTTGCTAAGGCACCCAAAATCCTAACTAAGCTTGCTGGAGGCCCTGTCCAATTGCTTCCACAGTTACCAGCTCTCATCCAGTGTAATGATATGACTGTTAAAATCTGTAAGTGTGCAGAGTGAAGCACCTCTGAGAGTCCTGTTGGGGAATGACTTAAAACTCTTGGAATTGTATCAAGCACCCCCAGGCCTCCCAGCAAACAGAAACAGGAGCAGACTGGGAAGGCCAGAGGGTGTACCTTAAGGGGCTCTCCAGAGGAGATTATAGAGGAAACTATAAATCCCAGTACACAGGATTTACTGATTGCCATTGCTAAAAACAAAGAGGAAAAGGGGAAACCTAAAACCTCCAGGAAGAAACCAGCCACCACTCCTGTGGTACCAACCAGGATATCCCCGAGAGGACTGTCCAAAGTCACACCTGTGACTCCTCGTCCAGCTGAGTCTGAGTGTGTGGAACAAGCTTGTGTGGTTGAATCAGGTGCTGAGGAATCAGAGCTGGAAGAGGACCTTGCTCCTGTTGGAGTTCTGGATCCTGCAGACCATCCTGAGCTGCAGTCTTTACTGGCAGCAGGTGGACCCTGGAAGACACACTTCAGCAGAGGTCAAAGAGAGTGTCCTACTTTTGAAGGTCTTCGCCAACAGGCAGCTTCCCAACTGGATGGGCAAGAGCCAGGGAAGCATAGGTTATACTGGGATGATAGCCTCTTCTACAGTGAACCACTATCTCAGGGGACTACAGAAGACGTGTAGTGCCTCTTGAAAGCAGACTCCAGTTCCTACAGTTAGCACATGAGATACCTTTGGCTGGTCACTTAAGTTTTAAGAAGACCAAGAAAAACCTCTGGCAAGAGTGGAGCGAAGAATGTGGCACCGTTGGTGCCTCTCCCAGCGGTGGGAGTACCTTTAGAGAGGGTAGCAATCAACATTGTTGGTCCTTTAGACCCTCCCACATCTTCAGAAAACAGTAATAAATGGTGAGGAACCTTTTCACAGTGGACACTAGAACTATAGGACCTCAGCGCCCTTTTTGTAGTTAAATGTAAAATGATAATTGTGTCGCATGAACCTGGTAACAACGGAGTATTCAATGGTTCCTCAACTCCTTTCTGAAGAACATTGTATCAGGTTGTGTTACACTTGTTGCGTTCATGCGCCCCAAAAAAAAAAAAAAAGAAAAAAAAAACTGAACTCGATTTCTTTGTGTTGATAAGTATTGTATTGTATGAAAAAATGCCCTTCATGATGACACGTGTTTTGAAGGCACACACCGCCTTTTTCAAATCAGGGCTATACTAGGTTTGCAAAGAATAAATGATCCCCATCCTCGGGATAATACAGAAACATACATTTGAAATAAATAAACATTCAACAATGGTCAAGGAAATATTGATGGACACAAAGGGACGGAGGTAGAGGAGGATTAATTAGGGTGAGAAGAAATGAAAAAAATGCAAAGAGAGAAAGAAAATAATGTACATTGATTAGTTATGTGAGTCCAGATTAATGTCATCCCATATTTATAAAAATTGTCTCTGTACATACTGAACACAGTATAGAGAACCTGTCTTACCCAATAGTACTGTCTTGATATTTGGAGAAGGCCTTTCATCATACGAAAAAAGTCATGGGTTCAATCCCAACCTGCCAAAATAAACTTGGAGTGATTAAATTGTACCCAATCGGTTCTCACGAATATACCTATTAAGAGCAGAGACTAAATCTGATTCTAAAAATGCTCTTTTAGGTATTTGCATGCTCATGTATTCATTTGCAGGTTGTACCTTTTGTATAGTGTTCCTTAGTCTATGTCTGGTTCACACTGTTTTGGCTGTGACCTTAATATATTCAATGTATAATGTGTCTCGGATCCATTGTACTTATAGAGTACACGTTTCATTGAAGTCTAATGACTAGATGTCAATGTGATTCTAAACAAGAGACGCAAAGCTTACAGAGTTGTAAAACATGACATTAAAATTTCTCCGTTCTCGGAAAAAAGAGCGTGTCTGGTTTCATGTTTCACCGTGACACGTACATCACATGGTGTCACATGGCCATATCCTGGTGTTCAAACACATTGTTATGGTTGAATCTTCATTTTACAGCACCTCAGGCAGCAGAATACTCAAAGCATGTCCCACTTGCTGGAACAGCACTTCCATCAAAGTAAATTTTACAGACATCCAAAACGGGATGTCCGGTGCTGCTTCTAGTTGCAGAGACCATTCCAGCATATACATTTGTCTGTAGCTATTCTGGTTAATTAAGGTTTTTGTCTGGAGCTGTCTGGTTGCTTCTGCTCTATCATCTCTGTACTGTAACCAGTACCTTTTCTTGTGCAGTAATGTGTAGCCCAAAAACTATAGATACATGCGAGTGATATGCTATGGGTTTTGTTTGTCCATAAATACATAGTGCATATGTAAGAGTTATTGGACCAGGAAATGGTGTCATTTCTAAGTCCTTGTCTGTGTCTCTGTCCTGAAGAGGACTGCTTTGAGTCATCTGTTAGCAGACATGGTGTAGGATGCATGTGTGCTATGATATGATATGATATGATATGATATGGCATTTATAACGCGCCTACACACGTGTTTCAAGGCGCGACGAGGCAAGGGGGGGACAAAGGGAAAACAGACAACAATTCTACTAGGCCAGGTGTCATTCAGATAGCGCAAGTGCATGGGAAGGGGGGAAGAAGGAAAAAGTGAAAAGTGTGGGGTAGGGGAGAGGGGAAAGTGCAGTACATGGGAAAAGTAGAATAAATAAGATAAATAAGACGGCCAGCTGGTGGCAAGTGCAAGGAAGTGCAGACATAAGTGGTGGCAGGGGACTGTAGGGATACAGAACAGTGGTCCCCAGGTGCAAAGGATGGCAGGGAGGCAGTGAGGTGGGTAATTAGCTGGGCCTGGGCCAGGGAACAGAAAGGGTGGCCAGGTAAACCAGTGCAGTTTCGGTCAGGAATTCAGCAGGGGAGAGGGGGAGAGAAAGCAGAAGTAAAGAGGAAGGTTTTGAGGAGCTTCCAGAACCGGAGATGGTTCTCCTCAAGTTTCAGAGAGACAGGAAGGCTGTTCCAGAGAGAGGCCCCTGCCGAAGAGAGTGATCTGCCACCAACTTGTTTCTTGGAGAAGCGACGGACCCTGAGGGAGTTGGAGGCGGATGAGCGAAGAGCTCGAGAAGGAAGATATTTAGGAAGAGAGAGTTGAAGGTATTGCGGCCCCAGACCTCAGAAGGCCTTGTGTACAATGCAGAGGGTTTTAAACTTAATCCTCGCAGCCACTGGGAGCCAGTGCAGCGATTTTAGTCCTGGAGAGATACGATCCCTGGGCTTGAGGCCAAGGACAAGTCTCGCAGTCCTGTTCTGGATAAATTGCAGAGGGCGGAGAGTAGAGGCAGGCAGATTTAGATAGAGGCTGTTACAATAGTCCAGCCTAGAGAGGACCAGGGCTCTGGAGACAGTGAGCTTCTGGGGCAAGGAGAGGAAAGGAAGAATACCTCTAAGGAGGTGCAGCTGGTAGTGTGACTTCTTGGAGACGTCCGAGATGTGAGGGGAGAAGGAGAGTGCAGAGTCAAAGACGACCCTGAGATTTTTAGCCTTGCAGGTGGGAGTAGGAAGAGGGCCAAGGGAGGCCGGCCAAAGAGCTGCAGGGAAGGAGGGAGTGGGTGTGCCGATGAGTAGAATCTCAGTCTTTTTGGCATTAAGGCAGATGTCGTGGGCAGCACACCACTCCTGGATGGCAGACAGACAGTCAGAGATGAGAGAAGGCAAGTCAGAGGCCGAGGGTAGCCTGAAAATGAACTGGGTAACATCCGCATAGCACTGAAAGTTGGGAAAGAGAGCGGCAATGCGGTGGGCAAGGAGTGCCAGGTATTGGTTGAACAGCCAGGGGGAGAGGTTAGATCCCTAGGGGACACCACAGGTAGAGAAAAAGATGTCGGAGAGGAAGGACCCAAGTTGGACCTGTGAGGGTTGGTTGGAGAGGAAAGAAGTTAGCCACGCCACAGCCTGACCGGTGATACCCAGGTTATCACGGAGACGGTTGAGCAGGATGGCATGGTTGACAGTGTCAAAGGCAGAAGAGAGCTCAAGCAAGATGAGAATGCAAGGGGTGATAGAGTCGAGGTTGGTGAGCAGGTCTTCGCTGATGTTCAGGAGAGCAGTTTCCATGCTTCTGGCAGCTCTGAAGCCAGACTGATGGTCATGAAGACAGCCGACAGCTTCAGTGTGGATATTGAGCTGGGAGATGGCCAGTTTCTCCAGGAGCTTGCCCAGGAAGGGAGTGATGGAGATTGGGTGATAGTTAGTAGGGCAGGTGGGGTCGGCAGAGGGTTTCTTAAGAAGAGGGTGCACAAGAGAGTGCTTCAGGGGGAAGGGAAGACTCCCGTGGTGAAGGAGTGATTGCAGAAATCAGCCAGGGCAGGAGCCAGGGAGTTGATGTGGTCCTTGATAGTTTTGGAGGAACAGGGGTGACCCTATTTCGACGAGACTTTCATAGAACGGACTTGTCTACAAACCTCATCTGCAGAGAAAAGGGGAAAGGCAGAGAAGGAGGGAGGAGGGGTGGCTGCAGAAGGGCCAGAAGAAGAGCAGGGAATAGCGGGAGGGAGGTGAGAGGAGGAGAGTGAGGACAGGATGTTCTGAGTTTTAGACGTGAAATGGGAAGCTAGTGCCGTGCAGAGGGCCTGGGAAGGGACGAGAGGTAGAGATTGCAGCAGGATTGGCCAGTTCCTTGCAGTTTTTAAAGTGTTTAGCTGAGTTGTTAGATGCCGCCGAGACGCGGGCTTGGATATAAGCTCTCTTCTTGGTGAGGGTGGAGAGCCGATATTGCCTTTGCAGCAGTCCGCATGCCAGTTTGTCAGAGGATGAACTTGAAGCACGCCATTTCCTCTCGGCCATCCAGCACTTGCGTTTTAGGGTGACGAGGTCTGAGTCATACCAGGAGTTACACTTGGCTTTGGACTTCAGGCAGATTCTCATGACAGGGGCAAGGATAGCAAGAGTATCAGATATGGAATAGTGGAGAGGGCAGTGTCAGGGTGAGAGTCAGCCAGAGGGGGAGGAGTGGGTGAGAAGGTGGAGGCAAAAGCCTCAACTGACACGCACTTCATGGGTCTGAAGACTGAGAAGGTGGGTGGCAGTGAGGGAGGTGGCTTGGCCTGCGGGTTAGGGAGCGTGAGGTGGGAGGATAGTAGAAAGTGATCACTCCAGGAGAGAGGAGTGGAGAGAGGGACAGAGAGGGGAAGGTCTGAAGAGATCAGAACATCGAGAGTGTGCCCTGCAGAGTGAGTCGGGCCAGAGGGTAGAATGGTGAGTGAGAGAGAGTCGCAGAGGTTGCAAAAGAGTCCAGAGGGAGGACAGGAGGCATCCAGGTGGATGTTGAAGTCTCCAAGAAGGAGGAGTTGAGTGGTTGAGGCCAGGAGTGAGGAGGAGAGGTCAGCCCACTCAGAGAAGAAGGAAAAAATCTGACCAGGTGGCTGATAGATAGTAGCCACAGTAAGGGAATGGCTGGTGGAGAGAGAGAGCCTGCAGACAAGGCATTCAAAGGAGGAGTAGGCCTGCGTAGGAGTGACAGAGGCAGAAATCCACTCAGGGAAGATAAGGGCTACACCCCCACCAGCTCGGTTGGGCCTGGGCATGGAAAGGATCTTGTAGCCATCAGGTAGGAGCGTGTCAAAGCTGGTGACAGAGCTGGCCATAAACCATGTCTCGGTGAGACCAAGGACGTCAAGGTCAAGTTCTTCAAGAAGGCGGCAGATATCAGAGGAGTGTTTGAGAGTGGAGCGGGAGTTAAGAGTGGCAATGTGGAGAAGGTTGCCACCCTTGAAAGACTTCCGGGGAGGGGTACAGATCAGAGGTACACCCTGCGGAAGTGTAGAAAGTGTAGAAAGTGCCTGGGAGGGGCAGAGAGAGAGGAGGAAGGCAAGGTAGCCGAAGAAAGGGGGACAGCGGGAGAGGAAAGGAAGTTGATGAGGCACGGAAAGCGTCTATCAAAGAGATGCAGGTTGGCCTGTGGGCCTTGGACCAAGACGGTCCCATTAGAGTAGACATTAATGCCTCACCACTAGTCTGTTAGACAGACCTTGGGCTTCAATAAGTCATATTACGGTTTCACAACTGCTTCAAAGTCTTTCATATATGAATGCCCTGAATTCAAAATGACCAATATGGCCTGTAATTGCTTAAGCATACATGTGCTTTGCAAGTGTGTACATTTTTCTAGGAGTGTGTGTTAGACAGAATCATATGCAATACCCTTTGGGAACACCATACACAATTAGACTACAAGTGCAAGTACAAATTCACCTTTGGTACAAGCCCGTACTACACAGTAAAGTGGTAGCGATGGCTGAGCAGCCAGCCTTATCTCAAGAGTAAAGTGATCAGTATCAGAATTTACACAAAGGACAGCAATTACTATGGTTCAAATAAACACTGATTCAAGGTTTCTGAGTAAAAGAGTATACATTTATTTACACCATCAACTATAAAACAGTTCACTAATATAAAGTAGCAGAAAATCACAATCTTAATACACTACACAACACTCAATCAATTCTGGACAAGTTAAGCTCAAGATGAAGTGTGAGCGAAATGGCACTCCAGCGATTTAAAAAGGGAAAGAACAAGGTCATCAAAAATCAACAACACCAACAATTGATAGGCAGGGCAATCTAGAAAAGGCTTACCACAACTAGGATTTAAATTAATAGGCCTGGGCCAATGTTAATGGTTCAGAGTCTTTGCAGAGGATCACACAGTTCAGAATAGTTTGCGGTTAAGTCTTTGCCAAGAGTTCAAAACGAAGTTGGTTGGAGGAAAATGTATTCAAAGAGTAGAGTAGGACAAGCCTTAGGAGAGGTGAAAGATTTAAAACACTTTTACTGCGGTCGTACGGAACGAACGACCGGATTTGAACAGTACCTTAGATGAAGAAGAATGATGTAGCTGAGGCGGTAGTTCCTGGCAGTTCCTGCAGGCTCACGGTTCCTGAAGCGACTGTCAGACTGACAAGAAGGAGGAAGACTGGAGGATTTTGTGCTGCCCAGAGAAGAAGCCAGCAGCAGAGCAAAGCATTGAATATAAAGTGCACTCCTTAAAAGCACAAATGGACTCTCTCTCACTGGCTATCCGGTTTCCTGTAGCACAACAAATTCAACCAGGCTGAAGAGGAGGTCCAAGGGCTTTGTGCGCTGGTTGGTCCCACCAGGCTCAAAGGGAGAAGACTCCTTGCGGATCTCCTCTGTCATCGAAGTTTCAGGTGATTCGGATCTGCAGCTGGGCTTCACCGGGATGTCCAGTAGTTGCAGCAGTTTTCTTCCTTCAGCTTCTTGTTTGCTCTCTCGATCCTGTGGCGACTCTGCCTTCCAAATCCCGGAGACCTGTTATTAAGCAGTTTTCACACATTCACAAAGCCTGGCTATCAATCGCACAGCAGGGTGGCTGTCGTGGCAGGACTGCCACCTAGCCAATCAAACTAGAGTGCGACTTGGGTCTCCAAGGAGACCCTGTGCAAGGGGCCTCAAACCCCACCCTCACATCCTGTCCACCCAGACATTCAGGTGCCTAAGGGGGGCTTCTGTGCAGAAGCCCGCCAAAGGACAGTGAAAAAAGGAACCAAACCTGGTTTGGCGTGCAGAGTAAAACACGAGAAAGACCTTTACAAAAAGAAATGGCAAATAAAAAATAATAGGGGTCCAGCGGATTAAAATTTGAGGCTACTGTAGGGGAGGACTGGTCCAGGAGACCCCTCTCGCCTGCGTTTTCTCCCCAGGTAAGGGCTATGGCTCATAGGGCGTTCCCTCGTGCCACCCGGGCCCAGGTGGTGGAGGGCTCACCCGCTGGAGACATTGCCCACACGTATCGAGTGCCCACACGTATTGGTTGCCACACAGGTTTAGCTAGGCCCAGAAACCATTTTTTGCCCGGTAAAGATGGTGTGAGCTCAGCGCACTGTAGCGCGGCCCCCACCCTTGGAGAGTCACATCCCTGTTGCCGCAGCACCCTGGCAGATCCGCTGCGAGCACGTTCCCACGAACAAGACGGACATGAGCTAGCGCAATACGCTAACATTGTAACAGTTCACCTCCCGCAGTGTACTATCGGTATCAGCATGACCCGGCCAGCAGGCCTGAACAATGAGAAAAACGGTAAAATGGTCATCTGATGGCAGACAGTCTTAATATATGTGTATATAATAATGTCAAGACCACTTGCAAAGTATGCTTTCTTCCACAAAATCTCTTATATTACAAACGCCTGTAGAATGTATTAAAATGAGAGAGCGTGCTCCCATGATATAAGCAATGGCGAGCTCACACCATTACAGGTGGATGCTAATAATAAAGGAACGCTCCAGGGATCTGTTTGTTGCGTGTATCACTGGACAGCCTACCTCCCATGGTTTTGCGCCATAACTAAGCTAATGCTGCTAGAGTACACGAGAAAGCGAATGCAACTACACTATGAACTCATGTAAAGGATGCGCGAGAATGCACTTATCATGTGTGTATGTCTAAGCCCCTTATGTGCCACCACCGTCACGTACAGTGGCGGGTCGTTTTCTATGTACCCCACCGACCCAACTACTACCTCATTTACTGCGAATGTATATGCATGTAACTAAAATACTGTAGCTGCTAGAATATAATGTACAAATATGGTGCTCGGACTGGGTATAATCGAGACACATCCAGCAAAGTTTAAATGCATGTTTTGAAGCGATGTTGAATAAGTATTATAGAAAGTGTTCAAATGTTTGTGATGTCTTTACCTACATTCAGCAACACACGAGGGAGATATCTTTGTGAATGCGTACAAGGCCAGTTCCCCCTCCCACCCTGCGAAGGCTGCCAAGACATGAGAACAGAGGCCCGCTCTGCGCTATCCCACCTCCCCCGACCGGACTGGAGCCGCTTCAAAGATTTGTAGCCCCACTGCAGCACCCAAGGCCGCGACCAGCCACCTGCATTATTTACAGCACAGCAGTAAACCTTTGTCTAACCTCACGCGCCCCCTCGTAAACCCCACAACCCACCGGACCGTCTTAGACTTATGGCCCTGTGCAATCAGGACACCCAACACTTTGACAACACACAGCGGAACATCCATAACAACTTCTAACAAGACAGAAAGACCTGTACCACCCGTCCCAGGCCCCGAAGCTTAGCCCCTCGACCTATGGCCCCGGTCAACAGGACACGGGTAACCAGGCCTCGATGTATTACCTCCAGACCCCTCACAAGGTGCATTCCTCCTGTGTTGCATTAACCTATAAAATAACCTATTGGAAGATTTACTAAAGAGAATAACACTGTAAATGACTGGATGACTGCGGTGTGCATGGCCGAGGGCAAGTAAGTCAGGAAAGGCATTCATCTCTGCCACAGGCCGCCTTGCCACACCAACACCGCCCGGATGAACTCAAGCCGACCTGCCAGGCCCAGCCCCACCCACGAGGGTGACCAATGACGTCCTTCAGCCAAGACCAACCACGCCGCAGCAGCACCTATAGTTAGTCGTCGCCACCCAATCCCAATGAACTTGTGCCCCCTATAGTATGTAGGTTTTGATGACGTTTTTTGTAAATATATACGCCTGTCTTTGCTATTGTCAGACAGAGCGCTCTCAGAGTTTGCAGAGTTCTTTGCATGCCCTATTCTGATTGATAAACTCCCATGTACGCTCACCCGCACTCTGTCTTGGCCTTATTCCCATTTTGGGAGAGTCCTTCATTGTCTCTCATTGCGGGGAGGATCGTGCTGTTTGGGGACGCTTGCTTTCAGTGGTGACCCCGATAGCGTGATGTTTATTTCTTCCTAACTTCTTATAACCGTCCCCTTTTGGCACGAGAATCTCCGGTCGAAAAGGGATACGCACGGTGAGCCGGCTCCGGGAGGCTGCCCGCCAACGGCGACCGGTACACTAAGAAGTGCGCACTCAATAGAGAGGGGGTACGGGATCCCGGTTGAAAAATCCCCTTTGAGTACCGCTCGCCGGAGCCGGGGCTGACTGTTGAGCTGACGGCGACACTGCCTGGACGGACCCAGTTTCGGAGACTATCGGTTCAAGACGGGCACGTGAGTACTGAGTGCGAGCGATTTTAAAGGGAGCGGGGAGAGAAGTGTAGGACAGGAAACGAAGATGGGGTACTCAGATCTACTAAGGATCATCTTAAATTTTCCTTGCTTTTTCTTTGCATATGGCCATTAGGATTAAGAGGTGAATAAGAGATAAAAGTGACGGGAACCTAGCTCCGAAAGGGGGTGGAAGGCGGCGCCGCATAGTGCTATCTGGACTAGTACTGGGAATATATGACGAAGTGGAGTATAAAATAAAAGTGTTCAGCAAAAGGGGACACTGAGAGTACATTAGTGACCGCTATTACTTTTTTCCTTTCTTTTCTTTAAGGGTAGGGGGAGAATAAATAACTGTGATTAGCACAAACTTAGGGAGACAGTAAGAGAAGAAGAGTCCTACTAGAAAGGGGGGAAAACAGGTTAATATCTCTATACATACGCATCCAGATGTTCAAATAAGACGAACAGGGGCAGCCGGCTAGGGAGGAAAGGGAGGGCAGCTTGAATGGTGAATTGAGTGGTGCCAAGAGGTGTGTGCACCTCGTATGTGCTAGAAGAGATTTTGATGTTGTGAATGTGTGAACGGTTATAAATGCATAATAGTTAAATGGTCATGGTAAGTGTGGTTGGATAAAACTTTTTCCCTTTTAAGACAACGTCAATATAGTGAAGTGAGTGAGTACCTTTTTGATTTCCAGGCTGACATTGTCAAAATAAAGGATGGGTTGCCCTTGTATGTGCCCCCCAAAGAGAACAGAATAGACATTGTGTACGGCCAGTTTTATATTGTGCAGTCAGGGAGGGGGAGAGCCCAAAGGGACCCAACATTGAATGTGAAGTAAAATATAAAGAATAACATTGATACTACATTTACATTGGAGTTGCAAACACACTGAGACACACCAGCACTAGGAGGGCACAGAGATGGGGGCTGAAACACCCTTATCACATATTTGTAAGAATCTCCCGGGATACATGGAGCGGATTAAAAAATATCACGACCAATGGGTGACCGAGCTAAAGGGGGAGGGGTTACCTCAGATTTGGCCCGAGGGAGGGTCATTTGATAAAAGTGTTCTGGATACGGTGGCCACATGCATTTTTCTAAAATACAAAGGAAAGCAGCTGCAAAATAGGAGGGAAATATTAGATTTTGGGAATGTGCAATTACTGCCGAGCATGGATATTAGATTATGCGGCATACACCAGGCCCCTATTACAAGCTTTAAAGGTGGCCCAGCAGGAGAACAGGAAGATGGAATGGACGGAAGAGATGAGTTCCTCTTTCCAAACATTATAAGATTTGATTTCAAGCGCCCCAGTACTCGCAAACCCTGATTATGGACGCAAATTTTACCTATTCTCACACTGCAAAGAAACACTGATGACAGCAGTGCTGACACAAAAAACGTCCTTAGGACACAAGCCATTGGCTTACTATAGTGGTACTTTAGATGCCGTGATGCAGGGCCATTTCGCGTGTGAGCAATCACTCGCTGCAGCCGCGTTCGCGATTGAGAAAAGTGCCACCATAGTAATGGGTTGCCCGGTGACATTGTTTGTGTAACATTCATTATTTGCAATATTAGAAAGATCAAAAAGCACACTGACCACACAGCGGGCGACAGCCTACGAGATTATATTGTCCAGTGCCAACATCCATATAGTAAGATGCAAGACAGTGAACCCCGCCACAATTATTACAGAAGCGTGCACGCTCGAAGACATGCAGAACCACGATTGCGCAACCTACACAGGAGAAAGAGGGGAGGAGACAGTGGTGTGTGAGAACGCTCTAAGCGAGGGGGAAGTGTACTTTGTGGATGGGTCCGCATCAATTGACGTGGACACGGGAGAAAAACACGTTGGCATGGCAGTAGTGAGGTTAGAAGACGGTGAGTATGAAACACTGGCACAATACCGCCTCCCATCACATTACTCCGCACAGGCAGCAGAACTGATTGCGCTCATAGAAGCACTACATGCAGCAAAGGGTTGTGCAGTGACAATATACACAGACTCAGCTTACATGACAACAACAGTACATGGAGGACTGGCGAGATGGGGGCGTAGGGGATTTAGGCGGGCAGACGGAACACCAGTACAGCATGCAGAATTGTTGAAAGAGTTAATTGAGGCCCTGCAAAACCCCACTGCAGTAGCAATAGTAAAGTGCCAAGCACATACGTCCAACACAGATGTTGTGTCTTTAGGGAATGCAGCAGCGGACGCTGCCGCCAAGGAGGCTTCCTATTTTCAGAAAAATTACACAGGTGAGTACATGATTAAGAACAAGAGAAACGACGAGCCCCCAGAAGGACATAATATGCTGCCCATACCACAAATAATAGAATTACAAGAAGGAGCCAGTGCAGAGGAAAAATTAATGTGGACAAAACGAGGGTGCAGCAAGTCAGGAACAGACCTGCTGTGGCGGCAAAATAACTCGGGGAAAGTGGTAATGCCAATCCAGCTATTAGAGATTGCATTTCA
Source organism: Ambystoma mexicanum (assembly GCF_040938575.1). NCBI lineage: Eukaryota > Metazoa > Chordata > Amphibia > Caudata > Ambystomatidae > Ambystoma > Ambystoma mexicanum. Next base: position 996,199,268 of record NC_090932.1, read on the forward strand.
ACAGCTACACTTCCCTGCACATAACACCAAACAGCACATCGCAGCAGAAATACAGGAAGAATGGTTCGTGCCCTGTCTCCAGGAGCATGTGTCTCGATTGGCAATGGAATGTACAACATGCCAAATATACAATTCAGGAATGACATTACGCACTCTCCGGGGAACAATTCCTAAACCCATTGGCCCATTCAAGGAACTACATATAGATTACGTAGACATGGGGGAAAGGTGTAATGGCGCACGGTACATGATCGTGGTTGTGTGCCCATTTTCAAGGTGGGTGGAAGCAGGACCCTGCGCACGACCCAATGCCAAGAGCGCCGCCAAGTTCCTAGTAAGGGAAGTATTCCCGCGCTGGGGAATTTGTGACGTTATTCGCTCAGACAATGGCACTCATTTTGTGAATGAGCTTTTTAAGGAAGTGACTACATTATTGGGAATAAAACATAAATTATGTTCAATTTATCATCCTCAAAGTAATGGCGTAGTGGAAAAGATGAACGGACTGTTGAAGGGCAGGTTATCAAAACTATGCTTCTCATTAAAGAAGAATTGGATTTACTGCCTACCCCTTGCGCTATTTGAATTAAGAAACCAGCCAAGCAAAGACCACCATTTGTCCCCGCACGAGATCGTGACTGGGAGACGGATGAACACAGCACATTCACCACTGCGCGAACACTCAGACGCTCACAGAAGCGCTACGATATTGGGAGATGAGTTCACAGACTATTTAAAGAAATTGACAAGGGCAGCGCGCGTGATATCAAAGCAACTCTCCCCACCCTTCACTAGAGAAGAGGGAAATGTAACAGGTGCTGTCACGGAGCCAGGGCAACAGCTACAGCTAATGCCTGGCGACTGGATTTATGTCAGAAGCTTTGTGCGTCGGTGGAATGCACCACGATTCCATGGCCCATACGAAGTAATATTTTGCACGCCCACGGCAGTAAAGGTCAAAGGGTTGAGGTACTGGGTGCACTTGACCGATGTACGGAAGGCATATAGCAACGTACAAGAGGAGGTAGATGAGGAGGCACAGACAACAGCAAACGCTGCAACTGAGTAGAATGACTGAATATGAACTTGTGTGTATGTGTTGGTACTAAACTTGAATAAATGCACAACTGATAAAGATACAAAAAAAAAAAAAAAAGGGGAACATTTTTTAACTTTTATCTTGTTGAGTGTGTATATATATATATAGTTAATGGAATGCCAAATTATAAGCTTGTATACACCCTTGTCTGTGAATACCCCTCCCCGTATCCCCACCCGCTTCCATTCCCCGTCACATGTATATTGGCACTGATGGTGCTAGCAAAATGTTTACATGTATGCACTCAATGCACTTTTATATCTTAAACAGGAGCTTCCATGGCATCTAACGGGCAGCCTGCAACGGATAGATTTACTAGAATTAGAGAGTGGTTAACTGAGAAATGCATATATTCGTATGAATGTGGACTCTCTGCGTGCATCGTATTGTTTTTTACATTGATGTTTGGTCTGGTTACATACTGGTTCATAGCGTTCATCTCTATCGAGATGAATGAGGGGGGAGGGAACAACACAACTACTGGGATCAATACAACTGCAAGTGTCAATGCCAATACAAGGGAAGGTGATTTTTTGGTATGGGACGGAACTAAACTTGTGTGGGGCTACTATACTACGCCATACAATGTTGTCATCTCACAAGATGGAGGGCCAAAGGGTAAAAGGCAAAATAACACACTGTCCCCACCTGAGATGTCTAATTACAATGCTCACAGCTTAAACGACCGAAACCCCTCTGCCATATCCTGGTTGTATAATACCCCCACCAGCCAACCTGCCCCCATGGCCATAGACAATCAAAGAATGAAAGCAACACATGAAATATTATATGATGACTGGGTGAAGGGGGGCGGGAAGGGGAAAGGGGGGTCTGTTTTGCCCTTCGTTCAGGAGGTTGGGAAGCGCCAAAGGAACAAGAATAACAGGCGGAAGAGGGAAGCAGGGAGGAGGAAGTATGATGAGTACTATGGGCTAGGTCTAGATAAAATGGAAGACCCACGACACCCCCACCAAACAAATAAGTGGTATGCAGATATGAGTGCCACAGCTAAACAAACAACAAACGAGAGCTGTTATGTCTGCTCCCTTATTCCTCACGCATCAGGTACACCCCACCCAAAGTACTGTTACCCAAAGAATTGCCAATTATAGACGCCCAATGTCTCCTTCATCTTACGTTATGCAGAATTAAGAACACCTTCCAGGCACATGAAGTGACTTTTCAAATGCTACAGAACGAGAAAACGTGCTACCCAAAACCATTAGGGGTCGTATGTCTGAAAGAGCCGTTTTTTGTAATTGGAGGGACACTTTTTTCTGACAACAAGTGGAAGGACGAAGAAGTAATGTGTAAAGCTGAAGCACTGAGGGGTGTGGCACCGGTGAAGTTGCAATGGATAGAAGAAACGTGCACACCCGTATGGAAGGAACACATTTCAAAACTAACCTGGGTTACCCCCATCGAAAAGCCTTTCAAGTTGCAGAGTGAAATAGACTATGAACTATGTTTCGAAGGAGAAGGGAGAACGTCCATGGGGACGAACAAGAAGTGCAACAAAACCCTCACCATCCCAGATCTAAGAAAAGGGACTGCGGCCCTTATGGACACGTACTGGGTATGTGGCAACCAGGCATACCTACACCTCCCCCCGTCGTGGAGTGGCAGCTGCTCAATGGCCACTCTGCACTCAGCTCTAATGGTGATACCAGAAAGCCACATCGATGGAAGCAAAAGGACACAGGAACGCACGCAACAGAGTGTGGCCCAACCAACTGCAGAATCACAAATGTATGTCCTGTCTTCCGGAAGCAAGGGAGAGGTGCTAACCCGTCACAGACGAGCATCAAATTACATCTCACAGGCATCATCAGAACTATTGGCTCAGATCCCAGACAAATATCGATTATTCAGCTCAGCAGAAACATTTTTTGCCTCACTCGTATCAAGTGTCCAAGCAAGGGCAAACGCAAAATGGCTCCAGATAACCCGTTGGGAATTGATTCAGCTGGCAAACGACACTGAAGAAGGATTTAACATAATTAAGGTCGAACTAAGAGCTTTGCGACTGATGACCATGCAAAACAGGTATGTCCTGGACCTGTTGACGGCGATGGACGGCGGTGTTTGCCGAAAAATAGGAAGTGCCTGCTGCACTTTCGTACCTTCTGAAGACGCAGAGAACGGCTCCCTGTCCCATGTGATCGAAGCAGTCCACAACCTAGGAGAAAAAATGAAGATAGAAGGCGGAGCAGAAGATAGTACATGGTTCGATAACATCTTCTCCTGGGTCCCCTCATGGCTTGGAACAACTGTGAAATTTTTGATGCCAGCTGTGGTGTTCCTCCTTTTGATTTTCTGCCTGTGCCAGGTGGGTCTTCGAGTCTGTGCTAACGCAGTACCAAATGGTGCAATGATGATGGTGACAATGGGCAACTCACATGGTACAATAAAAACAATGCAAGAAGCACAAATACAAACAGGGATAGATAACACACCCAGGTACCAATTGGTGCCCATGTACCACGACAAAGATATTGTAGATAAGCTGTGGCACACCACCATCAAAGAGCCCCGCATACTAGAATGGTATGAGGAAGTTTGGGTAGATTTGGAGGGAGATGGTGGGTGTATATATCTCACGTGTACTCCAGATGAATACGCCAGGAGGGGTGAGAGCTTAAGGGGGGTGTGCAGAGCATGGATGCCTATCAAAGGAACTCCTGCATGGGATGAGGCGGTTATGGACGAAGCAGAATGTAGGAGGATAGAAGAGCTAAAGAATTCGTTACTTAAGTAACAAAAGGGGGGAAATGTAGGGGAGGACTGGTCCAGGAGACCCCTCTCGCCTGCGTTTTCTCCCCAGGTGAGGGCTATGGCTCATTGGGCGTTCCCTCGTGCCACCCGGGCCCAGGTGGTGGAGGGCTCACCCGCTGGAGACATTGCCCACACGTATCGAGTGCCCACACGTATTGGTTGCCACACAGGTTTAGCTAGGCCCAGAAACCATTTTTTGCCCGGTAAAGATGGTGTGAGCTCAGCGCACTGTAGCGCGGCCCCCACCCTTGGAGAGTCACATCCCTGTTGCCGCAGCACCCTGGCAGATCTGCTGCGAGCACGTTCCCACGAACAAGACGGACATGAGCTAGCGCAATACGCTAACATTGTAACAGTTCACCTCCCGCAGTGTACTATCGGTATCAGCATGACCCGGCCAGCAGGCCTGAACAATGAGAAAAACGGTAAAATGGTCATCTGATGGCAGACAGTCTTAATATATGTGTATATAATAATGTCAAGACCAGTTGCAAAGTATGCTTTCTTCCACAAAATCTCTTATATTACAAACGCCTGTAGAATGTATTATAATGAGAGAGCGTGCTCCCATGATATAAGCAATGGCGAGCTCACACCATTACAGGTGGATGCTAATAATAAAGGAACGCTCCAGGGATCTGTTTGTTGCGTGTATCACTGGGCAGCCTACCTCCCATGGTTTTGCGCCATAACTAAGCTAATGCTGCTATAGTACACGAGAAAGCGAATGCAACTACACTATGAACTCATGTAAAGGATGCGCGAGAATGCACTTATCATGTGTGTATGTCTAAGCCCCTTATGTGCCACCACCGTCACGTACAGTGGCGGGTCGTTTTCTATGTACCCCACCGACCCAACTACTACCTCATTTACTGCGAATGTATATGCATGTAACTAAAATACTGTAGCTTCTAGAATATAATGTACAAATATGGTGCTCGGACTGGGTATAATCGAGACACATCCAGCAAAGTTTAAATGCATGTTTTGAAGCGATGTTGAATAAGTATTATAGAAAGTGTTCAAATGTTTGTGATGTCTTTACCTACATTCAGCAACACACGAGGGAGATACCTTTGTGAATGCGTACAAGGCCAGTTCCCCCTCCCACCCTGCGAAGGCTGCCAAGACATGAGAACAGAGGCCCGCTCTGCGCTATCCCACCTCCCCCGACCGGACTGGAGCCGCTTCAAAGATTTGTAGCCCCACTGCAGCACCCAAGGCCGCGACCAGCCACCTGCATTATTTACAGCACAGCAGTAAACCTTTGTCTAACCTCACGCGCCCCCTCGTAAACCCCACAACCCACCGGACCGTCTTAGACTTATGGCCCTGTGCAATCAGGACACCCAACACTTTGACAACACACAGCGGAACATCCATAACAACTTCTAACAAGACAGAAAGACCTGTACCACCCGTCCCAGGCCCCGAAGCTTAGCCCCTCGACCTATGCCCCGGTCAACAGGACACGGGTAACCAGGCTTCGATGTATTACCTCCAGACCCTTCACAAGGTGCATTCCTCCTGTGTTGCATTAACCTATAAAATAACCTATTGGAAGATTTACTAAAGAGAATAACACTGTAAATGACTGGATGACTGCGGTGTGCATGGCCGAGGGCAAGTAAGTCAGGAAAGGCATTCATCTCTGCCACAGGCCGCCTTGCCACACCAACACCGCCCGGATGAACTCAAGCCGACCTGCCAGGCCCAGCCCCACCCACGAGGGTGACCAATGACGTCCTTCAGCCAAGACCAACCACGCCGCAGCAGCACCTATAGTTAGTCGTCGCCACCCAATCCCAATGAACTTGTGCCCCCTATAGTATGTAGGTTTTGATGACGTTTTTTGTAAATATATACGCCTGTCTTTGCTATTGTCAGACAGAGCGCTCTCAGAGTTTGCAGAGTTCTTTGCATGCCCTATTCTGATTGATAAACTCCCATTTACGCTCACCCGCACTCTGTCTTGGCCTTATTCCCATTTTGGGAGAGTCCTTCATTGTCTCTCATTGCGGGGAGGATCGTGCTGTTTGGGGACGCTTGCTTTCACTACCACCATAGCCTCTAACAGTACCAAGGCTATTTTCGTAGCTCGCGCTAAAATAAAAATGGTAGATACCACTGCCACCAGCCAAATCTTAGAGAAAGGGGAATGAAATAATGTTCCATGAGAAACAGACAAAAAGGGATAACTATTAACCCTTCCAGTACTCTATGGAAAATAGTTTGTACTGGGTCTGTAAATTTAAAAAGACTAGTAAAGTCAATGGCAGTTTTACATGTTCTGGGAGACAGCAGTCAGTCCTAGAAACTCAGAATTCATTTTACACCAGTGGCAGCTCCTGAATGTTTTAACTGGAGGGGCGTAAATATGTCTCCCTGCTATGCCATAGCGACCGAGTGCAGCGTGGGAGCCCGAACCAATCTAGAGGGCTTGGGGAAGTTCTCCCGCCAAGAAAAGTTTGAATAAAATGGCTAAAGTTATGCAATTTACAGCACCATTTTCAAACAAAAAGACTAAAAATGTATTGGTTTTACAGGCAGTTCTTAAGAAGAAGAATTAATTATTCCAGTACTCTTACTTTGTAAAATGGCACAAGTATGTAAAGTAGGTCTGGCTCTTTTCTGTGTCAACTGGTGCAAATAAATCCTGAGGTCATTGTAAGTCTGAACAAATAACAAAAATGCATGTTCTGGAAGCTAACATTGAATTGTCAGCACTGACATGAGTGCTGACATTCAATGATTTCGTTTTTCCTGTTTTTTATTTTACTCGTGTTACTTACTTTCCCTGCGTTCCGAGCACGTGTGTGTTTTCCTCCTCCCCCTCCCCTTGCAGCCTCTTCCTGGTGCCCTCCCCATCCCGCCTCCCTGCCCGCCCACCTCACAACCCCATACACCGATCCCCCTGGGCAGCCCCCTGCCCGGCAGCCCCCACGGCTAAGGGCCCCTCAGGCAAAGGGCGGCTCCTACAGCTGCGGCTCCCACTGTGTCTGCAGGTGTCCACAGGGGACGCAAGGCACAAGTTTCACTTTGCTATCTCCACCTTCTCCCGGCCCACCCCACCCACACCTGGTCATTGCATTTGCATAGTGTCTTCACCTCACTGTGTTCCACAGTTGTGGTAAACTAGGGTTTTGTCTCCCCTCGCAGGATTCTCAATCTTAAGTGGCACCTCCACTGTATACCTAATACGCATTAACTGTTGTTGCTCTGAAATGTGATAAACTAGGGTTTTTCTCCCCTTGCAGGATTCTCAAACATAGGTGGCACCTCCACTGTATACCTAATACGCATTTACTGTTGTTGCTCTGAAATGTGGTAAACTAGGGTTTTTCTCCCCTCGCAGGATTCTCAAACTTAGGTGGCACCTCCACTGTATACCTAATACGCATTTACTGTTGTTGCTCTGAAATGTGGTAAACTAGGGTTTTTCTCCCCTCGCAGGATTCTCAAACTTAGGTGGCACCTCCACTGTATACCTAATACGCATTTACTGTTATTGTTCTGATATGTGGTAAACTTGTGCTTGCCGCCCACTTCCTGTCTGCGTGCTCTCGTATCATCTGTCTCCCCCCCACTCCCTTCTACTCCATGGTGCGCTCTATCTCGCCTATCTTCTCTAACTGCTTCTCTATTGACTATCCTGCTCTCCTCACTAAATCTGGTAGGAAAAAGTTTAAAAAGGACATCCTGGTCTCCAACCCAGGCCTCCCTATCGCTGACACCTACACTAGTGCCTGCTCCAAGGAAACTCTCACTGACATCCTCTTTTTCGTGCCTTCGCCTGACCTATGGACCCTTCATATTGTCTCTGTGCTCTCTCCTTTCTCCTCTTCTCCCATTAATGGTGGCACCCGTTGGGATGTCCTCTTGGCCCCCTTCCGCTCCTCTAAGGCCATCATTAATGTCTACACTAATGGGACCGTCTTGGTCCAAGGCCCTCAGGCCAACCTTCACCTCTTTGATAGACGCTTCCCACGCCTCATCAACTTCCTTTCCTCTCCTGCTGTCCCCCCTCCTCTGTCCTCGGCTACCTTGCCTCTACCCTCCCTCCATGCCCCCTATCGGGCTCCTTCTTCACCTCCTTCTTCTACACCTCTGCAGGGCGTACCTCTGATCTGTACCCCTCCCTGGAAGTCCTTCAAGGGTGGCAACCTTCTCCACATTGCCACTCTTAACTCTCTCTCTGCCATCAAGCATTCCTCTGATATCTGTCGCCTTCTTGAGGAACTGGACCTTGACGCCCTCGGTCTCACTGAGACTTGGTTCACAGCCAGCTCTGTCACCAGCTTTGACACACTCCTACCTGACGAGTACAAGAGCCTCTCCGTGCCCTGGCCCAAACATGCAGGGGGGGGTGTTGCCCTTATCTTCCCTGAGTGGATTCCTGCCACTGTCACTCCTATGCAGACCTACTCCTCTTTTGAATGTCTTGTCTGCCGACTCTCTCTCTCTCCTAGCCATTCCCTTACCGTGGCTACTATCTATCGGCCACCTGGTCAAATTTCCTCCTTCCTCTCTGAGTGGGCAGATCTCTCCTCCTCACTCCTGTCCTCAACCACTCGACTCCTCTTACTTGGTGACTTCAACATCCACCTGGATGCCTCCTGTCCCCCCACTGGACTCTTTCGTGACCTCTGCGACTCTCTCTCACTCTCTATTCTCCCGTCTGGGCCTACTCATTCTGCAGGGCACACTCTTGATTCTCTGATCTCTTCCGACCTTCCCCTCTCCGTCCCTCTCTCCACTCCTCTCTCCTGGAGTGATCACTTTCTCCTATCCTCCCACCTCACCCTCCCTACCCCACAGGCAAAGCCACCCTCATCACTGCCACCCACCTTCTCGGTTATCCGACCCATGAAGCGCATGTCAGTTGAGGCTTTCGCTGCCACCTTCTCGCCCCCCCCTCCCCCTTCGGCTGACTCCCACCCTGACACAGCCCTCTCAATGCTCCACTCTGCTATATCTAATACTCTTGATATCCTTGCCCCTGTCATGAGAATCCGCCTGAAGCCCAAAGCCAAATGTAACTCCTGGTATGATTCGGATCTTGTCACCCTAAAACGCAAGTGCAGGGTGGCAGAGAGGAAATGGCGTGCTTCATGTTCATCCTCTGACAAACTGGCCTGCCGCCTGCTCCAAAGGCAATACCGACTCTCCGTTCTCACCAAGAAGAGAGCCCTTATCCAAGCCCGCATCTCTGCGGCATCTAACAACTCGGCTGAACTCTTTAAAATCTGCAAGGAGCTTGCCAACCCTGCTGCAGTCTCTACCTCTCCTGTCCCCTCCCAGGCCCTCTGCACTGCACTGGCCTCTCACTTCATCTCTAAAACTCAGGACATCCTGTCCTCACTCTCCTCCTATCACCTCCCCCCCTCTCTCCCCGGCTCTTCCTCTGGCCCTTCTGCAGCCACCCCTCCTCCCTCCTTCTCTGCCTTTCCCCTTTTTTCAGCTGACGAGGTTTCCAGACAAGTCCGATCTATGAAAGTTTAGTCTAAACAGGTTCACCCCTGTTCCTCCAAAACTATCAAGGACCACATTGACTCCCTGGCTCCTGCCCTGGCTGACTTTTGCAGCCACTCCTTCGCCTCTGCAGTCTTCCCATCCCCCCTCAAGCACTCCCTTGTGCACACTCTTCTTAAGAAACCCTCTTCCGACCCCTCCTGCCCGGCTAACTATCGCCCAATCTCCATCACTCCCTTCCTGGGCAAGCTACTGGAGAAACTGGCCATCTCCCAGCTTAACCTCCATGCTGAATCTGTTGGTAGTCTTCATGACCACCAATCTGGCTTCAGAGCTGCCAGAAGCATGGAAACTGCTCTCCTGAACATCCGTGAGGACCTGCTATTGAACCTCGACTCCAACATTCCGTGTGTTCTCATTCTGCTCGATCTCTCTTCTGCCTTTGACACTGTCAACCATGCCATCCTGCTCAACCGTCTCCGTGATAACCTGGGTATCACTGGTCAGGCTCTGGCGTGGCTGACCTCTTTCCTTTCCAATCGACCCTCCCAGGTCCAACTTGGGTCCTTCCTCTCTGACATCTTTTTCTCCACCTGTGGTGTTCCCCAGGGATCTAATCTCTCTCCCTGGCTGTTCAACCAATATCTGGCACTCCTTGCCCACCGCATCGGCGCTCTCTGCCCCAACTTTCAGTGCTATGCGGATGATACCCAGCTCATTTTCAGGCTACCCTCGGCCTCCTCCTCTCCTTCCCTCATGTCTGACTGTCTGTCTGCTATCCAGGAATGGTGTGCCACCAATGACCTCTGCCTTAATGCCAGTAAGACTGAGATTCTACTCATCGGCACACCCACTCCCTCCTTCCCTGCAGCTCTCTGGCCAGCCTCTCTTGGCCCTCTTCCTGCTCCTACCTGCAAGGCAAAAAACCTTGGGGTCATCTTCGACTCCACACTCTCCTTCTCTCCTCATATATCTGATGTCTCTAAGAAGTCACACTACCAGCTGCACCTCCTCAGAGGTATTCTTCCCTTCCGCTCCTTCCTCCAGAAGCTCACTGTCTCCCGAGCCCTGGTTCTCTCGAAGCTGGACTACTGTAACAGCCTCTATCTTAATCTGCCTGCTTCCACTCTCCGCCCTCTGCAACTCATCCAGAACAGAACTGCAAGACTTGTCCTTGGCCTCAAGCCCTGGGACCGTATCTCTCCAGGACTGAAATCTCTACACTGGCTCCCAGTGGCTGCGAGGATTAAGTTCAAAACCCTCTGCATTGTCCACCAGGCCTTCTGGGGCCTGGGGCCTAAATACCTTGAACTCTCTCTTCCTAAATTCTTCCTTCCCGAGCCCTTCGCTCATCCGTCTCTAACTCCCTCAGGGTCAGCCGCTTCTCGAAGCAACGAGCTGGGGGTAGATCTGTCTCCGCGGCAGGGGCCTCCCTCTGGAACAGCCTTCCTGCCTCCCTGAAACTTGAGGAGAACCATCTCCGGTTCCGGAAGCGCCTCAAAACCTTCCTCTTTGCTTCTGCTTTCTCTCTCCCTCTCCCCTGCTAAATTCTTCATTGAAAATGCACTGAATCTGCAACTGGGCCACTCTCACCGACCTCGGTCCGGGGCCCAGCCACTCTCCACTTGCACTGCCTCCCTGGCAACCCCTGCACTGCGGGACTGTCTCTGTATACCCACAGCCCGCCCTTCCCAGCACTTGTCTGCACTTATCTTGCACTTGCCACCAGCTGGCCCTATTTATTTATTTTATTCTACTTACTTTGTACTGCACTCCCCCCCTCCCCCTCACCTTGCATTTTTCCCTTCCCCTACCCCTGCACTTGCGCGGTCTGAATGTCACCTGGCCTAGTAGGATCGTTGTCTGTCTTCCCCTTGTTCCCCCCTCCCTGCCTCATCGCGCATTGAAACACTTGTGTATAGGCGCGTTACAAATGCCATATCATATCATATCATATCATATCACACAATTATCTAATGAAAAACACCTTAGTATTTACTCAAAAATGTTTAGCTATTGAAAACAATTAAACCTTTTTATTGTGATATATAGATGCATCATGTATGTATAAACATAACACACACACCCATATTAAAAAGAGAGAATACAAAAATGCCCCTAAGCCCCTAACTAGCATGTACCTGTGGCCCTCTTAAAGTGGTACTCTCAATACAACAAAAAATAATAATTAAATTCTGTAAATGCATGTCAGCAACATTAATAAAAAATACATAAATGAGAAGCTTTTTCCTAAGGGATTTGCTCTGGAAAAAGCCAAATCAGGAGTTTGCATGTACAAAGACTGTCGGAATGATGAAGAACCTATGGGCCATCTTACAAATCTTAAATACAATTGAACATGCACTGTCTGTCAGGAGTCACTCTTGCTCACTTTCTTTAGAGAAATGTTTCACACCTATCTTTAAGGCATGTGAAGGCGCCTGGTCCCAACATGATACAAAATAAACCAAATAAAAGGATGCACTCCAGTAGGGAATGAGACCAGGAGATAGATTGCACATTGACAAAAGTTTATATCAATAAAGATGTGCACACAGAGATCTCTGCTGCCCTGAGAGCGCACTGCCAACAGACTTGTGCATAGGCACTTTATAAATGCCATATCGTATCATACCATATCATATCATATCTTACACGGGCCGCACTTTATGAACCAAAAAATCATCATGAGTGATGCAACGACATATAGAACAATATCACAGTTTCGATTAGTTTGTCTCATGGCACAGTATGGAGTTTAGGTGCAGTCAGGCTCCAATTGGTTGCTGTGGCTGTGGCGGTCAGTTGGCATGTGTGTCAGCTGTGGTCATCTTCACAGGATGAAGGTCAGGCTTAGTTCACAAAGTGTTACAGTCTAAACTACACAATGATCATTGGCATGCAAAGAATAATGTTAGACATGAAACCATTACTTAGATGGAGGAGGCTATAAAAAGTGGACCGATATATGCACATTCTAAGCCTTTGTGGGTGCCAGGGTACCATTGGCCCTTCTACCAGGTGCCTTATCTACAGGGTCTGTTCTGTGATTCATTCTCCCTGGTGACTCACGATTCAAACAAATGGATGGATGGATGTTAGTTTAAAGGAGGATATACAATAACACAGGATTAGGTATATGGCGGGCAATTTAGGGTGGTCCATGGGGAAAGGTCTTCTAGCAGTTACTTTCAAAGAGAATGGAGGGGCAAAGAGTCTGTAAGCTGTAGGTTCTAGAGGTGGGGGTCGAGGTGGCACAGGCAGGTGTGTGGAGACGGATTAGCATGCAGGCCAGGGTTTGCTCCAGTCAGACGTGGGGCAATGAGCTCAGAGGAAGAGAGAAGGATACTGAATATTTGCACCAATACATGGCTAGGCGCTTCCATGAGAAATGGATCTGTGCGGAGCTGCCAGGAGGTGGAGGGGGAGGGGGAGCTTTCTCTGCGTGGCACTGGACAGAGGGAGGGATGGCTTTTTAGAAATCATGACAGGGCCTAGAAAAAGATGGAGTTTTAGGGTGGCACAAAATGGAGTCTGTATGTCTCAGCAGATGGCTTTGTTTACTGTCTTTTTTGTGATTACATTGAGGTCAAATTATTAGAACAGACAAACAAACATAGGGACATCTCCCGCCATTTGGGTAAACACAAAATCCATTTCATGTGGGAATGTCAGGGAGGTCTGAAAAGACCTTTCCTCCCTTGCGCATGCAAACTTTAAAATACAGAATGTCATTGATAAGTTGCTTTTCAATAGACAGCATAGGCAGTGCATTAAGTCTATCTTTGGTCATTGTATTTCTTATGAATGTTTTAATCTGTTTCAGGGTTGAAAAGCATCGCTTGGATTTTGCTGTGGTCATTGGTGTGGTCATGAGAATCCTCAACAAAATGAAAGTCTCTGAAAATGTTTTTTTGTTAAGATTGTTCTCAATACATAGCCTAAATAAAGCAGTGGCACTGTTAGCGCATTGGAATTCAGATCTGTCATAGATTAAAGATAATTCAGTGCGCAGTTTGTCTTTATTCAACATGGGGTATGTTTGGACAGTTTTACTTAGTACTTCAACAGGAAAAGATTCATTGTATCTTCGAAGCTGGTAACCCTGCAATAATGTGCTATTTAGTAGATGTCCAGTAAATGCAAAGCGCTCTGTTGCAGTGACAATTATAATATCACACACTTCCTTTGCCACTTGGTTCAAGTGCTCTAGCATTGTTCTGTGATTTGCAAACACAGAATCATGTGGCAGTTTAGCATCAATATTGTCAGTGGCTTCTCTTACCCTTTTGAGGCTGCTGACAAAGGCCCTGATTCACAGAGCGTTTTCCAATGGAGTTTTGCCATTATAAAATGCTTCTGTGAATTAGGGACAAAGGCCCTAATCAGGAGGTTGGAGGTAACCATGCCTCCTTACCGCATATCGGGCACGGGTTCCTCAAATGAGGATTTACCGGGCCATCCCAACCTTGGCGGACCCGGTAATTCCTCGTCTGAGGAACCCGGACCTGGTCCATCCCCATTTCCATCCGAGCCCCCATAGGACTCAATGGGAATGGAGATGGAGCTAACAACGGGCCGTTGTTAGCTCCCTGGTCTCCTCACGGGACCAGGTATGGACGCCTGGTTTTACCAGGCACCCATTGCGGGTCCCACGAGGAGACCTCGTGATAGAGCGGAATGGGTTTACCGGCACCGGCACCATTACCGGTGCTGGTAAACCCATTCCGCCAACCTTGTAATGAGGGCCAAAGTCTTTTGTGGCCCTTTCAACATACAATGTGTAAATGTCTCTCTTCAGTAGTTGATTATAGAGAATCTCAACATGGGGCATAATATTGTATAATAGAAAGAGAAACCAAATAAACTGCCTGTCTTCCAGGAATCAGAGGCACCCTTGGGACTCGCCCATCGTGACTGAGCCAGCGTTCTCCTGGGCTTGAATTGTATAAGACATTCAATGATATCTTCCCTGTATTGGTAAACCATCCCAACTGTCCATACATGAAAGTTCCATCTAGTTGGAGCCCCACTAGCACGTCTTCTACCAACAATTTCTTGGAGAACTACAGTTCTTTTTAGGGAAAAAGAAAACAAGCTTGATATTGCAGCTAAATCAGCAAAGAAAATTTATATTTTCATAATTTTTGATGATGCTTGCTCCATGACAAGGTTCAATTGCTGTGCGTAACAATGGACATAATGTGCATTCGGGTACATATCCATACTTTTTTTTGGACCCCACCATTAGACCCACGCATAACACTGGCACCCTCGCAACTTTGTGCAATTCATTTCTGTCTGTTTTGAGGGTCTGGAAGTAGAAGGTTTACTACATGAAGTAAAGCTGTAGAAATAGAATCAGCCAAGGAATCTGATAAATAAGGAAACAATAAAATCTTTGAACTACCCTATAATTCTTAACAAGATACCGAAACACTAGCACACATTGAGTCTCATTAGACAAATCAGTTGTGTCATCAGCTTGGATAACCACACATTTACAGGGTAATTCATAGAATTTCGCAGAAAAGTGTCGCAAGCGGCTGGCGCAGAGTGTCCGCGTGCGATTGACTGCGCCAGGCACGTGCACTAAAACCGATTTCCGCGCACAGCGTATTCATGGATTTTAGGCTCCCAAACCAGCCGTGGCGCAGAGTATCGCAGCGACCCTGCAGCAGCGCCAGTAACGCCCCCAAGAACGCCCTCGCGCAAGGAAAAGCCATCAAAATCGCAAAATCATCGCAAAGGGCTGCGCTAACCCTGGACCAGTTTACAGGGCTGCCAAACAAGGAACGCAAAGCGGGTAACGTGCATATCAGGGGTACGCGTGAAGTTATACACGCGATTAGCCAGGGTACGTGTATTACAGGGGTACGCGGGAAGTTTAACACGCGATTGGCCAGGGTACGTGTATTACAGGGGTATGCGGGAAGTTTAACATGCGATTAGCCAGGGTACGTGTATTACAGGGGTACGCGGGAAGTTTAACACGCGATTAGCCAGGGTACGTGTATTACAGGGGTACGTGGGAAGTTTAACACGCGATTGGCCAGGGCACGTGTATTACAGGGGTATGCGGGAAGTTTTACATGCGATTAGCCAGGGTACGTGTATTACAGGGGTACGTGGGAAGTTGAACACGAGATTGCCCAGGGTACGTGTATTACAGGGGTAGGCGGGAAGTTTCACACGCGATTAGCCAGGGCACGTGTATCACAGGGGTACGCGGGAATTATCACATGCGATTTGGCTGTGTACGTGTATTACAGGGGTACACGGGAAGTTTTACACGCGATTCGGCTGGGTACGTGTATTACAGGGATGCGATTTGGCCAGGTACGTGTATTACAGGGGTGCGCAGGAATTATCACACGCGATTTGGCTGGGAACGTGTATTACAGGGGTGCGTGGGAATCATCACTCGCGATTTGGCTGGGTACGTGTATTACAGGGGTGCGTGGGAAGTCACACGCGATTAGGCTGGGTGGGTCCTCACAGGTGTTCCCTGTACACCCTCCACGGCCCCTGCAGGCAGCCTACAAAACAGGGGACTACCCTGCACACCTGCTCATGTCCCCCTGCACCCCCACCCCCCAGCAGTGCAGGGGCAGCCTCCACCAGGCCCCCACCCATGCCTCCCACCACCCCCAACCCCCAGCAGTGCAGGGGCAGCCTCCACCAGGCCCCCACCCATGTCTCCCACCACCCCCACCCCCCCGCCACCAGGGGCACCCTCCACCAGGCCCCCACCCATGTCTCCCACCACCCCCACCCCCCCCGCCACCAGGGGCAGCCTCCACCAGGCCCCCACTCATGTCTCCCACCACCCCCAGCCCCCACCATCCAGGGGCACCCTCCACCAGGCCCCCACTCATGTCTCCCACCACCCCCACCCTCCCGCCACCAGGGGCAGCCTCCACCAGGCCCCCACCCATGCCTCCCACCACCCCCACCCCCCCGCCACCAGGGGCAGCCTCCACCAGGCCCCCACTCATGTCTCCCACCACCCCCACCCTCCCGCCACCAGGGGCAGCCTCCACCAGGCCCCCACCCATGTCTACCACCAACCCCACCCCCCCGCCACCAGGGGCAGCCTCCACCAGGCCCCCACCCATGCCTCCCACCACCCCCAACCCCCAGCAGTGCAGGGGCAGCCTCCACCAGGCCCCCACCCATGCCTCCCACCACCCCCACCCCCCAGCAGTGCAGGGGCAGCCTCCACCAGGCCCCCACCCATGTCTCCCACCACCCCCACCCTCCCGCCACCAGGGGCAGCCTCCACCAGGCCCCCACCCATGTCTCACACCACCCCCACCCCCCCCGCCACCAGGGGCAGCCTCCACCAGGCCCCCACCCATGCCTCCCACCACCCCCAACCCCCAGCAGTGCAGGGGCAGCCTCCACCAGGCCCCCACCCATGTCTCCCACCACCCTCACCCTCCCGCCACCAGGGGCAGCCTCCACCAGGCCCCCACCCATGCCTCCCACCACCCCCAAACCCCAGCAGTGCAGGGGCAGCCTCCACCAGGCCCCCACCCATGTCTCCCACCACCCCCACCCCCCTGCCACCAGGGGCACCCTCCACCAGGCCCCCACCCATGTCGCCCACCACCCCCACTCCCCCCGCCACCAGGGGCAGCCTCCACCAGGCCCCCACCCATGTCTCCCACCACCCCCACCAGTGCAGGGGCACCCTCCACCAGGCCCCCACCCATGTCTCCCAACACCCCCACCCACCAGCACTGTGGGGCACGTGGCCAGCAGGCAGTCAGGCAGCAGCAGGTGGGAGCGTGCTCAGGGCTCTGGGGGCAGTAATTTGGCCTCCTGGCCAGGAGCGTGGTCTCTCGTGTGTGAACGCGTGGACAGCCTGATAGGGAGTGAAATCCCACACGTCAGCAAAGGCCCTTAGCGCGTAAACCCGTCAACAGCATATGCGCGCCTATAGTCACCTGCACGTGCAGGAAATTGTTGCGTGACACGTCCCAGTGTCAAAGCGTGTGATTGGTGAAAATGGATCTACACGCAGAAGTGACAAAGCGTGTGATTGGTGAAAATGGATCTACACGCAGAAGTGACAAAGCGTGTGATTGGTGAAAATGGATCTACACGCAGAAGTGACAAAGCATGTGATTGGTGAAAATGGATCTACACGCAGGAGTGACAAAGCGTGTGATTGGTGAACGTACACGCCGCGTAAGTGACGCTGTACGTGTGGGCCAGTATATAAGGTACATGTAGAACACCATTTCCTTGTACGTGCTTTTCGTGGAGAGCGAGTGGGTGAATTCTGTACTTCTTGTCGTTTCACACGCGATTTACTTCACGGCGTTTCCAGTTCGTATTCCCTGTTACCTCTGACAGCCTTTTCTCTTTTTTCTCTTTTACTTGTTTACCTGGGCCTGTTCCCTCAAACAGTGTCCCCTTCTACTGTTGTCCTGTCTTCTCAGACAGCGTACACATCTTCTTTTGGCTGGGGTTTAGCCAGCCAAACGCGCTCATTTTTCACGCTCTTTTACCTGGCAGACGGTGAGTCACGCACGTATCCAACTTCTGTGCTTGCCCCGTGTGTAGCCTACCCCTTCAGAGGTCATTCTAGGCTGCGTGTGACACGCAAACGTTCATTCTTGTGTTACTGGGTGCCACAGCGTAGTGCAGGTTTTTCTTTCTGCACACGTGGTCTAGGAGGGGTTGCGTGCACGTCATCTCCCTTTTTTGGGCCTCCTGTGCGTTGCGTGACCCGTCATCTTTCCCGAGGGGTTACAATCAGCCGTGCTAGAGCACTAGGGTACAATTACCATCTGGTACCCAACCCCTTTGACCCCCAATTGCCCAGGACAATTGTCTACAGCCACTCCCATAGGCACATTAATATCAGTGCCATGGCTGGGAGGCGAGGATTCCGTAAGGGTGGCAAAGGTGGAAGAGCCACAAGTGGTGGCCGTGGTGGATCCGGTAGGGGACGTGGTCGTAACTTGCAGGGTGAGCCTGTCCCCCCATGTGTGGAGGACCAGTCAAGGGCACCCATCATCCCTCCCCTCTCCCCCCCTCCCCCCCTCCCGTTGAGGCTGAAGTGGCTGACACCATCCATGCTCAGCCCTTGTTGGACCAGCCCATTGTGGCACCAGACCTGGCTGACTCCATGGCTGACTTCCAGGTCAGCAGGGCTACGACACGTGCGCTGGTGCACGTTGATGCCATCATGCCACGTGGATCTGGGGCAGCAAGGTCATCTGCTGCACCAAGGAGGCAGGGCGGAGAGGCTGCAGGGGCAGCTGCGGCTCCATCCACCCCAGCCCTCACACACCCAGCCAGGACAGTGTCGGTCCTAGTCCATGCTGCTGACATTCCCCCTGACACCATCACACTAGAGCCAATGCCTGCACCAACTCCCATGCTGAGTGTGCAATCCCACACTCCTGATACAGAGTCCACCAGGGCTCCTGCCCCTAGTGTCCAGAGCGGCGCAGGACACTCAGGATCACCACCACCTTCCAAGCGGAAGAGGAAGAGTGCTCGTCCGGCACAGGCTGATGCCCCAGACACAGCTACACAGTCTGGCCCGTCCAGGAAGCCCAGCTTCACGGATGACGAACTGAATGCACTTGTCGAGTATGTGTCCGGACATGACAACGAGATGGTCATTGTTGCAGGATCCAAGACCACACCTGCACAACGCCAGGCACACTGGCAGACCGTTGCGGACATCGTAAGTGCCCTTGGAATCGTGAGGCGCACAGCCAATGATTGCTATAAGCGCTGGAATGACCTAAAGCGCAGGGCAAAGAGTAAGCTGGCCTCAAGTCATGCCGCAACTCTAGTGACTGGAGGTGGGTCTCCAGTAGTAGACATGGAACTCACTCCACATGAGTCAGTCGCTGGGACCTACGTCACGGAGGAACAGATCCAAGGCGTGGGAGATCTGGCTGATTACGAGGCATTGTCCGGTGAGTGCACATGCATGTGTGTGTCATCCATGTGCATGGTGTGTGTGTGAGTGCTTCTGTTCGGGTGCCAGGTGAGAGTGTGTGCGCCTGAGTCGTATGGGTCAGCCATGTGCTTCATGCAATCCTTCCTGCGCAGCTGCACTCGGCCAGAGCAGTATCCCTTCTGCCAACAGTAGACATCTAGCACAACTGCACGCCAGTTGCCCTTGAAGTGTCACCTTGACACAACATATTTGCTTCTTTTTCACTGTTCATTCAGTCAGTTTGTTTGCATTCCACCACTTTCACTAGGCATGTCGCTGTCCACTAGTCACATGTCTGACATGGGTATGGTAAAGTGGAGTGACTTTGTTACCTGGATATCATTTGTACACACATGTCCCTGTGCAATTTGACCATTTCAGACTGGCAGCTCCAGGTGAAAAATCTGACCTGTTAGAATTAGAAAAGCTATTACATGCGGGAACTGGACTGAATGAATAGGTGCTGCCCTCCTCTCCATCTTCACTCAATAGCAATGGTACATGCCATCTGTGTGATGGAATGTGTGTTTCACCTGCCAATCACAGGCCAATGTGTGATGCCACTGCCAGGCAGCATGCAGAAAATGTGTTCATCTTCCATCTTGGTGTCATCAGTGTGTGCCATTTGCCTGCACTTCATACGCAGTGAGGGTGCATGCATGGGAGGGTTTTAGTCATGTGGGACATGTGTCAATCAAGTACTGGTTCTCTTGCTTCTCAGCCCTCAATGTGTGCCATGGTGCTAATGCCTGTTTCCATTTCTTTGTTTACATGTCTTTGCAGGGGAAGACGCACCTGATACTGCTGGGGTTGTGGAGATGGTGCAGACCCAGGAGGTGTCCCAGGGCCGACCAACCACCAGTGAGGGACGTGGTGTGGTGGTGGGGGAGAACCCACAAGTGCTGCAGGTCGTGCTCTCAAGGGGTGTCTCTGGCTGCACCTCCCCCGAGCTGTACTCAGGTGTTGATTCGGATGAGACCTACGTGCCTTCGCAGGTGAGTGTTCCAGGGAGGGATTCTGTTCTGTCTCACCCACCTGCACCAGGGTCAGTACCCTCCATGGGGATGTCAGTGTTGGCAGCTACGCCTTCGGTGGTTACGGATGCAGGGTCACACTCTGCGACATCTGATCCTGTTCCTGGGCCAGCAGATCAGAGGGGGAATGCAGTCCTGCAGCCTCAGGCAGTGCCGGCACAGCAAGGCGCAGTTCGCCTTGCCCCAGACAGGTGTGGTGCCCGCCGACGTGGTGGCCGTACGCCACCCGGCAATACCGCATGGGAGCAATCCATTTACGGTATGGATACCCAACAGGCTGCATCATCCGAGATGATGGCTCAGGCCATGGATAGGGTGGCCACTTCCATTGTCCCCCCAGAAAGGCTGATGGAGCGACTAGAGCAGGAAACCGACTCCATATGCCAGTCACACAGGGAGGACATGTTGGGGTCCAACAGGGACAGGCGGGCGGCACTGGCCACTCTGCAGGAGGCCATCTCCATTGAGTCCCAGGGCCACAGGGAAGCCCTGAGGCAGGAGCTCCTACACCTCAGGACGACTCTTGTTGAGCTTGAGGCTTCAACACACCAAAGGACAGAACAGCAGCTGGAGCGTCTCACCCGTACGCTCTCAGCTGAGATGCAGGCAACGAGGGCGGAGGTCCGGGCATCCCGTGAGTTGTTGCATGGGGACCTCCGCACACTCATCCTCCAGAACCAGACCTACCACACCCGCATGCTTGCAGCCATGGAGGAGCCGACTAGGGCCTTGCGTGGGCTGCCTCCCATAGTGCAACCACCTCCGGATGCAGCTGCACAGGGTGATAATAGCGACAGCAGTGATACTCCCACAATAGGGTAGCCGTGTGGGCCATGAGCCCATGGAGGTGTTTTATCTTCCCAGGATCCACGCAGGTGGGTTCTGGTGTGCATCCTGTCCTCGGACCTCCTGGGTGGCCTCCCCAACCCCCCCGGGCCCATCAATGGCCATTTTTGATTGTTTCTTATTTTTATTTTTATTTTGATTTCTTTAATTCCCAATTTTTTTGGGACGATCTGTTGGCTTCGATCTGTTGGCTTCGATCTGTTGGCTTCGATCTGTTGGCTTCCGTGGTTCCTGTGGGCATACGCTGCATTGTGGCTGGGCACATGCAGGCTTGTAATGTATTTGGTTCAGATGCTTGGGTTTGAGTCACACACACCCCTCCTGCTTCCCGTTTCCATGGGCTTGCAAAGGGTGTGCCCAAGTGACAGTGAATTACACAGTGACGTTGGACTCCCATGAGCTGTGTGGCCAGTCTGTAGTCAATACTGTGTATACATTCATAGTGCATATTGCTGTTGTGTTGTACACTGCATGTTGCATTGATGTGTAACTCTTCTTCTGTGTCTACCTCCCAATTTGCAGGTCCCTTCCTCATGTCCACACAAGGACCTCTAGTCTGGAGATGGGGACCATGTTGGCAGCAGTGCACCTACAACTCTACATGGCGACAACACTGCACAGTTGGTAGTGGTGGGAGTGCAGGCATTTCCAGGTGGTGAGACTACTAATATGTAACATTTGTGATGTAATGTTAATGGTACTACGTGCTCAAGTATGTTGTTGGTCCGGCATTGCTGTGAGCATTTCAGGTGTTGCAGGTTTCTAATAGTGCCACTGTACATAGTGAGACTGATGTCATGTTGTGGGGATTACTTTGTTTACCTGCAATTAGCATGACATGGCACGGTGTGTCGTGTGGCGGTGCTGGGGTTGGGTTGGCTGACATGGCACTGTCCTCTTGTTGCATTTTGCAAGTGGGTATTCATTTTAGCTGCTTCAATGTGTAACTTCACAAAACTGCATTGGTGGTGTCTGTGTGGGTAGGGATGCACACATTGCGAGACTTCCAGGTGAACAATCTCAGGCTGACATGGTATTCCCGGTTCATTCTCCAGACATTCAGGATCAGTGTCAGGTTGAGTCATCATATATTGTCAGATGGAATGTGCCAGGGCAGTGTGCACTCCACAGGGGTGTGATTTCTATGTGAAGTAATTAGCCACTAGCTGTGTACGGGCTGCCTCCCCCCGTGCCCTTTCCCCTCCCATGCGCAGCGGCTGTGCATGTGGTTGGGGATTTGGGGCCACCACGATGTCCACGGCCAGGCCCCGGCGTGTTGCAACGTTGTGCAGGATACATGCTGCCACTATGATCCTGCACACTACTGGGGGAGCGTATAACAGCTGCCCGCCAGAACGGTCAAGGGAGCGAAAGCGTGACGTTAGCACTCCGAATGTGCGCTCCACTATGCCCCTGGTTGTAATGTGGGCTGTGTTATATCTTACCTGGGGTGGCGTGGTGGGGTTCCGAATTGGCGTCATCATGTGGGGGCTGAGAGGGTAGGCACTGTCCCCTGTGGAGGTGGTGATTGGTATCATTGGTGGGGTTGTGACCTTGCTCAGTATCCAACATGCATGCATGTGCAGTGGCATACATACTCACCAAGCAGCCATGTATCGCCATGCCGCCCAGCATCTATGTCCCGGCATAGGGTGGACATTCGGTAAATGAAGCTGTCGTGGGTGGACCCGGGATAGTTGGCATATACTGAGGTGATGATTCCCTTGGCATTACATACTACCTGCACTTTGATGGAATGCCAGTGCTTGCGGTTCCTATAGATGTGCTCTGATGCCCTGGGGGGACGTAGAGCCACATGGGTGCAGTCGATGGCACCTAGCACTTTGGGGAATCGTGCCACTCCGTAAAAATCCAGGGCGGCAGCATGCCTTTCTGCAGGTGTTCTGGGCAGGTATATGTGCCTGCGGACTGATGGGCGTGAAGTCATGATGTTCAAGACCTGGTGTAGGCAGCGTGACTGGGTGGCCTGTGACACCCCACCCACTATGGCACTTGTCCGCTGAAATGATCCAGTGGCTAAGAAGTGCAGTACATTGAGGACCTTCTCCAGGGGGCTGAGTGCTTGGGAGCACAGGGTGGGTGATGTGAGGTCATCCTCCCACTCACTCACCAGGTCCAGTATGATGTGTGGTGGAAACCTGTACCTCCCATACACCTTGTCATCAGGCATCCCGAAAAGGCTGGTTCTGGGTGTGAATATTCTGGCCCTGACTATCCTCCTCCTCCTCCTTTGGTAGCCCACTGCCACTGCTGCTAGGAACGGTATGTTCATCCTGGCGTCTGAGCTTGTTATTGTTAAAGTCCGCAATTTTATGCTTTGCGCGTGTTCGAGGCGAGCGTGTGACCCACGCACCCCTGGAATCCAGTTCCCAGTCCAATAGCGTGTGGAAATTCACACGCACCACGGGATACAGCGTGTGACCCGCGCACCCCTGGAATCCAGTTCCCAGTCCAATAGCGTGTGGAAATTCACACGCACCACGGGATACAGCGTGTGACCCGCGCACCCCTGGAATCCAGTTCCCAGTCCAATAGCGTGTGGAAATTCACACGCACCACGGGATACAGGTTCGCTGACGTACTTGCGTGTGTAAGTGGCCGCGCACCCATTAAATACACGTACATAGGCCAATCGCGCGATGACACTCTGACGTGCAGTATTTCCATGTGTGTTCCGTCATCACGTGCTGAGTGGGGAACGCCCGTGCGGGTCACGTCAGACGCGCTTACGCGCTGAGGGACTCTGGTCCAATAGAATCGCGTATGCGTGCTGACGCGCTTACGCGCTAAGGGCCTTTCCTCGGACTTCACGCTGACGTGCAGGATTTTCACGTGCCAAATCACTCCGTATCAAGCTGGCCACCCGAAAACACACGGAACACCACGCTCCTGCCCAGAAGGCCGAGTTACTGCCCCCCAGTGCCCCGAGCAGCCTCCCACGTGCTATCTGCTGCTGCCTGCCTGCCTGCCTGACTGCTGCCACCGTGCCCTGCCATTTGGTGCCTGCACATCAGCCATCTGCAGGGGTCCAGTTGCTGTGTCCACCCCTGCTGGAACTGAAGACTCCCAACTGGGATTACATCGCTCCACAGCCCAGCCCCAGGACCCAGTTGCCCACCCACACCTGCCTCTGGGGTTGCCATGTCGGGCACTTCCACATCTGGCACCAGTGGCAACCCCAGGCCAGAGGGGCAGAGGGGCACCAGCTTCACTGCCACCGAAGTTGGTGTCCTGGTGGAGCATGTCCTGGGGCAGTATGATGCCCTCTTTGGATCGTCCCGCGCCAGCAAGGAAGGACGGGAGAGGATCTGGGCCGACTGTGTGGTTGCCATCAACGCGGAGGGGGTGGCAACCCGCAACGTCCAGAAGATCAAGAAGCGCTGGGAGGACTTGAGGTCCAGGACCCTTGTGAAGGCCCGGCGCCTCGTGGAGGGGGGCCGGGGCCGCATGAGTTCCATCCAGAAGAGGGTCCTGGAACGCGTACGCCCAGCGCTCCACGCCCAGGTCCTTGAGAGGGAGGCCCGTCTGGAGTTGAGCGGTATGTGTCCAAGCATTACTGTGTGAGACAGGGCATGTTGCGGTGTGCTGGTTCTATGATACTTGCCTGTATGTGTGCCATGGGCCATGTATGCATGTATGTGTGCAGGGACATCATGGTAATGCATGTGCGACCAGTGATGTGTGACCCACATGGTTGTTGCATGTGTTGAAATGCGGCATGGGGAGCCCTATGCAGATTTTGGACATGAGAGCATGCCAGTCTCTGTACCTGGACATGGATGGGGGTGAAGGATGGGTGCTGATGCCAGGTACATATATGGTAGCCATGTCTGTGTGCCTGACCTGCGTGTCTGTGACTTGTGCATGCCATGGATGCATGACACATGTGTGTGACAATGCACAGATTCAGTGACGCACCCAACTTACCCTTGTTTCGCCTGTGTTCGGTGTGTTTGGGGCCAGATGGATGTGACTGAGGTGAAGTGTGTGCATGTGATATGCATGAGCCATGATGCATGTGAGTTACATATCATTGAATGTTTCTAGAGTCCATTGGACATGCATGGAAATGTCCATGGCATGCACCGTGCCTGTTACTGTGTGTGTTTTGCCTGGACTGACCCATGTGTTGTGGAGGGACATGATGGAAGTGTACTTTGACAGTGGTGCTCATCTGCTATTGCTTCCTGTCTAGGGGACCATTGTACAGTAGCCTGATGCTTGTGTCCTTTGTCTCCCTCTATGCAGCGGCTAGTGAAGAAGAGGGCGGAGACGGCGCTGTGGAGCAAGGCGGCGGGGATGCCCCCACGGCTGCAGCGGAAGGGGTGGGTGAGCCCCCACAGGGGCCTGCTACGGCGGGAGACGGTGAGGAGCCATCCAGGTTGGTGGTTTGCACAGAGGAGGAGGAGGCCGACACTGGTGCACACATGGGGCCTGGTGGGGGCATCCCTGCTGGTGCAAGTGGTGCAGTCCAGGGCCAGGGGCAGGAGGCAGCACAGGTCACCGTGGAGGGGCCTGTGCATGTCACTGTCCCTGACCCTGTGAGTGCACCACCATGCACCAGCAGGGATGCCCCGTCCCAGGCCCGTCCGCAGGTAGAGGGGATGTCCATGTCACCTGACTCCCCTCCACCTGCGGACGTGGTAACCCCTGGCCGCGTGGAGAAGGTCCTGATTGGGGTCGCGATGCGCACGGCTGTGATTCGTGATGACGTGCGTGCTTCCCGGGAGGAGCACGCACGTCATCACGAAGTGCACCATGCCGACGTGGCCCAATTGGGATCGGCCATGTTCGGGGGTTTCCTGCATGTGTTGGCCAATCTGACGGCCCTCTCCTCCTCTGTGCAGGCTATCCACCGGTCGTTCTCCTTGCCGTCTTCCCGCCCAGATGCCACCAGGGCCCCCTGTGGACCTGCCCCGACCAATGCAGCCAGCTCGGTGGGGATCCCATCCCTGCCACAGTTGGGAGTCGGAGGTCCAGCAGGGGTGGACAACACAGCAAGTGGACCCCAGCAGATGGAAGATGTGACAGCATCATCGGGCAGGGCACGTGCACGACGGCGTCAGTGGTTTCCATCAGCCTGGATGCCGTCGTGCTGGCAGAGGCAGTGGCGTCGGAGGCAGCAGCGGGCTCGACGTGGGAGGCATCATGGCTCGGGGCCATCAAGATCAGAGGGGCAGGCATCGGCCGGAGGGCAGGGCAACCCTGGGATGGTGGTGTGTTCCGTGTGGGAGGAGTTTGGCCAGCGGATAGGTGCGGAGCGGCAGCGGGCGGAAGAGGAGCGGCTCGCCATGGTCAGGGCGGAGTTCTCCATGCGTCGGGCATTGAGGCGGGCTGAGTGCCTCGAGGATGCTCGCAGGGAGTTTGAGGTGGACATGGGGTTGTCCCTGCGAGACCTCGGGGCCAGGACAGAGTCCCGCCTCCAGGACATCGACATGGAGTTCGATGATGCCCTGGCCAGGAACATCACCAAGTGAGCCGCAGGACTTGCCCGCTGCCTTTGTATATAGTTATTTAGTTAGTGCTAGGTTTCCTTTATTTATTGTTATTATTTTGGACCGCTCGGACAATGGCCACTTTTTGTACATATATTTTTCATTAGTTAGTGGTAGGTTTCATTTTTGGTGTTGGGCTCATGGACCCTGGAACATTCCTGTATATAGTTTGTTTTTTTGGGAGATACATTTTTTTAATTTCTTATTGTTTTCACCATGACGTAATGGTTTTTCATTAATTTCCTATGACATGATATTGCTTTGGACAAATTCTTTTTAATTTTTTATTCCTTTGTTTTTTTGTTTATCACTTTTGTTCTCGGACATGGACCATTTATTTACTTAGCCACATCGTTGTATGTTTGAAAAGTTCACTTATTTTTGGTATTTAATACATTTTTTATATTTTCTTACACTTGTGTTATTTTCTCATTGGTTTGTTACATGTCATGATATGGGTTTTGACATTCACTTGCACCCATTGTGTATGTGTGTGTGACGGACATGTGTTCTTTTGCATACTTGGCATTGGGGTTGTGTCATGTGATTGCATTCACTATGTGGGTGGATGCAATCCTTGTCTGGGTGTTTGTGCTGGGTATGCTGGCCATTACTGCCATGATTGTGTATCGTCAGGACCTGGGGCGAGGGGGACATGTGTGGGGGCCTGCTGGCAGGTTCACCACAGTGCTGGGGGGTGGGGGTGGTGGGAGACATGGGTGGGGGCCTGGTGGAGGCTGCCCCTGCACTGCTGGGGGGTGGGGGTGGTGGGAGACATGAGTGGGGGCCTGGTGGAGGATGCCCCTGGTGACTGGGGGGGTGGGGGTGGTGGGTGACATGAGTGGGGGCCTGGTGGAGGGTGCCCCTGGTGGCGGGGGGGTGGGGGTGGTGGGAGGCATGGGTGGGGGCCTGGTGGAGGCTGCCCCTGCACTGCTGGGGGGTGGGGGTGGTGGGTGACATGAGTGGGGGCCTGGTGGAGGGTGCCCCTGATGGCGGGGGGGTGGGGGTGGTGGGTGACATGAGTGGGGGCCTGGTGGAGGGTGCCCCTGGATGGTGGGGGGTGGGGGTGGTGGGAGGCATGGGTGGGGGCCTGGTGGAGGCTGCTCCTGCACTGCTGGGGGTGGGGGTGGTGGGAGACATGAGTGGGGGCCTGGTGGAGGGTGCCCCTGGTGGCGGGGGGGTGGGGGTGATAGGGGACATGAGTGGGGGCCTGGTGGAGGCTGCCCCTGCACTGCTGGGGGGTGGGGGTGGTGGGAGACATGAGTGGGGGCCTGGT
Source organism: Ambystoma mexicanum (assembly GCF_040938575.1). Lineage (NCBI taxonomy): Eukaryota > Metazoa > Chordata > Amphibia > Caudata > Ambystomatidae > Ambystoma > Ambystoma mexicanum. The sequence goes on from NC_090932.1 coordinate 996,227,259, forward strand.
GGAGGGTGCCCCTGGTGACTGGGGGGGTGGGGGTGGTGGGTGACATGAGTGGGGGCCTGGTGGAGGGTGCCCCTGGTGACTGGGGGGGTGGGGGTGGTGGGTGACATGAGTGGGGGCCTGGTGGAGGGTGCCCCTGATGGCGGGGGGGTGGGGGTGGTGGGTGACATCAGTGGGGGCCTGGTGGAGGCTGCCCCTGGTGACTGGGGGGGTGGGGGTGGTGGGTGACATGAGTGGGGGCCTGGTGGAGGGTGCCCCTGGTGGCGGGGGGGTGGGGGTGGTGGGAGGCATGGGTGGGGGCCTGGTGGAGGCTGCCCCTGCACTGCTGGGGGGTGGGGGTGGTGGGTGACATGAGTGGGGGCCTGGTGGAGGGTGCCCCTGATGGCGTGGGGGTGGGGGTGGTGGGTGACATGAGTGGGGGCCTGGTGGAGGGTGCCCCTGGATGGTGGGGGGTGGGGGTGGTGGGAGACATGGTTGGGGGCCTGGTGGAGGGTGCCCCTGGTGACTGGGGGGGTGGGGGTGGTGGGTGACATGAGTGGGGGCCTGGTGGAGGGTGCCCCTGATGGCGGGGGGGTGGGGGTGGTGGGTGACATGAGTGGGGGCCTGGTGGAGGGTGCCCCTGGATGTTGGGGGTGGGGGTGGTGGGAGACATGGTTGGGGGCCTGGTGGAGGGTGCCCCTGGATGGTGGGGGGTGGGGGTGGTGGGAGACATGGTTGGGGGCCTGGTGGAGGGTGCCCCTGGTGACTGGGGGGGTGGGGGTGGTGGGTGACATGAGTGGGGGCCTGGTGTAGGGTGCCCCTGGTGGCGGGGGGGTGGGGGTGGTGGGAGGCATGTGTGGGGGCCTGGTGGAGGCTGCCTCTGCACTGCTGGGGGGTGGGGGTGGTGGGAGACATGAGTGGGGGCCTGGTGGAGGGTGCCCCTGGTGGCGGGGGGGTGGGGGTGATAGGGGACATGAGTGCGGGCCTGGTGGAGGCTGCCCCTGCACTGCTGGGGGGTGGGGGTGGTGGGAGACATGAGTGGGGGCCTGGTGGAGGGTGCCCCTGGTGACTGGGGGGGTGGGGGTGGTGGGTGACATGAGTGGGGGCCTGGTGGAGGGTGCCCCTGGTGACTGGGGGGGTGGGGGTGGTGGGTGACATGAGTGGGGGCCTGGTGGAGGCTGCCCCTGGTGACTGGGGGTGTGGGGGTGGTGGGTGACATGAGTGGGGGCCTGGTGGAGGGTGCCCCTGGTGGCGGGGGGGTGGGGGTGGTGGGAGGCATGGGTGGGGGCCTGGTGGAGGCTGCCCCTGCACTGCTGGGGGGTGGGGGTGGTGGGTGACATGAGTGGGGGCCTGGTGGAGGGTGCCCCTGATGGCGGGGGGGTGGGGGTGATAGGGGACATGAGTGGGGGCCTGGTGGAGGCTGCCCCTGCACTGCTGGGGGGTGGGGGTGGTGGGTGACATGAGTGGGGGCCTGGTGGAGGGTGCCCCTGGTGGCGGGGGGGTGGGGGTGATAGGGGACATGAGTGGGGGCCTGGTGGAGGCTGCCCCTGGATGGTGGGGGGTGGGGGTGCTGGGTGACATGAGTGGGGGCCTGGTGGAGGGTGCCCCTGGTGGCGGGGGGGTGGGGGTGGTGGGAGGCATGGGTGGGGGCCTGGTGGAGGCTGCCCCTGGTGACTGGGGGGGTGGGGGTGGTGGGTGACATGTGTGGGGGCCTGGTGGAGGGTGCCCCTGGTGACTGGGGGGGTGGGGGTGGTGGGTGACATGAGTGGGGGCCTGGTGGAGGGTGCCCCTGATGGCGGGGGGGTGGGGGTGGTGGGTGACATGAGTGGGGGCCTGGTGGAGGGTGCCCCTGGTGGCGGGGGGGTGGGGGTGATAGGGGACATGAATGGGGGCCTGGTGGAGGCTGCCCCTGGTGACTGGGGGGGGTGGGGGTGGTGGGTGACATGAGTGGGGGCCTGGTGGAGTGTGCCCCTGGTGGCGGGGGAGTGGGGGTGGTGGGTGACATGAGTGGGGGCCTGGTGGAGGGTGCCCCTGGTGGCGGGGGGGTGGGGGTGGTGGGAGGCATGGGTGGGGGCCTGGTGGAGGCTGCCCCTGCACTGCTGGGGGGTGGGGGTGGTGGGTGACATGAGTGGGGGCCTGGTGGAGGGTGCCCCTGATGGCGGGGGGGGTGGGGGTGGTATGTGACATGAGTGGGGGCCTGGTGGAGGGTGCCCCTGGATGGTGGGGGGTGGGGGTGGTGGGAGACATGAGTGGGGGCCTGGTGGAGGGTCCCCCTGGATGGTGGGGGGTGGGGGTGGTGGGAGACATGGTTGGGGGCCTGGTGGAGGGTGCCCCTGGATGGTGGGGGGTGGGGGTGGTGGGAGACATGGTTGGGGGCCTGGTGGAGGGTGCCCCTGGTGACTGGGGGGGTGGGGGTGGTGGGAGACATGAGTGGGGGCCTGGTGGAGGGTACCCCTGGTGACTGGGGGGGTGGGGGTGGTGGGAGACATGAGCAGGTGTGCAGGGTAGTCCCCTGTTTTGTGGGCTGCCTGCAGGGGCCTTCGAGGGTGACAGGACCCAACCAGCCTAATTGCGTGTGTAACTTCGCACGCACCCCTGTAATACACGTACCAAGCCAAATCGCGTGTGATAATTCCCGCGCACCCCTGAAATACACGCGCCCAGGCTATTCGCGTGTGGAACTTCCCGCGCACCCCTGAAATACACGCGCCCAGCCTATTTGCGTGTGGAACTTCCCGCGCACCCCTGAAATACACGCGGCCAGGCTATTCGCGTGTGGAACTTCCCGCGCACCCCTGAAATACACGTACCCTGCTGTAATCGCGTGTGGGACTTCCCGCGCACCCCTGAAATACACGCGGCCAGGCTATTCGCGTGTGGAACTTCGCGCGCACCCCTGTAATACACGTACCAAGCCAAATCGCGTGTGATAATTCCCGCGCACCCCTGAAATACACGCGCCCAGGCTATTCGCGTGTGGAAATTCCCGCGCACCCCTGAAATACACGTACCCTGCTGTAATCGCGTGTGGGACTTCCTGCGCACCCCTGAAATACACGCGGCCATGCTATTCACGTGTGGAACTTCGCGCGCACCCCTGTAATACACGTACCAAGCCAAATCGCGTGTGATAATTCCCGCGCACCCCTGAAATACACGCGCCCAGCCTATTCGCGTGTGGAAATTCCCGCGCACCCCTGAAATACACGCGTCCAGGCTATTCGCGTGTGGAACTTCCCGCACACCCCTGAAATACACGCGGCCAGGCTATTCGCGTGTGGAACTTCCCGCGCACCCCTGAAATACACGTACCCTGCTGTAATCGCGTGTGGGACTTCCCGCGCACCCCTGAAATACACGCGGCCAGGCTATTCGCGTGTGGAACTTCCCGCGCACCCCTGAAATACACGTACCCTGCTGTAATCGCGTGTGGGACTTCCCGCGCACCCCTGAAATACACGCGGCCAGGCTATTCGCGTGTGGAAATTCCCGCGCACCCCTGAAATGCACGTACCCTGCTGTAATCGCGTGTGGACCTTCCCGCGCACCCCTGAAATCCACGTACACGGCCAAATCGCGTGTGAGACTTCCCGCGCACACGTATTTTTTTTCAGCGTGTCCGTGTTTGTGGGTACCCCTTTGCACGTCATTTGTCCTGGAGGGCCACAGTATAGGACATTCATCATGGCAGTATATGGGTGCTATTTGTTGGCGCACCTTTTGGCGCACATTTCTTACAGCCGCTGAGACGCTACCGCCTGCTTTCTTGTGGCGGTCGTGTTTGTGCCTGTGCGCTGGTTTGAGCGTGCGCTTTTTTGACCTATTCTATTCCATGAATACGTGTTGTAGGCGAGCGTGTAGGCGTTCTGCGCACTTTTACCCTGTGCTTCCCCCGTGACGCCCACATTTTGGCAAGTTGTTCCCCATTCCGAGTGTTACGCCCCGTGTTCCGCCTACTTTTGTTGCGTGCGCCGCGCTATGTGCGATTTTCGCTGTGGACTGTGCGATTTTCGCTGTGACCTGGCGCATGCCGTTAGATGGCCTGTGCGCCAACGTGCGCCGCGCACTTTCTTATCGCACGTCTGATGGTTTTCTCGCGCACGGCCTTCCATGAATCGATGTGCGCTGCTTTTCGTGCGATTTCACTGCGATTTTCGCTATTCCACTGCGAATCGCACGTTTTTGGCCACTTGCGCCGCGCTAATTATTCCATGAATCGGCCTGTTAGTGTGTTGTATCTGCCACATGATGCATTCTCTTGTGGCAGCCATTATGCAATCCAGACGCTCATTCGGAAGGTTTCAGACGTTCCTTTCAATACAGTTGCCATTTTTGAGTGAACGTCCACTGCAATGTCTAGGCTTGAAACAAAATCCACTTATCCTCTAAATATCTCTGGATTCAATGAACCCTCTGTTTCATCATGTCCCCGTAATGCCAATTCAAAGGCACCAGAAAACCGTATATTAATTTTGATAAAATCTATCTGTTTTTGTCCACTTCATCATTATGCTTCCTTATGCTTAAATGATAGCCTCTGTCTTACGGTATTTACACATCCAAACATGCCCAACTTTAACGAGTTGTCCATGTGGGATTTTCACAGTTGTGTTTTTAAATTTTCTCAGACATATTTTAAGTCAGTAACTGTTTTTTTTTGTCAAGGCACCCTCACCGCCGAATAGCATCAGGTAAAGCAGAATAATGCATTTTTAGAAGTGCTACATGTAAGCCAGTCCTTTTCTCATACCAGGTTGCTGCAAACTTGCGTGTATACTGTTTACCCCAATCTTTCGCTGCTTGTTTAATATTTATTTCAGGCTGATCAGGTTCCAATCGTTTCACTTCCTGTTTCTCCTTAGCGGTTAATCCCACAAATGACTTTATTAATAGCTGATCAACTATATTCATTTTGTCAACAGTAAATTAAGAATGCAATTTGACACTGTCACACTTGTGGTAGCGCTGGCTGGCTACTTCTGCGTCTGTTAAAAGTAAAATAAGAAGTAAGCTTTTGATCGGCCAGACACTGCAATGTGTGTACCTGACTAATGATATGATATGATATGGCATATATAACGCACCTATACACAAATCTTTCAAGGCAACAGTGGCTCACACAAATAACAGATTAACTATCTCTTGTTCTCCAAAAGAACTTGATGCCTGTAGTTTACTTGTGTATTTGCCAGGCCACATTTTATAGACCAGGAACCTAAACAAAACTGACACAGCACTTAAATAGGCTGCACACTACATAAGTCCTGTACATTTAAACTCAAAAATTGTTTAAACATATTTCATATATAAAGTGAACTCCCTTTGGTTCAGTATTTTGACGACCCAACCAAAGACAATTTCTATTCGAAATCCGGGTGGGCTATATTCATAATTGGCATGAATTTCATTTTAAGAGTCCTGTGCTTTCCCTGGGCAGACCACAGGCCACGGCCACCATCAGAAAGAAAATTGAAGTCCTCACCCCAGGGGACCCCATGTAACTATGGTCTCCCCGGGCTGAGGGCTTCAGAGGGCTCTCCCTGCTATGATGTGATTTTGCACGTCCCTCTAGGTCTTCTGATTTGTGCATGTGGGGCTAGGAGGGAGCTACTCCGAAAAGTGCCCTTCCAACCCCACGAGCACAGTCAGAAACCAATTGGAGGGCATTGCTCCCCACACTGTCTGCTGGCATGCACTGCAGGCAGGCAGCAAATACAGTGGTGGCTAATTATTTAAGGGAGTGAATTAAAGGAGGGGCTCTGCCTCACCCGCCCTCAGTAACACGCCACCACTGTTTTACACCCTGCTCTTCACTAGTGTGTTTTAATAACTCCTAGCTTGATAGCTGTATATAGGACTTGCTTGAAAGATCACCCTACTTTTCACTAGAGTGCTTTAAGATTTGGTCCATACCGTTCTTCACTAGAGTGTATGTTATTATTTGTATCACTCAGGCCTGGAGCAGCCCCACTAGCTCCACTTCAGTAGCCAGGTGGGGAAAATATAGACTATTATTAGGGTAGAAGAAAGTTGAGCAATATCCTTCCTTGGTTGCCAATGTGACATGATTTGTATGACCCCTACCTCTAGAGCCTGGCGTCCACCCTCAGGTGAGTGACCATGACCACCTCAGCAGAGGCTGTGGTAGGTGTAGGTGTAGGGGAAAGCATGTACCTGTCACTGTGTAACAGAGATGCAAGCAGGCAACAAGCCCTGCAGCAGGTGACTGTTCTCAATTGCCAACACAGGAGAGATTTACCATGTCACATATATTTGTATTAATAGTCCATTGCTCACACCATCCATTAATCCTGGGTGTGTGTTTAAAAGAGAATAACACATCAATGCACAGTAGTTTAAATAGATACCCCACACTTAATAGTCATGTTCAAAGTCATCTGCTATCACTCAGTAATGAGCACTCAATAGATGTGTCTTACACTCTCACATAAAAAGAAATCATTTTGATTATGAGAAAAATGTAATAAAGAAAACATCATAATTTTTATCATCAATATACACAACACACTTAAAATGGGATAAACCATTGTAGGAAAAGTTGAACATTTGCTTCTACCTCAAGCCAAGACTAAGACCGATCCACCTTTCCAAGAAATCAAAGTCACCTTATAATCCAAATACCTGCCTCGCCAGGTCATGGTAGGCAACCTGACAGAACATGATAGGCAATTTATCACGTGTCTCACCAAATCATGATAGGCAATCTCATAGAGGCATCTGCATCAATCATTAATCAATATCTCAATGCCTTTCTCAATGTGTTATACAATTCAGGGTAAAAGATGCCCCTTATTCTCATTAATGTAAAAGGTATGGAACTAAGGAGTACTGGAAATAACTGGATGCCTGGAAAAGAATCCACAATTCAAAATAAAAATGAAAGAAAGGAAAATGGAAAGATTCCAAAAGACACATATTAATGCACCATGGGCTTTTTATCAAAATGCATTATATGAGTATAGAATGCTTTAAAAAGAATTAAATGTCAATTGGACTTACTGGTGCTTAGCATATAGCCAATCTAGAATTAGATGTCTGGTCTTAGGCCCTTAGGCTGTGAGCTGGATAAGGTGTCTTAAGGGAAAGTAAACGTATTTCCCCAAGTAGCTCAAAATAAGTTTGAGTTCTGCTCAAAATATAATAAAAATAGCCAGAACCCACTTAGGGGCTTCAAACATCAAAATAGGTTCTGAACCCCTTCAATCTGGGAGGCCTGGTTTCTTTTATCTCTTATCTCCTTCCAGACATCTGTGTCTTGCCCCTACCCCAAGGGCTCCTATTTTCATGCCTTTCCACGCATACTCTCCCTATCCTTCAGTGACAAATAGTATTTCTTTTAAAAAAATAGGATTTTAGCTTGCTGCATTGTCCATGAGTGCAGCATGGCAAAATACATGGCTTCTGTCCTTCAGTGGCAGCTAGGAATGTTGTCAAAGATTGCTTTTTAGCTGTCTTGCTGAGTGCACTTGACCAGTCAAGGATAATTCTCTGTCCTTCAATGGCAGCTAAGAATTTTGCCAGAGATTGTATTTTTAGCGGTTTGTGCACATGACCAGTCAAGGATTATTCTCTGTCCTTCAATGGAAGTTAAGGTTTTTGCCCTAAATGGTAGTATTAGCTGTCTGCACCCTTCTTGGGCACTGCATGACCCAGGACATGGCCCTTTCCCTCATAATAGAAGTACTTAAGGCCTGCATTCTGTAGTTTGCAATTTTCACTATCTATGTTTTTTGTTTTGCAAGTACATTGGCTGCCTTCCAGGAATGGACCTCCATAGCAGTTGACAGACTTATGCAATTCGAAGGTACTGTTCAAGACTCAAGGTCAATGGCTTGCATTCCAGACCTTTTTAGAAAAAACCTCTACTGTACTTCATTGCAACATGGAAAAGCAAATCTCAAGGCTTGCATGCACTGTGCATTATATGAAGGAGGTCTGTATTTCAAGTGTTTACATCACACTGTGAATGTGTAAGCCAAAGGCCTGTTCATTGGCTCAGACCACATGCTAATTTAAGCATGGCTAAAATGTGTAGACATAGAAAATACATTTCAGGGGTCTGGAGTATGATCCTGCAATGGCGTAAAGGAACATTCCAGAATATGGGTTGTATAATTGCTAAACAATATATCCTTGTTAGGCAGAATTATATGCAGTACCCTTTGGGAACACCACACACAATTAAGACTACAAGTGACAGTACAAATTCACCTTTGGTACAAGCCTGTACTACACAGTTAAATTGGTAGTGATGGCTGAGCAGCCAGATTTATCTCAAAAGCAAGTGAGAAGTATCAAATAGTTACAGAAAGGACAGCAATTACTATGATTCAAACAAACACTGACTCAAGGTTTCCAAGTAAAAGAATATGTACATTAATTTTACTCTTCATTTGTATAACATTTCACTATTATTAGCAGTTTAAAAATCACACTCTTAATACAGCACACCACTCCCAATAAGTTCCAGACAAGTTAAACTCACAAAATGAAGTGGGAGCAAAATGGCACTCCAGGAACTTTAAAAGGGAGGAAAATACAAAGTTAATAGAAATTGAACCACACCAACAGGCAAGTACTCAAGGCAATTGAGCAAGAGGAACTACAGTGATAGAATCAGGTAAAAAAGGCTTAGGGCCAAAGTCACTAGGTCAAAAGTCTTTTGCTCAAGATCACACGGTTCAGGGTAGTTCATTGTACATTTCGTGCCACAGGTTTTGGACGAGGTTGGTTGGAAGAAAAGTTAGTTCAAAGAGAAGAGAGCCCTCGGGTTGGAGAAAGATTTCAAACACTTTCTCCGCGGTTGAACGAAACGAACAACTGGATTTGCACAGTACCTTAAAACGGAGAAGAAGCTGTAGCTGATGCGGACTTTCCTGTTAGTTCCTGCAGGTTCATGGTTCCTGAAGCAACTGTCGGACTGACAAGAAGTAGAAAGACTGGAAGGTCCTGCACTACCCAGGGAAGAAACCAGCAGCAGAGCGAAACAACAAATAAAAGGTGTGCTCCTTAAAACCCAAGCAGGGTCCGACTTTCCTGGCTATCCGGCCCACTGTAGCTCTGTACAGTGAATTCGATCAGAGGAGGGGTCCTGGCTTGCAGTTTGGGTGAACTGGTTGGTCCAACCAGCTCAAGGGAAGAAGTTTCCTGGAGTATCTTCTCTGTCGTCGGATTCTGAAGATTCGGGCCTGCAGCAGGACTTCACCAGGTGGTTCAGTCATTGTAGGGGTCCTCTTCAATCAGCTCCTCATTGGTTCTTTCTTTCCAGTGGCGACTCTGCCTTTCCAGTCCCAGAGACCTGCTTTTTATGCTTTTTATGCAGTTTTCCCCCATTCACACTGCCTGGCTGTCAATCACACAACAGGGTGGCTGTCCTGGCAAGGACAGTCACCCAGCCATTCAAACAGGAGTGTAACGTGGGTTACCAAGGGAACCCATGGCGGGGGTCCTAAAACCCCTCCCTCACATCCTGCCTACCCAGAATTTCAGGCGCCTTAAGGAGGGCTTCTGTGCAGAAGCCCTCGAAAAGACGGCGAACAAAGGGACCAAACCTGCTTTGGCGCAAAGAGTAAAACACGAGAAAGATTTTAACAAAAAGAAATGGTGAATAAACCCAGCCAGAGCCGAAGTAAAATATATTTGGTCAAGCGGGTTTAGGTTTGAAGCTAATAATAATACTATGGTTAAATAAGATAACCGCGGTATGAAAAATAGGGTAGTTACCACTTCCACCATCCAAGTCATGATGAAAAGGGAGCGAAACAGTGCTCCAAGAGAAACAGACAAAAAGGGATAAGAATTAACCCTTTCCAATACTCCATGTAAGATGGGTTGTACTCGGTCTGTGATTTAAAGAGACTACATAAAGTTAATGGCAACTTTACATGTTTCTGGGAGACAGTAGTCAGTCGCAGAAAAATGTCAGTGGGAAGTCTAAAAGACAACCCTGTGTCACTGCACTGAAGGTGCTGTGTAACACACATACAAATGATGCTCATGGAGTAGGTCAGCATCCAGAGCCCAAGATCACACAAATGGTAAAAAACACACACAGCAAAACACATGTAAGAGTGGGGAAAAGGCTCACACTCTTACCAGGTGAAAAAAATAAACCCTAGAAATCCAGCAAAGCTGCTGAGGGATTCATTAGGTAAGGGAAATCAGCCATTTATGAGAATTCTCCCTAACAATCCTCAAGAAGTGGAAAGATCGACACCCACCCCCCGCAGGGAATGGACTAGTTGAGGGAACTTGTATGGGCCAATGACTGTGATGAGACATGCATTACATTGCAACCGGTAACCTCCAGACCTCGAGAAATTTGGAGTGAGTTTTCTATTTTTCTGACATCATACCAAGCGGATGCATCGAGATCATAAAATGCATACATTACTACAATAATGGATTACAGATTTCTGATTTGTGTTTAATGTGAACATGTGTACCATTTGATTTAATGCAATATATTGCTGCTGTTTAATTGTGCCAGTGTTCCTCAAACATAAGATGTTGGGCAAAAGATTGCCTTAGTTGCATTCTTAAGAGCAAGTAAAGAGACTTTGTACATTGCATTATTCCTTGAGTTTTGATTTCTGTCTTTAATGTTTTAATTGTAATAGTGTACATGTGTAGTGATTTTACTTTTCTCTGACAAAATTCTTGAAACACTCTGCATATTTCATAGTTTACTATAAAGGCAGCTTAGAGGCATCTGGGAAATATTGCCTATTTCAATTTAGCAAGTGGGACTAAAGGGCTCTGAGTCTCTTAGTTTGTGCCCACATATTCTGAGCAGGAAATTGAAAATGTATCTCTTCATTCATGAGCATCTATCTGATATGGGCCTCAAGGTCATCATTTACTCCTTTGTAATGCACAATACTTCCCACATTCCTTTCATCACTGCTTCCCTTAATGCCACTTTGGGTCCATTGATAATATCAATTAAATACATATAAGTTTCAAAACAAGGTTTTTTTCCCATTTGCTGCCTGACCACCTGACCATCTGGCTGGAGCAAGATAAGTAAATTAAAGCGGCCTAGGATATGTTAGAAATTCATGATGAGGTTGAACGATAAGTCAAATTACAGACATTGAAAATCAGAATTGTTACATGCTGAAGTTTTAGTAAAAGTCAAACTATAGATTCACTGAGGGAAACATTGCTGAGAAGAAAGCCAGATGTAGATTGTCTTACACAGGAGTAACTTGTGACACTGAGAATCAGAATGAAGCCTGCTGGTGATTAACGTTAAATCATACTACATAGGCTTTGAGAACCAGAACAGATACATGCTGCTGGCTGTCTTGAAACCACGGATACAATGAAACCCAGAACAAGCACATGACAGCAGTTGTAGTTACAGTCAAGCTACAGACACATTAAGCAGAATATTTTATGTGTGTTGGCGTTGAAGTGGAAGTCAAAGTACAGAGACATTGAGAATCAGAATTGTTGCTTGCGGGCGGTGGAACGAAATTCAAACTATGGGAACATTGAGAACCATAATAGATCCACGTAGGGTTTAGTTTTAAAAGACAAACTACAGTGACATTCAGATACAGAGCAAATGCATGCTGTACCTTGTACTGAAACACAAACTATATAGATGGTCCTATGCAATGCCAGTGAAATAGAAACTGTTTTTTTTAAATATTGATGCCTAAAACCATGTATCTTCTCCTCTCAATTCCCCTCTACCAGCCTCCCATCCTCTTCTCTAACTTCTATTGACTGCTTACATTCTCTCAGATACCCGTATACCCCTCACAAAATTATCCTTTTACTATGTCTCTAACCAACACTCAGAGCTAGCAACACTCATCCATGTATTGATATACACAGATAATACTCCCTCTCACATCAAACACTTCACCTGCAACAATTTCAGCCAAAGTCTTCCCCGTGCTCTGTTCCACCATCCTTCCTCTGCCTGGACTTTTGGTCCTCCTCTGCTCCACCCAACCTCACCCAAACAACACACACACTTGCTGTCTACTGCAGGTTTTTTTTTTTGTTTCTTTTTTTTATATGTGCCTCTCTCCCTACGATCTCTGTTCCCTCCCTATCCCATTTCCTCATTGCTTCACAACGTCTTTGGTGCCAATCTAGTTTTACTTTTCCTCTTTGGTTGGTGCAACATTGGCAAGAAATGTATAAATCCCTGTTTATCCATGCCCACTTTTTGTTTGGGTTAGTCTCTTTGTCATGGGGTTCGGTGACAAGGTGGCCATTGCAGAAACACAGTGATTTTCTTTTCATTGTGGCAATGGTGTGTGGGGCTCTTATTGTTGGTTCTTTGTCTTTTATGAAGTTGTGAGTCCTTCTACTGGAGTGCCTTGACGTCTCATTGCTGCTTTGCTTTCTGGTATCTGTAATCCTGAAATTCAAGAAACAGAACTCTGGCCAGCGCAAAGTAATTCAGGCATTGTGTGATAGATAGTGTTATCCTTAAATTGTAATGAGGCACATACAGAGACGACAGGGGCCCTCCCAAATCCTCCAGCCCACCTTTGGGGCAAGAATTCCACTGGTGAAAGCTACATTTGTAGACTCCCGTCTACAAACTTCCTTAAAAACGTCCTTAGTTTACTTTGATTTAGTTTATTTCAGACTTTTGTTTTTAGAGTTTTGATCCTCCAGTTCAGCTTGTGTCACGGGAATAGCCTTCAGGTAGTTAGAAGATTGTTGGTTTCCAGGTCGTTGTCAAGGAATGGGTTTCTTCTACTATAAGTTCAAAGATTTGAGAAACAGAGTCACTCCTAAGACGCATCGCTTGTTGTTTCCGTTAGTCAGTAGTGCCCACAGGTTTTCCGCGTCTAAGGTTGAATAGTGCTTCAGCGGGTCCATAAGAAACCGAGATCTTTCCGTTGCCAAACTTGAGCACTCCATTATCAAGTGCTTTGTACTTTCTATGTTTTCCTCTATATTGCAGAAGCGACAGATGTTCGATCGCACTTGGTTACGAATTAGTAAGATCTCATTGGTGTTTATTTGATTTAGTTTGAATCTCAGAAACATCCGACTGAGGCTCTTGTTTGGAAATCTGTGGAGATAACCTCGCACTGCATTGAGCTTCATCGGGACAGATGGCAGATTAGTTGTCAAGGAATATGTATATGCAACCTCTTGCGTATGGATCCAATCTGCTTCGTACAGTTTTTTCGATACTCTGTTAGGGTTTTGAAATAGAGTCTCGACCGTCAGGTCCAGTTCTTTCAGGATCGCTAGGTTAGTTTGTTCCCATTTTGCAAGCATCCAATTGTTTTCGTTGACGATTTCTTTTCGTATGAGGTCCAACACTCGTGCTTCGGGATTGTTGATGACTTTACGATATAGCATCAGAGTGGCTCTCATTTTTGTTGCTAGCAATGATGATAAGCAAAGTTCTCTCCTTATTAGCGCAATTGGAGTAGATGCCGCAAGGCCTAGGACACTTCGCCAGAAAAAACCTTCAAATTTCTCCCATATGGTGTTCGGAGCCAATGGCATTGCATCCATGCCATATATCAAGGCAGGAACCACTTTTGACTTGAAAAATCTCAAGACGGGAATGATCGAGAAACGTCCGTATTTCTTGTCCACAGCCTTTGCTTGAGCTGTGAGATTTTTTAATTTTAACCACAGGGTTTCTTGCATGTTTTTTTCGTCCCTGTCGTTATTGATGGTAATTCCAAGGTATTTGAAGGCGTGGACTATTTCTAAGGTCTTACCATCGCAATGCCAGGAGGGTTTTTGTTTCTTGTTAGAAAGTCTGCCCAGGATTAGCACTTTTGTCTTTTCTTTATTAAGTCGAAGGTTGTTTTCTGACAAGTAAGAGACCAAGTTATCCAGTTGGCGTTGGAGGCCTATGGGTGTCAAATCCATCAGGATGATGTCATCAGCGTACAGTAGACGATCGATCTTCTCTCCGCCCAGCGAAGGTGGAAAGTGCCTGACCGTGTGCGTTGATTCCTCATAATCTGCAATGTAGGAGTTATATAACGAAGGCGCCAAAGCGCAGCCTTGCTTGACTCCTCTCGCTGTGCCTATCTCCTCAGACAAGCGGCCATCCGCACTGAGGCGGACTCTGATGGAGGTCTCTTGATGTAAGGCTTTTATTGGGTTTAGGATTGAGTCCGGACATCCTTTAGCTTCCAATTTTGCCCAGAGGCGCTGCCTATTGACCTGGTCGAAGGCTTGTACCAGGTCAATAAAAGCAACGTAGATCGTTTGGCCACCTTGTAGAACTTTTGCTTTCAGGGCGCTCATGAGCAAAATGTTGGTAGTTGTTCCTGAGTTTCTAATGAAACCGTTCTGAAAAGGGTCCATTGTGTTTGTTATACGTGACTAGTTTTGAAAGGCATCCAATACAAGAGACGCAAAAACAAACCCCATGACATCTAGAAGGGCAATGGGCTTATACTGGTTTGGGTCATCGGTTGCACCTCTTTTAAAAATAGGCACAATGTTTGCTTTTTTCCAGGTGGGTGGAATTTCCTTGATCTGATTGCAATTTGAAAAAAGCTTACTCATGATGTTGGCCCATAGCTCAGGATGTTTTTTGAGGTCCAGATTTCTGATACCATCGGGACCCGGGGCCCTTGAGTTGTTCAGTTTCTTGAGTTTGTTTAAAATAGACTCTTTGTAGTTGGGGATGTTCCACGGAGTGTCGGATTTGCGACATTCTTTGCTTTGAGGTTTATCTATTTTTCCATCCATGATTGGAGCATATAAGTTTGGGAAGTGGTTAATCCAGCGGACCTCACCCACGTTATTTTGGATCTTGTCGTTGATGTTACTTTGTGTACCCTTGATCAGGTTCCAGAATTCCTTTGGCTTGTTTCCGCAAATAGCGGACAGCATGTGTTGTGAGTCATTCAGGTACAGTTTATGGCGGTAGTGTAGCAGCCAGCTTCTATAATCGCCCACTGCCTTTGTCCAGATTGCCAAGTTTTCAGGGGATGGTACTTTTTGGTACAGTCTTTTTAACCTTCTGTGCTCCTTCCTTTTCTCCGCCAGATCTTTGCTGTAGGAATGTGGATGGTCTTTCTTTTGGGTGGATATTTTTGCTGTTGCCTTGAGGTATCTGGTTAGTAGAGGTGTATAATCCAGATCGATCCCGCTCCTTTTTGCATTTGTCGTGCTCTTGTGTCTTAAACGTGTATATTGTGTTTCTAATTCTAACAATCCCTTTTCGGAGATCTTTACTCGCTTTCCATTCTCCGCAGTCTCGAGTGGAAGAGGACACGCAGTCGTTTGCGTTCCGGATGCCCAGCCTTCTACAATTAAAAGATTATGGTCACTGAAGGTTGTCGGTCTAATAGCGAAGGAGTGGATCTCTGGCAGAATGTCTCTAGAAACGAATATGTGGTCTATCGTCCCATTTTGGTCGCATCTTTGCCATGACGGGATCGACAGGTTTGCTTCTAAACGCTGCCAGTGAAGATTGTACATAACCCTGTCAGACATTATCTTGTCCAGGAGTTTCCCCCTCTCCCGTGCTTGAGATTTTTGATTTGCACGGTTTCCGATCCCGTCACATATGGCGTTGAAGTCACCACTTATGATTGTGCTGTGGTCGATTCTTGTTTTCCGGGCTTCTTCCAGGGCATTTTGGAGTTCGTTAGTGAAGTCTTCATTCGTTGTTGTCTCAGGATTCCAGTACACGTTTATTAAGAGCACTGGACTACTTTTTCGATCGGTAGGACAGGGTTTTCTTGCGAGTAGCACGGCCTGGATCCAGTACGGTGTCGAGAAGACTTCAATTATCTCCATGCCCGCTCCTGCTCTGATCGCAGTTATCAGTCCGGCTGAAGGTCGTCCAGTTTCTCCTTTCTTTGCGCTAGTGAAGATTAATTCATACCCGTCCAACTGGGGTTTGTTAGTCAGCCAGGTTTCCTGTAAGCACAGAACGTCAAAATTGCCCAGGTTGACATCGGTTTTCTTTGTGAGATGTGTAAAGCCCCTCGTGTTCCAGCAGCCTAATTTTAACAGGTTCAGCGTGGATGTTGACTTCTGGTTTTCCTTATCCTGACAGATCTGGGGCTGGGTCTTCTTTTCCGGAGGTCGTTGCTAATGCTTATGCCTGACATTGGTGTCGGCTTTGTGCCACGTCCACAGTTCGGTTATGTTTGTTCTTGGTGTTCCGTGGTTGCTTGAAGTTCGATCGTTTTGAAAGGTTTGCTGTAACCTTTTGTTCCGGACAGAGTTCTGTTCTCGATTACGGTCAGACAAGAGAGTTTTCTCAGGTCTTTCTCGTTCCCCCTGATTCGGGTTAGAGGTTCCAGATCTGTTTATTGATTTTGTGGTCTTCGAAGGACCAGCATGGGGCATCCTGCTGATATAACGAGTGCGGTTGTCCTTTGTCGTCTTTGGAGTATCCATTTGGTTACTTGGGCCTCTTTCAGTTCTTTTTGTTACATCCTCTTGCTTGCTCAATCGCCTAATTTCTGATAGTTCAAATACCGCTGAAGCCAGGTTACCGGATACTCTCATTAAATGGAGTTTGATGGCTTCGGAATTGAGGTGTATGTAGGAGTAGTCTGTTCTGCCAGACGTTCTTGGTTCCACCATCCAAAGATCTTTATTTTCAAAGTGTTTCAAGCTTGGAATTTGGGTTAAAATTTTGATGATGGTGGTTCTGTTCATCGTCAAGTCGTTCTTCTTTGAATTGATGTTTTTCAATCTTAGCGTGTAAGCACTCACGATTGGCTTTGATTCATTTTTCCGGTCGCAATCTAGTTCCGATCTGGTCTCTTCTTGTTCACCTCGGAGATGTATTGCAGATATGGATCCGTGGGTTTTTTTCCTGTTTCGTTACGCGACTTTGGAGTCTTTTTCTGATTTTCTTTTCCACCCTGAGTCCGAGAGCGGACAGGTGAGTGCACGTGTACATTCCTCTTCCATATATTTGAGCTTACTCTACGCTCTAGATCTAATCTCTTTTCCTCGGGAGCTCGTGGTTTTGGGTTTACGGTGTCCACATAGTCCACTTTTTGACGTCTTTGAGTTGTCTCAAGGGGTTTTGTCGGCGAAACAGAAAGTTCATGTATTTGAACTTTGTGTGGTGGTTCATTTTTGGGGGAATCTGGAATCCCTTTAGTTGCTTTTCTCTTTGATTGTTTCTTTGGGTTGTTTTCGAACCCAGTCTCATCCACTGTCGGAATGCTCCAGTGTGATTGCTCCTCTACGACAAGGCGAGGAGCGTTATCCTTTGAGCTGTGGTTTCATTTTTCTCTCACTTGATTTTGATGTATGCTTGCTGTCTCCGTAGGTTTTATAAGTGGGCCTTTTCTCCTGACAGCAACCTTCATCTGCCTCGTCTGGGCTTGAGGGCCCGATGTTTCTTGTGGGTTGTTCTCATTCCACTTGATGTTTCGCTTAAGAATCTATTTTTGCTGGGTAAATATGCCGTATGTAAAGTTCTTAGGGTTTGCAGCAAGGCCTTTTTTTGGTCTTTGTGCTTCTTTAGCGTTCTTTATGTAAGAGAAGGGATTAGTTACTTGTTTCTTCACCCCTTCTCTGGCCTCGAAATCGGTTGACTGTGGGTGATCTTCTTCCTCCTCAAGTATAGCAATAATGGCATCTAGGGGTTCAGTCCCTTGTTTACTAATATGGATGTCAAGGTCTCCGTCCTGTTGCAGTGGCGGTTTGGCAGCCTCCTGAATGGTGTCAGGTAGGGCGGTCGGTGCGACGTTATTTTGTTGCGACCGTCGGATTGAGCGCTCATCGTCTGCTGATCGTGGTTCTATCTGTTGGTCGCTGGGGCTTGATTCACCCAGCCTTATCCTGCTCCTTTTTCTGTTGATATCTGGTCCTTGCGCCCCCATAATGTAGCCTTCCAAGTAATGTAATTTTGCTTGCATTAAGGCCAGCATTGACACCTGGTCACGAAGCGTGTCATTGATGTTTTCATACAACTTGGTGAATGGGGCCATTGCAATCGATACTGTAGACGTTATAGTTGTTAGTTCCAGCTTGTGCTGGGCAGGATTTAGCGGAGAAAGCTGTTGGGTTCCGCTAAATTTCCGCATAGGAATCGGAGTGTGGGTCAGCGATAAAGTTTTTGGTGGTTTGTTTCCTGTGTCTTTCTGAGAAGTGATTTGGCCAGAATCGTTTAGTTGCGCGATATTTCGTGTCGTTGACGATCGCACCAAGAGTTCTTGAGACCCGGGACTCTCCCCCCTTCTCAGTTCTTCATTTCGTAATTCTGAAGCTTGATAACATGGTTCGGAAATAATTTCATGCGGACTGGAACTAGGCTTTTGTTTCAAGCACCCAGCTGCAGTATGGTCGGTTTCGATTCTTGGTTCAACAAGGAATAGTTCTAGATTGTTCTTTTCACTTGTCCCTTCCTGAAGTTGAGCGTTTTCAATCGTCGAGGTAGGTTTGTTTGAATAGTGCCATTTGAGTGGCGGTGCGACGATTGCCGGTGTCATGAGTGCAGTGGTCTTTGAGGGTTCCGGAGATGTATTAAGTTTTTCTGCGAGACAACCCATGGGTGATAGCTCTGCCTCTGTCTCACCCAGGCTCTCCAAAATTTCGCCGTCCGACAGCTCCTTCTGGAAACTTGAACAGCTCTCCGTCTTTTTCCTAAAGAAATCGTTCAGGGCTGCCACTGTGAAGGGCTTAGGGGGACCAGTCTTAGGGCCCATTTTCTTGTTTTGGGGGACCCTATGTCTAGAGGTCAGTCTTCTTCTCACCTTGTTGTGGTTGTGTCGAATAGTTTTTGTGGTCATCGTTGGGAGTGAGTTGTAATGATCCTCATATTGCTTTCCTTGTTTTTTTTTGGGTGACTTTGCCGTATGCATACCGGCGGCTTCGGAGGCGGTTAGGTTTTCCCTAGAGGTGCCGGGTTCGACCGCAGATTCGATGTTGTCTTTGTGCTTGCAGAGGGCTGAATCGTATACAGCTGGGTTTCGGTAGAGACTTCTACGTTTCTTTGGCTCTCCGTTGTTTCCATTTAAGGTAATTGGTGTTATAGAAACCTTCTCTGTGATACTCTCCCTGTCCTCTGACAATAGCACATAGTGAACTTGAGCCGCACAGGTAGTTTTTGCTTGATCCTTCGTTACTTGTGTCGGTTCATCTTGAGCATCTTTAATGGAACTTGTGTGGTGAGGTGCCACACCTTCAGTAATTGTGGTCGTCTGTATATCCCTTAATGGAGAGTTTTCGACCTGGTCAGTAGATCCAGCCTGTTTCTCTGAGGGTTCTCAATCCCATCTTGACAGGGTCAAGGCCCTAACCCTGTTATAGCTACTACGACCAATCCAATCAGAACTAGTTAGCATACCACAGCCAGACCGCATCGAACATAGATTCTCGTTTCAGTGCCAGAAAAAAGTCAAACCTGCTAGCCTGTCAGGCAGTGTGTATTGTAATTGTGAATGCTGCCTGTCATGCTCTCATAACAGGAAACATTCACAATTAAGACTAAGTGTAAGTGTAAGCCTTTTTCCCCACTCTTTCATGTATTTTTATGTGTGTTTTACACTTGTGTTCTTTGATTATGAAGTTTTAGGTAACTCCATAGGCATCATCTTTTCATGTGCGTTACACAGCACCCTCAGTGCAGTGACACAGGGATGTCATTTAGACTTCCCAAAGGTTTAAATACCTTCTTTGGGAAAAACTGCTGTTTCCCAGAGAATGTAAAGTGAAATTGACTTTACTAGTCTTTCCAAATTCCTAGACCCAGCACGCACCATCTTACAATGGTGTGCTGGAGGGGTTACATAGTATCCCCTATGTCTGAAAAGGCTGGTGGCAGTAGTTTTACAACAAACTACCATGAATTTTCCTGACCGCGAACACCGGTAGCTAAAAATCACGGGAGCCATGTTTTTCAAGATGGCGTCTTAAGCCCCTTTGTTTAAACAGGCCCGGTCTTTTCTTTTCACCGTTTCTTTATGGAAAGGTCCTTCTAGAGTTGGTCTCTATGCACCAAACCGGGTTTGGTCCCTTTTTTCCTATGTCTTTGGCGTGCTTCAGGACTGAAGACCGCCTCTGGTGCCTGAGTGTCTGGGGTGTGCAGGAAGTGAGGGAGGTGCCCGAAACTCCCTGTGCTTAGTTTCCTAGGAGACCCAAATGCCCTCTGACGTGATTGGCTGGCTGGCTGTCCGGCAAGGCGAGTGCTGGGTGAGTGACAGCTAGAGAACTGTTTAAAAGGCTAGTCTCCTGGACTGGAAAGCAGAGTCGACCACTGGAACGAAAGATCCGAAGAAGAGCTGGAAGAGGACGACTGCTGCAACTCCTGGACCATTGGTTTGCCCGGTGAAGCCCTTCTGCAGGTCCGAATTGCCAACTTCATCTCAACAGAGAAGCCCATTCAAGGACGACTTCTTCCTTTAGTGTTGGTGGGACCAATCAACTCGTTAGCCACCTGGATACCATTCTCAAGGATGGTTAGGATTAACCAGGGAGAGGGAAACCAGCTTGTGTGCTTGAATCTACAGCTACTGGAACTGAAGTGACTCATCTTGTTTGCTTTTTCGACAATCCCGTGCAGTGCAGCAGTCCCCCGATGTCCTCCCTCTTGTCCCCACGACAGAGGCTCAGGAACAGTGAGATCAGCAGGAACTGCCAGGACCCAACGGCTTCAGCTGCATTTGTTTCTTCATACTAAGGTACTGTGCCAACCCAATTGAGAGGACGCCACTCTCGCAGTGAAAGTTTGTGAAACTTTCCCAATTTGCAGGCCTAATCAGCTTGTGACACGACATATGATTCTTTTTCACCTGCAATACTTCTGAGAACTTTTGCAAAGACTTTACAGTTTGATACCAGAACTGCTCTTTCCTATCCAGAACACTAGCCCATTGACTTTGGCTTGGCCTGTTGACTTGAATTGAAATCTTCTGGCGAACTGAAACTATTTGCACTGTCTATCAAGTATATGTGATCTATTCTACTTACGTTTTTCCCTTTTGCTCCCTTCTAGGTAGCTGAACTGTCATTTGGCTCCAATTTCAGGGGAGCTCAAACTGTCTCACAATCTTGTATTAAAGTGTATTGGTTTATAATGTTAAGTTGCTTCTTCTAGTGAAATGTTTTCTAAACAATTGTGTAATAAATTAATAAGTGTTTTACCAAGAAACCTTCAGTATAAGTGTCTACTTGAACCACTTTGATTGAAAGGCCTCTGTGTAATTACTTGCACCGCTCACGTTCACTCTTGAGATGAGCCTGGCTGCTCAGCTCGCTACCAAAAACTGTGTGGCACAGACTTATACCAAAGGTTGGTTTGGCTAACACCTGTAGTCCTAATTGTGTATAGTGGTCCCAGAGGGTACTGCATGCAATTATGCCTAACAGAGAGTGGCTAGTCTAAACTTACAACCAGTTAAGTAGTATGTTACATATACTACAGCCCATTTGATGGCAAGAGCCTCCTGCTCAATAGTGGCATTGTTTGTCTTGCGAGGAAAGAGCTTTCTGCTAAAACACAATACAGGATGTTCCACCCCATCATATTTTTGTGACAAGATCACACCAAGACACACTTTAAACACATCAGTGTGTAGTATGAACTCCTTGTTAAAATCAGGAACCTTCAATACTGTTTCACTACAGAGTATGTGCTTTAGTGTGTCAAAACTGGCATGATCTTGTTTTCCCCATCGCAATTTTTGTGGGTCTGCGTTCTTCAATTTATCCATTAGACAACATGTTATTGTGGAATATATAAGTATACATCTTCGATAATAGCCTGTGAGGCCTAAAAATGCACTAAGATATTTCCTCGTTTTATGAATAGGGCTATTTTGAACAGCTCATACTTTCTCCAGCTGTGGATGCACAAAACCATTGCCAACACAAAAATAACATATTTCATGGGGAGTGAGCCAAATGGCATTTTTGGGATTGGCTCTGAGCACTGCCTTCCTTAGAGCCCTCACAACTTCATAGAAATGGAAAAGGTATTCTTGCCGGGTTTGGCAGTTGATTAGAATGTTATCTAGGTATACTCCACACAAATGGAAAAAGGGTCAAAACACCTGAACCACCGACCTTTGAAATGTTGCTGTGGCCCCATGCAAGACCAAAAGGGAGAACTTTAAACTAGAACAACCCCTGGGAAGTGGAGGAAGTCGTCTTTTCTATGCATCTTTAAGAAGGGCCTTCAAACATTTCTCTTCAAATAGTAGTTTTTTCTGCGCTCTCTCTTCTATGACCTCTCCGTCTTGATCCTCTTTCTGTGTCTGTCTGCGCCCTCACACCTATGAGTCTATGGTTGCGTATTATAAATATAATAAAGTAAAGTAAAGTAAAGTAAAAGGGATTTAAAGGAACCTGCCAATAGCCCTTTGTAAGATCAATCATGGAGCATTAAATCACTGGTCCCAGTTGTCAATTAAATCATTAATCCTTGGCATAGGATAACTGTCAAACTAGGAGATGGAATTGAGCATTCTAAAGTAATTACAGAATTTTTACGACCGATCTAGTTTGGCGACTTGGACTATTGCCGAGGACCAGGGATGATCAGATGGTTCTGCAATGTCCACCTCCAGCATTTTCTAAACTTCCTGAGGAATTGTTTCCTTCTTAACTTCTGGAATATGGTATGGTTTTAAATGTACCACCTTTCCAGGGAGCGGGGCAGAATATGGTACCTTAAAAAGTTAAACCTCACTGGTGTACTATAAAAGACATCAGGGAACTGTGATTACAGGTCTTGGATGCCTCACAGTTGTTCTGTTGTTTATTCAGGGGAGACTAGGTTATTTCCAGAATGTTCCTCCATTAGAAGTGTAGCCATTGTTACTGAGGTGGTTTCGAATGAGTCCACTTTACACTCCTTTAGGGGGTTTATGTGATATACCTGGGTCTTGGTTCTTTGGTTCGGTTGGGCTACAAGATAGTTATACAACTATTTCTTCTCCAAGATCACGTAAGGCCCATACCACTTAAAAAGCAGTTTTTAATCAGAAGCAGGCAAAATAACAGCACCTTTTTTGCTACAGAAAAAGAGCCATGAACAGCCTTCTGATGATAATAAGACTTCTGGTTTTCTTGGGCTTTCTGTAGGTGTTTAGTGACTACTTCCCTGAAAATTGTCATATGCTCTTTCAGCCATTGGGCAGTTTGAGAACTAGGAAGGGAAGCCTCCTCCCTTTCCTCCCAGGTTTCTTGGAGAATATCTAATATGACCTGCAGGTCGCACCCCTACATTATTTCAAAAGGAGGAAAACCTAAGGATGCATGTGGGGATTTCTGGATGGCAAAATAATTCCAAAGGATCATTGTATCCAATGACGTCAATTGGTGTGCAGTCTGTTTAAAGAGCTCCACTAGGCCATCCATTTATGGATGATAAACTGAGGTACGCAATAATTGAATCTGGAGTATCTCCTTAACCTCTGCCATTAGTTTCAACATGAATGGGCTACCCTGATTGGTTACTATATCACGATGGAAGCCTAACCTGGACTGTATAAATATGCAGATTCAATGTCCACAAGGGGGGCACATGTACAAACTACGAGAGTGACATGGTGACATAAGGGTCATGTTGTCAGTGACATCATGAGAGGTGGTGTCACACTGTATTTAGCATACACATAGTGTGTCACACATCCCAGAGCTGGTGCTGTGCAGAAAACCACATGTTTGAGAGAAATGGGGTCAAAGGAAGGGTTTATGACACTTATATAAGTGTAGGTAAAAGGGAACAAAATGGTGTTTGGCTTAACAAATAGATTTAGTGTTGTTAAGTAGAGAAGTAGGTGTATTAATGAGCAATATATTAACAATAGGGCAGTCATATTTGTGTAGGCCCACAATAGAAATGTATTTTCAGCAAGCCATATTAAAGGCGGCAAGCTTCATTTTTAGCTGTGTTATAATTCGGCAGGGAACAGAAAACTAGGATAGCAAAGGTTAGGAAGGTAGAGAATGCCAGACATATCAAATCAATTGTTGCAATGGGCGTTCTTTCTCATGGGTAGGGAAATGCTACCCAAACTGGAGAGTTCCCAGCCGATAATGTGAATGCCACAGTGCCATGCACGTAGATGCCCAGGAAAGATTAGTAGGGTAAAAACAAATTAAATACAGTAAATTAAAATCCAGCAACAGTGCTTTGGAAGGTTTTCCAAGCACAGTTGCCACCATGTTGTGAGAAGGGATTTGGGGAGGTAGCATGGCGGGCATGTTCACGGGGACGGGGAGGGCAAGGCACAGAGGGATACAATCTGAGGAATGGGAGTGGGTGTGCAGCAATGTACTTGACCTTGCTGATGTCCACGCGATACCTTAATGGTCAGGCTCAATGAGATGTTTTTGCTCTCGCTCGCGCTGTCTCCAAAACAAAGGTCCAATTTGCATCGAGGTGGTTATCACCTCGTACATTGAAGGATGAAAGCCAATGAGAATGTAGGATTTTTCTCAGTCAGCACATGTTGATGTCATTGAGGGGTGGGATGGTTAGCGCCATGATCTCATGAAGGGATGTTATGCTTTGCGTTCCAAAAAACGAGACATCCAATCCCAGTGATTAATGTATAGAGTTCTTTAGGGGCTGGAAGGCAAGTTCCCAATCACCACGTTAGAAATGTCCCCAAATGTAAAAAATGTGATTTTTGTAAATGTGTGTTTTCTTTCCTTAAAATGTACCATCCACTAGATCCAGGTCGAGAAATGCTTGTCCAGTTCAATTCTACAGAACTGTCTGTCTGTTTTTTATCACCGCTGATTGAGCAATAAAGCTGTATTCTTTCTTGCGGTGATGTGCACTCATTTTGAATTACTTTTTGTACTTTTTCTTGGATTACGTGGTGAGGAGAACCACTGTACATTTGGAGGGCCCAGCGAGATCTTGAATTCTCTTGGTGAAACTGTGGGCTCTCTGCTGCACTTCTATGGGTGCAGTGCGAGCCTGCCAAGATTAGATCAAGTGCACAAAATGAAGAGGCAGGTGCAGGCAGTTAAGAGGGGAGACTCAGTGTCAAGAGGACTCAAAGATCCAGCACAGGAGTGTACCAGTGCATAAAAGCACAGAGCTGTGCATGCGTTGGGTTATAGTGGTGTATAGCTGACATTGAGGGCATCTCTCCCTAGGTGGAGAAAGATGGCGGTGTGTAGTATTGCATGCGAACTACTGAAACATTGAAGGGATATTATCCAGTAGGGGAAAAAAATACGCACTGTGTTGTCATATTATTTCCTTTTGGGGTTAATGAAATGTTTATGATAGTAAACATAAACTATCCCTCCATATATACCTCCCCTCGCATGACCTTCGCTCCTCTACCTCTAACTCCCTCAGGGTCAGTCGTTTTTCAAAGAAACGAACTGGGGGTAGTTCTCTGCCTTCGGCTGGGACCTCCATTTTGAAATGCTTCCCTGCCACCTTGAAACTTGAGAAGAACCATCTACGGTTCCGAAAGCTCCTCAATTTGTTTCTCTTTGCTTCTGCCTTTGCCCCGCTTCTCCCCTGCTGATCTGGTTTCTCTCTCGGCACTGTGCCCCTGGCCACCCTCTGTCCTTCGGGCCCAGGTACCTGCTCACTCCTGCACTGCCTCCGGGCCACGCCTTGCACTGGGGCCTGTATCTGTACCCATACAGTTCCCCAACCACTCTCCTTCTGCACTTATTAGATACACCCTGTCTGACTAGCCTAGCACTTTGCCACCTGCCGGCTGCACTACCACTGTTCATCACCTTTATTTATTTATTTGACTTATTATTTATTTTGTTCTCTCCTATGCTCTGCACTTTCCAATTTCTCCCCCTTCCACGCACTTTCCCCCTTTTCCCTTCCCCATGCACTTGCACATTCTCAATGTCACTGGGCCTAGTAAGAACGTTGTTTTTGTTTCTCCCCTGTTTCCCACCCTTCACCTGGCCGCGCTCTGAAACACCTGTGTACGATCGCGATATAAATAAAATAAAATATCATATCATATGAAGACAGCGCTGTGCATAAGTATATGGTTTGGGATTTGCTCATGAGAGGAATGACCGCACGGTGTAGAGGTAAAAATATTGTGTGCGCTGAGGGCCCAACAAAAGTGTTGATTGTGGATATATTGTGTGGACTTTGGGCCTGAGAATATTGTTCTTAGTAGGACTAGTTATTGTTGTTGTTTGGTTTTATTGTGGTAGCATGTTGTGTTGAAAATTGACAAAAAGGTGGCGTTTTATATTGAGATAATATTGGTTATGAGTAACGATAGAATGAGTAAGAATGAAGTGAGTGGAGTGAGCTGTGTAAATTGGTATATGAGGTGTATGGTGTCGTGTGGTGTGATGAAAGGAAAATATTGGTCGGCCTGTAATGTTTACTTTTGTTAATAGGTTTTGAGCCTTGTACAAGTGAAATCATTACCATTGGCATTTTTCAAAAACAAGGGGTTGAAATTGACAAAATAGGGAGGGGGGCTGAAACATGACAATGTTAGAACAGTGTCAGAGTACATGCAATGGAATCGATGGGATTAATTGGTATTATCAAGACTCCCCTGGAGCATCTATGTAGTAAATTGCCGCAATACAAAGATACAATCATTAAGTATCAATATGAATGGCCCAGAGATGGTACCTTTAAAAGTGAGATTATAGAAAATGTGTTTGCATTTCTCTTAGCTAAACACAGAGGGGAGAACCTGAAGAGCAGGCAAAGCATTTTAGAGCGCTGGAAGACATTCGAGGAATGTACAGAAAAGTCCCTCAGAGAAGTGGTAAATAATAGAGACACAAGCCCTAGTCCATCTGCACTGCCCCTTTATAAGTTTAATCTACATTCCAACCAGCAGCAGGATATACCAACACCCATCATGTACCGCCAGTGGAGGACAAGACAGGGATGACAATGAAAACGAAAGGGGCCAGCACCACTACCACAGCGAGCACCACCTCCAAAGATATGGTTAGAAAAACACAACTATCAAAGATAGAGAAGAACATGTGCAGGCAAATAGAAGATGTGATAAAGGAAGCAGAATGACATCTCAAAAGGGTAGCACAGGAGAAGGAGGAGGGGTGGTGCACAGCGGTAACCCCAGAAACATGGATGTCTTGAAAAATAAAAATCAAATTGGACAGTACACCTTGCCTATGTGCAGCGGGCAGTGAGTCCACAGAAGATGACTGCTTGGCAGAGGAGGTCGATGGAAAAGAGGAGGAGACAGGGAAGGACCTAATTTTTTGGAAAAATGATGGGAGAAAGAGAAGTAGAGATGACAAATGAAAGAAAAGGAAAAAGAGAGGAAGTGGGAAAGGGAGAGTGGTAAAGATTGATCGCAGACACTCAGAAATAGAACAGGGAGTATAGCAATAGTAAGCAGCGTGAAGGGTATAAACACATTAAAGCTGCAGATGCAGTTCCCTTTACCAAAGAGGGGCTGAGGGGGAACTCAGTAAATGCCTTGGCCAAACATGGATAAGGAAAATGTAGTGTGTGGCTTGCTGTCCCACACAGCAGGGGCAGGCAAATAGATTTATGCTCTCAAAAAAGAGACAGCAGGGATCGCCCTGGCAATAGGTGACATGAAGAGGTTATTGCCATCTCAATGGGTGAGCAAGTGGATACAATTTGGGTTCAGGCAGGATATGAGAATTAAATTCAGTAGCAATGTCTGTGATGGGGTGCCCTACAATAATGTTCGCACACAAGTATGGAAGGAATTGAGGACCATGTACACAGACATATCAGGCATGCAGGCCATTTTGCCATGCACAATGAAAGAGGATGAAGGCCCTGCACAGTACATTGAGCAAATACAGGAGATGTGGACGTTAGAGATGCAACAGTCATGGGACCGAACATACCTGTGTTTTACTACATTTTGTCCAGGGGCCACCCCTCGGACATACGAAAAGCATTCAACACATCCATAAATTAAGCAAAGTTGATCAGAAGATGTTAGCTAAACTTACTATGGAAGGAGCAGTACTTTCAAACATTGTACAAGGGCAATCAGTCCAGAGGGGGCACCTCAGGGTTCATTCATCGAGGGGGGGTGTCCCAGCGAGGGGGAGTGTATCCCCAGCAAGGGGTTGTTCTGCCAAAAGAGGGGCATTATCCAAAAGGATATTACCAGCAAGGGGGATACCATCAACAGGGTGGATGTTTCCCACAGACTGGGTATTATCAACAAAGAAAGCAATACACTCAGAGTGGAAGGGGATACGGATACGGAGGGCCAAGACCCAGGTTCAGGGAGGGCCATGTTTTCTTTATAGCACCTATAAACAATGTGTTTCAAAGCGCTTCAAGGCAAGGGACGGAACAAGGGAAAATACAATGACATTCTCACAGGCCATGAGCAATAAGAATGGGAAATTAAGTATCGTACTCAGCCTGGTGACATTAGCAAGAGCTAAGACATAGATAAGGAAGAGGCTGGTTGAGTGGGAAAGAAATGGAAAAAGACAGGCAACTAACATACTAGGTAAGGGAGAGGGGTACAGAAATGGAGGGGAGGAACAAAACAAGCAACTATCGTACTAGGCCTGATGACATTTCAGATAGTGCTGGGTGGTGGAGGGGAGGAAAAATCAAGTAAGGGGAGAAGGAAGAGACAAGCAAGGTTACTATCATACTAGTTCCAAGGACAATTCTGATAGTGTAAGTGCATAGACAAAAGTAAGGGGAGGAGGGCAAGAGGAAGGGAAAGGGAGAGGAGGAGAGAAAATAGGGTAAGCAGTCAAAGAGAGTGGAGAAGCAAGAGGGGAGTGCAAATACAATTGTAGAAGTCGGTAGTAACACATCATGTTGTAAAAGAACAGCAGATGCAGCCAGAATTCAGGATGAAGATGTGAACAGCATAATTCAGGGCCACCATGAGTATGAGATGCAGGGGAAGCCCAGCATGAGAGTTGAAAAAAGGAGACGCACCATGAGTCAATAAAGTCCATAAAAGTCAAATCCAAGCATTGGCCACAAGACAGTGAAGTGAAACCATAATGTATCAGGCAGACTCCTGCAAAGGTAAGATAAAAAAGGAGGGGGAGTGCTGAAGGGGAAAACGGGAAGCAGGGTAGAAGAATGGGGGTTGCAGGGGTATCCCCCGCTCCCTCTAAAATAATATGGGGATTGCAGGGGTATCTCCCGCAGATTTGTGGGTTAATATTGCAGCAAAAATACGGCACCATTCTTGTATGGTGAGATTCTTGCAGGGATATTAACACATGGAACCACCCAGATGCAGCCCGCACAGCAACAAATGCAACCCTCAACAGACAGGTGCTATTCTCCCAAAATATTCCAAAAGGAGCACCCCCATTGCCCAAGTGACACAGAGCAGTATCCAACAACAGCTCGTGTCATCCTGCACACAACCCAATTCTCTGCAGGCATAAGCATAGTTACAGACACAATGGGATAGCACGTTGGTACCACAGAACACAGAACCACACTATACAGGAGCAACAGTGCTTGGAGGTAACCCATTCAGATTCCCAGGGTAGAACATGAATACACAATAGGCCAGTCCACAGAGGACTCTGATGTTCTCAATCCTTTCAGTAACTGCAGACCCTGAAGAGGAACACGAGGAGGCAGTGAAAATAGGCCACCAATATTTTTCATTTTTGTTCGACACAGGAGCAACTAAGTTCTGTATTAAGGAGGAATTGTTTCCCCTGTCGGACTAAGTAATGGACACACATAGGCAAACAACAACTTGTCGCACCCCTATTGTATTCAAGGTATACACATATTACCATATTGGGCAGAGACCTCATGAGCACATTGAGGATGACCATTTCATTCTCAGAAAAGGGCACTGTATGCTGAAAACCTGGCATATTTTACATGCGGGTAGCTGCATTTATACAAGAATTTTGTGCAGACAGAAGCCTGCAAGGGGCACCACTGAATGCAAAGATGTTCCCTTGTGGAGTACAGGTATTGTTAGGTTGGGTGCCCAGAATAAAGTGCACAAAGAAATAGCCGCATAAATTATCACAATACACTTAGAAGTGGCACCCACAAGGAAGGAAATAGGGATTCTGCAGTGGGCAGATGAAGATGGTAAAGAGTGGCGTGCATTCCTGCATATTGACCCAGCGCAACGCTCTTCATAGATGACGAAGATGCAGGGGAACTAGTGTTTCAGATATGCATTCCATGCAAGGTGATTGTAGAACACAGAGAGTTTCCCCAGAAAATACAAGTATTAGCACCACATCAGCCCACATTCAAAAAGATTTGAATAAAGTACCAAAGGGAATATGGACCAGTAGGCACCATGATGTGGGTGTGCTGAAAGGGACAGGGCTGGTCCGCATAAAGCTGAATGAAGGCACACTCTTGCCCTGAGTGATGCAATAAAGTGATGCAATAAACTCTGACACAAGAAGCAGATGCAGAGGTGTATGAAACAATGTCTGGCCCATAGCAACAGGGCATCATTACAACATCAGAATACCCATGCAACATGGCTATTTAACACCAAGGATATTGCAAATTCCCAAGTGTTTTTTACAGAGAGTTACAGATAGATTTATGTAACTTGCAAATGCTTAGCACAGTGATCCAGTACATTGATGACCTCCAGTTGTGTAGCACCACGGAGAACCAGGGTAGGGCAGATGGAGTGACATGCCTGAAACTATTGACAGAGAACGGATACAAGGTTGACAAGGAAAAACTACAATAGTGCCGAAAAGATGTGGTGTATCTAGGGCAGATAATATCAGCAGAGGGAAGGAGGATTACTCAGAAAGGGCATCAGCAGTACACAGCACACCACAGCCACACATGGTCAAGAGATGCAGCAGTTCCTGGGGCTATATTATTACTGCAGTACCTGGGTATTTGATTACTCCACATACACCAAGCCCCTCCTCTCGAGGCGGAAGGAAGCACAGAAAATTAAAGGTCCCATAGTGTGGACACAGGAAATTAGTGATTTCTTCAAAAGAGTTAAAAGAAGCACTCAGCAATGCCCCAGTTTTAGCAACCTGAGATTAAAAGAAAAAGTTCTTTCTTTTCTCACATTCTAACGTCATGGCAGCTGTTCTCACCCAGAAGAAGCCACAAGGGCACAAACCTCTGTCCTATTAAGGTGGTCTTCCAGACCCAGTACTGCAGGGACATGTCCCATGCAAACAGGCACATGCCGCAAAAGCGTTTACAATTTAGTAATCCTCGACAATTACTATGGGCTGCCCAGTTATGATCTATGTCGAGCATGAACTTTTTGCCATTTTAGAAAAATCTAAATACACCCCTGACTAGCCAATGTGTTTCAGGATATGAGGTTGTACTGTCAAATTCTTCCATCCAAATAGTGAAGTGCTGCATAATCACTCCAGATGCATTCATTGCACAACCACTGGATGAAAGGGAGTATGTGCACGATTGCACCTCATACATTATGTGAGACAGGCATGGTTTCAAGAGAGATGATACAGACAACAAAAATATAATTCAAACAAACTGTATTAATACTCGGGATGCTATAACACCTAACTAACACTATGCTAAGAAAGGGTTTCCCTGCCTAAAGAAATATCAAGTATGTCTATGTCAGTGAGTCCAAAAGCAGAACATCTATCTGTATCAAAACCTATGCTTGTCTTCACAACTACAACAAAACTAGTGGAGCAATGCTCTCAACCAAAAAGTTAGTGTTCCAAAAAGAATGTTCAAAAAGTGGAAATATAACTTCCTCTAAAGTTCTCTTATACGAGTTCAGCACAGTTTCAATATAACTTCCTTTCAGCAGCAACTATGCAAGCTCTGAAATTACCTTCTGTAGATTCGCAAATATCACAGTTCACATCAGAAGGGTCTCCCTTCCCCAAATTCAAACACAACAAAAGTTCATACACAACACTGTAGTCTTGGCATTCCCTTCCCCAAGACAAAGGTTCTCCAATTTTAATGTTCAGAGTTCCCGTCCCCAAGTTTCACTTCCAGCAGTTAATGTGTTACCAAATGTTCATAGGTTTATACGTTCACAAGAGATATTATAGGGTCCACTTGACCCTCCTTTGATCAGCTTCACCAAGGGTTCACACCTCTTAGTTGTTTGTCCAATCTTTGTGTGGCTTCTGATCCAGACGCAGTTTTCAGACCGCACAGTCCACCCATCACAGGTCCTATAGTTTATATTCAACGGTTCACAATTTCAAGTCTTTCACTTTACTCTGGAGGTGTCTGATGGCGTTTGGATGCCTATGGGCATTGGTGCTTTAGAGATAGATAGATAGATAGATAGATAGATAGATAGATAGATAGATAGATAGATAGATAGATAGATAGATAGATAGATAGATAGATAGATAGATAGATAGATAATTTCTGTTGTGCAGGTTCATGCAGCCATTTTTGACAAAGTCAGCAATATATCCAAGTCTTCACTGTATGGGCTCAATAGGCCCTATCATCTCGTTCAACATTCAATGTTGGTCCCCTTTTTATGGTTTGGGCATGGTTTATTACATTCAGCATTTAAAAATTGAAAATATTCAGCTTTTCGTTACATTGGGCATTCAAGATTGCAAATGTTCAGCTTTTCGTTACGTTTGGTATTCAAGATTGGAAATGTTCAGCTTTTGGTTATATTTGGTAATCAAGATTTCAAGCATTCATGCTTTTCATATTGTTCGGTATTCAAGATTGTGAGCATTCATCTTTTCATTTCGTTCAGTATTCTAGATTGCAAGCATTCAGCTTTTCATTAAATTCAGAATTAGAGATTTGTGAACTGCAGGCTCAACAGCTCCTCTCTGAGTGACCTGGCATCCCAAGAGTCCGCTGACACTTATCGGACTGCTGCTCCTCTGTGCTTGTTGGTTCAATATGCACATCCTGTCCTTCCAGAAAGACTCCTCTTCTGCTCTTCGTAGCGATCACCTTCTGCTTTCCTGACAAGGATTCCCAGTCCGGCACTGCACTCCCGGCAGGACACACAGGAACCTTGTCAGCATTTTGGCACTTTGGCTTCTCATCCCCTCTGCATGGAATTTCTCCTGTTCACCAATCCTCCTGCACCTTCTGAGCACTCATACTTCGTGAACCTCTATCTTCCTCCTTTTGCACACCACCTTTTCTATGTTCCCTCACTGTTGATTGATTTCTGATGGAACAAGTCTTTCCTAATTGCCTGACTTTGTGAAAACGCATTATTGTGACATGCCTGATATTCATGGCTATATGCATCTAAGCCTCTCTTTTTCATCATAGTACCATAGTGGTTTTTACAATGGGAAATCTGCTTTGCTAGTAATTGCCTCCTCTTCTTCCCAGTACTCAAAGGGAATTTAGAGGAGATGATAACATGAGACTGACAATATCCCATAAAAGATAAGGGAGGGGAGGGTAGGTCAATATCAGGACAGGGGGAACACCATGTCTCACCATCAGGTACCCTCTCTCCAATCCCCAATCCCCCAGGACCCTCCACTCAAGTGATTCTCCCTCATAGATGTACCCGTGGGGCCGGGATCCTGCAGCCTTACCTTTCTCTTGGTTATATGAGTGTTCGTCCTAAGACAGCTAAATGTGAGATGAGCTCACCAGAGTTCAATAAGAACCCTTAGAGGAAGCAGAGAGGCTTTTTGTTGACATGTCATCAATGATGAACCTGAATTCATCAGGATGTCGACACATGGCGCATTATTAGAATATCACAGTGACAGGGAGTTCCTGATTAGGGCCAGAAGGCAGTTGCCCATGCACTACTCTGGCCGAGCAGCAGAGCACATGGCATTAATAACAGCAATAGATATGTTCGAAGGACACTGTGTGACCATATTCTCTGACTGCACGTATGTCACTGACACGGTGCCCTCTGGTTTGTCCAAATGGGAGAGGAAGGTGTTTAGGAAAAGTGATGGCACCCCAGTACAACATGCAGCATTATCGTCCATTTTAATAGGTGAACTGCCGCTCCCCGCAGCAGTAGCAGTAGTTAAGTGCACAGCCCATACCAAGGGTAACAATTTGATTTATCAGGGTAATGGCAGGGCAGATGCAGCAGCTAAAGAATCAGCATATCTGCCACCAGGAATGGCCCACTACAGGGTAGACAAGATACCCATGATCAAAGACATTGTGCAACAGAAAGTGGCCCTCATCAAGTCATATAATGCGGTGCCAGTGGCTCAAATAATTTAACTACAGGGAGGAATTATGGATTAAGAGAGGGTGTTCTTTGTCACCCTCAGACCTAATATGGAGACACAACAGCACAGGGAAACTCATAAATCCACAGAAGCTACTTCAAACTGCCCTGGAACAGTTGCATTAACCCAGCGCATATATCAAAAGAACATGTCGCTGCTGAAATACATTAACAAAAGTTTTCAAATAACTGTGTGACGTGTCAGCGGTACATCGCAGGTCACAAACCGAAAACAATTAACATAAAATTGCTATGCCCATCAAAGCCTTTTCGACATTTGCATATCGACTATGTCAATATGACTACCAGGTGTAATTATTGTTGCTTTTTGATTGTGGTGGTGTGTCCATTTTTAGGTTGGCTAGAGGCAGGTCCATGAGCCAATAATGATGCCAAATGGGCAGCCAAAGTCTCAGTGAGGAAAGTATTCCCAAGGTGGGGAGAGTGTCAGGTGTTAAGATCCGACAACGGACAACACTTCGCAAATTTTCTTTTTAAGGCGATAACATCCTTACTGGGCATAAAGCAAAAAGTGTGCTCTGTTTACCAATTAAGCCAACAATATTGTGGACCACTTAAACAGCTGGCTTATGGAGCGACTTTCCAGGTTAATTGACGCACTTCACAAGAGCTGGCTCCACTGTTTGCCTCTTTCTTTCTTTGCATTGCATAACACGCCTTGCTCGGACCACCATTTAACACCTCACAAGATCGATACAGGCAGGAGAATGCATGTGCCTCTCACTCCTGCACATACAATTTCTGATGCTCACAGCACTGCACAGATTCAGGGAACGAATTTCAGGGGTACCTTACACAATTGACCAATTCCTTGAGATATATCGACTGCCAGGTACAACCTCCTTAACGTTAGCCCCTGTGCAGAGAGCTCAACCCCATTGTAGAAAGAGGACTATTTGCAACCATCACCATTGTACTCCAGCAAACACATTCATATCAGGAACCTCACGCATAAATGGAGCAACCCCAGGTTTACAGGCACCTACTGAATCCCACTTTAGTGAAGGTGGAAGAGCGGTGTGCCTGGATTCATCTGACAGATACCCCTAGAGGCAAATGCAGTGGCCCTCTTGCAGGAGAAGAAAAGAGGGGCGAATAATGGGAAGTACATTCAATCTCACAGTAACTTTTTTGTCTTCCATTCGCCTATACAAGATGCTAAAATTTCTCTCCCAGCAATGCATTAAGAGGGATTAACAGGAACGCTTCAAAAGAAAAATGATATATACTTGTTCGGTTTTATTGTTGTTCTTCTCTTCTTTTCTCTTCCTTTCCTTTTGTTTAAATTAGATCGGTGTGTCAAGAAAAAAGCACATTATCAGCACTGCAACATTGTCCAAATCTGTTTCAAGTGGTGAAATATAGGAGGCGTTTATGTTTTGTAATGCTGCCAAGGCAGTAGAAGGTTGTCCACAGCTTCTAAACTACATTCCACAGCATGCCAGAGCAGTCACGAGGCTTTTAGCACACCCAGGGACACACCCATGCTTGTGCACATGTGCACGCACCACCCGCGAGACCTTGCTCACACTACTGTCTTCCCACCAAGTTAGTCGTGCTTCCCCAGAGCTCTTGCAGGCAAGCCATTGCGGGGCCCAGCCTTCACCTGTAAAAGCTGCAGGCCCCGCTTTGACAACAGATAAATGCAGCTTTTGATTGCTTCGCGTTTTACAGTCTAACAAGACCTGGCATCTCTGCACATAAATCTTTCACACAACCAATCAGCATAAAGAGAGATGCAGACTCTTTTTTTCGATAACCGAGTAGTGGTGAATTTCTGTATTTGTGTCAGCACTTGCTTCCACTGAACACTCGCATTTACCCCTCGCTTTATCGTCCCAGAGCGCACATGTTCATATGGTGCAGCCGTCGGGCCATTTCAGTGAATCCCAAAGGCATTACGAACACTGATGGCAGCAATAATGTGATCGGAGCTAAGTAGCTTTAATTATATTTTCTTTGGCAGTTGCTTAAGTCTTTTTCTGCTGGAGTGAAGTAATTTCAGTTCTGTCATGCAGTAAAATTTGCTTAAAGAATGAGGTAATGCAAAATTGAGTTATAGATGCACAGAGTGTTTTCTGGAGCAGGATGTGAAGCAGAGTACTGTACACACACAGTGTATTTTCTTGAACACAGGGTAATGCAAAGTTGACCTGTACATGTTGTGTTCTCCTACATGATGCAAGGCAAGAGAGGTAACTCATGATTCATTGCAAAATTGTTCTTTGAAATAGGTACGTATTCTGTGTTTGAATACCTTGTATCTTGCATGTTGAAGAGGAAGGTTTGTTTCTGATCTTAGTGTGCCATTGTGAAGGCCTACTTACATTGTATGAGGTTCTCTCCAAGTGACCAAAATCCTGAATAGCTTGTGGGACAAATCAAAAACCCTCATCCACATGAATGTTTATGTTAGAGTGAGTGATTGAGTGAGTGAGTGTATGAAAGGGCAGAGTTCAGTCAACTTGGGGGAACCAACAAAGTTGAGGAGCATTTACCCTAATATCCCCCAACCCATCGATAACCTCTAACTAACCCTCTTTCCGTCTATCCACACTCCCTGTACACATCCAATCCAGTGTACCCTAACCTTCTTTTCCTGACAGGTCGCGGTTTCCTGTTTCGAATAAACATACAGGTACCAAGACCTTAAGGGGAGGCAGGAGTTTGTGCTGCCTCTGTGCAAGACCACGGGACAGTTTATCCCCAATAGAAATGATATAAAAATAGCATGAAGTGCTAACATGACAGTGATATGGAACAAAAGGGAGCTATTTAACCCATACCTGTTTGTGGACATCATAATACTGATTCTGATAATATATGGTATAACCATATGTAGGCAGTGTGCCAAGAGAGGGCAAATGGCACGTTACATGAACTCTCCCACCCCTCATGTCACAGGCATGTCCAAGCTCTATATACCCTAGGAAGTGCCACTGTCAGATGGGTCACTGATTGATACATCTGGCATTTTGCAGGACTAAAGGTCTGTTCCAGGGACACATGGTCCATGTTTATTGGGTGGAGGAGGGGGAGGTTGTTCACACAGAAATTTACATGAAAATAAATAAGATGGCAGATCAGGAAGAAACAAAAGACATGCGGCCTCATTACAAGTGTGCCGGACTGGCACACTAGAAGTGTGTGGGAGGGTGCCGTCCCGCCTGCCAGGGTCAGACCTGGCAGGTGGAACGGCACCCGCCCGCAGACTTTCACGCAAGCACCATCATGGTTATTAACGGTGCCAGTGCTTCAATGATCCCAATTCCCAATGAGTCCTATGGGACTCAAATGGGAATGGGGAATTACAATGTTCTGGCGCCTGACTTCAGACCGCTGGGGCTGTAATGCCCCTGTGATTTCGGCAAGTCAAGCGCATTGAAAATGTGCAAGTCCAGCGGTAACCTGCCTGTTTTACCGGCACGGTTACCGACGGACTTGTGATGAGGCCCATAATATTGTTATATATCACAAAGGGAGCAAGAAGGGGGGAACAACTATTTACCATGCAACACACGTCATTGTGTATAAATGTCAGAGGTCACACATTACCATGGTGCAGAATAATGCCACAGATGCGTATTGAAGGTTAATTGTTTCATAATATAAGTGGGTGGGAGGGGTGATAGGGTGGAAGGCCGAAGAATTAGTAGGGCTTGTTGAAGATGTAGCGGCACTCATGAATGAAACATGTACAATTTGGAATGATAATGTCAGTGCGTTGACATGGATAGAAAATAAAAAAGAACTGTTACATATCAAGAGCTTCACACTATATTCTTTATATTTCAGATCAAAAGGGACCATCAACCTGGGTAGAAACAGAGCATACACAAGAGTGATGCAGCTCCTGAACCTACGAACTGGGACTGCGGTCCTTATGGCTTTCTGGTGGGCCTGTGTGGCCCAAGCTTTTGCCCAACTCCAAACAAACTGGGACAGACAATGCTCCTTGGTTACAATGCATTCCCCTGCCCTTGTGGTCCCCCACTCTGACCTTGATCCCCTGTCTGAACATCCAGCTCTTCAAGAAAGTGCATCTCAAGGTGGGGCCCACACACGTCCTAAGAAGCCACTGAAAGAACAATTATTGGTTGAAACAGTCTGCTGACAGACCTGCAGCAATTTCACTTGAATTTTGGCTTTTCAGCATGGTGTCCACAGTTTTTACTTTGCTTCTTGCACAAAGTATCCAGACCATGGCTAACACCAAGTGGCTACAGATTACTCTCAATGAGTTACTGCAGCTGGTGAATGGGACCGAGAAAGGGCTAAATGCTGTAAGGGAGGAGTTACGGGCACTTTGGTTGACCGTTCTACAGAATCGCTACCTTCTGGATCTAATAACTGCAATGGAAGATTTTGTCTGTGCAAAAATAGGCAGCAGTTGCTTCACTTATGTGTCCTCAAATGACACAGCTAACGGCACTTGATCAGACGCCATCAATGCACTGCACCCCGCCCATGAGAATATGGGCCTCATTCTGAGGTTGGCGGTAAGGGGTTAACGGTGCCGGTAAAGGTGCTGGAGCCATCAACCCCTTACCGCCCCATTACGAGTCTGCTCGCGGGTCCCACAAAGGGTGCCTTGTAAAACCAGGCGCCCTTAGTGGGTCCCGCTAGCAGACCAGGGTGCTAACAACGGGCCCGTTATTAACGAGCCCATTGTTAGCACGCTCCCCATTCCCATTGAGCCCTATGGGGGCTCAAATGGGAATGGGGATGGACCGGGTCCGGGTTCCCTGAATGGGGAAATACCGGACCCTCCAAGGTTGGAATGGCCCGGTACTTCCCCATTCAAGGAACCCGGACCCGGTACCCGGAATGGATGTAGCCATGCTGCAAATTGCTGCATGGTTACCTCCAAGGTCGTAATGACCCCCTATGACAAAAGAAACAGAGTAGTTACAAAGGATTGGTTTGATCATTTGTTTTCTTGGGTCCCAAAATGGTTGTCTAACATAGTTAAAATAACTGTCCAATTCTCGCAGTGACTCCAATCAATCTTAGCGCGTGTCAGCTAGCATTAAGGTGTTGCAAAGGGAAGTACATGATGTCACTAGCTGCCAAAATGGCTAATGACGCTGCACCTCTGACCAGAAACACACACACAAACAACACCCAAAGAACACATGCTATTGGATGCTATTGGTCATCCAGGAATACTACCCATGCCCCCTCCTGATTTAGAAAATTACACTACCCGCTGGGCTGACTGCTATGGTGATGGGTGGTGCAGCTTTTTTGAATTGCACACCAAACTAAAATGTAGCATTAGGGGCTAGCTTGCGCAGGGTGTCAAGAATTTGGATGCCTAAAGGGGTATATCTGAGCATGCAGAAGTAAGTATTGATCGATATATCGATCAAAGTGGGGAGTGTAAATATGCAGATCCAATGTCCACAAGGGGGTCGCACGTATAAATTACAAGAGTCACGTGGTCAGTGATCTCAGAAAACCACATGTGCAAGCGAATTGGGGTAAAAAAGTAGGGTTTATTTCAATTTAGGTATAAGGGCAAAGAGATGGGGATAGATTTATAAAATAGCTTTAGCTTTGTTAAGTAGAGTTGAAGGTGTTTTAGGAGCAATATGTGAACAATAGAGCAGCCATGTTTTTGTAGGCCCACAATAGAAATGCATTTTCAGCCAGCCACATTAAAGGCTGCAAGCTTCAATTTTATCTGCGTTTTAATTCTACAGGGAGCAGAAAACTAGGATAGCTAAGGTATTTGTTGCAAGGGGATTTATTTCTCATGGGTAGGGCAACGCATTTCAAACCAGAGCTTTCCTAGATGATAACGTGAAGGCCACAGTGCCATGACGTAGAAACACAGGCAAAATTGCTAGTGTAAAAACTAATTAAATGCAGTTCCTTAAACTCCAGGAACGGTGCTTTGTATGTTTTTTCAAGCACATTTGGCACTTTGTTGTGAGAAGGGAGTTGGAGGAGAGCGTGGCTCAGCAGGTGCAGTGTGGGTCAGGGGGCGAGGGATGGAGGGAGCCAATTGGAAGAATGGGACTGGGTGTGCAGCAATGTTCTTGACGTCACTGATGTCCACGCTGCACCTTTTTGGTCTGGGTCAATGAGATGTTTTCACTCGTGAAGTCTCCAACACAAAGGTCCAATTAGCATTGAGCTGGTTATCCCCTCCTATATTAAAGGATGCCAGCCAAAGAGTTTATTGTCAGTAAGCACATGGTTATGTCATTGAGAGGTAGGATTGTTAGCATCATGAAGGAGTGATATTCTTTGTGTTCCAAGAAATGGGGCGTCCAATCCCAGTGGTTAAAGTATAGGGTTCTTTAGGGGCCTGGTTGACAAGCATCCTGTTAAGTGTAACCTTCACATCATAACACATCCAATCACCATTTTAGAATATAACAAATGTAATGAATGCAAATGTGTGCTTTCTTTCCTTAAAATGTAACAGCCGCCAGGGTGAGTCAAGAAATGCTTGTCCAGTTCAGTTCTACAGAGCTGTATGTCTATTTTTCTCCCGCCGATTGATCAATAAAGCTGAGTTCTTTCTTGCCCTGTAGTGTACTCATGTTGGATCACTTTTTGTACTTATTCTTGGATTACTTTGTACCACAGAAAGTTAATCAAATGCTCTAGAATCTGTTGGGAGGTGTTGTTTTTGATGGGAAAGGCCAGCAGGTTCCGGGTAGCATAATTTAATATAACTAAGATGTATTTATTCCCCAGTTCTGAAGGTTCTAAAGGCCCCACTATGTCCATTTTGATACTGGAGAATGGCACCCCAATTATAGGAAGAGGCTGCAAAGGATCTGGTGGCACTATGTGAGCAGCTGTTTTCTGACATGGGGTACAGGCATAGTTAAAGACCGCAGGACCAGAGGTGGGGGACTCAAAGTAGTTATCCTAGTCTATAGCAGAGGCACTGGGGCCCATGAAAGACTTCCCACCTCAAGAACAGAAGACTCCGCCATGGGGCAAGGTTTACTGTCTTTTAATATTCAAAATAGACAGGGATCACACAGGAAAACAGACATTGTCCAGCACTCTCAACTTCTGAGCAGGTTTCAAGCAGCTTTGTACAGGTGTGATGTCACAAAATCTGATCCCATCCACTGAAGCCATTCTGATTGGTCAGCTTATGCTGGCTACATATAGGAGATATAAGGGTTGAGTAAGTGGTTGGACAGCCATTCCAGGTGGTTCTGCCTAAGACCACCTCTATATGTTGCAAACTACACTGTTGCAGGGTTGCAGGGCCGTCATTGTCCCATGCAACATGTTATACTTTCTCAGAAAGGAAGCCTCTGGATTGGCAAGAGCAAACCCTCCCAGACCTGGGACCCTGTCTGGTCACAGAGCTCAGTTTACCTTTTCAATGTAATGGGAAAGAACATGGAGGGCTGTGTGTTTCATATTGTTACCACTGTTTGATCACCTAAACCTGAGAGAGTGCGAACAGGTTGGAGTTTTGTGGGTAACACTTGTAACAGTCCATCTTGATTTTGCTGGGAACTTCTCCACTTCTCACCATGATTAAATAAGCATTGTCTTGCTCTGCTGAGTCACATGTGAGGGAACTGCAAACTTGAGCTCTTCTGCTTGCAATTAGGATTTTAGCTTGAATTCTTGCAAGTGGCTGTTGTCTTGGCAATAAGACATTTTCCATCTTCCAGTTTCCTTGGGTGGAAGCCTGTTCTCCGCATCCATGGCTGCAGGGAGCCTGCCTCTGCTTCTATATCTTTTGAGTCCTGCTTTCACTCTTCATTTACTACAGTAACCTATAGTCTCCCTATGGGATCTTGGGGCGTCTCCTTGTTAGTAGCAATACAGCATAAGCAAGCTTGATCCACGTAGTCTTTTGCATTTTGGCATTTCTGTTATGGCTAAATCCCTAATAATATAAACACATCATGTAGGTGTAGCAGTCATCTGGCCTAAATGAGTCATAAGCATGCTTTGGTGCCTATATGCAATAAACTAGTGCAGGTTTGTGTATCTTCATGACTGGATGAACATTTGCTTCATGTCTAATTGTCACTATGTTGTGGTGTCAATAATGATGTCATCAATGTTTTAATTACACATTCAGTCAACCTGGTCGATTGCTGCTATCTCTGTCTCCGCAAAGTCATTAGCTGGATATAGTTTAAATGGGTGTCTGAGTGAGTAGTGCGTTTCATATCTCTGGTACATGGGTGTAATCTGTGACTGGCCAAAGAGTGAGTTGCACTGTTCATTCTTCGAGTTGAGATTTGTGTAGGGGTCAAAAGGGCCATTTCTGGAGCTTTCTCTTCAGTCCCCTCTCTGGTCCACATGTCGACCAAACCTCAAACCTCCAGCTCTGTTCACCTTCAGCTTTGGAAGCCAAATCTTTGTTATGCCTCCTAGGTTTCCATAGTATTTCACATGATTGTCCCGACTCCATGTCACATAGAAGC
The DNA here is from genome assembly GCF_040938575.1 of Ambystoma mexicanum. Taxonomy (NCBI): domain Eukaryota; kingdom Metazoa; phylum Chordata; class Amphibia; order Caudata; family Ambystomatidae; genus Ambystoma; species Ambystoma mexicanum. Next base: position 996,269,767 of record NC_090932.1, read on the forward strand.
AATCTCTTCCAGGGTTATACCAAACCCACTTCCCCCAAATGTCCTTGGTGTCATAGGGATACTCGAACAATGTTCCTGCATAAACAGAGGACAATCTGTTATCTGAGCTCTCAGCGTGTCTCGAGCCTTGACTGTCTGGTCCTCTTCCAATTCTACGTCTACCAGGACTTTCATCCCTACAGTCTTTTCAGTCGTTTTCCAGCATTGTGTGATGCATATTTTGATAACACAGAAAGTCAGTAGTACTAATAACAGGGCTGCTTCTGTTACTTTTAGTCCATTGGCCATCCATGTCGGTATGCATGAGAAAATGTATGACAGCCAGCATTCATCTTTTCCTGCAGTGTTTGTCTCTGCCTCCAATTTACCATGCATCTGTGACAATCTGGTAACAGCCTCTGTCAGGGTCGAATTGTCTTCATCATTAGCTAGAACGAAAGTATTGATATTGATATTTTATTTATATCGCACTCGTACGCAAGTGTTTGTGTACAGCAAGAAGACCCGATGTTGACACAAACACCACCTCCTTCCGTGGCTGTGAGTAGATCTACGACATGTCTATTCTGGAGCGCCATCAACTTCACTGCTCAGAGCTCTTCTTTGATTGGAATGAACCCATTGACAGTTGAATTTATTGTCTGTATCGGCTTGCACCTCATAATCTGGAGCCATTTAGTATTTGTACTTGCTTGTACTGCTGGAATAATGGACGCAAAGAACGTTTCTGTCCTGTTAAACAATCTGTGGTCTGGTGGTATTGCATCCAGGGCTTTTTCCAATTTTGTTGATGCATAGTTTCCTCTTTTCACTCTGGTTAGTTCTGCAGATCTCTTATTTCTTTTGCAAGTGTCCGTTTTGCTCAATCCGTCCACCTTTATGTCTTTCTGGGGTACTACCAGTGCCGGTGTATTGAGGTGGGCTTTCGAGCATTTATCTCCCCAGTTAGGTGGTAACTTCACATAGATGTTGGACCTGCATGCCCAATAGTGGTCCATCAATGCTGCTGTTCCAACCTTCATGCCTGGAACTGTTGATATATGCTTACATCCTTCATTTTCTCCATCTTTTACTGGACTGCCATTCTGGAAACATAAGGCAGCGCTTTTAATTGGTAATATGGGCATTGGACCAGCTTTGTTTTCTACCCACGTGAATAGCTGTGCACTTGCATCCTGTTCCTTCAGGCATTTGTCATTTTCTTCTTGTACTACTTGCACTGGAGATGTCAGGATCACATGTGCTTTGCTCCCTACCACTCCTTCTTTCCACCCCTTAGCTGTGTATACTTGTCCACACACCAGCATCTGCACTCTTTCCCAGCATCCTAGAACTCCTCCTATCTCTACTGGTCCTTTCTTGAGACACTGTAACTCCTTCTGTGTCACTATTCTTGTTTCTCCCCTTTGTGGGCCTTCAGCGACATACTCTATGGCCTGATCTTGTTTCCAAAAATCGTCCATCATCTCTATATTCTTGATATAGTAATCTTCATACAGGAACATCTTTTTTGGCGATCCATTTTAATGTGTCTCTTTTCCCTTTGAATCATCCTCTTGTGGTGCACAACGATAGGTGCATGAGGCACTGTGCTCTTGCTGCTCATATTTCAGTTGCCCCAGATGTTCTGGAGGCACTCATGGCATAGGGTAAGTGCAGCCATAACAGCTTTCTCCATTAATTTGTTTACCAACTTTGATCATGTGATTGTACTACATGTGATTCAATACCTGGGCTGAATCAGTTAAATAGGAATCAACCTGACTTAAGTCTAAGGGCCTCATTACATGGATGGCGGTGAACCATGGCGCTATTAGCCCCATGGTTCATGCCGGTAAAATACCGGCACCGCCTTGGTGGAAAGGGGAATTACCACCCTATTCCAAGGTTGGCGGGACGGTAATTCCCCCTTCCACCATTGCCCTGCCCCATTCCCATTTTTGCCCCATAGGGATCTATGGGAATGGGGAAGGCGCTAATTACGGTACTGCAAATTGCGGTACCGTAAATAGCTCCCTGGTCCCTTTGCGGGTTGGTTTTTAACGCCTGCAAAAAGCAGGCATTACAAATTCCCCAACCCGCAAAGGGACCTCGTAGTAAGGCGATAAGGATTTACTGTTACCGGTAAAATACCGGTACCAGTAAACCCTTACCGCCATCCGTGTAATGAGGCCCAAAGTCTGCACTGCGCCTATTTCTTTTAACTGTTTTAGCAGTCTTATCGCCTGAACCCATATGGATGCCATACTTGCTTGGATTGTCGTCATGTTAGTAGGAGTCACAGATTGTGTATCTATAAACAACATACTTCATAGAGCAATGAGGGTAAAGAGGAAGAGACAGCAGAAGGCACATAATATCACAATGGAATTTGAAGTATCCTATCCTTGACTTACTCCTGTTTGGTGTGTTCTTGCATTGTTGAAGCCTGCCTTTAATGCCTAAAAAATGTGTAATTATGTTGTCTATTTGTGTTAGATTAAGCCCTATAAATATAGTGCTGTGCCTGTGCAATGAAGAACAATCCCTCCCTCACTATACAGATTCTGCACTTCAATTATTGAAGGTTTTCCGTGGTTAAGCCATGGATAGGTCTGGGCCAAGTAAACTAAAAAGGCATGAAAGAACAGGCCAGGAGGAATCCTCCTCTCTAACTAAGACTGTATAACAAACCTCTCAAAGTAATCCTGAAATGTGGGGAAGCAGGAAGGAAAACAATAACAATTTCAGTTTTCACAAAGATTTGCTAGTTGTAAGAAAATAGTGTTCCTATTTTAGGTGAAGTTTATGCCCTAATGTCCTCCTTGAATTCTTTTGTGTCAAATTATTTTCTTCTTCCGAGCTGGGCGAGGTCTCACCTGGGCAGAATGTCATATCTCCACTGTAATTCCAGGCTTTTTTGTCTTGTAGTTTAGCCTGCTCTACTATATTGGGGCCTTTTAATCTTAGCTTTTACCATTTCCTGGTCTTCTACATTGCTTATCGACCTCGCCCACCGGGTCTGTAGTTGGCCAGAAATAAAAGACGAACTAGCCATCAAGGAAGCCACATAATCATGCATCTCATTACCAAAGACCTCAGAAATAGAATTGTCATCAGTTAATGCCCTAGTGGGAGGAGCCAGTGGGAGTCGCATGCGCCGTCCGTTTACCACTCCATGGAGAGTTAAATGGTGGTCGGATCCAGGCTGGTTGCGCGATGCGAACAGAGCTAGGGGCAAACAATGAAGTCATCTCTCATTTAAAGTGGTTTTTATTTTTGCAATCTTTTCCTTCAGAAGGCCATTTAAGTATTCACAAATTCCATTTGCTTGCAGGTGATACACACAGGAATATGTATGATGTATCCACAGTAGAATTGTAATATGTTAGATGACTTCATTAACAAAGTGAGGACCATTGTCAGACTGCATGACCTCACAGACCCCCCAGCGAAGGAACACTTCCCTGATCAGAAATGTGGCTGCTCTAAGAGCATTGGGGTGTGAACAGGGACCAGCCTCCATCCATCGGGAAAATGGGCATTCAAACACAATTATGTAAAGTTAACCCGGACATACTTGAATGATATATATATGTACTCTCCATGCAGATGTTGAAAATGACCTATAGGACATGCTTTGGCTCCCCTTAATACCCTCAAGCTATGCCCTGCAGGAAATTGTTTGAACACAAAACAATTCTCTATAAATGTGACTGCATGTTCTGCTAGGTTGGGACATAACCACTCTACCCCAATTTGAGCAGCAAGTACATCCTTCCCCATATGAGTGGGAATGGTGTAATTTGTAGTAATGCTGTTGGGGTCACCACCTTTCCTGTGCTTTCCTTGCACCATAGAGCATCAGTGGGAGATCTTGAACACCCATTTCTTATCCATAACTCCTTCTCCTCCCTTAGTGTCCTTCCCTGAAGCTCCATTAGCTGTGTTGCTGGCAAAACGTTATACCGTCTCTTAAAACCATTGTGCACACGGATACGTGTGTTAGATGGAGTATCGAAGTCTGAAACATCAGGAAAATATGCAGTGTGCTTCGCTTCTGCATCTGCTGCTTCATTGCCCCTAGAAACAAGGTTCTCCCCTTTGTGTGGGCCTGGCACTTCATGACCGCTATGCCCGATGGGAGTTGACGCATGTATTTGAGTCTGGCCAATATGAGTGCTTACTGCATGTTGGAAGCCCACCCTCTGCTATCGTGACAGCCCAGAATGCACTCTAGACGTCACATAGGCAGAGTCTGAAGACACTGTCACTTCATGATCCCTGCACACGTCTAATGTCAATATAAGAGACATTAATTCTGCTGCTTGTGCTGAAAAGTGTGAAGGCGCTTATTTCTACCTCAGTTGTCCCATCGGCCCGTACCTTCATCATGCTCTCCCCATGTGTCACTCCACTGTAGTCTGGTCTATTGTTGAATAACAGTCAATGTAAAGCACTTCTCCCCCTCAAGGGCTTCTTCCCTGCCCTGGTGATGTCATCATGTTGTTGCATGTATGTAGTGGAGTCGTGCACGTGGTCTCCCTCCTCTACTGGTTCAGCTACAAATGTCGCCGGGTTCAAAACCCTGCATCTTACCAACGTTATGACTGCATTTGAGAAGATCACCTCATAACCCAATACCCCCTGGGTGGTGTATGTACTCTTTGGTCATTCGAGGATTGCAAAGAGAGCATGCTCCACGTTCAATGTGATGCTGCACCCCATTGCGATGCTGGTTTACTTTTCTAATGTGAATGCAACAGCAGCCAGTGCTTGTTCACAAGAAAATGTCCACTGGTCACTGGATCTAAATTCTCACTGTAATATGCTAGTGGCTTGTGTCCTAAGGCAGTCTTCTGTGTGAGTACCACAATCATCACCACTCCATTGGAGTTTAAAAATAGATAATGTTTGTCTTGGTAATCTGAGATCCTTAATGCTGGAGCTATACATATTGTTTTTTTCAGCATCAGTAGCCTCATATGTCCATTGTAGTGTACCCTCCCTCTTTTGTGCTTCTCTAAGTGCACGTTACAAAGATCTTGTGTATGTGCTATAGTCAAACACCCAAGCTCTGCAATAATTTAATTAAAGAGACCCAAAAATGGTTGCATTTGCCTCTCTGTCTTTCTTGGGTGTCAGCGATCTTTGGATCACCTCTGCCCTTTCTCGTGTAACCTTTCTCCCTTGCTGCAGGATGAGCTGTCCAATGTAAAGCACTTCCTCTTGGCAATATTGTAATTTGGCCTTGTCCACATTGTACCCCTTTTCAGCTAATACTGTCAACATATGTATGGAGTCCTTTCTGGACTGTATCTCTGATCTGCTACAGATCAAAATGTTGTCACCGTATTGTATGACAATGCTCTCCATCTGTATGTTGCCTAGGTCCATCTGTAGGACCCTATTAAAGATAGAGGGTGACTCACAGTACCCTTGTGGTAATCTTGTGTGTTTCCACTTCCAGTTTCTATGCAGAAAGGATGTCAAGTCCTGTGACTCCTCGTGAAGTTGTATCGAGAAGAACGCATTCTTCAGATCTATTACCATGAAATGGGTAGCCTCCTTTAGGATGCTACATTGAATTGTCACTGGATTTGGGACACAAGGAAATTCTGCTTCAACAATCTGGTTCGGAGGACGCAAGTCCTGTATGAAACACCAAAAACACCCTGTCGCCTTTTTTCACAGGATACACTGCGGTATTACACTGTGATTCTGATGGTACTATAATGTCCTGTTTCACTACTGCATCAATTGTTTCATAAATGCCCTCATCTGCTTCCCCCGACAAGGGATACTGTTTCACACTTGTTAAAATTGCTCCTTGTTTAACCTTTGTCTTGACTGCCCCTATCCAATTCAAAAATCCAATGTCAGAGGGACTATTGGTCCATAAGACAATGGGTACCATCCCAAAATCCTGCTCCAGGAATGCTGGTGGTGTTTTTTTCTGGAACACAGCCATTCTCTGTGGTATCGCTCTGTAGTGTATCCTCACACAATAGGTAATACTTATGTCAAACACTACTTCATGGTCTTACTAGTCGTCTTGGAACAATTCCTCATCCGTCAAGTCACTCAATCTGTGTCCCTCCCCTACTGCAATCACTGTCCTCCAGCATTTTCCTGTGTCATCTGTCCCATGTAAAATGATCATCTCTTCTCTCACTATTACCGGTCCAAGTTCTATTGGAACCACTTATCCTTTACTCTCATCTAAAAGAACCTCTGGCCTGAATGTAAACTCATTATGTAAGCATTATAGCCTTCCTTGAATCCCTCGAAGCCATGACATCAATACCTCTACTCCATTTTGGAACAACTCAATGTCTGCTGGCACTCCTCTGTGCACCGTGTGCCCACAATATGCCTGGATAACTTCCCTCACGCTCATGTTCTGTGATTGAAATGGTCATGTTAAGTTTGCTCATTATGTCTCTTTTCATTATATTCACTGGTGTCGGTTGATAATATAACAGTGGCATCATCAGATCCTGTTCTCCCACAGAAAGTGGAAGTTCTTCTGTAAAAGGAACAGTTCTTCTGTAAAAGGAACCAAATCCATCACCCCAGAAAATCCCTGTGCATTCATGGCATCGCCTGACATGGATGTAACAGATAGGATTGAATACATCAGGTCATTCTTTGGGCTGTCATATTGTGAATATAATGATGTCCCTGTCCCAGTGAATGGATTTCCCTCACAACAGTTGCCCCTCCTAACTTTCGAATAGGAATTGATCCCATAGAGTCTGCAGGTGTCAGTGCCCTGACAGTCTGCTGTGCTGCTTGTGGCGGCTGAGTGTGTCACTGCATCTGCGATACAGGTGGTGTGCATTGATATGGCTGTATAGGTGCCTACTTCTGTGGTGCAGGTGCCATAGGCTGATAAGATTGCATGTGCATGTCTTGCCCCTGTGTGTATCATGGAGCATATGTCTGTCCCTCCATTTTTTTATCCTGTGCATATTAGTCAACCTGTTCTGTCTGATATGTGGGTTTGTGTGACATTCCCACATTCTGTTGCATTCTGCCTTTCCTTCTACATGCTCGAGAAATGTGTCCCACTTGTTTTCACACCCAACACTGTGGTGGTCCTCCAATTGGTTTCTGATAGCCCCCCTGAAGCTCTTCTGGCCCTTGCTGCATCTGATGTCCATTCCCCTCGGTGCTCCTCCTCCCCCTATGAGTCCTTGGTGAATGTCTCCTTGCTCTGCTAAGCGTCTTTCCACTGGTGGTGGTCTGTGCTGCTCATGCGGTATACCTGCTCCTAGCCCACTGCTTAACATTGCCCCTTCTATTGTGCATTTTGATAATTATTTCTGCACTGACTTTGCTTCTTCCTGTTTTCTCTTCTCGTGTTTTTTCCTTGCAATCTCTTGCATTAGCCAGCAATAATGCACTATAGTCAGCTGAATGTCTGACCATGGTTCGGTCAGGTAACCATTGACAAAATATATGGTAAAATAATGCCACTGTTTTGTCCCTCAGCTCACGCTTTTCCAGATGCCATTTATCTTGAATAGCTTGAATATTTGTGCTAATGTCTGAGGTGTCTGGGTATTCTATCCTCAGATTGTGCCCATAGCCGCTCAGCAATTATTAAAAAGCACACCATCATTCCTTGATTCCAACGCCCTAAACAAAATCTACTTAACCATACAGGCCTGGATGGCTCACAACAAGCTCTGCATGAATGACGATAAAACTCACATACTCCTCATTGGTAACCCCTATCAGATTAACAACCTCTCCAATGACTACAAAGCCTTCATCATTGACGGCAATACCATTACCACTTCCAAAGAGGTAAAAACACTAAGAGTGTACCTTGACTCATCACTCACCCTGTCTAGGCAAGTCAATGCTATTGCATTGGCAGTGGCCTACACTGCGCAATTGATCAATGCCAGCAGCCCGTTCCTGACTACTGACAACTGTGTTATACTCGCCAGAGTGTTTATACTATCCAGGATCGACTACTGCAATTCTCTATTTGCAGGCTCCAACGCCAAAAACATGAAAAAAACTCCAAATCCAAATCATTCAAAATCATGCAATCAGAGCAGCATTTAACATTCCTAAAAAGGATCATATCTCTGCAGCAAGACATAAAATCCACTGGCTACCGATATGGGAGCGCATAACATTTAAAATCCTATCCCTTACGCACAAATGTTTGTGAAAGAGCGCCCCTAGCTATCTATCGAGTCAACTCACCAAAGTCCAGTCCACCAGACCCACCTGAGCTGCCTACTCCTTCCGCCTGACTATCCCCTGCTTCAAGCGACAAAAAGCGGGTGGCAGCAGCTTCCCAGTGGTCCCATATAAACACCGGAATACCATGCCTCTAGCATTGAGATCAGACCCATCCCTATGGCCATTCTGCAAAGAACTCAAAAGTTGGCTTTTCAATCAAGGGAATTAGATACTGTCCTCCTCCACTTGCATAACTGCAAAACTGTACATTTGAATATGCAACCTATTGTTTTGTACTATATCCCATGATCCACTGTCCGACTGATGCAACCCAATGTATCCTAAGATAACCACTGTAAACGCTTGTAAAATTGTAACCTAAAGCATCATAAGAAAACTACTGTGACCACCATGCTTCTGTAACCAGCGCCTAGATGCCTCTGGGCTAAGTGCGCTTAACAAATGTCAAAATAAATAAATAATGTGCCATGTTCTGTACTGTCACTCTCTGGGGTATCCTGCTCTTTTCCACACATCGTCTACTACTTCACCAAGAATCGCTGAAAGCAAAATATTCATGTCATCCACCGCTAATGTCCTCCTGCTGTCAGCCTCTATAGCACATAGTTCCATTTCCTAGCCCCAGCAGTCAACAAAGATAACTTGCATCTTAAATTGTCCTTGTCCATTTGCTGCCATGGTATAATCTGAGGTCGCCTCCTCCCTTCTCTAATAATGGACACTGTGTCAGTCCTGTCCCTCCACTCTGTCTTCCTGTATCTTTGGTGGTGGTAAACGCCCTTGCCATTTCTGCCCGTTTTCACCCTGGCAGGGCTCTGTGCCTCTGCACATCTGGGGTAATGTCGTCTGCACTGCGTGATCACTTTTAGGAAGCAGCAGTCGCCACCTAACGTCTGCTCCCATTCTGTCCATGTCCCTTTCACTTCCCCATGGTGTCTGTCTATCAGGGCTTGTTTCCCAGAAGCGGCGGGCTGGTCTTCCCTCTTCACTGTCCTCACTCCCCAGTGAATCGTCGTCTGACCCCTCAAGTCCCATTGCTACTGTCACTGTCTGCGTCTCTCTCATCGTTGAAGCTGTGCCTCCTCAATACTATGTCTCCCTGCCACTTTCCCCCTGATCGGCTTCCACTTCCACGTTCTACCCTCATGGAGGATCCTGCCACGTCTCTATCTCCCTGTCGGATAGACATGCTGCTTCTATTGTTTCTGACCAATTGCCTCCTTGCCTGTGTTCCCTCTCCTTCTCCAATATTCAAATGTGCAATATTTTTCTTAATTTCTGCAGCCCTTAAAGAGCGTCCCTCTCTGCTATCATCTCTGTTCTGCTCAACACTTCTCTTTTGCTTCTCTCTGCGCTGGCACTCTTTAACGAGCTGTTCAATTTTTGCCTTTCTCTTGTCCCTCTTTATTTGTGCTCGCTCTCCCACTGTCTTCTTTCCTTTCCTCTCTTTCCGTGCTTCTGCTCTTTCTTTCTCTCTATGTACCCTTTGACTTTCTTCCATTTCTTCCTTGTCCCTTCTCTCTTCTTCCTCCATCACTTCTGCCCATTCTCTCGCCTCCTCTGTGTCCTTGTTATTCAATGGTTTTCTGTTCCCACACCGTGTCTCCCCTGCAAGCTTCCCATCTAATTTAAGCACTATTTGTCTGCCTACCTACCAATTTCGTAACTATTGCATCTTGTCTTCATTTACCCCTGTATTCCCCAGGTAATTTCCCTTCACTCTTTCCTGTAGCTTGCTGCTCTACTTGCACTTGCTGCTAGAATTCTGTGCTTTCTTAGTCACCTGTTTTGCAGCGTTTTCCCCCTCTTCACTGCTGTATCATGGAGGTGCAAACATAGGATTGATATATTCTGCAGCTGCTCTTAACTCTCTCCCTGGGTATAACCCCTGGGTTTCCATTGCTTCTTCTGTGCTCACCGTTTGAGGAGAAAGAGGGGGAGCCGAGGGCGCTTTGTCTTCTGCCTCTCGCTGGCTCAGCATCCATTGTTGCCTTGCCAGGTCACCTTCCTCGTTCTTAAACATTCTCCATAATTCTAATATGGCCATTTTCTTGCTCAATTTTTTCCCTTATAAGCTGACTATAAGTACGTGTCTAGCTGTTGCTGCACACATTTGGAAAAAATCCCCTCTCTAGGCCAGGGCTTTGCCAATTTGCCCTCTGTACTGCAAGTCCATTCTGTGCTATATTTACAAATGGTGTCCTTATATCGGGGGAGGGACTTGCACATACGCTGACAGGGTGTGTCCCTCATATTTTTACCCATGTATAAGATTTGTCAATACTTAATTGACCCTTAATTGGGATTTCGACACATCCACCTTTAAAATACACGTATTCAATGTTTTTAACCTCAGCACTGTTTCCTGGGTACCATTTATAACAATTAAACTAACACATGAACTTTAGCCTCTCTGGCTCAACACTATTACAAATGGTGTGCTCCATGCACAAACCCTTTTACAGCTCGCCACCCTAAAGGCTCACCTGACAACTTTGCTCATGCACTTCTCAAGCTCGGCCCCAAAGGCACACCACTGTTTGCAAGTCAATTGTAGTTTTAATCCACCTAAAATCTCTGCACCTCCTGTGCACTTCAAGTCCAACACAACAGCCCTAGTGGTGATGTCACCCCTTCAATAAGGAAAAACTTGTCAACACTGCACCCTTCAAGAGATGTCCATTTAAGAACTTCCCCAATACACTAACAAACCTGATGTAACATAAATAACATATATGTGGCCACCTTCCTGCCTAACCAACAGGGAAAACTAATAATTCACGTGGTCCTCTTTTATCTGTAGCACCGCCTTATAGAGGTCAGCCTCTGAGAGGTAAAGCAAGAAACTCATGTTCCATGATAAATGCTAGCTTCTTCCGCTAACCCCTATACACAGGTAAACCATCATCCATGAACCAAACTAAAACACCTAAACAACAGGAAATCCAATATCTACATATCTTTTTTCATCCTTGCCCCTAAACCAATCATCTAGGCTTACTGCCCAACCTGATCGTCCCAAGTTGAATGCTTCCTAGCCAAAAACAAAGATTTAACAACACCACTCCCTACCAAACCCGAAGCCTTACCACAGAAAAAAGTGGAACATTTACCTTGCCCTCCCCAGGTTGCCATATAGCTGAGTCTATACTTACACTCTGTGATCTGCTGACATCGTTCGGGCACTGTCTCTGCCCCAACCTGCCCCACTGCCTTTCCGGTCTGATGGGCGTCCTGTGGAAAGCTGGCAGAAATTTCTCCAAGGCAGCACCTGACAACCTTTTCTTGGTGCATGTGCAGCGACAATCTTGTTTCAGCCCTCCAGGCATGCAGCCGGACAAGACGGTTAGGTGCCGACCAGTCGTAGCAGCCATCCTCTCCTACCTGCTGTTGAAGACCAGAGGACCATTGGTGGTGAACTCACAGTAGTTATACTAATTCATAGCAGAGACACCTGGGCCCATCAAAGACTCCCCACCTCAAGAATGGCAGACTCATCCATGGGGCAATGTTTACTGTCCTGTATTACCTATAATAGGCAGGGATCACACAAGAAAACAGAAATTCTCTGCACTCTCAACTTCTGAGCATGTGTCAAGCAGTTTTGTACAGGTGTGATGTCACAAAATCTAATCCCATCCCTGAAACCTATCAGCTCTACAGATTGTTCAGCTCAGGTTGGCTACATATGGGAAATATAGGGGTCAGGTTAGTGGTTGGACAGCCATGTCAGGTGGCTCCACATGAGACCACCTCTAAATGTTGCAAACTACACTGTTGCAGGGTTGCAGGACCGCCAATGGCCCATGCAACATGTGATACTTTCTCAGTAAGGGAGCCTCTGGATTGACTGAAGTGGGCCCTTCCAGGCCTGGGACCCTCTCTGGTCACAGAGCTCAGTGTTCCTTTTTTAAAGTAGTGGGAAAGAACATGGAGGGCTCAGTGTCTAATATTGTTGCCACTGTCTTATCACCTAAGCCTGAGAGAGTGCGAACAGGTTACAGTTTTGTGGGCAACACTTGTAGCAGTCCATCTTGATTTTGCTGGAGATAGCTCCTCTTCTCACCAAGTGTAAATGAGAATTGCCTTGCTCTGCTGAGTCACGTGTGAGGGGACTGAAAACTGGAGCTCTTCCGCTTGCAATTTAGAGGATTTTTAGCTTGAATTCTTGCAAGTGGCTGCTGTTTTGGTAATCAGGAATTTTCCATCTGCCAGTGTCCTTGTCTGGAAGCCTGTTCTCCGCATCTCCGGCTGCAGGCAGCTGTCTCCCCTTACACGTCTTTTCATGCCTGCTTTCCCTCTTCATTTACTTCAGTAACCTATAGTCTCCCTATGGGTTCTTATGGCTTCTCCTTGTTCATAGCAATGTATCATGAACAAGCTTGATCCACATATGCTTTTTCATGCTTGCGTTTCTACTATGGCTAAGACCCATATAATATAAAAACATCATGTAGGTGTGGCAGTCCTCTGGCCTAAATGAGTCATAAGCATGTGTGTGTGCCTATAAGCAATACAATAGTGCAGGTTTGTGTATTGGCATGAATGGATGAATATTGATACAGCAGATAGTGTCACATTACATCGTGCACTTATTGGCTCTCGTCTGGACTATTGTGCCAGCCTTCTTCAGGGTATTTGCAAGATGGAACGTAATTGACTGTAAGTAGTTCAAAATAATGCAGTCAGGGCAGTCACAGGCCTTCGTAGAAAGGAGCATGTGTCGGCAGTAAAAAGGTCACTCCATTGATTGCCCATGCAAAAGTGTTTCCGCTTTAGAACGCTATGCATTCCGCTGGCATATCTCTATGGGAAAAGCCTGCCATTTTTGACTAAAGGGTTAAGGTGGCTGCCAGCTAGGCATGCTCTACGAACCAATAACACAGGGCTTCTGGAAATACCTGCCAAGCTAGCCCATGTACAAGATGGTTGTTTCTCTGTAGCATCACCTCGACTGTGGAATGCCCTTCCCCCGATCTAAGACTATGCAGGGCATTATCACTCTTTAAGCGTAAGCTCAAGACACTTCTGCTTGAATAACTTCAGTAACAAACCCCCCTGATTCTCTGCCCTGGCGAATTCTCTTTTCTTGTTTTCATGGTGTCTGTCTTGTCCTCGCACTTCTATGCCAACAGACGATGTTCCAGCGCGTTACAACTGAACTAACTAAATAAATAAATGCATTTGCTTCATATCTAATCGTTAAATGTTTTAATTTGAGATTCAGTCGACCAGTCTATTGTCGATATCTTTGTCTCCTTGAAGTCGTTAACTGGATATGGTTTAAGTGGCTGTCTGAGTGAGGAGCACTTTTCATATCTCTGGTGCATGGGTGTAGTCAGTGACTGGCCAAAAAGTGAGTTACACCGTTCATTCTTCATTCTGCGAGTTGAGATTTGTGTAGTGTTCTTAAGGGCCATTCCTGGGACTCTCTCTTGATTATCAACAAAGTTCTTCACCATGGCACGGACTCCTGGCCAATAGAAGCGCGGGAGGCTCTGCATGTGCTCTATGTTCGTCTTCTGCAATGACCTTTGAAAAAGCTTCGGCCAAAATTGGATCATTGTGCTGCACAAAGGCCAAACCAGGGACAAACTCTTCTTCTTTGCCTAGAGGCCTTAATGTATTTGGTGGCTCTATATCGGCTCCCCAAAACCTCTTTTGCCTCTCTCAGTAAGATCTTCTTCCTGGACTTTAATAGTAATAGGAAATCCTGAATTTTCCCAAATTCCTTGGGCGATCTTCTCACCAACATTTACATCATATAACTGTTTTCCATTGTTCTGGATAAGTATCTTAATGTCACCTCAGTAAATGTCTAGGCCAATCCAGATTTAGAAACCAATCTCATATAGGTGCCTTTTGGGGGAGACAGAATTAGGCCAGTTGGAACTAACTGATTTTCATCTACAGCAATGGTAATGTCACTGCTACTGTGTAAATCAAAACCAATAGACCCAGCCGTAGCAGCAGTTGGATTAGAGGCTCTAGGAGTACGTTTGCTGAATCTAAGGGAATGCCAATTTGTCTCAATTGGGCAGTATCCTACAACTGACACCATATATGGCATGGTGGAGTGACGAATCGGACAAAGGGGTTGCATGATTTAACAAAATCTTTATTAAAATGTAAAGAAAAAAATAACCTACATCTCCCTTTCTCTAAAGGGAGATCCCTTTCTGAACTAATACCAACTTGTGTGCTCATCATCTGGATGTTTTCCCAAAATAAATTGTTTGTCCTCCATCTTTAACCTTACTCTACCCCTATCACTAGATAACAAAAGAGTTTACACCAAAAGGAAAGCAATACCAGGAGAATTGTTCCCTTCTGGTGGACTGGCTTGATGTTAGGGCCTCATCAGCGGTAGGGTGGAGTGGCAAAAATGTGGCAGTAATGATATTACTGCTGTATTACCACTCCACCCTATCCCGAGTTTTGGAAGAAAGCTGGCGATTTACCTCCAGCATTCAGCTGGGGGTAAATATCCAACTTTCCACCCATATTTAGTGCTATTACCACAAGCGCTATTAATGCTAGCGGTAACAGCTTTGAAAAGCCACATGGAGTCCTATGAACTCTATTAAATGGGGAATTACAGTGCCACTACAAGTCAGATCTGGTGTAAATTGCACTGGACCGAGTTACGATAAAGCTAATAGCATTGGTAGTATCCGGCGCGATTACCTCAGGGATACTGCCAATCCCTGATGAGGCCCTTAGTCACTTGGTTATCAATCTTTTGCTCTCACTTCATATTGAACAAATAATGTATTTCCTCCCAAGGGGTTGTGAAAACTTACTTTACACTTCTTGCGATTCTTTCTCTCTTTTTTACCTTCTACGGATTACCTCCAGACAACTCTACTTGTCTATCGTCTTCTTTAGAGCTCTTTGGATTAACACTGTGACAAGGACGATTAGACCTCATACTCTCTTGGCAGGGAGATCACTCCATGGCTTCTCTTGATTATCAGCTTTTTGGGTATTACTACTGTAACGAGGGAGATTACTCCCAAGTTCCTCTTGATTCTTGGTTTCACTATGGCAATGAGGGGGAGATCCCTCCCGATGCAACTCCCACTCACTGTACTACATTGGTAGTGACTGTGATGAGAGAGATTACTCCTGATGCAACTTCCACTCTCTGTACCACTTTGGTAATGACTGTTACATGGGAGATTATTCCTGGTGCTACTTCCACTATCTGCACCACTCTGGCAAAGACTGGGACGAGGGAGATTGCTCCCCTTGCAACTTCCACTCTCTTTAACACCTTGGGAATAAACAGAATGAGTGAGATCACTGCAGATGCCACTTTCACTCTCTGTACCACTTTGGTAATGAGAAAAATTCAAATTGCTAGTCACTATTGCTAGCGCACCTTTGGGTTGTAGGTCAAATGGTCGAATCTAAATGGTCGACAGGACAAATGGTCAACACCAAAAGGTCGACAGGTCAATTGATTGAATTTGTTTTTTAGTTTTTTCACATTTTTTTTGGGGGGTCCCGCCCCAACCCCCTTTTTTTTGCTAAAATCCCCTTTTTTTCCCTAAATGAAAACCTAAAAACATATATATAACCAAAAAAAATGTGATCATTTGTCCTGTCCACCAAATTGTGTTGACCATTCATCTGTCGACCATTTGTCTGTCGACCATTTGACTAGACACCCACCTTTGAACACGTTCTCCAAAAGAAAATACATTTTTGTAATAAGATTCTTAAAACTTGATTCATTTGTCAAAAAAAGATACATTTTTATTTCTATGGATGGTTCAATATTCCCCTCACTTTGATGATGACTGTGATGAGGGAGATTATGCTGATGCAACTTCCACTCTCTGCACCACTTTTGCAATAACTTGAATGAGGGAGATCTCTCCTGGTGCAGCTTCCTTCCTCCTTACATCTTCCTGGACCACACCCAGAGTTCCTGTTTTTCCTGTTCCCTTGCTCTTGCTGAGAATGCATGTACATGTTTTCACAGGTTC
The DNA here is from genome assembly GCF_040938575.1 of Ambystoma mexicanum. NCBI lineage: Eukaryota > Metazoa > Chordata > Amphibia > Caudata > Ambystomatidae > Ambystoma > Ambystoma mexicanum. The sequence continues at coordinate 996,285,966 of NC_090932.1, forward strand.
TGGGCTGCTTCTTCCTTGTTTCTCCCACCTTTCTCATTTGCGTGCACAGCTCTGCGAAGGCCTGAGGCTGGTGGTCTTGGTGTCATTGTTGGACCATACGGTCTGCTCCCAAAGGTCATGCTACCACGTTGACTTCCCCAGCACTGGAATGAGTTAGCTCCCTGCCGGCTCATGGGATTATGCTGCTGATTTTAGGTTTCAGTGTCCTCTTGTCTGAGGACCAGATTCTCTGCACAGCTGTCAGGTTCATGGATTAGAACTTTATAGGCTCTGCTGGCTACTTGCCGGCTTCCTTCGCATTTTCCTTGCTTTATTCCCTTCTCGGTTTTTATGGTTTGGGGCTGACTCCTGCCCAGCATAAAGTTATAGTCTTTCTTTGAGGTAATCATGTCCCCTTGGAGCCAACTCTTCTCAGTACTTTGGTCAGTTGTGGAGATTATGTGTATCTCTCGTTGGGGCCAACTCTTCTCAGTATTCTGGTTAGTTTTGGAGATGATCTTTATACCTCCTTGCGGCTACCTCTTCTCAGCACTTTGATCAGTTGTGAAGATAATCTTTATAACTACATGGCTCTTCTGCATCTGGTTTATATTGACACAAGGAACAAATGCTGACCATGACAGTTTGGATTATGTAAATTCATCTAGTTAAGGTGTTCTAAATTACAGGACTCCAACCACCATAGTACATTATGGTGTTTTCCTCATAGATGTTCCTAATAACACAAGTTCTTGTTAATCTCCTCATGAACCCTTAAAAATTAAACTAGTACTCCTGAACACACGTTCACTTTGCAAAAAAGCATGCAATATTCAGGATTACATTATGGAAGAGGATGTAGACGTGATGTATGTAACAGAGACCTCAGTTAAGGACTCCTGTGACCCCAAGGTATGTTTAGCTACCCCACCGGGGTACAACTTCTTCTATAATCATTGGGAACATGGTAAAGGAGATGGAGTCGCTATTTTGGCTACAAATTACTTACAACTATTTTAGACTCACATTAAATGTACAGGATGCAAGACCTTATTGCTAAAGTTTGCCCCTACTGCTAACAGCTGCATACATAATCCTGATCTATTGCCCACTATCCAGTATAACAGAATTTAATGAGGAGCTAGCTCACCTTCTAGCTCCTTTCAATAAACCCAATGGCACCACCATCTTGCTAGGTGACATAAACTGCTGGCTAAAAGACGATCTTGATTAAGAAGCTCTAGATCTAGAAAGGCAACAACAAAATATGACCTTCACCATACATACCACTGATGGCAAGCGTTCGGGAGGAAAAATCCTAGATTGGTTGGCATCAAGAAACATCTCAATGGAAATCACTGATACCAAAGCATGTATTTGGTATGATCGCTCCTTTGTAGGGTGTCTAATCGAGCTTCCTGGTAAGGTAGAGAGGACACATACCTGACTCAAAAGAACACTCAGCCATAATCTGAATAGGATTAAGCCAGAAGATATAAATCAGTGCATTAAAACAACCATGGCCTGCAATGCAGACACCCATTCCCCCATGTACTGGCACAGGAATACAGCTTATAACTCAACTCTTTCTTGGACAAAGAGGCACCTATGAAATCTAAGGCTGTTAGAGATAGTGTGAAACATCAGCGTTGGTTTAACTCGCCCCTCACTAAACTTAATAGGGAGAAAAGGCAGGTAGAGCGAGTCTGGGAAAAGAATAAATCAGAAGAGAATAACATACCTACAAAAAACAAATCTATGAATCAAAAAGAAACTTCTTCAGTAACAAAATTGAAGGGGCAGAAAATAGTTCTAGAAAATTATTTGAGATAAATAGGAATCTTGAGAAGCCTAAATCTCAAACCCAGACTACCACTACTTGTTATGAAGAGTGCAGGAAGATAGAATCTGCCTTCAGGGATGAAATTGATGACGCACGTGCCAAAATAAGTATTAGTGCTAGCACTGAGGCTTGGTCTGAATCTCGGGTCCCGGAACATATAGAAGGTCCTCAATTCAAATTCAATCCTATCACAGAAACAGAAATGGAAACCTTCCCGAGAAACATGCGTCCTACTTCATAGATATGTTCCCAATAATGTTGCAATATTGTTCCCTCGAAACTCATTCACGCTAATTACAATATCCCGTTCTTGCTGCATTTTTGAAATGCCTCGTTCAGATGGAACTTAGTACCTGATGCTATTAAGCATGATGTAGTCACAAGATTGGTCAGGAAACCAGGCATATATTCTACAGATCCTGGTAATTTACGCCCCATCACTAACACCAAATTTCTGTTGAAAATCGTCGATAAAATAGCTGCATCCCAACTCCAAAAACATTTTGAAGTTTCAGGTATTCTTCACCCAAATCAATCACGGTTTAGGAGTAACCATGGGATGGAAAGTGCCATTCTAGATTGTCAGACTAATATGCTGGATGTGCTAGAGAGAAGTTGCTCAGGGCTGTTGATTTTACTAGATCTGTCGGCCACCTTCCACCTGCTCGACCATGAATGTCTTCTGGAATCATTGGTCACCCTGGGAAATTGCTAATTAGATACTTCAAATTGGATCTGTTCTTTTTTGTAAAACAGGTTGTCCAAAGTATGTCGGGACAAAGCTAGTTCAGAATCAGAACTAATACATTGCAGCGTCCCCCAGAGGGCATGTTTGTCCCCCTCACTGTCCACACAGACCTCTATGTGACCTCCTGACTACTGTGAGAATCCATTATACAAACTATGCCGATGAAAGTGAGCTCCTTATGGAGCTGAGTGGGGATTCCAGCAAAGATACCGTCTGGCTGGAACACACTGAGGCGCTAGATAAAGCATGGATGTCAAAGCATTGGATGTGTTTGAACAGCAAAAGAACAGAGCTGATTATTTTCGGCTCTCGAAAGGTTAGAGTCAAACTCACTCCTGAATATGCCAGTATGGCGATTGAAGGGAACTGTATAAACGTTGTAACAAAAGTGAAAACTTTAGAAGCCCACTTGGATGCGGTACTTGATGCCGAAACACACGTGGATGGAATTGCAAGCAACTCTCAATATCACCTTAGAGTGTTACGGCATATTAAATCTTTCTTATCATCCAAAACTGTAAGAACTTAGTAAGAGACATTATCATGCCCCACTTGGATTACTGTAAAAAGATTCTGATTGGAGCTAATAAGAACTGTATAAACAGACTCCAAGTTCTTCAGAATGAAGCAGTTTGTATGGTCTGCGATATCCCAGTAAAAGAACATGGGCCTCATTATAAGGTGGACGGTCCGTAATCAACGGTGCAGTTGTTCCGTAACGTCACCTTTTTCCAGACTGGCATAGTCTGAGTAGCAATGCCGGTAACACTGGCACTGCAAGTGACCCGCGGCATATGGCAGCATCATTTCCGGTAGCTGCGGAGTGCCACGGCAGCCGTGCCCACCATAGCGCCATGGCGTTACTAAGTGCAAATTACGAGCAGCACGGATACGCAATTACCAGCATGTATATGCTGGTATCAACTTGAAATCGATGCCGGAAGCACCGGAATCGCTGACCAGGCATTAATTAGAATCATGTGTGTAGAAACATGCCACAAGTGCAAATAATCAGCACAGGTGCCACAAATCAGCAGTGCTACAGCACAAAAGGATTACTCCCACACCCCACACTCCTTACAACACCACAATGCTAGCAGTAGCAGTGCTGGAGCAGGAGGCCATGCCTGAAGGACTATTACTTGAAGAGGCAGGTAGGCAGAGGATGCAGCGTAGGCGCTTGAAGAGGAGGAAGGCCATCATGGCCCAGCAAAACCCCACTGTCCGGCCGGTTGCACCACACAGACAGCCATCAATGTCTTGTTTAAGGGCCACACCATTAAACCTGAGCGAGCTGAACCGCATCCACTCGCAGAACTCATTGTTTGTTGGTCCGGAAAACAACGGTACCGGCAAGCATTCCGGAACCATTGTTTCTGGACCAGCAAACTCATAATGACGCCCAATGTCACAAAAATAACCTTCCATGCCCTTGCAGGCATGCCAAACATCATTGGTGCCTTGGATTGTACACATGGGGAGCTGGATGGCAGGCATCCTGTGGAGGCTGTGTACCACAACAGAAAATGTTATCATCTACTGAACGTGCAGATAGTGTGTGATGCCTGCCTCATCATCACCTATTGCTGTGCCAGATTTCCTGGTACCACCCATGATTCCATGTTGCTGCGTAACTCCACGCTGCCTCTGTACATGGCATATCACAGCATAGTGCACCTAGCGACTGGGTGGGTCTACTTACAAGGCCATTTGAACAGTTGAATTGGGGGGGGCATGAAACCACATAGTGTACCTGGCTGCTGGGTGAGTCTAACTACAAGGCCATGTGCACATTTGAATTGGGGTGGGGAATGAAACAGCATAGTGTACCTGGCTGCTGGGTGAGTCTTACTACAAGGCCATGTGCAGAGTTGAATTTGAGGGGGGGCATGAAACAGCATAGTGTACCTGGCTGATGGGTGAGTCTAACTACAAGGCCATGAGCACAGTCGAATTTGGCCATGTCTAACGCACATAACCAGTGGCTGTGCACAATAAATGCTTCATTCCATCTTACATCCCACTTATCTGTGCTCCTTAAATTACAAAAACACCATGAAATCGAACATGTGCAGGATAGGGAGTGTAAAGGGGAATGGTTGCCATGAATAACACAAATGTTCATGATTCAAGGCAATAGTTCTACACGTACAGTTACTAAATGAAAGGGGAGAAGTATCTACTTAGAGTTGTGCGTGCATTAAAACTGAAAGTGTACAGGTGGCACTGAAGGTGCTCCACAGTTATAGTATCCCTGAGTACAAGGCCTTGACAGGCATGCCACAATTTAGGAAATTGATCCAGTGCATGCATTAGAGCAACAATTCTGTACAACTAAACACATGAAAACAACATGTATCACAATGCACCACAACACAATGAGAACAACAAGCAATAAGACAATCAAGCAAACATACAGCACCTGATGAACAGACAGAGAACAATACTGCACCCATCCACAAAACAATTGTCCATGTCACATGCCTGTTTGAACCACACAATCACACATGCTTCTCATTTCTAATCTAAAAGTACCCTAGTACATGGACATCTTGTTAACCTTTCCTTCATAGCACAAGAATGATATATGCAGCATTTCAATTTCTGTCTGTCCGTGAAGGCCTGGAGCAACATGGCCATAGTTTCTGCTATTGAGGACATGACACTGTTGCCCTCCCTCACCCTGTGCGGCATTTGTTCTATGGCACGTGTGCATCACCCCAGTGACCCTGCATTCTGCCTTGAACTGGCCTGCACACTCTCCCACATCAGCTGTGCCTCATTAAGGTGCTGGTGTACCAGCGATGTCAGAGCATCCTGGTGTTACTCCATCCATGTCAGGCTGCCTTTTATGTCCCTCACAGTGCAGAAGAGTTGAGGTTGGGGCTCATTGCGCCCATGGGACTGATGGGCATAGCCTCTTGGTAGCTGTCGTCTGTGTCACCAGTATTGGGTCCAGGTTCGTCACCATTGTTTTTGTCAGGACACCCTTGTACATGTCCTTGTGGCTGGGGTGCAGGTGCCACCGGCACCAGAGGCGGCTGGGGTGCAGGTGCCACCAGGATCAGAGGCAGCTGGGGTGCAGGTGTCACTGGGATCGGAGGCGGCTGGAGGAAAGTGGAAGGGGTCACACTATCACATCTGACTCTTGAGGCTGTGGAGTCCTGTGTTGAGGTGGTGGTGGTCCTTGTGTGGTGAGGCCTGCTGCCCCTCGATGTACTGGGATGGCCAGCCTCATTGCCAGATGATGTGCCTGAGGGAGTAAGAAAGACAGGGCATCAGTGATGGGTGTGGATTGATGAGACAGGCATGAATGCTTGGACTTTCTGATGACAGTGCTGTGTCAGTGACATGGTGGTGGACATGGCATGGTGCACACATGTTTGTGTCAGGGATACTATGAGGGTGGATGTGTGATGTGCCTACATTGTGTGTGCAGTGGCAGAGATGCTTCTGTGGTGTACATGTGTTTTCAGGGTAGGGTGATAGGGGTGTGGCACACGAGCTGTATGATGTTGTGTTTTGGCTGGTTCTGCCATGGATGTGTTACATATGTGCCTGCTGCCTGTGGCACTTATTGCATCAGTGATGATTTGGCAACATGGGTCATGGTGGATGGGACCAGGGGGGTCACATGTTTCCTTGGTGTGTGCTGTTGGTCTTTTGTTGATGGTGTAGGTTCTTGGCACTAATGTGACTTTGGCCCTGTGCTAGTATGGCAGTAACAACACAAGTTATGCAGTGGCAGGGGGATGTGTGTCTGAGTGCCAGCAGGAGCATGTTGTGAGGACGATCCAGAGTGCCTGTAATATGTTCACTGTGTGAATGGGGTATGAATGATGTTTGGGGGCAAGGTGGATGTGGATGTGTGCAACCAGATTGCAGAGGGGGTGCCCGACAGGGCTGTACTTTTGTTGTGCACAACGTACTTGACGTGTTTGGCAACTCTACTGTATGCAGGGTGAACAGGGAGGTTGATGTTACGGATGTCACCATCCCTACACCTCCCTGATGTGGAATTAAGAATTCAGGAAGGACTGATTGCCACCACGGTTTACCACAAACCAACAATTGTAAATAACTTGTTACATTATACAAGTTATCATCCTAAGTCTATGTTGAGGAGTCTCCCTTACAGCCAGAGGCTTCGTCTGGAAAGGATTATCTCTGATCCGGCAGGTTTAGATTCAGAATGGTCTAAACTAATAGACTGCTTTCAATCAAGGGACTATCCACAAGACATATTGGAAGATGCAATTGAAAAATCCGCCGACCTGAGTAGCGATCGTCTCCTAACACCTAAGGTGAAAAACAAATCTACACCTCTCCTCTACATCTCCAAATTCTCCCGTCAGAGTTTTCAGATAAGTAGAGTCATTAGAAAAAACTGGCCCTTACTGCACAATGATCCAGCACTGTTGAAGCTATTTCCGAATACGCCCATGACAGCCTTTAAAAGAGGATGTAACCTTAAGATAGACTAGTCAGAGCTGAGAGACCTGCAAAAGACAAACAACTGCTGCTAAAGATGAAAAAGAAGGGTACCTTGCCTTGCCTGAATTGCAAACATTGCAGTAACATAACTAAGGGTGATATCATCTCTCACCGCCACACAGGGAAGAAATTCAAGATGCATGACTTCGCGACCTGTCTCTCAACAGGTGTCATATACTCGATCAAATGCCCATGTGGTAAATTATACATCAGGCAGACCACAAAACCGGCAAAGGACAGGTGGACAGAGCATAAATCCACAATTAGATGCAAAAACATGAAGTCACCTTTAGCACGCACTTTCTTGAACAACATTGCATGATTGCCCAAATGAAATTTCAGGTCCTAGAAGTTGTGAAAAAAATCACAAAGAAGAGGCAATTACCGGGCTCTTCTTTGGAGAAGAGAAACATTTTGGATTGACCATCTGGATACTCTGCAATCGACGGGATTAAATGATGAGTTCTCTCTTAATTGCTTTATTTGATAATGTTCTAAATGGACAGAGTATTGTTCTGCCCACTCTAGGGCTCCTTAGAATCTTGGTCATCGGGTTACTTGAGCAGTAAACCACATGGATTACTCACACACACATAGGTCTATAGGGTAACGAGAGATGGAATATGATGTGTCACTCTCAATTTCTTATTTTTTTTAAGTTGGTCAAAATACAGATGTTGAACACTAATGTCATAAGTTTTACATACATTCTGGATAATTGGACCTCATTACTTTATGTTTATGTTTTTGTGTTTGTATAATTGTTTACATGGGAATATGTGTACATGTAACCATATGTTATCCACTGTCTAGACACCTCACAACACCAATAGGATGTAAGACATATGCATACTCCAACTGGTCCCCTTGCTTCGAAAACACCTCTTTGATAGAGTACTTCTCGTCATTTCTCCAATTTATAATTAAACTTTAGCCATTTCTGGCTCACTTTAGCATTCACAGGAAACCATCTATTTCATTCTGCCTAGTTGGGCTAAGCCAGTCATTGATACAGATGAGGCAACTTGATATAAAGATCATAGAAGTGAGCGGTCTGTTCGCTGATGCACTTTCTCCTTAACTTCTCTGGCACTCTGGCTCTTTCGGGGTAACTTAGTTCAGATAACATAGTAGAATCCATAAGAAATATGGATAATACTAAATATCATGCCTCAATATATTTTTCATCACTGAAGCTTTGACCGCCGTTTTACTTAAAGGGCTCTTCCGTGCATATTTTGTATATTGCTCTTTTTAGGTGTTACTTTGCACCTAATACATATTTTGCATATCACCTAGTATATCTTGTACATACTTGTCCATCTGCCCGTTTTAATTTATGCTCCAAGATGGCTGACACCATCATCTCTGTGACTGTTGTAGTCAGCTTTCTATATCCCACCTTCAGACTCATTTCGAGTCTGTATATGTGACTCAACCTGGTATCCTAGGCAACTGAATCCATGGACGCTTGTGGTGCTGAGCGTCTGCTGCAGTTTGCATCGTCCCTTCACAGGTATGCCACACAGTCCGTTTGACAACTTCTACATTATATAACTTTAACTATCCGTACTATGCCATCAATCACTCTGTTATTCTCTAATTGAATTACAGTCTTCCCATGATTGAGAATTACGCGCCCCTACGGCTCCTTCTGTGTATACTTATCACCCTGCATTGTGTGCTTTTCAATGTCTCCTATTGACCGCCAGTAAGTTTTTCTAGACCACTGCCGCCCTCGACCGTTTGATTCAGAACTTCCTGCTGCCAGGTAGTATTTTACCTGCAGGTAAGAATGCTGTGACTGGTTTCCTACCCTATATAGAAACCTCGATGCTTGATTTTTCCTTAACCGTGTTTGTAAAGCATGCACGCCATAAACGTGTACCAGACTCCGGAATCTGTCCTTGGGTAACTAAAACTTCGGCCTTGATGATACTTTAGATGGAATTATTCAAGTCTAGGAAATATATCTACCGCATCTCCAAGGTAAACTAATTCGACATTATGTTCATGCCCTGAGAAGTTCTCATAAACTATATGCTCCTAGCTACATTTTCCCTCTCTTTTTTGCCAACTAGGATATGCACTAGAGTCAGCCCTCTGTCCTGAGAAGCTGTGAGAATCCTTTTTACCTCTTCTGGCCGTCTTCTACACTTTCACAAGTATTTTTAAATATATTGGTGAGTACCATTTGACATTGATCCCTTGTGCACTTTGCCTCAATCTGTCCTGTCACCCGAGCCAGTTGCTAGAACCCTGTTCTCATCCATATGCATTCAGCTCCCAAAATATTTGACTTCTTATATGAGTAATCCGATTATACCATCAGTAGATTTTACACTGACATTGAGGTCAAATGGATATTATTTGATGTAACTTTGAATTACACTACCACGTGGCATCACCTAATCGAGATGAACATTATGGACATTTACCTGTTGACATTATTAAAAAAGTTGAAATTATATGTTCCACGTTGCTGTTGTAATAACCAAGAGAGACAATCGTTATATCCCTGGACCTATCAATGTGTACGTCTTTGACGCACATTGTAAATCAATCCATTTAAGTAGTGAGAAATAGCGAATTACCATATGGAAACACAACTGTATTTCTGTCTTTTGTAAATCTTTAATATCATAGAGACTGATGTCTAGGTATTTAACAGATCAATACAATTTTAACTGCTTAGTAATCAGACCGTTTGTCACCCGTTGTTAATCTGAAATTTATTGTACTCTTGCTCTTTATTTTTTCCGAAATGTCACCTACCCTAAACTACCAACTGTTCAATATAGGCTTATGATGAAGAGGAACCTTACTTGAAACGCGTAAAGCCACAGTGTATTGAACCCAGGAAATGTGTTTTTTGCTTTCCATCAGATTTTATTTACATGTGATTAAAAATACCTGTTGCTTTTACACAGTCTGTGCTCCTAGAATATCTTTTTGAAAATATCATTTTGAATGTATATTTTTTGGAACATTTCACAGTGAATGCAGATATAAATCTCTATGAATCTATATTGATGACTATTTACCACCTATTTGGTGGATTCTAGATAGTGTGCAAGGGACGGGAGAGTTCCTAGTTTGGATCCTCTTTTTCTCTTCTGCTGTTACGGGTACTCACCAGCCTCCTCGGTTGTCATGCCTCCGGCCTCCGCAGCACCTACTCCCTCAATTGATTTGAGGTGCAACACACTACTGCAGTTCTCTTCCCAGAGCTGCAGGTGGATGGGGGATGCAGTGCCGCCTCCTGTGGCCATGCTCTGGGTGCGCTGGGTCAACAAGAGGTTGTGCACCCTCAGAAGCAGGTCGGCCCACCTTTTATGGCAGTTACGCATCATGCAGGGCGTTGATCCAACTGCAGTGACCTTCTGTACCACCTCCTCCCAGATTGCCTTTTTTGTAGCTGGGCCTGCCTTCTGAGGTCTGTGCTGAAGAGTTGCTCAGCATGCTCCACTATTGTGTCAGCGAGCATGTTGAGTTTGACCTCACTAAAGCGGGGCTTGCGCCTCTGGGTTGCAGGTAACCTTGATGTCATCTCTCTTACTCTGGTTCAGTGCTCTGGATGTGTGTATCACTCAGAGGATTGCAATGGATTGTGTTTTATTAATGGCTGCTGGTCAATTTACTGATCCGGCGAACACTGTATTTCTGGTCACAGTAATAACGGCACCATTGTTACCGGTGCCAGTGGGGCTGGGAGCGTGATGCCGGAATCATAGACACCGGCACCAAGGGTGGTAGTGTTTGGATTTTGTGGGGAGTTTGGTGGGATTACCGGCATGCCAGTGTCACTGTTCCTAGCATGCCCGAATGCACATGAATGCCAACATGGAATCACCTGTTGTTTCCGGCAGCAGTGCTTCATGGACACAGTAGCACCGGCATGGCGGTAATTACAATTTTTTACCAACGGACCAGTAATGAGGACCCATGCCTTTGGTGCCAGGAGGACTCTCCATTGGCTGCTGGTTCAGTTGAGAATATGCTTCATGGTTCTCTCTCTGGCCCACAAATGTACCTATGGTTTGTACCTTAAAGATCGCTTAAAAGTGTATGACCCTCTCAGATCCCTTCGCTCAACTAACTGTTGGTACCTGGTTAGCCCACGAAGTAAACGAGCAAAAGGAAGCAGGGGCCCATTTTCTATGTTTACAGTGCATGCATGGAAGACATTACCCTCTGAGCTGGAGTTGTAAAAACACCTAGTAGCCTTTTGAAAATGGTTGAAGATGCTTCTATTTGAATAACTGACCTCTGGCTTCCTTTTTCTACAAGGATCACCTATGATATAGCTTTACCCAGGCCTGGCTATTGCTAGAACCTGGTTCATTCCCTGGTTGATGGGCCGTTTTTGTCGTCCTGTGTAACACTGTCTCTGTGTGCACCCAGATAACTGAGGGCTTTCGCGCATTACTGTTCGGGAGATTTCTCACACAAGTGCTAAATTCCCTTTACCTTAGAGCCCTCCAGCTCGTTTGCTCTATTTTTGGACTTTGTACTTTTCATTTTCAATGTGTTTTACTTTTTTGCTCATGGACTATGGAGTCTCACCCACCCCATAGGCATCATCTTTTTACTGTGTGTCACCCCGCACCATTAGCGCAGTGACACACGGTTGTCTTTTCCGACTTCCCACTTTTAACTCCATTTTCTGGGACTGATTACTGTCTCCCAGAACATGTAAAGTTACCATTGAATTTACTAGTCTTTTTAAATTTACAGACTCAGTACACCCTATCTTCCAATAGAGTACTGAAGGGGTTAATAGTTATTACCTTTTGTCTGATTCCCATGGAACATTGTTATGCCCCCCCTTTCTCTAAGATTTGGCTGGTGGCAGTGGTACCTACCATTTTCATTCTACCGCGGACTATGAAAATAGCCTTGGTACCGTTAGAGGCTATGCTGGTAGCCTCAAACTCAAACCCCGTAATCCACATTTAATTTAACTTGGTTCCGGTCGAGTTCTTTTGCTATATCTTTCTGTGAAGGTCTTTCTAGTGTTTTACTCTGCGCACCAGACCCGGTTTGGTTCCTTTGTTCGCCATCCTATGGCGGGCTTCTGCACAGAAGCCCTCCTTGGGCGCCTGAGTGTCTGGGTCATCAGGATATGAGAGAGGGGTTTGAGGCCCCCTGCACAGGGTCTCCTTGGAGACCCAAGTCACACTCTTGTTTGATTGGCTAGGTAGCTGCCCTGCCAGGACAGCCACCCTGCTGTGTGATTGACAGCCAGGCTGTGTGAATGGGGGATTTGGTGCATAAAAAGCCAGTATCTGGGACTGGAAGGCAGAGTCGCCACTGGAACGAAAGAACTAACAAACCAACGAGGAGCTGAAGGAAGACGACTGCTGCAACTACTGGACACCGGTGAAGCCCTGCTGCAGGTCCAAATTGCCTGAAACTTCGACGACAGAGGAGATCTGCAAAGAATCTTCTTCCCTTGAGCTTGGTGGGAACAACCAGCTCGCCAAACACCAGACACTGGTCCTCATCCTGGTCGAATTCGCTGTGCATCGCTGCAGTAGATTGGATAGCCAGTGGGAAGAGAACCAGTTTGGGTTTTAAGGAGCGCACCTTTTATTTGTCGTTTTGATCCGCTGCTAGCTTCTTCCCTGGGCAGTGCAGAACCAGTCAGCCGTCCGCCTTCTTGTCACCATGACTGAAGCTTCAGGAACTGCGAGCCTGCAGGAGCTGCCAGGAACAACTGCCTCAGCTACAGCCTTCTTCTTCTTTTAAGGAACTGTGCAAACTTGGTCGTTCTTTCCATCCGACCTCAGTGAAAGTTCTTGAAATCTTTCGCCTCTCTGAAGGCTTGTCATTCTCTTCTCCTTTAAATAACTTTTCCTCTGACCAACTTCATTTTGAACTCTGGGCAAAGACTACTCTGAATTGGGTGATCCTCTGCAATGACTCTGAGCCATTAACATTGGCCCAGACCTATTGACTTAAATCCTAGTTGTAGTAGCCTTTTCTAGATTGCCCTGCCTATAACTTGTTGGAGCTATTGATTTATGATAGCCTTGTCTTTTCTCCCTCTTAAATTGCTGGAGTGCCATCTTCCTCACACTTCATTTTGAGCTTAACTTGTCCAGAATTGATTGGGTATTATTACACAGCCACGGTAGTGGCTGTGTAGTTATGGTTAAGTTGCTTTTTCCATAGGAAGAGCACTTTTTGGGCGGCTTATAATTTTGCTCCCCCTGGACGAATCCTCACCAAACTTTGCAAAAAAAGTATATGGTCCACTCTGATTTTTACAAAGTTTGGTGAGGTTTGGTCCAGGGGGGGCAAAGTTACAGGGGGTCCCAACATGTCTTTTTTCCCATAGACATAATGGGAAAACAATTTGCACACGCCTACAGCCCAAACCGCTTGACGGATTTTCACCAAATTTGTGGCAGGAATGACGGCTTGGTCATGAAAGTGTTTTTCTTTTTTAAATTTGGTGTAGATCCGTCCAGTAGTTTTTTTTTTTTAAATTACCATAATGTAAGGCAAAAAATGAGTGATATCTATGTCCGGTCCGCGGACTCACTTCCCTATTCAGTCCACAGACTGGCCTCTGATTGGCTGTGCTGTACGCGGACTGGCATCCGATTGGCCAGAAAAATTCACAAACTTTTGCGTAGTCCGCGGACACCGGGACGCGTCCGCTGATTGGATGGTGATAAAACGTGAAATGTGTCTGTTTTCTTGAAATGCCTGCCATCTTGGATTCACAGACTTTTTTGGGGTCTGCAAACAGCGTGGTGAAAACTTTTTTAAAAAAAGCAGATTTTCACTTATTCAAACTCGACAAACAATCCCTGGGGAGGATGATGAGGATTCCATTGGATATGGCCATAAAAAGCAAAAAAAAGGGTTGTTTCACCCCCCGAAGGTCCGCGAACACTCTGGATGTCCTGGGACAGTCCTGTGGTGTTTGCGGACACTTCAGATGGCCTAGGACATCTGTACCTATTTCTACATTACAGGGTTGGGGAAAAGCAGTTTTTGGGTGGCTTATAACTTTTGCGCCACTCAATGAAATTGCATGTAATTTTACAATTTTATTCTAGAACTAATCCTGAATGGTTTTGCAAAATTTTTTGGGATTCTGTAGAGAGGGGGCAAAATTAGAGGGGGGGTCCCAAAATATTGTAAAGGCATATAAATGTGGTGTCATTTGATGAATCTGCACAACATTGGGCAAAATGATTTTGGATCTAGATATAAATGGTTTTCTAAAGTTTGGTGGGATTTTCTCAAGAGGGGCCGAAATTAGAGGGGGGTCTCATCATGTTTTGATGGTTTATAATTTTGTTGCTATTTGACAAATGTGGACAAAAGTTTTGAGAAAGATTATAGACCAAACCTTCAATGTTTGTGTAAAGACTGAATGGATTTTGTCAAGTGTGGGCTAAGTTATTTGACTATTGTATGTACATACATTTGGACACTTTTAAAAAAATAAAACATGGGCGGATTTCCAGCAAACTCGTGAGGCGCATTGGCAAGGACATTAAAGCATGGTTTTGCAAATGTGTTTGTGTTTTATTTTTTGACAAGTGTAATAATGTAGGTACAAAAAATAGTCATATACCTTTGGTGACTGAGGTATAGCCTGTGGCCGTGGGCAGTAGCCAGATTGTCTGGGTCATGGCATAAGGTTATGACACAGACAATCTGACTACTGGCCATGACCGCTAGGGATGAAGAATGGTGTTAAAGTGGCTATGTCTACCTGGGACCGGCTATGTGGTAAAGATATTCAAAGGTAGGATAGGTTTGAAAGGGAAAGAAAGTGCTTGTGGTAATATGTTCTTAGGGTTTTGCGGCCTGCCATGGCAAGGAAAGAGGGACTATGTATGGAGCCCCACCTTCTATTTCCATGTTGGCTGTCTTGGAAAAGGATTTTCCTTCCTACAGCGGGACGCCGCAGGTGTCCCGCTTTAGGAAGAATAATCCATACTTCTTACAGTGGGACGCCGCAGGCGTCCTGATATAGGAAGAAAAATCTATGTTTTAGCACCCTGAGGTCCCGCTTTGGGAACCAGGGGTACTAATGGCCTTTATCCCCCATTTCAGGGGCTGCAATGGACGATAATGGTCCGTAGCCCTCCTTATTTATTTATTTATTTATCTATCTATCTATCTATTTATTTATTTATGTATTTATTTATTTATGTGTTTATTTATTTATTTATTTATAACGCACCAATGCCCGCAGACATCAGGCTGTGTGGTTACAGTATTTGTTGAGGAAGATGAGGTGGAGGAAGACAGCTTACTACTTGCTGAGAAAGGAATGACCTTTCTGATAGCATTGCGGTCATTGGATTTGGTGTGGCGGCGAATGGAGGTGGTCCCGTAGGAGTACTGTCCAGGTAGTCTGTGACTGAGTATAAAATTGCACTCAGTGCATTTCACTTTGGCAGCTTTAGCCTTTGGTACACTCCCAACAGTAGCAAAGATCTGGCACACCCATCATTCGATCTTGGTGCTAGAAGTAGGCATTTCCTCTACCTCATCTTCTTGGTCCTCTTCATTACCTTTGAAAGTAGTGTGCTTTTTTTTGTTGTGAAGGTCCTCCAGCTGGTGGTGGCTCTTGGGGATGAGGGATGGCAATAACTGATGCCATTTTTAAGATAAATAGCAGTTTTGATCAAATCCTTCCAAGTATGTACTGTTTACTAGATTGGTAATGGATAATGAGTACGAAAAGGTGTAGGAGGTGTGCAAGGGAAATTTTGAAGTTGAAAGTTCCTAGATCAGTAGAAAATGAAGTTCTGAACTGTCCGCGAAAGACGGATCTTATCGTGAAGTGCGGACGGGTTCTCGGACACGTCATCATGCTGCGCACCAGCGTATGTCATGTGGCACTGTCTGGAAGGTCCGCAATGAAGTTAGATGTTCGTAGATATCTACGGATGCAAAACTAGTTGAAATACTTGCAAAACATGTATAGACGTCTTAAAAATGATTCTAGAAGGTGGGAAATGGCAGAGTTTTAAGGTGACACTTTGTAAATTGGACACAAATATTGTTATATTTGGTAAGTATGATATTAGTAAATTGTAGGAAAATAGCAAGCACTGGTAAAAACCCATGAAATTCACTGTTAAAACGTTAAATGGATGTTATGGTTAAGTTGGACTAATAAAAACCTATGAAATTCAATGAAAAAACTTTGTTAAAGGACGTTATTGTTAAGTTGCACTAATAAAAACCTATGAAATTCAGTAAAAAAAAATGTTCCTAAAAGGATGTTATGGTTAAAAGTAAAATCGAAAAACCCATGAAATTCGCCAGTTATGGTAAGATAAGCAACCATAACTCGCACCACCACTGTGCACTGCTAAGACTAACACCCAGGACATCAAAGATGACATCACAAATATCATTGATGACATCACTGATGACATCACATGTCTAGCCCCTTCTTTTTTGTTCGCTGCCATATCTAGGCCAGGTGGGTTTATTTACTGACAGTCAGAAACTTAACTTTCTAAAGGTATTACATTTATAGATATTGCTAATCTCACATGTTCTTAAAGTACTTTCCTTAGAATTTAATCGCATCTTATGATGTACATATATAGGGGTAGAAGCAGGCCTGAAACACAGCAATCATTTTTGTGCGTGAATACAATAATGTAGATTATACACAGTTGCTAATGGCGCTGCCTCTTGTTTGCTTACTTTACTCTCCATATATAAGCCCCATATTTGTATGCATTGTAGTCTATTCATGTTTTGTGTGTCTTAGTAGGAATATGTAGTAAGTGATGCATTATTAGCTACTTAGTACATGTTTCACAGTACGGAAAAGTCTGATACAGAAGCATTCACCGTTTTATGATATAACTTTGGAAAATTACAAATATAGCACCTCTGTGATGTATGTTGCAGCCAATACCTACATCTCTGTATGAGTAGGTTCCTGTACTAGAAAGAACACTGCAATGGAATGTTGTTTAGAACCTATATTGCGTGATGAAGTATGTAGTTTATTACACATCTCCCAATAATCCCTGATACTTTTTTCCCAACATTACATTCACAACCCCTTGTATGAAAAGTAAATGCACATGTGATGTCATCAGTGATGTCATCAATGATATTTGTGATGTCATCTTTGATGTCTTAGCAGTGCACAGTGGTGGCGTGAGTTATGGTTGCTTAGCTTACCATAACTGGCGAATTTCAGGTGTTTTTTTATATTTTACTTGTAACCTTTTAACAGCATTTTTTTATTGAATTAAGTTTTTATTAGTGCAACTTAACCATAACGTCCCTTTAACAAAGTTTTTTCATTGAATTGTAGTATATTAAGACTGTGATTTTCTACTGCTTTATGACAGTGAACTGTTTTATAAGTGATGGTGTAAATAAATGTATATTCTTTTACTCAGAAACCTTGAATCAGTGCTTGTTTGAATCATAGTAATTGTTGTCCTTTGTGTAAACACTTGTACTGCTCACTTTACTCTTGAGATAAGTCTGGCTGCTCAGCCAACGCTACCACTTTACTGTGTAGTACAGGCTTGTACCAAAGATGAAATTGTACTTACACTTGTAGTCTTAATTGTGTGTGGTGTTTCCGAAGGGTATTGCATATGATTCTGCCTAACAGTTACAAATAAATAAAATGAAAAATAAATCAAAGAGTGAAGAAACTATACCACATCAGAAACTAGTGCTTTCAGAAGCGCTGTTTTCTACCAGTGATTTAGCCCCAAGGGAAAAGGAGTTAGAGAGTTGCCTCATGGAACGGGAGTCCTTATCCCGATGAGGGGAGTCTCTCACTGTGAGGTCTTCCTGCTGTTTACCACCCCTAGGGAGGCTATCAGGTAGCTGCCTCACCTCCCAAGCCTCACAAGGAAGGGTTATCACAGAGGCCACCATAAGTATATGTTGAGCAGCAACAAATGGAGAATTAAAAGCAGTAAAAGCAAGGACATTGCTCATGTCTAGTCTTTAGAATTTTGTATTATTTGGCTTATGATTAACCCAAAACACAATTTGTACAATTTGCACTTGATGACAAAATAGTTGGTCAGCACACAGAGGCAGACGGGTAAAGCAAATTATTCTCTTTTTATAAGGAAAGCACAATGATTGCAGATGAGCCCAGAGAGCTTTTAAAGCATATGTATTACGGTCAGACAGCATCTTTTACTGGAGCTGACAGAAATGGCGCACAGTTGCCTTTAATATTGCGTGTACGACTGAACATTGTCCTATGCATGCATAATATACCCCTCGTCAGTGCTTTAAATGGAAACAAAAGAGCGGGTATTCAACAATCTACGACAGTATTATGGAAGGCTTGAACAATGCATTCATTTGAATTTCATAGGCCACAGTACAACCTTTGCAATGCGCCTCTAAATTTGCTCTTGGTGGTCATGTGGCGGATTGGATTCTGCTCTGCAGGACCACAAGGAAGAGTAGGGGTGAAATGACCAACCCAACCCTCACACTTCTACAAACCAAAATATATCTCAGGATGAAGGTAAACAGGGACCGTTAAGAGATCTACCTCCATCACCTTCTTTGGTATTGTGGGCCAAGGGAAGGCAATGCTCTTAAGAGGGATGCAGAGGTGTTAATATGCATATACAACAACCTGCACATTAAGGAAAATACTGTTTTTAGTTGCTGAGTACATGGCTGGATGGCCAGGTAGTGCACGTATAAATCATATTAATAATATTTTTAAGGATCAGGTACCTGGATGTTATTCCAAGGGTCGTATTAGCATAGGGCACTCTAGCCATGTTAACCAGAGAGCAGCCATTTTTTAATTAGTACCTGTTGAAGTTTCTGTTATCATACTGACATGATAGGTTTTGATATTAGCTTTACTAGGCCTCATTTCTGTGGTTCTATCATTTCATTTAATTAGACTTCATTTCTGCTTCCTTCCAGAAGGTTTTATGATTGTCCAGGTTAACGGCAGAAGGGTTAGTTATTGTTTCAAGGAGCATGTTCCTGTTATCCTTTCACATGAAGACTTTCCCAGAGAATGTGATCAAAGCGAATCATGTCAATTCATGTTTCCTGCACTCGAAAAGAGAAAATACAATAGTTCTATTACCCTCTAGAGAATCTTAGGATAGCCGAGTTCGTGGCAGAGTGATTCGTAGTACAAATAATAAAAGAATTTACTCCTCGAGAGTGGATACTCAGTTGCATTTTTCATGAGGCACTCTCTTTCCCAAGAGATACACATGACCTATAAACTAACAGTTTCTGTTTTTGGCTTAGCTAGACAGATGAGTACAGCAACATGTTTCAATATGGTAGTTGCAAAAGGATTTGCTATGTGGTGCTGACTTCACTCTTCTCACTGACTACATGATTAGGTAATCTGCAGGGGGATGCACTCACAATGTCACCAGGGGGATGCACTCACAACTTCACATAAATGATACTAACCAATAGAGTAGGGCAATTTATGTCATTCTTTATATGTTTATATAGTTACGAGCCAATAGGGATGATGGAATTAACATGCGCCTGACATTTTGTAATGTAATGTAATTCTGTGTTTTTTGTCTTTAAATACTGTAGCCCAATGTGGCCAGGTTGATATGAAACTACACTTTCCTCCCAGCCAATAAATGCATGCATTAAAGCTGTTTTTCTTGGAAATTGGTGCACCTCATTATTGTTTCCTGGATTCATTTTCGGGTCTTCTTTTACAACTGTTAACCAGTAGTGACCCAACCAACATAGTGGGCCTCATTACGAGTTTAGCTGCAGCCGTGCCAGGCTTAACCGGTCTAACCGGCACGGCTGCTGCCAAACACGTGAAATTACCGGCACCCGGCAATGGGCCATTACCGGGGTATTCCGACCCCGGCGGACCCAGTAATTACCTATTTCCGGTTGCCGGTACTCATTACTCCCCATTCCCATAGGGTGGTTGGATGCACCGGCACCATTCATGATTGGTGCCGGTGCATTTGTCGAGTTGTGCTCATGCGTGCCGGACCTGGCGGGCAGAAAGTCACCCGCGAGCACAACTCGTAGTTTGCCAGTCTGGTAACAACGGTGCCGATAGCTTACCGGCACCATTGTTACCAGACCAGCAAACTCGAAATTAGGCCCAGTATCACAGTTCAAAATAAAGGGAATGTTCAATCAAGCTTTCATAAAAATATAAACCCATAGAAAGAACAGAGAAGAAGCAACAGACTGGAGAAAGTAGCACTGTGAGCGTGGTTCCAGAGTTGGTAGGTAAAGTACTAAACTCAAAAAGGATATCTTGGTAGAAAACATGAGTGATTTTGACCTAACCAGTTTCTGGGGCTAAGTGGACCGAGGGGGCAGTTCAGAATCAACAGTACCTGGATTCAGTTTTTGGTGGGATGCGGCATTCAGACCCCAGGGTCAAACGTAGATGCGAACTGATGAGACTCACTTTGAGCACATAGGATTGTGGAGACTCAGGTCGCATGCGTTCGTCGAGTAGGGGCAAAAGCAGGTACTCTGTGGGTAGAATGGTGGCTCTTCAATGATGCATGTCAGGGCAGTCCAAGGAACTCTTTGAAGTTGGCCAGGCCAAGCCAGGTTTCAGCCGCTGAGAAGGGGTCGATGAGTGGCGCTTCAGGGGTTCAGGTCGCTGAGTGACAGTAGTCAAAGTGGTGATCTTGGGTATGTCAATGTGTGATCGATGAGGTGGCAGTTCAAGTGCTAGCTGGGCTAAGACATGGTTGTAACCCTCAGTTAGTGTTTATGAGTTACTCTCCAGTTAATCTGTTCGGGTCCTTGAATTGAGCAGTTACTCCTAGTCTACTGGGTGATGAGCTTTGGCTAGTACACAATGCTGGGTCGAGCTTGTCGAAGGTGCAAGCAAATGTTAGATTGATGGAGCAGCACAGCAACCTGTGCCAGGAACTTCCCTTTTGTTCCAGGTGCAGTGAACACAGAGCGACTGGTTTGGTGTGGTGAACATGGAGCATTGTCTGGTCTGGTCCTCTGGTTGCTGTGCGGCCCCTTCAGTGGTAGTCAAGGATAGGATAATTCCATTCAGCCATTCAGGGTCAGCTATCCTAGCTTAGTAGATTCTGCTGCAGAGTGGTAGGTGCTGATCCGCAGAAGTGGTTAATCGCAATATGCCCTGGGAGTGATAGGGGACAGATCCTCCTTCTGTCTTGGATGATTCCTTCTTCACTTCAGGCTGAGGACTTTGGAGAGTACAGCTCTCCCAAAGGAAGTCCAGTGAGGTCTTAAGAATGGCCTTAAAGGATCCAAGAGGAACTGAGTGTATCTGCTGAAGGGGTAGCAGACTCCTTCTTTTAAAGGCAAAAGTCCTCAGGTGATCAGACTAAAGATGGCCTGTCTCAGTGGTCCAATCCCTGACGCGGGACGGAGTGGACTTTGCCCTGTAGATGTCACACCCAAAGTGCATTGCTCCAGAGGAAGTGGTGGGGAATGGAAAAAGAGACCGGGACAGTGATAATCAAAATGGTGGAAACCTTCTCCCATTGACCTAAGCCCTCTTGCCTATCATACTCCCGCCCCTTCCCTTCTTCCTTAGAACAAAGACCTTTAGAGATGCAGCTTCCTGATGTGAGGCTACTCCTTTTGAATGGGTCTGCTCTCTTGATGCCAGGGCCTAGGACTGCTAAGGGTCTGCTGTGTGGCTGCTATGTAGCTGTCTCAGGTGGAGGGTGTTACCTGCCCTCACAAAGAGATCAAAGAGCAGGACCTGCCTCTCAGGTTATTATCCTGCCATTTGCCAGGCTACACCCGGCTGCTCAGAATGCACACCACCTTCTGTAGTGGAGCTGCCTCACAGAATCTGACACATGAGCAATTATAATTTGAATGTGGCATTTTTGGTGATCATAAGTAGCACCATGAACTATGTCTAAATATAGGCAGACACCTTTTATTTAGAGTTTACCCTACCACCACCATGGCTGACTTGTGATCATCATAGTTTTGTGTACGGTCGGGCATATCTTAAATGCCGCCTCTGGACCGCAGGGACTTGGCTGTCTCTGAAGCTGTCAAGTGGGAATTTCATGAATTTCAGATGTGCTGTGTGCGATGATTAGAGGGGGTGCTACAGATCAAACTGCTGATGTGGCAGGGCATGAATGCACTATGCTGTATGCCTGGAGCTGACCGGAAAGGATGAATCTGGTTGGCAGATTACCACTTTTTGAGACGGAATTACCTTCATCATTTTGTGTTCATAAAAATCAAAACCCTTGCCAGATGGCAATTCTTCATGGTCACGGGACAATTTAATTTCTACTGCCTTTTTACTATCTCTGTCTTTTTATGTTGCTCACTAAAAATCCTTACCTCACTTTCTGGGTCTCTGAGTTACCATATCTCTTTTTGTAAGTCTTGTGTCATTTCCTTTCACAAAGTATATTTCATACTTTCTCTTTTACTGTCTTTCTCTCTATGTGCGCTTTTCAGGCTTTCTCTCTTTTATATCTTTCATTAGTTCTCGTTATATGATTCTCTTTCACCCTCTGTGTATGTCAAATGTCACCTCTCCCCACTTCTCTGGGTTTTTCTATTATGTGTCTCGATCTGTGGTTTTCTTTTGAACTGTTTCTCATTGTGCATCTCCCTCAAGTCAGTTCTCCTTCCTTTTCTCTACTTGTTTCAGTTTTTTTTTTCTCTTTTAGCCTTCAGTTCACTGTTTCGCAATATTACTTTTAGGAAAAAATGTACTTTCATAATTTTCCTTTACTTCTTGTATATCTTCTGTTACTTTTTGTTTCTCCCTGTGGACCAATTACTCCTTGACTCTCTTGGGTTCCTTGTACATGCATGCTACTGTTCCCTCACTTCTTTCTATCCACTCACTCTCCTTGTGTGTTTCCTTATCTCTATTGTCCCTCTTTTTTTCTAGCACTCTCTTTCTCTCTCTTTCTCTCTCTCTCTCTCTCTCTCTCTCTCTCTCTCTCTCCCTCTCTTACAAAAGCAAAATGTGGTAGATAACATTTCATGCCAAAAGCTGTATGTGGGTAAAACATTGAGAGAAATACATTTGAGGATCAATGAGAACTGATCTAAAATCAAAATAAAACCGTTAATGCACCTTTGGTTGCACACTGTTTGGAGCATGGACGTGAGGAATCAGACCTCAGCTGGTTCTGTATTGAAAAAAATCAAAAAATCAACTAGTCTGCGAACAGCAAGCAGATTGAGCTATAAGGAAGAACTACGGATTTTATTTTACTTAAAACCCTTGAAAATGGCCTCAGATCTTGGTAGGAATGGGAATGGTTGAGTAATTAAGGTCTCCAGCAATTGTGGACTGGTCTCAACTGACCTTTCTTCCTCCCTCCCATGCATGTGTCTCTCTCGCTCTCACCCATGTTGTGAGTTATATATTTTCTCTCTTATTTTAACTTCTCCAACATGACGCTGCCTTGGGCTGTAAGCCCTGGGTCCCTCTTTTGTGTCCATACATGGACAACTGGAGGCGGGGTGGCAGTAGCATTGATATGCTTCCACAGATATGCTTAGACATTTTCACATCACGGAGAGCAACCCGTTGACACTGCGGCACAAATTGACAGGAATCTCTCTGCTAGGTAACTGCACTAGTTGTCATGGCTATGTAATTATGGTTTCATAAGGAGGTACATATGTGCAATACTCAGTCCGCTCAGAGAGCTACCATGACTACCATTCAGGGGACACTGATACAGCCTGCTTAAGCCATTCTTCCCTCTTTCTTATGGTTCAAGTCCCACCACCAGCGCGGCGTCACTTTTTAAGCCCTGTCATGAATTCATGCACTTTGATTCTGATCACTGTGATCATTAGCTCCAGTATAATGGTTCCCTTTTTAATCTGCTTAGATGACTAAAAGGCACTGAAGAGGACTGATGATGTGAGTTTGTAGCCATTGGGTCCAGACCAACCCTGCATGGCCAGCCCCCATCTTCTTACCACTTCATCCAGCACATTTGTTGTGCTTCTGTGGTGAGAACATAGTGGTGGTGGTGCCCGGCCCACTACATTGCCAGTTTGTGGTTACTTTTTAATCAGATTATTGTCACAGACCCGCTCTTGTGACTTGAGTGGTTGACTAATTTTTGTATTTATTTCTCCTCCATTTATTTGTCCTTTTCTCCATGGTTAGTTTCCAATCATGGGGTATTCCACGCCTTGGCACAGTGAGCCTTGGCCCTTCGGGGCGTAATCTTGGTGGGCCTTGACCCAAATCCCATTGGCATGCGGGACACGGAAGAGGTACATATTTAGCCTCATTTTTGTTTTGTTTCTATCCAATTTAGTGCTTGCAGTCTGTATGCATGCCACAGTGGATACACACTGCTGCCTTGGTGATGATACACTGTTATGCATTGCCAAGGTGAGGCAGTATGTTGTGTATTTATGGTGACGGGCACATTCACTAACTTAGGGTGTCGCTATACATTCACATTGTGTGTGGTAAAGGTGATCCTACCTTCAGTGCACAACCCAGTTAATGACCCACCTTTTCAAAATCATTCCTTTGCAGCAGGAACACTTAACTTGTGATTGGTTCCTCGCTCCCAAATTACTAGCCCTGGAAGTGGGGTGTGGCCAATGTTTTGTAGGTACTACATGTGTTCGCTAAACACCTTAGTCTCATCATTGGGCAAATATGGACTTTTGATAATTTATTTATATTTCTTTAGGTTTTTGTATCATTATAATTGTTTCCCTGATTAAGACGTTCCAACTAACATGATAAACATTGAAACTGGTCGGTGCATTTTGAAGTAGCCGAAAGACACAACATCTTACTGAATACTTTTTTTTTGTCTCCAATTGGTTACGTTTGTGGTTTAACCAGGGTATATTTATTATCAAATTTGTGTTTATCTTCTGTGCTCAAATAAACCTGCAAAGCTGTATCTAATTGTGTCTATATATGGTTTGGTGCTACCAGATAGTTCCATGTAGATAGTTTCAGTTATTTAGGACTCGTTGTCTTTTTTATTTGATGCTTGGTTCATTAGTCTCTGTTTATTTTGATGATGTATTATTGATGATTAATAATGAAACATTTTACTTTTCACATTTTAAGTATTATTATTGAAACGTTGATTTATTGTTCGAGATTTGCTTTTTCATATTTACATAAGATGAATGGAAGACTGCCTTTAGGATGCACTTCGGGCACTACAAGTATCTTGTCATGCCATTTGGATTGACTAACACCCCTGCCCTGTTTCAGCGCTTCATGGACCATGTTTTCTCAGATATGCTGTTCCATTATGTACAAATCTGTCTTGGTGACATTCTCATCTATTCTCAGGAGGCTGAAGAGCATCAGTAGCATGTTACCCAGGTCCTGGTCCATTTTCGGGAAAACCAGCTACTGGCAAAACCAGAGAAGTGTCAATTCCTTTCAATATCTCATTTTCATCATCAATCAATCTGGTATTTCTATGGACCCACGTAAGGTATCAGCCATAAACTCTTGGCCCCCGCCCTCTTCCATTAAACAAGTCCAGTCATTCTTGGGACTGCCAACTTTTACAGAAAATGGTTCAAAATTTCTCTGCAATCATTCAACCAATTACTCGTCTTCTAAAGAAAAACACATCCTATGTTTGGTCTTCCGAGTAGGAAAACACCTTTGGCTTGTTAAAAAAGAAGTTCACGGAAGCCCCTATCCTTTGTCAACCCAATACCACCAAACCCTTTTTGGTGGAAACAGATGCTTCGGAGGCTGCCATAGGGGCAGTCCTGAAACAAGTCCAAGAAGGTATAGAAGAACATCCAGTGGCGTACCTGTCTAGAACGCTTATCGACTGTGAAAGACATTATTCAGTTTAAATCAGAACTGATCACAGGAATCTTCAAGTGCTTCAATCCCCGGAATGCCGGAATAGCATACAGGCCAGGTGGGCCTAATTCTTAGCCCAATTTCATTTTCACATGACCTATATTCCAAGAAGGCAAAATCTGGTGGTGGATGCCCTTCCTCGTAGATCAGATTTGCAGAGAAGTACTTCTATCGAGTACCCCATGATCTTCCCTGATAAGGTGTTTCTCTCCCATGTTAATACGTTTCTGGAACGTGTTCATCAAGAAACTATTAACTCTCAGGAGTGGAATTCACTTTCTCAATCCAATCCTTGGGGGCTTTGCAAGAAAGATGGGTTACTTGTTAAGAGACCTTGCCTATTTCTATCCTCCTCATCTATTCAAGAAGACGCTCTTTGATTGTGCCATGACTTGCCACCTGCCAGATATCTGGGAATATCGGCCACTCTACACACCTTACAAAGACAATTTTGGTGGCCGAACATGACTCAGCCAGTCTCACGACAAGTACAGTCTTGTCTGGTCTCTGCCCAGAACAAATATTCCCATCACAAAACTCTTGGCCTGCTGCACCAGAACTTCAGTACCTTCAAGACCATGGCAGACTATTGCCACTGATTTCATTGTGGATCTGCCACCTTCCAATGGCTGTACAAAAATCATAGTTACCGTTGATCTGTTTTCACAAATGGCACACTTTTCTCGCCTAGCAAAACTTCCCTCAGCCTAAGAGATGGCCAGTATCTTCCTAATAGAAGTATTTAGCTTGCATGGGTTGCCATCCACCATCATTTCCGACTGAGGGAGCCAATATATATCTTGATTCTGGGCCAAGTTTTGTCATCTGCTGGGTATTAGGAGAGTGATGTCCTCAGGCTACCACCCCCAAACTAATGGCATTACTGAGAGAGTCAATCAGACGCTCAAACAATTCCTGTACTCCTTTTCCATTCATCAAGTGAATGACGATTGGGTTACTCTTATTCCCATTGCAGAATTCACATACAATAACAACGATCATTCCTCTATGAAGACCAGTCCATTTCATTGCACCTATGGTTACCATACTACAGTCTTTCCTTCTGCTCCTGGGAGCTCTAGTACCAAACCATTGGTAGACACCTGGATTTCCGACCTAACCACATTACATGATCAACATAAACACCACCTGTTCAGACCCAGGGAGTCGACTAAGTTGTTTGCTGACAACAACAAAATCTGGATAGTCCTCCCTTCTCAGTAGGTGAATCAGTCTGGCTATCTTCTAAATACCTGCACAGACATCTACGTCTTAGCAAACTCACACCCCATTATTATGGGCCCTTTCCAGTTGACAAGGTGATACATCCGGTTGCCTTTCGACTTTGTCTGCCTTTATCCTGGAAGAGAATCCATCTGGTATTTCACATGTCCTTGTTGAAACCCTATCTTTCATCTCCAGAATGGCTGTTGTACCCCCTCCTATTGTGTCCACAGATGAACATGCTGAATACGAGTTCGCCAGGTTGTGTGATTCCCGGTACAGAAGGGGATGCCTCCAGTATTTGGAGGAGTGGAAGGGGTACCCTCCCAGTGATCGATCCTGGGAATCAGCCATCAACATCCATGCCACATCACTCCCTCGTTGATTTCATCGATAGCACAGAGGCAAATCCAGTGGGGCTGGTTTTCGAGGGAGGCATGATGTCATTAAATGCAGACCCTGGTCCCTGTGGTCCTTCTGGATACTGTCACCGCAGACTGCTGGAGCCATTTTTTCCTTCTACATGCCGGAATTCTATTCCATTTAGGACCGAACCAAGCATTCTAGTGTTCTGGTCAGAGATGCTGTGGCTGCAGTCGGTGAGCGACATCTACATATTCGGACCACAGAAGCTTTGGCTCCACGTCTCAACGCTTAGTAAGACCGAGCCTTGGTCATCGCTACCCTGTTCTTCCCTTCCTTCCTCTTGCTCCCCTTCCTCCCCGCTGCCACCTTCCTGTTCTCCTTCTACCCGTTCTCTCTGCTTACCTGGGTAATTCTCATTCCTTCTGCCACCAGCAGTCTGGAGTCGAGTTCTGTTGCTTCACTGTTACTTTGTTGAACTATTACCAACCACCCACAGGTGTGTTCTTCCTTCAGGAAGTTTTCTGTCCCTTTGGCAGACTCTCCAGAGGTCACCCAGCCTGAGCACATCTTCCAGGCAGGAGGGTGTCTGAGGAGGCTCTCCCCTTTTGCCGTGATACTCGAACAAAACAAAATAAGAGAAAGGAAAAGATCTGCCTTAAAACATCTCGGGGACCACAGTTAAGCTCTACCAGTGAAATTATGGATTCTGACAGCTGCTCTTCATGACATTAGTGAGGGTTGCTGATTTATTTTAATTGGATTGGCATAAATATCTCCACCAGATATTGCATGATGGAGCATAGCAAGGGAAAACAAACCAACTAAGCCTTGCTCATGGGAGGCACCCACGTGAGATCATTTTATGAATAAAGGGTTAAAATGGTTCATTTTACAGCACACTTTAAAATAAGAATTTGGTAAAAACTAAGATAGTTTGCAGTTGGTTTTGTAGGGTAACACATAAAAAATACTGTAGATGTAAGTCACCTACAGTTCATTGGAGCATTTGCCAATGCATTTCCATTATGCCTTTGCCAACAATATATACCGGTATAAAAACATTTTCATGCTAGCTATACCCACACATTTCCAACTTGGCTGCACCAATATTACCAGTATTCCCATATACGAACATACTCATGCACATGCACATAATGCAAGTATTAATACTACAAGAAATCATGTCTAGGCTGGTTTTGCCAATATATCGCAGTATCCCCACGTGGGAACATACTCCTGTTGTCTTTACCATTAAAAATGCCAAGTCACATTATGAAACATGCCCAAACTGATTGAACTAAAATACCAGTCTAGTTACATAATAACACATCATCCTTGCTTTGTCATAGATGCCCGGCAAAAAATGCCATGTCACAGGACTACATAGCTGTACTGGCTGCACCAAAATGTAATTCTAGCCATGTAATAAAACAAATCATGCTTTCTTTAATAAAGATGCCATGCCAAGGAAATAGCTAAACTGGCTGCACCAAAATGCCAGTCTAGCCAAGTAATGACACTTATCATAATGCTTTATTATAGAGACCAGTAAAAATTGGCATGCCAAAAAGCTAGACTAGATCTAACAGAAATCTGTCTAGCCACTTAATAACCCCTATAATCCATGTTTAAAGCATGATAAAGGTTATTATGGGGCTAGACTGCCATTTTGGTGCAACCAGTCTAGTCAAGCATTACTTACAGTGGCATGCCATTTTTTTAATGGACATGTTTGATAAAGCAAGTTGCTTTATCAAATATGTCAATCAGAAAATGTGATTCTGAGACATACAAATTGAACTGTAGCCACGTGTCCCCCTTTGGTTGAACTTTAGTTGAACTTTTCAAAAATATCATCTGAGAAAGGGATTAGTCAAATCACACAAAATTCAGGAAAGTTAAGGTTAGTGCTGGAAAGTTCACCCAGGACTACCAATAATACAGAACCATTCAAATGCCTCTTTGCAGCTTTTGAATGTCTACCTTTGGGAATTGGCTTCGTTTTCATGTGTTTGATTGGCTTCCGATATAAGGTTGCAAATCTGTTTAAAAGTGCTCTCTCCATACTAATGAGGAAACAGGGTCATGAGAGGGTATTGTGTGCCAGTCTTGTATCGACTTATTTGTAGCAAATTACGATAAAAAGGGGATCACAAAAAAAGGGGATTCAAATATTCACAACATGTATTCAATACACTTCCATTTGAGGAATGGCTATGTCTGAGTGTTGTATCGAAAACAGAACCTTGATGGCTATTTGTTGATACACACATCCTTTTGAATATACCACTCCTTATCCGAACCCAAACAGACTGCTCTTATGCAAATTATATGCCATATAATTTGCATGCATGAGCAGTGCCTTGAAGCATCTGTGTTGTGTTGTTGTACAAAACACCAATGATAACAATACAAATAAAACAGCACAAAATACCCTCCACACATGCCATGTTTGTTCAATCTCAAGCTGCAAGATCATAAGGAATTATCCACGATGCTAGAAACGTCTGTTATACACAACATTATAGAGTACTTATGTATTATAAATACATGTACAACATATAAAAATTAGAGGCACTTGTTCTTTAAACTACTGACCAGATTGCTGTACTCATTTATGTTAAATGCTTAAGCACATTTTGATCACATGAAGTTAAACAATGCTATAACTCCCAGAATCCATTTGTCGGTTAGTTTAAAACCCATGGCCTTTAAAAGGTGATGTGGTTGTGACAAGGCCACCATGTCCAACACGCTGTAAAGACAATTATTGTGTCAAACATAAGCACACATTGTGCCCTGACACTCCAAAGGATTGCTCTCAGTCACCCACTTTTAGTGGATTGTTTAGTCTGTGCAGAATTGTCAATATGACAGCACTTACAGATGAGAGATGCACAATACATGATTTCCCTCTAGGCTGAGGCAATTCACTGCAAGGGTTTGATGAAATCCTCTTTACTCCCTGGCCTCAAATGCTTCCTGTATGAGGCAACACATATACGACAAACAAACACTGCAACAGGCTCAATAAGTAAAGGGGCATATACTGGCTTCCTTCCAAAATGTCCCAAAGGCATACATGTTCTAGGACATCTGCAGTACATAATGTTCTTCAAACCGGTTCATAATAGGTGCATCTGGCGTTGAATTTCCTCACAGCATCGCTCATGATTGCTTTCAGTGGGGCACCTTTGGGTGCGCATCAACACGAAACGTGTCAGCGAGTCATTTACAAGAAGATAATGGGCGCAGTCTGGTGCTGGGTAAGGTGGTTGGTCCAGGCGTTTGTCAATAAGTATGAACTTTATTACAATGCATACACTATATTTATACGTGGATTGTTGATAAAACTGCATCCCACATTGTAAAATGAACTTGCCATAATTTCGACACATTTTCAAATGTTCCTCAACACGACCTTTACGCCTTTTGCTTAAGCATGCCCTTTGTCCTCAAATTGGCTAAGACTAGACTGAAAAGAAACAGCGTCAAGGAAAAGGAAAACAAAGTTATGAGGAGGATGTCATTCTTTGGAAAACTAATGGATGATGATATAGACATGCAAATCCCTATTACTGGTTTTCATACTAAAAGTATTATACAATGGCAGACATCTAACAATGTTTAGGTGTATATGGAGCAAATGGGGAAGAGCCTGAGAAATGCGCCTCTGAACAACGGACACACAACATGGACCCATTTCCTAGCGACGTGGGGCAATATCTGGGTATTTTATGGTAAGCTTGCAGGACAGCTCAGTCATGTTAATGAGATATCAGATTTTAAATCCTTTAATTTTCTTTTAGATTCACAATTTCATCGCCTTCCTTCTTACACTACACACAAGCCATGCATGCCCACAGCAGCTATGGAGCAACACCATTGCTATCTTTCCTTTTACCGCCCCACATCAGTGGTTTACCTATTTCTCATTGTGCAGACTTCAACTGATAGATCTTGGCTTGTCCCTTTTTGGATGAAACACACATCCACAGCTTTTCTTGCAGAGGCACTTGCAGCTAAACTGCCAAAATAGCACATGTGCACTCTACCAGACCACCTTGTATTACATGGCAATTACCCCCACTTCAGCAGGGATACCAGGGACAGTAATGGCCTACCAGCTTACTCGGCGAGGGCCCAGGGTTGTTACTGGCCTTGGTACACCCACCCGGCAAAGGGGTGATAGCTATTTGCACTACCTGGCTCCATCAGGGGTGCTAATAGTTTTTGTTTTGTATTTTGCTACAGTAAATGGATGCCATGCGTGTGATGCAAGCCCAATCTCCATTTAAAAAATAAAAACAAGATGGCTGCCAACAAAGCAAATAGAAACGGGACTTCAGAAGGCCAAACAGGAAAGTGGGGTGGCATGGGGGATTGGGAGATGAGGCGATGGTGGGTGGTGGTTTGGGATTGATGCTGGAGGGGGGCTGGTGGAGAGATATAGGTACTTAGGCACCAACAATAATGGTGGTACCCAGTGAAAGGATCTCAGGTGATTGGAGTGGGACACTTACCTGTTTCCCTGGCAAGGGAGGCATTTAGCCATTTCCATCCTACCACCAGCTGCCACCATTTCTCTTAAAGCAGACTTTCTCCATCGCAACAGAGCGAATCGGGGCCATGAGAGGACTGTTCTCGTTAGACTTTTGGGTTCACTGGTGTGCCATCTCTGTTCTGCTTTGTCTTTCTCTCCCTGCCCCTGTTTTGTTCTGTGGGTCACTATCACTGGAGAGATTTGTGGGCTACCTGCAGACTAATACCAACTGGACTCGCTATTGTTGGTGTTGGGAGGTAAATGAATGCGTCATCCATAGCTTCTGCCCTTCCCCCACACCAATACCGCAAAGGTGAGAGATGTTACTCACTGAGAAAGCCTTCCATCCTTATCCATCACTGATGCTGCAGGGTTTGCAGACAATGGGCCTCATTACAAGTGTGGAGATCCAGAAATAAGGGTGCCAGTAGAAATGTACCGGCTCCCTATCCGGACTACCACACTATAGGTCTGTCTGCAGGGGCCATTGCATCCAGCAGGTCTGACCTGCCGGGCACGACGGTCCCAGTAGGCAGACCTG
Source organism: Ambystoma mexicanum (assembly GCF_040938575.1). Taxonomy (NCBI): domain Eukaryota; kingdom Metazoa; phylum Chordata; class Amphibia; order Caudata; family Ambystomatidae; genus Ambystoma; species Ambystoma mexicanum. The sequence goes on from NC_090932.1 coordinate 996,318,527, forward strand.
TCACGGAAGCACTGGCATCATTAACAACAGTGCCAGTGCTTCTGTGTGGTTCCATGAATTTGGACTTACACTTTCCCCCGCCTGATATCCTGGGCTGCTGGGACTTGTGATGTCATATAATGATGTGTTTAAACTTTATCAATATAGGGGTGGCTCCAGGTGGAGCCATCAAATACTTGTAAACCAATAAAATGCTTAACCCATATATAATCTATATGTAGACAAACCCACTGACCTATCCCCATTCTGCATACGTTTTGTATGCAGATATCATGTTATGACATCATTGATGACACATTTGTAGTACTTAAGCAATTGTTTTTGAGTAACATGTTGAGAGCAACAAGATTTCACTGCTTGTATGCTATCCCAGCTTTGTCTTGATGTGAATAAAGCTAGATTTTGCCATGCACTTTGTCTACTCTGTCATGGAGTCTGGTTTGGACTGATTCTGATTTTGCAGGGTCTATTTGGGTATTTGATATGCCCTTAACATCATGTAGCAGAGGGTGGCCAGCTAAGCATTGTCGGACTGTCAAGGGGTCCACGCCGTACCCCCGAGGACTGTTGAGGTGAACTCTTGAGATCAGGATCACACACAAAACAGTTAGGTTGACAGGAGCCCACTTTAAATAGAAGTCTTGCCTCATAGGGTGTGGAGGGCAGCAGTCTGATAGGGAAGACTCAACTCCTAAGCCCTTCAGCAGATCCATAGGCATGGAAAAACTGGGCAGTTTTATTTGTATATAATGGGCTTGTGAAGAAATAATAATTTCAAAAAGAGATATCTTCCGCACAGAGTTGCCAAAGATCACATTATAAGCCTTGTTACAAGGCAGTATTAAAAGTGATGGATCCCTCACAGAGAGTGAGTTGAGACAGCTGTATTATGTTGTGAGTTAGCTTAGGACTTTTAGAAGTGTTTTTTTCATATAATTGTGGAGGACGTGAGGTGGTGTTGTGGGCCGAGAAGTGTAGTCCAGTTTGGGAGCAGCGAGGCGGACCTGCTCAGAGCATGAGTGGAATTTATGGTGCCGCTCTGAAGGGTTGAGACTCGGAGGGAGAAAAAGGTTGTGTTAATTTGTGGGTAGGTGTGCATAAAGGAGGAAACAATGTGAGCGAGAAGTTAAGCACTGGTTATTGATCACTCGTAAATTGAGTTTTGAATTGTTATCATGGGTGCCCTCCAATCATTCACTTTTGTAACTCATTGCCCTGATATGAGGACAACATTGTCAAGTACAACACAGAATGGGTTAAAACACAGTGGGAAAGAAGTTTATTCCCTGGCCACAAGAAGGCGCTCATTTGAAGATGGTACTGCAACATATGTGTGCCTATTTACATGCTGCTTATAAAGGGAAACAGTTATCGAATAGACTTGGTATACTTGGTATACTCAAGTTATGGAAAATGTTTGGGGAAGATGTGATGGAGCCAAATACAAAAGAATGGATGCTTAACCAGCATGACGAGAAGTGTATGATGCACACGGTTCCTCCTCCTCCCCAGAGCAGCGACCCATCCTCGAGAGTGCATCGGTTGTACCCATTAAAAACATTAAAGGCAACAGCAGGGTAATGTATTCCCATGTATGCTCCACCAGTTATGAAGATATTGTAAGCAGAGAGAACATAAGAAAACATACACCATTGTCCACGCACATAAAATATGATGAGCGCCACAATTTACAAGCAAAACTAACATAGGCAGAGGAGGGGGTGCAGAGAGCGAGAGAGAGTGAGAGTGGCCAGGCTACAGGTTTGGGACAGCAATTGTGCCAAACGAATGGATAGGAGGACAAATAATCCTCATATTTGATGGAAAGGGCATTGACAATTCTAACACGAAGGCAAGGGAAGGTAGCGAAAGAAAGGAGAAGGAAGTAGAGGAAGAAAGAGAAGTGGAAAGATAACGAGAGGAGAAGGAGAGTGAGAATAGATGGGAGGAAGATAAGGAAAGAGAAGAAACAAGAAAAGAGGGCAAGAGCAAGGAAAAGGGAAGAAGAAAAGGAAAGGAGATGAAATGAAATGAAAAAAGGGAAAAGGAGAGAGTTTTATAGAGTCGTTGCAAGCAAGTTGATTGTTGGTTGCAGAACAGGCACTTTCCTGCCTTAATCAATTGGACCTAAGATCCCTATACATAAGGTCTTATTTCTTTCTACTCTTGCAATATGGCAGAATGTGCTACTTTGGTTGAATTAGTCAAATAATATTAACATTAATGATCTTGTTTTGTGCTTATCTGCTTTTCGCCCCGCCCTTTTTCTTTTCTCTTTTCTTATTTTGTCTCCCCTCTCTTGTTTTTCGTGCTATTTACCGATGTGTGACCCTAAATGTTATCTCAAATGTGTACTTTATTTTGTATTCGCTTTTATTGGCCACTATGGTGCTCCACCTTTGTATGATCCCCTGTGTTGTTTACCATGGATACAATTGTTAATTTATTTTGGTGAAACTTGTATTTTACTTTGGTCAAATTAATCTATCCATGCTAATATTGTGGTACATCAGCCTCAGAAGAAGAGCTAGGAAAGCTCGAAACATGTGTCGGGATGTCTACTTATTTATAATAGATACCAAATTGGAATCCAGCCATTGCATCAATGTGGCAGAGTGTTACTGGGACCCTTATCTTTTAGTTGTCAATTTTCTGTGGCATTATATTGGCAGTATACCCAAACCTCCCAGGGACCTGCAGTCTCCCGTGCACAATGTAATTACTGGTGCAAGCGCTTTGGATAATATTGACTTACTCTGCCGGCTGTTTTTCCTATCCTGGGATGATGTCCCAAAATACAAGCCATAATAATAACAGGGCAAGTTTTAATAATTGTTGTGCAGATGTGTGGAAGGCACTTGAATAACATTTCCACACACATCGGATATGAGTGCCATAATGAGGTGAAAAATGGGATCAGATGATGACCCACTGCATACATACAGGAGATTCAGGAGAAATGGCGTTCAGAGGCAAGGGAAGAATGGGACAAAAATTAAAACTATTTTTTATCACAGTCTTTCTGAAGAAGTACAGGGGCAGTTAAAGAAAATTGTGGAAATTGAAGTAAAATGGATGGCCTGAGATGCAATTAACTATTGTCCATCATTGTAGATTAAAATAAGAAAAGGATAGAAAGAAGGTTGAGGACAGGAAGAAGGAGCAAGCAAAGTTGGTCCAAAAGAAATTATCCAAATTGGCAGTAAAAGGAGAAGTGCTGACAAATAGTGGGGTAAACCAAAATGTGCAGGAAATAAAATAGATGCAGTCATGGTCGAACAGGAACATTGCGGGAATAGGGGATTATAATTATTATCCCTGGGGAAGAGGGGGTGCACCCCTAGATAGAGGATTTGGATTTCCAGTCCCACAAGTAGGAGGTTTTAATGGGGGACAGCCACAGTTTGGAGGGCTTTGATCACAATGTTGGACATGCAGGAAGATATGCCACATTGTAAATGTATGCAGAAGTAGGGGAGGAAAAAATCAAGAGTAGCAATCATTTGGTCCAAGAGAGAGGCCAGCACACACACCACCAGATAGTACAAAACCACAGAAATAATATGGCCAAGATCATACGCAGTATCAGACACAAGCACCACAAATACCGCAGACACAAGATGAGGTACAGTTTCAGAGACAGCAAATACCAATACAGGCCCAGCCACCAGTACAAGAGAATGCAGTGACACCATGGAACGCACACATATTGTCGCAGGAATTTACACCTATAGGCGGTGTGACAGTAGTGAAGGGAATCCTTTTACTGGCACAGGACTTCATATGCACCCACAATAGGACAGCCAAAAGAAGAACTTGATATGTCCCATCCTATCAATTACATCAGACACACAAGAGGAAGAAGGGTTGGGGTGACCATGGGCGACAACACATTTTCATTTTTGGTATATACCGGGCCGACTCGATTCTGTGCTAGAGAGGGAAAATTCCTGATGTCAGGTATTTCAATGGACGTGCAACAATTTTCTGGGTGACAGCAATGGTTCCTTTTACAGAAAACCTACCCATAACTATAGGAGAACATGACATGGCTAGGCTCTTTTTATAGTCCTGCAAGACGCCAGTTAACATATTGGTGATAGACTTGATGAGTAAACTAAACATGACAATCTGGTTAAATGAAAATGGGATAATATGTTCTACCCCAGGGATCCATTACGTGAATGCACAGGAATGCATAACAGCATTTTCTGGCCAAAAGGTACCAAGAGGTGTGCCACTAATCCCAGATGTATTCCTATATGGAGTACACTTGTTGGTAGCATAACTTCCAAGAATACAGGACAAATTATTGAGGTTACCCACAGAGTTTTTGTTTAGACCAGAACTACTCAAGGACACGGCAAAAGGGCAGCCAATTACAATTGAGCTAGAAGTCACAATAGTAAAACAGTACAGGGTAATATTATATGGAGTAGATGACAAAGGGGTAAATTGGTGCACAGTAAAAACACTTGACTCAGTACATAGACAGACTGACTTTACAGATGAAGAATTGTTTACAGAGGAGGACTGAGATGATGTGATGTTTATCATCAATCTCACATATCCGTTGCTAATTGAGGACATGGTGGTTCCCCAGAGAATGTCATTGGTGAGTTAAGTACCATCCTTTCTTCAAGAAGATTTGGCACACATACCAAGCTCACTATGGATGAGCAGGCCATACAATGTTTGGCTATTAAAAGGAGTAGTCCAAACTAAACTTAAGAAGGGAGCACTTTTACCACAAGTAAAACAGTATCTCGTGTCAAAGGAAGCTGATGAGGTTACATATGAAACTATCGTTGCCTAAGTGTGAGAGGAGATATTAGTGCCTCAAGGCATACATTAGTTTTCAAAAATTGATTAGCAAATTTTGCTCATTCAAATGCATTTGATTAGCAAACACACCCATTTGATTAGCAATTTTGTACTAATATTGTCAATGTCACTTGATGTTATTTGTACCCAAGACATGAAATGAGCAAAAATTCAGCAGTTTTGCTTACAGCTTGAAATAAGACATTAGTGAGGAGTCAGGCCTTGCAAATTCTTTAATCTTCAGCTAGACCTGCAGATCAGGTAAATTAGTTTACCTATTCTACCTAAGAGAAATGCACTTGACCCATAGCAATGGAGGACAACACATGTATAATGTGATTTCTGTAAAATGGTGCATGTCACTACAAGCCCCCTTTATGTTTGGCACACTGCTGTCACCCAGAGTCCAACCATGCACATTGACACTTTTATTTGACATTTGCTGCAAACAAAGTAGATGTTAAATACAAGTTTCTAACATCTCTTGTAAATGGTACTGGCCCTTCGCAAAATCTACTTGACTGAGTGGGTGAAACTACTTTGCGAGCCATAAATGCATGAATGGACACAAATAATTAGATTTGATTTTTAAAAAAGTCTCTGAAAACCTGAAAACTGTTTGCCCAGCTGTCTCCTGTAGGTGGTAATATATATTACAATCATAAAGCAAAGCGTTCTCTAGAGGCTAACTACAGTGTTTGGTATTGCAGTAGATCTACAGACTGGATGGATCCATTGATCACTTCTTTGCGCAAGCATTTAGTTTGCTTTGTCTATTTATTATGTAAGAGAAAAGAACGAGTCTAATCAGAGTGGATTGCGTAGCAGGCAGAGAACTGGCTAAAGTATGTGGAATATTGTAGTTAGTGGTTATGGCACTTTCAGGGTTCCTGGATTCAAGCAACAGGGTGATAATATAGAATGTCAATATAGAATGTCAAGGAGTATGGGTTTCATCATGGGTTGAGCACCAGTTGCAAGATGTATTCAACCTTCAGGTTACAGAACTAGGTTTGCCATCCAAAGCATGTTATCATGTGATAATGTACATTTTCAAACATTCACTAGTCAATCTGATGCATTTTACCCAACAAAATGAAATATAGTTGACACTATGAAATTCAGATAGACTGACCTAAACTTTGCTGTAAAGCATGGATCGTTCCAAGGTTTTACAGTATTAATACTGTAATTATGTATTATTTAACAAGTTACATTTTCGGAATGGAATAGAATGACTGTCTTGTTTTTTTATTTGGTTTTATTAAGTTTTGACATAACATATAAAAACAACAGGTCAGTGGTGAAATAACATTCAACGTACATTACTACATCTTAGTTGTATAACTGTTTCTCCATGTTAGTGCCTCCCCCCACACCCACCATTACAGTGTTTATCGCATTGAGTTCTTTTATAGTTCTTGTATGTATAATATCACTTACAGTCAGATTTGCGTCCCTAAAACATGTCCCAGTGCAGCGACGGGAGGGAGCTCTCCAATATACCTTAGAGTACTTCGTCATCTCTAGTGGTTAGGGTCTACGTCCCATGCTGGATCTGATATGCTTCCCCTTTTCTAATGGTTTGATATATATTTGGTCATAAAGTCCTGCCATAGGGTTTCACATTCTGTGGACTTCCCATGTAGGGCCGCTGTGATCTTTTCTATCACACATATGTTTGATGTTTGTAGCCACATGTGTCCATTCCTTTTTACTCGGAATCCCCTCTGCATTCCATTTCATGACAATACATGTTCGAGCAGCTAATAGCAATGGGGCAATTAGTCCTGACGCTCTAATATAGGCATCTTCACATTTCTATAATCCAAACAACATCAGAAGGGGAGTTTGCTCACATTGGATCCCATCAATCTCCTTAATCCAACCCAACACTTCATCCCAAAACACTGTTACCTTGGGGCATTCCCACCACATATGCCAGTAGTTTGCATTGTGTCCGCACTGCCGCCAACATTGGGGGCTCACCGTCGGGTACATCTTGGACAACATTTGAGGGTCATATTGCCACCTGTGAAGAAGTTTAATGGCATGTAGTTTATACTGGGAGGCGATTGATACTTTGAAGGTTCCTTTGCATTTCTTAGACCATAGCTCATGGTTAATTTCCATTTTTATATCTGTCTCCCATCTGGTTCTAAGGTTGGTAGTGGAACACTTTCCCGTCTCTTTCACGGTTCTGTAAATGGCTGAGATTAAACCCTTTGTGTCGGTGAGAGTGTCAAGAAGCTTTTCAAAGGGAGTGAGTTCTCTCTGTAATTTCTCTTTCTATGGCTCTCTCATTAGTGTACCCATGAGTTGGAGGAAGTGGAAGACCGGGAGTTTCCCTATGCCCAATGCAGTCTCTAGGTCAGTGATCGTGATGAATGTTCCCTCCCTCCATAGTTGACCAACCCTCTACAAGCCCGCATCAAATCATGTTTGGAACCTTGCATGATCTGGGATTTCCTCTCTGATTCCCAGTGCCCATATGTGGCTCAGTGGGGATGGCCACGTCATGACCCCGTGCATGCTCGGGCTCTCCCGGCAGATTTCCCATATGGTGCTAAGAATCGGGTGCTGCCGTATTCTACATGTCAATTTGTTCTACGGAAACCAGAGCCACTCTGAGAGGATGACAGGGGTGAAGTAAAGATTATAAAGGTCTAACCATTGTAAGTGTGTGTGGTTTCTCAAGTGTGGAATTAGTATTTTTAGTTGAGTCGCCATGTAATATCTTTCTAGGTTTGGTAAACTAACTCCTCCCTTTTCCTTGGGGAGTGTTAGGACGTCGTATGCGATTCTAGGTTTTTTCCCCTCTCAGAGGAATTGTAAAACAGTCTTTTGTACCTCGGCAAAGAACACTTTTGGGATCTTAATTGGGAGCATTTGGAATGGGTATAGGAATCGTGGGAGGCATACCATCTTTATTGCATTCACCCTCCCTTTCCAGGATACCGTGAGTTTCTGCCACTTAATTAGGTTGGTTCAGAATTTCTCGAGAAGGGGGTTGACCTCATAGAGAGCATCTAGGCGTCTAACCAGATTCATACCAGGTATCTTAAAGTGGTTTCCCCAATGGTTAGCCCCAAGGTTCTATATTTCTCTGTATCAGTCACTGTGGGTGCATGAAGAGGAAGCAAAATGGACTTGCTTTTGTTAACTTTAAATCTGGAGAGAAGGCCCTAACGTTCTATCAATAGTAACGCTCAAGGGATAGATGTTACTGGGTTTGTGATATGCAACAGTAGGTCGTCAGCATATAAGGCTATCTTAAATTCCTTTCTGTTGACTGAGATCCCTTCAACCACCTGTTCTGCCCTGATTTCTTGTGCTAGCGGTTCCAGTGACAAAGCAAATAATATGGCCGATATGGGGCAACCCTATCTCGTTCCTCTTTCCAGGGAGAACCATCTCGAATAGTTGGATTTGACCAATACCAAGGCTTTGGGTGATGTGGAGAGTGCTTTTACCCCTCTACTGAATCTGTCGCAAAGTCAGACTTTTGTCAAGACAGCCTCTAAGAATCCTCATTTGACCCTGCTGAATGTCGTCTCCGTGTCGATAGATAGGAGCACCGGGTCGCCTGTCATTTGAGCAGATTCATGTATGAGGTACCGGGTCTTCTGCATTGTGTCCGATCCTTGCCTTCCCAAGCTGAATCCTACCTGATCTGGGTGTATAACCCTGACATATGTATCACTAAGCGTGCAGCTAGTACTCTCGCATGGATCTTTGCATCTATATTAAGCAGTGAAATCGGATGATATGACCTGCAATGCGTGGGGTCTCTCCCTTCCCTTGGTATCACTGAAATTAGGGCCTCGGAGAAGGAGTCTGGTGCTATGCCTGTCTCAAAGATCTCATTGAAACGCTTCACTCAGAAGGGGAGAAGAGAGGAAAGAAAAGTCTTGTAAAAGCCGGCTGTGAAGCCATCATTTCCGGGGGCTTTTCCCAGCGGGATCCTTTTCACAGATGCTTCACTTTCTTCTGGGGTGATTGGGGCGTCCATTTTGTCTGCCTCATTACGCATTACTCCAGGCATCTCTATCCCGGCCAGGAAATTGTCTATTTTTAGCTTGTTGTGTCTTGTTTCCGATTTATATAGATGTTGATAGAACCGCACAAATGCCTCTGGGATGTTAGTCTCCTTCTCGACCTGGGAGTTTCCTGCCCCTTTGTGTATGGATGTCACCCATCTTTCCTCCCTTTGTCCATGCAGCCTGGCCGCCAACAGGGCATCTGCCTTATCCCCCTTCTCGTAGTATTTTTCTTTGAGGAGTTGAAGTTTCCTAACTACTCAACCCTCTTCTAGGCGGCAAAGTTCTTCTTTTTTTTTGCCAAGACAGGGCAATCTTCTCTATCTTTCCCTCTGCAGCATTACATGCTTCCCAGTCTAAGTGTGTTATCTCTGCTCTCAGTTTCTTTTCTATCAGGGTCCTCTCTCTTTTCTTATTGGCGCCTTCTCTTATTAATATCCCTCGCCAGGTCACCTTCCCAAACGCTTTTTAGGGGTATCTTGCCTGTGTCATTCATCTTAATGTATTCATCTATTTTGGTTGTCATTTCTGTTTGGAAGACTGGGTCTTTCCATAACGTCTCATTACACCACCACGTTGTCCCTTTGTGTGGGAGTGCACCCAGGTCTAGTTCCACGGAGACCATGTAATGATCTGACCATTTCAGTCAGGAGGTCGGCGATATCGCCTTTGATCGCAGCCATCTGAGTTTGCGGGGCTGTCATCTTTGGGTCTGGAATGGATTTTTCGTGAGGAGTGCTGGGAGAGTATCTGTAGAGTGCAAGTCTTTCTTTTATTTCCATATATGGGTGGTGTGAGTTAGATCAGTCACTGGTCTTCTCTAGCCTTCGGCCTTCCTCTGGGGTTTTAGGCAGAGATAAGGAGGGTTCCTGGTTCTCCTGCATGGAGAAGAGGGCACACGCCCCCTTAAGTGGGCCTCAACCTTCTCGGGTATTTGTGACGGGTGAAGCCTGGGAACCGGGTTCTGTGGCCTGAGTACAATTTGTAGTAGGTGGCGGATGCAGCAGAACGTCACCTTAAATGTCCTTCAGCTTTGACTGTGTTGGGGTGTGGCTATTATCGTTATAGTACATCTCACTGTGCATTTGTGGCTTTACCGGCGAAGAGAACTGAGTCACCCTTCTTCGGTCTCTGCTGGTGATACGGGGGGGCCAAGACTTTAGGTGGCTCCCTTCAGTTGACTGCCTCTCGGAGGAGAGACAGTGTGCCGAGTCTGCTCTTATCCGCTCAGTGTGAGCTTTCTACTCTCTTGCGATGCCGCTTTCTTTGTTGCGCCAATCTGTTCGGGACGGTCTCTGCTGGACCTTTTAGAGGTTGTAGTGTCGCTTCCTAGGCCTAACGGTCTTACTTATGGCCACGTCTATTACCCTGAAAGAGTGTTGCGGAGGTTGTTGGGCTGCGCGAGAGATCTCTTCTAGTGGGAGGCACAGTGGACTGGTACTTGTGTGCCATACGTCCGTTGCTTGTGGTACTTCCTGGGCTACCACCACGTCTCGCGTGATGGATTCCAGGCTCACTCATAAGCCAGTGTCCTCCTCTATGTTGTGGGCAATTTCAGGCTGATTCCAGGATTTTAAAACAGCTTCTGGTGATCTGTTTCAATTGTTTGCTGCCTTTTCCCTTGTTCTCTGCAACTATGTGTGGGTACCCTTTGTTGTAGCTGGTGTTGGTTTCAGCTGTGTTGTAGCTCAGGGGTTCCTAATGTGCGGGCTTGGTGCATTCAAGCTATGTGTAAGGCACGTCATCCGCTAGCCATAGCTCACTTCTTAGCCCTCTGCAGTATGTGAGAAAAAGGCTGTACATCCTGTCTATGATGTCGTAACTCGTTGGGCGTGTACCTTTATGCCGCCCCCTCGTAGTACGCAATCTTCTGCTTAAGGGTGGAGGTGCCTGGGGGGGTGGTGGCTCCTGTGTACCGCCGTTTTCTGTAGGGATCCCCTCTCTGGGCTGTGCGGCGCCGGGTGCTCTCTGGGCTCTGAATTCAGATCTGACTGTGATCGGAGAAGAGTTTATTGCAGCCCGATGTGGGGGGAGGATGGGCGAGCAGGTGCCTTTGTCCTATGTTCTTAAGGTCCCCCGTCTCCCGCCTTGCACACTGTTCCCAGGGGCTCTCACCTGCATTGGGAGCCATGCTCATAGAATCTCGTGTCCGTCAATGGCACTTTGCAGTGGGCCACTCTGCGTAAGCACCATGTCCCGAAGCAGTGGAGGTGCTGCCTGGACACTGCATCTCCGGCGGGGTTCGATGTTCGTTTCTCCTCTGGTGGGCCCGAGGGGTCTTGTGCTGTGTTGTGGGGCGCAGCACCCTGTCAGTGCCGGTTCGTCTCTGGAGCTCATTTTGCCAGCCACTGGGTACCGTTTCAGCCCGGTGCTGGCGAAGCACACATGGGGTCAGCTTCTGCTGCGCAATCGAGCTGGTCAAGGCGGTTATCTCGTCGAATCCTTGTGCATTTTCGTTCGGATTTTTGCACCATTCACGCTCAAGTCATTCCCATTTCATTTTATGATGGCTGCATCCGCAGGGGGGGCCTGTGGTGAGGGCTCAACCCTCTTTCCAGGGACCACAGAACAGAGCTCACACGGAGAAGCTGTTCATCTGTGCATCCCCTAGTGGCCAGTCAATGACACATACTTGTCTTTGTCAGACAGGATGTAAAAAGCTTAACAAAAAAATCATCCCAATTAGTTCTGGTTTGCAATCATTTGAAAAAATAACTCTTGCACTCTTACACATGAATTTGGCACTTCAGAGTGGATGGATTACTACTACTTTCCCTCCATTACCACTTGAATGGAACAGAGAAAAAAGGGTGAAGAGAGCACCAACGGCAAGAGAGGAATGCAGGGTGAGCTGTGCTTTCATTGAAGAGGGCAACTTAAATAGCTAACTTTACTGCACAAGTATTCATTTGATTAGCAAAACTACTGATTATTTTATGCCTTGGTGCCTTCAGAATTGCCATGCAGCAGAGTGGTGTACCCAATCAAACAGGTGTTGGGGTATTGTGGAGATTTATACAAGATTTATGCACCCTGAAAAATATTGTTGAGGCAGAATACCCATTAGTGCTAAATCCAGCCATGCTATTATGTAACATCCTATCTACAGCTAAATATTTTAGTGATTGATTTAAATAATGACTTCTTTTCATTTCCCTTGCATGAAGAGTCTCAATATTTGACCACATTCACTTATCACAGATAGGATTGAAACATTCCTGTCTACCCCAGCGGTACTGTGAATCATCCTCGGTCTTCGACAGGATGCTACAGATGGAGTTAGGAAATGTATGACTTGACAGTGCGGTCATCCAAAATGTGGATGATATCTTAGCACCACAGAGGTAGAGTGCAGAAAAGACTCTGTGAAATTATTGACAGTATTGAAAGAAAAGGGTACAACATGGACAAATAGAAACTACAAAATTGTCAGGAGGAGGTCCTATACATAGGCCATCTAATATCAAAAGAAGGCAGGAAGTTGACACCTGAAAGAGAAGAGGCCATCACTAAAACATGCAGGCCGGAGAAAGTGAAAGAATTACATCAATGTCTAGGCCTTTGCAATTATTGTATGGGTCTTTGACTATAGCACATATGTCAGGCCACTTTTAAAACAACTGAGAAAAGCAAAGAAAGACAAATGTGACATAGCCTGGACAAGGGAGATGATAGATGTGTTCGATGAGTTGAAGTTAGCAATTAGCACAACTCCAGTGTTAGGAATTCCTGATTGCAATGAAGACCTTTTTCTGTTTTCCCGTTCAATGAAGTAGTAACGATGGATGTCCTCGCACAGACAACCTCTATGGGATACAAACCATTAGCATTCTACAGTGGGATCTTAGATCCAGAAATGAAAGGCCATTACCCATGTGAGCAAGTATTGGCTGCAGCAGATTTTGGAATTGAGAGGTCGACCAGCATAACTATGGGCTGGTCAGTTACATTAGGTGTTGAGCATGCTCTTTTCACCATTTTGGAAAGCTCAAAAGTACATTGACTACTCAGGTGTTGAATAGTGAACCCAGCCAGGTTTAAATCAGAATAAGTAAAGGAGGCAGACCAAGTATATGACTGTACTACCTACTCTGATTATTGTGATAAAGTACCTCACGTCAAGGAAACTGTCCTAGGAGAGGGAATAATGATCTTTGTTGATGTATCCTCAATGGTAGATCAGAGCTCTGGGGAAAGGCACATTGGAACAGCAGTAGTGAAGGTATGAGAGAATGACAGCTTTGAAATAATAACTAGCGCAAGATTTCCAGTAAAATTTTCAGCACAAGCGGCAAAGTTGGTAGTTTTGATTTTGGTGCTTGAAACACATGTGAATGAGGCAGTCGCAGTGTATTCTGACTCTGCCTAAGTGATGTCCACAGTACATGCAGGACTGTCACATTGTAAAAGGAGGGCTTGTATGCGCACAGATGGCACACCAGACCAGCATGAGCCACTGCTAGAAAAGCTCATATATGTACTTTAACTTCCATCGGCTATCACTGTAATGAAGTGTGCAGCTTATACCAGAGGTGCAGACATGATTTCCCGCTGCAACAAAGCACGCTGATTTAGGAGCAAAAATGGCAGCATATTTCCCAGAGGTATCTGACATTGCAAATGCCCCCAAAAAATACACACCTACATGCAACATGGTGATGAAGGAGGGCTTTAAAACACTACTCATAGGGTAAATTATCGAGTTGTGGGGAAGGGCACCACCAGAAGAGCAGGAGCTATGGAATAGGAGGGGGAGCTCTTTGTCCTCCACAGAAGCAATGTGGTGGCAGGACAGCATCATAGTGGAATTTATTGAGTTGCAGGGAAGGGCACCACCAGAAGAGCGCAGCTATGAAGGAGGAGGGGGAGCTCTTTGTCCCCCTGAGAAGCAATGTGGTGGCAGGACAGCACTAGGACTCCCTATTATGTGCTAGGGCTGCTTACAGTAGCAATAGAACAGCTGCACTATCCAGCACACATAAGATTCCTGCAGAAGCTATATGGATGAAACACATCTGCTCCTGATGTCATGGAACAATAAAATCAAAAAAATCTAAAATACATGTCCTTAATGCCAACACTTGCAAGCTGTAGTCAATACAAAGAGACAATTTTGAAAAAATAAATGCAACCCATACTGCATATCAGCTCCACAAACAAATAAAAGTGCATGGCATGACACTTCCTATGTGTCAACAAGCAACAGCATGACTAAATAGCTTAGAAACATGTATCTCCAACACAGCTGGATTGGAGTAAATGTTGAGTTGTGTCTAAACTGCTGAGTAATTCTAAAACCTAGCCTTTACGTGGAACAAGGCTTTGTAAATGGAGTAATTGGCACAGATGTTTGCTTCCAAGCATATCCAAATGACAACAACATTCAGTTTGTCAACATCTTCTTTGACAAACTTGCAGAAGTTAAATAAATTGACTGTAGGGATTCAAAGATGGTGGGCGGCAGAGGAAGACGTGTGTAGGTGGATCTCCCCGCCGGCCTCGTCATTGATGCTCATTAACCAAGCATTCATGGTGAATTCCGGTGCCATCGTAATGACAGTGATCACAGACACCCATGCCATAGTAGCGGCGAAGACTTCAGAGGCACATGCAGTGAAGTGAGGGAGAGAAAGTTTGGACAAGAAGCAGAGACGGAGCCCCGTTGGGCCACAATGAGTCGGATCATAGAAGACGCAGTGCGATAACAGGTGGGACACATCCCTGTGAGGAGCCACACCCACAGAAACTGCAGTCAGTGCAGGAAGAGCCAAAACACACACTTAGACCAGAATCCGAGCACCACCCATGCCAGACTGCATACATCAGCTGGGCTGTGCCACGGCGCCGGGAGCAGATGAAGGCCTGGCAGCAAGCAGAGCAGTAGGAGGGAAGCAATGCTCCACAAGATAGCGGGCAACAAAGAAGGAGCCCCCGCCACCTGCCACCCAAGGTGCACAAAGTTTGCACTGGGAGTGAGACCCAAAGGGGAGCGGAAGCCCTCAGGTGGGTAGCGCAGAGGACCAGGCGTGCGACCCCTCCAAGTACAGAGGATCACACCCCCCGGATTTGGGACCACCTATTGGGGGACTAAATAACAGAAACTGTGAAGTCCAGATTGAAATAACGGTCCGGCGCATCAGAAGCAAGGATCTCTGAGACTGTAACGTGGCACAGGCGTGGCCTCCCGCGCACCCCACTCGAGGGAGTCAAATGAGAGGGGAACACACTGTGGCATCCCTGCTAAGCGCAGCAGTAAAACATACAACGGAAGACCAGAACACACCCTAAACTTAACCGGACACTTCAAGCACCCCCGGCTGAGCGAACCATCTGAGGGAAAAATGCCACAAGACTACAAGAGTAGCTAGTGTGCAACTCAAACTCAGCAAAGCTTCAAACAAGCGCGGGTGGTGAACGGAGAGTCAGTGAAGAGGATCAACCAAGACCCACAACGTACTTAAATCTTAAAAGGTAGCAGGCCCTCCACCAGCAGGTACACATGGGGCAGAGGAAAGCGGAGGAGGGGACACTGGATGGACATATGCACCAGCTCTTTATAGCACAGGGGATACTCTGCAGGGGGGCCCTCAGACTTCTAACGGAGACAGCGCCACAGCAGGCAGAAGGGACCCCAGTCCCACAGAATGACCAGCAGCAAGTGAACCACCACAGGGACCCAAACCCAGTGGTGCGAAACAAAGGGCAGATGTGCCTAACACATGGGGTGATCCAGTACTCGGAACTAGAGACCACAGTGCAACAGGGGCAAGTGACATGCCTCCCCCGGCCAAGGTACTCACCTACAATCTTAAAACTGAACGGGGATAAATATAGCAATAGGCCCCCCTACCTGGACACCGGAAGGCAAGCACGCAAGTGGGAGTGCGTGCAGTCCACTGCAGTTCAAGGACACAAAGATGGGAGAATAGGATAGACCACCACAGCAGCAAGACAGATTGAGTCAATGCACAGGTGGTCAAAGCACTCCAAAAACCACCCCCCCGGCACTCCCAAAACCCAAATAGGCAAAAAGAGCCACAAGCATCATCCGCAGCAAAAGCTACATTACATAACCCAGAACAAGGTATCAGTAGCAATAAAGGGCTGCAAAATTAGCATTGGTGTCCAAATCCAGACAGAAAACCACAACTCCAGCCCAATTCCCTCCCCAAGGGAAACTGGCCAAAAGCCTGAAACAACTTTTGAGTCTCGAGGACGCGACAACAACGCATAGGGGAGAAGCCACACGGGGAATTATACGTCTGGATGGGCAAAACATGGGGGACACAACCATGACGAAAGCGGACATGCTAGACTGCTTCAAAGAATTCCATAATCAATTCCTACTCTCCGCCCAGGAACAATTTCAGACACTAAAAGAAGATATGAAGCAGTCCTTTCAGGAAGTAAAGATAGACGTTGTGAAACTGGAAGGGTGGATGGACACGGTAGAAAGAGCAGAGTAATAAATTAAGAAGGACACACAGAAATCAGTAAAGGTGCTGGAACAACTAGCAAGTATCTACAATAATCCAGAACTGGAAAAAAGGACTTCAAGGAGATCAAATATCAGGATCAAAAATGTGCCAGAAACAGTTGAGGATAAAGACCTGTCAGAAACGGTCCTCCAACTCTTCGCAAAAAAACGGAAACACAGGTCCAGATCGATAGACTCCACAGAGTAGGACCAAGAAGAGCATCTGAACCAGGAACATGCCCAAGAGACGTACTGTCAGCAATTTCATCCTATCCCCATAAGGAGCACATTCTACAAAAAGCAAGTCAGGCAGACCCGCTGCGAATAAACGGCCAGGAAGTGCAAATATATCAAGACCTCGCCCAATCCATGCTCTTGAAAAGAAGGAAAATGGGCCCAGTGGTCCAACACCTACAGTCCAACCAAGTGCGATACAAATGGACCTTCCCTTTTGGACTACTATTCACATGGGAAGGGAGGCAACACAGGATCACCTCAAGTGAGGAAGGGGAACAAATCCTAGTCCTGCATCAGAAAGTTGGAGACAAGCAGGACCCTACTCAAGGAAGAGCTAACACTCTCAACAAACTGGAAGGCTGGAAAACGGTCACAAGGAAGACTAGAGGAGGCAGGAGAAAGTGAAATATGGCATTCCCTGACATGTCATAAATAAGAACAGGAGGCACAGTAATCATTGACCATTGACAAGAGGGTGGGGACCCACCCGACCCACCCGACCCACCCGACCCACCCTGAATTATTTACATTATTGCCCTGGGGAGGAGGAGGAAGCGCAAAGTTGGAATCCATAGTAGGGTTTAGGACCCCCCCATAAACTGAGCCTGAGGTTGAAAAGTGAACAGGCGCGAGGGGCACCACGAACGAGCACTCTTAGGAACCTAGCCCCGCCTCAGGGGAAGGTAAAGTTGGGGAACGGAGGCTGGAGGGTGTTAAGCATAGGGGGAATAGAAGAAGGGGAAGGTAGTGGGGTCAGGTCAGGACAAGAAAACTAGCTAGAGATGAAGGACCCAGGACAACGTACAAACCCATATAGCGGAATATGGATAGAGGGAACTTGAAACCGATAAAGGTCCTGTCATACAATGTGAGGGGGATGAATACCCCAATTAAAAGGAATAAACTCACGCACCAGGCATGGAGACAGCATGCAGATATAATACTTTACCAGGAAACCCATAATAAAAAGACGGATAAAGCACATGTCAGAGTCAGGGGGGGCCTCTCATATCTACCAGGCCAACACAGGGGAGAAGAGGGCAAAGGTCCTTATAGCTATACAAGATAGACTCATCGCCCAAGTGCAGACCTCCATGGCAGATGGGGGAGGGCGCTACCTCTTCCTTAATTTAAGCATAAGAAACAAGCAGCTTACCTTAGCCTCAATCTATGCAACCAATACGGGACAAGATGGTTTCCTGAGAAAGAGTATTAGGGCGCTGGAGGGATTCGCTACTAGGAAATAATATTGCAGGGGATTTCAATTTGGCGTGGGACCCCCAGCAGGACAGAAACTCTGAAATGCAAGCAGGGGCATCCGCCCCCTCGAAGATACTGCAGAAAGCTTTCAAAACTCTAGCGCTCTGGGATTTATGGTGCGAGAAGAAGGGAGAAACGCTAGGATTCACCCACTTTTCACATCTCCACAACTCCCAATCCAGAATCGATTATGTTTGGGCATCTACGGGACTAGTTGGGAAAGTGTCAGATATAGAAATAGGTCCAATATCCCTCTCAGACCATTCCACAATAGTGGCGTCATTCAACATTGGCGGGTCAGGAAAGGAGTCTGGTCATGTAGATTCCCAGTAGATATCCTCCACGACAATATGTAAGTGGAAACAATAAAAGGGAAGAGAGAGCAGTACTTTTCTGAAAATCATACAGGAACTACCCCCTGGTGTAAATTATGGGACGCCTTTAAGGCGGTACTAAGAGGAAACCTGATAGCAATGAAAGTGAAAATAGGGACAACCAAAGAAGAAAGTGGGAAGAAGAATTGGAGGGGAAACTAAAAGGAGCGCAGAATGAACTGGCAAATAATCCCTGTAAAAAGTGAAACTTGCCCTGAGGCACATACAAGGGCAACTGGGTCTGATACAAAATAAGAAAGCAGAATGGGCCCTGTTATGTCTAAAACACAAGTATTACATCAGCACCAATAAAGCGGACAAGCTACTTGCAAGACAACTTAATGAGAAGGGGCATGAGACTACCATATTACACTTAAGAGATAATAATGGCCAGCTGAAAACAACCAACGAGGACTTGGGTGAAATAATGAGAACATACTACCAGACCCTATACCAGTCTGAAGCAAATAGCGAGGACGAACAGAAGGCATACATGAACAACCTCCCCCAGTTTGAGGACACCAGAAAAAGGGTACTGGAGAGAGATATACAAGATGAGGAAGTACATCAGGAGATCAAAAGCCTCACAAAAAACAAAGCGCCGGGCCCAGTCGGTTACCCAGACAGTTTTTACAAAAAGTACAGGGAACTGCTCACCCCGAAACTGACAAAGCTGTATAACAGTTTTAGGTCTGAAGGGAACATCACAGACTCCATGAATGAGGCGAAATTGATTGTCTTCCGCAAACCAAGAAAAGACCCATCACTGCCAGGCTCTTACCGTCCAATAGCTCTAATCAACCTGGACGATAATATCTATATGAAAATCCCAGAGGGTATGCCACCTTATCAAAAAAACAGAACTCACCTGCACTCCAGCCGATCTAGTGTCACTGGATGCAGAGAAAGCATTCAATAGAGTGGAATGGACTCAACTATTCCACACTTTGGAAGGAATGGGATTTGGCCCACACTTTACGTGAATGATCAAGGCAAATTACAAAACCCCCTAGCTGCGAATCTAAGTCAACAACGCCCTATCAAGGAAAGTACCGCTGACCAGAGGCACAAAACAGGGCTGCCCTTTATCTCCCCTGCTGTATGCATTATTTCTGGAACCTTTTCTGATTCAGTTCCGAGATGCACGCCAAGTGAGGGGCACAAAGATGGGAGGGGAAGAGCATACAACTATGGCCTTCGCGGACGACATGTTGATAGCACTCACAACTCCAGATCTGTCCCTCCCAGCGCTTCTACAAGAACTAGGCCAATTCGGAGCCATCTGCTGTCTAAAGATCAACAAGCAAAAGTCGGAAATTCAGAACCTGACTGAAGACCCAACAACAATTGACAAGCTGGCCTGTGCTACTCAATTGAATAACGCTGCAAATGGTATCCAGTATTTAGGAATTACGCTAACACCCACGATTGGACAGATATACAATGGAAATTTCCAAGCTTATTAGTGAAATTGAAGTCCGACATAGAGAAATTGAACCCCCTCAACATATCCTGGTGGGGAAGGATGACAGCCATAAAAATTACGGTTCTACCAAAGCTCCTGTGCTATTTCCAAACACTCTCAGTAAAGGTACAGTGATCGTTCTTCAGGGCCCTGAACAAGCTGGTGACAACCTTCATCTGGCAGCGCAAACCACCCAGATTGGCTATGACAACCTTAACAGCACAAAAAGACCAGGGGGGGGGGGGGCTAGCCCTTCCACACTTTTGAAAGTACTATGAAGCAGCGCAATTGAGAGTCACAAAAGAATGGGTGACTCAGTCCCCGCAACACACATTGACAAGACAGGATCGTCCAGAAACGGGATCCCCCTCTCCAACTTGCTATGGTTGCCTAAACACCATAGACATCCGAACATCAAAATAAGTGAGGTAATGGGCGTGGGGACAGAGACTTGGGATGAGGCAATGTAAAGGGGTACTCTAACGACATTCCCGTCTCTATTTACCCCGCTGTTCGGGAACACAAATTTCCACCCAAACTAGACCAGAGATCATACCAGAGCTGGTCACAAGCAGGATGCACAAAATTAAAAGACATGTACATGGGCCAAGAAGTCATGACTTATCAGGAATGGAGACAAAACGTGGGGATAAAAGCAACAAAAGAATTCAAACATACTCAACTTAAACATTGGATCTCCCCCGCCCACAAAGAAGCGACCACCCAACAACTAACTCCATTCGAACTTTATATGATGACAGACCCAGGCTCCAGGAGAATAGTCTCTAGTCTTTACAATTGATGAATGACCATGAAGATATGGGAGAAATCATTTGGAATGACCATAACAAGACACCAATGGGTCCATGTGTGGAACAAAATCCCAAAGCTAACACGCTCCATTCAAATGAGAGAGATGTGGCAAAAAATCTTGGTGCAATGACACTATACAACAAAAAGACTCAACACAATGTACCCAATCACTAGTGACAGATGCTGGAGAGGATGCCCCGTGAAAGGAGATTGGAGACACATTTGGTGGGACCGCACGATCCCCCAACCATTTTGGGGAGAAATAAAAACTCAGATAGGTAGAATGATGCTACGGCCAGAAGACATACAGGAGAAGGTGTGGGTGGTGGGACTGTGGGACCCGAGCCAAAGGAACTACTCAAAAGCGCAGCAGAGGGGGCTGAAGACATTGGTCATAGCAGCATGGCTGATGATAGCACAGAAATGAAATCAGAAGAGCACACCCACGATATTCGACTGGCTTCAAAAAGTGTGGAGACTGGTAGCGCTGGAATAGATGACATACAGACTACAAGGAACCCCAGAGGCTTTCCGAATGGACTGGGGCAGTGTCCTGACATATCTACAAAGCGACTACATGCTCCACTGGTGCCTGCACAACATACAAATTTTAGACATTCTGTAAAAAAGAACAAATAACTCGTCCTGAAACAAGAATGACACGGAGACCACCACCTGAGGGGGGGAGTTAGGAGTGGGAAATATTGAATATGTTAATGTTCTGTGCAAAATACCTATAAAACCATGTCTAACCCTAGATCAAGCTTTGATTGACATTGGCAGAACAGTCTTTAAAAAAGGTATGAGTTACGTAGAACTTTCAAGTCTGTGTACACTCACTGGTCTCTTCCTAGTTAACTTTAATGCAAACAAAGTCAACACTGACATTCCTTGCATCCTGTAATACAACAGGCTACATGCTCTATACACCCCACCTACATATGTACCGTGTATCTCCAAAAAGGAAACCGTTAAAAAGAGAACTAATGCAAACAAAATCTACAACAGATCTCCCAACAATACCACTGTAAAAACAACGACCAACTCTTTTGCATCAAAATATAAAACCACAAACCTTTCTAGTACAAAGTCAACTGCACGTCCATCAGAAAACAGAGACATAGAGAACTCTGCAGGCCCATCAAACCATCCCCAAATAGAACTCTCTGATCTATTTAAATTCTGCAACACAACTGGAGTAAATTAATCTGCTAATGTAACAATCAATCTTCTTTTTCAATTGCCACCATGTATTCACAACATTTACTTAAACGGCTCAGACCAGTTGTATTTGCAAATGATCATCTTTCATAGAAATGACACAAATAATCCTGACAACACTTGCAGTGACTCAGGTATAAGGCAAGAATTGGACTACCGTACAGGAATGGTAAAATTGGCCATAAAATGCAGGAAGATTGACAAGAATTCCTAATGTACTTACTACAAGTACTAGCAACCAAAAACATCCCTATAAATGACATCTTCTAGATCTCATACACATGGAAATATGCATGCACTCTCTGCATCGATGTTTCACAAGCTCACATACCTAATGAACGATTTGCATATGTATCCATACCAAATTGCGAATCCATTCCATTTCACAAACTTCTGCAGTGAGCAATTCATGGCATATGATACCATCTTTGCAATTCAGACAGTCGCTCCACCATACAAATGAGCTCACTTAGCCAATATGTCATACTAATGATTCTAAGGTACAATGCAAATGGTTCCAAAAATAAGTGTAAACTTACAGGCTTCACACACAGCCAAGTATCCTTTGGAAAGAAAACCTTCACAACAGTAGGTATAATATAAAACACTGGTGCCCCAACCACTTCAGGACACTATACTGCATAGGTCAAAAGAAGAAGTGTTTGGTTTGAATGTAACAACACCTCTGCTACTCAGACAATTAGGTTGCCAGCAAATCTAACAAATACCCACTTAATATTCTTTCAACCCTAATTTAGTCACTAAACTGTGCCACAATTAACAGTTGAAATACCCCAACATTTATATAACTACATCCATAATACTACAGTAGTCAATAGTCAATATATTTAGAATATGCCAACAGGTATCTAACTACTTAAAAAATAACCTCCATTGCAAAATACTTCAAATATACCATCACAATTCTAATACAAAAAAACATATTCTAAACTCTAATGTAGTTAGAAGACGCCAACTGGTATCTAACTATGTTAAACATTACTTTAATCACAACGTCCTTCAGACAAACATACCATGACACTTACACTCACATAATTGTAATCAATTTAGTTTAATCCAGTATGAATTTATTTCCCAATGACCCAATGAATATTTAATGTCAGTACACAATGTTGTACCAAACATAGTACTTAGAATGTACTGTTTATGAGGGTCTAAAAAAGTAAATCCATACGTTCAATTGTACACAATTAAAGCTTTTAAACTATTCTGCTTAACAAATCATACTGATTTTTTCGACAGAAAATGAACCAGAAATGTCCACTTCGTAACGCTATGGAACTAAGTAACCATACCAAGTATAATCAAATACATATTCTAAGAACACTATGTTCCATTCTACTTCAATCATAAGTACCATATACAGTTCAATTATATCATTCCAGAATATTACAAACACTGTATCCTCCCACTACATTACCTATAATTTCTTTACACATATTACTACCGTGGTGGTTCTGGCCATACTCCTACTACATTACCTATACTTGCTATACATATATTACTACTGTGGTGGTTGTGGCCAGTGACCAGATTATTGGGATAATACTTGGGCACTGGCCACAACCAACACAATAAAAGTATCCATATAACAAGTATGTACAATACACCTTCAACTAACTCACCTAGAACCCCCAGCCATCCAAATGATGTCTGCAGAGACTAAAAGTGATTGTGGAGTCTGTGGCATCTGCAGATCCTTTGTTCCACATATAGAAACAGCTTCATATCATCTTTCTTCCACTCCTCTACCCTTTCCAAACCCTATTTCACCCACCAAATAACTCTAAACATGATTCCCAAACTGTCCGTTCAAGGTACTGTCTGCAAACCACTGCAGTGTTTGTGGACTGTTACGACACCTGCATACCCTTTTTCTACATACCCAAATAGCCCCATTACATCTTTTTCCCACTCCCTCAAATAACCCAAAATGTGTTTCCCCTACTTTTTCCCCACCGCAATATCCTCTGTCAATCACGACTGTCCGCAGATCCAACATGGCAGGCGTTTCAGAAAATATGACACACCTCATGCTTTCCCCAACTAATCAGTGGGTATGTCTGATGTCCATGGACATCACGTCGCTCTTTAGGCCAATCGGATACCCGCCCGCAGATAAAACAGGGAAGGGAGTCCAACAACTAAACCCAGCTATAACTAATTATTGTTAACTACTTTTTGGCCGTTCTAAAAAAAACTACTGGACAGATTTACACCAAATTTACAAAAGCACGATTTTGGGACCAAGTCGCTGCTCCTGTCACAAATTTGATGGAAATCGGTTGAGCGGTTTGGGCTGGAGGCGTGAGCAAATATATTGTTCCATTGAGTCTATGGGAAACACCACCCATTTTGGGATCCCCCTATAACTTTGCCCCCACTGCACAAAACTTCACCAAACTTCACAGAATCAATCAGACAGTTCCCTATACTTTTTCTGGTGTGGAAAACATTGTTATAAGCAACCCAAAGGTGCTCTTCCAACAATACCATAACTACATGGCCGCTACCACAGGCCGTGTAATATATTCAGTGAAAACATTTTATTGAAGGGACGTTAAGGTTAAGTTGCACTAATAAAAATCTATGAAATTCAGTGAAAAAACTTTGTTAAAGGGAAGTTATGGTTACAAGCAAAAACGGAAAGCCCCAGAAATTCACCAGTTATGGTAAGCTAAGCAACCGTAACTCAAGCCACCACGGTGCACTGCTAATATTAACACCCAGGACATCAAAGATGACATCACAAATGTCATTGATGACATCACTGATGACATCATATATTTGGGCCACTTGTTTTTGTTCACTGACATATCTAGGTTAGTTGTTTTTGTTCACTGACCTTGAGAATTTCATAAATTCAATAGGTGCTATATAGCTAGACAAAACCGTTGTCATGTCTTTTTAAAGTACTTTCCTTAGAGTTTGATCTTATTTCATGGTTCACTTACATGGGGCAATAAGCAGGCCTCAAACACACAATCCATTTGTCTACTTAATGATGAACTCTTATGTTATTGTTATTTTGTAGTGATGTTGTTCCTTTCCTCCTTACCAGAGTTTTCCTGTATCT
Source organism: Ambystoma mexicanum (assembly GCF_040938575.1). NCBI lineage: Eukaryota > Metazoa > Chordata > Amphibia > Caudata > Ambystomatidae > Ambystoma > Ambystoma mexicanum. Next base: position 996,343,335 of record NC_090932.1, read on the forward strand.
GCCTCAGATTTCTATGCATTGGGCCTCTGCATATGTATTGTTTGTAGGAACAAAAGTGTGTATTAAGTCTTCTATTGCTAGCTATTAATTTCAAGTTTAAGATTAATTACGATTTTGATAAGTTGGTATGCATAATTGTACTGGACAATATTACCAGAGTAAAAATACTGTACTTCTATGGTGCATGCTGCACCCATTGCCTATGTGCATGTTTTATTAGATTTCTGGATTAAGAACAACACTCCAATATAATGTTTTGTTTAGAAGAGTACATTTTTTAATATATTAAGTAGTTTATTAGTGGTCTCCCGATCCCCCCTGACATCTTGCATCAAACATAGTACATACAACGGTTTTTAGGGAATTTTCATCAATATTAATTTCTCATGTGATGTCATCTTTGATGTTCTGGGTGTTAGTCTTAGCAGTGCACAGTGGTGGCGCGAGTTATGGCTGCTTAGCTTACCATCACTGACGGATTTCTGTTTTTCTTGGTTTTACTTGTAACCATAACGTCACTTTAACAATGTTTTTTTCAATGAATTTCATAGGTTTTTACCAGACCTCCCTTAATTTTCTACTGGTTCCTAATATCATGCTCACCCCCACTGTAGCAGCTGTGGAGTCTGCGGACAGTATGAATGTCTGCGGACAGCAGGCAGTATCAACACAACCCAGAAGCACAAGGGACCACAGCAGATTATGTACCCTTCAAGCACCCTTAAGATTAATTACGATTTTGATAAGTTGGTATGCATAATTGTACTGGACAATATTACCAGAGTAAAAATACTGTACTTCTATGGTGCATGCTGCACCCATTGCCTATGTGCATGTTTTATTAGATTTCTGGATTAAGAACAACACTCCAATATAATGTTTTGTTTACAGCAGGCAGTATCAACACAACCCAGAAGCACAAGGGACCACAGCAGATTATGTACCCTTCAAGCAACAAAAAAATATACATCAAACAACATTACTTATGTTTACTAAACCCAAATACACCTTTTTGTACAACTCACCCTTTCAAAATGTACACAATTTTTTTTTCATTTAGCATCCAATAATATAGAATACACCAAGTACAAGCCATAACTGTACACCTCATATTATCCGATTAGTACACATCTTCATACAGGCAGGAGCTCATTGCAAAAAAACTCCTACCAAATAGTAAGTACACTGTATTTATTTCTCTATTTACTATCATTCATTATATAAACATTTGTCATAAGCAAATATCACAGTTTCTTATTTTGACATGGCAAGCACTCTTGAGCAGTTCGAAAATTACTTCCCCAAAGAAAAAATGAGTGATGAGGAAATCTCTAATGGTAAACAATACATATTTCAATATAAACAAATAATGTAATTTATAAACAGCTCATTGAAATAATGTCTTCTTTTCTTATAGTACGTACTTTACTAGAAGAAAAAACACCACAAATTAATTATGGAGAATTCCAACAATCAGAAAGGCAATCCCAATCCCCAACTGTACTCAATGAAATCATGATCTTGTCTGCAAATTTGGATGAATTTAGCAAATACTTTAAAGAACTTCTAACTTATGTTAAATATCATGATATTAGAAATGTTGATTATCACTGTCCTACTTGTACCTGTCTCCCTTGCCGCTTGTAATCACCCCAGTGAAATTCACAAAATATAAATGAAAGATTGTTGATGAAACTTCCATCCTTCCCATGACTATGACTTTATAGAAATTCCAATTTCTCCCATTTATGTTTCCGATTCCGATACCTCATCACTTTCATAAAATGTATTTTTTATACAATAAATGTCTTGTATATTATTCTGTGATGAATTCTGTTTTTTTTCTTCAAACACACCATTTAATAGTCCGCAGATTACACAACTGTTCAGGGGTCCATTAATGAAATAGGGTGTCCATGGACATCCCGGCATGTGCGGACATGCCCGGTCTCGAATTATGCACTTTTAATTAGTCTGTGGACAGTGCGCCCATCTGCAGAGATCCATGCACATGCGCCCTGCGTCTCCCACTCAGTGGGGTCCATGGATACCCTCCACATACCTCCCTGGACGTCATCATGTAACTGCACCCGTGCTGCATAATGACGTATCAGCAGACAGAGTCTGTCACCGTGGACAATTTGAAACTGCATTTCCTGCCAATCTATGAGGTTTCAAGTTGAAAGTGTAACCGTACAGAGTGCCCAGACCCATTCTTAGTTGATCTGTCAACATTTTACAACTTTCCAAGGCCAATTTTTGGCTCAGTAGTCTACACGCAGCCGCAAGGCGCTAGGTCCGCGGACGGTTTCCCTAAAGGAGACCACCCATTACTTTTAGTCTTTCCCAATGTGGCTATCCAGGAGAGAGCACGAGTAGAGCACCTGCTTTGCGGACCACTTACAACCTGCTTCACTGGAATCTGTCATGGCCATCCCTCCGAAATACCTAACTAACAAATGTTCTACTGAACTTACATATTTTTTCTAACTTTCACTGCTTCACATTTTTTTTCTGTTTTTGCTTTTTATTTACTACAACTACTAAAAAATACTTAATTACATATTTCACGTGTTCACAAAACTGTTTCAATGCATTTTGGATATTTAAAAGAAAAATCTGATTTCTGACAGCAGTCAAAAACAATCTATCTCCTCGAAAAATATTCACAATATCAAACTTGATATTTTCATTGTGAAAAGAGGTCACTCCAACATCCTGCAATAAAGCACATACACCTTTTTTTACACTGCACCTTGGTTTCTCGATTTGTGGACAATCTCTGAATGTGGAAACAGTTCCATTAACTTTGTAAATGTATCCTTCATGGCAAACTGTAAGGAAATTCGGGTGACATAGCCCAAACTCTTGCCTTGACAGGGAAGGTCAATGATATCCAGATGCTTCAAAGTAACAATATTCTCACAAAATGGCAGAACGTCCACCCACATCATTCCTCAAATGTTTTACCAGGAAACTTCAAATTCTTGAAACTGAATATTCACAGGTAATTCACACTGCTCACAGTACATCTTCAACCAATGGATCCAAGAATTGCCCCCCATTCACACACTCTGCTTCGTCAAAGCCATAGCCATAGCCATCTTCACTGCATCTTCACTGCACACAACAAAGATAACTCTTGCTACCCTGTCTTCCTGCACACCACAACCACCAAACCTGATTGGCTCATCACTGAATCCCTGGACGTTCGTGACTGCCTGTGATCTCCACAGTCCCCTTTCCATGCTTGGCATCCTTAAAAGACCCGGATGACACATGGGGTCTGCCGTCTACCGCCTTGTCCGCAGACGGCTTGGCCAATTAAAAGGGGTGGGGAAGTTTAAACTCAATGTAACTCATTTATTCTGGAATGGTGGCTCTTCAAAGAGCCATTTCTTTTGGTTTGTTTAAAGACGCACCTTTATTTCCTTGTGTTGCTTTTATGTACTATAGTAACACATGCTAAACTGTACCCGTGGGTTTTTTATAGCTTCTACAAAAACTGCTTCACATTTATTTTTTTTTCTCATTTCTATATCCTACACCTACTAACAAATGCTTTACTGAACACTCCACGTTTTATCTTATAGCTTGTTCACACACACTTTTTCAATGCATTTTGAACATTCAAAAGAAAAATCTGATTGCCAACATCAGTCAACATCATTAAAATGCACTCCATCGCCTCAAAAAGAATGTACGCCTTCCGACATGATATTTTAATTGTCAAAAGATGCCATTCCTAAGCCATATAGAAAAGTAGATACACCTTTATTGACATGCTGCCTTGGTCCATTTGTGGAGAAAACAAGTTTGGATGTCTTCATATTTGGCTTTGATTAATTAGATCCTGTTATTACAGCCAACATTTTAGAACAGTATACGATTCACCCACTACACTCCAAAGACCACATAGAAGATGCATTAGAAACATATCAAATGCGTCAAGCCAAAGGATCCCCAATGAGCATATGGGAGAAAAGTGTAGAAGCACATGCTTTTCCTCTACTCTTTCCTCCAGAAAAAGGAGGAAGATATGATGAAAGATCCACACAAATTTCTGTATTAGAATATCACTCTTTAAAAATGTATTTTGAAGAACCCAGATTCAGACAAAATGTCACATACATTTTCCACCTCCTCTTCAAAAGTCAACTAGAAACTCTATGTTATGGAGTTGCCCACACATTAAAAACAGGTTCTAACTTTTTAACATGTTCGCTACCCAACTGTTTCAAAAGATAAAAGACAGAGATGAAGTTTTGCGGTCAAGTATCACAAATCTCTTGGCAAATGTGTGGTACAAAAGAACACTGGTTCCGACATCATGCTGATGTACGTTATATCCCCAGGAACACAGCCCCCCCCATATGCTTTGTAACTTTAAGTTGTGCAGAATATGTTTTGTACGACTTGCACAACTTCTTATGCACTGCAAACCAAAATAAAGAGGGAATAGATATAAAAAAACTAGAAGACCTCTGTTCTCTTGACCCTGTCAATGTATCAAGGTACTGTCACTACTGCTTCATTGCCATGCTGCATGTCATCTGCAATAAAACTATCCCTCCACTTGGAGAAGTGGACCGCCTCTTTTGGAGAAAAGAATATCAATCCAGAGGAGGACCACACATGCTTTTGTGGATAAAGTATGCTCCCAAATTTGGCCATCACAGTGTTATGATGCATTCAAAAATGCATTACCTGTGACATCCCTTCAGAAACCACACATAGTGACCTACGTACACAAAAACACAAACCTTATGGTTCCCAAAACATAAGTGTGGCAAATACTGCCAATGCTGATATAAAAACAAAGGTAAATAATATACCAAATGTTGATTTGGCTTCCCTAGAACAGTTTGCAAAACAGCTTGATGTCTTCTGTTAAAAACAGCGTAAAAGTCAAATCCCCTAAAAACACATGCAACATTAAAAGGGACCAAGCATCCAAGTACATCAATGATTACAATGCAATCCTGTCTCGGGAGCATAGCACAGATGCAACATGATCGCCTTGGAGGCAAGAGGACGCAGAGAAATGCAGGTTTGATCCCCGGGTACGTGCTTAGAAACCTCTGGGTATTAAGTGTGTTATAAATAACCTATCATCATCAATCATTGCACTCTTGTGGAATGCAAATATAGACATGCAACACAATGTAGACAATTCCACTGTAGTTCCACTGCAGTTGCAATATATGTCACAGCCTATCTCACCAAAGCTGAGAAAACAGAACTAAAAGAGCTCTAGGATGACATATCAACTGACTAAGCACACTCACAAAAATTTTACAGGTTCGGTATAATAATGCTCTCTCATAGAGAATGCGGGTGCTACAAAGCTACAGACCATTTAACAGGTCCACCCTTATATGGGAAATCTGAAGAATTCTTCTGGCTAACCCTTGCTCCAGCTTCATCACAAAAAAGAGTATAGAATCCTACCAAACGATAGAAACAATTACCGCAAATATTCCCAATAGAAAGGACATTTTAAAAAAAAACTATTTAATTAACAAGTCCTACCCAAATAGAAATATTGCTTTGGAAAACATGTGCCTGTATGACATAACCCAAATCTACTCATACACAAACAATGTCAAACCAGATGAGAAAACTGGCAAATATGCAGTGTCTACTTGTAAAGGAAGCCTAGTAAAACTTACCAAACCCAGCCTAATTAATCATACAAAGTTATCATTAAATCTCCACAACTTGGAGAACTGTATTGCATGGCTCTACTACAAGGTTTTAAAACTCGGAGAAAAGAAAACGAATTATGAGGTGACCATGACTAATTTGAAGCTGCATTCAATGCAAATGAATGCAGCATAATGTCAACTTTAAACAAAAGAAACTAATGTTGGACAAAAAAAGCCAACAAGCGGAAGACATTGAAGTTGCACTAGTTAAAGACACTCCTGAAGGTAGACAACCTTCTCTTACAGGAAGCCAAGAACCACTTGGAGAACCACTCATTCTAAAGTAAGCAGAAATATCCATGACTGGGGTACAAAATACCATGTACCAATCTAAACAATCTAAAGAAGACTTGTCCGTACTGAAATCATAGCTACATGATGAACAGCTCACCATTCATCTAGAAGTCACTGAAGCAATTGAACATGGTTTTAAACATTAAACATGACACTAAATGTACCTGTAAAAATGATACGGCCTGATCCTGTATGTATACAGGGAAACTGGTTCCGGCAAAACATTCTATATTAAAATAATCAGAACATTTCTATAAGACTTTTAAGAAAAAACTTTTCAGCTGTTGTAACAGCCCCCACAAGGGTAGCTGCTTACCACAACGACAGTAGAACACCAAAACAAATTAGAATATTACAGAATATAATCAGAAGGTGTTACAGAAGTACACAGAATTCTGAACCAAATTTTAGTGCCACTGTTAGATGAAGTAAGCATAGTTTCCAACCTCATTTTGGTTTTAATTTATCTCAGAATGCAGGAAGTCCTAAAAAACGACTATTAAGTACTGTTTGGAGGACATCACCTTTTTGTTTTTTAGGAGACCTCCTACAGTTAGCACCAGTAAAAATTCAACCTATTTTCAAAACATTAGACACAAACAATGCCGTAACACACTCAGCGGCATTGGAAATGTAAATCTCTGGTAAAATTTTCACTACAGCGGGCTAACTCAAAACATGCGTCAGTCTGCAGATCTCACCTATGCTAACATTTAAAAAAGCAATAGAACTGGTCTTCTTACTAAAGATGCAAAATCCATCTATAAAAATTAGATTAATCCATCAGCTATATGGGCAAAACACATCTGCCCTTGATTTCAACTAACTCAACAAAATATACAATGCATGTCCTTAATGCCAACTCTTGCATGCTGTAGTCCATACAATGTTGAAAAAAAAAATGCAAACCATACTGCATATCAGCTCCACAGTCAAACTAGAAAGTTCACAACATGACACTCCCTGTGTGTTAACAAGCAACAGCACAACTAAACAGCTTAGAAAAATGTATCTCCAACACAGCTAGTTTAGAAAAAGTATTAACTGTGTCCAAACTGCAGAGTAATTCTAAAATGTAACCTTGATGTGGAACAAGCTTTAGTCAATACAGCAATTGGTACAATTGTTGGCTTCCAAACATATACACATGACAATAACATTCAGTTTGTCAACATCCACTTTGACAAACTTGCAAAGTTAAAAAAATAGGCCGCACAATAGCACGTTTCCTTCTTTTCAAAGACAAATACGTACACAGAGAACAATTCTCCCTTTTTCTTGCATATGCTGTCACTATTCACAAATCACAAGATCTACCCCTAGGACGCACATTGATTGACATTGGCAGCACAGTCTTCAAAGAAGGTATGAGTTACGTAGCACTTTCCCATCTATGTACACTCTATGGTTTATTCCTAGTTAACTTTGATACAAACAATGTCAACATGTTCATTCCTTGCATCCTAGAATACAACAGGATATGTGCACTGTACACCTCCATCTAGGTATGTACCATGTACCTAAAAATAAAACCTTTAAAAATAAAACTAATACAAACAGAGCCTATAACTGATCTCCCTGCAATACCGCTGAAAAGACAAAGAACAACTGCTGCTCCATCAAATAGTACAACCATAAAACTCTCTAGTCCAAAAACAACCGACGTCCATCAGAACTGCCAGCCCATCAAAGGATGCAGAGGCACAACTCTCTGGTCCATTTAAATTCTGCAACACAACTAGAGTAAATTGCTTTGCAAATGTATTAATCAGTCTTCTCTTCCAATTGCCACCAATTGTTCACAGCATTGACTTAAACAGCTTGGACCAGTTGTGTTTGCAAATGCTCATCCTTCATAGAAATGGCACTAATAATCTATACAGCTCTTACAGTGTCTCAGGTATAAAACACAAATTGAACTACTGTGCAGGAGAGGTAAAATTCATGATAAAGACACAGGAAGATCCACAAGAATTCTTAATGTACAAGTACTAGAAACCAAAAACATCCCTATAAATGAAATATTCCAGATTTCATACACGTGGAATATAGATGCACTCTCTGCAACCATGTTTCACAAGAGTATATCCCTAATGAACGATTTGTGTATGTCTCGGGAGGATAGCTCCCGAGCAACTTGTTCGCCTTTGAAACAAGAAGACACGGAGCACCACCGGTTCGATACCTGGGTCCGCACTTAGAAACATCTGGGTATTAAGCGCATTATAAATAACCTATCATATCATATGATATGCACCTTCTCGGTCATCCGACCCATGAAGCGCGTGTCAGCTGAGGCTTTCGCTGCCACCTTCTCGCCCCCTCCTCCCCCCTCGGCTGACTCCCACCCCGACACAGCCCTCTCCATGCTCTATTCCTCTATATCTGATACTCTCGACATCCTTGCCCCCGTCATGAGAATCCGCCTGAAGCCCAAAGCCAAATGTAATTCTTGGTACGACTCGGATCTCGTCACCCTAAAACGCAAGTGCAGGGTGGCAGAGAGGAAATGGCGTGCTTCATGTTCATCCTCTGACAAACTGGCCTGCCGCCTGCTCCAAAGGCAATACCGGCTCTCCGTTCTCACTAAGAAGAGAGCCCTTATCCAAGCCCGCATCTCTGAGGCATCAAACAACTCGGCCGAACTCTTTAAAATCTGCAAGGAGCTGGCCAACCCTGCTGCAGTCTCTACCTCTCCTGTCCCCTCACAGGCCCTCTGCACTGCACTGGCCTCGCACTTCATCTCAAAAACTCAGGACATCCTGTCCTCACTCTCCTCCCCTCTCCTCCCTCCCTCTCTTCCTGGCTCTTCCTCTTGCTCTCTTGCAGCCGCCCCTCCGCCCTCCTTCTCTTCATTTCCACCTTTTTCTGCTGACGAGGTTTCCAGACAAGTCCGATCTATGAAAGCCTCGTCTAAACAGGTTCACCCCTGTTCCTCCAAAACCATCAAGGACCACATCGTCTCCCTGGCTCCTGCCCTGGCTGACTTTTGCAACCACTCATTCGCCTCTGGAGTCTTCCCATCCCCCCTCAAGCACTCCCTTGTGCACCCCCTCCTCAAGAAACCCTCTTCCGACCCCTCCTGCCCGGCCAACTATCGCCCAATCTCCATTACTCCCTTCCTGGGCAAGCTCCTGGAGAAACTGGCCATCTCCCAGCTTAACCTCCATGCTGAATCTGTGGGTAATCTTCATGACCATCAATCCGGCTTCAGAGCGGCCAGAAGCACGGAAACTGCTCTCCTGAACATCCGTGAGGACCTGCTCCTGAACCTCGATTCCAACACTCCCTGTGTTCTCATTCTGCTCGATCTCTCCTCTGCCTTTGACACTGTCAACCATGCCATCCTGCTCAACCGTCTCCGTGATAACCTGGGTATCACTGGTCAGGCTCTGGCATGGCTGACCTCTTTCCTCTCTGGTCGACCCTCCCAGGTCCAAATGGGCTCCTTCCTCTCTGACATCTTTTTCTCCACCTGTGGTGTCCCCCAGGGATCCAACCTCTCTCCCTGGCTTTTCAACCAGTATCTGGCACTCCTTGCCCACCGCATCGCCGCCCTCTGCCCCCACTTCCAGTGCTATGCGGACGATACCCAGCTCATTTTCAGGCTACCCTCGGCCTCCTCCTCTCCTTCCCTCATCTCCGACTGTCTGTCTGCTATCCAGGAATGGTGTGCCGCCAATGACCTCTGCCTTAACGCCAGTAAGACTGAGATTCTACTCATCGGCGCACCCACTCCCTCCTTCCCTGCAGCTCTCTGGCCGGCCTCCCTTGGCCCCCTTCCTGCCCCTACATGCAAGGCTAAAAACCTCGGGGTCATCTTCGACTCCACACTCTCCTTCTCTCCTCATATATCTGATGTCTCTAAGAAATCACACTACCAGCTGCACCTCCTCAGAGGTATTCTTCCCTTCCTCTCCTTCCCCCAGAAGCTCACTGTCTCCCGAGCCCTGGTTCTCTCAAGGCTGGACTACTGTAACAGCCTCTATCTTAATCTCCCTGCCTCCACTCTCCGCCCTCTGCAACTTATCCAGAACAGAACTGCGAGACTTGTCCTTGGCCTCAAGCCCAGGGACCGTATCTCTCCAGGACTGAAATCTCTTCACTGGCTCCCAGTGGCTGCGAGGATTAAGTTCAAAACCCTCTGCATTGTCCACAAGGCCTTCTGGGGCTTGGGGCCTAAATACCTTCAACTCTCTCTTCCTAAATATCTTCCTTCACGAGCCCTTCGCTCATCCATCTCTAACTCCCTCATGGTCAGCCACTTCTCGAAGCAACGCGCTGGGGGTAGATCTCTCTCCGCAGCAGGGGCCTCCCTCTGGAACAGCCTGCCTGCCTCCCTGAAACTTGAGGAGAACCATCTCCGGTTCCGGAAGCACCTCAAAACCTTCCTCTTCGCTTCTGCCTTCTCTCTCCCTCTCCCCTGCTAAACCTGCTTAACTCCCCACTGAATTCTGCACTTAACCTGCATCTGGGCCACTCTCAGCGACCTCGGTCCAGGGCCCAGCCACTCTCCACTTGCACTGCCCCCCTGGCTCCCCCTGCACTGTGGGACTGTCACTGTATCCCTACAGCCCCCTGCCCAGCACTTGCTCTGCACTTACCTCGCACTTGCCACCAGCTGGCCCTTTTTATTTATTATTTATCATTATTATTTCATTACGCCACTTACCTTGTACTGCACTTTTCCCCCCACCTCCTCCCCCTGCACTTTCTCCTTTTTCCCCTTACCTCTGCACTTGCGCGATCTGAATGACACCTGGCCTAGTAGGATCGCTTGTCCGTCTTCCCCTTGTTTCCCTCCCTCCCTGCCTCGTCGCGCCTTGAAACACTTGTGTATAGGCGCGTTACAAATACCTTATCATATCATATCATATCATATCTATGCTAGATTGTGAATCCATTCCATTTCACCAGCTTCTGTAGAATGCAAATCGTGGAATATTATGCCAGGATACAAATAAACTCACATATACTAATGCTTCTAAGGTGCAATGCAGATGGTACCAAAAATAGCGGTAAGCTTGCTAGTTTCACACATGGCAAAGTACCACTTGGAAAGAAAAACCTTCACAATAGTAAGCATACTGTACCACACTACCACACTGGTGCCACAGCCACTTCAGGCCACTATAAAGCATATATCAAAATAAAGAAGTGGTTGGCTTGAATGTAACAACATTTCTGTTATTCCAAAACATAGGTTACCAGCACATCTAACAAATGCCTACTTAATATTCATTCAACCCAAATTTACTCACTAAGGTATTCTACAATACATAGTTAGAATATGCCAATGCATATCTAACTACACAAACATACCCTTAATTACAACACACTTCAAAAACACATCCTATCACACATACACTCACATAATAGATCCATGCTAACTCACACAAGTATTTTGTACATATTTTCCTTGCTTTTCGTTGGATGGCGGTTAGGTCAGACCCTCCTGCTCATTCCCAGCATTTCTGACCTGCTCCAGTGGTTGAGACACACAAATGTGATCACATCCTGTCTTGGAGCTCGCAATCACGCCTTGTGTGCTGTACCAAGGATTCATTTTACTTTTGTGCACATTCAATGCCTGGTGACTACGGGCTTGCATCAAGGACCTGGGCCATGAACAAATGCACACACTGGCAGCACAAGGAGGGAATCATTTCATCTAAACATGGCCACTGCCCTCTTCATCAGCACCATTGAACGCTCGATTTAACTAGTTATATACTGATACTGCCACTGTGGCTTCCACTCTTTTGATACGGGTTACCAGTTCCCCATTTGAATACCCTGATGCTCCACTACGGAGCGTGTTCAAGAATTCTTTAATACAATTGATTTACGTTTGCCTTGAGGACGACCTGTGTGTCGAAACACGTGTCGGCTGTTCCTGTCTCAATTAAAACATCAACAATTTTACACTGTGCCTTACTGTTATGGTGTTAAGCGCATTACCACCTCACACTTTACTTTATCATATCCAGTATTATCCTATTTTGTTTATTCACAAAAAATAAATACATATTCCATAAGCATTATCCTCAGTTTTACTACAATAATAGATACAATATACACTTCAATTATATCATTCCACCATATTACAAATACTGTATACTCCCCCCAACAGTACCTATAATTACTATATATACATATGTGCAGATTCTTTGGGACCACAACCACCACAATAGAATTAAACCATATAACAAGTATGTACAATACACCTTCAAATAACAAGACTCACCTTGAACCCCCCGCCCCAATCCCAATGACGTGCACGGATAGTAAAACGGATGGCAGACTCAAATGCAACTGCACTGCTTTTTAAACCTATAAAAACAGCTCCCTATCAATTTTTTTCCACTCCCCATCCTTTCCAGGCCCTCTTTCGGCCACAAAATAAATAACAACAAATGCAATCTCCGGACCTTTTGCACACTGCACTGTTCACGGACAACAGTGGCTGTCCACGGATCCAGTATGGCAACATTTTCAAAAATGGTGACGCACTTACATTTTTGTGCATCCACTCAGCATGCATATTAGATGTCCGTGGACACCAAGCCCCCCTATGATTGGTCCAAACAAATCATGACCAGACCCAGATATCTTTAACTTTGTTTGACATACATTTTAGGCAATTTTTTTTAAAACTACTCGAAAGATTTACGCCAAATTTGCAAAAGCATGCTTTCAGGAGCAAGCCGCTTCTCCAATCATTGTGTCTATGAGGAATTCAAAAATGTTGGGTCTCCCCTATAACTTTGCTCCTCTTGGACGAAACCACAGCAAACTTTGCAGAATCATTACAAGACGGCCATATACTTTTTTTTCCAATGTTTGGTGAACATTTATCAAATGGCACCAAAGTTATATGCTGGCCAAAATGCGGTCTTTCTATGAGTTTAGCAACTTAACCATAACTACAGGGCCATTGAAATATAATCAAGGAAATAACTTTAGTTGCAGAGACGTTAAGGTGAGAACTTAACGCAACAAAACACCTGAAATTCAGTGAAAGCCACCTTAACTTCACACCCCCTCTTGCGCAGCCTATGACCACTACAATGGTATCACTTGCAACATCATTGGTGACAAACGTCAATATAATACAAAATTGGATACTATTTAAAGATTACATTTACTTTGTACAGTATGTGTTTTATTTTCTTTGTTAACATCTTAATCACTTACAAAAGACACACAGAGGAAATGCACATCTATGTACATGTTTTCAAGCAAATGATGAATTTGAAACTTCATTTCTTTTCTATACATGTACACATCTAGGGGCCGATTCATGGAACAAATGTGCGCCGCAAATCCATGCGCAAGCAGGCGCAAGGGAGCGCAAGCGGGAGAAACGCAGCGCACGCGCACGCGTGCGATTCAAGGAAGACGCTGCCCGTGTTTCCCGCTGTCCGTGCGCCCAATCCAGCCATGGCGCACGCAGGCATACACGGTGTGCGCTACGCGCACAGCAAAAGCGCACATAGCGCGGCGCACACAACTAAAGTGGGCGGAACAGTGGGCATAACACGCGGAATGGGGAACAACGCGTGAAAAAGAAGGCGTAACTGGGGAAGTACTGCAGGGAACTACACGGAACGCCCACACTCACGCTAACAACCCGTATTCATGGATCCGAATACGGGAAACCCGCGCACGGCAAAAGACGCACACAGGCGTCAACGCGTCCGCCACACGAAGGCAGGCGGAAGCCTCCCCGCGAACAGTACAAAAGTGCGCGCAAACAACAAACTCGTATATACAGCTACGATGAATGCCCCATTTGTCGCAGCACTGATCGTGGGACACCGCAGGAGGAGGAGAATAGCCAGGGCACGCATTTGCACACCACAGACAAGCCTTTTTGGGATGCCTGACGACCAGGTCTAGGGCAGGTATAGGTTTCCACCCCACATCATCCTAGACCTGGTAAGGGAGTGGGAAGATGACCTTACATCCCCCACCCTTTGCTCCCAAGCATTGAGCCCCTTGGGTCATTTCAGCGGACTACTGCCATAGTGGGGGGGGGGTCTCACAGGCCACGCAGTCACGCTGCCTACATCAGGTACTGGCAATCATGACAGCGCGCCCCTCAGTCCGCAGGCCCATATACATGCCCAGAACACCCGCAGAAAGGCCGTTGTCTTGGATTTTTTCAGGGTGGCACACTTCCCCAAAGTGCTCGGTGCCATAGATTGCACCCATGTGGCCCTACGTCCACCTAGGGCCACTGAGCACATCTACCGAAACCTCAAGCACTGGCATTCCATCAATGTATAGGTGGTATGTGATGCAAAGGAAATCATCACCTCTGTCTATGCAAACTACCCTGGCTCCACCCATGACAGTTTCATATACAGAATGTCCGCCCTGAGCCGGGCCCTGGAAGCTGGGCAGCATGGCGACACATGGCTCCTAGGTGAGTACAAATGCCCTTGCACATGCATGCAAGTCACACACAGACAAATACCCAAACCCTAATAATCTCAACCATTATCACCTCCCCAGGGGACAGTGCCTACCCTCTGAGCAACCACATGATGACGCCAATCCGGAACACCACCACACCACCCCAGGTAATATACAACGCCGCCCATATTGCAACCAGGGCCATAGTGGAGCGCACAATCGTAGTGCTCAAGTCACGTTTCCACTCCCTTGACCGCTCTGGTGGGCAACTACTCTATGCACCACCAGTAGTGTGCAGGATCATTGTGGCAGCATGTGTCCTGCACAATGTTGCAACACGGCAGGGCGTCCCTGTGGACATGGTGGTGCCCCCACATCCCCAACCACAGGCACAGGCGCTGCCCATGGGAGGGGACTGGGCACGTGGTGAGGAAGCCCGGACCCAGCTTGTGGCCACATTTTTCACCTAAACTCCCACCCCTGCGGAGTGCACACAGGCCTGGCACATACCAGGTGACAATCGATGATGACCAAGAGACAATCAACTGTCACAACCCTACCACCCTGCGATAGTTGCCATGGAAGTGCCACATCGTCTGCATCCCTAGCTACTTAAACACAAGCTATCCTGTGTGACCAAAAGGCACACATATGACATATGACATGATATGGCCTATAAACAAGTATTTCAAGGTGCGATGAGGCAGGGAGGGGGGAACAAGGGAAGACAGAGTAGGGGGAAGGGAAAAGTGCAAGGGGAAGGGGAGGGGGGGTGCAGTACAGGGGAAGTAGACCAAAAAACAAATACATAGGTCAGCTGGTGGCAACTGCAAAGGTAAGTGCAGACAAGTGCTGGGAAGGGGGGGCTATAGGGATAGAGAGACAGTACCGCAGTGCAGGGGTTGCCAAGGAGGCAGTGCAAGTGGAGAGTGGCTGGGCCAGGGACCGAGGTCATTGAGAGTGGCCCAGTTGCAGATCCAGTGCAGTTCCAGTGAAGAATTCCACAAGGGAGAGGCAGTGAGAAAGCAGAAGCAAAGAGGAAGGTCTTGAGGTGCTTCCCGAACCGGAGATGGTTCCCCTCAAGTTCAAGTGAGGCAGGAAGGCTGTTCCAGAGGGAGGGCCCTGCAGCGGAGAGAGATCTACCCCCAGCTAGTTGCTCTGAGAAGCGGATGACCCTGACATGCAAGGTGTGCATCACACACACCTGCAAAACAGGCCATGGCCATCACTGTTATGTCACTCAAACCCTCCCAAACCACAACATGACATGGCAAGCAATACCCATACACCAACACAGTAACAATATGGTACACATTGCCATGTCCAAAATGTACAGTGGCATCAGACAATGATGCCTGACCTGGAATCAGATGAAATGACAGACCAACAACCTCCCACCCAAAATAAGTCATTACCAAATGCATTACAAGAGTTGTAGACGTAACATAACAATAAATGCCTGTCTACATGCACATTGTGCATTGCAAAATCAACACTGCAGCTTCTGTGTGCTATGTCCTACTCCTGCATCACGCTTCTGAGCGCACAGCACAGTGAACAGCCATTGTGTGTGATGCACACACTGAGCATCACATCTAAGCGACAGACCACATCAAAAAGCAAATTAGGAATGTACAGGATCCATAATTGGCCACAGAACATGTGCTGCAGGGACACAGTGGCCACCAGAAGGCAAACAGTGTACACCTGGATATGCAAGGGTGGGAGTACATGTAGTGCATCAGAGTGCAAGTGTGTGGGTCTGCAAGGACATGCACTCAACATATGCATGTGCACTCAAGTGACCATCAGTGTTCTCTACACATCACATGTGAACATTCACCATGTGTACACCCCAGCATGTCAAACCACAACTATCCCCTCGCACCTAAAAGGTAAACACAACACATGAACAGGCATTGATCAGCAGAACACAACATGTACATAGGATACCACCATTACAATGTCAGAGTTCCCATCACACTGCAGGGCAAGGCAAATATCAACAACAACCCCTCCTTCCCTCACAAATGACCATGACCCACTGAACAACTGCACCTGGGTCATGGAGCCTTCAACCCTCAATTCCACCTGGCCACAGGATCACCTTTACCCTTTGTCACCATCTCCCACCTTGTGTGTAAAAAGGTGCCTGCACCCTCAGAATCCACACTCATTTCCAAAATCACAAAATCCAAGGCATAAAAACGAACCAGAACACCCTCCAGTAGATGACTTGACGTAGCAGTACCTCACAAAGGCCAAGTACTACTACAATGATGCAACAACCAAGGTAGCACAGTAAAACAATGTCACAACAGGATGTGAACCATGTGTGGTACATAACATAGGATGATGCACCATGAACGGATGTGTACTGTCACAGGTCCCATGTACAGGCGCCGGAGTGTCACGAAACAACCACCACCACCGTGTCCCGGGTGCCTGCAAGGTCAAACTCACACAGGCCCCTGAGACCCTGGTGGGGAAGGAGGTTCAGGGATATGCAGTCGGGACAGGTGTTGGCACACTGGATAACTGGAATGAGTGGCAGGAGAGGGGAGGAGGAATGACACATGAAAGTGGGGAATGCACGAAAATGTACTACCTGCATGAACACATAAACAATCCAAACAAACTTGGACATCATTGTCATGGCCTTCTGTAGTCCAGGCTTAGGAGTGGTACGAACCAACCACCCCCTCTATAGGGTTTTGGCGCCTGCAAGTTCGGGGCTTACACAGGCATCCGCAACCCCAGCGGGGAAAGAGTGTTAGGGAACGTTGCTTGGATAGGTACGGGAAGCAGGAACACCGGGTAGAAGGTACAGGGTTCAAAATTGCATAGGATTCCGGGTGATTAGGGGGAAAAAAAAATACCAAATTGAATCACACATACATCCATGCATTTGTGCACCCCCCAGCAAGCCTATGCAGAGCAGTTTGAAAGAAAAACAACAAGACACTTAGCTCTGGTTTTGAGTGCTGGCCTCCTGCCTGCACACTCTCAGGTCCGGTTACAGGAGCACTGCAATGCTGCAAAGAGAGCCACAGTCAACAACCTGTATGTGCCAATTACACAAAAACACACCACCAAACATGCCCCATAGCAACAAACTACTCTACAAACAGACAATCTGGTGTAGATGCTTCGTACCCATATATAACATTACCCCTGTGACAGGTCATACACAGTCAATGCAGTAAGTCAGCCGCCGGTAGGTGCGTGGCAAATGGAACACCAATGTGTCACAATTCACACAACATGCAATGTTCCCTGGGTAAGCAGACAGACCCATATAGCAAGCCATGACTTCAGAGCAAGTTGCGTACCACCATGACCGAAACAAAGTTGGCAGTGCATTTATCATAAAGTACATGGAAATGAAATGCATTGCACCTGAGTATGTCCCTTGCTGTATGTCCCTGTGAGCTGCCCCTTTCCATGTCTCGGAAGGCTACATGGTTGATACAAGTGCCTCAATGGACCTTGGTGTACCGGAGGGTATGTGCCACTGCCCCTGCAGGTGTCCCAGACAACCTTACAATCAACAGCCATCAGTCCACCAACACATCTGAGCTGCATTGTGTGCTTCAACACCAATATTCGTCCAAGCTCAACCTCAGTGCTGTGACTAAGCCTGCATGTGCAACTCGCCTGGTGCAAGCTTTGCTGTGTTGTGACCTTGCCTGGAGTTCCTTGGAACACGTCAGCAGTTCTAGGATGTAGGTCTGCAATCCCTGTGCCTCTGCTTGTGCACACATGTGCATATGGGCACCAACAAACGTGTCCAGAATTCCGTCGTCCAATGGGCCATGTCTGCTGGCAAAGGTGCGCTGGAGGCTCATCCCCCTGCAGAAAGGGCATGAAACACATGATTAATGCTTCAAAGTCATCTGTGTGTGTCTCTTCAGGCATCTCATTACTTGACCATGTCAGAGAGTCACATCATAAATCACAACATCAGTCCGTCTTTCACATCCAAAGTGTGGAACACTATCTACAGCATGAATTGCAACAAGCACATGTACAGTAAAGATAAGAAACATACTACACAATGCATAGCAATTAATGTACACATTAATCATGAAACACCCCATCTAGCAAAAGCTGAACAGTGGACAATAACACCAAAATCATCCCCACTAGGGGTGTAAACACAAGTCACACAGCACCAGACATGCCACAGATATGACAGTCCAAAGCCCTTGTGTAAACGTTTGTGACACTGAACCATCCTTGCGAGCCCATGGATGAGGGAGGCACGAGTGGCATATGTGAGTCAAGGACCCCAAGCAGCAAACACATGCACAAGACAAGCCTGAAGGGCCCAGCTGGAACAGACAGTGGATGCCTTCAAAAGCCACAAAGCACCGCACCGTCACATGAAAGCACAATGGACAAGCAATTTTAAAGTATATTAACTATTACCTAATTACACTAACTATGGAAAACCTACATTACCTAATTAAACTAACTATCAAACAGAAACTTAACTAACTAAACTAAAAGAAAAATCAAAAATGGCCACATACGACCCGGGGGGGGAGGGAAGGCACCCAGGAGGGGGGAGGTACAGGGTGCTGCTCAACATCCACATGCGCTGATGCTGAGCCAAAAAAATAAACCTCCATGGGCTCAACGCCTGCACAGCCCGATCTATGTGGGAGATAGATGGTCGTCCGAGTCTGGCTCATCCTGTAAAGGAGAACGTGGCACAGTAGCCTGGCCACGCCTAGCCGCAGCTTGCCCCTCGTCGGCAGCAAGTCTGCCGGACGGGTGAGCCTGGTTCTGGCGATGTAACGTAGGTCTGCATGCAGAACCTCACGTGATACACGTGCTTCCTCTTGCAAGGTAGCACGTGTAACAACGAGTTTGTCCTGCAAGGCCTGGCTGGACAACCGCTGCACCTTCCGGCAAGCCTGTAGCTCAGCCGAGATGGTACGCTCAAGCTGTGCAAACCTCTCCTCTGCCTGCTGCCTCTGGTACATCATAAGGACACCCAGAGTGGATCTGAGGGAAGCATACTCCTCCCTCAGGGCATCCATGAGCGCCTCTGCGTGAGCAGCAATTGCTTGACGCAGAGACGACATTTCAACCTGGCGTGCCCTGTCTGAGGCCGCCATGCCCAGCCTGAGGCGAGCGGGCCATGGACCGTGCCGCCTGCTGCTGGAGAAGCACCTGCCTAGCAGGGGGGAGCACAGATCGGGCCACATGCTCCATGCTCTCAGCGATGTTCTCCATTGCTGTCCCCTGCCGTTCTGAATTGGCAGTCATGTCTTGGTCCCACTCAGTATACTGCGGTTGCACGCGGCGACCGCGTTGCCGGGCTTGACCCCTGCGGGACCCAAAGACCGGGGGTCCTCGCTGTGTTGGCACCGCCCGCGGCTGCACGACTGCCTGCCCCCGTTGAAGTGATGTCCCAGGCACATCAGTGACTGGTGTGGAGGGTGACCCTGCGTCCCGATCCACCACGGGCGGAGGAACCAAGATTGTCTGATCCCTCAGTGCAGGTGTCGCAGACAGAGGAGTGTCCACATCAGAATCACTCACCCCTGACACATGGACTTGATGCTCATCCAACTCAACATGGACGTCAGAGTCGTCATCAAGGCTGGACTCATAGGCAGCCAGAGACAAGATGTACTGTAGCACTTGGGGGTTTTCGTGGCCTACCACCCCACGACCCCCACTAGTGCCGGGTTGATGTAGTGGTAACAACCCTGTGTCTGGCATGACAACACCATCCTCCGCCTCCATTGCGTCATCACCTGAAAAATAGAGAGAAAAAAGGTCACTACACATGTCAGAAGCATACAACACACACACACACCGACAGCAAACGCATCAGGCAGACATGTGACACACAACATATAACCTGGCATGCATGCTGGGTCAACTTTGAATTGCTTCTGTGATCAGCCATGTTGAAATGTGGCAGTTTCCATGGAAGTGGGTCTATGCAGTGCAGAAAATGTGTACGCCACTCACTACCTACATGTACAAGGACTCCATGGTGTGTGCCGGGAAATGTGAAGGCAGTGCAATTTCAAATTCAGACATCACGTGCATTGTGCATTCAATATGTACCATATCTAGAAGCCAAGCACCCCTCCACCCCAGTACCAAAGCAGGGATGCCTAGCATGGTATCAAAAGGCTGACCATACACCTGTGTATTGACAGGCATTGTTGACTGGCATCAACAGCTTAATGTGAATCAAGTGACAACACTGCAAATGATGCTGGGACAGTAAGCAGGACACATGATGAAAACTCTGGATTCCGCCCATGTGTGAAGAAGACACAACAACAGTTGGACAGAGTCATTGGCCATTGAAAAGGCTGAGGCCTGTGAGCCACACAGATTGTCAGACCCTAAAGATGTGTGCAACGCAGGACTGAGCCACAGTTGACATGGGAAGGCTGATGAGATGGCAGGCAATGTATGTAACCAAGGACTTGTATTACAGTGATCATCCAGTCAAGGACACATAGGGGCATGCGTGCAATGCACATGGAGCATGAATGGGCACTCATGTCCCTGCGGGACATCTGACCTATGCACAGTACAAGTGCGATACCCTGCATCAAGTTCTAGGCTGTACCACACGGCATATGTTTGGCAGATTCTACGCTGGAAGTTAGCATATACACAGGACGCATGAACAAGAAAGTACACATTGGCAAGATTGAAGAACACCAGTGCAAAGGTGGAACTGGGGTGCAGAGTGGCAGAGGAGGGGCAAGGGAGCATGCCTACATGGAGTCCCCGCATGCAGGCAGAGGAGACATGCATGACGGAAGCATTGCATTACTTACACATCAGAACCATGTACACGTCACATGTAGCAGCAATCATGCACAACACATCCCACAAGTGAAACACACACATCCTCAACAAACATAAATTAACACTCACTGGACTGGGCATCAAAGTCCAGCATCTCTCCCACTCCTTCGACCAATTCAGGTGGTATGAACTCCGCAACGAGTGCCTCATGCGGAGTGAGCTCTTCCTCATCTGGTGCAGGCCCACCGCCAGTCACCAGAGTCAAGTTGTAATTAGAGGCACGCTTAGCCTTAGTGCTGCGTTTGATGTCATTGCAACGCTTTTTGCACTCTTGCGCCGTGCGCACCTCATGGCCGAATGAACTGACATGTTCCGCAACATGCTCCCAGTGGGTGTCACGTTGAGCAGCCGTAGTCTGACTATTGGCACCCACTAGCATGTCACGGCTGTGGCCCCGCACGTAGTCCACGAGGAAGTCCAGTTCCTGCCTACAGAAAGGCTTCTTCCTCAACGTGCAGGAGGTCGTGGCTGTGTGTGGGGTCCCAGCCTGTGCTGCAGGTACAACCTTCCTCCTCTTGGACTGTGGCGCAGACCCTGGACCAGTATGGCCAGTGGGTTCGGTGGATTGAGCCAAGGGAGTGGCAGGTGGAGGGATGACCAAAGGCCTGACTTGTGTCAGTGGCAGCTGGTGCCCACTAATGGACCCTGCGCAGCAACATCAGCTATGGCAGGGTCATTGACCGCAACGGTCCTGGTTGGCAGACTCACAACCGGGGTGCTGTTGGGTGCATTTGCCCCTGCACTTGCCAACACCCGGCTGTTCGGGGCAGCAGATGACATGACTGCCCCAGGGACACGTGTCTTGGTCTGAGCAGCCCGGCCTGCCCCTATGGTTTCCCCCCTGGCCTGTTGGAGATCTACCAAGGGCTCTTCAAGTGCCAACGCAGCCTGCACTGGCAGACCCCGAGTCTGGGTGGCGGTGTCCACAGCTGCACCTGCAGCTACCACTACCCTTGGGCCCGTGGCAGTCGATGGAACGGACTGCCGGGTCACACGGGCGCCAGTGCCAGATGCAGAAGATGCATCCCCCGGAACCACAGGGGGTGGTAGCATGACTGCACCAACACATGGCACAACATTGTGCTCAAGTGGCGCACCCCTGCCTCTTCCCCCTCTGTGGCCGCCCTGGACACCCTGGAGTCCCCCTACTCCCTGGTCACCACGGCCACGTCCCCGACCACGCCCGCCACGAGGAGGACGCCCAGCTGAGGCGCCCCTCACATTTGGTGGCCTCCCAACCATGGCACAGATGTAGTAGTGCCGGCACAGATGGAGTGGTGCATATGGGAGGTGTACACCACAATTGACCTGGGCAATTGGGGTGAAGGGGGTGGGAAGCAAGAAGTTAACAGCCCCCCTGCACCTGCAAGGCTGTATGTGACCCCGGTGATGTAGTGACGGGTCACGCAACGCTCAGGCACACCAAAACTGCAGTAAAACCGTGCACGCAACCCTGCAGCCTACGTGCGTGGATTCAACCTCCCGCAGTATGCGGTGGCACCCAGTAACACGAATAACGCGTACGCGTGGGACACGCAGGCTACTATGACATCGAAAATGGGTGCGATACACAGGGGCACCCGCAGTGGGAAAAAGAGCGTGTGCGACTCACCGTCTGACTAGCGCGATGCAGAAAAACACGCGTAGCCAATAGCCCCGCCAAAAGAAGAGATACATCCTTGATAGCTGTGAAGTTGTAATGGCGCGCAAAACAACAGGAAGCAGCAACACACGTTGGTCTCCACGAAAGGCACGTACAGCGAACTGCTGGGCCCACTCACCTTTAACCCGTGCTGAGGGAAACGCAAGCGCGCGTCACGTCACTTACGCGCATGGGCCCTTTCCTCATATTACACGCGGACATGCAGTTTTTCACATGCGCTGGAAAGCCCATGCACACCTGTGCGCATCATGTCACAGGGGCGCTTGCGCTTGAGGGGCCTTCTGTCCAATGGAATTGCGTATGCGTGCAGACGCGCTTACGCGCTAAGGGCCTTTCCTCGAATTACACGCTGACGTGCTGAATTTTCACGTGCCAAATCACTCCGTATCAAGCTGGCCACGCGTAAGCACACGGAAGACCACTCTCCTGCCCAGAAGGCCGAACTACTGCCCCCCAGAGCCCCAAGCACACTCCCACCTGCCATCTGCTGCTGCCTGACTGCCTGCTGCCCACGTGCCCTGCCATTTGCTGCCTGCACATCAGCCAGGGGTGCTGTTGCTGTGACCACGCCTGCTGGAACCGAAGACTCCTGACTGGGATTCCATCGCTCCACAGCCCAGCCCCAGGACCCAGTTGCCCACCCACTACTGCCTCTGGGGTTGTCATGTTGGGCACTGCAACATCTGGCACCACTGACAACCCCCGGCCAGAGAGGCAGAGGGGCACCAGCTTCAGTGCCAGGGAAGTTGGGGTCCTGGTGGAGCAAGTCCTGGAGCAATATGATGCCCTCTTCGGAAGTTCCCGCGCCGACAAGGAAGGACGGACTTGGATCTGGACTGACATCGTGACTGCCATCAACGCGGAGGGGGTGGCAGTCTGCGACTTCCAACATGTCAAGAAGCGCTGGGAGGACTTCAGGTCCAGGACCCTGAACAAGGCCCGGCGCCTCTTGAAGGCAGCAGATGCCAAGGGGCGCCGGGGCCACTTGTCGGAAGATCAGATGAGGGTCCTGGAACGCATATCCCCAGCGTTCCACGTCCAGGTCCTTGAGAGGCAGACCCATCTGGAGTCGAGCGGTAATTTTACATGCATCCTGATTGTGAGCTGTGCGTGTGGTGATGTTTCAGTAGTGTGCAGGTTGCACATCTGTTTGTATGGGGTTGAGTATGGGTGGGGGTGTACAGGGCCGTGGGGCTAACACATGCGAGGGCTGTAATTTGTGAGACATGGATGGTGCTTGTGTGTGTAGGCTTGCATGCCAAATGCAGTTGTGTGGGCACACATGTTTGGATGAATGTGTTTGTAAGTAGACATGTCCGTGATGTCACGCATGTATGTTGTTTTCAGCTGCATGTATCAGCACTGTGTACATGTGCATTTGTGTGTATTTGACAAGGGTGCAACAGTGATGCAACATGGATGCATGTGACAGCGGGATGTGGAAGCCTGATTGGCAGATGTGACATGGATGCCCATCTGAACACTGCAACACTTGGCAGAGGTGTACACATGCATGCAAGTGTGGTGGTGTGTGTACATGTGTGGTGCACTTCCTGTGTTGCATGTGATGTCTGGCTCAGCTTTGCCTGCTCATGCTGTTGTATGTGTATGGATGGTGCTGGCAGTTGCGATATGGCTGTGGCATGGCTCATGTGTGTGAGTTGAAATGACATGTGTGTTGGGGATTGTGATGGCATGTCTGAGGTTTGCCAATGCCACTCATGTACAACTGTCATGTGTGTATGTGTCCATTGTACAGTGCCCTGATGCCTGTGTTTTATTTCTCCCTGTCTGCAGCGTCAACTGATGAAGAGGGCGGAGAAGGTGCTGTGGAGCACAGCGGCGGGGATCCCACCGCCAGCCGGAGACGCAAGGCCCGGCTCCCCTCCCATGTTTTCATCTCATCGGGGAGTGAGGAGTCCGGTGCCGCGTCCCAGGCCGCAGCTGCCGGGGGGAGGTCCAAGAGGCGAAGGTTGGAGTTGGACTCCTCGGCAGCAGAAGGGGCAGCTGGGACCCCACAGGGCCCAACAGGGGAAGATGGCACAGAGTCATCCAGGTTGGTGGGGGGTTTGGTGGAGGAGGAGGCCGTGCAAGCAACAGAAACGGGGTCTGGAGGTGGGGATCCCACTGGTGCTAGTGGTGCAATGCAGGACCAGGGACAGGAGGCAGCACAGGCGGCCTTGGAGGTGCCTGTGTGCAATCCTGTCCCTGCATCATCTTGCACCAGCAGGGATGCCTATGTCCAGACCCGTTTTCAGGCAGGGGATGAGCAAACGACAACTGGCCTTCCTCTGCCTCTGGACGTGGCTATCCGGGTCTGGGTTGAGCCTGTCCTGACTGGTGTGGCGTTGCGTCAACGGGCCATGCGAGGTGACCTGCAGTCTTTTCATGAGGAGACTGCACGTCATCTCAAATGGCTCGTTGACCACATCAGCCTACTGGGACAGGTCACCCAGGCTGGATTCCTCCGTTTGATGGGGCTTGCTATGACCCCCTCCTCAACTGAACCCCCTACGCGCCAGTCGTCCTCCGTGCCATCTTCCCACCCATCAGTCACCTGGGTGCCCTGTGGAGCTGCCTCTGACGGTGCGGCCAGGCTGGTGGAGGAGGCATCCCTGCCACAGTCGGGAGTCGGACGTCCAGCAGGGGTGGCCACATCAATGACTGCACCCCAGTCGGCGGAGGATGTGCAGGCAGCAGGAGGCAGTGCACGGGCAGAGGCACAGCAGCAGCAGCAACGTGGTGGGAGCCACGAAGGCTCGGGGCCTTCAACATTGGAGGGGCATGCATCGGCCGGAGGGCAGGAGGACCCAGGACAGAGAGTGTCTTCCGTGTGGCAGCGCTTGGGCCACGCCATAGATACGGAGCGGCAGCGGGCGGAAGAGGCACGGCTCACAATGGTCAGGGCGGAGAACTCCATGCGGAGGGCCCTGAGGCGGGCCGAGTGCCTTGAGGCAATCCGCAGGGGGTTGGAGGTGGACACATCGACGGCCCAGCGGACCCTCGGGGCCATGGAGGAGGACCGCCTCCGGGACATTGAGCAGGAGTTCGATGATGCCCTAGCCCGGGACATCCAAAAGTGAGCCGTCAGACTAGCCCGCTGCCCTTGTACATAGTTATGTAGTTAGTGTTATGTTTCCTTTGTTTTTTGATTTATTTTGGACCTTTTGGACATTGGCCACATTTTTGTATATAGTTTATTTTATCAGTTAGTGTTGTTAGATAGGTTTCATTTCTTTTGTTGGGATAATGGACCCTGGCTTGTTCGTCTGTACATAGTTCACTGTTGGATTTTATTTTTCTTTCACAATTTGCCCATGGAGCAATGGCTTTCAATTATTATTTCCCATTGGATTTTCTTT
Source organism: Ambystoma mexicanum (assembly GCF_040938575.1). Classification (NCBI taxonomy): domain Eukaryota; kingdom Metazoa; phylum Chordata; class Amphibia; order Caudata; family Ambystomatidae; genus Ambystoma; species Ambystoma mexicanum. Next base: position 996,369,635 of record NC_090932.1, read on the forward strand.
TGTGGACAGTGACTTTGGACACCATTCCTTTGGATTATGATTTTTGGTTTTGCTTTTTTTCACGGACATGCTTCTTTTCATTTTTGTACATTCCCATTTCTGTTTCTTTATATTTGAATCTATTTATGTTTCTTTTAATACATATTTTTTTATCGAACTTCAATGTGTAGTATCATCTCATTGGTTTCATGCATATCATGATATGGGTTTTGAGATTCACTGACACCCATTGGGTGTATGTGAGGGACATGCAATTGGTGTTCTGTCATGTAATTGCCCTTTCTGAGTGGGTGGATGCAATACTCGGGTGGGTGTTTTGCATTTGGAGGCTGACCATAGGGACCAGGGATCTAGATTGTGATGATATGTTGACTGGGGTACATGAGTTGTGGCCTGCTGGCAGGTGTCCCACAGTGCTGGGGGGTGGGGGTGGTGGGGACATGAGTTGGACATGGGTGGGGGCCTGGTGGAGGGTGCCCCTGCACTGCTGGGGGGTGGGGGTGGTGGGAGACATGGGTGGGGGCCTGGTGGAGGCTGCTCCTGCACTGCTGGGGGGTGGGGGTGGTGGGAGACATGGATGGGGGCCTGGAAGAGGCTGCCCCTGCACTGCTGGGGGGTGGGGGTGGTGGGAGACATGGGTGGGGGCCTGGTGGAGGGTGCCCCTGCACTGCTGGGGGGTGGGGGTGGTGGGACATGAGTTGGACATGGGTGCGGGCCTGGTGGAGGGTGCCCCTGCACTGCTGGGGGGTGGGGGTGGTGGGAGACATGGGTGGGGGCCTGGTGGAGGCTGCCCCTGCACTGCTGGGGGGTGGGGGTGGTGGGAGACATGGGTGGGGGCCTGGTGGAGGCTGCCCCTGCACTGCTGGGGGGTGGGGGTGGTGGGAGGCATGGGTGGGGGCCTGGTGGAGGCTGCCCCTGCACTCCTGGAGGGTGGGGGTGGTGGGGACATGAGTTGGACATGGGTGGGAGCCTGCTGGCAGGTGCCCCACAGTGCTGGGGGGTGGGGGTGGTGGGGACATGAGTTGGACATGGGTAGGGGCCTGGTGGAGGCTGCCCCTGCACTGCTGGGGGGTGGGGTGGTGGGAGACATGGGTGGGGGCCTGGTGGAGGGTGCCCCTGCACTGCTGGGGGGTGGGGGTGGTGGGAGACATGGGTGGGGCCTGGTGGAGGGTGCCCCTGCACTGCTGGGGGGTGGGGGTGGTGGGGACATGAGTTGGACATGGCTGGGGGCCTGGTGGAGGGTGCCCCTGCACTGCTGGGGGGTGGGGGTGGTGGGAGACATGGGTGGGGGCCTGGTGGAGGGTGCCCCTGCACTGCTGGGGGGTGGGAGTGGTGGGGACATGAGTTGGACATGGGTGGGGGCCTGGTGGAGGGTGCCCCTGCACTGCTGGGGGGTGGGGGTGGTGGGAGACATGGGTGGGGGCCTGGTGGAGGCTGCTCCTGCACTGCTGGGGGGTGGGGGTGGTGGGAGACATGGATGGGGGCCTGGAAGAGGCTGCCCCTGCACTGCTGGGGGGTGGGGGTGGTGGGAGACATGGGTGGGGGCCTGGTGGAGGGTGCCCCTGCACTGCTGGGGGGTGGGGGTGGTGGGACATGAGTTGGACATGGGTGCGGGCCTGGTGGAGGGTGCCCCTGCACTGCTGGGGGGTGGGGGTGGTGGGAGACATGGGTGGGGGCCTGGTGGAGGCTGCCCCTGCACTGCTGGGGGGTGGGGGTGGTGGGAGACATGGGTGGGGGCCTGGTGGAGGCTGCCCCTGCACTGCTGGGGGGTGGGGGTGGTGGGAGGCATGGGTGGGGGCCTGGTGGAGGCTGCCCCTGCACTCCTGGAGGGTGGGGGTGGTGGGGACATGAGTTGGACATGGGTGGGAGCCTGCTGGCAGGTGCCCCACAGTGCTGGGGGGTGGGGGTGGTGGGGACATGAGTTGGACATGGGTAGGGGCCTGGTGGAGGCTGCCCCTGCACTGCTGGGGGGTGGGGTGGTGGGAGACATGGGTGGGGGCCTGGTGGAGGGTGCCCCTGCACTGCTGGGGGGTGGGGGTGGTGGGAGACATGGGTGGGGCCTGGTGGAGGGTGCCCCTGCACTGCTGGGGGGTGGGGGTGGTGGGGACATGAGTTGGACATGGCTGGGGGCCTGGTGGAGGGTGCCCCTGCACTGCTGGGGGGTGGGGGTGGTGGGAGACATGGGTGGGGGCCTGGTGGAGGGTGCCCCTGCACTGCTGGGGGGTGGGAGTGGTGGGGACATGAGTTGGACATGGGTGGGGGCCTGGTGGAGGGTGCCCCTGCACTGCTGGGGGGTGGGGGTGGTGGGAGACATGGGTGGGGGCCTGGTGGAGGCTGGCCTGCACTGCTGGGGGGTGGGGGTGGTGGGAGACATGGGTGGGGGCCTGGTGGAGGCTGCCCCTGCACTGCTGGGGGGTGGGGTGGTGGGGACATGAGTTGGACATGGGTGGGGGCCTGCTGGCAGGTGCCCCACAGTGCTGGGGTGGGAATGGTGGGAAACATGAGTTGGACATGGGTGGGGGCCTGCTGGCAGGTGCCCCACAGTGCTGGGGGGTGGGGGTAGTGGGGACATGAGTTGGACATGGGTGGGGGCCTGGTGGAGGCTGCCCCTGCACTTCTGGGGGGTGGGGGTGGTGGGAGACATGGGTGGGGGCCTGGTGGAGGCTGCCCCTGCACTGCTGGGGGTGGGGGTGGTGGGAGACATGGGTGGGGGCCTGGTGGAAGCTGCCCCTGCACTGCTGGGGGGTGGGGGTGGTGGGAGACATGGGTGGGGGCCTGGTGGAGGGTGCCCCTGCACTGCTGGGGGGTGGGGGTGGTGGGAGACATGGGTGGGGGCCTGGTGGAGGGTGCCCCTACACTGCTGGGGGTGGGGGTGGTGGGGAACATGAGTTGGACATAGGTGGGGGCCTGCTGGCAGGTGCCCCACAGTGCTGGGGGCTGGGGGTGGTGGGGAACATGAGTTGGACATGGGTGGGGGCCTGGTGGAGGCTGCCCCTGCACTGCTGGGGGGTGGGGGTGGTGGGAGACATGGGTGGGGGCCTGGTGGAGGCTGCCCCTGCACTGCTGGGGGGTGGGGGTGGTGGGAGACATGGGTGGGGGCCTGGTGGAGGCTGCCCCTGCACTGCTGGGGGGTGGGGGTGGTGGGAGACATGGGTGGGGGCCTGGTGAAGGCTGCCCCTGCACTGCTGGGGGGTGGGGGTGGTGGGAGACATGGGTGGGGGCCTGGTGGAGGCTGACCCTGCACTGCTGGGGGGTGGGGGTGGTGGGAGACATGGGTGGGGGCCTGGTGGAGGGTGCCCCTGCACTGCTGGGGGGTGGGGCAGGTGGGGACATGAGTTGGACATTGGTGGGGGCCTGGTGGAGGGTGCCCCTGCACTGCTGGGGCTGGGGGTCGTGGGGACATGGTTGGACATGGGTGGGGGCCTGGTGGAGGCTGCCCCTGCACTGCTGGGGGGTGGGGGTGGTGGGAGACATGGGTGGGGGCCTGGTGGAGGCTGCCCCTGCACTGCTGGGGGGTGGGGGTGGTGGGGACATGAGTTGGACATGGCTGGGGGCCTGGTGGAGGGTGCCCCTGCACTGCTGGGGGGTGGGGGTGGTGGGAGACATGGGTGGGGGCCTGGTGGAGGGTGCCCCTGTACTGCTGGGGGGTGGGAGTGGTGGGGACATGAGTTGGACATGGGTGGGGGCCTGGTGGAGGGTGCCCCTGCACTGCTGGGGGGTGGGGGTGGTGGGAGACATGGGTGGGGGCCTGGTGGAGGCTGGCCTGCACTGCTGGGGGGTGGGGGTGGTGGGAGACATGGGTGGGGGCCTGGTGGAGGCTGCCCCTGCACTGCTGGGGGGTGGGGTGGTGGGGACATGAGTTGGACATGGGTGGGGGCCTGCTGGCAGGTGCCCCACAGTGCTGGGGTGGGAATGGTGGGAAACATGAGTTGGACATGGGTGGGGGCCTGCTGGCAGGTGCCCCACAGTGCTGGGGGGTGGGGGTAGTGGGGACATGAGTTGGACATGGGTGGGGGCCTGGTGGAGGCTGCCCCTGCACTTCTGGGGGGTGGGGGTGGTGGGAGACATGGGTGGGGGCCTGGTGGAGGCTGCCCCTGCACTGCTGGGGGTGGGGGTGGTGGGAGACATGGGTGGGGGCCTGGTGGAAGCTGCCCCCGCACTGCTGGGGGGTGGGGGTGGTGGGAGACATGGGTGGGGGCCTGGTGGAGGGTGCCCCTGCACTGCTGGGGGGTGGGGGTGGTGGGAGACATGGGTGGGGGCCTGGTGGAGGGTGCCCCTACACTGCTGGGGGTGGGGGTGGTGGGGAACATGAGTTGGACATAGGTGGGGGCCTGCTGGCAGGTGCCCCACAGTGCTGGGGGCTGGGGGTGGTGGGGAACATGAGTTGGACATGGGTGGGGGCCTGGTGGAGGCTGCCCCTGCACTGCTGGGGGGTGGGGGTGGTGGGAGACATGGGTGGGGGCCTGGTGGAGGCTGCCCCTGCACTGCTGGGGGGTGGGGGTGGTGGGAGACATGGGTGGGGGCCTGGTGGAGGCTGCCCCTGCACTGCTGGGGGGTGGGGGTGGTGGGAGACATGGGTGGGGGCCTGGTGAAGGCTGCCCCTGCACTGCTGGGGGGTGGGGGTGGTGGGAGACATGGGTGGGGGCCTGGTGGAGGCTGACCCTGCACTGCTGGGGGGTGGGGGTGGTGGGAGACATGGGTGGGGGCCTGGTGGAGGGTGCCCCTGCACTGCTGGGGGGTGGGGCTGGTGGGGACATGAGTTGGACATTGGTGGGGGCCTGGTGGAGGGTGCCCCTGCACTGCTGGGGGTGGGGGTCGTGGGGACATGAGTTGGACATGGGTGGGGGCCTGGTGGAGGCTGCCCCTGCACTGCTGGGGGGTGGGGGTGGTGGGAGACATGGGTGGGGGCCTGGTGGAGGCTGCCCCTGCACTGCTGGGGGCTGGGGGTGGTGGGAGACATGGGTGGGGGCCTGGTGGAGACTGCCCCTGCACTGCTTGGGGGTGGGGGTGGTGGGAGACATGGGTGGGGGCCTGGTGGAGGGTGCCCCTGCACTGCTGGGGGTTGGGGTGGTGGGGACATGAGTTGGACATGGGTAGGGGCCTGGTGGAGGCTGCCCCTGCACTGCTGGGGGTGGGGGTGGTGGGAGCCATGGGTGGGGGCCTGGTGGAGGGTGCCCCTGCACTGCTGGGGGGTGGGGCTGGTGGGGACATGAGTTGGACATGGGTGGGGGCCTGGTGGAGGCTGCCCCTGCACTGCTGGGGGGTGGGGGTGGTGGGAGCCATGGGTGGGGTCCTGGTGGAGGGTGCCCCTGCACTGCTGGGGGGTGGGGCTGGTGGGGACATGAGTTGGACATGGGTGGGGGCCTGGTGGAGGGTGCCCCTGCACTGCTGGGGGGTGGGGGTGGTGGGGACATGAGTTGGACATGGGTGGGGGCTTGGTGGAGGCTGCCCCTGCACTGCTGGGGGGTGGGGGTGGTGGGAGACATGGGTGGGGGCCTGGTGGAGGCTGCCCCTGCACTGCTGGGGGGTGGGGGTGGTGGGAGACATGGGTGGGGGCATGGGTGGCGGCCTGGTGGAGCGTGCCCCTGCACTGCTGGGGGGTGGGGGTGGTGTGGAACATGAGTTGGACATGGGTGGGGCCTGCTGGCAGGTGCCCCACAGTGCTGGGGGGTGGGGGTGGTGGGGAACATGGGTGGGGGCCTGGTGGATGGTGCCCCTGCACTGCTGGGGGGTGGGGGTGGTGGGACATGAGTTGGACATGGGTGGGGGCCTGGTGGAGGCTGCCCCTGCACTGCTGGGGGGTGAGGGTGGTGGGAGACATGGGTGGAGGCCTGGTGGAGGCTGCCCCTGCACTGCTGGGGGGTGGGGGTGGTGGGGACATGAGTTGGACATGGGTGGGGGCCTGCTGGCAGGTGCCCCACAGTGCTGGGGGGTGGGGGTGGTGGGGAACATGAGTTGGACATGGGTGGGGGCCTGCTGGCAGGTGCCCCACCGTGCTGGGGGGTGGGGTGGTGGGGAACATGAGTTGGACATGGGTGGGGGCCTGCTGGCAGGTGCCCCACAGTGCTGGGGGGTGGGGGTGGTGGGGATCATGAGTTGGACATGGGTGGGGGCCTGGTGGAGGGTGCCCCTGCACTGCTGGGGGTGGTGGGAGACATGGGTGGGGGCCTGGTGGAGGGTGCCCCTGGTGGCTGGGGGTGCAGGGGGACATGCATTGGTGGGCAGTAGTACAAGTTGACATGTGGGTTGGCTGGGGGGCATGGCCATGGTGGATGGGGTGCCTGCAGGACATGTGCAGGGTAGGCCCTTGTGGTGTGAGCCACCTGCAGGGGCCGTCGAGGGTGTAGAGGGAACACCTGGGAGGACCCACACGTGCAATTCACGTGTGGTGCTCCCCGCGCACCCCTGTAATACACGTACCCTGATGGAATCGCATGTGATACTTTCCGCGCACCCCTGATGTGCACGTACCCTGCTGATATCGTGTGTGAAACTCCCCGCGCAGCCCGAAATACACGTAGCCAGGACATTCACGTGTGGAACTTCCCACGCACCCCAAGATACACGTAGCCAGGAGATTTGCATGTGTAACTTCCCGCGCACCCCTGATATACATGCACCCTGCTGACTTCACGTGTGAAACTTCCCACGCACCCCAAGATACACGTAGCCAGGAGATTCGCGTGTGTAACTTCCCGCGCACCCCGAAATACACGTAGCCAGGAGATTTGCGTTTGGAACTTCCCGCGCACCCTGAAATACACGTAGCCAGGACATTCGCGTGTGGAACTTCCCGCGCTCCCCTGGAATACACGTACCCTGCTGATATCGCGTGTGAATCTTCCTGCGCACCCCGAAATACACGTAGCCAGGACATTTGCGTGTGGATTTTCCGCGCACCCCTGATATACACTTACCCTGCTGAATTCACATGTGAAAATTCCTGCGCACCCCTGATGTACACGTACCCTGATGGAATTGCGTGTGGAACTTCAAGCACACCCCTGTAATACACGTACCCTGCTGAAATCGCGTGTGGAACTTCCCGCGCACCCCTGAAATACACATACCCTGCTGAAATCACGTGTGGAACTTCCCGCCACCCCTGAAATACACATACCCCGATGGAATCGCGTGTGAAACTTCCCGCGCACCCCTGAAATGCACGTACCCAGCTGAAATGACGTGAGGTACTTCCCGCGCACCCCAGTGATGCACGTAGCCCGCTTGCCGTGCTGGTACAGGGTTAGCGCAGCCCTTTGCGCTGGATTGGGGATTTTGATGGCTTTTCCCTGCGCAAGAGGCGTTCTTGGGGGCGTAACTGGCGCTGCTGCAGGGTCGCTGAGCCACTGTGCGCCACGGCTGGTTTTGGTAGCTGAAATCCATGAATACGCTGTGCGCAGAAATGGGTTTTGGTGCACGCGGCTGGCGCAGGGATACGCACGCGCACACTGTGCGCCAGCCGCGTGCGCCACTTGTGCGCTGAATTCTATGAATTACACCCCTAGAGTAATAATCACTTTTCTTTAAATACCCATGTATGGAAATCTTAAAATATATACTAATATATACTTGTTTCTTGTTTTAAAGCACTTCTCATGTCATTTAAAAAATGATGTGTACACATTTTCCTTTAAAAAAGCAATTCGTTTTTACATAATGTTCATTTTAAAACATAGTAAATTATTAGGGTTCAACATGTGTCTTTCAATTTATTTCTACAACATGTTTTGTAAATGTATATACAGATTATATTATAGTGAACATGTCTTAGATATATTTGGGACAAACAGGAACATTCTAAGCATTGTACCATTTATAATTCAGATATCATCTTTTACCAAAGTACTACAAAAGACAGATTCACAAGTAGTGATATGATGCATGTGTAGCTGTTTACTGTTTTAAACAATGTACCCAATATTATGAACTATTCTAAAATGCTAATATCACATGTGAAGAAACGTAAGGGTGGTCTAAATATGTGAAAATACCTTCAATGATCGTATTTCTGATGCCATTGGTTAAATTATCATAGATCTCATTAATGACATCACTTATGACATCCCTGATGACATTGATACTAGCATCAGTGATGTCATAGATGCCATCTGTGATGTCATCATTGTGGTCGTCATCATTGTGGTCATAGGCTGCGCAACTGGGGGCACAAAGTTAAGGTGGTTTTAGCTGAATTTCAGGGGTTTTGTTGCATTAAGTTGTCACCTTAACGTCTAGGCAGTTTTTTTTCCTTGAATTTTAAGGGTTTTGTCATTCCATCAATTTTTAGAACCCTACTAGACCACTAGCTACGGCCTTTGGCCTTACTCACTGTCCATTTTAAAACCCTACCAGACCATGATCCATGGCCGGTGGGTACTGCCGAACACTACCAAACCACTAGCCATGGCCTTCGACCATGGTCAGTGAGCAAGTCCAGCTGTGCCCACTGTCCATTTTAAAATACTACCAGACCACAAGCCATGGCCTTTGGCTGTACTCACTCTCCATTTTAAAACCCTACCAGACCAGGAGACATGCCCGGTGGGCATGGTTGAACACTACCAAACCACTAGCCATTGCCTTCGCCCATGGTCAGTGGGCACGGACAGATTTCCCCACTGTCCATTTTAAAACACTACCAGACCACGAGTCATGGCAGTGGGTACAGCCACTCTATATTTTAAAACACTTGCAACCCATTGTACAAATACATTCATTAATCACAAATTGATTTGGTCCTGTTTTGATAGAGGTATTTTTATGTATAAAAGATTGCAGGCTTTGAGAACTCACAATGTTTTTAGGCTGTGTGCAGTGAGATTAAATTATTTGCCATGAACCACACACTTTGGATAAGCAGCGTGTTACAAGACCCTTGTTTTATGGCCGGCTTGGTGACTGTTGTGATACATCGCACAACCGCATTTAAGCAGCATGCAAAAGGTAAAAAAATGATTGGCTGCAAGAATAACGTATGCTGAGGTATTTTTGCGAAAATCAAAAGCTGCCACCCATGAATGAACGCACAGTAATGAACATATATCTTGAAATGAAACATACAAATTAATTTAATTTCACACTCCCTTGGAAGGAAAAATAACCTGAGAGAGGAAATATTCCCAAAAATATGCTGATAGAGTATGAAAGGTGCTCACCTTTTGAATCAAGCAATCTTTTGTGAAATGTTCCCTGCTAAAAAAAAAAAAAATCAGTATGAAAAGAGTGCGTGTGGTGTTGTGGGTAAGCATCTGCACTGGGAACATGACAACCAGAGTAAAATCCTGTTAGCCAAATACTTGAGCAGCCTTGCCAATGAAAAAGAAACAAAAAAGGGAATGCGTCAACCCTCTGAAAAAAAAGTTATGCTCTTCACCCACATGTGTCCTTTATTTGTGCCCTGAAAAGTACCCACAATCGGGGAGAATAACTGCTGCAGTCTCCAGGATAACGATAGCAGCCATGTAGTTAAGGTTTACTTGCTCAACCCATAGAAAGAGCACTTTTGGGCTGCTTATACCTTTGTTGTCATTTGATGAATCCTTACAAAACGTTGTATAATCATTTGAAAGTTGCCATATACTTTTATTGCAGAGTTTGGTGCTGTTTCCTCAAGGACGGGGCAAGTTATGAAAGGGGCCCCAAAACGTTTTAAATCCTCATAGACGTAATGGCAAAAGAATTGTCCTGACGCCTACAGTCTAAGCGGCTGGACGGATTTGCACCAAACTTGCGTGAGGAGTGGCATATTGGTCCTGAAAGAATGCTTTTGAAAATTTGGTGTAAATCTGTCTAATCGATTTTTTTTTTTAAATGGCCAACTTTAGGTAAGATGAATTAGTAATATCTGCATCTGGTCCAAGGACTCATTTCTTGATTGAGTATCCGCAGACACTTATGGACAAATCAGAGAGCCGCGTGACATTCACAGACATCGTACACACCTCGTGATTGGTCAATTAAAAACATGAGGTGCATCAAAACTTTTGAAATGGATGACAGGTTGGATTCGCAAACTGTTTCGGTAGTCTGCAAACATCGGGGTAAAAACATTAAAAAACACAATATTACACTTGTCAAACAAATTAATGCAATTAAGATGGTTCTTTTGCCAAAAGTCTTGTATGTTATCCAATCCATCCCGTTGTTGTTGTATAAGAAACAGTTACTTAAGATTGAGAAACTTTTTTCTTCATTCTTGTGGGGTTCTGGTAAGAGACCTCGGATTCCGAAATACATGCTAGTGCAAAGAGTGGAGGATGGAGGCTTTGGATTCCCTGACTTGATGAAATACTATAACGCGTTTGTACTTAAAAAAAGCTCATATTACTTTAGGGATAGAGCGGTGAATGAACCAATTTGGTTGCATATGGAAAGGGGTGTCTGTGCTCCCTTTGGCTTGAGATCCATATATAGTATGGATAAATTGCCGATTAAGAGATTGAAGTTGCGCCCGATTGTGGCTACTAGACATGTAATTAGGGAGTGGTTTCGGGATAATTATATGAATTACGGATTCAGTAGAGATGCTTCTATATGGTACAATGCTGTTTTGCAGATTGATAATAAATGTTTGAATTGGCCTAGTTGGATTAATAAGGGTATCCTGAAATTGGCAGATGTGTTGGATGGGAATAGGTTATTAAGTTTTGAGGCATTAGTGAACAGATATGGTTTGCGGCGAAGTGAATTGAATAGATACTTGGCTTTTGGAAATTTGGTAACTTGTAGATTAGTTTTGGCTGATGGGTCTATTGGAAATAAACCGGAGATTGCTACCTTATTGGAAGGTCCGGAATATGGAGTGCGTACTTATATGCAATTTATGCCTATTAATGAGAAACTTCGGGAGGCATGGTCTAGATTGAGAATTACTTGGTCTGATGATGTTCTGGATGAGATTTCTGAATTAGATTGGAAATACATTCTAAAGGTTAATTTGCATTTGGGTCCTGATATGGGCTTACGGTTAATTCGACAAAATATTATTGGGAAAGTGTACTGGACACCTGTTAGGATGTTTAGATTGGGGCTCCGACCGGATGATTTGTGTTGGTGTTGTAACAGGGATAGAGGTACTTTGGTGCATTTACTGTGGGATTGCCCGAGAGTGCTGGACTTTTGGACGGCAGTGATTGATAGAATTGATTTGATTTTTGATGTAACTTTGCGGAGGTCGGCAGTGAATGTCATCTTACTTTCACGTAAAAATAGGAGAGGTCGAATTGCGAGTCATTCTTGCTGGATTGATAGGGCCATTATGGTGGCTATTAAGTTGATTCTCAGGGTTTGGAAATCAAGGAAGAAACCTAATGTTGATGAATGGCTGACAGAATTGCATGTGTTGGCGCAGTATGACAAGGTTTAATTCCATAATAAAGATAAGGATGAAGATTATTTGAAATTGTGGGGTCCTTTTATGGACCTGTATGGCTGATGGGGATATTGCATTGCTTGGTGGTAATGGTATTCGAGGTGTAGAGAGTGGGGTTCCTCTTTTTTTTTGTCTTGTCTTGTCTTGTCTTGTCTGGTGTGGTTGTGATTCTCTTTGATGGTTGTTTCACTATGGTTGGTTTTCAGCTTGAAATTAACTGTTTAAGATGCATTTGTCAGTTTGTATGTTTCATGCTTATACTCTCTGTGAAACATTGTTTCTCTTATTATTATTGTTTATGAGAAAACTAATAAAGTGTTGGAAAAAAAAAAACAAATTAAAAAAGTTCTGGGTATGTGAGGGGTGATGAGGAGGGTATCATATATGACCATAAAAAGCAAACACTAGGGTGTTTTTTCATCTCTGATGTCCACAAACGTCTCAGATGTTCGGGGACCTTCCGGAAATGTTTGCGAACTTGCCAAAAGTTTGCAGACATCCATACATATTTCTGCATTATAGGGTTTGAGAAAAGCAGCTTTTGAATGGCTTATAATTTTCGCGCCACTCAAGGAAACTACATGGAACATTGCAATATAATTTTGACCCGACCACAAATGGTTCTGCAAAATTTGCTGCTGTTTCAACAAGAGGGGGCAAAATTAGAGGGGTCGGGGGTCCCAGCATATTGAAAGGCTTATAAATGTACTGCTGTTTGATGAATCTGCTAGCAAAACGATGTTAGACACAAATTTGAATTGTTCTGCAAAGTTTGGTAGCATTTTATCAAGAGGGGGCAAAATTAGAGGGGTGTCTCAACATTTTTAGATGGCTTATAACGTTGGTGCTGTTTGACAAATGTGCGCAAATGTTTCCAAAAAGATTATCGAAGCAACCTTGAATGTTTGAGCTAAACTTGAATGGATTTTGTCAAGTAGGACCTTATTTTTGTATCTACATTTTGACACTTTAAAAAAAAAAAAACCTGGACCAATTGGCAGCAAACTCATGCAAAGAGCATTGGGAAAGACGTGAAAGCATGGTTTTGTAAATGTATTAATGTTTTATTTTCTTAAAAGTGTCATAATAGCGGTATACAAAATAGTGATATACCTTTGGTGACTGATATATAGCCTTCGGCCATGACCCAGACAATCTGGATTTCCGATAAATGATCAAATGTGCGAAATGACAGATTTTTTTATTTGTTTTACTTAATGTGGGGGAGAACCCCACCACCCTCTTCTCCCATCTACCTTTACTATTACCCTTACCCCACCCCACACCTATTTATTACTAAAATGTTCCCAAAATTAGAAATCAATTGTTCAAAAACATTGTTCATTTCTCACATTCGTTATTTTGTAGTCGATCTGGCTACTGACCATGACCACAGGGGACCGGCAGTGAGTTAAAGTGGCAATGGCCACCAGGGACCAGGTATGTGGTGATGTTTTTCAAAATCAGGATAGGTTTTTATAGGAAAACAAATTCTGTTTGTGTCTGTAGCCTGAACTGCTGGACTGGATTACATCAAATCTGCACAAGGAGCAACAGCAAGGACCTGAAATCATGTTTTTGCCAATCTGTCAAAATGTAATGTGAGGGGTCAGTAATGTGAGATGCACAACTGTGTTTAGTTTTAATGTCTTTTTAAACCTACTCTAGCATTGCATTCCCTAACTTGTCTAGGATCTAAGAGAAAACCTTCTAGCATACATAAAACTTACCCTCACACTAATCAACAGAAACATTGAAAGTTTCATATACATGACATAAATAAAAGGTTACCTAATAGCCAGTGTCCTGGGTGACTTCTGCATGTCCTGGACAGATTTTGCTCTCCAAGCATGTTTCAAAGTCAATTTCCTCCAAGGAAAGGAAAGTCTTAAATAAAGTTTTGAAAAGTTCCAAAGAAACAAAAGTTCACACAAACAAAATTCCACTGGTAACAGTTCCTGCTCTACTTGATGAAAATGTTCTGTTTCCAAGTTCCACAAAGAAAACAACAGCACCAATGGAATTTATCGATAACCTCCTTCCAGGTAAGAATGGGTAAAGTTTAAGACAAAAGTACCACTTCTGCTTAGCAACCACTCCTCTTCTTGGAACGTCGGTAGAATCTTGGAATACAATTTGTCAGGATCCTTCTTCTCAGGGTTTGCTCTCTCTCCAGCAACTCCCTTCTGCCATTGATACTGTGAGAGCAAACTCCCACGTCCCACAGTTTGCTTCTACTACATTCAAATAATAATGTTCTCACAAAAGTATCAAAAACACAGTTCTACTGCTGCTACTGCTACTTTGTATTTTAGACAACTTCAACAAGACTCTTTGACCTCCACAGGTTGGCAAGGCACCCTTCTCTCTTGTATGGCAAGAAAGGGCAGCCCCTTTGCCTTTCCTTTCTGTCTTGCAGCTACCACAAAATATGTATTTTACTCACAGACTGCTTTCTTCTGAACTTGAACAGTCTCAGCTGTACAGATTAGAATGAGTTCTTTTAACAAGTACCCAGCTCCCGTCCCCAGCTTCATATACACCTTATCTCCACCAGTTACCCCAACGCTATAGTGTTTCTCTTCCAATCTTCAATACCCTTTTCACCCTTGTATCAGAGGACTGTGGGTATACAACTGCTTCAACAACTTTTGAACTGTGGTGTGGGGTTATTAATCGTGCCGGTTTCACTTTAAAAGGGCTTGGTCTACTGACCTGGGTAATATTTGTTCTTCGATTGACTTCAGCAACTTCTTCAACTGGCACATAATTGTTCATTATGTTACGAGGGTGAACTCTCTTTGTAGAAACAGAATTAGGCATACTTGATTATGTCCTTTGCACTTTGGGGGTTAATAGAATACACGCGACTGCTCATCAACAGTTTACATTGAACATGGTGAAATAAGTAGCTTTCGACACATGCGGGTACTTTATCTTTGTTGGTATTAGCATGTGATTCAATTCCCTTGTTGGAATGACTTCCCAATTCTGCAAACAACTTTTACTCACGTTTATGTATATGCAAGTATGAACTAAGCTGGTTACAGTTATCAGAAAGGTACCCCTGATGATTTGGAGTACAGTGCTTCCTTCACCGACTCCACAATCACAGCAGCTGTAGGCTGCTTCTACTACCCGACATAATTTGTTCTGCTGCTGCTACAGGCCCTTTCCCTCAGCTTGCTTCTGAACAAAGTCCTTGGGGGGATGTACTACTTCAGCTCTGCATTCACAGCAATTAGGCACACCTAGAAAGACTGCCTGTATCTCCCAGTCTCTTCCAATGCTGCCATAGACAAATAGGATTTGTGAGCACAGGACCAACTCAGAGCCTGCAGGTGAAATCTGCTCTTCCTCGGCTCTGGCGTCCATTCTATGGTCACACTTACTAGTGTACTGCCATCCTCGTACTCTACGTCTTCTGCTTCTGCTTCTGCCAACCCCCCAATTCCTGCTCCAGCTTCTTTCAACTGCTTCTTCCTGTGGCAGCCTTTTATTTGCCCTGAGGTGGGTTAATCGGCTTCAGGTACAGCCCCTTAGGAGTAATTGCCTTACCTTGCCAAAAGCTATTAGGCATGCCTCCCTGACTTTGGCTTCTACATGCCTCTTCAACCCTCTTATTCATCACAGTCCCTGAGGGATTTTGGGACATGTAGTCCACCTTAGAGACATTCAGTTTTCGTAATTCTTTAAAATGTTTAAGCATAGTTTTTATTGCCCTGATGTTATTACGAGGAGTTATACAGTTTAACCTTTTTAGAGACAGATGGGAAAGTAAAAGTCACATGTTCGTCATTCCTTTTGGCAGACCTTCGGCATTGAGGAGGATATGTGACTTGAGGAGTAAGAAATAATGGTCTGGAGAGGTAGCAGCTTCAGGCATTTTAATCATAGGTCTTATTGGCTTGGTTTTAACAATAACATGGCCAAAGCCCATGTTGCATGGATTGTGGAGACTGGCCATGGCTGCAAGCCATGAGCACTGAGCACTGACCATTGGTCACATTATGAGGCTATAGTGGACACTGAACTAGTATGAAGTGTAGGTGCAGTGGATAACAGGAGTGGTTTGGTGGGGCTGGGGTCATGGTCCAGCCTCATGCCCTAGGCAAGTCAACCATGACTTGCATCACAGTTGTTGCATGTATTTTCACCTGTCCTGCTGGAAATCGAATGTAGCTGTGCCCAGTTGCTGCATGTATTTTCACCTGTCCTGCTGAAATTCGAATTTAGTTGTGCCCAGTTGCTGCATGTGTTTTCACCTGGTCCTGCTGAAAATCGAATATAGTTGTGCCCGGGTTCTGCACGTGTTTTCACCTTGTCCAGCTGAAAATCCAATTTAGTTGTGCCCAATAGCTGCATGTGTTTTCACCTTGTCCTGCTGAAAATCGAATTTATGTGTGCCTTTTGGCTGCTTGTTTCCTCACTAGCTGGTGTGCTACCCTTTGTCTCCCCCCTCCCTTGTGCCCCCATCCGGACCCGACCCCCTCCCTCCGAGTGCATCAGTGCTTCAGACTGGTAAATGTCTCCCCCTCCACCGCAGCCAACCATGTCGCTATCTATCTCTCCTATCATCTCCTCTGCTTCACTATCTCCTTTATCCTATCACTAAGCCTGGCTGGTAGAATCTTAAGAAGGACATACTGGACTCCAACCCAGGCCTTCCTATTGCAGACACATATGTCAGGGCTTCCACCAGAGAGACTATCACTGACATCCTATTCTTCGTTAAGGCACCTGACCTATGGATTCTTGAAAGGCTGGGGTTGGAGCCCTAGCTAAATTGGCGCTGGATGTGGCTTTTGCCATGGGGATGGGTTGTACCAAGCAAAAGGCTCAAACACTGCTGGACACAGTTAGTGTCTGACCTGGCTTCCTCCCTACTGTCCTCCTCCTCTAAACTCCTCCTAATGGGTGATGTGAACATCCATCTGGACTCTCCAGACTCCACAGGTCTTTTCTGCAACCTCTGTGACTCTCGCTCTCTATCCTACCCTCTGGCTCCACGCACACCGCTGGCCACACCTTGGATGCTCTCCTCTCTAATGACATTCCTCTCTCTATCGCTCTCACTACCTCCCTCTCTTGGACTGACCACTCTCTTCTCTCCGCACATCTGGAGCTCTCCTCTCCTCTAGCAACAACACACCCGGCACAGCCACCCACCTTCAAAGTCACCAGACCCATGAGAAAAGTGGCGGCGGCTGCCTTTGCCTCCACCTACTCTCCTCCACCCATTCCTTTGGCTGACTCCCACCCTGACACAGCCCTCGCTAACCTCAATCTCTCTACTTCCAACACTCTTGACACTCTTGCATGAGGGTCCGACTGAAGCCTTCCAAAAAGTGCAATTATTGGTACGACTCCGACCTGTCTTCCCTTAAATGCAAGGGTAGGGCATCTGAGTGGAAATTGAATATGTCGGGCAAACCATCTGACAAACTGGCCTGCCGCCTCCTTCAAAGGCAATATCGACTCTGCATCTGCTCCAAGAAAAGAGCCTTTATTCAAGGCCGCATCTCTGTGGCATCTAAAAACACGGCCAAACATTTCAAAGTCTGCAAGGACTGGCCAATACTGTAGCAGCCTCTTCTTCTGTCACACCAACCCAGGACCTTTGCTCGGCCCTGGCTGCACACTTCACCACAAAAACCCAAGACATCCTCTCCACCCTCTCTTCCACACCACAGCATACACCAACACCGAAGCCTCCTTTGGCCCCCCCTCCACTTACCCTTTCCTTTCTCACCCATCACACCTGATGAGGTCACCAGACAAGTCCGATCTATGAAAGCTTCATCCAAACAGTTGAACCCTTGCTCCTCTAAAACCATTTAAGACAATATTGATCTCTGCAATCTCTCCTTTTCCACTGGAGTTTTCCCAACTGCCCCTCAGCACTCCCTTGTGCAGCCTCTGCTCAAAAACCCACTGCCAACTCCTCTATTCTGGCTAACTACCACTCTATCTCCATCACTACCTTTCTGGGCAAACTCCTGGAGAAATTGGCTATCTCAGCTGACCCTCCACACTGAATCCGTTGGTTTCTTTCATGACCATCAGTCAGGCTTTAGAGCATCTAGAAGCACAGAAACTGCTCTTCTGAACACCCGTGAAGACCTGCTCTCAGATCTTGACACTAAAACTCCCTCTGTCCTCATTCTCCTTGAACTCTCCATTGCCTTTGACACGGTTAACCAGAACATCCTGATTGCACGTCTCTGTGACACCCTGGGAATTACAGGTCAGGTTCTGGCATGGTTAACCTCCTTTATCTCTGACCACCCATCCCAGATGAAACTCAGAGCCTTTCTCTCGACTAAAGCTCTCTCAACCCGTGGTGTTCCCCGGGGATCTAACCAATCTCCCTGGTTCTTCAATGTCTATATTGCTGCCCTGGCATGTGTAATTGCCACTTTCCCCTCTAACTTCCACTGTTACATGGATGACACTCACCTTTCTTTCAGGCTACCTTCAGCCGTCTCTCCTCCTCCTTCATATCTGACTGCCTGTCCGCTATTCAGTCCTGGTGTGCTACAAACAACCTCTGCCTTAATGCCAGTAAGACTGAGATTGTTGGCATTGGGACCCCTGCACCCACTTTCCCACTTTTGAATCCACTCTTTCGTTCTCCTCTCACATTTCAGAAATCTCTAAAAAGTCTAACTATCAGCTACACCTCCTCCAAAGTATTCTACCTTTTCTCACTTTCCCCCAGCAGCTCACTGTCTACAAAGTCCCGGTTCTCTCTAAGCTGGACTATTGCAATAGCCTCTTCATCAACCTCCCTTCTTCTGCCCTTCACCCTCTGCAACTCATCCAGAACAGAACCGCAAGACTTTTCCTTGGACTGAAGCCCAATGACTGCATCTCTCTAGTGCTGAAATCCCTTCAGTGGCTCCCTGTCGCTGCTAGGATCAAGTTCAAGACCCTCTCCATTATTCACAAGGCTTTCTGGGACACGGGAACTACCTACCTGCAATGCTGCCTACCTAAATGCTGTCCCACATGAGCCCTCCACTCATCTACCTGCAATCTTCTGAGAGTGAGCCGGTTCTCCAAGCAGGGATTTGGAGGAAGATCCCTATCCTCAGCAGGTGCCTCCCTCTGGAATAGACTTCCTGCCTCCCTCTTTCTTGAGCCTGATCTTAAGTTCTGGAAACTCCTCAAGACCTTCCTTTTCTTCTCTTCCTTCTCTCTCCCTCTACACTGCTAATCTAGCTCTCTGCTCTTTCCCTTCTCCATCCTCTTCCTTACAGCTTGCCTACTGGCCGCTTGGTGTACCTCAGAGTCTCACAGGTCCCTGTCACACCAGTCCTCTTTCGCACTTGCCTCAGGGTCCTACACCCCACCCACACTTACTGCACTTGAGAATTAATCCATGACAGTGGCTCTCTCGGCACTTACTCCAGTCGCCACCGACCAGGTGCACTTAGACCTCGCCCTCCCTGTGACCGTGTGCACTTGCACGATCCGTACGCACCATACCTGTAGATCGTCTGTCTGTTCTCCTTGTCTTCAACCCTTAATTGCACTGGTAAAACTGCAGAATCGCCTTCAGGCCTATTTGCTGTATTTCCAACTGTTAAATGTATTTTACCTGTGCAGACTATTATTGTTTAAAAATGTCAAGGGCTCTGAGCAACTGTTGTTTTTTCCCCTGTTCACACCCTGCTTGAGCACTTTGAAACACTTGCCTGTGTATAGGCGCTTTATAAATAAACAATGCCATACCATACCAATTCCATCCCCAGCATACACTGCTGATAACAACACACATCAGTATGTGTTGCAAAAATGTTTTGTTCAAGGAGGTTTATAGTTCTTTCATAGAGGTTAAAAGGGAAATTATTAATAACTATATACAGTGATGTAATATCAAGAAACATTTTCACTCATAAAATATATGAAAATCACTGAAAAATATTTGGCAAAGCTACATTTTGGTTAAGTTGCACTAATAAAAATCAGAAAACTGAAGAAATGTGCCAGTTATGGTGAGCTATGCATCCATAACTCACGCCACTGCCATGCACCGCTAACACTAATACCCAGAACATCAGAGATGACATCACAAATGACTTCACTGATGCCATCACATATAATTTTACTACTGCGTAACAATGCAAATGAAACATCGGTATAGGGGGTACCGCTTACATTCTCATTTACAACACATCAAAGATGATCAGCAGCCTTGTAATAAACGACTCCATGTCACATGAAAAGGTGCTTATTAAAAAAAGAAACTTTGTAGTGAATATTTTTGTGAATACCTAAATCAAATATTACATAAAGAGAAATAATGTATGCAGTATGGACATAGAACTAAAATATTCTTAAGATGATATGTTTAGGTAGTACAATGATAAGTCAAAGCATTTAACATTCTTGAGAAATGTATTATCTGCATGGTACCTCCTTCTTGTTCTATGTATGTGCAGTATGACCTCAAGGAAAATCCTAGGGAAAAGGACTTCAGAATATAGCACAAGGTCAAGTTTAAATGCATAGTACCTTTATAGTATGTGTATCATGGTTTCAATGTAGTATAACCACATGAATCCTCATCTTGAAATGAATACTGTTAATGAACAAAAGCATCTACCCCAGATATGTGATGTCATCAGTGATGGCATTGACAATGTCATTTGTGATGTTATCTTTGATATCCTGGGTATTAGTGTTAGCAGTGCATGGCAGTGGTGCAAGCTATTGTTGCATAGCTTACCATAACTGGTGAATTTCTTGGGTTTTTCGATTTTGCTTGTAACCATAACGTCCCTTTAACAAAGTATTTTATAAACTATAGGGCAGCGATAGGAACCTCAAAAAAACAGTATTGTAAATAACATTTAATTTGTGTGACGGATTAGGACGAAAAAGTTCGTTAGGGATGGGTAGGCCCCCCCAGACAACAAAGTTTCGTAAAGATTTGTTAAAAAATAAAAAAGTTATTAGGAAGAAAAAATAATCCAAAGTTGTGGCCTACTTGCCATTCATTTTCCCATAGACAAACAAGGTCAATTTTTGCCGCACCACACAGCCCAAACTGCTGGACGGAATTTGACCAGGTCTGAAACAACTTGGCATTTACATAACAAAGCATTTAAAAGAGGCCTTTTTGTGGTTTGTGCTTGTTCCGTGCAGTAGATTTTTATATATTTGATAGAGAAGGGAGTTCCTCAAAAATATATAGCTATATCTCAGGTATATTACCAAAACTCAGACTTTTTAGAAATGAAATGCTCACCATCTTTTTTTTTTCTCAATTCAAGAGATAGCCGCAGCTATAGCTGAGGATATCCGAAAATTAAACGCATGGAAAAAGCCATTTGCAGTTCAAAATAATTGCATATGGCATTATTCTGGAGGTGAGGGGGGGTGTCTTGATGTCAACAAGTGAAATTTGAGAGATGGAGGGGGTCTAGGGACTGAGTTTGCAACACAAAGCATTTCTGTATCCTCAATTATAACCTGGAATAGCCAACATCTCAAAGCAAACTGGGTCACAGAAATAGCGTGTGTTGTGGGGGGAAAGGGAGAGGGTAGGGGGTGAGGAGGCCATCTGGGGCATGGGGGAGCTGGGCCAGTTGATGTTGGCACTTGTTCAAGGTCTGGGGGGGCAAAAAAGCCTTTTTTTAGCCTTTTTTCCAATTCTAGCGAATATAATAAACTACAGATAACTGTGGCTTTCTGTAGTTCATGTATAAAAGGACTACTGATTGCCAAGGTTATCTGTAGTTCTGTATCCATGGCTATAGAAAAAAAAACGATTTTGACAGGTACAGTGTCATCAGTAGTGAAAAGTCACTGGCCATGGCCAGTAACAGAATAGGTATCCCGCACTGACCCTACTTAGATTCAAAGCAAGGTAGCAGCTGGCACCCTTAGGCCATGTTGCCTAACAAATGAGCACAAGTTAAAAGACCACTTCGAGCAACTTGGCCTGGTACTTTGCCAGCATATTAATTGAAACATTTCCTTTCTCGTGTTATTTTTTGGGTCTTCATTCATTTTCTTTAAAGTCCAATGCTATTTTGTCTTGCACACTTGCTTCTAAGAGGAAGGTCAATTGAAATACATTCATATATTTCACTTTAAGATATATGTTCAGTTAATGAGCATATATTCATGGTTGCCAGTTTGGGATTTTTGCTATGAGTGCAAAAGTATATGAACATATTGTAATGAAGCAGTCGGTCATGTTTTCCCCTTTCCATGCAGCTTAAATGTGGTTAGTTGGGGGTTGTGTGACATATTACAACATTCACCAAGAGACCGGCCATAAAACAAAGGGCTTGTAGTACTCTGCTTAACCAAAGTGTGTGATCCTTGGCAAATAATGTAATCACACAGGTGCATTAACTAAAAACATTGTGAGTTCTCAAAGTCTGCACCTTTTGTTAGGGAGAATTCTCTGTTTAGGCTGAATTTCCTAACCTAGTGAGTCCCCCAGCAGCTTTGCTGGATTTCTGGAGTTTGTTTTTTTCCATCCTGCCAAGAGTGAGACTCTTTTCTCCCACTCTTGGACATGTATGTGTGTAATTCCTTTGAAATGTCAATGTGTTCGATGGGCTATGGGGTCTTTTACTCCATAGGGTCTCATATGTTTTTCTATGTGTGTTACACCGCACCCTACGTGTCGTAACACGGGGGCGCCCTAGCGGGTCCCCCACCATAAACTCCATACCCGGGGACTGACTACTGTCTCCCCGGGCATGTAAAGTCACCATTGGCTTTACTAGACCTAAATTTACTAACAGAACTAGTACCAACCATCTTATTGTGGACGTACTAGTAGGGGTAATTCGATTACTCCTGGATCTGTTACTCGAGGGGGCACTGTCCCGTCCCCCCTCGTCGAGTTTTGGCTGGTGGCAGTGGAAACTACTTGTTATGTTCGATCCCGAACATAACCCTATGGGATTCGTCCCATTGTTGGAGATTGATACTTTTTCTCATTTATCTCTGACGTACCACCGATCTACTTATCTTAAATAAGTTTATTGAGTGGTATTTTATGCCAGAACTCGGTTTTAAAATGGCGTCTGTGTTCGTCTCTGTGACTCCTAAACCAAAGGTTGAGCTCTTCGTTCCACTTTTGGCGGGCCTCTGTACAGAGACCCTCCAAAGTGGTGCCATTCTGTCTGGGTTACCTCAGGGGTGTGGGAGGGGGTGTAGGCACCCTGGACCGAGTTGCCTTCCCAACTCAGGTCGCATTCTGGAGTGATTGGCCCAGGTGGTGAGCCTTCCCGCTCACCACTTAGCATGTGTTGATTGACAGCTAGGCTGAATGAATGGGGGTCTTCTGCATAAAAGCAGGGCTTTTGGGACTGGATCTTCAGAAGTCGCCACAGGACCTAAGAATCCGACGAGGGTAACGCTGAGCCGACCTGCAACGACGACACCTCCGGTGGAGCCCTGCTGAGCCGACTCACCACTTCCCGACGACAGAGGAGATCTCCCTGCCGGAGAGTCTCTTCCCCTGACTGGTGGGAACAACCAGTCCACTTCGCTTTTTATTCGCCTCAGGACGCAGTGGTCGAATTGCCCGTGCAGAGCACCTCGGCAACCGGATAGCCACTACCCCTGTACCGCTACCAAAAGGTGGTGCCTTGTGACGGAGCACTCCGCGGCTGGTCTCTTCCCTGGTGGTGCACCGGACTTCACTTTCCTTCGACGACGAGATCATCTCTACTCTTGGCCAAGACCCGACGTGCATCCACCACCAGGAACAGCTGCCCCCGCCGGAGCTGCCCTCCACAACAAGGTACCGTGTCCGCCTGGCTTCCCTTTCGTTCGGTTCGAGTGAGGTGTCTTAATCCTCTCCGTTCCGCTGGGTCGCCTCCAAGCTTTGCTCATTCTTTGTTCTGAACTGGTTCAATCTGCCGATAACAATTTGCTATAAAGACTTGAATGCATCTCTAATAGAGACTTTTTGGGACATCGCGCCTTGCCTCTCTCCGAGTGGGCCTGGCCTCTGAACTTTACGATCTATTGTGATTCTTGCCTTCCCGCCTTGCATTTTATCCGCATAGGATTGTACTGTGTTGATTTCATAACCTGCCTATCTTTTTCTCTCTCGTCCTAACTAATATTCGAGTGTCATCTAGGTTGAGGTATACACCTCTGTCTGAAAATAAGTGGTACCGGTAGAACCTAGAGTTGTCGATATTTTGCTAGGGGAATTGATCGTTTTCTACTTCGTAGATTAATTGTGTTTGATTTGTTTGCCGTGATTTGCTTTAGTGTTTTCCATAGATGTTGTGTTATAAATAAATACCTTACTATCTTTACACTAAGCCTCATTGCGTGTTTGCTTGTCTTACTGGGAAGAATTGCCCTATGTTGTATACTCCACATACTGACCAACTTTTCTTGAGAGAAGTTTGACTGCTCAGCCACAGCCACCAAGTGAATCTGTGTGGTACAGACTGCTACCAAGTGGGTTCCCCGCCAACGCCTGTAGTCCTAAATCTTTTGCAGTGGTCCCAGAGGGAACTGCACAGGTTTCTGCCTAACACTGGTGGCAGCGGTGGGATTTGTATCGAGTATACAGTTTAGAGTGCTTTTCGACGCTGTAGGATAACTAACCACAAAGCTTAGAACTAAAAAGCAACTTTCACAAACATGTCTACGATGGAAACTTACAGTCAAGAATCCTTGTCAGGTGAAAATACTGAGAGTTTGCGAGCTCTCTGTAGGCAAGAGAATCTTTCTGTAAGAGGCAAGAAGTTAGAAATAATAGAGAGATTGCTGGCGAACCAAAGTCTGGGTACTGGTTCAGAGGAACCACTCTCCCCAGCAAATGTAGACAACAGTAATGGTGTTGATCTGAATCGTAATTCTGATAATAGCGATGAAGAGGCTGACGAGGGCGGAGAGGCTAACAAAACTGTCTCCCCCGCTCCACTACCTGCCTTACCAGCTGTGCTTAAGGGGGCCGTACCAGGTCCCACAAGTAACCCTGCTTATTTTGAACTTGAAAAAAATGAAGCTCGAATTAGAATATAAATGGTTCTTGGCTCAATCTGAACGAAACCAAGAGCTCGAGTTCAGATGGATGAATGGCCAGGCTGAGCAGAAGCAAGCTGAGTTAAGACTCAGAGAAATAGAACTTAATCACGAGTTAGAAATGAAAAAGTTGTCTATGGAAAATGCTTCTCTCTCCTCTAGGAGCTCCAGTCCCAAAAGACCCCGGATGCCGAAGGAATTAGTGGGTATGTATGAACCGAGATTGGATGTGTTGGATTGGTTGAAACTGTTTGAATACAATCATGGGCTCCAGGACATCACCGGGAATGCGTTGCTTCCCTGGTTGTTCTCTAGGCTCCCTCCTGTTGCGACTGATGTGGTAATGGAGTTGGGGGAGGCGGATAAGAAGGATTACGAAAGTGTGAAACTAGCTTTGATAGCTAGATTCGGGAAGACCCCTTCCCAGTATCTTAAGAGGTTTAGAACCCTCAAAAAGCATGATGGTACCCCTTGGGCTACCTGGGTGAGTGAAGGGATGGGTTAAGGGTTACAAAGTGAACACTTATGAGGGTATGAGAAATCTTTTTATGTTGGAGTCTATTTATGATGCCTGTTCTCCTGAGCTCAGACAGCACTTGGCTGATTCGAAGGAATTGGATTCCAGGGCACTAGCTAAGGCTGCTGACTTGTGGGTTGCCAACAGGGCTACTCATAAGGATTCTGGGGCAACTCAGAAAAAGGATGAGGGAAAACAGCCTAACAAAGACTCAAAAGAGAATTTGAATAACTCACATTCCAAAGAGGGCCCCAAACAAAACCAGAAGGGTAAGCCACCGGGAAAACCACAGCAGAATAGTGTGTCTTCTGGTGCCAAACCGGAAGGAGGTCAGAACAAGCCACCATTCCAGAAAGCATTCGGTAAATGCTTTGTTTGTGGCTCGACTGACCACGTGAAAGGAGATCCCAGATGTAAGGGTAAACCTTCAGGGGTCCAGTTTGTCTCCTTAGCCTTCGCTCCAGAGGAGGAAGACCAAATGGCAAGTGGAAACTTTCTACTGCTAGCTGACGAACCCATTGGAGTCTCAGCCAGCGTTTCTTTAGTATCTCTGGGGTTGTGGGAACAACAGAATTTAGATGTCTATAATTCTATCCCCGATAATACTAAAGAGTATTATAAGGACAGTGTCCAGGTGAATGGTCAGGAGACTCCTGCCATTAGGGACACTGGGGCCAGCATAACTGTGGTGGATAAATCGTTTTTTCAGGCCGAGGATGTTGCTAAGGCACCCAAACGCCTCACCAAGTTAGCTGGAGGGCCTGTGCAGATGCTTCCGCAATTACCAGTTCTCATCCAGTGTAACGACATGACTGTGAAGACACCTGTCAGCATACAGAGTGAGGTACCAGAACGCGTACTGTTGGGTAACGATTTGAAAACTCTCAGAGTTGTATTGCATACTCCCAGACCTCCTAGTAAACGGTTACAGGAGCTAACCAGACCCGCACGAGAGAGGACCATGCGCGGTACTCTCGGGGAGATGATGAAGAAAGAAATCACTCCTGCTCCACTGGAATTGTCGGCCGCTGTCTCCAAGAAATCAGAAGCAAAGGGGAAACCTAAGACTTCTATCCCGAAACCAGCCGCCAGCATTCCAGTGCAGCCGACACGGACTTCCCCGCGGTTGTCCAACGTCACACCCGTAACTCCACCTCCAGCCGAGGCTGAGAGGGAGGTACAACCCTGCGTGGTAGAATTAGACTCTGAGGAAGAGCTAATGGAAGGCCAGTGTCATGCATGCTGGACGTGGTCCTACCTCCTACGCTCGTAGAACGGCTAGACCGTTCTATTCCAAATGGCGGTTGTTCGACACGTTGCCGGGAAAACGACGTTTGCACTTTTCACGTCGCTAACTCACGTGTAT
Organism: Ambystoma mexicanum; assembly: GCF_040938575.1. Taxonomy (NCBI): domain Eukaryota; kingdom Metazoa; phylum Chordata; class Amphibia; order Caudata; family Ambystomatidae; genus Ambystoma; species Ambystoma mexicanum. The sequence goes on from NC_090932.1 coordinate 996,395,912, forward strand.
TCTGCTTCGTCACGTGAACTACGGCATTACGTATTTAAGCAGCGTGGAAACTTCACTCGCTGCTTCTGATCGAATCATTTGGCGTTGTGTAGCTGAACCTCCGGTCTGCATCCTTGCAGGTTACTACAGCTACCTTTTTGGCCTTCTATAGCGTGTTTTCCGCCACACGCTGATTCCTGGAGCTGTTTGGTTGCGTGTAAATCCACACGTTGTCTTCAAACGCGGCCGGCCTGGGCTGCGTGAATCCTGTTCGCGTGTAATTCCACACGCGCACGCTATCTTCAAACGCGGCTGGCCTGGGCTGCGTGAATCCTGCTCGCGTGCAAATCCACACGCGCACGCTATCTTCAAGCGCTGCTGGCCTGGGCTGCGTGAATCCTGTTCGCGTGTAAATCCACACGCGCACGCTATCTTCAAGCGCTGCTGGCCTGGACTGCGTGAATCATGCTCGTGTGTAAATCCACACGCGCACACTATCTTCAAGCGCTGCTGGCCTGGACTGCGTGAATCCTGTTTGCGTGTAAATCCACACGCGCACACTATCTTCAAGCGCTGCTGGCCTGGACTGCCTGAATCCTGATCGCGTGTAAATCCACACGCACACGCCCTTTTCTTCGCGGCTGTCCAGAACCGCGTGTACTTTGTTTATACCTTAAAAGGAGCTCTATTTTCAACTCCTGCACCTGTGTTATTAACAGGGGGATTGATTCATTTCTATACTTTACACTACGTGGGAAGGAAACTTTTCAAGGATAATTGGAAGGTGACAGTGAACAGTACTTTGGACGCTATCCTGTGGTGCATCAACCCGTATCTAGCGTGAGCCTCGTTCCGTTCGGGATAAGTCTCCCTTACTAATCTTCCCTTCCTTGTCGTTTGTTCTACCTTGGATTCCGCAAGAGACTCTGCTGGATTCATCTGCCCTAGACTCAAGGTCAGTGTGTGCATTCATGATATTTCCTATTCCATCATACCCAGGTTGGGGTAGTTATTCATGATACTTTATTTTTGTTCTAGGCTGACTTCTTATACCTTACCCACGCCCTTTCCAGTGATCCATCGCTCTGCCTGTTTTACCAGTCAGAGAGTTGTATCATTTGGAAGGTCTTAACTTGACTTCACAACTATCAAAACGCGTGAACAGGGATCCGGAAGACCCTACCACCTGTATCCTTTTAAGTACCGTATCCTTTTCAGTTAATACTTTGGTGCTTTCTGACAGCCAGGAACTCATTGGAGATCTGGATCCTGTTGACCATCCTGAGCTGCAGTCTTTACTGGCAGAAGGTGGACCCAGCAGGGCAGACTTCAGTAAGGGACAGAGAGAATGTCCACGTCTGGAAGGTCTTCGCCATCAGGCAGAAGCTCAGGCTGAAGGGCAAGAGCCTGGGAAATACAGGTTGCACTGGGAAGATGGCCTCTTCTACAGTGAACCGACCGAGTCTGCACCTGGAGACTACAAACGCCTTGTAGTACCCCAAGAGAACAGACCACAGTTCTTGCAGTTAGCCCACACGATTCCTTTGGCTGGTCACTTGAGTTTCAAGAAAACTAAGGAAAGGCTCTCGCTCTACTTCTATTGGCCAAAGATGGGGGCCGAAGTAGAAAAACACTGCAGGAGCTGCTACACCTGCCAGATCTCTGGTAAGGTTGGATCCAAGAACGTGGCACCGTTAGTGCCTCTCCCGGTTGTGGGAGTCCCATTTGAGAGAGTAGGGATTGACATTGTTGGTCCCCTTGATCCTCCAACCTCCTCAGGCAACAGGTTTATACTTGTTGTAGTAGACCATGCTACTAGGTATCCTGAGGCAATTCCTATGAGGACTGTTACAGCTCCGGCTGTGGCTAAGGCCCTCCTTGGTATTTTTACCAGGGTCGGGTTTCCTAAGGAAGTAATCTCTGACAGGGGGTCAAACTTTATGTCCCACTACATGAAAGCCATGTGGAAAACCTGCGGAGTAACTTACAAGTTCTCAACGGCTTACCACCCACAAACCAATGGGTTGGTAGAACGGTTCAACCGAACCATGAAGAGCATGATAGGTGCTCTAGAGGAACCCCTTAAGCGTAAGTGGGACCTTCTATTGCCATGCCTTCTCTTTGCTTATAGAGAAGTCCCTCAGGAGGGAGTAGGTTACTCTCCCTTCGAACTACTCTATGGTCATCCCGTCAGAGGTCCATTGGCCCTGATTAAGGAGGGGTTGGAGAGTGCTCCTTCCCCCAAGCCAGTCAGAGTGACTGACTACGTGATAGGTCTTCGGAGGAGAATGTCGCACATGATGACGGAAGCAAGCGATAACTTGAAAGCTGGACAGGCATTGGTCAAGCACTGGCACGATCAAAAGGCTAACATGGTTGAGTTCGCTGAAGACCAGCTCGTTCTCGTTATGATCCCAACAAGGCAGAGGGCCTTGCAAGATAGGTGGATGGGACCCTACCGAGTAGTGGGTAAACTCGGAGAGGTTAACTATCTGGTGGACTTGGGCAATCCCAAGGAGGCTCCGACAGACTTTCACACCAACCGACTTAAAGCGTATGTCTCACGACCTGATGTAGGAGCGTTTCTTCTAGCATCATCCGAGGAAGAAGAAGAGAGTGAAGCTCTTCCGGATCTCCTCAGAGGCTTACCTTTAGATGAAAAAATTAAAGGAGTGAATCTCTCCTCCAATCTGACACCCGAGCAACAAGAAGAGTGCAAATCTATGTTGAATCAGTTTGCCTCTCTGTTCTCGCTTTCACCACGCTTGACCCCTTGGGGCAATCACGACATACTCACTGGTTACTGTCTGCCGGTCAAAAGCAGAGGATACCGCATGTCAGAAAACGTACGAACCCACATCAAAGGTGAGGTCAGCAAGATGCTTGATCTCGGGGTATTAGAGCCCTCTACTAGTCCATGGTCTAGCCCAGTTGTGTTAGTGCCAAAGGCCGGATCTAAAGAACTTAGATTCTGCGTGGATTATCGAGCTCTTAATGCAGTCACCACGACTGATGCCTACCCTTTGCCAAGAACAGATGAGTTGGTGGATAAACTTGGCGCCACCAAGTTCCTCAGCACATTTGACTTGACGTCAGGCTATTGGCAAATAGCCCTGACAGACCATGCCAAGGAGAAAACTGCATTTTCTACCCCCGTTGGCTTATACCAGTTTAAGGTAATGCCTTTCGGACTGAAGAATGCACCTGCTACGTTTCAACGGATGGTAAACCAGGTTCTGAATGGGATGGAGGACTTCTGCATGGCATACTTGGATGACATCGCAGTGTTCAGCAATTCCTGGGAAGAACATGTAACCCACCTGAGAGATGTTTTGCAGGCTCTTGGACGAGCCAATCTGACCATAAAGGCAAGTAAATGCCAAATTGGACAGAGTAAGGTAGTCTATCTTGGGCATGAGGTAGGCGGTGGAGAAATAAGGCCTTTTCTCAGTAAGATTGAAGCTGTGCAAAATTGGACAACACCGACTACTCAAACCCAGGTGAGAGCCTTCCTAGGCCTCACTGGGTATTACAGGAATTTCATAGAGAACTATGGGACCATAGCTTCTCCACTGAATGTCATCTCCTCGCCCAAATTTCCTAAAAAGGTTAAATGGAACGAGGAGTGCAATCAGGCTTTTGAAAACCTGAGACAGGCTCTTTGCCAAGCCCCAGTACTCAGAGCTCCTGATTACCGCCAACACTTCATTGTGCAGACAGACGCTTCCAATGTAGGGATAGGTGGCGGACTCAGTCAACTGGATGGGAAAGGTAGGGAGCACCCCGTTTGCTACATCAGCCGCAAGCTGAAGGATCCTGAAACAAGGTGGGCAACAATCGAAAGAGAGTGCTTTGCTATCGTGTGGGCTCTGAAGAACTTTAGGCCGTACTTGTATGGTTCTACTTTTGTTATTCAGACTGACCACCAACCCTTGAGATGGTTAATGCGAATGAAAGGAGAGAACCCAAAACTATTGAGATGGTTGATCTGCCTGCAAGGGTTTGATTTCACCATTGAGCACAGGTCAGGGTGTCACCACCAAAATGCTGATGGTCTCTCTAGGATGTATGTCATCGACTAGAGGTATGAGATTCATCCAGGAGTGGATTAAATCCTCCTGTCCCTTAGTCTGGGGGGGGCGAGTGTTAGGGAGAATTCTCTGTTTAGGCTGAATTTCCTAACCTAGTGAGTCCCCCAGCAGCTTTGCTGGATTTCTGGAGTTTGTTTTTTTCCATCCTGCCAAGAGTGAGACTCTTTTCTCCCACTCTTGGACATGTATGTGTGTAATTCCTTTGAAATGTCAATGTGTTCGATGGGCTATGGGGTCTTTTACTCCATAGAGTCTCATATGTTTTTCTATGTGTGTTACACCGCACCCTACGTGTCGTAACACGGGGGCGCCCTAGCGGGTCCCCCACCATATACTCCATACCCGGGGACTGACTACTGTCTCCCCAGGCATGTAAAGTCACCATTGGCTTTACTAGACCTAAATTTACTAACAGAACTAGTACCAACCATCTTATTGTGGACGTACTAGTAGGGGTAATTCGATTACTCCTGGATCTGTTACTCGAGGGGGCACTGTCCCGTCCCCCCTCGTCGAGTTTTGGCTGGTGGCAGTGGAAACTACTTGTTATGTTCGATCCCGAACATAACCCTTTTCGATTCGTCCCATTATTGGAGATTGATACTTTTTCTCATTTATCTCTGACGTACCACCGATCTACTTATCTTAAATAAGTTTATCGAGTGGTATTTTCTGCCAGAACTCGGTTTCAAAATGGCGTCTGTGTTCGTCTCTTTGACTCCTAAACCAAAGGTTGAGCCCTTTGTTCCACTTTTGGCGGGCCTCTGTACAGAGACCCTCCAAAGTGGTGCCATTCTGTCTGGGTTACCTCAGGGGTGTGGGAGGGGGTTTAGGCACCCTGGACCGAGTTGCCTTGCCAACTCAGGTCGCACTCTGGAGTGATTGGCCCAGGTGGTGAGCCTTCCCGCTCACCACTTAGCATGTGTTGATTAACAGCTAGGCTGAATGAATGGGGGTCTTCTGCATAAAAGCAGTGCTTTTGGGACTGGATCTTCAGAAGTCGCCACAGGACCTAAGAATCCGACGCTGAGCCGACCTGCAACGACGACACCGCCGGTGGAGCCCTGCTGAGCCGACTCACCACTTCCCGATGACAGAGGAGATCTCCCTGCCGGAGAGTCTCTTCCCCTGACTGGTGGGAACAACCAGTCCACTTCACTTTTTATTCGCCTCAGGACGCAGTGGTCGAATTGCCCGTGCAGAGCACCTCGGCAACCGGATAGCCACTACCCCTGTACCGCGACCAAAAGGTGGTGCCTTGTGACGGAGCACTCCGCGGCTGGTCTCTTCCTTGGTGGTGCACCGGACTTCACTTTCCTTCGACGACGAGATCATCTCTACTCTTGGCCAAGACCCAACGTGCATCCACCACCAGGAACAACTGCCCCCGCCGGAGCTGCCCTCCACAACAAGGTACCGTGTCCGCCTGGCTTCCCTTTCGTTCGGTTCGAGTGAGGTGTCTTAATCCTCTCCGTTCCGCTGGGTCGCCTCCAAGCTTTGCTCATTCTTTGTTCTAAACTGGTTCAATCTGCCGATAACAATTTGCTATTAAGACTTGAATGCATCTCCACTAGAGACTTTTTGGGACATCGCGCCTTGCCTCTCGCCGAGTGGGCCTGGCCTCTGAACTTTACAATCTATTGTGATTCTTGCCTTCCCGCCTTGCATTTTATCCGCATAGGATTGAACTGTGTTGATTTCATAACCTGCCTATCTTTTTCTCTCCCGTCCTAACTAATATTTGAGTGTCATCTAGGTTGAGGTATACACCTCTGTCTGAAAATAAGTGGTACCGGTAGAACCTAGAGTTGTCGATATTTTGCTAGGGGAATTGATCGTTTTCTACTTCGTAGATTAATTGTGTTTGATTTGTTTGCCGTGATTTGCTTTAGTGTTTTCCATAGATGTTGTGTTATAAATAAATACCTTACTATCTTTACACTAAGCCTCGTTGCGTGTTTGCTTGTCTTACTGTGAAAAATTGCCCTATGTTGTATACTCCACATACTGACCAACTTTTCTTGAGAGAAGTCTGACTGCTCAGCCACAGTTACCAAGTGAATCTGTGTGGTACAGACTGCTACCAAGTGGGTTCACCGCCAACGCCTGTAGTCCTAAATCTTTTGCAGTGGTCCCAGAGAGAACTGCACAGGTTTCCGCCTAACACCTTTAATACATAATACAAACAAATATATATGTTTACAGCGACTGTGACACCAGGGGTGAAAAATCACTGGTGATCGGTGTCTCCCATCCATGCAGTAACCAAGACCTTCCATGGTTTACTTCAAAGCGAGGAAAAGGCCAGCCCCCTCAGGTCATGTTGCCTTATAAGTGAGCCGGAATTACAAGACCACTTAGAGCAACATGGCCTGAGAGGGCTAGCCCTTTCCTCCCTTTGAAGCTAAGCAGGGCTGGTCCAAGTAACTGCATGGATGGAAGACAGCCAACAGTGTGGTGCCATGTGTTTCCTTTATTTTAAATATTTCATAACACACTAAGAAAACACACGGCATTCACATAATTTTTTTGTAAACGGTGCTACTGTCAGTCCTTGAAAGTGTTGCACTCTGAGACCATGTTTTTGCTTTTTGCTAAATTGCATTCTGGTATTTGTAGTCTCCCCAGTCAAGATGGGGTGAATAATGCCACAGTTGTACACTTTATGCATAGCATAGTTCAATAAGGATTTATATATTTGAATGATACTATGGAATGTGTACTTTTCAAGTGATCTTTCTAAAGCAGAGTATTGCTAAAAGCCAGACATGGGGGTTAGTAGGGGACATGATGAGAGGGCAAGTAAGTCATGGGTGTTTTCCCAGGATGTGGCAAGAGGGTTTATAATCCTGGACACTGGTGCAGTTAGATTCTCCTATGATGGTGGCTGTTTTTCAGGGCACAAGTAAAGGAGACTTGTGGACAAAGATCGTAACTTGTTTTCAGAGGGTGGACGCAACCCCTTGTTTTTTTTTTAGGTTGGTAACCTTGATCAAGTACTTGACTACCAGGATTTTACTGAGGTTTCCATGTTCCCACCATTGCAGACGCTTACCCACAAGACCACAAACACTTGTTTCGTATTGGGTTTTTGTTTAACAGGAAATAAATCACGACAGATTGCTGGGTTTAAAAAGTCAACACCTTTTTATACTTTGCCAGCATATTTATTGGAACATTTCCTCTCTAAGGTTAGTTTTATGGTGTTCATTACTTTTTTAAGTCTAATGTTATTTTGTCTTGCACGTTTTGTTCTAAGGGGAAGTCCAAATGAAGTACATTTGTATATTTCACTTTAAGATATATGTTCATTCACTGTGTTTATATTAATGGGTACCAGCTTTGTATTTTTGTTATGGTCATGCACGCTGAAGCAAACCTTTCCCACAGGAACGCACACACATAGCAGTACAACCTTCCCAACTAAATGTAACAGCCCTTTCCACAATCAGTCTCCTGTATGTATATCTACACTCATATTCAGACACTCATGCACAGTATACACAAATGCAATGCACAACTTCCAAACGCACACTTTCCTTTTTTCTCCAATGGACACAAGACAATGCCTACCAAAAAGCAAATCCGTAGAAAACAATACAGAAATAGAGCAGATAAAACTCCAGCCATGCAAAATGGCCATCCACCTCTAGCAGACTTTGTACAAAACATTCAAATAAAACAGCTAATAGAGACACTAAGCAAAACAGAGCCAGGTACCAGGAAAAAAAGTGTGACGTCTCTTTCAAAATGTAAAACTAAAATTAAATGCATTAAAATCTACCTATTCTACGTAAATCTATGAAAAACTACCAGTAGTACTAACACTACACCTACCGACGGTAACATAGCCACAAGTAAACATTCCAAAAATGTATTTCGCAAAACATTTTCCACTATAGAATTCTTCAGAATATTATGAAAACAGGGGAGAAATCACGCTCCACCCTTAAAACATACCGCAGAAAACTCTGGAAGCTCTCATAGACAGTGCAATGCTCCTCAAAAGGAAATCATGTATATTAGTGTTAAACAGAATGAAACCACTAACAAAATTAATTGGTAAACTACAAAAAGTACTTCGCAACAGATGCAATATCAGCATAGACACCTTTGCAAACGTCTGTGCAGGTGAGTAGATTCACACCACCAGCACAGAGCCATATTTCAAAGAAGAGGCATACAAACATGAGCAAACAAACCCAATTGCTATACATAGCAGTGGCGAGGGTATGAAAAGGTAAACAATATAATTATGGTAGAAGAAATGCTGATTGTAACATGCACAAACAATCTTTGCAGTAGTTCCTCAATCAGTATGTGAAAGCCAAAGACAAATTCAAAATGAAAACATTACAAACTATGGACTCCTGTCCACTGCGCAAATACACAGGACTACGAGGACATTCATTACCCTGCATTTCTGGACCTGCTTGCAAAAGCACCTTCCACCACATCAAAATGTTAGCAAAATAACATTCTACTGTACGAAATCTTGTTCACAAACTGTACTATGCAAAAAGTCCAGCTTTAGCACTGGAGCATTTAAATAACATTCTCCTACATGGTACAGCCAAAGAACTGCTCGAATAAATAGACCACATCCACAGCAAATATTGTGGAACTGAAGAGCACTTACAAAATCCAGTAACTTTAGAAAAGAGTGCCGACAACCTTGCAGATGTCAATCTTCTATTACATACGTACAAAAAGGAAATTGCAAAGTTTAAAAGCACATCTGCTGAAGTACCAAACCAAGTATTTGTGTGTTGCTGCAGAACTTTTTATATAAAGAGCACCAAAACTGTAAATATAATGTACAAAATAGAAGGCAATGAGCAATCTGAAGGGTTCCAATTAGCTCTCTATCTTATAGCAGAAAACAAATACGAAATTACTAACCCCTCAATACTTTGCACATACTGCACTACAAAACTTGACAATAACCTAATGCCTTCACGGGCTGTCACTAATAACTTGAAAATATTCCCACTGCCAAAACCACTGCAACAGCTTAATTTGTATGAGAGCATTATAATCCAAAGAGTGCACCCATTTCAAGCCATAATACACTAACAACTGAAAAGTGTGACATTGCCTCCCTCTGAATTGCTGAAAGGCATTTGTGGCAAAGTAGTATATTTTCCATTAGATCTCAAAGAAAATGTGGACACTCTAGGAGTGTAATGGCCAATAGATCAATCTTTGATTATCCTAGTGAATGGTGTACCTACAAAAGACAAACACATTTGGCAGCAACTAGTAGACTTAAAAAAGGTTAGAGAAGCCCTGCAATATCTTAAAGAGAACAATGAATTCAACAGAGAAATAAACATTGAAGAAAACCTGAGAGAAACCACTGACATAATTCAGGATTCCTCATCAACTGGCCAATTTAAACTTCTAGATCCTACTACAGCCTCCAATATTTCAGACCAGTGTACATTTAACCAACTACACTCCAAAGACACCATAGGCGAGGCACAAATCAAATGTGGCAAACCAAAGGATCTCCAATTAGCCTATGGGAAAAACACAAATAACAGCATCAGAATACCGCTCTTTACGAATGTATTCTGAAGACCCCAGATTCAAACAAAACGTGTAATACATATTCCACCTCATCTTTGAAAGTGAACTAGCAACTCTATGTTACAGAGTTGCACACACAATAAAAACAGGTCCCAATTATCTAAACATGTCTCCTCCTCAGCTATTTCAAAAGGTGCAAGAGAAAGATGCAATTTTACAGTAAAGTATTACAAATCTCTTGGCAAACATGCGAGGTACAAAAGAATACTGGTTCCAATGGCACGCAGATATACAGTTTATGCTACGCAACCTTGGCCCACCCACATGGTTTGTCACTTTAAGTTGTGCAAAGTATGCATCGAAGACTTACACAATTTCCTATGCATAGCAAATTAAAACAAAGCAGGGATAGGCATGAGAACACTAGGAGAACTCTGCTCTCTTGAGCCTGTAAATGTATCAAGGTACTTCCATCATTGCTTTATTGCCAAGCTTCACATCATTTGTAATAAAAGAATTCCTCCCCTCAGAGAAGTGGAACAGTTCTTTTGGAGAAAAGAATATAAATTTGGTCAGGTCAGTGATGCCACAGTTTTGCAGTTCATTCACAAATATGTCACTTGCAAAATCCCTTCAGAAAGTAAACATAGTGACCTATATGCACACATTTTGCAGTTTCAAAGAAACACATGTGCAAATATTGTCAGTGTAAATATGAAAACAAAGGCAAATACTACACCAAATGTTGCTTTGGTTTCCCTAGACCAGTTTCAGAAAGAGGACAAGTAAACAGCTTCATGTCTTCTGTTAGACACAGTGTGAAAGGCAAATCACCTAAGGACACATACTGCATAAAAAGAACAGAAGCATCAAAGTAGATCAATGATTACAATGCAATCATTGCCCTCCTATGAAATGCAAACAAAGATGTGCAGTACATTGCAGTGCATTGCAGACAATTCCACAGCACTTGCACAATATGTCACAGCCTACTTAACAAAAGTAGAGAAAACAGAGCAGAAAGACCTCTTGGATGACATATCATCTGACAAAACACTGTCACAAAAATGGTACAGATTTGGCATGAAAAAGCTCTACAATAGAGAATGTGGCTGCTACAAAGCTGCAGACCATTTAACCGGCACCACCTTGTATGGGAAATATGAAAACATAGTCTGGCTAAGCCTTGGTCCTGCTGCATCCAGCAAAAGAGTTCTCAAACCATACCAAGACATAGAAACAATAGCAAAAAACGATCCCAAAAGCAAGGTCATTTTGAAAAACAACTCATTGGACACATACTACCCAAACAGGAGTACTGCTTTGGAAACAATGTGCCTATACCACATAGCTGAAAACTTCTCATACAAAAATACTATTAAACCAAATGAGAAAAAAGGTAAATACATAGTCAGAAGTTGTGAGGGCAGCCTGGTTAAACTTACCAAACACTGTCTGATTAATCGAATGACGCTATCCTTAAAAACTCCTCAACATAGAGAACTGTACTAGATGTCCCTACTGAAACGTTTTAAACCATTGAGAAAAGAAGATTTATTGGACACCCATGACTCCTACGAATATGCTTTCAATGCAAGTGAAAGCACTATAACAGATATAAATTTTACACAGTACAAAAACATGTTGGACAATGAACGCCAACAAGAAGAAGAACTTCAAGCCCCACTAAATGTAGACACTCCTGAGAGCAGTCAACCTTCTCTTACAGAAAGCCAAGAACCACTTGGACAGCCACTAATAGGAAATGATGCAGAATTAGCCATTAATGAAGTAGAAAACACCATGTGTCAGTATGAGCAATATGCAGAAAATGTTGCTCTACTGAAATCTCACAACTGAACAATGAGAAATCTAGCATGTTCCTGGAAGTAACTAAAGAAATTGAACATGGTGTACAGCTCAAAACTATAACTTGTACCTGTCAAAACTATAAACCTGTACTTCTATATGTAAGTGGTCAAGCTGGTTTGGGCAAAACATTCTTAATCAAAATCAGTAGCAAGTTCCTTAACAATTGACAAACAACAAGCGTTCAGATGTTGTAACTGCCCTCACAGGTTTAGCTGACTACAACATAGGTGATGTTACTTTACACCAATTTCTACACCTTCCATTTGAAAACAAAAACAAATTAGACCACTACAAACGTTCAGCAGAAGCTGCTATGCAGCTACGCAGAGTTTTGAAACAAATAAAAATGCTCCTAATAGAGGTGGTGAACATGGCCTCCAACCTAATGTTGGCTTTAACATTGTGTTAAACTGTAGAGTAATTCTAAAGCATACCCTTGGCATGGAGCAAGGTTTAGTTAATGGAGAACTTGCTTTACACACTTTTCGCAACCTTTGACAGGACTGTGTCCCTGGGCGAGATCCAATTCAACAGTTAATGGTTATTTCTTTTGGGAGTCAGCTGTGGTCTTGTAATATTATCTAGGTTGCCATAGATATGAGTTACTTGGAGTTACTATGGAGAACTTGGTATAGTTGTTGGCTTCCAGAGATACCCATGTGACAACAGCATTCAGTTTGTCACTATTCACTTTGTCAAACTTTCAGAAGTTAAAAGGATAGGATGCTCAACAGCCCGATTCCTTCTTTTCAAAGACATGTATGTATGCAGAGAGCAGTTTTCTCTGTCTCTAATATACACAGTCACTATTCCTAAATCGCAAGGTCTAACCCTAGATCAATCATTGATTGACATTGGCAGCACAGTCTTTAAAGAAGGCATGAGTTACATAGCACTGTCATGCCTATGTACATTTGAAGGACTATTTCTAGTCAATGTTGATGCATGTAAAGTGAAGGCTGACATTCCTTGCATTGCAGAGTATAACAGACTATGTGCACTCTACACACTCCATCTAAAAATGTACCTGGATCCTCAAAAAGGAAAACTTTGTAAAAGCAAAGTAATGCAAACAAAACGTATACATGATCTCCCAACAGTACCTTCAATTACCACAACCACAGAAGGATGTACTGAAAAGGCAAATGCAACCCAATGGCACAAACAAAGAGAACTACCTCTTCAAAGAAACCATGTGGACTTCCATAAAATATGTCACACATAGAACTGCCTGGTCCATTCACATTTTCCAATCCACCTGGTGTAAATTGCTATGCAAATGTAGCAATCAATGTTCTATTCCAATTGCCATTGATTGTTGAAAACATTTACTGAAACGGTGCGGACCAGTTGTGTATGCAAATGCTACTCCTTCAGAGAAATGCAACAAACAATCCTGACAACACTTACAGTGTCTCAGGAATACCAAGTGCTCCATTAACTAAACCTTGCTCCATGTCAAGGTTACGCTTTAAAATTACTCTACAGTTTAACACAATGTTAAAGCCAACATTAGGTTGGAGGCCATGTTCACCACCTCTATTAGGAGTATTTTAATTTGTTTTAAAACTCTGCGTAGCTCCATAGCAGCGTCTGACCAAAACCACTGCAGCATAATACAGTCATGCATGCAAACATCTGCCCACTGACCACAACCCACACACACATAAAACAGCCTCCTGAGGCCCTATCAACTTCATTTGACAAACTATTACAGTACTTCCAGCAGGTGGACAAACTGTTTGGTGCATGGCTGACTGCCCCCAAACAACACAGCATAATACAGTAAAGTACCCAAGAATCTGCCCAATGGTCACAACCCCGACACATAACGCATCCACCTAAACCCCTGTCCACTTCACGTCACATACTATTACATTACTCCCACCCTCTGCACAAGCTATGATACACCTAAGAATCGCAGGGCAGTCTAACAAGCCACCTGCCACACACCCTGTCCACTTCTCTACACATACTATTACACTACTTGCAATCAGTAGGCACACTCTTGGGTGCACACAAAACTCTAGTAGCCGCCACAATTACCACAGCATAATACAACCATACACCCAAGAATCTGGCCAGTAGTCACAACCCTTGGGGCAGTCCAAAAAACCAGCTGCCACACACTCTCTCAACTTCTCTAAACATACTATTACATTACTTGCAGCCATTGGACAGACTTTTTGGTGCATAGTCTCTGGCTATGCACCCAAGAGGCTAGCAGCTCATTGCAATCACCACAGCATAATACAGCCATGCACCCAAAAATCTGTACACTGGCTACAACCCACACACATAAACCAGCCGCCACAGGCCCTGTGCACTTTTCTACACATACTATGACAGTATTTTAACCAGTGGGCAGACTTGTGGACTATTGGGTGCATGCCCTGCACCCAAGACTGTAGTAACTGGCCACAATTACCTACAGATGCATACAGTACCATACACCCAAAAATCTCGGACAGTCCAACAAGCCACCTGACACACACCCTGTCCACTTCTTTACACATACTATTACACTACTTGCAGTCAGTGGGCAAACTCCAGATATGCACCCAAGAGTCTAGTAGCTGGTCACAATCACCACATCATAATACAGCCATGCACCCAACAATCTGTACACTGGCCACAACCCACACACATAAGCTAGTCTCCTGGGGCCCTGTTCACTTCTGTACAGATAGGACTGTAGTACGTGCACCCAGTCAGCACACTCTTGCGTGCCATAAACCAGCCACTCATGCACCCAATAATCTGCCCAGTTGCCACAACCCTCAGGACACTCCAATAAGCCACATGCCACAGACAGTGTCCACTACTGTACACATAGTATTGCAGTACATGCAACCAGTCAGCACACTCTTGGGTGCAATAAGCCAGCCACCCTAGGCCATGTTCACTTCTCTACACATAGTATTACAGTACTTCAACCAGTGGGCACACTCTTGGACTCTCCATGCACCCAAGACTGTAGTAGCTGGCCACAATTACCTCCCACTGCATAGACTATTATACACCTAAGAAACTCAGGACAGCCCGACAAGCCCCCTGTCACCCACCCTGTCACCTTTTGTACATTTTTGTGTTCCTAATACTTTCCCCCACCCCCAAATCCATATTCCAACTCCCAACCCCATTTTTAGTTTTTTCCCCCCAAATTGGTTATTTTGGATTCCTTGTAATTGGATTAGTTATTTTGTGATTCCAGATAATCACTGCATACCGTGACTACTTGATCACAATAAAAACACTTACATTATGGGAAAAGGTTTGGGCTATAGAAACGGATTCCCTTTTGAACCCTTTGGTCTTGGAGCTAAGGTATAAGCGCCTGGATGCTATTGTTAAATTGTAGTCTTTCATAAATGTATTTAATCACAAAGAACATTTTAATTAACGTTGACAGTTTTGTGTCAGGTTTTACAATTCTTAGAACGATCTTACCTCAATAATTGTGCATATTGTCAATGAAGTAATGCAGATGTTATCTATTTCTTTTAATATATGTGTTTATTTAAATAGAATATGCTATCATAGATTGATTGTCTGATAGAATATTGCAAAGTAATGTGCACTGACATTTTCAAAATGTATTGGTGGCGGTTTTACATTTTAGTTTATTTGAAGTTGTATCTTTGTCTTTCTATTGTTCATATGCTTATATTGTTTATTGTATAAACTGACATAATTTGTGTGTAATGCTTTCATGGCTGACATAAAGCTAATGATTGAATGACTGGCCACCAGTGCACCTGCCCATCAAGTCCTATTCAGATTGAAGCCCACTTCAGAAATGGACCAGCGTGAGACCTAGGAAACAGGGCGGAAAACAAAAGCCCTTCCGAGCTTTCAAGAAGGGTTGCAGTTGAGAACACCAGGGACATAGACCCACTTGTGGAGGGAGTTTTGACTAGCATGCTAAATGATCTCCCCCCAGAGTAATAGAGAGAACAGTGGTGAACGTGTATACCTGTGGAAAGATTAACCACATTGTTTGTGCATTCCCTGAAATGATGCCAAGGACACGAGCTAAGGTTACCAAATCGGCTACTGTGGAGTTAAGAAGTGGGATGAACCAGAGCAACCTGAAGAGAACACAGTAAACAACTGGATGTGAGGGTTAAAGGGCAAATGTGGTATTGTGATGAGTATTAGACCTGCATGATCAGGTCATAATGGTTCTACCAGAATATGGTAGCTGGACCACTAAGCATACACAATGCCCATGTTGATTGCACCACGTCAAAGTCACTCGCGCACTGCACTAGGTGAAATATGTAAGCATGATTTGTAATAAAAGCTTAAATCTTTCACATAGCATAGAACAAGGGGGTGTTGTCTGTCATCTGACAGACAAAGGTAACAGCCACCAGTGGGTGCTTGTGATTGTTTTAAATGAATGGGGTAGGGGGCTAAATATTTGCTATATGTCAGAGCAACCGACTGTAGAGAGGGAGCCAAAACCAATGCCACAGTTTGTAATCGACTTTTGTAGGATAACTCATAAATAAATGCATTAGAAATAAGTCACCAACATTGCACAGGAGCATTTCCGAAAGCATTTTCATGCCGTATAAAAAAAAAGAAAAAACCACACTGCCAGTGCCCATACATTTCATTGCTGGCTGCACTAATGTATGCCAGTATTACCATAGAAGAACATGCTCATGCTTGCTTTGTGCATAATGCCAGTAATGGTATTCTATGTAAACATGCCCAAGCTGGCTCTGCTACCATTAAAAATGCCATGCCACAATGAGAAAACATGTCCAAATGGATCACAATGTAGGTCAGTCTAGACAAACAAGACCACTTATCAAGCTTGCTTTGTCATTCATCCCCAGTAAACAAATGTCATGTCCCAGTAAGAAATGGCTTGACTGGGTGCACCTAAATGCACGTCTAACGACAAGATAACGCTTACCCTGCTTGCTTTATCATTATTGCCCAGTTAACAATCATGTCATGCCAGAGTATGAAATGGCTATACTGTCTGCTCCAACATGCCTGCCTAGTTATTCAGTACACTTCTCATGCTTGATTGCTTTCTTGTAGATGTCAAGTAAAAAATGTCATGCTACAGTGCGCAAGAGGTTAAACTGGCTGCACCAAAATGCCAGTCTAGCCACTAATGACACTCATCAAGTTTGCTTTTTCCAGAAATGGCAGATCTCTTTAAGGAAATATGGACAGTGCTCCATTGCTCCCTGAGCCCTCGAGCACCTTGCATTCATGCATCATCACGTTCAGAAACCTTGCCCCATCAGCCACTCGCCCATACACCTTTTCACACATTCACACACACCATGAACATTCTGTCTGGATTCTCCACGCAGGCACCGACCCAGAACATTCACACGCACACAATCACATTCATACCCATTCACCCACCAGTCACTAACCCATACAACTTCTATCACATTGACTCACATGCATGCACAGGATATTCACACTGCGATTTACACACAGGATTCCATCCAGAAAATTCACACAAACACACATATTCACATTCATACCCATTCAACCACCAATCAGTCACCCATACGCCTCCTCTCATATTCGCTCCCATGTGAACCCATAACATTCACACTGCATTCTGAACATCAGCACCAACCCAGATCATTTCCCCACCAAACACAAACACACAAACACACACACATAATCACATTCATACTCATTCACCCACCAGTCTCTCAGCCGTTCACCTTCTCTCGCATTCACTCACATTGCATTGTCCACACATGCACCCACCCAGAACAGTCACACACAATCAAATGAATATCCATTCACCTGCCCGTCACTTACCAATACACCTGCTCTCATTTTCACTCAAGCACGCAGGCAGAGCATTCACACTGTAGTCTTCACATGGGCATCCAACAGGAACATTCACACACAGCACATATAATCACAGTCATGCCCTTTCACCCACCCGTCACTCATCAATACACCTGCTCTCACATTCACTCATGCTGCATTCTCCACACACACACCCGCTCCCAGAACATTCACACATACTGCATTCTCATTCACATGACAACACATGCACTCATACAGACATAAATACCATATTAATGCAGGCAAGTTATTTCAATACATACACATCCAACATGCACAAGTGCATATGCACATTTCACATACACACAAGCATGTTCTTTCCTCTTTCTCAGCAGTTTAGGTCCGACAGACTCAGTGTGCTGTCACTCTCTAGGCCTCCGTCTCTGGTAATCCATGCAAACAGGAACCGGAAAACAGGGAGTACTTCCTGGTACCTGTCTGACATGTGCAGGGGTGCCAGAGGCAGAGCAGCTCTTTCCTGTGCAGTCAGCGAGCAGACAGCTATCAGCCCTGGGTCAGTCCTCACCCTGATTTAAGTCAGTGTGCAGGCTGAGGTGGAGCCCACCCTGCACATGGGGTGGCTGAGCACCCCACACCATGGGGTGTCCAGGGGGCCCGCTATACCACTGTGTGGAACTGAGCACAATGAAAGTTCAAAGACGTCCAAAACCAGCTGCATCATGTAGATGCCACGATTTGGTATTTTGAAGGGAGGTTCACTATTGCCTTCCACAATGGTGGCTTTTTATGCATTCCATTTGTCTTGTTCCATTCTTTTCCCTATTTTTATGTTTTCTCTAAAATTATATTGGGTTACAACTGTAGAGTGAGACATTCTTTTCCCTTTTGTTTGAAGTTGTGTTACTGTTGTAAGGTAACCGTATTTTTTAATAACAATATGTTTGTCCCTCCGTGAGACATTTGCCATGTTATGTGTTTCAGCTCATTAGAGCCACTAGAGCTGTGCCCAGTATGAAGGGGAACAGTGACAGGATGCATGGGTGACATGGGGCTTACGTCATTATAGTCACTGGGCTCTGGTAATGATGTGGGTTGGTTTCTTTTTCTATTACTCCGGCAGATATTTCCCATTTGTGAGGTGAGTACTTAAATTCCATCTACATTTCCAAACAAAGACATGGAGCACACTTGGGGTAAAGTGCAGTCCAGATTAATATAAAAGATATGTAAACATATATCGAGACAAATGATCAAATACTGAATAGATTTGGAAACAAATACATGAGCAAGTCGTCCTAGAAGGCAGGATTCCTGTTGAAGGAAGACATGCAATCGACCTCAGGCAGTTGGCCATGTATTGTTATTTATTGTGCTTTGTGACGTGTGCAGTCAGGGTTAAGCTCTGTAGTCCTATGCAGGGATCAACAATTTCCTGATAAGTATACCATTTATATTCAAGACCTTTATCTCAGATGCACTTAATATGCCAAAATTCAGAGTAAGTTACATCATTAGATTTTTTTGACTAATTGTCTTCAAAGTATGGGCGTACGTGGTTAATAGGTAAGTAAGAGGGATTTATTGGGGAAAGTATTGTAACAGAGTTTGTAGTACTTGACACGCTATTTCTAGGTAGATAATGGGTTTGGGGACATGAGCGCCGTCTGCTCCTTCTGCTCCCTCCTTCACTTCTTCCAACCCACTCCTTATGCTCCCCGTTCCATCACTCGAGCTCTCCCTCCGTTCAGCTGCTGATCGCGTCTGTCACGCCCCTGCGGAGACCATGGTCACTGTGGCATAGATGGTCTATTAGACGGATTGCGGCCATCTTTACTCCCAAGATGGCCGCCGCTACAGATGGTGTGGGTCTAGACTTACACCATGGCCGCGCGGTGGTAGGACCGCCCCCCGACTCCGGAGCCGGTTCATCTGATCCTGCGGACAACGCGCGGATGCGTTGCTACTCTTCCACAACAACGCTTCGTGAGTTCGATACTAGGATCTATTGCATACTCATTTGTTTGTCATTCCTTCTGTGTAACTCTACCCTTTTCACTCACCTGTTTCCAGACTTGAATCCTTCTCCCAACTCTTGCACGACATCCAAGACTCGAGTGGATTTCCCCTGCCTCACTCGTTACGAGCTGAACCTCACTGATCGGTTCGCTAGTGAGACTCCCTCCCTGGCGTGCGGTACGTGAGAATTGATATTCAGTCCCTAGTATATCCGGGGGTTAGAAAGAGACCAGAATTGACACCTGATATTATCTTACCTATACAGAAGCAGGGATATGCAGGGTCCGATCCGCAGCATTGAGATATGAGAACCATTCTCTTCCTGGGACGTCCTCGAGGTTACTCCTGTCCGCGTCTCAACGGAAGACCTGCAATATAGCTTGATAGGTGGTATCCCCCTTCCAATCAGGTACTCCTCATTTCCTCAACCCATATTCTGCTTTCTAGTTTCCCTGCTTCAACTTACCACTTTCCTCTGTCTTTATTCAGACGGCTCCGCTTCAGCGGATATTCTGGGTACCAAGAACCTCTCCGGACAGACAACATCTATCCAGTGGCCATCGACACAGGGTTTTCTTCCCCAGAGGGTTTCCCTGGAGTCCTTCCCCTCCTTAATCTTTGTATTTTGAGGCGGAGGAAGGGTCTCAGGGAGGCACTCATTCTCTACCCCTGTGGGAAACCATTTCCGAAGAAGGAAACGTAGGAGGGAGAACGACTGGTGTTTCTCTAAGGTAACCTTTCGGTTATTCAACTTTCTCGTAATTAGTCTAAATATTACAGTTAGCAACGCCCAAAAAGAATATACTGGGGCTTCCCAGGTGCTGAACGGTTGCCTTAAAGAAGTCGATAGTTCTAGGAGATACCATGGACGCAGCCCAACAGCAGCAATTGGTTGCTGCAGTCCAGTCTTTGACTGCGGAAGTCCAGGCATTAAAGCAGGAAAATGCCTTTTTGAGACAACAGGTTGGAAGGGTACCTAGTTGTTCAGAATTACCTCCCGGTCCCATTCCAGGGGGTTTATATGATGGGAATCCCCACAAACTTAAAGCCTTTATCGAAGCATGTACTGTCCAGTTTTCATTTAAAACGGCCTTCTTTCAGAATGATCGTGACAAGGTGGGACATATGATAGCTAAGTTGACTGGACCGGCATTGGCATGGGCTACACCACTGGTTGTGACAAACAACGCTCTGCTAGACTCCTATCCAGCCTTTCTGAACAGTCTTAGGTCCATGTTTAGTAGACAAGAGATCACTGTTTCTTCCCAAGAGCAATTATTAGACTTCAAACAGGGATCACAGGATCTACTGTCGTATATCACCTCTTTTAAACAGCTTGCTGCTGGAACCTCTTGGGCTGATGATGCTCTGATAACACTATTTCGTAGGGGTTTGAATGAGGAACTTAAAGACGAGGTGTCTAGGGTGTCTCGACCTCCCAACCTAGCGGAAATGATTACATTAGTGATGCAGATGGACTACCGTCTACAGGAAAGGCTCAGAGAACGACGTCAAAATCGTTCTGTGAGGCCATTGACTATGCATCCTTCTAGTCCTATGAAAACCCCAATTGATGAACCTATGCAGATAGGAATCACAAGAGGAAGAGGTAGACTCACCTTGGAAGAACGTAATCGACAGAGGGCTAAAGGCTTGTGTATGTATTGTGGGTCCAAAGACCACCCAGTACAGGATTGCCCCATCACCCCTACCAAACGACAGGGAAACGCTTCCTCCCAACCGCATGGGGAACCGCGGCTAGGGAGCCAATAACAGGTTCCTCATCCATGTCAGTAACTTCTCAAGTCACAGACACTCCAGATCCTCCCATGATTGTCATACAGGTTTCAATGGAATGGGGCACCTCCGAGCCAATTTTGGTTCCCGCATTGATTGATTGCGGAGCTGCGGGGAATTTTGTAGACACCCATTGGAAGAATGACAAGAATATACCATGCTCCCTTAAGACCATTGCTGTTCCAGTAAAATCTGTTGATGGAAGTCCTTTGACTTCCGGTCCTATCCGGGAACAAACAAGACCTATTCAAATGAAGATTGCTTCTCATCAAGAGACCATCGTATTCGATGTCATTCGCACAGCACATTATCCCTTGATATTGGGTTTACCGTGGCTTAGAGCCCATAATCCATACATCAATTGGAAGGCCGGCACAATTTTTCTAGGATCGGAACATTGCCTTACTCATTGCCTTTCTGGTGGAGCGTTGGGGTTCTGTTCTACACACTCCGTCCAAGAAAGGAATTGCACTACTTCGGTGTTACATAACATCCAGGAGATCCCTCCTGACTACCAAGAATTCCAAGTAGTATTTTCCAATTCAGAGTTCGCTGAATTACCTCCCCATCGTAGAGATGATTGCGCCCTAGAACTAGATCCGGGTGTTCCAATCCCTTTTGGGCGCATGTATATACTATCAGCACGCGAACGGGATGTCCTAAAGGAGTATCTCCAGAAGCATTTACATAACGGCCTCATTCAGGAATCCACTTCTCCTGCCGGCGCCTCACTGTTCTTTATCCCTAAGAAGGATTCGACAGAACTCAGACCATGTGTAGACTATCGAGGTTTGAACAGAATCACCACTCTGGATCGCTATCCGATGCCATTAATCCCAGATATTCTTGAGGCAGTAAAGGGTGCCAAGATATTTACCAAGCTAGACCTACGCGGAGCTTACCATCTTATCCGAATCCGCGCAGGGGATGAATGGAAAACCGCCTTTCGTACTCCCTTGGGCCACTATGAATACAAAGTGATGCCATTCGGACTTTCCAATGGACCAGCTGTTTTCCAACGTTTTATGGATCACATATTCTCGGATATCCTTCTACATACCGTCATTGTCTATTTGGACGACATACTGGTCTTCTCAGTTTCCATGTCGGACCATATCCGACATGTGAAGGAAGTATTGCAGAGACTGGAGGAGAATCATCTTTTTTGCAAGTTAGACAAGTGTGAATTCCACAAGGATAGAGTGGCTTATTTGGGTTATATACTATCCGCCGAAGGAGTTGCCATGGATCCCAGAAAAGTCTCTGCTATAACGGAATGGCCAGTTCCACTGTGTGTTAAAGATCTGCAGAGATTCTTAGGATTCGCCAACTTTTATAGGCGTTTCATTCCCCACTATTCAGAGAAGATTCTCCCTATGATGGCTCTCCTTAAGAAGAAAGCAAAGTTCTTTTGGTCAGACAGGGCTCAAATAGCCTTTGAGAGTCTCAAGGAAGAATTCACCAAGGAACCTATACTCCTGACCCCTGACCAAAACAAGAAGTTCATTGTAGAATCGGACGCCTCGCATCATGCTGTAGGTGCCGTTCTACTGCAAGAAAATGAACAAGGAGACGAGTGTCCTGTGGCCTATCTATCTAAGACACTCTCACCTTCGGAGATCAATTACTCGGTCCTCGAAAAGGAATTATTAGCTATAAAGAGAGCCTTTGAGGAGTGGTGACATCTGCTACTAGGGGCCAAACATGCCATCGAAGTACGGACCGATCACAGCAATCTCCGAGCCTTACAATACTCTCAAACACGAAATAGTCGCCAAGCTCGTTGGGCCCATTTTTTTTCACCCTATGATATCATCTTCTCCTTCATACCGGGAAGAGTTAACCTCAAGGCAGATGCATTATCTAGAAAGGATTACAACTCTACCACTCCTTTCCGTTCCGAACCCTTGTTTCCCAAAGCCAGATTTTTGCAGGAAATCACCACCTTTCTTCAACTGGTAGCTATGGATACCTCTCGATTTATACAGACCAATCCTCGGTTTGCCGCTCTCTGGAGGCTTAACTCATCTCAAGGATGCTTCTATAGAAACAAACGGTTATTCACTCCCTCCGAAGAATTAAGAAAGGTGGTACTTCAACTCTGTCATGATTCTCCGATGGCAGGACATCGCGGTATGGCTAATACCAAGGAATTGATTCAACGCCATTTTTGGTGGCCAAAGATGAGCAGAGATATCAGAGACTATGTGTCGGCATGTGCCATATGTTTACAAACAAAGACCCCTCGGTCTGCCCCAGTGGGTCTCATATCGTTGATGCCGATTCCTGATCGACCCTGGCAGATAATTTTGACAGATTTTATAGTCGAACTCCCTATCTCGGATGGTTGTACAGTAATCATGGTTACAATCGACTACTTTACGAAGATGGCACACTTTATTCCTCTACCTTGCATTCCCACTGCAGCTTAGATGGCGAAAATTTTCCTTTCACGGATCTTCACGCTCCATGGGCTTCCAGAAACTATCATCTCCGATCGTGGTTCCCAATATACTTCATGTTATTGGCAACAGATATGTAAGAGCCTCAAAATCTCCCGAGCATTGAGTTCTGGCTTCCATCCTCAAACTAACGGCCAGACGGAACGACTGAACCAGACATTGGAGGGCTATTTGCGGTGCTACATCTCTGCTTCACAGGACAACTGGGTTTCTCTATTACCATTGGCGGAGTTTGCCTACAACAACTCCCGTCATTCCGCTCTGGGTTCCAGTCCTTTTTTTCGCTCATAAGGATTTCACCCTTCTTGTTTTCATACTGGCCTTCCTTCTTCGTCACGATTTCCAGATGTGGATAACCTACTTCAAGTTATCCAGACAGGTCATTTGGCGGCCAAATCTTCGCTACTTGAGGCTCAGGATAGAGTCAAACGGTTTGCGGACAAGCACCGTTCTCCAGCGCCCTCCCTGAAGGCGGGTGATTTGGTATGGCTGGCCTCTCGTTTCTTACCACGGCATCTGGTCCCGTCCAAGCTGTCTCCTAAATATTTCAGACCTTTTCCCATTCTACGGAAGTTGGGTTCCTCTGCTTTCAAAATCAGGCTTCCCCCTTCTTGGTCCCGGATTCATCCCGTGTTTCATGTGTCCCAACTGAAGAAAGATGTGTGTGATCGATTTTCGAGATTAAGGAATACTCACCCTCCTCCGGTGTCTACCCCGTCGGGTCCTGAATATGAGGTGGCGGATATTTGTGACTCTCGCATCTTTCGAGGTCGCCTTCAGTTTTTGATTGACTGGCAAGGTTATTCTCCTGCTGACCGTTCCTGGGAACCTGGCTCTGCAGTGCATGCACCTGCTCTTATTCGCCGATTCTTCCGTAATCATCCGGGGAAGCCGGGGGCCCCTGCCCTTCGCAGGGGGCATACTGTCACGCCCCTGCGGAGACCATGGTCACTGTGGCATAGATGGTCTATTAGACGGATTGCGGCCATCTTTACTCCCTAGACTTACACCATGGCCGCGCGGTGGTAGGACCGCCCCCCGACTCCGGAGCCGGTTCATCTGATCCTGCGGACAACGCGCGGATGCGTTGCTACTCTTCCACAACAACACATTCCTTCTGTGTAACTCTACCCTTTTCACTCACCTGTTTCCAGACTTGAATCCTTCTCCCAACTCTTGCACGACATCCAAGACTCGAGTGATTTCCCCTGCCTCACTCGTTACGAGCTGAACCTCACTGATCGGTTCGCTAGTGAGACTCCCTCCCTGGCGTGCGGTACGTGAGAATTGATATTCAGTCCCTAGTATATCCGTGGGTTAGAAAGAGACCAGAATTGACACCTGATATTATCTTACCTATACAGAAGCAGGGATATGCAGGGTCCGATCCGCAGCATTGAGATATGAGAAACATTCTCTTCCTGGGACGTCCTCGAGGTTACTCCTGTCCGCGTCTCATCGGAAGACCTGCAATATAGCTTGATAGGTGGTATCCCCCTTCCAATCAGGTACTCCTCATTTCCTCAACCCATATTCTGCTTTCTAGTTTCCCTGCTTCAACTTACCACTTTCCTCTGTCTTTATTCAGACAACCCCGCTTCAGCGGATATTCTGGGTACCAAGAACCTCTCCGGACAGACGACATCTATCCAGTGGCCATCGACACAGGGTTTTCTTCCCCAGAGGGTTTCCCTGGAGTCCTCCCCCTCCTTAATCTTTGTATTTTGAGGCGGAGGAAGGGTCTCAGGGAGGCACTCATTCTCTACCCCTGTGGGAAACCATTTCCGAAGAAGGAAACGTAGGAGGGAGAACGACTGGTGTTTCTCTAAGGTAACCTTTCGGTTATTCAACTTTCTCGTAATTAGTCTAAATATTACAGCGTCAGCACGCAACACTACACATCCACTTTCTTTCATAAAGAACAATGCCTGAATTAGGAATTCACATAATTCATTAAATTTCCGGCCCTCCTGTAACTCCTGCCAACACTTCATGTCCTCCTAGATGTCCCTCGTGGCATATCTGCATTCTCTGCCAAAGAAAATAGCTTCACAGAACTAGAACTCGAACTAGCACTAGAACTATAACCAGAGCTAGAATGACTTCCTGCAGATCCACCACTTCCAAGCACTCCACTCTGCACTAAACTTCTTCCGGTACCTGCTCTTTCCTCTTCCGTCAACACCATTACCCTCTCATTGTTCTACACTCTCCCATCACTGGTTTTCACTGCATGCTGGAAAATGTCCACAACTTCAATCGGTTTGGACCACTGACAACCATTAACTCTCAAAACCACTGGAACCTTAATTCCGACGCAACACCCCACACATGGCACTCTTCCTCTCCTAAACCTCTTGTTGTCATGTTGCATCTTGTTGGTCAGCTGCTTCTGCCTTATGTTGTTCTCCACATCATCCAAATCTACTTCTCTCCCAGACACCGCACTCATCCACCCTGGATATAATCTAGTGTTTACTTTCCTCCCTCACACCTGTAAGCACCCGTAGAAGTACCCACTTTGCCGTGAGTCTCCCTGCTGGGTTCCTGTTGTGTGCTGCTTTCTGCCTCCCTGCACGACTTACTGGACTTGTGGCTTTTGGACGTGGTGCTAAGCGGCTGCCTGGCCCCCAACTGTCTGCCCACTGCAAAGCCGTACTTCCATAAAGTGTGCATGCCCTTGCACAGCGCACACGCACAACTGTAAGCACCCATAGAAGTACCCGCTTTGCAGCGAGTTTCCCTGCTGGTTCCTGTTGTGTGTTGCTTTCTGCCTCCCTGCACGACTTACTGGACTTGTGGCTTTTGGACTTGGTGCTAAGGTGACTCTTGAAATCTCTATGTGCCTAGTATTCTATGTGCTAAAGTAGCAGTTTTCTACATTTGCTAAGTGTCGAGGAATAGACATGAGCTGATAGTGTCTTTTTCATTGCAGCTGCTGCCTGGCCTGCCCACTGCCCGCCCACTCCAGAGCTGTACTTCCATAAAGGGTGCACGCCCACGCACAGCGCACATGCACACGTGTAAGCACCCGTACAAGTACCCGCTTTGCCGCTTAGCCACGAGGCAGAGCGGCAGTGGCACGGCAACTTTTGCATCTTTTTTCCTTTATCAGTGGTATTTTTGTTGTATTTTTGTTGTATTTGATCCACAACTAAGGGCTGTTTTATTACATTTACAGCTAAGCTTGACATGGTCTTTACAATGTACACCCTAAAATCAAACTTGCCTGGCCCTCTTTTGAACAGGCCTTCATGTTCATCGGAGGGCAATACTGTAGCTACCCCATTGATCACTCCTCAATTGTTTCAGTCTGCTCCCACAATCACCCCGCTAAGAGTGCCTTTGTGTGCCCCTATAGCCTGTGCTCAGCCGCATGTATCCCCTTTTCAATTTGCAATGTCCACTAAACATCATGTGTGCTCCACAGCAAACGTTTCTTGTAGGTCACTAAGAACTTCTAATGTGAGGCCAAACACACATCCGTTATCTGACCACACGATCTTGGCTTCAGTAAAGGGAAATGTCCCTGAGGTAGCTTCTTCTTGTCCACTCTCTCTGATTGCATTTCCTAAGCTTATGCACGATACATCTGGCATTTCTCTATATGCCAGCAAATGTGAGTCACCCATTTCGATTGTTGAGGACGCCTATTTATGTAGTTCTGAGGTTGTTACTTTGAATTCATCTATGGCACAAATTCAATCATTGGCGGATTCATTTATACATCCAACTCCAAGAACGCCACATTCCCCTTTTAGAGACCCAATTCCGCACTACCTGTCTATGCTGCAACCAGCATTAATGGCTATCAATACCACCCATGTTAGCTTGGTGAAATTGTATGAAACTGTAAACAGCAAACTCTCCACACAAACCACTCAGGTGGAGGAGTTGATTCCATGTTTAAAGAATAATCAATCATTGTGCTATATTAATATGACTCAAGTACCTACAATACCTAAATTCCCCACTACTAAGTCGCCTGGACCAGAAATACCTAGCCATCACTCATTGGCTCCGGTTGTAGGAGACTCTGAAGTCCCACTATCTATGCCCAGCCCTCATCTACCACTCATCCCGAGCATTAATGTCCCATTGATCAAAATCCAATGCTAACAGCCATAGATTTCTGACCCGCCTTTACCAGCTTTGCCTAGGAAGTCGGCAGCTCCTTCCACAGGGGGGCGGGGGGTTATGCCCTCAACCACAACTCACTAGTGCAGACTCAAGGGGCCCAAAACAAAACCAAAATAATCTACATCCTAAGCGTGCAATGAAAGGCCAGCGCACATTTATAAAGAAAACAAAAGATATGGCAGCCACAAAACCCCTAAGAGACACGATGAATGCATTTTTTCAAGCACTTGATCAATCATCTAAGCTCCAAAAAATGCCAGTTGGTCTAAATACCATGGGTCTTTCGGCATCAAATGTACCCAATGACCTTCAACATCAGGCATCGGCGGCAACTCTTGGATCAGAGCAAGCCCCATCCTCTACTTCTTATTCTCTGTTGAACAACCTCATACATTCTATTCAGGAGGGGGCCAAGGAAGACAAACATGCTGCCCCTATAATACCTTCTAAAAAGCGGTGTCTTTTCTTTACCTGTGGCCTCCCCAGTTTTGATTTATGAAGTTGAAAACCAAATGACAATTAAAGATTTACATCATATGGTGGATCTCTATCTTGCAGCCCGACCTGCCAATTCGGAGGTTCAAAATTTGGCTCACCAAATTTGAAATCCTGGTCAAAACTCTACGGGCCAACTTGTAGCCATTACTGGGCTTCCGACCCTCGCATCTGCTGCCCCATCAGTAGTTTTGGCAAGGGCAAGTGAATGTCCCTTAAGATAAGGGGAGGGTGCCAATTTACCTCACTGTCCTCCAGATACTGTACCTAATAGGTTTGTGTACAATAATTCATCTAGATATGCTCATCCTGTAAATTCACTGTGTCATACGCTCATGATGAAACGTAGAAATGGCCAGTTTCCATCGTATGACCATAATAGGTGCAGCTTCTTGAACATCTTCAGTGATCTGGTGGAATTAGAGGATGTTGTCTAGAGTGACATTGATCAAATTGAATTTATCTCTGAGTCAACGTGCTCGGTGGTGTGGCTTTGGATAACATCTGGTGTGGTCTTGAACACCATCTGGAAAGCCAAAATGGGGCTGTTTAAGATGGGTTTCTTAATCACACAAGATCCTGATCATATAGCGGCCAGACCACAACACGTCCTCTCCAAACCCAACATTTATCAAAGCACACAGGCAGTAGCAGAGGGTTTATTGTCTGTTTCAGACCACATGTACAATTAACAACTACCAGGACCCTCCCCTGTTTTGCTGAATATTGCATGTTGGAATACAAGGGGCCATCCTCGATTAAACAATGCTCTGGCCATTATCACATTATCGCAATGGAAGAGACGTGGCTATCAGTCTCACCAGTGCGGGACAATTATGATGTTGTTTTATTACCAGCTATGCTGGGCAGAGGTAGACCGTCATCTTGTTTGGCCTGACGATAGTACCATGGGACTCTGAGAGTGCATACATCCAGTTAGCTAAAATAGCATGCAAAATAATGCCATTGCGCTGGTAACCATATATCGCAACCCTGCAGCAATGACGGATGTGGCATTGTATCATGGTTTAGCCCGACTTTTGGACAAGATTCTCAAATGTGTACTCATCACACATACCATCATTTTGGGGGACCTTAATCTTGATTACTGGCACATGGATAGAGCTACTAAAGAGGTGCACACATGGACTTCCTTTATGCAAAATCAAAACTTTTACATGGTCAATGGGGTGGTTTTGGGTGATCTACCACCGCAACATACTTGGCACAGAGGGAATAGTAGAAGTTCCATTAATTACATCTATGTTGAAGCATCTTTATTACAGAGCATACAAACACTGCTTGTTACAGATCAGGAAGAAAGTGAACATAGACTCCTATTATTAGCCATTTCTTGGGACTTTGCAATTCAAAGACCTAATGCATGCTTTCAGGATATGGTCACCAACACCTCAAGATCTAGAATACACTGGAATCCAGTCAATCTGGCTAGATTCCAATCAGATATAGATCATCATATCTCAGGGCATCTCTCAATTGAATATCCAGATTTACTAACAGTGTTTACTAATACCATCATTATCCTGCGGAATAATGTCATCCAACACGTACACACCTTTGATCCAGCACTTCGTTTAAGAGGTGCTGAATATAGACAGCTTCGGAAAAATCTCATGCAGTCTAACTTGTCAACGCAATGGCAAGAACTTAAAACAGCTAAATGGCGTTACAAGAATCGGATCAGAAGTTGGAAAGCCCTTATGTTCCAAAAATATAGTGAGTATATGGGGCAAGCGATGACAAATAAAAACTCAGCAGGCACGTGGCAATTACTGAAAAATCATTCCGCCAACATGCAAGCCGATGCCCGCCCAAATCAATGGGGTAAAAGAACACCAATGGGTTTCTTTCTACTTTGATCTGTATACTGATGACCATTATACTAGAATGTTCAATTTCGCTCGCTCAACGGCCACCTGGCAAGTAGTATTTACATGACAGACTATTCAGGATTTCATACTACAGGCCAGCTCATCTCGCACTGCTGGGCCTGATGGGCTTAATTATCTAATGTTCAAACATATCCGATAGTATGGACACGGATCCTAGACAAAATTATTCCAGGAAATCCTAATAGCAAAAAGGGTACCAGCATCATGGCAAACATCCATTATTATCCCAATCTTTAAAATGGGGGAAATTGTAGTTTGCCCAGTAATTATCATCCAATTGTACTTCTGGACGACCCAGGAATTTTTTTTGCCAAACTCATCCTGAGAGACTTTAATCTATCGACCCAAACATTTCACCTTAGAGATACATCACAAACGGGGTTTGTAGCAGGTCTAGGTACCAACATCAATTTATTATGTTGAACACCATTAAACATCAATGCCAAAAGTTAAAACAGCCTGTCTTTTTTGCCTTTGTCGACCTTAATGCTGCATTCGATTGCATCTCACAAATGATTTTACTCTATAAATTGAACAGAGACCGTTGTCCATCATCCCTTTATGATATCATTCTAGCTTTACATTCTGATACGTCAATACAAGTCAGACTATCCCTTGCAGGTCTTTTATCAAGATCACTCCCAACAGCAGGAGGCCTGAAACAAGGTTGTCTTTTGGCGTCTGCAATATTTAACTATTTCATACATGACGTACGATATGTCTTTGAGAAAGTACTCTCTGACTCACCTAAGCTTAATGAACAACCAATAAAAGCCTTAATGTATGCAGACGACTTGGTACTCATATCAAAAACACAAATAGGTCTCCAAAAATTGCTTGCTGGTTTTTATTCTTACATCACACAAAATGAACTTTGGATTAATACAGATAAAACTCAAATAGTGTTTTATTCCCCAAAAAGAGTACACAAGACTGTCTTCATTTGGTCGATTAATAGCATACCTTTGACTATTGTCCTACAGTTCATTTATTTGGGCATGGCCTTTGAAGGTCATATTAATGCCAGGTCTCAAGTCGAGCGAATCGAGGCGAAGCTAGCCACAGCCATATCACAGGCGAAAATGATCCTGTTCAAATTTGGTAAGTTTTCAATTAAACCAGCATGGTGTTTCTGGAACATGAAAATAGTGCCAATTCTTTTATATGGATTGGAAACCTTATCTAGTAACATCAATCTCCAATTTGATAAATGGAAATCAGCCTATTGGAAGCAAGAATTGCATCGTCCCCAATTCATTCCAAATGTTTGGCTGAGATTTGAACTGGGACTGGTTTCCCTTCGAGCACTCCATCTTTGGCAGGCATGCTCTCTTTTTAGGAAATGTCTGATATCCACAAATCAAAATACCATTTTAAGACTTTCGGCTAATTCTGTCTTTTCAACAAAACACGTCTTTGCTGTAGAATGGGCACATAAAGTATACCATTCATTACCCGGGGCCAATGTATCAATTGATGAGTTGCTTACCAACCCAGAAAAAGTAAAATCGAAAATCTATGAAGTTGACTGGATTAAAACTCTAGACCTATGCCTGCAATATCAAAATGATGACGCAACTAGATTTCCACCAAAAAATCATGCACCTTACCATCATACTTGATGCGTGCACCATCCGTCCAATATTGCTCTGGAATTTTACGTATGCGATTCGAACTATGGCCTACAAAGGTGTTCTTGGCTCAACGTAAGCTTTTACCAGCTACAGACAATTGTTTACGTTTCTGTCTTAGTCCAATGACTTATGAAACATTTGAGCATTTGATTACTGCATGTGTGGCTTTACGTTCAGCAAGGGCGATCCATTTTGTCCGCCACTGTAAATACTTGGGAGAGATAGACCCTGATCAATGCTGGGCATTAATACTCTTGTCGGCACACTTGCCGTTGCAAATTGCTACTATTCATTTTTTAAGCAGTCTGGATTTAGACATTGGCACAAAGGACTGAAAACAGACATGTTACCTGGTGTGTTATCTGATTTCTGTTGTTTAGTCCTCAAGTATTAATACCAATTGTTTTATGTCTCTGTTGTTAAGCAAACTGAAATGTACATTATTATATTTCTATTTATATGTTTTATGTTTTTATTTACTCATCTATTGTTTTGAAAGGTTGATTAATTTCAGCTAATTAAAAAAAAGGTTGTCTTTCCTCCCTCTGCTTAGCTCAAAGGGAGAGACTCCTGTGGTACTGTGTGGTGTGAATCTATGAGCTAACACAGTCTCTCTCACCATTGTTTTCCACTCTTTCCCATTCGACCAAGCCCATCTGATAGCATCCTTGAAAGGAGGGAGCAGAGGTGAATGCAATCTCTACCCATCTTGTCAACATATCAATCACAACAAAAAAAACATAGAACATCCCTCACTCCATATCGGACGCAACACATCAATCACAATTTTCTTCCAGGGTGCCTCTGTTATATCTCTCAACACCATTGGATACTTCGCCCCTAAACACACTTTGTCAATTTTCAAGCAAAGGATACAGCTCCTGATTCTTCTTTCCACCTGCAGGTCACACCCAGGCCACCATTACGTGTTCATTATCCTTCATTTCGTTTTCACCATGCCTTGATGGCCCTCATGACCAAGATGGATGATTTTCTCTCTGAGCCCTTCTGGAGGTATCAACTTCTCCCTTCTTATTAGGCATCCACTTTGGACATATAGTTCTGACATTCCAGAAAGCAATGGCTCCAGCTTCTAGCATTTTACTTTTGTTCCATCTTGCTTCTTCTACATTTTTCGTGACTTCTAATAATTTAGTGTCCTTCATCATTCCCTCATCCCATTCTTGTCTAGATATTGCTGCATCTGACAATTCACAGATCATTTCATGTTCATCTATTTCCTCCTTCATGTCACTGTAATTGGTCAATATTGACAGACAGTCTGCCGTGCGGTTCTTTGTGCGAGGAATATAAGTCATAATGAAATTGAATTCTTGTAACCTAGACACCCATCTCTGAATTCTGCACTAAACTTTATCCAGACCTTTTGTGGTAAACACTTCCACCAGGGGCTTGGGGTCTGTGTGAATTTCAAACTTAACACCCCAAACAAAACTCCTGAATATCTCAGTAGCCCACTTGATGGCTAGGGCCTCTTCCTCTATAGTCGCATAAGCCTTTTCCGCTACTTTGAGTAGTTCTGAGGCAAAGGCTATCACAAACTCTCTTCCTTCATGAAATTGTACCAGCATCGCTCCCAGCCCTGTGTTGCTGGCATCCATGGTAATAACAGTCTGTCTTCCTCTCACTTAATTCTGGAGTGCTGGAGCTCCAGCCAATGCATCCTTTATAAACTTGAATTCATTCTCACAATCTCCATCCCATGTGAATTTCTTGTTGACCTTCAACAAGCATCTTAGGTTGACTGTGTGATCGGAAAATCCCTCAATGAACTTGGCATAATACTCAGTCATACCTAGGAAGGTCCTGAGTTGCTCCTTATTATTGGATGTTATCATGAGTTTTATTGAATCTTTCCTTCTACAGAAATCACATGCAAATACTCGATTTCTCTTCTATTGATTTTTGATTTCTCCTTGCTCAGCACCATTCCAGCCTGATGCAGTTTTCTAAACACTCTTTCCAACCTTTTTTGTGTTCCTCCTCATTGTCTGCGTATTCCAGAATGTCATCTTGAAAGACTATAACTCCACTTTCTCGATCTAGGATCTGGTACATGATCTTCTGGAAGACCGAGGCTGCGGAAATGAGCCCAAATGGCATCCTTCGATACTGGTAAAGTCCATCTAGGGTAATGAAAGTTGTTAAATGTTTGGATTCTTTATGTAATTTTACCTTATGATAAGCTAAAGTCAGATCCAATGTCGGAAATATTCTTGCTGAACCCATCATCGATATTAACTCCTGAATATTTGGTAATGGGTACCTCTCTGGGATGATACATTTGTTAAGTTCTCTCATATCAATGCAAAATCTTAATTTTCCCGAACTCTTCGTCACTACAACCATTGGCGAAACCCATTCGGACACATCAATACTTTCGATGATCTCTTGATCTTCTAATTTCTTTAGCTCATGTTTTACTTCTCCTCTAAGCGCCAAAGGTATATTGTGTAGCTTTTGTGCAGCTAACTTAGTTCCAGATTTGAGTAAGATGCGATGGGAGAACCCTTTCACACATCCTATAGTATTCTCTTTGAAGATTTTCACTCATATTCTTTCCATGTTTGTTTCTATTCCTTCTACTAGAAGTACCGAACCACTTGCATTAGGATCCAACCAAACTTCTAACAGCTTCTGGTGAGTCCAACTAAGAAGCGAGGATCCTACATTCTTTGAAACATAGATGCAACCTTCTGCTTGCCTTTCTTTGAACATTAGAATGGCACTGAACCAACCTATAAGTTCAATCTTGGCGCCTTCATATGCTTTTGGTCTGACATCTACTTCATGTTGAAACTCTGGTCCACAACTCTTCCATACTCTCTCCGGACCAGAATGAGTGTATATCTGGCTCCCAAATCCACCATCTTAATGATGGGATGTCCATGTTGCGCTCAACTGGTATCCACAGGGACGCCACCCAGATGTCGGGACACTGGTATCCTTCTCAGCGGCTCCCAGGTTGGATCAACGGGGAAGTTCTGCCTAGAATACAGGTGGGCAATGTTCAAGACTGGGCAACTGGGGTAAGAGCCTCCCAACACCCCTGTATGCCCGCAGCCCCCTCCGGACCTCTCCTCACCTTGTTATGGGTTTTGGTGTGCTCTCCGTCCTGCCTTTTTGGCAGGGGTACTTTGTCCTTTGTGGGCGAGTGTGATCTAGTTACTTCACTGATGCTGGCCCTTTTTGAGTCTTTCAGGTAGGTCTTAACTACTGTTATGCTTGTATGCCTTTCTTTGGTTTGAATAATGTCTTTCTCTTTACTTTAGGGGCGCGGAAGTCCACTGTGGAACGTTGGCTAAGTTGGAACACGCCGGTAAATGATGGTGCACTGAGAGCGCCTTGATGCGGTGAGTAGGTGCTATGCGCAGCATTATGATGCCTTGCCTTTGCTAACCTGTTGCCTTTTCTTTCCCGTAGATTGCGGTGCTCTCCCAGTGTAAGAAATCCCAAGGTGATGCTGGTCGATGGGCAACTCGTGAGGTAAGCTTCCGGCACGATTGTAAAATGTCTAATGTCCTGTTTCTCCCTTTTTTGCAGATCCGTCGATCCGGGCGGCACGCTGATCCTTGGATGTTGTTTGCAGGAGCTGAGGGCAGCTAGCGATGGAATTGC
Source organism: Ambystoma mexicanum (assembly GCF_040938575.1). Taxonomy (NCBI): domain Eukaryota; kingdom Metazoa; phylum Chordata; class Amphibia; order Caudata; family Ambystomatidae; genus Ambystoma; species Ambystoma mexicanum. Next base: position 996,431,287 of record NC_090932.1, read on the forward strand.
AGGTAACCTGTTGTTATTAACAATGTCCTTTTGTCTTTTCAGATGCTGTTCTTCCGAGGTTCGCAGGTACAGCTGAACACGATGAGTGTCACGTTGCAGGATGGCAAAGTAACGCAAAGCGTGTCATTCAAGTCGGGTGTGGTTTAAATAGCTTCAGAAAAGTAGTCCAGGTAAAATAGTTCCTAGGCTACCACTTCCAAAACACTATACCGCATAGCTTGGTTCCAAGGGCGCCTCCATGTTGGCTGGCACTGGAAATAAAGTAGTCCCAAAAACACAAGTCTTCACGAAGTATGAGCCTGGCGCCAAAGGCGCAAGGACTGGCCCCAAGAGGGCTCCAGCAAAGGATGTCTGAGTTTGTTAGAGACCCGATCCAAGACCCCTCCTGGCCCATGGGCTGGCAAGGGGGGTTTCTGGATACAGGTCGTGACAGCACTCCCCCCCAAGGCCCCTCTCAAGGTGTTCCTTGTGTCCGGCCCAGGTTTAGTTGGAAAGTTTCAATGGTATTTTTTGATTAGACGTGGTGCATGAATGTTCCCACAGGGTTCTCAGGACCTATCTTGGGGTCCAAATCCTTTCCAATCAACTATATAGTAAAGCTTGCCCCTTGAGTACTTGGAATCCAAGATGCCTCGGATTTCGAATTCTGGTTCCCCATCAATAAGTATGGGTTTTGGTGGTGTCCCAATCCGTGTACCTGGCTGCATTGGTTTTAGAAGGGACACGTGAAATACCGGATGGATTTGTAGGTTGGCTGGTAAATCCAGTTTGACGGCCGCTGGATTAATAATTGCTTTGATGGTGTAAGGCCCTAAGTACCTGGGTTGAAACGTCCGGGTTCCTTTGATGGGTACAAATATGGCGGCCAGCCAAACCTTGTCTCCTACCTGATAGTCAGGGACATTTTTCCGGTTTTGGTCGGCAAATTGCTTTTGTTTCTCTTTGGCGTGAGTAAGATGTTCTTTGGCCTTTTTGAAAGCTTGACTGATGTTGGTGTGAAGAGTTTTTACTGCTGGCATTTCCAAACTGGTTTGGAGATCCAGTTCTGAGGTACGTGCATGTCTACCATAAAGGGTAAAAAAGGGTGTTTGTCCGGTACTAGAATGCAAGTAATTATTATATGCGTACTCGGTTATCCAAAGTAAATCTTTCCAGTCTCTTACTTCCTGGTGCAACATGCATCATAGGTATTGGTCGAGGGTCTGGTTGGTCCTCTCGGCTTGACCGTCCATTTGAGGGTGATGGCTAGTTGATAGCCGGACGTCAATTTGCACCATTGCACAACACTTTCTCCAGAAGTTGGAGATGAACTGGCTACCTCAGTCGGAGATCAGAACTGATGGGAAACCATGTAGTTTGACAATATCATCCAGGAACACTTTGGCTAGTGTAGATGCGTCAGGAAGGCCCTTGAGTGGAATAAAATGTGCCATTTTTGAGAATAAGTCCACGAGTACGAAGATGGTGTTAAACCCTTGACTGGGAGGTAGGTAAGTGATGAAGTTGAGAGAAAGAGTGTGCCATGGAGTGGGAGGAATGTCCAGAGGTTGTAGAAGACTGGATGGTGTTTGTTTTTGCGACTTATTTTGTGCGCAGACAACGCAGGACTGAATATATTGGATGACGTCTTTACGACAGGCAGGCCACCAGAAGTTCTGTTTTACCTTGGATAGAGTCTTGGTGATTCCGGGGTGTCCTTCAATCAGGGAATCGTGGTAACCTGAAATTATTTGTTGTTGTAAGTTCTTGGTGGGTACATACCAACAATCCTTAAAAAAGGGTAAGTGATCTTTAGTGAAATATTGTTCTCCTTGCATTTGCCATGCGAGGAAGGCATCTGGGTTCATAGTTCATTGAATCTTATCTCTCAATTCTACTTGGGTTAAGGCCGTAGTGAGGACCAAGAGTTTGTCTTCCAGTATGATGGTGACTGGGTCTGGGGTCATATATACCAAGTCATCAGTGCTTGTACGAGAGAGCATGTCAGCTTTTCCATTCTTGACCCCTGGTCGAAAAGTGATGACATAGTCATATCTGGCGAAGAAAAGGGCCCACCGCAATTGAAGTGAAGACTGGGCTTTAGCTGTTTTAAGGTATTGCAGGTTTCGATGGTCCGTGATTACTGTAACGGTGTGTCTGGCCCCTAAAAGGTAGTGCTGCCAGGCCTTAAAGGCGGATTTGATCGCCAAGAGTTCTTTGTCCGTGATGGCGTAATTCATCTCCGGAGGTGAGAACTTTTTTGACCAAAAGGCTACTGGATGCAGCTGGCCTGTTTCTGGGTCTCTTTGTGAGAGGACAGCTCCCATCGCTATACTGGAAGCGTCTGTTTCCATGATATAAGGAAGATCTGGCCGAGGATGTCGCAGGATTGGTGCGGAGGTGAACCTTTTCTTGAATTCCAGAAAAGCTTTTTCTGCTTCTTCGGTCCAGGCACATTTTTTGTTATTCTTTCGCAGAAATATGGTGATCGGGTGTACGACCTGCAAGAAGTCTGGTATTAACCGGCGATAAAAGTTTGCAAAGCCCAAAATACTCTGTACCCCTTTTAATGATGTTGGTGATGGCCATTTCAAAACAGCATCTACTTTATGCAGGTCCATTCTGATGCCTCCTGGAGTAAGAATAAAACCCAGAAATTCAACTTCGGTGACATGAAAGAAACACTTTTCAAGCTTTGCATATAAGCGCTGTTCCCGGAGCTTGGAGAGGACTGAACGGACGTGCTTGATATGATCCTGTTTTGAAGTTGAGTACACTAAGATATCATCTATGTGCACTAGGGCGCAGACATCTATTAACTCTCTCAAGACGTCACTCATGAAATACTGAAATGCTGCGGGAGCATTGCATAACCCAAAGGGCATGACTTCATATTCGTATAAACCATATTTGGTACGGAAAGCAGTTTTCCATTCGTCTCCGCTTCTGACCCGCACCAGGTGGTATGCTCCTCGAAGGTCCAATTTGATGTAAATTTGGGCATCTTTGACCTGGTCCAGCATTTCAGGGATGAGCGGCAAGGGGTAATGGTTCTTCACTGTGATCTGGTTTAATGCGCGGTAGTCAATACAGGTTCTTAAGTCCCCTTCTTTTTTCGGTACGAAGAACAAAGGACTGGCTGCAGGGGACTTAGACGGATGGATGAATCTGTTTGCGAGGTACTGGTCTAAGTATGATTTCAGATGAAGGTTCTCGGGTTCCGTGAGAGCGTAGATTCTGCCGCAAGGGACTTGAGCACCGGGAACAAGGTCGATCTGGCAGTCGTAGGGCCTGTGTGGGGGCAGCGTGTTTGCTTGATCCTTCTGGAATACATCCTGGAAATCGTGGTATTCCTCAGACAAGGTATTAGTCACTCCCAGGGTTGCCACTTCAGGAGTCGTGGAGATACTGAAAGTAGGTTTCTGTTCTTGGTAATAACAGGGAGTTGAGCAGTCGCTGGGAAAGGTTAATTTTCTTGCCTGCCAGTTAATCAAAGGTCTGTGAGTGACTAACCACGGCATCCCTAGTCTGAGCCGGAATTGAGGTGCCTTGATGAGATCGAACGAAATAAGTTCCCAATGTCCGTCCTGGCACAGCAAGGTTATCTCGGCTGTGCACTGGGTTATGGGTCCGGAAGCGACTTCAGTCCCATCCATCGTGGTTACCTTGTCTGTAGTTGGCTTGGAACATAGGGGAAGCCCCATCTCTGCAGCCAGGTGATGATCTATGAAATTCCCAACTGCTCCTCTGTCGATGTATGCTTCAATGGCATGCATTCTTGATGATCGTTGGTTATTAATTAAGATCACCGGTATTGCAAAGTGTGAGGTCGGTGGCTCTTTTCTCTCACTCGACAAACTGAGCTCTACATTTGCCGAGCTGGGTACTTTCCCGACTGAGATTCCTTCTCTTCATCTTTTTCTGTGGCCCCGACGATCTTCCTTGGAGGTTTCACTGGGCAGTCCTTCAGTAAATGCCCTGACTTTCCGCAATACAGAGATAGTTGTTGCTGTCTCCTTTTATCTCGCTCTTGTTTTGTTAGTGGAGGTCATACTCCTGCGATTTGCATGGGTTCCACAGTATTTTCTTGCACTCGAGTTACATTGTCTCTAGGTCGAACGTACACAGGCCGAGGGTCTGTTTTAGAACGGTCTGCTTTTCGGTCTTGCAACAGGTGGTCCAGTTGTACAATCATGTCTATGAATTCAGAACAATCACTAGGAGGATCAACCACTTGAGCAAGAATGTCTTTTAATTTGCCTCGTAGGCCCCGATGAAACAACATGGTTCTTTTGTTTTCAGGCCACCTAGTTTCTGCAACCAATCGGTTGAAAGCAGCAATGTATGTTAATAAGTCCTGATTCCTCTGTTGGAGGGAAAGGAATTTGTTGTCGACTGCTTGTTCTCGGGAATGGCGAGCAAAATGTTTTTCCATTTCCCTCTGAAACCCCCCAAAGTCATGTAATAAAGGATCATCATAGGACACCAATGGTACCGACCAATCTGTGGCACTGCCACTTAGGTATGATAAAACAAAGACTACCCGGGCTTGGTCATTTGGGAATGCTCCAGGTATGCAAAGAAAATGAAGGCGACACTGATTCATGAAAGCTGCGTATTTTTGTGGATCACCAGCAAACCTCTCCGGTGGTGCCAAAGGAACTGTACCTGGTAACACTACTTGTACCGGTGTAGAGATAGTGGATGACATGGTAGGATTTTGCATTGGTGGGTTACTCCCCGGTAGAGGCATCTGTCCCGCTTGGGATTGCAAGAAGAATTGCCTGCTGATATCATCAGTACGCTCTTTAGTCACCAATAAGTCTCTCCGGAGAGCGTTAGTCTCCTGTCGGGCAGAATGAACCTTGGCACGAAGTTCTCCTAACAATTGGGCCAACTGGTCTAATTCTGATGTCTCCATGGTGCCCAGGTGGATTGGCTTGGCAGGCTTCGCATTCTGTTACGCTTACCTGGTATCCACGGGGACGCCACCCAGATGTCGGGACTCTGGTATCCTTCTCAGCGGCTCCCAGGTGTGATCAGCAGGGAAGTTCTGACTAGAATACAGGTGGGCAATGTTCAAGACTGGGCAACTGGGGTAAGAGCCTCCCAACACCACTGTATGCCCGCAGCCCCCTCCGGACCTCTCCTCACCTTGTTATGGGTTTGGTTTGCTCTCCGTCCTGCCTTCTTGGCAGGGGTGCGTTGTCCTTTGTGGGCGAGTGCGATCTAGTTACTTCACTGATGCCGGCCCTTTTTGAGTCCTTCAGGTAGGTCTTATTACTGTTATGCTTGTATGCCTTTCTTTGGTTTGAATAATGTCTTCTCTCTTTCCTTTAGGGGCCCGGAAGTCCACTGTGGAACGTTGGCTAAGTCAGAACTCGCCAGTAAATGATGGTGCACTGAGAGCGCCTTGATGCGGTGAGTAGGCGCTATGCGCAGCCCTATGATGCCTTGCCTTTGCTAACCTGTTGCCTTTTCTTTCCTGTAGATTGCGGTGCTCTCACGGTGTAAGAAAACCCAAGGTGATGCTGGTCGATGGGCAACTCGTGAGGTAAGCTTCTGGCACGATTGTAAAATGTCTAATGTCCTGTTTCTCCCTTTTTTGCAGATCCGTCGGTCCGGGAGGCACGCTGATGCTTGGATGTTGTATGGAGGAGGTGAGGGCAGCTAGCGATGGAATTGCAGGTAAGCTGCTGTTATTAACAATGTCCTTTTGTCTTTTCAGATGCTGTTCTTCCGAGGTTAGCAGGTACAGCTGAACACGATAAGCATCACGTTGCAGGATTGCAAAGTAACGCGAAGCATGTCATTCAAGTCGGGTGTGGTTTAAATAGCTTCAGAAAAGTAGTCCAGGTAAAGTAGTTCCTAGGCTACCACACCCAAAACACTATACCGCATAGCTTGGTTCCAAGGGAACCAAGCTATGTGGGTGCCTCCATGTTGGTTGGCACTGGAAATAAAGTAGTCCCAAAAACACAAGTCTTCACAAAGTATGAGCCTGGCACCAATTGCGCCAGGACTGGCCCCAAGAGGGCTCCAGCAAAGGATGTCTGAGTTTGTCAGAGACCTGATACAAGATCCCTCCTGACCCATGGGCTGGCCAGGGGGGTTTCTGGATACGGGTCGTGACAGTCCATTGACTACAATTGTCATTCTTGGGCTATCAATCTCCTTGGCCTCATCTGATACCATGAATGCACACTCTTCTCCTTCATCACTGTCTCCAATCCAATTCAAGTTTGATCCATCTCGTCGGCTTCTACAACACCTGGTCAGATGACCTCTCCCGTTGCAATTCCTGCACATAATCTTCAAGGCAGGACAAGTAGTGCTGCTCGCCCAATGCAATGGACTCCAACATCTGTAACATGTTTTCAGCATTGTTCGTCCTCTTCCTCTCTGAGCACTCCCACCTCTGTCTGGGTGCTCTGGTTCACATCTCCTAGTCCTGTATCTTCCTTCTCGGGCAACTCTCCTATCAGGGTTGAACCTCCCATCATTCCTTGTTTTCCCTTCCATTTGGTAGATTGTATTCACTCTTCTTGCATAATTGCCAACTACTCCTATGGTTTCCTCCGGATCTGGCTGTACAGCACTGACTGATGCTTTGATCAATGCCTCATTCTGCTCTCCAAGGTTTGCACCCATTTTTCAGTGTGCTCCACTTCTTTAGCTATTCTCAAAACCACATCTAATGAAGGATCGTCTTCAGTCCAAAGCTTCTTTCTAACCTTGCTACTGCTACATTCTATCATAAACTGATCTCTTATTCTCCCCGCCAGATGCTGGTCGAATTTGCTGGTCCTTGCCAACTTCCTCAACACCGTGACATACTGTTCCACAGTCTCGCCTTCTTCCTGGACTATTTTCCCAAACGTATACCTTTCCAAAATCATACTAATCTTCTTCTCGTAATGCTTGTCCGGATTTTGGAATGTCTTTTCATACTCATTCATCTCCCCACTTTCCCCCATCAGGAGGTTTAGTAAATCTTCATACTTCTCCCGACCAGCCGGTCCCAGACAGTGTAGTAGTAAAGATTTTTTTATTTCCACACTGTAGTTAGTTCCACACACCACATTGCTGTAATGCTCAAACGTCTCAAGCCATCTCTTCCATGGTAAAATAGGTTCCCCCATATTTGGCAGAAACAACTGAGGAGCTGGGACACTACGTATTGACATGTCTCCGTACCTCTGTGAGTCGTGTCCGTTTGGTATCCAAATGTGTCTCTTGAGGAATCTGGTGTAATGCTGGGCTTATATCCCTTTTTGTTTTGACTGAGTTTCTACTATTATTCTCTAGTCAGATTTCTTTCTCAGTCTTGATTCTTTCACCTTATAATTATAATGCAGCTGTTAACACTTTTTGTTTTAAAAGTTTACTGATATCTATATATTTATATAGATAGATAGATAGATAGATAGATAGATAGATAGATAGATATAAATATCCCAGCAAAAGAAACTGGGACGAGGAAGATGACAATGTGATAATGATTGTTTCCTGTTGCCTGACCTTCAGGAGTAGATATAGCACGTTGTGTCGCGCTTTTGATGTTGCTGCATCTTTTCTTCAAAGAAATGTTCAGGTGCGCGCATGTGCGGCACGGTTCATTCGCTGCTCTTTCTGACAAATCACAAAAATGTTAACTTTGACTGTTTGGCTTGGGCCCATCGCCGCTGCACTACTAACTGCCCTCGTCAAGAGATCTTTCTCAGCGGCTGTACAGAGAGTCCCCGTCACCACTGAAGTATGGACAGAAGTGGGTAATAGGTAAGTAAGAGGGCTTTATTGGGGTAAGTATTGTAACAGAGATTGTAGTACTTGACACGCTATTTCTATGTATATAAGGGGTTTGGGGAAATGAGTGCCGTCCGCTGCCTCTGCTCCCTCCTTCGCTTCTTCCAATCGACTCCTTCCACTCCCCTGTTCCATTGCTCGAGCTTTCCCTCCGTTCAGCTGCTGATCGCGTGAACATGCAACCCTACAGCACTAAAGAACAGGGATGTTCTTATGAATCATATCTGATATTCATTTTATCTAGTGAGTTTGTATATGTTTATTTGTGTTTGTTTACTCTGTGATGTTGATCATTTTGCTTTGTACTTTGATGGACCGTTTTGTTTATGCGAATAACATGTTTTCTGTCTGAATAAATGTGTTGCATCTTGCACTACAAAAGAGTATTCACAAAACCAATTACTTAAATTAGGAGTATCTTAAAACAGAGGTGAAAGATCTCAGATAAGTACAACCCGATGTGCTGTTAGATGGAAGATGCACATGAAGTCATTTGCCTCCGATCTAAACATTCTGTGAAATAAGTGTATTTTTGCAGAGCAAAGTCACTTTGCACTGGAAAAGTACTCTTTGCACTAGGCTAAATGGGCTTAATTCATTGTGAATTCACACATTGTAGCTGGTGTGCATGGTGGAGGAAAGAAAAAAGCAGTGTTAGAAAGAATAAGGGGACGTCCCTAGATGTGGTGACGGGTGAAGAAATTCCAAGCTGTGTCCTTCCGGGTAAGGACAAAAAAAGAGCACATGTGGATGTTCAGACAGTGAGGAGGAGAATCGCTCAGCGAGTCAGTGTGAAGTGAAAAGTAAGGACCTGTCGGATGCTAAAAAAGGGATCCAGGAACTCATGTTGAAAAGTGATGATTTGTTAAGGATAAAAGAGTCTCGAGGAGGGAGGAGGATCCTTTTATACAGTGAAACCGTTCAGATAGATCAGATGTTAGATGGAGCCCTGAGACTAGATGGTGGTGAAGTGTGGAATCTGCGTAGGGTCTTGACGGTAATGGCTCCAAGGGAGTGGTGAGGTGTGCTTTCTAATGGAAGGGAGGTTTGTGGTATATGCGCTTGCATAGAGAAATAGAATATAAAGCTGTGAGAGATCCATGATTTAGGTACATTCCTGTCATAAGGTCCCACAGGTGGTGGTTGGAGACAATCAAGGGAATGGAGAGACAAGCTGGCGCAGATGCGTTTATTATACTTCCATGCTTGAGATGAAAGAATAATAAAGATAATAGATCACATACCGTGATCCTGTTATCTTTACAGTATGAAATAATAGCCAACCCAAGGTGGGGGACAGTATATGGAGGCAGAGCCTAAGGTTGGTCCCGTCAATCCAGCACTGACACCAAGAATCAAGGTAATGAAAAAAGAAGTCACTCCAAGAGATCATGAAATCATGGCCAAGTCACTATGAAACCTGACAACAAAAGAGAAATGTGACTAGGAAGAGTCATTTGCATGAAAAATCTTTTATCACAAGTTGGCTTGAATCAAGCCCTTTAAGTGGCATTGAGTCTGACAATTCACAAGAACCTGAAGCGGGATGAAGGGGAGAGGTGTCAGTATCGGACAATGAGATTCCCTGCACCTGAGCCTTCTCAAAAAGTCAGTGCTACAATTGCTGCATTCATACCTCCTTATCTGAGGTGCGGATGGGGGTGAACCCCTGAGCTAGCCACCCATACTAACACACCCAAACACACCCAGTTTTCTGTTTTCCCACCTTGGTGGGCATTATTAGCATTGCATCACACCACTGCATCGTCTTGTAGGCCCCCAGACCACATTTGCGGGAACATTCACACACAATTTGCAGCAATTTAACATCTTGCGCTTGAGGATCAAGTTTTCTCAGGACGAGTGTAACGCCACATACTTATTTCGTAACCTTTGGCCACATTTTTAAAGTGAATTTATGGAAAGTACACTTGGATAAATGTAAACATGTCTAAAAAGGCAAATGCAATATGTAAAGCATGTTTATAAAATGCAAATGTGCATTGTCAACTGTGTGTTACTTAGTTAAAGTTAGTAAGTAGTGCTTAACTGTCACAGTTATCAATATTGTACATGTACAAACACCCCAAATATAAGAATAAAGGTACCTGGAGTGCATTCTACAGGACTACCACTGATCTGACTGGTCACTTTCTAACAAAATGCAGCTTTTTTCCCCTCGAGGGGGATGTGAGAAGGACCCTGTCACCCCTGTAAATGATATGATATGATATGATATGGCATTTGTAACGCGCCTATACACAAGTGTTTCAAGGAGCGACGAGGCAGGGGGGGGGACAAGGGGAGAACAGACAACGATCCTACTAGGCCAGGTGTCATTCAGATCACGCAAGTGCAAGGGTAGGGGGACTGGGAAAAGTGCAAGGGGAAGGGGAGAGGGGAAGTGCAGTACATGGTTAGTAGAATACAAGATAAGTAATAGGGCCAGCTGGTGGCAAGTGCAAGGAGAGTGCAGTACATGGGTAGTAGAATACAAGATAAATAATAGGGCCAGCTGCTGGCAAGTGCAAGGTAAGTGCCGGGAGAAGGGGCTCTAGGATACAGAGACAGTCCCGTAGTGCAGGTAGGCAGTGCAGGGAAGAGGGGCAGGGCCAAGGACCGAGATCGGTGAGTGGCCAGTGGCAGATTCAGTGCAGACGCAGTGATTTTAGCAGGGGAGCGAGGGAGAGAAAGCGGAGGCAAAGAGGAAGGTTTTGAGGTGCTTCCGGAACCGGAAATGGTTCTCCTCAAGTTTCAGGGAGGCAGGAAGGCTGTTCCAGAGGGAGGCCCCTGCTGTAGAGAGAGATCTACCCCAGCTCGTTGCTTGGAGAAGCGGCTGACCCTGAGGTAGTTGGAGGTGGATGAGCGAAGAGCTCGAGAAGGAAGATATTTAGGAAGAGAGAGTTGAAGGTATTTTGGCCCAAGGCCCCAGAAGGCCTTGTGGACAATGCAGAGGGTTTTGAACTTAATCCTCGCGGCCACTGGGAGCCAGTGTAGAAATTTCAGTCCTGAATGGAATCTATAACATGTACCACATGTTTGATCAATGTAATTGGAAATGCTCAATGTGCAATGTGATTTTATTGTTTGAAATGCCGTCCACATTGATTTACTGCCATACTTAACATTTTTGTATAAGTATGAAATCACACAACCTGACAGAAAAGTACCTGGGCATCATTTTGTCACTTGTTTGGCCATTGTATTACTAATTGGACGCCTACCTTCCTTCTCTCTTCAACTCCCCACCTCTTGATATGATATGATATGGCATTTATAACGCGCCTATACGCAAGTGTTTCAAGGCGTGACGAGGCAAGGGAGGGGAAACAGAGGGAAGACAGACAACGATCCTACTAGGCCAGGTGACATTGAGATCGCGCAAGTGCAGGGGAGGGGGAAGGGGAAAAGGTGCAGGGGGAAGGAGAGGGGGCAGTGCAGTACATAGGAAACAGTAAAATAAATAAAGACAATAAATAAAAGTTCAGCCAGCTGGTGGCAAGTACAAGGGTAAGTGCAAACATCAGGTGCAGGTGCTAGTAGGGGTTGTAGGGATACAGAACAGTCCCAGAGTGCAATGTTTGCCAGGTGGGCAGTCCAGGGGTGTAACTGGAGGTGGGGGGACCTTGGCCCTAGGTCAGAGGGTAGCCAGGTAACCAGTGCAGTTTTAGATTCAGCCAGGATATCAGCAGGGGAGAGGAGAAGAGAAAGCAGAAGCAAAGAGGAAGGTCTTGAGGTGCTTCCGGAACCAGAGATGGTTCTCCTCAAGTTTCAGAGAGGCAGGGAGGCTGTTACAGAGATAGGCCCCAGCAGAAGAGAGAGATCTACCACGAACTCGCTGCTTGGAGAAGCGACTGACCCCGAGGGAGTTGGAGGCGGATGAGCAAAGAGCTCCAGAAGAAAGATATTTAGGAAGAAAGAGTTGAAAGTATTGAGGTCCCAGGCCCAGAAGGCCTTGTGGACAATGCAGAGGGTTATGAACTTGATCCTCGCTGCCACTGGGACCCAGTGGAGAGATTTCAGTCCTTGAGAGATACGATCCCTGGGCTTGAGTCTCGCAGTCCTGTTTTGGATGAGTTGCAGAGGGCAGAGAGTAGAGGCAGGCAGATTTAGAAAGAGGCTTTTGCAGTAGTCCAGCCTAGAGAGAACCAGCGCTCTGGAGACAGTGTGCTTCTGGGGTAAGGAGAGGAACGGAAGAATACCTCTGAGGAGGTGCAGCTGGTAGTGTGACTTTTTACAGATGTCAGAGATGTGAGGAGAGAAGGAAAGTGGAGAGTCGAAGATGACCCTGAGGTTTTTAGCCTCACAGGTGGGAGCAGGAAGAGTGCGCAGTGTGTTTTGGTGAGCCTGAGACTGCCCAGGCTCTTTCTGCTGCTGCTGCTTTTGGGACACTTGGAAGTCTGTTTTCCATTTCCACTACTGCTTCCAGGAGGAAGTAGCTTAAAACCCCTAGCACACGCGGAGCGCGCGGTGTGCGCAGTGTGTTTTGGTGAGCCTGAGACTGCCCAGGCTCTTTCTGCTGCTGCTGCTTTTGGGACACTTGGAAGTCTGTTTTCCATTTCCACTACTGCTTCCAGGAGGAAGTAGCTTAAAACCCCTAGCACACGCGGAGCGCGCGGTGTGCGCAGTGTGTTCTGGTGTTCGGGCGAGGGCGAGGGCCTGCGGGCCTGCCGTAATGGATGGATCATCGCACAAACGCGGGAAAACAGGCACCTGCGGAGACCGCTTGCCTTCCCCACCTCATACAAGGCTGCAACTGCGACGTTGGAACTCCGCCTCCGCCTCAGCATCTAATTTGACTGACGCGAGCATTGGCCAACGAGTAAGTACAAAACTGATTAGACATAATGACACCGTAAGTGAGTTTACCAGAACTTTTGTGGGAGAACCTGAAGATTTGGGATCGTCATTGATGTGTTTGAACAAAAGTGCAAGGAGAAACGCAGTATATGCCGCCACACCAATGATACCCTCTATACCTTCTACATCCTCTATACTTCCAATAGCCTCCATTACCCTGCAGGTGGACTCGTCAAATACTGATAATACTGACAATCACCTAGCAGGGCCAGTCTCACCCCTCGATCCCCCTTACCTGTCTCCCCCCGTGTTACACAAACTGGCCATCGATGCGAGCAAGTTCACACCGAGTGTGACGTCACTATGCTCGGCGAGTGACGGGAGAGCCGAGCGGGGTGAGAGGGAGTGTGCGCCTGGCGGACGTGGGGGTGGTGGCTTCATGGATGACCGCGTGGGATTGGGGATCCCCTCCCACCTGGGAAATGGTGGGTCAGTTCTGGTGGGGGTCGGGGCCTCTTCGCCTGCGGGCGATCCTCGGAGCGGACCCTCTCACCCCGAGCCTTCGATTGCCTCTCTTGTCAGCTTGTCGGTGCCCGATCCAACTGCCAGTCCCGAGAGCTCTGAGAGAGAGGTAAGACGCGGAGGGGATTCTCGTGTGCCCGTCGTCACGCCTGTTGTGCCGACCGAGGGTGACACCTGTAATACAGAGACGGAGGTTGCGGCAAGGCCGTGCCCAAGTTCTCTGAACGCTGTGCTCCTTACTGACGCCCACTCCATAAACTCTTCTTCAAACAAACTACCTAAATTGATGGTTTTGGCGTGGCGCGCACATACTATGAGAGGATGCACAAATAACGGTAGCCGTGATGACAGCCCGGACCCAATCTGGAAAGAGGCCTTTCTGTCAGAGCTGCGCACCTCATCACTCCCGTCCACTAAGAAACCATACGGCCATTCTACACACGGAATGGATGAACCGGACCCTGTCAAGCACAACACTGTGTTGGAAGACGAAGTATTTTGCCCCCTCGACAAGCACTTATCTGTTCTAAATAAGGGACGCGTTTCTCCTGCACACCCTAAAAACAGAAGAGACTCGACAGAAGTCGTAAACAAAACTTTGCAAGACATTTCCCAAATAAACAAAGCCTGCAATTTTACATCTAGAGGAGACCGCAGCATAATTGACCAGCAGAATCAGTGGACGCCTATGGCGCCCAACCATGAGATTCAGCCAGGGGCAGACTGGTCTATCACAAATTCTGATGCTCTGCGTAATTGGAAAATCGCTCTGCAAAATGAAGAAAATGTTGTTTGTCCGGCTTCACCCCGTATAGCCTGTTCTCAGGCTCGTGCCCCTCAAAGACAGGCAAATGCGACAACACGACCAATTGACTTCAGAAGTGTTAAACAAAATCTTGCATACAACACCTGTGAGTGTGACTCTCACGCTTCCACCTCATCCTCTTGTGAGACTTGTTCAACTGCCTCTTCAATCATAGAACGTGACTTTCCAAAAGTCAGGAGATCCAAAATTCAATCACATAAAAAAGATCGCAACTCAGAAGTCAGGCTTGATGCGAACTTCACCAAAGACCTACAATCGGTCTTAATGTCAGCAACTGGAATTTCGCTTGCTCCATTTCTAAAGCTCTACGAGCAACTAAATGATAATGTGAAGGACCTAACAACCTTAGTGGCGCTTATGAATTCAAAGATAATCAATATGGAAAAAGATTTGCGCGCTGAAAGAAAGGATAATGGAGCAATAAAAACAAACTTGACCTCTGCCTTGCAAACACTAACAGAACAGAAAGAAAACAACAAATTGGATAAAAAGCTCCTTGCAGAGGTTGCGAAAGAAGCTCTAAGCGTGCTAAGGTATCGACTTACGACGACACAGGACTCAAAGCGGCAACCTAGCCGGGAGCACTCAGTTGCTCAACAAACCGACAAGGTGCTAATTTCCATGGAACCTCCCGCCTACACCTCAATGAGAAATTCCGACACAGACACTGGCTCGCTGGTGCTCCACTCTACCATGGGTGTATTGGACTCTATCAACAATCCTAGAGAAACCACAGAAGCCCTAAAAACTGCACCAATAACTCAGAATTGTCGGGAGGCCAACAATCTGAGTAGCGAAAAAAGCTAGCCGGTTCCCTCAGTGCCTGATACTCGGGGTATCCAAGGCTCAAAATCTGAGCCTAAAAAACCTATGAACGAGGGCTTGGGCCCCAGCCATGAAAAATCAAGAACCGAAGCATCTCTTCAAATGAGCTTTGCTAGTGTCTTGGAAAGCAGTAAGGGTCCTAAAAATTTGGCGACACTGGATCCTCAAAAACCCTCCTCTTTGGCAACCTTGACTGACACGGGCGCCCCTCGCATACCTGAGGTGATCCTAATTCCAGAAACAACGGAGCCCAAAAATCAAATATTTGATATATTCAAGGTTACTGTACCCCAGAAAGCAGATCACAAGGGGCCCAAACCAGGACCGCTGAAAAAAACTAAAAATTAAAGAACTAAAAACCGAAGAATTGGCAACAACTCAAGAAAATTCCTTCGGAATTTCAAAACTGTCAATGTAACTGTTAATAACACTCGGACAGATGACAGAGATCCAACAAAGAAAAAAGACCTTACCATTGCAAACATTTCTGCAAAGCCTGCTGAATCTGTCCCTCTCCCTGAACCTACCGAGGATCAATCCATCGACTTAATCAACCTGTCTGTGTATGAAGACTTGGAATCAGAGGATAAGGTTTCTGAGATGGGTGCTGAGGATGCGTTACTTGCGGATGCACAGCCGGAAGCTCCAAGTGACGGTAATGACTCAGTGTCTATCCGGATACCAGCTGGCGCTGCAAGAATATGTACTCTTTTCGAAAAGAAGCCTAAACAAGACGAGCCTCACATAACTCCCTCAAGTCCCATATTTAAAACATTGGAAGAAAGGCGAAAAGTCCTTGCTCAATCTCAGACGCTGTCTAAACCATCGTTAGAAAGGAAGCATGCTCTGAGAGATGGCGTGTGGCCTCATAATAAATCAAAAGATACATTTTCGGATGGCCTTGACTACAACAAAGACAACGTAAACAGAGTAGGTCTGGCTAGAAATGAGACCCTCGACACACGGCTTGGCCGTGAGAGAAAGGAATGGCGCAAAACGAACAGGACGGATAAAAGCGCTGGCGACAAAAGTCAAACTTCCCACAAGTTGAGGCTAGAACGTATAGAAAATGGAGAGAAACTCATCTTAAATCGCACAAACGTTCTATGCCTCTTTCAACACGTGCCTTCTCTCAGAACGATACGATCTGAGGACATCAAGACGGTGGAATTCAAAAATGAGGACCAAAATGACAAAATCATCCTCCACTTTAGATCCAGAATTGTTCTGAACATTGTACTGGATGCGGGCTCCGCTCTTATGTCTATGGGCTTCGACATCTCAGAAGTGTCTGAGCAAGCTGAACTTGATCACAGAGCAGACTCTCAAAAAACTAAACGCGACTCGTCCTATCAGGAACCACTGTTTTCGAACAAAACCGCGGAAAATGAGTTTCCCCGAAACGTGGAATCGTTGTTAGAACGTGATCTGCATCCTGGTTCTGGAAGCATGAAAAAGACAATGGCCAGTAGTTCCCCTGAGACTGTACCAGGGAAACTCCCCATAGAGGATACCATCAAAATCACCATTAAAGGAGCTGGCATGACGGATCCGAGTCTCGGTGACTCGCAAAGCCCACAAGATCAAAGCGGAACACAAAAGGATTGGTTCTGGCTGGTGGAAGCATTAGGCAGATCCTCAAAACGGTAACGCCAAGTGGTAGAGGAGCCACGGGAATTTAAGATCGGATCCTGGAATACCAGGGGCTTCTCCCACCTATTTGTAGAACCCTGGCCGGACGTGCTAGATGTGGTCTGCCTTCAAGAGACGTGGATGACGAGTTGCCCAACTGCGGATGCATATGAAGTGGCCTTCAACTCAGCCTTTAAAAAAACTAAAGGAAGACCAATGGCAGGTCTGTTGACAATTGTAAAAAAGAGCTCGGGTTGTCGTATCACAAACTCTCTAAACCTATCACCCTTTATACTACTGTCAACGATAGCCTTGAACTGACAACTCGACTCTTTTCCATATATTTAATATATACTGGAATCACATTCAGGCTGGGTCAACTTCCTTTATAGATCTAGTCTCATCTAAAATTGACGATCTCTTACTTGAGAATGAGTCAACAAACATAATAATTTGTGGAGACCTGAATATCAACTGTCTGGCAACAAGAATGAAAAACAACGAAGTCGTGTACGTATCTAACAATGTGGCTTCAAAATGGATGGGGGAAATGGAAGCTAGAAATTTAGCAATGCTCAATGGAAATTCTGTCGGCGATATACCAGCTAAACCTACGTGGCGACGAGCAGATCAGAATTCCATCTTGGACTACTTCTTCACCTCAGAAAAGATCCAACAATCCATCAAGTCGCTTGAGGTAATACCGATGACTCAAAGCGATCACGACATGGTAATTCTCACCTTGGCAGCCGTAAATCAACCGTCCCAAGAACGATGGGAACATCGGATATTGGCTGAGCCAAACAGAGTGAGGCTAACACTGCTCTCTGCTGAAGTCTCCACAATTTCAGAAACTTTCACCAAACTGGATTGTGGAGTCGAATACGCACATCTATTACATCTGTTTGTGGAAAAAAAACAGGGACTGAGAAACCAAGGCTTTGCTAACAAACATAAATTCGATGTTGAGATCATGAGAAGAAAGAGAGATCTACGTGCTTCTATTAGACTCCTGAGATTCAGAGATTCTATAGACTCAGCGCGAGAAAAACGTGTCGCAAAACAGAAATACAAAAATTGGATAAGATCCCATAAAGCCCTTATGTTCCAAAACGATGCAGAATTAATGATGCAAAAAATGAACAACAAAAATTCGGCAGAGTTCTGGAGACTTCTAAACAACGAAGGGGCTCCTCAATCCGCATTGATGTCAAATATGGTACCAGCAGCAAGGTGGTCATCACATTTCAAAAACTTGTACAGCAAAAAAGGTACCTGTCAGGCCCCCATAACACCAATTTTAATCATATGGGACCTGACCTTCTCTAAAGCTGACATACTACAGATAATTAAGAACGCCAGTGCCTCAAGGGCTCCTGGCCCTGATGGTCTGACTAACTTTACCCTAAAACAAAATCCAGAGCTATGGGCGGACTTTTGTGAGGAACTCTTCATTCGAATCTGTAGAAGACGGGAATCTCCAAAGTCTTGGAAAAAAGCAATAATTGTGCCCAATTGTCTGTATCTTGAAACGTGATCTCATGTATGTTTCTGAACGTGGAAATGGATGACTTGTGTTTTTTTTCTTTTTCTTTTTTAAAGGTTTTTGTATAAACCAATAAAAATAATTTTTAAAAAAAAGAGGGCCAAGAGAGGCCGGCCAGAGAGTGAGGGGAAAGGAGAGAGCAGGTGTGCTGATGAGGAGAATCTCGGTATTACTGGCATTAAGGCAGAGATCATTGGCGACACACCACTCCTAGATGGTGGACAGACATTCAGAGATGAGAGAAGGAGAGAGGTGGCTGAGGGGAGGCAGAAAATGAGCTGAGTGTCATACGCATAGCACTCTTCTCACCCTTCCTTCCCCCATTCCCCTGCTCCACTCCCCACACAGGTGGCACCCCACCCCTGAGCCCCCCCTTGCACATCTTTTAAAGGAGTCAACCCGCTTCACTTAGCTACCACCAATTCTCACAATGCTATCAAACACTCCTCTGACATCTGTCACCTCCTTGAAGACGTTGACCTTGATGTCCTTGCTCTCACTGAAACATGGTTCAAGGCCAGCACCATCACTGCTCTTAACACTCTTCTCACAGAGGGTTACAAATTCCTGTCCAATCCCAGGACCTCCCAGCCTGGTGGTGGAGTGGCCCTGACCTTCCCTGAGTGGGTTCTTGCCTCCATCATCCCCTCTCAAACTTACTCATCCTTTGAAAGTCTCATTTGCAGGCTGTCTGTCTCACCCACTTTCTCTGTTACTCTCGCTACCATCTAGAGAACCCCCGGACCATCTTGCTTCTTCTTGTCAGAATGGACCGACCTGGCCTCCTCTCTTCTTACCTCCTTTCTTCTTGCCTCCTCCCGCAAACCTATCCTTCTTAGGGACTTCAACTTCCATCATGACTATCTTGATTTGGCCACTGTTCTCATCTGCAATACTCTTTCCCTCTCTATCCTTGCATATGGCCCAACCCACTCTGTCAGCCACACATTGGATGCTCTCATCTCAAGAGACATCCCTCTCTCTAACCCTCCCACTACCCCTCTTTGCTGGTTTGACCACTCTCTCCTCTCTTGCCAGCTTGACCTACCCTTTCCCCTGACGTCTCCACCTGCACTGCCAGTCTCCTTCTCTGATATTTGACTGATGAAGCATGTGTCACACGCTGCATTTGCCTCTTCCTTCATCCCTCTTCTTCCCCCTTCATTATACTCCTCTTCTAACTCTGTTATAGCTAAACTCCATCTCTATATCTCCAACACCCTGGACATCATTGCCCTAATCATCAGGATCCGCATGAAGCCTTCCTCCAAATGCATCTCTTGGTATGACTCTGACTTGGCCACTTTGAAACGCAAGTGTAAAGTTGCAGACCAGAAGTGGCATGCATCTAGCTCATTCTCTGACAAACTGGCCTACTGCCTACTCCAAAGGCAATACCATCTCTCCATCTGCTCCAAGCCTGCATCTCTAGATCCACCAATAACAAGGCTGAACTCTTTAAAATCTGCAAGGAACTTGCAAACCCAACGACAGTCTCCTCCTCTCCTCCTCCCTCCCTGGCCCTCTGATCTGCACTGGCCACCCAGTTTTACCTCCAAAGCTCTGGCCATCCTGACCTCTCTGTCCCCTGCTTCTCCCCACCACACCCATTTTCCTGCCTCCTTTGCCCCACCCTCTCCCCTTACTCTCCCATTACATGAGATGGTATCTCTAGAGTTTTCCGCTCTATGAATGTCTCCTCTAAACAGGTGCTCCCGTGCTCCTCCACAACCATGAAGGACAACACTGCCTCTCCCGCTCCAGCCACTATTCATTTGCCACTGGCTTATTCCCTCATCTCCTCAAGCACCCTCTTGTGCACCCTCTATGAAAACACCATCTGCTGACCCTTCTTGCCCAGCTAACTATCATCCCCTATCTCTATCACCCCTTGTGAGGGAAAACTTATATAGAAGCTAGTCATCCCCCAACTGACCCTCCACACGGAAATGGGCAGCTGCCTCCATTACAACAAGTCAAATTTTAGGGCTGTGAGAGACACTGAAACTGCTCTTCTGAACACCCTTGAAGACCTACTCTCTAACCTGGAATCTAACACTCCCTCTGTTCTGATCCTCCTCAATCTCTCTTCTGCGTTTGACACAGTCAACTACTCCATCCTCATAAACCATCTCCATGATACCCTTGGCAATATGGACTGGGCATTGTCGTGGATGACCTCCTTCCTTTCAAAGAGACCTTACCAAGTGTAAATGGTCCTTTTTCTTTCCTCCACCTTACTCTCTTCCTGTGGCTTACTTCAGGGTTATATCATATTACCTTGGCTGTTCAACACCTACCTGGCCCCTCTGGCCATCCTGATCTTCACGTTCTCCCCTCATTTCCAGTTTCACACAGATGACACACATCTAATTTTCAGGCTGACTTCCTCTACCTCCTCCTCCCTCATACCTGACTGCATCACTGCTATTCAGGTATGGTTCTCTGCCAATGATCTCTGTCTTAATGCCAGTAAAACAGAGATCCTTCTCATTCGGGCGCCTGCTCCTTGTTTCCCCCTACCCTTTGTCCTGACTCACTGGATCCTATTGATTCACCCACTTGTGAGGCAAAACACCATGGGATCATCCTTGACTCCTCTCTGTCTTTCTCTCCACATATCACAGAGCTTTCCAAGGAGTCCATTAGCTGCACCTCCTCAGTGGATTCCACCTTTCCTCACCTCCCAGAAAGGTGATGTCTCCTGTGCCCTGGTTCTCTCTAGGCTGGATTACGGAAACAGTCTCTTCCTCAATCTGCTTCTTTCTTGCCTACTCCCACTTCATCTAATCCTGAATTGGACTGCAAGACATATGCAGGGAGTGCATCTCTCCTGCCCTAAAATCTCTCAATTGCTCCCAGTGACCGCAAGCCCAAATTCAAGACCCTTTGCAACATTTTCAAGGCTGTCAGGGGCCTGGGACCTCCCTACATCCAGCTCTCTCTCCCTAAATACCTCCCAGCCAGAGTCCTTTGGTCCAACTTTCTGCAGGTGAAACCTTTCTCCAAGCAGAAAGCGTGAGGTAGATCCCTTTCTTCAGCTGGATCCTCCCTCTGGAAGGGTTCCATGTCTTAAATTTGCGGCAAAAATGTCTTTTGCCACCACAATCATGTAAAGGATGTGGGGGACACCCACACAACCCCCGCTCCCCTTAAATGGTATAATGGGGTACAGGTCAAACCACAGCATTTTTGCCACAATTTCATTTACCGGCAACATTTTTGCCACAATTTTATTACCTGATACCTCTGGAAGGGCCTCCCCAAACCCTTGAAACTTGAGCCGGATCGTCTTATGTTTCAGAAACTTCTCAAGACTTTCCTTTTCTCCTCTTCCTTCCCTCTCCCCCTCCCCCTCCCATGCTAACTTTACCTCTGCTACTGCGATGGGTCCTTGTCCCTTCAGAGTCATACAGGGGTCAGACCAACCCCTACCAGTCCCCCCGGTCCACCCTGTCCACTGCACGCATCCTCCCTTCCCTCCTCCTAACCTGGCACTTGCCGACTTGGCCTGCCCAGTACTTGCCCCCCCACCCTTGTGGAAACCTCTCTCTGTCACTTCTCCCTCTACCCCTCTACATGCACTTACTACCTTGTCATGCACTGCACGGTAGGATTGCCACTAGGCCAATATAACCATTTTTTTTCTACTTTTGTTCCCATGTCCATACCCCACCTCCCATCTTGTCTTGTGGCAACTGTAAACACTTGTGTATAGGCCCCATACAAATGTCCAATACATGAAATAAATAAATAAGCAGGGGGGCACTGGACTTTAACTGAGAAAACTGTGACAAGGACGCTGCCACCTCTGCAAGTGATACCTGTCAATGTGCAACCCTGTCATTGCACACACATGCAGGTGCTTGCCAAAATCTGGAGGGGTATATTTGTCCTTTGTGCCTGTGTCGTATTACCGCACATTCCAGGGAAGGACTAACTCTCCTCACCCCCGTCCTCAAGAGCATGGCGTAAAAAGCAAAATAAACAAGAAAAGCAAAGAAGCTGTTGCTGATCACTTAATCCAGAAGAAGACAAAAGAAAAACGTTAGAGTTCTACTTAACCCTAGGCTGCTGGATCGCTTCAGTCTTGTTTTAGAAAACAAAGATGATGTTGCATGCTCTGTGCCCAGAGCCGGCTGCATGCGATGATCCTGTGTCATGAAACAAGCATTGACAAAGCCAACATATTTGGCTTTTGTGTACGCATGGGATAGGCATAACTGAGGAACTGAAATAAAGGTAGTGCATGACAATAAGATGATAACAGCTAGAAAATCGTGTGATTACCTGATCATATGATAGCAGTGCCTTGCACATGGCTACCCAATACCTTCATACAAGCCAATGCTGTTGGCTTTGTCAATGCTTGTTTTTAACAGTTTCCCTTTGACAGTTTAAGCCATGGCTCCTCCATAATGCGTGAGGGTACTGGCGTTTCAGTGAGCCTGTAACCTATTATGGATGAGTCACCTGTGTGGTACTTAGCTGGACATTGATGGAGTTGCCCACAATGAGCCAAATATTGTGAAGGAGTGGCTTTGTGTACAGTCTGCAATTGGTTCTCCCCCTAGAGGTTCCCAGAAATGTGCATGCTGGGAGGGGCGGACAGCCGCGCATATTCATGCGCTCAGAGGAAATGTGTTGATCCCTAAATCTATGCTGCTGGCTAAAACAGTGATTGCAAAAACACTGGAGGTCCCCCATATTCTCCAAATACTGAAAACATGTGTAGTAGAATGTGGGGTATGCTTATGTGCTACAAACCCATGTACCTATTATGCAACAATCTCCAGCTTTATTAAAACCCATGAAAAACACTTCACTTTCCTGACCAGACTTAGGGATTTAGAACTATTTAACTTTTGTCCGAAATGCTGTATAGACTGATGTCTGTTATGTGCCGGAGAGGGGGGCGAGGGGAAGGTTCATTGAGTCATCTCCCTGAGGTCTCGGAAGTTGTTCAACTTGTGGTCTTTTTACTGCACTACCTTTAAACCACAATAAAAACATGTTAAAAGAAATGTAAACTAGACTTTTTCCATTTGGCCTCAGCTGAGCTGCAGACCAAGTCCCCTTATGAGTGATCTGTAAACGTGCCTGTAGGTTTCATGTTGACATTGCTGCAGAATATCACTGCAACTACTCATGTTTTGCCTGCAAGGTTGCGCCAATGCAGGCTTCTGCTGCCGTTTGCAAACACCCAGACACCATTCTCATAGGAGAGCTGACATTTAGGGCCTTGGCTACTTGACAACACCTCATATGAAACCAGGCTCTAGTAGGTGTGTAAATGCCTGAACAATGGGTCGTTTGGGATGGTGTAACTATTACATTTGACAATCTCTTTCTCCTAAAGTCATAATGGTCGTTAGTGCTTGACATATCTATCATCGGGGTGTTTTGCTAGGCACTAGGTGGATGAGTTGTGTCCCTTTGCTAATGTAGTTTTTGATTTTCACAGAGGCCGTGGTTTCCACTTGGCAAAGTTAACAGTGGGACATCAGCATTAGCTTTTTATATGACAGCATATAAAACTATTGTTCCTGTTTTTTTTTTGTTTTGTTTTTTTTAAACGGTTTCCATTTGCCCGACAACCATGCTAGCCCTCTATGGCTATTCAATTCCTAGGTATCTCAAACAAACTTTGCTGGAATTCCGCTCAAACAGACTTTTGGGGGTGTTCATCACGCGCTTCCCTTTCGTCCAATAAAAAAGCACCTCTTCCTTGTCTCTTGCAGGATGTAATGTGTCAGAGATAAACGCCGAAGTCCTTGGTGTTCACTACCACAGAACCAGTCGACTCCTGAACAGCAGGGCTGTCAGCCGGCCATAAGCGCATCTCCACACATCCACGGCGATATCTGGGAACATCCAGCCCTTGGACAGGCGCTGCATAAAGCAAAAACCAGGAACAGGGAGTGTGATACGCAAAGGTACATTTTGAGCATTCTGTGTTATTTATTTACACATCACTTTATCTTCACCGGTCCAACTCGAATTTTGTGAGGGAGTAGGCACCCCGTACCACGGTTTGAATGCATATTTAAATCGCAAAACAGCACACTGTGTAGATTTTTTGGACCGGGCTACAACGTTTGCTTAAGTTGATCATAACCTTCCATGGTCCTGTCTTTCCGAGCAAGGCACAGCTTTAATGCATCATCAGACGTTTTACTTATTACATATATGTATTTTAAGTTGACTACATATCGCTTTATCACTGAGTCCCAGCTGTCGTTGCCTAATCTCCATATAAGAGCACTTTTCAAAGACTACTGAAAGTTCCTCTACAGATAGTTTGTATGTGTTTCACCTGCACTGCCTCCTGGCAACCCTTACACTTGGGACTGTATCTGTAACCGTACAGTGCCCTTACCTGCACTTATCAGACACCCCTTGTCTGCGCTTTAACATGCACTTGCCACATTGCTGGCTGCACTACCAGTTGTTGTTTTATCCCTTGCTCAGCACTTTCCACTCCTCACCTCTGCCTTGCACTTTCCCCCTTCGCTCTCCCCTGCACCTGCGCGTTCTCAATGCCACTGGACCTAGTAAGATCGTTGTTTTATCCGCCCTTGTTCCCCTCCCTTGCCTAGTCGCGCTCTGATACACTTGTGTATGAGCGTGATACAAATATAATATTATATCATATCACCTTTCCAGCTGTTAATTACCTGAAATGGGAGCACACCTCAGTTCTATGTTCCTATGCTTGTCATGTTCTGTAAGTGATGGCCTCTCCCCACAAATCGCTGTTGAACAAGTGCACGTTAGAGGAATTAGTGCCGTGTCACACACCATGATCCTAAGCCGAAATGCACTGGCCCCGAATCTGACCATTGTGATCAATTTGGGGCAGGCGTTTCTACTAATACGCTGTATTCACTAACTACACTTCGCTAATCATGAGCATGTGTTTCATCTCTCTGTATGTGTACACTTCAAACATATAGAACTGTTCTGGAACTTTACAAGCAGTGGCATGATCTGTATCTTTATCTTTTAAGTCTAAGTTGCGTTTGCACATGTGATCTTTCAGGTACTTTCTACAGGCCATTAGTATGTCCATTGAATTATAATAATCTACTTGATGCAATTACTTTGTGGCAAGGTAATCTAAATAGGAATGTGGGGGGTGGGCGGGAAGCTTCGTTGGTTGGAGATGCACAGGTGGATATAGGTTGGGGGCGTATAAAATATGCTTGAGGAAAAAAAAAGCCAGGAAGTAAATTCATCGAAGTGAATTACCACGACGTAAAGCACGTTCTTTGGATTGGCCTATCTCAGTATCTTCTATGTTTATGAGTCCTCCCGGCCATGGGCGTCATTTTAGGGGGGTGGGGGGGGCAGGGGTGTTTGTCCCACCCAACTTTCAAGGCACACCATTTTGTCCCCATTCATTTGGCTGGGGCACCTTTTCTTAAGATGTCATGTCTCCCCCCCACCCCCCAACTTTTTCAGCAAAGTTACTCCACTGGTCCTCCGGGTGAAGCCATATACTTGCACAATATGGCGCAGTCACTTGTAGACGGCTTACTACGATTACCATGGTAACGGCCACGCTCATCGGAACGCTGGCCAGTAGATGCTGCGACACTGCAGGCTCACCTCATGTACGTGTAAGATTCAAACGGTTGCAGCGTACACCATTAGTGTCGCCCTCGATCCGTCTCACATTACCATATGTATTTCTTGCCGTTCATTTCCCTTTTGAATAGATCCTGATACCCACTATATTTCCATTTGGGCTGCCGGGAATCCGCTACACTTAATGGCTTCAGCCGTGTCTCACTTTGAAGTTTGTAGCTGCATGCATATATAGACACGCACTACGAGGTTCCATCGCCATGGTGACTGCCGCATGATGTGCAACTCCGTTCCGTGGAAAGATGACATGCTTCTCGCGCACGGGTAGTATGCCAAATAACACACATAACGGATAAGAAGGGATGCATGGACTTGTGCATATTAGAGCAGGCCTGTCATTGGGGTCAGAACACAGGCTGTCCAGCCTTCGTTCATCGACGCATCCTTGGGCAGAGTGTATAATCTGCACGGTTGCACGTTTCCGCGAACGGCCATCTCCCACTTGAACTTTTGTGTCCCCCACGGGTGAGTGGGTCTCCATTAATGTCATCCTGCATTTCTTTTAAATATCACTTCTCGCGGCAGCTCCATAGAAGGATTAGAGAGCTCAATGGAAGAACGCTATCTGCATATCTTATAATGTTCACCATTTCTCTGCTACCTTTTCTAATTTAGTGCCCATGCATTTCTGCATTATATATTTCTAAGTAGCTGACCGGCTCTATATAGAGCCGTTAAACATTGGGGTTCACAGTGAATAGTAGAGTGATGTGAATCTGGTTAACACTTAGATGATTCTTTGATGATCAATTGCATCCAGCGCTTTATAATACCCAATTTGCATTTCAGGCGACGGACGCCATGAACATGCTTCTCTAAGGTTCTATACCTTATCATTAGTCACCAGACACACCAGCAAGCATCTCTGTTAAGAGTAGAGGTAATTAACGTGCTCTTATAGCATTCTCTGCTCTTATGTCACTTGTATATTCATATAGTCTTATCTTCATGTCACTTAGGGGTGCACCCCAGGCAACAACCACGCCTCATATTGGTGTCTACGGGGCTCTCATTGCATACCTCTTAAATTATTCAAACCGATATTGGAAACGCCCTTGGCCTGTCCCTCTGATTGTAACTTAGATTAATGATGAACTATACATCGCTATGCTCTTAATGCAAAATGTTCTCTACCTGATATGTTGATGGACTGAATAACACTGTGTTAGCTACTCACCAACTGATGGGAACCTGTTTGATAATGTATTTACAGTTCAATTAGGCTCAGGAAGAAGAGGAAAGAGCCTCGAAACTCGTCAGCCGACTATATTGAACGCCTGGATGCTTTCCTTTGCCACTCTTTGACAAACTGTGTATACTTGTTTAGCTCACTATTTTGTGATACACATTTTGTTTACCTTTTACTTGAAATTTGAATCATCATTAAGTATATTTAAATACAGCCCTACAGCATATATTGATTGAATAATTGATTGTCTATGGACAGTCCATTATAGAGTGCAGGGGACGGGAGGGACCCGAGTTTGGCTCCTCGTACTTCCTTTCTTTTATGTATCATTGATCTTGTGCCAAGATCACGTTTTATTCCCCCGTACCTTCAACTCTTATGACCATTTGAAATTGTACTTACACTAAGATTATTCTAGAAGCATTAGTGTGCACCACTCTTTCAGAATAGCGTCTATCTCAGTATAGCACAGTCCATTGAGGAACTGACGGAGAGCATGATGGTCACTCAGCGAGATCACAAGCAATGAATGAAAGCAGGACTTGAGCGTCAGCCTCTCAAAATTGTTGCTATAGCAAATCCCCAAATTTGATTAAACGGTTTTAATGCTGTTTGGGCAAGATATCAGTCAGAAAGCATGGTGGTCAGTTATAAGAGTGCAGGTTATAAGAGTGCATGCGTGATATGTTATTCCAAGTTCTAAACCATCCAAGCAATGATCAAGTTTACCTCTATGTTGATACTACAGTGTCTGATGGAAATGCTCTACCTGATAATATTATAAGTACCTGGGCTTGATGGAAATGCTCTAACTCATAATGGCATATGTACCTGGGCTTTTCATGGCACATCTTGGCAATTATATGAGTACCAAGGGAAATTGGCATTAGAGAGCAATGTCTGGAATACGATTGCAACACTTGGCATCTTAGGTGAATACCAGAGAATGCCATGGCACTACCTGGCAAATGATGATACTTCCTGATATAAGATGGTCATAACTGGCAAATGATGTGAGTTCCAAAGCACACGTTGGCAATGTATTGCAAATACGTATTACATGCCTACATGTAACACAACGCTATTGGCTTAGCCACAGCTAGTGTTCATGACATTGCCATCCCTCCATCTGTTTGCAACGATAATCACGCTTTTGTAATGACTTTCTTTGTTCCAGCGAAACATGGATTTATAAACCGCAATTTTTCAGGTAAGAACAATAGTCACATATATCAGAAATGCACATTGGTTGCTTTGCACATACCTAACAACCCACCACTAAGCATCCGCAAAGTGGGTTGAGCAAAAATCAGATCTTCCACATTTCCATGTGTTCAACCAAGGTCAAATTCTGAAGGTTTGGGTAACTGATGTTCATGCATCTTCGACTTTGTTCTCTCAGGCACACATTTCGAAGTTGAACACCATTTTGAAAAAGGCATTTGGAGAGGGATGAGGCTGTGGTGAAGGATAAGGTCGGGTATGTGAAAGGCAACTATTTTAGATTCTGGACAACGTTTCTGAAAATGTATCTAGGTGCTCTGCGAATCTATTAGTTTGAGGCAAGTGGGTTTTTCGGGTTCCTGTAGATTTTCTTTCCAGGCTGAATAAGCCCAAATCTAGTTTAAACGCTGTTCATTTTTGGGAAGGTTTGGGAGAAATTCAGCTAAGGTCTGGCCGATTCTTGTGAGAAAGAAAATGCACAAAATATCTTACAAGGCTTCAGAAAAGGAGAGAAAGTTTGAGGAAGATGGGGGGTTGGGTGAGGGGTGGGTAGCAAGAGGAAATGGCTTCCTGTGCATCTGCCAATGCTATCAAAGTAGGACAGAAGATAGCAAACTGCAGAAATACATCTCAGTACAATAATGCACCTAATGCTGAGAACTATAGGTAACCGGCAGGTACCACGTTTGAATCTGGCTAAGGACAACTCAGCCTTTCATCCTTCTGAAGTTGATCAAATAAGTAAACTTAGGGGGTAATTCATAGAATTCAGCGCACAAGTGGCGCACGCGGCTGGTGCACAGTGTGCGCGTGCGAATCCCTGCACCAGCCGCGTGCACTAAAATCCATTTCCGCGCACAGCGTATTCATGGATTCCAGCCACCAAAACCAGCCGTGGCGCACAGTGGCGCAGCGACCCTGCAGCAGCGCCAGTTACGCCCCCAAGAACACCTCTTGCGCAGGGAAAAGCCATCAATATACCCAATCCAGCGCAAAGGGCTGCGCTAACCCTGTACCAGCACGGCAAGCGGGCTACGTGTATCACTGGGGTGCGCGGGAAGTACCTCACGCGATTGGCCCCGTGCAAGCAGGGTACGCGTATTTCAGGGGTGCGCGGGAAGTTCCACACGCGATTTCCGCAGGGTACGCGTATCTCAGGGGCGCGCTGGAATTTCCACACGTGATTGGGCCCGTGCGAGCAGGGTACGCATATCTCAGGGGTGCGCAGGAAGTGCCACACGCGATTTCAGCAGGGTATGTGTATTTCAGGGGTGCGCGGGAATTTCCACACGCGATTGGGGGTACGCGAATCTCAGGGGTGCGCAGGAAGTGCCACACGCGATTTCAGCAGGGTACGTGTATTTCAGGAGTGCGCAGGAATTTCCACACGCGATTGGGGGTACGCGTATCTCAGGGGTGCGCGGGAAGTGCCACACGCGATTTCCTCAGGGTACGCGTATCTCAGGGGTGGGCGGGAATTTCCACACGTGGTTGGGCCCGTGCGAGCAGGGTACGCGTATCTCAGGGGTGCGCAGGAATTGCCACACGCGATTTCAGCAGGGTACGTGTATTCCAGGGGTGCGCGGGAAGTTCCACACGCGATTCCATCAGGGTACGTGTATTACAGGGGTGCGCGGGGAGCACCACACGTGAATTGCACGTGTGGGTCCTCCCAGGTGTTCCCTCTACACCCTCCACGGCCCCTGCAGGTGGCTCACACCACAGGGGCCTACCCTGCACATGTCCTGCAGGCACACCATCCACCATGGCCATGACCCCCAGCCAACCCACATGTCAACTTGCACTACTGCCCACCAACGCATGTCCCCCTGCACCCCCAGTCACCAGGGGCACCCTCCACCAGGCCCCCACCCATGTCTCCCAGCACCCCCACCCCCCAGCAGTGCAGGGGCACCCACCACCAGGCCCCCACCCATGTCTCCCAGCACCCCCACCCCCCAGCAATGCAGGGACAGCCTCCACCAGGCCCCCACCCATGTCCAACTCATGTCTCCCACCACCCCCACCCCCCAGCACTGTGGGGCACCTGCCAGCAGGCTCCCACCCATGTCCAACTCATGTTCCCCACCACCCCCACCCCCCAGCACTGTGGGGCACCTGCCAGCAGGCCCCCACCCATGTCCAACTCATGTTCCCCACCACCCTGGGGCACCTGCCAGCAGGCCCCCACCCATGTCCAACTCATGTTCCCCAGCACCCCCACCCCCCAGCACTGTGGGGCACCTGCCAGCAGGCCCCCACCCATGTCCAACTCATGTTCCCCACCACCCCCACCCCCAGCACTGTGGGGCACCTGCCAGCAGGCCCCCACCCATGTCTCCCACCACCCCACCCCCCAGCAGTGCAGGGGCAGCCTCCACCAGGCCCCCACCCATGTCTCCCAGCACCCCCACCCCCCAGCCACCAGGGGCAGCCTCCACCAGGCCCCCAGCCATGTCTCCCACCACCCCCACCCCCCCAACACTGTGGGGCACCTGCCACCAGGCCCCCACCCACGTCTCCCAGCACCCCCACCCCCCAGCAGTGCAGGGGCAGCCTCCACCAGGCTCCCACCCATGTCTCCCAGCACCCCCACCCCCCAGCACTGTGGGGCACCTGCCAGCAGGCCCCCACCCATGTCCAACTCATGTTCCCCACCACCCCCACCCCCCAGAGCTGTGGGGCACCTGCCAGCAGGCCCCCACCCATGTCCAACTCATGTCTCCCACCACCCCCACCCCCCAGCACTGTGGGGCACCTGCCAGCAGGCCCCCACCCATGTCCAACTCATGTCTCCCACCACCCCCACCCCCCAGCACTGTGGGGCACCTGCCAGCAGGCCCCCACCCATGTCCAACTCATGTTCCCCACCACCCCCACCCCCCAGCACTGTGGGGCACCTGCCAGCAGGCCCCCACCCATGTCCAACGCATGTTCCCCACCACCCCCACCCCCCAGCAGTGCAGGGGCAGCCACCACCAGGCCCCCACCCATGTCTCCCAGCACCCACACCCCCCAGCAGTGCAGGGGCACCCACCACCAGGCCCCCACCCATGTCTCCCAGCACCCCACCCCCCAGCACTGTGGGGCAGCCTCCACCAGGCCCCCACCCATGTCCAACTCATGTTCCCCACCACCCTGGGGCACCTGCCAGAAGGCCCTCACCCATGTCCAACTCATGTTCCCCAGCACCCCCACCCCCAGCACTGTGGGGCACCTGCCAGCAGGCCCCCACCCATGTCCAACTCATGTTCCCCACCACCCCCACCCCCAGCACTGTGGGGCACCTGCCAGCAGGCCCCCACCCATGTCTCCCACCACCCCACCCCCCAGCAGTGCAGGGGCAGCCTCCACCAGGCCCCCACCCATGTCTCCCAGCACCCCCACCCCCCAGCCACCAGGGGCAGCCTCCACCAGGCCCCCACCCATGTCTCCCACCACCCTCACCCCCCCAGCACTGTGGGGCACCTGCCACCAGGCCCCCACCCACGTCTCCCAGCACCCCCACCCCCCAGCAGTGCAGGGGCAGCCTCCACCAGGCCCCCACCCATGTCTCCCAGCACCCCCACCCCCCAGCACTGTGGGGCACCTGCCAGCAGGCCCCCACCCATGTCCAACTGATGTTCCCCACCACCCCCACCCCCCAGCACTGTGGGGCACCTGCCAGCAGGCCC
Source organism: Ambystoma mexicanum (assembly GCF_040938575.1). Lineage (NCBI taxonomy): Eukaryota > Metazoa > Chordata > Amphibia > Caudata > Ambystomatidae > Ambystoma > Ambystoma mexicanum. Next base: position 996,462,960 of record NC_090932.1, read on the forward strand.
CCACCCATGTCCAACACATGTCTCCCACCACCCCCACCCCCCAGCACTGTGGGGCACCTGCCAGCAGGCCCCCACCCATGTCCAACTCATGTCTCCCACCACCCCCACCCCCCAGCACTGTGGGGCACCTGCCAGCAGGCCCCCACCCATGTCCAACTCATGTTCCCCACCACCCCCACCCCCCAGCACTGTGGGGCACCTGCCAGCAGGCCCCCACCCATCTCCAACGCATGTTCCCCACCACCCCACCCCCCAGCAGTGTAGGGGCAGCCACCACCAGGCCCCCACCCATGTCTCCCAGCACCCCCACCCCCAGCCACCAGGGGCAGCCTCCACCAGGCCCCCACCCATGTCTCCCAGCACCCCCACCCCCCCAGTCACCAGGGGCAGCCTCCACCAGGCCCCCACCCATGTCTCCCACCACCCCCACCCCCCCAGTCACCAGGGGCAGCCTCCACCAGGCCCCCACCCATGTCTCCCACCACCCCCACCCCCCAGCAGTGCAGGGGCAGCCTCCACCAGGCCCCAACCCATGTCTCACACCACCCCCACCCCCCAGCCACCAGGGGCAGCCTCCACCAGGCCCCCACCCATGTCTCCCACCACCCCCACCCCCCCAGTCACCAGGGGCAGCCTCCACCAGGCCCCCACCCATGTCTCCCACCACCCCCACCCCCAGCAGTGCAGGGGCACCCACCACCAGGCCCCCACCCATGTCTCCCACCACCCCCACCCCCCAGCAGTGCAGGGGCAGGCTCCACCAGGCCCCCACCCATGTCTCCCACCATCCCCACCCCCCAGCACTGTGGGGCACCTGCCAGCAGGCCCCCACCCATGTCCAACTCATGTTCCCCACCACCCCCACCCCCCAGCACTGTGGGGCACCTGCCAGCAGGCCCCCACCCATGTCTAACTCATGTCTCGCACCACCGCCACCCCCCAGCACTGTGGGGCACCTGCCAGCAGGCCCCCACCCATGTCCAACTCATGTTCCCCACCACCCCCACCCCCCAGCACTGTGGGGCACCTGCCAGCAGGCCCCCACCCATGTCTCCCACCACCCCACCCCCCAGCAGTGCAGGGGCAGCCTCCACCAGGTCCCCACCCATGTCTCCCAGCACCCCCACCCCCCAGCCACCAGGGGCAGCCTCCACCAGGCCCCCACCCATGTCTCCCACCACCCTCACCCCCCCAGCACTGTGGGGCACCTGCCACCAGGCCCCCACCCACGTCTCCCAGCACCCCCACCCCCCAGCAGTGCAGGGGCAGCCTCCACCAGGCCCCCACCCATGTCTCCCAGCACCCCCACCCCCCAGCACTGTGGGGCACCTGCCAGCAGGCCCCCACCCATGTCCAACTCATGTTCCCCACCACCCCCACCCCCCAGCACTGTGGGGCACCTGCCAGCAGGCCCCCACCCATGTCCAACTCATGTTCCCCACCACCCCCACCCCCCAGCACTGTGGGGCACCTGCCAGCAGGCCCCCACCCATGTCCAACACATGTCTCCCACCACCCCCACCCCCCAGCACTGTGGGGCACCTGCCAGCAGGCCCCCACCCATGTCCAACTCATGTCTCCCACCACCCCCACCCCCCAGCACTGTGGGGCACCTGCCAGCAGGCCCCCACCCATGTCCAACTCATGTTCCCCACCACCCCCACCCCCCAGCACTGTGGGGCACCTGCCAGCAGGCCCCCACCCATGTCCAACGCATGTTCCCCACCACCCCCACCCCCCAGCAGTGCAGGGGCAGCCACCACCAGGCCCCCCCTCATGTCTCCCAGCACCCCCACCCCCAGCCACCAGGGGCAGCCTCCACCAGGCCCCCACCAATGTCTCCCAGCACCCCCACCCCCCAGTCACCAGGGGCAGCCTCCACCAGGTCCCCACCCATGTCTCCCACCACCCCCACCCCCCAGTCACCAGGGGCAGCCTCCACCAGGCCGCCACCCATGTCTCCCACCACTCCCACCCCCCAGCAGTGCAGGGGCAGTCTCCACCAGGCCCCCACCCATGTCTCACACCACCCCCACCCCCCAGCCACCAGGGGCAGCCTCCACCAGGCCCCCACCCATGTCGCCCACCACCCCCACCCCCCCAGTCACCAGGGGCAGCCTCCACCAGGCCCCCACCCATGTCTCCCACCACCACCACCCCCCAGCAGTGCAGGGGCACCCACCACCAGGCCCCCACCCATGTCTCCCACCACCCCCACCCCCCAGCAGTGCAGGGGCAGCCTCCACCAGGCCCCCACCCATGTCTCCCACCACCCCCACCCCCCAGCACTGTGGGGCACCTGCCAGCAGGCCCCCACCCATGTCCAACTCATGTCTCGCACCACCCCCACCCCCCAGCACTGTGGGGCACCTGCCAGCAGGCCCCCACCCATGTCCAACTCATGTTCCCCACCACCCCCACCCCCCAGCACTGTGGGGCACCTGCCAGCAGGCCCCCACCCATGTCCAACTCATGTTCCCCACCACCCCCACCCCCCAGCAGTGCAGGGGCAGCCACCACCAGGCCCCCACCCATGTCTCCCAACACCCCCACCCCCCAGCACTGTGGGGCACCTGCCAGCAGGCCCCCACCCATGTCCAACTCATGTTCCCCACCACCCCCACCCCCCAGCACTGTGGGGCACGTGCCAGCAGGCCCCCACCCATGTCCAACTCATGTTCCCCACCACCCCCACCCCCCAGCACTGTGGGGCACCTGCCAGCAGGCCCCCACCCATATCTCCCACCACCCCCACCCCCCCAGTCACCAGGGGCAGCCTCCACCAGGCCCCCACCTATGTCTCCCACCACCCCCACCCCCCAGCACTGTGGGGCACCTGCCAGCAGCAGGCCCCACCCATGTCCAACTCATGTTCCCCACCACCCCCACCCCCAGCACTGTGGGGCACCAGCCAGCAGGCCCCCACCCATGTGTCCCACCACCCCCACCACCCAGCAGTGCAGGGGCAGCCTCCACCAGGCCCCCACCCATGTCTCCCACCACCCCCACCCCCCAGCACTGTGGGGCACCCGCCACCAGGCTCCCACCCATGTCTCCCACCACCCCCACCCCCCAGCCACCAGGGGCAGCCTCCACCAGGCCCCCACCCATGTCTCCCACCACCCCCACCCCCCCAGCACTGTGGGGCACCCGCCACCAGGCCCCCAACCACGTCTCCCAGCACCCCCACCCCCCAGCAGTGCAGGGGCAGCCTCCACCATGCCCCAAACCATGTCTCCCAGCACCCCCGCCCCCCAGCACTGTGGGGCACCTGCCAGTAGGCCCCCACCCATGTCCAACTCATGTTCCCCACCACCCCCATCCCCCAGCACTGTGGGGCACCTGCCAGCAGGCCCCCACCCATGTCCAACTCATGTTCCCCAGCACCCCCACCCCCCAGCACTGTGGGGCACCTGCCAGCAGACCCCACCCATGTCCAACTCATGTTCCCCACCACCCCCACCACCAGCACTGTGGGGCACCTGCCAGCAGGCCCCCACCCATGTCTCCCACCACCCCCACCCCCCAGCAGTGCAGGGGCAGCCTCCACCAGGCCCCCACCCATGTCTCCCAGCACCCACACCACCCAGGTACCAGGGGCAGCCTCCACCAGGCCCCCACCCATGTCTCCCACCCCCCCCCCACTCCCCCAGCACTGTGGGGCACCCGCCACCAGGCCCCCACCCACGTCTCCCAGCACCCCCACCCCCCAGCAGTGCAGGGGCAGCCTCCACCAGGCCCCCACCCATGTCTCCCAGCACCCCCACCCCCCAGCACTGTGGGGCACCTGCCAGCAGGCCCCCACCCATGTCCAACTCATGTTCCCCACCACCCCCACCCCCCAGCACTGTGGGGCACCTGCCAGCAGGCCCCCACCCATGTCTCCCACCACCCCACCCCCCAGCAGTGCAGGGGCAGCCTCCACCAGGTCCCCACCCATGTCTCCCAGCACCCCCACCCCCCAGCCACCAGGGGCAGCCTCCACCAGGCCCCCACCCATGTCTCCCACCACCCTCACCCCCCCAGCACTGTGGGGCACCTGCCACCAGGCCCCCACCCACGTCTCCCAGCACCCCCACCCCCCAGCAGTGCAGGGGCAGCCTCCACCAGGCCCCCACCCATGTCTCCCAGCACCCCCACCCCCCAGCACTGTGGGGCACCTGCCAGCAGGCCCCCACCCATGTCCAACTCATGTTCCCCACCACCCCCACCCCCCAGCACTGTGGGGCACCTGCCAGCAGGCCCCCACCCATGTCCAACTCATGTTCCCCACCACCCCCACCCCCCAGCACTGTGGGGCACCTGCCAGCAGGCCCCCACCCATGTCCAACACATGTCTCCCACCACCCCCACCCCCCAGCACTGTGGGGCACCTGCCAGCAGGCCCCCACCCATGTCCAACTCATGTCTCCCACCACCCCCACCCCCCAGCACTGTGGGGCACCTGCCAGCAGGCCCCCACCCATGTCCAACTCATGTTCCCCACCACCCCCACCCCCCAGCACTGTGGGGCACCTGCCAGCAGGCCCCCACCCATGTCCAACGCATGTTCCCCACCACCCCCACCCCCCAGCAGTGCAGGGGCAGCCACCACCAGGCCCCCCCTCATGTCTCCCAGCACCCCCACCCCCAGCCACCAGGGGCAGCCTCCACCAGGCCCCCACCAATGTCTCCCAGCACCCCCACCCCCCAGTCACCAGGGGCAGCCTCCACCAGGTCCCCACCCATGTCTCCCACCACCCCCACCCCCCAGTCACCAGGGGCAGCCTCCACCAGGCCGCCACCCATGTCTCCCACCACTCCCACCCCCCAGCAGTGCAGGGGCAGTCTCCACCAGGCCCCCACCCATGTCTCACACCACCCCCACCCCCCAGCCACCAGGGGCAGCCTCCACCAGGCCCCCACCCATGTCGCCCACCACCCCCACCCCCCCAGTCACCAGGGGCAGCCTCCACCAGGCCCCCACCCATGTCTCCCACCACCACCACCCCCCAGCAGTGCAGGGGCACCCACCACCAGGCCCCCACCCATGTCTCCCACCACCCCCACCCCCCAGCAGTGCAGGGGCAGCCTCCACCAGGCCCCCACCCATGTCTCCCACCACCCCCACCCCCCAGCACTGTGGGGCACCTGCCAGCAGGCCCCCACCCATGTCCAACTCATGTCTCGCACCACCCCCACCCCCCAGCACTGTGGGGCACCTGCCAGCAGGCCCCCACCCATGTCCAACTCATGTTCCCCACCACCCCCACCCCCCAGCACTGTGGGGCACCTGCCAGCAGGCCCCCACCCATGTCCAACTCATGTTCCCCACCACCCCCACCCCCCAGCAGTGCAGGGGCAGCCACCACCAGGCCCCCACCCATGTCTCCCAACACCCCCACCCCCCAGCACTGTGGGGCACCTGCCAGCAGGCCCCCACCCATGTCCAACTCATGTTCCCCACCACCCCCACCCCCCAGCACTGTGGGGCACGTGCCAGCAGGCCCCCACCCATGTCCAACTCATGTTCCCCACCACCCCCACCCCCCAGCACTGTGGGGCACCTGCCAGCAGGCCCCCACCCATATCTCCCACCACCCCCACCCCCCCAGTCACCAGGGGCAGCCTCCACCAGGCCCCCACCTATGTCTCCCACCACCCCCACCCCCCAGCACTGTGGGGCACCTGCCAGCAGCAGGCCCCACCCATGTCCAACTCATGTTCCCCACCACCCCCACCCCCAGCACTGTGGGGCACCAGCCAGCAGGCCCCCACCCATGTGTCCCACCACCCCCACCACCCAGCAGTGCAGGGGCAGCCTCCACCAGGCCCCCACCCATGTCTCCCACCACCCCCACCCCCCAGCACTGTGGGGCACCCGCCACCAGGCTCCCACCCATGTCTCCCACCACCCCCACCCCCCAGCCACCAGGGGCAGCCTCCACCAGGCCCCCACCCATGTCTCCCACCACCCCCACCCCCCCAGCACTGTGGGGCACCCGCCACCAGGCCCCCAACCACGTCTCCCAGCACCCCCACCCCCCAGCAGTGCAGGGGCAGCCTCCACCATGCCCCAAACCATGTCTCCCAGCACCCCCGCCCCCCAGCACTGTGGGGCACCTGCCAGTAGGCCCCCACCCATGTCCAACTCATGTTCCCCACCACCCCCATCCCCCAGCACTGTGGGGCACCTGCCAGCAGGCCCCCACCCATGTCCAACTCATGTTCCCCAGCACCCCCACCCCCCAGCACTGTGGGGCACCTGCCAGCAGACCCCACCCATGTCCAACTCATGTTCCCCACCACCCCCACCACCAGCACTGTGGGGCACCTGCCAGCAGGCCCCCACCCATGTCTCCCACCACCCCCACCCCCCAGCAGTGCAGGGGCAGCCTCCACCAGGCCCCCACCCATGTCTCCCAGCACCCACACCACCCAGGTACCAGGGGCAGCCTCCACCAGGCCCCCACCCATGTCTCCCACCCCCCCCCCACTCCCCCAGCACTGTGGGGCACCCGCCACCAGGCCCCCACCCACGTCTCCCAGCACCCCCACCCCCCAGCAGTGCAGGGGCAGCCTCCACCAGGCCCCCACCCATGTCTCCCAGCACCCCCACCCCCCAGCACTGTGGGGCACCTGCCAGCAGGCCCCCACCCATGTCCAACTCATGTTCCCCACCACCCCCACCCCCCAGCACTGTGGGGCACCTGCCAGCAGGCTCCCACCCATGTCCAACTCATGTCTCTCACCACCCCCACCCCCAGCACTGTGGGGCACCTGCCAGCAGGCCCCCACCCATGTCCAACTCATGTCTCCCACCACCCCCACCCCCCAGCACTGTGGGGCCCCTGCCAGCAGGCCCCCACCCATGTCCAACTCATGTTCCCCACCACCCCCACCCCCAGCACTGTGGGGCACCTGCCAGCAGGCCCCCACCCATGTCCTACTCATGTTCCCCACCACCCCCACCCCCCAGCACTGTGGGGCACCTGCCAGCAGGCCCCCACCCATATGCAACTCATGTTCCCCAGCCAACATGTCATCACAATCTAAATCCCTGGTCCCTATGGTCAGCCTCCAAATGTAAAAAAACACCCACCCGAGTATTGCATCCACCCACTCATAATTTGCAATTACATCACAGAACACCAATTGCAAGTTCCGAAACAAACATATTTCCCTCACATACACCCAAAGGGTGTCAGTGAATCTTAAAACACATATCATGAAATGCATGAAACCAATGAGATACCGCACATTGAAGTTCACCAAAAAAATGTGTATTAAAGAAAACATAAATAGAATAAAAAATGAAGAAACAGAAATGTGAATGCACAAAAATGAAAAGAAGCATGTCCGTTAAAAAAAGCAAAACCAAAAATAAAATTCCAAAGTAATGTTGTCCAAAGTCAATGTCCACAAAACAAAATCCAATGGGAAATAAAAAAGAAAGCCATTGCCCCATGGTTAAAAAGTGAAAAAAAAATACAATCCAACTGTGAACTATGTACATGGGAACAAGCCAGGGTCCATTATCCCAACAAAATAAAGGAAACCTCTAACTACACTAACTAATAAAATAAACTATATACAAAAATGTGGCCAATGTCCGAAAGGTCCAAATAAAATAAAAACAAAAATGAAACCTAACACTACCTACATAACTATGTACAAGGGCAGCGGGCTAGTTTCACGGCTCACTTGTGGATGTCCCGGGCCAGGGCATCATCGAACTCCTCCTCAATGTCCCGGAGGCGGTCCTCCTCCATGGCCCCGAGGGTCCGCAGGGCCGTCGACGTCTCCACCTCCAAACCCCTGCGGATTGCTTCGAGGCACTCGGCCCGCCTCAGGGCTCTCTGCATGGAGTTCTCCGCCCTGACCATTGTGAGCCGTGCCTCTTCCGCCCGCTGCCGCTCCGCATCTATGGCGTGGCCCAACCGCTGCCACATGGAAGACACTCTCTGTCCTGGGTCCTCCTGCCCTCCGGCCGATGCCTGCCCCTCCGATGTTGAAGACCCGAGCCTTCATGGCTCCCACCACGTTGCTGCTGCTGCTGTGCCTCTGCCCGTGCACTGCCTCCTGCTGCCTGCACATCCTCCGCTGGCTGGGGTGCAGTCGTAGATGTGGCCACCCCTGCTGGACGTCCGACTCCCGACTGTGGCAGGGATGCCTCCTCCCCCAGCCTGGCCGCACCGTCAGAGGCAGCTCCACAGGGCACCCAGGTGACTGATGGGTGGGAAGATGGCACAGAGGACGACTGGCACGTAGGGGGTCCAGTTGAGGAGGGGGTCGTAGCAAGCCCCATCAGACGGAGGAATCCGGCCTGGGTGACCTGTCCCAGCAGGCTGACGTGGTCAACGAGCCATTCGAGATGACGTGCAGTCTCTTCATGAAAAGACTGCAGGTCACCTCGCATGGCCCGTTGACGCAACGCCACACCAGCCAGGACAGGCTCAACCCGGACCTGGATAGCCACGTCCGCAGGCAGAGGAAGGCCAGTTGACGTGAGCTCATCCCCTGCCTGAAAACGGGTCTGGACGTAGGCATCCCTGCTGGTGCAAGATGATGCAGGGACAGGATTGCACACAGGCACCTCCGCGGCGGCCTGTGCTGCCTCCTGTCCCTGGTCCTGCACTGCACCACTAGCACCAGTGGGATCCCCACTTCCAGACCCCGTCTCTGGTGCTTGCACGGCCTCCTCCTCCACCAAACCCCCCACCAACCTGGATGACTCCATGCCATCTTCCCCTGTTGGGCCCTGTGGGGTCCCAGCTGCCCCTTCTGCTGCCGAGGAGTCCAACTCCAACCTCCGCCTCTTGGACCTCACCCCGGCAGCTGCGGCCTGGGACGCGGCACCGGACTCCTCACTCTCCGACAAGGTGACAACATGGGAGGGGAGCCGGGCCTTGCGTCTCCGGCTGGCGGTGGGATCCCCGCTGCTGTGCTCCACAGCACCTTCTCCGCCCTCTTCATCAGTTGACGCTGCAGACAGGGAGAAACAAAACACAGGCATCAGGGCACTGTACAATGGACACATACACACATGACAGTTGTACATGAGTGGCATTGGCAAACCTCAGACATGTCATCACAATCCCCAACACACATGTCATTACAACTCGCACACATGAGCCATACCACAGCCATATCGCAACTGCCACCACCATCCATACACATACAACAGCATGAGCAGCCAAAGGTGAGCCAGACATCACATGCAACACAGGAAGTGCACCACACATGTACACACACCACCACACTTGCATGCATGTGTACACCTCTGCCAAGTGTCGCAGTGTTCAGACGGGCATCCATGTCACATCTGCCAATCAGGCTTCCACATACCGCTGTCACATGCATCCATGTTGCATCACTGTTGCACCCTTGTCAAATACACACACATGCACATGTACACAGTGCTGATACATGCAGCCAAAAACAACATACATGCGTGACATCACGGACATGTCTACTTACATACACATTCATCCAAACATGTGTGCCCACACAACTGCATTTGGCATGCAAGCCTACACACACAAGCACCATCCATGTCTCACACGTTACAGCCCTCGCATGTGTCAGCCCCACGGCCCTGTACACCCCCACCCATACTCGACCCCATACAAACAGATGTGCAACCTGCACACTACTGAATAATCACCACAGGCACTGCTCACAATCAGGATGCATGTACACTTACCGCTCGACTCCAGACGGGTCTGCTTCTCAAGGACCTGGACATGGAGCGCTGGGGATATGCGTTCCAGGACCCTCATCTGTTCTTCCGACAAGTGGCCCCGGCGCCCCTTGGCATCCGCTGCCTTCAAGAGGCGCCGGGCCTTGTTCAGGGTCCTGGACCTGAAGTCCTCCCAGCGCTTCTTGACATGTTGTAAGTCGCGGACTGCCACCCCCTCCGCGTTGATGGCAGTCACGATGTCAGTCCAGATCCGAGTCCGTCCTTCCTTGTCGGCGCGGGAACTTCCGAAGAGGGCATCATACTGCCCCTGGACATGCTCCACCAGGACACCAACTTCAGTGGCACTGAAGCTGGTGCCCCTCTGCCTCTCTGGCCGGGGGTTGTCAGTGGTCTCAGATGGTGTTTGCCCCGACATGACAACCCCAGAGGCAGGAGTGGGTGGGCAACTGGGTCCTGGGGCTGGGCTGTGGAGTGATGGAATCCCAGTCGCGAGTCTTCGGTTCCAGCAGGGGTGGTCACAGCAACAGCACCCCTGGCTGATGTGCAGGCAGCAAATGGCAGGGCACGTGGGCAGCAGGCAGTCAGGCAGCAGCAGATGGCAGGTGGGAGCGTGCTCGGGGCTCTGGGGGGCAGTAGTTCGGCCTTCTGGGCAGGAGCGTGGTCTTCTGTGTGCTTACGCATGGCCAGCTTGATACGGAGTGATTTGGCACGTGAAAAATCTGCACGTCAGCGTGTAATTCGAGGAAAGGCCCTTAGCGCGTAAGCGCGTCTGCACGCATACGCATTTTCATTGGACAGAAGGCCCCTCAAGCGCAAGCGCCCCTGTGACGTGACGCGTACAGACGTGCATGGGCATTTCAGCGCGCGTGAAAAACTGCACGTCCGCGTGTAATACGAGGAAAGGGCCCATGCGCGTAAGCGCGCGTGGAAAACTGCACGTCCGCATGTAATACGAGGAAAGGGCCCATGCGCGTAAGCGTGCGTGGAAAACTGCACGTCCGCGTGTAATACAAGGAAAGGGCCCATGCGCGTAAGCGCGCGTGAAAAACTGCACGTCTGCATGTAATACGAGGAAAGCGCCCATGCGCGTAAGTGACGTGACGCGCGCGTTTCTTTCCCTCAGCACGGGTTTAAGGTGAGCGGGCCCAGCAGTTCACTGTACGTGCCTTTCGTGGAGACCGACGTGTGTTGCTGCTTCCTGTTGTTTCGCGCGCCATCACAACTTCACAGCTATCAAGGACGTATCTCTTCTTTTGGCGGGGGTATTGGCTATGCGTGTTTTTCTGCATCGCGCTAGTCAGACGGTGAGTCGCACACGCTCTTTTTCCCACTGCGGGTGCCCCTGTGTATCGCACCCATTTTCGATGTCATAGTAGCCTGCTTGTCCCACGCGTACGCGGTATTTGTGTTACTGGGTGCCACCGCGTACTGCGGGAGGTTGAATCCACGCACCTAGGCTGCACGGTTGCGTGCACAGTTTTACTGCAGTTTTGGGGTGCCTGAGCGTTGCTTGACCCGTCACCACATCACCGGGGTCACATACAGCCTTGCAGGTGCAGGAGGGCTGTTAACATCTTGCTTCCCACCCCCTTCACCCCAATTGCCCAGGTCAATTGTGGTGTACACCTCCCATTGGCACCACTCCATCTGTGCCAGCACTACTACATCTGTGCCATGGTTGGGAGGCCACCAAAGGTGAGGGGCGCCTCAGCTGGTCGTACTCCTCGTGGCAGGCGTGGTCAGGGACGTGGCCGTGGTGACCAGGGAGTAGGGGGACTCCAGGGTGTCCAGGGCTGCCACAGAGGGGGAAGAGGCAGGGGTGCGCCACTTGAGCACAATGTTGTGCCATGTGTCGGTGCAGCCATGCCACCACCCCCTGTGGTTCCGGGGGATGCAGCTCCTGCATCTGGCACTGGCACCCATATGACCCGGCAGTCCGTTCCATCGACTGCCACGGGCCCAAGGGTAGTGGTAGCTGCAGGTGCAGCTGTGGACACCGCTATCCAGGCTCAGGGTCTGCCAGCGCAGGCTGCGTTGGCACTTGAAGAGCCCTTGGTAGATCTCCAACAGGCCAGGGGGGAAACTATAGGGGCAGGCCGGGCTGCTCAGACCAAGACACGTGTCCCTGGGGCAGTCATGTCATCTGCTGCCCCGAACAGCCGGGTGTTGGCAAGTGCAGGGGCAGATGCACCCAACATCACCCCGGTTGTGAGTCTGCCAACCAGGACCGTTGTGGTCAATGACCCTGCCACAGCTGATGTTGCTGCGCAGGGTCCATTAGTGGGCACCCAGCTGCCACTGACACAAGTCAGGCCTTTGGTCATCCCTCCACCTGCCACTCGCTTGGCTCAATCCACCGAGCACACTGGCCATACTGGTCAGGGCGGCATTAGCCAGCCAGGGTCTGCGCCACAGTCCAAGAGGAGGAAGGTTGCACCTGCAGCACAGGCTGGGACCCCACACACAGCCACAACCTCCTGCACGTCGAGGAAGAAGCCTTTCTGTAAGCAGGAACTGGACTTCCTCGTGGACTAAGTGCGGGGCCACAGCCGTGACATGCTAGTGGGTGCCAATAGTCAGACTACGGCTGCCCAACGTGACACCCACTGGAAGCATGTTGCGGAACATGTCAGTTCATTCGGCCATGAGGTGCGCACGGCGCAGGAGTGCAAAAAGCGTTGGAATGACATCAAGCGCAGCACTAAGGCCAAGCGTGCCTCAAATTACAACTTGACTCTGGTGGCTGGCGGTGGGCCTGCACCAGAGGAGGAAGAACTCACTCCGCATGAGGCTCTCGTTGCGGAGTTCATACCACCTGAATTGGTCGAAGGAGTGGGAGAGATGCTGGACTTTGATGCCCAGTCCAGTGAGTGTTGATGCGTGTTTGTTGAGGACGTGTGTGTTTCACTTGTGGGATGTGTTGTGCATGATTGCTGCTACATGTGACGTGTACATGGTTCTGATGTGTAAGTAATGCAATGCTACCGTCATGCATGTCTCCTCTGCCTGCATGCGGGACTCCATGTAGGCATGCTCCCTTGCCCCTCCTCCGCCACTCTGCACCCCAGTTCCACCTTTGTACTGGTCTGCTTCAATCTTGCCAATGTGTACTTTCTTGTTCATGTGTCCTGTGTAGATGCTAACTTCCAGCGTAGAATCTGCCAGACATATGCCGTGTGGTACAGCCTTAGTACTCGATGCAGGGTATCTCACTTGTACTGTGCATGGGTCAGATGTCCCTCAGGGACATGAGTGCCCATTCATGCTCCATGTGCATTGCACGCATGCCCCTATGTGTCCTTGACTGGATGATCACTGTAATATAAGTCCTTGGTTACATACATTGCCTGCCATCTCATCAGCCTTCCCATGTCAACTGTGGCTCAGTCCTGCGTTGCACACATGTTTAGGCTCTGACAATCTGTGTGGCTCACAGGCCTCAGCCTGTTCAATGGCCAATGACTCTGTCCAACTGTTGTTGTGTCTTCTTCACACGTGGGCGGCCTCCAGAGTTTCCATCACGTGTCCTGCCCACTGTCCCAGCATCATTTGCAGTGTTGTAATTTGAATCACATTAAGCTGTTGATGCCAGTCAACACTGCCTGTCAATACACAGGTGTATGGTCAGCCTTTTGATACCATGCTAGGCATCCCTGCTTTGGTACTGGGGTGGAGGGGTGCTTGGCTTCCAGACATGGTACACATTGAATGCACAATGCACGTGATGTCTGAATTTGACATTGCACTGCCTTCACATTTCCTGGCACACACCATGCAATGCTTGTACATGTAGGTAGTGAGTGGCGTACACATTTTCTGCACTGCATAGACCCACTTCCATGGAAACTGCCACCTTTCAACAGGTCTGATCACAGAAGCTATTCAAAGTAGACCCAGCATGCATGCCAGGTCATATGTTGTGTGTCACATGTCTGCTGGATGCCTTTGCTGTTGGTGTGTGTGTGTGTCGTGTGCTTCTGACATGTGTATTGACCTTTTTCTCTCTATTTTTCAGGTGATGACGCAATGGAGGCGGAGGATGGTGTTGTCATGCCAGACACAGGGTTGGTAACACCACATCAACCCAGCACTAGTGGGGGTCGTGGGGTGGTAGGCCACGAAAACCCCCAAGTGCTGCAGTCCATCTTGTCTCTGGCTGCCTATGAGTCCAGCCTTGATGACGACTCTGACGTCCATGTTGAGTTGGATGAGCATCAAGTCCATGTGTCAGGGGTGAGTGATTCTGATGTGGACACTCCTCTGTCTGCGACACCTGCACTGAGGGATCAGACAGTCTTGGTTCCTCCACCCGTGGTGAATCGGGGCGCAGGGTCACCCTCCACACCAGTCACTGATGTGCCTGGGACATCACGTCGACGGGGGCATGTAGTCGTGCAGCCGCAGGCGGTGCCAACACAGCGAGGACCCCCGGTCTTTGGGTCCCGCAGGGGTCAAGCCCGGCAATGCGGTCGCCACGCGCAACCGCTGTATACTGAGTGGGAGCAAGACATGACTGCCAATTCCGAACGGCAGGGGGCAGCAATGGAGAACATCGCTGAGAGCATGGAGCGTGTGGCCCGATCTGTGCTCCCCCCTGCTAGGCAGGTGCTTCTCCAGCAGCAGGCGGCACGGTCCACGGCCCGCTCGCTCAGGCTGGGCATGGCGGCCTCAGACAGGGCACGCCAGGCTGAAATGTCGTCTCTGCGTCAAGCAATTGCTGCTCACGCAGAGGCGCACATGGATGCCCTGAGGGAGGAGTATTCTTCCCTCAGATCCACTCTGGGTGTCCTTATGATGTCCCAGAGGCAGCAGGCAGAGGAGAGGTTTGCACAGCTTGAGCGTACCATCTCGGTTGAGCTACAGGCTTGCCGGGAGGTGCAGCGGTTGTCCAGCCAGGCCTTGCAGGAGGAACTCCGTGTTGCACGTGCTACCTTGCAAGAGGAAGCACGTGTATCACGTGAGGTTCTGCATGCAGACCTACGTCACATCACCACACAGAACCAGGCTCACCCGTCTGGCAGACTTGCTGCCGACGAGGGGCAAGCTGCGGCTAGGCGTGGCCAGGCTACTGTGCCACGTCCTCCATTCCAGGATGAGCCAGACTTGGACGACCATCTATCTCCCACATAGGTCGTGCTGTGCAGGCGTTGAGCCCATGGAGGATTTTTTTTTTGGCTCAGCATCATCGCATGTGGATGTTGAGCAGCACCCTGTACCTCCCCCCTCCTGGGTGCCTCCCCTCCCCGGGTCGTATGTGGCCATTTTTGATTTTTCTTTTAGTTTAGTTAGTTAAGTTTCTGTTTGATAGTTAGTTTAAATAGGTAATGTAGGTTTACCACAGTTAGTGTAATTAGTTAATAGTTGAGTTATTTTAAAATTGCTAGCCTATTGTGCTTTCATGTGACGGTGCGGTGCTTTGTGGCTTTTGAAGGCATCCACTGTCTGTTCAAGCTGGGCCCTTCATGGTTGTCTTGTGTATGTGTTTGCTGCTTGGGGTCCTTGACTCACATATGCCACTCCTGCCTCCCTTATCCATGGGCTCGCAAGGATGGTTCGGTGTTACAGCATTTTACACAAGGGCTTTGGACTGTCATATCTGTGGCATGTCTGGTGCTGTGTGACTTGTGTTGACACCCCTAGTGGGGATGATTTAGGTGTCATTGTCCACTGTTCAGCGTTTGCTAGATGGGGTGTGTCATGATTAATGTGGACATTGATTGCTATGCATTGTGTAGTATGTTTCATATATTTCCTGTACATGTGCTTGTTGCAATTCATGCTGTAGATAGTGTTCCACACTTTGGAGGTGAAAGACGGACTGATGGTGTGATTTGTGATGTGACTCTCTGACATGGTCAAGTAATGAGATGCCTGATGAGACACACACAGATGACTTTGAAGCATTAATCATGTGTTTCATGCCCTTTCTGCAGGGGGATGAGCCTCCAGAGCACCTTTGCCAACAGACATGGCCCATTGGACGACGGAATTCTGGACCCGTTTGTTGGTGCCCACATGCACATGTGTGCACAAGCAGAGGCACAGTGATTGCAGACCCACATCCTAGAACTGCTGACATGTTCCAAGGAACTCCAGGCAAGGTGAGCATCACAGGGGGGCCACGACACAGCAAAGCTTGCACCAGGCGAGTTGCACATGCAGGCTTAGTCACAGCAATGAGGGTGAGCTTAGACGAATATTGGTGTTGAAGCACACAATGCAGCTCAGATGTGCTTGTGGACTGATGGCTGTTGATAGTAGGGTTGTCTGGGACACATGCAGGGGCAGTGGCACATACCCTCCGGTACACCAAGGTCCATTGAGGCACTTGTATCAACCATGTAGCCTTCCGAGACATGGAAAGGGGCAGCTCACAGGGACATACAGCAAGGGACATACTCGGGTGCAGTGCATGTCTTTTCCACGTACTTCATGATAAATGCACTGCCAACTTTGTTTCGGTCATGGTGGTACGCAACTTGCTCTGTAGTCATGGCTTGCTATATGGGTCTGTCTGCTTACCCAGGGAACATTGCATGTTGTGTGAATT
Source organism: Ambystoma mexicanum (assembly GCF_040938575.1). Taxonomy (NCBI): domain Eukaryota; kingdom Metazoa; phylum Chordata; class Amphibia; order Caudata; family Ambystomatidae; genus Ambystoma; species Ambystoma mexicanum. Next base: position 996,479,192 of record NC_090932.1, read on the forward strand.
GTGACACATTGGTGTTCCATTTGCCACGCACCCACCAGCGGCTGACTTACTGCATTGACTGTGTATGACCCGTCACAGGGGTGATGTTATATATGGGTATGAAGCATCGACCACAGATTGTCTGTTTGTAGAGTAGTTTGTTGCTATGGGGCATGTTTGGTGTTGTGTTTTTGTGTAATTGGCACGTACAGCTTGTTGACTGTGGCTCTCTTTGCAGCATTGCAGTGCTCCTGTAACCGGACCTGAGAGTGCGCAGGCAGGAGGCCAGCACTCAAAACCAGAGCTAAGTGTCTTGTTGTTTTTCTTATGAACTGCTCTGCATAGGCTTGCTGGGGAGTGTACTGATGCATGGATGTATGTGTGGTTCAATTTGGTATGTTTTTTTCTCCCTAATCACCCGTGATCCTATGCAATTTTGAAACCTGTACCCTCTACCCGGTGTTCCTGCTTCCCGTGCCTATCCAAGCAACGTTCCCTGACCCTCTTTCCCCACTGGGGTTGCGGATGCCTGTGTAAGCCCCGAACTTGCAGGCGCCAAAACCCTAGAGGGGGTGGTTGGTTCGTACCACTCCTGAGCCTGGACTACAGAAGGCCATGACAATGATGTCCAAGTTTGTTTGGATTGTGTATGTGTTCATGCAGGTTGTACATTTTTGTGCATTCCCTAGTTTCATGTGTCATTCCTCCTCCCCTCTCCTGCCACTCATTCCAGTCATCCAGTGTGTCAACACCTGTCCCGACTGCATATCCCTGAACCTCATTCCCCACCAGGGTCTCAGGGGCCTGTGTGAGTTTGACCTTGCAGGCACCCTGGACATGGTGGGGGTGGTTGTTTCGTGACACTCCTGCGCCTGTACAGGGGACCTGTGACAGTACACATCCATTCATGGTGCATCATCCTATGTCATGTACCACACATGTCTCACATCCTGTCGTGACATTGTTTTGCTGTGCTACCTTGGTTGTTGCATCATTGTGGTAGTACTTGTCCTTTGTGAGGTACTCCTACGTCAAGTCATCTACTGGAGGGTGTTCGGGTTCGTTTTTATGCCTTGGATTTTGTGATTTTGGAAATGAGTGTGGATTCTGAGGGTTCAGGCATCTTTTTACACACAAGGTGGGAGATGGTGACGAAGGGTAAAGGTGATCCTGTGGCCAGGTGGAATTGAGGTTTGGAGGCTCCATGACCCAGGTGCAGTTGTTCAGTGGGTCATAGTCATTTGTGAGGGAGGGGGGGGGTTGTTGTTGATAGTTGCCTTGCCCTGCAGTGTGATGGGAACTCTGACATAGTAATGGTGGTATTCTATGTACATGTTGTGTTCTGCTCATCAATGCCTGTTCATGTGTTGTGTTTTCCTTTCAGGTGCGAGGGGATAGTTGTGGTTTGACATGCTGGGGTGTACACATGGTGGATGTTCATATGTGATGTGTAGGGAACACTGATGGTCACTTGAATGCACATGCATATGTGGAGTGCATGTCCTTGCAGAACCACACACTTGCACTCTGATGCACTACATGTACTCCCACCCTTGCATATCCACGTGTACACTGTTTGCCTTCTGGTGCCCACTGTGTCCCGGCAGCACATGTTCTGTGACCGATCATGAATCCAGTACATGCCTAATTTGATGTTTGACGTGGTCTGTCACTTAGATGTGATGCTCAGGGTGTGCATCACACACAATGGCTGTTCACTGTGCTGTGCGCTAAACAGTGTGATGCAGGAGTAGGACACTGCACACATGAGCTGCAGTGTTAATAATAAATAAATAATAATAATAATGTAGACAAGCGTTCATTGTGATGTTACGTCTACGACTGTTGTAATGCATTTGGAAATGACTTATTTTGGGTGGGAGATTTTGTTGGTCTGTCATTTCATCTGATTCCGGGTCAGGCAGCAGTGTCCGATGCCACTGTACATTTAGGACATGGCAATGTGTACCTTATCGTTACTGCATTGGTGTATGGGTATTGCTTGCCATGTCATGTTGATGTTTGGGAGGGTTTGAGTGACATGACAGTGATGGCCATGGCCTGTTTTGCAGGTGTGTGTGATGCACACCTTGCATGTCCGGGTCATCCGCTTCTCAGAGCAACTAGCTGGGGGTAGATTTCTCTCCGCAGCAGAGCCCTCCCCCTGGAACAGACTTCCGGCCTGACTTGAACTTGAGGGTAACCATCTCCAGTTCTGGAAGCACCTCAAGACCTTCCTCTTTGCTTCTGCTTACTCTATGCCTCTCCCTTGCAGAATTCTCCACTGGAACTGCACAGGAGCTGCAACGGGGCCACTCTCACCGACCTCGGTCCCTGGCCCAGCCACTCTCCACTTGCACTGCCTCCCTGGCAACCCCTGCACTGCAGTACTGTCTCTCTATCCCTACAGCCCTCCCTTCCCAGCACTTGTCTGCACTTACCTTTGTAGTTGCCACCAGGCGACCTATGTATTATTTTTCTGGGCTACTTCCCCTGTACTGGACTCCCCCCCCACCCTTCCCCTTGCACTTTTCCCATTCCCCCTACCCCTGCCCTTGCACAATCTCAATGACACCTGGCCTAGTAGTACCGTTCTCTGTGTTCCCTTGTTCCCCCCTCCCTGCCTCATTGTGCCTTGGAATACTTGTGTATGGCCCATATCATGTCATATGTCATATGTGTGCCTTTTGGTCACACAGGATAGCTTGTGTTAAAGTAGCTAGGGATGCAGACGATGTGGCACTTCCATGGCAACTATCTCAGGGTGGTAGGGTTGTGACAGTTGACTGTCTCTTTGTCATCATCGATTGTCACCTGGTATGTGCCAGGCCTGTGTGCACTCCGCAGGGGTGGGAGTTTAGGTGAAAAATGTGGCCACAAGCTGGGTCTGGGCTTCCTCGCCACGTGCCCTGTCCCCTCCCATGGGCAGCGCCTGTGCCTGTGGTTGGGGATGTGGGGGCACCACCATGTCCACAGGGACGCCCTGCCGTGTTGCAACATTGTGCAGGACACATGCTGCCACAATGATCCTGCACACTACTGGTGGTGCATAGAGTAGTTGCCCACCAGAGCGGTCAAGGGAGCGGAAACGTGACTTGAGCACTCCGAATGTGCGCTCCACTATGCCCCTGGTTGCAATATGGGCGGCGTTGTATCTTACCTGGGGTTGTGTGGTGGGGTTCTGGATTGGCGTCATCATGTGGTTGCTCAGAGGGTAGGCACTGTCCCCTGGGGAGGTGATAATAGTTGAGATTATTAGGGTTTGGATATTTGTCTGTGTGTGACTTGCATGTATGTGCAAGGGCATTTGTACTGACCTAGGAGCCATGTGTCGCCATGCTGCCCAGCTTCCAGGGCCCGGCTCAGGGCAGATATTCTGTATATGAAACTGTCATGGGTGGAGCCAGGGTAGTTTGCATAGACAGAGGTGATGATTCCCTTTGCATCACATACCACCTGTACATTGATGGAATGCCAGTGCTTGCGGTTTCGGTAGATGTGCTCAATGGCCCTAGGTGGACGTAGGGCCACATGGGTGCAATCTATGGCACCGAGCACTTTGAGGAAGTGTGCCACCCTGAAAAAATCCAGGACAACGGCCTGCCTTTCTGCGGGTGTTCTGGGCATGTATATGTGCCTGCGGACTGAGGGGCGCGCTGTCATGATTGCCAGTACCTGGTGTAGGCAGCGTGACTGCGTGGCCTGTGAGACCCCCCCCACTATGGCAGTGGTCCGCTGAAATGACCCAGTGGCCAAAAAATGCAGGACATTGAGCAGCTTCTCCAAGGGGCTCAATGCTTGGGAGCAAAGGGTGGGGGATGTGAGGTCATCTTCCCACTCCCTGACCAGGTCTAGGATGATATGGGGTGGAAACCTATACCTGCCGTAGACCTGGTCGTCAGGCATCCCAAAAAGGCTTGTCCGTGGTGCGAAAATGCGTGCCCTGGCTATTCTCCTCCTCCTGCGTTGTCCCACGATCAGTGCAGCGAAAAATGGGGCATTCATCGTAGCTGTATATACGCGTTTGTTGTTTGCGCGCACTTTTATGCTGTGCACGGGGATGGCTCCGCCTGCCTTCGTGTGGGCGGACGCGTTGACGCCTGTGCACGTCTTTTGTCGTGCGCGGGTTTCCCGTATTCGGATATGGTCCGAGTGTCATCGCGTGTGATCGGAGGGGAGTGAGCGTACACGCAATTGGCCTGGGTACATGTGTTTCAGGGTGCGCGGGAAGTTCCACACGCAATTAGCCTGGGTACGTGTGTTCCTTGGTGCCGGGAACTTTCACACGCGCATGGGCCCTTTCCACGTATTACACGCGGACATGCAGTTTTTCACGCGCGCTGAAATGCCCATGCACGTCTGTACACGTCACGTCACAGGGGCGCTTGCGCTTGAGGGGTCTTCTGTCCAATGAAAATGCGTATGCGTGCAGACGCGCTTACGCGCTAAGGGCCTTTCCTCGAATTACACGCTGACGTGCAGATTTTTCACGTGCCAAATCACTCTGTATCAAGCTGGCCACGCGTAAGCACACGGAAGACCACGTTCCTGCCCAGAAGGCCGAACTACTGCCCCCCCAGAGCCCCGAGCACGCTCCCACCTGCCATCTGCTGTTGCCTGACTGCCTGCTGCCCACGTGCCCTGCCATTTGCTGCCTGCACATCAGCCAGGGGTGCTGTTGCTGTGACCACCCCTGCTGGAACCGAAGACTCCCGACTGGGATTCCATCGCTCCACAGCCCAGCCCCAGCACCCAGTTGCCCACCCACTCCTGCCTCTGGGGTTGTCATGTCGGGGCAAACACCATCTGGGACCACTGACAACCCCCAGCCAGAGAGGCAGAGGGGCACCAGCTTCAGTGCCACCGAAGTTGGTGCCCTGGTGGAGCAAGTCCTGGGGCAGTATGATGCCCTCTTCGGAAGTTCCCGTGCCGACAAGGAAGGACGGACTCGGATCTGGACTGACATTGTGACTGCCATCAACGCGGAGGGGGTGGCAGTCCGCGATTTACAACATGTCAAGAAGCGCTGGGAGGACTTCAGGTCCAGGACCCTGAACAAGGCCCGGCGCCTCTTGAAGGCAGCGGATGCCAAGGGGCGCCGGGGCCACTTGTCGGAAGAACAGATGAGGGTCCTGGAACGCATATCCCCAGCGCTCCACGTCCAGGTCCTTGAGAAGCAGACCCGTCTGGAGTCGAGCGGTGAGTGTACATGCATCCTGATTGTGAGCAGTGCGTGTGGTGATTATTCAGTAGTGTGCAGGTTGCACATCTGTTTGTATGGGGTCGAGTATGGGTGGGGGTATACAGGGCCGTGGGGCTGACACATGCGAGGGCTGTAATGTGTGAGACATGGATGGTGCTTGTGTGTGTAGGCTTGCATGCCAAATGCAGTTGTGTGGGCACACATGTTTGGATGAATGTGTATGTAAGTAGACATGTCCGTGATGTCACGCATGTATGTTGTTTTTGGCTGCATGTATCAGCACTGTGTACATGTGCGTGTGTGTGTATTTGACAAGGGTGCAACAGTGATGCAACATGGATGCATGTGACAGTGGTATGTGGAAGCCTGATTGGCAGATGTGAAATGGATGCCCGTCTGAACACTGCGACACTTGGCAGAGGTGTACACATGCATGCAAGTGTGGTGGTGTGTGTACATGTGTGGTGCACTTCCTGTGTTGCATGTGATGTCTGGCTCACCTTTGGCTGCTCATGCTGTTGTATGTGTATGGATGGTGGTGGCAGTTGCGATATGGCTGTGGTATGTTTCATGTGTGCGAGTTGTAATGACATGTGTTTTGGGGATTGTGATGACATGTCTGAGGTTTGCCAATGCCACTCATGTACAACTGTCATGTGTGTATGTGTCCATTGTACAGTGCCCTGATGCCTGTGTTTTGTTTCTCCCTGTCTGCAGCGTCAACTGATGAAGAGGGCGGAGAAGGTGCTGTGGAGCACAGCGGCGGGGATCCCACCGCTAGCCGGAGACGCAAGGCCCGGCTCCCCTCCCATGTTGTCATCTCGTCGGGGAGTGAAGAGTCCGGTGCCGCGTCCCAGGCCGCAGCTGCCGGGGGGAGGTCCAAGAGGCGGAGGTTGGAGTTGGACTCCTCGGCAGCAGAAGGGGCAGCTGGGACCCCACAGGGCCCAACAGGGGAAGATGGCACGGAGTCATCCAGGTTGGTGGGGGGTTTGGTGGAGGAGGAGGCCGTGCAAGCACCAGAGACAGGGTCTGGAGTTGGGGGTCCCACTGGTGCTAGTGGTGCAGTGCAGGACCAGGGACAGGAGGCAGCACAGGCCGCCGCGCAGGTGCCTGTGTGCAATCCTGTCCCTGATCCTGTCCCTGCATCATCTTGCACCAGCAGGGATGCCTACGTCCAGACCCGTTTTCAGGCAGGGGATGAGCTCACGTCAACTGGCCTTCCTCTGCCTGCGGACGTGGCTATCCAGGTCCGGGTTGAGCCTGTCCTGGCTGGTGTGGTGTTGCGTCAACGGGCCATGTGAGGTGACCTGCAGTCTTTTCATGAAGAGACTGCACGTCATCTCGAATGGCTTGTTGACCACATCAGCCTGCTGGGACAGGTCACCCAGGCCGGATTCCTCCGTCTGATGGGGCTTGCTCCGACCCACTCCTCAACTGGACCCCCTACGCGCCAGTCGTCCTCTGTGCCATCTTCCCACCCATCAGTCACCTGGGTGCCCTGTGGAGCTGCCTCTGACGGTGCGGCCAGGCTGGTGGAGGAGGCATCCCTGCCACAGTCGGGCGTCGGACGTCCAGCAGGGGTGGCCACATCTACGACTGCACCCCAGCCGGCGGAGGATGTGCATGCAGCAGGAGGCAGTGCACGGGCAGAGGCACAGCAGCAGCAGCAACGTGGTGGGAGCCATGAAGGCTCGGGGCCTTCAACATCGGAGGGGCAGGCATCGGCCGGAGGGCAGTAGGACCCAGGACAGAGAGTGTCTTCCGTGTGGCAGCGGTTGGGCCACGCCATAGATGCGGAGCGGCAGCGGGCGGAAGAAGCACGGCTCACAATGGTCAGGGCGGAGAACTCCATGCGGAGGGTAATGAGGCGGGCCGAGTGCCTCGAGGCAATCCGCAGGGGTTTGGAGGTGGAGACGTCGACGGCCCTGCGGACCCTCGGGCCATGGAGGAGGACTGCCTCCGGGACATTGAGGAGGAGTTCGATGATGCCCTGGCCCGGGACATCCACAAGTGAGCCGTGAAACTAGCCCGCTGCCCTTGTACATAGTTATGTAGGTAGTGTTAGGTTTCATTTTTGTTTTTATTTTATTTGGACCTTTCGGACATTGGCCACATTTTTGTATATAGTTTATTTTATTAGTTAGTGTAGTTAGATAGGTTTCCTTTATTTTGTTGGGATAATGGACCCTGGCTTGTTCCCATGTACATAGTTCACAGTTGGATTGTATTTTTTTTTCACTTTTTAACCATGGAGCAATGGATTTCTTTTTTATTTCCCATTGGATTTTGTTTTGTGGACATTGACTTTGGACAACATTACTTTGGAATTTTATTTTTGGTTTTGCTTTTTTTAACGGACATGCTTCTTTTCATTTTTGTACATTCACATTTCTGTTTCTTCATTTTTTATTCTATTTATGTTTCCTTTAATACATATTTTTTTTGGTGAACTTCAATGTGTGGTATCTCATTGGTTTCATGCATTTCATGATATGTGTTTTGAGATTCACTGACACCCATTGGGTGTATGTGAAGGACATGTGTTTGTTTCGAAACTTGCAATTGCTGTTCTGTGATGTAATTGCAAATTATGAGTGGGTGGATGCAATACTCGGGTGGGTGTTTTGCATTTGGAGGCTGACCATAGGGACCAGGGATCTAGATTGTGATGACATGTTGGCTGGGGAACATGAGTTGCACATGGGTGGGGGCCTGCTGGCAGGTGCCCCACAGTGCTGGGAGGTGGGGGTGGTGGGGAACATGAGTTGGACATGGGTGGGGGCCTGCTGGCAGGTGCCCCACAGTGCTGGGGGGGTAGGGGTGGTGGGAGACATTGGTGGGGGCCTGGTGGAGGCTGCCCCTGGTGACTGGGGGGGTGGGGGTGGTGGGAGACATGGGTGGGGGCCTGGTGGAGGCTGCCCCTGGTGACTGGGGGGGTGGGGGTGGTGGGAGACATGGGTGGGGGCCTGGTGGAGGCTGCCCCTGCACTGCTGGGGGGTGGGGGTGGTGGGAGACATGGGTGGGGGCCTGGTGGAGGCTGCCCTGGTGGCGGGGGGGGTGGGGGTGGTGGGAGACATGGGTGGGGGCCTGGTGGAGGCTGCCCCTGCTGGCTGGGGGGTGGGGGTGGTGGGAGACATGGGTGGGGGCCTGGTGGAGGCTGCCCCTGGTGGCTGGGGGGTGGGGGTGCTGGGAGACATGGGTGGGGGCCTGGTGGAGGCTGCCCCTGCACTTCTGGGGGGTGAGGGGGGTGGGAGACATGGGTGGGGGCCTGGTGGAGGCTGCCCCTGGGGGGTGGGGGGTGGGGGTGCTAGGAGACATGGGTGGGGGGCTGGTGGAGGCTGCCCCTGCACTGCTGGGGGGTGGGGGTGGTGGTCGACATGGGTGGGGGCCTGGTGGGGGCTGCCCCTGCACTTCTGGGGGGTGGGGGGGGGTGGGAGACATGGGTGGGGGCCTGGTGGAGGCTGCCCCTGGTGACTTGAAGGGTGGGGGCGGTGGGAGACATAGGTGGGGGCCTGGTGGAGGCTGCCCCTGCACAGCTGGGGAGTGGGGGTGGTGGTCGACATGGGTGGGGGCCTGGTGGAGGCTGCCCCTGGTGGCTGGGGGGTGGGGGTGCTGGGAGACATGGGTGGGGGCCTGGTGGAGGCTTCCCCTGGTGGCTGGGGGGTGGGGGTGGTGGGAGACATGGGTGGGGGCCTGGTGGAGGCTGCCCCTGGTGGCTGGGGGGTGGGGGTGGTGGGAGACATGGGTGGGGGCCTGGTGGAGGCTGCCCCTGGTGGCTGGGGGGTGGGGGTGCTGGGAGACATGGGTGGGGGCCTGGTGCAGGCTGCCCCTGCACTGCTGGGGGGTGGGGGTGGTGGGAGACATGGGTGGGGGCCTGGTGGTGGGTGCCCCTGCACTGGTGGGGGGTGGGGGTGGTGGGGAACATGAGTTGGACATGGGTGGGAGCCTGCTGGCAGGTGCCCCACAGTGCTGGGGGGTGGAGGTGGTGGGAGACATGAGTTGGACATGGGTGGGGGCCTGCTGGCAGGTGCCCCACAGTGCTGGGGGGTGGGGGTGGTGGGGAACATGAGTTGGACATGGGTGGGGGCCTGCTGGCAGGTGCCCCACAGTGCTGGGGGGTGGGGGTGGTGGGAGACATGGGTGGGGGCCTGGTGGAGGCTGCCCCTGCACTGCTGGGGGGTGGGGGTGGTGGGAGACATGGGTGGGGGCCTGGTGGTGGGTGCCCCTGCACTGCTGGGGGGTGGGGGTGGTGGGAGACATGGGTGGGGGCCTGGTGGAGGCTGCCCCTGGTGACTGGGGGGTGGGGGTGGTGGGAGACATGGGTGGGGGCCTGGTGGAGGCTGCCCTGGTGACTGGGGGGGTGGGGGTGCTGGGAGATTGGGGTCCTGGTGGAGGCTGCCCCTGGTGGCTGGGGGGTGGGGGTGCTGGGAGACATGGGTGGGGGCCTGGTGGTGGCTGCCCCTGCACTGCTGGGAGGTGGGGGTGGTGGGGAACATGCGTTGGACATGGGTGGGGGCCTGCTGGCAGGTGCCCCACAGTGCTGGGGGGTGGGGGTGGTGGGGAACATGAGTTGGACATGGGTGGGGGCCTGCTGGCAGGTGCCCCACAGTGCTGGGGGGTGGGGGTGCTGGGAGACATGGGTGGGGGCCTGGTGGAGGCTGCCCCTGGTGGCGGGGGGGTGCGGGTGCTGGGAGACATGGGTGGGGGCCTGGTGGAGGCTGCCCCTGGAGGGTGGGGGGTGGGGGTGGTGGGAGACATGGGCGGGGGCCTGGTGGAGGCTGCCCATGCACTGCTGGGGGGTGGGGGTGATAGGAGACATGGGTGGGGGCCTGGTGGAGGCTGCCCCTGCACTGCTGGGGGGTGGGGGTGGTGGGAGACATGGGTGGGGGCCTGGTGGAGGCTGCCCCTGGTGACTGGGGGGGTGGAGGTGGTGGGAGACGTGGGTGGGGGCCTGGTGGTGGGTGCCCCTGCACTGCTGGGGGGTGGGGGTGCAGGGAGACATGGGTGGGGGCCTGCTGGCAGGTGCCCCACAGTGCTGGGGGGTGGGGTGGTGGGGAACATGAGTTGGACATGGGTGGGGGCCTGCTGGCAGGTGCCCCACAGTGCTGGGGGGTGGGGGTGGTGGGAGACATGGGTGGGGGCCTGGTGGAGGCTGCCCCTGGTGGCTGGGGGGTGGGGGTGCTGGGAGACATGGGTGGGGGCCTGGTGGGGGCTGCCCCTGCACTGCTGGTGGGTGGAGGTGGAGGGAGACATGGGTGGGGGCCTGGTGGAGGCTGCCCCTGGTGGCTGGGGGGTGGGGGTGCTGGAAGACATGGGTGGGGGCCTGGTGGAGGCTGCCCCTGGTGACTGGGGGGGTGGGGGTGCTGGGAGACATGGGTGGGGGCCTGGTGGAGGCTGCCCCTGGTGGCTGCGGGGTGGGGGTGGTGGGAGACATGGGTGGGGCCTTCTGGTAGGTGCCCCACAGTGCTGGGGGGTGGGGATGGTGGGGAACATGAGTTGGACATGGGTGGGGGCCTGCTGGCAGGTGCCCCACAGTGCTGGGGGTGGGGATGGTGGGGAACATGAGTTGGACATGGGTGGGGGCCTGCTGGCAGGTGCCCCACAGTGCTGGGGGTTGGGGGTGCTGGGAGACATGGGTGGGGGCCTGGTGGAGGCTGCCCCACAGTGCTGGGGGTGTGGGGGTGGTGGAAGACATGGGTGGGGGCCCGGTGGAGGCTGCCCCTGCACTGCTCGGGGGTGGGGGTGGTGGGAGACATGGGTGGGGGCCTGGTGGAGGCTGCCCCTGCACTGCTGGGGGGTGGGGGTGGTGGGAGACATGGGTGGGGGCCTGGTGGATGCTGCCCCTGGTGGCTGGGGGTTGGGGGTGCTGGGAGACATGGGTGGGGGCCTGGTGGAGGCTGCCCCTGCACTGCTGGGGGGTGGGGGGGTGGGAGACATGGTTGGGGGCCTGGTGGAGGCTGCCCCTGGGGGGTGAGGGGTGGGGGTGCTGGGAAACATGGGTGGGGGCCTGGTGGAGGCTGCCCCTGGTGACTGGGGGGGTGGGGGTGGTGGGAGACATGGGTGGGGGCCTGGTGGAGGCTGCCCCTGCACTGCTGGGGGGTGGGGGTGGTGGTCGACATGGGTGGGGGCCTGGTGGAGGCTGCCCCTGGTGGCTGGGGGGTGGTAGTGCTGGGAGACATGGGTGGGGGCCTGGTGGAGGCTGCCCCTGGTGGCAGGGGGGTGGGGGTGTTGGGAGACATGGGTGGGGGCCTGGTGAAGGCTGCCCCTGGTGGTTGGAGGGTGGGGGTGGTGGGAGACATGGGTGGGGGCCTGGTGGAGGCTGCCCCTGGTGGCTGGGGGGTGGGGGTGCTGGGAGACATTGGTGGGGGCCTGGTGGAGGCTGCCCCTGCACTGCTGGGGGGTGGGGGTGCTGGGAGACATGGGTGGGGGCCTGCTGGCAGGTGCCCCACAGTGCTGGGGGGTGGGGGTCGTGGGGAACATGAGTTGGACATGGGTGGGGGCCTGCTGGCAGGTGCCCCACAGTGCTGGGGGGTGGGGGTGGTGGGAGACATGGGTGGGGGCCTGGTGGAGGCTGCCCCTGGTGGCTGGGGGGTGGGGGTGCTGGGAGACATGGGTGGGGGCCTGGTGGAGGCTGCCCCTGCACTGCTGGGGGGTGGGGGTGGTGGGAGACATGGGTGGGGGCCTGGTGGAGGCTGCCCCTGGTGGCTGGGGGGTGGGGGTGCTGGGAGACATGGGTGGGGGCCTGGTGGAGGCTGCCCCTGGTGACTGGGGGGGTGGGGGTGCTGGGAGACATGGGTGGGGGCCTGGTGGAGGCTGCCCCTAATGGCTGGGGGGTGGGGGTGGTGTGAGACCTGGGTGGGGACTGCTGGCAGGTGCCCCACAGTGCTGGTGGGTGGTGGTGGTGGGGAACATGAGTTGGACATGGGTGGGGGCCTGCTGGCAGGTGCCCCACAGTGCTGGGGGTGGGGATGGTGGGGAACATGAGTTGGACATGGGTGGGGGCCTGCTGGCAGGTGCCCCACAGTGCTGGGGTGTGGGGGTGCTGGGAGACATGGGTGGGGGCCTGGTGGAGCTGCCCCACAGTGCTGGGGGGTGGGGGTGGTGGGAGACATGGGTGGGGGCCTGTTGGAGGCTGCCCCTGCACTGCTGGGGGGTGGGGGTGGTGGGAGACATGGGTGGGGGCCTGGTGGAGGCTGCCCCTGCACTGCTGGGGGGTGGGGGTGGTGGGAGACATGGGTGGGGGCCTGGTGGAGGCTGCCCCTGGTGGCTGGGGGTTGGGGGTGCTGGGAGACATGGGTGGGGGCCTGATGGAGGCTGCCCCTGCACTGCTGGGGTGTGGGGGGGTGGGAGACATGGGTGGGGGCCTGGTGGAGGCTGCCCCTGGGGGGTGGGGGTGCTGGGAGACATGGGTGGGGGCCTGGTGGAGGCTGCCCCTGGTGACTGGGGGGGTGGGGGTGGTGGGGGACATGGGTGGGGGCCTGGTGGAGGCTGCCCCTGCACTGCTGGGGGGTGGGGGTGGTGGTCGACATGGGTGGGGGCCTGGTGGAGGCTGCCCCTGGTGGCTGGGGGGTGGTAGTGCTGGGAGAAATGGGTGGGGGCCTGGTGGAGGCTGCCCCTGGTGGCTGGGGGGTGGGGGTGGTGGGAGACATGGGTGGGGGCCTGGTGGAGGCTGCCCCTGGTGGCTGGGGGGTGGGGGTGGTGGGAGACATGGGTGGGGGCCTGGTGGAGGCTGCCCCTGGTGGCTGGGGGGTGGGGGTGCTGGGAGACATTGGTGGGGGCCTGGTGGAGGCTGCCCCTGCACTGCTGGGGGGTGGGGGTGGTGGGAGACATGGGTGGGGGCCTGTTGGTGCATGCCCCTGCACTGCTGGGGGGTCGGGTGGTGGGGAACATGAGTTGGACATGGGTGGGGGCCTGTTGGCAGGTGCCCCACAGTGCTGGGGGGTGGGGGTGGTGGGAGACATGAGTTGGACATGGGTGGGGGCCTGCTGGCAGGTGCCCCACAGTGCTGGGGGGTAGTAGGTGGTGGGGAACATGAATTGGACATGGGTGGGGGCCTGCTGGCAGGTGCCCCACAGTGCTGGGGGGTGGGGGTGGTGGGAGACATGGGTGGGGGCCTGGTGGAGGCTGCCCCTGCACTGCTGGGGGGTGGGGGTGGTGGGAGACATGGGTGGGGGCCTGGTGGTGGGTGCCCCTGCACTGCTGGGGGGTGGGGGTGGTGGGAGACATGGGTGGGGGCCTGGTGGAGGCTGCCCCTGGTGACTGGGGAGGTGGGGGTGGTGGGAGACATGGAGGGGGGCCTTGTGGAGGCTGCCCCTGGTGACTGGGGGGGTGGGGGTGATGGGAGACATGGGTGGGGGCCTGGTGGAGGCTGCCCCTGGTGGCTGGGGGTTTGGGGGTGCTGGGAGACATGGGTGGGGGCCTGATGGTGGCTGCCCCTGCACTGCTGGGGGGTGGGGGTGGTGGGGAACATGTGTTGGACATGGGTGGGGGCCCGCTGGCAGGTGCCCCACAGTGCTGGGGGGTGGGGGTGGTGGGAAACATGAGTTGGACATGGGTGGGGGCCTGCTGGCAGGTGCCCCACAGTGCTGGGGGTGGGGGTGGTGGGAGACATGAGATGGACAAGGGTGGGGGCCTGCTGGCAGGTGCCCCACAGTGCTGGGGGGTGGGGGTGGTGGGGAACATGAGTTGGACATGGGTGGGGGCCTGCTGGCAGGTGCCTCACAGTGCTGGGGGGTGGGGGTGCTGGGAGGCATGGGTGGGGGCCTGGTGGAGGCTGCCCCTGGTGGCGGGGGGGTGGGGGTGCTGGGAGACATGGGTGGGAGCCTGTTGGAGGCTGCCCCTGGGTGGTGGGGGATGGGGGTGGTGGGAGACATGGGTGGGGGCCTGGTGGAGGCTGCCCCTGCACTGCTGGGGGGTGGGGGTGATAGGGGACATGGGTGGGGGCCTGGTGGAGGCTGCCCCTGCACTGCTGGGGGGTGGGGGTGGTGGGAGACATGGGTGGGGGCCTGTTGGAGGCTGCCCCTGGTGACTGGGGGGGTGGGGGTGGTGGGAGACATGGGTGGGGGCCTGGTGGTGGGTGCCCCTGCACTGCTGGGGGGTGGGGGTGCTGGGAGACATGGGTGGGGGCCTGCTGGCAGGTGCCCCACAGTGCTGGGGGGTGGGGGTGGTGGGGAACATGAGTTGGACATGGGTGGGGGCCTGCTGGCAGGTGCCCCACAGTGCTGGGGGGTGGGGGTGGTGGGAGACATGGGTGGGGGCTTGGTGGAGGCTGCCCCTGGTGGCTGGGGGTGGGGGTGCTGGGAGACATAGGTGGGGGCCTGGTGGAGGCTGCCCCTGCACTGCTGGGGGGTGGGGGTGGTGGGAGACATGGGTGGGGTCCTGGTGGAGGCTGCCCCTGCACTGAGGGGGGGTGGGGGTGGTGGGAGACATGGGTGGGGGCCTGGTGGAGGCTGCCCCTGGTGGCTGGGGGGTGGGGGTGCTGGGAGACATGGGTGGGGGCCTGGTGGAGGCTGCCCCTGCACTGCTGGGGGGTGGGGGTGCTGGGAGACATGGGTGGGGCCTGCTGGCAGGTGCCCCACAGTGCTGGGGGGTGGGGTGGTGGGGAACATGAGTTGGACATGGGTGGGGGCCTGCTGGCAGGTGCCCCACAGTGCTGGGGGGTGGGGGTGGTGGGGAACATGAGTTGGACATGGGTGAGGGCCTGCTGGCAGGTGCCCCACAGTGCTGGGGGGTGGGGGTGCAGGGAGACATGGGTGGGGGCCTGGTGGAGGCTGCCCCACAGTGCTGGGGGGTGGGGGTGGTGGGAGACATGGGTGGGGGCCTGGTGGAGGCTGCCCCTGCACTGCTGGGGGGTGGGGGTGGTGGGAGACATGGGTGGGGGCCTGGTGGTGGGTGCCCCTGCACTGCTGGGGGGTGGGGGTGGTGGGAGACATGGGTGGGGGCCTGGTGGAGGCTGCCCCTGGTGACTGGGGGGGTGGGGGTGGTGGGAGACATGGAGTGGGGCCTTGTGGAGGCTGCCCCTGGTGACTTGGGCGGTGGGGGTGATGGGAGACATGGGTGGGGGTCTGGTGGAGGCTGCCCCTGGTGGCTGGGGGTTTGGGGGTGCTGGGAGACATGGGTGGGGGCCTGATGGTGGCTGCCCCTGCACTGCTGGGGGGTGGGGGTGGTGGGGAACATGCGTTGGACATGGGTGGGGGCCCACTGGCAGGTGCCCCACAGTGCTGGGGGGTGGGGGTGGTGGGAAACATGAGTTGGACATGGGTGGGGGCCTGCTGGCAGGTGCCCCACAGTGCTGGGGGTGGGGGTGGTGGGAGACATGAGTTGGACAAGGGTGGGGGCCTGCTGGCAGGTGCCCCACAGTGCTGGGGGGTGGGGGTGGTGGGGAACATGAGTTGGACATGGGTGGGGGCCTGCTGGCAGGTGCCTCACAGTGCTGGGGGGTGGGGGTGCTGGGAGGCATGGGTGGGGGCCTGGTGGAGGCTGCCCCTGGTGGCGGTGGGGTGGGGGTGCTGGGAGACATGGGTGGGAGCCTGTTGGAGGCTGCCCCTGGGTGGTGGAGGATGGGGGTGGTGGGAGACATGGGTGGGGGCCTGGTGGAGGCTGCCCCTGCACTGCTGGGGGGTGGGGGTGATAGGGGACATGGGTGGGGGCCTGGTGGAGGCTGCCCCTGCACTGCTGGGGGGTGGGGGTGGTGGGAGACATGGGTGGGGGCCTGGTGGAGGCTGCCCCTGGTGACTGGGGGGGTGGGGGTGGTGGGAGACATGGGTGGGGGCCTGGTGGTGGGTGCCCCTGCACTGCTGTGGGGTGGGGGTGCTGGGAGACATGGGTGGGGGCCTGCTGGCAGGTGCCCCACAGTGCTGGGGGGTGGGGGTGGTGGGGAACATGAGTTGGACATGGGTGGGGGCCTGCTGGCAGGTGCCCCACAGTGCTGGGGGGTGGGGGTGGTGGGAGACATGGGTGGGGGCCTGGTGGAGGCTGCCCCTGGTGGCTGGGGGGTGGGGGTGCTGGGAGACATAGGTGGGGGCCTGGTGGAGGCTGCCCCTGCACTGCTGGGGGGTGGGGGTGGTGGGAGACATGGGTGGGGTCCTGGTGGAGGCTGCCCCTGCACTGATGGGGGGTGGGGGTGGTGGGAGACATGGGTGGGGGCCTGGTGGAGGCTGCCCCTGGTGGCTGGGGGGTGGGGGTGTTGGGAGACATGGGTGGGGGCCTGGTGGAGGCTGCCCCTGCACTGCTGGGGGGTGGGGGTGCTGGGAGACATGGGTGGGGCCTGCTGGCAGGTGCCCCACAGTGCTGGGGGGTGGGGTGGTGGGGAACATGAGTTGGACATGGGGGTGGGGGCCTGCTGGCAGGTGCCCCACAGTGCTGGGGGGTGGGGGTGGTGGGGAACATGAGTTGGACATGGGTGAGGGTCTGCTGGCAGGTGCCCCACAGTGCTGGGGGGTGGGGGTGCAGGGAGACATGGGTGGGGGCCTGGTGGAGGCTGCCCCACAGTGCTGGGGGAGTGGGGGTGGTGGGAGACATGGGTGGGGGCCTGGTGGAGGCTACCCCTGCACTGCTGGGGGTGGGGGTGGTGGGAGACATGGGTGGGGGCCTGGTGGAGGCTGCCCCTGCACTGATGGGGGGTGGGGGTGGTGGGAGACATGGGTGGGGGCCTGGTGGAGGCTGCCCCTGGTGGCTGGGGGGTGGGGGTGCTGGGAGACATGGGTGGGGGCCTGGTGGAGGCTGCCCCTGCACTGCTGGGGTTGGGGGGGTGGTCGACATAGGCGGGGGCCTGGTGGTGGGTGCCCCTGCACTGCTGTGGGGTGGGGGTGCTGGGAGACATGGGTGGGGGCCTGCTGGCAGGTGCCCCACAGTGCTGGGGGGTGGGGGTGGTGGGGAACATGAGTTGGACATGGGTGGGGGCCTGCTGGCAGGTGCCCCACAGTGCTGGGGGGTGGGGGTGGTGGGAGACATGGGTGGGGGCCTGGTGGAGGCTGCCCCTGGTGGCTGGGGGGTGGGGGTGCTGGGAGACATAGGTGGGGGCCTGGTGGAGGCTGCCCCTGCACTGCTGGGGGGTGGGGGTGGTGGGAGACATGGGTGGGGTCCTGGTGGAGGCTGCCCCTGCACTGATGGGGGGTGGGGGTGGTGGGAGACATGGGTGGGGGCCTGGTGGAGGCTGCCCCTGGTGGCTGGGGGGTGGGGGTGCTGGGAGACATGGGTGGGGGCCTGGTGGAGGCTGCCCCTGCACTGCTGGGGGGTGGGGGTGCTGGGAGACATGGGTGGGGCCTGCTGGCAGGTGCCCCACAGTGCTGGGGGGTGGGGTGGTGGGGAACATGAGTTGGACATGGGTGGGGGCCTGCTGGCAGGTGCCCCACAGTGCTGGGGGGTGGGGGTGGTGGGGAACATGAGTTGGACATGGGTGAGGGTCTGCTGGCAGGTGCCCCACAGTGCTGGGGGGTGGGGGTGCAGGGAGACATGGGTGGGGGCCTGGTGGAGGCTGCCCCACAGTGCTGGGGGAGTGGGGGTGGTGGGAGACATGGGTGGGGGCCTGGTGGAGGCTACCCCTGCACTGCTGGGGGTGGGGGTGGTGGGAGACATGGGTGGGGGCCTGGTGGAGGCTGCCCCTGCACTGATGGGGGGTGGGGGTGGTGGGAGACATGGGTGGGGGCCTGGTGGAGGCTGCCCCTGGTGGCTGGGGGGTGGGGGTGCTGGGAGACATGGGTGGGGGCCTGGTGGAGGCTGCCCCTGCACTGCTGGGGTTGGGGGGGTGGTCGACATAGGCGGGGGCCTGGTGGAGGCTGCCACTGGGGGTTGGGGGGTGGGGGTGCTGGGAGACATGGGTGGGGGCCTGGTGGAGGCTGCCCCTGGTGACTGGGGGTGTGGGGGTGGTGGGAGACATGGGTGTGGGCCTGTTGGAGGCTGCCCCTGCACTGCTGGGGGGTGGGGTGGTGGTCGACATGGGTGGGGGCCTGGTGGAGGCTGCCCCTGGTGGCTGGGGGGTGGGGGTGCTGGGAGACATGGGCGGGGGCCTGGTGGAGGCTGCCCCTGGTGATTGGGGGGGTGGGGGTGCTGGGAGACATGGGTGGGGGCCTGGTGGAGGCTGCCCCTGGTGCCTGGGGGGTGGGGGTGGTGGGAGACATGGGTGGGGCCTGCTGGCAGGTGCCCCACTGTGCTGGGGCGTGGGGGTGGTGGGGAACATGAGTTGGACATGGGTGGGGGCCTGCTGGCAGGTGCCCCACAGTGCTGGGGGGTGGGGGTGGTGGGGAACATGAGTTGGACATGGGTGGGGGCCTGCTGGCAGGTGCCCCACAGTGCTGGGGGTGGAGGTGGTGGGAGACATGGGTGGGGACCTGGTGGAAGCTGCCCCTGCACTGCTGGCGGGTGGGGGTGGTGGGAGACATGGGTGGGGGCCTGGTGGAGGCTGCCCCTGGTGGCTGGGGGTTGGGGGTGCTGGGAGACATGGGTGGGGGCCTGGCGGTGGCTGCCCCTGCACTGCTGGAGGGTGGTTGTTGTGGGGAACATAAGTTGGACATGGGTGGGGCCTGTTGGCAGGTGCCCCACATTGCTGGGGGGTGGGGGTGGTGGGGAACATGAGTTGGACATGGGTGGGGGCCTGCTGGCAGGTGCCCCACAGTGCTGGGGGGTGGGGGTTGTGGGAGACATGAGTTGGACATGGGTGGGGGCCTGCTGGTAGGTGCCCCACAGTGCTGGGGGTGCTGGGAGACATGGGTGGGGGCCTGGTGGAGGCTGCCCCTGCACTGCTGGGGGGTGGGGGTGGTGGGAGACATGGGTGGGGGCCTGGTGGTGGGTGCCTCTGGTGGCTGGGGGTGCAGGGGGACATGCGTTGGTGGGCAGTAGTGCAAGTTGACATGTGGGTTGGCTGGTGGGCATGGCCATGGTGGATGGGGTGCCTGCAGGACATGTGCTGGGTAGGCCCCTGTGGTGTGAGCCACCTGCAGGGGCCGTGGAGGGTGTAGAGGGAACACCTGGGAGGACCCACACGGGCAATTCACGTGTGCTGCTCCCGGCGCACCCCTGTAATACACCCTGATAAGATCGCTTGTGGAACTTCCCGCGCACCCCTGGAATACACGTACCCCGCTCAATCGCGTGTGTAACTTCCCGCACACCCCCAAAATACACGTACCCCGTTCAATCGCGTGTGTAACTTCCCGCGCGCCCCCGAAATACACGTACCCTGCTCAATTGCGTGTGTGACTTCCCGCGCACCCCCGAAATACACGTACCCCGCTCAATCGCGTGTGTAACTTCCCGCGCGCCCCCGAAATACACGTACCCCGCTCAATCGCGTGTGTAACTTCCCGCGCGCCCCCGAAATACACGTACCCATCTCGCACAGGCCCAATTGCTGTATGTTGCCACTTTTGTGATGCGCTGGGACTCTACCGCCTGGCTTCGTGTGGCGGACGTGTTTCAGCTTGTGCGTGTCTTTGACTGTGCGTGGCTTTGCCCTATTCGATTCCATGAATACGTGTGGTTCGAGTGCGTGTGGGCGTTCCGTCTGCTTCCCTGCAGTACATCCCCAGTTACGCCCTTATTTTCGCGCGTTGTTCCCCATTCCGCGCGTTACGCCCCGTGTCCCGCCCACTTTCTGCTGTATGCGCCTAGGTTGTGCGCTTTCACTGTGCGCGTCGCCCACACCTTTCGGGATGTTGCAGTGACTTGTGCGCCATGCACGGGTTTGGCGCACATCCCGAGGTGTACACGCGCAGGGACTTCCATGAATCGCACGCGTGCGCCTGTTTTTTTCCGCTTGCGCCTGCTTGCGCGAAGATTTTCGGCGCACGTTTGTTCCATGAATCGGTCCCTTAAAGTGGGAAAACGTAAGAATGCATGTCAGACCAGCAGAGCCAGTCACATGTCAGAAATGCCTGTATCTGCTTTTAATCATTCAGATGTTGACACATTGGGCCTGATTCACAGAAGTGTTTTATATTGGAACAGCCACATAGGAAAACTCGGTGTGAATCAGGCCCATTGACTATTACAGAGGTTTGCAATATCATAATATTAGGCATTCATTACAGAAATGTACCTCTGGAAAGTGTTTGCGTCTGGGGAAGAGTGTCTGAAGTTTAATTCTGATGAGTTTGCTTCCATGCACACTACTGAGGATATTTATTAAATTATAGGGCGTATACATGGCTCCAGGCCAATGATCTAAGAAAGGCGAGAAAGACTGAGGCAGAGTCAGCCAAATGTCAAACATTAGTGATGTAGACCATGACATTCCTTAAAGCAATAACGTTTTGCCAGGTAAGATTACGATATTTAGATGTTTGCACCTGGGAAAAATACTCAACATATCCATAGTAAGAGGCCAACTTTTAAAACGTTTGTTGGTGAAGTGATGAGATGTGCTATTGGATCTCACCATTTGTGCCCAAAAGAGATGTCTCCTATTCACAAGGTGTGTGAATAAGGTGACCTGCACGTTTATCAAAATAATGTCAATAAACAAATGCATCCTTCTCGTATTCTTCTATTTGCATTACTTTGTGAATTTGGCAGAGTGTTTATTTTTTTATTTTTTGTCAGCTGCAAAAAAAAAGATTTTGGTTATTATATAAAAAATAACACCCAGATACAAGGTAATTGCTGTTTAGACATTTTGCTTTCTTTGAGCATCCCTGGCAGGAAAGGGCAGACGTGTTTAACTTGATGGTCATAGGATTCAATCATGGCAGGTCTACTTATTCTTTCATTGTTCAGTGAACCATAAAGGAATTATGTTGCAGTTGGATACAAATAATGGGGCTATTGAGCTTGAACCAGCTGCGCTCGTCAGAGAAGAATATATAAAGTGATTTCTTAGGATGAATACTACAACCCCTTTCCTATCATACCAGTGACTCACTTCATACCAATTAAGCATAGTGTACTACTCATAGTGCCCTACCTTCTCGGTACCTCATATGTGCTCCGCCCTAGGCACGGATGTGTTGTACTTACTAATTGAACATGTACTCTACCGCTCCAAACGCCATAGCGTGCCGTTTAGCATCTCATACTACATTTAAACACGGCATTGCCATGTCTCTTTAATGTTACTGCTAAATCATGCAAACGGTTTTTGACAGTAGTACATAGCATGCCTGTAAGATCTTAAGCAAGCCATGCTACTGTAACCATCTTGAGCATATAGGTGCTCAACTGCATTTAGACTACTCTAATGTGTTCAGTCAAATCTACATTTGCCTTGTCCAGCACACAGGTGCACAGTCGCTCTTAGACTGCTTTTGATGTGTTTAGTCAAATCTACTTTTGCCTTGTCCAGCACACAGGTGCACAGTCGCTCTTAGACTGCTTTTGATGTGTTTAGCTAATTATGCTTAGCCAATTCTACTATTGCCTTGTCCAGCACTCAGGTGCACAGTCGCTTTTAGACTGCTCTAATGTGTTTAGTCAGTTCTACTATTGCCCTGTCCAGCACATAGGTGCACAGTCGCTTGTAGACTGCTCTAATGTGTTCAGTCAACTCTACTATTGCCCTGTTCAGCACATAGGTGCACAGTCGTTTTAGACTGTTCGAAGTATCATTAATAAGCCCGGCCTTTGCTATTACTTTCCAGCACATAACTGCTCTAGTACCGTAGCTTACTGGGAATGTGTTAAGCAAACGCTCCTGGCACCGCCTAGTTTGGCATTTCTAGACCCTATTCATGCAGTAGCGGCCTCCTGCACTGTCACTCGCCCAGACCCAGTCGATAGGTGTGACACTCCAGTTACACTACAGCTACCCGGCACCCAGCCAGCCCTCTTCTCTCAACCAAACCATGCCAGGTTGGTTACTACTCATGATGTTTCCATTTTGTATTGTACCGTATGATACACCCTGCAGAGGCTCCCACTTTATTATCCAGGATAACGGCCTCTCCAGAGTAGCATGCCCCCCCCATCACCCCACCCCCTGCCCCACACCTTTCCTGCCTCTGACCAATCCGGTTCCCCAAGATCGCCACCTGATTAATGGTTATACAGACCACATAAGGATCCAAAAGCAACAAAGTACCAGCTCAACCTACTCAATTACTACCAATAAACCACCTAAAATGACTATTCTGGTCCTCAGCTCTCTAAGACACTCCAGACTTAGATCTCAGATTGTCTCCACATTATGCTCTCCGATCAGAAACTGCCCTAAAGTCAAGCAAACAAAACAAATCCCACTACTAGGACTCTTAAGAACCCAAAGACTAAGATCCCGATTCTTAAACCATCCGAGCATAAGTGCCTCCTATTCCTCTGCCATCATAGGAAACGCATCTCCATTAGTGACCCATACTAAATGCCCCAAAAAGATCACCACACCACCACAAGAACCATCCCCGCTGTTACACCTCAAAGCAGCTCTCATTAATGCACGGTCCATACCTGCCCATGCCACAGAAATACATGACTATATCACCGATCAACAACTTGACCTACTTATAGTGATGGAAACCTGGCTCCACCAAGCATCAGGACCCTCACTCTCCATGCCATTCCTCCAGACTATACAATCCTTAGGACAGACAGAATAAAATCAGTAGGTGGGGGAGTAGCTATTATTGCTAAAACCCATCTCAAAATAAGAACCTGCCCTATCGAGAACCCAGACGGTTATGAAGTCCTGATAGCCAAGCTAGCTACAAATCATAAGACCACCATAAACATAATAACTATTTATAGGGCACCTAATGCTAAAATCTCAGCCAGACTTAGATATACCTCTACTGCTAACGCCACTTATTAAACCAAACACAAAATGCCTAGTCCTAGGGGACTTAAACTTAGGATGTAATGACACCCAAGACCACAAAGCAGAAGCACTACACAGTGCACTCAAAGACATGGCATTCACACAACTAGTGAACGCCCCCCCATACAAAAGGAAGAACTTTAGACTGGATACTACCACTCAATACCACAGTATCCATAGATTCCATTTATCCGATACCCTGGTCAGATCATCACAGTATACATTTTTCTATTTTGTGCAACAAACAAGACCTACCTAAATCTATCGTTGAGAAATCTTATGTAACAAGAAACATCCAGAAACGTACAGCAGAAAATCTCAACCCTCTTTTAGCCACCTCTCTCAATAATAAAAAGATCAATACTGAAGACCCCTGTGACCTAGCTGAAATTTATCATAATTGTCTTACCAGTACAATTGATACCCTAGCACCTTGTGTTAACAAAACCAAACGCAAGGATAAAAAATCCTCTTTCTGGTTTAACGAGGAACTAGTCGCTCTTAGACGGATTAAAAGATCGCTCGAACACCAGCTTAATAAAACCCATACCTTAGAAGCTCTGGAAGCTTTCAACTCTGTAAACAAAATCTATAAATCAGCCATCGTCACCCTTAAAGCAAATGCCTTCAACACCAGAATCAGCAATGCATCCTCTGACAGCAAAGAACTGTTCACCATACTCAAGGAGTTGCAGAACCCGATCCCCATAATCAACCCAGTCCAACCAAGTAAAGAATGGTGCACCACCATTCAAGATGCGCTGGAATCCAAAATCAAACTATTACAAAATAAAATCATCTCCAAAGAAATCTCCTTTCCGATAAGTCGTCCACGTCCAATCAAAATTTCCATGAACATAGTGGACACCACCCCGCTCTTCACCTTCTACCAGTTTCACATGATGTAGTACTTAATACCATAACTAAACTTAAAGCTTTGTTAAGGAGACAATTTCCCAGCACACCTAATCAAACTATGTGCCCCTACTCTCACACCTATAATTACCAATTTCGTGAATGCCTCCTTCCATACCAATCAGGTCCCAGCTAGCATTAAAGCGGCGTGGGTCACACCTCTACTAAGAAAACCCACATTAGATCCATTAGTGCCCACAAACTACCGGCCCATAACGACTGTCCCCTTCTTACTTAAAATTATCGATAAAATAGCTTACAACCAAATACAAACCCATCTCAAACAAAACAACCTACTAGGAGCCAGACAATCTGGATTTAGGCCTAACCACAGTACGGAGACAGCCCTCTTGGATCTGAAAATCCGATTGGATTCTATCAGAGGCTCAGGCAAACTAGCCACCCTTCTGCTTCTGGACTTATCAGCAGCATTCGATCTGGTAGACCATGACAAACTCTGCAACACCTTAAAAAAAGATTTTAATTTTTCTATTAACGCTACTCAGTGGATCAAATCTTTTTTAACGGACCGCACATCCAGAGTTGCCATCGATAACCATGCAGCGGACCCTATAGTAGTACCCATAGGAGTCCCACATGGATCCTGCCTCTCGCCCACCCTCTATAATGCATATACCAAACTCCTTTTCTCAGCTCTTGATGATATGATGACTTTGCAGATGACACCCAGATCCTCATCCCCATCACAGGTGACTACACCCAGGACACTGACACTATCAACAAAGTGTATTCTATTATTCAAAACTGGCTGGCCCTAAACAGTCTCTGCCTTAACGCTGAGAAAATGGAAGTCCTCATCGTGGGCTCCCAAAAAAGAATAAGCACCCTCTAACTGCTCTCACATCAACATTGATGGTACACAGATCCCAGTACTCAAACAAGTTAACACTCTTGGTGTATATATAGATGCCAACCTCACTATGCACAAGCAAATAGCAGCCCTTTCTTCCTCCACAGCCTACACAGCAAAACTTATTGCACTCAGCCGCCAATTTCTCACCCCCACAAATTGTATCACCCTGGCCAGAGCGCTGATCTTAACGAAACTAGATTATTGTAACATCCTCTTCCTAGGAACCTCCAAAACCAACTTAAATAAAATCCAACTATTACAAAACAAAGCCCTTAGAGTGGCCCTAGGCTTAAAGAAATCAGAACATATATCTAGCATCAGAAGAGAAAACCATTGGCTGCCAATTGAAGCAAAAATTATCTTCAAAACACTCAGCACCGTCTATAAATGCATCACCAATAAAGCACCCAGCTACCTCAATAACACCATGAAGAAAAAAATCTCCTGTAGGATATTGAGATCTAATAAACTGGCCCTCCTGGAAGTTCCTCAATACAAATATAGTAGAGCAGGAGGAAGTAGCTTCAAAGTCCTAGCCCCATCGCACTGGAACGCGCCCTACCCCTTAGTATCAAAAATGAGGACTCCCTACTAAGATTCAAAAAAGCAACGAAAACGTGGTTATTTAACACATATTAACCTAATAGAATGCTTTTGGTTTACCGCCTTCTTTGAATCAATCTGGACAGCTAACGTAGCCCCATGTCCCTTATGCTCCCATAGGGTTCGCCTCTAGATCAGCATCTAGTGTTCAAACAAAATGTGACCTGCTACTTTGACCAATTGGAACTTAGTATAAGAAATGTGTTCACATGATTTATTTGCATGTTAGTTAAATATGTTCTGTGTGATGGTAACTGTAACACTGTATAAAAATGCTACAACTTATTGAATTTTCGCTGTGATACCCGCGGGTCTGGGCGAGTAACAAATGTAATAAATAAATAAATAAAAATAATAATGAACTGTATAAGCAGCGGACGGTCGTGCAGAAAGGACCTTATGCTACAAGTGTCCAGGCTGGTGATATTGTCGGCTGTTCTCTTTGATTAAAATTGAGTTCTTCTTGACCAATTGTTTTAATCGGCGCAATGTGGTTGTGTATATCATAAGTCCCCCGGTATCCTGCCGGTAAGATAGTTCAGCGGGTTGAGCGCTCGCTGCTGCGATCTGAGCGTGATCTGCAGGTCGCAGGTTTGAATCCCAGCAAGGCCAACTCAGCCTTTCATCCTTCCGAGGTCGATAAATGAGTGCCAATTTTGGTTGGGTGATATTGTATGTAAATATGTGCTCTGTAAAGCGCTTTGGATTAAGGTGCTATATAAATAACGCATCATTACCGGGGGATTACCATTCCGTCTCCGCCACCTGATATATCAGTGTTACCGGGATATTAGGGCTGGTGGAGATGCCAATAACTCCCCATTCCCATTCCCATGGAGTCCCATAGGATTCCATGGGAATGGGTTGCCACAATAACAGGCACCTATAATACCGGTGGCTGTGATTGCAGCAATTATCTGCTGGTAGGGGCCTGAACTACCGGTGGGTCAGGCCTGCTAGTAGTTCACAGCCCATACCAGCAGACTTGTAGTTTGGTAGACTGGAAAAGGTGCCGGTACATGATGTTACTGGCACCTTATTTCCGGACCGGCAAACATGTAATGAGGGTCTTTAAGTTATTAAAGTTGGTTAGATTAACATTAAGATTGGGACCCTAGATATAGAAATAATTAGGGGATATACATATTTTTCAGATTGAGTGTGAAATCTAAAGTTGCCATCTGCCTTTTTGTGGGAAAGAGCAACATTATAGTGACACATTTTCGTTTTATGAGATAGAACACTAAATCACTCTAGCCCGCGGGGCTGATGGAGAGCTTAGCGGGGGAACAGCGGGATAAAGAGGGATAGCAGCGCAGAGGAGCCACAGTGCTATTAGGGAAAGCAGCGCAGAGGAGCTCAGGGGGATAATGGAGTCAGCAGAACAGAGGAGCCGCAGGGCACAGAGGGAGAGAAAGTACAAGTGTGCCAACCTAGAGGGCAGAGCATAGAACGTTTGCAATGTGGGTAGGAGTGGGCGGAGCCAGATCATATGTGCGTGAGAAGCCAGGGAAGCTAGAACGCGTGATCACTTTGGATGAAACATGAAAATGTGTAATGATGGATCTTCAACCTTCTCCATACACTCCATAGCCGCTGCCCGGTGACACTTTGGGCCTCATTATGAGTGTGGCGGAAAGGCAACAACTGTGCCGATAGTGCTACCAGCGCTGTTGTTACCTCTCCACCACATTATGAGTTCTGCTCGCGCAGACCGGCACCCGCGAGCAGAACTCATGATTGCACCAGCACCGTTATTAATGGTGCCAGTGCAACCATGCTCCCGGCCCCATTCTGCCCTATGGGGATCGGGAGGCCGGACATAACGGCACCCGCGAATGGGCAATTACCGGGTCTGCCAAACTCGGCATGACCCGGTTCTTGCCCATTCGCTGGTACCGGAAAAAATGCAACATCGGCACCAGCCGTGCCCTTAATAAGGGCACGGCTACCATTGGAGTTGTAATGAGGGCCTTTCTCTTAGAGGGCAGTGCTAATTTATACATATCTTAATTAACCAAAGACAGACATTTTGCAAGGCTGTGAGGATAACTGCATACCTGATTTCATCCTTATTAGGGATCATAACTGCAGTATACTCCAGACAGACGTCTTGTTGGAACATTGGTGCATGTATAGAATAGACTAAGAAGGTTGGTGAGGGGGGGGGGTTAAAAAGGCTTGTAAAAACCCTTTCACCTACCTGAAATGTGAAAGTACAATAGTCAATCTGAGGCAATACACATATTCCACAATGCCACTTGGTAGCCATTGGTGGAAGTTCACCTCCAGTTCTGAGCTACATCAGCAAGGCATTATAATAGAAGTGTGTCATCTTGTTGCTCTGTGTACTACTGGTCCAAACATATCAATGGAGCCAAATGGATGAATGCAGGGGAATAGGCTCTAATATGCCCATTTCCTATTTATTGTTGGGAGTATCTTTACTCCCTATTTTTATACTATGAAAGTATTTGCCTATTTATAGGGAGTAAACGTGGCTGATACACCCCTTATCTGCATGGCTGAGTCCACCCATGTATTGTCCGCAGTTACTGTTCCATTTACTCCCTACCACAAACTGGTCAGATTGTTATTCAAACTCACTCCATTTTGAGTAGCTCATTGCTTCCTGACAAAATGTGACATCTTATATATATTGTACATTCTTTAGCGAACAAAATACATTTTTCCCTGTACATATATAAATATCAATGGGCCTCATTATAAGTTTGCTGGACCTGGAACTATGGTGCCGGTAAGCTTGCCGGTAATGTAGTTCCTGGACCAGGAAGCTACGAGTTCTCCTCGGGGGTGCCATTACCGCCGCCAGGTCTGACCTGGCGGCCGTACCGGCACCCGTGAGCAGCACATGCCGGATGCACCAGCATTATTCTGAATGGTGCCGGTGCATCCGACCTCCCCATTCTGGCAACCGCGAATGGGCAATTACTGAGTCTGGCAGGGTTGTAACGACCCGATAATTGCCCATTCGTGGGCGCCGGAAAAAATTGCAAGTTTGGCGGCAGCATGGCGGTTTTACCGGCAAGGCTACTGCTAAACTTGTAACAAGGTCCAATGTCCTGAATAAGGGATGTTACTGAGAAGTAACAATCAAAGAATGACACACAATATTTTTACACACAAAATTAGAGGTTGACAAAACTTTGAAGGAGAGATTGCACGATTATAGGGTAACACGTGATTTTTGTTGGTGAGAACACAAAATCACAGAAAGTATGTACAAGGCAACAGATCATTCTCGACCGTGACCATTTATTCTTTCAGGAGGTAAAATAATATTACCAAGAGTGGTACTGTTTATTTCAAATGGGAACACAAAATCACAGAAAAGACGTGTGATTTTTCTAGTTGTCATTACAAAGGTACGTATGTATGACTGAGCCACAACCGTATTTAACCATACATTAGTAAGGAAACTGATATTATATTTGCATGAAACTCAAAGCGGCACTATGCACGTGCTGGAATTAATGACCTGTGAGTGAAATAGATCATGTTCCCAGAACTCATGGTCCTGCGTGAAGTTTAATATACCCCTCTGTCCAGGACAGGTATTTTGATACTGCGGCTGAAGCAAGAATAACCAGTTACATCAAATGGATTAATTAGTCCCTCATAGTGTAACTGTTATGGATAAATGTTGAACGAGTTATATCTGATTTCGTATTTTAAAAACACAGTACCCAGACTGGCACATTTTTAATTTCACTTTGGTAAACATTTTCGACTCAGCCCTGAGTAGGGTAACCTTTGTAGATAACGATTACATAGATAAATACCTTACATCTCATTACATATTTTAAAAACACAGTACCCAAGACTGGCACATTTACAATTTCACTTTGGTGAACATTTTCGACTCAGCCCTGAGTAGGGTAACCTTTGTAGATAACGATTACATAGATGAATACCTTACATCTCATTACATATTTTAAAAACACAGTACCAAAGACTGGCACATTTGCAATTTCACTTTGGTGAACATTTATCGCCTCAGCACTGACGTCAGTCGCTAAGATAATAAATGACTGAACATCTCTTGGTAAAACTAGCCCAAACTTACGATAAGACACTGTGATCACCCCAGGGCAGCGATATCTTATAAATATAGGTACATTACACAGCCTGCAGTAAGTTGCTCAACTCATAGGAAGAGCACTTTTTGGGTGACTTATAACTTCTCTCCCCCTCGGACGAATCCTTACCAAACTATGCAAAAAAAAGTATATGGCCCGCTCAGAATTTCTTTGCCCAGATTGGTGAGATTTCGTCAAGGTGGGAGGCAAAGTTATAGGTGGGGGTTGTTAGGCAGAATTATATGAAGTACCCTTTGGGGACACCACACACAATTAAGACTACAAGTGACAGTACAAATTCACCTTTGGTACAAGTCTGTACTACACAGTAAAAGTGGTAGTGATGGCTGAGCAGCCAGACTTATCACAAGAGCAAGTGAGCAGTATCAATAGTTACACAAAAGACAGCAATTACTTTGATTCAAACAAACAATGACTCAAGGTTTCTGAGTAAAAGAATATACATTTATTTACACATCATTTGTATAACATTTCACTAAAGTAAAGCAGTTTAAAAATCACACTCTAAATACACCACACCACTCCCAAAAGGTCCCAAACAAGTTAAGCTCACAAATGAAGTGGGAGCAAAATGGCACTCCAGAAATTGAAAAGGGAGGGAAAGACAAAGTTAGGCACAAATTTAACAGCACCACCAGGTAAGTAAGCAGGGCAATCTAGAAAGAGGAACTACAGTGATGGAATCAAATCAAAAAGTCTTAGGGCCAAAGTCAATAGGACAAAAGTCTTTTGCTCAAGATCACACAGCTCAGGGTAGTTTGTGGTTAAGTCTTTGCAAAGAGTTCTGTACGAAGTTGGTCGGCAGAAAAGTTAGTTTAAAGAGTAGAGAAGGACAAGCCCTCAGATTGGAGAAAGATCTCTCACACTTTCACCACGGCTGAACGAAACAAAGAATTGGATTTGCACAGTACCTTTAAATGGAGAAGAAGCTGTAGCTGAAGCGGGCGTTCCTGGTAGTTCCTGCAGGCTCACGGTTCCTGTAGCGACTGTCGGACTGACATGAAGTAGGAAGACTGGAGGGTCCTGCACTAAACAGGGAAGAAACCAGTAGCAGAGCAAAGCAACAAATAAAAGGTGCGCTCCTTGAAACCCAAGCAGGGGCCGACCTTCGTGGCTATCGGGCCCACTGTAGCTCTGTACAGCGAATTCAACCAGAGGAGGGAGTCCTGGCTTGCAGTTTGGGTGAACTGGTTGGTTCCACCAGCCCAGGGGAAGAAGATTCCTTGAGGATCTTCTCTGTCGTTGGAGTTTGAGGATTCGGACCTGCAGCAGGGCTTCACCGGCCAGTTCAGTCGTGGTAGGGGTCCACTTCCATCAGCTCCTCATCGTTTCCTTCGTTCCAGTGGCGACTCTGCCTTTCCAGACCCAGAGATTGCTTTTTATGCAGTTTTACCCCATTCACACAGCTTGGCTGTCAATCACACAGCAGGGTGGCTGTCCCGCCGGTACAGTCACCACAGCCAATCAGTTCGGAGTGTGACATAGGTCTCCAAGGACATCCAGTGCAGGGAGTCCTAAACCCTTCCTTCACATCCTGTCCGCCCCAGACATACAGGTGCCTAAGGAGGGCTTCTGCGTAGAAACCCGCGAAAAGACTGTGGACAAAGGAACCAAACCTTGTTTGGAGCGCAGAATAAAACACAAGAAAGACATTTTCAAAAAGTAATGGTGAATAAACCCAGCCGGAACCGAAATGAAACATATATGGTCTAGCGGGTTTAAGTTTGAGGCTACCAAGATAGCCTAAAACAATACCAAGGTTATTTAAGATAACCACGGTAGGAAAAATAGGGTAGTTACCACTGCCACCAGCTAAGTCATGATGAAAAGGGAGCAAAACAGCGCTCCAAGAGAAACAGACAAAAAGGGATAAGTATTAACCCTTTCCAATACTCTATGTAAGATAGCGTGTACTGGGTCTGTGGTTTTACAGAGGCTAATAAAGTTAATGGCAACTTTATATGTTCCGGGAGACAGTAGTCAGTCCCAGAAAAAGGAGACTGATTTGGGAAGTCTAAAAGACAACCCTGTGTCACTGCACTGAAGGTGCTGTGTAATACACAATAAAAAGATGATGCCTGTGGAGTAGGTGAGGATCCACAGTCTATGAACACAAAAATGTTAACCACACACAGCAAAACATATGTAAGAGTGGGAAAAAGGCTCACACTCTTACCAGGTGAAAAAATAAATCCTAGAAATCCAGCAAAGCTGCTGAGGGACTCAGTAGGTAAGGGAAATTAGTCATTCTGGATAATTCTCCCTAAAAGGGGTCAACATTTTTTTTTTCTTCCATACACCCCTAGAACGCAAACTGCTGGATGGATTTTCACCAAATTTGCGGAAGGCACTGCGGCTGGCTCCCGAAAGCATGCTTTTGTAAATGTTGTGTAAATCCGTCCAGTAGTTTTCTTTAAAACAGCGAAAATGTAGGTCTAAAAAAATTAGTGATATCTGGGTCCCCTCTGCGGGCCGGACTCCGATTGGTCCGAAGGGCACTGTGATTCCCCGGACAACCAATGCGCCTGACGATTGGCTGGTGAAAAGCATGATGTGCGTCACATTTTCCTGAAATGCCCCCATTGTTCTATCCACAGACTGCCACGGATGGCTGCGGATAGCACGGTGGGAAACAGGGCTGGGAAACATGTTTTGGGGCATTTGATGTTGGGAAGATGAGCAGGGAAGTGTGAAGGAGTGAAAGATGGTTGATATCATGTGTTTGTTTAGGTGGAAGAAGACAACAGGGCGCAGCAGTCCACGCACACCGTGATAGTCCACGGACAGGGCCTAGGGCAGTCGGCTTATCTGGTGAATGCAGGAAGGCTTCATTATAGTAGGGCAGTGGAATGTAAATGATATCCATACACCCCTAGAACCCAAACTGCTGGATGGATTTTCACCAAATTTGCGGAAGGCACTGCGGCTGGCTCCCGAAAGCATGCTTTTGTAAATGTTGTGTAAATCCGTCCAGTAGTTTTCTTTAAAACAGCGAAAATGTAGGTCTAAAAAAATTAGTGATATCTGGGTCCCCTCTGCGGGCCGGACTCCGATTGGTCCGAAGGGCACTGTGATTCCCCGGACAACCAACGCGCCTGACGATTGGCTGGTGAAAAGCATGATGTGCGTCACATTTTCCTGAAATGCCCCCATTGTTCTATCCACAGACTGCCACGGATGGCTGCGGATAGCACGGTGGGAAACAGGGCTGGGAAACATGTTTTGGGGCATTTGATGTTGGGAAGATGAGCAGGGAAGTGTGAAGGAGTGAAAGATGGTTGATATCATGTGTTTGTTTAGGTGGAAGAAGACAACAGGGCGCAGCAGTCCACGCACACCGTGATAGTCCACGGACAGGGCCTAGGGCAGTCGGCTTATCTGGTGAATGCAGGAAGGCTTCATTATAGTAGGGCAGTGGAATGTAAATGATATGAGGATAATGGTATAGGTTAAAAATAGGCCATGCACCCAATAATCTAGGCTCTGGCATAACTGCTGCAGTATCATACGGCCATGCAACCAAGAATTTGTCTACAACTATTGCAGCAGGTAGTGTTTGGTGTGCAGTTGGAGGAACATGTTTGGGGTTATTTGGTGACTGCAACCCAGCTTGTTAGAGTAGGGGAGTGCAATCTAGATGATATTGTGATATTGCCATTGGTGAAAAAGGACAAATTGTTGTGTGTTGGTTGTGGTCAGTGGCCATATTTTTGGTTACACAGGCGTATTATGCTGTGGTGGTTGTGGCGAGACCCTAGACTCTTGGGTGCAGGCCAGAGGCTGTAGGCCATGCACCCAAGTGTCTAGGGACTAGCCGCAATCACCACAGCATAATACACCCATGCACCCAAGATTATGGCCTCTGGCTGGAAGTATTGTAATAATATGTGTACAGAATTGGAATTTGGCCCTTGGAAAAAACCCTTACAAATATATGTGTATAGTAGTCTATAGACCAGGCCTTTGTTCGGACGGCTCATGTGGTGATATCGAAATGAAAGTGCAAACAATATTTAAAAATCATTAACAAGCGCATGGAAATGAATAATAGAATAATACATTTCTTATACTGTTTTAAATTGTATTTTGTCTATGTAAAAAATGAGACTATCAACTGTTTAAAGTGGTTGTACAAGTTTCTAAAAATGTGTAAAACAGCATTTATAATGCAGCTGACATTTTAGCTGACAGCAATTCTTTTTTTAAAATAATTCTATTGTCGTTGAACAAGGGTGCCTAATGTAAAAATGCATTGATATTGTGTTTATCATGTATGTTATTGTAGGTTGTGTTATGTTATGTAAGTGAGTTGTACAATGCTGCCCTTTGCATGTCCCCCAGGAACTCCAGTAGGTCCAAAAATTAGAAAGCGGTTAAGTTTTTCTATTTGGTGCCAGTGTCTGGAGGTGTTCTAGATGTTGTGATTTTGTGTGTGTGTGGGGCATGGTTGGTAGGGGTGTGGTATGTTTTCAGGATTATGTTGAGTTTAAATGTGGGTAGGTGCAGGGAAAACAGTAATCCTCATGGCATATGGTTAAGTCACAGTCATGCAGGTAGCTTGATGGGTTTTTTAAACCGAGTGTGCCACGGTCAACTATGTTTGGTCGCTCTTTGAGAATGGCATATGGCTTGTTAGTTAGCTCATCATGTTAAAGAACCATATTTGCACTGCTTTTCTGATGGCCTTGGGTCGTTGGGACGGGGGCGGGCATGATTCCAGAGTTTTACTGAGGTGTTTGAAAATGCTGATCACAGTATTTCATTTTCAAATGCCACAAATTGTTCTGTGAACAATGCAGAGAATCTTGTAATTCATCCCTTTATTTACTCATAGCCACTGTAGCGATAGTGCTGGTGTGATGTATTCTCTCTTGCTGAGTCTTAGAAGGAGTCTTGCTGCTGTGTTTTGGATCGGTTGCAGCAGGCCCGTCTTTGTGTCAGGCAGCTCAGGCGGCTGCCTGTCGTCAGTCAGCCGCTAGGGGGCGCTGCACAGTTACAAGGATATTAAATAATATATACAAAGAAATTGGAAGTCTGTACACTGCTAGGGCCCCTCTGGTTCCTAGAAGCCACCCACAGTGACAGGCAAAAAGGAGTCTTTCTATGACCTTTCCCACCTGTTAGCTAGGCCTCTCACCACCTCCCTTATCCAAGGTCCTGGTTGTCTGGCCCACTAGTCTGATCCCGATCATCTCCTCCTCTGCACAGCACTATGAGCTTGTACCCAAGGGGCAAATTACTTCTCTTCCCGGACCAAATGGGTTCACCTACACTTACTTGATGTTATCGGGTGCACAACCCACCCCTCCCCCCACCTACTCCATTCTCCCCTTTTGCTTCCAGGGTTCACCTCTTTCCTTTTCCCACTATAGCTCCTGAAGTTCAACCTCTCCTCTCTCCTTAGTTTGCTCTTCCTCCTCCTCATCTCAACAACTGTTAATCAATTCAATTTATAGATTGGTCCTTCATTCCATTCCTCACCTCTCACACTTCTCCTTCCTCCAATACTAGATGTTGCTCTGATCCTTTTCCCATCAACCGCCTGTTCATTAGGCACATCTATCCTCCGGCACTTGATGTTCCTAGCTACAACCACTTGCAAAACTCTGATTTCTCCTTCTCTAAACACCCACACCCTCTGGAGGCATCCCCTCAATACAATGCTCAAGACACACCTCTCAAACTGGCCGATTAGTCTCTGGTGGAGTTTACTAGTGTTGTAGAGTATAACTAGTTTCTCTCACAGGCTTCCTTCCACTTGGAGTGTCTTGACCCTTCCTCCACAGCTACATGATGCAAGCCAATAAAGACTTGCACTGCCATTGCGGCCTTTCCTTGCACACATACACAGGCAGAGGAGAACACAGGGCCCTCAACTTCGTCCCATGAGAAGAGGACAACCAAATATCGACTGCAGACTGCTTTCATAGTGGGCCGGATGGGAGGGTGATCAGGAATCTGCAGGAGAATAATTCATAGAAGGAACATTACTGGTAAGTAATTTCTTCTTCAATTGATTTCATTCTCCTGCAGATTCCTCATCAAATAGATTCCTAAATCGGTGTGGAGGCTGGACGAAAGCCTTCAGACAAGGAAGCTCTGCAACACCCCTCTGCCGAATTGAGAGTCCCCACCCCATGTGTTATATCTAAACAGTGATGCTTGGTGAAAGTGTGGACGAGCGACATATTTCACTGGCACACCCCTATGCAAATGAAGATGGTGCCATCAGATCCCTGGTGGAATGTGCTCTCATGCATGGTGGCAGATCTTTACCTGCTTTCTGAGAACACTGTGATGCAGAGAGTTATCCATCGAGAGACGGTCTGCTTCTACACAGCCAGACCCTTCCTGGACAGAGAAAATACCACAAAGAGTTAGTGTTCAAATTGCAATGCCAATAAGAACCTTAGAATTAAACAAAATAATACAGAACATATGAACATCAATAATATTTGTAAATAACAATTACAATTTTATAAAAGATCCCCGACACACAACCAATAAGACAAAACAACAAGAAACAAAAACACACAACAAACAGTTCCCCACCACTAGAAGGCAACCCAACCCATGTAAGGGATTATCCACCAAGGATTGGAACCTAACCCTCAGCCATATAGGTCATTAAAAGGTCTCCAAAGCCGGGAATAACGCCCTTCTTTACCTTGTCCAAATACCATAACTTTATCAAAGTTCAACAAGACCTGCATATCCGATAAACACCCTTCCACACCCGGTTTCTTCCTTGACTTCCAGAGCCGTAAGATTTGTTTCATTGCCAAAACCAAACCTCTATTAATCCAGTCTGCACAGTCCCTAGCTCTGTCCCCTCTACCCCTGTTGGATAACAAAATGATTGATGGGAAAGAGCGAGGAAGTTTCTCCTCCAATACAAGGTCTAGTCTATCCAATACCCCAGTCCAGAAATCAGAAACTCTTGAGCACATCCATAACATATGTATCAAAGAACCCCCGCCACATCCACAACCTCAACATGAATCAGAGTCCGAAAGTCCCAACCAAGCCATCTTGGACGGTGTCCAATATAGTCTAAAGAGGATCCTTTATCTAATATATCGCAGCTGCAAATCCATCTTTGCCTGCACCCCTACATGAAGTAAATAAGTCCATACCAGAACCGAGATATCCGCACCAAGATCATCCACCCAGGTTTGACGAAGCTTGTCTCATGCCCTCATATCTACCTCTTCCGCCGGCATTACCTTCAGATAAGTGGAAACCCCATACGATGCAGAACGGAGAAGTTCATACAAAGATGGCCTCTCATTCATGCCCCCATCTAACATCCCTGTCCTTTCGGTCAAGAGTACCTTTAAGGCCTCATAACGACTTCTTTCTCTAGCTCCAATCTCAAAGGATGTTCTCAGCTGTTCAAAGGAGATCCTGTCACCATTATGCCACACATCACGGATCCTAAGTATGCCCCTACCTATCCAACTCTTCCACCACAAGGGCCTATTCACTAATTGCAAACATGCATTTTGCCATAAAGACGCATCATAATGCATCCAAATATTCGCACCCTCAATGTCCAGAAAGTGCAGCAACGCTTCCCTAGTCGCACCCATTGTAGGCAGCTTCTGTACTGAAGCCGGTAATTTAGACATTGAATAGAGGTCTCTCAGCGCATAAGGCGAAAACTGGTAACTCTCAATTATATGCCAATTGGGAACATATTCATTAACATCAGAGAAATATGAGGTCGATTTCTTCAAGAGAAAACCCGTGCAATAATTCATCAAGTTCGGGAATCCAAATCCTCCATCTTTCACCGGACTATTCAAAATAAATTTAGGAATTTTAGGCCGCTTACCTTCTCACCAAAGAAAATCCCGAAAGACTTTGTCAACAGGAGCAACAACTTTTTTCGTGAACTTCAAGGGGATGGACTGTATGATGTAGAGAACCTTCGGTAAAAGTACCATTTTTATGGCATTAACCTTGGCCCAAATTCCCAACTGAAGTTGGCCCCATTTCAATATATCCCTTTTAATTACCTCCAATATCCTTGACACATTGAAAGTAGTCCTCCTTTTTAAATCTCGGACCAAGTGTATACCCAAGTATTTCATTGCTCCCACCTCCCAGCGACAGTCCCAAGAGCCGAAAACATCACGCGGGATACTAGCATCCAAAGGAAAGGCCACTGTCTTCCCCCCAATTTATCCTATGCCCCGATAAACTTCCCAACTCATCAAACATCTGCTTAAGTAGTACACATCCCTCCGCCGGGTTAGACAATATAATTGTCATGTCATCAGCGTAGCACAGAACTTTCATCTCATTATCTCCAAATCTAAGCCCCCGAAGACCCTGCTCTTGCTTTAAGTATAAAATGAGAGGTTCCAAGGCCAGATTAAACAGAAACGGAGACAATGGACATCCCTGTCTAGTCCCCCTAGATAACAAGTATGAGGAGGACATAACCCCATTGACCCACACCTTCGCACTAATATTGGAATTCAATGCCCTTATGGTCCTAATGAATGTGTCCCCAAACCCCATCCTCTTAAGGGTGTGATAAAGGAAAGACCAATTGACCCTGTCAAAAGCCTTTTCCGCATCCATAAATAGTAACAAGGTGTCCCGGGTCTTTGTCTTTGGTAGGCCCATCATGTCTATCAATGTCCTAATATGATCATAACCGTATCGACCTCTCATGAATCCATCCTGTGATCCCCCAATCAGTTTACCTATGCATGTATTCAGTCTATTAGACAAAATCCTACTAAAACATTTTTAGGTCCACATTCAGGAGTGAAATCGGCCTATAATTCTCACATTTCCTACCATCTTTTCCCGGCTTCGGGATAACGATGACACAAGCCTCTTTCATAGTGGGACAAAGCAAGCCATCCCGCATAAAACCATTGTATAGAGTGCACAAGAACGGTACAAGAACCCCACTCAGTGTCTGGTAAAACTCTACCGGAAGACCGTCTATCCCCGATGATTTACCCTTATTGAGCTGACCAATTGCCACTGACACTTCCTCTTCCTCAATAGGGCTATCCATCATCACAGCTTGGTCCGCACTCAAATTTGGCATGACAATCTTATCAAAAAAGGAGTCCATGTCCACCTGGCTCAGAAATTGATCCTCCCGATATAAAGCATCATAAAACGTCTGAAAACCATTGCATATCTCATCCTTTTTACTAATATGAACACCATTGTCATCTACCAGTTTCTGGATAAAAGAGGCATCCAATAGACCCTGTAACCTATTCGCCAGCAGTTTCCCACTTTTGTCACCTTGCTCCCAGAACTTATGCTTCATAAAGAACATGCCCTTTTCATATTGGGCATCCATTTTTTGCTTAAGTAGATCCATGAATCGCCCAACCAACAACTTATCCTCAACCCGCTTAGACACCGCAAAATTCTTCTGCGCTTTCTCCATTTCCCTTTCCAATTTCTGAAGCTCCGCCAAGGTTTTTTTCCAAACCCGGGATGTAATATTCATCAGTTCCCCCCGCACAGTCGCCTTATAGCTTTCCCAGACCATGACATCAGATGCCGAACCAACATAAATATCAAAGTGATTCTTTGTGAAACTGTCCAGAGAATCAGCAACCCCCTGCTCTTATAAAATATAAGATTTAAGGCGCCACTTAGAAAACCCCGACCTCTCCTGCCCTATACTTAACTGCATCATGATCAGAGAGTGATCTGAAATATTCCTTTCTTTAATAGTTACCTCTCGCAAATTCTCAGCCAACCGATCAGAAATAAGAAAATAATCAATCCTTGAATGAGAGTCATGTACCGGTGAGTAAAAGGAGAACTCTCTCACCTCTGGGTTAAAAAATCTCCATGCGTCAATCAAATCCTGATGATCCACAAATTCCTTGAAGGACCTACTAGCGTTCCCAGCAGTAAATCTGCATTGTGCCGAACGGTCCCTTTTTCCGTCAATCACACAATTGAAATCACCTCCTAAAATCACATATTCGCCGCTCATCTCTCTCAGAAGCGTAGACAATTTCCTAATAAAAGGACCACCACTACTACACGGACCATAAACAGAACCAATTGTGACCAGCCTAGCCTCATATTTGACATCAATAAGTAATATCCTCCGCTCATCATCCATCACAACTTTTTGTACCTGAAGCATTAGGCCTTTGTGCAGCATTACACCCACCCCCCTTGATTTAGAACCATGGCAATTAAAAAAGGTCTTAGTGAACCATCTATTTTGGAGCAAATGCAGCGACTCATTCAACAGATGAGTCTCTTGAATGAGGGCAAT
Organism: Ambystoma mexicanum; assembly: GCF_040938575.1. Classification (NCBI taxonomy): domain Eukaryota; kingdom Metazoa; phylum Chordata; class Amphibia; order Caudata; family Ambystomatidae; genus Ambystoma; species Ambystoma mexicanum. The sequence continues at coordinate 996,518,906 of NC_090932.1, forward strand.
ATCTGTCTTTTCCCTCCTCAGCCTGTTCAGCACCTCCTTCCTCTTCCTCGGAATACTTAGGCCTTTAACCTTCCAGGAACATATTCTCAAATCACCCAACGACATGTGAATTCAAACCAAAACCAACCATACTGATCCATGAAAAGTCCAGACCAGAGCACAAAAGGGGGGAAACAAACAGACAGAAATATGCAAACCCTACAGGACAACACAGAACAAACACAGACATACCAAACCCATGAACATACAATAGAAAATCAAATGACACACCCTGCAAAACTGTAAGGTGATGTTGAGTGCAGTTATATACAAAAACACCAAAGTCTCGAACTGTAATCGCCCCAGAACCCACACCCAATGTATATTTAGTGACAACCACAACAATTACCTCTCCCATATAACTCCTAACAGGTGTCCAGTCATAATATCGAATACAAAATTTCGAATGTCAAAAAAGTCGAATCAAAAATGTCAAAAAAAAAAATGTCGAATTATTTTTTTTTTCGATATTTTTTTTTGGGCTCTAGTTTATATAAAAAAAATAGGTAAAAACAAAAAAAAAAGAAAAAACGGGGGTTGGGGGAGAACCCCCCCATTTCGAAAAAAAAACATCATAAAAAATAAATTTGACATTATTTTTTTCGACATTTTTTTTTCGACTTTTTGACTTTTGAAATTTTTGATTTCGAAATTATGTCTATAAACCCTCCTAACACTATCTACAAGAGCTCCAAATAGCATGGAGATCAAAGTAACCCACCAACACCCGATCAAAAGTACTATACCATATCAAATCTCACCACAGCAAAGTCAAAGGTGTGTGGCCCAGTATCCACCCCAATACTCAACCTGACAATATAATAGCATAGAACAGCTATAGTTCGTCCTTGCAATCCCATCAACCCAACAACCCCCAAATAAATAAATAAATAAATACACTCATAATGCAAGACATCCACTAGTACAGATCAGTGAAAGACACTGTATACTATCAGACACAATACCCGCCTCAAACCCAGTGTCTGCTTAGGATCCATCACTGAAGCATATTCTCAACCCAGGCATAGTGTGGTCCACAGAGAGCCAACCAAACCACCGGAAGTCTCAAGGCACCTATGACGCCCTCCCCACACTCCATAAAACAACTATGCACAACTATGACTACTTCCCTCACCCCCAACCAGTACACGGGCTAGTACACCTTATGAAAGGCATATGACATTACAGTGTCAACCAGGAATGCAGTTCAATGAATACACAGCGGGGAAATGCACTTGAAACAAATAAAATTGCCATGTCGTTGCACACTGAGCTTCCATTAGCATAAAAGGAATTCCCATGACCCACCGTGTTTCCCCGAACCCTCAATGGTATGAATCACCCTATTTCTAATGTGCATTTCGTGTACTGCTAACACATGAACAACCAGGCCATGGAAATTCCAGTACTGTACACAGTAAGAGAAGTGATTCCGTGTGAGAACCACGCAAGTCAGGATGATAACTATGCCCAAGTTCTTGATCTAGTCAGTTATACAGTCACAGAAGAAAACACCCGTCTGCATCTTAGATCGTAGAACAGCAGTACTGCACGCCAGCAATGTTTGTACTTCCCTGCCCATGCATGTAATCAGATTCCATTTCATTCCCTCCATGATGATCCTCCAGAACCATAACACGTGACCATCATAGGAAGACCTCAGTCAAATTGCATTCTCCATGAACAGTTACTGCAGGCCACCGTGAATATGCAGAGTGAGTCATCGGGTCAAAAAGGAAGACAGCAATTGGAAGCGGGGAGCAAGAAGGTCAGCCATCCCAATCCAGAGCCGTGCAAAGCAGCAGTGCGTGCAAGGTGGGAGACACAGCTGCCGCCAGAGAGCCGTGTACAGACATCTCCGGAGGCAGGATAGGGGAGGGAGGACGAGGAAACCAGTCCCCGCACACTCCAACAACCAGTGCAGTAAGATCCCATAAGTGCCATCTGTTGCACCTACCTCCAGCCTGAATGAGTTCCTCCATCACAGCGTCCCCTCTCAAACGCGTACCCGGGTCCTCCATTACGAGCGCCGGCTTCTACCAATCATGTCCTCCATGACGTGAAACGACGCGAGAAAGTGTCAAAAGTACTACAGCCTTTCCTCTAATGGCCCGTGTCCACCCTCTTGAATGAAAACAGCCGTATCAACCGATTCAACAACCTTTTATATCCAAATGATGGCAATTGGGTTAAACGGTCAAATTGGATGAAAAATAGTAATAAAAAAAAATCAACATGAATCAACATTTAAACGTTTGAACATGAAATCTGAAGAAAAAGAAAAACACCACTGCTTGTCCAAGTAACAAGTCCGGCTATCTCTTCTTTTTAGCTGGCATCACTCTCTGAGAAGTAGACACAACCTCCATAGGTTGCTCAGGATCATTCCTGTCTTCAGCCCCTTCCAGATCACTCAAAAAAGCCTCAGCTCCCTTGCTATCATTGAAGGAGAACATCCTGCCATCCTTAATTACCCTGAAGATGGCAGGATAAACCATGTAGTATTTGAGGTTCTTCAACTTTGCTTTATCTTTAGCTGCATTGAATTCTCTCCTTTTATCCAAAACATCCCGGCTGAGGCCCAAAATATCATCACTCTGTGGCCATTCCAAGTCAAATCATGTAGTTCACGGGCTTTCCTCAACACCATTTCCTTGATTGGAAAGCGCAGGAATTTGACCACAAAGTGTCTGGATCGCTGGACATGGGCTGGCTTAGGCCCCAAACTCCTATGCGCCCTCTCCAACTCTAGGTGCATCTTGGGATCCAGTTTGAGGACAGAAACCAAAACTCTCTCAATAAATTCCAGGGGTTTGCCCCTCTCCATGTCCTCAGGAAGGCCAGCCACCCTGACATTGTTCCACCTTGAGAAATGTTCCTGCTCAGAGAGGTTCAAAACCAATCTCTCATTCGTTGATTGTAGATCTTTGATTTGGTTTCCCATTCATTCCACAGTGTTATCCATATCATTAAAATGGGACTCCACTCTGTTAAAGTTTGAAGTGAGTTCAAAGTATCTCTCGTCTGCTCTGGACATCTTATCCTTGATCTCATTCACAACTAGAGTCAGCTTAGTGAGCATGTCCAGAATTTTATCAACTCTCTCATCTGAAGTTTTCTCACCAGTCCTCTTTTGCCTCTTTGCAGGTTGTTTTGTATCAGGTGAAGTTGGCTCAGCCATCACAGTGCAGAGTAGGGAGTCAGTCCAGGTGCAGGAGCTCAGCCTTCAGGCAGCCATCCCTGAAGCTGACAGTTCTAGAATCCACTATGGTATTTTTCTTGAAGTACTACAATTTTGTATTTAGCACAAATGTCAGTAGGGAGCTTTCATAATTTGTTACAAACACCGTATTCTCTTTGATTACTATTATTTATGATTAATAATATTCTTGTCACTACTTTATTTGTCATGCATTTCCACAATGGTTTTATTTTATTTTTACGTCATTGTTTAAAGCATGAGCCTAGCTCGAGAGCAGCAGACTGGTATAGAGGATGTGGGTAGCCAACATTTGGGCTATCTTTTAACAGTCGCACAGCATTGTTAGTTTCCATTTGTGCATCACTCTGTGCATCCATCCGATCATTGCTTGGTCAGATATTGTTGTAAAAGCCAGGTTTTGTGAGCTTCGCATTATTGGAAAATTGCAATGGCATTATAAGACAATATAGGTATTGAACTCCAGACAGTAAGTGTGAAACAAGAGATGGATTGTTTGAGAGTACTTTCTTTACTGTCAAATAGTGATCCCAGCTGGATGGTCAATTTGCTGTGCAAGTAGTGACAGAATTCGAAACCACTTGTGGTTCGTCTGGGATCGCTGGCGGAAAAAACCTTTGCCAACCACACCACCAATCCACAGCACATAATTTCCATCTGCAATATGGCCGCCACGTATCCTACGCTCTGTTTTCTGTGAAGTGGAGGAGACGTTTCTAAACCCAGACATTAAGACAGAGTCTCCAACGCACGGCAATGCATTGCAACTTCAAAATTGCTGATAACGCTAGTTTTTCTCTTTCTTGTTCCCTACCTTCCCGGCCTTCCATGGAATCCTTCCTTGTCTCTCCAGCAGCTATCAATCTGCTCTTTTCAATACTCTGTGCTTCCTAACCATGCCTCACCTTAGTCCCGGCCCTGCACGGTCTTCCCTTCTCCCTCTATTCTACACTGGGACATTCTTCTCACATCTCAGACATCTCCAAAAAGTTCCACTACCAATTGCACCTCCTCAGTGGTATTCTACCTTTTTTCACATTCCCCCAGAGTCTCACCACCTCGAGAGCCCTGGTTCTCTCGAGGCTGGACTTTTGCAACAGCCCCTTTCTTTTTAAAAATAAAATTGTTTGGTTAGTTGATAAAATCAACTTTTCAAATATCTTTTATGAAAATATAATAGACAACAATCAATTGACAATTAAATGCTTAACAACAATTCATTATATCAAATAAAATTAAACATTTAAAAAATGATAAAAATAAATATGATTGAATAAACATTTGATTACAAAATTCAAGAAAACAAAGATAATCTATACATCTGATTCTACGTTGCAACATTCTGTGTAATTTACAGTAATTATTCTAAAGTCAGCCCAAGGCAAACTAACATTAATGTCTCTTATAGGTTAACTCTTCTAAATCCGTCAGTACCGCTTCAAGATAGTGCACTATAGCCACTTTCACTTCCAATCTTTGACTTGAGAAGATGAATTACCATATTTGATCATGGTCTAAATGGCTGTTCAAAGCAAAGACATTTTTAAAGAACCTTTGGCGAGTCGAATTAGACTCAGGGCACACCACAATAAGATGCTGTAAAGTCTCTTTTTGATTCTTATTTAAACAATATTGACAATAGTTTTGATTTTGCGATATTTATTTTCTCCTTCACAACACCTCTCGAGTATGCCATAAATTGAATCTGAACCGCATATATTGTCTTCGAATATATGGAGCAGGGCATTCAATGAGATATTCCGCCATAACTCTGTATCTTTTACTCCCAAAGAGGAAGAAATCGAAATATGCATAAGAACTACAGCTGGTTTGATTATGTATCCAATCATACTGATACATTTTGATTTTCGAGCGCCCAGGATTGCTAATGAGTAGTTCCAAAGTTACAGAGGCATTCCGCCAATTAATGGGAACAATTTTTCTGATGACAGGAGATGATGGGCTGCTACACCCATAATAGTAGGTATATCTAGGCCAAATAAACATTTCTGCAGCAGTGCACACATCTTCCACAATACCTGAGAGTGTAGAGAAAGGGGGCCTAGTTCATAGCATATCCTAGTTAAGGGAGTACAGATGGGTAGATATATAATTTGTTTCCAAAACCTAGATTCTATCTTGTCACAATATTTATGCTGTCTAGGAAATGTGGCTTCCACTCCATATTGTAGAATGGGAACTACTTTCATTTGGTAAAATGCCATTATATGTTTAAGTGAAAATTTACCAAATTTGCAGACAAGTATCTTCGCTTGAGAAAACGATGATTGCAATTTACTCTTCAGTTCCATGGTATATAAAACGGTGTTATTTGAGTTTGAGAAGTCACCCCTAGATATTTATATTGGGGAGCAATGATCAATTAGCTTTCCTGCAATCTCCATTTATAAGGACTCTTGCTGCGCTTAACATTATTAGTACAGACTACAATTTGGGTTTTATTGGTATTTATCACCAAATTTATATCTTTGGCATAAACATCACGTTTTTGCAACATGTTTTGCAGACCCAGAGGTGTCTGAGAAAGCAGCACCAATTCGACCACATACAATACATATCCAATTTTCTGCATACCCAATTTGGGAGGATCACCCATAGAATTGACAAAGATCTCCCCCATGTCCAGTATGAAGAAATTAAATTAAAATGTAGCAAGCGTACAACCTTGTTTTAAGGACTCTCTGAGTGATAATTGGGAAAGTCAATTTACCATCAAAAGTCAATCGGACTTGCATAGTTGTGTCTAGATGAAATAACATGATCAATGTTAGCACAGATGTCGGGCAATCATGTTTCCTTAATTTATTATATAACATAACACGATCAATAGAATCAAATGCCGCCCGGAAATCAATGAATGCTAGATAAAGTGATTGATTCCGGGCAGCACTTTGTGTTTTGATCATGTTTAAGGTAAGTATATTTGGAATGGTGCCTAGACCTACAAAAATACTCGATTGATATGGATCTTTCTGATGATTTTTGGTTATCCAAGCATTTACTTCTCTTAATAGCAGACTGTTAGGCAGAATCATATGCAGTACCCTTTGGGAACACTACACACAATTAAGACTACAAGTGTAAGTACAATTTCACTTTTGGTACAAACCTGTACTACACAGTAAAGTGGCAGTTATGGCTGAGCAGCCACACCTATCTCAAGAGTAAAGTGAGTAGTACAAGATTTTACACAAAGGACAACAATTATTATGATTCAAACAAACACTGATTCAAGCTTTCTGAGTAAACGAATATACATTTATTTACACCTTCAGTTATAAAACAGTTCACTATCATAAAGCAGCAGAAAATGACTGTCTTAATATACTACAAAAACCCCCAATCAATTCTGGACAAGTTAAGCTGAAAAGGAAGTGTGAGCAACATGGCACTCCAGCAATTTAAAAGGGAGAAAGACAAGGTTATTCAAAATCAATAGCACCAACAAGTTATAGGCAGGGCAATCTAGAAAAGGCTACTACAACTAGGATTCAAGTCAATAGGTCTGGCCAATGGTAATGGTTCAGAGTCTTTGCAGAGGATCACACAGTTCAAAGTTTTTTGCAGTTAAGTCTTTGCCAAGAGTTCAAAACGAAGTTGGTCGGAAGAAAATGTATTCAAAGGAGAAGAGAAGGACAAGCCTTCGAAGAGGCAAAAGGTTTTCCACACTTTCACTGCGGTCGGACGGAACGAACGGAAGAATTTGCACAGTACCTAAAAAGAAGAAGAATGATGTAGCTGAGGCAGTTGTTCCTGGCAGTTCCTGCAGGCTCACGGTTCCTGAATCTTCAGTTGTGGTGACAAGAAGGAGGACGGTTGGAGGGTCCTGCACTTCCCAGGGAAGAAGCCAGCAGTGGAGCAAAATGACGAATAAAAGGTGCTCTCCTTAAAACCCAAATGGTTCTCTTCCCACTGGCTATCCGATCTACTGCAGCGATGCACAGTAAATTCCACCAGGATGAGGACTGGTGTCTGGTGTTTTGCGATCTGGTTGTTCCCACCAAGCTCAAGGGAAGAAGATTCCTTGCAGATCTCCTCTGTCATCAAAGTTTCAGGCGATTCATTCCTGTAGCAAGGCTTCACCAGGTGTCCAATAGTTGCAGCAGTCTGTCATGAAGTCTGGGGCACAGGCATGCAGAGGTCACATGCACAGGAGTCCTGGGTGGACACTGTCCTGGCGCCTTTGGCAACAGGCTCATGAACAAAAGTAAACAAGAACATCCATTTTACACCAAAAAGCTTTTATTATGGACATAGCACTTCAGATGCATTAACCCTGAACATTCCATCTATTAAGCAGGATGCATTAACCTTGAACATTCCATCCATTAAGCAGCCTCAAGTGTATTCTTAGGTGTGGCTGCTAATGGATTGGCTTTGCACGTGCTCCCTCTCTAGGAGTGGCAGGGTGTGGCTGGTTAACCTGCCCTAATGGGTGTGCCCACGATCTCAGCTATATAAGCTGCCCCGATCCTCAAGACAGCCGCTTTGCGTTATCCTGCACTTGCAAGCAGCATAACGCTCACTGTCACATGAGGTCAGACTTACCTTTGAAGATCCTGCTTCCTGGTCATCCTGCTTCCTGCCCGCATACTTACCAACTGGGGCAAGCTGTTCTTACCTGTGCATCTCTTCAGCGAACCAAGTATTCATCTTTACACTTTCCGGAATGCCAAGATCTTCATCTTGGCACCGCAGCACGACACGCTCATCGTCGACAGCAGCGCCTGTAAGGAAAAACAGAAGACAAGGTTAGACATTGAAAAAACTGTCAGTTTAAGGTTGCACTTCGCCATACTTCACTCTTTCCTTAAACCATCACTTACCTGCTGTCGAACATTGCGGTAGCATCCATCTTCCATCCGACCAATCGGTCGATAACTATTTGGTGACTGCTGATCACCTTTTTTGTAAATTGGCAAAGTGATTGATTGTTTCCAGGTTTTTGGTGAAGATTTGGTGTAATTTTGGATGCCCCTTTCTCAATCTTCCTACTTCTACTCTGCGTTTTTCACAACTCATCCAGAACAGAACCGCAAGACTTATCCTTGGCCTCAAGCCCAGGGACTGCATCTCTCTGGCACTGAATCACCTCCACTGGATCCTCATCGCCACAATGCTCTCTTCCTAAAAAATCTCCTTCTAGAGTCCTCCGGCTCCTCCTCTTCCAACTCTCTGTGGTGAGCTGCTTTCACAAACAGAGATTTGGGGATAGATCTTTATACTCTGTAGGTGCTTCCCTCTGGAACAGCCTCCCTGCCATTCTCCATCTTGAGCCGGAGCACCTTGAGTTCCGAAAACTTCTCAAGACCTTCCTCTTCTCTTCTTCCGTCTCTCTCCCCTGCTAATCTCCGTTCTTTTTCTCTCCATCCCCCTTCCTCCTTCTTCCTCCTTCTACTCTCTAACTCTGTTCTGTTTTGCTGACTGGTTGCCTGGTTTACCTCTAGAGCCTTACAGGTCCCAGGCCCCTCCCGCCCGTCTTGAACTTTCCTCCGGGCCACTGCACTATGTTCAGCATTACTACACTTTCAGCTTACGCTCCGTGAGTGAGGCAACCTCTCAGCACTTAACCCAGGGCCTTGTTGGACTGGATGTGTTTCCCCCCCACACACACACCCCTAGCACCTCTCTCTGTATGCATACATGCCCTAAGCATACTAGGATTAGTAATGTTTGTCTGTCCTGCCCCCCCTTTTTTCTGTCCCCCCTTTCTAGCTTGGTCACAACTGTAACACTTCATGCACTTCCACTACGGGGAATGCTGTCAGGCCTAGTATGCTAGTATTTCTGTTTAGATCATTCGGAAACTTTGAGGCCTATAAATGATTACTGTATATCCTTCTTCCCGTCCCGCCTTGAAACCCTTTGAAGCACTCCTCCTGTGTATAAGTGCTGTATAAATAAACAATTACATTACAATTACATTAACTATTTAGTACTCAGATTACTGTTAATTTGGATATCATATTGGAATCTACTGTTTTGGAATTACACTACAAACTGAGAAGAGACGACGTGATCATCACAGCTTCTCATTTGGAACAACATACTCACACCCCAAGGCTTTGTGTGCTCAGACTCGAGTTTTGCTTTGGGTCAGGCCTCCCCTGCTGTCCCCCTGCCCTGATCTTATCCATCAGGAGAGGAGTAAATATGTTTGCACGAAAGAAGCACCATCAAAAAGCAGGTAAAAACAAAGGCCCTGATTCACAGAGCGTTTTCCAAAGGGGTTTTGCCATTATAAAACACTTCTGTGAATGAGGCCCAAAGTCTGAAAAGTAGTGTATGTCTGCACATATATGGTGTTTAGCGACTAGGTACACTGGTGAGCTACTCAAACTTGCACTGTAGATGGTCCTCAAAGATTTTATCAGCATCGAGGCATGAGAGGATGCCAATGTAGTTCGAATAGGATGGGGGTGATTCAGACAAATTTCCCAATCTCCCATATTGAGGTTTGCTGTGGCACGGTGGACTGCTTTTAGAGAAGCCAGGAAACTGCATGAGATTGCTATCAGGGGTCTGTTTCCCCCATTGATGTGCAAGACCACAAGGACCTGCCCTACCACCCAAACAGGACCACTAGTTTGATTTTGTGAAGGGCCATTTGGTGCCCGGATGTTTGGGACTTTTTAGCTATGTATTTTAGGAAGGACAGTCTGCTGTTGATGGTGAAGCCTAAGGATTTTCTGAACATGAGCTTTGTGGATAAAATCCCTATAGGTATGTATAATTAAGCCATTGTTGAATGAGTTGTTGTTTAGCAGGGGGACTGATGAGGATAATTTGGTCTTGGAGGGGTGAGCTTGAGATGGCCAGCCAACATCCTGGACTGGATGATGGCTAGATAATTGTGGAGGTGACGGATACCTTGGGGGCTTTACTATTTTTTGCCGATTTATTGATGTGTAGAGGAGCAGTTACTTGCCTCTGCAGGAAATCCCACCCCCATACCTCCCATATGTTGGAAGCGTGAGATCGTACCATGTTTGACACCAGCAGTTGTGCCAATACCGCAGCGGATATTTGAAAGAAGGTATCTGTACGCTGAAATCGTGGAAGCGCCTGGCGAGGCTGTCTGGCTTGGTATCAAAACTGAAGCAGCCAAGGTTGGTTATCGATTCTTGTAAGCCGTGACTGTGCAATGGATGAATCATCCCTTGTTAAGGTGCAGAGAAAGAACACCAAGAGTGCCAAGTTTTATTCATTTAAGAAATTTAAATGCTGAAAAATGGACTAAATTGTGGTCTACTGTCACGTGAGCCAAGGATGGAAATAGAGTTGAGCTTGGAGTCCTAGAACAAGAACAAAGATAGTGAGAGCCTAAACTCCCATATATTCCCACAGACAAGGATACTTTGCAAGGCCAAGTTCAAAGACAATCTTCATTGCAGAAGGCATGGGTGATGAGAGATGTTGGGCTAATTGTGTGGGGAGATAAAGTCAAGTCTACCTCCTGAAACCCGGTCTCAATTTAAGTGCTGCTAAGTGAACCAAATGTTCCTGACATGGCACGAGCGTGACAACCAATTGTAGAGGGCTGTATAATGAACAGCCTTATAGCGTGTAGACCAATGATAAATGGTGTCCTTAATAGTGTTAACGATGACATGTTTTAGAGGTAGGCATAAGTTGCCCAACTGACAGTGGGCAGCCAATCAAAATCGTAGTTTCTATAGAAAGTACATTTAGATGTTTCCCTTAGCTAATCCTAACCCTTGATATAATTTGCCACATAGTATGATGTCACTTCTGATGTATTCTTTGCATATAAGGATGTTTTTATGAGAAAAATGCTGAGAGCCTGAGCGAACGTCCGTTATTGTCCGTTGTAACCTCCCTGTTTTAGATAATTGTTAATATAACAGTATCTTTGCCATCGTCCTGAGTTGGTTTGATTATTTGTACTCAGAATTACTCTGCTATCCCATCCATTGCATACATGTTACTAAAGGGCCATAAGGCCATTTGGCTTCACCAGACTCTTTGAGGAGGTTGCCCAGAGGCTCCAAGTAAAGGTTAAAGAGGATCAGTGAGAAGCTGGAGCCTTGGGAACTCCGAAGGAGACTTGGAGTCCGTTACAATGCAAGATGTTCATTTGGGTGGTCTGGTGTCTGCCCGAGATGTAGGAGGTTAACCACTTCAGGACAGTGGTAGCGAATCAAGTGGACAGTGGCAGCAAATCCGATCCTATGAGTGTGGCGTGGTAGGGGGATAAAGTGGTTGATGGTGCCAAGTGTAACTGAGAGGTCAAGGGGGATGAGCAGGCATGTGTCATCCTTATCTATCATTTGGAGGGCATCATGCACCACCTGGATGGTGACTGTCTCAATGCTGCAATTGGGGTGGAACACTGACTGATTGCCGCCTAGTAGGTGTAGGTGGTTGATTCTGGGATGCATTTGTGCAACACCTACCTTTCCCACGATTGTGCCGATAAACAAGAAGTTCATTATAGGTGGAGTCATCTGGGTAAAGGGTCATTATTTTCATAAGAGTTCATATGTGACAGTCTTGAGGGTGCCCGTTAATCGCCCTTCAGTATGGGAGGCATTAATCATGCTGAGGAGTGCCTTGCATCCCAAGCGTACCAATTGTTTAAAATCAAGGCTGAGATAATATCATCAGAGTAGGCAGTAGATTTGAGAAAGGCAAGCATTTTTAGGACTTTCACAGGAGAGAAAGAAGATCATTCGGTACAGAGAGGCTGTGTGCTTGATGGAGTGCGGGGGCCTAAAGCTGGGTGTGATGAATGAAATTAAGTTTGAATGGGAATGATTCTCAAAAGCGTCAACGTTAGACTTCAAAGGGCATGGTGTTTTCAGGTGAGTCAAGTGTAGGAATAACAGGCTGACATTGAATTGTGTTGTTATTGAGCTTGTGCTCTTTTCGAGGTTTTATTCTTGGTTTGTTGGTGTTACTTCACACCTATAACATTCAAATTAATTGCTTCCAAGTTTGTAAGGTAACCAGATTTGTACATCTCTTATGCTGGTGTTACTTCACAACAATATTATACAAGCAATTCAGTTTGAAAAATCCAAAGAAATGTAAAGATCCATATGATTATTCCAAATCTATTATTCTCTCTATTCTCTCAACATGTGTTTTCCCATTCATTATTTTGAATGGTTCATCAGGAGAGAAAAGTAACTAAAAGAAAAAAATGAAGGTTGTGAAAAACTTCAATACTATACAGATCTTAAAATCAAAGATTATCATACATTTTAACATTTGTATCATTTTTTATTTCATGTTATGATCAAAAAAATGTGTTGGCATATTGCACATATTTTTTCTCTTGTAGAACATGAATATGACTCACCCTTTATTATTGACAGGGTCAATGGGCAGTGATAAGTCATTCTTTAATCCCAGCATGGGTATAGTTTCATAGATATTGCCAGGTTAGTTCCAATGGAGCTGTTAAGCTGATAATGTGGTACCCAGTATGAAAAAGGGAAAAACAGGGAAAGAAAGGAGAAAAAAAGAAGAAAAAAGAGGTGAAAAAAGGGATTTTAATTTTACATATTTTTGTATTTTGTAATGAATATTATGTTTCAGATTAGTTTATTGCTGATATGACTGTTTCAGTACATGGGAATGCTCAATATAGTTAATAGAAAACAATGCAGGGAGGTTAGTCTTACCTTTGTAATATTTAATGGTTTGTAAATAAACCTCTAAAATCTGACAAAAGACAACACAAAACAAACAAACAAACCAATCCGACTTTAAATCTTCTTTAAGCCAGACCATCCTTAACGTTCTCACTCATGTGATTTCAGTTCCAACCTCATAGATGAAATTCTATTTCACTGTCTTTAGGTCAACCTTCAGCAGAATTTCAATCTTTGCTAGCAGAGACGTAAGTGGAAGTAACAGTTTCATGTCTATTCCATTATACATATTTTGCCACCATTCGTCTGTGCACAAGGAAGGATGTTCTTCTATCCAGGGACCCAGATGAGTTGTTTTCACCGACCGCAGTTCATGACAGAACAGCAGCAACTGTTTCACAGACTCTTTAAACAATGTGCAAAATCGGCAAGCTATATTTAGATCTGCATTGTTTGACCATGCGCAAAGACGGTCTTTGGTCTTGAAGGCATTCAGACGAAAAAGCATGAATAATCTTCTCGCGTTCGAGTCCGGAAACAGTTATATATATCTTTGGAGGTTATTGAAGCCCCTCGCTTCAACCGGTGTATCAGCTATCAGTTTACTTGCAGGTCTCTGGACAAAGGTCAATTCCCAGTCTGCCTGCCAAATTTTCAGCTTGGCGGCATTTCGGTTTTCGTTTAACATTTTTGCTTTGATATCATACTGTGTTAACAGCTTTTCGCAGCAATGGATCCACATTGAAGTGATATCGTTTCTGTCAGAAGTTGCACTCTGCAGAATTTTAAATTGCATAATCTCCTCACACAATCTTGTTTTGCAATATAGAGACAACAAGTTCCAGCAAATTCTGTCATGTAGAGATATCAAACCTCACTCGTATCTTATACAAGCTATTGAGATGCCTTTTGGTAGATTTAATACTTTCGACCAATAAAGGTTTTCCAAGGTTGGCCAAAGAGCGTGTGTACAGCCCAACACGTTTTCAGCTGCATATATTAACACTGGTGTCACCTTTTGATGGTAGAAATTTAACACTGGCTTTAAGGAGAATTTAACAAATCTTTTATGCAAGACAAACGCTTGGCAGGCCAATTGTCAACACTTTCTCTTGGTTGCCAGCAACCAAGGCCCATCGTATATGCTTGCGCTTATCAGCATACACAGATATTTTACGCTGGTCGATATACGCAATGAATGTTGCCCCAGAGTCCAACCAGATTTTTTATCCAGGCTACTTCTTACTGGTCTTAAATTTTTCAGCAGCAGGATCTCACATTTCGCTGGGTTAATCTTCAAATGATTCACATTTACGTATTCTTGAACAGCATCAAGTATTCTCTGCAGGCCAATGGGTGTTACATCCAGCAGGATCAGATCATCTGCGTAAAAAAGCCAACTAACTTGTGACCTGTGGAGCCTTGGGGGAAACGATCTCACTGCATCTATAGCTACTCCAATATCTGATATAAATAGACTAAATTTCAGGCAGCCTTGTTTCACGCCCTTGAAGGTTTTGATCTCAGCAGATAAGGTACCAGATTGGTCAAGACGAATTCTGATCAATGTCTCAGTGTGTAGCTCTCTAATTGCAGCCAACAAACCGTCAGGACAACCCGAAGAACACAATTTTCGCCATACAATCTCGCGATCAATTGTGTCAAAGGCATAAGAGAAGTCAATAAATGCAAGGTAGACTTTTGTGTTTGATCGTAAAGCCTCCATTTTGATCAAGTTCAAAAGCAAGAAGTTCAATGAACATCCTACATTTTTGACAAAGCCAGATTGTCTTTCGTCCACACAATTAGATTTTATGCACCACTCGACCAGTTTTTTTTGTAATACAGTTGCATATATTTTGCCCAGACCATCAAGTAATGCCACTGGTCAGTAATTTTTAGGGCTTGTTCTATTACCTTTTTTAAAAATAGGCACAATTATTGAGGATTTCCAGGACTTTGGAGTCTGGCGTTGTGCATTTATCCTTTCGAATAGTTCCAGGCACATCTCAGTTCAAATTTCTGGATGTTGTTTGATAGTAACATTTGTGAGGCCGTCAGGGCCAGGAGCTCTGGAATTTTTTGCCTTCATTATTATCATTGTAATGTCGTCTTTCGAGAAGGTTAAAGCACATGGTGTTTCCTTTGAGACAGGCAATGATCTGTTGTCTTTCTTTTTGTTGTATACATTTGTCAAATGTGACATTCACTCTGCCTCAGTAACCAAGTAAGTTTGCAGTGCGGTTTGGGCACCTGCGTTTTATTAATGATTCGCCTGAAGTCTCCACTGTTTTTATTTCCTAAGCTCTTCAGCATCTCTTCAGCATCATGTTGCAGCATCAGATGTCTATGTGTCTTTAGCCAGTTTTTATAACTTTGTTGCACGCCACGATTTCTGAATGTTCTTACTTGTGTATCTAGGTATTTGTTCTTATAAATTTCACCTTGCATCCAGCGTTTTTGCTTTAATACTTCCAAGTCGAAACAGTGTTTACGTTCGAAATTCAAGTGTCTATGGCCTTTGTTTCTGGATTTAAATTGTGTTAACAAAGGCTCATATTCAATTGTCGATCTCCTCGACCAAAATTGATTTGAGAAGCCGGACACTTCAGTTTCTTGCAATCTCAGTCTTACCCTACTAGCTTCCACAATAACTTTCGTGCACCAATTTGAGTTTGATCAAATCTCAGGGGTTAAGAGCTCCATCCGGAGCATTTCGCGATCACTATTGCACATTTTGGTAACCATCATGGATCATGGATTTTACTCTCGAGTGAAGGGCATCTGATGGAAAGATGTAATCAATGATTGACGTTTGATCTCCACAACGCCAAGTTGGTGCTGATGGTATGTCACCAAGAGTGCATCCATTTAACATCTGTATGTTGCGAATATTCATTTAATCGAACCACACGTTAGCTTCAGTCTTTTTCTCAGATTGTAGGGTCTTAAAGTATTCGATGTTTAAATCTCCTCAAATTAATATGTTTGGACAGTTTACAGTTTCCAACAGGTCATTTCCAACAGGTCATCAAGTATTGTGGATATTTGGTCTACAAACAGATGTTTTCCAGCTCTATCATGATTCCAATACAAATGTATCACTGATATTTGGTCAGTGGGGTTCTTCATGGGAGCAGGCTTTCCTATAGTCGATACTTGAATGAAAGGTGATTGATTTGTGGAGTTCAGAATATGGTAGCCAGAGGATCTCTTCACTAGAGTTAGTAATCCAGCCATGGGACGCCCTTTGTCTGCCTTAATGGCAGGATTGAATGAGAGCTCGAACTCAGACACCACTTGTAGCTGGCCTAACCAAGTCCCTTGCAGAATTAAGCAGGTGTGTGAAGCCCCTCATGTTCCATGAGGCAAATGTACATACATGAGTGTTCACCTCCTTCTGGCATTACCTCTGACTTTTGGATATCAGTGACTTTGCAAGCCAATGCTAATCACCTTTCAAATCCATAGTGTCTATATTACTTTTTACAGTTTTCCTTATATTGTCAGTGCCAAGAGTATTCAAATGGTATCCATGGGGCTATCTTTTGCCTCAAGTTGGACTCCAGCGAACCTTACTTTGAGATCCAGACTCCACTTTTTTAGCCTGAGTGTTTCTTGCTCTACCTCTGCTGATTGACCAAGGCCGTTCTTAGACCGTTCTAGGCTTATAAACGTTTTTGCTGCAGTGGGATCTTTAACCACATCATCCATCTTTGGCAGCACTTTTTTCTCAAATTGATATATCTCAAAGCCCAATGACAATACGGCATCAGTTGCATCTAGTATGGTTGTTGCAATTATATTTGAAGCTAAATTTAGCACTACCTTGTCGTCGTGCCTTTCATCTGGAAACTCAACGATTTTTATGTCGTTTGAGGTTATTGCAAGTAAGCAAGGGACATGATGTAGTAGTTTTATCACATTGCATCTATTAAGGATCAACTTGTCCCTTGAATCTACTCTCTCTATCACGATCCTGTACACCAGGTGACGATCTTCACGGCTTGGTGGTTCTGACTCTTTAACCCGCATAGCATTGGTACTTACTGGATACCTTATTGATCTTTCCTTATTTGTTTGTGCTGGATTTCCGTTTGTTGCGGGTTGACTGCTTTTATTGGCGAGTATGGTAGCCTTTGGGATAAGGATGGACTTCAAAATGCCAGTAACATGTTTTTGCGTTGTGACCCTAGTCCGTTCTCTCTTTTCTTGCAGTGTAACAAACGTCGCGCTCAGGGGGGCTTGATTGTTCAGCGTCGAGTCATCAGGCTTAGGGATTATTTGAAATGTTCTTCCATTGTTGTAATCAACTGCACTAACCGCAATGGTTGCAGCAGAATGATGTGCACACAACGAGTTCTTGTCTGGAACCCGACAGGTTAACTCACCCTGACGATGTCACGTTTTCAGCCTCCGAGAGGTTTGCGATGTTTCGTCCCATATTCAGGACGGACGCTAAAATTGGCCATTCTTGTTCCCGACAACCTTCGTCTTCGTAGACGTAGTTTAGAAGCTCTGCAGAAATGTCCTGTAAGCGATCATTGATACCTTGCACATCATCCTCGTGCCTTTTTTAGCGGCAAATCTTCTTTAGGTTTCATTTTGTTTGACTTTTGCTGGTGTGAACATGTAACTGTAGCATCAGTGTTTGCCAGCACATGTACAACTTTGATGTTCCACAGGAATTTTCTTGCCCCTGTCGCTTGTGTGTTTTTACGTCCTGGCAGATTTTTAGATTTCTTTGGTTGTGACTGCAGTTGTCGTTTAGTTTTCACCAACTTCTTAAGAGACTGAGGAGCTCCCTCGAAAATGGCGTATACCCCTGTTGTTTTTGTCATTGAATCAACCGTGACTGTTTCATCAGAGCATTTATCCAAGGCATACATTTTTTCCAAGTAGGTCCCCGCTGTTTGCTCATTTAATTGTGCCAAGTTAGCATGACTTCTCACTTGCTGAAAGGCTGTGTTGAATGAGCTCTCAGCAATATTGTAGGTTGGTGAATTAACATCAGATGAGGTATCATTGCTTGAGCTTTCCAAAGCATCTGCAGTTGGACTTGCCTTTTCCATAATGTTTTGCAGCGCTAAGTAATGAGGGTGTAACCGACAACTCTTGCATTGTGATCCATGAATTCATGCGTTTGGCAGCCTGGGTTGTGCTTGATTTGCATCTATTAGCTTCCTCAACACACGTATTAGATGCATCAATTTTCGGGTTTACGTTGTTACTTCACTTGTATTTTGTTTTTGAGTATTCGATGCAGCCTCTAACCTTTCATGTTTAAATAAAGCCAAGGCTTCTTTGGCTACTTACGCAAACAGTTTTTTTATCCAGAGTGTCATTGCGCTTTTGTTCAATTACAAGTTTAAGGGAAGCCTCAAACTTTTCCATCACTCCTTCCTGGTTATTAGTGGACCGGCTGAATAGCTCTTCTAAATGTAGGAGCTTTGAATTAATTAAAGCCACTAAAGTCGTCAGATCCTTTGTATTTTCGTTGATGTTCTCATATAATTTTGTGAAAGGCACGAGTGAGACTGCCACTGAGGAGATCAAGATGGCTTGCAGCTCATTTAAGGGCACGTGGTTACAATCGGCCAAGTGAGCACGAGAGCTGGTACTTTTTTCTTTATTAGATTGCCCATTCTTTGTTAAGGCAGCCTTAGTCCTCCTCAATTTAGGGAAGGGACGATCCATAAGGGAGGAGTCCAATGATGAGTCTGATGTTGAACTACCATCAAAGACTGAATCCACACTAGTATGCAAGCACAACTTTTTCCTTATGAGATGAGAGGCTTGATTTTGACTGCTCACTTTGCCGCCATTTCTTTTTTGGGAATTTGGCAACATATCATAAGTTTCTTGCACAGACTCACAATCAACCTTTCCCTCTGTCAGTCTCATACGTTTATAATTCACACGTGCCCAGATGTATTTGTTTGAATCCAGAAGTTGAATATTATTTCTCTTTAAAGTCATTTTTCCATGAGACTCATCTTCGATGATTGTCTCTTGAGCGTGCTTCAAAGTGTGAGCTTTTTTGATTAGAACAACATTTTGTAGGACATTGTTCACAACTTAAGGTGAATTTCTTCTGTATGCGCTCGCCTCACCGGTGTGTGTGGTCTGTGGCGAGCTTCCGTCACATTGGGGCACAGCGACCCAGTTAGTCGAGTTGAAAGCATTCCCTACATGTTTTTCAGATGAAAGTGGAGCACGAAATACTTCATCATGGAGATCTGTGTCTGCGGAAAAGCAAATCGTTTCCAACGCTGGACTGGAGCTAAAAGCCAATGCCAATGCCATTTCAGATTGGCTTTTAGCACAGGTAACACACAGACTATCAGGACCACTGTTTGACTCCAGTCCACTTTTTAGCAATTTGCTGTCTGTTCACTTATTTGAAAAGTCTGGGTGGATTAGGTTAATGACAACAGCATCAGGACAAGCTCCTTGAACTGCCTCCAGTGCTATTGGCATTACATCTGGAATTTCAAATTGTTGATCTGAGTCAGGTTTCAGTCTTTCATTATTTAATAGCCTGCTTGCACTCTCGTTGCACCCGTTAGGCAGAAGGCCTGCACGCCGTGCCAGTTCGTGCAGAGAGAGCGGCTGCATGCAAGGACACACCCCCACGTTACTGCGGACTCCGAAACCACAGCAAAGGCAATCAGGCAACCCCTTTAGTAACCCTGCTGACTTGCGTTCCCATTGCGGTTCTAGTTCTGCCTCTGTGGCCGTAGCACTCAAACAACTTGGGCCAGAGATCAGACCCTGGCCCACAGTGTCAGCACTGTTTTCTTTAGTACTTACTGGCGAAGATGCCGACAACAAAGTTCCATTCACTACTATGTCAGTATCAACACATGCATCGACCAAGGAAGATGGATTGCATAGAGCGTTCAGGATAAGAGCCTCTGCATCAGATACACAGGAAAAGTACCGACTTACGTGAGTCTGTTGGGAATGTTGTCCCACCTCCGGTTCTTCGTTCCGAGCATTATGTTTCCTTTGTGCTCGTGTTCGTGAGGAAGCAGTTGAAACGAGCTCCTGCTCGATCGTCATCTTTTCTCGTGCTTTCATGAGGATAGGGATGTGGCGCCTTTTCTTAAGGGAACAAATGTGAAAGCTGCCACTGCCACTCACCAAACAGCAAACAGCGACTCTGAGCACTTTCTCCTGAGGGCTTACGCCGCAAGGGCCAATGAGGCGGCCTTAAGTAGTCAGCTGACCCGCTCACCAGCTGGTCATTAAAAGCACATGCACCTCAGACGGTCTTTCCTCAATTCACTGGAGAACCACTCGCCAAAGCAAACAGCGACTCCAAGCCCTTTCTCCTCAGGGCATACCTTTGTAATATAAGCAGTAATGGCCTTGATAAGCCTGGTGTCCTGCAAGTTCCAGTAGGAGGCACAGGTTAGATGTGTCAAATTGCGCTATATATGGTGTGAAAAATGTGAATTATGCTATGACGTCATGCTCATTTTGCGTGAGCGTCATGACGTCATTACGTATGTGTCGCGGCCGCCGCCATTTTGAATTGTGACCTAAATGCTGTTTATTTTGACAATGTGAGTAGCTTATTGAGGATATGTAAAAAGCAAATAAGTAATTTTAATTTATGGTGTTGAATTACCAGTGAATATTTAAAATAAATGGGAAATTAAGGTTAATCAAAAAGCATGTTAAAATAGAAATAAAAACAAAAATAAGAATGGAATATTCGTTTTTTCGGTATTTTACATTTTATTACAAGTTGAGAAGTGTTGAAGTGGGACAAAGAAGAAATGGTAAATGGAGACATTTAGTATAAAAACTGCAATCAAAATTGAGAGTAAAAAAAGGGGGGTGGGAGACAAAGTGAAAGTCCAAGTGGAATTTAAAAAAGTCTAAATAAAAATGATATAACTCCAAGAAACATTCTCTAGTGTTTAAGTTGATGTAGGTAAAGGCCATGAAGGCCATGAAGAGCAGAATTTTGACTTGAACAAGTTACAAACACAGTTATAACCAGGAGTACATCATGAATCATGGTTTAATCCATGGTTGAATCCAGAGATGCAAGTGTCCATGGTACAAATCCATCTGGATTCCTTTAGTCGGAGAATGCATTCTTTATTTCCTCCTCTCGGTAGATGATTTATTTTATCCAGGCCAAATACTTTAAGGTCCCCAGTTTTAAAATTCTGATGCTCCGAGATGACATGTGCTGTTAGTGGGTATCTGAGGTCCTGATTTCAAATTGCTCTAACGTGTTCATAGATCCTGGTCTTCAGTATTCTTATTGTGCTTCCAATATACGTTTTTCCACATTTGCATACTATCCTGTATACCACTTATTTGGAATTGTAGTTAATAAACTGATTGATGTTTGTCCATTGGGTAATAAAAAGTATTTTTTGCCATGAAGTATGTATGGGCAAAGCTTGCATGTTCCACATTTGTAAGTCCCTATTATTGGTGAAAGATTGAACAAGTCTCTTGGATGTTGATTTGTGATGGGTTTTAGGCAGCAGGGGCTAATATGATTCCCAATTGTGGGTGCACAACCGAAAGCAAATGCTGGAATGATTATAAAGATGTTTGTTTAAACTTGAGTCAGTTAGAAGGAAGTTGCAATATTTGTTGAGAACTTTTTTTGTTTTACTTGCTTCTGTGCTGTAAGTTGTTATAAATTTGAGGGGCATTTCTTCATTGCTTTCTTTTGGTTTATCAGTCAAAAGGTAGTCTCTGGAGATAGATTATGCATTCCTTATTGCTTTTTTGACAGTTTTTGATTAATATCTTCTTTGTTGAAATTTGGTTTAAATTTGCTGAGGCTTTCTTGATAAATTGTGGATGTCTTAAAGTTTCTTTTAGTCCTTAAGATTTCACCATTTGGGATGTTGTTTATGGTATGTTTTGGATGGTTAGATGTAGCATGGGGGAGACTGTTGCCTGCTGATAGTTTTGTATAGAGTTTAGATTGAATCTGCTTGTTTTCCACAAAATATTTCAAGGTATAAAAATGCTATACTGACAGAGTTTATTTGTTTGGTGAAAGAAAGGTTATATTCATTTGGATTTAGTTGATAGATATAAAGTTCCAGGAGTTCAATATCACCCTCCCAGATCATTAAAATGGCATCAATGAAACAACCCCAAAATTTGACATTGTTAGAAAAGAGTGTGTGTTTCCAGGCATGTTTGAGTTCAAAGAACCCCATAAAGAGGTTTGCATTGTTTGGGGCAAACATAGACCCCATAGCTGTTCCTTGGAGTTGTATGTAGATGTTGTTGTCAAAGCGAAATATGTTGTTTTTTTTAATGAAAAGTTTAGCATGGACAGGATCATTTTGTTTTGCTGTTTGTAAGATACCTATCTTGCTTTAAAAAAAATATTGTATGCTTTTGAGTCCTTGATCATGTTGACTACTCGTATATAACGAGACGACATCCAAAGTTACAAAGAGATAATTTTGATCCCACGGTATTTGGTTAAGTTGTTGAATTATATGTCTGCTATCTTTTACAAATGAAGCTAAGCCTGATGCCAATGGCTGGAGATGTGTATCGATGTATTTTGAAATGTTCTCAGTAATTTTAAAATAAACAGCATTTATGGTCCCAATTCGAAACAGCTGCAGCACGTATGTGATGACATCATGACGCTCACGCTAAATGTGCAAGATGTCATTGCGTAATTTATGTTTTTTCGCACCATAAATAGCGCAATTTAACACATCTATTTGTGCCTCCTACTGAAAGTCACAGGACACCAGGCTTATGAAGGCCTTTACTGCTTATATTACAAAGGTAAGACTAACCTCCCTGCATTCTTTTTCTATTAACTATATTGGGCATTCCCATGTACTGAAACAGAACAGCAATAAACTATTTTGAAACATAATATTCATTACAAAATAAAAAAAATGTAAAATTAAAATCCCTTTTCCTCTTCTTTTTTCTTCTTTTTTTTCTCCTTTCTTCCCCTCTTTTTCCCTTTTTCATAATGGGTATGACATGATCAGCTTAACAGCTCCATTGGAATTAACCTGTCAATGGGCCTCATTACACGGTAGGCGGTAAAAAATGTGATTTACCGTCATGGCGCTATTAGCGCGTCCGCCATCGTAGGAGGCCGCTAATAGCGTTCCATTACGAGTTAGCGGACACGCGCATAGGGCCATGCCGGTAAATGACCCTACCGCCATGGCGCAAAAGCACCTTACCGGCTCCGACCAAAGTGCTGATAGCACCTCCGCCCTCATGCTGCACGCTATTAGCGGTCACCGCTGTTAGCGGTCACTGCTATTAGCGGTCACTGTAAAGCACCGGAACCGGAAATAGCGTCATCGCACCGGAACGGGAAAGAGCCCGGCGGCCATCTTTAAAAACACAATCCATTGCCATCCCCTGCACTCAGGACCTGCAGCAACACCACGACTGGCAAAACCACATCCCACAAGAACAAACAATGCCCAAGGCCCTAAAGAAAGCCGATGCGCGCCAGCGCAAAGAACGCTTCTCAAACGAGGAATTGAAAATGCTGGCAGACACCCTGGCTGCAAATGCAGAGGTAGTGTTCGCTAGCGACATGCGGCGCCCGGCACTCCTGAGAAAAAAGGAAATCTGGGCTGAGGTGGCGCAGAAAGTCAGTGCGGTGGGCTCCACCCCCCGCACCGTAAAGGACGTGCGCAAGCGGTGGGATGATCTGCGCCTCCGTGTACGCAGCATTTTATCGGCCAACAGGAATCTGGCCATGGGCACAGGAGGCGGAGGTGGATCCCCGATGAAGATGCAGGAGTGGGAGGAGACATGTGCCAGCACCATTGGCATAGAATCCATCGAGGGAGTGGGCCGAATGGAGTGTGGTGTGGCAACAACGTCAGACGGAGGTGAGTGACCACGCAAAACACAGCAATGCTAAGCATGAGTCCCTCCCCCAAATGTGAAATGGGAATTAGCTAATGGATGGGGTCATCACACACACATGTACACAACCCTGCATATATGCCCTGCACATCCCCACACAACCACATGCATGCAGCACCTCACACACGTGTCACCCTGACACATGTCCGGACGACCCACCCATCTGGCCAACAACCTGCAGGCCCAAACTAGATGTCCAAATCCAAAGAACTGCAGCAACAACAACATATGCATGATGCACGTTGACCCATCACTGATGTTATCCCTGTCTTGCTCCCCCACAGGGTCACAATCTGACAGTGAGGAGCTGGACTCTGCAACGCAGGCCCCACCACCCAAAAAGCAGGCCAAGGGAAAGGATGCAGGCACCAGGCCCAGTACATCGAGGGGCACTGGGATATCTGGAGTGGCCCAGCGTTCAAAAGCCACACACGCAACGACCACACCAAGGGTCGAAATGCAATCCGACACTGTGGCAGCCCCCCCACCACCCACCCCCACCACTCAGGAGCCAGTGCCAGAAGGCACGCCGTCCGCAGCCAATAGCTCCGTCGGGGAAGCAGCAGCCACGGCACCTATGAGTGATGTGGACGACCCATGTCCGACACCGGAAGGGCAGCGTACACCCAGCACCCAGCTGTCCCCACTCCACAGCCCATGCAACACATCCAATGGCAGCATCCATGAGGTGCATGCCGGAGATGCAATGGATGGGTCATTCAGTCCCGTGGTGAGCTCACCTGATGTCGGCCACATGCAGCAAGCTGCGCCGAGGAGTAACAGGGGCAGGGCCGCAGACGACACCATGAGCCTGATACGCCAGCGCCAGGAGGAGCTCAATGCCCTGGTTGCCCAGAAAGTGAGCGAGGCTGCCTCGACCAGGGAGGAGATCCGGGTGTTGTCAAGGGACATGAAAGCTGCCATGGACAGCAACATGACGCGCCTATGTGACGAGATGGCCGCTGTGAGGCAGGTCCTAACGCGCATTGCTGAGGCGATGGAGAGCATGCGTCACTTACAGGGAGCAGATGAACCAGCCACCCCCTCGTCTACTAGCTCCGACCAGACAACCATCCTGCGCAGGTCCAGCCGGTCCTTGCGGCGGTCAGACTCACAACCCCCCAATGGTGGTAGTGGAGGAGGGAAGTAGGGCCAGCCTGTCCCTGTTGACACTTGGGAACTGATGCAGCACTGATGTGCACACCATGTTCGGTGGAGTTGTGGGGGGAGGGGGGTGAGGGTGTTTGGGGGAGTTGTGGGGGGAGGGGGGTGAGGGTGTTTGGGGGAGTTGTGGGGGGAGGAGGGGAGGGTTGTTGGGGTGGAGGGTACATGCACGTTTGAATGTCATAATGCTCAATACACACGTAATGGCATGGATAATCACATGACTGGACATTGATCATTGTGTATGTGTGCTTTATTGTTGAAGGGTGCACTGTGTTTATGTCCTCCATACACCCCGTGCCCTGAGCTGAACACCAATCGCACCCTCCTAATCCATGTGCATCAGAAACAATGGTCTATCAGGTGCTGCCGCACAGCACGTCCCTCATGGGCATCGCCACCTGCATGACCTGCAGCCCCCTCTCCTCCATCCTCATCCCCGTCATCATCCTCAGACGGTGGTCGCAGTTCTATGTCAGGGGGCATTGGCACATTCCGTCTGATACACATATTGTGAAGCATGACACATGCCATGGTGATCTTGGCCACCTTCTCATGCCCGTACAGGAGTGCCCCGCCCGACCTGCTGAGGCACCGGAAGCGTTCCTTCAATAGGCCGAATGTCTGCTCGATCACCACGCGGGTACGGGTGTGTGCATGATTGTAGTCCTCTTCGTGCCTGTTCTGTGGGTTCCACACAGGGGCAAGGAGCCACCTCTTCAGGGGATAACCTGCATCACCTGCATGGGTGCAACAATGGGTATGTGTAAGTGTCTACATAATGTGGAGCGTGCACATATCACACAAACAAACATAGCATATTCAACGACATCCACAGATCCAAGCACGCATGGCAATCAGGGTTACTGCAATGTGGGAAGGTGAGGTGGTCCTTGCAAGTGGACATGCACCATGCATGCATACGGCAGGGATTGCCATGTCCCGCCTGAGTTTAAGTGATTTGTGTTTCCTGGCCCTGGCAACGTTAGTGCCACACTGCTAGTACACTGCCATTCCTTAGTTGATGTCCCCATGCTTTTTGATGGCAATTCTGTGGTGGGGTACGGGTGTGCCTCACCACAATGGCTACAGGGGATCCATTTGTATGCACTCATGTGCGCGGACCATTTCTGATGTTGTTCAGCGTACATTTCAGTTGTGATTTTGATATGCATGTTGCTGATTTGTGTGATTGGGGGGGGGAATGGTGTGTTGTGCGGTGTGCATGTTGTTTGGAATGGCCTGTTTGGCGTTATGGATTGATATGTTTGTCGTGGCACTCACTTCCAGCATGTGGTTTTGTCTCTGGTCCATTGTGGGCTGCCTCACTGTACAGTGATGCAAATATGTATGTCCATTTTTCTCATGACACCAGTTCACGCCCAGTTGGAGTATGCATCTCCCCCCCCCATTCACGCCCAGTTGGAGTATGCATCTCCCCCCCCACTCACAATCACGCCCAGTTGGAGTATGCATCTCCCCCCCACTCACAATCCACATCACACTGACATGTGGTCGGCCTGCTACTCACCAAGTAGCCACGAACGTTGTCCAGCATGTCGCTCCATGTATCGTGGTATTGTCGAGTTCCGCAGGACCATTGCATCATGGGTTGAACCGGGATATCGGGCACAGCAATGTGTGATGATCTTGTTGGAGTCACATACCATTTGGACGTTGATGGAGTGGTATAGCTTTCTGTTACGGTACACTGCCTCACAGTTCTACATGGGTACAGTCGATGGCCCCGATGCAACTTGGGATGCCTGCCAGTGAATGGAAGCCAACTTTGGTGTTGGAGATCTCCTGGGCAGTCCGTGGCATGTATATGTGTTGACTTGTGTGCTGCAGGAGGGCATCGAGCACCTGGTTCAGTGTGCGTGAGAATATTGGTTGTGATATGCCATGCATCTGACCTACCGTATGCTGGTAGGTGCCTGTGGCCAAGAAGTGGAGCACTGTTACCACCTTCAGTAGAGGGGGGATGGCAGTACGGATGTCAATGAGACTCACAATGTCATTGTATGTCATGTCTACTATGGTGGTGATGGTATCCCAGTCCAGACGGTACAGGGTGTGTATCTGCTCAGGGGTTAGGTTGACTGGACTGGCTCTGATCCTGGGAATTGGTGGCTGCCTCTGTGGTATCACTAGGTGCACTGGTGGTGCTTGCTGCGCCTGTCTTGCCCTCCTCCTCCTCCTCCTGGGTCTCCTCTGTGCTGCCTGTTGTTGTAGCTGCTGCACTGCAATCATGTCCTCTAGCCCATGTAATGCTGCTAGTATTGCATCCATCTTGGTGTGGGAATGGGTGTGGGGAGGGGTGTGGTGTGCTCTTTTGTGCTGCCAGTCTCCATTGCCTCCACCTGTGCTGATTTTGTCCACCTGTGGCAGGTGGGAACTCTGCTGTGCTCTTTTAACGTGTGGTTCGCGATGCCGGTATTAGCGCCTTGCCGGTAAGGGTTCTTTGGGTCTACTACATGCCGGTATTGGAATGTACGCATGGCTCGTGATGCCCTGATATTTGCGCTATGCCGCTATTTCCGGTCTGAGGGGGCGCGCGCTCACGGACTTGCCGCTAATAGTGCCACCGTACTTAGCGGTGCCGCTAATAGCGGTATGTCCGGGTCGTGATTCGGGAGGGGATTTACCGATACCGGTAATCCCTTACCGGTAACGGTATGTCCCTACCGCCTACCGTGTAATGAAGCCCAATATCTTTGAAAGTCTAGCCATACTGGGATTAAGGAATGACTTATCACCGCCCATTACCACTGTCAATAATAAAGGGTAATTCCTATTCATTTTCTACAAGAGAAATAATATGTGTAATATGCCAACACATTATTTTGATCGTAACATGAAATGAAAAATGATACAAATGTTAAAATGTATGATAATCTTTGATTTTAAAATCTGTATAATATTGATGTTTTTCACAACCTCGATTTTTTTCCTTTAGTTACTTTTTTCTCATGATGAACCATTCAAAATAATGAATGGGCAAACATGTGTTAAGAGAATAGAGAGAATAATTGATTTGGAATAATCTTATGGATCTTTACAAAAAATGTTTAGAAAAATCTTTTTGGGATTTTTCAAACTGAATTGCTTGTATGATTGTATGATATTGGTGTGAAGTAACACCAGCATAAGAGACTTATAAATCTGGTTACCTTACAAACTTGGAAGCAATACATTTTAATGTTATAGGTGTGAAGTAACACCAAAAAACCAAGAATAAAACCTTGAATAGAGAACAAGCTCAATAACAACACAATTCAATGTCAGCCTGTTATTTTGACACTCGACTCACCTGAAAACACCATGCCCTTTGAAGGTTGGCACATTTGAGATACATTCCCACTCGAACTTACTTTCATTAATTGACAGTGTGGAAGCCATACTTTTTGGGAAATACTTGACAACCATACAAATAGGAACTAACTGAGGAGTCACCAAGGACTAGCTTTGTTTGGCTGCCCTTTTTGTAAAACATTCACTAGGTGTGATGAAGTAAATGATCTGATTTTGTCTATTTTTTCAATGAAAAAGTTGTTGATTCCATCAAATTCTTCTTGAGATGCCTGCACTTTGGGCTTGGGTGAGGGCTTGGTACAATGTTTGACTACTTTGAAGAAAGCTTTGTTCCTGTTAGTGGCTGCCACAATGAAAGCCGTGTAATAAGCAACCTTGGGCTCGTCGATCAGAATCCTACGGGTAGCACGGAAATATTTGAGGTTGGTGAGATCTTTGAGGTTACATTTTTTGCACCACCATTTCTCTAGACCTAATGTAGAGGAGCAGCAGAATGCCTCTACAGGAAGTCCTTCCCCTATTTTGCCTATATGTTGGAAACCGGAAATTGCGACGTGCACAACCCCTGTAATGGTACCTATACCACAAAGAGTCTTTGAGATGAGGTATCCAATAAGAATGCCCTACATGAAGTACCCCTGACAGACTGATGGTCTTCTGAGGGAAGCGCCTGAAGAAGTGTGAAGATGTGAAACGAAGAAGCTGATGATGTCACGAGAAATGAGTGTGATGCACTGAGAAGGATGACCAGAGAAGAGACTGCAAAGATGATATAGAATCTGATGGCAAAGGAAAGCATCGAGAAGACCTTTATGTGCAGAATGAAGATTGCACATGTGAAGAACACTGCAGAAACACAAGTCGTTTTATAACTACACAGACGCTGCAACGCAAGTAGACTAAGTATTCATAAGGCTGGCTATACATATTATGTAGATTGCAGGCGGTGACGCCAACCTATATGTATATAGAATTCTGGACATTCAATGATATTTTAGTAAGCAAGTCTCCATAAAGGAAAACAGATTGAAGGCTATTCGTGTGTCGCAGCAAAGAATATGCTCGAAGTCAAAGCAAGACCAAAGAGGCTGTCTGGCTTGATGTCAAACATTGGAAGCATCCAGGAATTGTTTATCAGCTGTGAAGAATAGCAAACGTGAGAAGCTGAGGCATCCCTTGATAAGTTGCAAAGAGAGAACACCACGGGTGCCAAGTTTCTTATTAAAGACAATTTAAGGCCATAATACGGCCCGATTCATGGTCTCTGATAAATGAAGAGCATGGTGCACTGGATTGAAGATTGCGATTGAGCACAATCCCTTATATTCCCAGAGTTGAGATGCTACTACAAGGCTGAGTTCAAAGACAATGTGAATGACAGATGATATGAGTGATGAGAGATGATGGGCTAATTGGGTGGGAAGAATTGAATGTTCTAGAAGGGTACAAGCATGCCAACCAATTGTAGTAGTCTGTATAACGAAGAGCCTTATAGTTTGAGAGCCAATGATGTGTCATGTTTCTAATTACTGTCAAAGATGACTTGCACTAGAGGCTAGCTTAAGTGCACATCTGACTGTAGAGACCCAATCACGATCCTATCCCATATAGAAAGTATACTTAGATAGTACCCTTAACCCAACCACAATCTTCCGTAGGTTTTTCTTAGTTTGCCACGTAGTATGACGTCACACATGATGAATTTTTAGTATATAAGTGTTGTTTTTTATGAAATGCTTAGAGATTATGCTTTGCGGCATCTGTTGATGTCCTTTGTGCTCCCTGTTTTAGACAATTAAAATAAAACAGGGTTATTTGCCAACTTCCTAAGTCGGTCTTATTATTTAGTTTGAGAAGTTAGTAGCTTACAAGCTAGGGAAGGATTTGGCCAGGATCAGACAGTGTATCAAGCACAAGCGCCACAAGTGCAGCAACCACAGCAACCACAGCAATCACAGCAAACACCATTGAATCTACCACAAGTGCTGTCACAGCACGTCCCTATGCAGATAAAGCAGAACGCAAACACAGGAAAGTTACTGACACCCATAATAGGGGGTGTCACAGTGGTCTGAGGGTATCCTTTCACAGGTACAGGGGTATGTATGTATACACAATAGGACAGCTCACAGGGTGACTTGATATGTTCAGTACCATCCGTGACACCAAACCCCCAAGAGGAACCAAGGTTTGATGTGACGATAGGAGGCAAATCTTTTTCATTTTTAGTAGAGAATGGGGCAACTCGTTCATGTATATGAGAGGGAAAATACCCGATATCGGGAAATGCCATGAATGCTCAAGGATTCTCTGGAGCTACAAGCTGCGTTCCTTTTACTGATGAATTACCAGTCTCTATGGGGGAATTTGACATGTCTATTCCATTGTTTTTTTCATGACAGACACCAGTTAATATTTTGGGAAGAGACTTAATGACAAAACTTAATATGACAATTTATTTTACTGATGAAGGTATAGTGTATGCCACACCTGGGATACACTTTATGAATGTGGGTGAATTTATATTGGCATTTACAGGGCAAATGGCTGTACCAGGTGTGCCCATGGAGCCAAAGGTTTTCCTGCACGGGGTGAGCATTCTGTTAACATGGATACCTGGCTCAGTGGTAAAGACCATGAGGATACCTGATGAATTTCTGTTTCGACCACAGGTACATATGGATGAAGAGGACTATCTCCTTAGAATTAGATGAAGCCCTAGTGGGAGGGGAAATGGCAATGCTCCAAAGGAACAGATGACGAGGGTAGGCCATAGAGAACAGTGATTGCCATTGGGGAAGGGTGCAGATTTACTGAAATCACTGACAATGATATGTTCAGAGATGATCCATCAGATGATGAAGTGGTGTTCTTTATGAGCATTATGTATTGGATCAGAATAGAGAGAAGGGAGATCCCACAGCGTATGCAACAGCATCCATACATTTTTGAAGAAGACTTGAACCAAGTGTTTTATTTACTACAGGCCCTTGTGATGTAGGCTTATTAAAAGGAATAGGAAAGGTTAAAATAAAACTGAAACCAGGAGCAGTTTTACCTCAAATGCGGGAATACCCAATGTCTCGAGAGGCAGAAGAGGGCATTCTTTTAGACTATCTCAGCATTGATTAAGCAAGGTATTCTGGTAGCGTCATAGTCATTGTGTAATACCGCGGTGTACTCTGTGAAGAAATGAAAGGAAGGGTCATGGAGATTCATACAAGACATGAGACAGATTAACCAGATTGCAGAGGCTGAGTTTTTTTTAGTTCCGAATCTGGCAAAATACTATGTAGTATCCAAGTAGAAGGGCAATATTTCATGGTGACTGACTTGAAAAATATGTTTCTCTCAATTCCGTTGCACAAAGACTCACAAGATTTTACTTCCTTTACATTTTGCCAAATTCGACTGAAACATACTTGTTTGCCTCAAGGGTGCTGTAAGTCTCTGTCGATCTTTAATAGAGTCCTGCAGATGGAACTTGGCAATATTGTTTTGAAAAGTACTGTGATACAGTATGTAGATGACATTCTGATTAGTAGCATAACAGAAGATGAGTGCAGGCAAGACTCAAATCAATTAATGACTATCCTTGCAGACAAGGGATACAAGGAGGATAAAAAGAAGTTACATATAGGCCAGTTGATCTCACGTGAAGGAAAAAAGGTGACACCTGAAAGAGCTGAAGCAATCATGAAAACTGCAAAAATGCTAACAGTAAGCAGATGCAATGATTCATGGGATTATGTAATTATTTTAGAGCGTGGGTATTTGACTATAGCTCATACAAAAGACCCTCTTGCAGGCTTTAAAGAAAGAACAGGTAAATAAGGAGAAAATAGAATGGACAGAGGAAGGAGAGGAAGGATTTGAAGAGTTGAAAAAAGCAATATGTATGGCTCCAGCTTTAGGAATTCCCAATAATGTGGAAGAATTATTTTTATTTTTACACACTAATGGGACAGTTATGACAGCAGCATTGACACAGATAACCACATTAGAGTATAAACCTCTGACATATTACAGTGGGATTTTGAACCATTCATGAAAGGTCATTTTCTGTGCAAACAGTAATTGGCAGCCACCCCCCCATTCGCAATTAAGAAGTCTACGAGTATTGTAATGGGTTTACCTATGACACTTTTTGCAGAGCCTGCTTTATTTGCCATTTTGGAGAAACCTAAAGGTACATTGACATGTCAGAGGGCTTCTGTGTATGAAGTTATTATATCCAATCCAGCGATAAAAATTGTCAGTTGTAAAATAGTGAACCCTGGTACATTTGTAGCTGAGCCAGTGGCAGAGGGTGAGCCTGTGCATGATTGTGCAAACTATGAGGAGTTTTACAATGACATACCACAAGTTAAAGAAAATGCGCTGTCAGGAGGGGAGATTCTCTTTATTGAAGGTTCTTTGAAAATTGATCAGACAAGTGGGGAAAGGCACTTTGGTGCAGCTGTAGTGGGGCAAAGAGCAAACTGTGAATTTGAGGTTGTAGCAAGTGCAAGACTGCTGTCTTACTTTTCAGTGAAAGTGGCAGAATTTGTAGCACTCATTGCTGAGCTTGAAAACACAAAGGACAGGAAGTGACGATATACAGTGACTCTGCCTGTGTGACGTCAACTGTGCATGCAGGGCTAGCATGTTGGAACAGGAGGCGTTACCTCTGAGCAGACAGCACTCCCGTGCAGCATGCAACATTACTTGATAGGCTTATTAAGGCACTGCAACTGCCAGTAGCCATAGCAATAGTTAAATGCACTGCACATACTAAGCAAACTGACTTTATTTCTTGTGGAAATGAAGCCACGGGCGCAGAAGCCAAAAGGGTTGCGTGTTCACCAGATATTTCAAGTTTTGATGTTCAAGATGTTAAGGAAAATGTGGTTACATGTATGGTGGTAAATGAAGGGTTTAACCATTCATCAAGAGCTCATTTGATGAAGATTCAAGGCAGTGCACCACAGGAAGAGGAAGAATTATGGAAATGAAGGGGTGTTCTTTATCTCCCACAGAAGCATTATGGTGATAGGACAGTACCAGAAAGCCAGTGATGGCAGTTGCATTATTAAAGGTAGCGCTTGAACAGCTGCACTACCCAGCGCATGTAACTAGGGAGAGTCTTGCTGCAGCTATTGCAGAAGACTGTATAATACCAAACCTGTTAGAACACGTTGCATTTCATGTAGTAAATTGCATCGTATGTCAAAGGTTTACCGCTGGGCATACACTGCGAACAATCAGAGGACTAATTCCTTGACCGAATGGTCAGTTTCATCCTTTACATATTGATTATGTTGACATGCTGCAAGTATGGAATCTACATAGCTATCTGATAGTGGTGGTGTGTCCCTTCTCAAGGTGGATCGAAGAAGGTCCTTGTACACACCCTGATGCCACTTGCACAGCAAAGTTTTTTGTACGAGAAGTATTTCCAAGATGGGGAGTGTGTGAAGTGCTGAGATCCGAAAATGGGCCACATTTTGTTTATGAAGTTTTTGAAGAAATAGGGTTATTACTGAATATTAAACACATTTTTTCTTCTCCTTATCGCCCGCAAGAAAACAGGATATGTGAGAGACTGAACAGTCTTCTAAAGGAGAGAATTGCCAAGCTTAAATTGACACTAAAAAAGGGATGGCTATATTGACTTCCCTTGGCGTTAAATGCCCTAATGAATCAGCATGGTTCGGACCATCACCTCACACCCCACAAATTAGTGATAGGAAGACAAATGAGAATGTCTTTGACTCTTCCATCGAGGAGTAGAAGTGATGCCCAGAGTTCTGCAAAACTGTTCGGAAATTAATTAAATGAATACTTGACTTGTATGACCGCTAATATCTATGTCATTTCAGATCAACTCAAGTGCCAGGGTGGTTGGTCTCAGAACACAGATGAAGACCATTCAGCAGCCAAAGTTTCTAAATTACTATCAGCACCAGGATTGTTTGTTGGTTATACAGTACTGATTCACAATTTTACTAGAAAGTGGCACAAACCTAGATTTGTTGGACCATATATCGTTGAGGACGTTACTCCCTCCGCAGTCAAAGTTCAAGGCAGGAAAGTCTGGAGCCATCTTAATGATGTTAAAATCTACATTGGAGATGCTGACTCACCCCTAACGATCGATTCGGAGGCAAGACAAGAAGAAGAATTTCAGCACGTGCAGACTCATTCGATGACGAAGTAGAAGGACAATAAACCAATGGATTAATTGATGAGTGCAGTTTTTCACTTGGACTGTGGCTCCCTTGAACACTCCTTTTAGATATTATAGCAGGCGTGCAAATCCATTTCTTGAGCCACTTGAGTGCTTTGAAAATGAACTTTAGAAAATTGTCAATCCATTACAAAAAATGCCTGAATTAGATTTTGAATTTAATTTCAACAATTGGATAAGGGAACAGTATCCCGATTCATTCCTTCCAGAGTACTTGTTTGATTTAGTTTATGTTACTCCCCGTGAGTGATTTAGTCGTGCTTGCTATTTTTGTGTTTATTCTTAGGGCTTATCCTGCACTTGTCAGAAGAAATGTGGATATCAACATGTTTTTGCATGATCCTAAAAATGACCCTATGATAAGGAAACTGCTTATAGCAATTATAGAAGAGCTAGTACAAATACCAAACCTATTACAGTTGCCGGAGTAAGTGTTTTCCTTCCTTATAGCCGTTTACAGGCAAAATTAGGAATCTTGAAAATGGCACAACTTCAGAGACTGAGCAAGCTCAAGACATACCAGAATGCCGTAAATGGTGTGGGCTGGTATTCTGGTGTATATTATATGCATGTGCAGTATCTATCTTTGTTTTCCTGTTTCTTCTGGTTCATACTCTTTATTTTATTAATCCAAGGAACTCATAGATTCCTTTGATTCCCCCCATTCAAGTAACTTGTGCAGATTTACATATTACTAATGAACCTAGGTCTCAAGTGTTTTCTGCCCAGAGCAGAGCTTCTTTAGAATTGTTTCCATGGGCATCAACCATTCTGTTGAGAAGACACAAAAGGAGTACAGAGGAAGATGATAATGAGATTGACACTTTTTTAGAGAGCACAGCATATATGGGTAACAACATGTGGTATCAGCACATGAAAAAGATGAGTGAAAGAACCGCTAAGGAGATTTGCTATATTTGTGCTCCCATACCTTATGCAGTGGGGATCTCTAAGATCTTCATGGCTACAGAAGTACCAATACAAAAAGCTCATTGTCAAACACATCTTAAACTCTGTCAGACACGAGGACAGTTCTGGGTTGAACAGCATCCTTGATATGGGTGACTGAGAACATGACTCCAAGAGAAGACAACTATATACAGTATCTGAAGACAAGACAAAAGCCAGAAACACAAAATGTTGTGATAAAGTATGAACAGTCTGGGATAAATGGAGCAGGTATCAGAAGAGAAGAAAACAAAATGCTAGATTGTCAAGGCAAAAGAGATATGGAGATGCAAGGAAAGAGGCCAGTTACAGATTAAAGGAACAGTGTTGACTCAGGAAGGATGCGCTAAAGGCCGGATTATGTGCAGAGCAGCAGAAATAACAGGATATTATGAACCAGATATAAATACTGCAGAGAATGAATGCAAGCACCACTGGCTGAAGATTGTGAAGCTGTTGACATGGGTCAGCGATAAAGGAGGACCTTTGCAGATAGTGCCTCTGACCAGTGCAGCTCTGTGTTTCAGAAATAATGTTACAAGGAAGTTGGAGTAAATCATCACTGTGCTCGAATCCTTGACATACCAGGAATGAAGGATGGAACAGTAGTTCTAATGGATCACTATTGGGCCTGTGGGTCCAGAGCTTACATGAAGCTGTCCAAAGATTGGGGAGCGATGTGTTCCCTAGTGCTTATTCATGTTCCAGGCTTAGTGATTCCGAAAAAAAAAATTGACTTGAACATTGAAGATTTTCCAAAAGCAGATGTCCATTTGAGG
Source organism: Ambystoma mexicanum (assembly GCF_040938575.1). Classification (NCBI taxonomy): domain Eukaryota; kingdom Metazoa; phylum Chordata; class Amphibia; order Caudata; family Ambystomatidae; genus Ambystoma; species Ambystoma mexicanum. The sequence goes on from NC_090932.1 coordinate 996,555,155, forward strand.
AGGAGACAATCACTTGAGTTTCTCAACGGAAAAGGAGAGAGAATTACTTTTCAGTGAAATCGATAGAGGATTTGATGCTAGTCCTTATGAGCATAGACTGTTCAGCAAGACTGCCTTGATATTTATGACTATCTTTATGCCTGGTATCCAGACGATGGCCAAATGGCTACAGATTACCAGATGGGAACTCCTGCAGACGATGAACACTACTATAAAGGGATTCAATGCAATGAAGGAAGAATTCAGAGCCATAAGACTGATGACTCTCCAGAATAGATATGTCCTTCACATGATCACAGAGATGGATGGAGGTGCTTGCGCCAAAATTGGAAAATCATGTTGCACATTCATACCTTCTCATGATGACGAGAATGGGACCTTGACAGAGGCCATAACAATGCTGACAAACCTGCACAACAAAATGGAAGACGAAACGGAAGATATTTCAGGTGACAGCTGGTTCACATTGATCTTTTCATGGGTTCCACAATGGATGGCGAATATCTTCAAGCTCTTGGGAGCCATAGTAGTAATGATAATGTTTGGATTCTGTGTAATCAGGATAATAATTATACAGTGAAAGAAGACAGCAAAGAAAGCAGTAGGAATGAAGATCATGATTGACATTGAGTCAGGATTCAGACACAAGGAATTGAAAGATGAATTAATCAGAGACTACATAAATGCCAGTATCTTAGCACCAGAGGGAACGAAGTTCCTACATCCAAGAAGGCACAAGAAGTACGTGGGATGATGGATTTACTGATTGTTGATGAACATGTAAAATCAGCAGGATACCTGAAAAGATTAATGAACATTTTGACTCCAAAGACGCACTTTTTCAGGAAACAAGTTCGAGATATGGAAGCTGATAAAGGAGTGGTCGATGAATTGACCATAGGAGGGAATGTAGAGGAGCAAGCAAATGCCTCTACAGGAAGTCCCACCCCTATTTTGCCTATATGTTGGAAACCGGAAATTGCGATACGCGCAAATCCAGTAATGGTACTTATACCACAAAGGGTCTTTGAGATGAGGTATCCACTAAGAAAGCCCTTCATGAATTGTACACGAAAGACTGATGGTTTTCTGAGGGACGCGCCTGAAGAAGTGTGAAGACGTGAAAAGAAGCTGGTGCTGTCACAAGAAATGAGTGTGACACACTGAGAAGGATGACCAGAGAAGAAAATGCACAGACGATATAGAATCTGATGGCAAAGTAAAGAATCGAGACGACCGTTATGTGCGGAATGAAGATTGCACATGTGAAGAACACTGCAGAAAACACAAGCCGTTTTATAACTGTACAAACTCTGCAACACAAGTAGACTAAGTATTTGTAAGGCTAGCTATACGTGGTATGTTAATTGCAGGCAGTGCTGCCAACATATATGTATATAGAATTCTGGACATTAAATGATATTTTAGTAAGCGAGTCTCCATGAAGGAAGATTGATTGAAGTCTATGCGTGTGTCGCAACAATTAATAGGCTCGAAGTCAAAGCAAGACCAAAGAGGCTGTCTGGCTTGATACCAAAGACTGGAAGTAGACAAGAACTGGTTATCAGCTATGAAAAGCAGTTAACGTGAGAAGCCTAGGCATCCCTTGATAAGTTGCAAAGATAGAACACCATGAGTGCCACGTTTCTTATTAAAGAGAAGTTAAGGCCATAATACGGGCTGATTCACCATCTCTGATGACGTGAGCTGAGGATGAAAATAGATGAAGAGCGTGGTACACCGGATTAAAGATAGCGACGGCACACAGTCCCTTATATTTCCAGAGGTAAGAGGCTACTACAAGGCCGAGTTCAAAGACAATGTGAATGACAGACGGTATGAGTGATGAGAGATGATGGGCTAATTGGGTGGGAAGACACTGCCAAGTTCTCCCACCAGCACCTGGGGCCCCTGCTTACGTGCTGCAAGAGAATCAAATGCTCTAGAAGGGTACAAGTGTCCCAACCAATTCTTAACCAATTGTAGAAGGCCATAGAACGAAGAGCCTTATAGTTTGAGAGCCAATGATGTGTCATGTTTCTAATTACCATTGAAGATGACTTGCACTAGAAGCAGGGTTAAGTTGCCCTCCTGACTATAGAGACCCAATGAGACCCAATTATGATCCTATCCCATATGGAAAGTATACTTAGTCCAACCACAATCTTTCGTAGTTTTTTCTTAGTTTGCCACATAGTATGACGTCACGCATGCAGAATTTTCTGTATATAAGTGTTGTTATTTTATGAAATGCTTTGAGATTATGCTTTGTGACATCGGTTGATGTCCGTTGTATATCCTGTTTTAGACAATTGCAAAATAAAACAGTTATTTGCCAACTTCCTGAGTCAGTCTTATTATTTAGTTTGAGAAGTTATTCTCTGTCCCATCCATAGTATGATATGTTACCTTGATTAAAAGGGCCTCTAGGGTTCACTATGATTGAGCATTTGTTGGTGGCAAGCTCAGGGTGAACCAAGGTTTGGGTAGTTTGATCTTACTGTGGCTGGTGGACCTGAGTGACCACAAGTTTCATAGCAGAGTTGATTAATAATTCTAGGAGAACCAAGGTATTCCCATTGGAATGGAACTCTATGATTTTGGCTTCTAGCTCACTGACTGGGAATGATTTGAATGAGAAGTGTGAGTGAGGGGATATTTGACATTACCTCTATGGGCTCTGGTCAGACGGGTGAAAAATAGTAGGATGGCGCATGGTCAGATCAGTTAAGTGGGATGGAGTTTGTACAGGTGATACGTGGGAATAATGCACAGACTAGGTATATGGTGCTGCCTTTGTAGCCTTTGGGGGACAGCACAACTGGCTTAAGGTACATGAATATGGTTAGTGGCAAAAGTACACACCCAGTGTGGTTGTCGGTGTAAAAAGTGATGATAACATCTTAGAGAAAGACATTTTTATTGTATGCTAATTTGGCACATTAGAGTATGTTGGATTTGCCATCACAGAAATTATCATTACTGTGAGTTGGTCTGTAGATCAGATGGAAGGTGATGGATTGCTTCTGAGATATGAACTGGCAGGCAAGTGATTTCAAACAGCTTGTTCTAGGAAAGGGGATACTGGATCATGACAAATCCCTTCTGTGGATGATTTCTACTCTGCCTACTGCCCTACTTGCCCAGTTTGCATGTTGGATGTAGTAGCTGGGGGTAAGAGGATGTCAAAAAGATGGGATAGAGCTCCTAATCTTGTTTGTTTGTTTTATTCGTATCTATATAGTGCACAACAGCCCATAGGCATCGTGGCACTTGTTACAGAAACATGCATAGTTACAGAAAATATCACGTTTCATTTGTTACATAGCGTGAGCAGTTTGTATAAAATAATATTACATTTGTCATGTGAATGTAGAGAAAGGATAGGATATATGCACATAGAGTACATTCTATTTATATTACATTTATATTACAATATACATATTAGGAACAGTGGACGTGGTAACAGCGTTAGTTCTTGAGAGTGGTCTTGAGGTTTTTACGGAAAGCAGAGATGTATGCTTCAGCTCTGAGTGGGGCAGGGAGTGAGTTCCATAGTTTAGGTGCAATGTATGAGAAGCCCAGGCCTCCGGCTGCAGCTCTCCTGATGCGTCTATGTGTAACTGGTTGGTGTACTGAGTTCTGGTAGGACACGTTGAGGCGGTTCTTGATATTGCTTCAGCTAGATATGTGGGAGCTGTGATGTTGATACATCTGTGTGTGATAGTGAGGATTTTGAGAGTAATGTGGTCTTTGACATGTAGCCACCGGGCCACTTGTCTGGCTTGGGATATATGGTCTCTTCTGGGGATGCTCATAGCGGCTCGTAGGGCATTGCTTTGTGTGGTTTGTAATCTGAGTATGTTTTTGGAGGAGGTGCCAGCTAGGAGAGCATTGCAATAATGGAGTTTGACGCCTATTTTTGTTCTGGCTATTGCAAGTTAGGTGTGGATAGGTAGGGTTTAATGGCATTGATGAGTTTGGTGCTGTAGGCTGAAGTAGAAGCTATGGTGCTAACTTGTTTGACACCTAGAGTCTTGACAGATGAAGATACAGTGATGGTGGAGTTATCTGTGTTAAAGTTGGTGTATTGGGAACTAGTTTTGTTATTGTGTTTTTCTGTCCGAGTTTAAGAATTTCAGTCTTGTCCCCGTTAAAACAAAGGCCATTTATAGCCATCCAAGCTAGGATTGTAGCATAGATATCATGTAAGGCCGTGGCGTCTTGGTGATAGGAGCCCGATAGTGGTAGGAGTACTTTAGTATCATCAGCATAATTGGTATATGCTACACCCATTGAGTCAAGTAGGTCAAAGAGGGGTTTGGTGAAGAGGTTATAGTGGGTGGGGGCTGTACATGAACCTTGGGTTACTCTGCAATTTATGGTTGTAGGGTCAGCATTTGCTAGGTTAGAGAAGACCTTCATGGCTCTACCTTCAAGGAAGGACATAATCCAAGAAGCTGCTTGTTTAGAGAACTCGGCTGCCTGAGTGAGATGGGTAGTTAGTGTTTTCTGATCAACCAGATCAAAAGCTGCTGAATGATTGAGAAGAAGGAGCAGGGCAGGTTTACCTTTGTCCATGATCTGGGAGATTGGATTTTTAAGGTCTAGTAAGGACGATTCTGTTCCGTGCCCTACACAGAAACCAGGATATTATGAGCCAGTATGAAGTTGGCTTCTATGTATGATTGGATCTGGTTGTGAGCTGCCTTGTTCAAGATTTTCATAAGGAACAACACTGTCGTTATAGGCCTGTAGTTGTTGGGCTGAGCTGGGTCAAGTGGGGTATTTTTTCAAAGGGGGCGTATCCAGGCTTCTTTAAGACTGTTAGGTACGGAGCCTGTTTTGAATGAAGCATTAATGAAGGCAGTAATCAGAGTGGAGAGATCGTTAGCACATTTCTTGATAATTTTGGGGGGGGCATAGGTCTCCTTTGCAGAGTGATGGTTTGAGATGTTTGATGAATTCAAGGACCTCGGATTCGGTAGTGTCTCTAAAGACAAATTGGGCGTGATGGGGATTACTATGCTTGGCTTGTGTTAGAGCGTTAGTCTTTTGGTTAGGGAGGGGTTTGCAGTGATTCTGAATATATTTTTGTATGAGCTCTATTTTGTTGAGCATTGCGGACTGGATGCTAGCGCACCAAGCCTTGTCTTTAATTATCTCATCTGAGCTGCCGGGGGTGTGACCAATTCGTTAAAGATTGTGAATATCTCTTTAGCTAGCGAGTTAGCCTTGGAGATCCTCTCATTAAAAGAGTTTGATTTTGCTGCGATGATAGCTTTTTAATATTGGAGAGCTATCTGCTTGAAGAGTCTCTTATTTAAGTCATTTGGGTCTGCTTGCCATTTTTTTGTAACTGACGCTTTTGTGCGCGGAGCATTTGCAGTTTGTTCCGAGAACCAGGAGATACAGTGAAAGAATTTATTTTCTTTCTTACTTTGAAGTGGGGCTATTGTGTTTATAGCATTGGTAAGTGTATTGTTTAAGATGTCTGATAGCACATTAGGATTCCGAGAGAATGGTGGTGCTAGACAAGGTTTGTTGAGGTAAGGTCGGAGGTTGTCTGCGTTAAGGTTTTTAAACTTCTTGTTATGGCTGGTGGCGCGTGGGTGAGAGCTTTGGGAATTCGGTTAGTGGGGATAAGGAATTCAATCCAGGTGTGGTCTGTCCAGGGATAAGCAATGTTTGAGATAATGTTGGATGCACAGTTGTGATCCATGACCCAGTCAAGGGTACGGCCCTTGGAGTGGGTGGGAGCCTGTACTCCTTGAGAAAATCCTAGGTCTGCTAGTTCTTTTGCTAGGGTTGAGGCGGATTCATCTTTAGGGTCATTGTATCCTAAGTTTAGGTCTCCTAGTAGAAGGATTTTAGAGGATTTGTTGATATTGTTACTGAGTTGGTGGGAGAGGTGGTCTTGGAAGTCTGCTAGAAGTCCAGGAGGCCTATAAAGGGTGTGGATATTAATTGAATTGTTGGGAGAGATCGTAAGCTTAACTGAAAGGATGTCAGCATTTCCACTCCATGCACTAGGGTCTGATAGCCTAATGGAGAGTGTATCTTTGTAGATAAGGGCAACTCCCCCACCAATTCAGTCAGGTCTATCTTGTCTAAGGATGGGGTAGCCTGGGGGTAGGGCTAATGAGATAGCTGGGCAGGAGGCATCATTGAGCCAGGTTTCGGAGATCTTCATCTGTCCATTGCTCAGGATTTTGAAGATGAGGATGCCTAAGGAGGAATGGTGAAAGAGACGGTGCGTGGAATAGACTTGTGGCTGGGCCAGGTCACGTGACAAACAGCCTCCTCAATGCTGCCTGCATTTTTTTTCTTCTTAGTTATTATCCTTTGTGATCAGTATTGTTTTGGTCTCCACAATGGTATTTTTCTTGAATTTATACAATTACCTTTAGTCATCTTGATTATTAATATTTTGGATCAATATACATTTGTTTGACACTGTTACTGTCCATGATTTGCTACAATTTGATTTGTTCATCATGATTAATATTATGGCTTCCTAATATTTCTGACGAATATTCTTTTTTTTACAGTATTTTTCATGAAGATTTGTTGTTTAAATGAATGGGTACATTTGTGAAATGGAGAAGGAATAGTATTTGTATTTGTATGTTTGGATTTGTATTGTACATACCTGCTGGCAGGACCACACAGAAAACCTGTACCTGGGTGCAGATGATACTATAATGGACTAAAAGAAAAGGATTAATTAAAAAAGAAAAGTTTACATTTTTTTCGAAACTTTATAAGAAAATCGGGAGGATGGAAGAGGACAACTGCAAAAGTTTAAGCAATCATTGCAACATCAATAGTGAGAAAGATGTTTACAATCCTGAGATCGTGCCATTTTTTGAAAAAGGTAAAGTATTGGGTACACTTTCATAAAATGTATAAATGAGTCATTTGTCTATTCTGGATTTCACATAAACCTTTCTCCAGCAAGGGTAGGGAGTGTGTTTGTGTGTGTCAGTCCCTTGCCAAAAACATAGTATATACCTGAGTTGGGTTTAATGGCTGGTAATTCACAAAATTATTTTATTTTGGAAGTCTTGTACTTTGCTATTTGGGTAGCTCCTACCTTGCATTCAAACCCCTTCTGAAAATATAGCCTTCCCTCAGCCCACATTAGCACACACGAAGATGGAGGTATATCTCTGAGCTATGCCTGTTTTATTTTTATAATTGGGATCAATGTTGGTTTGTAGAAGTGTAGGGGCTAAGTAGTCAGTTTAGCCAGTACTCATCTTTATACTTCTGCAGAGCAGAAGAAATGTATCATAATGTCGGCAGTGGTTGCGATTGGAGACAGACTGTGCCTACAACTTAGACTTCCAAAATACAACTTTTCACAGTTAATTCTAGAAAAAGTTAAAGGATTTTTTACCATGAAGTTGGAAAAGTCTGTCGCAGCAAGCTTGAAAGCAGGTGAACTGCATGAGCTATGTCAAGAGAGGGGTCTCCCTAATGGCAGTAAGTTTAAGAAAGCTACATTTCTAAAGAGCCTGCAGGCTTTCTGAGGAAGTGAACGTGGTTGAGGAGTCCCAAGAGGCCAGTACCGATCTGGTCCTCCCAGCTCAGGTACCCCTTTCTCTGGGGGAGTGTAGAAATGGTATAGACCAGCAATGAAGAAAGCGATTCTCACCACAGACCCAGGAGGGTGGAAAGTATAGACTTTCACAGGTCCCACCATTCTTTCTGGTCTCAGGTTTCTATACCATGGTTCATCCAGGTTTATCCCTCTAGGGCAGAACTGGCTGAGAAGGAATTACTCTTAAAGGATTAGAAGGTGGCCTTAGAATATCCGAAACAGAAGAATGATAGAGAGAAACAGTGAGATTGTTGAATGTGTGAGACAGGCATCATATCAAGAGAGACACAGACTCAAAGATATGCGTTCAAAACCTTTATTTCTTAAAGTAATTGGTTTGGTGTACTGCCTAACTGGCACTAACACTATAGCACTAAAGGAATGATTCCCTTAACTGATGTTTTTAAGTAACGTTGAAGTCTAAAAGTCCAAAATAAAAATCTGCCTGTGTCTAAACATATGCTTGCCATCACTCTTTGACACAAATCTGTGAGGAAGTCATTCAAAAGCAAACAGTGGTGGTTATAAAAAAATTGGAAACCAGGGTTGGTTTCAGGTGGTCTTCTCACCAGATGTAGGTTGGCCATCTTCAAAAGGATGAGTTCAATCAAAAGATCAAAAGGGACTGTGCATAGGACCTTTTCCATAGTTCAAACAATGTTAATGTGTTTAATGCCTTGGGGATCTTTTCCCCAAGCTTCAGTCTTTTCAGTACACAAAATAATCAAGGTTCTACTTTTATTAGGCCTCTTAGGCTTCCCTTCCCCAAGCTTAGCCCTCTTCCAAGTTCAAACACAAACACACTTCTTGGGCCTCTCAGGGTTCCTTTGTCCAAGTTCAGGCCTCTCAATTTCAAAAACAAATACACTTCATGTCCCTCTCAGGGTTCCCTTCCCCAAGCTCAGACCTCTTTCAAGTTCAAACCCAAGTTCAGCTTTTAGGCCTCTCAGGGTTCCCTTCCCCAAGCGTTTGCCCCTCTTGAGCTAAAAAGAAAAACACAAGTTCAGTTTGTCAGGATGTTCCTTTTTCTCCATATAACGTTCTTTCAAAGGGTTAGCATCAGAGACTTTCGACAACACCAGGTTATTTGCACCTCCTAAGCGTGACCACTGCAAGCTTTAACCCCTCCCCTTTATTTCCTTTATTTCCTGCTCTTAACTTTTTTCCTTCGGGGGCTTTCTGCACCCTTCTTGTTCCGCTCAATTTTCTTGACCGTCTCTCCTGTGCCCACTGGCACCTTTATTATAATTTCATGCACACTTGCACTCTCCTCTTCATGCCAACTGGCACCTTTCTTTCCTTCTCCTTCACACTTGCGCTTTCTTTAGTTTCCTGAGCCCACTGGCACCTTCCTCCTTGCTTTCCCATGCACACTAGCACTTTATTTACCGTTCTGTGCATACTTGCACCTTTCTTTCCTTCTCCTGCACACTTGCACTTTCTTTACTGTTCCGTGCCCTCTGGAACTTTTTCCACTATGCCGGGTTGCTTGCACCCTTCTCTCTCATTTCGGGTCTCTTGTGCCCTCTTTAATATAGTCCTTTACCTTCGTGTCCCTTGCACCCTCTGCTTTCTGACTTTCTCTTACTTTCTCTCGATCTAGTCACTCTCCATTCAAACTTCACTAGGTTTATTTTTTTTTCCTCTAACCACTGCCGCTTTATGCATTTCTTTTCATCCCGCTTCGCTTCAGTCAGTCACATGCTCCCGAGTCTCTCTCTAATCTTCATGAGACTCCTCATTCGGGCAGCAGCGCGGTGACAAGTGGTCCCTAAAGGATTTGCTGGCGTGAGCTCATAATCTCAGCGCCTGTCCTTCAGGCACCCCTGGGGCTGGCACAGGTCCCAGGGGAACCAGCAATGTTCCAACTGCCAACAGCAGCCTGCAAGATACTTTCCTCTGATACCAAAAGAAAGGCTGCAGACCTCAGAATGTTTTGAAAATCCCCACAAAAATACGTGAAGATCTTTAGAGAGCTCACCAAAAACGGAATTCAAACCTTTGAAGCATTTCCACATCAGACCTTGAAGTATCTGAATGGATGGGTCACAGATAACAAAGTTTATACTTTTGAGGGCATGTGCACTCTGTTTGCATGTAAGATATCCTTAACATCGTGACATTGAGTTACGCCAAAATCTACAGAACAAGAGTATCACAGACCCTTGGGTGCTTGCAGATGCAGAAGACAGGTAGGTGAAAGTTCAAGCCCTGGAAAAGGCTCAGGTGCCTACATCTAAGTCAGTTGACAAGGGTAGTGATGAAAGCAAGCCAAAAGAGGGTAAAGAAACATTTCAGCACACTCCTGGTAAGAAAGTTCCTCAAATAGGTGAGGGTAAATTTCAGCCACATCTATCATCTGCTCCCACAGAAATGAGAAGTGAGGGCCACACTACCACTGTGGAACCCACATGTTCAACCCCACAGGGCTGCCTTATTTTTGGAGATGGGCTCCATAGAAAGGGAGATCATGGGCCTCATTACGACCCTGGCAGTAGGGGATTAACGGGGCTGGTAAAACAAGGCGTCCTTAGCGGGTCAGTTGAAGGAAGTGTTTAATGTTTGATGCATTGAGTTTGAGAAAGGGGGTGGCCCTCCAATTAGTGATGATGGAGGAGAATTTGAAGTATATTTGTGTCATTTGCATATTGGCTTTAGCGAATGTTGAGGTTGGTATGAGTCTTTCTGAGGGATTCAAAATATAGGCTGAAAAGGAGTGGCAATCTGGACAATCCTTGCAGTACCACATATGTGACAGAGCATTTGGAACTAAGCATATGCACAGTCATACTTACCACATGACCTGGCTAAAATTCTATGCAGTCAAACAAATAATTAGCTCCAGATGGTCTTTCAGTTCCAATAGAGTTATTGATGTCAGAGCCACTTAATTCTCGCATCCACATCCTTAGTCTCTTTGAATCATTTATATGCAATGTTAAAGACGTTTACATGTTAGGGTTTCTAAAACGAGTACACATGAAAATAGCACATTGTCTGTGCTCCTTTTCATGTGCTCTGCGTTTTTTTAGAATCTGCCCCATTGAGTGACGGAGAGAGATGCAGTGTGAAGAGAGGGAAAGAGAGATAGAGAAAGCAGAGAGAAAGAGACAGAGCTCTAGACTGGCATATGTCAGCTATACATATTTATCTGTCAATATAGACACACAAATGAGCATTGTGTCCACTACATGAAAGACATGCCCATTATCCTAAACTATGGGGTTATTCTCTTAGCCTTGTCTTCTGCCATTTTACACATAAGGGTACAGAGATTATCGTAGATTCTTGAAGAATAGCCTCATTGTGTTTGCTTAGCATTCAGTAGGAATCATGTTTCTAGGTTATCAGAGCCCAGATCTCGGTTTCAGATGAACATTGACATTGCGGTAACCTGAGTTATGGCTGCCAAACATTTAGGGAGATCTCAATAACTGTTTACACAGGGCACACAAAGCTGCACTCAGATGCCAGTGTTCCACTGGCAAATAGAGGTTTGAAAAAGAGTAAGACCTCTGCCACATATGGTGCTTGGGGAGAGCACTCACTTCAGAGTGAGAGACTCTAAGAACATGTTAGATTACGGCCAGCACCATATTATCCCCAGGTTGAGGGCTAGGCAAGATGGACCTATGAAAATTACACACAGTGGAAATCATATTTTACATTGGGTACTGTCGTTTGTATTGCCCTTAGTCCCTACGCCCACCTTGGTGCACACATCCCAACAGAGGATCAGACAGGTATAACCTCTGTCCATCTCTATGTCTCGGTTTGCTCTTCAGTCCAGTGTACATCATGCTCCAGAGTTGCTGGAAGTGCTAAATGACCCATTCTAGCCCTAGCACAGAGAGCGCCAGTATCCCCCATTTACTTCACCTGGAAAACTTCCCCTACACTTACTGAGTCGACCTTCACTTCGCCAGACATTAACTTTGTCCTACATTTACTTCTACATGCCTTTACTTCATCTGCATCTTCACATTGTGGCAATGCATGTGGTTAAGTTTAAATTAGGACTGGTGGTCAAAAGGTGGCAGTGGGCTAGAATATGGGGCAAAAGGAAGGGGGATACAGAGGGTCTCCCACTGTCACGACAAAGTCAATGCTAGGGGACGTGAAAGAGTGGAGAAGTAAAGGTATGGAGCAGTAAATGTGTCTCAGTAAATGCATGACATAGTGAATGCAGAGGAAGTAAAGACATACATCCAGAGGGTCCAGACATCCCATAAGGTGAAGGCCCAACCGTGGGCCTCCTAACTCGTCCGCAAAACATGCAGTAACACTTCATTTTACACAAACACGCCTCATCTGTTCTGGCTCGTGTATCCTTTCTGCACCTTTCCGCTGGTCAGGGCCACCTTACTGTTGCTGGGGAAAATGGACCGTGTCCTGAAACTGAAATCAGATGGCCACATGAAAAATGTGCTGCATCTCTCACTTGCATGTTTAAAGTATCCCTCAATCCTGTTCCAGGGTCTGGCATGTGGGCTATTATCCTCATTTACTGTATTCCATCATACATTCCAGGAACTCCCCACCAAAGGATGTTTAAGCAAGCAATGCTATAAAATTACTTTTATTTCGTCATTCTTTTTCATCCATGGAAATCCTAGGCTTGCAAACCCATGACCTTATATAGCCTATTCCCTAGGTTGCAGTCGGCAGTCCTAACTGTGTGTTTTTCGGACCGGCTCTGTGGAAAGCATCAAAGCTCCTACTCTTGGGACTATTTTGGAGGCGGGCTGCAGCGAAGTAAGTGGCAGCGAAATGTGGCGTTGTGTCAGTTGCAGTCGGCAGTCCACCATATGAGGGAAGTTGTAGCAGCTACTGCTTTCTACACTAATTGTTGACAATATCAATAGCAATATTAACTGCTGTAATCTAGCCAGAACATCCTGCATTTCTTGCAGGCAAAGAAGAGTGCATTTCAGGCTTGTATGAACTGTCATTAACATTTAAACTGACTGTAATCCCTGCAATAACCGCCTAGACGGCCTCCTGATCTGGGGGTCGGTGCCGGATCTGCTCGCATGGACGTCCTTTCACCAGGGGTAGCGGAAGTGAAATCACATGACCATTGACCTCTAACTGACATCACAGGACGTTATGTCATTTGACCCCACCCCAAAGTGACATCACGGAAGCGATGGAACACAACCTTTTACCCCTTGACAAAACAAGAAGTAGCATCACATAGCATTGTTCCTAAGTACACCATGAACAAAATGCATACAATATCACTGTAACGTGAGAAACATTTCCTACTAGAATGGATCACCATATGTATCGGCAGAAAAAACATGCTATAACTGCAACTTGTGAAAAGCAAAATGCGTAGTGTGAAAGGGATGCTTATTCTACTCTACATGTTTTTTGGAGTATTTTGTCTGCATTGTGAATTTGAGGTGTTTAAGAACAGACTAAACCAGTGACTCACCCCCTGAAGTGTACCTGAAATAAACCTTTATTCAGTCTAGCAATTATTGTATTGAATTCCAGAACGACACATTATTTTTTATTCCTATTCTTTCTTTTTTAGGGTCACTGCTCAAAGTGTTACACTTGTGGAACCCCCTGTTTTTGCTGAGAAGCCTGAACATGAAAGCCAGCTGCCACTCTAGAAACAGAGAGCCACATGGCATTGGCCACAGCCCAGGAGCTTCAATTTGTAAAACAAAAAGTAAAAAAAATATATATTTTAGGGGTAGCAAGGGAGACCACAAGGGTAGCAAGGGAGACCTCAGGAGTTGTAAATGCGACCCCTGGCGACCCCTAAATGACATCCCTAGCTGCTCCACAAGTTTTATTTGTCTGTGTAGCGGAGATTGTGGGCACTAGCCTTTGATCTGCTTCGAGGAGTCCTATTGTGTGAAGGTAGCATTTTAAATGACACAAACGGGCTTGAGAAGTCAGTCTGGCCAGTAGGGCCAGGTGGATATGTATGTGGACAATGAGACGTCCCAGTTAGCTAACAAGGATTCGGGCACTCAAGAGACGACAAACAATAATTCTTCACAAGAAGGTTAGCTTTTGTCCTCTATAAGACTGAATCTCGGGGGTGTTTGACAAGAAGTCCAGGAGACTACTGGAGGTGGGCATCAGTTGTGAAACTTCCATATTATCTCCTTGTTGGCATTGGGGAACACTGCCTCAGGGGCGAAGTTGAGGAGTGGTCAGGGTTTGTCTAATCAAGCCAATTCAACACTAACCTCCCGTGTGTCTCCTACCATGTTGGTGCAATCACCTCGTGCTGATTACATGATTACAGATTTGTTTTGAAAATCAACGGGGTGACCACTGCTTCTCAAGCTGCTGCCACAATTTGAACTGTGCCGAACATCTATGACTCTATAAACATGAACAAAGGGGTTGGGTTTACCCAGAAAAACAATGGGGGTGCAGCAGGTCTGGCGGCTGTCAACGATTTAAGTATGATTGAATACTCAGACTCTGTTTTAATGGATGCAGTGGGTAATGGGAGCATTTGTAATCACCTGTGACTTACAAAGCAGCATCTAAGAAGAAACCAATACCTCCCAATTCCAAAGGCTTGAACATGAATAGCATCATTCAGCAGACCTGTGATGCTTCTTTCATAGGTTCCACCATGGAGCTGAAACGTCTGAAACAAGAGGTTTACCTATAAACTCGCCCTTGGCTCCCTTATCATTGCCACTTAATGAGTCAGAAACATCTGTGGGCCATCACACATTAAGGGAAGTCGACGAGAGAATCTGCTTAACACCTACTATGGTTTCCGCCCTTAATGTGGTGCTCAGTTCTTTTGAGACTCTCTATGACAACATTTGGGAAGAAGTTAAAGCACATACTTTGATCCTGGCTGATATTAATGTGGCAGTTGAAGACCTGGGAGCTCAGGTTGCCCGGTTGTAAAGGCCCAATGCTAAAGCGGGGTGGGGAATTTGGGAGATTTCACTGAAGCTTCAATTGAGTGATAGTTCAACTTGGATTGTAGGGTTGAAATCATTGAAATGGTGTCGGCTTCGCAAAAGGACATACACTTCCCTTTGTTAACTCAGACCCAGAATGTCAACTTACTTAATTTGAAGATCATGGAAGGGAAGTGCTGGATCATGGGGCCCTTTTAGGCCCTGGTGTGGACGGCACAACAAATGTGACAAAACCTACCAAAATCTAAAAAATAAAACATTTTTAAAAAATGATGCAGAAAAAACAGAACACTTCATCAAGATCTTTCATGCGTTGAATCAATGGGTAGGGGGAGATGTGTCAAGAAGTCCCTGCTTAGGCAACCGCTCCGCTGTTGGAGGCAATAGAAGAGGTTGATGTTGGAATTTTGCAGCCCATGGGTGCCCCTATTCAGAGCGGGTTAAACATTGGTGAGGTCAGGTTGATCGATATTGAAAGGGCAGAATTGGTTGAATGTTTGGGGGTGGTAGAGGTGTTTCTGAGACCTTCAATAGAAATTGGAGTAAAAACAGAAAATTGTATTTCTGAACTAAGTAAACAGATCAAAGGTGTACCAACATGCTGCGAAGCACCGTGCGATAGTTGTAAGGTTACTCTAGGGTCGCAGCTGGCCTCTCCAGGGTCAGCTTTCCCCCATAGTGTGAGGGTCCAGATAATTGACGTTTGTGTTCAGTCAGATCTGGGAATATACTCTGACCTGTCGGGTATACTCACATCTAGGGTAACTTTGAGTAAGGCCTCTTTAATGTGTGGTGTAAATTCAGAGCCCCCAGTTGAAGATCCAAGACACGTGGTGCATGCCTAACCAAAGAGTCCGGAGTTGACTGGTAGTACTATAAGTGGTCTTGCTCTTAATTCACTACTGCAAATAAGGAATGCTGATAATCTTGAGGGAGATTTCTGTGTTAAAAATGTGTATCACAATGAACGCCCAAGGTATGCAACAGTAGGGGACAACAGAGACTGTGAAATCGGCTTTACAACTCTGTGTGGTGGTGAACACAGGATTGTTCTGACAGCTCTCCTTCCTATGATTGGAAGTGGTGTGGAAAGGCTTTAAAAAATAGTTTATGTTCCTAAATCCATTAGAGAACCAGTGTGGCAATGAGTTTTTTCCCTAAGTGTAAGAATGTACCACAGGATTCAGGTGATCTATGTGAATGGGAAAGGTCTGTTGAATCGGGTCATCTAAGTAATAGGCAGGGGATTGGCAGCAACTGAACATATAGTATTTTAGGAAGTGCTAGGAACACAGACATTCAGCAGGGTTTCTACACATGTAATTCACAAGGCGGCTCACTCCGTCACTGAGAGCGGTGTTGAAAAGATTGTGCCTTCCAGATTGGGGGTGCTTAAAAACGTCTGTTAAGGAGTGTTTAGGGGCAAAAGTCAGCCATTTGTGTGATTCAAGGTCATGTTTTGACTATTTTTTTCAGAAATCAATACACTAAGCTTATTGTCTTCATTTGACATTGATAGATTGGAGTTTTTAAATTGTTGGACCGTTGGTAGCTGTACTTACCATTTTGGATCAAGGATGGTGATCGACCTGGTGGTCTAAAATTAAACTCTTTGAGTTTTGACATAACAAACTTTGAGGACAAGGAGGTAACCAATTGGTGAGGTGAATTGGAATGATTTTAGAATTACAGTGGACTCTCAGGTTCGTGGTCCCAGGAATGTTAAGAATTGTTCTGAATGCAAAAATCACAACTGTATTGACTGGACTACCATCACCTATGCCTCGTAGGGAAAGCAAACTGGATGATGAATGTGTGGTTCAACTATCAATAAAGGAAAATGTTGGGGAGAAAAAGAGATTGTGCATTGCCGACAGGCTTGGCGGACGTTTTAAACTCATCTCATGGAATTCAAGGGGAACTCCCACTTGTAATCAAACGTGCAATTGGTATCGTATTTAAAGAACGTCGACTACATTATGTTACAGGTGACTTGGTTAACAAATACTCCTGTCCTTGAAGTTTATGAGTTTTTTTTATTTTCAAGCCGCCAAACCAAGTCGGGTTGGGTGCCCCTCGGGGCATGATAATTGCAATTAAATCCTCCTTGGCCTTTACTGCGGTGCAAATTCTAACTTTACCCTTTGGCGCCATGTCCGTTCTGCATCTGATAAAGATCTAGATTGTAACCTACTGCTGATAAATATATACTGGCACCCTTGGGTGACCAATTTGGACGTGTTGCTTCTCCAAATCTCGTTTTGCATCCAGAAATGGTAGGCTGAGGGATTACCAGGGAATATAATATTGGTTGGAGATCTGAACACTAACACATAGATCTAAAGTGGGCAGGAGCCATGGGATCTTACAACAAATTCAAAAACTATAGATGTTAAGGCCTGTGCAGGTAGGAAATTGAATTTTTTGTTGGGAGCACTGGGATTGACAGCTTTAATTGATACATATTCAGGTGAAGCCTCAGGAACAACTGCCTGGCATAGGGGGGCAAGTAAGTCCACCCGTGATTATATTTTTACTGACCAAGATATGTTGGGAAAATTTGAGAATTTTCAAATTGTAGATAAGGGGTTGAGTGATCATTCCATGTAAATGGCAGATTTTGATGTAAAAAAACGTACCAGCACATCAGGTGGCCCTTGTAACCTGATAACCAACGTAAAGGAAATACAATAGGGTGGTCCTCAAAGAATATCAAATGCTTAAACGAGTACTCAGCTAAGTTTTTGAATCACACCGACTTGTTTTAGAAAATTTAAATCTTCAGCACACATGAGTTTGATGGGATTTTGAGCACGGTCCAAGGTGAAGTGCTACCTAAAAGGTCAGAATACACACAAAAAAACACACTAAGTTCTAAGCATGTATTTGATGAGGAACTAGCTGTGAAAAGAAACTCAGATCAAGTGGCACAGCAAGTAGAGCGCTCGCTTTGACATCAGTGCAGAGCCTGAAAACGCAGGTTCGAATCCCGGCAGTGCCAAACTCAGCATTACATCCTTCCGAGGTCGATAAATGAGCACCACACACCGTGGGTAATAATAAGCAGCGCTCAGATACCTAAGGGTTTGTAGCGCTATATAAATGCCAAATTATTATTATTATTAGATGAGAAGGGAGTTATGCATTTTCAAAGGAATGAATGGGGATTCTGGGACCGTTGTACTAAACATTTTAAAAATAAAACAGAGCTATAGAAATGGCTACAAAAGTCATCAAGCGAGTCTCTTACAGAATGATGCTAAAGCCATGCTGGCCATCTTAATTAAGTAGGACTCAGGGGTATTTTGGCAGTTGGTAAACTCACTTGAATCTCTGCTGTCTCTAAATGAGCTAATTGCAGTGTCTGAACCACAGTGGGCAACTTTCTTTGGTAATCTGTATGTGGTAACATGATAGGGGCTGTGTTGGGATCACCCAGTTTGGAGAAAGCCAGTCTAAATCTAAATCAGGAGTGAAGATTGCCAATATAGTTGGGCGTGATTATGTCTTTAATAATGTCTTGCGGCAATTTGATAGCTCCAGGCCCTAACGGCATGACAAATTGTATTTTTAAAGCTGATCTATGTGCATGGGGGAAGATTTTATGTTTTCTGGGCATCGTGAGAGGGGGTGTGTTTCCTCCCTCATGGGAATTGGCAATTATAGTTCCTATTTATAAACGTGGCCCCAGAAATGGCTGTAAGTTATTTTCCTCATTATATGTTTTTCATCTTGAACAATGGGTGGTGTCTACACAGCAGCTATATTAACTTCAAACTGTGTTTAGAAAAGGACAGTCAACATCTCTGAATGGTATTTTCTGTGTATTTCAAGATCAAGCCTTGGAAAAACCTAAGGGGACTATTTTTGTGGCCTCTATAGACCTATTTAATGCATTCGCTAGTGTGGAACGAAATAGCTTGTGAGCCACAATTCTAGATTGGGGGTACCTACTGGGCTCCTAAAACTACTGATTGGACTACACACAAATTCTGCCATCAAAGTTAGACTGAATAAAGAGTCAGATGTCTCATGCAGAATGCAGGTACAAATCGGTGTGAGCAGGGCTGCATATTGGCCTCCTGCCTCTTCAATTTATACGTTTCAGATATTGGTGACCACCAAAATAGTTTTACTTTCGTTGCACCAAAAGTAGGGGGTTACAAAATTCTGCGGATCTCATATGCAGATTATTTCCTCCTATTTGATAGTATTCGGATTGGACTTCAAAGGCATTTAGATGGGTTTGCAGAATATGCATCCTTCATTGGGTTAAAGATCAACCCTGCATAAACTAAAATTCTGCAGGTCACTAGAGGGAGGAAACATAGAAAAGTGGTGTGGTCATTGGGAGACATTAGGCTTGGGTGTTCTGACAATATGGTGTACTTGGCATTTCATATATTTGCTCAGCCTTCACGTTGTAAATTATGGGAAGGATTAAAACTGAAATCCGTAGCTCTGTCAATACAACTTGTGAGCTGGATAGCAGGTATAGCAGGTTTTCAAGAAAACCTGCTACACAATTTCATGAGGGTAAGATCATCCCTAAACTTGTATATGATGCAGAATGCTTAAGTGAGTCAATTATTGGAGACCTCTGCACCATTGAGGCAGTGGTCTGGAGGCGATCCCTTAACGTTCCAAACAATGGCAGTGATCTGCTATCAAGCTGGGTTTAATCTCACTTAGAGCTTGTGTCTACTGGAAAAAAAGTCTTTGTATATTAAATTGAAAAACCCAGGGTCTGATACATTTTATGACGCACTGAGGGCTGAAATGTTAATTAACATTTCTCTGAGTAAGAACAGCAATGTTTTGGTACAACTAGTTAATGACTGTGACATGATTCTGTGGCATCTTGTATTATATAGGGCTTCCATAGTAGAGAATCCTGACAAAGTTAAAAAAGCTCTGTTCAATAAAGACTGGATTGAGACTGTAGTGCGTTTTCACAAATATCCTTCGCTAAAACATCTTTTGAAGGAACATAAGAAAAGTGGGACGATTCTGCACATTTTACCTCAGTTTCCAAACCAATACTTTCGTAATCTGCTCATTAAGCTAAAATGGAACTTGTTGTTTTCCTAGGAAGTGCTTTTGAAGAGAGGAGCAATTCAACCAGATGATTCTGTCTGTCAATTCTGTGGCATCCGTGGAAAAGTGGAAACGTGCAAACATCTTTTATTGGGATATTCGGTTTTAAGTGTACACAGGGTGACCTATATGGAAATACTGTGCAGCGCTTTTCATATGGCTCATGTCGAATCGTTGTGGCAAAGGTGTGTTTGTTTTTATGACACTTCTGATGGATTGGAAATGACATCATTTCAGAACACGCTGCACTGCCATAAATTAGCACTGTAGTAAGGATTGGTTTTATATCTGCGGAATTAGGTGTTTTGCTATAGTAATCAATGTTCTTAATTTTAGGATGTAGTTCCCAAATTTAAGATTTTAGAATGTGTGATGAGAATTGATGCGTATTGTAATGTTAAGGTTTGAATAAACCTGAAACAAATAAAAAATAAAAAGATAAGTACTTAAGCCTATTCACATCTTGTGTTTGTATTCTGCAGGAACAGTCAAACAGGCCCATAAATTAGAAGGAGCAAGATGATGAATTCACTTATTAAATGCAACAGATGTCTGCAGCAGTCAGTGCTCGCAAGTCTTTCATGCCTCCCAAGGATGAGCAGCGGGACAGCAGAGGGAAGCAGAATCCATGCTGGAAAGGTGGCTGTAATGACAGGATCCACAAAGGGGTATAAACCTTTACTTTATACATGGCATATCTGAAAGGTAGCAAACCGCATTGCGCTTAGATATGAGCAAGAGGTCATATCCATGTGCAAGAGGCTCTAGGTCAATTACATATAGATGCAGGGTATACAAGTGTGCTTGTGTCACACCTGAAGGGCAATCCGCAACCCCCCCCTAACCACGGAAGTTGGCGGGAGTATGACCCTCCCACCTTGGTTGGCATGTGTCCCTGATATTTAGGATACAATCCACCACGAGACAGCCAATGTGGCGGGGAGGGGGGGTCAGGGAGAGGTTGTGGATAGGTAGGGGGAGTTTAGGATCACCAGAAAGAGGGTTAGGGATGCATAAAAGGATGGCTACAGGGGAGTTTGGGAACAGCCATTCAACCTGCATGCACGTACTAAATAGTCTAATACTCTATTCACTGAGTCTGACCTGTGATATAGCACCTACTCGCCGTACCTGTCCACCTAGTGCTCACTCTCATCTGTATCTCACTGTCACCTGGCTCCTTCCTATACCCTCAAACATATGAACACATGGATGAATTGATGTAGCAACACATCCTAAAACAAGCCATGCATGACGAGGAACACACTGATTCACATTGGACACATGGAATATAACAGACAGTGGCCCTCATCACAAGGTTGTCGGAATGGGTTTACCAGCACCGGTAAAGGTGCCGGTAAACCCATTCTGCCCTACCACGAGGTCTCCTCGCGGGACCCGCAATGGGCGCCTGGAAAAACCAGGCGTCCATACCGGGTCCCGTGAGGACACCAGGGAGCTCACAACTGGCCCGTTATCAACGGGCCCGTTGTTAGCTCCATCCCCATTCCCATTGAGCCCTATGGGAATGGGGATGGACTGGGTCTGGGTTCCTCGGACGGGGAATTACCGGGTCCGCCAAGGTTTCAATGGCCCGGTAAGTCCTCATTTGAGGAACCCCGGCCCGGAAGGCGGTAAGGAGGCAACCATGCTACTAAAAGCACCATGGTTACCTCCAACCTCCTGGTGAGGTCCAGTGTCTCCATACCCTGCCAGCTCATATCCTTATTCACTGTTAGACTACTAAATGTGCCCCACTGCATCAAAGGGTTTGCATCAAAGGGTTAAAGCAGGTCGATCTCACAAGAATTGTTCTTTAAGGTAGTCAAAAACGCGGCCCTGTTACCTCAAAGGGCTAATACATGCCCCCAAAAACTGTCCAGTTACCTCACCGTCTAATACCAGTGTTGAAGGAAAGAAATCACTTTAGGCATTAAATAAGGCTGCGCTATTTCATCACAGGATTTAAATGCATGTACACTGTGTTTGGGTCCTTAATCCACAAACAGAAGTTACACAAACATGATTCCACATTGCACTGTTACGGTGTCGTACTTATTTTGGTCTCAGGGAGCCATGCAGCGTCCCCAAGCAAGTTGCTGAAGTCAGTGAATTAATGCTGTGGTCAGACTGCTTCTCCCTGCCGTCACCGCCGCTGACCAGGCAAACAGCGAGCCTTTCTTCACATATGTCACAGACGCGGCCGGGAATGCTGCTCAGTCTCCTGCTGTCATCTGCCGCACCCTGCCCGTGCTTTTGAAGGTCAAAAGAATCAGCACTGGGCAGTTGCAGATATTTCTAAGCCCTGGTGGCACGTGCTGAAAGCCCATTGCCACCAGGGATCATGGGAAATGTAGTTTCCCGGCCCTCTGGCACCTGACCAGCCCACAAACACTCACAGTTTGGAATTAGAGAGGTGCGATGTAAGATTTAAGTTCTAATCTATTTCTCTGCATTGTACTGGAAACCTAGGCTCTATGAACAGTGTTATCACTCGGTCAAACTCTGCCGAAGTGCGAAGAATGTATTCGTTCAATGCATTGTTGCACCAGGGCAAGGATTGCCCTATGGCTGACATTTACATGGATGATGCTGAATGCTGTGTCTGTAGACCGATTGTGTCTGTACAGGCTGTTGATAGGAAGCTCGGGAACAGACCCCTAATAGTGAATGCAGAAAGGAATTGCTGCACTTGGAATAAAATGAATAAGCACACATGTATTTGCCACACATAGGGAAGAGCATTCAGCTTTGCAGGCATGCAGTCAGTGGCATGTGAACGTGATCTTTTAACCCTGACTTACTGTAGTCCATGGGAATGTTGTGTTGTACAGGGTTTTACCAGAAGTGATAAGCACTTAATAAGGGCCTGATTCTTATGTGGGTGTTAAGTACCAAAAAGGTTGGAAATTACCTTTTCGGTACTTAATACCTATTTTGAAGGTGGCACATTTTTCCAAAATCAGAATTAATGCGCCACTTTCAGAATATATGCGGCGGTTTCTAGAATGGGTGGGAAACCAACCTAGCAACCGCCACATTCGGTACCTGTCATTTAACAAAGGTATTCTTGTGGCACTCCTCCACTTTATAATGTGTGTTGAAGTGGCACACATATAGTATCATTTTGGTGCCAGTATTGTGGAGGAGTGCCAAAGGAAGCCGCTCATTGAGTGCAGATGGGTGTGTGAAGATTAATGGGTGGGAGCGTAGATTTTGGGTGAAAATGTATGTAATTTGTGGGTAATTTGCTATCTTACTAGTTTCTCATAGCGTTTATGAAATGGGTTTACAAGACCTCCTTGCGACTTCCAATAGTTACACATAATGAAGATGACATGTTCCTTGTGGTAGCAGCCAAACTCTGGAAAACTCTGCCTATTGGCATTAAGAGATGAACCATCCTTTTGGACCTTTAGAAAAAGTTTGAAAACCTGGCTTTTCGTACATGAGCGGTAATGTGCCACTGTTGTCATCTACAATCACTCGGTTTACCTAAAGTCGCCTGTATAGCGACTGCTTTGCATTGCATGTTAGCCTTCCTCTGTAATCATGATGCAACTGTAAGTGTATATATTGTAATGGTTAGCTTTTTACTCTGCTTTCTAACCATAATGCAATGTCTTTTTCCTGCTGTAACCTCAATGTATTCTCAATTACTGTGCCTAGATGGTATAACCAAAAATATCACTGTACATATGGTCGTTTGTCTCGCCATAGGTGATATTTTTGGGGGGGATAATTTGTGGGAGCGGGAGTTGCAGGGGTGTCCCCCGCAGATTTTAAAATAATGCAGGCGACAGGGGGTGTCCCCTGCAGGGTACATGGCTCAATATCGCTGCAAAAATATGGCAATATTTTTGTATTGCAACATTTTTGCGGGGATATTAACACATGGAACCCGCCTAGATACCTTTGGGTTATGTGCGCTATATAAATGCATAAATAAATAAAATAAAATAAATAAAAAATAAATAAAAATAAAGCTAATACACTGCACATGACCGCCACTCCTCTGGAGATTATTCCATTGTAGCCTGTGCAAAACACATGCTGGAACATAAAGTACAATGCAACGTTATGCTGTGTTCTCGGCAGCACTTTCGTAAAATAACTAATATCTCGTTATTTAACGAAAGTGCTGCCGAGAATTTCCATTCCACTCATTGTCTAAACGAGCAGGCGGAATGCAGGCGCTGCACTGTTGTGCACTCCAAGGATGCCAAGAACCACTTAAGAATAGTGGTGGAGCCTGGGAGTCCAGATTTGGCGCAATGATTCGTGCACTGCACCAACATCTGAATCAGGCCCTAAGTGTTTTTTTACAAGGAGGCTAACGGGTTGCCCAATGCCCAGCATATGACTGAAATGGTATACATGGCCTGTAA
The DNA here is from genome assembly GCF_040938575.1 of Ambystoma mexicanum. Taxonomy (NCBI): domain Eukaryota; kingdom Metazoa; phylum Chordata; class Amphibia; order Caudata; family Ambystomatidae; genus Ambystoma; species Ambystoma mexicanum. The sequence continues at coordinate 996,579,160 of NC_090932.1, forward strand.
TAATCGACTTACAAGTAAATGAAACCCAGGGCTTACAGAGCACCTTGTTTGTGCTATTCAGATGATAATCAAATGCTAATCCAGAGCCCAGTTTTGAACTCCATGCACCATCTTTAAATTTCATTCTCCCTTATTGAGCTTCTCAGCCTGGAGCATAAACGACCGTTGGCTGAGCAGCCTCTCAAAGTATCGCAGTCTTTACAGTCTCTTTAATCGAAATCAAAAAGACTGTTACTTCCTGGCACTCTCATCTCACACAGTCCTAGCCCTCCCAGATGCCTCTCCTTTTTTTGTCAAATAATTGCCCATTTTCTAGTGGCCTGAAGCAAGATACATGTGTCCAACTCCACCTGAGATGTTCTGGTCTCTGCATTGGAATCTGGGCATATGCCGAACACAACATGCACAGATATCATTACTTTTGGTTAACGCCCACCATGTTGGAATACGGACAGTGCCCGTTGTCCGCAAACATCACAGTAAAACATATAAAAAAACACAACATTGCAGTTGTTAAAATAATGAAACAAAATCTGTGAAGTTGAGGGGTGATGAGTATGGTATGGGATAAGGCCATAAAAAGCCCCAAAATGGGCCGTTTTCATCTCTTATGTCCTGCGACATTAGCGAACATCTCATATGTTCAGGGGTATCCATACATATTTTTGGATGACACAGATGGTGAAAAGCAGATCTTGGATAGTGTGTAACTTTGGCGCCACTCAATGATACAATGAATTATTTTGAGATTGTTTCGACGTGACCTTGAATGGTTCTACAAAGTTTGGTGCTGTTTGCCAAGAGGGAACGAAAATAGGGGGGCGTCCAAAAATATTTGAAACGCTTATACATTAGTGCAATTTAATGGATCTGTACAAAGGTTTGCAAAAAGATTTAAGACCCAGATTTTAATGTTTTTGCAAAGGTTGGTGGGATTTTGTGAAGGGGGGGGATTAGAGAGGGGTGTTTGATGGGTTATAACTTTGTTGCCATTTGACAAATGTGCACAAAAGATTTTAGAAAGATTATAGACACAACCTTGAATATTTCTGCAAAGTCTGAATGGATTTTGTAAACTAGGAGCTAAGTTATATGTCTATTTTATGTACATACATTTTGACACTTTTCAAAAAATAAAACATGGATGCATTTGCAAGAAAGTTGTGCAAGAATCATTGGCAAGGACTTGAAAGCATGCTTGTGCAAATGTGTCTGTGTCTTATTTTTTTTAAAGTGTCATAATGTAGGTACAAAAAATAGTGATGTAAGATTGGTGACTAAGGTATAGCCTGTGGCCATGGGCAGTGGCCAAATTGTCTGAGTCATAGCCTGTGGCCATGGGCAGTGGCCAGATTGTCTGAGTCATGGCCAAATCACGATAGGTTTGAATGGGAAAATAAATTCTGCCCGTGGCTAAAATTCTTTACATAGCTACTGCTCGAAATCCTGCACAATATTGCATGAGCAGATCACGGTGACTATCACTGTATAGATTCCAAGACAATGTTAATCAGCAAATAATTACCAAGCACGCTGAACTAGGTACCCACGTGGTAACCAGGCCACTCCTTGAAATCATTACCCACCCTTATTTGCGACCATAATGGGACAAGATATTGGGATTGGATGCTGGACTCGTTTTACAACCTCGCTGCAATGACTGGCCCACAATCCATATTCCTTAAAAAAGACTCTAGAGGGTCGTATTATGTGTTTGCTATGTTCTAACAATAAATATAGGATCAAGAATGTTTTTGAAGACTGCTTTATTGCGACAACATTTACTTATTGAATAACCCAGTGCTGAGGTGAACAGGGATCACTCTCCTATTTAAAACCTAACACTTGAAGAAGGAAGGGCACCTTCACTAAAGAACCATGTCACCACACAGAGGATACCATGTTATTACAACATCAGCATGTTTTTCGCAGGGTTTTTTGACGGAAGTTTTCAGCTGAAAAAACTCCTCTAAAAATATAGGGAGCGGTGGGTAAGGGTATATAAGGGGCAGGGTGGTCTGTGGACTAAGGACTAAATAATAGATAAGTGGTGGTTTAATGGGGGACCCCCCCAAATATTTTTTTTAAATAATTTAATGAGTTCTTTCATCCAAAAATATTCGGAAAAAACTCAGCGAAAAAGGATCTGGGGATGTAAGAACATAGAACCCAGCAGAGTAATCTTTTTAAAGTACTAGATGAAGTGCAGTGATCTACTCATTCTACCGCCCTGCAATTTAGAGATAATTGTGTACTCTGATTTGTTTATTGGGGCATGCAGGTTTGAATGGGAAAAAATATTTTTCTTGCGACTACAGCCTGAATTGCTGTACTGAATGACAACAAACCTGTTGCGAGGAGCATCAGCAAGGACCTGAAAGCATGGTTTTGCAAATATGTTTTGTGTTTTATTTTTCCAAAGTGTCCAAATGTAAGCACAAAAATGTGTTATATAAGTTTGGTACATGGACAATGGGCCTGGCCTCCGCAAGGGCAAATGCCTACTCTTAGTGGAATTATACCATTACTGTGCCGCCATCACTGCGACCTCCAGAAATGTCAACTTTATTTTGTACCCCCTTTACACCACATATATATGAGGGCGGTAATGGTATATAATGCAAGCAGGGGCAACTGAGGTTGGTCTCCCCCTGCATATATATGTGGTGTAAAAAAGGGGGTCGAAATAAAGAAAAATGTGTTGATTTCAGGGTCGCAGTAAACATATAGATCCCCCTGACTTACTTATTGGGACATGTGGCATGGTTGAAGCTCTAGGTTGAAATGGGAAAAATAAATTGGCTTGAACTGCAGCCCAGAGTGCTGTTCGCGATTGCAGCAAAGTTTTGCGATTAGCGTCAGCAAGTACCTGAAAGGATGCTTTTGTAAATCTGTCCTGTGTGTTACTTGTTTTAAATTGTTGAAATGTAAGTACAAAAAATAGTGATGTAACTTTTCTGTTGTGTGAGAGGACTTGGCCTTCGACAAGGACATATTTCTACTCTGATTTGCCAATTGGGGTATACTCTGCTGATAACGACTCACATAAGTATGCATTGCAAAAAATATGCTTGTTAAAGGAGGTTTGTAGTTCTTTCATAAATGTTAAAAGAAGAAGTATTAATAACTTGTATACAGTGATGTAACATTATGAAACCTTTTCACTTATAAAAACCTATTCAATTGACAGAGGGTACAGTTGTTTTTCGAAAGATATGGATCAACAGCCTCTTTTAGCACTTGCAAGGTAGCTGGTGGGATTATGTGTCTCAGAGAAGTAGGCTGTGTGGTTACAGCATTGGTTGAGGAAGTTGAGGACAGCCTACTACTTCCTAAGAAAGCAACATCCTTCTGAGAGCATTGCAGTTGTTGGGTTTGGTGTGGCGGTGCATGGAGGTAGTCCCACAGGTGTATGGCCCAGGTTGTTTGTGAGTACGTACTCAGTGCATTTCACTTTGCTAGCTTTAGCCTTTGTTACATTTCCAACAGCGTTAAAGAACTGCCACACCCATGATTCTCTCTGGGTGTTAGAGGTAGGCACTTCTTCTATCTCATCTTCCAGGTCTTCTTGATTGTCTTTCAAAGTATTGTGCTTTTTTTTTGTTGTGTAGGTACTCCAGCTGGTGGCAGTGGTGGGTCTTGGGGATGAGGGATGGCAATAGCTGATGCAATTTTTAAGATAAATAGCACTTTTCCTAATATTCCTCCAAGTATGTGCTGTGAGCTAGATTGTAAATGGATAAGGAGTAGGAGCTGTGCAAGGGTACATTTTGAGCTTCAAAGTTCCTAGATGAGCTGAAAATGCAGTTCTGAACTGTTTGCGAAGCACTGACCCGTTCACGAAGTGCGGACGTGTCCGGGGCCACATCGTCATGCCTAACGCGAGCCCCTGGTTACTTGACACTGTTCGGAATGTCCGCAATGATGTCAGACGTTCGCGAACATCGGCAAACACAAACACAAACACAGTGGAAAAGTTGCAAAAAGTGCATAGAAGTGTTAAAAATGATGCTAGAAGGTGGTGAATGGCAGAGTTTTAAGGTGGAACTTTCTAAATTTGAAAATGTTGCTATAGTGGGGTAAGTATGATTTGCACTGGTAAAAACCCACAAAATGTACGGAACAAACTTTGTTAAAGGTACGTTATGGTTAAGTTGCACTAATAAAAAGCTATGAAATTCATTGAAAAAATCCTTCATAAAGGGATGTAATGGTTACAAGTAGAACCAAAAACCCCCAGAAATTCACCAGTATGGTAAGCTAAGCAACCATAACTTGTGCCCCCGCTGTGCACTGCTAAGACAAACACCCAGTACATGAAAGATGACATCACAAGATATCTGTGTGCTTTTCTCTGATTGTACTTGAAAGGAACTGCCATCTGGCATGGGCGCAAAGCCCTGTTTTTTGTATTGTTATTAGTACATAAAATGATGCAGGTGATTCTGTAAGGAATTCATGGTGCAAATAGTAAAGACAGACACAAGTGATCACAGTTCAAAGGTGTTTAGTAAACTGTAAAAATGGGTTGGTAAAACGCCTAATCCAAACCTAAATCTAAGATGGGACAAAGCTAGAACCATCAAATAATAATATGGCAGTCCTAGTGGCGTCTTGTCAAAATAAAAGTGCCTATACTAAAAAAACATATTGCCAATCCTTATAACTAAATACAGAAAAGTGTGGGATAATGTTTCTTGAGAAAGAAAGAAGCATTCAGATGTAGTAGCTGGGGGTCTCCCTCACTTTCTCAGCACAGGACTAGGTGGGATTACGGAGCATAGCACACACTCAAGCTTTTGTCAGCAGAAGCCTACAGTTCCATTCTCAGGTAGATCAGGCTCAGATCCACAAAGAATTTCTAACAGTTTCAGGACCTTCGATGAATATGTATCGTGTGGTTCCACTTTCGGTGGTACTTCTTCACCACTGGGTCCCTCTCTTCTGGGCTCAGACTCTCCTCTATTGTTTCATTCCTTCCTTGCGTGATGTTTCTTTATCCCTGGGTCCCCCTCTTCCGGGCTCAGACCTTTCTCAAATATCATCCTCCCTCCATCGGGTTCACTCTGGACTGTATTCAAAAAATCTCTTCTGTTGCATTCATATCTCAGTGGGGTGATAGTTTGTCACCCCTGGATCCCCCTCTTCCAGGCTCAGCCCCTTCTCAAATGTTTGCCTCCCTTCTCTTGGTTCACTACAGTCTTTTCCGGTTGGTGATGGCTTTTCACCTCTGGATCCCCCTCTTCTGGGCTCAGACCCTTTTTCGAATGTTTGCTTCCCTCTGTCGGGTTCACTAGCCCCTTTTCTCAGCTAAATTTCCTATATGGTATTCAAAGGATTTTAAACAATCTTCTCTGTTACGTTCACTATTCTTAATGTCTTTTTAAACAGTTCATGGTGAACCTCCCTTTCTAGGGTTCACTGTTGTCAGCACAAATGTTTATTGAGGCATCAGGCTTTGACCCTTTTATCGGCTTCCCTCTTTCGGGTTCGCTCTTGTCAATCTTTTCTCTCATCATGCGGGATGCATTTCCCTTTCCATTACTTGCTGGTCAAAGACTTTCAACTGTATAGCAGATTTTACAAGACCGCTGTATGACCACTTTGACACGCTTCTCACGGCCCTCGCACAGCCTTCTGGTATTGGTAGTTTCAAAAAAAGTGAGGGACCAACTAGAGTCTCTCACCATACACCCACATGGCGTTGGACCCTTTTAGCTGGCTTTCCCCTGCATCCTTCACAGTTCTTTGAACTTTCCTCAACTTGCAACTTTCATTCAACACAGTTTGGTTTCTTATCAGTTCTGCCCTCGACTCACCTGCTGTGATGAACCACTTGGTTTTCCTTGTATCTGGAGTAAAGGATGGTACCATGGTAGCAAGCGCCTTCTGTTCTCCTGCTTATCAGTGTAGGCTGTGTACCGTTGATATCTGCTGCAGCACACATTAGCTTTTGTTTGCAGTCTTATGCTTTCTTCCACAGAGGAATCACAGGGCAGGGTTGGAAAGGGCAAGGGCGCAACTTTCCTTGTCACCCCCTTGGTTCTCGCCACCTTTCTCCTCTTCTGGAACTGCTTCCCTCACATAGCTCTCTCGTCATGCTGTCTGCCTTGTTCTCCGTGTGCTGTCTTGCTCGACCTTTTATCCCTGTGGGGAAAGGCTGTCATGTTGGAGTGATTCTAGTCAATTGCCTGACTTTGCCTGACCCTTGTATGGGGACATGACAGGTAAACGGTCCTAGCATTAGTCTTTTCTCTTTTGTGGTGTTTGAAGGTGTACATGCCAGAAAAGGGGTAGGAGGAGCTAGAGAGGTTGGGTATCCCATGTAGTAGGATAGGGAAGATGGGTTATCAGAAGGGGAATACTGCACCACACCCATTGGGGCTACCGCTCCACTCCCTGAAGACCCACCATCCAGGTGATCCTCCTGCCCTGGACCACCCCCAGGAACTGAATCCAATAGCGATGGCCGTGTCCTGGCCATCTGCATAACAGATCTCCGGGGACTAGTTAGGGAGACCCCTTCAGGTTTCTCACAATTTCTTCTCCAAAGGGTCACTCTACTAACCAGATTCCCATTTGTTGCAACTCAATGCCAGAAAGCATACTCTATGTATACCCTGCTGCCTCAGTAGCCTGATCTGCAGCACCCAAACTGTTCATGGCACTGGACAGGTTTGAAGGTCACAAGATGCATACCCAACCGCTGCAGCAACGGCAAAGTCACTAGAGCACAGGGACGCCATTTAAGATTTACCCCCTGTACCAAAACTACATTATCATGAATAGTCCATGCTGGCAATCTCTAAAAATAAGCTATGCCTGAGTTTAGGTATAGGGCACAGCACTACTTAGGATCATGGACACCACAACCCAATTGTAATCACACATGTGTCAGCTCCTGTGAGTAAACTCTGCTGTGGAAAGGAATGTGTATTTGAGCCAGATGTGCTGACATTTACACATGGCAGGTCAGAAACCCAGAGGACCCAGCCTCTCTTTGATTCTCTTACTGAGGGCGGTAAACACCATCCCCCAGATACAGCCACACCAAAGGCAGCTGTCCTGGGCCAGGTATGAAAAGGAGCACACTGATTCAGGAGGAGTAGCCTCTTACCAGGGTGTTGCATGTCTGAAGGTCTTTGTTGTCAGTAAGAGGGCAGTGGTTGGGAAAGGGATACACAGGCATTCTTTGGACACTGAAAAAAGCATCCAACTTCTTGTTTCTCACTGTCACTGTTAGGCAGAATCATATGCAGTACCCTTTGGGAACACCACACACAATTAAGACTACAAGTGCAAGTACAAATTCACCTTTGGTACAAGCCTGTACCTCACAGTAAAGTGGTAGCGATGGTTGAGCAGCCAGAATTATCTCAAGAGTAAAGTGAGCAATATCAGAAGTTACACAAAGGACAGCAATTACTATGGTTCAAACAAACACTGACTCAAGGTTTCTGAGTAAAAGAATATACATTTATTTACACATTCATTTGTAAAAGAGTTCACTAAATAAAGCAGCAGAAAAATCCCACTCTTAATACACTACACAACATCCAATCAATTCTGGACAAGTTAAGCTCAATATGAAGTGTGAGCAAAATGGCACTCCTGCAATTTAAAAAGGGAGTGAAAGACAAGGTTATACAAAATTAAGCAGCACCAACAAGTAAGTAGGCAGGGCAATCTCAAAAAGGCTTGTTACAATGTGGATTCAAATCAATAGGCCTGGGCAATGTTAATGGTTCAGAGTCTTTGCAGAGGATCACAGAGTTCAGAGTAGTTTGCTTTTAAGTCTTTGCCAAGTGTTCGAAACAAAGATGGTCGAAGGAAAAGTTATTTAAAAGAGTAGAGAAGGACAAGCCCTCGGATTGGTGAAAGATTTAAAACACTTTCACCGCGGTCGGATGCAACGAACAACTGGGTTTGAACAGTACCTTTAGAAGAAGAAGAATGCTGTTGCTGAGGCAAATGTTCCTGGCAGATCCTGCAGGCTCACAATTCCTGAAGCGACTGTCAGACTGACACGAAGCAGGAAGACTGGAGGGTCCTGCACTGCCCAGGGAAGAAATCAGCAGAAAAGCAAAGCAACAAATAAAAGGCGTGCTCCTTAAAAATCAAACAGGGTCCGGTCCTCCTGGCTTGCCGGTTCACTGCAGCTGTGCACAGTAAATTCTCCCAGGGGATGTAGGCCTTGCTTGGTGTTTGGCAAACTGGTTGCTGCCACCAGCTCAATGGAAGAAGATTCCTTGCAGATCTTCTCTGTCGTCAAAGTTTGGCGATTCGGACCCACAGCAGGGCTTCACCGGGAGGTTCAGTTGTGGTAGTGGTCCTCTTCTTTCAGCTTCTGTTCGGTTCTCTCAATCCAGTGGCGACTCTGCCTTCCAAGTCCCAGAGACCTGGTTTTTATGCAGTTTTCCCCCATTCACACAACAGGGTGGCTGTCCTGGCAGGACAGTCACCTAGCCAATCAAACTAGAGTGTGACTTGGGTCTCTGAGGGAACCCTGTGCAGGGGTCCTAAAACCCCTCCCTCACATCCTGTCTACCCAGACTCTCAGGCGCCTAAGGAGGCAGAAGCCCGCCAAAGGACGGGGAACAAAGGAACCAAACCTGGTTTGGCGCGCAGAGTAAAACACGAGAAAGGCCTTTACAAAAAGAAATGGTGAATAAACCCAGCCGGAACCAAATAAAAGTAAATGGGGTCCAGCGGATTAAAGTTCGAGGCTACTAACTTAGCCTAAAACAGTACCAAGGCTATTTTCATAGACCGCGGTAGGAAAAATATGGTAGATACCACTGCCACCAGCCAAATCTTAAAGAAAGGTGGAACAAAATAATGTTCCATGAGAGACAGACATAAAGGGATATCTATTAACCCTTTCCATTACTCTATGTAAGATAGGTTGTACTGGGTCTGTGAATTTAAAAAGACTAATAAAGTCAATGGCAACTTACATGTTCTGGGAGACAGTAGTCAGTCCCAGAAAGTGGAGTTTCAAGTTGGAAGTCTGAAAAAAGACAACCCTGTTTCACTGCACTAAAGGTGCTGTATGACACATAGTAAACAGATGATGCATATGGAGTAGGTCAAGCTCCACAGTCTATGAACACAAACATTTTTAAACACAAAGAAAAACACATGTAAGAGTGGGAACACAGGCTCACACTCTTACCAGGTGAAAACAATAAATCCCAGAAATCCAGCAAAGCTGCTGAGGGACTCAGTAGTTAAGGGAAATTAGTCATTCTGGAGAATTCTGCCTAACAGTCACTCTTTCCCTGTCCTGTCTCCTCCACTTACTCTTAAGCAAAGCACCTTCAGTGCGACATCAACAGGGAAAAGTCCTTTCAGACCAGGAGCAGATATTGGTCCACTAAAGCAGGCTAGCTTTAGAAAATCACCTGGGGACTGGTGCCCTGAAAAGAAGGGGTTTTGTACGCCTTCTGGAGAATTTCGTAAATTCCCAAAGTATCCTTTAAGGCCAAAGAGATGTTCTTAACGTTATCTCTGGACTTCCTTTGGTAGAGTTGCGCTGGCCAAATTCCTCAGCATGAGGTGAAGGAGTCATTCAAGACAGAAGGAAGATCTATCCTGTAACCACTCTCAGGGAACATGGGGAGTGACCAATGCTGTGGGCCAGGATTACCATTCTGCAATGGATCTTCTGTGACAGAAGAGCAGAACCTGAACTGGAATATCCTGTCCTCAAGTCATCTGCTTAGGTTTTACTGCAACTGGAGGGCCAGACAAGCCAAAACACCTTGTTTTCTCACACCAAACTGGTCTCTCTGTGTTACTTGCATCTTGACCAATAGGGAAGGAGTGGTTCTGGTCCCTCTATGTTCCTCCAACCAGCTGAACTATTGCATTGCATCTTAACTAGCTCAACATTGCCCATGTCCTAACAAAGCACGTCACCACCTACCCTCGCAGCAACTGCTCAAATGCAGGAACCCAAACCGAATCCCTGGAGGGTCACTCAGTGACTCTAACAGGGGTTACAACTGTGGCTTGACCCAGCTAGTCAAAGAACGGCTGCCGCATTGATAGTTCTTTGACTCTCCCTCACCACCACTTCAATGGCAACGGCCCACTGACTTGAACCACTGAAGCATCACTTGCTGTCCGCTTCCAGCGGCTTATGCCCACTTGGTCTGGCCAACTGCAAATCATTATTTGGACCGCCCTGATCTGCATCATTGAACCACTGCCATTCAACCACAGAGCACCCACATTCGCCCCTGTTCAATGCCTACTTGCTACCAGGACCTCCATGATACGATGTGCATGAAATGAACCTGATCAGCTTGCATCATTGTTTGACCCCAGGTCAGATGCGTCCGATGCATAAGGTACCCCTTTTTTGGGCAAGGGGTACCTTACCTACCACCCCTGAAACGACTCTCAGAGTGCTACTTTCTCCAGTCTGTTACATCTTCTCTGTTCTTTCCTTTGGGGTGGGTTTTTGTATAGTAATCTCTTTTCATTCTACGTGCAGATGGTGTGTTTAATATTATTAAAGTTTTTATATTTTGATAGATCCCTGATTGGACTATGATACTGTGTTATGTTGGTCACTACTGGTTCACCTTCACAGCCCACTTGAGTGTATAGTCTTCCCTTGGCCCGCATTACCACAAAAGGCAAAGGAGGTATATCTCTTGATTGTCCATGTTTTACCTTTATGATTGCGTCTTGTTTTGGTGTGTAGATATGTGAGGTTGAGTGGGCCAAATTACCCCAACTCATCCTTGTACTCCTAAGAGGCAGAATCCAATTAATCGCAGGCTGTTAGCAATGGCAGGTGTGGCTCAATAATGGGGAGCAAGCAATTCGTTTTTGCAGGAGGGGATGGAGACAATGGGTAACATTGGGTTTGCAGAATCAGCCCCCAACCCACATGGGAGCCTATAAGAACTTCCACTTTGGATTACTGATCTAATTGATTTGCTACCTGTACATCTTCCTGAATAACAGGGCAAACAGATTGTGCACCAGACCATTTTAAATTAAATAAAATACAGTACTGCGTTATAGCATCACTTGTAATGGCCAACATTGTTTCTTCAATTCATATGACCTTGATTACCATTCCAGGTTTTGAGATTGCTTTCCAATGTATGTGTAGTCCTACATTTGTGTTGGCAGCAATCACAACATACTTATTGTACTTATTTGTTGGTGGCCTCTGCTGATTTTATTATCTGGTTACACTACATATCCTGCCCTGACCTAGCATCCTCTCTCAGCCCTTCCTTTCCAAAAGTGAGCGAGGCTTCTTTGCTTGCATACCACATCAGAAAGGATTTCTGAAACAAAGCACATATCTTGCAATTCTACATCTCACTCTTCCACTCAGCCCCTCCTCCCTTTGCAACCCGGGGTGCCTTCAGAGAGAATGGGTAACTCAGTGATGCTCTCGCACAACATCACAGATGGAGGGCAAGGTAGAGATAAGGAGAGTGTGTGACGGAAAGAGAGAATGACAACCAGATTAGCATATGATCACATGTGTTCAGTGACTGAATCATATTTCATCAGCTGGATGCAGTCTGGTTTCAGGAAAATTCTGGATGAAGGCACTTGAACACTATCTGCGCATTGATGATACTTTTTAATGTTTTAATATGTTATTGTGTTTTTCTTTTAGTTTACTTACAAACTTGTTACACATTGCATCAATTCCATACATTCATTAAAAATTAATTTCCCATTATTTTTCGTATGACATATCCAGTATTTCCATTTTATATGCCATCACATAATGTGTTGTTCCTGTTACTGTTGCAGTTTTGATGGTCTGCTTTCATCATTATTGCTTCAAGAAAATGGATTCCTGTGCAGACCATTCCTTGGTGTGCCCCTGCAGGAGCAGTACCCACCATTCATCTGCTTTCAACGTTTTATAGTTTTCCACATATTTAAGTAGGAACAACGTTCTGTCTTCAGTTATTGCTGGGCATGAGGTTAATAAATGCTGAACTGTTCCTAAACTTCCTGTATTATTGCAGAATATGCATTGTCCATCGTTTATCCCACGTCTCCCTGTCCTGTGCAGGTATGCGTTAGTTGGATATATGTTCAGTCTGATTCTTAGATTTTTATATCAATGGAATGTGTTTGGGAACTTTTGAAGATATCAGGGAAGTGCATTGCCTGGCGGATGAAATATATTAGGGTTTCTTATTTCCTTCAGATATGTTTTAGCTTCCAGGGTGTCAATCAAATCTATTTGCTTTATTTTTTCTTTAAGTTTCTCAGGATTTTCGATCAACAGCTTTGGAAACGAGTCTAAATGGGCAAGTCTTTTGCTTCCTGTCATTCAATGTCCTGGAACCTCTACAATTCCCTTCTTGTTTTAGAATGATATACCCTAACGTGGTTGTTCTTCTGCCAGTTTTCTTAACAGACCCTTGGATTTCCACAAAATAATCGAATGTAGTGATTGTAGACCAAGCTCTTCCCTGATTAGAACCGATGGCTGGCTTTTAGGCAGCTCTAATGTTCATTTCCAAAATTTACCTTCCAAAATGTCCCATGTTTCTCTGGGTAAATTAAGCAATGCCTTCCCCTTCCATATGTCAGGATCAGAATGACCTGATTCACATAAAAAGTCTGCAGTGGCTTTAATGAGAATTTTCCGTAACAAAAGTTCAAAATGGCCCCTTGAGAAGCTAGCATTTTTGCCTTTTGAACCAGCTCCAGTTGCCACGCCTTTTCAGCTATTGATTTATTAAAGTTAATATCCAAGTATCATATTGACTGTACAGACTCACGTTAACTGGACCAATTGTTCATTTATAGGAATTATCTCTCTTCTCATTCTTTCCAGTAATGGCCATTATCTTTGTCTTGGCAGTGTTGATAACCAGGTCATTGTCCTGCATATAGTCTTGCAATTTGTTTAATAGATGCTGGAGACCAATCTGTTTTTGGTCCATTATCATGAGAGCATCAGCATATGCAATTACTGGAATCTCAGTATTGTTCAGTTTGGAAGGAAAGGGTTTTATCCGAATTAGGCCTTGAGGTAGATCTGCTATATAGATTTTAAATAGTGTTGCTGCCAGGAGACACACTTGTTCAATCCTCTGTTGACATGCATTGCTACTGTTAAGGTGCCCTTGGATTCCAGCCTGACCCTCGATGGGACCCAACAGATCTTCCAGACATTTTCAAGACCTTAGTTTGGCCTTCAATTTTTGGCGATTTACCACATCGAAGGCCTGTTTCAGGTCGATGCATGCTATATATAGCTTTCCTTTAGATCTAATTGTATCCAATTTTAGCAAAAGGAGGATAAATAGTTTAATGTCTGTTCCAATGATTTTTGTGAAACCAGCTTGCCGTGGGTCTCCTATCCCTTCTCTCACAGCCCATTGCGTTAACCTATCTTGTAGTGCAGATGCAAAGATCTTACTAATCACATATAGTATCGCAATGGGCCTGCAATTGGCGGGGACATCTCTCAAACCTTTTTTGTAAATTGGAATTATTATGCTTGAGGTCCAGGACGTTTGTAACCTTCTGCACTTCTGAATGTTCTCAAATACCACTGATATGAAGCTGACCCATTTCTCTGGATTGGTCTTCAGTGTTATATTCGTTACTCCCTCTGGGCCAGCTGCTGTGGAATTCTTTCATTTTGTTATTAAGCTTTCAATGGGGGTCACATTTGTCTCCACCAACCATTTGTATGAGTATAATCTTGTTTCTCGGTTTGGTCAATATTATTGCTTCCAAAAACTGTTGCATAATGAGTCAGCCCGTTGGCCTCCGAAACACCACAACTGAGGCGACTTTGTTGGTTGAGCGTGATGTTGTTAATTATTGACCACATTTCTCATGAATTCTTGTTGGACATTGCTCCAATTGTTTGTTCTCCCTGTTCCTGGTCACAAGACTTTCTGAAGCTGATCATCCAGTTTTTGTATTTCTATTTCCTGCACCTTATCAGTCGCTTTATGTCATCTCCTTTAAAATTGCAATTTTGTTTCCAATTTAGACACAACTCTTTTCTTAGGCATTTCCGTTGTTCTACCACTGTATTGCTGTACTTATGCCTCGGATGTAAAAGAGGCTTTTTCAATCCAGTCTTTACAGTCTTATATGATGTTAAAATGGAGTGGTAGGAAGTGTCAATTTGTTATTGTTGACTCTGGCCTACATATCCGTCAGTTAATCCTATGATGTCTTTTGGTTTAAATTTTATTTGATTACTCCTGAATGTATTTCCAGTGATTGATTGTGTAGTACTATAGTCAATGTGCTAGTGACATTCCAGGTTAGTTTAAGCATGCTGTGATCACTGCTCATCTGTGATATTACGTCCATCCTTTTTACTTTGTCGAGGTGATTCCTTGAAATCCAAAGGTAGTCTATTGTTGAACAAGAGATTCCATTGGACCAGGTCGTTTATCCAGGGACATCTCCTTCTAGTTGTCCATTCAATCTATATAGGTTTCTTTTGTCCATTAATTTAGACCATATTAGATGGTTACTGTCAATTTTTCTGTTCGACTTGTTGAAACGTCCATGAGACCTTTTAAGTTATTTGGCACACGTGACCCTTCAGTTTCGTGTTCCTTTCTCCTTGTTTGTTGCATATTTGTAATGTTGATGGCATGGACCTTTCCATTTTCCACATGAGGAGTTTTAGTTAGTTCATTTTTCTCTCTTGAATCCTAAGAGGAAATACTTCTCCTCTCGTTGAATTCCCCAAATTCTGGAGCCGTTGTAAACAGCGATTTGCATTCCTCTTCCTCAAACACTGGCTGTGCAGTTGACTCGTCTTTATCGTCACTAGTACACTTTCTTATTCGAGCATTGAATGACTGTGTGCCAATTTTTTTGTGCCAGGATTTTCATTTTTGCAATGAAGCTTGTTCTCAGATTATGCTCATTTAGCTCTTCTGCAATTGACTGCTCATTGAAGGGGAACCGCCGATTATTTTTAAATTTTGTTGCTTTCAATACAGCTGGTAGTGACGTCGACATCTGTCTTTCCTGCGCTATCTTTGGGTTGCGAACACCTTTGTTCATTCCTTCAATTGTTTTGACTGTTAGAACACCATAATCATGTTCCAGAGAAGTGTCAATAGTTAGATCAGTCCGTTTGTAACATTTGCTCTTTTGTGTATCAGAGCGTACATTCTGAGCTGCACATATGCCACTCATCTTTTCTATCTCTTGATTCCTGTTGTCATCCTTTTGGTCCGTATTCAACGCTGACAGTGATTTTAGTTCTGTGCTGTTGGAGTCAATGTTGTTGTTGTGCTCGTTGCGCTCAGTATGCTCGGAGAGCTAACTGTTTAATCGAGTTGTTCGATCATTCTTGTGCCACGATTTTCCATTCTGCATGTCTTGAAGGGTAAGCGGTGTTTCAACATCAATGTCAACAGGTCCACCTACTTCGTTCTGGATAATGATTTTGTGTAAGTCATACGGTGCAAGTCATTCGGTGCGTCATTCAGTGTTATTTTACTAGTATTCTCCAGTACCGTTGAAGGAATGTGTATAACTGGTACTGGTCCATTCAACAGAGTGTTTGTGGTAGACCCCACCCCTAATGCTGACTGATCTTTGGCCTCGACAACTTGTACAATATGTTCAGTATTTGTAGCCGATCTCTTTAGGCAGTTGTCGACATTGAGGATCTCAGCGTCTGTTATGTCGAGACCTTGTGACAGGTCAGTTTCAGCTATTATGCTTGTATTGTTCAGTGTTTTTTCGTGGCACATATCTTATTTAAAAAGTGCACTTTACCTGCACAACTCACCGTGAGAGACGACGCTGATCCTGAATGCCCAAATTCCTTATGCATGCTGCCATTTTTAGTCAGCCATGGATGAAGGCAGGTGTTGGGACGCGGTTTTCTGGACCCATGCTCCATTGCATTTTCTAGCCCTCAGACGCTCCTCGGGAGGGACTGGGAGTAACTGGGAAACACGTGTGGCGCTACGTGCCGAGAGTCAGCATTTGTAGGAGGATCAAAAAAGTTTAAAGAAACAGTGGGCCTCATTACACGTTGTGCGGTAAGGGAATACCGGTACCGGTAAGGAATTACCGGTACCGGTAATTTCCTAAGCCAATCACGACCCGGACCCACCGCTATCAGCGCACCCGTTAATTACGGTGCCACTAATAGCGGCAAGGCCGCGGGCGCGCGACCCCCCAGGCCAGAATTAGCGCCATGGCGCTAATACCAGGCCATCACAAGCCATGCGGACATGGAATTAGCGGCATGGAAAACACCCAAAAACCCCTTACCGGCATAGCGCTAATAATGGCATCGAAAAGCACCCGTTAAGAGACCTGAGCAGTGTACCCATCTACCACAGGTGGACACAATCAGCACAGGTGCATGCAATGGAGACAGGCAACACAAAAGAGCACACCACACCCCTACCCACACCCCTTCCCACACCAAGATGGTCCCAATAGCAGCAGCGTGACATGACGGGCTTGACTGCATGATAGCAGTGCAGCACCAACAACAACAGCCCGCACCAGAGGTGACCCGTAACAGGTACCCATTCATCACACCATACAGGCAATGCCAGCTATCCACTGAGGCAGTGGCTCCTAATCCCTGTACAGAACCCACAGAACCAGCAGGAAGAGGACAACAATATTGCACATCCCCGTACCTGCGTTGTGATAGAGCTGGCAGTAAGCCTTCCAATGACAGTGCTCCGCTGCCTAAGCAGCCTGGGTGAGGCACTCCTGTACAGCCGTGTCAAAGTGGCAAAGATAACCATGGCATGTGTAGAGCATCAAAAAATGTGCATATGATTGAATGTGCCAATGCCACCTGAAATTGACATGCAACCACCAGAAGAGCATGATGTGGATGGGGATGAGTACGGGTGGAATGCCCCGGCAGGACATGCAAGAGGCAATGCCAAGGAGGCACACGATGTGCGTCAGCATTTGATTCTGAAATCCCATCAGGCACAAAGGTGAAATAGCATGGACGGAGACGGATATTGTTGCCCTGGTGCATGTTTAGAGTCCCACAAAGGACCCTGTCCAAAATAAATGACACATACACAATGATGGAGACCATGCTTGGGTTTCAACTTCAGAACAGTGTATATTGAACAGAATGTGATAAGAAGTGCAACACCCCAACACACCCAAATGCACCCTTACCCCCCTCCCCCCCAAAACACCCAAATGCACCCTTACCCCCCTCCCCCCCAAAACACCCAAATGCACCCTTACCCCCCTACCCCCCAAAACACCCAAATGCACCCTTACCCCCCTCCCCCCCAAAACACCCAGGTGAGTCGTATGGTGTCTAAGTTTCCTGCCCCACATGTGCCACCTGGTCCTTGGTGGACCTAAGCCTCAGGGCCTCCACCAACATTGGGTTGGTGTGATGTGGGGTGCCTCAGGTTGCGCAGAGAGCGGTGCAGGGGGCTGGTCTGCTGGGAACTCGCTGAGGAGGAGGTTCCCGGTCGATCCTGTGTTGGGGGTTGGTGATGCTGCTCCATGATGTCCCCAATATGTAAAATGGCCTGGCGGAGTTGGCCCATCTCCTGGCATATCCTGTCAGTGCAGGCCTCAATGGCCTCCTTTGTTTGCCCTGCATATTTGTTGAGGTCATCCCTTAGACGGCATGTCTCGGCCACATGCTGGGCGACCAGCGCAGTAATGTCTTCCTGCCTCCGGGTGATGGTTGCAAGGTCAGGCAGGGTGGTAGTTGCTGCTGGGCTGGATGGTGCGCCCTGGTCCGTGCTTCCGGCATCCAGTGAGGACCCTGAGGGCTCCATGCACCTTCTACAGTGTGGGTGTCATGTGCTCCCTGGCTAGCAGATCCGGACGTTGCCCTTGGACTCCCCTCAATGGACCATGTTGGGCTGGGGGTATGGATTAGTTGTAGGACGTCGATTGGGTCCTCCTCGTCAGTGGCCGGTGCGGTGGCTGCTGCCTCCCCAGTTGAGCTGGTGGCAGCGGAGTGCGTGCCCTCCATGCTCATCTCAGCAATGATGGGGCACACTGGCATGGGTTAAGCTACAACAGGAGCCGTGCCCTCAGGCTGTGATGAAATGGTGCTCCTGCCGCCCTTGGCTCTCTGCAGATGGACTGTCCTCCCAGTTCCCCTGGAGGTGGTGGCGGTGTCACCTTTCTCATGCATCCTGGCATTTGGCTGCTGGGGGAGTACGTGCTGCAGTGCTTGTGTCTCCAGTGTCTGTCGGTGATCCTGTGGAGGACATAAATAGGGTACATCATCGTTAATGGGTCTAGGTGCCTCATGCAGAATGTTCACGTCATGCTGCTCTATGCATTGGGGCCTATTTATCAGTGATTCTTGTAATGGGGATGTCGGGTTGGTCATGCATTGATGGGTCTGTATTGCACGTGTATATGGTGATGCATGCATGTATGTGTGTGGCTGGATCAATGGCCTGGTCATCGACACATGTTTGGGGTACCCCCTCACCCTTCACTGTGCATTGTTTGACGTATATACTCACCTCCATCAGATGAGATGGCCACACCATGCTCCATATCTCCGACCCCCTCTATGGCTTCGACTCCTATTGTGGAGGCACATGTCTCCTCCCACTCCTTCATCTTCAGAGGTGATTCTGCGCCACCTCCTGAGGCCATTGCAAGGTTGCGGTTGACAGACAGGATATTCCGCACACAGAGCCGGAGGTAGTCCCACCTCTTGCGGCAGTCCTTCATACTGCGGGTGGTAGTGCCCACCGCACTAACTTTGAGGGCAACTTCGTCCCAGATGGCCTTTTTCTTGATGATAGCCTCCCAGCGTATATCATTGGCGAAGACGACTTCGGCATTGGAGGCAAGTGTGCTAGTCAGCATTATGAACTCCTCAGGTGTAAATTTCTCTTTCCGCTGACGATCTGAGGTTTTTTTTAGGGCCTTTGACATCTTCAGGCAGTCCTGGATGGTTTCTTGTTGGAGTTCTCCAGAAAGAGGTCCTGGATGCAGAGAATGGCAATGGATTGTGTTTTTAAAGATGGCCGCCGTTCTCTTTCCCGTTCCTGTGCGATGACGCTATTTCCGGTTCCGCTGTTTAACAGTGTCCCCTAATAGCGGTGACCGCTATTTGCATGTTGCGTGAGGGAGGAGGTGCTATGAGCACTTTGGTCGAGGCAGGTAATGGGCATTTTGTTGACTTTTGCGGCATGGCGGTAAAGTCATTTACGGCATGGCGCTATGCTCGTGTCCGCGAACTCGTAATGGGACGCTATTAGCGGTCTTTTGAGAGGGCGGACACGCTAATAGCGCCATGCCGTAAAATTCTGATTTTTACCGCACAACGTGTAATGAGGCCCAGTATCTCGCTCCTTTGTCCTTCCCAGACCAAAATAAAATGTGTGCTGACTGGGAGTAACTGGGACTCCTCTGGGACTCACTTAATTTGTATCTACCAATAGTAGCAATAATAGGTAACAAACACATTTTACTTAGGGGGACTGGTGGGTTGGTGAGAGAGAGCGACAGAGAGAATTTGAAGACATCTGCTCCATTTTCAGATTAAATATCCCTTTTCCCTCGCAATTTCATATGTGGATGTCTATCTCCTCAATGCAGTGCTCGGGTTTCTGATGCTCCTCTTCAAGAAAACTGCCCCAAGTACTATTTTCAACTTCCAAAGGATGCTCTATATTTTTGGTCATCAATCACAACTCGATTAACTATTTGTAAAACTCTTTTAACACAAGAGGCTCTATTTCCAAATCACCTACCATCCTAATGAATTGATTTTTCCTTCCCTTTTTAACATGCAGTACTGGGATGCTTGATCCCTCCTGATTCTTCAGATCAGACTGCTAGTTTACTAGATGCCATTCTGGGATTTTGAGCCCAAACATCCCATTACTGCCTCAGTCGCCCCTTCCGCTTAACTTTTACCTTGTGGGTGTCCATGCAACAGAATGGCCACATACCAGTGTGCCTTTTCATTATTGCACACAATCATTTTGGGATTTGCACACAGCTTTACATTGTGCACACTATGACCACATTACATATAATGTATTGCAGTTGCTTAGTGTACATGAGTGTGCTTTCCCCTGACCTGAGGTTTTCGTGTCTCATACATGGAGAATCAAAGCAGAGAGTGCATGTTTCTGGTGATTGTGCAGCATGTGTCTGTGTGCTTGGTTAGACAAGGACAGTATACTTTTCTCTTGGCTTTCAATCTTGCCATACAGACATATCTCATATGCAATACATTGTGCCTCATTACGAGGTACGAGGTAGCCATGGTGCTGTTAGCACCATGGCTACCCCCTTACAGCATTTCGGGTCCGGGTTCCCTGAAATAGGGCGTTACCGGGTCATTCCAACCAAGAATGGTCAGACCAGGCGTTAAGGAAGGCACCCGCTAAGGGACCTCGGAATAGGGTGGTAAGGGATTACTGGCACTGGTGTCCTTACCAGTGCCGGTAATCCCGTACCACCTACCTCGTGACTTAAAAAGATAAATACATATAGATAAAATACACATGACAACTGACCTTGTTTTGACAGTTTTTCTGATTTCTTTTCCCTTTTAGGATTGGGTTAGCTGTCGCCAGACGTCTGGCACAGGAAGGGGCACATGTGGTTCTGAGCAGCCGGGACCAAAAGAATGTGGCCAAGGCTGTGGAGCAATTTAAGGCAGAGAACTTGACTGTGACTGGACTTGCTTGTGATGCTGGGAAGAAGGAAGACCACCACAGACTTTTGGACTTGGTGAGAGGATGTTCTACATTAACTCTATGGGCATGGAGAGAGTATATATGTTGGGGCTCCTGGCATGGAAAAAATCCAGCTTGAAATCATTAAATAATTGATAGTTTGGTATTTGCCCAAATGATCAGTAGATGTTCTTCAATCTGTGGTGTTGTGGAATGAGCTCACAGTTAGTATATTTGAATCAGAAAATACATTTAAGTTCCGTCCTGTCTCTATAGAGGACATGAACATCTTTCTTTCCACCATGAGACAAACAGCATGTTCAGAGAACATACTGCCCCTCAAATGATTTTAGAAAATAAGGACATCTTTACACCTCTACTTACAAGGATGGTTAATACATCCTTCAGAGACGGCAAGGTCCCAGAGGCCATTAAAACATTCACAGTCATCCTGCTGGTAAGAAAAAACAGGATTGGATCAGAAGGATCCAATCAATCTCGGCCCCATTACTAACTGCAATTTTCTGCTGTAAATTATGAACAAGGCGTCACCCCTCAAACTTCAAGCACTGATTGAGGCAACCTACCTCCTCCCCAAACCGAAATCGGGTTTTAGAAGGTCACACAGCACTGAAACTGCCTTGCTAGACCTCCAAACTCATATGCTTGATATCATGGACAAAGGCAAGACAGGCATGCTGGTTCTATTGGACCTATCTGCCACCTTTGATTTGTTGGACCACAACAACTCCAATGGGCCTTAGAACACTTGGGTGGCTGCTTTAAAGAAGCAACTGGGTGGGTGTTCTTGTTCCTAGTGGAATGAATCTCTAAAATACACTTGGTCAGTCAATCCTCCGGGCCAATAATCATCAATTGTGGCGTGCCGCAAGGGGCCAGTTGTCTCCCCTGCTGTTTAATCTGTACCTTCAATGTCTCGGTACTCTTCTTAACAACATAGGAGCTTATTTTACTAACTACGCAGCTGACACCCAGCTTGTGGTGGATTTGAGTGGCTGTCACAACACAGATAACAGCAGGGTGGCAAACATATATAACACCATAGAGGCCTGGATGAAAGCAAACTGGCTATGTCTAAACGGGAGCAAAACCGAAGTGATGATTTTTGGTTCCCATCAAGCAAGGTCTAAGCTAAGCCAGGAATACTCATCATTTAAGATCAAAGACTCCCTTATTCCGGTCTCAGGAAAAGTAAAAACACTGGGACTAACCTGGAAGCATCACTGGGGATCGAAGCACATGTCACCTACTTGAACAAAACTGTCAGCACTACCTTAGACTGTTAAAATGGGTGCAAAAAGAGCAAATGGACTGTGACGTTCATTTCCCATAAGAGCGGCTCAGATATGTAACCCACTACTGATTTCATTAAGATTGGAGGCAAATTATACAACCTTCTGAGAAAAACTCAAAACAAGTCTGTTTAAGTAAAGCACTAGATGCTACTTAACTAAACAACCCGGATGTCCTGTAAACAATTCGTTGTCCATTGTCTACATGTACGTGTCCCGATGCCTGCGGGCTCCCGTGCGATATAAGTAAATAAATAAATAAATCAGAAAGGCCCCCAATATGGTCAGTCTTTTGTGTCCCCACCATCACCCTGTCAATTTTGCCCCCTCCCCGGAAACACCTTCTCGCTGCACAGCTGTGGCGACACACTCCCCACACCCTCACACTGACATCAACTAACTCCCGAAGTCTTCCAGCATTCCTTCAGGCTGTGTCCCCTAGAGGTTGATATAAGGGACACAGCCTTTTATACATGGGCCTGTAGGAGGCACTTTCAAGAGACTTCAATCAGGTATCTTTGGTGTTAATATTACTTTATAACAGAATGTGACAAATGATGACATGAGGTAAAGAATAGTTCAGTTTATGTATCTGCATCATGCAAAGCCAAACGCTGCTGGCTGGAAGGTTTTCAATAAATCATGACCACGGGCACATCTCTGTGCAACCCTCCAGACCATCGTTTTTAAGACTGCTAAGTCCTTACAGAAGCGGACATACAATATGCAAATCAGGCTTGGTATCACCTCAAAAGTGGCAGCCCAGTTCAAACTGTTAGGTCACATCCCTTCTGCATAAAACCACAAGCATCCCCAGACATGTTTTGGCCTTGTTGAGAATCATCAGTGAGGAGTAACTTGGGTCTGCAGGATAAGCACGCTCGTGTCCCACATCTGGGCATACCCATCCCACTCTGGGTGACTAAAGAAAATCAAAAAAGGATGGCTGGAAGGTTTTGTATATATCATACCACACACACAGCTCCGGGCAACTCTCCAGGCCATCGATTTGTAGCCTGCCAAGCCATTACAGAAGGGGAAAGACAATATGTAAATCAGGCTTAGCGCCACCCGAAAAGGGGGAGTCCAGCCAAAACTGCTAGATTGCATCTTTACTGCATGAGACCACAAGCATCCCCAGAAATGTTTCAGCCTCCTCCTCGTTCTTCTTCTTCTTCCTAAAGATCAGGAGCCAGCGATTTCGATGTGTCAAGATGATTATCACCCACTTCCCACAAGTGCAGGCACTGACATATCTCCCAGAAAAATCAAACCACCACTATCACCAAACCCACTCCACAGTACAATCACATCACACAATTCCCCTACTCAAGACCTCACTCAAGTGCACCCTCGAAAAACCAACAATGGGCAGAAACGTCTCTGTCTCCTTAACAATGATGATAATAATTTCAGTCTTACTCTGCATTTGAAAGGAACAATGAATTAACTCAATCATAAACAGCACAAACTTCTCCTCCGTCATCACCAGAGCATCCCCCACCACCTTTGACTTCACTTCATGCTCCTCAAGAACATCCGAAGTAGGCAAGAGCCCACTCTGAGCTGGACAATCCTGCTAAACACAACGAGTACCAACAACTTACACCGGCGCCACTGCCTCAGCATAAGACAAATAGTTGGACACTCTCACTGACTGCACCTGTGCCTCACACATATACACAGGGCACTTCCTATACATAACACAGTTCTCTCCTCTAAAGTCTCTACCCATAGTGCTTTGTCTCACTTAGACACTTATTGATGTAGTGACCACCGCCATTCTTGGCACGACACTACACTCCCCTACAAACACTGGCTACATGACCTAACCTTGGACACCTAAAACAGCACAAGGGGATAGGGGGCACATGCTTTGCCATCCGAAACCACCCATAACCAATCCTCAGAAACTGCGGCACCTCCACAGAATGAAACGTCACCATTACAGTAGTCAGTTCCATTACCCCATCGCATTCCGCTAACCCAGCTGTCGCACTCCTGCCACATTACCATGCTTAAGTTCTGACAAGAAAAGTTCCAAATCAGTACTGGTCGGCACCCTGCAACAGTGTGTTGAGACTACAACCTTATGCAAAACAAGGAAGATAGAGGCATGTTTGTCTGGGGGAGACATCGTACAAGGTTGCCCTCTAAGAATTCCGATACAGGGGAAGGACTTCAATCCATAGAAATCCCTACACCAATACACTAGCACAGGCTAGACGCTTGTACAACTACCAGGGTCTTACTCCTGATGAATTTTCTGGACTCATACCACTAAGAACTGAAACATGTTGAGATTTTTACTGTTTAATGGCAATAGAGTTATTTAACCTATTCATCTAATAACAAAGTGTTATGCAGAATCACTGGTTTATGAGAAGAGACAACAAACCAGATGTTACTGATGTTTCATAAATAATGTTTGCGACTACACCCTAGCCACAACAGTGGTGATTTGTATTTGCAAGTGTACATGAACACCAATTTCTCTATTTATGTTGTGGTCTCTTAACCATAAATTATTTTTAAGATGTTTTGTAAAATGTTTATTCTTGTGATTTTGTTTAAGATTAAAATGTTTTTTAACCACTGAAAGCAACCCAACTTTCAGTCTCTCTCCCAGACAAACTTGCCTCTATCTTCCTTGTTTTGCATAGTGAATCCCTTACCCGGGACAAGATAGAGGCAGTACTCATACATATGTTATAAGAGTGCCCAGCCGGGGGTCCTCTACAATACTAGGAGACTGAAACCTTATCAGATGTTAGTTCATGTTTTTTACAGAATGCATTGTGCCCGACTGTCATATAGAAGGTCAACCAAAGTAATTAGCTAATAAGCCTTCTTGTATGCATATGGAGGAACCACTACAGAAATACGTGCTGCCTATGTCCTTACTCAATTAGGGTTTGGAAACATTGTGTCCAACAGTTTTATGTGAGAAGAGGTAACATCAGGTCATCTTGCGTCACAGACAGTTGATGTGGTTGCCTTGATGAAGGTCCCAGGCTCAGAAAAGGCCATAGTGTGTCATAAATCCAAAATCTATGCACCGGCCAGCATTATCCAGGTTCATAATGAACTTCCATGTTATTATTTGAATGGTATTTGAGCAGCCATCTTTCAGCTCCATCACAGACAGGCCCTGTAGTCTGTGCTCATACTGCGTGGACTGTTTACCAAGTGATGTTTCTGTTTTGCTGGTCAAGTAGGTGTATTTGTATAGGTTGCTTCTTGCATGCACTTCCTTGCTAGTCTCACCAAATGTATTTCATTGGATATGGTATATCACAATTGTGGATTTTAATTGTATATCCCTTGTATCTGTAAATTTTGGTCCTGTGAGAAATGGTACGCTGATTTGGTGCCGATGTGCTGGCAAGTTTTGCATCTCTAATATTGGATGGGGCTATCTTATTTGTTCTTGATCTGGTAGAAATGGTCTTCTGATGAGGGACTGTGCTAGATGTGTTAGTTGTTAGTGAGCAATTAAAGGGGATTCCTTCAACATATCCCTCAGCTCCTCATCCCTGTCATGTCAGGAGAGCGATGTAGAAAATTGAAACAACATTGCATATGAGAGGGGACAGAGATGCATCAAGCCACCTGTGCATAGCCCTCGCTACACAAAACAGAGCTGGTACCTTCACTGACCCGAAAGCCTGTTCACATCTTCACAACGGGGCAGATAGGCACAACACATGAGTTATAGCTTTACCTTTGGCATACACTCTTAAATGCACTCTCTAGTATGGCCTCATTGTTGTTACGATTATACAGCCCCATATCTTTTAAGGTTTATTACTTGCCAGGTTTTGAGGGATCAACAAACTTCATGCATTGTCTTATGTTTACCTCATACCCACGGGTGACTTTATATTTCACAAGCTCTTTCATACTTTTAGCTTCATTGCACATCGATATCCTTTAACAACTGCAAGAATAGCAACAGACATGAATGTAATAGTTGCCAATATACAGTTATTACACAGCCTCCATAATGCATGTGACATCTTTGCCAATACTGTGTACTTGGTAGTTTGGCAA
Source organism: Ambystoma mexicanum (assembly GCF_040938575.1). Taxonomy (NCBI): domain Eukaryota; kingdom Metazoa; phylum Chordata; class Amphibia; order Caudata; family Ambystomatidae; genus Ambystoma; species Ambystoma mexicanum. The sequence goes on from NC_090932.1 coordinate 996,605,189, forward strand.
TGTAAACATTTGTACTTTATAAGTTTGGGAGGCTAATTAAATTGGACATGTATAGCTACATCAAATAAAGTAGATTTGGGCACATTGTGTGTGTGTTTTTGTGTGTGATGAAATAGAGCGTGTTTCTTATATGTACTAGAACACATCCTGGGTACAGCGTTCATAGTCTATTTTCCTAATATATGTGCGTACACATTAGTAAGCTTTGATAGCCTACTGCCAGTAATGCACTATAGATTACTCCCCTCACCTAACATTGATCATTCAATCCAATCCCTCATCAAGTGGCCAAACAGGTTTGACTTTTGGAGTATTGAGAGGATTCCTTCTTCTCCTCCCCACTTCCTTTTTGTGTTTGCCGCAATCACCTTTACATGGCCAACTCTTGGTTCTAACATGTCTGCCAGTCAGCTTGGCAACGTCCTGGTTATACTACTTGTTTATTATGTTGCATTTGTAAAAGATTTATCTGATGAATGGACATCCACGCTTCAAGAGCATACTTGAGCACATCTCAAGTCCATCAATCAAGCATCGCTAACTAATTCTAGTGCCACACAACCAATATGCTAAAAGGTGCCCCCAGGAAAATTGATCGGCATCACAACTGACTTGTATTCCCTCTTGTTCCAATTCACAGTCAATTGTTTCACAACATATAGCTACATATCCACCACTAACATTGAAATCATTTTCCCTGCTGCTTAATCCCCTTATACAGTTGCAATTGTTTTTTTTTGCTCCTACCCTCTCAACCTTTACCCTGGTTAACCTTTGGTGGGGTGAGAATACACAATAATATAGACATTTCCTGGTGCTGCAAGACCATTGAAGTGGTGAAGGGCAAACTCAAAAGCGTATTAGCAAATACAAGTATACAACACTGTCATGTATTGTTAAATGTTTCCATGTGTAGTTATTTTCTAGTGCTCCATCTTGTAATATGCTTATTGATGTTTGCCACTGTCATTTGCTCCTAGGCACAGCCCTTTGGAAGTCTGCTCCTAGGTGTTCACCCAGGAGGCAACCTGCCTGATGATATTAGTGATGACACATTGAATGCTTCTTAGTGTCTTGATTGTTTGTGAAGCTCAATATCTGGCACAGATTCCTAGTCTTCACAATATACTAAATACAGTGTCTCAACTACGCATACATGACAGTTAGACACCAAATTAAATACACACTTAAGTCATCAGAAGTTTACAGTCATCCGTTCAGCATATATAACATAGTCACACCCCTCCGTCCATGAACTAGGGCACCTGAGGCCCACTTCTGGATATAGATACTCAAGTGCACTCGAAAAACCAATCACCTTGAAGCATACCTGCACACAGTGTCCTTGTACTTTGAATTTGCACACATCAACAAAAGAACAAATCACTCGTAACATAGGATGTTAGCAATATTTTTGCTAGCATGTGTTCTGAATTCATTCTGATTCTTAAATTGTTCCAGAAATCTTGTTCCAGGCTTTCACAGAACTGTGCCATAAAATTACTGTCTTGCACATTTCTCAGTTAATTCTACTTCTCAAATGCTTCCGGGGACATTTTACCTCCAAGTTCCTGAATTAATTATTTCTCAATACAAACATTTCCTTAAAGACGCTAGGAAATTTGCCTACAGAGGCATGTGGGGCTACCATTGGAATCTCTTTCATAAATGGCTCAAGGAACATTATCTTCAATTTGCAGCATGAAGTGTTTTTCAATTCAATTTCTTTCTCAAATTGATAAATTACATTTGTCTTCAGGTTACACCATACAGTAATGGTCAATTACATCCTTTCCAACAACTGGCTCTAGAAAGTTAGCTTACAAGTTCCAGCATGCAATGGTTCCCAGTTCAGTCTCTTTTTCTACTGGATTTGGGAACTTCCAGCATCCAGCGTTTTTCAATTCAAGGATGCATGCACGAATCCAATTAAACCATGTCCCAGGTTGTTTTTCATAACAGAGGTAGGAGAGGCTACCAATACCCCTGCATGAATATATTCTGCAATAATATTCATGGAGAATCACAAAGGGTTGTTGTTTTTATGCTTTTTCCAGTGTTTCCATTTGTGTTTCTGGTTGTGCTTATTTCTGGTCAGGCTATCTGAAGTTCGATTTTTATTAAACCCTTAAATTGTGGTCTTAAGGAAAGTTTATCTGTTATCAACAAGCCCTCTGGTGTGCAGCACCATTAAATGATGGCTTCTTCCAAGATTCTACAACGATGTTGTTAGACGCATCATTAAATGTGTGCTGCATGGTCTCCAGAAATTTCTCTAACAAGATGGCCTAAAATAGTTTGAGACTATTAGAGCTAGGTAACCATTACAATGCTAGGTCTTGAAAGCAGCAATTAATATGCCTTGGTATTTCACTGGGGAGAAATTTGTTTCTATGCCAGTGTGCATCTTCAAACTTCCCTATCTTCCCTAACACGGCTTCCTTTATCTCAGTATATGCCGTAACCTCAGTTGGACTGGAGTTCTTATAAATCAGTCATCTGCTGATAGTTTAAGGGCAACATATTGGCTCCACCTCTCTTTGAATCATACTGTGATTTGGGCCATTGTCTCAAGTTGATAAAGAAAGATGCAGTGCTGTCACATTTAGTTCATTTTTGTAAAACACCTGCCTCAGCATGGTTAATGTTGACTATGACTTTCTTGTGATGCTAGCCGTTGGTCTTTTTGGGTCTGCAGGGTCTCATTTAGCTGTCACTATACTTGAGACAAGTTTTGTATGTTCATGGTACTAGGAGTTTACGAGGACTTTTCAATTAGTTGGCCCAATAAGTTGATATTACTCACAAATTCTCAGTCTCGTATAGGACTATCCTACTCCTTAACCCGGGTTTATGAAAATGATCAAGACTATTTTTGATAATTGGTCTGTGCAAGTGTTCTTGATGAATATTTGGTTCCCCAACATGCTTACTCTCCTTGTCCACAGTCTCTATTGACTTTTTTGAATTTCAACCAAATGTATCATTTGTAAAGGAAAATGGGTCTTCAACATGGGATCCTCCTGACATAAATATCCAGCTTGTGGTTGGGCTTCTCTGGGAACGGTTTACATTTCTTTGCCTGTCCTTTTGGTAATTGAACTAATTTGGTTTGTTGGTTTCTGTGGTTAGGTCCAGATGGATCCCATTCTTAGAGCATTCATGACACATTCTTAAACCTATAAGTGTCAGACAATGGCCCTCATTACAACCCTGGCGGTAACGCATGGCGCTATTAGCACCATGGTTGCTGCCGGTGTTGTAACGAGTCCGCCAATGTTCAATGGGGAATTAACACCCCATTCCAAGGTTGGCGGGGCGGTAATTCCACATTGAACATTGGCCCTTCCCCATTCCCATTTTTGCCCCATAGGGCTCAATGGGACTGGGGAAGGCAGTAATTACGGTACCACAAATTGTAGTACCGTAATTACCTGGAAGGTCCCTTTGCGGGTCCCTACTTTAACGGCTGGTCCAGGTCGGGTCCCGCAAAGGGACCTCGTAATTAGGTGCTAAGGGGTTAACACCGCCACAGCCTTTTACGGCGCCATTAACCCCTTAGCGCCAGGGTCGCAATGACACCCAATGACTCTGGAAATCCCTCAAAATTCCAGCATGCTGAGTTTCCCTTTTCCAAAAGACTCTACAAACCTTGACTTCAGCAGCATTTTCTAATCAACTCTATGAATCCTGCCTACAAGTTCCAGCATGCAGCAGTCATCAATTCATTCCCTGCCTCAATTGACATAAGAAACTTACCAGTCAAGGTCCAGCATTTACAGCTTCTCAGTTCAATTTTTTTCTTCCATGTTATTGGGAGTTATGCATACCAATGTCTTGCTTGCAGTATGTCTCGATTCAATCACCATTTTAAGATAGCTGTAGAAACCTTATGCCTGAGTTCCCCGCTCTTGTATTTCTTTACTCAGTCTCTTTACCAGGCAGCTCACTGACTCCACCATTTGGAGCTGCTTGTTAGGATTGCCAACCTTCTTAACCAACTTTGGCTGGGATGTCTCCTCCCAGTCCCTCAGCCATTGTTTTGCCATATGCACCTCGATGACATCCCAGAACCTCCCTCCACTCCCCACCTGTTCTTCTGTAGTCCTCCTAAGCAAGCATCCCAGAATCTTCTATTCCTCCTACACCTCTCACTTGCAGTATCTGATAATGGCATTCCATTCTCCTCACATCTGGTTACAGTGCTCGTTTCATTGTCAATGATGCACACTGGTTCTGTCATCAAGCCTGTCCCAGGCTCTTGTCTATTTTCTTGGTTTCTTCATGGCTACCCAACATTCACCAGCAATGCCCCAAAGTCGGGAATCCTCCCTGTGTCTCAATCTTCTAGGTCTGTCATCTACTCTGCTGGGTCACAACCGGCATCACATGACTTTCTAGATGGAAAAATGGACAGTGTAGCAATCATTTTCTCAGAAATGTAGTTATGTTAGATATTCTCTGGGAGATATACCTAATCTTGTGATATTCTTTTGTTGTGGTAAAATGGTGATATAGCATTATGGTGGTAATCCCCTATATAGAGTGTCAATGTTCCCTGCAGAATATCCTAGAAACTGTATTCCATCCTGGGTCCTCCCTAAAAGAAAGTTCCCAGATTTATTACACTTGGATTTTGACAGTGTCACTTGTTGTTCCCAGCAACTTATCTACGAGGCTGGCCTACTGCCTTGATGGCAGAGCTGTTCAGCTGGAAACATGTACAGCCGAAATACTGCACACTCACACACACTCACACACTGTGTAACTACAGAGTCCATAATATATAATTTTCATGAAAACCTTTACTGTTACACTCTTGCCTTTTGCGAGCAGATTAAATACAATGATCCAAATGCCATTAAATGTTTCAGGCACAAAATTTTATAATGTGTATTTATCTTGACAGATAACTTACCACTTGTACACAGCAATCCCTACATAAAATATATTTGACACTACTAATGTGGAAACAGGAAGAAAGAAAAGAAGAGCAAAAAAAAGATTTCAAAATAACACCACTCAATAATAGAAGCGGCAGAAGCGGAAACCAAACTCTACAAAGCATGGGTAAAAGGCCACAGACTGTCTCTTTATCAACAAGATGCTGAAAACATTCTTAAAGCGATAAGTGGCAAAAACATAAAAGAATTTTGGAAAATTTTGAGAGCGGTTAACGAAACCCAAGAAAATACAATCATAACCGAGATTGGGGAAACTACTTGGACAAAACATTACACTACTATGTACCATGCACCAAGTACCAACTTAAAACTACAGGGCGAAATGTCTCCTGAGCCATGGATAATCATAGATGATCCACAGGAAATCCGATTGAAAATCAGAGGCTTAAAAAACTCCCACGCCCCAGGACCCGATGGGATCACGAACTCCGATCTAAAAACACTTGAAAATGAGTGGGCAAGTCTGCTAAGTAAAATCTTTGGCAGATGCTGCAACTTAAAAACGATACCACCCTCATGGAAACAAGCAACAATCGTTCCAATATTCAAGAAAGGAGACAAAAAGGACCCGATAAATTACAGACCAATTGCGCTCCTGGACGTCATAGGTAAAGTGTTTGGTTCAATGCTTCTCGACCGCTTCAAGATCTGGGCGGAGGAATCACCCTGTAACGACCCACTCCAAACGGGATTCAAAAGAAATCTGGGCACGACAGCCAACATTCTAATGCTAAACGTGCTGAAAAACAGAGTACTGGAAGGAGGAACGAGAATCTTTGTGGCGTTCATCGATCTGACACAAGCATTCGACCGGATAGACAGGGCCCGCCTATGGTCCAAACTTGAAACCTGGGATTGTCCACCGTCTATATTAAACCCGATTAAGGCACTATACACCAACACTTCAATACGCATTCGACTTGATCAAAACGGCCTTTTATCATCACCCATCCCAACAGCGAGAGGAGTGAAGCAGGGGTGCCCGTTGGCCCCGGCCCTGTTTCTGGCATTCATTGGTGACATCCAAAACGATGATCCAAAAATTCGAGCATTTCCTCCAAAAATCTGCAAAATCCCGATAACACGATTGCTTTACGCAGACGACTTGGTCCTAATGGATCACACACCAATTGGTCTGCAGCGCCAACTGACAAAGCTTCAAGGGTATATGCAAGAAAACAAACTGGAAATAAACGTAAAGAAAACAAAATTCTTAGTACTGGAAAAAGCGACCAGGAAAACAGAAAAACTGAAACTAATTTTAGAAGGATCATTGATCGAGCGAGTGTTCGACTTCAAATACTTAGGAGTAACCCTAGACTCCTCTTCGCAAGACAAAGCCATGCAATCGGTCCTGACGTCCAAAGCCAACAAATTGGCAGCCCAAGCTAGGGCCATAGATAAAAAGTTTGGAAGATTCTCACTGATCCCTGTGCTAGAACACTATAAAAAAAAGGTGATGCCGACACTAACATATGGGGGAGATGCTATGATGAACTTAGCACGATCCATTTGGACAAAAATTGAGGCAAAGTTTTGGCGGAAAGTCCTCAGACTCCCAAACTCGACCCCAATAGCCTCAATCCGACGAGAGCTTAGCCTACCCTCCCTCAGAAGTTGAGTCTCACAATCGTCTCTAAGACTGTTCAGGAAATGCCGGATGGCTACTTTCTCATCAATCTCGAAATAGAAAGGAATAAAGCAAATCCCTTAAAAAATGGAAAGAAGAAAACATCAGCTTGCTAGAACAGGTCAATGCAGACGAAGAACAACTAATAAAGTACCCAAAGAGAACCTTCACCAAAATCAAAGAACTCGACTGGATGAACACCCTGGAGACAGCAGGAAAAAATAAATTAACCTTACACCTGCCTCCAAACACGAAAAAACTCAATGAACTCCAGGAATATATAAAGAAGTTTCCATCCAGGAAAGGGAGAGACATGCTGATGAGAGCCCGTTTAAATGTCTTGCAGACAAATGAGATCTTGTCAATTAGAGGCCAGTCGGGAAATAACAGTTGTTGATTTTGTGAGATACAAGAAAAGGAAACAATCCGCCACTTGCTCCTAAAATGTGCCTCAAACCAACATATAAGAAGTCGATACTTAAAATCAACCTTCACAGATTTCATCATAGAGGACGAAGAAATATGTTGGTCTCGTTTGATCGGAGGCGACAAAACATCATGGCAAATAGCTTTCTATAAAATCTTGGAAGCCATAAACTGGCCGACAAAGGCACATTTTTAGAGAGCTGTTCTCATTTTCTTGCTTTTTCTTTTTTTTCTTTCCGTCACGACCACAGACAAAAGACAGAAACCTCAAATCTTGTAAAAATCTTTTGATTAAATACAAATAAAAAAAATAAAAATAAAAAAAAAATAATAGAATTAACTGTAATCAGCTCACCCTGACCTTGGATCGTGGCGATTAATAACAAAATCTTGTAACTTTTAGAAAACTATTTGTTTGTGACATTGAATTTTATACATGAAAAGAGCCCTCTTCTGGCTAACAAAAAAAAACTCCATCCATTCAAGGTAACATGCCCTCACTTATGGACTGGCATATCTACCTCGCCCATGGGAAGATTCTTGCACTGCTCTCTCTGGAACACCCCTGTGGCTCGAATTGGCAGCAAAGGTAGTGTAACGACCTCCACACATTCTATTCCAGGATAACTGCTCCCGTCTATCGTCCGTCTCTTGCTATCTCCCAGTTCTGCAGCTCTGCTCTTCCTGTCTCCTGCTCCTGCTGTTCATTTGACTACACCTCCTCTCTCCTTTGAATTTAAGTGCTGTCCCTGTCAATCACCAGGACCTGCCTCCCTTTGTGACGTGCACCCATCACCCGAGCTGGTCTCAGTATTTTTCCCCTTGAAGTATAGTTTTACAAAGATATTTGCAACAATTATTTCCTGCGCATACAATGGCGCTTTCTCAACAGTCAATTATTTCCTCACAGTTTGTGTAATGAAGTCACAGCCAGTAAATTGTGCTTGCATGTTTTCTCTCCATTGTAAAGAAGCACCTCACTTCTGACATTTCATCTGAGCCTACTTTGCACTGTTTTGTTAATGACAGGTTACAAATTATGGGGATGGGTTGTTAATTGATTAGTTCAGGTTAGTCTGTACGCAGTGCAAACCAGACACATTACCTGTTTACCCTGAAGTGGACCATTTTAAAATGTGCCATTGCCAGAATGTGTGCCTTTCCATTTCTAATGCGCACCAGCTATTTGATGTCTGTATTTTCCACATTAACCCCTTGCCACTATTTACTGCCTCCTCTGTGTCATTGCTTACATATACCACTTCAATACAGCTAATAAACTTGGATGGGATAAACTGTAAGAATACCAGTCAAGTAAAACTAGATACATACTAAAATATATACTGGTCCAACTGAGTGTTTACTACAGTTGTCAAACTGGGAATATACTGACCTTATAACTGTTCAAGATCCCTATCCACAGTCATAAATATGTGGTGTTTGGCACTTGTCTAAGGAGAACAATAAGATACTTTTATGAAAATGGTATGGTTAATTCTTACCTATGTGCCCACGCACTAATCTCATTACCCAGATTTCTCCATCTTTTCTATCTTTGCCTGGTCTGTGGTCTTTCGACAGGGCTGGGATTTTACTGTTCCTTCTAGTTAGGTATTATTGTACATGGTGTGTTATATATTTTGTAGATCCTTGATTTGACATTACTTTATTTGGACTGTTATACTTCGTTGTTTGGCTATTTGGGTTGCTACTGAACTACATTCACATTCCTCTTAAGAATATAGCCTTCCCTCGACCCACGTTGCCACAAAAGGCAAAGGAGGTATATCTCTTAACTGTGCCTTTGTTATTATTTTCATTCATTTCAAAGATTTATTCGGATTAGTCTTTCAGCACAGTTCATCACAATAGTCCATTTATACAAAAATGGAAAATAGTCAAACACAACAATCTTAAAAAAACATAAAACACTTAAAATGGAATCCACGTATATTTATTATCTTACAGGTGGTGTCACCTCCTATGAAGAGAGCAAGCTTGCAGCCTCATGATACTTTCAACTATATAAGTTAAAAATTGCCCCTCGACATTCTTCTTAATAAGCATGTGCGATGCACATATCTAGCAGAGGCAAACACAACTTTCCACTCCAATGTACAAATTAAAAACTGCATGGCTTCTAGTTTGTTTCTTATTCCTGAGTCAATCAGCAGAGCTTTTAAATACCTGCACCTTAACTCTAATGAGACAAGGCAAGTTAACATAAAATGAGTCAGAATTTCATTTGCTGATCTACAGAGGGGACATTCGCAAGATCTCGAGGGTGACCGTGAACGGTTATACCAAGCTGTAAACAAGATCCCTACCCTAAAGCGGATGTATAGAGAACATTAATAGGGAGGATGGATTTGATTTAATATATGTTTACATTTTCACATCATGTTACAAGGTAGGAACTCAGGGCCATTCTTCAGTGAGTACCTTAGTACCTCTAACTTCTCCAAGGCTTTATTCTTTGCAGTTACTTTGAGTTCCAGTGAAGAAAGGTGTTTTTTGGTAGCAGCAATAGCTTCTTCAAAGAGATGTTCTCAATTGATGATAGCGATGTTATATAGCCACAGACCTCAGAACCATAAAGAGCTGCTAGTAAGGCTCGTTTTTCAAATAATTCCATAGCCGATGAAATTGCCCCACTACCATGACACATGAATAGGTACCCCCACGAGTTTGTGCAACCATCCCCCCATTTCATTAAACCTACTCCCCGAGGGATAAATAAAACTTGACTTGCTCCAATTTTAAGACATATACCTCTCTTTTCAAATGGCAGGGCTTAGTGAACGGTGGTTTAAAAACACATAACTTTTGTTTTGTTGGCATTTATTTGAAGCTCAAGCTCCATGCATTTTCCCATAAAAATGTCAAGGAAGGTTTCCAACCCCTTTGGTGATGTAGCAAGAATTACAACATCATTTGCCAAGAAGAGGGTTGGTCACATCTTGGATGCAATTCTAGGTGTATCCAAGGCACCCACCTCCAGTGCATGCACTATTTCCTGGATATATATTGAAAAGAGCAGCATTGTCAAGATGCATGCTTGGCAGACCCCCTTCTGCACATCAACGGGCTCAGATTGTTCCCCGCCTAACCCATAGCGGACAGAGGCCTTAGTCTCCACATAAAGCAATTTAATTGTGTCTACTAGTGCAGCCAGTGTTTTCCTTGCTTCCAGAACTTGCTACAAAGAATCTCTTTGTACTGAATTGAAAGCAGTTTTGAGGTTTAAGAAAATGGCGTATAATTTTATTTTAAGCAATCTGCTGTATTTCTGTATTGACAAGAAGAGTAGGAAACAATGCCACGGTACCCCTACCTGTGTAAAACCCAGCCTGGGCATCACTTATAATTCCAGGTTCATACACACATCTTTGTAATTTGGCTTGGAGTACTTTCCCGAATGTATTCCCAACACAATCCAATAATGAAATTGGGTGGTAATTTTCAGGCTGCTCGCTTCCTGATTTTTTATGCACTGGGACTATTATTGCCCCTTTCATGTTCTAGGGACTTCCCTTTAGTGAATAGCAACATTAAGAACTCTCATCAGGATAGAGGCCCAAATGGCCAGTTCATCCCTATAAAAATCTAGAGGTACCAAATCAGAAACAGCTGCTTTTCCCAGTTTTTGGGAAACCGGGGCCTCTTCGACCTTTTCCCTAGGAATATACAATACCTCTATGGGGGGGGAAGACAAGTCCAAATTGTTAATTTTAGCCAACATTAGCAGCCTTCCCGGGTTGCATATAAGCTGGAAAAAAGTCTTCATGCAACTCCCAGGACACAACATTGCAGGGTCCCATCACCATCCAGCACTTTCAGGGTGATCAATTTCCACAATGGTATCATGACCCTCTCATCCAGAGCTGAATGTAGTGCTTCCCAGAAAGCTTTTGCATGTGCCTTTTTTTCCCATTTAATAACAGCTTGTATTTAGTTCTGAGATGTAGTAGTACGCTTGTATCCAAGATACTGTCCGTTCTAATGCACAGAACTATATCCCTCTTTGCCATAGAGCACTCCTCGTCATACCAATGATTTATCGCTACCACCCTCCTTTTTATCTTATCATTTGAGGAGGTCAAAAAATAGTAGTAAATTTGTTCCCAAAATCTCAAATTAATTATGGCACTAGCTGTAAAGTTGGGATTACAGATGTTTCCCACATTCTCCATGATTGCTGCATATGCCTTTGCTTTTATTTCCCTTTCGATCCAATTGGCCCACTTACCAGTTTTTCTGGCGTGACCATCTATAGCAATAGTTTGGTTGTCCCTTGGTCCATTCTCCCCACTAGGCCCACAAATCTCTATGCATGATTTGAAGTAGAGAGGGTTATGGTCGCTCTCATTCCTACAACATGTCCCTGGTTCTAAACCAGCTGCTACCAGTGATGAAGAAGTAATCAATGCAAGAAGACCCCTTCAAACCACTAAATGTTGTTTGTGCTGGTCTATCACCTGTCAATATTCAGTTCCATGGTCTAAGATTTAAATTCGTAATGATACATGCTGATTCCACCTCCACTTTATGAGTTCTTTTAGGGGGACCGTCAGTAATGGCTGGTTAGACCAAGAAGTATCCTGGTCTTCCCAGAGGTCTTAATTAGCTGCCAATCGTTCTAGCTGCAGGTTCATGTCCCCTGCCCCCAGGGTATATTCACTTTGTGAGATCAGGGCGATTAAGAGTTACTCAGTTCCTGCATCTTCAACAAAGCCTCCAAACATGTACCCAAACTCGGTCTGTTATATAGAATGAAGAGCAGGAACCGCTCACCCACATTTGTAGACATGGTCAGCAATTGGAGATCTGGAGACCCAGTTTCAATAGGTGTCATGATGCCTACCCCCGGGGACCCAGACCAAGTCCAGCAACCCCGGAAGCAGGCATCAAGTTATCCTGAGCAAGCCCAACAACACCTGCTAGGGGCTATTTGGGTCCAGTCCTGGTGCCTATGGTGCCAGGCTCATATGGAGAGTCTAAAACTTACCTGATGCAGACCATGCTGCAAACTTACCTGATGCAGGCCATGCTGCAAGAGCTCCAAGCCAAAAGAGGCTTGGAAGGGACTACTTTACTTGGGGACTATTTTTTTTTACTTGGGCGGTGCTGGGGAGGAATACTTACCTGGGACTACTTTGGAGGATATTTAAACCACGCCCAAAGAGCAGCACACGCTCCGCGCTATTCTGCATCCAGCAGCGTAACGCTCGCGGTGCCTGCAAGTCTGCATCCAGCCATCTGCCATGCCCACCTCGAGTTTGGAGCTCCTAGAAAAAGGGAGAAAGAAGGAGAAAAGGTTAGAACAAGAGCAATACATTTGATCCTTACCTGAATTCCCGATCCATCGCGCCTTCGAGCTGGAAGAAAGAAGTTATTTTATGCGCGTCGCCTCGCCTGCTGCAGCGCCGCGCCGAACTCACCGGCCTTCGCAGCATCTTCACATTCCACCGCATCCTCCTGCATGTTCCCGCCGCACTCCAGTACCTAAGGAGAAGACAAGAACAGCAAGGTGAGCCAAGGGAATACACAGAGGAATATTAGTTACCCCCCATAGACTTACCTGATTTTACCACCGGGGGTACTATTCCTCTTCACGGTTCGGCGCAGCTTCCACTGCATCTTCGCCGAACCCCGGCCCCTAAGGGGAAACAAAAGGACAGCAAGGTGAAACAAAGGGACTAACAAGGGGAACCCTCCTCACCACAATAGACTTACCTGATTTTACCGCCGGAGGTATTATTCCCGAGACTTCATACTTTCTCTCAGTGCCTGAATAAGGGAGAAAGCAACAGGTTACATATTGACATTATTTTATCGAACTGTATTGGAAAATACAAATCCTTACCAGAATACTACCGGTTGCCACGAGGAACTTTTCATTAGGGTCAAGCTGCAACCTGCAAGGAATCGGACAAGAGTGAAAGTCAGGCATTTGAACTCTTACTAACTTTATACTTACGGCGCCTTGCTGGGAATCTCGGAGTCAATATTGTTCTGGAACTCACCAATTCCTTCGAGCCAGTGAAGCAACTGGTTATCAACGCGCCCCTGCGCTCAATGCAGGATGGAGAGCTCATCTTTTCAAACCATCAGGTGAGACTATAAGAGGGAACATCAAAGGTGATCTGAGGGGAGAACAGCGGGGGTAGGGGGGATTTACGCTCAACTCCACGGGTGGTTAATGCCCTTTCTCCATTTGCAGAAGAATATTCCTACGGGCCAAGCAAACGAAGCTAGGTGGGCCAGTCCAGTCCGTCATCTCGGCCCTACGCGTCACATTGGTGGAGACCACAGCTGTCCAGTTCCGATCGACGGCTCTGTGGGAGCCAGGTGAGCATAACAGAACACGAAGCGTACCCACAAATTCCCACCCGGGCGTTATGGATACCTCAGAGACTGACCAATTGGCCCAGTTACTAGGGGAACTGAGGGCTGAAGTGTATTCTGCCCGTCAAGAAACCAATGCTCTTAGGAGAGAAATGATTTTGTCAAAGGAGTGAACTGATGACCTTGCTAGGCAACTATTGCAAAGCTAGGCTGGACAAGCACCCCTACCTGGTTCCGGGGGAAATCTAGCTCCTGTGTTATCGAGTAACCCTGTGCAAATAAACCTACCAGGAAATATTCCATTAGCTCCACCCGAACGCTTTGCCGGAGATCCCAAAAGGTTTGCCGTGTTTATGAACCAATGCCGCTTGCACTTTTTATGCAGACCTGGAGCCTTCCCAAACGATCAAGCCAAGGTAGTCTTTGTATTGTCATATCTCAGCGGCAGTGCAGCTGATTGGTCAATTCCACTAGTTACTCAGGATGACCCAATTCTTCAGGATTTTCAGGGCTTTCAAACGAGCATGGAAAAACTATTTGCCCGGCACTCCCAAGGACATGCCCTGGATAACAAACTTTTGTCCCTACGACAGGGTAACCAGGACCTTCTATCCTACATCGCAACCTTTAAAAGGTTGATACTGGAAACTGGATGGGCTGAGGTAGAACAAATGACGTTATTTCATCGAGGGCTTTGAGGAGTACTCAAGGATGTCTTGGCTCAAGTCGTGAACCCACCTCAAGACTGCGCTGAATATATAGACTTAGTGGTCCAGTTAGTTCACAGACTTCAGAACAGAAAGGCTGATCAAGCCAAGTCTGAGAATCGGGTATTGGTCAAAACCCACGCTAACCCCAAAGGAGCAGATGCTTCAGACCCCATGCAAATCGGAGGGGTTAAAGGATCCTTAACCCAGAAGGAAAGAGAAAGGAGACGGCAAATGCAATTGTGTTTATATTGTGGAACTTCTGGGCATTTTCTACGGGATTGCCCTGTAAAACCACCCAAGAAGGTGGTAGGAGCTGCTGATAAAAGCCATATGGAGTCAGACTCGGGAAACGACCACGCCCGACAAGCGTAGAGGTCCGCTTGCCGAGCTTGAAGAAGGATACTCAGACCTCGCATTTCATCATACTAATGGTCCTTGTAGATCCCGGGCAGCCATCGCGTATGCACGCAGTAAGGGCATACATTGATAGCGGGGCCAGAGGAAACTATGTGGACTATGAATTGGCTTCCAGGATGAATCTACCTCTCTGCTGAAAAACCACCTCAGATGTCATAACCACAGTTGATGGAACTGAAATTGCCTCTGGGCCTGTAACTCATTCCACCGCAGAGATGACACTATTGGGTCAGGATGGGCATCGAGAGACTATTGTGTTTGATATAATCAAAGCCCCACAGTTCCAAATAATACTGGGGATACCTTGGTTGGAAACACATAATCCTTGTATTGATTGGCAAGAGAAGAGAATAACCTTCCCGGATTGTGCACAAACCTGTAACCCAAAGAAAAGTCAGAATGCAGGCCTAGCAACAGTAACCACAGCAGTCATGCAACTACCTCCAGAATACCAAGAATTCCAGGATATCTTCCAAAAAGAACAGGCAAACACCCTACCTCCTCACAGATCGTACGATTGTCAAATCGATCTCATACCCGGTGCACAACCCCCTTGTAGCAGGATCTATGCCCTTATGGAACCTGAGAACCTTCACCTACGACAATACTTAGACCAGTACCTTGCCAATGGCTTTATTCACCCATCCAAGTCCCCTGCATCTTCAGCTTTGTTCTTCGTGCCCAAAAAGGATGGTGACCTCAGAACGTGCATAGACTACCACGCATTGAACCAGATAACTGTTAAGAACCGATACCCATTGCCTCTGATCCCTGAACTACTAGACCAAGTGAAGGACGCTTGTATATGCACTAAATTAGATCTCTGGGGGGCATACCATCTGGTACATGTAAAAGAAGGCGACGAATGGAAGACTGCTTTCCGCACTAAGTATGGGTTATTCGAATACCAGGTGATGCCTTTCAGGTATTGCAATGCACAAGCAGCCTTCCAATACTTCATGAACGTTGTCCTTCGTGAACTCCTTTATGTTTGTGTTGTCGTATATATCGATGATATTCTAGTATACTCCTCTTCAGAATCTGACCATGTGAAGCACGTCCGAGCAGTCCTTGAGAAATTGCGCCAGCACAAACTATATGCAAAACTTGAAAAATGCGTTTTTCATGCCACAGAAGTTGAATTCCTTGGGTTTATCCTGACCCCAAAGGGAGTCCGAATGGACTCACGAAAGGTGGATGCAATCCTTAAGTGGCCATCACCAAGTTCAGTTAAAGGAGTACAAAGCATGCTCGGCTTTGCCAATTTCTACCGCAGATTCATCCTGGATTTTTCACATGTTGTACATCCCATCACAGCACTCTTGCGAAAAAATAAACGCTTTACTTGGACTGAAGAAGCTGAAAATGCCTTCCAATAGCTGAAAGCGAAATTCACGTCTGCACCTGTATTAAAGCACCCGCGCCCTGAACTTCCATACATAGTTGAAACTGATGCATCCAGTCTACCCATGGGAGCTGTCCTGTCTCAAAAGGACCCTGAAACTGGCCAGCTTCATCCAGTAGCATTTTGGTCCAGAAAGTTCTCGGCACCCGAGTTAAACTATGCGGTTACCGACAAGGAGTTATTAGCCATTAAATCCGCCTTCAAGGCTTGGCGGCTCTATCTTCTTGTGCCAGGCATACCATTACTGTGATCACTGATCACCGGAACTTACAGTATTTAAAGACAGCCAAGGCCCAATCATCACCTCAACTCCGATGGGCATTGTTCTTTGCCGAGTTCGATTTCGTAATAACCTATCGACCAGGTTGTAAGAATGGTAAAGCAGACGCCTTATCCCGAATAGGGATGGGAGAGGCAGAAGTGAACCCAGAACCAGTACCTATAATTTCCGAACAAAGAATTCTTGGCATGACTACTCTACAGACACTAGAGGACATTCAGGTAAAGATCCAGCAACTCTTTGATCCTACAGCCCTGCAGGACTGGGTAAATAAAGGCCCGGACTACTCTGTCACCAATGATCTGCCTTATTACCAAGGGCGACTATTTCTGCCACACAAGGAACTACAAGAGCTAGTTATTTCCCGTTATCATGATACCCTAATGGAGGGGCACCCAGGTATTGCAAAAACTGAAGCTAAAATTAAAAGACAATTCTGGTGGCCCACCTGGCGAAAGGATATTAAATCATTTGTGATGTCTTGTGGCATTTGCGCCCAAAACAAAAGTCAAAAGAAAAAAAACCATCTGGACTCTTACAACCTTTAGACATTCCTCCTACACCATGTCACACCTTATTGTTAGACTTTATTACTGATCTACCCCCATGCAATGGATTTAACACCTTTCTAGTTATTGTGGATCTATTTTCCAAGATGGCCCACTTTATTCCTTTAAAGGGATTACCTTCAGCTTCAATCCTGGCCAAGGAGTTCCTCGAAAACATTGTTCGCATACACGGATTTCCGTCCATATTGGTCTCTGACCGGGGCAGTCAATTCATTTCAGATTTTTGGAAAAAATGCTGTCAATTGACGCAAATCGATGTGAGGTTATCAACCAGTCACCACCCCCAGACCGATGGTCAAACGGAGAAGACCAACCAGACTCTCGAACAATACCTGCGTTGTATGTTACATCAGACTGAGAGTAATTGGAAAGACATTCTTTGGATCGCCGAATATGCATACAATAGCCTCTTTTATACCTTATATGGGTACCATCCTCGAACCTCAGACCTTGACTCACCCCAACACTTAGAAATGCCCGCAGTGGACCATCTGCACGCTACGATTACACAAGCCTTTAAGGAAGCAACTACACATTTAAAACAGGCGAAAGAAAAATACAAGAAAGATTCTGATCGGCATAGAAGTGATACTCCACAATACCAGATCAGGGACCAAGTATGGTTAGCCACAAAACATATACCTCTAAAGGGAACACGGACCTTTAACCCCAGATATTTGGGACCTTACTCTATTAAGGCCATTATCAACCCGGTGGCTGTCAAGTTGGACTTACCTGCTGATCTGCGAATTCATCCCGTCTTTCATGTGTCACTTTTGAAGCCAGTGAAACCAGGGACAAGACTAACCAAGCCACCAGACCCTATCCTTGTAGATGGAGAACCCGAATTTGAAGTTAAGAACATCCTGGACTCCAAGCTGATAAAGTCAAAACTCTTTTATTTAATCGACTGAAAAGGTTACGGACCAACGGAAAGGTCATGGGAACCTAGTGACCATGTTCATGCACCCCGATTGGTGAAAACATTCCACCGAAATGTCCCAGACAAACCGAAAACCTCAGGGAAGAACGACTTTAGGAGGGACCTTGGGGGGAGTGCTGTCATGATGCCTACCCCCGGGGACCCAGACCAAGTCCAGCAACCCCGGAAGCAGGCATCAAGTTATCCTAAGCAAGCCCAACAACCCCCGCTATGGGCTATTTGGGTCCAGTCCTGGCGCCAATGGCGCCAGGCTCATATGGAGAGTCAGTCCTGGCGCGTAGGCGCCAGGCTCGTAGATTAAAACTTACCTGATGCAGACCATGCTGCAAAAGCTCCAAGCCAAAAGAGGCTTGGAAGGGACTACTTTACTTGGGGACTATTTTTTTTTACTCGGGCGGGGCTGGGGAGGAATACTTACCTGGGACTACTTTGGAGGCTATTTAAACCACGCCCGAAGAGTGGCACACGCTTCGCGTTATTCTGCATCCAGCAGCGTAACGCTCACCGTGCCTACAAGTCTGCATCCAGCCTTCTGCCATGCCCGCCTCGAGTTAGGAGCTCCTAGAAAAAGGGAGAAAGAAGGAGAAAAGGTTAGAACAAGAGCAATACCTTTGATCCTTACCTGAATTCCCGATCCAACGCGCCTTCGAGCTGGAAGAAAGAAGTTATTTTATGCGCATCGCCTCGCCTGCTGCAGCGCCCCGCTGAACTCACCAGCCTTCGCAGCATCTTCACATTCCACCGCATCCTCTTGCATGTTCCCGCCACACTCCGGCACCTAATTAGAAGACAAGAACAGCAAGGTGAGCCAAGGGAATACACAGAGGAATATTAGTTACCCCCCCATAGACTTACCTGATTTTACCACCGGGGGTACTATTCCTCTTCACGGGTCGGCGCAGCTTCCACTGCATCTTCGCCGAACCCCGGCCCCTAAGGGGAAACAAAAGGACAGCAAGGTGAAACAAAGGGACTAACAAGGGGAACCCTCCTCACCACAATAGACTTACCTGATTTTACCGCCGGAGGTATTATTCCCCGAGACTTCATACTTTCTCTCAGCGCCTGGATAAGGGAGAAAGCAACAGGTTACATATTGACATTATTTTATCGAACTGTGTTGGAAAATACAAATCCTTACCAGAATACTACCGGTTGCCACGAGGAACTTTTCATTAGGGTCAAGCTGCAACCTGCAAGGAATCGGACAAGAGTGAAAGTCAGGCATTTGAACTCTTACGAACTTTATACTTACGGCGCCTTGCCGGGAATTTCGGAGTCAATATTGTTCTGGAACTCACCAATTCCTTCGAGCCAGTGAAGCAACTGGTTATCAACGCGCCCCTGCGCTCAATGCAGGATGGAGAGCTCATCTTTTCAAACCATCAAGTGAGACTATAAGAGGGGACATCAAAGGTGATCTGAGGGGAGAACAGCGGGGGTGGGGGGATATACGCTCACCTCCACGGGTGGTTAATGCCCTTTCTCCATTTGCAGAAGAATTTTCCTACGGGCCAAGCAAACGAATCTAGGTGGGCCAGTCCAGTCCGTCATCTCGGCCCTACGTGTCACATTGGTGGAGACCGCAGCTGTCCAGTTCCGATCGACGCCTCTGTGGGAGCCAGGTGAGCGTAACAATAGGCACCACCTTTCAATCCAAATTAACATCATACTAAATCTGCAGACCTCCCACCAATCTTCCTATAAAGCCTTTGATGGCTGGAACCGTGACATTTGCGTAGCCTGAAAATCAATAGGATCCAAAGCCCATGTTTCCTGGAAAATTAAAACCTGGTGCTATCTAACAAAACCACACCAGGCCAGGTCTGTAATTACTCTTTTTAGACTGGCTATGTTTCATGATAGCATTTTTAAAGGGCTGCAGGTCAATTCCTCAATCTCAATCCCCTTCAGTCAATCTACCTGCCTGCTCCAAGTCAGAGGGCATCCTCACACCATTTCCTTCTACACATGATTCTTTGACCCAGCTATCCCAACATCCGTATTTCATCTCACATAGTTTGAGTTCCACAGCTTTGGGCAATTTTGTCTAAGATTAAGTTAAAAATATTGCTGAGATTGTACCAAGATCTTTACACCCCATGGTGGAATTACACACAAGTTGATACTTAGGATGCCCTCCACCAGTTCCCAAGAACACAAATATACCTCAATGTAATCAGTGCAGGAAGTGGGGAGTGAGCCCTAAGACATTGTATAAAGTCCTTCCCAATAATCGATAGGCACTCCCTGGTTTCCCTGAACCAGTGTAAACACTTATTCTTGAGAGCGTCTGCTTCCTCATACGTACCTCTAGCTAGCCGTGAGACATTGGTCATAAAGACTGAGGGGTCATATCCCTTCATCCCTATTTCCACTTGCATCATGAGATATCTGTCCCTTTCTACCACCAAGGGGGAGTAAGTTAGAGCCAGACAGGGGGGGTACAAAAGCCCTGTTGCTGCCTAGAGATAGACCGATCAGGCATATATGGGTTACTAAACCTTTGGTTTGTTCATGTGTCTCATGAACCCGTGAGCGCCAGATGCCCCTGTTTTCTGGGGAAAACATCCAGCTTCCACCACAACTGCCACTCCCAGACCTATCCTGCTGGTAAACAGCCAGATTTCCATTTGTCCTGCCCGAACTACTCAACCCTGACTCTCCTATTGTCCTCCTACTGTTGACACTCTCCAATGCCTCCCCCACATGAGCACTAGCGCTAAGATCATATAGGGGGCCCTCTTCTCTTTCACAACAGCAGTGCTTCCAACAGCTCTCTGGTCAAGGCAACAATCAACCCCTTGAGGTCCTCTAGTTCTCCCAATAAACCTCTCATGTGGTTACCAATAGCATCAACAAATACTTCCTTTAAGGATAAAATGCTATTCTCTAGCATGCAATTTCCACTATTCTCTTCCAATTTGATACAACTAGGACCCAAGTCAGCGGGGCTTGTCCAGGTGACCACTTCACTAAATTTGGTGGCCAATCCCTTATTTTGCTTCCTCAGTTTCTTGGTCTTCCTGTGGCACCGTGCTTTGTTTACATTAAGGGCCTGATTCACAGAACGTTTTAGAGTCAGACTGCTCCATAATAAAACGCTTCTGTGAATCAGGCACTTAGTATGAGACTCTATCTTTTATGCTGTGTCAACACAACTATCCCCAGGGAAAATAACTGCGGTCTCACCAAGGGAATCAATGGGTTCAAAGTGGTTAAATATCTTCACCAAGGGGATTTCAGTACTTTTGGGAACAAGATTGGGTTCACGTTCATGTCATTTCCAGAATATGTCCTAATAGAAGGTGAATGTGGGACACCAATTGTGCTAATGTTGCCCTTGTCTGCCCATAGACCTAAAATGGGCAATTTAAGGGAAGGAGGATGGCTCACCAGGATGTTTGGCACTGACCCTTCCAATTCCTTGCCTTTGTGGTTTACATGGAGAACGAAGATTCTGCCCCCTTCTTGGTCGAGAATAGGGGACACATCAAACAGTGCCAAGTGGTCCTCCCTTGTAATGTGTGGCCCAGAGCCCGGCAATGCTCTCCTATTCACTGTGACCTTATCACAAAAGGAGATTAAATCATCGGTTTCAGTGACCACAGAATTAGGAGCAGAATTTAAGCGCACTTTACCATCTTTACCTTCCCTCGTATCTACAGTTACCAGTATTTCATTCTTTGGCAAGTTCATGACCTTTGAGCCAACTGGGCCATCAATATTGTTAAAAAATCTTTGATTTCACTAATAAAAAGGTTAACATCGTTGATTGGTTTAAAAAGTGTTGAGATTTTACTCTGCCCCCCCATACAGCACTCTCAGCTTTGCTTTTCACCATGTCAAAGTGAAGTGAGTACAATGTATAACCAATAAAAGCAGTGTAAAAAAACCCACTATAAACACGTAGATCAACCACACATTAGGGGCACTAAAAGCACTATAACACATAATAATATATAACACAAAATGACTGATGCAATTCTATTTTCAGTCTGTTAAATACATTTGGTGTGAGAGAAGTAAGCCTGCCAGGCTATGGGGGCATCCATATCCTGACTCCCCCTCCTCTCTACCGCACGTAAAAGCAGTAGAGGTCAGCAATGCGGCTACATAAGAACAAGAAACTTCCCGGTTCAAGGGGCAGGTGATTGGGCTGCAAGATAGTTAGAGACTAGCAGTTCAATCTAATGTAGTGGTCTGCAAGACCCGACGGTCCACACCAAGTTATATCCGTTATTGATTTCAAGCCCATCTGCTCTGGTCACTACTCCTCCTGCTCCAGTAGTGTGCCCAATTGCTCCAGCTGCCACAGCCACAACTTTAATATTGCTGCAACAATACCCAGCAAGGTGCAGTCAAACTTCGTGCTTCAATCAAAAAATTAAGTTTAATGAGGGCTAGCCCACCCAAGAGATGGGCCAACAGAAGGAATTGCTAAGTCCCCTTACTTGCACACGAATCTGTAACGGCAAAGAAAAGGTATTATTTTCCACTAACCTGTTGACGATGCCACATTGTAGATGTAGAGTATCAGGATTCCGCTCTTAGCAGCCCGCTACCCCAAACAGCCTGCAGCTCACAACAGCCGCCCTTGACACGCTGGGCTTCATGGCTCCGGGCCCCTGCCTGAGCTTATGGAGGCAGAGGTGTATGGCTGAGCTGGCCATGGGATTTCCTGGGCTTTGATCTCCCGCGGCTCACAAAAGCCACCCTTGACATGCCAGGGTTCTCCGCTCCTGGTCCCTGCTTGAGGTTATGAAGGCTGGGGCTGGGGGTGGATTAGCTGGAAACAGGATTCCCTGGGCTCTGCCCTCCTCTAGATCACAACAGCTGCCCTTTACATGTCGGGCTTCCTTTATGATTGCTTTAGACTATGGTTTGTAGAAGTGTGAGTGCTGAGTGAGCAGTTTAGCCTCTAATCGCCCTTGTAAACCTGCAGGCCAGAAGTCATTTCCTCACAGGGGCCCTCAGGTGCTCAGTGTTGGAATTGTTTTAATGTCCTCAGGTCTTTGTAACTGGTTTGAGTTGCTATTCCTAAATATTCATGATATACGTCATTCAACCCAACAATGCTCTTATGTAAATTCACCTTACCCTAGGGCTACCTGTGTTCTCTGTTATTCTGTTTGAAATAAAATCCTGTTCTTTAATAAATTAAGATACACATAACTCTATTTGACATTTCTTTAATGCACAAAAGGATCAATTCTGACTCTCACTCAGAACCTTGATAAGGTGGTGAGCAGGTGGCAATTAGAGGCTCCCCCAGGTTTCCCCAGTTGCAATGCGATTATTAAAATGCTTTTTCCTCTTCTCTACAATAGAAAAGTGTACAATGTTTATTTCCACATGTGCGCATGTGGTACAAATGTGCAGATTTTCATTTTTGAAATATGAAATTCCAAATTTGGCGATATTTGCATGTGTTTTCCTTCAGAATTGTGCCGACGTTAAAATGATTTGTTACTGGGCTAACTCCTAACCACTAATGCGGACCAAGATATGTTAAATAAATAGCAAAACAAAGGCATATAGCTGTATTCACAAAATAGAGCAAATGAATGACCCTTTCATGGAAGTTACACAAGCACTGTGAAAGTGCAACATACATCTTAACCAGCATTTACTCTCAATCACCCACAACACCCTGACCTTCGCTATTTTATGTGCCAAGCATGTGGTCCCCTAGCACCAGTGTTGAACATTACAAATAATGCAAATTGTTTCTGTAATATTGTGATGTTCAGATTTTGTTTTTGACATAGTCTTGTAAATTTAAATATGTTTAAACACAAGACCTTGTTTCTAGATTATCACAAACGTTGATAGAGTATATAGATTCTGTACAGCCTTTACCATTCCATACAGTTATTCCATAGCACCAAACTCAATTACAAATGTGTTCTTTATGCTAGACAGCCACATCAGCTTGTCTGCTGGTCTACACGTGTTTCAGTTGGTTTATGTGGGCCTTTAATGTTGCCCTCTCTTTATCCAACCTTTTCCAGGACGGTGGTGGGGATCCAATACTCCCTCATCTTTACACATATGGAGTGGTAGATGTCCTCTCAAAACCCTACAATATAAACAATACACCCTTATTAACAAATGGATCCCTCTAACCTCATTATTTCATAACACACACAAATCAATTGTGTGTATAATTCTTTCATAATTATACGGATTCACACACCTCCAATCTTATATCATGGGGGGTAGTGTAAACATTGGACTAAATCCTCAGTGCACCAGTGGTTATACCTGTTTACTGCAGAGCCTGTACAACAAAGGCAGAGGGTACACATCACTACCTCTCCTATGGATGCTCACAAGCAAGTCATAATCTAGCATCCCAATGTGGCACTATGTCACAGTCAACAAATAGCACCTGCACTTACTTTCAATCTTCTGGACAACACCTGTCGCTTGTTCAGGTCGCCCACCGTCTCCTATCCGTGGCACTGTTATCAAAACCCAGTCGTTATTGATGGACTCAGAAATCGGACCGCTCTCCACCTTATCCGTATGTTATTAACTGTTGGGGAAGTGGGATACTTCATGATATAGCGTCCAGTAGTCACCCTTTTGTCAAAATTAGCATACAGAGCTACTACTTACTTCCAATATATGGCAACACTTGTCAGATGTCGCAGTCACCCACCAATATTCATCCGTGAAACCATTATCAGCAGCCAATTGTTAGTGATGGCTTCAAAATTCCATACCCTCTACATCGCCTCTGCGTGTTTTCAAACTACTGGCACGAGGCATAAAACAACCCAGGGTGCGGTTAGCAATTTTTGTCTAACCTTACAGTCTGGTGAAATGCATTATTATTGCCTTTTTCTATTTCGTCTGCTTATAACCCCTAGCACAACTCTGATATGGCCCACCTTGTCTGATTGATTAAATCTAGCGTGTCACAAATAATTTTGTTAAATGCACTGTCCCGTATTTATTGTCTCGCCTGTAGTGTGCATTCCGGCCACACCTGCCTTACGGCCTGCTCCCTACTGGGCTGTTTATACATGTTCCCTTGCCTTCATAGTGCTCTCTTTGTACATCCTTAAATCAGTAGTTCGATAATTCGCAGCATCCAGAGTAGAAACACATTGTTGCCATGTAGGAAGGATACATGTTTCCAGCCCTTACCCGTTCAGCCTCTTTCAATGCATTTTCACTCTTGAATTAATCAAATACTCATGCAGCATAGTTACAGCTTACCTGTAGTTCATCATTCTGTCTCTTTCGAGGTGAGTGATCTGGGCATTCTGAAGTCCGCCCGCACCCTAAAAGAGTAAAAAACTTGCATGGGCATAAAAAGGAGACTACACTGAGCCCTTGGCCTCTATTCCCATGTTAGGGTAATTTTCATATATTTGAAAATTAGGTCCAGGCAGCTTCCGTTCCTGAGTGCACTCACTCCAAGTTCCCCTTCCGGGGTTATCATATATTTCAATCAACTCAATGCCTTTACTTCAATGCTTCTGTCGTTCAATCACAAATTCAAAGTTCTATGTGAGGTTTTTCAAATATATGATATTCTTTATTTTCCTGACTCCTCAGTGCCCCATTATTATTTGCCAATGCATTTCTGACGTCCGTCCATCGTCAGAGCTGTAGACACTGTAAATTATTTATCATAACTGATTCCACAACATTGCACAATTATACCATTGAATCCCCATTAGCAATCATGTTCATAAATTACAAAAATAAGTAAATCATTAATACATTTTGTCATAACACATACCAAAATGTAGTTGTGGTCCGAAGGTGAGTTTACACAATTGTTAATAGCAAAAAGAGACAAGAAAAGAGAAGAAAATTCATTCTAATGCATTGCCATGTAACTGCTGTTTGTTATAGAACCTTATAATAGTAACTAAAATTCTCTACCTGTTGGACTTCAATTACCCAGAGTATTTCAATCTCCTGTGTAAATCAATCATATGGTTATATTATAATATAATCTGTGAATAACTCAAAGTGACATGTTAATCACATAGATAAAAGGAGTCTTCGCTCTGCTTACCAGATAAGCACTCTTGTGCAGCTTATTCATTCTGTGAAGTCAAAGTGCTATCTTTTAGTCACTAATTCTATTCTGCTTCTCATGTTAATCTTAATTGATTCTCCCATGACCGCTTACCTCAAGTCTTCCCTTCTACTGGTACGTGCAAGCTGCCCAAAGGAGCTGTCGCCCATGTTGCGTGTGTTTATGTGACACTATCTCCTACGCGCATTGGGCTCCTCGGCCGCTTTTCCTAATTGTCTTACACATTATATATGTTGACCGTTCTCTTTCCTCCACTCTCATTAATGTGCACTTCATACTTCACTGATGGTATTTGCATCGTGTTAATAATTTTAAGATACAATTACTACGCGCGGCAATACTATCTGCGCATGCGCGCCACTCATGTTCTACATTACATGTTCTCGCGCGCAAGCAGAAAAGTAGTGTCTCGTATTAACGCCTATGTTGATACTCCATATATTTCAGGTGTATTGTAGGTTATATTCATATGTTATCCACACAATAATCACTTATTAATAACGGTCATTTTCATGATTTCTCTCCCTTCATCTTATACCTCCTGAATTGCTCATTGTTACATCATTATAATAGTCCGATGATCATTAATGAACACCATATTAACAGTGAACACTTGTTCTATACAAAATGTGACTACTGTTTTCCACATACTTTATGTTTTTACATAGTGTGCATATTTCTACTATTGTTCAAATAAACCTAAATGGTCTCTTGCTCTTCCACACCTGAGTGTCACCTGGGTGCCACAGAACGACAGTGGTACCACTGCCTTACGTCCCACATGGGTTGATTCCCTGAGGGACATCTCATGCAGCACTCGGGTACCCGTACCTCTGTGGATAAGTCAATATCAAGATCATGCTCTTCAAAGTTTACATGTATTCTTCATCCATGGGTTACAAGAAGCACATGAAGTTTATCTCTTCATTAATACCCCCTGGTCTCAGGGAGTCGAGTCAATCGATCCAATATGATTCTTGTTGATTTAATATTCTTCCCAAGTCTTCATGTGCATTATATTGTCTTATAACTTTGAGAACTTGTATCCTCATCTGGCTGATGTTGTGTTTCAATGGATTCCAATGTCTTGCCACCGCTGAATTCACATTATTATTTTGGATACATGACCTATGTTCATTCCATCGCAACGTTCCTGGTCTTTTGGATTGGCCCACGTAGTAGATGCCACATGGGCATTTTATCCCATATATTTTATCCCAAATTTCCTGGCTGTTTGATCAAATGGCAGTTCTTTCTAATACTTTTGTGAATTAGATTACTGATTGGATTATACGTGGTGACGCAAGTCAATCTGTTGTTTTTTTGTTTCACCTTGGGGTGAGACACACTGAGCGGTGTGTTTTGGAAGCTCTTTCATAATATTCCTTTACCATCTTTCTAGGATATCCTCTTTCGATTAGTCTTTCTTTGAATTGAGTCGCATGTAGTATGAATTGTCCTTTCTCCGTACAGTTCCTGTATGGTCAGTCTGTCCCAACAGCAAATGTGTGAGAGAGGACAGAGTGATAGAGAGAGTGTTAGAGAGTGAGAGTGATAGAGAGTGACAGAGAAAAACTGTATCTGCTTTTGTCTGGGGATGTAAGGTTGAGCAAAGGAGGTGGGGTAAGTGGATGCGGATTGATATTTGGTTGGATTGAACGTCTACCCATTATGCTTGCAGGGTTTGGACAGCTTCAGTCACATGTCAGAACTTCCCACTTGTTAATACATCTGCTCTAACCCTACCTGCCCATGTGGGATGGTACTCTCCCATGTTTGTATTATGACAATAAAGTCCCGTCTTAAATAATAATGAACTTTCCCAGTTTGAGTAACAGTGGTTTTTCATATGCAACATCCACCCATGTATATGGCCCCTGATTTGTTATTAACATGTTCTGGATTGTGTGCATTAAATAAAAATGAGATGCAGATTAAAAGAAAGAAAAATACATTTAACATGGGAACACATATCTAAGTTAGTACATTTTTCATGTTTCAGCTTCATAATCGTCTCGGCTGAATACTTGACAAACTATTCAGTATTCGGGTAAACATTAAAATGATGTTTGGTACACCCCTACAAAAATACAACTGCTGCCTCACATAGAAAGATGCATCCAATCACCAAGGGGAAATTCCTACAGATTTTCCACCTTCGAAATACATGACAGTAAAGTGTTATAGGAAGGTCCATATAAATGTGTGTACATTACGTGACTTACACGTCATGTCACGGTGTGAAGGCAATAGCTAGATCACATGTACATAGGCATGAGCACAATGCAAAGAGAAGTGTGCCATTCTCTGCCAAATTGGAAGAGCTATTAATAAACACATAGTTGGTACAGCCATTTCCAAATGTATAGCACACAATGAACTTCTTCCTGTGAATGGGGTGGTAAAAAGGGAACAGTCATTTTAGGATTGGCATGTCAACTACTGTGTATCGGTGTGCTAATGAGAGAGGAAAGGGAGCAGCCAGGGGGCAAAGAGGGAGGAAATGCATGTAACACCACTAGACTTTGTGGCAATCCTGACTCTGAAAAGTGTTTGTGTGGAGGAAAAGAAAATAAAGATGGGAGATGAATGTAACATGAGATAAGAACAGTACGAACAGGGCAGAAGTCAAGGGAGAATGTGACAGAAATGGCTGAGCAAAAGGGTAAAAGAGGGAAGATGGGAAATTAGATTAAAAGAAAAAGTATAGACAAAATGAAAGCAAGCATTGGTAAAGTCAACAATTTTGACTCATGTTCTGGCATATGATATGCATTTGTCAGGCATTCCACATATGCCCAGTTACTGAACCCTGTTTGCCACACATTATCGTCATATGATGGCCATGATGCTTTGTGGGAATGGGTCCCTTCTCCCCAACAAAGAGCCCCTTACTGTGAGGCTAGGGGGGTGAGCCCGCTCTGCAATACCCTCCATAGGGAAAGAGGCACGTGCAACCTCACTGGGAGAGACTCTCCCATTGAGGACAATGAATCCTGTTCCCGTGAGGACCTCCCTACACCTGTGCACATTATGGCCTACAAAGGACACCCCCATGAAGCAGAAATCTGATTACATTAAAAATGTGACGAAGACACTGAGCTGAGATCCCACAATCTTCCTAAAAACGAAGATGTCTCTTTAAATAAAGATAACCAATATACTGAGACAAGTACATAGATGAGGGGAGTCTCAAGGAGGCACCAACAAGAGGGAGGAGAGAGAGAGAAGAGATAGAGAAACGCCGACCTCACCCCTAGTAGTTCGAAAGAAGTATGGCACCTGCAGAAAGCAGGAATCTCAGAGAGCACGAGTTTTGGGCGGAACGCCAGAGCTATCCCAGCTATCATCTCAAGAGTTGCCTTTGACTTCTCCTCCATATCTAATGCTAATAGTCAGGGAAAGCTTGCTGAAATTCTTCACAACTATCCGATAGTCACCGCCTCTTATATCCTGAGCACAGGAAGGCAAGAAACCTTTTTAACGAGGTGACTGCATAATATGAATTTGATGCCTGCAGAATTTCAGTGGTGTACCTATATTAGCTCATTTAGTTGTCAGCAGAAGCTTAGTGGACAGATCAATTTAATGAAAACAACTGAGCGGCATTTCTATTTTGGAATGAATAAGTACCTTCTTAACCCTATTTCCAATCCAATCCATTTCACAACACAACACTGCGAGAAGGGAGGGGATTCCATTCAGTATCTTATAATCTGCCTGCATACCACGTGGGCCCATGCCTAGTGTGACACCTACAGCCAGTATGGGTTTTGCATATTGAATGGAACCTGTTTGAAAGAGACTATTGGTAGGAGCACACAATGATGTAAGGCCTTTTCTATGTCTTCTTGGATTTCCAATGTTTGTGATGAGGTTCATGCCATGTTATGATCTGATCTATCTGGTTTCAGGTCTGTCTGCCGATCAATGTCTTTGACTGCTCTCTGTACTAACACACTCAAATTCTACATTCCAATTCACAATACACACATGAACTAGGCAACGCGCACATCGCAATTGAACTCCTCTCCCAGAAGACATCAAAACAGTAGATACCTGATTATTGGTCACCTCAAATGACAAAACACATGTTTTAACTTAACTCAGTGGCCCTCATTAGGACCCTGGCGGATTTTTACCGCCATCCACGGACTTTCCGGCCATGGCGCAAAGTCCCTTTACACCATGGCGGATGGCGGACTTACCGCCCCATTCCGAGGTCGGCGGGGCGGTAAGTCCCCATTGTCCCATTTACCCTTCCCCATTCCCATTTCGGCCCCATAGGGCTCAATGGGAGTGGGGAAGGAGTTAATTACGCCACCGTAAAATACGGTGGCGTAATTAACACCAAGGTCCCAGAGCGCCATGGATTTTTCCGCCCGCAAAAAGCGGGCGGAAAAGTGTCCATGGCGCTCTGGAAACTCGTAGTTGGCGGTAAGGGGTCGGCGCAGCTAACGCTGGCGCAAACCCCTTACCGCCAGGGTCCTAATGAGGCCCAGTGTGTTTAGCAGTTACTGGAAGCTTAGCTCTACTGAGAGAAATCTGGGCCATCTCTAGGTATGAAAGCACCCAAGCATAGCTGCCAAAGGACTTCAAATTAAATGTGTTGCTTTGAGCCGTTCTAGCTTTGCACACTGCATACTTGTACTTTCATTGTTCCTATTGATACTAAGAAGCTAAAAGTCCCCGTTTACAATATGCACAACCCGTACTGGCTGTAGGTGTCACATATTCGGATGCCTCACTATTGGGAAATACAGACATTGTGAAACTGGACATATAGAATGAATGTGCATACTGGAAATATGCCAAGGTAAATGTACAAATGCACTGGCACAGTGCAAATAGGGACTATTCCCAAGCAATAAAATTGCAATTATTTTGGGATTATCAACCACGTTACATACTGGGAATTTCAAACTGCGTCTGTAAAGAGATGGTCAAAATGGGGATAAACTGGGAATATACTCGAATGTTCAAAATGTATGGTTTTTCAAACTGGGAATGTCAATCTCGAAATATATTATGATTTTGAAAACGGGCTGTTTAGATTTGCGTGCTTATAGCAACTTGGATGAAGTAGGGAATATTAGAGAGCGAATTGGACCAAGGGATGTTTCAAATGGGTTATGTGTAATAAAACAGTTTATGTTTTTACACCCAATTAAAATAGAAAGTAAACTTCAATTGTGAAACAGAATAAAATGCTAGTTTGAAAACGTAACATTCGGCATTTCTCAAACAACAGTTTGCTCAAATTACCAGATTGGGAGGGTACTATGTTTGTCCTACTGGGAATCTATTGACCATATCAATGACTGTGGAAACCTGAAATATACTATGTCTGTTGCAAGCTTGAGGCTGAAACTACAGTACCGACCCATCTGATGGTGCCCCTTTCACCACAGTAGTTGAATGACAATGTATCACATTTTTTTCCAGTGATTTATTTAGTGGTGGCAGGGTAAGTGTGCTTTAAAAAATGTAAGTGTTGGGTACTCGCAGGGTGGGGGAACGGCTGGAGGATGTGGTGGAGATGCCACCCACCCCATAAAAAACAAAACAAAAATGTAGCCAAACACAAGTGTGTCCCTCATCCAGAACCTCATCTGTGGCACACATAACAGCATGGTTAGAAAGCCAGCAGAATGCCCCAATGTACGCTAGACTTATTGTTAAAAGCAATTAAAGCATTTGCACAGGTGTTAGCCTGGAACGATGGCCAGATTTACCCTATTGCAAGTGGCTACCACTTGCACAATTTTGTCTCTGCTCCCACCAGGGCCAAGTGTAGTCACTTTGGACCTCATGCTGGGGCTAGAACTAGAAGTACACAATGACTAGATGTGCGCTGCTGTAAGCACTGTTGCGCTCACCAGCACAATTGTGGTTAAGGGGCAGTGCTTATTATCCATGTGTAAATCCTGGCTTTGGACTAATGTGCAATCCAGCCAAATGTAGTAATTTTGCTGTTACCACAGCTACTGCCACTCCGATTATTGTACCAATGCTAAAACGGAAACAACAAGTAATGTGCCATAGCACAGTTCACAGAGAGGAGTGCTATCAAGTACCCCAGCCACCCTGCCTACTGGCTTGCATCCTTGCTGGGTCCGTCTGGTCTTGTCATTCCATCCCATTCACTGTTCCAATACTAAGACTGGGAGAGTTGGGTCATTGTCCGGAACTAAAGCCAGTCATGGACATGTGCCATATACAAAGTTGCCAGAATGAATTGCTGTCAGTGATGCTCCGAGGGGAAGAGTCTTAACTGTGGTTTGAAAGCTGTAGCTTTGCTGATATACATCAGTGCCTTAAACCACACAGGGGAGCACTGGCTTCCAATCTTTATAGCAGTGGCAACACAGAAGGTAAAACCGGCTGCGAGAGGGAAATTAAGTCTGGACAATAATGAGTTAGCTGTATTAGACACAGTCCATGATGTTCTGTCACTGCACAATGGCGGAGTGGCTGCAGAGTGGCAGTCTCTGCAGTGTTCCCTACCTGCTTCCTGGTGACTGTGTGCCCTGGAGTCTTTCGACAGTGTTTTCTGCAGTGAGGGCGGGATCTACCTTCAAAAACCCTTTTTTTCCTGCAGAGCGGCCGCAGAGTGGCTGCAGAGTGACAGTCTCTGCAGTGTTCCCTACCTGCTTCCTGGTGACTGTGTGCCCTGGAGTCTTTCTACAGTGTTTGCTGCAGTGAGGGCAGGATCTACCTTCAAAAATCCTCTTTTCCCACGGAGTGGCCGCGGAGTGGCTGCAGAGTGACAGACTCTGCAGTCTATGGCAGCGAAGGCGGCAAGAGCTACAAATAGAAAGACCAGTGCTCCCCATCCCTGCCAAAAAGACTCTGCTGCTTGATTCAACAAACTTTGCTTCCACCCAGCCTGAGGCGAAGGGTCCTCGTCTATGGAGTGCCAAAAAAGGTATGGCCCACCTGGGATCAGGTTTGTCCCCCTACGGATGAGAGGCAGACCTTTCCGCAGTGCAGCAGGTGCCCTGCGCCACCATTGAACTTCAACCCTGCCCGCCGGATGACCCAGAGCCCTACTGCGACATTCATCACCCTACCTCACCCGAGCCCCCCTCTCCCGCTTGCTGTCTCTCGCCGTGTGAGGCGGGTCCAGCGTCGTCCCTCGGAGGAGAGGAAACGCCGCCCGTCAAAGGTGAGGTGGTGCATGCGGGTGGGGCGGGGGAAGAGAGGGTAGAGGTGACTCTGAACTGGCTGAACAGTCTGATTTTCTGCCTTCTGTGTGCGTGGCTCTCGAGTCTGCGATACAACCCCCTCCACCAGCTACCGCTTCCTCCGGAACGGAAGAGCTACAAGACTAAGACGGGGAGAGGGAACCCATATCTCTGCCAAAAACTGATATCAGTGTCGGAGGTTCAACAAACATCATAGTGGTCCCCACTCTACACCACCCCCGACCTGTTTTGTCAGAGAAACAATTGGGGGGGGGTCCATCCCCGTCAGCCTGCTCAGCCCGTGACTAGCCCGAGAGACCACTCAAAGGACAGCAACACCAAACCCCAACACGTCTCTATGAATGCCCTCTACCGAAAGAAAAAGGGAGTGCCGGCGCGCAGAGAACGATGCGCCCACCAGCGACAAAAGCCTGGGCTCAAAGCCCAGCCAACCACATGCATAAGGCCTCTACAATTGTCTGAAAAGAGCCAGAAAACCCCACAAAAGGGGAACACAACTCTGCTGGAGGCAAACAACAAGTTCTTCGCAAACTTCTTAAAAAAGAAACCAACTGTCTCCGCAGAACTTTTGGATGCTGAGATTTTGAAAGTCGTTTTGGACCAAACATCCTTGTCTAAAAACCTTAGGGGCACCTCCAGCCAGGGCCCAGCGTTTTCGCTGGAACCAGCACGCTTCTCATTTACCAACTCGGTACCTGACGCCAGAGTCAGATGGCACTTATGTTCTCTGCGAACTGGCGCCTCCCCCCTGCCGAGACAACCCACCATCATTTCAAATGACAGGGAGGAGGACATAGACTTCCTTCTTCCAAGGCGTCCTGAGGCTTTATCAAAGGTCTCTCCAAACCTAGGGCCACAAGCCGGGGGGTCAGACGTCCCTCCTCTCGTATTTGTGGCCACACTGCCTCCACCTACACCTGCATCATGCAACACGGGTTCCCAGCGACCTTTGGAGAATGTTGAAAATGGATTAAGTGACTTTGAGTGCAACCCGCCTGGTTTGCCCTTGTCTGCACGGGAGCTCCGAACAGAAGAACTTGGTCGCGGCGACCTTACACGGGGCCCTTCTTCCCTGGGGGTGAAAGCTGGTGAACACCGGACAAGTCCTGAAGATTCTCCTCGAACCTTGGCAGTTCAAGTCTCTGACATTAGAGAAACCTTAAGGCCGGTTGGGGGCTCTGTGGCCCCTGCCCCCGCTAGCCCGGCTACCAACGGAGTCTCATTAGGGGCCCAAAACCTGAGCTCCCAAATTCAATCTAGCCCTATGAGAACTTGACGCGCAAGTGAGCTACCAAGCAATCCACCTAAAGACTCCCCATCAAAGAAGAACGACTTAAGGTTAATCATGTCTATGGTAATATTGGCTATGGCTCTGTTCTGTAAACTGTACGAGTCGATAAACGACTCGTTAAAAGACCATACTTCCATCATAGCAATGATGAACAGTCGCCTGATCTTCTTAGAGGGTTACATAAACGCACTCAACAACAAAATGGAAAAACGCTCAATGGATGAGTGGCCTGCTGAAGTCCGAGACGGCGCAGAAACTGCCAGAAGTGCAACCCTGACTATACCAACACGAGTTGCACTTCTTGACTACAGCTCTCAGACCCCCCATGCATGGCCGATCCCCTTGTCCAAGGGACAAACGGAAGCAACAGGGGTAAGACCCCCCGTGAGGGGCACCACGGGGAAGAAAGCCAAGATGCAAACTGCCAAAACAAATGGTGCTAGCTACAATGAAAACATTCCCATCTTACCGGACCATGATTCGACTCACGACCCCAAGGGAAAAGTAAAAGCACACGCAAATAAAGGATTTTCTATTTTCCAAAATCAGAAAGCAGTCCACTCCGCCTCCTCCCAATCAAATCGTATTTGAGAGGCTTCTCCCACAAAGGAAGGGGGGCACCGTATCTGGACGGAGAAACCCCTGCACCCAGAACCATTGGCAACTCTTGCTCGGCAGGAGAATTTACTTCGGAAGGGAGGGGAACCCGTCAGGGGCAGCCCCTCAACCACCAAGGTGAGTGACCCAGAAGCGGATGGGGACTTGCTAAACCTCAGCGTGTACACACTATCTGATGACCAGGAGGATAGCAGTCAACCCCAGCACATCGACGAGGAGACTTCACCCTTTCAAACTCTAGAAAACAGTTGCAAGAATCTCATTAAGAAGTCCAGTTGGGGGCCGGGACCCACCAAGAGCCAACCCCAGGATCACGCACAAAACCCAGACAAAAGAGCGAGAAAAGGCCAGTCAAGTCCACCCCACTCCCCTCCTAGAGGAAGAACTGAGAGAACTGCCTCTTCACCCGTATCTGGAAATGTTCCAACATCCAGATGGGTACATGCCACCCGGGCTAAACGGCTATCTGGAACGCAAAAATACCCAGAAACCTTCAACAAGGGAAATAAGACCAGGAACTGCTCTAATCCCAGCCCAAAGCAAGCCCCTCAGAGATCAGCTCGTCGTTCCAAAACAGAACGCACCTTCAAAATCGAACAACTACCGGACGATAAAAAATACGTGGTACTGAACCAAGGTTTCGTGCTACAACTTTTTAAATGTGTCCCGTCACTTAGACGAGTGGAAACTAAAGACCTTGCCCTGGTAGAACCTTTTCATGAAGGGAAAATCGCCAGTGCCTACCTTTATGTGCACATTAACTGGGCAAAAATCAGGATCTCGGAGGCTGCTGAAAATTTACTGAAGCTGGGGTTCGATTTGTTTGAACTCGAAGAGAGTGCTGACCCCTCCTCACAACGAAAACCTTCTGAGAGGGCCTGGTCTAAAAAACCTTTTCTCTCTACGAACCCAAGTAGCAAATCACAATTGCCTCGGACGAACACAGAGCCGACGCGCCCGAACAGCAAGTCTCAAACAAAGACCAAACCATTCCGAATTGCCACATATGGAGCACGCCTCCGAGTTCTCGTCTAGCAACAGATACTCACCTTTCTACGAAAGACGTGCAAACTAACCAAAGTGCATATAAAGACCCTCTGGGAATAGGAAGATTCCCTGCAGGCCCTATGGCAAAAATTCAACGCACCGTCATCCAATCTCCTAAATCAAAGGATCCAGGCCTTCAACAAACCCTCAAACCAGCCCCCTTATCGCAATTATGGGCCTGGATACTGAAGGCCCTGACGCTCAGCAAGAACAAATAGCAATCCGCTAAGTACCCCTTCGTCCCTCTCTCCGCCAGACTAATCGCTGGGAAAGAAGAGATGTCTCTGGGGTTATGGAACACGCGTGGATTTCTGCATCTGACCAAGAAAGGGGACCTAAACCGTGGGTGCTTTGACATAATCTGCATACAAGAGTCCTGGATGACAGCACGACCCGTCATGGATGGATACGATATTGCATGTGCTTCAGCGACTAAAGGGATTTTTGGCCGACCCTCTTTCGGCCTCATAACAGCTATTCGCTGTGTTTGCGGTCTACACCTCAAGAAAACATTGAGATCCACTACTTATCTTCTCGCTACGGAGGTAAGCTGGGAGCAGCGAGTGGGGGAAATGGGGATACCCACACAGCTGCTCTTAATTGTCATCAATGTTTACTGGAACCCTGTAGCCATGAGTGACTCCGCTTTCATAGCCTTGATTGGTGAGACTATTGATGAAGCTCTTGTGAACTGTCCAGAGGCTCTGCTGATCCTTTGTGGTGACTTGAACGCCACCTGGCCCTCGCAGGAAGCTACCTGGCTCCCCGTGCCTCCTTCATCGCCCAGAAACGGACGTGGATCAAAGTGGCTGTCTCTGATGTCCTCTAGAGACCTGCTCTGTGCTGGTGACCTATTCTCTAGAGTAAATAGACCACCAACTTGGGAAAGAGGCAACTCTCACGCGGACATTGATCATATTTCTGTATGCAGACAACTGGCAATCTTAACCACCTCGTTCGAAGTTCTTAAGTCCTCAGATAGTGACCACAATCTGCTGGCCCTGAAGTGGAAGACTCGTCCAAAGGAGAATTTACACATGATTGCACAAGTGGAGCCTAACAACCAAAAAAAACGCCTAAAACTCTCGGCGGCCTCCATCTTGAAGATCAAGTACCATTACCAAAAAAAAAGGAACCGAGCTCTGAAAACAGCAAGTCCCATTACTACCAGAATATCAACCTCTCCTGGGACCAATCATACTGCAACCTAACAGCTTTAGACGCAGAAACAAACCCTACACGCATGAGTACAGCAGAGAACTGGTCGAGAAAAGGCATCTAGTGAGGAAAGTGAGAAGAAAACTGCGCACTTACCCTTCGTTAGAAAACCAAGCCAGCTTCAACTTGATCCAGCTAACCTACAAATCCTGGATCAGACAACATCGGGCACATCTATACCAACAAGATGCGGAAGCCATGTTGAAGTTGGTTTGCGGCCACTACCCATGGGAGTTCTGGTCCCTGCTAAGATCCACATCTGCCCCCATGGAAGTATCACCAACAAACCCTATCAGTGAGGTAGAGTGGATAAACTTCTATAAAATCCTGTTCCAGACACCGTCGGCTCTAACTCCTCTCGAGACGCGCATCAAATTGGAGCCCTGGGTAGATTTGAGCGACAAAACAGAGATAACTAAGGTTCTCCAAAGGCTCAAACCATTGAGAGCACCTGGTCCGGATAGAATCACCAACCTTGACCTCAAACAAAATTCAAAAGAATGGTCTACGCTGATTAGCGAAATCTTCAAACGATACAAACAATCTAGACAAATTCCGTCCTCATGGATCACATCTATCGTGGTGCCCATATTTAAAAAAGGGCACAAAGAAGAACCAAAAAACTACCGCCCTGTAGCACTGCTGGATACTATCGGGAAAAGTTTTTGGAGCACTGCTTTTACAACATTTCCAGCGATGGGCAAGGCACGCTGTGTGTGCCGACCCGTTTCAGAAGGGGTTTACCAAAAACAATGGCACGGTGGCAAACATCATGTTCCTCAGCGTTCTAAAAAGCAAAGTCCTCGGAGGAGCGCCACAAGTCTTCCTGGCGTTCGTAGACCTGGCGCAAGCCTTTGACCAGGTAAACAGAGCGAAATTGTGGGAAAAGTTGAGACTCTGGAACTGCCCTACAGAAATTCTTCAACCGATACAAGCGCTACATCAAGACACCAAGCTCCGGGTAAGGCTGAACCAAGCGGGTTTATTATCAGCAGAAATCCCAGTGGGAAGAGGAGTGAAACAGGGCTGTCCATTAGCCCTGGCCCTCTTTATTGCATACCTTGGTGATTTCAAGGACTCTGAACTACCCATTCGCTCTTTTCCCCCATCCATGGGGAAACAGAAAACTACAACATTACTATATGCAAACGACTTGATCTTAATGGACATGACCCCGATTGGCCTCCAGCGCCAGTT
The DNA here is from genome assembly GCF_040938575.1 of Ambystoma mexicanum. Lineage (NCBI taxonomy): Eukaryota > Metazoa > Chordata > Amphibia > Caudata > Ambystomatidae > Ambystoma > Ambystoma mexicanum. Next base: position 996,643,525 of record NC_090932.1, read on the forward strand.
AGATAATCTGGCCGTCTACACCAGAGCAAACAACCTCACCATCAACGTATCTAACACCAAGATACTGGTCCTGGAAAAAAGGAAACGGCCACAAGAAAAAACGTTCTGGCATCTGGAGGGGGTCACTCTAGAAAAAGTCAACAGCTTCAAATACTTGGAAACAACTTTTGACTGTTCAAGCATTAATTTAACCCTACAGAGCTCCTTAATGGACAAAGTAAACAAACTGGCGGCACAAGCCCACGCTCTGGACAAGAAATTTTGACGCTTTTCTCTGCTACCAATGATCCGATTTTACCGCGCAAAGGTGGTTCCGTCCCTTACCTACGCAGCGGAAGCCCTGCCACACACACCAGGACACCTGTGGCTGCAGTTAGATGGTTACTTTTGGCGTACGATATTAGGCCTTCCAAAGTCAACATCTATGCCACTAATCAGAAGAGAGCTAGGCCTTCTCTCTCTGGGAGGGACTACGGAGATAAAAACAATGATGCTATACAGGAAGATGCTGCTCCTGGACTGCCCGCATCTACTAGCCACAATACGTGCAGAAACTCTAGCCGCACGTTGCAACGTGCTAAATTCTTAGGCAGCAGCGTGCAAAATAAAGCTGCTGGAAATCCAGTCCTCAGAGGTCGATCTCGTCCGGCATCCGAAAAAAAATAAAAAGGAAAATGGGCGAGCTTGACTGGATTAAAACCTGGACAACGCAGCAAAGGGGAAATCAGTCAGTCACCTCCCGCCTTACCAAAACAAATTGAACCCAATGCCAAATTACCTGAGTAAGTTCCCCACCAAACCAGCCAAAAACTTGTTCCTGAGAAGACGCTTAAACCTGCTGGAAACAAATGAGATTCTAAAGCGTAGATGGCAAAGCAACTCAGACACATGTCGTTTCTGTAAGAACGATGCAGAGGTGGAAACCATGCGCCACTTGCTATTAAACTGTCCAGGAACAAAAGAAATAGGTGAGAAATTTCTTTTACCGCACCTCTCGGCATCATACACGAAGGAAGAGGAACTGTGGTGGGGCCGCTTAATGAACAGAGAAAGGACAACTTGGACAACTGCCACAACACAAACCCTTAAACTTATCCTGTCCTCATGGCCCTCAAAGCAGCACATTTCAGGTACTTGACCCAAACAAACGTTCTTTGCAGCAATGCTCCTTTTTTTTCTTCTTCCTTTTCTTCCTTTCGTCTTTTCTTCTTCTCCTTCTTGGACTGCCTTGGTACACGCTTTTATTGATCTACAGTTTCTTTTTCGCCTTCTTCTAAAATGTTTTGTAAAAATAATTAAATTGATTAAATCAACTAAATAAATAAAATAATGGAAACTGGAAATGATGTGCTAAGTGGAATAACAAACTAGCAATGATGTGCTAGCTAAGTGATTATTTTGAAAACCATCCATAATGTACAAAAAGTGCACATTATCTGAGACGTGGGTATTATTTAAACAGGTAACAATGTACATAACGGGTATTATGGAATTTTGCACTGATTTGTTAATTAGGCATTATTTAAATTTACAATGGTATACTACTAGAATAAGATATGTATATTTGTGTATTTATCACCAGCTATTCCCAAGGGGACCGGACAGGAGACCCTGTATCTGGGCGAAGTTGATGAAATACAGGAACCAGACAGAGCAACCGTGAATCATTCACTAGAAGAGAAAGGTTTTACGTTTTTTCCCAAAAAGTAAATAGTGAATCAGCATTGTGTAGCTCCATGGGAGCTTGTTCCACAGTGTGGGGCAAGTTACTGCAAAACGTCTATCATCTCAGACATCTTCCTGGTTGATAACAATTCAGCAGCATGCTCAAGTATGGTGACGCTTGGTCCAGCTTACACTTCAAGAGCCAGTAGAGAGTGTTAAACTGTATCCTCTGCTTCCTGAGAGGCTCCAGCAAAGGCCGTAATAGCCTGTCTGAAATCCTTCACCCTGTGACCCAGCTCGACCTTTGGGGCGCAAATCTCGACTATGAACTTTGGGGGCACCATTTGAACCTAGTTTTGGCAATACCAGCGCACGAAGGAGGTCAAAATGGAAGCGGCCGGCCCGGGGCCTCGCTGGACTTGCTGAAGGCGGGGTGGGTGAGGGGTGCCCGGGCCATGACTGTGGACGCACCAAGCCCCGCCACAAGCCCTGCGGCTGCAGTCTCCATGGACGCTCGCCCCTTATCGAGGCGTTGGATGTGTTCCGGCCGAGTTGAGTGATGTGAAGACCCATCATTGCCCATGGACCTATTGCCTCCTGATCCCCTAAACCTGGCCGCGGACCCAGCTGGTGGCTTGCGGTGACTCGTCTGACCCCCGCCTGAGGCCCTGTGGCTCCACACATCACACACGGCTCTGAGCCGCTCACCAGGACCGGCCGTGGTGGACGGTGTGCCCCGGCCCGACTTTGTGTTCGTACAACATATCACCCTCTCCCGTGGCCGGCCCGAGGCTGCTGTCCTGCCATCGCTAGCATCCACACGTTAGCTGTGACGTGCTGGCCAGGCGCTACTCCCCGCCTCGGAGGTCTGCACTGGAGGACGCCTGTATAGCCCTGGAATCCCAAGGTGGCTCTCGGGAGGAGGCTCATGGTGAGGGTCCTTGGCGTGCCCCCCCATCCGTGCCCAGAAGTACCAACATGATCTTGTCTGTCGGGGGTCCTCGGTTCCCTCTCCTGCATCTGTGCGGACACTGGCTGGGGGGAATAGGAGCTGCAGGAACACCCGGAACTGAGCCCAGCCAAAACAGACACCTGATTCTGAATCGGGCAGCCCACTCCACCCCTGATTTGCAGACACTGCCACCTATTGCAACAGGGAGCGTTATAACAAGCAGAGGAGGTGCAGATGAATACCTCTGTCTCAGCTCCCAGCCTGAAAGTACTGCTGCCTGCAGCACCTCTGGGTGGGCTCCGGACACTTATAGCAGCACATCTGCCCAACTGGACAACAACTGCCATCCAAGGGGAGCTTGAGAAATCTGCCACTTCTGCAGAAGCACTACAGTGAGTGCCATTTTTGTCTGCACGTCCCAACGGGATTCTCCCCACACGGCTCATAGGACCAACACTTCTTTCCTAGCGCCCAACTACCACGATGCATGACCACCTCCAATGCGGAATTGACTCCGCATCTCAGAACTCTGCACAGCTTAATCCGTAGGCCCATGTTGGACATGCAAACTGCTTCACGGGACACATGAGATGGATGGGCACCTTGCAATAAGGATAATGACAGGCCCACTACTATTGGTCCCTAGGAAATTACGTGCCGCAGTTGGGGTTACTGGAGGCAGCAAAAAGGCACCACTTACCATCACATACTGCCAGATATTGCCTTCCCCTGGCTCCTGTACCCCGGTCCCACAAATAAGGAGCTCTACACCCACCACACGGCAAGGGGAACATGAGGACCCAGACCTTTTGTTGGCTGTCCACGCACACAACTGAAGACTGCGGGGTGGCTTTGAAGAACTGCTGAACTGGGTAGAGCCAGCACCGGGGCCCTCAGTGATGTCTCCAGACCTACCACCACTTGTGATCCCGGGATCCTCACATTGGACTGAGGACTCATCTAGGGGGGGAGGCGAAACACTCCATCGGCACTTGATCTTCAGCTGGGTGGTCCGACTGTACCAGATTGCCAATCTGACCCCCCTTGCACTTCTACAGGCCAACGGACCATCAGGGGCCTGTTAGGAGGAATTCTCATAAATGTGCTAATTCCTCTCTACCTTAGAGACCCACAGCTCTTTTGCTGACCTTTGAACTTTTAATTCTGGTTGTTTTCTGTGTTTGTTTCCTTTTTTCATGGAGTTTTAGACAACTCCATAGGCATCATCTTTTCATGTGTGTAACACAGCACCCTCAGTGCAGTGACACAGGGATGTCTTTTAGACTTTTCAAAGGTTTAAATTCCTTCTCTGGGAGGAACTACTGTTTCCCAGAGAATGTAAAGTGAAATGTACTAGTCTATCCAAATTCCTAGACCCAGCACACACCATCTTACAATGTTACATAGTATCCCCTGTGTCTAAATACTCATGTAGCAGTCAAATGCTACCCTTTCCTATTGAAAAGGCTGGTGGCAGTGGTTTCACAACAAACTACCATGATTTTTCCCGACCGCGAACACCGGTAGCTAAAAATCACGGGAGCCATGTTTTTCAAGATGGCGCCTTAAACCCCTTTGTTTAAACAAGCCCCGGTCTTCTTTTTTCACTGTTTCTTTTTGGAAAGGTCCTTCTAGTGTTTGTCTCTGCGCGCCAAACCATGTTTGGTCCCTTTGTTCGTGTGCCTTTGGCGGGCTTCAGGGCTGAAGACCACCTCTGGCGTCTGAGTGTCTGGGGTGGGCAGGAAGCGACGGAGGTGCCCGAAACTCCCTGTGTTTAGTCTCCTAGGAGGCCTAAATGCACTCTGGCATGATTGGCTAGCTGACTTCTCCGGCAAGGTGAGTGACAGCTAGGATGGAATGAAAGGGAGAGAACTGTTTAAAAGGCGGGTCTCTTGGACTGGAAAGCAGAGTCGACCACTGGAACAAAAGAACCGAAGAAGAGCTGGAAGAGGACAGCTGCTGCAACTCCTGGACCGTTGGTTTTCCTGATGAAGCCCTGCTGCAGGACCGAATTGCCAAGTTCATCTCGACAGAGAAGCCCCTTCAAGTACGACTTCTTCCTTTGAGTTGGTGGGACCAATCAACTCGGAAGCCACCTGGATACCATTCTCACGGCTGGTTAGGATTAACCAGGGAGAGGGATACCAGCTTTTGTGATTGAATCTAGAGGTACTGGAACTGAAGTGACTCCATCTTGTTTGCTTTTTTCGATGATCCCGGGCAGTGCAGGAGTCCCCCAATGTCCTCCCTCTTGTCCCCACGACTGAGGATCAGGAACAGTGAGATCTGCAGGACCTAACAGGAGCCAACGTCTTCAGCTGCATTTTGTTCTTCATATTAAGGTACTGTGCCAACCCGATTGAGAGAACGCCACTCTCGCAGTGAAAGTTCCTGAAACTTTCCCATTTTACAGGCCTAATCAGCTTGTGACCCGACATATGATTCTTTTTCACCTAAACTACTTCTGAGAACTTTTGCAAAGACTTTACCGTTTGATATCAGAACTGCTCTTTCCTATCCAGAACACTAGCCCATTGACTTTGGCCTGGCCTATTGACTTGAATTGAACTCCTCTGGTGAACTGAAACTATTTCCATTGTCTAACAAGTATATGTGATCTATTCTACTTACCTTGTCCTTTTTGCTCACTCCTAAGTAACTGCCATTTTGCTCCTATTTCAGGGGAGCTCAAACTGTCTCAAAATCTTAGAGTTTTGTATTGAACTGAATTGGAATATAATAATAAGTTGTCTTCTGCTAGTGAAATGTTTTCTAAATGATTGTGTAATAAATTAATATGTGTTTTTACCAAGAAACCTTACATATAAGTGTTTACTTGAACCACTGTGATTGAAAGTCCTCTGTGTAACTACATGTACTGCTCACATTCACTCTTGAGATAAGCCTGGTTGCTCAGCTCGCTACCAAAAACTGTGTGGTACAGACTTATACCAAAGGTTGGTTTGGCTAGCACTTGTAGTCCTAATTGAGTGTAGTGGTCCCAGAGGGTACTGCATGCAATTCTGCCTAACAGAGCCCTGTGCAACCAGTTGCAACCCGGCCCATCATCATTTGCAAATAGAGAGCCCGGCAGGCAATACCAGCTTGGAGCAATGAGTCGCCAAGGATTCAACACTACTATGGGTAACCTCAGGAAGCAGGTCAAGATGGACCAGTTCACCCGCCTCCATCAGCCCCGTTCTCCACCTTTGACCTCCTCTTGCCAACACATGACACAGCTAGACATGGCCACTGTTAGGGAGAATCCTGAAGGATGGCTAATTTCCCTCACCTACTGAGTCTCTCAGCAGCTTTGCTGGATTTCTAGGATTTATTGTTTTCACCTGGTAAGAGTGTGAGCCCTTTTTCCCACTCTTACATGTGTTTTGCTGTGTGTCTTTTACATTTTTGGGTTCATAGACTGTGGAGCCTCACCTACTCCACAGGCATGATCTTTTTATTGTGAGTTACACAGCACCTTCAGTGCAGTGACACAGGGTTGACTCCATTTTCTGGGACTGACTACTGTCTCCCAGAACATGTAAAGTTGCCATTGACTTTATTAGTCTTTTAAAACCACAGTCCCAGTACACACCATCTTGCATGGAGTACTGGAAAGGGTTAATACTTATCCCCGTTTGTCTGTTTCTCTTGGAGCCTTGTTTCGCTCCCTTTTCATCAAGACATGGCTGGTAGCAGTGGTAACTACCCTATTTTTCCTACCACAGTTATCTTAAATAACCTTGGTATTGTTTTAGGTTATCTTGGTAGCCTCGAACTTAAACCTGCTTGACCATATTGCTATAATATTGTTCTGGCCGGGTTTATTCGCCATTTATTTTTGAAAATGTCTTTCTCGTGTTTTTCTCTTCGTGCCAAACCAGGTTTGGTTCCTTTGTTCACCGTCTTTTTGCGGGCTTCTACACAGAAGCCCTACTTAGCCGTCTGTATGTCTGGGGGGACAGGATGTGAGGGAGGGGTTTAGGACTCCCTGCACAGGGTCTCCTTGGAGACCCATGTCACACTCTGACATGATTGGCTCTGGTGGCTGTCCCGGTGGGACAGCCACCCTGCTGTGTGATTGACAGCCAGGCTGTGTGAATGGGGGAAACTGCATAAAAAGCAGGTCTGTGGGTCTGGAACGGCAGAGTAGCCACTTGAACGAACGAACCGACGTGAGGCCCTGCTGAAAGTCCGCATCCTCGAACTCCAACAACAGATAAGATCCTCCAGGAATCTTCTTCCCCTGAGCTGGTGGGACCAACTGGTTCACCCAAACTGCAAGCCAGGTCTCCCTCCTCTGCTCGAATTCACTGTACAGAGCTGCAGTGGGCCGGATAGCCAGGAAGGTCGGACCCTGCTTGGGTTTTAAGGAGTGCACCTTTTATTTATTGTTTTGCTCTGCTGCTGGTTTCTTCCCTGCGTAGCGCAGGACCCTCCAGTCTTCCTACTTCGTTTCAGTCCAACAGTCGCTTCAGGAACCATGAGCCTGCAGGAACTACCAGGAATGTCCGCCTCAGCTACAGCTTCTTCTCCATTGAAAGGTACTGTTCAAATCCGGTTGTTCGTTTCTTTCAGCCGCGGTGAAAGTGTGTGAAAGCTTTCTCCAATCTGAGGGCTTGTCCTTCTCTACTCTCTAAACTAACTTTTCTACTGACCAACCTCGTCCAGAACTCTTGGCAAAGACTTAACCGCAAACTACCCTAAACTGTGTGATCTTGAGCAAAAGACTTTTGTCCTATTGACTTTGGCCCTAAGCCTATTTGATTTCATTCCATCACTGTAGTTCCTCTTTCTAGATTTCCCTGCTTACTTAGCTGTTGGTGCTGCTCAATTTCTGCCTAACTTTGACTTTCCCTCCCTTTTTAACTAATAGAGTGCCATTTTGCTCCCACTTCATTTTGTGAGCGTAACTTGTCTGGAAACTATTGGGAGTGGTGTGGTGTATTAAGAGTGTGATTTTTGAACTGCTTTACTTTAGTGAAATGTTATATAACTGATGTGTAAATAAATATATATTCTTTACTCAGAAACCTTGAGTCAGTGTTTGCCTGAATCATAGTAATTGCTGTCCTTTGTGTAACTATTGATACTGCTCACTTGCTCTTGAGATAAGTCTGGCTGCTCAGCCATTGCTACCACTTTTACTGTGTAGCACAGGCTTGTACCAAAGGTGAATTTGTGCTGCCACTTGTAGTCCTAATTGGGTGTGGTGTTCCCAAAGGGTACTGCATATAATTCTGCCTAACAGCCACCCTGAACCAAACGCTTCTAAAAAGTAGCACAGACAACTTGGGGGCAAAAATGGATGCTCTAACCTGCAAAGTGAACATCTCTGCTGTACAGTACAAATAGATAAGATATGCGGACGAATGGCCACCCTTCAGTGAGAAATGGCTGAAATGCAACATACGGTGAAGAAGGTACTGGCCAAAAATGAGGATTTGGAGGGTCGCTTCAGGCAAAATAATGTCTGGATACCTGGTGTACCGGAATCGACTGTAATCGAAAACATGGAGAAATTTGTAGAAACACTTTTGGTGAAAGTCCTAGGCAACCTTCCACTAAGAGCGATGTTCATGGTTGCGAGGGCCCACAAATCGCTCGCTGTCGACCCCCACCAGGTGCCCCAGAGCACTCAATAATCACCAGAATCTTTAGCTACAGGGACTGTGATATTATCCTATGCACTACCAGAGAAAAGGGGGAACTACGTTGGGACTCCTACACGATTGGACTGTTCCCTGACTTCAGCCCGGGTGTACAGGACCAACGAAAAACATTTCAAGCAGCAAAAGCTTTCCTGCGCAAAAAAGGAATTAAATATGCAATTCTATTTCCCGCTAAACTCTGGGTGCAGAGTACAATGGGTCTACAACCTTCTTCACTTCACCCGAGGCAGCAGAGCGCTTTCCATCGAAGTTAGCAGATCCAGGGGGATCCCCCGGGTACTCTCTGCAACATTCCTGAATGACCGTAATACCAGGATGGCCCTCACTAAATTCATACACCAAGGTAAAATTACGGCCCCAGAGCACCACGAGCATGGCCCAGTGGTGTCACTATTAGGCCGCTGCCATTTGGAGCGCATTGGCTGCACTTAGCGCTCCACTACCCGCAGGCACTGCAGCGGGTTCTGTTCTGATTATGGGATTAGATAAAGGGTGGGGGGGGCTGAGAGCCAGTAGGTTACTGTTTCTGGTGTGGGAGGAAGAAGGGGAGGGGCCTCCACACTACGGGTTTGTTTATTTAAAGGTTCTTGAGATTAGGGACTTTAGAGGACTCTCGATGACTCACACAGCACATAATGGTACAACACAGCTGGGCACAATGGATATCACAACAAATTACCCCACTGCCTATTTCACAACGATAACCGCCACAATCTTGCTAAGACCCCTATTGATCCGATAATGGGTGGCCGGCCTGGGATGCCATTGGCATTGCTCTCATGGAATATAAGGGCGCTCACCAATCACAAGAAAACACGACTAATCGCAAACTACAGCTGGAATCATGGGGTGAATGCATTATGCCTCCAAGAAACACACCTGTCTCGAGGCACACCCCTCCCCAGGCTACTGGGATAGGGTGTCCACAGGTATGATTCCTCCTACACCTCACACTCTAGAGGCGTGGCCATTTACATGCACAGCACACTACAATACAGACTACATGAGCAGACAAAGGATGAGGAGGGTCACTTTTTGATACTGGCGCGAAAGATAATGGGCATTAAACTTCTTTTGATAGATATCTATGTGCCAAACACTGACTCTCCAGAATTCTTTCACCAATGCACCAGGCACATACACAGGTCTCCGGGCTATGAGATCTTATGGGCAGGCGATTTTTTAGATAGATCTGCAACCACACTATTGACTCTCCCGCGGGCAGTTAAGGCATGGTCTCTATCTCCCAATATCATGGCCTCTCTGATACATGGGATTGCATACACCCAGACACTAGAGAGTACATCTTTTTTTCAGGGGTGCACGGCAGCGCCTCTAGGATAGATTGTATAATGACCACCACCCCATACTCCGAGATATCACTGAGGTGATTATCCTACCCCAGAACCTGTCGGACCAATCACCAGTGGTGGCTTGATTTGCGATTTCCAAGGGTCCCCCAGGCCCACTACGATAGTGATTTGGAGCTACTGCCCTTGACGATGTGGCATTACGTTCCGGTATAGAGCAAGATATTAGCACCTACTTCGAGACAAATGAGGATTCAGTCCCTGACCGTGGTATAATCTGGGAGGCCTTTAAGGTTTATATAAGGGGATGCTGTATCTCGAAAGAGGAGGGGGTCCTGAAGGCTATACGTAAATCCATGCGAGTGTTGGAAGACAGGATCCGAGATGGGGAGAATAGGCAGTGCATTCAGGACACACCAGCTCTTTGCAGTGAACTCCGGACACATAGGGAGAAGCTACTACAACTGGCAAATAGCGAAGATATGTTTATTGGGGACCCGGTACTCGCGATGAGACACTAGTGGGGGACCGACCCAGTAAAACTCTGGCATGGGCCATCCGTAAGGAACGTCAAGCCACAGATATAATGAAGGTCGAGAACCAGAATGGGGTCCTTATAAAAGACCTGCAGGGGATTAATAATGCATTTAAGGACTACTATGAGCAGTTATACATGTCTCGCCCCACCCCTGGGCACGATGAGCTGTCACGTTATCTAAACGAGATAGCCCTCGGGTGGTTGGATCAGGATCAGGGCAGTGTCCTTAATGACCCTATTACGGAGGAAGAGATGTGCAAAGCTATAAAATCCTTACCCAGACGGAAGGCCTTGGGTCTAGATGGCAAAACATCAGAATTTTATAAGGCGTACGCAGATTTGGTAATCCCCTACTTGATGGGTATGTACGAAAGTGCACTGGCCACAGATACTCTACCCGAGTACACTAGATCGGCCCTGATGACAGTACTTTTAAAACCTGGGAAAAATCCCTGATTGTTATCATCATACAGACCCTTATCACTTATAAACACGGACAACAAAATACTTGCCAAAATTCTTATGGATCGCATACTGCCTCACATGCCAGTCTTGGTCCTCCCCAACTAGGCTGGTTTTATTCCCGACAGGTCCACTCAAAATAATTTGAGATGGCTCTTCACCTTTATGCACAATATTGACCCCAGGGTGCAAGTGGCGGTTGCGGCCCTTGATGCCTAAAAGGCCTTCGACTCAGTCGAGTGGCCTTTCCTCTTTGATGTGCTTCACCGTTCAGGGTTTGGGCTCATCTACATCAGCTGGGTTAGATGCAATACACGGCCCCAAGTGCAGCGATATACCCGAATGGTACGATATCGTCGCATTTTTCTCCCACACGTGGCACCCACCAGGGCTGCCTCTTCTTCCAGGTCCTATTTGCTCTTGCAATGGAGCCCCTAACCTGTCATATTCGTGATCGTGATCTACATGCACACCGCGGAATTCGCATTCAGACATTCCACCATATGTGGATGACATTTTCCTATATATTAAACATCCCAGTCAAAACTTAACAACCAAGCATAGCATATGACACACTAGCCCGGCCCTATGAGCTTGGTGGTCTGGAATATCCAGATATGTACATATATCACCTGGCAGCACAGGTGCAATACTCCCCAGGCCCTGACTCCCCCTACTCTAAGCTAGCAAGATCAATCACCAACCCGGATGCCTTAATGGGTATGCTACAGGGAAGTAGGGATACGGTTCCGAGAGGGGAAGTTCACCCAATAACAATAACATGTAAAGCCTGGGAGCGGGTAAATCAATTACTAGGGACCACCTCTACCTACCTGCCAGATATGCCTGTATACAACATAATCGGGATCCCACTAATGCACAAAAGATCATTCAAGGAACAATTCAAAGCGTTAGGAGTCCAGACCCTGGGAGACCTGGTACAGGATGGGCGTTTCGTGCTCTGGGATGAGCTCTGCTCCAGGGACCCGCATAACCCTGTGACACTTCTACATGTTACGCAGTGTTCTAAAGAACAAGTGGCCTGACTTCCCACAAGCCCCCACTACCCACCCTGCACAATGCTATGTGGCCAACCCCCTTTCGTCTAGGAGACTGGGTCTACTATTTACAAGCTGCTCGGGACTGGGAACGGGGTGGGGAAACACTCTTACAAAACCACTTGGGAGGCTTCTCTGGGTGAATCACTGAACGAGAACCAGTGGAAACTAATATGCACCCATACCCGCTATATATCTTTAAACTGTCGATAAAGACTGATCCATTACAAATTTGTTCATCAGGTTTATTACTTCCCACACACCCTGAACAGGTTCTTCCCGGAGAAATCCCCCTCCTCTAAGAGATGCGGCGCAGAGCCCGCTGACTTTTATCATGTTGCATGGACCCTCCCCTGCGTCAGATTATTCTGGACCACCATAAGAGAGGCGATGCCTAGAATGATACCCTCAATCTGGGACTACACACCGGAACTCTGGCTGCTGTCCATAACTGAAGAAGGTACCCGCACCGAGAAAAAACTCCTGGGCATGGCCACTGCTTTGGCCAGGTAGTTGATAGCTAGGACATGGGGCAAGTCAAACCGCCCACATTCTACAGGTGGCTGGAAAACATGTCCTTATGCGAACAGAGGGAGACCAGATACGCCACAACTCTTCCGGCCTCCAGCCGCCCCTTTGACTATTGGCCTCCATTCAGCCAATATCAATGCAATACTTCTCTGGAAACCCGATCCTCTGAGTCCACTCCTGACCATTGACTGATACGTAATGGGCTGCAACCGCTGGGATAGCAGAAGGGGGTGCCGATGTCCACTAATAACTCATGGGTGATGTCCCAATTGCCTTCCATAATATGTAACCGATGCTGCTTTCTTTCTGCAACTATGTGAGAGTCTGTGGAGGTAGGGTGAGGCGGGTTTAGGTTTGGGCAAATTATTTCAGTGTGTTCATGTGTTAAAGGTTAAAAAATAATAAAAAAAACAACAAAAAAAACGGTATTCTGCTGGACCAGAAGCCAATGAAGTTCTCACTGAAAAGGTGTAATGGGCGTCGCTCATGAATGTAACTCTTGTGGTGTCCCTTGATACCCCTAAAAAAACTTTTTTTGTTTAAATTGAGGCTTGTGGTCTATGCCCAGCAGCATGTGGATCTTTGTTTCTGGACTGGCTGGTTTTCAGATAGCTATAGCGGTAAAATAGCTCAGTGGGTTGAGCGCTTGCCGCTGAAATGTGTATGTGATCTGCAGGTTACAGGTTCGACTCCTAGCAAGATCAACTCAGCCTTTCATCCTGCTGAGGTTGATAAATGAGTAATAACACAGGTTGAGTGATATTGTATGTATATTTGTTCTAGATGAAGAGCGTAAGCGCTATATAATAACACATCATTATCCTTTTGCCTTGAACGTCTGCTTGCATTCACAGTACTTTGGTAATATGGGCACTAATATTAACGATACATATAGTGATCCATTCTTGTATGAAATGTATATCACTTTACAGTGATATTGTAAGCATATTTTTCGTAGTGTACTTCGAAACAATGCTATGTGATGCCACTTCCTGTTTTGTCAAGGGGTGAATGGTCGTCTTCCATCGCTTCCCGTGATGTCACTTCGGGGTGGGGTCAAATGACATCACTTCCTGTGATGTCATCAGGGGTCAAGGGTCGTGTGAAGTAAATTCCACTAGCCCTGGCATTTTGGTGAAATGATGTCCCTGGCATGGCTTTAGTAATTTGAAAATTTAGACAATGATATTTGAAGATCGAAATATTTTGCAACTTATAATGGCATGCCACTTTGATCTATATTTCGGGATACATAAAAATGTTTAGTAAAGTTTCAATTTCATTTTGAATTTATAAAAAAAATAATCTTTGCACAGTGACTACTCTTTGCACCTCTGATTATTTGATTTTGTTGTTTGATCAGGCTTTGGACACATATGGAGGAATTGACTATCTCTATTTGAATGCCTCCACTGCAGCGACTTACGCGAACGTTTTTGAAACAACAGAAGAAGAATGGGATATGGTAAGAATGCATGAGACATCCCTACACATCTGAAGCGTATGGCCAACCAAGTTCTTTCTAGTGACACTTTAGTATTGTATATTGCAAATTAATAACGAGTTGTGAACCGTCATCCCAACTTTGACAAGGTGTGGGACTGTGTCTTTGTGAAAAGGTCTAATACATTATGTTGTGCATTACATATTGAGTGTGTTAGTGAGTGAGTAAACATGAGTGAGTGAAATCCTCCCCTTCAATTACTTGCATGTGCACCACTTGCAGTATATCATTTAAAAGTCAATAAAGATGCCTCAAAATGTACCCAATGCACTGATACATACGTGCCCCGCAGACATGCGTTTTCAGACATGCTTTGACAAATGTAATAATAAGGGCAAACAACTTTACAGACATTAAAATGGTGGGATCTAAAATCACCTGCAGCAGCAATTCCTTTAACACCCCAGGGTTTACCATCATTCAAGCAGAGAGCCTAAATCAACTCTAAAGGAACCAATTTAAACATGCCCAATGAATCCATGACAAACTAGTGTAGGTCCCCCTCCACAGAGTCTGCACACACATCCCATTGTTCCTGGTGAACAAAAGCCAACCACAGCAACACAACCTCTGAAAAGATAGCAATGGCTACTAATTCAGTATGACCATACACGAGGAAGAGACTGGGGCTCTCTAAGGGAAGAGGTTCATTGAAAGGTGATGTGTGTGCTGAGAAGATATTAACATCTGAACCTAAACTACAAACAATACACATACACATGCAGTGGCACTCAGAGACCGTAAACTATTGACAGTGCCAATGCAAGGGGTGTGTACACCAACACACATTCCGCGCTATCAGAGTTTTATGGAAAGCAATGGCAAGAGAGTACACACGTGGGAAGCAAAGCCCCATGATTGCTTGGTTGACAGTGGAGGAATGTCCCATCACACAGGTACAGAGGCGTTGCTAGGAGCTAGGAGGGACTGGGGTGGGGGAGGCTATAGCCCCAGATCTTTTGGTTGTAGCCCCGGATAGAAGCTCAGGGGCTACAACCAAAAGGCGAGCTAGCCCCGAGTCCTGACAGTCCCGACATTAGCATAGCCCTGGATCTTTGCCAGACCTAGAAACACCCCTGCCCAGAATAACAAAAGGGTTTTGTCCACACAATGTAGACAATTGCACAAGGATAGGAAGTGTATAAACCCAAAAACAATAAAAACACAGCTCCAATTAACCATCACAATGACGTTTCAGAACTATTTGAAATTAGCAATTCCTGTTGAATTATAGACGTTGCTCACCATCCCTCCCTTACTCATTCTCTCGATCTTTCTCTTTACCCTCTGACTCAACCTCATTATCTCGGACTATGCTTTAGTGTGGGAGTCTTAATGAGCTCCTCCCTACTTTCTCTGAAGGCACCCGGATGCAAGGGAAGGGGGGCTTAGCACAACTGTGTGGTTGTAGCTGTCTTGAAGGAGCAGCCAATGTTGTAGGCTGATTTAAAAAAAATAAAAACCGCCACCAATATTGGGGAAGGATTACTGTTTTCCAGTGGCTGCCAACATAAAACTAGGTCTAAACACAGTGGCACTGGGATCTGAAACAGACATAGGATAGTCTTTAATTTTCAGCATCATAATTTTTGCAGCAATTGCATACCATGGAATGATAATCAAGTTCTTCTGAATTAAGTGCCAGGCTATTGTGAAAGTCTATGAAAAAAGGACGAGCATACTTGTCCTTGGCACTTAAGGGGTTAAACAAAAAAGTATTTGCCTACATGCATTTCATGCAATTTAGGTGCTTTTGCATTATTTGGGGAGATGTGCAGACAGAGAAATCCTCAGAGCAGTAACCTGAATTATCAGTTCAGGTCAGTGCTCAATGTGGGATGGTGGATGCTTCTGTAGTGTAAGTGATTTCAATCCAGCACTCCAACTAAGTCAATGCCTAGTATGAGATGCCCAATGGAAGCCCTTATTTATATATTTTTATGTCAAAAGTTCTTTTAATTCTGGATGATGTACCCTTATATAACGCCCCTCTCTTTGAATTCCCTCGGTCTCTCTGAACCAAGAAATTGGTTTGTTTTGCAAATTAAAAGATTTATTTGAAGAATTGAACAATATATATATATATATATATATATATCACACTTGTATGAATATGAACAATATCTGAATATCACACTTATGAATATGAACAATGATCAGCAATGAGTAAGATTACAATATCAACAATCTCTTTAATCAATTAGCAGTAGGAATAGGAAGATTAAAGTAGCAGAGAATACTTTGTATGGTTCAAGAAAATGCAATGATAGGAAGGAATGCAACACAGAAATAGAACTTGATATGAATTCAACCAAAGACAATATAATTACTCTTTCCCCCTGTTGTTACTCACTCCCCCAACATGCACTATGGAGATATGGAATTAGGCCACACAGGTATCAGGAATAACCATCAACAATTGCAGTTTCAATCCCGATCCCCCACCAGCAAGCTTAGAGAGAACAGTAATGATTTTAAAACAGGTCAATTGCTTTTAGATGTGGTTTGAATTGGATGGGAAACATGCTAAAATGATTTTAATTTGCTAAATGGGATTCAGAACTACTGAAAGTGGCTTTGGATAAGTTCAGGTCAACACTAGCAATGATTGTAGAATGATTAGCAGATTGAAAATGAAATCCAGAAGTTGAAATCAAGAAATAGTTATTTTATATAGAGTGAAATTGAGCCAAATTGTAAATTCGCAGCAATTTTTCTGCGTGCGGGAAAACGCGATTGCAGAAAAACTATAAGGAATTGGAATGTCATTTTGGGTTCATTTGAAAGCTGAGGATGCTAGCTTCAAAATGGCATTTAAATTTCTAGGACATACGGTTCAAAAGTTACAGAGGTTTTTGTGAAGGTAGAAGGAGCTATGAAAGTGCAAGATACCCAACGGGACAACCACCAGAACAGGGCGCCTTCCGCTCTGATTGCTGTGCACCAGGACACTTGACTTTCTTCAGACAATATCAGCGCACAGATGATTATCGCTACAGTTATCATAGACTATATAATGAGAAGACTTCAGGATGGACACAAGATTCTATAATGCAATTCTGGATAGGTTGAAATGGATTGAATAGGATTATTTTAAACTAAGAGAGGACAATGGACTGTTCTATACTAAATACTCACTCCTATTGTCAATCTGGAAAAGTGAATACCCTTCATTTGGATGATAGATGTATCTTGATGGCCAAAGGCCAACCGTCTTATGTACAGAATTATAGAAATACGGACTGCTATGCTTGACCAAGAAGCGGCCATTTTAAATGTAGCAAGAATCGCCATTTTGCTTGTTAACCATTGCTCATTGCTTTCTGTCTAAACTGCCGTGCAGCTTGCAATTCTTGCGAATTCTGCTTAATCTGCTCAACTGTTAACATTGTTTTCTGAATATGAAAGGGCAAGGCCACAGGACTGAGGAGTTTGTTGAAACTCCTCATGAGCAGCCCAGAAAGGAATGCCCACGCTCCCTCTCTGTAGCCTTAAGGGAGAGCTGCAGGGCATTAATCATTTCACAGCTGCCAGCCAGTCTCGTACTGTGGTAGAATATGTTAGAATAAAGCAGCTAAAGGCTTGAATTAAGCTCTTCTTACGGCCCCCCTTCACAAAACCATTTAGAGCGTGTCGGCTCCCAGGACATGAATAGCACCTCATAGATAGCAAAGTTTGGAATGTGACTCTTCCCCCGTGTGCAGTTTGCTTCCAAGAACAGAAGCGCCGTGTTCTGTTCAACAACTAGAAGATGCCTCCGCACTTTCTAAATTGTACATTGTTACTAGAATAGACATCAAAAGTGTCATAATTGTCATACTCGTCGGAAATGTCCATCATCATCCCGAGTTCAAAGAAACTCAATAAAAGGGGGGTGTTAAACATGTCATAGCTGATTGTATAATATGCATTTTGTATATATGTAACTGATGTACGTAATTCACTCTCTTGCGTCCCTCGAGGTCTAGAGAATACACGTCGCGGGGCGTGAGACCACAGTTGGCCAATTGGGACTATTTTGCTTGCAATAAACCCTAGCATTGGGAATTTTAACCTTGTGTCTGGCGCATCCTTTCATGTATGGTTATTGCCTTGTTTCCATATCGCGAGGGACCCCTAAGGGCCCCTTTCAAGATGGTGCCCGAATAGTGACCCTCCCCCACTTGCCCCTTTGTAGACATTGTAACGGAGTAAAGGCGGAAGAACGGCGAGGACAGGACGACCGAGCCGGGATCAAGAGGTGTACGGGGCACCCTGTAGAAGTGAGGAGAGATTCCTTCCGCAGATCTGCACACATCTGATCCCTGATCGGCATACCGGGCCAAAGTGCAAAGGAGGCGAGGGTCCCGAAATGAGGCAGAAGCCAGAGAAGCACAGACACGATGTTGGGAGGGGTTGCGTCAGGACACAGGCGATTTGTTTTATCAGGTGAGTCTTTCCCCGATTCAAACAAAACCCTGATTATTGGTAGAGTGATGATTTTGGAAATTCAAACATCCAGAGTAAGGTTGGTTAAACAAGGGGAAGGTTAAAAACATGCCTGGAGTACTGTCCACATTAGCGGGGCTTTTCCGCTGCTTTAGACAGTCCTGGAAAATGGCCAAAGTTCACCGCCTGGGGGAACGCCGGCTTATGACATGCATGCAAAATATGGTGTGGTTGCGATAATATTTTGTGAAATTTGGCATAGGCAAACTAGAAAGCAACAGGACCATCAGTGGCCGATTAATGGTAGCTTTGAGATTGCGAGGATAGATAACCTAGAAAGGGTGTTGATAAGGGAAAAAGCGCGACCTGCAGCTTTTGAGACTATCAAAGATTGGAGGAGGGAAGCAATGCTCCGATTTAGGAGTAGAGAGAAGCATGCGCGTAGGCACAAATCGAAGCTTGAGGTAGCAGAAGAAAAGGAGGAGGAGGAGTGGACGGCAAGTCTAAGACGGGAAGGGAGACGTGAGCAAATGAACATAGAAGGAATATACCTGCAGCGGGAACTACACATAGCAGATGAATTAATGGAACATTTGTTAACCCATACGGGTCGAGGCCCAAAACCAGGATCGAAACCAAACACACCAGTAGTGACTGTGCAGGCCCAACCAGTAGCGCTCATACCCCCTCCCGCAGCCCAAGCACTTCCCCTCACGCAAGCATTAACCCACGCCCCACCCACAGCTCGAGCCCTCCCACAAGCGCAGACCGCAGACGCGCAATTTCCCAGCACCCAGGAAGGCCCTTCACAGATGCCACCTGTGTCAATTGTCCCATCCGCACCTCCCGCTCCAGAGACAGATTCAGCACCATCCTCCCCTCCCGAAGTCGAAATTGAGACCGGGGAGGCGAGAGGCGGGGCTGAGGAAACAGGATTTGGATGGGTAACTCGCAGCACGATCAGCAAAGAAAGAATTACAGCAAGAGGCAGAAATGTACATAGAAGGAAATGATGGAACGGCAGCATTGGCCTCATTATATGGGTATCGAAGAAGCAACGAGAGACAGGTAGTGTTGGAATACATGGGGACATTTTTGGTGGGAGAATGGAAAAAGTTACTTGGGAATTTACCGCCACAACGATTGTTAGATTTGAATAAGTTAGCACGCAGTGAGCAAAGAGATGAGGATGTAAGAGAACATGTGTACAAACTTATTGAACTGAAAAATGAAATGGAAGATAGATATGCGGAAATGTTTGCTACACCTGAATATAGTCAGGAGTGTATTAAGAAAGATAGGAAGGAGGCGTCAAGGTTGTATATGCAAAAATCGTGGCCGACAGTTTTTCCAGGTGGTGCAAAGCATTTGCAGCCACCTCGGCAAAAAGGTGATGAGAGGAGATTGCAAGCATGGGTGGGGGAAACGATGAGATGGATGTCAAATAATAAAACATCAGTGGAGGAAGTAAGTGAGATTGTAATGAGTACCCCGTGCAAATGAGAATAAAAGCAATGGGAACAATAGTAGGGGTGTTACTGCAGCAGGTAATTGGATACAATAGAGGTAGAGGAAATGCACAAGGCAGGGGAAATTTGAATAATATGCACGGGGTGTCATTGGGATTAAATCAATGTGTGTACTGTAAAGAGGAAGGACACTGGTGAGCGCAATGCCCGCACCTACAGAATAGAGGTGGTTTTGGCCAGAGAAGGCCTCATAGAGGACATCAGGGGTCAAATGGCCCAAGCAGAAATAGCATGCAGCAGCAGGGATATGCCAATGGAGGTAATCAAAACCAATCCCATGGTCAAAACCAAGCTCAGCAAAACCAGGCAGTGAACCAAAGTGTTCCGAACCAAAATCAGGGCGGGCAGGGCCAACAGAGAAATGATCAGAGTGGAGGACACAGAGGGGGAAAGGGGAATATTTTTGATACACAGCGAAACACGTATTATATTAGCAGCAGTGACTACACATCGGACGATGTGTTATTTTTGAAATAGGACAGCCCACGGCAGGGGTCGGAACCAGTGTCTATTCCCGTGAATCAGAGAGGACCCTACGTAGAAATAAGAGTCAGGAATAAGGAGCACCGTTTCCTTGTAGATACAGGGGCACAAAAGTGTTCGATAGACCACCACTTGGTTCCGGAGATCCCACTGTCGGGGCAAAAGTATGTTTCTGTAGGGTTCGCAGGTACACCAATAATTAACCCTGTGTCCGAAGCTGTCCCAATTACAATAGGACCATTTACGGAACAGTGTCCATTTCTTCTGACAGAAAATTGTGGGGAGAACTTGCTAGGATTAAATTTGTTGAGAAAATTGGGGGCAGTTATACATTATACGGCAGATGGGGTGTTCCTCACGATTTGGCCTCACCAATGCACCGCTGATGAAATTTATGTCAGAAGCGTTACCAGAAGAGCTAAGTAGAGTACCAACCTGTCTGTGGGAAATACATGATAACGATGTAGGATGCTTGAAAATAGAGCCAGCAAAAATAACTTTGAAAGAAGGTGTTACATTACCACGAATTGTCGTAAATCTCCCCCGTCTCACCTGTGATCAGGATCTCCCTTGTTCGGCCGCAGGACTCTTCCTGTGGATGGTTCGGGTCTTGAATAGGCTCGCCCGAGCCTCGTCCGGTTGCAGGATGCGTTCAGAGTTCCGGGAAGTTCGTGGTTCCAGGGTATCCAGGATTAGCGATGAACGAGTACGTAGGGGGGAAAATCCAGGAACAGGATAAAAGGCAAGGAAGGAAGTAAGAGGGTCAAAGGAAACCAATGTAGAGAGTAAGCACACGTCGGGTCACTACCGAAGCTAGCTTTGAGACGCGCGGACCCGCAGGGGCGTGACCAATTTATAGTACGTGCCACGACGTGAAAGCTAGTGCGCAGCACGGAGCTTGGTACGGCCATGTTGGGAGGAACAAGGAGTACAAGCCCTTCGTGACAATGACCATGAGGTCCAGAAGGGGCAATTCCGCCGGGTCATGACACGAATTCCCCAGTATAAAATTTCTGTTGAAGGTGAGAAGGGATTAAGAAGTATTGTTACTGACCTGGTGAGATTGGGGGTGGTTGAGGAAATTGCAGCTAGCACGTGCAACAGCCCGATTCTTCCAGTTTACAAAAAAGGAGGCAATGAAGTACCATATTGCTTCATAATTGATTTGTGCGCATTGAACAAAGTGGTAGACCCACAATTCCCTTTGGTCCCAGATGTCACAACAATAGTGACAATGATACCGGACACTGCAGAATACTTCAGTGTAGTTGATTTGAAGAACGCGTTCTTTAGCATTCCAGTGGATAAAAGCAGTAGATATCTGTTCGCGTTCATTCTAGGAGGTCGATCATTCACATTCACACGCATTCCACAAGGATACACAGAAAGCCTGAGCATTTACAGCAGGGCACTAAAGGAACAGCTAGATATGCTAGAACTACCAACAGGTTGCGCACTCTTGCAGTACATAGATGACTTGTTTCTAGCTGCTGACACAAAAGAGATCTGCAAAGAAAGTTCTATATTACTATTGACACACCTAGCGACACATGGTCACAAGGCAAGTTTGAAGAAATTCCAGTATAATCAAAAGGAGGTGTCTTATTTGGGTTACCAACTTTCCAGAGAAGGGAGAAGATTAACACCAGAACGCATAGAAAGTATTTCCAGTATGCCTATTCCAAAAACTCAAAAAGGAGTGAGCGCTGTAATAGGCATGGCCTGTTATTGTCGGCAGTGGATCAGTAATTGTGCGTTGATTGTGAAGCCGATGATAAAATGAACTAAAAAGGATGCAGTGATGCCTTTACAGTGGGATGAGGAATGTCAGAAAGCGTTTGAACAATTGAAAGTTGCATTATGTTCCGCGCCAGTTTTAGGCACACCAAACTACAAGAAAATATTTAGACTATTTGTGAGCGAGAGTGAAGGATGTGCATTGGCGGTTTTGACACAGGAACAAGGTGGAAGAAATAGGCCTTGCAGCTATTATTCTTCCGCTGGACCCTGTAGCGCGCGCACTACCACGATGTTTGCGATCTGTTGCAGTGGCTGCTGTGTCAGTGAAACAAACGGAAGAAATGGTATTGGGGCATACTTTAATTCTGATGGTGCCAGATGCCATAGACGTTCTATTAAACAGAACACAGACGCAACACCTCACCTCTGCTAGACTAACAAGATATGAGCTCATCTTGTTTGCACCCCACATCCAAATTTTGAGGTGTAGCGCATTGAATCCTGCAGAATTAATGCCATTGCCCATAGCAGAAATTGGTGAGAACGAATCACCACCCCATGATTGTTTAATGGTCACTGAAGAAGAGACAAAGGGAAGAATTGATTTGAGCGACACCCCACAGAAAGAGCCAGATGGAGAGTTGTTTTGCGATGGCTCTTGTTTTAAATTACCTGATGGCACATCAACTTCCGCATATGCAATTACTACCCTAGAGAGTGTTGTAGAAAGCAGAAGAATCCCCTACAATTCGGCACAAGCCGCAGAAATAATAGCACTGACCCGAGCCTGTGAACTCTCTGAAAATTTGAATGTAAACATATATACTGACAGTCAGTATGCGTTCGGGGTGGTTAATAACTTTGGTCGACTCTGGACTGAGAGGGGTTTCTTGACATCACATGGAGCTAGGATTCAACAGGGCCCTTTGATTGTACAATTGTTGTCTGCACTTACGTTTCCAAAGCACCTAGCAATAGTAAAATGCGAGGCGCATAAAAAAGTAACATGTCAAGTGGGAGAGGGAAACGCATTTGCAGACAGGATGGCGAAACAAACAGCCACTGATTTGAGTACTAGAATGATGACAGTACAGACTGAGGAAGTACCTTGTATGATAGAGAATGGAGTTGCCACAGTCAAAGAAATGCAGGCTGAGGCCACGACCGAAGAGATTCAGGGGTGGGCTGAGGGCTCTGCTGAGTTAGATTTGGAAGGATGTTGGGTGGACAAAGAGACCAAGAACTGGATGTTGCCAAATTGTTACGTAACCACAATGGTTACAATGGCGCATAGCCCTACCCACATTTGCGTGAAGAAGATGGTACAGCATTTATCCACAGTATGGAAAAATGAGCACATAAAAAAGAATGCAGAAAGGCTAGTGCAGAATTGTATTACGTGTCTGCAACACAATGTAGGGAAGGGAACCGTGACTCCAGTAGGTAGTTTTGGCCCACCCTCTATGCCATTCGAGGTGATCCATTTTGATTTTATAGAAATGGAAAGGTGCCAGAACTACAAATATGTGTTAGTGGTGATTTGTGCATTTAGCAAGTGGGTGGAGGCATATCCTTTAAAATACTGTACTGCCATGTCAACGGCAAAAGTAATGTTGAAGGAGTATTTCTCCCGGTTCGGGCTGCCCCGTGTCCTGTGGTCAGATAACGGCCCACATTTTGCGGGTGCAGTGGTGTTACAGATCTGTGCAGGTCTACAGATAGAGAAACGATTCCACAGTTCCAGGCATCCCAGTTCTGCCGGGCTTGTTGAGAGACATAACGGTATCTTAAAGTCAAAGATAGCTAAAATCTGTGCTGGGAGCAAGTTGAGTTGAGTGGATGCATTAACCCTAGCGCTATTGTGCATGCGCACGTCTGTGCAGGCTAAAACTGGGCTCTCCCCCTATGAAAATTATAATGGGGAGACCAGCAAATGTATGGTGCGCGGCTCAGCCCAAAAGACTATGCGAGGTAGAGCATCCTGTGTTAAGCACGTACTGTGGCCTTTTAATGCAGAAGTTGCATTTGATTCATCAGCAGGTGCAGGAAGCGTTACCAGTGAGGTACACAGGCCCTGGGCACGCGCTGGAGCCAGGAGACTGGGTGCTGTTGAAATATTTTGAGTGGAAGACAGCATTAGCACCCAGGTGGTGCAGCCCCTATCAAGTGTTGCTGGAGACACAGGCGGCCATACGGGTGGACAGTCGCAAGGCCTGGATTCATGCTACCAATGCCAAAAAGTTCCCAGCTTCACTGAAAACTTTGCCTGATCCAGACGACCAGAAAGAGACAACAATCCTGGAAAAGAAAGAAACTGTTGCCAGTCCACTGCCACAGCATCAGCCTGAGCGAGAAGTGAAAGTTGAAACAAAGCCTAAGAGAGAAGTGAAACTCGAAACAGAGCCTGAGGAGGCTGCCAGGAAGGGGAAAGGGCGAAAAGTGCCCCAACGTTGCTCAGCAGAAACAACATCACTGCCAAGCGACACAAACTCTGCATTGCAAACAATGGGGGAAACAATGCATGTACCCCTTTGGAGCCCACCAGCTTCTGCAAACGCACCAAGGTCAGAGAAAGAAACTACATCATTGCCACGGCGCTCATCGCTACCCATCATTGTGCCGCAGGCTGACACTGAGCCTGATACTGGAAGTGCAACGGCACTATTCACGGATCATACAATACCAGGAGTGAAACGGTATAATTTTGCGGCCTCGACAGGCAAAGTGATCCACAGATCTTTGGTGCTTTTCTTTTGCCTTTGGTTCCACTCATGGACGGAGTAGGAACCAGGGGCGTAGAGGAGAGAAGTGTGACAGTTGTGCAAGTCGGACAATTCAAGACTCACGGCTCCTCGGTGCGCTTATAATAAAGTACATGTGTCAGGAGCCAGAGCAGGACAAGCTGGACGCACATAAGTACTAAGGCTGATAGAGTACATGTGTCCTAAGCCAGAGCGGGACAAGCTGGATGCACATAGTACTCTGTCAACAAAGAACTGTTCAGAAATAGTTTGAGCAGTCGAAGAAAAGACAACTAATCTTGCTTGGAGTGGATAAGCGATTGAGGCTGTGGGAAAAGCTGGCAGAATTGAACTGTGACATTTCCGCTGAACTTTTCTGGCATCAAGAATGAGAGACATTTGCGACAAACTTTGCCAGCAAGAAGAAGGACGATGAAGAACAAATCAAGACTGGTTTCAGCTTCCTCCTGCACCGCTGCTGAAAAGATTATAGTTTTAGAGACTGTAAATTTAGGGAAAAACATGGTAAAAGGAATAATGTACTGATTTGGACATTGGTCCTGTGTTCTCTAAGTATGGTAGTACCAACAATAATAGCTATTACACTATGGTTCCTGGAGTCTGTGCACCCATTAGAAACACTTTTGCTAAAAGCAGCTACTGAAAGCCCGGTTCATGTAATCACTGGTACTTTGTCCCCAATGGAAGAAAGACATAGAGAAGGATATGGCAACAATACATTGTTGCTCATCATGAACATGACCCATGCGGTTTTAAAGAAAAAAGATTGCTGGGTTTGTGCCCATTTACCACAGCACGGTGGGAAAGGGATAGGCTGGTATGTACAACCGTTATCATTGGTTTATTCATGTGAAATATCGTTGAGTGCAATGTTCTTTGGGAAATGAAACAAGAGTAATACGGGTCAGCTAGATGAGACCAATATGAATGAATTTGAGGAAGTGATCATGAGACCTGTGGGTTGTTCCATATTCCACAAAGCTTGCGTGTTTTCACCAGATCCTATGAGGAAAAATACACGAAAGACAACAAGACTAGATAGATTACATAGGCAGAATAGACTGATCCCGGCAGCAGAAGAAACATCAGTAATGACATTTCGAATGAGGGATGAATGGAATAAAGATGCTGTGCCCCCTTCCTATACAGTGGATTACAGCCCCAAAACTGCTCCCCTATGTTTAAAGAAAAAAGGTTCCTATAAAGTAGGAACGTTTAGCAGCTGCCTGAACACAGTGGTTTTAAAGCACGAAATAGAACCCGTGTACGTAGGGGACCCTGTTTACTTTATATGTGGGGAAAAAGCATATGCATGGTTACCTAGGAACTGGGGAGGTACATGCTACCTAGGTCTACTGTTTCCAGGAGTGTTCCTCTTGAAAACAGCAGAAGTAGCCAGACGAATAAAAGGTAGAACTCGAAGGAGTAGCGAGGATGGAATGATAGCAATGGATGTAGCCAAATCATTTATACCATTCTTGGCCCAAATAGAAAATTCCTATAATATAAGAAAACTGTATAGAATATTAAAAAAATACAATAGATTCAACAACAGATATTTTATTCAATATGACGTTAGAAGAGAAAGGAATAAGACTAATGGCACTACAAAACAGAATGGCTCTTGATATAATATTAGTTGATTGTGGGGGAGTTTGCAAACTCGTAAAAACTGCATGCTGTGTATTCATAGATGACTACTCCCCTACCATATTCAGAGCCATCAGGAAACTACATGTCCTTAGTTCCACACTCTCTACTGAAGAAGGGTTTGGGGGATAGGATCCTGGTTTTGGGGACTATTGCGATCCTGGGGATGGAAGCTAATTTCGATACTAGTGGTGGTACTTGGTATATTCATAACATGTTGCTGTTGCATACAATGCCTACCAATAGTTTGCACTGAGATAACTGAGGGATGTACTAAGGGATGTATGCACATGGTGTCGAGAGGAAAACAAATGCATGGCCGAAATAACAGAGACACTGATGAAACAAAAACAGTAAAACAATTCATGGCTATAGACATTAATGATGAAGATGATGCTTATGATAGCATGAAAGGTTCAGACATAGATACCCCAGACTTATCCTCATCAGAGGAGGATACAATGAATGAATAAGACGCTTGGCATATGGCCAAAAGGAGGGTTTGTCAATCTGGAAAAGTGAATACCCTTCATTTGGATGATAGACGTATCTTGATGGCCGAAGGCCAACCGTCTTATGCACAGAATTATAGAACTACAGACTGCTATGCTTGACCAAGAAGTGGCCATTTTAAACGTAGCAAGAATCACCATTTTGCTTGTTAACTATTGCTCATTGCTTTCTGTCTAAACTGCTTTGCAGCTTGCAATTCTTGCGAACTCTGCTTACTCTGCTCAACTGTTAACATTGTTGTCTGGATATGAAAGGGCAAGGCCGCGGGACTGAGGATTTCATTGAAACTCCTCATGAGAAGCCCAGAAAGCAATGCCCATGCTCCCTCTCTGTAGCCTTGAGGGAGTGCTGCAGGGCATTTAATCATTTCACAGCTGCCAGCAAGTCTCGTACTGTGGTAGAATATGTTAGAATAAAGCAGCTAAAGGCTTGAATTATGCTCTTCTTACGGCCCCCCTTCACAAAACCCTTTAGAGCGTTTCGGCTCCCAGGACACGAATAGCACCTCATAGATAGCAAAGTTTGGAATGTGACTCTTCCCCCGTGTGCAGCTTGCTTCCAAGAACAGAAGCACTGTGTTCTGTTCAACAACTAGAAGATGCCTCCGCACTTTCTAAATTGCACATTGTTACTAGATTAGACATCGAAAGTGTCATAATTGTCATACTCGCCGGAAATGTCCATCATCATCCCGAATTCAAAGAAACTCAATAAAAGGGGGGTGTTAAACATGTCATAGCTGATTGTATGATATGCATTTTGTATATATGTAACTGATGTACGTAATTCGCTCTCTTGCATCCCTCGAGGTCTAGAGAATACACGTTGCGCGCCGTGAGACCACAGTTGGCCAATTGGGACTATTTTGCTTGCAATAAACCCTAGCATTGGGAATTTTAACCTTGTGTCTGGCGCATTCTTTCGTGTATGGTTATTGCCTTGTTTCCATATCACGAGGGACCCCTAAGGGCCCCTTTCACTATGGTTTTGGAATGGAAGGTGCCCGTCAAAGATCTGGCCATGGTTTGGACTTCACTCGCCACCGGACAGGATCAGGGCACCTGGACTCTGCTCTCAGCAAGGCACTCTGGTCTGCGCGGCCTCTTGGACTGGACCTGATGGGTTCTGGGTTACAGCTCTGCTGGACTGGTCGGGATCTTGGGTTCTAGCACGGGTTCTTGGCTAGAAGCAAAACAGCTCAGCCAGGCAGTTGAATGGATTAGGTTAGGCCCAGTGGAAGTTAGGGGTTAAATCAGGTTTGCAAGATTTTTAAAGGCCTGCTGAAAAGGGTTCAGCTTTTTTGGTTAGGCCTCTGCTTCAGGTTTCTAGAGTATGGTTCTAAAGTCTGGATCTGGAGTCTGGTTCTGGAGTCTGGATCTTCCTGCAGGGTGCTTCGCCAGGGGATCAGTTGATGAGTGAGAAAGTGTGTGTCTGTGGGTCCTCAACAGTCCTTATTTATCCATTTTCCAAAGTGGGTGGGGAGGCTGATTGTCTATGCCCAACCCACTAAAGATCTGAGTTCAGAGAATTCCCCTTCTCCTGATTGGAGAAAGGAACAGTGTGTCATCATGATGCTGTCATTTACAATCTAGGGAAGAACCTCCCCTTTGCTTTTACTTAGAAAATCTATTTTTCCCAAAAAACATTTTTCCAATATTCACAACTTGTTAATATTACATATACACATCACAGATTAATTAAGGCACGTCTCTGTTAAAGTCCCATGTTCCTACGAGTTTCGGTTCACAAATGACAGTTTGTGCTTTTGGTTGGTTACACATTTTCGGATCTGTACATTTTTTTTTACATATACATGCACATACCATCTGGTCATACTTCTGTAATTGTTCATGTTCCTAGCACAACCACAATAGCTACCATATTAAAAACCTTTGTGGTTCAGTCTCAGAACAAATTTTTCATTTTAATAATCTCCAAATTTCATATTTTTGTCAGTTCGGTACAATATTTTAGAAGTATTTTCCTTAAACATATATTTAATCCAATTTCAAATCCACATTTTCAGTCTGGCCCGCCTCCAAGGTCTTTGCTGAGTCAGAGAGTCACACGGCCTTCTTCCTGCAAGGGCAGTTTCTATTGATGCCCCAAATTAGCATTTCCATTCATCTCAAGGGAGCCCTTTGTCTGCACTCAGAGCAACAGGCCAGGGTGCCCCTCCCAGTTCATTTTCACATCAGCTTGCCAGTTTCTTAGCAGAGCACAGGAGAACAGATGCCTTTGTTTAGGGAGGGGGTGTGGAATGTGTTTGAAGCCCAGCGTGGTAAACTTTGACTTTTAAACACAATGTCTGAAATTGTCTTGTCTTAAAATATAACTGACATTTTTAATAAATACATCAACAATTTCTTACTTCAAGCCTTTTAAAAATATAGTTTTGAATTGTATCCACCTCTTAGGCTTCTGATAGCAAGTCTTTCTTTGACATAGTTTGAGTTCAATGTACAACTTTACACATGACAGGTTTTATATCGCCAGCTTCTGTGAGAGGTGAGTAACGGTATTACACCCATTTTTGACAGATTTCTTCCAGCAGCCATCCTCAAAAGTGGACTTTGTTCAGATAACATATACTTCTGCTGACATTATATTTATGTGGATTCTCGAAGTAGAATGATGTTCAACACCCAACAAGGAGGTTGGATCTTTTTGGGTGGTTTGTGAGCCATTATTTTTGCAAATTTGACAGCCAGGAAAAAATGGATTTTTAAAACAGCTCTGTGTTTCTTTTGCAATGATTTTGCTCTGTGGGCAGCCAACTGATGGGTTTTGGCAGTGGTCTCCTGTGTTACCACTGACATAGGCAAAAGTAGATGGCGGCCTATTTTTCAGATTTTTACTGCGCACTTTCTGGTGATTTTTAGCGAGCAGCATGCTTTCCAGTGGCCATTCCGATGTTTCTGCTGCAAGCAATGCACAGTATTGTTGCAGGGCCTGGACTAGTGGGTTGAAACATCCCACAGTAGACCCATTTTATACTATTATCTCCCTCCTCCGCCTTCTAAAACACATTGCTTCCTCCACATTTGATAGTAACCCCAGCATGAATGGCAGCAGCCCAAAGATAGAAAGGGTTCCATGTGGTGAAGGGGTGGTTTCTGCAAATCCTCTGCAGTGTATCCTCTTCACCCTCTCTAATAAATTGTTGGCTCCCTGTTTGGCAAAGCCTCTGCAGCTGTATAATCAGATGCAAGTAGAGTGTCAAGTTGAAGTGGAGAAGGGAGAGATTTTTGTTGGTTGGGGAGAAGACTTAGAGCAGCAGTGTCAGATACATACCCTTAAGTGGGAACCAGCCTGGTATTTGCCGATATATGTTGTCATTGCATGAGTCCTGCAGGAAGGTTACATCACACTGAGCTTGCATTGGCCGTACTGGGGATAAGTTAGCATGTGAATAGGCGCTGCAAGGGGCGGAGGTAGTGACAGATCTTGAGAGGAAACAAAGAGCCAGGCTGCAAGTTCTATGACTGCATAGGCCCATGAATATAGCTTGTGTGCAACACACTTGTCTTGTCTTAAAAACAAAACTACACAAGCAGCATGAGTTCGATACCCGGTCCTGCACTTAGAGGCTGTAACCCATCATTAAGTGTGATATAAAAAATTTATTTTTTCGTTATTTTACATTTTTGTCCATTATAAGCATTTGTATTTGTGCATACTGTAACATATGCCCTGATTTAGCACAACTACCAACCAATCAGTGACCTGCATGCAAAATACAACATTGTCTTGGTGCACAAAGATGAAACATATAATTGGTTGTAATCTGAGCATGACCCTTTCCAAAAAAAGAGAAACACCATGGACCAAGGGGATGAACCCCATGGTGCCACCTCATACTTTGCAAAAAAATATGCTTTGCTGCTATTTCAACCTATGTCATTCCTAGTTTGGGGAAGAGTAGGTGTAGGTGATTGTCGTGTGCCCTCTCTGTCATGCCGGTTAAGCATCCATTCTTTTATACTTTGCTCCTCCTCATCTTCACATTTAATCTATTCTGTAATTGTTTTACCTTACATGTGGCATGTAAATGTGCCCACATGTCCTAGAGCACCATTTTCGATTGAGTGCCATCTTGAGGCCTTGCCATAAAGATCTTGCCAGCCCTATCTTTAACCCACAGAACGTGGTACTTAAGGATTTTGTTTTTATGTCTGGGAAGTGTCTTACACAAATGAACAATAGGAGTATTCGTCATGCTAACAATATAAAACACAACTTACCAATGAACACTGCTTCAACCTTTGCTCACCATTTTCCCACTCCTTTTCAAACCCCTCCCCACAATATTTCCCCAGAAGTTACCACACAAGCTTCTCTCTGTGGGACCAAGTCCCCAATAACACACAATCCTTATCTTGAGCAGCATCAAAAAAGCTGTTCATGCTCTAGAACTATTTTCCTGTTCCACAACACCAATTCGCTTCTTCTACCAATACAAAGAAAAACACCTCTACAATTCTATATCAACCCACAACAGAAGGCTGGGGGCACCAAACATTAACAGAAATCAAAATACAGCTGTCTTCCCATATAAGCAGGGATTCCTCTCTTTATCTCTGCCACTTAAAGAGGCTTACCACGTGGTCTTCCTCAAACCTGGTTGAAGGTATTCAGTCCTTTATCAACTCTATTTCTCATAAATCAATAACACACAGAAACCCTAACTCCCCAGTTTTGGGTGTGCACCGTTCATATTCACATCCACCGATCCTTTGAGGTTCTTTGGCGTCAAGCCTCCTCTAGCTTCCTGCTCCCCTCTATGCCCAGCTGGGCAGCCTGCGGTGACCAGGCACAGTTTTCCATCAATGCGGGTACCTGCCGACCTCTTGTCAACTGCATGTTATCTCTGCTCTCCAGAGACCAGCCTCGCCATCCGTGGGCACGCGGCTAGGAGTCCTCAATTGTCCAGAAACACCCAGAGAAACATGCTCTGCTACCACGTGTAAAGGTGCGCCCTAGTTCGCACAATTAGTCAGAATAATACTCAATGATGGAGGACTCAGGTGCACATCATTACCCAGCTTTATTCAAACAACCAATCAAAGCCGGGACAGCATACAAGCATTTAATTCTCATAACTCTCAACCTTTGAACAATTGCAAGCAGGTTTTGTAACAAAACTACGTCAAGAATGATGTCACATTAAACTATCAATTTACAATACCTACGGGGAAGTGGGGTTGGTTAATAGTTTGAGCTACGTATAGGATATATAGGTGTTAGGTACTCTATTGGTAAATGACTGTCTGATGGCTCCGCCTGGACCCACCCTTCTATAGATACTATTTCTTATACATCCTAATAGGGTCAGTTAATTGGTTGGCTGTATCCATTATAGTCAGTGTGACACGGGGACTTCTGATTGGTTGGCATCTTAGCTTACCAACCCTGGACACTTTGACAAGGCATTAAGATATGAGCGAGACATATGTAGGGGGAAAGAACTCGTCAGTCTGCCATATTTCCAATTAAAGAATACCACTGGCATCCCTAGGCAATGAGACCTTCCCTTCCCTTTGTAGTTGACCTTGTGTGCTGTCTGGTGCCTGCACGTTTACTTAGGGAGTTCTGCAGATGGCTTATCTGTGTTTGGCTTATAATGAATAGCCAGTGTTTCTTGTATCTGGATCACGTGTTAACGTACCGTGCTTGAGTCTCAATCTCCTTCTATTTATTAAGATTTTAGCCAATACTAATATGCAGTGTGTTTTCTTTGTGGCCACTTATGGTGCAAGTCAGTTACTTCCTGTAAAGTCTTTTTGGCTTACTGATCTCATGCACCTGGATATCAATGGTCGTTTGTGTTCTTATTAAAATTGATTAACTGGGGAGTCTACCCCTCCTTGTCCTGGGAACTGTTAACTTGTGCCTGCGTTCTGTTAATCTATTACTCCCTTCCCAATTTCTAACCTTTTCTCTGGCTGTGAGCTACTGCCTGGGCTCTGCATGGGTTTCTCAAATGCATGTGTTTTTGTACATTCAGCAACTTGGGTTTTGAGGCCTTGCTAATTCTGAGACCTGCTGCAGCCTCTACCTTAGGAAAATGGCTGCACTTCTGTTTTACTGTCTCCATATTGGTGACCGGTGACCCATAGTCACATCTATTCTTCCTGTATGTCTGCCATATGATGGTTTTCCTGCCAGTACATTCAGAAACCTATCTACCTATAATTCCACTGCCCTATCATTGTAGTGAGTCCCTTCTTTCTTGGTACACAGGAGCCTCCTGTCCTTTTATACTGCGTTGCACTATTTATACCACACACTTGTGCACCCTACTAACTAATTTGTCCTTTATGTGTTGCACAGTCTAACTAATTGCAAATTGCATGTACACTCACTTTGGTTAGTCATAATGTTTCATAGATTTCATTTTAACTCATATTGTCAACTGCCCCTATTAATATGTGGTGGTATGGATGTCTTATTTTGTAGCTTTTCTCGCCCACACGGCAATGGGACGTGCTGGGACAGAAGGTAGTGATATTCATCTGTGTTATCACATTTGTTGTGCCGTGCTTCTTGAAAGTAGCATGCCTCTGATAATCTTTGGCTATTGGTCCGGACATTCAAGTGATGTTCATTCCACCATATTTTGGCCTTTCCTGTAGTCTAGCCAATTTAGGAGATGCTGCAAAGGCACCTTATGCTGTATACAACATGTCTTGCATCACAAGTAGCAGAACAATGAGGAAACACTTTTTAATCACTTCTAGGATGCTTGATCTTAAGAATGACAGTAATATTGTCATTAGACCCACTGATAAGGGCAGGGGTTTGGTTGTTTGGCAAAACACGTTATTCTTGGCTGAAGCACATAGACAGCTATCCAACCATCACATGTTATGAGATAATAAATGCTGATGCGAAACCTGATAGATGGTATAACAATGGACCACTGGACGATGATGATATTACATTTCTTAAGTGCCATTTTCCAGTTGCATCATTGTTTTATCTTTTGTACTACTGATCCACCTGGGAAGCCTATTGTTTCCTCTATTCACTCTCTTTAGAAACCAGCTGCCGCATTTCTGGACAGATTCCTGCAACCATCCACGTTAAACCTTAATTCATGTCTAAGGAACACTTCACATTTGTTGTGTAAAATGCAGGATTTCTGGTGGGAGCCTAATTATTTGTTAGTTCCATTCGATGGAGTTTCCCTCTATAATGTGGGATTAAAAGCTGGTCATAAGTTTTTTAATGCTAGATCTATTAGTTACAAACAACAAAATGAAAATGAGATGCTTATTGATATGATGGGCTTCTTTCTGGAGCATACAAATGTCATGTTTGAAGGAGTCTTATATAGAAAATAACATGCCACTGCCATGGGCTCATGCATGAATACTACATATGCCAACCTTTATATAGGTTGGTGGGAGGAAACAATAGCTTGGGCTCCCAGATTTTATCAGTATTTGGAAAAAGTCATTGTTTGGCTTTGCTGTATTGATGCCCTATTTATCTTTTGGAATGTTACTCAGGAAGAACTGGGAGACTATGGGCCTCATTACACGGTAGGCGGTAAGATACCACCTTTACTGGCATGGCGCTAACAACGTGTACGCGTAGGCAAGAGGCCGCTAATTGCGTGCTATCACGAGTACGCGGGCACAAGCTTAGCGCCATGCCGGTAATGACCCTACCGCCATGCCGGTAAAGACCCTGAAAAGACACTTTGCGCCACAGATGAAAGCGCTGATAGCACTTCCAACCTCCTGCAACACAACATTAGCGGTGACCGCTGTTAGCGGTCACCGTAAATAAGCGGAAAAACACAATCCCTTGCCATCCTCTGCCCCCAGGACCTGCATCCACACAAGTGCCATACAAAACCATCCAAGACCCCCTGACAATGCCCAAGGCAATCAAAAAAGGAGCGGATCGGCAGCAGAAGGAGAAATTCACCAATGAGGAGCTCATCATCCTCACAGGCACGCTTGCCGCCAACGCGGATGTGGTGTTCACAAATGACATATGGCGTGAGACCCTAACAAAAAAAAAGCCATCTGGGCAGAGGTGGCCCAGAAAATCAGTGCGGTGGGCACCACCACCCGCACTGTGAAACATTGCAGGGAACGGTGGGACGATCTCCGCCTCTGTGTCCGCAGCATACTGGCTGCCAATCGGAAACTGGCCATTGTCACAGAAGGTGGTGGAGATTCACCCATCAAACGGAGGGAGTGGGAGGAGACCTGCGCGAGCACCATAGGTGTTGAATCCATAGAGGGAGTTGGCGAAATGGAGCGTGGTGCGCCCACAACGTCAGATGGAGGTGAGTGTCCACATAAAACACTGCACTGTGAAAGGTGAGGTACCCCCCCAAATGTGAGCCCTAAATCAGCTCATGGATGTGGCCACAAACATACATGCACACAACCCTGCCCATGTGAGGGTCACATCCCAACACACACACATGCACGCATCACCACAGACACGTGCCACCCAGACCCATGCATGAATGACCCACCCAACATTCCTACGACCTGAGTGCCGACAAATGAAGTCCCAATGCATAGAACAGCATGATGAACAACATCTGCATGAAGCACGTTGACCCATCACCAATGCCATCCCCCTATTTGTCCCCCACAGGCTCACAGACCGACAGCGATGAGCAGGACACTGCGACACAGGCTCCACCTGCCAAGAAACAAGCCAGGGGAAAGGAGTCAGGGAACATCGCCAGCACATCGAGCGGCACAGGGAGGAGTGCACTCCTGCAGAGGGCCAAACACAGCAAGCCACCCACGTCACCAAGACGTGAACCTACGGCAGAAACAACTGCTGCACCCACTCCAGTGATCCCCCAATGCATGAACCACCCACGGAAGGGCCACTGTCTGCTGCGAACAGTTCCATTGGCAAGGCAGCAGCCACCGCACCGCTGTCCGATGTGGAGGACACCTGTGACTTGGCCATGCAAGAGCACACCCACAGCCCCCACCAATCAAAAGAACCAGGCCCACGGCCAACATCACAATCCAGCAGCCATGCCCAGTCTGGCGAGGAAATCGTGGCAGGGTGCTGGAGCCCACCGG
This sequence comes from Ambystoma mexicanum, assembly GCF_040938575.1. Taxonomy (NCBI): domain Eukaryota; kingdom Metazoa; phylum Chordata; class Amphibia; order Caudata; family Ambystomatidae; genus Ambystoma; species Ambystoma mexicanum. The sequence continues at coordinate 996,679,393 of NC_090932.1, forward strand.
TGTCCTCACCTGATGCTCTACCCATAGAACAAGGTGCGGCACCCACCCCACGAGCAAGACACAGTGGCCATGACATGACCATCATCAGACAGCGGCAGGAGGACATAACAGCGCTGGTTGGCCAGCATGTTGATGAGGCAGCACGTTTGAGGGAGGAGTGCAGGGAGAATGCAAGGGAGATAAGACAGGGCATGGAAGCCTGCACCAACAGGCTCTGCGAGGAGATGACACTAGTGAGGCAGGTCCTCACCCGTATAGCTGACACTATGGACAGACAGTACCCCCCACCGCCACAAGAAAAACCATGCACCTCCTCCTCTGCCAGCTCAAGGCAGACGAGCCCCCGGCACCGGTTCTTGTGATCTATGCGGCGCACACCCTTCCAACCCCCTAAAGGTGGTGGTGGGGATGGGAACTAGGGCCAACCCGATGTAGCTGACACATGTACAGCAAGACAGCAACGTTGTACCAGCCATACATGGGGTTGTTGTGGGGGGGTGGGGGGAAAGGGTGTTGTGGGAGTGTTGTGGGGGGCGGGGGAAAGGGTGTTGTGGGAGTGCTGTGGGGGGTGGGGGGAAAGGGTGTTGTGGGAGTGTTGCGGGGGTGGGGGGAAAGGGTGTTGTGGGAGTGTTGTGGGGGGAGGGGGGAAAGGGTGTTTGCGTATTTGTGTCCATGCACTTCTTTACCTCATAATATATTAAAAACACTGGTGACAAGTTAAAACACAGGCTTGTACCTCATCTTTGAGTATGTGAGCTTTATTGGGGGACAGGGCCCAGTGTGCGCTTCACCACAGAACCCAGTGGACAAATACCCACATCCATTCAACAGAGTAGGACCATGTGATTCAGAATATTTGGTTGATCAGATGCTGACACACATCGCGTCCCTCCTGGGCATCGCCTCCTGCATGACCTGCAGCCCCATCTCCTTCCTCCTCAACCTCTTCATCATCCTCATCCGGTGGTTGCATTTCAATGTCAGGGGGCATTGGCACATTCCGTCTGATACACATGCCATGGTGATCTTGGCCACCTTCTCATGGCCGTACAGGAGTGCCCCACCCGACCTGCTGAGGCACCGGAACCGTGTCTTCAAAAGGCCAAATGTCTGCTCAATTACCACGCGGGTACGGGTATGTGCACGATTGCATTCTTCTTCGTGCCTGTTCTGTGGGTTCCGTACAGGGGTAAGGAGCCACCTCCTCAGGGGATAGCCAGCATCACCTGCATGGGTGCAACAATGGGGATGTGTTACTGTTCACATCAAGTGCAACCTGTACATATCACACAAATCAACTTTGCATTGTGATTGGCACCCACGAATCCCAGCATACATGGAGACGATCTGTGTAACTGCAATGTGAGAAGGTGAGCTAGTCCTTGCAAGTGGACATGCACCATGCATGCCTCCGGCAGTTATTGCCATGTCCTGGGTGAGGTCAGGTCTTAAGAGTTCCTGGGCCCAGGCAAAGTTTGTACCACACTGCTAGTGTACTGCCATTCTGAAATCGATGTTACCATGCTGTGAAGCGGCACTTCAGTAGTGATGTACGGGTGTGGTTCAGTACAATGGCTACAGGTGATCCCTTTGCATGCACTCAAGGGCGCATATCTGTTGTGATGTTGTTAGCGCACATTTCCATTTGGCATATTGGCTCCATGTTGCTGATTTGTGTCATATGGGGTATGGTATGATGTGCAATGTGCATGTGGATAGATGTGTCATGTTTGGCATATTGGATTAATTTCAATTTTGTGCAGATTCAAAATTGCATGAGGTTTTGTTTCTGGTCCATTGTGGCCTGCCTTGGTGGACATTGGCGTACATCTGTATGTCCATTTATTCTACGGACGACAGTCCACACCCAGTTGGAGTATGCATCTTTCCCCCCTCCCCCAATCACACCCAGTTGGAGTATGCATCTCTTCCCCCCAATCACACCCAGTTGGAGTATGCATCTCTCCCCCCCCCAATCACACCCAGTTGGAGTATGCATACCCCCCTCAATCACACCCAGTTGGAGTATGCATCTCCCCCCCCCAATCACACCCAGTTGGAGCATGCACCCCCCCCAATCACACCCAGTTGGAGTATGCATCTCTCTCCCCCCCCCCAATCACACCCAGTTGGTGTATGCATCTCTTCCCCCCCAATCACACCCCATATCACACTGCCATGTGCTTGCCCTGCTACTCACAAAGTAGCCACAAACGTTGTCCAGCATGTCTCTCCATGTAGCGTGGTATCGTTGAGTTCCGCAGGACCATTGAATCATGGGTTGATCCGGGATATCGGGCACAACAATGTGTGATTATCTTGTTTGAATCACATACCATTTGGACATTGTTGGAGTGGTATTCCTTTATGTTTCGGTAGACTGCTTCATTGTGATGTGGGACCACCAATTCCACATGGAGACAGTCGATGGCCCCGATGCAACTTGGCATGCCTGCCAGTGAATAGAAGCAAACTTTGGTGTTGGAGATCTCCTGGGCTGTCCGTGGCAGGGATATGTGTTCACTTGTGTGCTTCAGGAGGGCATCGAGCACCTGGGTCAGTGTGCGTGAGAATACTGGTTGTGATATGCCATGCATCTGCCCTACCGTATGCTGGTAGGTGCCTGTGGCCAGGAAGTGGAGCACAGTTACCACCTTCAGTAGAGGGGGGATGGCAGTACGGATGTCTATGAGGCTCACAATGTCGTCATGTATCATGTCCACAATGCTGGTGATGGTATCCCGGTCCAGACGGTACAGGGTGTGTATCTGCTCAGGGGTTAGGTTGAATAGACTGGCTCGAATCCTGGGGATTGGTGGCTTCCTCTGTGGTATTACTAGGTGCACTGTTGGGGCTTGCTGGGCCTGTCTCGCCCTCCTCCTCCTCCTGCATCTCCTCTGTGCTGCCTGTTGTTGTTGGTGCTGCAATGCAATCATGTCCTCCAGCCCATGTAATGCTGCTAGTATTGGAACCATCGTGGTGTGGGAAGGGTTGTGGGAAGGGGTGTGGTGTGCTCCTTTGTGCTGCCCCAGTCTCCATTGCCTCCACCTGTCCTGATTGTGGCCACCTGTGGCAGGTGGGAACACTGCTCATGTCTCTTAATGGGTGGTTCGCGATGCCGGTATTTCCACCATGCCGGTATGGGCTTTTTGGGCCAAATCTATGCCGCTATTAGCATGTCCACATGGCTTGTGATGGTCTGCTATTAGCGCCATGCCACTATTTCCGACATGAGGGGTCGCGCGCCCGCAGACTAGCCAATATTAGTGGCACCGTTCTTAGCAGTGCCGCTAATATCGGTTATCTGGGTCGTGATTGACAAGGGAATTTAGCAATACCGGTAATCCCTTACCGGTATCGTTATTCCCTTACCGCCATCCGTGTAATGAGGCCCTATGTATTACTATTGAATCAGAATGATTTGAATGTACAACTTACAATCAAAAGTAGTGTGACTGAACTGGCCTTTTTAGATGTAGGACTTCGATCCTAGACAACCAACTGATCAGTAGAATATATCGCAAACCTACTTACTGCTTAGGGCCAACCTGGCCCAATTGATCATGCCTGCTGTGGCTATTTAGGACCTTGGCTTCCTCTGTCTATTCTTCACCTAATGCTCATCTTATCTTTCCTTTCACCTCCTTGGGTATTATCTTCTTTGGTTTATACCCTTCTCCCCCTGATGTTATGTCCTTCACCTGTGCACCACCTGCAGTACCAACTTTACTGCCGCCTCCAACTTGTGATGTTTCTCCTTCCAACTCCTCCGCTATACCCACCACCCTTCAGATGGCCAATGTTGCATGTGAATTTGGGCCTTTGATGTTATCATTTACTTGTGTGTCTGCACATTATCCTAGACCCTGCCTCCTACCACCTTCTCTCCATGTCAGGGTCCTGATGTTATCTTCTCCTCCACTATCTGTCTTAGCAATCTTGTCACATTCTCCATCAACCCCTTGATTCTCACCACCTCCTGCCTAATCTACGTATCTGTTACGGTTACCTCCTTCTTTAAAATATTTCTCCCTACACATATTTTCTGTCTGCTTTCACCCTCAGATGTGACCACCTCCTCATTCAGCTTTGTAATTCCCACAGCATTCTTCTGTCTAATCACAGCCTCTTATCTTACCATCTCTTCCTTCACTGTCTTAGCTCTCACCACTTCTTTGAGCTCTCCACTGTTGTCACCCCTCCAACATCTTCCATCCCTCCAGCCTCTGTTCCTTTCAACGCCCTCCAATCTCTAGCCTTCTCCAAATGCATGCCTCCTCTGGCAACTACAATGGTCAGTTGGTGCTCTGTGATGTTATACCGTGTTACCCTTTTCACCAGGTCTTTCTTTCAGTGAGGGTCACAGTAGATCGGAGGAAGCTTTTGGTTCGGTGGGGGCAGACAATAGGGTTCCAGCGGGCCCTGGTGGCACACTGGGCACCAGGGAGGAGCCAGAGGGGGGCAGCTGCCTCCCCTGTTCCCTCTCTGGCGCCGCCACTGGAGGGCCATCAACTCAGAGTTGTAAGCAGATGAGATGTAGGTAGGTGTTGTCTAACAATGCACCTGGGGCTGCTTTGGGCTTGAGGTGTGGCACTGATTCTATTGCAAGCCTGCCTGTAATCATGAAATCAGTAATCAATTTGATTGTCTCCCCTTTCTAGCGTGCACTTGTGAATTTAATACTGGAAGGACACTGGCAAGCTGCATTCACTCTTCGGTTTACTGAATAGTTTTGCTTTCTGGATAATTGTAACGTTCTTTCTCAAAGGGTACTCTGATGGTAGACAATGCTTCAGTAGCTTTGTTTGTTTTTTCTCTTTTGCAAACCCTAATTCGAAAGTCACTGGCTTGCAACAATGTATCTTTGGGACTCCCTGGTTCATTGAATGTTCCTTTAAAGTATTGACATGCTTTCCCTCATGTTTCGGACAAAGTTTGAAGAACGTTGCAGTACACCCTACCAGTGTCTAGTGGATAGAAATGTTTTCTCTTAAAGGGAAAAACAACTTTTTCTACACTGGAGCTGGAGGTTTGTTTAAAGAGAGATTCAGACTCTTTCATTTGAGTAGGTAGCCACTTATTAACCTGCAGAGTCACTCCATGCATTTAGGCAGGGATAAGTCTCCAGGTCCTACCTGCCCTAGCGGACTGGAGCACTGAGGAGGGTCTAGACCTGCAACAATGCACTGTGACTTTTCCCAGACATGAATGTAAAGTGACCAGGGGACTCTCCCCATACTTCCACAGGGGAAACCTCCACTGGATCGGGTGGCACCTGGCCTTCTGAGTTACCACGTTGGTGGCCCTCAGAACCAAGCACTGTATTTCACCACATAACATATGAATGAGCAGATATCTGTTTGTATGACAAATACATTTGTGATAAAAGGGTTAAATGTGTACATCAATATGTGCATATTCCACACTTGGTGCTCATTTTATTTTCCATAGAAAGTGCTCTAAATTTAGGGTGTCTGTGTATAATAATTTGGACAGCCTCAGGATTTGGATCAGAGGGTACACTGGCTGTGACATCTGCTCCTCTATTAGTTTGTAAGGGTCATCCTCTTGATTTCCTCATATTAGAATTAAAAGCATACAAAAGGAGGGGCTAAGATGGGATTCCAAGTCTCGGCGTAAGGATGCCCGTTTGTATAACCATAACCAATTTTATGTGCACATGCATCCTCATAAAATGATATATGAATATATGATAGAATGTTTGCTGAATACCCTTGAATACCAGACTGAACGGTAATGAAGTGAGTGTCAAATGTCAAATGTCAATCCACTGATATGACAGCACTTTCTAAATTCTAAATTCATTCCCATTACCATGGCCATAAGGTCAGGTCTTTGAAGGATACAAAAGCAACAGTTAATACAGTGAGTGTAGAGCAATACAGTAATATGCCAACTGCGTCACAACTCAGTCAGTCAAATATACAGATCTTCGGTTATCGTACAGGTCCCCGGCCAAATGTGCAAGGAGATGCCAATTGGAGCTAACACTCTAAAGTCATAAAGGCACAATTAACATACTTTGAAGTCCCATTGGAGCAGGCAAACAATGCCTCGGTATTTCTGATCCCACCTTGACAATTAAAGTGCTCCACATCATCTGCAAACTGAAGAGAGGTGAACCTCACAGTGGCAGCTAGTTAATAAGAAACAATTTTTTGCCACGAGGAAAGGGGTTAAGGAAAGTGTAGTAAAGCCATACAAGTTGCACTCAAAATGGCAGAGTTCATCATGACCGGAAGGAGAAAGGCGGGAACACAATAGTTCATATATCTTAAATCTTGCTCAAGTTACAGTAATGTTGAAAAATAATAATGTAGGAGCTATCTGGTAAAAACAGATCCTATGACACAGGGATCCAAAAAACGAGAGGAAGTAAAACTGGGTAGAACTACCCAGTAAACCAGATGCTCACAGACTGCTCTTCTAAAGAAATCTGGAGCAAGTATTCCCAAAAATATTCAATAATGTTCTATTAAGTTGTCCTTCTCTTGACAAGTTGAAGAATAGTGAACGCCACCTTTGCGACTTGAGCACCCACTACTGAAGATCTTTCCGCAACAGGTTTCCAGGGTCGCGATAGACATTTCAAGACACAAAAGGCTCACCCATTAAGCCATGTAAATGGAGCTGTGCTCCAAAATGCATTGGCTATGAGACTTTTACCGCTATGGAAGCTGTTTGCCTCCATTTGTGATTGAACCTGTTCTATTAAATATCTTTTTGCACAACTAATTGAATCCATTGGATATTACTTTCACTATTCTTCAACTTGTCAAGAGAAGAAGCACAACTTAATAGGACATTATTGAATATATTTGGAATACTTACTGCAGCTTTCTTTAGAAGAGCAGTCTGTCAGCATCTGGTTTACTGGGTAGTTTTACCCAGTTTTTCTTTCTAGAGTTCTTCATGACCGACACAACATTTCAAAGAACTGCTTTTTAGCATTGAAAAACAATTAACAAAAAAAAAAGACAAGCTTCATAAAGCTATATATAAAATTGGCCATGAAAGAGGGACAGAAACGTGAGTGTCATCTATTTTACGGGTCGTAAAGGAAAGATCGAGCAGAAGAATATGAACATAGGGTGACATGCTCCAACACAGCACAGCACTCTACAAAGAAGTACAAATGGAATGGAAACTAACATAAACGAGATGATACATGCACTCAGTTTAGATAATTCTACCAAACGTGATTTCCGTTACCGCCACTTGGTCCTGTGAAGTTAACACGTGATTACACATGATAGTATAGAAATGTAATCCCCCATTTATGGAGTCAATGGGACTCCATGTGGATTTTTGGTGGATTTACTGCCCATTGAGTTAGTGTGTGGTTAATACAGCGATTTTTGGAGGCCAAGTAGAGGAATTACCTCCAGCACAAAGCTGAAGGTGAATCCGCCAGTTTGTCTCCAAAAATCAGTGGATATACCATGCAGAAATTCCATCGCTGGTAAATCCTCTAAAAACTATAATTTCCGGGAGAAGGTAAAAAGGCAATAATTCCTTTACCACCACAAAAGTGTCAGTAAAGGAATTACTGCCACTATTTTCCCACACCACTAAACTTGTATGAGGCCCACAGTCTTCAGAAAATATGTTCTCGTAAAGGGACAACACCAGCAAGTGACATGGATTTAAAGAAACAACTTCCGAAGTTGGCTACTGCACTACATGGTTTCTTAACTGAAGCAATGTTAATAGATGTTTTGTTTTATTACAGACTTGTATTAATAGGTGAGGCTGACTCTACAATAGATGAAATTGCTTATGGTCACTTCTGGTACTACTGTGGCTGATGTAGAAGGACGTATCAGAGGCAAACCTTTACATTTACCACATATCTCAAACACACATGCATGTGTAGTATTGTACTAGGTATTTAGCATAGAAGATAAGATGGAACGTGAGAAATGTGCTACATTTATCACTACATTCAGAATGTACAGGTATGCTAGGATGCCACTCGGTCTGGCTTCCGCCGTGACGGTATTTCAGAGAGTAATGTAACACTTATTAGAAGGAACCTGGTGTATATGTTTTCCAGGGTGAAATATATGTGTGTGGATTAGGCACGGAAGGACATGACCAAACGTTGTGTATGGTACTGAAAAGACCAGAGGAAAAAAGATTGACAGTGGAATACACTAAGTGTAAGTTTGGTAGTGGCGAGGTAGATTACCTAGGACACACTCTATCTAAGGAAGCCATAGAGAGGCACCTTATCCTAGCACCAAAGATGATTTACGTTCTTTTTTTAGGGTTAGCAGAGTCCTATAACCACATTTGTTGAACATTTTTTAGAAATAACTCAACCATTGAGCGACATATTAAAACATTTTTAAAATGTATGTAGAATAGTCAACATGAGAAATGTGTATACAGTGTTAAGAAATGTATCCTTGATGCACCACTATTAGGTGGTTATGTTCCGGGAAGGACATCTACAATTACAGTAAATGCCTGTGGCAAAGTATTGGGTGCTGTTTTATCTCACAATAATGGAGAGAGGGAATAAATCATAATGTTTGCCTATAGAGCTATAAATGATACAGACGCAAGGTATTCTGTGACTGAAAGAAAATTGCTAGCATATTCTTGGGGTGTAGAACATTTTAGGCAATATGTGTGGGGAGATAAATTCACAATCAAAACTGATCACAAACTGTTGGTGGAAGTAGTAACTTCTAAAGATATGTCTAAAGCTACACAAAGGATTGCCAGGTTAAGTCCCAAACTACTGGAGTATAATTGTGAGATTAAATATGTTCCAGGGAAAAGGAACTGTATTGCACATTTTCTATCTAGAATGCCTCGTGACGAGAGCATAACAAGAGCAAATAAAGAAGAAACAGAGGAAGATTTAGATGGGCAAGTATGTGGAGTATTCAAGTTTGAGTCAAATTAGCAAATATGTGGTGTACTAAGAGCGGTGAGTGTGGAAAAGTGGGGAGAACAATGTACAGAAGACACAACCTTGAATCAAGTAACTGAATGGATAGTGAATGGTTGGCCAGACAACATTGATGATGAGTTCAAAGGTTATTTCGTAGTTAGAGATGAGTTAACTAGTGAAGGTGAATTGGTCATGAGGGGTAGTAAGGTGATACCACCTGAAGTGTTAAAAGAGGAGATTATAAAACTAGCTCATGAAGGTCATCCAACATTATCAATAACTAAGAGGAGGATATGAGAGAAGTGTTGGTCACCAGCTATGGATACGCAAGTAGAGAGATATTTACACCAGTGTGCAGCTTGTAATAATTCTGATAACCATATGGTTACTAAGAGGTCACCTTTAACTCATATTTAATTTCCGGAAGGGCCATGGATGGAGTTGACTGTGGATGTGTTGGGTCCCTAAGAGTGGCTGGGACATGGAAATTGATTTTTGTTAGTATTAGTGGACCGATATACCAAATGGCCTGACGTTGAAGTTATGGATTGTGTTACGGCAAATAAAGGTGATTGAATTTTTGGAAAAGATATTCAGAAAGGAAGGAGTACCAAGTGCGATTATGAGTGATAATGGTCCTCAATTTCTTAGTAAGGAAATTAATGAGTATGTTGATAAAATGGGTTTTCAATGGAAATATTCTTCGGTGTATCACCCCGAGAGTAATAGGATAGTGGAAAGGCTGAACAGAGTGATTGGTGGTTGCATACACTTGGCGTTAGCTAACGGATTGAACTGGAGAGAAAACCTTAGTGATTTATTGTGGAGTATAAGAATAACACCACACATTACCTTGCAGGTTGATGAGAGGCAGAGAATCTGACAGTAAATTGAGCCAATTTTGGTTGAATGATATGTTAGGGTACCAGTTGTTGACAGGGATTTGGTGGCCAACAAGATAAGTCTTAGTCAGCAAAAGTATAAAGAATAACATGATAAGAAATTTAAAAGTAACATTTCCTGGAAAAGGGAGAACTTTTGTGTGGGAGATTTGGTGAAAGTGAAGAATGGTAGAATGAGTACAAAAGGGGAATCCAAGTTTTCAAAACCTGTAAAGGTTATTGAATGTTTCAAGAGGGCAGTCAGAGTTGAAGGTAGAACGGTTTGGAATTCCAATAGAGTATTCAAGTTGTTGATGGAAAAGTTGACAGAAGATGAAAGTGTTGTGATAAGAGAGTGGGATCATTGGGATTACCCTTTTAGGGTACAAGGCAGATGTGATCATAAAGATGTGAGTAACTGTGCTATGTAAAACGAGAGTGGCAATGGTAATGTGGAAGATCAGAATAATGGGTTGCGTGATTCTTCCACTCAAGTGGAATTCAAGAGAAGCTTAAGGGTGCGTAAAGTACCTGCCAAATTTAAGGAATTCATGATGTGTAGATGAGTATTGTATATATTATGTATATAACTGTTGACCCTTTACTGTATTATTCACAAACTGCTGGTATTTTGATTCAGAGAAGTTTTAAACTATGTTTGGGTGAAGATCTACAGTTCATCAACAAGCATTATTTTATGTACTATCATTTTATGTTGCTGTGTTATGATGTGTATATTGTTGTCATTGTATATGCTATTATAATCCTTTATTTCACTTGGATCTGAGGTGAGTGTTGTAAAGTTATTAGTGTTCTATTTAGGGGAGGTTGATGTGTAGTATTGTACTAGGTATTTAGCATATAAGGTAGGATGGAGCATGAGGGTATGGAATGTAGAAGGTGAACGTTGGGGAGTATTCTGTGGAAAGTGGTTAGAAAGGAGTTAAAGAGGGAAGGGATAGCATTGGTGTCTTGGGGCCTGTTATTGATTATATCTACTTATCTTTAAATAAAGAGCATTGACATCCCTCCTGAAGACTGCAACCTCCTTACTTCAGTAGCCATAGGGCTTCACATGGGGGAAAGGCATGAGCAGATGCAGAGTAAAGAGATGATGGGAGAGTCAGTGGGTGACAAGTCGACCCAGTCGAGCACCTACACGTAGACATCAATGGAAGCTAGTTTTCAATTTAAACACAAGTTTGAGTAATGCGGCCACATCAGTTAAAAAGTTATAGGCTGTTGCTTCCTCAAAAGATCAATTTCCCATGTTTGCTGTGGCACCCAAGTCCTCTGGCCATATTTTGGCTTATGGTGCAAAAATAATTTCCTGCTTCCTGATGTATGCCTTCTTCACAGAATTGGCTGAGATGAGTAACCAGAGAGTGCCCCCAGCTTCATCCAATTGTCAATTCAATGCATTCTGAAACATATACAAATTGCTAAGTGAAACTACCCCTTACCTTAAGATACATTTTGATTTCACTATTTCATGCAAACATTACACTAGAGAATATTTCATAGAAAATCAAAGCACTGTGACCTTGACAAAGTCATTGCATTAACCAACAATCAGCAGCTGATAGCATTGCATCGCTTCTGCCCTTTCTTGAATTGGCATGCCTTTGCAGTGCACAAGATATGTCCATGCTTTTGCAGTCCTATGAACCCTTCACAGGCAATTGACAAAGCGCTGACATTGAACTATGTGGAAAACAGAATGTTTTAAGACTGTAGTCAGTATGAAGGGCAAAGTTCTGTTAGTGCAGAATGTCTGAAACACTTTGCCCCTTTCCCATGCATCAGAAAGTAGATAGGTATGGGCACAGTGGAGCTAGGTTTCATCTTGGAATAACACATGCCTGGGTGGGATACAGACACATGGTTGTAGTGTACATCAGTTGCAAACTTAACCATGCATAAAGGCAGAGAAGGTGGGCATGGCCATGTGGTTGCATGCAATCATCTCACAGAATTGGGCCCCCCAATTTGCAGACTTCCCACTTGTGTCCCTGGGTCCGTTGGCAATTTCACTTCAGAATGAGCAGATGCAGGAAATACAGTAGAGAGGATGCTTTTCCGCTGATCTCCTCTGCATCACTCCAAATTGGGATTTGTGTGAAAGAAGAATACTGATCCTGCAAGACATGTTCCAATCACTTCTCTATACTTCGATATGTATTCCATGAAAGTCAATGTGGGAAAGAGGCTAGAAAACTACAGAGGAGGAAGAAATCATGGTTCAATTTTATAAATGCCCCACTAAAGTGAATGGCGAAGAGATCCAAATGTACATGTGGCGTCTTTGTCAGTGATAGCCACAATCATCTCTTGGAACCATAAGACATCCTACTCACAGTTAACTGTAACAATAAGTCACATTTTACAAGTGAGAGATTCCAATCGTTTTCCTGTGTTATGGTATCCATCAGTGTAAAGCTCACACCCTTATGGCATCAAGCAAATGTGATAGTATAAATAATCATTGAGACCGAGTATGGAAAAACAAAAGGACAAAAGCATTGGCCCACCAGATTCTGTGACCGGTTCTGTGCAACTTAGTACATAACATTCCTCAGAGCTCGGCCAACAAGTGGCACCTGATCTTTACAAATATTATCTACAGACTACTTTCCCTTCTGTAGAAGGAACATCTCTTGATCCACACTACCCTTCAACATCAAGGCAAAGAAGAGAAGAAAGAAACAAGGGTTATGTCCACCAGATGGAATACAAAGAAAAATCCTTTGAATACATTAGACTACCAACATTTGCACATACTATGCTTTTGTGACCCCTGCATTCAAATGTACACATTTACAAGGTGTACGGTAAAAAGCAAAGAGTTAAACCAGGTGATATCTCCTTTACTGTTCCCATTCATGATCTGCATTATAAAAAATATTAACTGCCTACAAAATTGGGCTTTACAGGTGAGATGTATTAATGGATGCCTATGAAATCTACTTGCTAAAGGTTTAGCAGGTGCTAAATCGAGTGGGATTTCAAAGGAATCCATTTGTTTTAGGCCTACATGAAAATCTAATGCAGGCGTAAAACGAAGAACATTGACAAGGAGGGAATCAGCAGAGTGGAGAGCTTATCTCTGCTCCGTATCAGAGCAGAAAAATAGACTGGAGTGGGAAATGGTGGCTTAAATGCTTTACACCTTGCTTTTACACCTCAATTTCCAGCTCTGCTGGTTTTAAAATGACCCCATGAATGTGTATAGCAACCTGTTTTTATTTTTTTATTTCATATCTGCCAGATGTGTCCAGGCAAAGTGAGTGAGCGGTCGTGGGCCGGTGGAGAAGCAGCCAGGCCACATCTGCCAGTTGAAGCACAGCATACAATTAGTAAGGGGGCAGAGCCACGTGTCCCCCACATTTATTAGATAAGGAGGAGGAAGTGTGGGGCAGGGGATTCACTGTCCCCGGGCCGTGTCTGTCAGCTGCAGCCTCAGCAGACATAATGGTGTGGGCGGGAGGCGTGGCACTCAGTCATGCACTCCCGCGAAGAGAGGGAGAGCGGTGCTGAGAGCCCTGCTGTTGGCAGTGCTGCCACGGCAGGGCGCCCTCTCAGCATGGTGCTGTGCTCTGCCAGTGTCATTGACTCCGCTGTTGGCCAATTTCCAGGTTGTTTATTGAATTTCCGAGCCATCCCTGCTCATATGGCCCAGAAAATGGCCAATTGGGGGAGTGCCATGTCACTCCCATTGTTATAATTCACAATGTAAAAAAGTTAAGAATGACATCAGTGAATCCGAACAGAGAAATCACAAAACATACAATGCATCGACCACCAGGATTACAATACTATACCCCATTAACGCCAAATCTGCCACAGAATAACTCTTTAACATTCTTAAAGAGCTTGAAAACCCCACCAGACCTTGTTACACATGCATAAAAGATACTACCTGGTGTGACAACATCTAGAAAGCCCTAGTAGGAAAAATATCTATGCTTCAAGAGAAAATTGAAGCTAAGAAACTAAGCTAGACATCTTACATCTCCCAGCCTACCACACAGATGCAAACCAAGGCCCACTCACAAGACATTGAACTTCTCTCCCCTCTCAATGAAAGAGGTAGAGGATCTAATCTCGACTACTAAAACCTTCTGAATGCCAGTGTGATATTTGTTGCGCTACTGTCATCAGAGGCAGCCTAGGACCTGGCTCCATTTGTCACATCTTTCATCAACACCTCCTTTGAAACAAGCATAGTTCCCAACAACCTAAAAGACGCCTGGGTCCTACCACTACTAAAAAAGCTCACACTGGACCCCAATATCCCAACAAATTATCACTGTGCCATTTCTTCTAAAAATCTTGGATAGAGGAGCATACCTGCAAATCCAAGAGCACCTAGAAGTAAATAACGTCCTTGGATTTAGAAATCTGGCTTCAGACCCTTGCATGGAACCGAAACGGCACTGAGTGACCTTAAGAGCCAAATTGAAAACCACAAGGACAAAAGCAAACTAACCCTTCTCCTACTATTTGACCTTGTCAATCACAAGGTACTTTGCAACCACCTTTCCTCAGCAGCACACTTCTCGGACAAAGCTAATAGCTGGATACAATAATTCCTCAACAATAGGTCCATGAGGGTATTTGCACCCTCAGCACAACCAGCACCAGTCAAATGTGGAGTCCCTCAAGGATCGTGTGTCTCCCCCACGCTCTACAATGTGTTTACGAAACCACTGTTTGATGATCTTGACTATTTGGGTGTCACCTATACAAATTATGCTGATGACTCCCAAATACTCATCCCTCTTACCGGTGACTATGCCACTGACTCTAAAGCACTGAACGACATCTATAACATCATCCAAGCCTGGATGGCGAAGTATGGTCTTTATCTAAATGATGACAAGACCGAACTACTCATATTGGGCTCAACCTCCAAAATCAATAACCTCAATGAGCAGTTAAATTCTTTCCACATTGATGCCAACAACATCAAGGTCTCTAAGGCTGTAAACACTCTACACATTTACATTGACTCCACTCTGAACCTCACTAGACAAACGAATGCGATTGCAACCTCAACTGCCCACACATGCAAACTAATTACAGCCTGCAGGCCATACCTCACGACATGCCAACCGTATTGCCCTAGCCAGAGCACTAGTCTTGTCCAAGTTGGATTACTGCAATGCTCTTTATTTGAGAACCAATCAACAAAACCCACACAAGATGCCAGTAATTCAAAACAATGCCATCAGATCAGCACTAAACATTGTCAGATATGTACATATCTCCACCTCCAGACGAAACCTAAACTGGCTCTCAATCAATCAAAGGATTGCCCTCAAAACCATATCCTTGACACACAAGTGCCTTGCTAATAAAGCGCCCAGCTACCTTAGCAACAACATCTCACAAAATATTTCAGGACGCTCCATTAGAGCTGCTCAGTCTCACTGTCTCAAAATCCCACACTTCAAACTTCAGACGCAGGAGGTAGTAGCTTCCCGGTCTTAGCAGCTAAACTATGGAACTCCCTACCACTAATGCTCAGATCTGAACCATCCTTTCCCACACTTAGGAAAAACGCAGAAATCTGGCTTTCCACCCAAGTGAACTCGCAACTTGTCATCATTACTGTGCTCACCCTTGCAACCTGCACCCCTTTGCTATCCTTCTTATCACCACTTATCTCTCTATATATTTGACTGTACTTTATCTTATGCCACTTGCAACTTCATTATTGCCTTCTTTCACTGTACTATCTTTGTAACCTAATGTGTATTCATACAATAATATATATAATCTATGTAATTTATTGTAATATGTAATATACTATACAAACAAAGTGCTCAGATGCCTCAGGGCTCAGTGCGCTATGTAAATACAAATACCTCCTAGATTATGCTGGACCATGTGATCTTCTGAGAGATGGGTTGAGAAAATAGATTAGTACAGAAGATCTGAAATTCTGCAGGAGGGTCTTTTTCAGTAATTTCTGGCCCAAGGAGACTTACATCTCGAAGAGGACTTGGAAAGCTTGTGAAGATGACAAAGAGCACACAACAGAGGATGATGCTAGCTGTTCACCTGATTAATCATAGATAACTAGTAGATTTCAATACATGTTTACTAACTGGAATCACTACCTTGGCTGAGTGTCATGACATTTTATATGGTACGCCAAACAGTTTTCTTTCGGCAGAGTGAACGCAGAAAAATATTCGGCTTGGGCTTCATCAACCAAAAGAGCATTAACGAGCCACAATGGAGCATTGTGGAATGCAGGACATGCAGCAGTCTGTTAAATTTCCTAGAGAGTTAACAGAAAGGGTTAGAGCTTAGATAGTGCTTTCTGCGTTTTGTTACTAGCCGCTGCACTGCAATGCTTGCTGGTGTCATCAATGCTGCACTGTGCTGCTTGCTGCTGACTAGTAGCTCCTGCACAATACTTTTGACTACAGCTTATTACAAAACAACACAATCCTTGCGATTTTGCATTTTGCATTTTGCAACAGTCTCTGTTGAATGCCGCTGTCTATCATACGTCAACCTCTGGCAGGGCCTCCACTCCAATAAATGAATTGTATTTAGCCATTTCAGCCATTAAAAAAAACAAATAAGGTCCCACTGTACGGACAACAAGATAATGCCTACCCTTAGCCCTGCTGCCTGTCTGCTACTGCACACTAGGTGTACAAAGCATTTACTTCGGTTGAATATGCTTCCTGCACAGGACACCAGCAGGACTTTGTGCTACTTTTTTTGAGTGAGATTCTTGAAAGGAACAAACATGGGAAGTGGCCAGCAAACTTGTTATTTTGTAAAGTTCTGTGCTATTCAGCCAAAACAAACTTTCCCAGAATTCCTATCCTACTTCAGGCACATTTTGGTGGACAATATTATTCTCAAATGTTATAAATAAGGCCTGGACAGTTGCATTTCATGATCAGTCTAGTATAGAGAAGAAGCAGTCTGGCGCAGCAGTTGAGTGAGAGGTAGAAATAGGATTCAGTTGAGGGAGCTATAACCTTAAAATAGAATTTAGTTGAGGGAGGTATAGAAAAATGTAATAGGATTAGAATGATAGAGGCAGAAAATATTAAAATAGGATCTACCTGAGATAGAGCTAGAAATTAAAATGTACTCAAATTAAGGGGGTGATAGAAAACTGAAACTGGAGTCTGAGTAGGAGTCAAGTCTAATTCAGTCCCTGCATTGAACAGACCTGTTGGACCTTTGGAACCGTGTTTGTGGAGTGAGCTGCTGCCCCTTTAACTGTAAAGGATCTCCATGAAAAACTCCTCACAGTTGCATAGCGCTGCGCATGAGTCCGAGTAGGAGACCAGTCTAATCCAGTCATATTCCAGGAATGACAGGAGTGACTGAGTGTATGGAGGCGGCATGCCGTCCAAAAACAAGAGTGAATCCACAGCTTGGGGAAAGAGCCGAGACAGAAGCCGAACTTGCACTAAGAAAGTGGAAAACAAAAGCTGTCCAACAGGCAACTCAAGCCCAAGAAACAACTGACCAAGTAAGTGAGCAGCATGCGTTTGAAAGTGGCACATATGGGTGTAGTGCAGCAATGATGGCACGTGTAAAAGCACACAAGGAAGAAATGCCTACCTTGTTGAGAACGCAAGATAACTGCATCACAAACTGCTACATTGATATGAACATGGATGTGACCGATGCAAAGCTGCTGGAAGTTGATTCTTTCAGCGGGTAGCCCACGCCGGTACACCCAGAGAGAGAGAATGAGAGCGGAAGCGAGGAACAAATGAGCTTGCCGCAGACCGCTGCAGTGGGTAATCCACAGTGTGATAGCCACAGTGCTGGTCGCAACCTGAGCAAGAACTTAGCTGACTGGGAAATCTGCGAGCAGGGAGAAATGAACATTCTTAAAGACCAGCCCCTACCAAACGCAACTGACAACACTGACTACACAGATTCAATTACTGAAGAAAATGTGAGACCTGACGTAGCCACATCAATGAGTGCTCCCACGGCTTGTGTTCCATAAATAATACGGTAAGCAACAACACAAGTAGAATCACGTCTGATACAGGCGCTAATAGAACAAACTCAAGACACAATAGTAAAACCATGTCTGGGGACAATACAGAGAAACAAATTGTGAAGTATACCAATATAGAACTTAAAAAGTATACTTCACTAGCAAAACAGCTAACAGAGTCGATGGAGGAAATTGGAAAAGAACGAGACAGAAGAACAAACTGTATTAAGATCAACAAATCAGGTGTTGAAGCGGAAATGGAAGAGGCTATCAGCACTTGTACAAATGGTGCACTGCCCAGAGGAAACACTGGACACAATCCACAACCAATGACTTATAGTGAGGCCTCAGTGACCTTTGATGACAATGGCATTGTATTTGAAGAAAACGACGAGGCTCACCTAAACCAAAAGTCCCCGAACATAGATCTAAGATCTTCAAGGGCCCTAAGTAGGTCTGGAAATAGCAACCAGTCACAAGGATTTCATATGTCAAGAACGCTGACTGGTAAATGGCGCAACACAAAACATGCAAGCCAAAACGAAACTTCAATTGCAGAGGAAATCAGAGAAATTGAACAACACTCAAGTTTCATTGAGAAAATGAAACTCAGCGATGCTTGGATACCAAAAACCCAAGCGTATAAAAGTACTCTAAAAAATCTGCTTCAAGGAAATATTGCCCAGATAGACTTAACAACCTTAAACAGAAGACCAAAGTAGATAACAAACGAGAGAATACAACTCAAGGAACTAATTACAGTCTGCACAGTCTGCCCAGGCAATGACAAACACAGAAACATCCAACATGGGGACAACGCAGGGCAAGCAGTTACGGAAGTAACCATGAATAATGGACAAGAAACCAATGCTGATGTCTTTAAACTAACAAGAGGTGAATCACTGGACATAAGACATAAGCAAGATGATGGCAATGGTACAGAGGAGGAAGACGACCGACTTGAAACATCAGAGCTACAAGACAGGAACAAAACAGCACCTACGAACTTAAAGAAAAAGGAATCTAATACAACACTTGTGGACAAAACCCAACTATCCATCGCAGCTGGGATACAGATTCACAATAATGTCAGGGCTGCCATGACAATCACGTTAGCACCATACACAAAGCTATATGAAAATATCTATGATAACGTTAAGGAAAACTCGACCATGCTCGCCATGCTTCACAGTAAATTAATACAGCTGGAGACATTTACATTAAAATTGAAGACCGACTTAACAGAGGCAGAAGCCTCTGCTTCATGGCAACTGAGACTATTTGACTTGGCAAGTAGTGATCAAGAGGAAAAAAACCTCATGTCCGAATTAATGGACACAATAAATTGAATGAGGAAATCAATGGAAAAAAAAGGGATAATCTCATAGAAATGTAACATTGAACATTGAAATAAAAGAGAAGAACCGGCAACAGATTACTGAAGAAAAACAGCCACATGTGACAATCATACATGATTGCTCTCAACAACAACTAAGAATTACAGGAAACGAAGAGAGTAAGAAACAGATGAGCTGGCAAACAAAGGGAAACCAAAAACAATCCTCTGTAAAGACCTTAAGTGACCAATGTACGAATCAGAAACAAACAAGAGGGAGGCAACTAACAGGTACAACTGAATTTGTCAAACCCGAAACAAGAAATCAAAAGGAGGAAACACAAACAAGTAATAGTGAAAGAAATAAAGAAAAGTGTGTGCAAAATTGTAAAGGCACAGGAAAGAAGCTTGAAAAAGATAATAATAAGAAACAAAAATGAAGTTTACTTGGTTTTTCAAACAAACCGGGCACAGTCAACGAATACACAAAAACCAGAAAAGAGTACAGACCAACGAGAAAGGAGAAAAAGCAACAGAGAGGACAAAATAAATAAGGAAAAAACGAAAAATATAAGAATCCACCCAAAGAGGAAAGCAAAGGGGTCTCTGGCATTCCTGAGAAACCTGCAAACGCCACCTCGACAAAAACCAGAAAAGATCAATGAACAAAAATAAGTGAGCAAATGGGATGCCAAAGGTAGGACACTGAGGAAGGAAGGGACACAATCCAACGCACTAACGAGAGTGAGATAGACCTAGACGAAGATGAATATGATGAGATACACAACTTGATTGACGACGCGTCATACTATATTGAAATAAACGAATCATGGTCAGAAAAGGAAGATACGGAAGAGAAGCATGAAGATCAAGAGAATCAGACTGAAAAGCAAAGTATACAAGCCTTCTCCTTGAGGCCACTTAGTGCTGATGAAGAAAAGGAACAAGAGGATTCTCCTGAGTAACAACTATCCCTCACATTGTCGCAAAAACGAAGAATATATCACAACAAAGTAAAAGAGCTTACAACAGCTTGGCAAAGAAAAGAGTTAAAGAAACAACCAAACTGGAATCCAACACAACCGGCGGAAAGAATAGAAGATGGAAGACATAAACTGGCAGATATTAAGCCAACGAAAGAGCGCATAGAGTGGACACTGAACTTCAGGCTAGAGAGCATATATAGGGAAATGAGTGACACTAACTTAAATTGGAAAAATGTCATAAGTCTACTGAACTGCATACCAGTGTTAAGGAACATCTCATTGAATGACATCATCGAATATATCGATAAAAAACAAGTTGACGAAGTGATATTATATTTAAACTCAACAAGAGGAAAAATCAGTTGATGAAGGGAAGTGCAGAAATAACTGGACTAGGCTTTGAAGTGAGTGATCATGGCCCACTGAAAGTTGAAATGCTGAAACTAAGACATCAAAAGATATCAAACACAAAAAAACAAACAAAGAGTTATGGAAAAAAAAAGATAAACCTAGTGACATGGAATCACTGAGAAGGAACCCAATAAAAGTGACATTCAGCAACAGAAGAAATTAAGATCAAATTTTTAATTCCTTGAACCAAATACCAGATCAACTAAAAAAAGAAAATGATTGGTCATGGCTAGCAAATGCATTAGCCAAGTCCAACAAGGATTAACAAATAAAAGAAGAGGAGAAAGGGGATGATACTCTTATTTTCTGGAACACAATGGGTTTCAAGCATTTATTTAATCAATTGGAACAACACTTGAAGAGTGCAACAATAATTTACCTACAAGAAACATGGTTACAGGAAACACCAACATGCGAGAGCCATGAAGTTCTAATAAATCCGGCATTAAAAGGAGTAAATGGAAGACCATATGCAGGATTGATGATTTTGACAAAGCAATCCTGGAATGTCATACTTATCAATCACGGAAACTCGAACTCCTATGTACAATTGGCACTAATGCAAATAAACTAGAAACAAATAATGTTAATAAAGACCTAATGGAACCCGGTAAAAATAAGTACGACAAAGCTGCTGAATGTGATAACCAAATTAGTTATAGAAGTGCAGATACAGGAGAGAAGTCCAACGATAGTTGTCTGTGGTGTCTCAACAAGCATGGAATGTCATATCTCGGACAGATGGAGAAAGGTGACACAGACGATTCAAAATGAGTGCAGATGGCAGACGTCAGTTTTGCTGAACGGGCAAACAAAAGGAGACAATCTGGCAGAGAAAATTGGCAAAATGGAAATCAGAAGTCCATAATAGACTACATATGGATCTCCAAGAACCATCTACACCAAGGTGAACGCCTAGACATTCTACTGCAACAAGTAAGTGACCACAACATTTTAAGAATAACATGGGTGAAAAGAAAGGGAAACAACAAGAGTGAAAAACATGAACAACTAGACCTAAACCATGGAGGTAACAGAGTGAGATTAAGAAAATTGGATCTAATGTCGTTAACAAACAAATAAGTAGTGGGAGAGGGGACATTTCATACGACACACTACTAAGAGCTTAAAAAACAAAGAACACCGGAATTAAGTTTCCCCTACTTGAGCCAAAACATCAATATAGCAAGCTCTTCGTTAACAGAAGAAAGAGATTAAGACAGGAAATATCACAAATAAAGAAAATGGCGACAGCAATAAAATGCAATTAAGACACATGAAAACCAGGAAATAATGCTACAAAAACTGGTTGACTGGGTTCAAACTACAACGGGAACAAGAACAAGGGGAATTACTGCTGAGAGCTATGAGACAATCCACAACAAGAGACATTTGGATCTGAATAAACAACCAGACCCTGAACCAACAGAGTCGAATGAGTAATGCAGTAACAGAAACCAACTGAATAACCCACTACTCCAAGGTGTTTGGTAGTAAAGACACATATCCAAAAGTGACAGAGAAGAAGACACATCAACAATGGAATGTGAACCTAGAAAAAGATCAAATAGAAAACATGATAAAGGGGGTACAAAACTCCTCTGCAGCAAGACCCAATGTGTTGACAAACTTGGAACTAAAAAAAGATCCAGCAAGTTGGGCAACGCTCATTAAAATGATCTTCCAAAACATCGAAGAGTGCAGGAAAATACCAATGTCCTGGACAACAAGTATTATAGTACCAATTGTCAAAAAAGGCCAATGAGAAGATCCCACAAACTATCGGCTGATAGCATTATCCGAGGTTATCAGTAAACTATTTGCGTAAACTCTGCAAAAAAATCTCTGATTGGGCACAAAAAAATAAAATCATCGACCCAAGACAGTTGGGTTTTAGGAAGGGAAAGAGAAACTTTACTTCGCCTTTATACACCTAGGGCAAGCTTTTGATGGGGTGAATCGAAAATCTACAAAACTGGAATTGCCACGAAGGGATTTTGCAACCCATCAACCCCTTACATAACAACACAACAACGAGAGTAAAAACAAATAACCAAAGAAATCTGTCTGCAGCAATTAGAACCAAAAGGGGTGTTAAACAAGGATATCCCCTCGCAGCAACCCTTTTTAAGATGTATATAGCAGACCTACCAGACGCATCGAAAGAAACAAAACACCATCCCCCCAAAATCAACAACAATGAGATAGTGGTTATATCATATGCTGATGACCTGGTTTTTGGTAAACCAGACACAGATCAGGTTACAGCATTTACTAGACAAACTCCAAATTGATATGGAGAAAAATGACCTAGTCATTAATACTGATAAATCAAAAATGTTCATGATTGGCAGAAACAGAAGAATATGCGCCAACGCATTCAAATGGAAGATAGCGGAAGAAAAATTGGAAATAGTAAACGACATTCGGTACTTGGGCATAACATTCAATTTATCAATTGCTGAAGGAAGTTGGGAAAAAGGATCTCATAGCGAAAATAAAGATGTTATGCTCACAAGGAACAATACGGAATGGACGTTACAGGAAATTCTCACTAATACCCTTGGCCTTCTACGTCCACAAAGTACTTCTGATAATTATGTACAGAGGCAAAGCTGGCCTTAATCTATCATGGAAGATCTGGGATAAGCTAGAAAGAAGGATTTGGAAACCAACTTTAAAGCTGCCAAGAAGCTTGCCAATAGCCGCATTAAGAGTTGAACTAGGTCTCCAATCTCCACATTCGACAATATGCTGGAAGAAACTCGCCCTATTCAGGAAAATTACACTACCTGATCCAGTGATTGGCTACAGAATTCTTGCAGCAAACGAGGAAGGAAGGAGTGCCATGCTACTGAACAAGTGGAAAGAAAAATGGTGTAAATACCTAGACCAGCTAGACACACCAATAGAGGAATTAATCGGTCAGACAGCACTGCGAGTAAAGCGCTCGCTTTGATATCCGTGCAGAGCCTGCTGATGCAGGTTCGAATCCCGGCAGGGCCAAACCCAGCCTTTCATTCTCCTGATGTCCATATATGAGCACCACACACCGTGGGTAATATAAGCAGCGTTCAGATACCTGAGGTTTGTAGCACTATATAAATGCTATATTATTATTATCATTATTAATCGAGAATCCTGAGAAAGTAAAGGAAAAACTGACGACAATTGATTGGGAAAATAAAAGAGCAAAGAAATGATCCTACAAAATACAGATAACTGCAGCAAATGAACATATAGAAAGGGACACAATGCCACAATACTTGATGAAATTCCCCAGTAAGTATCATCGAGAGAAGCTGTTACAAACAAGGTTGGATGTTTATCCGACAAATGAATACCTATACACCAGAGGATGTCGAGGTGTGAGTAACGGACGATGCAGATTCTGCAACATAGAGGACACATTAGAAACCGTGAAGCACTTGCTGGTTGGCTATACAGCCATAACACGGAAAGAGACAAAGTACTAAGCAAGCACTTAAGAAAGTAAAGGACAAGATCAAAGGAAGAATGGTGGAGTGAATTCTTACAAGGGAAAGACTCACAATTGATATGTGCAGGAATAAGCCTGCTCGAAAAGCTAATGAGACAACAAGAAAATAAATAAGAGGAGAAAACGGTCCAGAGACATAACAACAAAATAGACTGAAGCATAACATACTTTTAAAAAAACTGTTGATACCTTGGGTTTAAAAGGAAAATGATAGACATACAAGATATTGATATACTTGAATCTGAAATATAGAGGAATTGGAATGTGTAAAACGTTTTTTTAATGAAATTAAATCAATATACATTTTAAAAAAAGAAAGGTAATCTTTTTGTGACTGTTTAGGGAGGATAGAATTCCAGTGGCCCCTTGTATAAAATACATTCATGCAGCATTTCTTGACAATATATATAAGTAGGAAGCTGGTAGAAATCCCAGAACTCGTTGGAGGCAGGCAGGAGAACATTAGTAGGGAAGACAAAAGCTTAGTCTTGCTGCGTGGAAGCAGAATACTTTCAGGGACGGTAATTGTGTGTGGAAACACAAGAAAGAATACAAGTAGCTCTATTGGGTGTGGACCACAGAACAATCAACATGTATGGACATTTCAAAACCATTATTAGGATAACGAACATGAGAGATTGAGTTTTAGACAACAGTGGCTGGAAGGAGGGATATAAACAATCTAGTGAAGGACTAGCCTAAGGAGAACTAATGTCCTCATCCATTGTGCATTCTCTGTTGTAAAATCCAAACTTCTAGGGCATCCTCACACAGGTCAATGCCCTTCAGAACACTCCCAGTCTTCGTATCATCTAGTGCTCCATCACACTTTTTTGCCTTGGAATTACTTTCCAATTTTTATATTTAGGGCACACCACCATTGAAATGTCCCCTTGATGGTGTAGCATTGAAACTCCTACTCCTGCACGACCTGTATCATACTCATTTTGTCCTACAGGTTTTTCTGTGTAGGAATAATTTCCTAACCAGGCAATTCTTTGTGGGATTTTACCACTACCTGGATCTTAGGAACTGTTGCCCACTTCTTTAGTTGGATTGATGACCTTGCAGCTATCACCGTTTGCTGTTCTACTGCTGCAACATGGGTGAACTCCAAGTACTCTTTCTAGGGCTTGGCATCTGCCCGACTATGGCCCCAGGCTTTAAACATGCTCTCTAATTTAGCCTTCACTGTTAGCCTGGCCTGGTCAAGAGCATGGCTCAGGAGGCTTTGCTACCTCTGATTGCTATTTTCTCGGCCATGGGCTAGTGCAGGAACTGTATTCATATCTTACTTACCTCAGCCTCTTCCTGCAAAACAACATACACTCTGAAATACCATCTTAACAGCAACAAAGTCAGGAGGCAGCTTACACTTTTTATGCTGGTATTAAGATGGTAATTGTATCAACTTGTGCTCTGGTTGGTGAGTCTATTTCCCCATTGAGAAGTTGGTTCATGATAGGTTCTTTCCTTATTGTTCAACATTCTCCCTATGTGCCTCACTTAATATCACTTTCTTTGTGCATATTAATAATTGTAATTAGCTCGTACATGACTCCTGCCATCCAAGCTTGAAAAAGGTCTGTCCACCATGTTAGAATAAGGCAGTTCTGTCACAGTGGATCAGTGATCCCACATTCTGGCGTCTCCTTTCACAACTGAGATTGGTTGTCCATTCTCAAGGTGCTTATTTTTACATTATTATATGTACATAGCGGAAACATGGCTCAGAAGCAGCAGAGTTCTGTACAGCATGATTAGGGTAACATTAACAGGCAACAGTGTTGAGAGGCAGACAGTAACTTAACGCTAACTTAACGCAGAACTGTGCATACAAACCAATTAATACACTAACACTGTGTTGAGTTGCAGATAGTCAACCCTTGGCTGGAAAGCAGACTCAGAATCTAGGTAATGTTAATGTGTGACTGAACTAGCCAGGTTTTCTTCTCTTTCTGGAACAGAAGATAGCAGTCCAGATTGTTCCTGTGATGGATTTCCTAAGGACTAGAAAGTAGCAGGAGAATTACTATGTCCACGTTTTTTCTTTGCAGGCACCTCTAGTCTTGAGTCAGGCAATGATGTTACTGTATACATGTCGTGATCCACCAAAGGTGTTGTGATCCACCAGAGGCATTGAAATTAATTTCCAGCTAATTTAAAGGCAGTGTGCCAGCCGAGGTACCCTTGAACACGATGCATGCCTTTATTAACAGGATCCTAGCTGGTAAGGGCAACCACTGGAACTCACTTAGTGTGGGTTAGATGTAATCAAACCTGCATGCACTAGTGTTCAGGCACGCCATGACATGATGTTCTACCTTAAAGGGGGAAAACTGTGTGGCTGGAACCCCTGCTAGTTGGGCATTCACCCCATCCATGTGAGAAGTTACCAGAGCCTGCACTACCATTCAGAATTCCTGGGGTGGCAGGAAGGGTTTGATCCTGTGAAGTAGGGTGATATGATACCAGGCTGTTTGGGCCTTTGTAGCTCTGTGTTGTTGAGAGGATAGGTTGCTGTCCACAATACATCTGAGTGATTTTCTAAATTGGTGAGCTGCCGAGCAAATCTGTTTGAGTGCATAAAATCCAGCCGACTTTGAGTTGGAGCATGCATTGCTGAGGGCCCTAGAAGTATAATTGGTATCTTAGTGTTCAGTTTCAAGTAGGTGCTTGATATGCATTTTTAAATGTTAGAAATGCCTACGTGGAGGAACGCAGTGTCCTAGCTTTAGTTTATTTGCTTATATAGCACGCTGAACCAAGAGTTATCTAGGCGCTGGCTTGGTGAACAAAAGTAGTTACAGACATGACAGATAAGCTTTACATGAACACGCAGTGTTCTGGCATATATAAAGATAAAGGTACAGTTTTTACATGATTGGCTGATTAGTTATCATTTGTCAAAATAATAAGGAGAAGCAAGCAAAGGCAGTCGAATATATACAGTAGGGCAGTATGAGGAGAGGTCATTATTGGGGGTCAATGAGAAGAGCCATGATTTGACTTTCCAACCGAAGGCCGGAAAGGAAGGTTCATCTCTTAGAGTCGGGGGAAGTGTGTTCCAGGTTTTGGCTGCCTGCACTGGGAAGATGGATCCCCCTGATTTTTGCGGCTTGAATTTAGGGATGTTGAGACATTGGCCCTCATTACGACCCTGGCGGATTTTTTCCGCCATCGACAGACTTTCCGGCCATGGCGTAAAGTCCGTTTACGCCATGGCGGATGGTGGACTTACCGCCCCATTCCGAGGTCGGCGGGGCGGTAAGTCCCCATTGACCCATTTACCCTTCCCCATTCCCATTTCGGCCCCATAGGGTATAATGGGAGTGGGGAAGGAGTTAATTACGCCACCGTAAATTACGGTGGCGTAATTAACACCAAGGTCCCATAGCGCCATGGATTTCTCCGCCCGCAAAAAGCGGGCGGAAAAATGACCATGGCGCTTTGGGAACTCGTAGTTGGCGGTAAGGGGTCGGCGCAGCTAACGCTGGCGTAGACCCCTTACCGCCAGGGTCCTAATGAGGCCCATTGAGTGTACTTAGTTCTGGTGGATCTGGTGGAGAGTTTTCTGGAGAATGTATCTGGCAGGTATTTGGGGGCAGTGTAGGACAGGCATTTGTGTGTGATCATGAATATTCTAAAGGTAATTCTCTTTTGTATGGGTAGCCATTTGATATTGCGTCTGGCTTGAGAGATGTGGGTGGTCCTTGTAATGTATAATGCCACTCTGAAGGCATTATTTTGCAATACTTGGGGTTTGTGGAGATTTTGTTTGCTGGTGCTTAAGGATAGAGTGTTACAATAATCCCGTTTAGACAGAATAAGAGCTCTGGCCAGTGTGATACGGCTGGTGGTCGATAGAAAGGGCCTGCAAGGGTTTATTAGCATGGAAGTATAAGCCGTAGATGATGCAGTTGCATTTACTTGTTTTTTGAGGGAGAGGATGGAGTCCAGATAGACTCCCAGTGTTTTGGCATCCTTGGACATAGTGATGTTGTTGTTATCGATCTTAAAGGAGGTGTATTGGGGTCTAGTATGTTAAGAAGTTGTCTAGAGCCGATGAGAAGCAACTCGGCTTTGTCATCATTGAGACAAAGACTGTGCTTGGCCATCCAATCTTGGATTTTGCTGCATATTTCGTTTAGGCGGGTGGAATTTTTGTTCATAGCATCCCGAGTGAGTGATGAGAATTTGCGTATCGTCCACGCAGTTGGTATACAGGAGGTTCATGTCATCTAGATGGTCAAACAGCGACTTTGTAAATATGTTATACAAAGTTGGGGATACGCATGAACCTCATGGGGCTCCACATGTGATTGGAGAGGGTGCTGCTTCTGCTGAAGCTGAGAAGGCCCTGATGGATCTGTCAGAAAGGAATGAGTGATCCATGTGGCTGCATTGGGTGAGAATGAGGCTGATGTGATTAGGTGGGTAGTTAGAATATTGTGATCCACTAAATCGAATGGAGCAGTGAAGTCAAGTAGTAGAAGAAGGGGTTGGATGCCGTTTTCCTTTGCTTCGTCCATCTAGATTTTTAAATCAGGAGGGCTGTCTCTGTGCCATGTCTTGACCTGAATCCCGATTGTCGTAGTCCTAATAGATTATTTGTTTTGAGATGGTTTTGTATCTGGCTATAGGCTACTTTATCCAGGATTTTTAGAAGAAGCGGTACGGTTGTGATAGGTCTGTAGTTAGTAGGGATATTAGGGTCGAGAGTGAGGTATCTCTGAGATTTTTGGGAACGGCACAGGATGCAAATGAGGTATTGATGAAGGATGTAATGAAGGGAACACATTCCTTGACGCCTTCCTTAATAATGGAGGCTGGACAGATGTCTCCCTGGCATTTTGATGGTTTAAGGCCAGCTATTATGGCTACCACTTCTTCTGTGGTGACTGGGCAGAATTCAAATGGGGTGCACAACTTAAGAGGCAGAGAAAGGTGTTTGCTGTATTTGGACTTATAGCGAGGATGTATTTTTGATTTTGATTTTTGCTCGGAGTAATGCAATTTTATCTAGTAGAGCCTTTTGGGGCATCTTTGTTGCATGAAGATGGGGGAGGAATGGCTGACTCCAGTTCTTTGAGAATGGTGAGGAGCTCTTTGGTACTGGATTTGGCATTGAGTATTCTATTGTTAAAGGTGTCATTTTTGGTTTTCAGAATGGCCTCTTTGTAAATGTTGGAGGCAGTGTTGAATTAATCCTTGTTCTAGGTTGA
This sequence comes from Ambystoma mexicanum, assembly GCF_040938575.1. Lineage (NCBI taxonomy): Eukaryota > Metazoa > Chordata > Amphibia > Caudata > Ambystomatidae > Ambystoma > Ambystoma mexicanum. The sequence continues at coordinate 996,708,650 of NC_090932.1, forward strand.
GAGATTTTTTCTCCAATTGGTTTCTGCGCACCTTTTGGATTTCCGTAGCGTTTTTAGTTCTCATGAGAACCATTTATTTAGATGGCTGGGAGGTTTGGCTTTTCTCATTCTAAGGGGTGCAGTTTGGTCTAATGCTTGCTGCAGGTGTTGGTTATATGTGTCCACTTGCGTTGCCGGGTCTTTGTTAGGGGGCGTCAAGGGATTGGTGATGGGTTGGATCAGGGGAAGTAGGTTCTCCAAAGTGATCAGTCAGGTGTTTCTGGTATTGGTTGCAGGTGCGTAAGGTACACTGGGAGGTATATGACAGAAATTCTGGTGTTTGAAAAGAATGACATCGTGATCTGACCAGACGCACAGGGAATTTGAGCATATTTTGGTATTGCTTTTAAAGGTGGCTATCCACTCCAGAGTTCTACCCTTGCTGTGCGTGGGGTCAGTAATGTGCTGGGTGAAACCTAGATCCAGGAGGGAGTGCTCTAAGGCTTTGGCATTGGTGTCTTGTGGGTCATGAAAGCCAAGGTTAAGATTGCATATTAGAAGGACTTGGGAGTTGGGTTTGGTGTTGTGGGTGAGGAGATGCAAAGTGGTTTCCTCGAAGAAGGGCACAGGTCCAGGTGGTCTGTAGATGAGGTGTATTGGTAGTGTGCATTGAGGAGATAAGGGAAGTTTGACAGAGAGGAGTTCACCTGAGGGGCAAGGTTGGCTGGTTTCTTCTCTCATACCAAGCTGGGTTTTGGAGATGAAAGCAATTCCCTCAACTTTGCTGGATGTTCTGTCAGCTCGGTGATTGTGTAGTTTTCGGGAATGGCAAGGATGAGAGACAGACCTGCTGCAGGGTGAAGCCAGGTTTCAGTTACTGCTAAGAAGTCATTGTTATTGGAAGAGATGAGGTTGGCTATTTCTAATGCATGAGCACTAAGGGATGGAGCATTTATGAGTGCTTCTTTGAAGAGTGGGATGTCTACTGCAGGATAGGTTTAGCTAGTGAGGGTGTTGTGTTGCTGTTGCTGGTGGGGTCACAGGCAGTGGCAAGCCCCAGCACGACACAGGAAAGGGCAGGAGCCCTCCCATCCACGTCGGCACCTTCGCCTGAGAAGCATGATCCACACGAGGGAGCCTCGGCTGATGCACCCGCTATATTCACATGCTGCCTCTGCACAAACACTGTGAACAATCACAATCACCTACCAGATGCCAGCAAACCTGCAAATATTGGCTGAAAATCTCGTTCCAACACTTGGCAAATGCTTATTTTCTCTGCGCCTGTTGACCGTTGCCATAGCAAAATTTAAAATGGCCACCGCATCCAAGCTACTCAGCTGATTGGCCCCCGTTTGCTTTTACATGCAGTGCCCACACTGGAGGCGGAATCCGGCCCTGTTTTCCTAAGGCCCGCTTCAAAATGCCCTGTCTCGAGCCTGTCAGAGCCGGGAGGACCGCTGTACCGATCAGAACCCCCACTCACCTACTACCACCTGTTGCAGCATGCTACTCCAGACACAATGAACTGAAGCTGCCTGCATCTCACCTGATCGCTGATACCGCATATCTGCACTGATCCTGCCATGCGCTAAGAGAGAACGCTCTCAGATCACTCTAACTGTTCCACTGCCTCCACTACCTCTCAAGCGCCTGCCTCGCTCCTGAGGCCTAGTAGCGATGTGTAGTTTTGTAGAGGAGCAGGTGGACACCTTCTCCCTGGTATCCGCCCCCTTTGCCCTATACCATTGGAATGACAGACAAAAAACCACAATTGGGAACACATGCATGATAACTTGCAACATTCCTGTACCACGTTGAGTATATGAGAAACTATTTGCACTCAGGCAACCATTTAGAGTGTACCCACAAGCTGACATAGTTAATGTTATTGTTAAAGACATTTCCCGTGTCGTTAAAGGACATTTGTACCGCGCACTATCACCACCGCAGTGGTCCCCTGGCGCTCTGGTGGCTCTGAAAGAGAAAGGGAGGTGGGTTAGTGGGAGGAAGCTGGAAAAGTGCAAGAGAGCAGTGATGTGCTGTTGGTGGCCTCAGCCCAGTAGGTCAGTTGGCTGGGCCTGGGGTGTTTGCGGCCGGTAGTCATCAAGTAATGTTGTGCAAGTCTATGTGTGTTTTTATTTTGTTGTTGCAATGTTATGAAGTTTGTGCGGTTTGTTGTGCTGTAGGTTTGTGATTGTGTTTGTTTGGAGTTTGAGAGGTGTATGGAGAGGGGGAAATTGTTAGTGCAATTGGTTAGTTGACATCTCTATCCTGAATTGAGGTGCTGGGCTTCTGTAATCTCCCCAGATGGGGTTCGGGGGCACCCCTGCACCTCTGTCCTGATCTGGGTCCATTGGCTTTCATGGTCCCTTTCACATTTGGCCCCCACCTCCCCCAGCCTCCCTCGCAGCCCTACCGGTCTTCCCTTCCCACTCATGCGGCCAGTGCACCTGCCAATGTTCATAGCTCAGCTAGTGTGGTGATTGCCAATATCCCGACAATTCCACAACACTCTGGGACCTGGTGGCAACTAAGGGGCAAGTGCGGGTGTTGAGTGGGATTAGGTGGGGATGTTGACTACGTCTCCATGGGTGTTGCCTGTGTACCACTCTACCCGGCGTCACTCGTCCAGGTGCCATGTGAGCTTCCCATTCGGTTCTGGGAGTTGTCCGTGTCCACTCCAGTTTAGTCATCCTTTTGTCCTTTCTGTTTCGGTTTTCAGTTTGAGTCTGTGGTGTTGAAGAGCCAGGTTTTTAGTAATTTCCTAAATTCTAGGTGATCTTTGGTGTTTTTTATTTCTTTTGGGATGTTGTTCCAGGTTTCTGTGGCTAAGTGGTAGAAGGAGGTGCCTCCAAGTTTTTTCTTGAGGTATGGTTTTGGGTCCAGGCAGATTTCGTTGCTTGACCTGAGGAGTCTTGTTGGCTTGTACATTGTTATTTTCTTTTGTAGGAATTCTGTTCCTTGTCCACTGATTGCCCTGTGCGTTATGCACATTATTTTGAAGGTGATGCAATGTTTTACTGGGAGCCAGTGTAATGTTTTTAGGGCAGGAGTGATGTGTTCTCTTCTTGATAGTTTGAGGAGTAGTCTGGCTGCTGTATTTTGGATCCATTGTAGTTTCTTCAGGAAGTATTCTGCTATTCCGAGGTAGAAGCTGTTTGCATAGTCGATTCTTGACATGATGAGGATGAAAATAGTGAGTGTTTTGTGCGTGAAGGAGAGGAAAGGTAGGGTTCTTCTTGCTGTGTGGAGGAGGAAAAAGCATTTCTTGACTATTGCATTTATTTGTGGTTCCAAGGTTAGGGTGTTGTTCATCAGGACTTCCAGATTTTTTACTACCTTAGATGGTGATGGTGCGGTTCCCATTTCCGTTGGCCACGGGATGGCGGTTTTGTTCTCTTGGTCTTTGGAAATTATCATGATTTCTGTCTTTCCTGGGTTGATTTTCAGGTTGTTGGCAGTCATCCAGTTGAAGACTTCTTTTAGACATTCAATTAGTGTTGAATGATCAGCTTGGGTGTCTTTGATTTTGTAGATAATATGAGTATCATCTGCGTAGTTGTAGCGTGTAATGTTGTACTTTTTGAAGATTCTGATAACCAGAGTCTGGTAGATGTTGAAGTACAGTGGTGATAGTGAGGATCCTTGTGGCACTCCACAATCGTTAACTCTTGGAGTGGATTTGAAGGGTTTAATCTATACGATTTCTGTTCTGTCTGCTAGGAATGATTTAGTCCAGAGTAGTGCTGTGTCCTTTATGCCTATGTCTTATAATCTTTTGGTTAGGGGGTCATGACTAACTGTGTCTAAGGCTGCAGAGAGGTGGAGTAGAATAAGGGCTCAGGTTGTGTTTGAGTCTGCGTTAGTTTTTAGGTCATCCCAGATGGATTGTAGTACTGTTTCCGTTCCTCTTGCGGGTCTGAAACCGACTTGAGCTTGGTCTAGCAGGTGGTGCTTTTCTACGTGTTATTGGGTTAGTTTATATACTTAGGTTTCCAGGAGTTTTGCCGGGTAGGGAATGTTTGAAATCGGCCTGTAGTTGGAGAGGTCTTCTACGTCACCACTTGTGTTTTTCAGTAGTGGTTTGCTGACTTGAAGGTCCTCGGTACAGTTCCTGTTGCTCGTGTTAGATTCAGAAGGTTTCTGTAGTAGTATTCTGCTGGCGTTCCTTGTGCAAGGATTGATTTGTAGATGTCCGGGGGACATGGATCCATGGGTGATCCAGCTTTTTGCTGTGTTTTACCAGCATTGCGAATGCCTCTGCTGATATTTCAGGAACGTTTTTGAGTTTGTGCTGAGGTTCTGTAATAGGTTTGCTTGTTATGGTCGGATGGTATGTTTTGTATGTTTGTCGGATGTCATTGATTTTTTTCTTGAAGTGGTCTGCCAGGTCATTGCATAGTTTCTCTGATGGGTTGGGGTGTTGTTGGAGCCTGGTGGGCTTGTCATCTCTTTAATGATGTTAAACATGTCTTTTTGTTTGTTGGTGGCATTGGTGATTCTGTCATCATAATGCCTTCTCTTCGACATTTGAATTTCCTTCTTGTATACACGGATTTGTCTCTGGAACAGTGTTTTTTGTCTGGGTTGTATTCTTTCCTCAATTCCAGTTCCATCTTTTTGTTTTCCTTTTTCATGGTGCTTAATAGTGGGGTGAAATATTTTGCCATTGCTCTTTTTTTTGATGGGGTGAATGGTTTTTCTGGGGCGACCTTGTCAATTGTGTCTGCAATCCATTTGTGTACTAGCTCCGCTTTCCCGTCTAGGTCAGCTAGCTCTAGTTCTGTAGTTGAGGGTTTGGTTATCTCCATTTGTTCGAATAGGTTGCTTTCTTTGAAGTGTTTCCAGTTTCTTTTGGTGGTGGTTGTGAGTTTAGGAGGTTGGATGCAGACTTGAGTAGGCAGAGTGATCATGAATGGGATGATGAGATGGTCGCTTAACAGTATTAGTATCGGCAGTGCGGTGGTAATGAGTTTTTCCTTGGCGAAAATTTTCGTCGAGGGTGTGGAGGAATGTTACCAAGAAGGATGCCCTTCACGGAGCTGTCGAGATGCAGACATGAGCAAAATGATTGTACGTTAAAACCAAGTCTTGCAACAGCAAAAGAATGTCATAAAGAAGATATAAGAACCTATGCTGAGACGATATGAAAATACTGAAGAATGACGATGTAACTGGAGCACTAAAAGAAACACATACCCCACGATACAGTAATCATGAACATAAAGAAGAATGAAGTGACTCACTGGTCAATAACTGTAAATACGCCAAAGCGCAAGGCAGAAAGAACATATAGCAGCTTGCTTATGAGAGGTATATATTCAACGTTTAGGACGACCATTAGAAAAAGATGGACGACAGCTCATGTCAATCAACCCAGCTACCTCAAAATATGAGCCTAGGATCCTGAAGTGAAAAAATTATGATGAGGTTGTTTTTCCCTTGCAAAATAGAGGAGTATGTTGGCCTGGAAACAAGGCTGCTATTTCGAGAGATGAAGGCAAGTTACGAAGGGAGTCCAACGAGCAAACCATGTGTGAAGGAGATATTTCTCAAGATTAGGAGGAACAAGTACATTTACGAATGGCAAGTATTGGATAATTAAAAGTGTATAAAGTTTAAATGGGATAGAGGGGGCAAGGGTCTAAAGGCCAAGAGGAGCAAATGAACCCATTATAATTGAATCAAATAGTGCTAAATACACTGTGGAAATGGTCTCTTACCACGTGACGAAGAGCTTGCAAACAAGGGCTATTAATTAGGTTTGAAACTAAGATGATGGCGTGCCTACACTCCCTTGAATTTTCCTAGACAGTGCAGACTGGCAAGGTCAATCTTCAAACAGAGGACAGTGGCATAAAGCCTACCAATGAGAGAAGTTAGATTAATTGGGAAAACAAGGGGAGAGCTGACGTATCTCCAAGCACCTGGGTTTCATTTCTATGTAAGTGCTGCTAGAGAGCTGAATGTCCAAGGATGGATTTGGGTTGCCAACCAATCCAAAAAGCTGGATATGCACTTTTACATAGAATGTTTCAAAGTATAATTCTGCTGCCATATTCTCTGTTGTAATCAGTATTATACATATTTAGCAGTAGCTCAGGGCATGTATGTTAGGTAGAATTCTCAAGAATGTGCTAATTTCCCTTACCTTTTGAGACCCCCCAGCAACTTTTTTGGATTTCTAGGATTTGATTTTACGAAGAGTGTGAGCCTTTTTTCACACTCTTACATGTATTTTGATGTGTGTTTTACTTTTGTGGTCTTTGGTTATGGAGTTTTAAAACAACTCCATAGGCATCATCTTTTTCTGTGTGTCACACAGCACCTTCAGTGCAGTAGCACAGGGATGTCTTTAAGACTTCCCAAGGTTTAAATACCTTCTCTGGGACTGACTACTGTCTCCCAGACCATGTAAAGTTAAATGGACTTTACTAGTCTCTTTAAATTTACAGACCCAGCACACACTATCTTCCTATAGAGTGCTGGAGAGGTTGCCTAGCATCCCCTGAGTCAAAACACTCATGTAACAGTCAAATGTTACCCTTACCTACTTAAAATGGCTGGTGGCAGTGGTTTAGATCGAACTACCATGATTTTCCTGACCGCGAACAACAGTAGCTAAAAATCGGGTCAGCCATGTTTTTCAATATGGTGCCCAAGACCTATCTGTAAAAACAGACTCTGGTCAACTTTTTTCGCCATTTCTTTTTGGAAAGGTCCTTCTTGTGTTTGTCTCTGTGTGCCAAACCAGGTTTGGTCCCTTTGTTCGTTGGCCTTTGGCAGGCTTCAGTGCTGAAACCCTCCTCTGGCACCTGAGTGTCTGGGTGGACAGAATCTGAAGGAGGTGCCCGAATCTCCCTGTTCTTAGTTTCCTAGGAGACCTGAATGCACTCTGGCATGATTGGCTAGCTGGCTGTCCGGCAAGGACAGCCACCCTCCTGTGTGAGTGACAGCCAGGCTGGAATGAATGGGGGAAAACTGTTTAAAAGCAGGTTTCTGGGACTTGGAAAGCAGAGTCGACCACTGGAATGAAAGAACCAAAGACGATCTCAAGGAAGACAACTGCTGAAACTCCTGGACGACTGGTGAAGCCCTGCTGCAGGTCCGAATTGCCTGAAACTCTATCGACAGAGAAGCCCTTCAAGGTTAACTTCTTCCCTTGAGTTTGGTGGGAACAACCAACTCGCAAGCCACCTGGACACCGTCCCCATCTGGTCGACTTTTCATCAGACTGCTGGTCCGGATAGCCAGAGAGAACGAAGCCAGCTTGTGGACTTTAAGGCACTCACACCTTAAACCGGCATCTAGCTACAGCTTTTAGCCTCATCCCTGAGCAGTGTAGGAACCTCCCGACATCCTCCTTCGTGTCCCCACGACTGAAGCTCAGGAACAGCGAGATCTGCTCGAACTGCCAGGAACAACTGCCTCAGCTATAGTTCTTCTTCACTTTCAAGGTACTGTGCAAACGCAGTCCGGAAATCTTTCGGCAATGGTGAAAGTTTGTGAAACTTTCCCGATTTCAAAGGCTTGTCCTTCCGTAAACAAACATCTCACTTTTTGTCTAACTAAATTCTTCTATGATCCGTGGCAAGGACTTAACCGTTTACTACCAGAACTGTGGTATCCTATACAAAGACTCTGAACCATTGACTTTGGCCCAGGCCTATGAACTGAATTGCTGGTTGTAGTTAACTCAAACCCTTTGCCCTGCCTATGAAAGTATTTGTGCTTCATTTCTTTTAACCTTGTCTTTTTACCCCTTTTGAAAATAGCCAAAGTGCCATTTGCTCCCACTCCACGGGAGCTGAACTTGTTCAGTAACGTATTGGTTGTGTATTTGTAGTATATTAGTATTTAATATTGAGCTGATCTTGCTAGTGTAATGTTTTCCAAATGACTGTGTAAATAAATGTATATTCTTTTACCAAGAAACCTTGAGTAAGTGTTTGTTTGAGTCACTGTATATGTTGGTCCATTGTGAAACTTGTTTTACTGCTCACTTTACTCTTGAGATATGTCTGGCTGCTCAGCCACTGCTACCACATTACTGTGTAGTACAGGCTTGTACCAAAGGTGTAATTGAACGGACACTTGTAGTTTTAATTGCGTGTATTGTTCCCCAAGGGTACTGCATGTGATTCTGCCTAAAACTGGTGTACAGTGGTGAGGATAAAGTATACTTGTTACATTTAGAGTGCTACTCTTACCTTTGTTCAAATAACACTCACAAGGCTAGGCAACACTAGAGAAGCAATTGCTTTATCATGCCTGATATGGAAAGCTACAGACAGGAGACCCTAGTCACTTTAACAGTTGATCAATTGAGAGATATGTGTATAGCTAGGACCCTCACTGTAAAAGGCAAAAAGGTTGAATTGAAAGAAAAGTTGTTGGAATATCAAAGTCTGAGGAGTGGATCTGAAACACCTACCCCGACAGCAAATGCGGGAAGTATTGATGAGGATGATAATGTTTCAGAGCCCAGCTCAAATGTTATGGATGAGTTAGATGAGGCAGAAGAGTCTCATAATGTAGGCCCTGTTTTACCTCTAACTGCTCATAGGCCTCATCCTTTGACCACAGGGACCCCATCAGGTCCAACACTTATTCCTGAATTTGTCTTTTTGGAAAGAATGAGACTTGAGTTAGAATTTAAAAGGATCCAAGCCCAAACTGAAAGCAAACATCAAGATCTTAAACTCAGAAAAATTGAGTTGAATCATGCAATTGAATTGAAAAGGTTGTCTCTTGAAACTGGTTATCTCGCAGAGTCTTCTAGGTCTTCCAGTCCTAAGAGGCCTTGCATGACCAAAGATGCAGTAAGTATGTATGAGGTTAAGCTTGATATTTTGTATTGGTTGGCTGCTTTTGAATATAACCATGGAATTCAAGACATTACAGGGGATCAGCTGATTCCTTGGCTTTTTTCTAGGCTACCCCCTGTTGCAACTGATGTGGTAATCGAGTTGGGGATATAGACAGAAAGGAGCATGAAAGTGTGAAACTAGCTTTGATAGCTAGGTTTGGGAAGACCCATATCTTAAGAGGGTTAGAACCCTTGGGCTACCTGGGTGACTGAATGTTTGAAAAACTTACATGGGTGGATTAAGGGTTACAGAGTTAACACTTATGAAGGTATGAGAAATCTGTTTATGTTGGAATCTATTTATGATGATGCCTGATCTCCTGAGCGGAAACAACACTTGGCTGACTCTAAGGAAATTGATCCAAAGAAGTTAGCAAGGGCTGCTGACTTGTTGGTTGCCAACAGGGCTACTCACAAGGATTCTGGGGCAACTCAGAAGAAGGATGAGGGAAAGCAGCACAAGAAAGATAACAAAGAGAATTCCAATACCTCCACTTCAAGAGAGGGGCCCCAAACATAACAAGGGTATGCAACAAGTGAAACCAAATTAGGCTAGTGTACCTCCTGGTGCCAAACCAGATGGAGGTCAGAACAAACCCCCATTCATCAAGACATTTGGGAAAAGTTATGTTTGTGGGTCAACTGACCACGTGAAAGGGGATCCCAGATGTAAGGGTAAACCTTCTGGGGACCACACTGTCTCATTAGCCTTCTCCCCAGGGGAAGAAGTACCTATGGCAAGTGGAAACTATCACCTTCTGGCTGATGAACCCATGAGAGTCTCAGCTAGTGTTTCTTTAGTGTCCCTGAGCTTGTGGGAATAACAGAATTTAGATGTCTATAACTCCATCCCAGATAATACTAAAGAACATTATAAAGATAGTGTTCTTGTGAATGGCCAGGAGACTCCTGCCATCAGAAACACTGGAGCCAGCATAACTGTGGTGGATGAATCATTTATCTAGAAGGAGGATGATGCTAAGGCACCCAAACGCCTCACCAAGTTAGCTGGAGGCCCTGTGCAAATGCTTCCCCAGTTACCAGCTCTCATCCAGTGTAATGATATGACTGTCAAAATACCTGTTAATGTGCTGAGTGAAGTGCCTGGGAGAGTCCTGTTGGGTAATGACCTGAAAACTCTTGGAGTTGTGTCAAGCACCCCCAGGCCTCCCAGTAAGAAGAGACAGGAGCTCACTAGGCCGGAAAGGGAGAGGACATTGAGAGGCTCTCCAGAGGAGTTGATAGGGGAATCTATCACTCCCACTCCACAGGAGTTGCTCACTGCTATTTCTGGCAAGAAAGAGGCAAAGGAGAAACCCAAGACCTCAAGGAAAAAGACAGACAGCACCCCTGTGCTATCAACACGGACAACCCCAAGATTGTCCAATATCACACCTGTGATCCATCTACCTGCTGAGGCAGAGTGTGAAGTGCAACCGTGTGGTTGAGCCAGTTTCTGAAGAATCTGATCTGGAAGAAAACAATGTTTTAGTTGGAGATCTTGACCCTGTTGACCATCCTGAGCTGCAGTCTTTACTGCAGAAGGTGGACCCTCTAAGGCAGACTTCGGCAAAGGTTAAAGAGAGTGTCCTACTCTTGAATGTCTTCGCCAGCAGGCAGTTTCCTAGCTGGATGGGCAAGATCCAGGGAGTCATAGGTTGTACTGGGAAGATGGCCTCTTCTACATTGAACCAACCGAGTCTATCCCAGGGGACTACAGAACACTTGTTGTGCCTCTTGAAAGCAGACTCCTGTTCTTACAGTCAGCCCATAAGATACCTTTGGCTGGTCACTTGAGTTTCAAGAATACCAAGGAAAGGCTCTCTTTATATTTCTGCTGGCCTAAGTTGGGGTCTGATGTAGATAAATTCTGTAGGAGCTGTCACACTTGCAAAATCTCTGGCAATGGTGGAGTCAAGAATGTGGCACCCTTGGTGCCTCTCCCAGTGGTGGGAGTTCCTTTTGAGAGGGTAGGAATTGACATTGTCGGTCGCTTAGACCCTCCATCACCTTCAGGAAACAGGTTTATCCTGGTTGTAGTAGACCATGCTACTAGGTATCCTAAAGCCATACCTATGAGAACTGTTACAGCTCACGCTTTGGCTAAGGCCATACTTGGTATTTTTACCAGGGTAGATTTTCCTAAGGAAGCTATCTCTGACAGGGGATCCAATTTTATGTCCCACTACATGCAGGCCATGTGGAAAAACTGTGGAGTAACTTACAAGTTCTCAACTGCCTACCTTCCTCAGACAAATACATTGGTAGAGAGGCTTAATCATACAATGAAGAGCATTATAGGTGCTTTAGAGGAACCCCTTGGAAGAAAGTGGTACCTTCTACTGCCATGCCTTCTATTTGCTTATAGAGAAGTCTCTCAGGAGGGAGTTGGATTTAGTCCCTTTGAACTTCTCTATGGCTTCCAGTCAGAGGCCCCTTGGCCCTGACTAAGGAGGGGTTGGAGAGTGCTCCTTCCCCCTAGCCAGTGAGAGTCACTTACTATGTGATAGGTCTCCGGAGGAGAATGTCACACATGATGGCAGAAGCATCAGATAACTTGAAAGCAGGTCAAGCTCTGGTGAAGTATTGGCATGACCAGAAGGGCATGATGTTTGAGTCTACTCAAGACCAGCTAGTTCTTGTTATGATAACTACAAGGCAGAGGGCCTTACAGGACAAATGGATAAGACCCTTGAAGGTAGTGAGCAAACTTGGAAAGGTCAACTATCTGGTGGACTTGGGCCATCTTAAGGAGGCTCCCAGAGTCTTTCACATCAACTGTCTAAAAGCTTATGGTTCGAGACCAGAAGTGGGAACTTTGCTTCTAGCTTCAGCTCAAGAGGAGGAGGAGAGTGAAGCTCGACCTGACCTACTCAGAAGCCAGCCTTTAGATGAGAACATAGAAGGAGTTAATATTTCTTCTAATTTGACACCTGAACAACGGGAGGAGTGCAAGTTTCTGTTAATTCAGTTTGCCTCCCTGTTTTCACTGTCACCAGGCTTGGCCACTTGGGGCCAGCATGATCTTCTCACTGATGACTGTTTACCAGTTAAAAGCAGAGGTTACAGGATGTCAGATCATGTAAGATCCCACATAAAGGAGGAGGTCAACAAGATGCTTGATCTCGGGGTAATAGAGCCCTCTACCAGTCCATGGTCTAGTCCAGTTGTTCTAGAACCAAAGGCAGGATCCAAGGAGTTGAGATTCTGTGTGGTCTATAGAGCTCTTAATGCAGTCACCAAGACTGATGCCCACCCTTTACCCAGGATAGATGAACTGGTGGACAAACTTGGTTCAGCCAAGTACCTCAGTACATTTGATCTCACTTCAGGCTATTGGCAAATAGCACTGACAGACCATGCCAAGGAGAAAACTGTATTCTCAACCCCAGCAGGCCTCTACCAGTTAAAGGTAATGCCTTTTGGACTAAAGAATGCACCTGCTACATTCCAAAGGATGGTTAACCAGGTTCTGAATGGGATGGAGGACTTCTGCATGGCATACTTGGATGACAATGCAGTGTTCAGCCCTACTTGGAAAGAACATGTTGACCACTTAGGATACGTTTTGCAGGCTCTTGAGCAGGCCCATCTGACCATAAAGGCAAGTAAATGTCAAACTGGTCAGAGTAAAGTGGTCTACCTTGAACATGAGGTAGGAGGAGGTGAAATCAGGCCATTGCCTAGCAAAGTACAAGCTGTACAAAACTGGGCCACCCCTACTACTCAAACCCAAGTGAGAGCCTTCCTAGGCCTCAGTGTTTACTATAGGAACTTCATAGAGAACTATGGGAGCATAGTTTCTCCCTTGAATGTCGTCTCCTCTCCCAAATTCCCTAAAAAGGTCAGGTGGAATGAGGAGTGCACTCAAGCATTTGAAGGCCTAAAGAAAGCCCTTTGTCAAGCTCCAGATGCAGAGGGAATGGGCCTCGAGGAGGAGGATGAGGATGATTTGAAAACCCTCAAGGAAGGGGAGGATCTAATGGCGGACAACCATTAGTATGTTGAAATTGTGGAAAAAAACTGACATATTCTAGAGCATGTAGAAGCAGAGAAGGCATGTAACAGAATTACCAATCTCCAAGAGGGGGTGCAGGATGTACTCCACAATACAATACAGACTCACAATGATATTATACTCAAGATCACACGCACAATCAGGCATATGCACCACAGCCACAGCAGTTTCAGCAAGTGCCAACACTGACAAAGGACCTCATCACAGGTTGGGCAGAGTAGCAGAAATGTGTCAGTAATACTATTACTGCCGTATTACCACTCTGCCCAATCCCGAGTTTGATCAGAAAGCTGGAGATTTACCTCCAGCTTTGAGCTGTGCGAAGGACATATGTCTCATGATTAAGAAGAACAAGAACATTTACGAAAGTGTTGTACAATTAAAAGTGTATAAAGTTTATATGGGATAGAGAGAGCATGTCTCTGAAGGCCAAGAGGAGCAACTGGACACAGTATAATTGAATCAAATAGTGCTAAATACACTGTCGAATTGGACACATTTGTGGTCTCTTAACACTTGACGAACAGCTCGCAAACAAGGGCTATTAATTATGCTTGAAACTAAGATAATAGTATGCCTACACTCCCTTGAATGCTCTGAGACAGTGCAGAGTGTCTAGGTCAATCTTCAAACAGAGGACACTGGCATACGGCCTACCGATGAGAGAGGGTAGACTAATTGGGAAAACAAGGAGAGAGCTGACGTATCTCCAATCACTTGGATTTTGTTTGTATGTACGTGCTGCTAGCGAGCCAAATGTCTAAGGTTGGATTTGTGTTGCCAACCAATCAGAAAATCCTGCCATGCACTTTTACCTACAGTGTTGCAAAGTTTTATTTCTGCTGCCATATTCTCTGTTGTAATCTTCTTTGAGTCTGTCTGGTTATTTTGTCTGAGATATTTTATTTGTAATTCCATCTAGCAGAAAGATGCTTCAAGGTGCTAGAGCACAGTTTGAATAAGACTGGAGAGAGTCTGGAGCCCTGGGGGTCACTGCAGGCCACATGGCTGTGTGCCTTCTGCAAGGAAACCATCTGGACAGTCTGGTGTCTACCATATAGATATGAGTAGGATCGTTTTATAACTATTGTGTGAGCAAGGAAGAACAGTGGCATCTCATCGTCGACTGTGTCAAATGCGGCAGAGAGGTAATGGAGGACAAATAGGCAAGCATGACCTGTATTGATAACTTACAAAGCGTCACCAACAGCCTTGATAGTGGTTTTCTCTATACTGCTGCATTTGGGGCATAAACCGGATTGATAAACCCAAAGCAGGATGAATTGGGCAATTATATCGAGTAGTTGATTGGTCAATACATTTTTTATGAGCATTCTGATGCAAGGAAGACTAGTGATTGGACCGTAGTATTGCAGATCGTCAAGATAGATGGTGTTTTTTTGTTTTCTCAAAAGGGAGTGACTGAGCCCTGTTTTTAGTCTGTCTGGAAAAGTGCCTTCACTAAGAGATGCATTTTCTAACAGATGTCCTAAATCTTAGTCCTTCATACTAGTCATTTGCCAAAAACATCTATTCATTCAGATTATTTTCCTCTGTCATAGACCTAGTTACTCTTGCAGGTACAACCTCTCAGCCATGAGCGCTCGTTCTTAAATCTTTTTTACTTCATCTAATTTTGATTCTTTCCATCCTCCATATGCCTTTGTCCCTCTCTCTCCATCTCTCTCTCTCTCTCTCTTGCTCTCTCTATTTCTTTCTCTCTGTCTCACTCTTTCTCTTGCTTTCTTTTCCTTTCTCTTTCCCTTTCTCTCAATAGGAATATGGTGCTGCTCTTAAGAAAAATGGTGCAAGAGAAGATGAAGAAACAAACAAAAGAAGCATTGAGAGTTTGCAAGGGAACTGTACAATAAAGCAGAAAATGTGCTACATTCTTTACAAACGTTGTTCTGTCATACTGAAAAAAACACCACCTGTGTAAAGGGGTGGGAGATATTTTTGCAAAGCGAAAAGTGCGGAATTCACTTCGCCTGTTCTGCAAAATCTGCATTACGGTTCCACTGCCACTTAAATTTTGAAAGGTTTTCTGTAGTTTCACGTAGAACGTGGCGTTTGATTTCCATGTTGGTTTCATGTAGTGAAACGAGAAACTTTGCACAGGTCTTTTTTTCGATTCATGCAGCGACATGAGAATGTTTGTGTGGGTTTTCCTGAACCATGCTTTTATCATGTAGTGCCATGAGAAACTTCACACAGGTTTGTGCAAGGCTCGTGCAGCACCACAAGAAACTTTGTGCGCGTCTTTTGCGATCTGTGATAGTTTCTCATGATAAGATGATAAATACTGTGTAGTTTTCACCCATTTGTGCTAGTTTTGCAGAGCGACATGAGAAACTTTGTGTGGGCCTTTTTTTTTAATCGATCCGTACTAGATTCATGCTTCGGCATGAGAAACTTTGCGTGCGTTTTAAAATCTGTGCTAGGTTGGCACTAGAAACTTTGTGCCACACTTTTCGATTTGTGCAAGGTTTGAGGAATTAGAAACTTTAAGTGGCTCTTTTTTGATTTGTGCGGGTTTCGCATAGTAACACTAGACTCTTTTCAGTTTGTTCAGTGGCACAAGAATCTTTAAGTTACTTTTTTTCGAAATGGGTAGCGGAAATACAGATTGGGGTGAAGCAGAACAAAATCAGACAGATTTCATTTCTGCGGCTTGTGGAACAGAATCTAACAATTTCGGCTAGCCCTACCTATAATTTAGTATAGATCTGCACGTGGTACCTTTTTCAAATGTGCTCTTGCTTGGTTCAAGGGTATGAGGTTTAAGATTGTGTATTTTGCATGAAACATGTAGTCAATGACTGAGTAGAGCAGCATTTTTAGTTGCTTTTGAGGAAAATGGAAAGGCTTGAACAGAGCTGAAACGTTTCTCAGACAGAAAACATACATGGCCTTTATGCTAATAGATGTTCTTTTTATTAGTTATAATTTGCATGTTGACATGAATGTTGATCATCCCCTTTGCATGGGTGTTAAGATGGATTTCTAAACTCTGAACTGGTGGGCAGAAGTTTAGGAGGCCACCCTCGGTTTAGTGAAGCAGTGGAACCTTCTGGACAAGCCAGAACAATCTAGGTACTTTGGCAGGTGGTCAAGACTAAGTCTCAGGGGGGGGTGAGAGTGATTGGAAGCCCACACTGAGCATACACAGTAATGAACCACAAATTACTCTTAGGCAAGGGTATATGAAAAGTATCTATACATTTTTTGTTGGTAGGACCAATAGACACAAGTAAACTTTAGTTATGCAAAAACAGTTATCACACAAAACCCTTATTCTATACAATATATATACCTTACATTTCCTAATGCACTGCAGTGGTAAAATAAAGCCACGACCTGTAAAGAGAGTGTTGAGTTAACACATTTATAGCATTAGGCAATTCTTCAGAGTTGTCCCTAACATTCAAGTTCAGCCCTAAGAAAAGTGGAGCCTTGTACTCCACCTCAATAGTACAGTCTGTGTATAAAACACACGATTGTGCAAGTGAAGCAAACAAGGGGTCTTCTTGGGACAGCTGTAGCAAGTCAGGAAGGGGCTTGAGGCGATGAAGAATTGGATCCCACTATTCGAGCCGGGTCGGCCCTTGGTGGCAGAACAGTTTTCAAAAGGTGAAAATGGCTAGGGAGCGCAGGCTAGCCCAGCTAAAATGGAATACCTTTAAGTGATACTTGTGCGTAAAAGTGATCGGTTGTGCCAGGGTGGCAGCGGTAAGTGATGCAAGTACTCACTGACCCTCAGCACAATCCAGACCAAACTTTACCAGTTCAGTCAAGGTCGCTAGTAGGTTCGAGTCCTGCAGTTTTGCGGTGCTCCGGCTCTCAGCGGCTGCGGGGGAGCACGATCGTCCGTGATGAGACAGTTGCCTTTTCTCAGCTTCCGATGGAGGTATTCAGAACATTCTTGTGCAGCAGGCTTCAGGGCACAGGAGGGCAGGGGGGGATCTACAGGAACCGTCACCAACAGGTAGTGAAACAGGAATGACAGATGCGGGCAGCATTATGCCTCTCCTATTTCGGGACTCAGAAAGTTTGGCTGGTGAATGCACGGGACGACAAGCAAGCAATGTCCCAAGCCTATGGTTTGCACTGGAGACGGCGGTGGTTCTGTGGGATACCCTGAGGTAGAGCTGGACAGTTCACTGTATGGCCCAGGAACACTACCAAAGGGGCTCTATCCGTGGGTAAGCAGGGGCACTGAGAGTAGTTGTTCCCACTACTCCAAAAGGAAGAAGCACCTTGGAAGGCCTTCTTGATCGAAGAAGAAAGCAGGGGTCCGATGGGACAGCAGAGGGCGAAAGGCGCCAAAACCTTCCAAAGCATCTCTGGTGGTTTTACAAGTCTGTTTCTTCATGCAGGAGGCTTGACTCTTTGTGTAGTCTAGTGAGAACTCAGGTGATCGACCTGGAATGGATGCAGAGCCTCTTCTCTTATCCAAGATTAGCTTCACTCCAAAATCAAGGACTTCCATTCCTAGATCTGCTCTCATTCAGGCATCCCAGTTGTGGACCAATCACAGTCTACGGTGGTCCCAGTCATTCAGGCACTCCAGACATCCTGGGACCAGTAGTGTGAATTGGGATACAACAGTCCCAAGCTGCTTCCTGGGCACATACACATGACAGGCAGAAGCCAGCGAATGAGATCGGTTTTCGTGGGAGGCTGCATGCCCAAATAAGGAAAACCTGGATTACCTGACCTGGGTGAAGGCAATGGACAACATGGCCCTTCAACAGAACAAAAAACTTTGTGGCTCAGCCATTTTCAGACCACAGTCTTGAACCAAAAGCAGTAAAGTGCAGTGTGATTCAGTAAAAAGAACTAAAACATTATAAAAAGTAACTGCTGCCACAAGTTTGTCTCAGGCACACTTGTACAATCACCAAAAAATCATTTGAAGGTGTTTAGGGCCATTAAACAAAAAGGACCCCAACACACGGTCCAGGAAGGTACATTGTGCACTGTTGAAAAGTTACCAAGAAATGGCAACATAGTCTAAGACTAAGGGAAACAAGGTTTCCCAGTACTGACAGTCTGAAGGGTGTGTCCACAAATGGAGGGTAAAATACACATTAATGAAATCTTTACTTACAATGGGCATGGATGGTAAACTCATACTGACCTTAATACTTCACATTGTTCTCATCTTGCCACAAACAATAATTATTAAGCAGCACATATTCGCACATATTCGCACCAGGGAAGGGCGCTCAGCAAATCAGGTGGCTGGAACAGCGTGCGAGAATACACAATCCCAGCCACCCGAGGTCCTTTCCAAGGTGGCTCTTTTTTTCTTTCAATGCAGGGAAGCAACAGGGAGCCTCTCCTTGTTGTCCACCTGCCCCCAGAATGACCTGATTAACCCTGCCACCCCCTTCACGTGCCCTCGGCACCGAGGCATTGCGCTCCTGTTCCGTCTGGCTGCCATAGACCTGGAAAAGTGACTTGGTCCCTTTTCAACATGCAGCAGCCATCTTTTTTTCATTTTCTTTTTTTTTCCAGGGATAGGCTACGCAAGCAGTGCGGATCTCCTGATGAAAAATTGTGAAATCCATTCACACCCCAGACGAACCCCACTATGAGAATGGCTTTCATGCCCTGCCAGGATGGCGGAGATGGCCTTTAACGAGCCACAGCTTTAGCTCAGGTTTCCGGACCGTTAAAGGCCATATCCACCCTCCTGGCAGGGCATGAAAGCCATATTCCACCCTACACCCATCCCGCACCTTCTCCTTGCCCCTCCTTAATATAACGTACCCCAAACCCACCTTCTACATATTTTTGGGAACACATGTGGAAAAAGATATGATCGAAACTATTTCGACCATTTTACATTCGGTCCAAAAGTCGAGTACCATTTAAACACCTTGAGCTCAATCAGAGTTGTGTGAGTGTTTAGAGAAGGAGGCGGCAGTCAGTTGGAATGACTAGGCAGTGCAGAGGTGTTTGCTGTACAGTTGGAGGTTCGATGGATGCATGGATGCTTGTGTGGAAAAGACTCAAGAGGAGGTGAAGATGAAAGCAAACCAGGGCGGAAAAGTTCCCAAAAGCACAATTGTCCCAACAGAGGGAAAAGTGATGAAGCTTTGATCTGAAGGTGTAGAACCCACAGTTGGAGGAGGAATGAGTATATGGCACGATGTGGAGGAGGTACAGGAATTGAACAGTAATAGAGAGGTTTGGTTCTGAGGGAGCCCTGGGAGTCTCCTCCTGTGGAGATTGGGGAATTCAAACCCTGGTGGCTCCATTAATCTGTCATAGAAAATGCAGCTGTATTGTCAACTCTTGGAGGAAACCACAATATGCCAGAGAATAATGGACCCCAGAACGAAGAAATATCAAGGAGGAAGAAGTGTCAAGGGCTTTCACTGAGAGATTGACAGGATTGGACCTCGACCTTTGGTGAACTTTGGGAAGAAGCAGTACTGCTGAAAACTAGAAGCAAGATTGTCTTAGACATGTTCAGTTTTGTTGCTTACCCAGGAGGAGATCTTTCAGATAAATAATTGACCTCAAATCTGTATTCAGCCACACTCAGTTATTCCACAAACGTTAAAGGGCAATAGCTTCCTAGAACTATCGCAAAGTAACGTTTACCAAAGTTTGCAAGAACAAAAGTTTTTAATTTAAATTTTTTTGTGCTAGAGAAATCATAAGGGAAAGGAATTAAAAAACAATCAGTCATAGAGGGTTTTTACAAAGAGTTCCTCAAAGTGGGGCAGAATTTTAAGAACTTCACAAAACAACCAAAACAGAATGTCATAGACCTTAAATGAAATGTGTCGAGTCGACACACAGAAAACAAAATGTGGGAATGGCTACAGCACAAGCTCTGCTGCAGTTTGCTAATTTGTATTCACCCCATTCCTCTATCAACCCAGCATAACCGGTAGTGACTGGGATGATTTCAGCAAACGCACATGAAAATGGGACTCAGAGAGAGAGAGAGAGAGAGAGAGAGAGAGAGAGAGAGAGAGAGAGAGAGAGAGAGAGAGAGAGAGAGAGAGAGAGAGAAAGATAAAGAGCGAGAGAGACAGAGTGAGAGAGTGAGAGAGATAAAGAAGAAGCGCAGAGGGGGAATATAAGTTTAATATATAATTAAGGCACCCTGTTTTCCCGTTTTTACTTATTTGTACACATAAATACTGACGGAAATTAATCTGTTTTCTGTCTGTATTTATTTATAAACACAGAACAAAATAGAAAAACAGACTTTCTGTTATGTTCCCTATGCTGTCAATCATGTGGTGCAGGCCAAACTAATTGCAGACTGGCAGCAAAGAGAGTGTAACAGTTTTCTGAAAAATATATGAACGTTTTTTAAATTGCTGACAGCATATACCTTAGGTCATCAGCAATCACAGGAACAACCAGTTGTTTTGAAAAACATTGATGTGGAATAGCCCAATTCCATTTGTGTTCCGTATGGATGCATGAGTTACTTTCTGGGTTCGGCAACATTCTATATGGCATTGTTGGAGAGAGACATCCGATTAGTCTAATTCTGACACCTCCCAAGATGGCGAAGAGAGTGCCAAGTAACATTGCAGGCCTTTCACGCGAGACGTGGTACGTGTCACGTTTGCTCCTGATTCCGGACATATATTTGGGCAATGGTTGCCTAGGAAACAGTGTGCTGCTTCTGTCCCGCAAGAGGCTCCGTGAGTTCATTCTCTAGGCTTTCAAACTTCTGTCTGATCCTTTTCCTCCGCTATTCAATTCCTGAGACTTATACTATCTGCCCTTTTCCCATGCAGTCAGGCTTCCTCTTTGGTCTCACCAATCCACTATTTCTCTTCCCCCGAGCTCGCGCTTCTCTGCTGTATTCACAGCATTCCATACGTTGGCTAGAATCTGCACATTTAGGGAATCCGTCCCAGCAAAGAACCTTCAGGCCCCTGATTTTCTTTTTGTGTTCCATTATGCGCAGGACTCCTCTCCGCTACTAAAACCATCTGATGCATAGTGTTGCAGTAAAAGGATGGATAAGGAAGAGGCTGCAGCAAAGGAAATGAACCCATCTGCATACATGCCAACATTCTGTGACCAAAAATCTGTAGGAATCTTAAAGTTTCAAAAACACTAACTAGCATGATGATGATATCCCATGAAATGATGTCACATGAACTTTGGCCTTCAGTCACCACAGAAAATGACCTGAAGTGACATATGGCCTTGAAGAGATCACAGGAAAAGACTGCCTGGTGTGGACTATCCAAAAACCCTCTGTCCCATCATTAGAACTAAATGTACCATATACGTGAGCTGTGAGCAGTGTGACCAGCTTCTTCCTCATTAACACATATTTTCCTCTTCAAACATACGCGCTGATAATCACGAGATGGCCAGCCAGCAGGGAGCTGAAACACAAAATACCCACTGAAAATCTATAAATCCTTCTATTTGAACAAGTGCCTGCTGTGGAGGATCCGGTGTGAAAAGACAACAAGGTGATAACACTTCTGTACACCCGAAGGGAAGTGACAGCAGCAAAGACTCCCGCAAATGCAGCTTGTAAGGCAAGCCCCAGAACAAAAGTAATATATAGAAAAATATATTGCTGTGTTATACAACTGCTGACTGGCAACATGCAGTAGTTGCTGGGGGCCTCCCTCAAGCTCATGGCCACTTTCAACTAAAAGGTTGAAAGGCCCTGATGTCTTTCATGCCCTTGACACATCAAATATTTCAAAAAGTTACTTATTAAGCCTGCCTCACCCCAATAGAAGTGACAGCCACTAGGGCTCACACAAATACAGCTTGTAAGGCAAGCCCCCATCTGAACAAAAGTAATATAGAGATAAATATATTGTCAGGTTATGACACTGCTAAATGGCAACATGGGGCAGTTGCTGGGGGGGGGCTCCCTTAATCACTGCTTGGCTTTTTAACAGTTGTTCTCATATCCCCTCAGTGTCTCATGCCCACCTTTCATCTTTCTCATCCATCTGCCTGTTTTTTCTCATGTCCCCTCGATGCCTCCTGCCCTCTTTTCATCTTTTTCATTCATCTGCCTGTTTTTTCTCCTGTTCCCTCGGTACCTCCTGCCTTCCTCTCATCTTTCTCATCCACTGTTTTTCTCACGTCCCCTCAGTGCCTCCTGCCCTCCTTTCATCGTTCTCATCCTTCTGCCTGTTTTTTTCTCCTGTTCCCTCAATACCTCCTGCCTTCCTCGCATCTTTCGCATCCACCTGCCTGTTTCCTCTCCCCCTACAGCTTCCTTGATCCTTTCATTTTTCCCATCACTTTGCTTAACTTCCGGATTTCTCTTCCCCCACTCTTGAGGCTTCTCTTGTACAAGCACCCGTTCATTGCCTTCCTATTGACCCCCTGCTTACCCCAACCCCACTCTCCATCTCCCCCATTTCCCCTTACCTGCCGCCCCAGATCGCATTGCTCCGCTCTTTCAGTCAAGATTTTCCTTCTAAGTTTCAATCTACATCATGGAGCTAATGGGTCTGTTCCGGGCTGCGGAGGGAAGGCAGCACTGACATGATTCTACCCCTTACCCTCAGATGATAGGACACTGGGCTTTCAGACATGGCCCCCTACCCAAAAGCCTTGCTATTCAAGCGTCTAGACTCCTCCATTCATGAAGTTGCTTCTGCACAAGTGTGGGGCATTCTTGCACTAACCCAAGTCCTTTTTCTAACTCTAGGACAGCAGCCAAATCACATTATTGAGAGCCAGTCACGAGAGGCTGTTGGCTCGAAAACATCAATAGGGAAAAGCAGCCTAACATTTGTGTGTGCGATTGTTCCACTAAAGTTGAAACACATTTATTGCGGAGTGTGTGGCTTTTTCCTTTTTCAGTGCTTCTGGAGCAGTGCTACAATTTGATCTTCCACCCTCATTTTTGCCTGAACACTTACAAAGTAATAATTCAGAAATGTTAGCTGCAGAAATTTGGGAGAAGACTGGTTTGCAACTAGCAGCTGTATATTTGCAGCTCAGCTGAGCAAGGACCAAGACCAGCAAATCATTTCTAGTGTGAGACGCCAGCTCGGAGCTCACAACACGACGATGAGGCACAGAGCAGACTCTCCCCAGAGAATGTCATGGGATGACAATCGCAGGCATCTCACTCTGACAATGACTGCCTGGACTATGGGGTGCACAGGGCAGTGTAGAGTGTCTCTTTCACACTGGCCAGGCACGCAATGTTCAATCAAAATAATGGGCCATTAACACGCCCACCAGAGGATTATGATCATGCTGTGCTGGGCCTCAGGCAGCCAGGCCAAAATATATATATATACATATATATATATTTATATTTTTTTTTTTACAAAAAAATCGGTATTTGTTGCCACTAAATCGGTAGGTGGTAGGACTGCTTAAAAAGCGTTATCCTGTTATCCTACCGCCTAAATCGGTAGAGTTAGCAAGTATGCATCTGCAAACCACACTCAAGCAGTCCCGCAGGGTTTTCTTCCCTAGAGGGTTTCCCTGGGACTCTAGCTCTCAATAATAAGGGGAGTGGAGGAAATGGGGGTCAAGGGATAGCTCTCATTTGCTTCTCTAAATTCTGCATTTGGAAGGTCAGTCTTTCTTTATTATTCAACTTCATGACTTATGTACCAGTATTCCTGTGTTATTAGCAGCATTTGTGTTTCATTAAATGTAAAAAAAATATGGGTCACCAATGATATTTCTGTATATGACAAATTATAATTGCAGATAAATACAGATGGACATGATGGGAAAAACAAATACCATAAAACGGTATCCTTGTATGTAATTCAACGGATGCACCTAGAATTTATTAAAACCTTAACATTTCTAACATTTCAAAATCACATTCAGAGAAGTCATGTCAAAAGTGACAATTTCGTTCTGAGCAATATAGATAGTGCCCATTACCACGCTAAGTTACATTTTGATGAAACTTGCAACAAAGCAAAGCCTTAAATATGTTATCTCTCTTGTGGGGTACATCAAATCATTTTACATTATACTGTCCATGGGGTCCAAGGTTGATGTTTGTGTCTGAAGTTGGTGTTTTTGCATCAGCGAAGCTGGCCTCCTTATCAGGCTGAGGACTTGGCGAGGAAGGTGCTCTCAAAATACTTTTGTTTTTATTAGTTGTGCCCTAACTTTTGTCTTTGTTTTGGTTTGAAGTCCTTTTCCTATTGCACCATCAATGGGCCCACTAAGTGTAGGTGCCACTGCCACCGGGTGGAGGCGGAGCCAGAGACACCATAAGCGGGGCAGGAGTGGACATAAGCATTCCGAGTTCGTAAGTTTCAGACTGTGTGCAGCATAGATGTTGCAGTCTCTTGACAGCATGAAGGGAAATGGACTGCGTTTGGAAGCCTAAAATGCAATAAAGCTAAACATGACGCCATAGAGTGCATACATGCACAGCTCTTACCATACACACACGCACCATCCCCCAATCTCATGCTGCAGGATTAATAAGTGCCCAGCAGCTTCAGACCTAGCTGGGTTGCCAAGTACAAGAGCATTTAACCCCTTGACAAGACCTTGGCAAGCACCACTGAGATTAGGAAGTGATTCCAGTATGTTCAAAACTGCACATCTAGTCAGGAGAGTGACTGTGTTACTCAAGTGTGGTATCCAGCTAGAAATGCAGGTTGGCCTGTTTTGGAGAGAAGTATGAAGTCAAATGGTCTGTACATATTTCATCACTCCTCAATCTGTCACTAAGGTACCATTGTAGTGAACCTAGTGCCTTCTTTTGCCCCACCTGGATTGGGCTAGTCAGTTCTGTCTCTGTTGACCGGCTTGGTGTTATTACTTTGCAACACCCAAGGCTGCTGTAAAAAGAGTTTTGACACCAATGATAAGGTCAAGGAACTAAAATGTGATGTTGGTGGCAGGGTTGGGCATAATCCTGGATTAAATCCCTAGTGTCACAGGGAGACCAGTTTGGGAGGAAAAAAAAGAGGTGTGTTGCAAGGCACGTCGTGGGCATCATATAGGGTGGTGAGGTGTGGTCTACTTGTCAGTTGGATAGGTGAACGGGTGATCACATTGAGGAGCAAGAAGGTGTGGTGGAGAGACCATGTGCTTCTCACAAACCCCAGCCAGGCTGGATTGAATGAAACATCAGCACAGATTATTGACCAGGATCCCAGGAAGGAGTGTACCTTGGCTGGAAATCCAACCACACTCGTCATCTCAACCCACATCAGTAGATGAAACACTATGGGCCTGCTTATTAGTTTGTTAATTTGGCAGTAAATCTGCCAAACTACTGCCAATCTCGAGTATGGTTAACACCACTTGGTCCTGTGTAGTTACCACAGGATTACAAGTGCTATTAATTCTCAATGTCTGCAGTCCATAGGATTCTAAGTGGATTTTAAGTGGCTGTACCACAGGCAGAGGTACAGTGTGATAAATCAACCATTTTTGGTGGTAATGTGACAGATTCACTGCCAGCTTTTTTTCTGGAGGCAAATCCTCTACTTAACCTCCAAAGTTGTAAATCAACGGTACAAGAAAAACGGCAGTAATTCTGTTACCATAAAAAATGGCAGTGACAAAATTAGGACTTGGTTTTTACTGTACCACCAAAATTGTAATGAAACCCTATCTGTGTAATACATAAAGCTGTCCTTCCAACAACATATGGGGAAGGGGTGTGTGTTGTGGGGTGGTGAGCTAGGTGGCATGGAATGTGGGCGATTTGCAATGCAAGGGGGACATTGAAAGGGAAGAGCATGGCATTCGGATGAAGAAAATAAAGTCTGTCTTACTCTCCACCTACATGCACTCACACAAATTACCATGACAACCACAAAAAAAGGGAAGTGATCCTCATTTCCAAGCTAGCACATCATTGATGACACTGATGATACTGTATGTTTTAAGTCTTTTCATTTTTGTCTTTTGTTTTCAGAATATTAACTTGAATGTGAACGCAGCTTTTCAAATGGTGAAGCAGGTCTTTCCTCACATGGAGAAGCGTGGGTATGGGTCAAAAAGACGGACAATGATGGGGGAATGATTGGTATGAGAGTCAATGATGCTTTGCAGCTATAGATGGGCAATACTGTTGTAGTATGTTAGGAAAATAAGAGAAAGGCACATTTAAAGTGAGTCTCTGCTAGCAGAAAGTGGCATGCAGGTGCAGAATGACATTTAAGGATTCATCCCCCAATTGAAGTACTCTCTGTGAGATTCTCGGTAGCAGGAAGAGATGAAAAGTGATTCGGAAGGACGAAAGAGACCACAAGTGAGGCATGGAAAAGGAGAAGGATAAAGAATGGGAGGAAACGAAGTATAATGGGGAAAAAGGTGGAGTTGAGGAAAAAGAAAATGAAGGATGCAGGCACACGGAGTTAGAGGGAATTGGAGAGTGAACAATGACTAAGAAATTCATTTTAAAAATGGCAGGACGCTTAAACAAGAAACATGACAAAAGGAGTATGGCGATGTGAGGGGAAACACTTGGTTCAAGAATAAGCATTGGCAACGGGACAAAGAGTAAAGAAGCAGAAAAATGTGTGGAGTCTTAAAATCACCTTGAGAGATCGTTGGCTGTATCAAGGGATAAAAAAATGCAAAACAAAGGGGGGTCTGGGAATCTCTCTACCAGCACGAACACAGCCCAATGACCTGTTCTTTGGTGAATAACCCCTGGGAGAGACTCTACCAAGTCTTTAGCTCACTGTCCCTTTCACAGAGAAGAAATGTCCCCGCATATCAGCCTTTGTCCTGCCCAGGGGCAGTCCAGCGCTGAAATGCTAGGCAATTCTCCTTTGAACAAGAGTACCATCAGTAACCCCATACACGTGTTTCAGCCTTGTTGGGCATCATCAGTGAAGTGAAACTGTTGCCTCTCTAAGAACAGTGAGCAAGGGGTCCACGTCTGGATCGCCCTGTTAACTTAGGGTGAAACCCAAAGTTAATTCATGCAAAACAAAGGGGGGTCTGGGAATCTCTCTACCAGCACGATCACAGCCCAATGACCTGTTCTTGGGTGAATAACCCCTGGGAGAGACTCTACCAAGTCTTTAGCTCACTGTCCCTTTCACAGAGAAGAAAATTCCCCGCATATCAGCCTTTGTCCTGCCCAGGGACAGTCCAGTGCCGAAATGCTTGGCAATTCTCCTTTGAACAAGAGTACCATCAGTAACCCCATACACGTGTTTCAGCCTTGTTGGGCATCATCAGTGAGGTGAAACTGTTGCCTCTCTAAGAACAGTGAGCAAGGGGTCCACGTCTGGACAACAGGCAACAGTTTCACCTCACTGATGATGCCCAACAAGGCTGAAACACGTGTATGGGGTTACTGGTGGTACTCTTGTTCAGAGGAGAATTGCCTAGCATTTCGGCGCTGGACTGCCCCTGGGCAGGACAAAGGCTGATATGCGGGGAAATTTCTTCTCTGTGAAAAGGACAGTGAGCTAAAGACTTGGTAGAGTCTCTCCCAGGGGTTACTCACCCAAGAACAGGTCATTGGGCTGTGTTCGTGCTGTTAGAGAGATTCCCAGACCCCCCTTTGTTTGCATACATTAACTTTGGGTTTCACCCTAAGTTAACAGGGCAATCCAGACGTGGACCCCTTGTTCACTGTTCTTAAAGAGGCAGCAGTTTCACCTCACTGATGATGCCTAATAAGGCTGAAACACGTGTATGGGGTTACTGATGGTACTCTTGTTCAAAGGAGAATTGCCTAGCATTTCGGCGCTGGACTGCCCCTGGGCAGGACAAAGGCTGATATGCGGGGAAATTTCTTCTCTGTGAAAAGGACAGTGAGCTAAAGACTTGGTAGAGTCTCTCCCAGGGGTTACTCACCCAAGAACAGGTCATTGGGCTGTGTTCGTGCTGTTAGAGAGATTCCCAGACCCCCCTTTGTTTGCATACATTAACTTTGGGTTTCACCCTCAGTTAACAGGGCAATCCAGACGTGGACCCCTTGTTCACTGTTCTTAGAGAGGCAACAGTTTCACCTCACTGAAGATGCCCAACAAGGCTGAAACACGTGTATGGGGTTACTGATGGTACTCTTGTTCAGAGGAGAATTGCCTAGCATTTCGGCGCTAGACTGCCCCTGGGCAGGACAAAGGCTGATATGCGGGGAAATTTCTTCTCTGTGAAAAGGACAGTGAGCTAAAGACTTGGTAGAGTCTCTCCCAGGGGTTACTCACCCAAGAACAGGTCATTGGGCTGTGTTCGTGTGCTGGTAGAGAGATTCCCAGACCCACCTTTGTTTGCATACATTAACTTTGGGTTTCACCCTAAGTTAACAGGGCAATCCATACGTGGACCCCTTGTTCACTGTTCTTAGAGAGGCAAAAGTTTCACCTCACTGATGATGCCCTACAAGGCTGAAACACGTGTATGGGGTTACCTATGGTACTCTTGTTCAGAGGAGAATTGCCTAGCATTTCGGCGCTGGACTGCCCCTGGGCAGGACAAAAGCTGATATGCGGGGAAATTTCTTCTCTGTGAAAAGGACAGTGAGCTAAAGACTTGGTAGAGTCTCTCCCAGGGGTTAATCATCCAAGAACTGTTCATTGGGCTGTGTTCGTGCTGGTAGAGAGATTCCCAGACCCCCCTTTGTTTGTATCAAGGGATGGCTTTGTCCCTCCCTTTTTTCTTCCTTATCCACCTAATTTCTATCGAATCCTTTCGTCACTTGCTTATTTGAAAAGAGGGCAACATTGCATATGTATTAAAAACAATGTGTGATGCTTCCAGAAGTAATTAGATTGAAAGAGGGGCTTGACACCCAATAATTTTTGCTCAATGATTAAATGTGCATTAAATGTGATCCAACGCTCAAGGTTTTTCTCTTTTCTTCGGCAGGGGTGGATCCATTGTACTGAATACATCTATAGGTACCCTCACAACCTTACCAGTAAGTAATACTAATTGTTGTTATTACTTCTTTGTTTACTGTGTACTTGGACCATGACTAGTGATTGCTTATGTTTATCGGGCACTGCATCATAGGTCTCCCCAGAGCATCTAAAATGTTACTATCCACATTCACATCACCTCTGTATTGCATTCAAAATCTTGGCAAATTGGCTCCAACATCTACATCGGAATTACAAAATACTTGCACTGTTGGCAGGTGCAATCAACCCTTGTGCAGACTGATAAAGCTAGCTGAAAGAAAGCCTACGAGGATTTGCTGTGTGCGGGGTGGGGACAGTAGTGGATGGGGTTGGCCATAGGGATTAGCATGGTCAAGGGCAGTCCATAGGTGGGTAAATAATTAAACAAAACCCAGTCTGTGTATCCCTCTTCACATCCCATTGCCCAACTTGCTTTACTCCAATGCAATCATTGTGGCTTATAGACGAATTATAGATGGTGATTCAGAGCACCTAATAGCCAAGATTACAACTAGCAACTACGATGAGGGTGTAGTTTTAGATGTCAAACATAAATCATAGTTGTATGAAAAGGTACACATACACCAGCATAGACAGAGAACTCATTGGCAGAATATAAGTGCTCAAGCATGCTGACAGATTGGACACAGCAGGAAAGTTACACATACCATTGCATTGAAGAGATACTGATATAAATTAGAAGCTACCAGAAAGGTGCATGTATGCTAGCGTAAACTGAGATTAGAAGAGAGCTATGGCTTTAAAGCTGTATTGATATTAGTGAGTGAAGAAACAAATTACTTTGTGGTGTGCAAAATATATCAAGTTAAAAGGGGGTGCTCATAGTCACCGACGGATTTGATTTGGAGGCAAAACATTACAGGTTAAGTAGTAATGCAACAGGGGTTGCTTATAGATGCTTTTAAGCAGCTGCTCTACCCAGCACATGTTTCAAAACAGCACATGACTGCAGATATCCAAGACGACCGGTTTGTTCCCAACCTGCATGAATTCATCATTACCTTTTACGCTAATTGCACAAGGCCGAAATATGTCTGGGGATGCTTGTGGTCTCATGCAGAAGGGATGTGGCCAAGCTGTTCGGGGTGGACTGCCCCCTTTGGGCTGGGAGCATGCATTATTTGCATATGCTCTTTCCCCTTTGCAATGGCTTGGCAGTTAAGAACGATGGTCTGGAGGGTTGCCCAAAGCAACGCCAGAGGTAAAGATTAATGTTCAACCTTCCAGTCATCATCTTCTTTGTTTTGGTGCAATATATTATATCAAGGGCACTATTATGATACAGGATGCAACACTCTAGCTAGTTAAACCATGAGTAAGACATTGTTTTAAAGAACATACCATGAGAACCAAATCACGTTTAGGGACTGGCAACCCGAAATTTGTATTGAATGGCAATCTTATAATTATAATTATGACAGGTTAGGTGCAACAAAATTACATTAATTGCTCAGTATCACACATGCTAATTTTCAGCTGAAGCTGGGATTTCAGCCAATCTGCAATTTCTGCTCTTGCCACATTGTTTCCCAGTACCTAGCATAGTTAATCATTCCTATCAAAGTATAATTAGTTGTGAACATTTCACTTTCATGAGCTAAAATAAAAACCTATTTTGTTGAACTGAAATAGAAGGTACACAAACCACTAAATAATCTACTTGATAATATTTAAAAACAAACATGTTATGCAAAATGAATATTATTCTGGTGTCATGCTCTCCACCATCAAGTCAAGTAAATAAGTACCAGAAAATCAAATGGCATGCATTTAACAGATTTAATCTGACATTTTACTATATTCTAAAGTGTTAAATTCACCCTACACACAGAATTATTGACTGTTATTTATGATATGTGTTTGAAATTGTATAAAAAATCAACCCTTTTCTTGTGTTAAAAAAGCACCTGAAAATATTCTTGCCAGATGCCTGTAACATTTGGCCAGCTCTCTTCTGCCTTTGACCTCTTCAACTCAAATTAGAAACATTTGAATGCGAAGTTGCAGGTGTGTGTGTTCATTTAAAAAGCACAATTGGAAATCATTGCTGACAATTGTGAAGTGACGCCACTGAACCAAACACATAGAAGTCACCCTGCCCCCAACTTATTACAAACTCAACAGGATTGAGACTTAATTTTAGCCCTGAAAGACCAAAGAAATATCAAGGCTTAGTACCACAAATGAAATATGCCAATCACGGGATGAAAAGATACAAGTATCTTTTATTACTGTGCAGTTACAAAGCAAAACAGATAGCTATCTGTCTCCCAACACCTTGCAGTGTGTACCAGCAGACACAGTGAGGAGTGAGCATGCTGGACAATTAAACACAGACATATTTATACCATTTTAGCAATATTGTCCAGCCTCTCTCCAAGCTAATAATTCGCTGGCTAGAGTTTGTGCCTAGTTCATATGACAGATGTCACAATATTATTCAAAGGATTAAACAAGTTTACATGTCCATGAAGTCACAATGATGCTGTTGGTTCTAGGATCTACGGTAAGCCGTATTCGACGAATCACTACAATGTAGTTCAGCCAGAATAGGCGGCCAGAGTTTACTTTCCATTGTCTCCTTGTTTATACGAGGATGAGGCATGTGAGCGCAGACAACACTTAAATGGCAGTTCGTATGAAACACAAGGTTTCTTTGCTTTTGTCAAACAATCTGCTCTCGGCCAGCCTAAACATTAACAAAACTTAAAGGTCGTTCGGCTCGAGTGCAAGTCAAAAACACAGTCAACCATTTTAGAACGTGGAACAAGAGTCGAAATCAAAATGACGGACGATTCCTAAAATGGCAGCGAAGTAAACCCAAAATCGGAACTTCAGAAGGAGGAATTCTATGATTACGGTTTAACAAACCCTCGTTTTGGCCTAAGCCAAGAGCATTACTCAAACCTTTGCTTTACTCAAAACCCCATGTCTCAATGTCTGTAAATCCTGAATCACATTCATCAGAAATATCAATCGCCATTAGATCCTTGATAGTGATATCCTTCATTACAAAAATATTAGTCATTTTCTTGGGTGCATGTATTTTTGGTCCTAATGTACCCACAGTTTGCGCACAACATCCCCCTAAAATCGAACATATGGCAGGAAGACATTGTATACAACAACAACAGAACAATAAAACACCAAGGATTACCACTAAGACTGAAAAGAGCTTCCATCCCCATGAACGTAGAAAGTCACAGAACCAAGCACTAAGATCCCAATTACCCTCGGGAACATGTACTTCCGTACTTAGAACATGCAGATTTTGTATCGCCAGGATGACGTCTAACACCACCCTGTTCTGTAGTGCCACTAATCTGATTAATGTTTTGTTCCAGTGTCATATTGTATAGTATATCAGTGGTTCTGTTGATGGTCCTCCGCAATACTCTTGCTAATCTCCTAATATCCTCAGAGTTCATTATCTGTCCCCAAAATGGCACAAAGGATTTCGCTACATCACCCATAACCTGCAAAGGCGTATCACTATTCCCGTCCCACCTTGGACGAGATCTAGAGACCTCAGAAGTACTGGCTACATATACCCCTGGTAACAAGATACCCAAATAACAAGTACCCTGCCAATCTCTAGATAACCAAGGATAAGCTTCATTGCCACAGACAAAATAAATGGGCTCACCTATGTACAAAGGTCTGTCCTCATTAGTCAATGTTGGTACAACCCACAAAAGCATCCATTGACTGAGAACCATCCCTTTGTATGCAGAAGGAAACAGAGTTGGGCTATGATTGATAGTATAAGAAGGAGACATGGCATCCTGGTTGCCTATGGGAGCCATCTTGAAAGAAATTAATGACTGGAAATGTCTAGAAAGTCTATCAGAAGGCCTAATAGAAGCAACATTGAGTTTGCTCCTATTTGCAAAAAGGAAACATCCCAAAGGTGTCAGGACTCGTCTTTCAAAATCGTTGAAGTTAGTCTCATCAACGTTCCCAGAAATACTATCATTCCAACGACCAAGGAATAGTGCCCTTAGAGAGGCTTAGCATGCAGTAGTCAAAGGAAGAGGGTGAATATACCAGCCCAACCCTTTTCCCCGTGTTGTGGCTAATGTGAACATATCCAGCAATTTGTTCTATTTAAAATCGCATGGGTCGCATTCATGATTAATAGAAAACTGTTTTTTGGTAACTATGTCTCTGTTGGGAATCCCTAGGAGGCAGAGGGTGCAGATGCATGAATGGTGAAGACATAGTGGGAACACTTTCAGTCAGTAACAAAGTCTCAAGTGGACACCCCCCCTCAATGTACCAAAACCCAAGCGCAAGTACAACTGTTAGACCGGTTAACATTACTATAAGAAAACAATGAGTCCTCAAGGACAATGATTTTTGTGGTTGAAAGTCTTTGTTAGCCTCAAGACTGATAGCTTGCTCCGTATGAGTAGAGTTATAAAAAGGCATTGCACCTCGAAGTCCATTTGGAAAGTCTCTCCATCAGGGTCTTTCAGTTCATCTGTTGGTGATCTCCTAATGACGTTGCTTATATTGCTTGAAGGTAACTTTGCCGGTCGCTGCCACTTATTTCCATTTCAGTGAGAGAGAGACAAGGGACTAGGTCAACTGTGGTTTCTTGGAGGCACAGCCATGCTGTGCTGTAAGTCTAGTGCCATGGGCGCAGATCGTACCTCAAGACTCCAGGTACGGTATGGTGTGATCTGCAAACAAAGTGATTTTGCTTCCTGATGGAAGTAGCGAAACAGAAGCAAGATTGCTCAGGGTGGAGAAAGAACTGAAGAAAAATTTAAAAGCAAAATAACTGTCTCCTCAAGCCCCACAGGCTCAGGAAGGATCTCACAGACACCTTTGGTGTTGTCCGAAACAGACTTATCATGCGGAACAGAACAAACAGTCTCCCTCTCTTCTCCTTTGCCGAGTGGCAGAGGAAAAGGAATTTTCTTGGCGTGTGTCGCGTGGATCCAGTGTCTCTTTCCTGCTACTCGTACAGCAGTCTGTGTGGCCAACAGGACCTGAAACGGTCCTCCCCAGTGCGGAGCAAGACAGGATGCTCTTTCAAAGGCTTTTACAAGCACCCAATTCCCAGGTCAAAGTCATTGACCTGTCCCCTCGTATTTTACTGGGAGGGCTTCTCGCACCTGTTGATAAATCAAATACAAGTTTTGATTTAACTGGTCACAGTATTCAGAAAGGAGCAAATGCTCTACGTCTTTCAGTCTTTTGGGTTTGGGCAGATTCCAAATATTTGCTGGTCTCCCCATTATGATCTCACAGGGGGAGAGTCCAGTTTTTGTTTGTGGGGTCGTCCGCATGGAAAATAAAACTACCGGTAAGGCATCTGGCCATTTCAAATTACTGCTAGCACACACTTTACCTAGTTTTAGTCTAGGCATTCTACAAGTCTGGCACTCTGAGCATGTCTGGCCAAATGGAACCATGTATCGATCTGTAATCCTGCGCATACTTGCAGGATATCAGCAGCCATAATATGTGGACCATTGTCTGACCAAATGACCCTCGGCAAACCAAACCTAGGAAAATATTCCTTAAGCATGGTTTTCGCCGTTGTCATTGCTGTAGCATCTTTCACAGGGAAGGCTTCAACCCATTTACTAAAGGCACAAATGACTACCAGGACGTACTTATAGTTTGGCAGTGCTCCATTTCGATGAAGTTGAAATGTATCACTACAAAAGGCACAGAGGGGAGGACCAAAACTACCCCTCGGTGTCAATGTATACTTTCCCACATTATGCTGTAAGCATAACATACAGTTTTGGACCAAACGCTCAGCAGTTTTAGAGACATTTACATTTACCCAGACTATAATTTACTAGCAATTTACACATTTTTCTAGCACATATGTGAGTAGGACCATGAGCCATCATAACCATAGTGGTGACGTAAGCATTGGGTAGCATCCATCTTTTCCTTACATTGTCTATCCAACAACCTTCATTGTCTAAACTTGCTACACCCTCAGCCCATTACTTAAGTTCTTCTGGAGTGGCATCAGCTTGAATATTTTTTATGGAATCAATTCCTTCATCTATTATACAGATCTTTGTTGCTTCTTTTGTTACATACATTTCTGAATACAAATCAGTGGCAGTCTGTTTGGCTATCCTGTCAACAAAAGCATTTCCTCTCCCTACATCATCTGTTACTTTCTGGTGTGCGGCGCACTTCATGATTGCTAGTTGAGTAGGAAGTGCAAGTGCTGAGAGTAGCTGAACTATCAAATTACCATGTTGGATTTTAGTTCCATGTGAGGTCAAGAAACATCTTTCTGCCCATAGTCTACCAAAGTTGTAAACCCCCCAAAGGCATCTCTCTGTAAATATATTTACTCTAAGC
This sequence comes from Ambystoma mexicanum, assembly GCF_040938575.1. Lineage (NCBI taxonomy): Eukaryota > Metazoa > Chordata > Amphibia > Caudata > Ambystomatidae > Ambystoma > Ambystoma mexicanum. The sequence goes on from NC_090932.1 coordinate 996,743,718, forward strand.
CCTTCAGAAAGTTCACAAGCTCGAGTCAATGCGGTAATCTCTGCGGCCTGCGCAGAGTTATGCGAAATTCTCTTGGTTTCCACATCGTGCTTAATGTAGTGATGGCATAAGCAGCAGTTGATGTACCATCTGGAAGTTTGAAGCAGCAGCCATCGCAAACAGCTGCTCCCCTTGTGGATCTTTCAATGGTGTGTCATTTAAATCAATTCTGTCTTTGGTTTCTAGCTCTATTTTTTTTTTTATTGGTTTGTTACAAACCTTTCAAAAATGAATGAGAACAATTCCATCAAAACACATTTACATCAGAACATCAAGCATCTGGAAAATGGAAGAACTTCTTCGGTGCAGCATTCTATCTGTCACTTTCCGAATTAATTGTGAGAATGTTTCCGAAATGCCAATGAAAAATTCAAATTAGAACATGAGAAGACAAAGATCCTTAAATTGCTTAAAAGACCAGAGTAGTATAGAGTCATGAATACTAGGTTATTAAGTAACTTCTGCATTTCTAATTTTTTTTCTACTGATTCCAAGAAAAACGTTAGGTCAATTGTTAATCGACGATCAGCGTCCTGAAAAGAGTATCTCCACCATTCATCCATAGTCAGTGATGCTTTTTCCATTATATATCTTCCCAGATGATTTGCACGGTCTTGATGCAAATTGGGATACAATAATGTGAGATGTTTTAATGTTTCTGTGTCATTTCCACAGAGTCTGCATGTCAGAGAACTTAGTCCTCCTGCTTCTCGAATGCTCTGGTTTTCCCGAGTAGGGAATTGATTTAAACAGTATTTCATAAATGTTGCTCTTCTTTTTTTTTTCTGGAAACTTTTGCAGGTATGGCTGAACCACGTTAAGTTTTTTTTTCTTCAACTGGAATCAGTTACATGATTCTATGCTTTTTGCATGAATCACCGGTGTCTATCCAATCTTGATTCCAAAGCATTGACTTAACTTTGTTAGGATTTTCTTGAAGTAGAGACATGTCTGCTCCTATATCTGCTAGTATATTTTCACAGCATCTTGCCCACTGCGATAGAACAGAGTCACATGGTCCGTTGATCACGTCTTTTAAGATGTTATATTGTGGTTGCAGATTCTTGGCAGTTATTTTGTGGAATTCATTGAGTGTGTTCCAAGCTATTCTTCTGTTGATAGATAGCAGACTGAGTTCATATCTTATACAGTCTGTGGGCACACCCAGTGGCAAGCGCAGCACTTTGGACCAAAAAGAATGCTCCAACGAAGCCCACACCGCAGCAGGTCAACCGAAGGCACTCTCGGCGCCATGAATTAAAGCCGGTATGACCTTTGTTTTATAAAAGGTCAAAACAGGTAATATAGAATGTTTACCGTATTTCATGTTTACGATGCAGGCTTGTGCTGTCAGTTGTTTACATTTGCTTTTGACTTTATCAACCCATGGGGCATTATTTAGGCTCAAGCTCAGCAGCATGCCCAAGTACATTGTTTGTTTTGTCAAGTCAATGTTCCCTTCACCAAGTTTCCACAAAAACTTTTTTTTCCCAATAGGATCTTTATTTTTCTGCATATCTTGTAAGATCAGAATTTCTGACTTTTGAGTATTCGCATTCAGCCCATTTTGTTGTATGTATTTATATAGAATGCATAGTTTCCGTTGAAGACCTATTGGTGTGAGGTCTAGCAAAACTAGATCATCTGCACACAGTATCCAATTAATTGGTTGTCCGTTTACTTTTGGAGGGTAGATGTTTGAATTTTCATATGCGTCACCCAAGTCCAATATAAACAGATTGAAAACAATCGAAGCGAGGGGACAGCCTTGCTTTACACCGCGAAAAGTTTTTATAGGGACCGATAAAGTTCCACTTTTGTCCATCCTTATTTTTATCTCGGTGTCCGTGTGCAATGCTTTAATTGCCAATAGTAGGCTGATTGGACACTTCCAAATGGACATTTTTTTCCAAAGTAACTCTCTATCTATACTGTCAAAGGCTTGTGACAGGTCCACAAATGCGAGATAGATTTTTCTGTTTCTTTTTATTGCATCCATTTTGAGTATTTTAAGTATAAATAAATTTAGACCACATCCCACTCCTTTGACAAATCCAGCTTGTCGGCAATCTATATGGTTGGACTCTTGGATCCACTTTAGGAGTTGCTGCTGCAATTGCATAGCAACATTTTATTCCCAAGACATCCAATAGGGCAATTGGCCTATAGTTTTTGGGATCAGTTCTGTCGCCTTTTTTAAATATTGGAATTATAATTGCTGTTTTCCAACTTATAGGGATTTTTCCTTCGTTGGCAATTGAGGTGAACAATGATACCAAAAACTTTGACCACTCATCCGGATTTTGTTTGATGACAAAATTGGTTAGGCCATCTGGACCTGGGGCTCTTGATGAGGAACTTTGTCGGATGCTTGTTAAGATATCTTCTCTTTCGAATTGCAAGTCCCATTTTGCTAGTTGTGGCAGAGGGGGGTCAACCGAGATACTTTTTTTCTTATATACAGCTGGATAATGTTTGACCCACTCACTCTCCCTCACCATGTTGGTTTGGATTGCTTCTTGGTGACATTCGATGTTATTTATCAGGTTCCAAAAATCACAAGAATTTTTATTTTTAAGACTGGTCAGCATTAATTCGCTATCTTGCTGGTACATGATCGCTTTGTGCGAAATTTGCCAGTTTTTATATCTTTGTTTACTGGTTTTATTTGCTTGTTTTTGTTGTTCGCCTTTAAGATTTTTGTGTTGTCTTAGTTCTTTTCGAAGTTGATGTTTTCTTTCACAAACTTGCTGATCAAATTGGTGTTTTGGATGAAAAGTTGATTTTTGGAGACCTTTGTCTTGGATCATGAACTGTTCTAAAAGAATGGTGCATTCGACTTTCTTGTGTGGTACTTCGCATTTATACTTATCATATGCAATTGTAAGATTTTTCACTTCCTGAGGTTTTATTCAGAGCCGCGATCTGTTTGGTTCTACCATCACTTGATTGTTCCATTGCTGAGGCTTTACGATATTTGTCATTTGTATCGAAAGCTTAAGTTGGCTGTGGTCACTATTTACGTCCGGTGTAATTTGAAACAATACAGATCGACGATGTAAATTTTGTGATATGAAGAAGTAGTCTATGGTTGACGATTGTTTCATACATCTCCAAGTTGCCTCAGGAGGAATATCGCCTTTGATGTTCCCATTGACCATGATTATGTTTCTTTCTTCCAAATCATTACACCATCTTTTTGCTAATTTTCGAAGTGGATTTTGAGAGCCGCAACCATTTTTGCTCTCTGTCAGGCAATCCAGATTTAAATCCCCACAACAAATAATGTTTGGATTTTGTTGGATACTATTTATTTCATCAATCAAGTTGTTTATAAGTTTTAAGAATTTAAATCTACCCGCATTTTTGTGATGCCAGTATAGATTTAGGATATGGATTTGATTGACATTGTTGTTTGTGTTGTTTTTAGCAGATATCACTGTATACTGTATGAAGGGCAAAAGATTTGATGTTTTTACTAAAGACCAGCCAGAACTCTTTTTAATCATAGTCAGAAGACCAGCTGATGGACGTCCTTTGGTTCTTGTGATAGCTGGATTTATTGCCAATTGATATTCATCTGAAATTGGACAAGCAGCCATCCAAGTTTCTTGCAAACAGATTATGGTTTGATCGTCACTCCAGCTGTTAGATCCGTTGAATAAATGCACAAATCCTCTGGTGTTCCAGGATAAGATTTTTATAGTAGGACCAATGTGTCATTGTTGGCATTAGCTTTTATTGCCGCCCAAGACACCAGCCAACCAATTCCAATTTGAGTTTTTATTTGGGTTTTGTAGGTCCATCTCAGCACTGTTCTCATTACTAAAAATGTCTGTGTTTCCATTTATCGTAATTTTTATTTGTTCGCCAAGAATAAAAGGTGATTGGTTCTTGGTTCCATCTTCCATTTCCAACCTTGGCTCAGGAGCGTTGGTCACTCTCTGTGACTTCTCACTGTAAGCTTGAGAATTCTAAGGTCGCTGATTCTTTTTTGTCTGAGTTCTATCAGCTTCTTCTCGGTCTCTTGGTCGGTCTTCTTGTGCGACAATAGGAGTTGTGATTGGAGTTACTTCCATTATGTCAAACCCCATAGAGAGTAAGAATTGAATTGCATTCAATAGAAGATCACTTATGAGTCTTGAGTCTATGTGTAGCCTAACTTTGTCGTTCTGTTCTTCGTTGACAAATTCAACCGTTTGAATGTCGTTTGACTCAATAGAGCGGAGGCCCGGCATATGATGCAATAAACGTAAAACATTGTTTCGGCTTAACGTTAAGCCATCTTTTGTGTCTAAAATTCTTTCAAGGATCAAAACATATTTCCCAGGACTCTTATGTTTTACAGCTCGTGGACGAAATTTTTGGTTTTGGCCTCTACTTTTTTCTTCATTTCCTGAGAATGTGGATTTAAGCATAAATTCTTTTGTGTAGAATTGTCCAACAGGAGGGCTAGAAGAACTCTTAGGTCCATTGATGTTTTCATCTTCCGTTTCACTTAAGTTGTCACTTGGAGATTTTGTATGAGTTTTGTCAAATGCTAATTTGTCTAACACCTTGGGAATTTCTTTTCGTTTTCTTTTTTCATCCATAGTCTCAAATTTTGCTTCTGAAACTGTCATAGGTTGAGCTTTACTTACTTCCAAGGGCAAGATTAATTGACATATTCTTCCACAATTTGCCATAGCTTCACTTGATTTTTCCATCTGTGGAACAGCATTAGGTACTGTAGTTGGATCGATGCGGGTTTCCTCTATTTGGAATTCCATTTCTTCATAACACTTCTCCTCTTCATATGTAGAGAAATTAAGTATTTCACTCTGCAAGATTTCCTCATTTTCTACATCTATAATCGGTTCTTTAGTAAAACTCTTGTCATTTGGTTTGTGGTTTGTGGGGTCTTTCATTTGATTTTCACTCATGTGTTCTGTGTTTACATATACATTTACGGCCTTTAAGTTTCTTATCTAGAGCCCAAATTATTTCGTTTTCTTTTGCATTTTTGATTTTTAGTTTTCTTTCCTTGAGTTTGATTTGTATTACATGAGTTTTGCTTTTCAAAGATTCCATAGATTGTTTCCCTGACTACATTTTGTTCTAACAAAGTTGTAGGTGTGGAGTCATTACTCCCATTATGTTTTTTTAAAGAGGGAGTATCAGCTCCACTTTTTCCATCCACGAGACCTGAATTTTCATTTTCCTGTTGTTCATTATTGTCGTTTTCCGCTTGATCATTGTTGTCTAACACAGGATGGGAGGCTTCAATAGGAGTCTTACCTGATCCAACGACACCAACCGCATTGGCGGAAGTCGTGGGAACAACCTCCACAGGACGCGGAACAGTGGAGCTCTCTGTCAAATTTTTCTTTTCCTAATAGATATTAACACCTTGTGGCTTAGTTGTTGCTCTTTGACCAATGTCGTTATGTGGCTGGATTGTTCGAAGTTCCTTGGCAACTGCTTTATGAGGTAAGATAGCAACCAGATTTCCCAATGTTGCCGAATCAGGAGTTTGGTCTTCTGCTAAACATACATTCGATACTTCTTTCTCATCATGAATTATACATACTGTATTATGATTTACCAAGGGTCTTGTAAGATGTGGAGACAAAGTATCGTCAAGTGCGGTTTTGTTTATAGTCATTTTTAGTGGCAATTGTGAGGTGCGGCAAGTCACTAAATCACACTCATCTCTTCTTAGTTTTTGATTTATTTTAAGCAGGCCCAAGGCTTCTTTAGTCACTTCGGCTAGTAGCTTTTTGTCCTCTCAATTTGTACGCTTTTGGTCAGTTAGATCCTTTAGTGACTGGTCTATCCTCTGAATGCTAGTCCATATATTTTTAGATGCTGAATCTCGTTGCGACTCTGGAGCATGAATTTTGGAATTTAATAAGGCAGACAAAGCTGATAGATCTTTTATATTATCACTGATTTGTTCGTACATCTTAAGCATTGGTGCCATGGCTATTGTCAGTGAGGACATGACAAAAGGTCTTAGTTCATTTAGGGCTTCCTTAATTAGTTTTTGAACATGGAGCTCACTCATGACTGGATTAAGAGAGGCTCTATGGTACATCCGTTTTGATTTTGGCTCATTTCGTCTTTTTTCTGTTGGAAATGAAGTAGTTTCATCATTTGAGGACGATTCTGAATCCTCATTTAAGGACAGCCGGATAGGTGGTGTTGTTGTAAAGCTTGCATCCTGTTTGTTACGTGGTGATTTTGGTGACGGAGTTTTAGCAAGTGGATAAGGTCTATTTTGCGAGCATTCGAATGGAGGAGACGTGCTTAAAGCAACACGTCTTCGTTTTCTAGATCCTTCTGGCCTGTTGTTTATTGGTGTAGATTCTATAAATGGATACCTAACTGGTTGCTGTAATAACACAGAGTCCTTATTGTGTTCCTTTACAGTGTGTATTTCACCAGCAGATACCATTTTTGAAGAAGTTTTTGAGATGAGTGACCCATTCATTTCCGTCAAATCTAGCAATAATTTATTCACAATTGCCAGAGAATTTCTCCTTTTAGATGGTGAAAAGGCGTTTTGCGTGACGTATTACTCTTCGTGTGAGGTAGAGTGTCTGCTTTTTCATCTGTATTCACTTCATTAACCTCTTCTGTCACCTCTTCAGCGGTTAGGTCAACTATGTGCTTTTCCATATATTCAGAAGTCCGTAGGTTCATTTTTACTACTGAGTCTTGCCTTACTACCAATTTCTTTGTGGACTCAACTCCTTCTTTGGGCAATTCTGGGCAGAGTGTGTCAATATGATTGTTTATGCCTTGATTTTCAGCATGGATCACAAGACTCATTGTAGAGTCCACTGCGGTCTCTAGCCAAGAGCTAGTACTTTCGGATGTTAAACGACTTTCCCTAGTCGCAGGCACGCCAACCTCTGCACAAAAATCAAAGCTATGCGTCTTTGCAGCACAAACATCCTGCGTTCGCATCGGCGGCAATGTGAACGCCGCCGCTGTATCTTCGCGCATCACAACTGAATCATTGAAGCTCCCCCACACACTCGAATCACGAGTGTCAGAGACCACCCCCCTTTTCGGGGTTTGAGTTCCTCAGTACAAACAGATCGACAGCAGTGACTTCCCTCAAATTGCTCATACAGCCCGCCTCCTTGGTTAATTGCGCTGCAAGATTTACACGTTCATAATTAATGGTAGGGTTTGGGAGGTACCGCGTATGATTTATTGTGTGATGTGTGATTGCGCATTCCACTTCATTTGTTGTATTATATGTTATTTCTTTGTGCACAAAAGTTTGTGGAAGAAAAATGGTACGGGGGTGGGGGAGGAGGTGCACTTGAGGTTTCTTACTTGAGGAGCCTCCGGACGGCTCATGGTGTTATCAGACTGTTCAGAGCTCCCTTGCTCGGTTCGGCGTAGTTGCAGCCGCATTAGTGGGTGATGTAGATTTCTGGACGGTTGCTTATCGTGACTCATGCCGAAATCCGCCGCACAGGCGTGTAAAGATTCACCAATACGCCTAGTGCCTGTTTAGCCTTGTGAGCCTCCAGAGTCTCACGAGACTCTGCACCTACTCCGCACCGCTCCGCGGAATAGAGGGGATTTTGAGTGATTCCACACCCTCCAAAGCAGTAGAGATAGAAGAAGGACCAAAGTCAGTCTTTCCAACAGCAGCTCCAAAGACACAGGAAGGTAGAGTAACAGAGACTCACGAGACTCTGCACCGACTCCGCGCCGCTCCGCGGAATAGAGGGGATTTTGAGTAATTCCACACCCTCCAAAGCAGTAGAGATAGAAGAAGGACCAAAGTCAGTCTTTCCAACAGCAGCTCCAAAGACACAGGAAGGTAGAGTAACAGAGACTCACGAGACTCTGCACCGACTCTGCCCCCAAAGGCATACTGACTCTCTGTAAATATATTTACTCTAAGCCCTTCAGAAAGTTCACAAGCTCGAGTCAATGCGATAATCTCTGCGGCCTGCGCAGAGTTATGCGAAATTCTCTTGGTTTCCACATCGTGCTTAATGTAGTGATGGCATAAGCAGCAGTTGATGTACCATCTGGAAGTTTGAAGCAGCAGCCATCGCAAACAGCTGCTCCCCTTGTGGATCTTTCAATGGTGTGTCATTTAAATCAATTCTGCCTTTGGTTTCTTGCTCTATGGTATAGAGGCAGTCATGTGACATGTTGTCACTGCAAGCAATGTCTTACGGAGGAGGCAATAGTTCAGCCAGATTTAATATGCAACATCTTTTAATTTGGATATGCGGTGCAAATAGAATCAATTTGTATCTTGTTAATCATGCAGAGGTAAGATGTTGCGTTTGCATTCTGTTCAATAGACTTATAAAGAGTGACCTAAAACCATACTCTCACTTTGTTTTATGGACACAGTAGCAGCAGCGACAGTTCTCAAGCATCTTGGAAAAGTGCATGCAACAGGATCAAGTGTGGAGGAACAATAACTGCATGGTCTATTCTTCCCCCCATGTTCCTGTGTTAACACAGCCAAAGCACATCCATCACATTCATGTACATGCAAAATAAAGGCCTTGTCATAATTTGGTGTGCCCAAAGCTGGTGCTGAACACAGTGCAACCTTGAGCAGATCAAAAGCTTTCTGGTGTTCCAAGTTCCACGGTAATGACAAAGAAATGTCCTTGTTTGTCAATGCCAACATTGGTTTTATCACTAGTGTGAAGTTTGGGATCCATTGTCTAGAGTAAGAAGCCATTCCTATCAAGGCTCTGACCTCTTTCTGTGTATTTGGGACTGACATGCTAGAGATGATTTTTATCCGTTCAGGTGTCAGTCTTCTTCCCGCCTTTGACAGGAGATAGCCTAAATAGGCGGCCTCCTGTCAACAATATTGAAACTTTATCAATGAAGCGTTATTCCCATGCTCTGCTAGATGAATAATTAGAAACACGGTGCCCTCCTTGCAAGCAACTTCTGAGTCTGCAGCTAAAAGAAGATCATCAACATATTGCAATAATGTGCATGTGGGAGGCAACTCAAGTGTATCGAGCTGCTCCTTCAAAGCTCTGCTGTAAATGCTTGGACTCTCAGTGTACCCTTATGGCACACGAGTGAATGTAAACAAGCGTACCCCTAGGGTGAATGCGAACAGACATCTACTATCAATGTGTACAGGAATACTAAAGAAGGGATTCTTAAGATCTACCACACTGAAATGAGTAGCAGAAGCTGGAATCATCGTTAATATTGTGGTCACATCAGGCACAATATGAAATTGTGGTGCAACAATTTTATTGATAGCACGTAAATCAATAATAAAACGGAAAGGAATCGCATTATCCCCTTTCTTGTACACCGGTAAGATCGGACTTTTGGACAAACTTCCTGCAATTTCCTCAATCACTCCACGATGTACAAAATCAGAAACTATACTTTTCAGAGCTTGCTCACCATCAACTGAAATCTTATATTGTGGAATAAGTGGCTACTTAGCTCCTGGCTTCAAAACAATTTTAACAGGTTTTGTTTGTAAAATGCCGACATAATTGTCGTCAATCACCCATAAACATGCCGCAACTTTACTAAATTTAGACGGTAAAGGTTTGGTCAAAAATTGTGAGGCAGAAGATTGCTGGGGTGAAATCATCAAATGTACTTCATCCAAAGAACAATAAATTACCACATTTAATTCCTGGAACAGATTCAACCCCAACAAATTCTCAGCACAATTAGTTGTTAGAAGAAATGGACAGTGATCCGTGAACGGCCCCAGTGAAATCGGTACCGGCAGAGAAACCGGACTAACCACTGGTGTGCCAAAAAGCCCTATAGAAATGATATTCTGCCCTGACAGTGGAATATCTGTAACCCGTGAATGATCAATGGAACACTTCTATGCTCCTGTATCTATCAAAAATAGATGACTCCTATTCCCCACCTTCATCTCAACGCAGGGCCCTTTCTGATCAATGGGAATAGGCACAGGTTCCAGACTCTGCATCGGGCTGTCCTACTGGAACAATGGGCCTCATTACACGGTAGGCGGTAAGGGTTTACCGGTACCGGTAAGGGCACCGGTACCGGTAAACCCTTACCGCCTTACTACGAGGTCCCTTTGCGGGTCCTCCCTTAACGCCTGGTTTTTCCAGGCGTTAAGGACGGGACCCGCAAAGGGACCTCAGAGCTAATTACAGTACCGCAATTTGCGGTACCGTAATTAGCACCTTCCCCATTCCCATTATGCCCTATGGGGCATAAATGGGAATGGGGAAGGGTAAATGGGGATTGGGGAATTACCGCCCCCGCTCACCTTGGAGTAGGGCGGTAATTCCGCCATCCACCAAGGCGGACTCGGTACGGTACCGGCGGCAACCATGGCGCTAATAGCACCATGGTTACCGCCTACCGTGTAATGAGGCCCAATATATCATCAAATACAAGATCCTCAGAAAAATAGGCAGTTGAAGGAGTATCAAAAACATTTCTATTACCAGAGTCTTTAATTTAATTACTATTCTGTCTGGCAATGTCAGTATCACTTGTGGTGGTCTCTCACCAGCTTTCCTTTCTCCATCTAACCGTACCAAGTTAATGACGTGTCACCCAGTCCTGCTTCATCATCTACAGTCCTAATCTGCTGGTGTAATGAATGGTCTATACATGAATTTATCTTGAGCCAAAGCAAATTGTTCGAGGAATTAGGATATACCTGTGTAGAAAGCTTCATGCCTAAAACAAAATATGCAATAGAAACTTGTAATCAGAAACCCAAAATGAATAATCCTGAGAGCAAAATGAGTAATATTAACACTAGAAATCTGCACATGATTTGAGAAGAAACAGATGTTAGACTGATCGATAAAAGAATTCCTGATGGCTATTGGCAATGGCTACCAGTCGCATTCAACTCCCATTTTGAAGCGAGTCCATGATGAAAATGAAATCATACTATCTTGGAATACAAGAGGACATGCACATTACACAGAGGATGATGGACTTCTAGACTATATAAGCATGTTTAGAGTTATTGCATTACTACAAGAAACCTGGATAGCAAATGAGTGCGAAATTGATGGACGCAGTAATTTCACAAGCAATGACTCTCAAGGTCCTAGAGGTCGACCTAAAGGAGGACTAATGATCTCCATCGAAAAACCGTGGCTTGGAAGTAAACATAAAGATTCCACTAACATGGTGCTTATAGTCATTGTCACTTGTAATTTGTCTAATGTGGAAAAATGTGTCTTAATTAATATATATAACCCACCTAGAGGGAAAAATAATAGAGAACATTTTAGAAGAATTTAACGACAAGATCCCACTGATAAATAGTGGGTGATTTAAATATTAAATTTAATAGTGAGTCTAAAGTGACATTAGAACAATGTAACTCTGAACCTTTTGCTACTCTAAATAACTCTAGAGAAAGTAAGGTATGGTTATCATTATTTAATAAATATGATGTGAATGTCTTGAATGGTAATACTCCTGGAGATCACATGAAAAATGTGACTCGGATTTGCGGTAAGAGTATGAGCACTCTTGACTACATGATTGTAAATAGAAATGGCCAAGGGTTAGTAAGAGACATGGCCGTGGGATGTAGAGAAGAAAGCGATCACTTGCCTCTATATCTTTTGTTAAAAGAGATAGTAAAATCAAGCCGTATATACCATTTGAATGGTGAAATTGGTATCAATACAGCTGGTAATCGTATCAAATGGAATACTATTAATTTTCAAAAAGGTAATGAAAGTGCGATTCCATTGCTAGATACTTTTATTGAGAAGCATGAATATATTCAGATGAATCTAGAGAGTGAAATCTTTGATGAATTTAAAGATGTAACAGATAAAATTATGGGAGCAGTCATGATAAAGCGCAAATATCAATCCATTAATGAAAAATGTTATATGACACACCAAAAGTAATTTGACAATGACATCCACTTAAAAAAGAAATTGTTAAGAATAAACATACGTGATAGCATAAATGAGAACAAAAACACTGGAATTGAAAAGATCCACAATCCAAAGAGTCAGTATAAAAGATGGAAAAAATCTCATCTGAAAAAGAAAAAAGATGAGACACGGCTCACCTTGGCTAATGCAGCAAAAAATAAAAATGATCAAGCAATGTGGGCCATCATTAATAACAAGAAGGATAAAACTCTTCCGGTCAACTGCATTCTGGAGAGTAGCTGGATTACTCATGTTAAAAATACCATGGGGAGTCTGTTAGGTGAAATAACAAGTGACAGAAAACTGGAGAAGAGTTGGAATGGAACATATTCTGTTGCTTCCTTGACAATAAGCCTCATTACACGGACGGCGGTAACCATGGCGCTATTAGCGCCATGGTTGCTGCCGGTATTTTACTGATTCCGCCTTGGTGAATGGGGGAATTACTGCCCCATTCCAAGGTTGGCGGGCGGTAATTCCCCATTCACCAAGGCCCGTCCCCATTGCCATTTGAGCCCCCATAGGGCTCAATGGGAATGGGGAAGGAGCAAATAACGGTACCGCTATTAGCGGTACCGTTATTTGCCATGAAGTCCCTCAGCGGCTCCCTTCCTTAACGTGCGGTCTGGCCACACGTTAAGGACGAGACCCACTGAGGGACCTCGTAGTATGGCACTAAGGGATAATCCCTTAGCGCCATCTGTGTAATGAGGCCCAATATAAATTAAGTCACTGCCTAAATCGAGAGCTGCGGGACCAGATAACACATGTAACGTCCTTTTGAGGGAATCTCCTGAACGGTGGTGCTGTATATTCTGTTTAAGTGGATCAGTAAATTTGGCAAAGTTCCTGATTCATGGAAAAAGAGTATTATACTGCCTATTTATAAAAAAAGGTCCAGGCAAAAAGCTGGGAAACTATAAAATGTTATCAATGCTTGACATTCCCACTAAAATCTTTGCAAAATAATACTGCTAACGGAGCTCAATCTGTGGATATCCAGCTGTGCCATACTTCCGGACAATCAGTCTGGATTCAGAGCAAAGTCATCTACAGCTCATAATTTAACTATCTTAGTTAGTACAGTGGAATATACTTGGAGGATTCGAAAAGCTGCCTATATTTGTTGCCTATATAGATTTTTTGGCGGCGTTTGATACGGTTTCACGCTGGAAATTATGGGATAAACTGAAAAAATGGGGAATTCCACATGATTTGCTATATATGATACAACTTTTATATCAGGACACCTCTGTCAGAGTGCGCCTAGATTTAGAAGAAAAACTGTCTGAGGATATACCTACTACTCGCGGTGCCAAACAAGGCTGCACCTTAGATGCAACACTGTTTAATTTATATTTAGCAGATTTTCTAAGTGAAGTAGGCGGAACCCAGATAAATGATATCAAATTGGGAATAGCGAAACTGGGATGGCTTGGCTATGCGGACAACCTCTTTTTATTAGATTACACTCCGAAAGGACTCCAAGCAAAACTAAATGAACTTAAAAGGTTTGCTAAAGCCAATGATTTAATTATTACTACTGATAAAACAAAATCATGATGTTTAAGCATAAGATGATGAAGTCAAATAAAAATCCAATATAGTTAATAGATAATAAACAGATTGAAGTTGTGAATGAATACACATACTTAGCTGACTTCATTGACCATAAACTTAAATGGAAAAAGCATTGGATTGAGACCAAGTGTATGATTGCCACTCTGGCGTTAAGCAAATTCATTGGAGCACAAGGGAATATTTCTATATGTACTGTGTTGAAACTGAACTCAGCAGAAATTGCAGCATGTTTAGTGTATGGTGCAGAAATATGGGGATGCTATTTTAAAAATGAAATTGAGAAATTTGAAGCAAAGATTTTAAAGATTTTATTGAGAGTGCCAAAAAATCTGCCTTATGAGTACATATTGTTAGAATGTAATATGAATAGTGTTTATAGCCGCTCCAACTAATGAGTACTATGCTATATGTCAAACTGACTAGACTCAATAATGGCACATTTGCAGTAAAGCTTATGGAACAGTTTAAATGTGGGGAGAATAAGGCTGCATTTTTAACGTTATATAGATGGAATGCTGACTATATCAAATGGATAGGGACAGATATGTTCAGTTGGTTACTTCTGAATATTGCCCAAGTAAAAAGAAAGGTGAAGACAAAGATATAAGAAGTAGATTATGATCAAAGAATTGTCAATGTGGCTACTAAAGCAAATAGTAGAGTCTATTTTGATTATGTAACTATAAGGGAAAGGAAACCTTCATACAAAATGCATATCCTGACGCTAATACCATAAGTTGGTATTGAAAGTTTATATTTAATATATGTGATGTACTCACTGTACTTGGAGCAAAGATTGGTTCTGTAACGCTCACCTGATTCCCGTAGAGGCGCCGGTCTTGACTGGGCGTATACCGTATCTTCAAAGGTGATGTGCAACACACGGCTGTCTCTTTGGGCTGGACCTCTGTGCACTGTATGTCTGACTTGAAGGGTGAGATGTCTGCAGATAGAAAATATGGGATTAAGGAACTGGGTTATTGAATGTCTCTCTCTTCTTCCCTTTCTCTTCTCCTGTAGAACCCCAAAGGTTAACGCTCTCACCTTAGGTAAGTGAACGCCGTGCTCTCCATCTGCCTCGGGGCAGGGTGCTGTAACCAGTTTCTTCACTGGATAAGGGGAGCAGGCCTCTTGACTTCAGAGGACTGCTGTCCGTCGTTTACTGCACGAACAGTAAGTTTCGAGTAACTCTAATGTCTTTAAAGTCTTTAGTAATGATGTTTCTTGTTTTGCAGGGTTCCGGCGAGGGCGGATGACGGGCTGAAGTGAGTTGAAGATGGAGCCCGTGTGATGAATAGAAGCGCCTGGAAGCACGTAAGTAAGCGCTTGTTGCCTGCTTCACGATGCGCTCTAACTGTCTTTTTATTTTGCAGGTACAAGTTCGGAGCGGCTGCCGGGTGCCGGAATACCCACTGGGTTAGATGTGGAAAGGAGTAATGGCACGTGAGTATTAAAGTTCCCCAATGTCTTTAAACGCACCTTGTTTTGTCTTTCAGATGCGGGATGCAGCGCCGAAGGCCTCCGGAGTGTGCGAAGAGTTGGTAAACTTTTGTCTTTCAGATGCCGGAATGCAGTGTGAAGACCTCCGGAGCGCACGAAGAGTAGGTAAGCCTTTGTCCTTCAGATGCCGGAATGCACCGCGAGGCGTTGGTGACAGCCGATGGACCAGGTAAGTGAAGAGCTGTCACTGAAGACGGTAATGCTAACCTGTTCTTTCTTGTCTCTATAGGTGTTGCTGAAGACTGGATTCAGGATGGTAAGCCTTTTTCCTTAGGCCCAGGATCAGATGCAGAAGACACGATGAGCGTTCTGCTGCAGAGGATGCAGAATAACGCAAAGCAAGATTCATCCATCGGGTGTGGTTTAAATAGCCTCTTGTAGTGCTTAGGTGTCTCCTTCCACAGCCACGCCTAGTAAGAAAAGTGTTCCTGCTTTCCAGAAGAGTTCCAGTGTTCTGAATCTAGGGAGTGGCTCCTGCCCCACCCAACAGGAAAAGTAGTTCCAAACAGAAGAGGATCAGAGGCTCAACTGGCAGGCAAGTAAGCAGCATGGTCTGCTGCAGGTAAGTCCACCCAAGCATTATGAGCCCGGCGCTTCCAGCGCTGGGACTGGGCATATTTATGAGCCTGGTGCCACTGGCGCCAGGACTGGGTCCAAAAGGTCCCAATTGGGACTGGTTGGCACTTGGAACCTGGGTTATGGATCTGCTTCCAAGGGAGTTGGGAAAACCCTGACCTTTTGGAAGCAGAGATCATGACAGTACCCCCCCTCAAGGCCCCTCCCAAACCGGGCTCCTCCGGGGGTTTTGGCTTGTCAGGAAATGTTCGGTGAAATCTTTTGATTAGGCGAGGAGCGTGGACATATTAAGCAGGTTCCCAGGATCTCTCTTGTGGGCCGTAGCCTTTCCAGTCAATTAGGTAAAATAGTTTAGATTTGGAGATCTTGGAGTCCAGAATGCTTTTGACTTCAAACTCGAGTTCTCCATCAACTAGGATAGGTTTTGGAGATTTAGTTAGTCGGGTTTGAGGTTGCACGTGTTTTAATAGAGAGACGTGGAAGACCGGATGTATCTTCATGTGCGGGGGCAAGTCCAACTTGACCGCTACTGGGTTTACTATGGTAGTGATGGAATAGGGACCAAGGTATCTTGGGTTGAATGTGCGTGGCCCTTTTAGAGGTAGATGTTTGGTGGATAACCAGACTTGATCCCCTACTTGATATTGAGGGGCTTCCTTCCGATGTTGATCTGCTCCTTTCTTGTATTGTTCTTTAGCCCTTTGAAGGTGAGAAACAGCTTCTTTAAAGGCTTGGGTGTTTGTAGAATGCAGGTAGTCTACTGCTGGTGTTTCAAGATCTTGGAGGGGATCCAACTCTGAGGTTCGAGGGTGACTGCCATACAAAAGAAAAAACGGGGTTTTCCCAGTTCCCGAATGGACAGAGTTATTGTAGGCATATTCGGCTATCCAAAGGATGTCTTTCCAAGTTTTTTCAGTTTGTTGCAGCATGCAGCGTAAATACTGTTCCAGAGTTTGATTGGTCCTCTCGGTTTGTCCGTCGGTCTGAGGGTGGTGACTGGTCGATAGTCTCACATCAATTTGAGCCGACCGACAGCAACTTCGCCAAAAATGAGAAATAAATTGACTACCTCGATCCAAAATTAGAACCGAAGGAAAACCGTGCAGTCGGACGATGTTTTCGAGAAATTCTCGGGCCATAGTTGCTGCTGTTGGCAAGCCTTTGAGCGGAATGAAATGCGCCATCTTGGAGAATAAGTCCACGATTACTAGAATCGTATTGTATCCGGAGCATGGAGGTAGATCGGTGATGAAGTCCATAGAAAGCCTATGCCAAGGGCGAGGTGGGATGTCAATAGGGCGTAAGAGGCCTGCTGGTCTTTCCTTTTGACTCTTGTTTTGGGCGCATACTCCACAGGACATTATAAAGTCTCTGATATCTTTTTTCCAAGACGGCCACCAGAAGTAGCGCTTGATCTTTTCTGAGGTCTTGGCCATACCGGGATGTCCTTCCATTAAAGAATCGTGATAAAAAGCGATTACTTTTTTCTGTAAATCTGTGCTGGGTAGGTATAATCGTTCTTGGAAATACAATAAGTTGTCCTTTAGTGCAAAGTCCTTTCCCTGCAGATGCCAATTCTGTATGTCTGCTGGAGTTACAAGTTGCCTGGCTTTATCCTTAACTTCCTCTATGGATTCTGTGGCGATTACACCCAGAATTCTTTGTTCGGGAATGATTGGTACAGGTTTAGGGTTGATCAAGTGTTCTTCCACTCCCATCCGAGAAAGGGCATCAGCTTTACCGTTCTTTGTACCAGGTCGATAGGTAATTATGAAGTCAAACTCGGCAAAGAATAATGCCCAACGGAGTTGTCTAGAGGATTGGGCTTTTGCGGTTTTCAAATATTGCAGGTTTCGGTGATCCGTAATCACAGTAACGGTGTGTCGGGCCCCCAGCAGATAATGCCGCCAAGCCTTAAAGGCAGACTTGATAGCCAGAAGTTCCTTGTCAGTAATCGTGTAATTGATTTCAGGAGGCGAGAATTTGCGGGACCAAAATGCCACGGGATGCAACTGATTGGTTACCGGGTCCTTTTGTGATAGAACTGCCCCCATGGCAAGGCTTGAAGCATCAGTTTCCACGATGTAGGGGAGTTCGGGGCGAGGGTGTTTTAAGATTGGTGCAGAGATAAATTTAGTCTTCAAATCCTGGAAAGCTTGTTCCGCCTCGGTAGACCATTCAAAACGTTTGTTTTTCTTTAACAAGGCAGTGATGGGCTGGACTATTCGAGAGAATTCGGGGATAAACCTGCGGTAAAAGTTAGCGAAGCCTAACCTGCTTTGCACACCTTTTACGGAGGATGGTGATGGCCATTTGAGAACTGCATCGACCTTCTTTGAATCCATACGCACTCTGCCAGGTGATAATATGAATCCCAAGAATTCAACTTCAGTCACGTTGAAAACACATTTTTCCAACTTAGCGAAAAGTTTGTGTTGACGCAATCTTTCGAGGACCATTTTCACGTGTTTCCGATGTTCAGATTCCGATGAAGAATAAACGAGGATGTTGTCAATGTAAACAACAACACACACATCTATGAGCTCTCTGAGGACATCGTTCATAAAATAGTGAAAGGCGGCCGGGGCATTGCAAAGTCCGAAGGGCATGAACTGATATTCAAATAGCCCATACTTGGTGCGGAAGGCCGTCTTCCATTCATCGCCCTCTTTTACTCGTACCAAGTGGTAAGCTCCTCTAAGATCCAGCTTTGTATATATGCATGCTTTTCTGACTTGGTCCAGGAGTTCAGGGATCAAAGGTAACGGATATCTATTCTTAACGGTGATCTGGTTCAGGGAGCGATAATCTATACAAGTTCTAAGGTCTCCTTCCTTTTTTGGAACGAAGAACAAAGCTGAAGAAGCAGGGGACTTGGAAGGACGAATAAACCCATTTGCCAGGTATTGATCCAGGTATTGTCGAAGGTGAAGGTTCTCAGGCTCGGTGAGGGCATAAATTCTACTACAAGGAGGAGTAGATCCAGGTATCAGGTCTATCTGGCAGTCATAAGACCTATGAGGAGGTAGAGAGTTAGCCTGATCCTTCCGGAAAACATCTTGGTATTCTAGGTATTCGGGAGGTAACTGGGGAGTCTCTGAAGAAATTGCTGCCAGTGCCACACCAGGTGGAGGGTGACAAGTAGAGACACATTCTGGAAACTGGACCGTTCTTGCTCGCCAATCGATCAGAGGATTGTGTTTCTCTAACCAAGGTATTCCTAGAATAATCTGAAACTGAGGGGCCTTGATCACATCGAACACGATCTTCTCATGGTGTCCATCTTGACTTACTAGCGTCACCTCTTGAGTGGTATGCGTTACTGGCCCGGAGGCTATCTCCGTACCATCCACCATAGTAATGACGTCCTTTACAGCCTTGGGACAAAGAGTTAGATTCATCCTCAAAACCATTTCGTGATCCACATAATTGCCGATGGCACCGCTGTCGACGTAAGCTTCAATTGCATGTAATCGATCCGGATTATCAGGGCTAATGAGGACCATAGGTATCACGAAATTGGAGGTCACGGAACTGGTTTTCACGCTCGGCAAGAGGACCTCTATTCTTGTCGGGCGAGGTTGTTTCCCTGCTCAGAGTTTGTAACTTTGGTAACTGCAGCTCCTACTGCCTTCTTGGCAGGTTTCACCGGACAGTCTCGAAGAAAGTGCCCTGAGTTTCCGCAATAGAGGCATAATTGCAACTGTTTTCTCCTTTCCCGCTCCTTTTGTGTTAGAGGACCTTTCAGACCCCCTATTTGCATGGGTTCCCCAGAGTCTACTCCTTTGGAAGGAGTTGGCGGTTTGGAAAATACTCGAGCATCAAACTTGGAACGATCGGCCTTCCTGTTCTGCAGTCTTTGATCTATTTGAACGACTAAGTCTATATAGTCCGAACAATCTTGTGGGGGATTCACTACTTGGGCTAACACATCTTTGAGCTCTCCACGTAGACCTCTATAAAACAGCGTAATCCTTTTGTCCTTAGGCCATTGAGTTTCCACTATCAGTCTGTTGAAAGATGCAATATAAGCCAAAAGGTCTTGATTACCTTGTCGCAACGAAAGAAGCTCATTGTCCAAGGCCTGCCCCTGTGAATGTCTTGCGAACAGTTTTTCCATACTAAGCTGAAAAGCTTGAAAATCATGGAGGACCGGATCATCTTGATTTACTAGAGGGATCGACCAGTCTGCCGCATTGCCACTAAGGTACGAAAGCACAAAAGCTACTTTAGCTTGATCAGTTGGAAAGGCTGCTGGCCGGCATAAGAAATGCAACCGGCACTGATTGATAAATACTGCAAACCTCTTTGGGTCACCAGAAAATCGTTCGGGCGGAGCCAGAGGTACATTCCCAGGTAGGTTGATCTGCACTGGATTCATAGAGGATGTAGAAGGAAGATTTCCCCCAGATGCGGGTAACGGGGTCTGTCCGGCTTGTGACTGTAGCAATTGTCTAGCGAGATCATCTGTTAGCTCCTTGGAAATAATCAGTTCCCTTCTTAGAGCGTTCGTTTCCTGACGGGCTGCATGCACTTCTGCCCTTAGTTCCCCAAGTAACTGGGCTAGCTGGTCGGTATCCGAGGTTTCCATAGCGCCTGGACGGGAGTTTTGTGGTAGGCTTTGCGTTCTGTAACGCTCACCTGATTCCCGTAGAGGCGCCGGTCTTGACTGGGCGTATACCGTATCTTCAAAGGTGATGTGCAACACACGGCTGGCTCTTTGGGCTGGACCTCTGTGCACTGTATGTCTGACTTGAAGGGTGAGATGTCTGCAGATAGAAAATATGGGATTAAGGAACTGGGTTATTGAATGTCTCTCTCTTCTTCCCTTTCTCTTCTCCTGTAGAACCCCAAAGGTTAACGCTCTCACCTTAGGTAAGTGAACGCCGTGCTCTCCATCTGCCTCGGGGCAGGGTGCTGTAACCAGTTTCTTCACTGGATAAGGGGAGCAGGCCTCTTGACTTCAGAGGACTGCTGTCCGTCGTTTACTGCACGAACGGTAAGTTTCGAGTAACTCTAATGTCTTTAAAGTCTTTAGTAATGATGTTTCTTGTTTTGCAGAGTTCCGGCGATGGCGGATGACGGCTGAAGTGAGTTGAAGATGGAGCCCGTGTGATGAATAGAAGCGCCTGGAAGCACGTAAGTAAGCGCTTGTTGCCTGCTTCACGATGCGCTCTAACTGTCTTTTTATTTTGCAGGTACAAGTTTGGAGCGGCTGCCGGGTGCCGGAATACCCACTGGGTTAGATGTGGAAAGGAGTAATGGCACCTGAGTATTAAAGTTCCCCAATGTCTTTAAACGCACCTTGTTTTGTCTTTCAGATGCGGGATGCAGCGCCGAAGGCCTCCGGAGCGTGCAAAGAGTTGGTAAGCTTTTGTCTTTCAGATGCCGGAATGCAGTGTGAAGACCTCCGGAGCGCACGAAGAGTAGGTAAGCCTTTGTCCTTCAGATGGCGGAATGCACCGCGAGGCGTTGGTGGCAGCCGATGGACCAGGTAAGTGAAGAGCTGTCACTGAAGACGGTAATGCTAACCTGTTCTTTCTTGTCTTTATAGGTGTTGCTGAAGACTGGATTCAGGATGGTAAGCCTTTTTCCTTAGGCCCAGGATCAGATGCAGAAGACACGATGAGCGTTCTGCTGCAGAGGATGCAGAATAACGCAAAGCAAGATTCATCCATCGGGTGTGGTTTAAATAGCCTCCTGTAGTGCTTAGGTGTCTCCTTCCACAGCCACGCCTAGTAAGAAAAGAGTTCCTGCTTTCCAGAAGAGTTCCAGTGTTCTGAATCTAGGGAGTGGCTCCTGCCCCACCCAACAGGAAAAGTAGTTCCAAACAGAAGAGGATCAGAGGCTCAACTGGCAGGCAAGTAAGCAGCATGGTCTGCTGCAGGTAAGTCCACCCAAGCATTATGAGCCCGGCGCTTCCAGCGCTGGGACTGGGCATATTTATGAGCCTGGTGCCACTGGCGCCAGGACTGGGTCCAAAAGGTCCCAATTGGGACTGGTTGGCACTCGGAACCTGGGTTATGGATCTGCTTCCAAGGGAGTTGGGAAAACCCTGACCTTTTGGAAGCAGAGATCATGACAGGTATCCCTAAAGAACTTAGATATTGTAGACTATGTGGGATAAACATACTAGAAACTGCCTAGCACATATTATGCGAATGTGAGAGTTTGACATGTTTATATAATACTTATCTTATGAAATATAATAATAATATGTACAATTGTAACATTTTAAATATATGGCAAAGATTACTTGATGGACATGATATGAATCTGATATTTTACATGATGAAATTGTATGTGATTGTGTTAGATATTTTAACTGAACTATAAAATGGAATCTATGTGTTTTAAAATTAATATGCATTTTAAGTATGATAAACATTGGATTTTATATGATTTTACATGAATGATATGCAAAACTTTTGAAGTTGTAAGCATACTATTAATAAATAAATAAATAATCTGCTTCCATAGATCAGCAGGTAGGATCACAGGAAACAATAAGTCTATATTACCCAGAGTGAAATCGGACAAATGCAAGACAGATCCTATTTCTTTATAAAACCCTGTTGGATTTATCCTGATGTCTGGAATCAACTGTCTAATAGTGTTCACTTACTGTCTAGAGCCTGGAACATGAACAAATTGTGAAACATAGTGAGCTTCAATAGTGGTAGCTGGTGTGCCTGCTGCGGCATCAGCTGGAATTTCAACTTTAGGAACAAATGTTGGAGGAACCTCTCTCATTGGCATTTGAGAAGTAGGCAACTCTGAGCATTTGTTAAGCAATAGAGCTAAATCAAGCGATAAAGTAGCCAAAGCAGTATTGGGTGCAATTACTCTTTTATAAATAGTCATCAAATCTGTGGGACAACACATTTGTATCTTCATACACTCATCCTGTAGGTACTCTACCATTACCTGTAACACATTCTTTTGCATTTCTGGAGTATACTGACTAAATGTATCATATAATCTATGGGAGATATCGGCACATCTGAAATTCATCTAAGCGCAGCCCTTGTGCAAATTCACATCTCTTTGCTCGTTGATTTACAAGAAGGAAGGAACCGTTTCTGCACATACAGAGCATCCAATCTATCACCATCTATTTCATCACTCTGTAACCGATCTGACTTCCTTCCAGTACTCAAAAACCCTCTTGACATACTCATTTACATTCTCTGCAGTATCCCTTGAATAAGCGATGACGTTTAAATCCCTTAACCCATGTGGGACATCCATGTCCGTCAAATCATTCCACATTAGGGCTAAGTGTATTCCAATCCCCTCAATCAAAACATTCTGTTCGGGAATACTTTCTAGATCAAAAAGTGTAGCTAAGGCAGCTGATTTTTCATGTTTCTCTGTACATTTCCTAGCCCAAGCAAACAATTTTCTCTTCCTATCTTTATAAACTGTGCTACGAGTCACTACTTTTGGTTCAGAACTCACTCCTTCATTTGCTACAAGTGGAGCAGAACCACTTGGGAGAGAGAGAGGAGACAAATCTTGTACAACAGGTAGTGGACACACTACTGCTGGCAACTAAGACGAAATCACAGGAACAGTAATATTCGGTAAAAGTGGAGATGCAGAAGGGGGAGCAACAATAGGAAGAGGGGCAACAGCTGGTAGTGGAGGAACACCGGGAAGAACAGGAACAGCTACGGGAGGAGGTGCAACAATGGGAAGAGGAAAAAACAGCAGGAAGAGGTAGATAAGGAGGTGGTGAAGTGACACCAGTCCTATGTTCATTTAAAAGCTTATCAATTAATTTGTCTGAGGCATGAACATCTTTAGACAGATATATTTTCTGTACACCAAGTTGGAAAGCCCTATCCATGTTTCCAACAGACTCTGACTGTTTCTGTTGATCATACAATAATGCCTTTTCTGAATTAGACACGTGACTACGTACATGCTTCTCGTTACTCTTAAGTTGCTGCATAACTTCTTTTTTCCAATTCTGAATGACATCAAATTCTGAAGGCCTCGCTTTTTTCTTTAACAATATAGACTCTAAATACTCTATACGGGCAATCTCTAAAGTACCATGAACTGGCCACGGAAATTCGGAAGCATGTCTAGTTTGTCTGTGCCAAATATTGTTGACTACTATACTACCAATGCCGTACTTAAAGTAGATAGTCTCTGTGGAATAAACCCCTGTAACAGGAAGACAATTTCCCAGGCATATCAGATCACTGATTTTACCTGATGTCGTTTGTACTCATGAGAACAAAACTGCAACCAAATATCAGGATACGTAGGAATCGGGCACAACTCACCTGATTACCAAGCACTAAGGAGGTCCGATCGGATTACAAAGGACGGCCCTCATGGTTGGCTATTTTGGCAAAACAGCCCACCTCGATATGAGGTCCCTCTTCAAGATGCCCTCTCGAACCGCGTGCTCACCGTTCAGGGATCAGATTGTGCAGTACAGTTGAGGTGTCGTGTTTCATACAAAGCGGCCCACTTTTTTCTCACTTTCCGATCCCGGTCTGATGGGCGCGTCTTCTCTTCAAAGAGGTGGCATCAATCTTGAGGGTCCCCATTCGGGCACCATCTGAAAGACCAAAGAAATATCGAGGCTTAGTACCACAAATGAAATACGCCCATCATGGGATGAAAAGATACAAGTATCTTTTATTACTATACAGTTACACAGCAAAACAGATAGCTATCTGGCTCCCAACACCTCACAGTGTGTACCAGCAGACACAGTGAGGCATGAGAGTGCTGGACATCTAAACACTGACATATTTATACCATTTTAGCAATATTGTCCACCCTCTCTCCAAGCTAATAATTTTCTGGCTAGAGTTTATGCCTAGTTTATATGACAGATGTTACAGTATTATTCAAAGAATTAAAGAAGTTTACATGTCCATGAAGTCACAATGATGCTGTTGGTTCTCGGATACACGGTAAGCCTTATTCCACAAATCACTACAATGTAGTTCAGCCAGAATACACAACCAGAGTTTACTTTCCATTGTCTCCTTGTTTAATCGAGGATGAGGCTTGTAAGTGCAGACAGCACTTTTATGGCAATTTGTATGAATCACAAGGTTTCTTCTTTTTTTGTCAAACAATCTGCTCTCGGTCAGCCTAAACATTAACGAGACTCAAAGGTCGTTCAGCTCAACTGCAAGTCAAAAACACAGTCCACCATTTTAGAACATGGAACAAGAGTAAAAATCAAAATGGTGGACGATTCCTAAAATGGCGGCAAAGTTAACCCAAAATTGGAAATGTGTGAATGCGGTTTTCTGTGTAACGCGAATCGGCTTAGGCCAATATTCATAATAAGGAGGTATTCTATGATTACGGTTTAACAGCCCTAAGGATACAGAGGAGTTGCAATTAGGCTGCAGTTAGAATGTACTTTTGTTCACGATAAACGTATTGCCTTAAAGGTGTAGGAGTTGGAGATGAAACTGCACGTGGTGGAGGCCATCCTCCTTGAACTCAAAAAAAGAGTGGTGAAAAATGAATTATGGAAGAGAAACTCAAGAAAATGGAGGTTGCAGTTGCAGACATGGACGGATGACATGTTAGAAACTGTGCATAGCCCGAAGCATAGGGCTTGCAATTGGACTGTCTCGAGGACAGTTTGAAAAGGGATTCACCCTCAGGTTCACCCTCAGTTTGCCATGGCAACCGTAGAGGTTTCATTGAGTGATGTCTAGGCTTGGGCCCTTGGGTCATTATAACCCATCTGATTCTGAAAGTAGAGCCTAATGGGTCTCTGCAAGTGGTTAGCTCATGTTTTATGCACTCACCTTTGGCAGAAAGCATCACAGGTACACATCCCAGCAGAACTAACTTACTCCTCCAACAGCATTACACTGAGAAGCTCTGGATAATTGGTTATAATTACAGCTTTTATTCGATTGCGTTAACGCATGGACTCTGGCTTGAAGTGTTATTAAAAATTATATTATTATTATTATTATTATTATTATTATTATTATTATTATTATTATTATTATTATTATTATCTCTATGGCTTATTGGGAAAGAAGTTGGTATAGAATGCAGCTGGGTGCTAGCATGAGATATGAACTCTTATTAACGCAGCCACTATAAAAATATCTCTCAACATAGAAAACAGAGTATTCTTGTATGCTTATTTTTGACGTTGGGGGCAGACAGACAAAGGTACCTAAGGATCAGAAACTTTGTCGGCACTGTGCTTGGGGGGTGGGTTGGGGGTGAGACACTAAAACACTTACGTGTGCAATGTCCCGCTTTGTGTGCATCAGGGGACACATTATTCAATTGACTAACAGAACAACAGAACAGGATCTGTGGATAAGAAGTTTAAACACCAATGACATTTCTCTGTCAGTTAGGCTTTTAGAGTTTCTTAAGGCAGGTTTCGCTGAATTTAAAAGTTTGTTTTGGGATATGTATGCTCTTCTATGTTATTAGATAGCATTAATGGATGGTAGATTTCATGTTGCTTTGATGAATCTTATTTCTTTAGATTACTTTGGTGGAAAATAATTTGCGTATGTTTTTATGAATTTGTTAAATCTATATTTGTGAGAATGTGTGAAAAGTTCAAATTTGTACTGTAACAGACAATAAATAAATAAATAAACCAATACATTCCTGACCTTGAGCAGAAGCTCACTGGTTACTAGAAGAACCATTTTGGAGGTCAGGAATTGTTTTCTAAAGTTTAATATGGCTGCAATCCTTTTTGAGGGGTTTGGGTCTGGACCTGGACAGAAAGAGTTATTTTATGTTCTCTCTAAACGATAGTGTTGTGGTTTACTTGCTAAAATGAAAAGTCTGTTGATGCACCCACATGATGACAAAGGTGCGTGATGTTTTTTTTTAGTTTTTTTTTTTACTGTGAATATAGATAGAGCTTGTCCTCTGGCTCTTACTGCCTCTGGCACCATTCTGTCCCCTAATTAGTAGTTACACTTGGCACATACCGTGCAAGGTGTTTCTGTTGTGGTTGAAACTGAAAAATATATGTATGGTGGCTTCTCATGATGTGACATGTGTCATGAGGAGAGATGAGTGGATGGGTTTTGGAGTGTGGTTGATGTTTCGTCGTGGTCTTTATATTTCCAAATAACCACATTTGTAAACCACTATCATAGTTGGTATCATTTGGAGCAGCCGCTGTACAATGGATGTCTGATTAAGTCATTTTTAGTCATTCTAAACATCCAATAACAGCCACGAGCTCTAATCATCCAATAAGATACCTACTGAGCTAATTGGAGGTCAAGCTCACTGCCTTGTTCATGAAATGCTAAGAATGATATAGTGCCCATCATGCACTTATACATGAAATAAAGTATCCCCTACCAAAAGGATACTGCATGTTCCAACGAGGGCAATGATACAACAGAGAAACAATGAACTCTGAGGCAGGGCTGGACTGCCCCACCGGGACACCGGGACATCCCCCGGTAGGCCTCTGGGCATAGAGCCTCTTTGGCGGAAGGATACAAAATGAGTGATCGCGTGCATCACATGAATCTGCATGGGTGTATTGCATTGAATTGGCTCCCCAAGCCCCTCACTGACCAAGGCGCGCTGGCTGCACGTTTCATTTCTTCCCAGCAGGGCTGGGCATCTGAGCTGACATCTGAGCTGACTTGACCAATGACGCTGGCTTTTCAGCATGGGTGTGGAGTGGTATGGTTCGAGTGTTTTTTTTTAAATAGGCATCTTCGAGTTCAGCTTTGTGAGGATTGCTACGATTAATGGTGATCAAGTGAGGCAGAGCAGACGCTGTGATGGCGCGTGGGGCTCACTGTGTAAGCATGGTGGTTTTAACCTCACAGCCGCTTTGCATTCGGTGGGCAGAATAAAGCCCAAATACTGCAAAATGTTCATCTGTTCAATGAGTCATGTGAAATATTGATCTGATTTTGTGGATACAGCTGCAAATTACGTTGGTGCACAATGGCTGCAGAGTAGTGAACTTTTCTAGGTCCCATGCTGCCCCCAATCTGGAAGCCGTATGGTTAATGAAATGAAATGGTTACATGGAGGGGAGTGGCTGGCCTGGACAGTGCACCGGAAACAGCACGTGCCTTGCCTGCACAGCACCTGGAACCAGGACGGAAGTACCAGACTGGAGGGCGTCATACGGAAAGCTGCAGAAAACGTCCCGCAAACCACCGGAACAGAACTGAGATGTGAAGTCAGACAGGTACCGTACGAAATTGAGAGCGTCCTTACCATGTTAATAAGAGGCGATAGCCGGGTAAAAGAAGGCGTGTGCGACCGCACATTTGTTTCATGAAGTGGAACTATTTCCTATATTTTTACAGCGAGTTATTTTCTGATGATTTCGGCACCTTAGGAGCTTGCAATCAACATTGCACATGCAATTCTGCTCAGTGAGTGGTTGAAAGCACAGCACAGAGTTAACCTAATCTGCTGCAGTCTAACGCTGTCTCGTGCTGCTTAGGTCTCGAGTGGGCCTCTCTTAAGACAGGGGACAGGAGCTTGAAGGGAACCGAGGGTCTCCAGAAACAGCCACAGGCCCCTAAGCCAGGGGTCCGGGCATGGAGGCTGGACCCCTCTTCCTACTCCTCCTCGTCCTCGAGCATTGGCATGGCCTACCCCGTGTGTTGCGTGATCTATTTGGTGTCCCCTTCACAACGTGTACCCCTTGCCCTTCAGCTGTATACACAAATTGAACAGCTTTCAGAGGCCGGCATGTCACCCCCTTTGAAGCAGAAACAAGTGGAAAGCGCCACAAAGCAGAGAGAGCTGTGGCCCTCCCTAGACGAACACTAGCGCATGTAAAGCGGGAATGTATACACTACACATAAACACTGAGCCACGTGCACTAATATTCCAGGACCAGTACACACATACAGTAATATCCTCACTACACGCGCACACTGAGCAACGTGCATTCACATAGCACAATAAACAAAGCGCACACATACCGCTCACAGTGCAATAAAGAAAGTCCAGCACACAGAGCACAACACACACACACAACACTCACTGAGCACAACACACGAATATACAGTAAAGCACACACACAGCACTTCCATTACAGTAACAACAGCCATGCTCTGATACTGTGTAGCACACACCATACAACACTGTGATTCGTATCAGTGATATTTTCTCTCTCTGAAGTGCGATACTGGGATGTCGTTTGGCTTTCAACTTTGCAGTTACTCATTACTCTAAGATGAAGCTTGCCTGTCATCTACAGTAGTCAGGCGTTGTTCTATGATTAAAAACACATTTTAAGCCCGACATGTAAAATCCTATCCTTCGGTGGTGGGTAGCTCACAAGATACATGTCCTCCTTTAGCAAACCGAATCCTGCTTCAAGAACAATTTAGTCGATTGCACTTCCAAGGTGGAAAAGGCTAGTACATTAAAGTGGTTACCATCTGTTATTACAGCGCTTAGAAGAGGGAAGATGAAGCACTATATAAACAAGCATTAATATTTCTCTTACTCTTGGATATAACTATTTACAATTATTCAGCTTCACATAAAAGGCAACAAAAAAAGTCATACATGTTTTCCATACATGTTTGCAGTGAATAAACTATTTGAAATTCTGAAGAAATAGTTCTTCATACCTCAATATAGTTAACAACATGTAAAAACACAGTATGATTGGTCTAAGAAAATGAAAATATGCTGTTCATAATTAGAATCACGAATACAGAGTCCCTAGAGACACTGGTTTCAAAAATGGGTCATTCATCTGACACAAATTTACTTCAGTAACCCAAGTTGAACAACGTTGTGATATCAATATTGCAATAAGTAGTTTATTGCTAAAAACTTGAGTAGCAAATCATATTTTATGGGCTGTTAATCATGCAAGGGATTGCATTTAAAACACTGGATATATTTTGTATTTATTTATTGTAAACTAGCAAAAAGTAGCAGTATTCTGCACGGGTTCTGTAGACAGACATGATAACACTCATCAATTGTTCAAAATCAATGATCCTGTAGGTCGCTGTTCCGAGTTGATTATCGCTTAATGTGCTTTGCACTCTGAAGTAAACTGGACTGAGAATCGGAGTGTGTGGCTGGCTGACATGGAAGGGAGGCAAGAGTTGGTGTGCTGCAGCATACTGGGACCTTCTGTGTGCTCTCCCCACCTGTCGCATCACTCTGGCGTGTTGCAGTGCAGTGCAAATATCTCAGAAATTGTGCATCCTAGGGCCTTGAAACGTGGTTTTCGAGGCTTCTCATATTTGTTTCTCGAGCCGAGACGCTTAAAATGAGCTTTGCCTGGTTCTTCTACGTCCACATTGATGTGTTTTGCTATTTTCTTGCAACCATCTCTCACGTGAAGGGGCTGAAAGCCAGGGAAAGGAGTGGGGTGTCCAAATGTCATGTAGCCAGTAATGTCTGCAGGGTCCTAACAGATAACTATGCAAAATTATGTGCAGATTGGTGGAACGGTGTGAAATTGTATAAGGAACAAACAACCAGATTTTCTTCTTTATATATAGACAGAGTAAGCCATTTGAGCAAAGCCACACACAGTACAGCGCCACCCAGTAGCCATTGCTGGAAGTTCCTCTCCAGTTCAAAGCTTAATGGGCAAGTGACCATTGCTTCACTGTGAAGCATTTCATAAAGGCTGTATTGATGTCTGACTCAGACTCATTGCTGGGAGCTTTGCTAACATTTACAAAGCCATGATGTAGTAGTAAATATAAATACATAAACCGATTGGTGGTGGGAAAGGAGCTGGAAATGAAACAGTAAAGGGGAGAGTAGAGAACAGACTTCAAATACATTTTCAATAATAGCAATACTCTTGGGGTAGAGGCCGTAGATGATCACGTTCAACACTTAGCCTCTCTCGTGGGAGGCAAGGTGGCTCCTAAGGGCAATCCTGAAGATAGTAATTTCCGGAATGTCCTAGAGTTCAGGGATATAGAGTTCCAGTGAGGTGTAGCCGGGAGGCGAATAGAATAGGCAGGTGACAGAACAGGGTGTAGGGGTTACGCTTAGGTTGAGGAGAGCTTGAGAAAGTACAGTCCAGGGGGAGGGGGCAGTATAGAGTCAGCCAGGTTGGGCAAGTGCCAGCCCATGGATGGATTTAAACACAAGAATGATATTTCATTTATTGGTGTATTGTATACATTTGACTAGGAAGCGATTTAGCTTGGATAGCCTCCCCACATCATGATGGTGCTAAGAGGTGAGCGGTGATGGGGGGAGTTTTGGAGTTTGTTTTGTAAGGTTCGGTGACTTGATGGAGCAAAGCGAGTGAGGAGCGTCCTAGGTGGAGACTAGTGAAGCAATCCTGCCTGCTCAGGACCGGAGTGGCGGTGAGTGTTCTGGTGGAGTAAAAGGTTGGAGGTTTACTAATTTTACAGATGTTTAGGAGGCTAAGACTGGCAGCAATTCCAGTGCAGGTGATGAAGAGCTCAGGCTTCAGTTTGTGGTAAAAGAGCCCCAGTTTCATGCTTTAGGCTATGGGCTAAGGGGGAAAGTATCAAGGAGAACGGGGCATGGGACTGAGGACTGTCAGCAGAGGTGGACTGGCCTATAGGGAACTGTGGAGATTACCCAGTAGGCCTCTGCACGCTGTGACTTTTTTGTGTTGTAGTTCCAAATTTTCCCCATAGGAAAAGGATTGGGCTTGGTAAAAATGTGTAATATGGGGCCACTGTGAACATTATTTCCAGGGCCTCTTTTTGTTCCCAGTCCAGCCCTGCTCTGAGGTGACTTGCAATCTCCTTTTTTATGTAAAGCAGAGAGTATGCTATCCTTTATAATAGATGGCCACTGCAATGTAACCAGATGTCCAGTTTTTTTATACATATGATCACTGTACAATTTGCATTAAACAATGTCCAATCTGCAGATTCTAAGGAATTTCAATAAATAGTTTAATACTGAATAAAATGCATCTAGTTAGTGCATTGTGCTTTACAATAAGTAATAATATAAAGACAGGTTATAGTTCTCATGTATTTAACTCCACGAGGGCAGACAACATATATCACCATGAAAATAAACCTCACCAAGGAATGACAGAAAAGTGACACGGAAAGCTATTTTACAAGAAAGGAATTTGAAAAGCTTGACACGGCATGTGGCAGGACACAGCAATTGCTGCAGTGACAGCTGTAATTCTGCGTTATGCTGACTCAAGCAACTGTCATTGTGACTTCACAACTCAACTGTAATATCTGTGTGCTAGCAATGTCATTTTCATATTTGTGTTACACTCAGCTGGTATCCACAGGGGCGCCACCCAGCCGGATTACTCACTGGTATGCTTCACAGCTTTGCCTTGATGTGGTCTGAGGGGAAGTTTCTCCCTGGAAATACAGGAGGACTGTGTTCAAGACTGACCGACAGGGGTAAGTATCCTCCCTCCACCCCTGTATGATTTCAGTCCCTCCGGCGCTCTCTCCTCACCTTGTGGTAGAATTAGGCGTGCTCTGCGTCCTGCCTTCTTTGCAGGGGCGCGTTGTCTTTCATGGGCGAGTGCAGTCCAGTTACTTCACTGACTCCGGCCCGTTTCATATTGTTCAGGTAGGTCTTATTGATGTTCTTTAGTTTTGTTGCTATACCTCATGCCTTTCTTTGTTTAAAATGTCTCTTTTTTCTCCCATAGGTATGTGGAGCTTCAGCGCGGCAAACTGGCTTGGTTGAGCCCCGCTGGTAAATGATGGCGCATTAAGAGCGCTGTGATGCGGTAAGTAAGAGCTATGCACAGCGCTGCGAAGTCTTGCCTTTGCTAACCTGTGTTTTCCTTCCTTGTAGGTCGCGGTGTTCTTCAGCGCAAGTGGAATGTCTGGAGTGGTGCCAGCCAAGAGACGACCAGCCAGGTAAGCCTTTTGAGCAGTTTGCAATTTGTAAATTACTCTACTGCTTTCTTTAATGTTGCTTCTATCTTCCTCTTTCAGGTCGTTCTGTCCGGGAGGCGTGCAGATTCGAGGAAGCTATTATCAGTAGCTGCAAGTGTTTAAAGATGAAGACTGCAGGTAAGATGCTGCTGCTAATGATGTTCCTTTTGTCTCCGTGCAGGTTCTGCTTCTCCGAGGTTCGAGGGAATAGCTGGACACGGTGAGCGTCACGTTACAAGCTGCAAAGTAATGCGAAGCGTGTTGTCTTGCTCGGGTGTGGTTTAAATAGCCCCAACAGAATAGTCCAGGTAAAGTAGTCCCTAGGCCATTACACCCAAAACACTAGAATGCATAGCTTGGTTCTTAGGCACCAAGCCATGTGGATGCCTCCATGTTGGCTGACAATACAATAAAGTAGTTCCCAAGCACATTATTTTTCATGGTGTATGAGCCTGGCGGCATAGGTGCCAGGACTGGCCCCATGAGGGCTTTTGAAGAGGATGCCAGGCTCTAGAGGCCCGAGTCCTGACTCCACATGGCCAATGGGTTTGCCAGAGGGGGTTTTGGGTGAGGGTCGTGACAATTTGTCAGGAGTGATGTTTCAACTACCATACAAAAAGAACATCTTAAAGAGGCTTTTGTACCGGTTTTGCAGGCTGGCATGCATTATGAAGAAGATAAGTTGCTCAGAATCCGTGTTCTCGCATGTATATTTCAGAAAGCACAGAGCTTTGTTCTGATCCTCCCCTAACAAGAGAAATTGGAACGGCCAAGCCCATGAGTGGTGGGAAGTCGTATATTCAAAGAATCTCCATTTTCTCAGATCCTCCAGTGAAGATGAAACTCTACGACTTTCAGAAAATGTTCAGCACATCTTTTGTGGTATTGCTCTATATTTTCTGGCCAACAAGGAAAAACACTGCCTATCTGTCTTACCGTTAATGAGGATTAATACTAGTTCTTCCAGGGGGTTGGTTTATACAGAGCCATATTTGTATGTTGCAGGATGTGTGAGAAATACCTTTTGTGGAATCTGTTCTACCCAGGGATTGGACATTGCTTTTAATTTTTTTTTAAATGTTATTTGTGTCTAATTGTAAGTTTGCCAATTTTTACAAAGGGGGCAGGAATGTTCATTGTGCTTGTGCTTTTTCAGTCAGTTTTTAAAAAAAATGTTTACTCCATGTGGAGTCATAGTTTAAGCTTTTCCTTCCAGGCAAGACCCTGTAGGAATTTTGCTGTAGCGATGGTTAGAGATGTATGGTTTCCACTCATCATCCAGTTCTGCCAGGATTCTTCATCCAATGTGAGCTGTTTGTACTTGTGTGGTTGGAGGTATGTAAGCCTCAGGTTTGCAGTCCTCGGGCGAAGTAGGAGGAGGTGTCGAACTGTCTCGACTTGGCCTGCGTACTTACAAAAGCGACACGTATTTCTCACTGTCTAGGACTTGATTTGTTTTCAAGATATTCAGATGGGCTCTTAAGTATATTGTGCGAAGTGCCTTATCATGAAACTTCTTTAGGTAGTTTTGGACCTCGTCCATTTTTTGGGTGGTCATTGTCAAGTGGGAAGTTGATTTGTACTCCTTTGATTTGTCCAATGTCTCAATCCAGTCCCAGATCTTTGACTTTATCTGGAATTTTTTCCACCAGGTCTAAATGACTTTTTAACCAAGCTGCCATCATCCGTTTTTTTCCACTGGTCATTTCTTTGTAAATGATGTTAAGTAATGTTGATCTGGGCTTTCTTAAGAATGTTCCCAGAAATAGCAAGCTGTTCCTCTCTACCATGAATTTCAATGATGACAGGCAGAGTTCCCTTCTGATTACAGCCATGGGGGTCGAGGGTGGTAACTTCAAGACCTTGCGCCACAATAAGCCTTTAAGTTTGATCCAGAGGGTAGATGGTAGTTGTGGCATTGCCTCAGCAGCATATGTAATAGCCGGTGTGGCTTTAGCTTTGTAGAAGTTTATCACTGGTAATAGTGAAAACATACCGAACTTTCTTTCCAAGATCGAAGCTTGAGCTGCGACTGTTGTTGTTTTTGCATAAAGATGCTCCTGCATGGTCATTTCTGTACTACTGCTGGTTAGTTTAACTCCCAAGTAGGTGAGACATGTCACAATTTCCAATTTCTCTGAATTCATTAACCAATGTGATTTTCTTGTCATTGTTGTTGTTTTTCCGATGATCATCACCTTTTTTTGATGACATTGAGGTCTAGGTCATTTTTCTTTAAATATGCCGAAAGGCTATTTAGCTGGCACTGTAATCCAATGGCTGTTTGTTCCAGGAGAATGATGTCATTTGAGTAGAGAAGCATTGTGACCTTGGAATCTCCTACTGTAGGAGGAAAAGAGCAAGTGTTATTTTCTGTGTCGACAATGTTGTCCATGTAGGCGTTGTATAATGTTGGAGCCAGAGGGCATCCTTGTTTAACCTCTCTCAATGTCTTTATGGAGTCAGACAGCTGGCCTGCTGCATTGAGACGCACTCTCGTTGAAGTATCAAGATGTAGTGCTTTGATTGGTTCCAAGATAGTGGCTGGACATCTGACTTTCTTTAGTTTTAGCCACAATTTTTCTCTATTTACACAAATGCCTGGACCAGGTCTATAGAGGCTTTGAATATTTTTGGATAACCTTTCATCACTTTAGCCTTCAGAATAATGATCAGCATGATGTTAATAGATGTACCTAGGTTTTTTAACAAACCCAGATTGGTAGGGATCCGCTGTTTTTGCCTCTTTCTGCCAGTCTTGAAACTTGTCCAGGATGAAGGACCCGAATATAGTTTTTAGGGTCGTTCTTTGGTCCCTTCTTATAGATCGGAACTATATTGGCCATTTTCCAGGATCCTGGTATATTTCTTGTAGCAAAGCATCCATTAAAGATCTCGAGGATCAGTATGGCCCATTCTTCCGGATTCTTCTTTAGGTGTATGTTGGAAATTCTGTCAGGGCTCAAGGCTCTTGAGTTGTTCAGAATCAATTT
Organism: Ambystoma mexicanum; assembly: GCF_040938575.1. NCBI lineage: Eukaryota > Metazoa > Chordata > Amphibia > Caudata > Ambystomatidae > Ambystoma > Ambystoma mexicanum. The sequence goes on from NC_090932.1 coordinate 996,779,178, forward strand.
TTTCAAAATAAATGTCATGTGCAATAGCCCATTTGCAAGTGAGGTGTTTTGCAGTGTTAGATGGACCATCTGTTGGATGTTTGGACAAGTTAGTGTAGTGCATCAACCATGCTTCATCACTAACACTGTTTAATATTGCTGTGTCTATAGTTGATGTTGTGTCTTTGACTATAGACCTAAAGTCTTTGGAGTTTCTACTGCAGATTGCATGTAGCATTAACTCAGAGTCCAGTTGGTATAGTCTGCTCTGAGAAGTCCATAACCAAGTTTTATAACTTTTTCTTAATTCAGCCACCAGGGCTACGTTTTGTTGTGATGGGTGGGTTTGCGCATGCTTTGTTGCTCTTCTCATGCTTGCTTTCCTCACCTTTAACTCCTCGTTACTTCTGTGGAGATGGTGTATTCCTACACTGGTATTAATTGGCCTATGGAGTAGGTAGGGGGTGAAGAGCAGGTATTAATACAGGTTAGATGTTCTCGGCACCTCAGTGTAGAGGACATGCTGTCTCTTGTAGCTTGTCGTAATCCGGGTAACTGCTTCTTTTGTCAATTTAAGCCAGGTCCCTTGAGAGTTAGCTTCAACCTGGTGGTTCATTGTCTGGTATGTTTCTTTAGATGTTGGCCATGATGCTGTTAGGAGGTTATGATCACTTTGAATGAATCAATGGCTGAATATAATTCTTTAGAGACGTAAATATGGTTGATGGTGCTCTTGTGCCCGTCGCTCTTCCAAGTGGCATCTGGCGGTGAAGATTTATCTAGTTGGTTTAAGTCGTACAAGTCCCGAGATTCCATGAGGTTGGCCCATGCATGGCCTCTTAAGTTTGATTGTGCTCTGTGGTAATTTTGACTCAGTGATGCTGTGTCTTCTCTTCCTATGTCTGGGCAGATGGCATTTAAATCCCTGCATATCAGTATGTGGGCCACACTAAGAGCTGTTATTGCTTCCGTTAAGATTGAATCGACAGAATTTAGGAAGTCTTTTGTTGTTTGTACTGTGGGATTCCAATAGATTTTTATCAACAAGAAGAGTTCCACCTGTATGTTCTGTGACAACCTCAGACTTTGGTTCCAGTCCAGGAAAACTGCTTGAATAAAGGTAGATGAGGTCAGACTATGTACTAGTCTCAAGCCCCCTCCTATGTGAACTGCAATTAGGAGATGTAGGGCGACCTTTTGTTCCTTTGAGTGCAGGAGATAGTGAAGTCTCATAGCCATCTATACTTGGAGGGAGAAGGAGCCACGTTTCTTGAAGGCTTAGAAGGTCAAATTGGCCTATCGTTATATCTCCAGGCTTCATAAGGTGGGTATGGCCTCTGGTGTTCCATGATCCAATTATTAATGTTTGTTGTCAGTATTTCCATTGACAGCAACAATGTTGTAACAGTTGGGAGTTGTTAATGATTGCTATTTCCTAGTGTATCGTGCCAGAGCAGCGGGAATCCATGCCAATCTGTTAGAGTCTTTGTCAATGTTCATCCCTTAAGCCAGTTTTGAGGGGGCTGAATTTGTATTCATCTGGTTTTTGTTGTTTCTGTCAATTGTGGCTCTCGGGCCTACTGGTTTTCGGGTTTGGTCCTTCTCTGTGCTAGGAATGTCTGTCCAGGAGGACAGATGAGTGGACAATGTTTTGTTTTGCTCCCCGGTCGAGTCGTTGTACTTTCTTTTGATTGGTGATCTATCTGTGTTGTCTCTGGCTCTTAAATTACTTGATCGTTTTTGTTGTGGTTGACCTGTTGTTGTGGTTGATGGTCGATGCTGTGATGTTGGTTACTTTCCATTAAGACCACTAATTTCAACTGGCCGATTTGTTGCTTCTCGCTTTGTAGGGTATAGGTTGTGTCCTCTCTCTTCCGAGGTTGTTTCCCGAGGTGGTATTCCATGTGAAGTTTGCCAGCTGTAAGAAGCAGTAGTTTCTTTATGGTTTGGGATGTAATATGTAGGAGGATACTGTCAGTTTCCTTCTGTGGGCAAATTCTATGACCTTTATATCTTCACTATGAATTTGATCTTCATTCATAATTCTGTTGAACAACCTCAGGGTTGCTCTTCTATTTACAATTATTATTTCGCCTGTGTTTGATCGCTTTTCTAGCATTAATGTCCTTGTGGATCATCTCTTGTGTGTAAAGAGAGCCGATGTTCTGATTCAGAGGTTGAAAGTAAATTGGGTTTTGAGATTCTTTGATTATGGGCCTCATTACGAGGTATGCCGGTAAGGGAAAAATGATGCCGGTATGTAAATACCGGCATCATTTAACGTTCTGTAGCATTCTGACCCACAAACCCGGTATTAACGGCACTGTTATTTACTGTGCCGCAAATAGCGGCGTAGGCGCGTACATGCACCTCTTCAGGCACGAAATACCAGCATGCCGGTAATAGGTGCCAATTACAAACCACGCAAACATGCAAATACCGGCATCGCGAACCCGGTAATAACGGGCTGCATGATGCCGGCAAAACAGGCATTGCGGACCACCCGCAAACAGCAACCAAGATACAAGGCAGCTGCCACAGGTGCACACAATCCCCACAGGTGGAGTCAAAGGAGGCTGTGCCAGTATGAACTGAGCACACCCACACACCACAACCCCCCCACAGGTGTAGGCAATGTAGAGTGGCCCAGTACAAAAGGAGCACTCCTACACACCACACCCCTTCCTACACCAAAATGCTACCACTAGCATTTGCAATCATGGCGCAGGAGGACATGCCTATTCTGCTACAACTACAGCAACAACAGCAACAACAACAACTACAGCAGCAAGAACAGGCAGCACAGAGGAGACGCAGGAGGAGAAGGAGGGTGAGACAGGGCCAGCAATTACCACCAGCGCAGCCACCAGCGCCTCGAAGGCAGCCACCAATCCCTCGCACCAGACCAAGCCCATTCAACCTAACCCCTGAGCAGATCCACAACCTGTACCGGTTGGACCGTGACACCATCACCACCATAGTGGACATGATACAGAACAACATTGCCAGCCACATACAAATACGCACTGCCATCCCCCCACTACTAAAGCTGGTGTCTGTGCTACACTTCCTGGCCACAGGCACCTACCAACACACAGTGGGCCAGCTGCATGGCATTTCATAACCACTATTCTCACGCATGCTGAACCAAGTGCTGGATGCCCTCCTGAAGCATGCAAGCACCCACATATCCCTACCACGGACTGCCCAGGAGATAGCCGAAACCAAAGTAGGCTTCCATGCACTGGCAGGCATGCCCAATTGTGTCGGTGCCATCGACTGCACCCATGTGGAATTGGTAGTCCCCCATGCCATAGAGGCAGTGTACCGCAATCACAAGCAATATCACTCCATCAATGTGCAAATGGTATGTGACTCCAGCAAGATCATCACCCATTGCTGCGCCCGATTTCCGGGATCCACACATGATGCTATGGTACTGCGCAACTCCACGCTACCCCGTCACATGGAGAGGCATGCCAGACTACGTGCCTGGCTGCTCGGTGAGTTGCACAACAGGCCCATGGCCATGCTGTGGGGTACTCATGTGTGCGGATGCAGACGGGGAGGCTACTGTACCCGGGTGGGAAAGGGGGGGGATACTTCACCAGGGTGGGAAAGGGGGGGGGGGTGCTTCACCAGGGTGGGAAAGGGGGGGATACTTCACCAGGGTGGGAAAGGAGGGGTTAATATTACACCTGGGTGGCAATAGCCAGTGAGTGGAGAATGAATGCAGAGCTGAACACTCCTCACCTGACCCAGCCAAACGGTACATGACACTTCACTGGGCCACATATCACAAATAATGCATATCGATGAGAACAAGTAAGAGGCACAACCAGGCCACCCTGGTGATGGCAAGCAATGCATGAATGAACAGGATGGCAAGTGTGGCAATGTGGGCAGTGTGACCATGCATAGTAAATAATGAACAGCATGAATTGGAGTCAAAACATTTTTGCACTACCACAGCATATCTGCCTCAGCATGCATGATTACACCCTGCATCATCTATTGAACGCCATCCAGACTACCACACCTCATGACAGCATAGATTGCACCTAGATAACATTTTTTCATGCTTACAGGGACATGTGCATGGTCACACCAAATAGCTGCCGCCATGACTGTGCTCCTTGAATGTGGCAGTTCAGAGTGACACACACCTATTTGAATCTGCTTGCAGGTGATGGAGGATATCCCTTGAGGCCCTGGCTACTCACCCCTGTTTGTAACCCGCAGAACATCCATGAGGAGGAGTACAATTGTGTGCACACCCGTACCCATGTTGTGATTGAGCAGACCTTTGGCCTGTTGAAGGGGCAGTTCCGCTGCCTCAGCAGGTCTGGTGGGGCACTCCTATATAGGCCTGAGAAGGTGGCAAAGATCACCATGGCCTGTGTCATGCTGCACAACATGTGCGTCTGGAGAAATGTACCACTGCCACCTGACATTGACATGCATGGGCCGGGTGAGGATGATGAGGATGGAGACGGAGGTGAAGTAGCCCCCCCTGCCAGTACGTGATGCACGGGATGGCTATGCTGTACGCCAAGCACTAATTCACTAATATTTCTGAAATACAGGGACTATGAAAGACTCGTGTCAGTCAGACACTGGGCCAATGTGGAAATGCACACAGGGAATGTTGGGAGTTGGGCACTGAACACCGTACCACATTAAATGGATGCACACAAAAATAACAATGTCCAGCCATGGATTTTTCTTATCACAACGTGTGTATTATTTACAACAGCAAAAATGTGCCCACTCCCCCCTCCCAGAATCCCCCAACAAACTCCTTGACCCCCCCAACAAACTCCCTGACCCCCCAACAAACTCCCAGTCCCCCCAACAAACTCCCTGACCCCCCAACAAACACCAACACCCCCAATAGACTCCACAAGATGCACCCCTTCACCCCCAACCTTGTGTCCCACTACTATTGTCCCCCCACACTACTTCCGGGACTTCTTCCTGTCCAGAGGCAGCATTTCAGTGTGCCTTGCAATCCTACGTGTGTGGCACACTGGGCTGGTGGGGACAGAAGAAGCTGGTGTGGAGGTAGTAGGTGATTCGCTGGCAGGTTCCACACCTCCTGCAAGCTGTGGCCGCTGCATATGAAGCAGCATTGAGGTCAGCACCTGTGTCACCGCCCCCAGGCAGTCCCTTATTAGCCGGGCCGATGCATTGACAGCGGCTGTGTTTGCTTCGATGGCCGCTGTGGTCCCTGCAATTGCTGTGGCAATACCCCGCCTGGTTTCCTCCCCGTCTGCTGTGTACTGGCGGAGTAGGTCTAACATGGCCTCCTGTTGGGCCTCCACCATCGACAATCGTGTCTCCAGGGTTCTGGAGGGGGCTGGAGTGGTGGGTTGTGCAGTCACGTGGATGACATTTTCGGGACTGGACTCCTCAGAGGTGGGTAGGTCACAGTCACGGAGGCAGGGATCAACTTCACTGCAGGTGGGTGACAGGAGGTGTTGGGGCGAGGGGGTGGGCATGGGGCGCGGGGTGGCCGGGCATGTCACCTCAGTGTCTCCCTCAGGCTCCACACTGGCATCAAGTTCTTCCCCAGTGGAGGCGGGTGCTTCCAGGGACTCCCCTTGGAGAGGTGTGGGTGTGGCCTGCTTGTCTCCAGCAGAGGTGGTGGTGGTTGCCCTCTTCTTACGGTGTGAGGTGGATGCCCTCGCAGTTGTCTCCTGGGTTGCTTCTTCCTCATCAGTGCCTGGGGGGGTAGAAGAGATGCAGGGCATCAGTGATGGTGTGACATGGCAGTGGCGGTGCTGTTCATTATTCATTTGATCATGCTTTCATGTGTTACAGGTGTGTCACGCAGGGTATTCAGAGGGGGCATGTAAGCATTCACTTCATGGCAGGTGGCATGCCATTGATTTTGGGTTTGTGTGAAGTATCACATGGGCAAGCTCCAGGTGTGTTGGCTGTGTGTTGGTTAAGGGATGGGCACTCAGCATGCATTTCAGTGTGGCAGCGTTTGGCCCGCCATCTGTATTTGGATATGGTCACGTGGGTGTTGGGACATGCATTGCCTTGCCTGGACTCTCTACCACTTCACTTGTGCTACTTCATGGTCTCCCCTACAGGCATCTGCAGGGTCACTCACCTCCTTCCGCGGTTGATGACACACCCATCTCCATCTCGCATAATCCCTCGATGGACTCAGGACGGATGAATCTACTGGCCGTCTCCTCCCAGGGCATCAATTTGGCAGGGGGGTGGGCATCCCCATCTGTGGCCATGGCCTCCCTCCGATTGGTGGCCATGATATTGCGTACCCTCAACCGGAGGTCATCCCACCGCTTCCTGCAGTCCCTCACACTGCGCGGGGTGGTACCTATGGCTGATACCTTGCGGGCTTCCTCCTGCCAGATTTGCCACTTTTGTTGCTGCACCTCCCGCTTCTTGTCGTGGGATTGTATTGTCTCTGCATGTGCAGGTAGAGTGTCCACTAATATGGTGGGCTCTGCGTCTGAGTAACGCTGTTTACGCAGCCGGGGGGTGGTCTTCCTGGTAGCCTTTGACATCCTCTATGGATTTCCACTGTGCTCTCCGAGTATCGGCTGGTGGTTATGGAGGATGGCAATGGATTGTGTTTTTCAAGATGGCCGCCAGCCCATTTCCCTTTCCTGCACGATGACGTAATTTCCGGGTCAGTTTTTTTGCGAACACGGTATTACCATGCCAGTATTACCCTGCCGGTATTTAAGGGTTGGTATTAGGCGGTACCGCTATGGGCGGGTCCCGCGATGCCGGTATAGGGGAATTGGAGGCCCTTTAGCGGCATGGCGGTATTGCCACTACCGGCATGGGGGGACGCGTGTGCTCGCGCACTCGTAATCACCCGCTATTAGCGGGTTCATACGAGCACGGACCCGCTCATTCCGGCATGCCGGTAATGAACCCGGTTTTACCGGGCAACTCGTAATGAGGCCCTATGTCTGCTTATTTTTTCAAGAGGTTTGGTCCAGTGTCTCCAGACATAAGTGTTCCCCTGTGCGTGATAATGATTAGATTTCACTTTATTTCTATGGTTGGAAGAGTAATTTTCACTACATTCTTTCCCCAATGGGCGTGATTTTATTTGACTTTGAACTCGATGGTCAACAGGATCTTCTCCTTCCTGGGCTGGTCCAATTTCTCTCCCAAATTTTGACATTGCTTTCTTTCTGTGACAGTTTTGATGTGCTATGGTGTCCTATGATCGATACTTCCTTGAATCATGCGGGGAGGGTTGCTCTTCGGCAAATGATACCTTTCTATTTTTCCCTGTCGGAGCAGGTAGCTCTGATTCTGAGTTTTCTATAGAATAGACACTGATGTTAGACAAGTCAACCGTGTTGTTTCCTAACTCTTCATGGAGCTTGTGTGTGACTTTTCTTGAGTTCGGTGAATTTACTTGTTTTGGAGATTTTTTTTCAGAGATAATTACCTACTTTGTTAGGGTCTTGTTCGACATGGTGGTGTTCTCCATTTGATGCTTACTGTATATCAATTTAGGTTTTTTGGACACTGGTCCTGCAACCAGATTTTTATTGTTCACTGGTGTAGTTGATTTTCGTACTTTCTCGCTTTCTCCTGAGGGTTTGGTTGAATTTCTTCTGGAACACTTTGGTTGGAGCTCAAGTCTGTGCTGGGTCTGCTCCGATCTAATTTTGCTAAGACCAAACTTTCCATCTAATGTTTGATTGAGATTTATGGGCTTTCCATGGCGATGTTCTGGTTGCTCCTCTTCTGTTTTGCTTTGGGTATGCTTAGCTTTCCTCAGAGTAGTCTCTGCCATTTTGCTGCTTTTTGTCGTGTCTAGTAGTCCTTGTTGTTATGTTGGAATTTCTCCTGACTATCTGTCAAATTGAGATCAATAACCTCACTCTCCTGGACTTTTTCTTTCGATCTTTCTAAATTTTGAAGTAAATGTGTTTGTGTTCCCATAGTTACAAACAGTTTTTTGAACTGATATACCTCTTGTTTGAGTTGATCTGCAAATTTGGCTAATGCTTGTAAGATCTCAGTTATTGTTCCCTGGGCTCTTGTATTCCCCTTCAAAGCTTCGGCAGCCATAATGTAGCCTTTCAAATGGGTTAGCTTGGTGCTCATAGAGGCAGTCATGGATGTATGTTCTTTTAATGTTTCGTTCAGTTATTCATATAGTTTCCTAAAGGGAGCCAGGGCTATGGTCACTCCTGCAATTTAAAAAGGGAGGGAAAGACAAAGTTAGGAAAAGATTGAGCAGCACCAGCAGGTAAGTAAGCAGGGCAATCTAGAAAGAGGAACTATAGTGATGGAATCAAATAAAAAAGGCTTAGGGCCAAAGTCAATAGGACAAAAGTCTTTTGCTCAAGATCACACAGTTCAGGGTAGTTTCTGGGTAAGTCTTTGCAAAGAGTTCTGGACGAAGTTGGTCGGCAGAAAAGTTAGTTTGAAGTGTAGAGAAGGACAGGCCCTCGGATTGGCGAAAGGTTTCACCCACATTCATTGCGGCTGGATGAAACGAACAACCGGATTTGTACAGTACCTTTAAATGGAGAAGAAGTAGGAAGACTGGAGGGTCCTGCACTGCCGAGGGAAGAAACCAGCAGCAGAGCAAAGCAACAAATAAAAGGTGCGCTCCTTATAACATAGGCAGGGTCTGACCTTCCTGGCTATCCGTTTCACTGTACCTCTGTACAGCAAATTCAACCAGAGGAGGGAGTCCTGGCCTGCAGTTTGGGTGAACTGGTTGGTCCCACCAGCTCTGGGGAAGAAGATTCCTTGTAGATCTTCTCTGTCATTGTAGCTTGAAGATTCGGACCTTTAGCAGGCTTCACCGGGTGGTTCAGACGATGTAGAGGTCCTCTTCTGTCATCTCCTCGTTGGTTCTTTCGCTCAAGTGGCGACTCTGCCTTTCCAATCCCAGACACCTTCTTTTTATGCAGTTTTCCCCCATTCACACAGCCTGGCTGTCAATCACACAGCAGGGTGGCTGTCCTGGCGGCACAGTCACTTAGCCAATCAAACAGGAGTGTGACTTGGGTTACCAAGGGAAACCATGGCAGGGGTCCTAAAACCCCTCCCTCACACCCTGCCTACCCAGACGTTTAGGCACCTAAGGAGGGCTTCTGTGGAGAAGCTCACGAAAAGACGGTGAACAAAGGAACCAAACCAGGTTTGGTGTGCGGAGTAAAACACGAGAAAGACATTTTCAAAAAGAAATGGCGAAAGGACCAAGTTGGAACCGTATACTTAGATAGCATAAACCAATACCAAGGTTATTTAAGATAACTGCGGTAGGAAAAATAGGGTAGTTATCACTGCCACCAGTCAAGGCTTGATGAAAGCAGAGCGAAACAATGTTCCAAGAGAAACAGACAAAAAGGGATAAGTATTAACCCTTTCCAGTAATCTATTTAAGATAGGATGTACTGGGTCTGTGGATTTTTAAAAGACTAATAAAGTTAATGGCAACTTTGCATGTTCCGGGAAACAGTAGTCAGTCCCAGAAAATGGAGTCTGAGTTGGGAGGTCTAAAAGACAACCCTGTCTCTCTGCACTGAAGGTGCTGTGTAACACACAATAAAAAGATGAAGCCTATGGAGTAGGTGAGGCTCCACAGTCTATGACCACAAGAAAATGTTAAACACACACAGCAAAACACATTTAAGAGTGGGAAAAAAGGCTCACACTCTTACCAGGTGAAAAAAATAAATCCCAGAAATTCAGCAAAGCTGCTGAGGGACTCAGTAAGTAAGGGAAATTAGCCATTCCAACACTCAAACTATGAGCAATATAACAAAGGGTGTAAGGAAATCTTGTTAACTTGATGTTGACAAAAGTGCTCAAATACAAAAGTATAAGAATGGCTCCAATTACATCTTTCCTCCACGGTAAAGTCCCTTGGATCCAGATCCAGAAGGTGATCCTCTTAAACAGGATGGCACAAATGTCTCTTTAGCTAGCAGTTCCTTTGTATCTTCATTAGGCTGACAAAGTTTTTATTCAAGAAAAAGGTTCTGTAGCAGTATTTCTGTAGACATTCTTGTAACTTTGGAGTTTACATGATGTACTCCCCTGCCAGCTGAGAGACTCAGTAGGTAAGAAAACTTAGCCATTTTTGGGAATTCTCCCTAACACTTGCCCCCCGACTAAGGGACAGGAAGATTTAATCCACTCCTGGATGAATCTCTACTTCTAGTCGGTTAAAAACATCCTAGCAAGGCCATCAGCATGTTGGTGGTGACATCCTGCTCTGTGCTCAATGGTGAAATCAAACCCTTGCAGACCATCTCAGAAGTTTTGGGTTTTCCCCTTTCATTTGCATTGACCATCTCAAGGGTTGGTGGTCTGTCTGAATCACAAATGTAGATCCATACAAGTATGGTCTAAACTTCTTCAGACACCACACAATGGCAAAACATTCACGCTCTATGGTTGCCCACCTTGTTTCTGGTTCCTTCAGTTTTCTACAGATGAAGCAAATGGGGTGCTACCTACCTTTCTCATCTAGTTGAATAAGGACTGCACATATACCTGTATTGGAGGCATATGTCTGCAAAATAAAGGGTTGGTGATAATCAGGAGCTCTTAGGACTGGAGCTTGACAAAGGGCTTTCTTCAGGTTTTCAAAGGCTTGAGTGCACTCCTCATTCCATCTAACCTTGTCAGGGAATTTTGGAGAGGAGATCACATTCAGGGGAGATGCTAAGGTCCCATAGTTCTCTATGGACTTCCTGTAGTACCCAGTGAGACCTAGGAAAGCTCTCACTTGGGTTTGAGTAGTAGGGGTGGCCCAGTTTTTCACAGCTTGTACTTTGCTGGGCAATGGCCTTATTTCACCTCCTCCTATCTCATGACCAAGGTAGATCACTTTGCTCTGACCAATTTGACATTTGCTTGCCTTTATGGTCAGATGGGCCTGCTCAAGTGCCTGCAAAACATATCCTAAGTGATCAATATGTTCTTTCCATGCAGGGCTGAACACTGCAATCTTATCCAAGTATGCCATGCAGAAGTCCTCCGTCCCCTTCAGAACTTGATTGACCATCCGTTGGAATGTAGCAGGTACATTTATAATCCAAAAGGCATAACCTTGAACTGGTAGATGCATGCTGGGCTTGAGAATGCAGTTTTCTCCTTGGCATGGTCTGTCAGGGCTATTTGCCAATATCCTGACATCAGATCAAATGTACTGAGGTACTTGGCTGAACCAAGTCTATCCACTAGTACATCTGTCCTTGGCAAAGGATGGGCATCAGTCTTAGTGACTGCATTTAGAGCTCTATAGCCCACACTGAATCTCAACTCCTTGGATCCTGCCTTTGGTACTAGAACAACTGCACTAGACCATGGGACTTGTAGAGGGTTCTATAATCCCGTGATCAAGCATCTTGTTGACCTCTCCTTTGATGTGGAATCTCATATGTTCTGACATTCTGTAACCTCTGCTTTTCACAGGTAAACAGTCACCAGTGAGAATACCATGCTGGCCCCAAGGGGTCAAGTCTGGTGATAGTGAAAACAGGGAGGCAAAATGATTTAACATAACTCTGCACTCCTCCTGTTGTTCAGAAGTCAATTGAGAAGAGAGATTGACTCCTTCTATTTTCTCATCCAAAGGTTGGCCTCTGAGGAGGTCAGGTAGAGTTTCACTCTCCTCTTCCTCTTGAGCTGAAGCTAGAAGAAAAGCTCCCACTTCTGGTCTCGAGACATATGCCTTCAAACGGTTGATGTGAAAGACTCTGGGAGCCTCCTTAGGTCTGCCTAAGTCCACCAAATAGTTCACCTCTCCAAGTTTTCCCACAACCTTGAAGGGTCCTACCCCTTTATCCTGCAAGGCCTTCTGCCTTGGTGGCATCATAACTAATACAAGCTGGTATTGAGTATACTCAACCATGATGGCCTTCTGGTCATGCCCATGTTTAACCAGAGCCTGACCTGCTTTTAAGTTATTACTAGCTTCTGCCATCATGTGTGACATTCTCCTCTGGAGACCTATCACATAGTCAGTCACTCTGACTGGCTTGGGGGAAGGAGCACTCCCCAACCCCTCCTTGATCAGGGCCAATGGACCTCTGACTGGATGGCCATAGAGAAGTTCAAAAGGACTGTAACCAACTCCCTCCTGAGGTACTTCTCTATAAGCAAAGAGAAGGCATGGCAGTAGAAGGTCCCACTTTCTTTTAAGGTGTTCTTCTAAAGCACCTATCATGCTCTTCATAGTACAATTAAACCTCTCTACAAATCCATTTGTCTGTGGATGGTAGGCTGTAGAGAACTTGTAAGTTACTCCACGGTGTTTCCACATGGCCTGGATGTAGTGGGACTTACAAGTGGATCCCTTGTCGGATATCGCTTCCTTAGGAAACCCTACCCTGGTAAAAATACCAAGCAGGGCCTTAGCAACAGCCTGAGCAGTAACAGTTCTCATAGGCATGGCTTCAGGATACCTAGTAGCATGGTCTACTACAACCAGGATAAACCTGTTTCCTGAAGATGTTGGAGGGTCTATGGGACCAACAAAGTTGATTCCTACCTTCTCAAAAGGGACTCCCACCACTGGGATGCCACATTCTTGGCTCCACTCTTGCCAGTGGTTTGGCAAGTGTGACAGTTCCTACTTAACTTATGTACATCAGACCCTAACTTAGGCCAGTAGAAATATAAAGAGAGCCTTCCCTTGGTCTTCTTAAAACTTAAGTGACCAGCCTAAGGTATCTTGGGCTAACTGTAGGAACTGGAGTCTGCTTGCAAGAGGCACTACAAGTCCTCTTTAGTCCCCTGGGATAGACTCAGTTGGTTCACTGTAGAAGAGGACATCTTCTGAGTACAACCTATGCTTCCCTGGCTCTTGTCCATCCAGCGGCGAAGCTGCCTGTTGGCGAAGACCTTCAACAGTAGGACACTCTCTTTGATCTCTGCTGAAATATGCCCTACAGGGTCCACCTTCTGCCAGTAAAGACTGCAGCTCAGGGTGGTCTGCAGGATCCAGATATCCAAAAGGAGCAAGGTCCTCACCCGGCGCTGATTCCCCAGCAGCTGATTAAACCACATAAGGTTGTTCCACACAGTCAGCCTCAGCTGGTGGAGAAGTCACAGGTGTGACTTTAGACAGTCCTCTCGGAGATGTCCTTGATGGTAACACAGGAGTGCTGGCTGGCTGGTTTCTTCCTGGAGGGTTTAGGTTTCCCCTTTCTTTTCCTCCTTTTTTTTATAATTGCAGTCAGTAAATCCTGTGGACTGGGAGTTATAGTTTCCTCTATAATCTCTATTGAGAGCCCCTTAGGGAACTCTCTGGGGCATTCCTAGTCTGATCCTGTTTCCTTTTTCTGGGAGGCCTGGGGTTGCTTGATAAAACTCCAAGAGTTTTTAAGTCATTACCCAACAGGACTCTTCGAGGTACTTCACTCTGCACACTTACAAGTATCTTGACAGACATGTCATTGCACTGGATGAGAGCTGGTAATTGTGGGTGGATTTGGACAGGGCCTCCAGAAAGCTTAGTTAGGAATGTGGGTACCTTAGCAACAATGATTCATCAACTACAGTTATGCTGGCCCCAGTTTCTCCGATGGCAGGGGTCTCCTGACCATTCACAAGAACACTGTCTTTGTAATACTCTTTAGTATTGTCTGGAATGGAATTATTGACATCTTAGTTCTGTTGTTCCCACAGACCCAGGGATACTAAAGAAACACTGGCTGAGACTTTCATGGGTTCCTCACCCAGTAAGTGAAATTTTCCACTTGACATTAGTATGTCATCCTCTGGGGAGATAGCTAAGGAGACGGCGTGGTTCCCTAAAGGTTTACCCTTACATCTGGGATCCCCTTTCACGTGGCCAGTTGACCAACAGCATAACATTTACCAAATGCCTTTATGAATGGGGTATTGTTCTGAAGTCCTTCTGGTTTGGCACCAGGAGGTACACTAGCCTGATTCGGTTTCCCTTTTGGCTTACCCTTGTTATGTTTGGGGCCCTCTTTTTGGAGTGGAGGTATTGGAATTCTCTTTGGTGTCTTTATTGTGCTGCTCCCCCTCATCCTTCTTCTGAGTTACCCCAGAATCCTTGTGAGTAGCCCTGTTGGCAACCTACAAGTCAGCAGCCCTTGCTAACTTCTTTGCATCAATTTCCTTAGAGTCAGCCAAGTGCTGTCTCAGCTCAGGAGAGCAGGCATCATAAATAGATTCCAACATAACCAGATTACGCATACCTTCATAAGTGTTAACTCTGTAACCCTTAATCCATCCATCTAAGTTTTTCAAACATTCTGTCACCCAGGTAACCCAAGCGGTATCATCATGCTTTTTGAGGGCTCTAAAGCTCTTAAGATACTGAGAAGGGGTCTTCCAAAATCTAGGTATCAAAGCTAGCTTCACGGTTTCATATTCCTTTCTGTCTATATCCCCCAACTCCATTACCACATTAGTTGCAACAGGAGGTAGCGTAGAAAAAAGCCAAGGAATCCACTGATTCCCTATAATGTCTTTAATCCCATGGTTATATTCAAAAGCAGTCAACCGATCCAAAATATCAAGCTTAACCTCATATATACTTACTGCATCTTTGGGCATGCAAGGCCTCTAGAGGACACTCGGAGAGAACCAGTTTCAAGAGACAACTTTTTCTTTTCAAGTGCATGATTCAACTCCATTTCTCTGAGGTTAGGTTCTTGCTGTTTACTTTCAGATTGAGCTTGGATTCCTTTAAATTCCAACTGTAGTCTCATTTTTTCCAAAGAGAAAAAATAAGGACTTACTGTTGGACCTGATGGGGTCCCTATGGTCAAAGGTTAAGGCCTATGAGCAGGTAGAGGTAAAACAAGGCCTACATTGTGAGACCCTTCTGTCTCATCTAACTCATCCATAACATTAGAGCTGGGCTCTGACGTATTATCATCCTCATCAACATTTTTCAAATTTACTGCAGAAGTGGGGGTTGCAGACCCACTCCTCAGACTTTGGTATTCTAACAACCTTTCTACAAATTCTACCTTCTTGCCTTTTACAGTGAGATTCCTTGCCTTACACATATCTCTCAATTGGTCAACTGTTAAAGTGACTAGGGTCTCCTGACTGTAGCTTTCCACATCAGTCATGATCAAACAATTGCTTCTCTAGTGTTGCTTAGCCTTGTGAGGGTTATTTGAACAAAGGTAAGAGCAGTACTCTAAATGTAACAAGTATACTTTATCCTCACCACTGTACACCGGTGTTAGGCGACATGCAATTAACACTACAAGTGTCAGTACAATTTCACCTATGTTACAAGCCTATACTAAACAGCAGTAAACCAAGTTACACATAGGGCCAACAAATACAGTGATTAAAACAAGCTCCTTACTCAAGGTTTTTGTGGTAAAAGAATATACATTTATTTACACAATCAGTTTGAAAACATTACACTAGCAAGAGCAGCTCAATATCATATACTTAATACACCAGAAATACACGACCAATAAGTTACTGAACAATTTCAGCTCCCCTGAAGTGGGAGCAAAATTGCACTTCAGATAATCTGGGGTAAAAAGACAAGGTTATAAGAATCAGTAGCACAAATATTTTCATAGGCAGGGCAAAGGGTTTCAGTGAACTACAACCAGCAGTTCAGTTCATAGGCCTGGGCCAAAGTCAATGGTTCAGAGTCTTTGTAGCACAATTCTGGTATTAAATGGTTAAGCCTTTGCCACTCAGTTTAGAAGAATTTGGCTAGGCAAAAAGTTAGACGAATGTTTAAGGAAGGACAAGCATTCGAATTCGGTAAAGTTTCACAAACTTTCACCGTGGTCGAAAAGATTTCCAGACCGCATTTGCACAGTACCTTTAAAGTGAAGAAGAGCTGTAGCTGAGGCAGTTGTTCCTGGCAGTTTGAGCAGATCTCGCTGTTCCTGAGCTTCAGTTGTGGGGACAAGAAGGATGACATTGGGAGGCTCCTGCACTGCCCAGGGATGAGGCCACAAGCTTGGCAAAACGTTGGTTTAACGTGTGAGTGCCTTAAAGTCCACAAGCTGTTTTCCTTCCCTCTGGCTATCCGCTTTAAAGAAAATTCGACCAGGATGGGGACGGTGTCCAGGTGACTTTCGAGTTGGTTGTTCCCACCAAACTCAAGGGAAGAAGTTAACATTGAAGGTCTTATCTGTCGATGGAGTTTGAGGCAATTCGGACCTGAAGTAGGGCTTCACCGGACATCCAGGATTTGCAGCAGTTCTCTTCCTTCAGCTCGTCTTCGATTCTTTCGTTCCTGTGGTCGACTCTGCTTTCCAAGTCCCAGAGACCTGCTTTTAAACAGGTTTCCCCCATTCATTCCAGCCTGGCTTTCACTCACAAAGCAGGGTGGCTGTCCTTGCCGGACAGCCAGCTGACTAGTCACGCCAGAGTGCATTCAGGTCTCCTAGGAGACTAAGTACAGGGAGTTCCGGGCACCTCCCTCACATCCTATCCATCCCAGACACTCAGGCGCAAGAGGAGGGCTTCAGCACTGAAGCCCGCCAAAGGCCAACAAACAAAGGGACCAAACCTGGTTTGACGCACAGAGACAAGCACTAGAAGGACCTTTCCTAAAAGAAATGGCAACAAAAATTGACCGGAGTCATTTTACAGATAGGTCTGGGGCGCCATATTGGAAGACATGGCTGGCCCGATTTTTAGTTACCGTTGTTAGTGGTCGTGAAACATCATGATAGTTTGAGCTAAACCACTGCCTCCAGCCATTTAAAGTAGGAACGGGTAAACTGTGACTGCTACATTAGTGTTTTGACTCAGGGGAAGCTAGACACCCCCTCCAGCACTCTATAGGAAGATAGGGTGTGCTGGGTCTGTAAATTTAAAGAGGCTAGTAAAGTCAATTTAACTTTACATGCTCTGGGAGACAGTAGTCAGTCCCAGAGAAGGTATTTAAATATTGGGAAGTCTGAAAGACATACCTGTGCCACTGCACTGAAGGGGCTGTGTGACACACAGAAAAAGATGATGCCTATGGAGTTGTTTTAAAACTCCATAACCAAAGAACATAAAAGTAAAACACACATCAAAATACATGGAGGAGTGGGAAAAAGGCTCACACTCTTCCCAAGTAAAAAATAAAATTCTAGAAATCCAGCAAAGTTGCTGGGGGTCTCAAAAGGTATGGGAAATTTGTGCATTCTTCGAGAATTGTCCCTAAAACCCCTCGACCTTAGCAGGGTTCTACAGCCCAAAGTTATCTGCAGGTTTCCTTACTGAAATGGAAGCCAGAGAGAGAGAATCTCATGCAGACGGCGGCAGAGGCAGAGGCAGGAGCAGTGGAGGAGAAGACGTTGCCATCCATGATGAAGCTCAGGAACGCAGGGCACATGGTCAGGGCTGGTGAAATGGAGAAGGCCACGAGGACAGGAGGAGAAACCAGGCGTATGAGCAAGAAGGGCCAGGGAGACACTGGAAGCAGCTCAGCAGCTCTTGGATGTTGGGCCGCTCGGGGAGAGAGCGTTCTCCAGCCCAGGCTGGCATGTGACCATGGAGCTGAGCAGGATGCTGGAAAAATATATGCCCACTCAGAACTAGAAAGCGGGTGAAGGAACCACATTGCAGAGGTGCAAGCAGCATCGGAGACTGTGGAAAGAAACAGTGAGTCTGCCCAAAGCAGCTATGCACCCCTGGGCGTTCTGGCAAATGCACCAACAAGTGTTTGAATGGTACAAGATTGCTTATGCCGAAAATACACAAAGTTTGTTTGAATGCAGTAAATGCACAAAAAACAAATTCAGCACCCAATAAGAAGAATGTTTGAAGGCAGACAAGGCAAAGTCCAAAGGCAAACCCCAATGAAGTACAGATGCATGAGATGCCAATGTGGGGGAGATGTTTGAGCAAATATGTTTGAGCAAATATTACCATGGATAGATATAGCAAGCAGCTCACTGTATGTGCTATTGTGGTCTAGCGAAAGAACTGTGAAACGCATAGGATGTCCTTGCAGGCGAATACACGAGCAAGCTGAAAATGTATAAATATTCCAGGCAGGGGAGTACATCATGTAAACTCCAAAGTTCCAAGAATGTCTACAGAAACACTGCTACAGAACCTTTTGCTTGAACAAACAATTTGTTAGCCTAAGGAAGATACAAAGGAACTGTTAACTAAAGAGACATTTTTGCCATCCTGTTTAAGAGGCTTGCCTTCTGGATCTGGATCCAAGGGACTTTACCGTGGAGGAAAGATGTAATTGGAACCATTCTTATACTTTTGGTTTTGAGCACTTTTCTCAACATCAAGTTAACGAGATTTCCTTGCACCCTTTGTTATATTGTTCATAGTGTGGGTGTTAGAATGGCTAATTTCCCTTACCTACTGAGTCCCCCAGCAGCTTTGCTGGATTTGTAGGATTTTTCACCTGGTAAGAGTGTGAGCCTTTTTTCCCACTCTTACTTGTGTTTTGCTGTGTGTTTTACATGTTTGTGTTCATAGACTGTGGAGTCTCACCTACTCCATAGGCATCATCTTTTTACTGAGTGTGACATAGCACATTTAGTGCAGTGACACAGGGTTGTCGTTTTCAGACTTCCCACTTTAGACTCCATTTTCTGGGACTGACTACTGTCTCCCAGAACATGTAAAGTTGCCATTGACTTTATTCGTTTTTTTTTTTAAATCCACAGACGCAGTACAGACTATCTTCAATAGAGTACTGGAAAGGGTCAATAGTTACCCCTTTTTGTCTGTCTCTCATGGAACATTAGTTTGTTCCCCTTTCTTTAAGATTTGACTGGTGGCAGTAGTATATACCATTGTTTCCCTACCGGGGACTGTGAAAATAGCCTTGGTACTGTTGTAGTCTATGTTAGTAGCCTCAAACTTTAATCCGCTGGACCCCATTTAATTTTATTTGGTTCCTGTTGGGTTTATTTGCCATTTCATTTTGTAAAGGTCTTTCTCATATTTTACTCTGTGCGCCAAACCATGTTTGCTTCCTTTGTTCGCTGTCCTTTAGGTGGCTTCTGCACAGAAGCCCTCCTTAGGCGCCTGAGTGTCTGGGTGGACAGGATGTGAGGGAGGGGTTTTAGACTCCCTGCACAGGGTCTCCTAGGAGACCCAAGTTGCTCTCTTGTTTGCTTAGCTAGGTGTTTGTCCTGCCAGAACAGCCACTTTGCTGTGTGATTGACAGCCAAGCTGTGTGAATGGGGAAAAGCTGCATAAAAAGCAGTTCTCTGGGACTTGGAAGGCAGAGTCACCACTGGATCGAGAGGACCAAAAAGAAGCTGAAGGAAGAGGACTACTGCAACTACTGAACCTCCCAGTGAAGCCCTGCTGCAGGTCCAAATCTCCTCACTTAGATGGCAGAGAAGATCTGCAAGGAATCTTCTTCCATTGATCTGGTGGGACCAACCAGCTCGCAAAACACAAAGCAAGGCATCCCTCCCCTGGTCGAATTTGCTGTGCACCGCTGCAGTGAACCGGATAGCCAGGAGGACCGGACCCTGTTTGGGTTGTAAGGAGTGCACCTTTTATTTGTTGCTTTGCTCTGATGCTGGTTTCTTCCCTGGTCAGTGCAGGACCCTCTAGTCTTCCTCCTTCTTGTCAGTCTGACAGTCACTTCAGGAACCGTGAGCCTGCAGGACCTGCCAGGAACTTCTGCCTCAGCTACAGCATTCTTTTTCTATTAAAGTACTGTTCAAATCCGGTTGTTTGTTCCGTCCGATCGCGGTGAAAGTGTTTCAAATCTTTCGCCAATCCGAGGGCTTGTCCTTCTCTACGCTTTTAAATAACTTTTCTTCCGACCAACTTCATTTTTAACTCTTGGCAAAGACTTATCCGGAAACTACTGTGAACTATGTGATTGTTATGCTCACCTGGTCTCCACGGGTGCTTTGGGGCACGGTTGGAGCACTCCTGTGACTTGGTTCCTCGGAATCGTCTCCCCCTCTAGATTGCTGCTGGGCCTGCTGCTCGCGATACTGGTGTTGCGCCTGAGTAAAGAAGAGAGGCAATGAAAATTGAGTGGAGATTTTGTGACTTCGAAGAAGTAAATCGGAGCCGAGGAGGATCCAGGAAGTCCCTAGAGACTGATGGAGTTTCAACAGTGACAGGTGAGTTGGTCTTTATAAGGAAACTCTAGTCTCTTGTATGGCACGGCCAAACGTTCATTATCCGTATGAGTTCTAACCTGTTGTGTTCTTCCTTTCCTCGCAGGTGCAGGTCCGGCGGCAAACAATGGCATCCGGATGCTGGATGAAGATTCGCGGAGAAAATGGAGAGAAGAGGCGCTCAGGGTAACTAGGCGCCTGTATTAGGTAATATGAAGACTCCGGCTACGGCAGTGATTGAATGCAGGTAAAATGCACGCACAGCGAAGTAGCGGCTGGCAGCAGGTAAGGAGAGCCATCAGCGATGGAGTAGCCCGATCAGGTAAGAGGTGCGCACAGCGATGTAGCGGCTGGCAGCAGGTAAGGAGTGTCCTCAGAGATGTCTTCAGGAATGGAGCTGCAGGAATCCAGTGATGCAAAGGTAAGCACAGCGGAGACCGTTACGCTGCTGAAAGCAGAATAACGCGAAGTGAAGGCACGTGGATGGGTTGGCCTTATATAGGCTGGCTCAGGCCCCTCCCTTTAGCCCCACCTACTGACTCTACCTTGCCCTTCCCAGGGACTCTGGCATGTGCCTTCCAATGCTGTTCTACAGCCACTCCCGGCCCAGCTGCACCTGCCACTGGCACAGAGTGTGCAAGGCACACTTTTACATGAGCCTGGCGCCAGAGGCGTCAGGACTGGGTCCAACTGGACCCTGAGGACGAGGAAGGACTGGCCCCTTGTCCAGTGGCCATGACAGTGATCCTCTGCAAAGACTCTTAACCATTAAAATTGGCCCAGGCCTATTGATTTGAATCCTAGTTGTAGTAAGCCTTTTCTTGATGGCCCTGCCTACTTACTTGTTGGTGCTGCTTGATTTTGAATAGCCTTGTCTTTCCCTCCCTTTTTAAGTTGCTGGAGTGCCATTTTGTTCATGCTTCATTTTGAGCTTAACTTGTCCAGAATTCATTGGGCGGTGTGTAGTGTATTAAGATTTTGATTTTCTGCTGATTTGATATTTGTGAACTGTTTTACAACTGATGGTGTAAATAAATGTACATTCTTTTACTCAGAAACCTTGAGTCAGTGTTCGTTTGAACCATAGCAATTGCTGTCCTTTGTGTAACTTCTGATTTTGCTCACTTTACTCTTGAGATAAGTCTGGCTGCTCAGCCATAGCTACCACTTTACTGTGTAGTACGGGCTGGTACCAAAGGTGAATTTGTTCTTACTCTTGTAGTTTTAATTGTATGTGGTGTTCCCAAAGGGTACTGCATATGATTCTGCCTAACGTTGAGTCTCAGGATTGGACATTTTGTACACAAGGATGGATTTTCAGTTATTGACATCCTGAAACATACAGATCCTTAGTTTTTGGTTTCCTAGATAGGGAAGTTCCTGTATAGAAGAGGGTCAGTGGGGTGTTTTGCCAACCCATTTTTATTTAATACAAATGCATTTAACAAAAAACATAAACACTGTGTGTCCTGCTTTCATTTCTGACCCCTCACATCAAGCTGAGCTCATCTCCTTAAGCAACCCAAACCTGGCGACATGCATAAACACAAGGTGCATTTTGAGAACATAAGAATTACTACAGGTTTTAAATATGCCAGAGATAGTGATTAATACATGAAACCCTTCAGAGATCATAATGTAAACTGGGCTTTCTGCCCTTTTCATTTATGGCAGCACTAACCCTATCAAAAAATGTCTGTAAACCACAAAACATTACTTATTGGGACAGCATGTCATTCAGATGTGGGGCCCTGGCTCTTTCCCCAGAAAGTGCATATATTAGTCTTACACAACTCTCTTGAAGTGCTGCTTGTGGATAACATTGGGCCCATATTGAGCTCAGGTCTTGGCAACTGTTGGGCAAGTTAGCCCCAGAAAACCAAGCCTCAGGCCTTCACAAAATAAATACTCCAGCAAGACAAACTTTGCAGGAGCACATCTCTGTCTTGTTCAAGGCCAGTACCTCTCCTGGTTTCACATGAATAATTTGAATAGTGTACATTTTGATTGAGTAAGAATTATTGACATATATTATACGATGGCACTAGCCACCCAATAGTTAAGGTGAAACGTATCCATTGGAAAGGCAAAGAATTCTATCGCTATTAACGTCTGAACCTTAGGATGGATCAGCATGATGTTTCACAAACGAGCGTAAATGGAATATTTCTTGCAAATCCGTTTCCTGCTTCAAAATATATAAATGGTCACTGTTTTACCCCTCCATGTCCAATTTGTGCTCAACCGCACAGTCCAAACCGCTGGATGGATTTCCGCCAAATAAGAAACAAGTCATGCACAAATCACTCGAAGGAAGTGCTTTGTTTGTTTGGAATAAATCTGGGCAGTCATTTTGTCATTTCTTTATTTGCCGTACACCTGGGTGCCCTTGTTCCCAAAATGTTATTCTTATCTTCCATTATGCATTGCTGGTACCAAGCCTTTTAATTTCTGAAAAATCCACCATTACTTGATTCAAGAATCAAGTTCTGGAATCGTTTTTGGAACTGCCCTGAAATTATAGAAGGGTGTAAGTATCTCATTTTGAGGCCGGGGAACACGTGGGCAGAGTAAGAAAGGATTATTTGGGAAGTTTTGGGGCTTGGGGACAGTTAGTTTTGTTTTGTATTTTTCAAATCTTTTTCTGAATTCGAGAACGATATAAAAAAATGGAAATACTGCAAAAACTATAATATAACCACTGTGATTGCTAGTTTGGGTAAGAGGAGTATTTTAAGTTAATTTAGGAAGCAATCTATATTTTAATACAAACATTTTTACAGGGATTTCTTGTATTTGGATTTTGTATTTATTAAATTCCTAAAGTTACTTTAAAACTGTGGTCGGGTGTATTAGAGAGCTATTAGTGTTTATGTGGTGTTAAATTGTTTAATAAAAAGTGTTCAATGAAACACTAGAGGAAACCAATGTTTTGTTTCAATATCCTTTGTTTTGATTGGAGAAGCTAACTCCATCTCACTCTTCTTCATCCCAGTCCCCCACTATCTTCTAACCACTAACTCCACCTCACTCTTCCTCTTCAGTCTCCAAATACCCAAGCTTACTCTTCCTCATAAAAGTTTCCCACTAACTCCACCTCACTGTTCTTTCTCACAGTCCCCCATTACCACCACATCACTCTTCCCAATCACAGTCCCCACTACTCTTACCTCCCTCTCTGTCATTATAGTCCCCCACCATCCCCGCCTGATTTTTCAACGTCCCAGTATACCATTTGTAATCCTTTCCTCACTAGTTTACAAAAAAAGGTAAAGTACTTGATAAACCCATGTAGCATATCTGAAGTACACATATTGATTACAAAGTATATTACATTAGTTATGTTATCACAAAAAAGGCAGAATTACAAGTGGTGGGAAGTAAGTATAGCATAACAAGACCAATGAAATTGAGTGAAAAATGTTTAGTTAAGGGACAGTTAAAGTGAAACTGCTGACTGTCCCTCAACTTCTTAGCGCAGTAAAGCTTCATGAAGCATTCTCAAAACAGTGCAGTGCAACATGAATTTCCCATCTATTGCTAGAAAATGTGTGCCTGATGCACTTTTTCAAAGACTTTACTGGCCCATGTTAAAAGCAATGGCCAACAACATACAAACACCCTCCCTGAACAGCCAAGTCTACAGGCTCCAAAAAAATGATGGATGCAAATTTCCTGAGCCTCTTAGCCTGTACAGCAAACAGAAGTCTTGCCTCGCTAGCCAACAAAAAGTCAATAAACCTTTAACATTTTTTTAAAGACTACAATGGGCCCGCAATATGTACAATGAATTAAGCACAGGAACTAAAACAATCGTATTCACTCTAAGCAGTAAGCAGAAACTTTGATATTGCCTGAAAAAAAACGAATTTGAAAACGCAGAGGTCTGTGGCGCTGCCCGATGACGGGCCTACGCAGCGGAGTGACGTTTCACGCCGCCGCGCTGAGTATAAATAAAGGGGGCGTTCCCGGCCGCATTAGAGCGACCGGGAAGCCCGAACACGAAGGACTGGTGTCGGTTTGACTCCTTCATGTGGTGGGGGCTTACGGGACCGCGTGGTGGCTCCGACCTGCCCCCAACAGTGGCGACGAGTGGTGAGGGAGACCCGGGCCCGGCGGTATAATCTGTGGAAGATTAATTTTTTTAAACGAACGGACCTTCGTTTCGTCTCATGCCGGGTCGCGGGACGCACACGCGGCCGGTGGCCATTTTGTCTTGGAGGCCGTGAAACTTCACGAGGCTCCGGTTTGGAGCGTGTAGTCAACACGGGCCTCATTTTTGGACACATTAATAGCAGGAGGTCTACCCTGCACGCCCATGTCTGATTTGTGGGTTTTAACCCGATTTTGGGTCTTTTACGTCGTGTGAAAGCCCGGAGAGGACTTATATGACAGGGCCTGTATAGGCCAATCCATCACTTTTGGCTCAATTTTTGGAACTTCCAAGTCCATTTGGATTGCGGCAAGGTGGATCCACAGTGTTCTCTTTGTCCCCTTCATCATCAGAGTGCCGTGGGTTTTTCTTCTTTGTCTTCTTCATCATCAAGCTTGGCTGCTCTGGATAACTGCGTCCTTTGTACATCCACTGGTGCCTTATCCGGATGCCTCCCCGTGTTGGAACTGTTCGTGTACCCGGGAAGGAGGGGTGAGTCGCACTGTGATGGTGGGTGTCTGAGTTGCGGCCCTCAGGACAGTAGGTGGGGGTGCCTGTGCGCTCAAGCCCATGGGCCACTCTGAAGATTCGGACAGTGGTGGTGCAGCAGCGTCCCTTCCCCGCGATCGTGGCCAGGCAGCGGCTCAACAACAGGCCGCCCTACCTCCGGTGATTCAAGTCCCTGCAGGACCGCCACCTGGACAACCAGGGTTTCCCATTATGGCTCAAGCACGAGCACCCGCGGCCCATGCCGCCTTGCAGCCCATTCCGGAATTCGATGCGTCGGGCCCACCCTTGAGCATGGGGCCCCGATGGAGAAGATGGGTGAGTCGCCTCGACATGTATTTCAGGGCTGCTCAGGTGACGGACGATGACAGTAGAATTGCCACCATGCTGTATTCGGCAGGGCCGACAGTCCAGGAGATAGTTGAATCGCTTGCTCCTATCAACAACTCTTATGATGCGGCCAAGGCGTCCCTCCTCGCACACTTCCTTCCCCTTGCAAACGTGGACTATGAGAGGTTCGTCATGCTCTCGGCGAAGCAGAAGGAGGAGGAGACTCTGGACACTTTTTATGGTCGCCTACGCCGCCTCTCCCTCGGTTGTGCATGGGGGGATGCAGACGACATGATACGCACGATGCTAATCCAGGCATGCTCCTCCGGCAAGCTCAGGAGGCAAGTCCTGAGAGAGCCGGGCCTCACACTGCCCCGCATTCTGGAGCTGGGCAGGTGCCACGAGGTAGCAGAATCACGAGCCAACAAGATGGAAGCTGAGTCTCGGTCGGTGAGGTCGGAGGAGGTGTGTGTCGTGTGGCGGGGTGGCCGAGGAGTGAGACGCCCGGGTGGAGGACCCCGAGACAGGGCAGGAAGAGCCGGGGAGTCGTGCCAGAAGTGTGGGTACGACCTCCCTCACATGGCAGACTGCCCGGCGGCTGGGAAAACCTGTGGGAGGTGTGGACTGGCCGATCATTTCTCGAGAGTATGTCGGGCAGCCATGCCGGTGATGGTGCCGAGAGGTCAGGCACGGACATGGACTCCGCGCCAGAGCCAACAGCCCAGTGTAGCCCAGGTAGAACAGGGGGAAGTTGAGTCCCATCCGGAAGGAGCCGAAGAGGAAGATGAGGAGAACATCTTTGTCGTCTCAAGCGTGGGAGTACTCGAAGGAAGAAGCCGGAGACAGCCGAGATGTGTGGTCGAGATCAACCACTCCCCAGTCCCAGTGCTTGTTGACACAGGCGCCTCTGTCAATGTGATGGCCAGAGGGCATTATGACTCTCTCAAACCCCTCCCAGGTCTGGTCGCACCGAAGGCCCGCATATTTGCTTTTGGGGGTCAGGAACCGCTACTGCTCGATGGTGCCTTCGTGGCAGACGTGGAACATGATGGCTCACAAATCAAGGCCCGATTTTATGTGACCCCGGTGAGCAGCAATACCCTGCTCAGTTGCGCAGCTGCGGAGGCCTTAGGTATCGTCAGCTTTGCATACTCCGTCCACCTGGAGGACATTAATGATCTCCTCGACAAATATGCTGCACTCTTCAGTGGGATCGGAAAGATGACGGGGGAACCAGTTCGATTACACATTGATGAGTCAGTGCAGCCCATCGCATTGAAACACCGCCGAGTACCTTTTCATTTAAGGGAGCAGGTCGATAAGGAGCTGGACAATTTGGTGAGCCTGGATATCATCGAAAAGGTTGAGGGCCCAACCCCCTGGGTGTCCACGATCGTGGTGGCCAGAAAGCCCAAGCAACCCGACTCGGTACGCATTTGCGTGGACATGAGGCTCCCCAACAAGGCGATCAAAAGGGAGCGCCATCTTACTCCAACGATCGATGATATCATTGCTGATGTTCAGGGGGCTCGAGTGTTCTCGAAACTGGACCTCCGAGCCGGGTATCACCAGGTCGTCCTTCATCCAGAGTCCCGGTACATAACAACGTTTACCACCCATCGGGGACTATATCGATACAAGCGGTTGAGTTTTGGAGTATCGTCTGCCGCTGAAGTGTTCCAAAACATCATCAGGGGCGCCCTAGCAGATCTAGAGGGCGTCCTCAACATCAGCGATGATATTCTGGTGTTTGCCAAAACCGAAGTGGATCACATGAAGAGGCTCGATAATACTCTGAAACGACTTCAATCGTTGGGCCTCACCCTGCAC
This sequence comes from Ambystoma mexicanum, assembly GCF_040938575.1. Lineage (NCBI taxonomy): Eukaryota > Metazoa > Chordata > Amphibia > Caudata > Ambystomatidae > Ambystoma > Ambystoma mexicanum. The sequence goes on from NC_090932.1 coordinate 996,806,022, forward strand.
AGGGAGAAGTGTGAGTTCATGCGCCCCTCTATTGAATTCTTTGGCTTCATATTCAAGGAGGGGGGGGTGTCGCCAGACCCGAAAAGGTTCAGGACATCAAAGCGGCGAAGGCCCCCCGAGTCTGTGAAGGACGTGAGGAGCTTCCTGGGGATGGTAACGTATTGCGGGCGGTTCATCCCGAACTTAGCCTCAAGATCTGAACCACTCTGGGCGCTGACCAAGAAGGAGTCACCTTGGCATTGGGGCCCTCTCGAACAGGCCGCCTTTGAGGACATTAAGGGTGCCCTCACAACGGGAGATACTATGGCGTTTTTCGACCCCGCCTTGGAATCGGAGATTGTGGTTGATGCGAGTCCTTTCGGGTTGGGGGCAGTGCTGACTCAAGTGGATCACAGCGGGACTGTTCGACCTGTGGCATATGCGAGCAAAGCGCTCACCGAAACGGAACAGAGGTACTCCCAGATCGAGCGGGAGGCCCTGGCAGTGCTGTGGGGCTGCAAACATTTCCGGCTCTATGTCTTGGGACGTCCAGTGACGGTGGTGACTGACCACAAACCGCTGCTTCCGATTCTAGTGGGCTCATCGTCAAAACCACCAGCTAGAATTGAGAGGTGGATGCTCGCCCTCCTCGAGTATTCAGTCACCCTGGTATATAGGCCAGGGGCCAACAATGCCGCGGACTACCTGTCTCGTCATCCGGGAGTAGGTGGGGGAGATGGACATGACACCTGCGGAGAAGAGGCGGACAGTTATGTACGAATGGTGGTGGAGGCGGCAACGCCAAATGCGATGTCCCTAGAGGAGTTGGAGGCTGCTGCGGCTGACGACGAGTATTTTCGAATCTTGAAGGACACAATGCACAACGGGGCCTGGAAGTCCGTCATCGGAGCCGTGTCCGGGCGCACGCCGGAAGCCAAAACAGCTCTGGAGCAGTTGTGGAAGGTGAAGGAGGAGTTGTCGTTCTCCGATTCAGGGCTGTTACTCCGGGGTGACCGGATCGTCATTCCACGGTCAAAGGTGAGCGATGTGATCAGTCTCGCCCATCATGGACATCAGGGCGCCGCTAAGACCAAGGCGCGGCTCCGCTCGAAAGTCTGGTTTCCGGAGTTGGAGAAAAGGGTGGACGACTTCGTGGCGGCCTGCGTATGGTGTCAGGCGGCCTCTCCTCTGCAACGAGAACCTGCAATTGCGGCAATGCCCCGTGGCACGAGGCTCTGGGAGGTCGTCCACGCTGACTTTGGCTCAACATCAGTGGGCACTCACTTCCTGGTAATAGTCGACGAACACTCGAGATACCCGGAAGTTGAGTTCGTCGAATCTGTGGCCTTTGAGCATGTGGTGGTGGCCATGGAGAAGATATTTGCGGCCCATGGTTTCCCCCACACTCTATGCTCCGACAACGGATCGCCCTTCCAAAGTGAGCGGTTCTCCGAGTTGATGGAGAGCTGCGGAATACAGCACAGGAAGATCTCCCCCCTGTGGCCCCGAGCAAACGGGGACGCTGAGAGACTGATGAGGACTCTGAACAAAACATTCCGAATTGCTCAGGGGGAGGGGCAATCCTTACAACGCGCCCTCTATCAGTTTCTGCGGTTGTACCGCACCACCCCACATGCCGCCATGGGAGTGGCACCCGCAGAGGCGTTATTCAAGAGGTGCCCTAGGGGACTGCTGCGGGAAGTTGGGGAGAAAGAACCAGGGGTCATCGATAGTCCGCGGGTGGAGGCTGAAAGGCGAGTCCGAACGGAACAAGAGAACCTGCGCAGGGGTCTCCGACCTCAAAGACTTGAACCGGGAGATGAGGTCCTTATCCGTAATCGACACCCCCTCGGGAAGCTATCGCTCCCCTATGAACCGGAGCCATTGGATGTAGTGGCAGTGAAAGGATCCATGGTGACGGCCTCGGATGGACGGTCTGCTGTCACCCGAAACGTGAGTTTCTTTAAGAAGCTGGGTGATCCACGAACTGAAACCCCACCCGAACCTGATCCACCAGACTTGCCTGCTGACGGAGGTCTCTGGGACGAAGGACCCGAATCCCCAGTCCGGGAGACGCGGCGGAAGGACGTCACGTGCTGGAGGTAGGCCGGAGGTACCCCCAGAGGGCTGGGCGAGGGAAACCTGCCTACCTCAGCGAATATGTTGTGGGACGTTTGATTAGTGAACTGGGGTGAGAAGATCTGGGTGGATGACATTAAAGGGGTTTTTGTTTTGGGTGTGCAGTAGTGTTTATGTTAGATGTGTGGTTTTCCTGGTTAATAAAGTTACTGTTAATCTATGTTCTTGTCCCTCCCGGAAAAGGAGGAGTGTGGCGCTGCCCGATGACGGGCCTACGCGGCGGCGTGACGTTTCACGCCGCCGCGCTGAGTATAAATAAAGGGGGCGTTCCCGGCCGCATTAGAGCGACCGGGAAGCCCGAACACGAAGGACTGGTGTCGGTTTGACTCCTTCATGTGGTGGGGGCTTACGGGACCGCGTGGGGGCTCCGACCCACCCCCAACAAGGTCTAAAGGAACGAATTTAATTTAGATCAATTGAATGCAGGATTTTATCACTCTTGTTTAAACAAATAGATTGGGGTTTGGGTTAGGGGATAAAAAAAAGGTGGGGGATGTTGGAGTAAAAGGGGGCCGTCAATTCCTGCGGGTGGCAAAACCCGCATTTAAAAAGAAACAAAAGCAAAACTAAATTTGATTTTTCGAAATTCGATTTGAAAACATTCATTCTTTTGGGCCTCAGTGTTTTATTTTTGGCATTCCAACGTATTTAGGAAACTTCGACTATAGGCTGACGTACATCTCCCAAGTACAAAAAGGCAGGATTACCAGCGCCCTACCAATCAAAGGGAACATTTAACAAACACATGATTACAGGATTTGACACGTGTTTCTCAACTAACTGACAAAGAGATTCTAGTGGACACAAAATGTTTTGTCGAAAACGAAAATGTGGCACCCTAATCTATTGCTGTTTCACTCTCAAGTTTTAGAAACTGTGCCTTGAAAAAGCTGTAATCCTGAATAAAATTGGAAACTGCCCCATTCATCGAGGAATTCATGAAAACGTCACACGAGTCTTGGCAATGCATTAGTATCTAACAGTATCGATTTGATTTTTTTCTCAGCAACTTGGTATCTACGGAGTCAGTAAAATTGCCCTTGGTGCCTTGACCAAGGTCCTGTCCCCAGCTTTATCACCAATGAATATTCGGTTGAATGCCATGGCGCCTGGATTTATAAGGACGGAATATAGCTCTTGTGTAAGTAAAGGAAGGCATGACAGATATGCAAGTGAGGGGAAGAGACATCTGAGCTGAGGGATGGACTGGAGAAAGGAACAATAGAATTGTCGTGCATATTAATGTTTTTGAGAGAGAAGGCATGGATAATGTACTATGCATTCAGTCTTACGCTATATTATGTTATGTTGACGTTATATGAATGGTTCTTACGTGGTTTACACAGCATATTGATTTCTATCTAGGCTCTTAAAATGGCTGCAGACCGTGCCAATGAAGAGCTGAGGCGACACGGATTAAAAGAGGTGAGCTATTTATTTACCTGATTCAATGGGTGCGGCTGGGACTAATGGACGAGGTGGATGAATGAATGTGGACTATGAGCTGAACAAAGAAAAGAAGATCTTACGAAAGGAAGTAAAGTTGTGATGGTGATATGCACAGATGAATTGTAAAGAATTGTATATGGTTGTACGGTTATATCATATTCACTGTTAAGGTAGCACACCCCACACACTGACTTGTCTCGCATCACTTGATTTAGAGAACTGTTATGAGCAGCACTTTCACTAAATCTCTGCTCCTCCTGCAAGCCATTAGGCCCAGTTTAGCAAATGCAGCACCAATGACTGGACGGAGGTGGGGATCTGGAAGCATGAGGAGGCCACTGGCCCCCACATATGTACACTGATGGTTAATCTGCCAGCTTCAGACCTCAGGTGGAAGGCCTCTACACACTCTACCTCGAGGCACCTCCAATGCCAAAGGGACTCCCTCCCATCAGTCACCTATGTGTGTGATTTCCAAGCCTCGTTAAGTGATGGGTGAAAGTGTTGGGTCAAAGGTATGGCAGAAGCACCCTCCTCCCCACCAAAGTTGGCAGTACGTCTTCTCCTTAGGTGAAATAGTTATCAGCAGATCTGTACATTCCATAGTTGCCTAAGGTTCGTGGTTCTATCCAAATATAGTGACTTCCTGAAATGTGCAGTTCTCAGAAGATGCACATTTCCACTGAGCATTCATCAGGCTTGCGCTGCTTGAATCCTAGTCAAACACTGCCAATCAGCACACAAACCTCTGTTACTCGGTCAAAAGACTATGCCCAGCCTCTGTACCTTGCTATCGTCTAGTGCAGGGTTGTCCAATTCTAAGCCTCGAAGGCCGGAATTCTGATGGTTTTTCGGGATATCCCTCATAAATATTCATGAGGGAAAATGTGCATACATTTAGAAATATTGTATGCAAATTTATCTCATGAATATTAACAAAGGGTATCCTGAACACCCGGCATGGATCCGGCAATCGAGGCCTGGAGTTGGACAACCCTCTAGTCCAATGGACGCACATACTGACGCACAGGCTTCATCTCATAGTACTGACCACTGTTAAACAGCCCAAATGCTCTCTACGCACACTTTGTATGTACAGTGTTGTGCATGAGCTAGGTCTTCACTTTAGCCAATAACATTTAAAACAAAAACAAAAGACTAATATGGTGGTGCGTATTCCTTAAGGCCTCTCTAACATTATCTACCAAAGGACAGTTTGCCACACTTATGAACCAAAATGTTCAAACATATCTAATTCAGCAGAAATCTCACGCCTCTCAATGCGCCCCATCCAAAGGGCATTAAGGGCTCTCCAAAAAAAGACCTGAGACGCTGGACAAAGCTCTAAATATGTCAAAACATTTGTCAGGCATTTGATCGCGGAGCGCGCGGTGTGCGCAGTGTGTTTCTCGTGTTTCCTGCAAGGATTCTTTCAACGGCAGTCTTTTTACAGTGCCTGTGGATTTCTCATTGGAGTGGGCGGACTGGCCTTTCAAATAGGCATTTGAACGCGGAGCGCGCGGTGTGCGCAGTGTGTTTCTCGTGTTTCCTGCAAGGATTCTTTCAACGGCAGTCTTTTTACAGTGCCTGTGGATTTCTCATTGGAGTGGGCGGACTGGCCTTTCAAATAGGCATTTGAACGCGGAGCGCGCGGTGTGCGCAGTGTGTTTCTCGTGTTCCTCGGGGAGCGAGGAAGGAGTGGAAATCAGGAAACCAGGAAAACTAACGACTAACACAGGTACTGTGAGAATTTGCTTCGAAACACACGAAAACTGTTTATTAAAAACTCTAGTTCTTGCTGGACTATACTCGGAAAATATTAGATGACTAGCGGCCCTGCCTGAGTAAGGGAAGGGAAGTTTGGGAGTGATACAGTTATTACTGCCGCAGCCCTTGAACCCGCTACAGACTACTATACAGACCCTGGGAGTGTGATAGATACTCTACCATAGCCCTCGGTCTGTCCTTAATCTACCTCAGAACCTTAGACAACTGACTCCCTTTCGGGTTGAGTGCAAAATAGATTATTAGCATATAACTAAGGGAATCACAAGCTCTGGTGTAAATCGCCCAAAATGCCGGGAAAGGCGGCAAACCGTAATAAAACTGCGGCGGCCAGAGTGAAGAAACCCTATGGCTTACGGTCAAACAAAGAGACCGTGGACACATGTAATAAAAAGTCACTGGAACGTGGGGGGCAAAAAGAACCTGGAGATAAGTCTGAGGCTCCACAAAAGGGACCGCTAGATGCCTACTTCCCAAGTAAAACGAGCGAAGGAGAGGCTGAGGCTGCACGGAATAAAATCAATGCTTCACATTTGGAGGGAGAAGGAAGTTATCTCCCTTTGGACTTGGATAATGATTCCCTCTTGCAATTGTGCTATGCACTTCAAGAACGTGTGGGAACACAAGAAGGGAATCAACCAGAAGTAGAACGGTTGGAGTATCCACTAATTGGTAACTCATTAATGGAAAAGCAGGCTGAAAATATAGAACGGGTACTCGTACATGAAAAGTTGGTGGCTAGTCATGTTCTGAGGGGAAATGGGTCACCTATATTGATATCCTCTGCATCACAAACTGAAACTGCCCCTGCCTTCATACCTGCCGCCACAACTACTCCTGTACCAAAGGCACCACGGTTATCAGTGAGCCCCAATATGGTTTTTGACTCAGCAAACCCAATAGAAGATCCCACACACTCAGAATTCAGTACACATGAAACTTCCCAAACTGGAAACGCTACATTGAATTTTGCCATTAAAATCCTATTAAAACTCTGTGGAACGATGCATGAGGACCTGAAAGCTCAGGGGAGGGTGATTTTAGCCCTACATAAACTCCTAACATCGACTAACAAAACACTGATCATCCCCTGTTTAGACTGGAGAGGCACACCGACATTAGAAGGTTTGCATGAAGAACTGGATAGAGTAAACCCAGCCCAGATGGCGGAAAAGAAGCCAAATGATCGAGATGAGAAGGGATCAGTGGGAGAACAGGAAGAGGAACCCGAAATAGTGGGTCAATTAAACAGGAAACAAAAAAGAGCAGCGAACAAAGGGGCAGAGAAAACAAGTAACCCCCCCCTCCCCGGAATTCCACTCCTCGCCCCCCTCCGGGTAAAAATATTTCCAAAAAAAATATCTCCAAGAAGCAGCGCAAACGTGCGGAGCGCAGGCAAAGAAGATCTGCCCAAACAGTGGGTACTTTGACGAGCTGGCTTATGGAAGAACAACCGGCACATGCAAATCAGATCTTGGCAGCCCAGTCGGTCTCTTGTACCTCATCTGGCCCGGACTTATCCCACAGGAGGCCAGAACCAGTACCTGAGCTGGAACCCATACCGGGCCTACTACATGAAGGAGCAATTATGGAGGGAAGTGGGAGCGTTGAGCCACCAAAGGTGGACATTAAAAAAGTGATTATATCCCCTGTTGAGAATGGCAAAATTGGCAAACAGCTGAATCGATCTACACTCTTTGCCTTATTTGCCAAAATACCGTCACTAAGAATCTTAAATTCTGATGACGTGGATTTTGTTGAACCCTCACACAGTAAAGAAGGGAAACATACAACCATCCACTGCTACCTCCCTGAAACTGCTGCTATAATAAGGGCTAATCATTCATCTATCAAATATCTAGGATATGAGCTGGACGTACCTATTATTGAAGAGACGATTGACGAAAATTGCCAAAAATGCAAGTGTGCATTCTCAACTAGCCCTGTAATATCAAAAATAACAAAATCCACTCAAAGGCTTAATGATGAGCAAGGTTGGGAATGGCTTCAAGAAAGGTTTGCGCAGAAAAAAAGTGGGTGAACTTCGATAATAACCAGCTGGAATACAAGGGGTTTTAGTCACTGGACGAGTGAGGGCCCCTCACGGGAACTACTCTTGGCCAATGACTTATTCTTACTCCAAGAAACGTGGGTAACTTTTGACTTGGACTTTGATGGATACGTAACTTATCAAAATATGGCCATCAGGGGAGAACGGGGAAGACCGAAAGGGGGATTATTAACTAGTGTTAAATCAGCATACAACCCTAAACTGATCCATCAGGATGGCCCTGGAGGAAATATCCTAGCAATTCAAATAAGTCCACCAGGTGGTTGGGCAGGAAGAAAGGAGGTCCTGATAGTAAATATCTATGATCCACCTGGGGAAGCGATCACTGAAGATTTGGGAGATAAGTTGGACTCACTGTTAACCATCTGGAGCCGGGGGGAGGAAGGAGCCGCTATCCTATTGGGAGGTGATATAAATGCGAGATGCCGTGATACAGAAGGGTGTGGGAACTATCCCTTTGTACAGAATATCTGCGAGATACCTTTACCGCAGAGTAATAACAAAGGCAAACTATGGCTAGAAATACTTAAGGAATGGAACCTTAGCATATTAAATGGACGGACAAGGGGGGATATACCGGGTAAAGATACCTGGTTGGCAGGAAAAAAGTGCTCTGTCCTGGACTATATAGCCACCTCTGAGGGCCTGTTGAACCACGCTCTGCAGTTAAAGGTTACTTTGAATAACTTTAGCGATCATGGCATGTTAACATTAAGTGTGGAGGGTGGTGGAGACTTGGCAGAGGGAGGCATATGGAGTGAAATTAGACCTAACGAGGTGGGAAATAAGATCAGATGGTCCCAACAAAATATCGAAAAGATGACATGTATAATCTTCCCAAACGGTAATAACATTAAACAGCTATTGAGGGGAAAGAGTCCGGAAGACATAGAATGCTGGATCACACACCTCACTCACTCATTGTTTAAGGGTATCTCGGGTTCAGGACTGAGCTGGAATAGAAGGGGAAAGCCAAACTTTGATATTAACATAAGAGACCAAAAACGTATTATGCGCCGAGCCCTTAGAAGTATTAGAGCGCATAAACTACCCAAAGTAATGAGGAGGAGGTTAAGGCTGAGATGGCTGCAATAAAAAGAAAATATCAGAGGTGGCTTAGAATGTACCGGCAAACTCAAAAAAGAAATCAATGGCAGAATTTTGTAGTAGCATTATGTAGTCGGAATAGCCGTAGTGTTTGGCAGATACTGGCCCAGGTGGGGGGTGAACAGAAAATGAGAGTTCTCAATCCTATTGCTTGGGATACGTGGGTAGAATACATCTCTAACAAATTCTATAAAGAGACTATGAACATCACTAATAGCTTGGGGGGTGTAAAAATATGGCCCCTCCCCCTTAGCTATAAGATTATAAAACAATGTATTTTGAACCTAAAACATCAAATGCCCCCGGCCCAAATGGCCTAGCTAACGCAGTCTTGAAGAAAGACCCACATAACTGGGCACAACTTTTACTCACCTTGTATTCAAGAATCTGTAGAACTTGTCAGATACCGACTTCCTGGAAAAAATCTGTATTAATTCCGATATATAAAAAGGGGGAGCGGACTAAACCTATTAATTACCGGCAACTCTCCATGCTGGATGTTACCAGTAAAATCTTTAATACCCTGGTTCTTCATGAAATAGAAAAGTGGGTTACTGAAAACTGCATTCTAAATTATGCACAAACGGGTTTTAGACCGGGGTCTAGCACAACACAAAACAACATGATATTGGACCAATTAATTAATAACACCACGAGCAGTAAAGACTCCACGCTATACATCGCTTTTGTAGACTTTAGTAGCGCCTTTGATTTGGTGATACGGAACATCTTATGGTCTAAATTAAAGGCGTTGGAATGTCCGAAGTGGATTCTAAATATACTAATTGCCTTATATAGCAATACCTCTACCAGGGTGCGCCTTAACGATCAAGGTGATGTTACGGATAATATCTATACCAACATGGGAGCTAAGCAAGGTTGTATAACTGCACCCATGCTATATAATATTTATATAGCTGACCTGTTATATCGTATGGCTACAAAATCAAATTGCCCTCCGAAATTAGGAAACGTTCCTGTAATAGGAATGCTATATGCGGACGATTTGATACTTCTAGATCGCACGATGTCCGGCATTCAGAATATGATGAATGAACTAGTGGAATATGCTACCCAGATAGGACTTGTAATTAACGTGGAAAAGACAAAAATAATGATAATAGCACGAAAGGGACCACATCGTACGGGTATAGATACCAAGGTGGGTAAAATTGAGGTTGTAGAACAATATCCCTACCTGGGCCTTGATTTTAAAGCACCTACAAACTATGATGCCATAATAAGACACAAGACACAGAGAGCAAAATTACTTACCCTCCAGGCGTGTAAATTTGCAAAGAGCACGGCAGGCTTCAGTATGGCTGGTATATTGAAACTCTACCTGCAATGTTTTGTGCCGGCAGTTCTGTATGGCTTGGAGGCGTTGGCCATGCAAGATCTAATCTGGCTAAACACTCTGGAAGGCCACTTTTGGCATATGGTGCTGGGTCTGGGACCTTCGTGTTCGATACAATATCTCCGCCTAGAACTGGGCCTCATCTCCCTGAGAGGTAGAGCACTCCGGGCTAGAGGTGCTTTCTACCTAAAATCACGCGCAGAGCCCCACTGTAAATTACTGGGCCTGGCAGGAAAAAAAATTACGATACAGAAAGGTACCTACGTGGTGCTAATTACAAAGATCTGAATGAAACATTATTTAGGGAAATTGATTGGTCCTATGCAAACCTGAGCAAACTACCATATATCCATCAAAAAAAGGCATTCGAGGACAAGTTGAACAAATGGGACTGGTGTGCAAATTTAGACCACTTGTCCAAATTGAAGGGATATGAGGCGGTTAGATATGTCTCACATAGATACTTAAAAGTACAGCCATACCTGCTACCATGCCCGGCCCCTGAGGTGAGAAATTTCTTGTTAAGGTTAAGAATCAATCGGTTGCCTGTTCTGACTATCATAGGACCACGTCTGAAAATACCTGGGGAGGCCAGGATATGCCGTATCTGCCAGGGGGCAGGAATATTGGAAACCTCTAGACATGTGTTAACCCTTTGCCCTAAATTGGGCCCTATATATATGAATGCATATGTAAAATGGGTCCATAACTATGAGGCAATTATGGAGGATGACTTCTGGTACATGTGTCTAAATACTGAATTTCTTAGTTTGCAGCTGTCTCTTTTTAGAGTATGGACACAAATTATGCCGTTACTATCACTATCACAGGAATAGCAGTAATATGGACATCAATAACAATAAATAACAATAATAATAACATCAGTAGAATCAGAACGCACCTCTTCTACTGTAATTACAATTATAAATGTAATTCTAATTGCATTGTAGTATACTGCTGAGATATTACGCTGTGTTGTGCTTTTATATGGTATTTTATATTTTATCTCCTACACTTGATATATTTGATACATTTTATATTGCACATATTATTTTATTTTATATATCCTTTATTAGTATAAACTTTTATATATATGGATAGTAATGTATGAATGAATGTGTTTAAAATGTGTTGTGTAAAATCCATTTCTTGGATTATACCACAATAAAGTATTATATATAATATGTCAAAAAATAATAAACAGATTTTCACACATGTGTGAGATTTGGGGGCTCTGCATGACACAATACTGTCCTGTTTTTTTAAAACAAGGGGACTCAAATAGTATAGAATGTGCCATCACTCACATTCTGTATCCGTGGAGATGTCAGGAAGAGACGACATCACCTGGTCTTGTGGCACAGGCTTGCCACCTCCTTCTTCCCTAAAGTGCAAACCTTTGGGTATCTCCTGGTGACAGCAAAGTTTTTATCGTTGTGCATGCAGCGCGATGTGCCTCCAGAAGTTACTGAGTGAGTCCATGCTGTCTTGTGTTCCATTCCTTCTGCGATGATTCGAGGGGTCAGAGGACATGATTTCGGCCATGGACCTGAAATCTGATGTGTTCTTGTTCCTACATGCTTATGCATCGCTTATCCACTTACATGCAGTGAGGAAATCTGAGTCATTCTTTTCCTGCCCTGGCTACAAGCAGCTGCCCTGATTTTCTGTTGTGGTTATTAGGTGGCGCTTAAACTATTGCACTGGAGTCCAAATGGGAGGTGAGAGTATGGGTGTGAATGGGATCACACATTGTGTGCATGTGTGGTTTGATTTGTTTTACCCACTCATTGACGGCATGGCCATACTCACCAATATGTAATTTACCCCCGGCCATTATTTCATCTTATATTACTGTAGCACCTCATGCCATTTGTCGTGGCGTTGTGGCATCAAATCAATGTGGTAATTCCTCTTCTGCCCAAAACCCATCAACCTGGGATATGTCGGAGCTAGCTTTATCAAGCTGTAACATCAAACTATGTGCTAAATGGGCCTTACAATATTAGTTTAAACCAATAGTCTGCGAGTTAGTGGGCTAGTTGCATCAGGGTTAGGCATTAAAAATAAGGAGAATGTAAAGGAAATACAACGAGAGTATGAATGGATCAAGATGCAAGAATCTACACTTACATCTGGCTAGAGAGATAGGGTGTGTTATGGTAGAGGTAAATGAAGTAAGGTGGGTTGATGGGGACAGAGGTGATGAGGTACGATAGGTGTGTGGCAGAAGAGGTATGTGAGGTTGAGTGGGGTAGAGGGTCTACGGTAGGATGAACGGGTGTTGGTAGAAGCAGTGAGGTTGGATGAATAGGGGAAAGGGGATGATGTATGGTGGGTGAGTGGGAGTAGATGTGGGTGAGGTAGGATCGATGAGGATTGAGGGGGTTGTGGCAGAGTGAGAGTGGTAAGAGAGGGGTGTTAGTTAGGGTGGACAAAGTTAGAGGAGGTTGAAGAATGGTGAGGAAGGGTGGTTTAGATGAGGCACAGTGGGTGAATGGCTGTAGAGAAGGATGAGGAAGGGTGGGTGAGTTTCAGTAGAGAAGGGTGAGGAATCTGGTGAGGAAGTGTAGGTTGGTGGGGTAAAGGTGGGTAGGGGAGGATGAGTAAGGGTAGTTGTTTGGTAATGGGGCCAGAGAACGGTGGGAAAGTATGTGTAGGTGGTGGTAGAAAATGTTGTGGAAGCGTGGGTGGGTGGGGTTACAGGAGGGTGAGTTAAGGTGGGTTGGGGGCAGGAGAGGGGTAAGGAAGTGTGTGTGTGTGTGTGTGTGTGTGTCTGTGTGAGCGCTTCGGGAGGTAGAGGAGGGTCCAGAAGTGTTGGTGGGTGGGGAGTGAAAGGGGATGAAAGACTGTAATTTGGTGGTGTTATAGGGGGTGGGGAAGGGCACTTGTTTGGGGGAAGAGTGCTGTGAGGACGTGTCGGTGATTCAGAGGGTAGAGGGGGTCAAGGAGGGGAGCGTGGTTGATTCAGGCATAAAGGGGGGTCAGGAAGGTTGGGTCTGTGATTCGGGGACATACGGGTTGAGGAAGGATGGATGTACTTCACTTAACAGATCACAAACCACACATTTGTTAATTATCACTGATGAGCATAAACGTACATTTCGGGAAGACGGTTATAGTACAGAAACCCTGTTACCGAAAATTACCAATAACATCATATCTGTTCTACGTATATGACTATGGGCCTTATTTACAAAACGTTTTTCACTGGGATTGTGCTATTTTAAAACACGTTTGTAAATCAGTCCCTATGGCTTTAATCATTCTGAGCTAGTAATAGCATCCAACACTATGTACAAAAGCAGCAACACGTCTTTTTATATGAATTTCATTTCTTACTGAACACTCAACAGACTTTCTTTCTTCGTCTCTCCTTTGCCCGGTCCATAATCCGTTCACCCTTTCCCGCCTAATTCAGTTCTCAACACGTTAAAGCTACTCATCGAAAACGAGCGAGGATCACCTGCGTCATGGCGTCAATGGTATAATATAAAACAATTCCTTCTTTTTGTTACGGAAATGTGCTGCAATTCTTACAAAGCCCTAAAAGAACAAATGTTTGCTCAAATATGTGCCCTTACCGTTGGAAAGCTTGCAAGATGGCTTCCATCCCAAATTACTAGGGGCATCATCACGATTTGGTCCTTAGGCCTTAAATGTGGCAGTAACGCTATTACTGCAGCATTTAAGGGTTGGCCCAATCATGAGTCGGGCGGTAAAAGGAAGTTTTACCTCCAGCTTTTTTCCATAGGTTAAAATGTACTCTTACCGCCCGTGTTTGGCATTTTCAGCACTATTACCACAGGCGCAATTACCGCTGGTAATCAGTGAGGAACGGGAACCTACCGCTGTACATCTGCTCGTGATCCGGCACTTATAGCGCCAGACCGAGTAGCGGTAACACTATTTGCACTGGCAGTATCCCAGCGGTATTATGGGCGTCATACCGCCAGACTCCTGATGAGGCCCTAAATATGTGGTAATGAGACCTGAAAACATTGCCCCCTAAAAGTACACTCAATACAGCAGAAGTCCATGTAGTCCGTCCCCCTTCATCAATTAAAACAAGATTTAGGATGAAATCCTGCATACGCTACTGAAGAACTTATAAAAGCACATGCACTCCATCATATTCCAGCCCGCTTTCATTCAACTACCTCATAATCCTGGTTCCTTTGCAATAGACATTTTCCTTGAATCATTGACAATTTGACGCTCGCCACTGCTCAACTCATACATGTCTTCATTAGCCCAGCCATGCTAAAAGTAAAGGGATTTGCAGATAATAGTGTAATGGAGCGAGATGGAAGTTGGAGAAGGCACAGGGAGGGGGTACTTAGTTAACAGACCAAGATGGACGAAAGGTTGACGGGGCCACTCAATGAGACACAGAAGGGGGGCATTCCAAGATGCTTGCAGTAACAGCCGATCAATTTGTCTTGTGATCCGCCCAACAGATTACCACAATGTGCTATGCCCTCAAAAGAAAAACATGACTATATAGTTCAGGTAACCCTAAATAAAAAATTCAGCACAGGATGGAATACAGGGCCAATACCTTTGAGCGTCATCTAACAAAGTGCTGGATCTAGTGGGACAGTGACACCGGGAAAAGGCAAGATGCAAGAGTAACACTAAATAACGATGCTCATGATGGGGCCCATTTAATAATTTAGGAGTGGAAAGTTTTGACGGACATCTACCCTGATATACCCAATATGCATTCCATCATGGTCTGCATGATGAAGGTAGATGAAGACCCTGCAGCTTATATACAGCAGATACAAGAAATGTGGAGGACAGAGACAGGGCAGGCATAGGACAAGCATATTATTGCTTGTTATCACATGCTGGTCAGGGGGTATTCCCAAGCATATTTAATTAAGGTTACGATTATGAGCAAAAGAGTGGCCAGAGATACAGGCAATCAGAGTAAATTATTGTCGTCAAAATGAAGAGAACGATAAGGGCTGTGCAGAGCAAGCACAAAGGGCTGAGGCTAAATTGGTGCTGAAAAAGCTAGCCAAGATGAGTGTGGAAGGGGCAGTAATAACTAGCTCTGTGAAAGGGTGACATGAGCAGGGCCTCTGCAGGGTGGGGCAAAAGGGCCCAGAGATGTTAGGATGAAAATACTGGGATTTCAGAGAGGAATAGGAAGTTTCCAAAGGGGAAAAAGGGGTGGATGTGGGGGCATGAGGCCTCCAATGGAGCAACAGTGTTGGTCCTGCAGGAAGATGGGTAATTTTCTATGATAATGTAGGAGGCAACCAGCAGTGCCCTTTATGTATAATGTCTCAGCATACTGCTCTACTTTCCGCGCACAGCCCCAGTACGCACAACATAACCACAGTTCACCCTGCAGGCCCTGAACTGAATTCTAATGTTTATACCCATGCCCAATACAACAGCAAGTACAATCCCCCACACCAGATTTCACTTAGGCACCCACTCAGCCATGGGACAAGAACTTCCTTTTGCAGGGCACAATAGCCCTCTACATGGGGCAAGTGTGTTTGGGGGCATCCCTTTTGCTCTCCCAGGATTGAATGCATTTTCCCAGTAGGAAAGCAGACAGGGAGCTCTGGTGTGCCCTGTACTATCAGTAATGTGCAACCCGGATAAGGAACCTCATTATGTATTAAGGTAGGGTTTGTTCCCTATCTGGGATGAGACAATGGACACACAGGCATTTTCTGGGGGTGTTGTATCAGTTCCTTTTACTGAAGAATTACCTATTATTGAGGGTACACATGGATTTCCAGCACCTTGGTTATATTTAAGAGGCTCCTTGGCTAATCTCCTGGGTAGTGTAAGGAACTCATGGTGGCAACAGTAAAGACAGACACAAGTGATCATAGTTCAAGGGTGTTTATTGAACAGCAAAGGAATGTTGGAAAAATGGCTAATCATCTAAGATGGGATCAAGCTACGACCATCAAATATTAATAAGGCAGTCCTAGTGGTGTCTTGGCAAATAAAAGGGCCTATACTGAGAAACCTATTGACAATCCTTATGCTAAATACAAAGAGTATGGTAAAATGTTCACAAGAAAGAAAAGAACTGTTCATAAATAATAAGTCATGATGTGGTAGCCGGGAGTCTATCTTCCTCACGTTTTGAGCACAGGACAAAGTGGGCTTCCAGAGCACAGCACACGCTCGATCTTCTCCCAGCAGGAGCTAACAGTTCTGCTCTCAGCTATCTGGGCCTTCGGTGGTTAAGTCTCTTGCCTCTGAGGACCTGATGTGATTCAAAAATAATAAACAAAAGTTCCTTTTTTCTTGTATGTTGGGTGATGCCTTTTCACCCCTGGATCCTCCTCTTCCGGGCTCAGATCATTCTCGGCTTTTAACACAACTTCATCTGTGACCTACACGAATCTTAATGGTTATTTAAGCAGCTCACTGTGGACATCCCTCTGCCGGGTTCACTTTTGTCAACACACTGTATATTGGGACTTTAGAATTTGCCCTGAGTTTATCAGCATCCCTCCTTCGGGTTCACTCTTGCCAACTTTGTCAATCCCATCAACTCTTTTGGTTCGGGATTCACGTGCTGTAACTTCACAATCTTCTGTCAGTCAAAGACTTTTGACTGCCCAGAGGATTTTTACTAGATCCCCTTATGATCAGTTGACCCCTCTCTCGCCTTTCCCAAGGCCTTCTGGTTAAAGTAGTTTCCATCAATCGGGTAATCACAGAGAGTTTCCAGAGTGAGCACCCACGTGGTACCTGACTCTTCTGTGGCTGTTTTTCTCCCTTCTGGTATACACAGTTATTTGTAATTTCACAGTTCAATTAGCCCTTGGTTACTTTTGTTCAACACAGTTCGGTTTCCTATTGGCTCTCCCCTCGACTCACCGGCTGTGATGAACCACTTGACTTTTCTTCTCTCTGGAGTCAAGGTTGGTACCACGGAGACAAGTGTCTCTCCCCGGCTTGATTATCAACGAAGGAGGGCTGCGTGTAAAGTTGACATCTGCTGCAACACATGCTGGCTATTGTTCGCAGTCTTAAGATTCTTCCACAGAGGTTTCACAGGCCCTCGTTAAGAAAGGGCAAGGTGGCTCCTCTCTTTGTCGACCTCTCAGTTTGCGCGGTCTTTCTCCTCCTCTTGAACTGCCATGCGGGTTAGCTCTCTTGTCGTGTGGTCTGCCTTGCTTGCATTGTGATTTCGTGCTCCACATTTTATCCCTGTGGGGAAGGAAAAGTGCAGTCAGGTGTATGTGATTCTGGTAAATTGCCCGACTTTGTCTGAGCATTGTGTTGGGACATGTTATGTAAATCGCTTAGTTGTTAGTCCTTCGTCCTTCATGATATGTGAAAGTGTTCACGTCGGAAAGGTTGGGTTAGAGTGTTTGAGTATCCCACGTGGTAGGTTTCGGAAAGGTGTTATGGGGGATACCGTGTTTCACCAGTCAATGTCCCCCTTCCACTCCCTGAGGGCCCCCATCCAGGTGATCCTCACTCACTGGTTCCCCCAGGAAATGGATCCAATAGCAATGCCTGTGTCCTGGCAACCTGGATGACAGACTCCGGGGACTAGTTAGGGAGACACCTTCAGGTTTCTCACAGTAGAAACCTACTGAGCAAACTGAATATGACCATTTCATTTACAGAAGAAGGAATAGTGTGTTCCACACTGAGCATGTACCACACAAGTGCCACCACAATAATACAAGCACTTTGTACCCACAGCGCACTCATAGGTATATCACTCCATCCAGATTTGTTCCTATATGGGGTAACAACCATGTCAGGGCAAGTGCCAGGGATTCAAAATAAAATATTGTGTATACAAACTGAGTTTAGTTCAGGCCAGAAGTTGAGCAGGAAAGGGTGCTAAGAACCATCCTCAAGTTACAATTAGGGGCAGTAATTACCAGGGAAGACATGTACCTAGCATCGATCTGGATGAGGATGATTTTGAGTGGCTCACAGTCCTGTGCATCGACCCAGCACAGCAGTTAACAGATGTGTCAGACGAGCAGCTGCTTGAGGACAATGAAGAAGAGGGGGAAATAGTGTTTCAGATCTCTTTCACTTGTCAGGTAGTAGTGGAAGACAGAGAGGTACTCCACACCCAACCTTTAGCTATAACACTATCACCATACTTGCAGGAATATTTGGAGAAAGTACCTGGTCAGTCACGGACCAGTGTCCCACATGATGTAGGGCTACTAAAAAAGTGTAAAGGCAGTGCACATCAATCTGAAACCAGGCACAGTTTTTCCCAGAGTTACACAGTAACCCATGTCAAAGGAATCAGAAGAAGGGTTCCCTATACCAGTTTCAACAACAGGACAAGTGAACAACTTCATGTCTTCAGTTAGACATAGTATCAAAGGTAATCCACCTAAGAACACATGCTGCATAAAAGGAACAGAAGGATCAAAGTGCATCAATAATTACAATGCAATCATTGCCCTCCTATGGAAGGAAAATATAGATGTGCAACACATTGCAGACAATTCCACTGCAGTTGCGCGATATGTCACAAAAAAAAACAGAGCTCAAAGACCTCTGGGATGACATATCATCTGACAAAACACTGTCACTCAAATTGTACAGTTTAGGCATAAACATTCTCTCCCATAGAGAGTGTGGCTGCTACGAAGCCGCAGACCGTTCAACTGGTACTGCCTTGTATGGAAAATCTGAAAACATAGTATGGCTAAGCATTGGTTCTTCTAAATCCAGAAAAAGAGTTCTCAAATCATATGAAGACATAGAAACAATAGCCAAAAAAGTTCCCAACAGCCAAGTCATTTTGAGAAAACAACTTACTAGACACATATACCATGTAGCCTAAAACTTCAGATCCAAAAATAATATTAAACGGGATGAGAATGAAGATAGATACAGAGTCATACATTGTGAAGGCAGCCCAGTGAAACTTACCAAACGCAGCCTAATTAATCATATGAAATTGTCATTACAAACTGCTCAACATAAAGAACTGTATTACATGTCCCTATCACAACTATAACAATATAAAACTTTACGCAGTACGAAACAATGTTAGACAATGAACAGCAACAAGAAGAAGAACTCCAGATACAACTAAATATAGTCACTCCTGACAGCAGTCAACCGTCTCTAACAGGAAGCCAAGAAGCACTTGGACAGCCACTCATAGCAAAGGAGGCTGAATTAGTCATGACTCAAGTAGAAAACACCATGTACCAGTATGAGGGGTCTACAGAAGACTTTGCTATACTCAAATCACAATTAAACAATGAACAGCATCGCATTTCCCTAGAAATAACAAAACAAATTGAACATGGTATGCAGCACAAAACTAAAACTTGTAACTGTCAAGACTACAAACCTATACTGTTACATGTGAGTGGTCAAGCTGGTTCAGGGAAACATTTTTAATAAAAATCATCAGCAGGTTCCTCCAACAATTGACAAACAACAAACTGTCAGCTGTTGTAACAGCCCCCACAGGTTTAGCCACCTACAATATAGGTGGTGTCACTTTACACCGATTACTACTCCTTCCAGTAGAACACCAAAACAAATGAGACTACTACACACTTTCTCCAGAAGCTGCAATGGAACTAAGCAGAGATTTGAAAAAAAATGCTGCTAATAGATGAGGTGAGCATGGTCTCCAACCTAATGTTGGCTTTGATTCACCTCAGATTGCAAGTGGTCCTCAAAACAGACTACGAAGAACTCTTTGGAGAAAAACACATTATTGTTTTCAGAGATCTTCTTCAATTAACACCAGTTAAAGGTGAACCTATTTTTAAAACCTTAGGGCACAAACTATGGTGTAAAACCGTTGCCAGCATATGAAATGTCAATCTTTGGCAACATTTCCAATACAAAGAATTAACTGAAAATATGCATCAGTCTGAAGACCTAACCTACACCAACTTTTTAAAAAGCTTTGGAGTTGGTGTACTAGCTAAATAAGCACAATCTACATTAAATACCAGGCACATCCATGCACTCTACGGGCATAACTCATGTGCTACTGATGTCATGGAACAATTAGCAGACAAACATGTAAACTGTATGTCCTTGATGCCAACTTTTGCAAGCTGTGCACAATTCAATGAAACAATGTTGAAAAAATAAATGCGACCAATAGTTCAAATTTACTCCACAGACAAACTGGACATCCACGGTATGACACTACCCATGTGTGAACAAGCCACAGCATGACTAAATACCATAGAAAACTCTATCTCTAACACAGCTGGTTTAGAGAAAATATTAAAATTATCTTTAAACTGTAGAGTAATGCTGAAAAGTAACCTTGACATGGAGCAAGGACTAGTTAATGGAGCACTTGGTACAGTTGTTGGCTTTCAAACACACCAACGGGGCAACAACATTCAGTTTGTCAATATTCACTTCAAAAAACTGTCAGAAATTAAAAGGATAGGATGCCAAACAGCCTGATTCCTTCATTTCAAAGACATATATGTACGCAGAGAACAAGTTTCTCTATCTCTAGTATACGCAGTCACCATTCATAAATCACAGGGTCTTACCCTAGATCAAGCACTGATAGATATTGGCAGCACAGTGTTTAAAGAAGGCGTGAGCTATGTAGCACCATCACGCCTACGTACACTTGAAGAACTATTTCTAGGCAACTTTGATGCAAATAAAGTAAACACTGATATTCCTTGCATTGTAGAATACAGTAGACTACGTCTACTCTACGCACCGTTTGCCAGTCATTTGGTCGACTACAAACTGGTCGACTGCAATTTGGTCGACGCCATTTGGTCGAAAACCAAATGGTCGAATTTCTTTTTGTATTATTTTCACCCCTTTTTTGGGTTTTTTGGGGGGGTCCCCCCAACCCCCTTTTTTTTCTTTTTTTTTTTTTTTCGACACGAAAACCTACAAAACACATATATAAATAAAAAAAAAAATTCGACCATTTGGTTTTCGAGCAAATGGCGTCGA
The DNA here is from genome assembly GCF_040938575.1 of Ambystoma mexicanum. Taxonomy (NCBI): domain Eukaryota; kingdom Metazoa; phylum Chordata; class Amphibia; order Caudata; family Ambystomatidae; genus Ambystoma; species Ambystoma mexicanum. The sequence continues at coordinate 996,826,847 of NC_090932.1, forward strand.
CCAAATTGCAGTCGACCAGTTTGTAGTCGACCAAATGACTGGACACCCTACGCACCCCATCTAAAAACCCATCCTTGTCCTCAAAAAGCAAAAGTTTGTAAAAGAAAACTAGTTCAAACTCAAATTATACAGGATCTCACAACAATACCCCCAAAGAAATTAAAAGAAGCTAATACTTCATCAATGACCACAACCAAAAAAGGATCTACTGCACAAACAAACAACCTCTTCAAAGAAATAACGCACACTTTCAACACATAACCTAGACACAGAACTGTCTGGTCCATTCAGACTTTCCAATATAACTGGTATAAATTGCTATGCAAATGTAGCAATCAATATTCTATTTCAAGTGCCACCAATTGTTGAAAACATTTACTTAAACGGGGCAGACCAATTATGTTTGCAAATGTTAGTCCTACAGAAATGCATCCAACAATCCTGACAACACTTACAGTGTTTCTGGAATAAGGCTGGAATTGGACTACTGTGATATGGTCAGATTCACTATAAACACACAAGAAGATCCACAAGAAATTCTAGTGTACTTACTACAAGTACTGGAAACCAAAAACATACCTATGAATGAAATCTTCCAGATTTCACACATGTGGAACCATACATGCACTCTCTGCAGCCATGTGGCACAGGAGCAAGTCCCTAATGAACGCTTTGTGTATGTATCCATACCTAACTGTGAATCAATTCCATTTGAGCAACTTGTACAAAATGCAAACCATGGCAGATTATGTACTACTTGCAATTCTGATAATCCTTCCACCTTACAAATACAGTCACATAGTGAATAGGTAATAGTAATGCTTTTGTGTTACAATGCAGATGGTACAAAAAACAACTGCAAACTGACTGGATTCACACATGGACAAGTATCAATTGTTAAGAAAACCTTCACAACAGTAGGCATAATCTACCATGCAGGAGCCACAACCAATCCAGTTCACTACACTGCATACATAAAAAAGAAATGTGGATGGTTCGAATGTAATGATACTTCCATTACTCTAAAACAGAGATTACCAGCAAATCTTGTAAACGCTTACTTAATATTCGTCAAACCGATATGTATTCACTAATCTGAGTATAAACATCTACATAATGTCAATGGGCCTCATTACACAGATGGCGGTGAACCATGGCGCTATTAGGGCCATGGTTCATGCCGGTAAAATACCGGCACAGCCTTGGTGGAAAGGGGAATTACCGCCCTATTCCAAGGTTGGCGAGGCAGTAATCCCCCCTTCCACCATTGCCCTTCCCCATTCCCATTTTTGCCCCATAGGGCTCTATGGGAATGGGGAAGGCGCTAATTACGGTACCGCAAATTGCGGTACCGTAATTAGCTCCTGGTCCCTTTGCGGGTTGGTTTTTAACACCTGCAAAAAGCAGGCGTTAAATTCCCCAACCCGCAAAGGGACCTCGTAGTAAGGCGGTAAGGATTTACCGGTACCGGTAAAATACCGGTACCGGTAAACCCTTACCGCCATCTGTGTAATGAGGCCCAATACCTTTAAATCCATAAACTAATAGAATAAGACAACAGCTATCTAACAGTGAAAACTATAAACAGTTAGAATACGCCAACTGGTATCTAACTACAACCAGAAAAGTGCAGTATACATTTTTCTAAGGAAACCCTGCAACACTTATTACGTATAAAAATACCCTCAACAACTTCAAAACTATCAACAGTTAGAATACGCCAACAGGTATCTAACTGCCCAAAAATTCTGCAACAACCAAACAGATAAATGAATACTGCTAAAATGCAACAAGAATTAAACAATTACAATACACAAGCTGGTATCTAATTGCAACATTAGTACCACCACTTCCAAACCAAAAACCATACACCTATTCAATTCCTCCTACTGAAATCAACCACCGAAAAATATTATACCATAACGTCAAAAGTTTTTTTTTTAATCCTGCATGGATGTTTTCCCACAGACGCAATGATTTTATGAACAAACACAGGAACTGAGCAAATTGCACAGTACACTGGTTTGAAGCATAGTGCTTGTAAAGTACTAACTATGAGGGTCAACAAAGTACAGAATTGTCTACTATGCAATGCAATAACTCATTACAAAATACCTACACTAACATGTGATCTTTTCTTTTATCACAGAGAATGTACAAACAATGTCTACTCCAATTTCACATACCATGAAAAAACTGCATACAGCCTCAACAAAGCAAACAGATTGGATTCACAAACACTGGAACATAACAAGCCCATGCAAGAAAACACCTGACCACTGACCACAACCCAAAATGTTTGCTTGCATGCATGTGTTATGCTGCTGTGGTTGTGGCCAGAGCCTACAGTCTTGGTGCATGGCCTGGCCAAAACACTGCATGCAGCCTCAACAAAGCAAACAGTAAGTATACAATGATTGGAGTCACAACCACCGCAGCATAATACAACCATGCAAGAAAACACCTGCCCTATCCACTTAACTTGACATGATAAGACAGTACTTGCAGCTAATGCACAAACTCTTCAATGCATTCCCTCTCCACCCAATACTCTACTAACTACCCAAAACCAATACATCAGAGCACAGTAAAATACCCAGTAGTGTGGTCAGCGGTTGGTATATCCACGGACAACTGCGTTGACTGCGGACACCGCAATCACATCATGGCCTTCTTCCACCTAAACAATTACAGCAATTGACCCATCTCTCACTCCCCGACCCTCTCCAACCACTCTTCCACATCAACACACTCCCCAAAATTAGATTTCTGCTTTGTTCCACGCCGCGAAGTCTGAAGATATCCGCAAACCCAACATGGCTGGTGCATTGGGAAAATGAGACACACCTCAAACTTCACTCCAACCAATCAGCAAACACGTTGCTTGTCCGCGGACATGACGTAAGCCCATTGGCCAATTGGCCAATCGGTGTCCTGTCCGCAGAGTGAACAGGGAAATGTGTCCGCAGAGCGGACCCAGATATCACAAATATTTTTGACCTACTTTTTGGTCATTTAAAAAAAAAAATACTGGACGGTTTTCCACCAGATTTACAAAAGCAAGCTTTCGCAATCAAACTGCCGCTTCTGCCACACGTTTGGTGAAAATCTTTCCAGCGGTTTCGGCTGTAGGCATGAGCAAAGTTTTTCATCATTTAGTCTATGGAAGAAACAAACATTTTGGGACCTCCAACTATAACTTTGCACCCGCTGGACGGAACCTCAACAAACTTTGCAAAGAAAATTAGAGTGGGCCATATACTTTTTGCAAAGTTTGTTGAGGATTCATCCCGGAGGAGCGAAGTTATAAGCCACCCAAAACGTGTTCTTCCTAATGATTAAGCATCTTAACCATAACTAAATGGCCCCTACCAATGGCAGTGTAATATATATGTAAAAGAGTTGCAGAAAATACTTTTGAAAATATAGGCATACCTGACTATGTATTGTTAGATGCAGATGTTGAATCTGGAAATTGAAATGCTGGAGAGTTTCACAGTCTTTTTTAAAGGAGATGTCTGCGATTAACAGAAGATATGTACTCTCAGAGTTCAAGTGTACATCTGAAGTTTTAAACCGAGTGGATAGGGTTAGGAGTAGAATTTTTGGATGTAATTGGCGGATGGATGTTTGACTCTTTGAAAGCAGCCAATGAGGGGATATTAAGAACACGAAAGTGGAAAGGGTAGAATGGCTGCCCTCTGTTAAAGGGTTTGCTGACACTGTGGTAGTCTACGGGTGGCACATGCCACATCCAGGTCTTTTGAGGATGCCTCAGATGGAAAGGGGACTGTCGGGATTAGCCAATGAGGTGTTCTGGTTGTGGTTTACAAGAAGAGAGGGTAGTAGGTGTTTTGATTGTTGTGTGTAGGGAAGATGGATGTTGCTATTGCTAAGAAAAAGCTCACTATGTCGATGTTGGTAGAATGTTGGATGAATAATTTGAATAACTTCTCTGGTACTATTGGTTTGGAGGGAGAAGAGGTTTGTGGTATACCATTTCTGGGCTAAACTGGTTGAGTTAACTATTGTTTTGAAAGACTATGGCTCCTTTTCAATGCCCAGATATTATTGTTGTTCATTGTGGATGAAATATTTTGAGCTACTTTTTTCTACTATATTTGCAGGTTGCATTAAATGATCCGAGGCTTAATTGAACTATTTCGATGTGGAACGATCATTTTTTTCCGAAATGCATCCAGGGGAAGTATGTAGATGACCAAATGTGTTTTTTGCACGACTAGAAGAAAGTAGGCAGGCATGTTTTGAATAAATGTTCTTCATTGTGGAGGGAATAGTATGGGATATAATATGGGAATTTCATTGCAGTTTGCGTATGAGGTGTACACTTATGTTTTATGCCTGGTTCATTTCATTATATTGTGTGTTATAAATGAGAAAATGTGTGTACATTAGTAATCATTTGCACAAAAAGGTATATTTGGGTGCAGTAAATATAAGTAACATTGTTTTATGTATATACGTTTGTTGGTTGATGGGTAGAGTATTTTTTGTTCTCCCCTCTGCTTCTGAGCTTTGAGTATGCTGCCTCCTGTCCACAGACATTCCTATTGTCCATGGACTTGAAAGCTGCTACGTTGGGGGGAGTATAATATAAGGTACTTGTAGCAGATTAAGGTCACACTGGTAAAAACCTATGAAATTCATTGAAAAAACATTGTTAAAGGGACGTTATGGTTAAGTTGCACTAATAAAAACATCAAACTCATTGAAAAAATGTAGTTAAAGGGACATTGTTGTTACAAGTAAAACTGATAACCAATTAAAATTTGACAGTTATGGTAAGCTAAGCAACCATAACTTGTGCCACCACTGTGCACTGCTAAACCTAAACCCCAGGACATCAAAGATGAAATGACAAATGTCATCATATCAAATTAATTCTGATGAAAAGTCAGTAGAAGGGGTTGTGTGTTGATATAAACATATAACGGATAATCGGGGGACCTCTTATGAACGATTTGATGTATTCAAAATTGTACTCGTTTCAATAAAATGGTATATTGGAGTGTTCTTGTTAATGAAATAACCTAATAATACATACACATAGGAAATGAGTGCAGCATGCACCACAGATGTACAATAATTTTACTCTGGCCGTATCGGTCAGTAAAATAATGATTGTAAGGGTATCCAAATGTTGTCATATGTTAAACTTGAAATTAATGGCTAACAATACAAGACTTTCTACACACGTGTGTTAGTAGAAAGAATACATATACAGAGACACAATGCATTGGAATTTGAGGCACATACAGTGAAACTGCAGGAAGAAGGAGAGAAAGGGTACCACTAGAAAATGGGAATTATTTTACAGTTTATTATCATGTATACAAATGAATTGTGTATTTAAGGTGTGCTTATTTTGCCAGGTATGTGCATCATGAGCTGAGGCCAAACCCTGAAGAAAGTACCTTAACAACATCAGACAAGGTTAATGTCTAGATAAAAAGCATATTTTAAATTTTAAAATTCTTACTGTGAGTAAAGGATATCACCAGGTTCATCCTGGACCTTCTTGTCAAGCATTCAGCAATAAAACAAGTTTTGTGTTGATAAACAATATGAATTATGTAACTAAAATTACTATTAAGGCTACCGGGACCAACTAGCACCAACCTTTCTAGTACCTGTGCACATTTTTTAAGCTGAGGGTAAAGCCTCGAGGTTATAGTTGCACTGCATGCCCAACTGCTTATTAGGACTAGAGCACACTGAGAGTCGGTCATACTCATTCACTATTTTCTGGATACATATAAAGTCTCGGTCGAAACGGTTGGAGCTGGAGGAAGACATTATGTAATAGGACATTAATGGACAGAAAAGTATTTGTATTGTATGGCTAGAGGCGAATTAAGCCCTGATCAGTAGGCCATTTTGTACTGAGCTCTGGGTTAGTCATTAAATGAAGGGATGACATTATGAAGAAGTGATGGAATGGTCTCTATTGGTGGTTATTGGTGCATGGGTGTTAAGGATATTGACATGCCTATACTAATACATAGACATTTATTTTGATCTGCCCTTTCATGAATAAGCAATGGGATGAAGAACGTATCTTGAAATCTGCAATGCAAGCATATGGATTCAGCAGGTAATTTGTCTTTGCTTCTAAATTATTATGTCACTGCCTTCATTCATAGGCTCATTTGTGTTAATTTAGGACAAACATTCTCGGTGTGTTTTAGTAAGAAAGTTTAACCTATAATGTAATGGCAGCTCCTTGCTTCAATTCTACCAAAATGGGGGCAGTGGTCGAGATGTAGCTCTTTCTCTCTGGCCACCTCATGCTTTGCTACACCCACTTAAGATCTTGTGCCATCCTCAATTGGAAGCATTCATGGTCTCACCTGTGAACCTTTGGGAAATGTTCCCAAATTCCAGGTCTTTGCTCCCAATGTTTGCCAATGTTTATGCATCCACTTACACCGTTATGTGCTTTCGCTGGTTCAACCTGCCACATTATGTACCTTCACTTCCACTATGTCATACAATTTGATTCCATGCAGACACATTGTCAAACATTTTCATTAAATTTAAATGTGATCAGGCAAGTCCACTGTTTTGAGGGCAGTTTACATGCAATTCTACTGGATGCAAAACAAAATTGTTGGCTTTCAGGATTTGCACAAACAGAGTAGGCATGCGTGTGATGATTCAAGCAAAATTGAAATCACTAGACTTTTCAGCAGTTTTAACAGTCCAAACTTTCTGAGTTATGCTGAGGCTCGAGATAAGAGTGTCTTTGATTTTATTTTGCATCTATACAAAGGCTTGTGAGTATAAACTCTGAATAAACAGTGGCTGGCCTTTACAGAGAAAAGAGCTTCTCTGGCTACTTGCAAATAGGAATTGTAGCGAGGTGTACTTTCTGATTATTAAAGGGTGGGTTATTTTATATTAGTAATAGGTACTATCGAGAGTTAAAGAATTAGGTTAGGGAACATGATATGTGAGCTGAGGGACAGAAAATCCATATTGTGAGATTAAATCAGTGCTAACCACATGATTATGTAGGTGTCAAGGACTTTCAGAGCATTGAGAATCCCAATTACATTTTGTAGACTAATGGGGAACACAAAGGCAATTTTAGGAACACATGCCTTTTTTCAGCAGGGAGAAAGCCAGGGCAGTGAGAATGGTCACAGGGTTGGCTGGGTTCAAGAAGTATGGAAAGCCCATTTGTTTGGGAGTAATCCATTCAATTTGGGCAATAGTAATAATATGAGTCCAACTTAAAGTAGAAATATATTTTTTCAAATACAACAGACAGGATGGTTCTTCTCCTTGGGATATCTGGGTCTTGCCAACCCTGGTAAATCCCACACTGTCCTCACCAGTTACACAGTCCCCTGAGCCATCCCGGTCTCTGGAATATTCACCCCAGTCCTTGCAATTCACAAAAATGGATTTGGCACCCATTTGCTTTGAGTTGGCGGATTTAGGGTTTCCGGAACACTTATTCTGGTGAGCATCTAGTTATAGAATTTCCTGTGCCTCATACTCTAAGGCTTGCTTCTTTGTGTGTTTTCAGCAGATGGGTCAGTGAGAGTAGGCATTTCCTGAGGTCATGCTCGCCCATGGTCACTTCTTTCTCTTCTCCTCTCACCTCTCTCATCTTCCCTTGGCCTTCCTGGCTAACTCCTATTCCTCCTCCCACCATTTGGTCCTGCATATAATTGCCTGGCCCAATGGAAACTTCCTGAGAAGTCTGTCAAGGGCACTGCTCTCTCCCTTATCCTCCGTCCCACCTTCACCATCTGCTGTTCCTGCCTACACCTTTTCTGAACCACCACGTTCACCTGATGTTATCCTGCCCTGCTCCTTTGTCAACATCACCACCATGCCTGCACCACATTTATCACCTGATGTCCTGACCTTCAAACCACCTACTTCTCTTTCTGCTTTGATCTACAGGCTACGACCTCCTTTCCTTGATGTTGCCACTTTAATTTGCTCTTTACCATTTCCAAACATGGTGTTCTATTTTCAGTTACTCTCTTTCAATTGTGGCCCCTGCTGTTATCACCTCCTCTCTATTACCTATGGGCCTCTGATGTTATTGCTTTCTCCTTTCCCTTTTGTCTCAGCATCTATCCTGATTACCACCCACTGCTGCTGCTCTTAGCATCTCCTCCTGTACCCTTTGTCATATCACCTACTCCCACTTCCACCCTGTCCTACTAACATTGTAACCTCTCCCTGCCTCCTTGATCTTAGCCCCTCCTCCTTTCTTTCACACTCTTCTGATGTACCACATGCTTATTACCCCTTGTTCTTGCACCCCAACCATCACTCTCTTAGCTCTTGCACTAATTCCTCCTACTCACCCCGACTGCACTTTACCAACCTATATCATCTATCCAGCATTGGCTTTCTCCAACTCACACCAGTCTCCAGCCACCACATAACCTGAGCCTCCTGCTCCTCCAAGCTACTTTGGCTACTGGGATCTGGGGTTTTCTAGTGATCTACCAGGTCTGGGTTATGTGTGAGTGGCTGCAAGTGCTTGATAAGTGGCACATAATAGGCACTGGCTACTAGTTGGTGCATTTGGCTTCACTTCAGGTCTAGGATGGCAGGCCAAGCCTTCGCTTGACCTGCTCACCTTCTTGGATTCTGGTTCTCCCTTCCTGCCCCCCTCCATGGCTAACTATGCAAGGCACAGTTCTCCTGTTCTTACAGTGTGTGGTCTGCAGGCTGGAATCTATCTTGGTAAATGAAGACTCTTGGAAAATTGCAGCACATTGATGGACTCCTGTAGTCGAGTGAGTAATCAAATGGAGGGTCCTTACCTAACTCATACACAATAGCACATATTGGACAGATTTTGCTCTCTGCTAAGGACCTTGGTAGAGTCCATCAAGAAGGTTATCCTGCTTCTTTGTCACTCAGGGACAGTTAGGTGCTGCCACTTTGGTATCTGTTGGAATTAGAACAAACCAACATAAAAAATGAAAACTAAAATCTAGTGATTCAGAAGGGAAGCTGGTCATAAATATGCTCTTGTCTTTCCAACAGGATCCATGCAGTGTTGGGATGAAGGGGGATATGGAGTACCACCTAGCAACCTTTCTTGACCTATAGCTTAATGTCAAGGTGGCAATTTTCAAACAGAATGTATGTGAGGATGAACATAATGCAGGGGGATTTCATATGCACAAGGACAAACTAGTCATGTGGAAGGAAGCACTTAGATGTTTTAAAGCCTGAGTGGAACAGGAAGAGAGTACCAAAGGACAGAGGTCAACATCCCAGTGGGGGACTGCACCAATGAAGAGAAAGTTATCCGGCAAAGCAGGCTCATTCTCCTCAACTCCTGACACTGGTTCAGAGGACACCACAGATAGCTTTCATGAAGTTGAAGAATGCAAAAGGCTGTGGGACATACTCATCCCACAGTATGGCTTGCTTCATGCCTTTGGTCCTCTTGAAAATGTAGTGGTCCTATTGCATACACGCTTGTTAATGCTTATCTTCTCAACACATGTCCAATGGTTAGTGATAGCAATCCCCTGCAATCCAAAGTATAGAATTTGTTCTGCTGCAAGTTGAGAAAGACTGTGGAAATACCTTGGACTTATATCTTGCAGAGCAGTTCAAGCTGATAGTAAAACCACTGTTTATGTCCTCCAGACACAAAACAATATGTGCTATCTTCTATCAATCTCCAGGAGAATACTTTTCACATCTTAGAGTTCAAGAAGCACAGAGAGTTAAGAAGTCTGCACTCACTGCCAGTTGAATTTTCCCCCATTTCAGTTTATTTGTCCTTCTGAATCATATCATATGCTTTACGGTGGAGCTTGTACAGTATCACAGGTATGGGTTTACTTATTTCTATACTGTACCTGAACCTCTTGAGGTGAAGGACATCACAAAATACATTAACCTTTGGCTGCAGATGGTACAATGAGGGTGCCCTATACCTGTATTTGTTTGAGTAAAATACATTTACCCCATCTTCCAACCTCCACAAACGTTTTTGAGGGATGTAACTTTTATTACTTTCAACATATTCCTGTGCTGTTTCGGAACCCAGGTCTCCACAATGTTACCTTTTTATAATTGCATGCTCTTCATGCCAGGAAATTCTCCTGGAATCTAAATACTAGCACATATTTAGTGTTCCAAGATACTAAACGGAATATGGGTGAACACTGAAAATGATGAGGGGGTATAGAGATTACAATCACAAAGGGGAGCCACTACTACAGGTCAAAACCATGTCTTGTTCTTAATAATATTCAATGGAAGCTCATGTATGTCAATTCAATGTCTAAATCCATGTTTCACAGCTATAGGCATACAAATCAGATCAAAGTTGTTTAAAAGATTTGATCATGGCATATGAAAAGTAAATCAGTGCTACCTTTAAGGTTTATATCAAATATAATAATGCTGGTTTCCTTTATGTCTTTAGAGTGGGAGAGCCAGAGGAATGTGCTGGGTTGGTGTCTTTTCTCCTCTCATCTGATGCCTCCTACATCACTGGAGAGACCTATGCTGTCAGTGGAGGATTCAGAACAAGGATCTGAAACAGAGACAACTTCCTGTTAAATTGCACTTGCACATCTGAGAAGTGCACTTCTGAGTTAATACCTATTTTTGTTTTTGTCCATCTCTGCTGTTTTTTTCACATATAATCAATGCACATGCAAGTGCTGACTTCCCTAGAGATTGCAAATTGAGATATTGACCATTTTGTCCTGATCATGGAATATAGTCGTTAAAAGACATATTACATTTAAACCACCTTTCTGGCCTGTGAAAATAATCCGAGAAATCCTCCAGTACACCAAGTCAGATGGCTGACCGAACATAGAAACTGTCTCTGAAAGTTGCTTTGTGTGCTATATACCACACCCAAAGATGGTTCATTGCCTCTGTGTCTCCAACTCTAGACTTCTTGGCATACATTTTTAGATCCTTGCTACCCATCTGAACAGAAAACACCTTATTTACTTATGTTCATGGAGGACTGGTTAATCATTGTGGTGATTGTTCAGGAAAATGATGCTGATAAACACTGAGCTCTGCTGAATGTTGCAAAATTGTTTTTCAGTGTATCACATGTTGGGACACAGGTAGAAATGCAGTAACACTAATGTGCAGTTCTCAGTCGAAAAACATGAACAATGTTTGGTCGTATAGACACAAAAGATGCTGTGGTGGATTCTATTATTTTGTATTTCCTTATGCAATGTGTGTTGCTAAGGGAGTGCATGTAAAACAAGGTACATTGGGAGCACAATCAGGGAATTACAGGTCAAAATCCAGGAACCTCTGAATATTTTGGGGGGTCAGGATCCAAAGTTACCTCTTGCTTTGCACTGGCAAGAACTTCATCAACTGGATGACAATAGACATATACGGTTTGCAGGAGTACTAAGAGCCTTCCGTGGAAAGAGGGGTGGTGACAGGGAGCTCAAACTACAATAGTTGGATGCCAGACACATTTGTAAGATCAGTTAGTATGGGTTTGAGCTCGGATAATGAAATGCGTGCTTTTCTGTAAAGTGGGTCTGATATCCACTAACCGGTTCACAAAGGCTTACTGAATTTATAGATTTCTTGCCCTCTTTGTTTTGACGGAGACACAACAGATGCCATCCTAAATAAATTTGGGGGCATAATAACATAATTGGCTTCTCTCATGTTACTACAGTGGGAAACATTGCTAATTGTATGCATTGGCCACATTTTAGTTGCTATTGAATATTATGAATTTCAGATGTAAGTGTTTATATGCTTCTTTCACTTGTGTATACATTATCATTATTCATTATGTGGCTTTCAGGATTTATAGATACCAGACATTCCAATGTCATACCTGAGGGTAACATGCACCCTATTGTGTCATGTTTACACAGTTCCCGAACTAGCAATAATGTATTGCCAGGGCCACCTTCTCGATGTGTCGCACCCTGACACATCCTGTACATGTTGCAAACTATCAGAAAAGTTATGCTCAATGAAAACGGTACCAATAATATATTATTTTCCTGCCATCAATCTAGATACAGACTGTGCTTAGCAGGATTATCACAGGTCATCTGCTCCACAACATTATGCATAACATTATATGTTTACGTATAGTGTGAGCCAATGACCATTCATATCAATATGCCTCCTGAGAAGCACTCTGCCTACATAGTATCACAAACTCAGTGCATGACCGTCACTGATTATGATGTCAATCGTTAATGTGTTTTTCGGTCATAGACTGATATATTGGACTTTATGAAGAATGCACCCATGAACTTGAACATGGCATTGGCATAACTATACTTTGAAAGATAAGGAGATTTTGTGTGTGTATTATCTGGGACCACTAGTTACGTCCTTGTTTCAGAATAATGACACTTACACGGCCAACAGAAACAGACTTTTTGGTTTGGTTTGTAAATGATCCCATGCTATGACACAATCGCCTTCATGAATTGCACCCAGGGTGAACACCAATGTCTAGGACTATATACCACTGCCACAACCTTCTCTAAGAGTTTCATTGTCATCCTTCGTAACTATAGATCCATAGGCATCTTTTCCCCATGTGCATTTGACCGGTCATTATAAATCAATTGCAACAATATTAATGGAACAAGGCTACGTTATTACTTTAAGATAAACGTCTATATAGACCAGTGCAACATGCATCTTTTCAACCCTAATGGGCTGCATATCTGGTAAGACCCACAGAGATCCTTCACTCATCCTCTTGAAGATCACAATTAACAGCCTACATATAATATTGTCTGCAGATCACTGGGAAAGGGATGAGAAGATTTACATTCATATTTTAGTACATTTCTGAACAATTAGAATCCTATATGTACAAGTCAGAAAACCATGGGTAAGATTAATCAAATAAGCATTAGCCCCAATTTTGCTCTCAGTTTAAGAGGATCTATTTTTGCCAACATGCACCCATATGGACATATGGGTTATCTGGTTGGTACATGCCTTTATTTTTCAAATTTGTATCTGATTGGGTGTTCTAAATTTGGGTAATCAAGATTAATCTCTATAGATTTTGTTCTCACAATATTATGGTCCATTGTATCTTGTTTGAAATACAATGGTACAAATATAGTTTTACATGATTAGGCAGTGTATTCTCACGGTCCATAACATCTTATAATTTGATATATGATATTGTAAATAAGGTTTTTGATGATCATGTATTCTTACCACTTTTTGCTACACTAATTTGTGTTCTTAGAATCTTGACGAAGACTGCAACGGTTGAAACATGTGTTGACTCAGACACAATTCAACAGCTCAGGGCACCTAAGTAAAACATGATCAGATAACTTTGACTATCAGTGCCTACTATTTCAGTAGAATAGAAGGAATATGCACGTATATGCATCAGGCATTTGTAAGAAAGTATCAGTCAAAAACCTGTCTGCAGATTGCTGCTCCCAGAGAGGATTTTTTATTGCAGGACAGCATTTACAATTTACCCAAGGAGTTCTTTAGTTTTCTTTATTTCATTCCTGATATCAGGAAGACAGGTGAGCCTTTTAAATATCATGACTTATTACAGCACACAACCGACAGTAATTGCAGTGCAAGTTGAAAAGCATTTTCACCCTTAACAAAACAATTATTGCAGCCTGCGTGGCTATTTCTAAATAGAGTACCCCTAGAAATACTTTTTTGGAAAATTTGGTATTTATTGGAATTTGACAATTATGACTTAACTCAAGAAATAATGCAAACATTAATGTATATCAAAATAAGGTCACAACTTTCAGCCCCCCAACCCCACCTCCCACATCCCCCCTATCCAATGCCATGGTTTATTAGTCGATACAAACAACAGCGTCCAGCAACATCATCTGAAGGTGCAATGCGAGCATAGGGTAGCTCCTAAAAGAAAGAAGGTGCTCAAAAGATAAGGTCCAACATATAAAAGTCACATTTCCTGTAACAATTGATCTCTCCCCACTCCAAGGGGAGTGCCCCGATAGTAGTGTTCCCATCAAGAGGATGTCTGAGATGATTACTTATGCCTCAGGCCGTTTTCCCATACTTGTCAAAAAATGGCAGCCATAGGGCCTTGATGTTAGATTTGGATTCATCGATCAGGTGGGTTAAATATTCCATATCATAGATTGCCCGTGTTTTTGCTACCCACTCCCCCTCCCCAGGAGTATGGGGTGATTTCCATTTTTGGGCCAAGCAGCATCTAGCCGCGACTAGCATGACCTGCAACATATGGTCGTGTTTCACCTTAGGTCCCCCTTCAACCTCAATGCCAAACAACACCAGCCAGGGGGAAAGAGTTCTCACCATTCCGTCTACTCCTCTTATCCATGACAAGACCTCACTCCAGTAGGTTTGCGCAACTTGGCACTTCCACTACATATGGACATAGTCCCCCTTTTCAATGTGGCATTTCCAGCAGTGGGGGTCATAAGCAATCCTGTGGGATTTGCCGGCCCATAGGTAGCGGAGAAGGGCCCGCTTGATCTCTAGGAGGAATGAGTTCGGTATCTGGGTTGGCAACATTTGAAACAGGTATAAGAATTTGGGGAGGACTACCATTTTAATGGAGTTAAGGCGAGCCATCAATGAAAGGCCGGATTTCGACCAGCGTCCCGGGTCATGTTTGATCGACCCCCATAGATTGTTAGTCCTGATTGCTATAGCCCAAGGTTCCATCACCAGAGTGCATATGAGGGGAGACACTGGGCATCCCTGTCTTGTGACTCTCTGTAAGGGAAAGGGCTCCGATTCTCTTTCATTAACCACCACTTTAGCGGAAGGGCGGGAGTAAAGGGCCGTCATCCATCCCCGCCATCTGGGTCCCATCCCCAAGGACGACAGAACCCCTTCCATGAAGGCCCAGCTCACCCTGTAAAACGCCTTCTCCGCGTCAAGAGACAGGAGAAGGGCACCGTCAGATTTCACTCCGTTTGAGCTCAGTATGTGCAGGGTTTTGCGCATGCTGTCTGCTCCCTCTCTGTTCACTACAAAACCTACCTGATCGGGATGGATCAGTCGGGGGAGACACTTTTCTAAACGTGTCGCCAAGATCCTGGTGAAGATCTTAGCATCTGTGTTCAGGAGATATGAGTTCAGCCTATATGAGTCACACTCCGCTGGGTCTCTGCCCGGTTTAGGGATTACTGTGATTATGGCCTGCAGGAATGTCAGTGGAATGCTTTCTAAGGTTTTAATTTGGTTAAATAATTTGGTTAGTGGTTGGGTTAGTTCGGATTGGAATTGTGTACCCATCTTCCCCCGGGGTCTTGCCTATTTTAGCTTTTTGATGGCCCCTTCCACCTCTTCCTCTGTTATCTCCTTGTCCAGTGTCTCCCTCTGGGTCTGTGAGCTTGGGTAGGGGGAAGTCCTTGAGATATTTTCGAATTTCATCCAGTGATTCACCCTTTTGTTTACTGTAGAGGGCCCTATAGAAGGCCGCAAATGATTCGGCTATGTGTTCAGTTTTTATCTGGGCGTTGCCCGCCCCGTCCTTGACCTTCTCTATGTGTCTGCCCACCCTGTTTCCCCTCAGCCTATGTGCCAGAAGAGTTCCAACCCTGTCGCCCTTCTCATAGTATCTCTGCTTTGTGTATCTCATTTTTTTAACTACACCTCCAATCAGGATTGTATGCAGGGCTTGTTGCTTCTCTCTCATTTCACTCAGGAGGTTTTCGCGGTCTATGTTTCCTTTGGTGAGCTGTGCCCTCATGGACCGCAGGTCTTCCCGGATTTTGTATTCTATCAGGGCCCTCTCTCGCTTCTTACTCGAGCCCTCTGCGATGAGGAGACCCCTGAAGGTGGCCTTCGCTGCCTCCCAGATTGTAACCATTGGGACTTCCCCTGTGTCGCTTGATAAAAAGAAGGCTTCTATTTCGTTCCTCAGGAATTCCCTAAACACCTGGTCCCTCATGAGGGTGTCGTTACAGCGCCACCTGCGTGATTTCACGGTGTCTTGCAATCGCCATTCCATAATGAGACGTTCATTATCTGACCAGGTCACAGATTCAACCGTAGGGTTTCCAACCTCCCCCCTCTCCTTCCTCCGACACCAATAGCAAGTCGATTCTGGTATATGTTTGGTGGTGAGGGGAGAAGAACGTGTAACCCCCAGGGATTGCCAGCATTTATGCCATACTTCTACCCAGTACTACTATTGTAGGAGGTCCCTCAAGGCAAGGTTATCTTTTGTAGGGGCTTTTGGTCCCGTCCCTTTGGCCGACCACCAGTCAAGATGGGGGTCTGTAATGAGATTGAAGTCTCCGCGCAGGATTGTGGCTCCTTCAGCCCACCCGTGCATGATCCTAAGAACCTTGTGGATAAACTTAACTTGGCCGGCGTTGGGCACGTACAGGGTGGCTAGTGTGACTCATGTGCCTTGGGCTGACCCCTTGATCGCAAGAAATCTGCCTCCAAAGCCTCTTTACGTCTCCACATCGGTGAGATGCAGCGATTTACCCAAGAGGATACCCACTCCCTCCTTCTTCGAGTATTTGTGCGAGGCCCAGAAGTTTCTGCCTATCTCCTTTCCTTTAATCGTCGACTCGGCCCCCCTTCTATAGTGGGTTTCTTGTAGGAAGAGGGCTAGTAATTTCTGTTTGCGGAATAGGTTACTTGTGAGAAACCGCATGTTTTGTGAGTTGAGGCCCTTAACATTGAGCCGATCCGACCTTCAACCATGGTCATCGCTACCCTTTACCTGTGAAGCTTCAGTGAGTACCCCCGTTATCATCCGTGGACGTGAACCCCAGAACCATGGCATGGCATTCCCTTGTAATTTCCTCTCCCCCTCCCCCCTCCCATCCCCAGTTCCCCATTTCCCTTACCCATTTTGTTAGGCGTTCATCTCCATCGCCCGACATACATCGGGTTTAGTCAACGAACCACCAGGGCCGCTCCCCGGGCCCCGAGAGAGAAAATGGATCGTACCCTCTAGATTGTACATATAGGAACATTTTACAGGTTTAGTCGGAGTCCAATCCCTCTACAAGACTTCCCCCAACCCAGCCCTCTTTATTCCCACTGCATGTCTTATGTCTCGTAGGGCCCGGGCCCAACCGTGAACTAGCTTCCAGTGTGAATCGGGAGGGTTCTCGAAGGTCTCGGGTGCCACACCTGGCGACCTTTCCGACAACAGAGAACAACACCACTCCGCGTTTCAGACAGGTGGGACCCGAAACCTCTACCATCAATTTCGGCATAAGCCTCGCCAACCTTTGCAACATCCCAATGCAACATACAGTACCCCCCAACATGGAGGGGCCCACGAGGGCCCCTGTGCAAATGCAATACAGTACAATAACATCACTTTTCTTAACTTTCACCCCTTCCCTCTTAATCACTCGGATCTATCGCGCGGGCCCTAGCATCAACTGAAGTGGAACGAATATTTCTCCTCAATTCGCTGGCGGCCATGAGGAGCGAATGAGTGAATGAACCATGACAAATCGGCATTGCATTCCTTCTCTTTCCTCTTCTATCCTGTAATCATGCGGGTCCTCCGCGACCCACCGAGGGATGCCTGTTTTTTTGGAATTTCCGGGTGCCCTTCACTTTGTGTTTCCCCTGGCTAATGTCAGGGCCCCGTGGGGCACGGCTCGGGTCTCTGTCTGATCTGCCGTGCTCCCTCGAGGACCCCGGGGGGGCCCCGACCAGTCCATTGATGCCTCTTTGGATGTCCTCTTCTGTAACGAGCTGAAAGTTCTCCCCTTTCCATTCAAAGGATAGGTAGAATGGGTGTCCCAGCGGTACCGGACCCCCTTCTCCTACAGCCACCTAGTGATTGGACCGCATTTTTTCCTCATTTTTAGCGTGAGGGCGGATAGGTCCTGGTAGATTGCCACCCTGGAATTGTCGTATTGTATATCTCTTAGGGTTCTAGCTCTATCAAGTATTTCTGCTTTATCTCTGTAATAGTGGAACTTCGCAAGCACGGCGCATGGGCCCCTACCGCCTCCACCAGCTCCATGAACCCTTTCAATCAGGATGGTTTCGCCAGAGTCAGTTCCCAAGACATTCCTAATGAACTCCTGCACTTTGCCCTCCAGGTCGGTCTGGGTCTCCCCCTCCGCCTCCGTCAGGCCGAAGAATCGCAAGTTACATCTCCGTTCTCGATTTTCCATGTTGTCAACTTTGAGACGGAGCTCCCCCTTGCGCCGATGCATCTCTTTAAACCTTGCCTCCATCTGAGCTTCTATGAAGTCGCTGGATGCCTGGTTATTCTCTACCCCCTCCATTCTGTCCTCCAACGTGGAGACCTTGGCGGTGAGGTCGGCCAGCTTGGCTCCCATGTCCATTCTCATCCCCCTGATTTCGTCTAGGATTGTCTGGATATTGATCTGCATGGTGTTCATGTCGGGGGTTGGCATGGGTGGGGAGTTGATCCCCATCTCTGGTTTTCGGGGAGTGAATTGGTATCTTGCCAGGGTTTCTTTCCAACTCATGGAGTGTCTCCACCTCTAGATCTTTGTGGTTTCTCAATGTTCCTCGTGGTCTCCACCAGGGGCCCGGGGGACAATCCCCCCGGTTCCGTCCCAGCTCCAATGAGGTGTCGCGAGGTGGCTGGATTCTGAGAGTTAGATTAGCTCTGTAGAGTCCCCTTACGCCCTGTGGGGGTCAGTCCCGGGTCCCTCAGCGCACCCCACTCCTTTTGGCCTTTTACGGAGGGTCTGCGTCTGTGATCGCTTGGTGGTCAGACGCCTCGGGTGTTTACTTGTATGGGGCCACAGGGGACCTTCTATCTGTTGTTCTGCATGCTGTGGCACTCCACTGGTTACGGCTCTCCTGCACGGCGGCGGGGAGGGTGGTGGTTAGGACGGGCGGGCTGGGCCCCAACCCCACCGACAGCCACTACTCACGGTTGCTCTGGCGTGGGGCTGGTGGGTGCGTTCAGAGGCCGCCTGCGTGGTCGCCCCCCTAGCACCCACTGTAGGCCGACGGGTTCTGCTGTGGATGGCAAGTGACAGGCCCCTAAATAAGGTGGTGAACCCCACGAGAGGCCAGGTGCTCCACAGAGGGGCCCAGGCGCGCTCCCGCGTCAGCCCGGGCCTGTTAGGTGTAGGCCTCTGTGGGCTGTGTCGCAGCAGCAGCCGGGGGGAGTCCTTATGGCACTTTTTGTGAAGATGTTCCCCGCCGCCGGGGGGGAGAGGAGAGGAAGGGGCCCGGGTGCGCTCCCACGATGGCCCGGGCCGAGATACACAGACGTGCGTGTGGCAAGCCGGGATCCGGCCGTGGGAGCCCGGGGCATACTGTCCTCCAAAACCACCGCAGCAGGAGCCGAAGGCGGGCACGTCGCGGGCGCCCCCGTGGACGAGGGCCCGATCTCCAGGGGGCTCCCATGGGCTTTCAATGATGTTGGCAGATACGTGGGGTATAGATTCCTCAGGTTGATTGTGGCGTTGCGCCCGTCCGCAGAGAGGAGGGGCCCAGCCACAGAGCTTCACCTCTTCCGCGGCGCAGGCCTAGAGGTGGGGGAGGGGGAGCGCGAAAGCTCTGAATCAAATATCTTGGGGACCGGGCACTTCCAAGGCTCGGGAAGGTGTCGCCGGAGTCCCCAGGAGTTCCCCCACCTGGATTCAGCCTTTGTAGGAGGATAACGTTCCTTTTATCAAGGTTTACTCCACAAATCTCTCGGGGCCTTAGGTGAGCCGAACGATCAGGCAGCCATCACACCTGCACCCTCTGGTGGCCTCTCTAGAAATATTTTAAAATATATTTGTGATTGGTTTTGTAGGGATGCATTTACAGCTCCCATGCCCACTCCGATCGTTCCGGCTCAGAAAAATCTATTAACGGATAGGAAAGTGAATGTGCGTGGCAGTAGGGGGCTGCAAAGCACGAGTGGGAACAACAAATGCGTTTGTTTCATAGTAATCATAGAAGCATAGGTAGGCTCAGGTATAGGGCATGGGTGATATTGTGTAGAATTAGTGAAATATAATGTGTATTTGTTTATTTGTTTGTAGTGCTCCATAACCCATAGGCATCAGGGCGCAAACAATGACAATTTAACAATGACAATGTGGACACAGGGCTAGGGAGCAGGAAATACTGAAGCATCGCCATATTGGAAGTGAGGCCTATCATTTTGCATTCCCTGTTGGTGGCAGTGCAGCACAATGAAGAGTTCGAATAATTTTCCCTTTCCCAAGCCCCAGCACTGAAGCTCAGAATAGTGGTATTCACGCTGTACAGATAATGGTATGATTGTTTCGAGCTGTAGGCCTGCAAAACCAGAATGGAATGTGAACAGCAGAGCGAGGTTAGGGCTGTGCCCATCTCGAAGGACAAATCCATGGGAGCCAGGGTCGAGGTCACAAGCTCACAAAAAGTTTGCTCCAGATTAAGGGCACTAACAACCACCCAGAATAATGGTCATCCCATTTGAACTGCCAGACAACTGGAAAAAAGAGCACCCAAATCCATCAGAATTAGGCAAATTAATGTGGTCCTCGACAGAGTCAGGAGGTGTACCGGGGTGGACAGCTGATGAGGGGGGAATTAGGAGCAGACCATTTTGTGATTTGGGATACGAGGAGCAAGAGGTGATGCCAACAAATCTAGTCCCGCAACGAGGAGGCATGATATGGGTGCCTGCATGTTTGGTATCAAAAGAAGTGCACTATTGTTTCAAAGTGCCAATTTGAACTTGGAGTTGTCCACTGAGCTCATGCTAATGACCAGGTGCACACCATGTGACTAAGCCAATAAGGCAGGTAACATCTTAGCTAAATCTCCGATCCAGTAACTTTGAACCAAGGTGATGGAATGGGGGAACCATGTGTTAGGGGGCATGGGTAGATTAGGATGCAGCCAATCATTCAAGGGACTATAGCGGACCGTAGTATGTATAAAGGATGTGGCCAATGAGGGTGGGGATTAACACACTATATTGTTCACGTCATGAGTGCAATTTTTTTTTATTGAAACTCGAACTTGCTTTGAACTAACAGAGAACTCTGTCAGTTTTGTTCTACAGGACCTTCTGACACCTTTTTCCTTTGTGTATACAAAATAAATTGTGTTTTCCTTGCAAAGAGGTGCACCGATAATTTTTCCTTTGAGGAGTGTTTATCTACTGGTTGTCTGGCCTTACACATTTGGTGTCCCCGATATGATCGTCAACCCTCAGCATTGACTGAGGATTCCTGGCTGCACATCCGGAGGAGCTGCACCCACCTGCAGTGACCTGTCCCCTATGCACAAACCAGAGAGATTTCCAGGAGCCCTGTTGCCTGAATTACTATCTGTTCTTTGGATTTTGCAGGCCATTGAGTGGGATGTGTGATGGAGGAATTCAAGAGAGCACATACATGTAAGTGCACCTTTTTCTGGAGAAAACAATAAGGGGAAGTGGTGTGAGAGTGTCAGAGAATGTGTGCATGTGAGTGTTGAGGGATAAGTAGATGTGGCAGTGGTGAAAGGGAAATAAGGAGGGAAAAGACAGTGGGAAGTCTGGTAGGGACTCAGTTCCTGTTACTGCAAAAAGGTATGGGGAGGACAAGGTGTTTCCTGGCTACACATGGACAGGAACAATTTGATTAAGATGTGGCCATCTCTTAGTGCAGGTGCAGGCAAATGGATATATGCTTTTTAGATACAGAAAACAGGCATTACCCTGGCTGTGGGTGACATGAAGAGCTTGTTTGCAGCAGTACTAGGGGACCAGGTAGATGACATTTGGGTTAAGGCAGGGTATCCTGGGGTACGGATAGGTGATGACAGCCACAGCGGGCCCATTTTGATGACTGTGGGGACCGAATCATGGCAGCACTGCAGCTCGCATACCCCGACATGCCAGATCTCGAGTCAATAATGGCACGAACTATGCAAGACAATGAGGACCCCGGTAAGTATACATTACAAATGCAGGCGATGTGTAGGGCAGAGATGGGGGAACCATGGAACAGCTCCATAGCATTTTTCTATTACATGGTAAAGATAAGACTCCCCAAGGAAGTGCAGAAGGTGCTAGATATGGTGCTAGGCTTTGAAGCAAAAGGGTGGTCAGAGATATAGTCAATAATTGTACACCATTGTAGAAGGGTGAGAGAAGGCAAAACAAATGGCAGAGACGATACAGATAGATGAAGCATAACAAGAACAAAAGAAGCTAGCAAGGATGACAGTGGAGGGAGCGGTAGTAACTGCACCACAAGGAGGGCAGACTGTGCAGAGGGTGGTACTGGGAGAAGCATGAGCATCCCCCAATCGGGGAGGAGGGTATAACTGTAACGCTGGGTATAAGGGGCAATATTAAGTAGGATCCCAAGGAGGGTACCCCAGGGAAAGGGGGGATTTGTGGGATTCATTGGGACAGAGGAGGATTTGACGATATGTGCCCAAGGGGTGGAAAAGTGGGACAGTTTTGGACATCTGAGAGGATGGGCCTTTTTCACAGGAGTGTAGGAGGAGACCAGCAGCCAGATAGGACCCACACATGCCCCCATATGCACAGGTAGGACCATTCCGCTATCAACAGCTGCATGACATGGCACCTCTTAATGTTCCCTATGGTCCACCACACACGGCCCCGACCATTGACCAGCCCCATTACCCGCAGATACCCACACCATCATCCAACAGCACACCAGTTTATGCTATACATCTGACACCACCGCAGATCCCTTAGGTGCACAACAATGCGGTACCTCACAGAACGGACACTAATTACCAGGGGGCTGGTGCGGTAGTGAGGAACCCCTTTACATCTGCAGGGACGAACACCTACACAGTCTAGGTCAACCCACAGAGAGCTTTAGCATGCCCAGTCCTGTTAGTCACTGCCAACCTAGAAAAGGAACCACTAGTGAGCATGAAGATAGGAAATCATTAGTTTTCATGGTAGGCACTGGAACAACAAAGTCATGTAACAGGGAGGGGCAATTCCTCTTATCATGTGAAGTTATGGACACACAAGGATTCTCTGGGTCAATAAAACCAGTTCCATTTACAGACAAATTACCCATTAAGGTAGGTGTTAGGCGGAATTATTTGCAGTACCCTTTGGGAACACTACACACAATTAGGACTACAAGTGGCAGCACACATTCACCTTTGGTAGAAGCCTGTACTACGAAGTAAAGTGGTAGCAATGGCTGAGCAGCCAGACTTATCTCAAGAGCAAGTGAGTAGTATCAAATAGTTACACAAAGGACAGCAGTTACTATGATTCAAACAAACACTGACTCAAGATTTCCAAGTGAAAGAATATACAATTATTTACTCTTCAGTTGTATAACATTTCACTAAAGTAAAGCAGTTCATAAATCACACTCTTAATACACCAAACCACTCCCAATAGTTTCCAGACAAGTTAAGCTCACAAAATGAAGTGGGGGCAAAATGGCATTCTGTTAATTAAAAAGGGAGGGAAAGACAAAGTTATCCAGAAATTGGTCAGCACCAACAGGTAACTAAGCAGGGCAATCTAGAAAGAGGTACTCCATTGATAGGATCAAATCATATAGGCTTAGGGCCAAAGTCAATAGGACAAAGGTCTTTTGCTGGAGGGTCCTTTACTACCCAGGGAAGAAACCAGCAGCAGAGCAAACTAACAAATAAAAGGTGTGCTCCTTAAAACCCAAACAGGGTGCGACCTTCCTGACTATCTGGCCCACTGTAGCTCTGTACAGCAAATTTGACCAGAGGAGGTAGTCCTGGCTTGCAGTTTGGGCAAAGTGGTTAGTCCCACCAGCTCAGGGGAAGAAGATACCTGGAGGATCTTCTCTGTCGATGGATTCTGAAGATTCGGACCTGCAGCAGGGCTTCACTGGGCAGTTCTGTCAGTGTAGGGGGCTTTCTCTGTCAGCTCCTCATTGGTTCTTTCATTCCAGTGGCGACTCTGAATCCCAAAGACCTGATTTTTATGCAGTTTTCCCCCATTTATACAGCCTGGCTGTCAATCACACAGCAGGGTGGCTGTCCTGCTGTCCTGGCCGGACAGTCACCTAGCCAATCAAACAGGAGTGTGACTTGGGTTACCAAGGTGAACCCATGGCAGGGTCCTAAAACCCCTCCCTCACATCCTGCCTACCCAGACTTTCAGACGCCTAGAGGAGGGCTTCTGTGTAGAAGCCCGCAAAAAGACGGTGAACAAAGCAACCAAACCTGGTTTGGCACATAGAGATGAACACGAGAAAGACTTTTCCAAAAAGAAATGGCGACTAAACTCAGCCGGAACAATATTAAAAACAATATGGTCCAGCTGGTTTAAGTTTGAGGCTACCAAGCTTTCCTAAAACAATACCATGATTATTTAAGATAACAGTGGTAGGAAAAATAGGGTAGTTACCACTGCCACCAGCCAAGTCTTAATGGAAAGGGAGCAAAACAGTGCTCCAAGAGAAACAGACAAAAAGGGATAAGAAATAACCCTTTCCAATTCTCCATGTAAAATGGGGTGTACTGGGTATGTGGTTTAAAGGGACTACATAAAGTTAATGGCAACTTTACATGTTTCTGGGAGACAGTAGTCAGTCCCAGAAAAAAGGAGTCAGTGGGGAGTCTGAAAGACAACCCTTTGTCACTGCACTGAAGGTGCTGTGTAACACACATTAAAAAGAGGATGCCCATGGAGTAGGTGAGGCTCCATAGCCCAAGATCACACAACAAGGTAAAACACACTGTAAAACACATGTAAGAGTGGGAAGAAAAGGCTCACACTCTCACCAGGTGAAAAAAAATAAATCCTACAAATCCAGCAAAGCTGCTGAGGGGCTCAGTAGGTAAGGGAAATTATCCATTCTGGAGAATTCTCCCTAACAGTAGGTAACAGAGAAGTACAAGTTCCATTGTTGTTTTCAGCCAAGTCCCCTCTGAATCTATTGGCGAGGCATGTGCTAAGTAAATTGAACATGACAATATCATTCACAGTGGAAGGTGTTGTTTATGTGACCCCAAGTATATGTTGTGTAAGGGCAATGGTTATTGTACATGCATTGGGAAGTGAGGGACAAACACGAGGAGTACCTGTGCACCTAGACTTATTCATGTATGGGGTTACAGTTTCGCTCAATGCAGTGCCAGGTGTGGCTGGAAGGATGTGGAGGGTACCATACGATTTTTTGTTTCGACCAAACTTTCCACAATACCATGCAGCAGGGATGATCATCACATTAGATCTGGTGGGGGGGGTGGCTGCAGGAGACAAAATGGTGTTGATAGGGACTGATGCATGGTTCTGTGTATTAACCCATCCTGACCATTGTGGGGGGTGTAATATGGGCAATTGTTTGAAGACGCTGACAATGATGGGTAAGTAATATTGGAAGTATGTGTCCCATGTGAAATAATGATTCAATATAGAAATGTCCCATGTCCCATCATGATAGCTGGAAACATCCCATCATTTACCCAGGACGACGTAGCACAAGTACCAGGCTGTTTATGGATGGATAATCCCCATTATGTAGGACCTTTAAAGAGTGTGGCAGCAGCACACACAACCCTTAAACCAGGAGCAATGTTACCAAAAGTAAAATGGTGCCCATTGTCCAAGGAGGCAGATGAGGGGATATATAACGCCATCACTGCATTACTCTACCAGGGCATTATAGTGTCCTCAGAGTCCTCATGTAACACAGCCATATACCTTGTCAAGAAATCAAAGGGGTCTGGTTGGAGGATGATTCAGGATTGATGCCCTTTTAACAGTATAGGGCAAGATGAGTTCCCAGCTGTCCCGAAACCAGCAACAACCCTTTGTAACATACATACCACAGTGCCTCACTTCACTGTCATTTATCTAAAGAACACATTTCTCTGCATCCTATTGCATTCCGATGGCCATTACCTCATTGAGTTCACCTATTGTGGTATGAGAATAAAGCATGCTCAACTCTCACAGGGTACTGTGATTCTCCCACAAGTGTTAACAGGTTACTCCATGCTGACCTAGGGAACATACACATGCCCAGTATCATAATTCAGTATGTTGGCAATTCGTTGGTATGCAGTGCAAGTGAACAGCAATGCAGAGAGGACTCTGTCAAACTGTTGAGATTGTTAGCAGACAAAGGGTACAAGGTGGACAGGGCCACAAATGTAATATTGTCAACAGGAAGTGCAATATTTAGGGCAACTGATTTCTGTTAATGGCAAACGAGTTGCACTCGAGCATTCAGCACCCCAAAGAAATGCAGAATGTCATAGGGCTGTGCAATACTGTATTTGTTTTCTCATTTAGATGGACAGATGATGATAGCAGTGTTAACACAGAAAAGCACTATGGGTCAGAAGCCCATGGCCTATTCTAGTGGGATGTAGGATTCAGTGATGCAAGGTCAGTTCCTATGTGAGCCAGTTTTGGTGGCGGCGACTTTCACCATCGAAAAATCTGCCACAATCTTGATGGGGTGCTCAGTAACATTATATGTGGAACATGCAGTATTCACAATTCTTGAGAAATCCAAGTCCACACTGACTACACATAGAGCTTCAGCATACAAAGTGATTTTATCAAGCTCATCAATTCACATTGTGAGGTGTAAGAAAATTAACCCAGCCACATTTCTGACTGAACCAATTACTGAAGGGATGAAGTGCGTGACTCTGTTACCTTTGAGGGCCCCAAGGAGGATATACCCAAGGTGAGGGACTGTGCTTTTGATGAAGGGGTAGTATTCTTCGTGGATGGTTCAGTGACCATATGCCAGGTGTAGAGGAGTAGCGCATGCCTCTGCTGGAATTCCCTTTCTGCTACCATCTATATGTTGGAAGTCTGAGACTGTGTCATGTTTGACACCAGCAGTTTTGCCAATACCGAAGCAAGTGTTTGAGAAAAGTTATCCACTGAGAAAACCCTATTGAATATATCCCCGAAGAGACAACAATCTGAGGTAGGAACTCCCTGAGGGAATATGAAAAAGAGTGAAAAAGAAGCTAGTGACGTCACAACAAATGAGCGTGACACACTGAGAATACTGGCTGAAGATAATGCATGGATTTTATGGAAACAGACGAAGATAAGAATCGATTAAACTTTCATATGTTATGTTATGTAATGTTACTTTGCTTTTATATAGCTCCTTATGTATCATTGGTATGATCTCAAAGCGCTGGTAGGTTGAACGCCCTCAGGAACCGTAGTTCAAGTCAGTTGAGAGAGAAAGAGTTGTAAGGTGCGTGGGTGCACCGGATATGTGTGCAGCTGGTGTGGCACTTGCATGATAGCTGCTTCTTAGCGGTAGGTGTGGTGTTTGTGAGGTCAGAAATGTGTGTTCATTCTGGAGGGTTAACAACCAGACTGATTTCTGGCTGTGTTAGGCCCGAGGAGATGCTTAGGCTAGCGATGTGTGCTCAGCTAGCTGTACTTAATTAGGATGTTGAGGAGTATGAGGCAGGTGTTAGTATGAGAACAGCTATACCGAATGTGTCATAGTATCACTATGTTCTAGTTGAGTGGTGGTGGTGTAAAGTAGAGAGTAAGTGTGGTAGTGTTATATGGTGGTTTTCAGTAAGGCTGTTCCGTGCGTTCCGTGTGTTCCATCTGTTCCGTGCATTCCATGTGTTCCATCCGTTCTGTGCGTTCCGTGCGTTCCATCCGTTCTATCCACTCCATCTGTTCTATCCACTTCACCTGAACCATCTACTCCATCTACTACATCTGTTCCATCCACTCCAATCCAATATGCTCCATTCGTTCCATCTGCTCTATCCGTTCTATCCATTCCAACTTTTCATTCAACTCCTTCTGTTCCATCCACTCCTTCAGTTCCATCCACTCCTTCAGTTCCATCCACTCCATCGATCCATCCACTCCATCCGTTCCATCCACTCCATCCGTTCCATCCACTCTCTCTATTCCATCCATTCTACCTGTTTTGTCCACTCTACCTATTTCACCCACTTCATCTGTTCCATCTACTCCATCAGATCGATCCACTCCATCTGTTCCCTCCACCCCATTTGTTTCATCAACTGTACTGTCTACTGTATCCGTTATATCCATTTGATCCATCCGTTCCAGCCACTTCGTCCCTTCCATCCGCTACACCTACTGCATCTGATTCATCTGCTCCATCTGTTTCATCCACTGCACCCATTTCATCCGTTTTATCCACTGCATCCGTTTCACTCATTGCACCCGTTTTATTCGTTTCATCCATTTCATTTCTTTCATCCATTTCATTTGATTCTGTTTAGTTTATCCGTTTTAATGTACACTGGCAGTTTTTGTGTTTCATTTTTCACAATCGGGTCTCGACTTTCTTTTTGTTGATTCAGAGACCTTGGGTTACTGTTTATTGTTGCTGGTTATACTGTTTGTGTTAAAAGTCGATTTTTAGGGGAAGAGCCATGTTTTCAGTAATTTTAGGTCTTTGATGAGTCGAATGTGAGGTGGAAGTGAGTTCCACAGAGTGGGGGCCAGGGCTGAGAATGATGATCCACCTAACCTAACTGAGTTGGTTTTTTGGTATCACCAGGAGGCGGGCAGAGCTTGATCTTAGAGTGCATGGTCAATGGTAGGGTCTTAGTTTGTCCTGTAGATACTGAGGTCCGGTTTTATGCATTGCTCAGTGCGAGATGCATAAGGTTTTGAAGGTCACCCTTTGGCCAACCGGGAGCCAGTGCAGAGTTTTGAGAGCTGGGGAGGTGTGATCCCTTGGGCCAAGTGCTAGTAGCAGTTTGGCTGCGGCATTTTGTGGTCTTTGTAGTTTAGTCAGGTGGTACGCATGGACTCCGAGGTAGAGGGAGTTAGCATAGTCTAGTCTTGACATTACAGTTGATATGACCGCAGTGAGTCTGTTTGGAAAGGAGAGGTATGGAAAAATGCACCTAAGAATTTTGAGGTGGTAGTGGCAGGATTTAGAGACATTGTTGACTTGGTGCGAGAGGGTTAGATCAGAGTCGAGAGTGCATCCAAGGTTTTTTACTGAGGTTGTGGTTGTCGGGGAATTGCCCATTGCAGGTGGCCAGGGTAGAAGGTGCGGAAGAAGTTTGGTGTTGCCACACACCATGATTTCAGTTTTGGAGGGGTTTAAAAGGAGGTGGTTTGTGGTCATCCAGTAGTCAATGTCAAGGAGGCAGGCAGCGAAGTCGGGTTGGCAGCTGGGTTTTGAGTTAAGGAGTTGTAGGATTAGTTGGGTGTCGTAAGCGTAGTTGTAGCACGGGATATTGTTCGAGCAGATTATTCGTGGGAGGGTGGACATATAGAGGTTTCATAGGATGGCTGATAGGCATGCTCATTGTGGAACTCCGGTATCGACTTGTCGGGTGGCGGAGGTAAAGGAGGAGAGTAGGGTTATTTGGTTCTTATTGTTGAGGAAGGATGCAATCCACTTGAGAGCGTTTCCACGGATTCCAAGTGATTGGAAGCGGTCGAGGAGGATTGAGTGGTTGATTGTGTCAAAGGATTAGTGTAGCGCATTCCTCAGAGTCTGCAGTGCTTTTAAGGTCATCCCAGATTGAGGCTAGGCTGGTTTCGTTTCTGTGTCGGGGTCTGAAACCTGATTGAGCGGGGTCTAGGAGATTGTTGGCTTCGACAAAGGCATTTATTTGGGAGTAAGCAGTTTGGTCGATGAGTTTAGCAAGGAACTTGGTGTTTGAGATGGGGTGGTAGTTTTTTGGGTTGTGAGGGTCAAGGGAAGGTTTTTTTCTTTTTAGAAGAGGCTTGACATGAGCAGTTTTGAACACGACGGGAAACATTCCCGAGGAGAGGGAGTTGTTTATGATGGTTCTTGAGTGTTCTCCTGAGCAGGTAGATGCAAATATTTCTTTGAGGGTTGAGGCTGGGCACGGGTCTAGCGGGGAGCCGGATGGTTTGCGGGCAGAGAGAAGTTTGAGAAATTGGTCAGTTGATATTGGTGTGAAAGAGTCGAAAGTCAAGTGGATTGCAGTTGCAGGAGGTGGGTTGGCAGGTGGGGTGGGTGGATTGTGTGGTAGGTGTATGAGGGCCAGTTTGTTGATTAGAGAATTTGTTCTTTCGAGAGCAGTGGTGTGGAAGTGGAGAGAGAGTGCACTGCAGAGTGATTGAGAGGGGCTCGATTGGGTGGTGGTACATGATGGTTTGGTGAATTCAGAGATGATTTTGTGAGTTCTTTGCTGGGGTTTTCACAGTTCAGGATTCAGGAGTTATAATGGGCTTTTTTTGCTTTCCGGATTTTGGCTTTGTAGTGGAGATGGTGCTGGGCCAAGGTGGATCTGCTCAGGGTGGTTTTGTCTTTCCGCCATTTGCGTTTGAGGGATTTATATAGTTGTTTTGAGGTCAGTTCTGGTGTAAACCATCTAGGAAAAGGGCCATGGTGAGCGGATCATTTGCAATTGGGCGTGAGTGGGATAGTGGGATTTATGAGGTATTGAGCCATGAGTCAAAGGCGTTAGAGGTTAAGTGTTCATTGCGTGGGCAGTTAGGGGGAGGAGACTGAAGGAGCTTGTCAGCCAGGTCGGGAAGAATTTTTTGTTTCTTCCAGCATTTGCGTAGATTTGGAGGTTCTGGTTCCGGTACAGGGAGGGGGGTGGGTGAGCAAATGCTGAAAGGGACAATTAAGTGATCGGACCAGATGACAGGGGTTGGGGCTTTAGATGTATCTTGTCATGGGAGCTGAAGATGGCATCAAGGGTGTGTCCTTTACAATGAGTTAGCCCGTTTATGTGGGTACGGAGGTTGATTGCGTCTAGGCAAGTCGACCAGAGAGTGGGTCATTGGGTTGGGTGGGATGTCGAGCCAGATATTGGAATCTCCTAGAAGAGTGAGAGTGGGATGGTTTAATTGGATGGTGGATATCGAATCACAAAGGTTGCTTGAGAATTGTCTGTCGTAGCCAGGAGCCCTGTAAATGATTAGGAAGCTGTGGGAGAATGTTGGGGAGAGGGATAGTTTGACGAGAAGCGATTCACAGGAAGGGATCGTTGGCTGGATGTCGATGATTGAGGTGGAGAAGTGTTACTTGAAGGCAATTGCTACTCCTCCTACTCCAGAGGGTCGGTTAAGAGGGATGAGGGAGTAGTCTGGGGGAAAGGCTTCATTGGCGATAGGGGCAAAGTTGTCGGAGAACCAAGTTTCTCTGATAAAGACTAGTGGCCTCATTATGACTTTGGAGGTAGCCATGCCCTTATTAAGGGTATGGCTGCCTGCAGAATCGTGTCCGGGTCTGGGTACCCTGAATGGGGAAATACCGGGCCATTCTGACTTTGGAGGGACAGGTATTTCTTTGTTCAGGGAACCTGGACCAGGTGCTTCCCATTCCCATTCGAGCCCCCATAGGGCTCGCTGGTAAAACCAGACGTCCAGAGTGGGTCCCGCGAGGGAACCTTGTATTAGGGCAGAATGGGATTAACGGCGCCAGCACTATTACCGGCGCCGTTAATCCCATTCCGCCCATCTTGTAATGAGGCCCTAGGTCTGGTTTATCTGACATGAGGTCAAAGGTGCTGTGTTTGTTGCTTGCTACAGATCTGGCATTAAACAGGATGCATCTTACTTCAGTGCAGGAGGATGATGTGGAGGTTGCAGAGGTGGAGGTTGGGAGGGGTGAGGGAGTGAGCCAGAGTGGTGGTGGGGTGGGTGGGTTGAAGGGGGTGAGGGGAGGGAGTTGAGACTGGGCAGTGGGAGAGGGGGGAAGGTTGATGGTTAGAGTAGGTGGGCTGTCGGGGTGGTGGTTATGCAGGGGGTTGGGTTGGATGGGTGAGTGAGGATGGATGGAATTGGGTCAGGGGATTCAAAAATGGGGTGTTGGGAGTCCCAGTTGTGTTTGGTGAGAATTCAAGGGATAGGGGTTTGAGGCAGGGTGAGGTCGGGGGGAGGGTGGTGGTGATCGAGAATTAGAGATTGAGGTGGTGGGTCGAGACAGGAGTGGCGAGGAGTAATGAGAGATTGGGGGACACCAGGTGCATTTCCTTTTCAGAGTTTCTGTTGCAGTTGGAATGTGAGAGAGGGTAGGCGGGTCGGAGGGAGAAAGGGATGCGGCTACTGTTCTTGCCAGGGCGAGACATGCAGTTTTTATAGAGGGGAAGCGAGTGTCAATAACAGTAGCACCAGGGTTAGGGGCAGTGATGGGGGGTCTTTGATATTAAAGAAATGGGAAGGAGAAGTGGGGTCATTTTTCAGACACTTCTACAGATTTGACAGCCGAGCACTTCCTAGGATTCATAGGTTCTGAAGACGCTGTTGTAGGTCAAAGTGTAGATGGGCATGCAGACAGGGTAGCAGAAATCGAGTTTCTTTGAGCAGGTGTAGTAAACTAGTCTACATTACAGAGAGTTACAGCTTGGCTATCTAAGAGTGGTCTGGTGGTGTATCTCATTTGTTAATCTTGGTTTGTTGCAGTTAGCCCTCTTGATGAAAAGAAGATTGCATGTGTGCAAAGTGCTACAGAAATGCAATCGTTCAACAATTGTACAGATGCAGAAATGCAAGTAGACCAAGTCATAATAGAAGCTGGCTATATGTAGTGAATAGACTGCAGGCAAAGCCGCCATTGTATAGGAGCAAGACATCAGTGTCATTAATTTATTAAGCTTGTAACCATGGAGAGGAAAGGCTGAGAATATTGTCGGAGCATGAATACGCTGAGATTGTGGCAGTGCCTGTCAAGGCTGTCTGGCCTCACATCAAAACTGAAGCAACCAAGGTCTCTTATTTATTCTTTTAAGCAGTGAATGTGCGAAGGATGAATCACCCCGTATTAAGGGGCAAAGAATGAACAACAAGAGTGCCAAGTTGTTTTCATTTAAGGCATTTAAATTATGCAGGAAGGACCAAGATCGTGGTCTCTTGTCACGTGAGCTGAGGATGGAAATAGAGTTGAGCTTGGAGTCCCAGAACAACGATGGTGAGTGCCTGCACTCCCGTTTTTTCCCACAAACAAGGATACTTTGGAAGGCCAAGTCAAAAGACAATCTGCATGGCAGAAGGCATGGGTGATGAGAGAGGTTGGGCTAATTGCGTGGGGAGGTAAAGTCAAGTCCACCTCCTAGCACCGGGGTATGAGCTTACGTGCTGCTAAGTGAACCGAATGTTCCAGACATGGTATGAGTGTGCCAACCAATTGTAGATGCCATATAAAGAAAGGCCCTATAGTTTGAGAGCCAATGATGAACTGTATACTTAGTGTTAAAGATTACATGTTTTAGAGGTAGGCATACGTTGTCCACCTGATATTGGGCAGCCAATCACAATCCCAGCCTTATAGAAAGTATACTTAGATATTCCCCTTGAACCAATCCCAACCCTTGGTAGGATTTTCTTATTTGCTACGTAGTATGACGTCACTTCTGACATATTTTCAGTATAAAGTATATGTTTTATGAGAAATTTGTCGAGAGCTGAGCAAACGTACATTGATGTCCACTGTAAATTCCTTGTTTTAGATAATTGTAAATAAAACAGCAATCTTTGCCATCTTCTTGAGTTGGTTTGATTATTTGGACTCAGAGTTATTCTGTTAATTCCATCCATTGCATGCACATTATTAAAGGACCATAAGTTCAAAGGAGATGGGCAAAAGCCACATAGGGGTGGCAGTAGTCTGTCCACCTAGTAGATGGGAACTATGAGGCATTGGTTCAGAAGAGATTGCCCATGCACTACTCTTTCCAAGCTGCAGAGCACATTGCCTTAACAGAAGCCCTGGAGGCATCACACTGCTGCCGAGTGACAATATATTGCCATTCAGCATATGTCAATATTACAGTCCATTCAGTGCTATCAAAATGGAAGAAGAGGTGGTTTCGGAAGGCTGATGGGTCTCCAGTACAACATGCTGCCCTACTAGACAAGTTGAGTTATGCTCTCCCACAGCCTACACTTGTCGCAGTGGTTAAGTGCACTGCCCATTCTAACACAGACCCAATTTCCCTTGGTAAGGAGGCAGATGACGCAGCCAAAATAGCAACATACCTCCCAGTGACAGAGAGTGTGGCCTTCACAGAAGTAGCAAGATTGCAATTAGAGGGCCCATATACTGCAGTACCAATCACCCAAATAATAGAATTGCAGGGGCAGGCACCCTTATTTGGAGACAGGTCATCACAGGCAAAGTAGTCATGCCCCGTAAATTGGTAATGGTCACCTTTGAGCAGCTGCATCAACCAGTGCACGTCTCTAGCAGCATATCACTGCTGACATACAGGAGGATTAGTTTGTTCTGAATCTGCAGGAATTATTCAAGGTTTTTGCAGCCAATTGTATCAAATGTCACCTTTACAACACAGGCCAAACATTGAACACACTGCTTGCACATTACCCTGCCCCAGTGGGCTGTTTCATGAGTACCACATAGACTTTGCTAATATGGGAGAGAGATTTAACACCTATCAGTATTTTATTGTTATTGTGTGACCCGTTCTTCTGGTAAGTTGAGGCAGGGCCATGTGCACATCCAGATGCTAAATCAGTGGCCACAGTTGTACCTCGTGAAGTGTTCCCCCGCTGGGGTGTGTGTGAAGTACTTAAGTCTGCATTCGGCATAAGATGTGCTCCATCTACCACCCTAAAGCCAACAGGATTGTTGAATGGATGAATGCACTCCTCAAGGGGACATTATCTAAATTGTGAGTGACCCTCAAGAATAATTGGGTCCACTGTTTACCCTTAGCCTTGTTCAGTTTGAGAACACAGCCCTATAAAGATCATTGCCTCTCACCTCAACAGATTGTGACGGGGAGGAGCACATTCTACTTTCACCTGTGCGTAGTACATCTGATGCACACAGGTCTGCAAGCATTTTGGTAGAGGAGTTTGCAGGGTATTTGCACAGTTAACATGATGCATGAAAGTTTTCTCTCGACAGATTGCACGAAGAAGAGAAGAAGTGGAAGAAGGCACATCACCCAATGATATAGGTTTGCTACCCCTGCAACTACTGCCTTGAGACACCATTAACATCAGGAACTTTGTACAACATTGGAGTCAACCCAGATTCAATGGGAAAGTTACCATTGTCTATGCCTCCCCATTCGCCATCAAGGAAAAAGATTTGCTGTATTGGGTTCAACTTTCTGATGTCTGGAAGGCACCTCGTACAGCTCACCCTTTGCCGAACTTGGAGCAAACTTCAGAATAGAAATATAACTATTTAAGTACGATTACCAGTATTTGAAGCTCTGCAGACACCATTTGCAATAAAGGATGTGTTTTCCTTTCAGGACTGTGTTCATTCAGTGATATAAAACATTTGTTTTAATTTTACATGATCACTGCATGGTTGTCTCGTTCTTCTCGCCCGCTGCAGGTGTGTCATCACAAGCATTGTGTAATAATGTTTATATTGTATCTTTATTTTTTTGTAGGATTTTGTGTATATTCTTTGGGCCAGGTTATATGGTGGGGGCATACAGAGGGGGGTGTACATGGCGGTAAAACTTTATATTTTTCAAAATGATACGGTTAACATGAAGAAAACTCGATTAACAGATAGTACTTAGTTAAAAAAAAACACATTAGGCGGGCAGTTGAAGAGGAGAGTGAAAACGACCAATACAAAGGAGTGGTATTTAATACAATGACCGACATGCACCATCCAGAATTCAGTGATTTTTGGTACAGTCACATGCGCTCAGCAGTGAAGTAAAAGTTAAATGTGAGCTGTTATGTTTGCTCTCTCATCCCTCATGCATCCATAAACCAAGATATGCTATCTCTGGTAGCCCAGTCTTTAGTTCATTTGGCACTGTCAGGTACAAAGCATGTTCCAAGGGCACGGAGTACTGGTTGTACTGATGGAGAGAGATGATGGAGCCTGTGCAATGAAAGAAAATGACCCATGGTGCAAGACACACCCATTGATAAAGATAAAAGGAGTGTTGTTTGGGGCCAACCGAGGAAGCAGTTGTAAGCATCAGGGAAGTTGGTGGAAATTGATGAAGAAGTAATATGGAAGGTGAACAAGAACTGCCATGCCATATAGGGCACGTATGTATCAACTATAACAAGGATTGAAACAAAAGAGACTCCAGTGAAGGTACAAGCGGCAGCAGAATATGCGTTTTTGCTTTTGAGGAAATCACACTATAACTGTGGGAACTAACAGCAAGTGCAACAAGACATTGTTCATCCCTGATCTTAACAAAGGAGCAGTTGCTCTTATGGACATTTTCTGGGTGTGGGGCCAGCAAGCATATACGCATACCCGCCATCATGTAGAGTCACTTGCTCACTAATGGCCATCCATTCGGCAGTCTTAGTGGTTCTTGATGCACCCTTGTCTCTTGTAAACATGCCAAGAGCAGAGCCTACCTACCCCCCACAAGTAAAAAGAAAGAATCGCTCAATCAGAAGAAGATGCCAGTCAGAAGTGATTATTATCTGTCTGAAGTAT
Organism: Ambystoma mexicanum; assembly: GCF_040938575.1. Classification (NCBI taxonomy): domain Eukaryota; kingdom Metazoa; phylum Chordata; class Amphibia; order Caudata; family Ambystomatidae; genus Ambystoma; species Ambystoma mexicanum. The sequence goes on from NC_090932.1 coordinate 996,863,119, forward strand.
CCTTCAAACTGTTGAAAGTAATCAAAGACAAATATTGCCTCTCTATGAAGACATCATTTTCTTTGCTTCCCTTTTAGTGTCAGCGTCCAAGCGGCAGCCAATGCCAAATGTTTGCAGATAGTGTGGTGGGAAATGATCCAGTTGGCGAGTGACACAGAGCAGGGTCTGAATTTGATAAAATGTTATTTGCAAGCAATACGCCTGATGACCCTGCACAATAGGTATGTCTTGGACTTATTGACGGCCATGGAAGAGAGCATGTGCAAGAAGATGGGGGTGTCATGTTGCATGCAACCCCCCAATGGTGCAGATTCACGCCTATGGGCGCGATATAAATAAAATATCATATCATATTATGTGTAGTTACCACACATAATAGGTGCCCTACACAAGTTAAAGACCAACATGGCGACAGAAGCAGGAGTAGAAGCTGATGACTGGTTCGATGTCATGTTCTCCAGGGCACCAACGTGGCTAGGAATAGCATTGAAGATATTGGTCCATATTGTGGTGTTTCTGTTGCTAATATTCTGCATGTGCAGATGGTTATTCAATGTTGCACAAAGAACCTCCCAAACAGTGCCATCATGATGATTTCGATCTGGGAAGGTGGAGCTCATCCTAGAGAAAACACCAGTAAAAACAAACAAACAGACAGTCCAAATAGACCATGTATGGTGAGAAATTACCGCCATATAAATCCCCCAGGAAAATTAACATCAACCCCACCGGACCCAAAAAACAATGTAGAGCACTGGGTCGACTTAGCTAAGATAGTGATTACCCATACCTTGCCTGCACTCCAGAAATATATGTCCAAGATGCGGGATGTTTAAATCCTGTGTGTACGGAGTGGGTGCCCTAAGATGATAATTATAAAAGAAGGGAAACAGCTGTGTTAGTTAATAGAGGATTAACTAAAGGGGGGCATATTGAAATGCACATACAGCTCTCATGCCCACCCCAATGATTCTGGCTCAAAGCAATCTATTAACACACAAGAAAGTGAATGTGTGCAGCTGTAGGGGTTGGAGAGCACGAGTGGGAACAGCACATGATTTGTTTTATAGTAATAATAGAAGAATAGGTGGGCACAGGTACAAGGCGCGGGTGATATTGAGTAGCATTAAGGAAATATAATGTGTAACGATGACAATGTGGACACAAGACCAGGGTGTATCATTTTTTTAATTCCCTGTTGGAGGTATAACAGTGCGGCACAATGAAGAGTTCAGATCATTTCTCTTTTTCCAAGCTCAAGCAGTGAAGCTCAGAATAGTGGCATTCATGTCAAACAGAATGGTCTAATTGTATTGAGCTGTAGGTCTGCAAAACCAGAATAGAATGTGGATGGCAGACCTAGGGTAGGGCTACTTCTGTCCTGAAGGACAAACCCATGGGAGCCAGGTTTGAGTTCTCGAGCTGCCAAAATATCTGGTCTAGATTCAGGGCACCAGTTCCCCCCAGAATAATGGCCATCCTATTTGAACTGCCAGACAGCTGAAAAACAGAGCACCTAAATCCATCAGAATCAGTCCAAATATTGTGACCCTCGAGGGTTAAGTGTACTGAGTGTGGGCAGCTGATAAGGGAGGAGAGAGTAGCAGAACATCCCATGATTTGTGATACGAGGAGCATGAGGTGATGTTAAATAATCTAGTCCTTCGACAGGGAGGCATGATGAGGTGCCTGCATGTCTGGAATCAAGAGAAGTGCACTATTATTTCAAAGGGCCAATTTGACCTCAGAGTGGTAAACTGAGCTCAAGCCAATGACCAGGTGCACACCATGTGACTAGGCCAATGGTGTGGGCAACATCTTGGTTAACTCGCCAATTCAGTAGCGTGGAACCAAGGTGACGTAATAGGAGAACCATGTGTTAGGGGTCAGGGGTAGATTAGGATGTGGCCAATCCGTCAAGAGAGTATTGTTGACTTGAGGATGGGGGATTAACACACTATATTGTTTGTGTCATGAGTGACAATTTCTTTCTTGAAAACTTTGCACTTGTTTTCATCTAGCAGAGAGCTCCATGTCGGTTTGGTTCTACGGGACCTTCTGTCAACTTTCTCCTTTTTGTATACAAAATAAATCTTGCTTTTCTTGCAAAGTTGTGCACCAACCTGTTTTCCTTAGAGGAGTGTTTTGTTTTATTGTCTGGAGGTCTTGCCTTACAATTTACAGTACATTGACATTTGTAGATCACCTGACATGCAATGCACTTGTTACCACGATGCAAGATATGTAGGCTCCATAACATTTATTTTTTACGCATCAAGGATAGCTCTAAAGGTAAATTAACTGCACCTATTCACAGTCTCCAGGGTGTGGTAGTGAAACAAACCACACTGTCCATGTGCAAGTATTTAAAATGTCTTTTGTAGTATGTCGCATTGTCTACTATCATGCAGAGTGGGTACTCAGTGCTATTTCCATGATGATACATAGTGCTCAGTGACATAATGTGATGATATCCAACTTACATACACTTAAACCCACTATATGAGCATAGGGTTGATTATGTAGAGGTTTAAACACTCAATTTTGAAAATGAAGAAAATGTATGAGAGCTAGTTTCCAACCTCTCCATCTGTGTGTCTTCTTTAATTGTACCTGTTCTGAATAAAACATGGCCTGAAATGAAAAATATATACATACTATAGTCAGTTGGAAAAAGTTTCTATTGACATCTTAACTGTATACTGTTGTTCTTTATGTATTGATTTTTCTTGATTTTAGCAGTAATGGTTTGCTATGCTAGTTTTAGTTTGACTTGAATAATAATAGTATTAAGAGCATTGTTGGGTAAATACTTACTGGATTCAATTTTAACACATTGCAATTTAAGCAAAAACCAGCGGTCAGAATCGGGATGGAGAGAAAGAAACTGACTTGCAGATTGTGCTCTGTTGATGGTGATATTGAGACCTTGCATCATCTGTTATTGATATACCCTTCCACGCAGGTCTTGATATTCCAACATCTCTTCCCACACATTTCTGACTTAAGGGTATAGGATTTGAAGGCACTTTGGTTTCAGGATTTATCTGGAAGAAGGATATCTATGAGTCTAGCAGTCTTACTGTTTGGATGGAATTTTTCAACTTTTAATATTTGAACTGAGCTTTTTTTGTGGAGTTTTTTTTATTGTATTTGCCATTGTGTTCTCTGTTTTTTTATATTTTGTAAAAAATGGTTATCAATAGGTGCACACCTAATTATCTGTCACTGTGAAGAGTGGTTACATAAACATTTTATGAAATTCTGGGTGCTGGGGAGGAATACAGACCCTGACACTGGAGCCTGTGTAAAACATGAACTAAGAAAAGTGTCTAAATTTAAAGACACTCCGGTCCCCTGCACACCATTAGAGCTGAAATAAATCAGTCAATACAATATTTATATTTTCAAAAATATGTAATTCAGAGTAATCAACTCAAAGTAAAAGTATATATACATTTGGTTTAGCAAATGAATTCATAAAAACAATAGTAAATTGCACATAAGGCCATCATAAAAAGCAGAGGAAAAAACCGAACAGTATGTTCTTATGTTCAGGTGTGATTTCCAACTCTACGCGTTTCGGAAAAACGCCCCTTCTTCAGGAGAAATAGAAATCTGCAATTTCATATATACATGCAATTATTAATCACCTTTTCATTAAATTAATCCTCAAAATCCATTAGACAGAGCATTCACATTATTGACTTCTAACTTAATGCAGAAAGAGAAATAGCTCATTCCCTATATGTTTTACTGGATGGTTGGTGAACCATAATTCTAACACCGGTATGACTCCAAAAGAAGAGAACTAAAAAAGCAATAGTGTAAAAAGTTACCTCTACTGTGTCTTTATATGTAGTCTTCCACACTGAATGAATATTATGCAGTTCAAAAATATCCACAGCTGTCTCGAATCTATGGGGAATACATCAAGGATATCTAATTTAGACAGGAGGTCATACTCACTAATCAAAAATCAGAACATCAAGTTCTGATTCAACCAATCGTCAACCAAAGATATATAAATCAAATCAATCAAGAGTAAATAAAGACCCAAGTATTTACCCAAAGATTTGGAAGATAGAGAATAATTCCAAATGGAACCTTAGTAGGAACCTTAGTAGGAAAATCAACCGGGTTGTACAATCTCTGTTTAAGATATGATCAAAGTATCCTAAGGCTGGCAGAAGTCCTAAATGAAGGAAAAGACTCACAATTAGCGTTGATGCCAAAATTAATCTAAATGAGTATATCGAAATCTCACAAAGGACCACCCTTACCTCAGTGAAGTAACTCCAAACGAATCGACAAAGATAATTTGACTTGTCATAAATGGATGACACCAATGTTCCAGTCAAACGTCTAGCCACTTGCAGACTCAAAATCACGTACTGTTAGATTCTAGAAGGGGTAAGCACGAGAAAATGCTCATTATAATCAAGTGAACCACAGTGGCCCCATGTTAAATAAAGATCCAGATACTTCTAAATGAAGTAACCATCGTAATGCTTACAAACGATGAAAACGATCTTCTGCTTAGGCAAAATCACAGAGATTAAGTGTAACGTGCACCACTCGCACGGAGTCCGCGTACTGAATGAGCATTTTTTGCCGGATTTAATGAAACCAGGAAGAGGTAGGTCACATGACCATGTCATGTGACTCGGAAACTTCCAAGAGGGACAAATCGTCACCTGACCACGTCACTCGACTCTGAAAGCCCAAATCATTGCTTTCCGAGATGCTAATAGAACTAAAGTAATGGTGATGCTGATGATCAAGATGTAACTATTGACACTAGATCCAGTGCTTACATACATACATCTATTGTGCATGTGGCTGAGTTACACAGTCACATGACGCTGTCACGTGACAAAGTCACGTGACGGGGAAATATTCCTGCAAGGCTAGGGAAAACTACCTCTCAAAAACTTCTAAAAGGATGATTAGAACTACAGAAATGTACAATAATGGATGCCACTCCAGGTGTGGAAAATTAACAAGAAAGAAGAAAGATAATATTAAAAAATAGGTCATGACGCACAATCAATTTCAAAACCCTGAAAATGAAAAAACAGAGTCAAGAGATGTTAAAGAAAAAGAAAACCTAATCCACCATTCATTAGTATATTTTACGTGCGTGTGACTGAATTACTGAGTCATATGTCGGTGTCATGTGCTAAGAAGATAATTCAAACTGTGAAAATGTACAGAGATGGATGCCAATCCAGGTAAGGAAAGAAAACAAGAGAGAGAAAACATATTTTTTTAAAATGATGCACTGTAAATTAAGAACAAAAAAAACAAGATCCCAGAGTCAAAAGATGTAAAAGAATACCTAATCCACCAACACTTTCCATAACTATTTTACAATCAAAGAATTAACTTGACCAAAGATAAAAAATCAGTCATCACACATGGAAACTATGAAGAATCCTATAGTGTGTACACCAGCTCCAATTAAAGCCCATCTAAACAGTTTCTAAAGGTAAACAGAGATGTTGTGGCCCTACTTATATATACCTAAATGAAACAGTTGAGGGAAAACTCCTCATTCAGACCTCTCTGTGAGATAGTGTTCAAAAGATAAATCCAAAACATCTCTCTTTGTGCCAAAATCCTTGCATAGTCACCTCCTCTATGCGGTTTTTTGACTACTTCCAGAATATTTAATCTTAACTGTGTCACATTATGTCTCTCCTTGGTGAAGTGTCTTGCTACAGGGAATTTTTCATTTTTACACCAAATGTTTGATTTGTGCTCTGTCCATCTTTCACGGGCCAACCTTGCTGTTTGGCCAATGTACAGAAGGCCACATGGGCACTTAATGCTGTAAACAACCCCTGTGGTTCTAGACATGGAAAAATCCTTAAGTTTAAATTTCCTCCCCATCTGAGCGTGTAGAATATATTCCCCCTTCGCCACATTATTACAATGACTACATGTCAAGCACAGGAATGCTCCCTTTTTCTTGGTTGCAGATGTGAATTGTGTCTGTTTTGGTCCCCTTTCTGCTTTGACTAAGCTGTCTCTGAGGTTAACACCTCTTCTGTACACCATCGTGGGTGGTCGTGGAAACAGTTCAAGTAGCGTCGGGTCATGGTGTAAAATAGACCAATGTTTCTGTAAAATTCTTTTTATGTGAAAACGTTGTCTTGAGTACTTTGAAATGTGTAAAATCGAAGCTGGCTCCTTCTTGGGTTTTGGAGTGAGAAGTTGTTCCCTTGTGATGGGGAGAGCCCTAGTTTGTGCTTGCTCTAGGATAATGTTAGGGTATCCTCTGGAGGTAAATTTATCGGTCAAAACATTGCATTCCTCTTGGAAATCATCTGAGTCTGTAATTATTCTTTTGAGACGTAAGATCTGACTGTACGGTAAACTTGACATCATTGGTTTTAGATGAAAACTTGCATAATGCAGTAAGTTGTTGACATCCGTTGGTTTGTGAAATAATGATGTTTTAATCTGATTGTTGACAATTTCCAACTCAACATCTAGGAAGTGTAATTTTGGGTCGCCAATCTCCAATGCAATTTTAATACGTGAATGCACCTTATTCAGGTAGTCAAAAAACTCTTCCAGTTCACTTTTAGAGCCACACCAGACCCCAAAAATGTCATCAATACACCTTTTCCAAACAACGATTTTAGTAGACCATTCAATTACATCCAATACAAACTGTTGATGTAAATGTTTGCATATTCAGGGGCCATTGCTGACCCCATCGATGTTCCAGACACTTGTGCAAAATACTGTCCTTGATATCGAAAGTAACTGTTGTGCAGGATAATTGTGATACATTCCAACACTAACTGAGGATTCCATTTCACATTTTGAGATTTTAACAGTAGCCCTTCTACAGCTTCGATCCCCTCCTGATGTGGGATGGAGGTCAATAGGCTAAATATGTGCATTGAAAATAAAATACATTCTGATGACAAACAAGTGATCTCTTTGATATTCAAGCGGAAGTCTGTGGTGACTCTCAAATAAGTTGGTATTAGTTGAACCAGGGGTTGTAAAATCCTGTCCACATATTTGGAAAGTGGGTCTAGAATGCTATCAGTACCCGCCACAATAGGTCTTAACAGGGGGTGAAGTTGATTTTTGTGAATCTTAGGAAGTCCATACAGGACTGGAATTATTGGATGCTTTTTCAGTAGAAAGGACCTCGTTATTAATCCAATCATTGTCAAATTCTTTATTTACACAGTCCTCAATTATAACTCTGATTTGGACAGTTGGCTCTCTATCTAACCGAAGGTAAGTACTGTTATCATTCAACATGTCCTTACATTCGGTATGATAGAAACAGGTGTCCATCACTAGTACTGCACCCCCCTATCAGCAGGTGTAATTGTTAATTCAAGATCTTTCTACCAAAGCTTCAATTTCTTTCAATTGAGAGTCCTTAAGGTTAAATGGAACTTTTGGGTTGTACTTAATTTTCTTCAAATCATTTTCAACTTTGAATTTGAACATATTAATCACCACATTGTCAATTGGCGGATCAAACAAACTTTTGGGTTTCATCTCCAATGTATCTTCGATATCCTCATCTAATGTATCCATAGTCTGTATGGCAAAAAATATTTCAGTTTAATTTTACGTAGTAGTAAAAGAAGATTCACTTTCTCTTCAAACAAAGTAGAATTACTTGTTGGAACAAATGACAATCCTTTGTTGAGAATATTGAGTTGATTTGCAGTAAGGGATTTATTAGAGATATTTACCACTATTGACTTACTCATTTGTTTTTCTTTTTGGACCGTGTGCCCACGTCGGGTCTTTTTTCTAAAAATGGCACTGTTGGTGGTGATCCTGGAGCTACAGGTATTGAAGCGCCTGCTTCCCCTGAATGGTCACTTGCAGTTGGTTTCCGAGTGGGTACAGTTCTACCTGGTATTGTGTCACCTAAGCTACCCTCACTAGTGTTATCAGAGCCTGATGAATTGGGGCGTGGATTAGAGAATCTACTTCTGTTTCTTTGTGCATAACATTTTTGTGTCTGGGTTTAAATGTTGAAATATTAATAAAAACCATATGCACAAAAAACTATTTAGAGATACATGTCCTAGTAAAACTCCACCAATTTGTATATCAAATGTATACATCAAATATTAATGTCATATGACACCTTAGAGTTTAATGTTATGCCAAATGCAAATGCAGCTATGTACAATTTTTGTCCTTCTCTAATTATACCACTGCATCATGATCTGTACTGATTTAATGTCTTAAGAACAAAAACAGACGAGCAAACGCTAATGAGGTTTATGCATATTTATTTTAACTAAAATTGCTTAATTCAAAACACATATGAGGGCTTCAAGTTCCACAATTCTAACCATGGTACAAAACCTGAATTTAATCCTTTATTATTTTGCTCATTCAATTTTCGAGTACAGTAAGAGGTTCTGTATCTGAATGCTCCACAAGAGCAGCAAGAAATATTTGAAATCTGAAAAAAGTAAAGCTGATGGAACGGCGATACTGAGATTGAGTGCTTTGGTGTGGAGCTGCTCAACACTCAACAATTCGGGATTACCCATGGAACCATCCATAAATCCTGAGGATGTGCATGTCAGCGTGCGTGTCGCGTAGCAGTAGTGTTGTGGATTGTCCTGTGTAAATGTGATTACAGACTGCATTAACTGTTGAATTGGTTGAACGAGCGACACTAATGGTGGAACTGCGTTACTGATAGCTATTGCTTTGGTGTGGAGCTACGACAATCGACACTTAGGGCTTGCCGGTGGAACCATCCATAAATCCTGAGGATGTGTGCGTCAGCGCACCCGTTGCATAGCAGCAGTGTTGTGGAGTGGACTGTGTCTTGCGTCTCCTGAGCCAGATCTCCAAATAGACTAGGTAAGCCTGTCTTGCGAAATAGTGTCTTGAAAATTAAACACCAGCCCACCCTATAATCTACACTATGCAGTGCCACAGCTCACCTGTCTCGAACAATAACGAAACAAGGCCCAGATTTCATCAGTAGGGCCCTTACTATTAATAAGTAAAAACCCAAGCAATGTATCTCTCTTCAAACAGATATTACACATTTGTTTAGACTTAAAAACTTCCATCTATAGGCCAACAGACTTCATTCTCCTCAGCTGACAAATTGGAACAATCACTTTCATAGACTATCGGTAACAACAATTAATTGTTAAAAATGTGTGTGCCTCTCTCGGGGTTGGGGGGAAAGGGAGCTTCCTTCACAAGATTGTGACAGAAACATTGTCGACATGGACTTATCTAATTTGCCAGATTTAGCTGTATTTGTGTCGTCTTCAGACCTGTTTGAAACAAGCAGTGAAAGTGAGGCTAGATATGCTTCAATTAACAATACAGAGCCTGAGATATGCGTCACACTGTCTTATAGCAGTATAAACACAATAATATCCAAGGTGGGAGCTCCATCAATGCTGATAGCTGCGATAGCTAGGGACCAGCTTGATATTACATTAACACTAGCAAAAGTGGTAGAACTGATTTTGATGACTTTCAACAAACTGACACCCTAGACTATTCCATCACAAAGAGCCCCAAAAACTAAGAGAACAAAAATTGCCTAGACATCATCTATATTGGTTTTCAATGGCCAATTTCCCCATCCTTAGTCCAATATCTATTTATTTATTCGCTACAAACCGGCATCCCTACTGATAACTGGGACTATGAGGAGGTCTGCATGCCACCGATTTAGAGCCTGAAATTGCAACTAAAAAAATATTGAGCTGGCAAAAGTGGCTACAATTTTGCTCTAATTGGAAAACACAGTTTACACATAAAAAGGACCCAAGAGCACCTATTAAAGTAAATTGTGAACCAAATATTCATAACACTATAGGGAGGCATAAAAGAAAAAAAATAGTGACACATACACTGCATGATGGCTCGGTACGACAGGTTCTGTTAAGTGGGCCATTAGACTGTCACCTTCATCCAGTTCATGTTGATACACCAGACATCTGCTTAAAACCAGCCAATTAATTGTGTGAAGGTAGTTTAAATGGAAAACATATAGATAAGACCCTTACTTCCATAAAAGCAGTTTCTGCCTTGAAAACTGAAACAAGGACAAGATCGTTGGTGAGCAATAAACCTTTTATTACCACCAGCGACATTGAAGATCTGGGTAAATGGGTTATTTGGAAGAACTTAACCCCACTAGCTACAGTCCTTTCCTGAATCGGTCTCACCTCGTAGCCATATTCAATCAGCTTCCACAACAAAGCCTGATTAGTTCCCCTGACATTATCTGGATTGAACATCCAGGGATTGGTAGTCCCACTAATTGGGCGCTGATAGAATTGTCATCACTATTGATGGTGATTCTTCTAAATACATATGCTGCATCTTTTAAACAACTAGGATGGTCCTTTATCATTTGTCAAAAGTTTAAGAAGCTAACATCTACAGAAACCTGTTCCCAAGTCAAAAGAAAACAATTTTCTTACAAAAGATTAGCAAAACTTCACATGTGCTTCAAACGAATAAGGAACAAATGATCTGGAAATGGAATTCCGTTCTCCTGAACAAATCACTAATGGAGGGCAAATTGACGTTAAACTCCTGAAAATATCCAAAAATGGACATCATGGAACACCCATGGATACAACTCTTTTGTAGTTCATCCAGTTGGTCTAGAGACAATGGCAATGTGTTTATCCTACAGAAAACCTGGTGCACTCAAATCTTTTCTAATGAATGTTTTTCAGATTGTTTATAATCATGCAATCCCTTCAAATAGGGGAGGTGCTATTGGCGGTCTCCGAATCAGAACTAAACTAATGCATTCATTGACACATTTCCCCAAAAAATGTAATCGCCCTAGGTTTTATCGGCAATTCCCCAGACATCACAGGTCAAGCCAATTTCTATCCTGATTATACACGTCTATGATCATCTGGGGGGCACACAAACTGAATCTATACATAATATTATTCATGATATTACTATTCAATGGCATGAGGCATCTTTGAGGGGTTTTAAAGTTGTTGCAGGTGACTTTAATTTAGGAAACGTGCATCTTCCCACTTCCTCGGTCAACATCTCAGACTGCCAGTGGTCACGTTTTGTAAGATCTCATGATTTAATATGCTTTACATTTATTACAACTACCACACATATGGTGAGTCACACTTGGACAAACGGTGCAGCAAAGTCACACATAGAATATACTATGGTCGGTTCAGGGCTAAAAACAAAATGCAGTCTGTTGCAAATTCAGTTTAATAAATTGAGTTACCATGCAGTCTTGAATTGGACACTTTATTTTGACACTACTTGTGTGAATATTGTCAGACGTCGTATTAACACGCCCAATATCCAGTATATTGGCTTCGCTGGACTGTGACAAACATTAAGGAAATTAATGATTCCCTGTGAAATGACCAAAAACTATAAAGACAACCTTGCTGAAGCAAATTGGGATTTAGAACATATGATTTGCTCTAGAGCGAAAGATACCCCAAAAAATGCAAATAATCTGGTGAATTACTGTAACATCAAACAGAAGACCCCATTAGATGCTTATAGCAAAACAAAGCGGACATACCAGAAAGCTGGAGCCTTAGTCAGGGACAGCCTTTCGTTAAGTAACTATGAGAAACAAATTTGTATTAAGAATCGTGTCACCCGGTACAGAAATTGGTTAAAACAACATAAATATTCAAAAAATAACTCCAACTGGTTACTTTAGTGCGGATGGCTGAAATCTCACGATGCCCATACATTTTGGTCAAACCTCAATGAATATAGAAAGTGTTTGTCACCCACGGAACTAAATCCCATATCAGAAGCTACATGGCTTGAATATATTGGTGAATTATACCACAAACCCAATACAAGTTATTTACAAGAGGGACCAGAAACTGTAAAATTATATTCTGCTTATTTGGATATAGAAGAAGATACATTGATAAACATCATTACTATTCTAAAGAGCTCTCATGCCCCCAGCCCAGGTGGCATACCAAATGTCATAATGAAGGCCCATCTGGAATTCTGGGAAAAAATATTGGTTAACATATATAAGCATATAGCACTTACCGGCTCAATACCTGCCAGCTGGCACACATCTGTACTGGTGCCAATCTTTTAAAAAGGCAATATACTGGATCCTTCTAACTATCACCTATGATGGACTCCAGCCAGAATATTTGTGTGATGGTTATACTAAGAAAACATACCAGTTGGGTTGTAAAAACCAATCTGTTAAGCCCTTTCCAGATAGGCTTTAGAATTACCAACACAAGCGCTCTTCAGTATTTAATAGCGGAAACCAGCAACAAACACAAGCCAAATGTATACTGTTGTTACGTTGATTTCAGCAAAGCGTTCCATTTTATTTCCCGACCTTTGCTCTGGAGTGAGCTTACGGCCTGGGGGATTGACCCAATACTTTTGTACTATATCCAACCGTTATGTACAAACACTTCTATTACAGTTCGATTGAACTTAGCTGGTGTACATATGAATTACCACTACACTAATCACGGCCTTAAACAAGGCTGTGTTTTGGTCCCTATCTTATATAATTTATATACTGCTGATTTGATCCATGTTTTCCGACCATCTCATAGTTTTCCACCAAAATTCAGATATCGTGGCATTTGTACCCCGATGACATCATATTGTTTGACCAAACACTGATTGGGCTACAGCACTCAATTGACACCTTATTAGATTACACAAAAACAAATTCCATGGTTGTAAACACAATTAAGGGAACAATTGGGTGTTAAGGAAAAAGTACCACAAAGAAGGGCATTCATGTTTGGAAAGTGAAAGATAACTCATTTGAAAAAGTAAAAGAGTATATCTATTTGGGTTTTCCCATTAGAATTAACCCATCACCGTCATATTATGGTGATAAGACCATTGCAAAAACGTGAAAAAAATGGCTTGTATTAAAACACTTCATAATGCACCGCAGAGGTTACAATCCTGAGCGACTTATGGAAATGTATCGCACTTGCATTGCCCTTGAAGAATTACCATATAAGCAGGTACTTTGGCTTGATCGACTCGAAGGTAAATTGCTTTGAGCGGATATAAATCTTCCAAACTCGGTACCGGTTGAGGCCCTAAGGTTGGAATTTGGGTTAACTTCTTTGCTGACCATGTGGTATCTACAGAGAACTTTACTGTATGCTAAACTTATGCAAACACACCAAAGTTCAATTACTTATTACAATTGTTGGCTAAGAACATGGAGAAAAAAAATGCCTTTGTCCTGCAATTAAAACCGACAGCCCTGATAGATCTAGAAGAATTGCATTTAGAACTCAACATTTTCAGCACTATACAAAACTTTGAAATGACAAAAAAATACATCGAAGTTGTGAGAGAAAGCAAAATACGTTGATAAATTACATAGTAAAAAGGTATGATGAAGATATACAACTGAACTTTCTTTTGCATAAACCTTATAGCTATCTGATTAAGCTTTGTGCAACTGAGCTAAAACTGTTTATATTATACTTACGTTTAAACATACTCCCAACCATGGAATGTATAGGTTCGTGGCAGAACATTCCGCTGATTGAACTTTCATGTCGGCTTCGCAATAGAGCAGTGGAGACTACTCGACATATATTGACCAATTGTTTGTTTGTTTGTTGTTTGTTGTTTGTTTATTTATTTATAATGCGCACCAGACCCGTAGGTAACAGGGTGCAGCAATAAGAAGGTGCAAAGATTACAAGGTTACAACATATTTCACAGTCTGACACATTATACATTATATTTACAAAAAAAGTTACACAGGCAGTATAACAGTATCTCACAATGTAGCTACTAATGTACATGTTTTAAGCAGGTTAGTTCTCCGTTTCGCTAGACTGCGAGAGAAGACTACGGCAGCCCGGAAGGGCAAAATACAATACAATAGTGTGTCTAGTAGTCAGTAGACTTGAGCAAGTTGATATAGTTCTTTCTGAAATGTGGATATGGTTGGTCTGCTCTAAGCTCGTGGGGCAAGGAGTTCCAGATTTTGTCCGCCTTCACGGGAAAGCTGTTACCACCAATTTTAGTAAGTCGAAATCTTGGTACCATAAGGCAGTTGGCATTGCTGGCTCTTGTCGGTCTAGTGGAAGCTCTTCTAGTTAGTCTGTCTACTAGGCAGCTACGTGCCACATTATTTAGTGCTTTATGGGTCAGCGAGACCATTTTAAACAGTATTTTATTATGGGTCGAAAGCCATTTGTGGTGGCGTCTGATAGAAGAGATATGTACTCTTTTATTTATGCCTGGTGCAGCTCTTAAGGCATTATTTTGAAGGATTTGTAGCCTTTGGATAATGGCTTTGTTTGCACCACTGTAGAGGGCATTGCAATAATCTAGCCTGGAGAGTATTAGTGCTCACTCCAGGATCATGCAACTGTCATTAGAGAGAAATGGCTTACCTGCTCTAATAAGCATAGAAGTATAAGCAGTGGTAGAGGCCAGGGTTTTTACTTATTTGTCAAAGGACATAGTTGGTTATGGTATGTTCCTATAAATACATTACCACAAAGGTTACTATGACTATGTTACAAAAATTGAGGATATCGTCCACGATCAACAGTTATGGTTGTGGCGGCCTTTGCTATATGTAAGCAAGCCTTGAAAAGATTTTAATAAATTGATTGTGTTCTTATTAATTTCAATGGTAGTCCCAATCGGTTAAAAATTGGAAACTACATATATCAATACTGCAAACAATTATGTTATCGTTTTACTCCTCTTATTCTATTTATATCGTACATTGTAAAATGATTTTTATTGCAGAAACAAACACATTTTCTTGTTTATCGTTCATGTGCTTAAAGTGTGTAAGTAACTAGATGCTAAATACATGTGTGCTGCGACATAAAAGAATCAGGTGAAACACACAATCTTTTTTAACCCTGAGATTCTGAAATAACATGTAGGGGATCCTGGCACAGCTATGTTTACAAAATAAAACATGCATACTTGTTGAGGGGAAATTAATTTGGCTGCATTGAATGAGGCTATTTTGTGTGGTTTGTTTCCTTTTTCGGTGTGGCTCATGAAGAGCATGCTTTCTGAAAGATTGCCTTAGTTGCCTCCATAAGAGCTAGGCTGCGTGCATTGCACTGCACCTTGAATATCATTAGCTGTTACGCCCTATCATATAAAAGGTCACTGCCTTGATTTAGTGCTAGAAAGAGGAAAAGGGATCATTTTGGTTGATACCCTCCATATCCATTGAACAGACCATCACCTTAAGTTGTTTCATATTAAGACAGAACAATGCAAGATTCCGTCCCAAGTTTCCGCCAGTACTAAACAGGTGCAGAAAAAAAAAAGACCTGGGTGCCATATCTGGCATGCAACTTAGTACAGTGCTCAATAAGTGTATTCAGCATAATGACTGTAATACCCTCTTCCAAGAAGGCACCCAAGCTATGCGTCTTATTTGTACAAAATATGCACCTTTGAAAAATGTGGCCATTAAAAAAGTATCTAAAGCCTGGTTCACTACAGATCTTCTGGAGCTAAAAAAAGAACACAAATACCATGAAAATCGAAGGCATCGTTCAAAACTAAATGAACACTTTAATTTGGCAAATAAAGCATTAACTAATTACAAAAAGGCACTGTTTACAGCTAAATCACTTTTCCTATCAACAAAAATCACAACTGCAATAAACCATCCTCAAAAATTATTCAAAACTATTGCTGAGTTTGTTAATTCGAGCACGTATACACCAGTTAAGGCCTCATCTGTAAACCACGCTAATGTGCTAAATAATTTTTTTAGAGACACATTTTTGAACATTCAAATTAACATTAGTATTCACAGAAACCTAGATAAAACCCTGCAATGTGAGTTTGTTAGCCAAACTATAGAACATACGGGATCAATAACCCAGTTTAGTTTCAAGCAAGTATTAGCTGAGGACCTCACAACTCTTTTGTCTGAGCTAAAACCTACAAACGACTCGTTTTTTCCAATGCCTGCTTTGATAGCTAAACGACACTCTCTGGAACTCACCATTTTCATGACCAAGTTTGTCAACCTTTCACTCTCCCAGGGATTAGTCCATGATGTTTTGAAAGTATCGGTTGTCACTCCTTTGCTGAAAAAGGTTGTCCTGGACCCTGAGGATTATGGCAACTATCATCCTACCGCGGGTCTTCTTTGGCCAGGCACAATCCTGGAGAAAGTAGTTACCAAACAGTTGCAGGATTTTGTTAAAGATCATTGCTTGCTCCATCCTCTGCAATCTGGCTTTCGTCCACTGTATGGGACAGAGACTGCACTGATAGACCTCTCTGCCGCATTCAATACGGTGGACCACAGCATTTTGCTGGATCGTTTAAAGGATCTGGTTAATGTGGACCCTGGCGCACCTCAGTGGTTTACATCATTTCTTACTGATCATCAACAAAGTATCCAAGTTGGAGGTTTCCTTTCAGAAATCTGCCTCCAATGCTGTGGTGTGCCACAGGAATCGGCTCTTTCTCCCTTTTCTGTTTAATATTTATCTTCGTGCCCTGATGAATATTCTGGAAAAATACCATCTCAGGTTTCACCCTTATGCTGATGACACCCAGCTATACATCAGGCTCGATGACGTGGAGGAAGCTCTTGCCTTGGTCACTAGATGCTTAGAGGAAATAGGCACATGGATGGAAGAAAATTGGCTGCAATTGAATCCAAAGAAAACGGAGATGATTTTGTTTGGGCCTAAGCATCTCGTTGATGAACAAAAATGCACCTCCACCACCCCAGTTTCTGGCAGCCAGCCTCAAATACTCCACCAAGGTAAAGAACCTGTACTGTATTTGGCAGAGTGACTTGGGATGTAATGCCCAGGTCTCAGCCAAGGTTCAGTCTTTATTTTACAATATTTGCCTTCTGCAGATCGGGCTGCGGTGGTGGGGGCGTTGGTCAATTAATACCTTGACTACTGCAATGGACTCCTGGCAGGAGCACCCAGCAATCAAATCCACTGCCTTCAAAAAGCGCAAAATGCGGGAGTGAGACTGGTCTTTGATGTAGCCAAGAACACTCATACTTCTGATCTCCGCCGATCATTACACTGGCTGACGGTGGAAGATCGGATTAAATTCAAGATTGGTTGTCTGGTCTGTAGATGTTTGCATGCGATGGTACCAGTACCAACCCACCTGAACCCTTAGGTCGGAGAATCAACTCCTCCTTGTAATTCCTAGGATGAAGTGTAGATCACGAGGAGACCAGTGTTTTTCAGTGACTGGACCCAGACTGTGGAATAGTCTCCCACTAAATCTGAAACAGGCTAACTCACTGATGAGATTTAGGGCAGGTCTTAAAACCTACCTTTTTAAGTAAATTTAATGATTCCAGATCCCTGCTCAGCTTACCTTTGTTGTAATACGACTCAGATGGGCTTGCCCTGCTTCCCGTCAGTGAATCTGTTCCATCTGCACCAGGACACGAATTAGTTCGCTGTGTGCGCGTTTATAAATGTTTCCAAATCAAAATCAAATCAATATTCCAGTGAAATACAATGGTTTATTTCATTTTTTTCATTTTTTGGGTGAACTTATATTAGTGCCCATATGCCTTTTGATTTTAAGTTTCTCTGTTTTCAGTTGTGAATACATTGTATTGTGACCAATGGGAGCTGATGCAGCTTTTCAGTATTGGAAAAGAAAATCTAATTTCTGTTGTCCTGTATTGCCCACAAACAGCAATGGTAGGTGTGCAGCCACATATAAGATTGAAGCTGCACTTGAGAGAGTTTTCACTTTAGGCACAACAAAACTGCAACATGTTCAGGGGAGTAACTTAGGCTGAGGGCCCTGCAGTAGTACCTAGCAACCCACAGAAACACATTTTGCATTCAAGGGCCATCCTTGATTAATTATTTCAAGCAATAAAAAGAACAAAATATTTCAAAGATTCTGAGGAGCTTACATGCAATATGGATGATTCATTTTTTACTACACCAAGCATGACAGAAAGACTCTTCCACTTAGAGTGTGAACTACTATGTAACAAAGGGAAAGAACAATAGGCAAATCCTTAAAATACTCATACATGAGAACTCACCAGGACCTAAAGAAGACTGCTCAGCCTTAGAAGTGAATACATCAAATATACTTAATGTGAACACCACACAAGTACCCAACGTAAAAACACAAACTGCCCACATTTGAATACTTCATAGTAATATTAGCTTAAAAAGCCAGCAACTGCTAAACATGAAATAACTGCCCATGCCTTAAATTTCTCGATCCTCTCTAAATGCCCGTGATCTTCTTCAGGGAAAACAAAATCTGAGCATACCAGGGGAGGGTTACTGTGATGAGCTCAATTGAGCATAACACATTTGTCTTGGGCGTAAAGTGCTGTGTCTGAATGGCAGGCAGCATTAGCATCCGTTCTATGATGAACTAGCTAATTTATTATTTTTCTGCCCTGCCTTTTCCCACATTAGATGAAACCTATTGCTGACAGTGTTTAAAAACAAAAGATTTGAACTATATCGCGCAGCCCTCTACTATTTATTTATTAAAATCTGAGACCCAACCAATAGCATGGGCGCTTTCATTGTTTACCATTCAGTATAGCCATCCTACATATTCTCCATGCTACTCTGAAGGTATAGAATAACGTACCTTTTTAAAATAAAAGGTATTTTATCAAGTGATGTGATGTTTTTAACATTGGTTATATAATAATTGGCTAATTCTCTCTAGTTTGCTGACCTTTATTGTTTTTTTGCACACTCTGGTTGTACTATCTCAATAAATATAAAAGGGACATTTGTGGATATGTGTGTGTCTGTTTGAAATGTTCAGCATACTTCCCAACATGTTACAAACCTGAACTTTGGCATTTGGGTAGGTTCCGTGGTGTAGACAATGAAAAAAGTATAGCATAATCCTTTTTCAGATTTTTTTATATGGTAAGTGGTCTGCAATGCTTTTCCCTGTCATATGGCTCTTTGTGCCATAGTTCTGGTGTAGTTCTATGTTCCTTGTTCATAAATTTCAGCAGTTCATGAAAATGTCAGCAGTTTGTTGTTCCTAAACTTAGACACTATCAGCATTCTAGCTGACAGCGGTACTAACTCTTGAAGTCATGTGAGTGACACAGATTGGTGCTTTTGTAGTAATGCGGGTGGCAGGAAATGGTGCATGTCTCTTCAATAGTGTACGCAATTATGTTGTTTGTCACATCATATTAAATCTCTCATGACAATTACAGAAACTTAATATCCACAGAAGTTGATAAATGTATGCCATCTCAACAGTACAAGGCTTAAATGCTTCAGCGCTACCTGTATCACACTTATGTTGAGGTTGCTGCTGCCTCATCTGTACATCAGGACACCAATAATGTTGCTGTGCAATCTCAATGCTCCAATTTAAAGTAGCTGGGACCGATTTACGAGATTCATGCTTGTCTCATGGTCAGCTTTATGTAGCTTGCTCCAAGTTGGAACAAAAACATCAAAACACTTCCTTCCTGTCACATGGAAATTTAGGAACATATCAGGTGCTAATGGCAAGCAAAAGATATGTTGCAAGTCTTCTTTATTCCGTCTTTACCAATGGAATTAATTCTCATCATTGGCTCTACGATCTATTAGTCGCAAAAGAATGGTTCATATCCCTTAATCGACTCAGGAATTTTTGTGAAGGCTGATGTGCACTGCAGGAGAGCCAACATCCCTTGAACACTCTACATATAGGCTAATTTGTGGCATCTTCATCTCGATCTCCTCATATTCTAGAAGCTCATCAAGACTTTCCTTTTCACCTCCTCCTTCACTTCCTTTCTCCTTTGCTAAATCCCGCAGTTGCAGAGATTGGTGACCAGGGCCTTTATGTGTCCTCCCAGATCCTGGCCTCCCACGCCCAATCGTCTACATCCTCTACACCTTCTAGCACTTTGCCTTGGCACCCACTGGCCTATGTCACCACAGGCCTGCACTTATGTATTTATCGGCAGTTGACTACTTCACCTAGGCACTTACAGCTGTTTATGCCCTAGCACCACCCTCTTGATACACCTAGCACTTACCAACCCACTCCCTCATACCTTCTCTCTCTCTGCACTTGCATGTACTGAATTCTCACAAGACCTAGTAGGTCCGCCTCTATCTTTCATTGTTATATTTGTTTTTCATTCCCATGTTTCCTCCCCTGTTGCCCTGTGGGAGCTTTGAAACACAATTTACTTGATGTATAAGCACCTTACAGACACACAATGAATAGAAATAAATCAATACAAAACTGGAGAATATTGCCTATTTCAGTTTACCAAGTGGGTTTCATGGACCCTAGGCCACCCTGAGACTGAAAGTTTGGGATACCCACTATATGCAGATCAGGAACTTGTGGTGTCAAAAATGTATATCCACAGACACCTGCATGTATTTGTTTTGGTCCTCAATGTAAAACGTTATCCTGTGTAACTCAATATCATTTTCACATTTCTCACATCAATGCTTCCCTTAATGTAACACAAATTACATGGTTTTAGGCCTCAATATTTCCAGAAAACGGTGTTAATTTCAATGACTTCCTCACATTGAACCATCTCTATACTTTTCCATTCACTTCACTCTCTGGAATGCATTCATTCTGGATCTGAAATTCTCAGTAGTTTGACTTTTAAAACAAAATCCAGTATGGATCAATTATGGTTATCAATGCCGCTGTAGTTCATTGTTCAGTACACACTGCATCACGCATCAATTCAGGATCTAAATAGCTCTGTACTTTGAATTCCATTTCAACCCTCAACATGCATCAATTATTGTTCTAAATATCTATCAAGTAGGACTGTCACTACGACCGCTGGCTCACATGTGTTGTGGTTTTCAATGCATCTCTCGTTTCAGAACTAACACCAGCATGCAAATATTCTGGTTCTCAATGCCTCTTTAATTTCCCTTTTCTCAATGTCAGAATATACTCCTGTGTAACACAATCTACTTCTACCTTTTCTCTCCTCACCTCAGTTCTTCCCTCAGTGATTCCATAGTTTGTCTTTCATTGCAATCTCCAGCATGCAAAGATTCTAGTTTATAATGTCTCTGAAATGTATCTTCCACTTCACCCTCAACATGCATTAATCATGGTTCACAAAGTCTCTGTATTTGGACCTTCCCACAGCTGCTGCGTCATTTCGTTCTAATTCACATTGGAGGTCAATTTAAAACTTGTGACCTGTAATAGCAAGGCAAAATACCAAGATGTACATCTGTTCACGCCTTGCTAAACCACTCAGATATTTTGATAAGGCTTTGCAGGCTCGGGAGCTCATTTTCTTTGGGGTGTAACGTTAATGGAAGGTGTAAAGTCATTGAATAATGCTTTAACGCCTTCCTTTAACGTTACGCCCCATTTTCAATCATTTGTATGGAGGAGAGGATGGGCAGAACGCAACTTGCATTTCTGCCACCTTCCATCCTTTCCCCAATAGAAATGCTCCAACATTTGCGTCTGCATGGATTTTCTTCTGGAGATCTCCATGGGGTCCTTCAGTTTTATGCGACATCATTAAGCAGGTGGATCCCACATAGATCCATTCTGCAGTGAGTACAATTACAAACAAATGCTGCCCTAGATGTATGTATGTCGGGCAGTGGTTAACTGTAACTGTGAATGATGCTTACCATGCGCGCATGGCAAACAGCCTTCACAAGTACAATTAAAGGCAGTCTGAGATACTCGTGTCTCGGGCAGTGTTTATTTGCAATTGTGAATGCTGCCTGCCATGAGCGCATGTAAGCAGCATTCACAATCAAAAGTAAACACTGTCTGCCATACGAGCATGCCAGGCAGCGTTTACTCATTTGCCGGGCAAAGTGAAAATGTGCAGGGCAAAAGGCAGCTTACACACTATTGTTGGCAAACACTGAGGTTCTATGTTGTTATTGCAAAACTGTGAGATTAATGTGGGGTCGGGCTTCACCTTGCTTGGGTCATTTAATTACATTGATATTGCAACATCTGGATGAAGACGCAGAGGTGTAGCCAGGATTCTCCTACACGTGGGGCCTGAAGCTCATGTAACTGGGTCCATCGCAGTGACATTAACATCTGTATATGCTCACACAGCGCTGCTGAGTGGGCATTTTGAGATTTTGGGTGGGCCTTGCCCGCTCAGGTCCTATCCTGTCTACACCTATGTGAAGAGGCAGTGGGGGATAAAGAGTGTGGGTGCTGGAGTTTGGAGACAATAATCAGTGATTGTGACACATAGTTGGTGTCTAATGGGTCCAGTGACAGTCATGAATTAGATAGTGGGTGGGTGGTAAAATGAAGGTAATGCTGTACACTGATATACCAATAATTTCCTGCACAGCTGATTTTTGCTAGCAAGGATTGGACGTTTTGTATATTGTTAAAATTGTGTGTAATATCAAGTACTCTTCCATGTGCCCATTGCTAAGTTGTGCAACGTTAACAATAATGCAAATCATTTGCAAAAGCATTACTTTGCTTTGTAAATTAATTGATTAAAGGTTCAATTTAAGAACGTAAAATCTAAATTAAACAGTTTTCTCAATCCTCAGCTATGCAATAGATGCTTTAAGTAACTGTAAAGTGTGCATCGCCCAACTGGACATTTGTTCAAAGTATTACGTTTATTCAAAATGGCTTTGAAGATTCTATAAAATGCAACTTGCAGAAAGATACACACAGCTGTATAATACAAGTATTGGCAATACCAACAGTTTGGGCTTCTCGGGGCAGGAGGGCAATGTGCAAATAAAGCTTGCCCCCAAGCAACGTGGCCTGAAAAATGAAAAGGATGGTCTGGAGGGTTGGCCCAGAGCAATGATAGAGGTTAGTATGATTAAATCAAAGCCTTCCAGCCTGCCTGCTATCACCTTTCTGTTTTGTTAAGGCGGCAGTGGGAGTTTATTGGTAAATGTTTCTGTATCTGTGGCGTAAGAAAGACATCCAATCAAAGAAGGCCGTCCAGGTGTGCACATTAAACATCAAGGTGTAAGGTGTACCGCTAATAGATGGACCTAAATATAGCTACAATGTACTCGAAAGGCAATCTACAGAAAAAAATGCATACTGTACGGTTGGCCACTTGCTACAATGTGTTGGGTGGTACCGTCCTCTATGCACTTGGAAGCTAAATGCCCTTTCTCATCTCTGTCCACTTCACCACTCCACCAGCCGTCCTCCATCCCAAAGTGGCGCATTGTCTGCTGAAAAGAGATCCACAATCTGACAGCACACATATAACTTGCCTTCTCATTAATGTATCCAGGTAACACCTGGCGCAGCTGCCTGGACTAATACGACATGCACCATTGCGACAAATATCATAGCTCTAGGATGAGGATGGTGTATATTAAAATGCATGGCTAACCCTAAGATTGGTGGGGCCAAGTGCAGAAAATTAAGTACGGGCCCTTTGCATTTGATGGCACCACGGGAAGTGACAGCACAAGATAATGACCACAACGTATGTGGGCATCAGTGAAACAAATGGTTTAAGAAAAAACATATTACACGGCCACGGTAGTTATGGTTAAGTTGCTAATCCCATAGGAATAGCACTTTTTGGGCGGCTTATAACTTTGCTCCCCCTGGGCGAATCCTCACCAAACTTTGCAAGAAAAGAATATGGCCCACTCTGAATGCAAAGTTTGGTGAGGTTTGGTCCAGGGGCGTAAAGTTTTAGGGGGGGTTCCAATTTTTTTTTTTCCCATAGACTGAATGGGGGAAAACCTTCGCGCACGGCTACAGATCAAACCGCTGGACGGATTTTCACCAAATTTGTGGCAGGAGCAGCGGTTTGTTCCCGAAAGCGTTCTTTTGTAAATTTGGTGAAAATCCGTCCGTTAGTTTTTTTTTTAAATGATGAAAAATTAGGTCTAAAAAAATTAGTGATATCTATGTCCGCTCCGCGGACACACTTCCCTGTTCGCTCCGCGGACAAGATAACAATTGGCTAATCGGTCGCGTCATGTCCACGGACATGTGATGCGTTCCCTCAATGGATGGTGAAGAACAGATTGTTCTGATGCGCCCACCGTCTTTGATCCATGTTTTGGTGTCCGCGGACATTGCCGCAAAAACATATAAAAAAACACCACATTGCACTTGTTAAACTTATCAAATACTGTCTCAGAAGGTGAGAGTTGATGAGATGGAATGGGATGTGGCAGCAAGAAGCAAAAAAGTGGTGTTTTTTTTGTCACGAAAGTCATATGGTACATTTGCAGGGCTTCCTCAATATAATGTGTGTAAAGTACAGGCGAAGGACTAATGTGTCTGTGTTACAATGTATCTAAAATAATATTGGAGTCAGACTGGAGTCAGACTGGCACGCCCTAGAGTTTGGCATCTGAGGCAGCCACCTGCAGTGTTTGATGGAAACAGTGGCACTGCACGTGTATGCGAGTACAAGTTCTCATGAATGCGTTGAGCCATGTTGTTGCAAAGTGAGAATTAATTTAGATTCTGAGTGAAGGTCACCAGCTTTGATTTTTTGTTTGCAAGCTAAGGAAGCCCACGCATGGGACAGAAACTATGAGGGTCAATTGTTTTTTGACGCTGAGAGAAAGGGAATATTTTGTGAGGAATGCAGTGAGAGGAGGTTTGTAGTAATGAACATTTGATAACGTTATGCATTCCAAAAGTGTGTAAGGAACATGTAAAATCAGTTCATGAAGAATCTTTGGTGCGAGCGCATTGAGCATTACGGTCTGAGTTACACGAAGAGAATGGAGACAGTGAACATCATGTAAGTTTGCTTTTGACGACTGTACACCGGAACAAGCTTTAAGTTATTATTATCTGAAGATTAATTTTGGCAATGTAACTCAAGTATTATCTTTCTGTGTGGTTGTCTTTTTTATGTAGCTATGGGGAGTGCTGAATCTAGGTGTATGTCGACTATCACTAGATTCACCTAGGTTGAACGCAAATATTTCTTTAAAATGTCATGTATGACCATATCGAATTGTGTATCAGTTTCCACGTTCTTTTTGTCTTTTTTGAGATTGTTTGATGTGTGTGCTAATCATTAGTTTAAACTCTATGCCAAATTAAGAAATCAATAGATATATTGTAATAAAGGTCGGGTATTGATACATATTTTCTGTTATGTTTTCCAAATAGCTACATGCTGCCTCACTGCAATTGCCATGGATTCCAGATGACAACTGATGGCTTCTTCATTCACCAGGTGCACGTAGTCATCAACGGCTGGATCACCGTGACTGTTTTGTGGGACGATCGTCCAGGGCCCATGTGCCCGTATGCTGCACTAGCGATTAGGAGTAACATAACATCTTTTATGGTGCTCTAGGCCCAAGTTGATGCAGATGCCCTGGAATTCACTGTGCGAACACTTTGTGTATGGAAAAAGAACAACGTGTGCCTCACGATTACCAATTTTCGATCATGAGCGAAGAAACGAATTTGCAATTTGATTGAATATGGGAATAGTCGATGTTCTCAGAGAGTTCATTGTGAAATAAAAGTACTTTACACATTGTACAGTGTTATTGTTTTCTTTTAAAGACCAATTTAATATTTCAAATTGTGACGTGCTATGTTGTTAGTAGATGTGTGTTCATTTTCGGGTTCTGTGTCACGTAGGTGATTATGGGTGCATTTGCCTACGCTGAAGAGGAACGTCACTGAGAAAGGTGTTGAATATCACTAGGGTTGGTTATGTGAGGGTCAGGGGCGGGGCATATGATTTAGTGAAGTCACGGCAGATTACCTTAGGCAGATTCAACAAAGGACAAGAATAGCACAAGATGGACATGCCCTGCTGCCAGATTTCATATGTTTCTAAAAGAGGACAAATGAGGTAACGTGAATTGGAAATGTTTGCGATAGATCAACGTATGTATAAAAATACATGGTCGAACCCTCGGGACAATTATATTTTCTGAGCATTGCACTTGTGAAACTTATGAAATAATGTTTGGGGAGGTGAGGGGCGATGATGTTGGGTGGAATATTTCTGACGTGATTTTGAATGAGTTTACAAAGTTTGTTGGGATTTTGTGCAGAGTTTATATGTCGGTTGTATGTGCATTCATTTGACAGTTTTGAAAAAATAAAATGTGGGTGGATTTCCCTCAAATTTGGATAAGGCACATTGGCAAGGATCGAAAAGCATGGTTTTGCAAATGTGGCAGTGTTTTCTTATTTGACAAGTGTTATAATGTAGTTAAAAAAAAATAGTGGTATAGCGTTAGTGACTGAAGGGTAGGCTGTAGCCATGGGCAGTGGCCAGAATGTCGGGGTCATGGTATAAGGTCATGATCCGGAGACTGTGGCTACTGGCCATGACCAGAATGGACAAAACATGGGATTAAAGTGGCCATGTCCAACGGGTCTGGCTTTGTGGTAAAGTTATTCAAAATTAGGATAGATTTGAAAGGGAAGAAAAATGTGCTCGTGGTAATATGGTCATAGGGTGTTCTTTTTGCCTTCTGCAGGCTGCCATGGAAAGTGAAGAGGGGCCCTATATGGAACCCCTGCCTTCCCTTTCCTTGGTGGCCATCTGGGAAAAGGATTTTCCTTGGCGTCCCGGTATTGGACGAAAAATCCTATTTATTAGTAGCACGGTTTACCGCTTTGGAAACCTATGCTGCTAATGGCCTTCATCCCCCATTTCAGGGGCTGGAATGGGGGGATAATGGTCCAGAGACCTTGTTATCCACCCTTGCTTCGATTGGGCGGATAACTTGGGCTGCTGGGCCGTTATCCACCGTTCCAGTCCTTAGAACGGAGGATGAACGCTACAATATTCCCATTAGCACAACACAAAATGCAAATGGAAATGTTGCCACATTTTATTGCGTCTATGTACTTTACTGAGAAATATAAAGTAGATGGAGTCTATGCGTTTTTTTTAAGTTCTATTTTTTACCTGTGAAAGGTGGTTCCTAAAGGAACATTTATTTTGTTTTTGGATGGCTTTTTTTTGGCAGGAGAGCTAACAACGAAAGGTGGGGAGGGAAATGAGGGAAGAGGCACCAAACACTAATATGGAGGGGCAGATGGACAGGGGAAAAGGTTGAGCGTGTGTTATATCTAAGGTAGGGGGCAGTGTTCCTGATGCTCTTTGATTATCCCAGTGGTGGTGTCTCTTGGGGAGGAGGGACACCCTTAGCTGATGTCATTTAAAGATAAATAGCAGTTTTGCTAAAAGTATGTACTGTGTACTAGATTGGCAAATGGCTGAGTACAAATAGGTGTTGGAGCTGTGCAAGGGAAATGTTGAAGTTGCAAGTTCCTACATCAGTAGAAAATGTAGTTCCACACTGTCCACGAAGCACAGATCTTATTGTGTAGTGTGTACGGGTTCTCGGACACGTCATCATGCTGTGCACCAGAATATGGTCATGTGGCATTCTCCGGAATGTGTGCAATGAAGTCAGATGTTCGTAGACATTATTGTTGCGTTGCGATAATAAAAACCTATGAAATTCAGTAAAAAAACATTGTTAAGGTACGTTATGGTTAAGTTGTGCTACTAAAAACCTATGAAATTCAGTAAAAACACTTTGTTAAAGGGACTTTATGGTTCCAGGTAAAACTGAAAAACCCCTGAAATTTCCAAGTAATGGTAAGCTATGCAGCCATAACTTGTGCCACCTCCCTGCATCGCTAAGACTAATACCCAGGATATCAAAGATGACACCACAAATGTCATTGATGACATCACTGATGATTTCACATGTTCATTTACTTTTCATGCAGAGCCTCCACATGGGATTGTCATTATAATATTGGCAGAAAAGTATCAGAGATAAATGAAGAACTATCATATGCCAAATAATTCATTAAGCAATGCATTGCTAAAAAAAATCCATTGCATTTCTGAGTTCTTTCAGTACATGAACAAACTCATGAAGAAATGTAGGCATTGTCTGCAGCATGCGCTATCGAGGTGCAACATTCCAAATCTTCCCATGTGGGATACTAAATTGATAAATGCTTCCATTATAGATTTTTGCTTGCTGTGAAACTTAAGTATCTACAAATGTTTCCCTTACTGCATAATTGTACTATTACGCTCAAAACATAAGAGACCACAATGCATACAAACAGAAGCATATACAAGGAACGTAAAGTAAGCAAACAAAACTGCAGAATTACCAGAAAGTGTTAATAACTGAACTAATTAACTTCATTCACAGAAAAGATTATTGTGTTTCAAGATTCCTTCTTCTACCATGTATATGTGTCATATGATGTAACTGTACCCTAAGGAAAATATTGTAAGAACATATGAGAAGGGTAAGGACAACAAATATAGCACGTTTTACTTTTTTACTTCCTGATTGACAGTAAAGAAAGCCACCTGGCTTACATATCTCAGTGAACAAAAAAAAGAGGGAGCTAGACAAGTGATGTCATCATTGATGTCATGAATCATCAATGACATTTGTGATGTCATCTTTGATATCCTGGGTGTTAGACTTAGCAGTGCAGGTTTTTGGGTTTTACTTGGAACCATAACGTCCCTTTGACAAAGTTTTTTTACTGAATATATATATATATATATATATATATATATATATATATATATAAACATCACCTATTGTCAAGTTTTAATAATATAAATGGTGCGCCTAGTATTCATTTTCCCCAGGTCAGGGATTCCGGGATTGGTAGATGTATGCCTACCTGAACGGTTGGGAAGGGGGACAAGACTACACTGTTGGTTCGAACCGATGATCACCCCAATATTTTCTTGGGCTACTAGTGGTACTGTCTCTGTCTATTTATAACTGCAGCATGTGCATGACATTGATGTCTAAAATATAACTCTGGGTAGTTTCTAAAGAATCGTGTGCAGTGCTGCCAAGATATGTTCCCAAAACTGTACTCACACGATTTTAACTGATCTAGGGACGGGCACCTTCGCCAGCGTGTCTGCCTATTTATTGAGCTCACTTGACTCTTTCTCCCTTGCTTTACTGCCATCATTAAAATAACACGTCTGTTTAATGCATGTATCCCTCAAATCACAGGGCACCCAGAAGCAGCTCAGAGGTAGTCGCTTTATCAGTAAAATGCAGAGTCAGCCAGACTGAGATTCAGACATGTGACCTGCAGGCTAGAGATATCTGCAGTTGGATCCTTATCCTACAGAGCTACATTCACTGCATATGTTATTTGTGATTCAATTACAGAATGAAGCTTCTGAAATGGCGCTGAGAACATCACGTGACATCATGACGGCAGTGGCCCAGGAAAAACTGTTGCATTTTTGCAGGGATGCACCAAGGCTGACATTTCAGTGGGGGCTAACCCTTCAAATGTTGGAAGAGGTGCTAACTTCAGAGATTGTGGGGCAGGGGCAAACTTACTTGTGGGGGAGCAAACTTACTTGCGTGGGGTGTCTAACTTCTTTACAAATTCTAATGAGACTATGTTGATGCAGCTTCAATGTTACAATTGGTTCACTCTTTCCTTCACGTCAGAAATCAAACACTTAAGGACTGCTGTGTTAATGAGCGGTCTCCTGTCCCCACACCCTTCCAATCAACCCACTGGCATGCAAATACTAACCTGACATCACGACTTCAATTGCCTAAAAATGAATGCACATGGCTGCAGGTGCCAACAATGAAATGCTTTATGTTAGTAATTGCCGGGCCTTTGTTAACAGTGATGCCCAGGCACCGTTTAACATCTGTGTCCTGCTCTGTCCAGCCACGGCTCTGTCTGTCAGCCAGGTTGAGTCAACATATGTTTATGTTTATGTTTAATATTTATATTGCGCTCCAGGTACCCAAAGGCTTAAGGGCGCAGACAACAAAGAACAAACAAATACAAACTAATCTTACGTGAACAAAAAGCAGGCAAATTATGTATCAACAACAATGTGCAAAACATACAACTGCAGAAAACAAAGGAGTAGGGAAATCTCTTTAAGCCGACAGAATAATCAAATGATTATGTTGCAATTTGTGGATCCCTTCAGAAAGTAACTACACAGTCTTAGCAAAGCGGGAAGGGAGCTAGTCCCACACCCCACTAAAACACAATCCTTATTGTCATGCGTGCTCCAATCTTTCAAGTCCTTCCTACGGTGGATTTTGAGATCCAATAATCTGACCACATCTGGGCCGGTCCTCTGTCTAAGCCAGGCTAGGACTTTAAACCGTTGGCTTCTCTGGGTTTGTGACTATTAGCTTTGCTGATGTTGGTAATGATAAAGTTTCTTTGGTCTGAAACAAAGTTCTGAATGCTTGTGTCTTCTATTTTAGGCATCTGACGTTTTCTCACACACAAGTTCTGGGAGGATCCAAGCTTGGAATGGGCCTCAGTCTGTAGAGAAGGTTTATGGGCCTCTACATCTGGTTTCTGCGCGGCTACTATAATGGCAACCGAAGGGTCTAAAATAGAATTGTGCTTCGTAGTTATAGTACTTTTATTAATCTGGAGACTGTACGCTGCCAGAATTTCCTTACTACTAAGGTCCGATTGTGAGGCCTTGTCTATTAGCTCTTTTTGAACAATAATTTGGCAGGCCTTATCCAGGTTATCTGTCCAAATCCCAACACTTGGACTGAAGGACCCATTTGTTTGTGAGGCCATATTCTTGCTCCGAGACCTAGGGTCCGAAACCAGTTTACTTAGTGATTCCACTAGGAGACCCAGATCAAAAGTGCTTGTACATTGCAGCAACTCCTTACCAATACTGGCCATGAATTCCGGCCATTGATCAAGTATAGATTGATCTAGGGGGGACGGACAAAAACCAGTCTCCCCATGCGGGACACATGTAGAGGGCTTAGGGTGCTTCAAGTTGTTTCCTAAAGAATTGTCATACCCCTCATGGGCGGGGGAGACAACAGGATCATTAACAAGTTCCATGGTGGTACTATGTTCTGTATTTAGGACATTCCCAGGTACAATTTCAGTCTGACTTGTGATGACTTTATCACTAAATCCAGGGAGATGACTGGACTGCACCTGAGTCCTTGAGCGTAGATTTTGGGCAACCCCTTTTTTATTGGTGGCCATGAGAAAAAATTACTCCCAGGTTATAATTAATGCGCCAACAGGTTATGGACCAGCTCAGCGTGTGTTCAGCCTCTCTCACCAAGGAGAACTGGGTGAAATGGGCCCATATGAGGACCGGCCACCTCCTCTCAATCTGGCCCGTACTGCCCGTACTGCTCCCGCTAAGCAGCAAAAATAGGGAAAGGTAAGGGCAGGCAAGAACAGGACACGGCTAAAGCACCGTGCCCTGCGCGCCCCTCCCATACTCACCAGCCACTGGCCAGGGGCTTCAGCATCTGCTACGGCGACCGTCACGAAGCACACGTCCCCGCACCTGACACGATTTCACGGTGCTGTTGGTGGTGCTGTCAGCTCTGGAGGCCCCGACCGAGACCCTGACCAAGACCGCACCCGCGACCTCCCTGGGCGAGCTGCACTCGCTTGCAACTGGCACGCCTGCAGAATCACGCTGACTAGAGGAAAGGACCTAGAGTTTGGCAATGGACATCAAGCCGCACGGCCGTGACCGCCGCTTCCGACATCCGGCATTTACCCCTACTTCTTCCATCCATCCCCATAGCCCATATTTCCGGCCGGTGTGGGTGTATAGAGCCCGATATGCTCAATGGTGTTGCGCCACTGCATTTTTGTTACAGTCCGACTCTCGCCATGCACAGCCCGTCACTCTATCCCCCATGGCCTCCCATGCTTGCACTTAAGAGCAGCTTCAGAAGCCAGCAAGCAGGGCCAGTTACCTATGTGGCAGTATCAGGAGTCAGGTTTTTTTAAGTAGCAGACAATGTGAGCGCAATACATTATAGCCTTTTAATTTTGGCAGATAAGGCATAGTGAGATAAAAGGATTTGGCCGGGAGCACATGCTTTGGTGAAGTGGAGAAGCCTGGATTTGAGACCAGTCTGCAATTCAGGAACTTTAACACATTTCTTCACAGATGTAAATGGTAAAAATATTGTTTGTATAAGGCCTTTTTGAAACGTTTGTTTGAAAACACCATCTACTATGGAAGGCATTACATAAATATGGTGATTGTGTTTTGCTAACTGAAGTTAACTGCTCATTTTCAGGGGTTTCCATATTGTCTTTATTTGTGTTGTGTATACATTTGTCCATAGTGTCCAAACTAGCTAGATGCTTATATTTCTGAAGCTACAGATAAGGACAGTTTTGTCTGTCAAAAGAAATGAACTCCAAGCAGGTTCCAATGATGTCATGTCAGGGCAGGGCATTATTTTTCATGTATTTTTTTATAACACGCTTAATGCCTCCGTTGGGTTTTTAAGATTCAAACCTTTGTTGCTCTTTGTCGTCTACTACCAAGACCAGCATGTTTCCCCTGTGCTATCATCCGTTCACATGGAATGTAATACGCAGTAGAACCCTGCTGCTATCTGCACTGTGTGAGTCAGTCCTGCTGCTGTCTGCGGAAGAGCCTTCCTTAAGCTGTACAGTGCTCAATGAGTCCCCACTGTTAACCTCTTCTGTAAAGCAGCGTGTGCAAAGCTGGGCTGAAGCCCCTCCAATACACTATCGGCCAAGGGCCATGTGATTGTGATATAGGTGATATCTGGTTCGCACTGCTCTTACCCCCCTACCACTGCTGCTTTGTCCCCTAATTGGTTACCTGCCCCTCCCACCTTGCAAATAACTCTTTCCTGGAGCCGTAAATGTGTCAAGCCGTCATTCGCACATTTTCAGTTTTTGTTTGACTATCCTGTGTTCTTTCTTTTAGCCTGAAAGGGACACCGTGGGAATCCATGGGCCATGAATATCACTGGGGTGGGGGCGAACACTGTTACAAGCAGTCTACCAAAATGCTAGGCACACTATTCCTGAAGCTTACACGTATCTAGAAAATAGCAAAAGACATTTCCAAGCTGAAACTTGCTTCTTCAATTTACATTCACTAATCTTTTTTAAAACGTGTGTTTATTTGTTGTACTGCCACACAAATACCTATGTTTGTTGTGCACCTTCCTTTGTGTTTTATCACAGGATATATTTCTAAAGAGGTTATATGCTTGTCAAACTGTTTAATCACAAATAAATGACTCTATTGCGCTGACAACAATTATTAGGACATTTTAACTGTGGGTTCATGGGTGCCAATTTTTGTTTTTCACTATGGGGCAATTTCCACACGCTCGCTCTGAATATAAGCAAGCTACCAGCCAAACCATCCCATGGCCGAACACATTTTCTAGCACTCATTCCTTATAAGGAATTGCAAAAAGTCATGAGATTTACAGCCAGTATATATATATATATATATATATATATATATTCACTAAAATAAAACTTTGTTAAGGGGACGTTATGGTTAAGTTGCGCTACTACAAACCTGTGAAATTCACTAAAAAAACTTTACAAACGCTACTTAATACAAACGTGCAATTATGGTTCATAGTAAAACTGAAACAAACCTGAAATTCGCCAGTTATAGTAAGCTAAGCAACCATAACTGCCCGCACCACTGTGCACTGCTTACGCTAACACCCAGGACATCAAAGATGACATCACAAATGTAATTGATGACATCACATGTGTATGTACTTTTTAGACAAGGGGTTGTGAATGTAATTTTGGCAAAAAGGTATCAGGGGTTATCGGGACATGTGTAATAAACTACATACTTCATCACGCAATATAGTGTTCTAAAGAAAATTCCATTGCAGTGTTCTTTCTAGGAAATGTGACCGCGGAGCGGACATAGATATCACTAATTTATTGAGACATATTGTTTGGTCGTTTTAAAGGAAAGTACTGGACTGATTGTCACCAAATTTACAAAAGCACGCTTTCGGGACCAAGCCCCTGCCCCTGCCGTAAATTTGGTGAAAATCTGTCTAGCGGTTTGGCCTGTAGGAGTGCGCAAAGATTTCCCCCCATTCAGTCTATGGGAAAAAAGACATTTTGGGACCCCCCCTATAACTTCCCCCCCCCTGGACCCAACATCACCAAACTTTGCAAAAACAATCAGAGTGGCCAATCTACTTTTCTTGCAAAGTTTGGTGAGGATTCGTCCAGGGGGAGCAGAGTTATAAGCCGCCCAAAAAGTGCTCTTCCTATGGAAACAGCAACTTAAGCATAACTACACGGCCACGGTATTAGCATCAGTCACTCAACCTACTGAGCTACTCTTGTAGCCTCCTACTGTAAGCACATCTATTGATCCCTTAATGTGTTCAAAATCACTGCATTACCAAAAGTGCAGTTCGTGCACATGACTTCAAATATGTAAAGAAGTAGCTTTTAACCTAAGCCTGCCGTAGTTTGCACCATCTTAAGAAATATAGAAGAGGGTTTCAGAATAACAGAATGCAGGAGTGCCGCAAGTTCACATTTTCTAAGCACATTACATGAAAGCTCCAAATGTAATCACCCTATCTCAGAGAGAAAGGGCCCCCTGCTCCTGAGCATGAAACCGCAGGCAGGCTTTTATGAAAACACACACGCACATTAGATATATTATATACTGCTTATAGAAATAATCATGTGTTCTTAAGCTCCATGAGCATCAGACCATTTTATTTAGAAAAGTCAATAGGCATTATTTCACTTTAGCTAAATGCAACACACAAACAGTCTGAGCCAGTTTCTATCAAAGCACATGATTTCTTTCTCAGAGCAAGATATTGTTTGTTACATGTTAGATCCCTATTACAGACACATAAGGAAATGTAGAGGATTAAGGAGACAATCATATCGACAGAGGAAATGGTAAAAGGCTTTGAAGATTTCAAAATAGCAGTCAGCAGTACACCTGTATTAGCAACACCAGCTTGTAGAAAGCAATATCTACTACTTGTACACACACATGGCCAAATAATGACAGCAGAACTGACACAAAGATCATAACAGAAACACACATTCTTAGCATTTATAGTGGCATTGTACTGCAAGAACACCTTATAACTGAACAAGTAGTAGCAGCAACATCATTAACAGTACAGATATCTTACACAATTATGATGGGATGTCTACTAATTTTGTACATACAGCATGAAGTATTTTCCAACCTCAAGAGAGACAAATGCACACTCACCACAAACAGAGTAAGTAGGCATGAGGTACTATTAACACATACAGCTATCATCGTAGTGAGATACCACATAGTTAACTGAGCAACCTACATTGCCAAACCAGTAGGATCAGACAACAAAGGTTATGATTGAGTAGTATATGAGGAAAAACCAGATGAATTCAGCCGGATTACTGGAGACACACTTGATGCAGGAGAAGCACTCTATGAAGGTGTGCCATCAGGTATAGGCAAGGAAAGGGAAGAAAGGTACATGGACACAGCAGCAGTGACATATATGAAGGACCAGGAGGAAGGTGTTCAGATAGCCATACAGTAGAAATTACCCTCACTGTATTCAGCACAAACAGCATAAGTCATTGTACTCATTGAAGTAGTTGAAATGTCAGTAATTATGCATACATGAAATGTACAACACTTTCAAGTTCATCAAGATGGAAGAAAAAAAGGGGACACAGAATAGCAGATGGGTCCCCAGTTCAGTATGCAACGTTATTGAAGCCTTAAAAGGCTATGCCCGTGTTACAATCATAAAAGTGCTCAGCAGGTTTAGCATCATGTGAAAATGCAGCTGCATGCGCTGCCTTAAAACAGACAGCTTGTATGCCCTTTCTGAAAGAAAATAAAAGTACCAGCTAGCACAGCCCAAAGAAGAAAGTTACTAAAAGCATGGAAATTAGTTGCCAAGGATGAGCATCCCTGTCCTTTTTGCATAGACTTGATAATAGCCTGACACTTAAGGGGTTATTGCATTTAAAAATCAAAAAAAAAACCAAGCAAGGGAAAAATGTGTATTTGAATAGAAATGGTGTGTCCCATCACCCACCAAAATGGTCTGATGCCAATACAATACAGAAATAGGACTTTAATGTAATATGTATGTCAAGGGTATGTCAATATGTGCACAGTTACTTTCTTTGCAGAAAATCGAGTACTCCCAGAGGAAGGGCCCCTGAGATGGTACCATATCAGCTACAACACGGCAAGAGGGAAAAGACAAACATCACTGATGATATCACAAGTCTGGCACCCTCTTTTTTAGTTTAGTGAGATATGTACACTAGGTTTAGTGAGATATGTAAACTGGTGATTTTCTTGACTAGCAGTGAGGAATTGCAAAGGGAGAAGGTACTACATTTGTACATTTTGCCATTCTCATATGTTCTTACACTGCTTTCGTTAGGGTTCAGGGACATCATATGCCATGTATGTATACGGGAAGAAGGAAGCCTGAAATGCAGCACTTATTTCTGTGCATTAAAATAATCAGTTAGGTTATGAACACGTTGTGGTAGTACTGATACGTTTTTGCCTACTGTACTTTATTTGTATATGCTGCTATTGGTATGTGTTGTGCTGTCTTTCATTTTTGTATGCAGTAGTATATTTGTATAGTAACTGAGGGATTGGTAGCTACTTATCACATGTTTAACAGTCCACAAAAGTCTAACAGCAAAGCATGCAGCATTTCACTATGCATCATGGGAAAAATGTGGATATTGCACATATAATATGCATGCACACACTGTATATGAGCTCGGTCTTGTAATGGAAAGAAATGTCCAATGCAATACTGTTTATGGCAATGCCTTGTGTAATTAGCTACTTATGTAATGATAGTTTCGTCCCATGATCTCTGATAGTGTTATGGCAACATAACAAAGACAACCGCTTCTGGATGCTTTTCATGACAACTACATGTACATGTGATGTCATCAGTGATGTCATGAATGACATTTATGATGTTATCTTTGATCTCATGGGTGTTAGTCCTTGCAGTGCACACTGGTAGTGTGAGTTATGGTTGCGTAGCGCACCATAATTTGCTAATTTCTGGGGTTTTTAGGTTTTACATGTAACCATAACGTCCCTGTAGCAATGTTTTTCCATTGAATTTCATAGGTTGTGTAGTGGTGCAACTTAACCATAACATCCCTTTAACAAGGTTTTTTTGTTAGTGAATTTCATAGGTTTTTAATAGTGCACTGTAACCATAACGATGCTTTAGGCTAGTTTTTTGCAATAAAGTGGATATGGTTTCAGTAGCGCAACTAACCATAACGTCCCTTTAAAAGGGTTTTTTTTTAGTGACATTCATACGTTTTTAGGACAGCACTTTAATCATAACGTTTGTACGTTATAGTTTTTGCAGGAAAGATGATAGGGTTTAAGGTACACAAGTGAACCACAGTGTCCCTGTAGTAATGTGTATTACACTGAATTGCATTAGATGTGTACAGGATACGCTTAGTGTGTGAAGATGTACTGTGCAACATACTGAAGCTGGAGGTTGTATAGTAAAAGGCACAATGTTTGGAAACACTGCATCTGTTTGCGGGGATTGGGTTGAGTTCAACGTGCCCAGAAAGGGTGCGGGGGTCATAAAAAGGGGTAACATTCAGCAAAGACAAAAAACATAGGCAAACAGCTTCAAGCGCGTCAATTAGAAGGGAAAATGCCACACCTATACAAAATGTGTACATTCGCAAAAACAAAGTGCACAAAGGCATAAAGTATGCAGCATAAAGGAAAGCACCAATATGAAAAGTGACGTTTGCCTTCATCAATCTTACCGCACACTTGGTGCACAATCAAACAAAGAAGGAAGAGGCAGAGGAACAAACGGCAACTACCAAGAACAGACCATCAGAGCAACTTGGTAAGGAGACGAAAGTATTTGTTGTGATTGCAGAGATCCGTTAGTGTACAACAGTAGAAAAGCATTATGTTTTCTGTTTGTGTGCAGCAATGGCTTCATTTCAACTTGATTTCAACACATTTGTTCTCTTTTAACAGAACATACCGGAATGCAAAGCTGTTCTCCAGAAGTGGCACCTTTTGCACAGGAACATACGGCCACCGAAACGGAGCTGAACACTTGGCATATCAAAGTTGACCGGCTGGACGCCAAAATCGAGCAGTTGCTCCTCCAATTTTCTGCCTTGAGAACATTTGTTGTAGAGCATATAAGGGGCAAACTAAGATATCACTGCCCAACTTGCACATGTCTGCCTTCCCCAATTCCCAGCCCCCCCTTCTCTGCAAAATCAGTGGCATGAAAGACGCTTCAATGAGAGCTCAATCCCTTCTTCCCCTCAGCAGCAGCTTCTTGAAATGGAAACATCCCCAATATATGTATCTGTTTCTTGTCCCTCTTCCCTTTCCGATTAGTCACTATAAATGTGCGCTAATACATATTGCAATGTTAATTTGTACAGATTGTGTATGTCCCCTTTTTATTCGTTTAACAATGCCATTGTAAGTGAGAAGGGCACAGCAGTAATGGGGATGAATACAAGTGAGAAAAATGGAGGAGGTGGACGACCGCTGCACCTGGCTGCTTATGCGCAATCACAATACAATCATCCATAGGATGCCAGTACGGGCTGCATGTTTGCATGCACACATCCATCTGGAAATAGTAACAGCAGCGTTCGTTTATCTGTGCCACAACTATGCACATACGTTTATCGTGCTGTGACGCCTGGTAACACTTTCCCTGGTGAACATAACTGAACAAACATGTGGTATAGTCATAGTAGCTGGAAGCATACACCCTCGTTCTGCACCTATTTTTCCACGTAAACATCCCACCTACTCTAGAGTGCTCACAACAAGCATAGGTAGAAATGTGCAATGCAAATTAACCCTATGTTTAAGTAGGCATGGGTGAGAAAGGTATCAGTAGTACACCTATGCACGTGCAACAAAGTATAACGTGGAATATACATCTAGCAGACAAGCTTGCAAATGGAGAAGAATGGCAACATCACCATCGTAATATAGCAACGTTGTGCGTCGTCCCTTATTTGGTGGACACGCGCCAGATCCGTACACATTGAAAGAGAACATTTCTCTGCAATGTACGGAGTGTTACAGTGATAGTGCACCCTTAGAGCGATCATCCACTCTTCCTTCTATAGGTAGATATTGTAGGGAATGAGTTAATGGCACTTTGTGATGTCACATGATCCACATGAGCCCTACAAAAGATCAAACCCTACAATTGCTCTGTTTGGCTTTCCATACAAGACCAGTGCTTGGGGTAGAAATAGCTTTCTCACCAAATCTGTGCCTGCAAACAATTTCTCCAAATAATGCCCAGCAGAGCTTCTGCTACTACCTGTGACTCAGAAGCACCCACAGCCTCACCACCAACACCTCCTTCTAAAAGTCCTCAAAAAATGGACATGCGTCATAATGGGGAGGTACATTGAAAAGGAAATGAGAGTAAAGTAGAAGGAATCCCCATTGCCTACAGCCAGTGGCAATCCTGGGTGTGGAAACTGTTTAGGACCATTGAAAATGTGCCTAAATCGTGTGCTAACCATGTGCAGTGCACTGAGCTCAGCATCTTAGTGTGCAATGTCAGCATCAATCAATGTATATGTGTCACTAATGTTTTGCATGCTCTTGTGCAACTTTCAAAACATGGCGTCTTGGATGAGGTACACCAGGTGTGATCCTTAGTTATAAAAGCAGAATCTCTATCTAGGGCATGGATTTTCTAATTCTTTGAGTATTTTAAACAGTATCATAACCAGCATTCATGATTCTGGAGTTAAACTCTGCCTTTTTAGCATTAATAATTTTCTGTGTATGATCTTTAGCTGCCTGGGTGTATAGATTTCTGTCTTCATCGGATATAGTTTTGGACCACCAAATGAAACATTTTCTCTTCGCCCGCTTTAGGCCATATATTTCTGGAGAATGCCATGCATTGTTTTTCAAAGGGGCAATGGAGTCAGCTGCTTCAGAAAGAGTTGCCTGATAAGTGCACGCCAGATCGTTAGCTGACTCAAGACCAATAATCGTCTATAATAGTGATGTGATAAAGGGGTCCATTGCTTCAGATATACATTTGAAATGTTTCTAGAAACCACAGAGGTTCTCGCTGACCAGGCGTCTTCACCCGACTGGGTAGCAAGACATCAAAGTCCACAAAGCTGTGATCTGACCACATTGTCATATCTCGTTTTCAGACACTTTCCATTTGGAACATATGGAAACAAATTCAGGGTATCATTTTGTCCTCATCCAAGATGGCGCCCAGGTCTAGTTTCTGCTTATTCGCATTCCTCCATCCTGTTTCCTCATTGCACTGCAAGGATAGGTTGTATGCAGCAACGTAATGAAACACAGTGTATCGCTACTCCGCATTCCAGACACCTTGTAAGTCTATGCTATTGTTCTACTGTCCTGTTTTCATTTCTATCTGTTCTATAATCGTTCCTGAACTGCTTATTCTATTTATGCTATCTTGAGCAATGAAATGTAGAAACAACCAAGAGGAATCATTCTCTCTCCCGCCTGACATCTCTTCCGTGCTTCACATAACCTAGTTAGAAGCCTCTTGTATGTTGTTTTCCTGCATGCCACAGATTCCAACTACAAATAGTAAACGTGTAGACATTGAGCACTGCACTTCTCTCATTCCTGATAGCATGACAAGAGTAGGCACTCTAAACCTAATGCAGCCACATTCATGTGAGAAGGAACAGCATTCCTGAATCCCAACGTTACTGTTCATACATGCATTACAACCTGGCTCACAAAGAAACACAGAGGAACACATGTTTAACTACAAGACCAGACTACAGGGTTTTCTTCCCCAGAGGGCATCCCTATGGCATTTGACCTTTCCTTCTCTTACAGTAACTGGGAGTAGGGGAGTTCAAGAGTCATTGGGGAAGCTTATCTAAAAGGTCTCTAGTTGCATCGGGCAAGGTTAGTTGCAATCTCTGCACTTTTACCATTGAATACAAATGTTACTCATTTGCGTATGATTACAAGGGTTACAAGGCAATCAAGTCTCACAGACATGGAGATACTTTGGGCTCTCCAATCAGAATTTTAGTAGGTGCAAGCCAGTCTAAGCTGTTACTTTGTATGTGTGTATGTTATGGAGAATTCTCAAGAATGGCTAATTTCCCTTACCTACTGAGTCCCTCAGCAGCTTTGCTGGATTTCTAGGATTTATTTTTTTCACCTGGTAAGAGTGTGATCACTTTTTTCCACTCTTAAATGTGTTTTGCTGTGTGCGTTTAATATTGTTGTGTTTCTAGACTGTAGAGCCTCACCTACTCCAAAGGCATCATCTTTTTAATGTGTGTTACACGGCACCTTCAGTGCAGTGACAGAGGGTTGTCTTTTAGACATCCCAACTCAGACTCCATTTTCTGGGACTGACTACTGTCTCCCAGATCATGTAAAGTTGCCATTGACTTTATTAGTCTTTTTAAATCCACAGACCCAGTACAAACCATCTTACATGGAGTCCTGGAAAGGATTAATACTTATTCCTTTTGTCTGTTTCTCTTGGAGCATTGTTTTTCTCCCTTTTCATCAAGACTTGGCTGGTGGCAGTGGTACCTACCCTATTTTTCCTACCGCGGTTATCTTAAATAACCTTGGTATTGTTTTAGGCTATCTTGGTAGCCTTGAACTTAAACCC
Source organism: Ambystoma mexicanum (assembly GCF_040938575.1). Taxonomy (NCBI): domain Eukaryota; kingdom Metazoa; phylum Chordata; class Amphibia; order Caudata; family Ambystomatidae; genus Ambystoma; species Ambystoma mexicanum. The sequence continues at coordinate 996,904,608 of NC_090932.1, forward strand.
GCTAGACCATATAAGTTTTTATATGGTTCTGGCTGGGTTTATTCGCCATTTCTTTTTGGAAATGTCTTTCTCTTGTTTTTCTCTGCGCACCAAACCAGGTTTGGTTCCTTTGTTCACAGTCTCTTTGTGGGCTTCTTCACAGAAGCCCTCCTTTGGCGCTTGAAAGTCTGGGTAGGCAGGATGTGAGGGAGGGGTATTAGGACCCCTGCCATGTGTTCCCTTGGTAACCCAAGTCGCACTCATGTTTGATTGGCTAGGTGACTGTCCAGCCAGGACTCCCACCCTGGTGTGTGATTGAGAGCCAGGCTGTGTGAATGGGGGAAAACTGCATAAAAAGCAGGTCTCTGGGTCTGGAAAGGCAGAGTTGCCACTGCAACGAAAGAACCAACGAGGATCTGACGGAAGAGGGCCCCTACCATGACTGAACCGCCTGGTGGAGCCCTGCTGCAGGTCGGAAACCTTGAACTCCAACAACAGAGAAGATCCTCCCGGAATCATCTTCCCCTGAGCTGGTGGACCAACCAGTTCACCCAAATTAAAAGCCAGGACTCCCTCCTCTGGTCGAAATCTCTGTAAAGAGCTACAGTGGGCCGGATAGCCAGGAGGGTCGGACCCTGCTTGGGATTTAAAGATGCACCTTTTATTTGTTGCTTTGCTCTGCTGCTGGTTGCTTCCCTGAGCAGTGCAACACCCTACAGTCTAACTACTTCATGTCAGTGCGACAGTCGCTTCAGGAACCGTGAGCCTGCAGGTACTGTGCAAATCTGGTTGTTTGTTTCCTCCAGCCATGGTGAAAGTGTGTGAAACCTTTCGCCAATCCGAGGGCTTGTCCTTCTCTACTGTTTAAACTATCTTTTCTGCTGACCAACTTCGTCCGGAACTCTTGATATTGATATTTTCTTTCTATCATACTCGTACACAAGTGTTTCAGAGCGCAACAAGGCAAGGGAGGAGAAAAGGGGAGAACAAAACAGCAATCTTACTAGGCCCAGTGACATTGAGAACACGCAAGTGCATGGGAGAGGGGGAGGGGAAAAGTGCATGGAAGGGGGGAGAAGTGAAAAGTGCAAAGAAGAGGATAAACATATATATAACAATAAATAAATAATTAAGGCAATAAACAGTGGTAGTGCAGCCAGCAATTTGCAAGTGCTAGGTTTAAGGCAGCAGACAGGGTAGGTCTGATAAGTGCAGGAAGAAAAAGGGGGGCTGTATGGGTACAGATACAGACCAAAGTGCAAGGGGTGGCCCGAAGGCAGTGCAGCAGGGTGGCAGGGTGAGCAGGTACCTGGGCCCGGAGGACAGAGGGTGGCCAGGTGCACAGTGCCAAGAGAGAACAAATCAGCAGGGGAGAGGGGGAGCGAAGGCAGAAGAAAAGAGGAAGGTCTTGAGGTGCTTCCGGAACCGGAGATGGTTCTCCTCAAGTTTTAGAGTGGCAAGGAGGCTGTTCCCGAGGGAGGCCCCAGCCGAAGACAGAGATCTACCCCCAGCTTGTTTCTTTGAAAAATAACTGACCCTGAGGGAGTTGGAGGTAGAGGAGCGAAGACCTCGAGAGGGGAGGTATTTGCGGAGGAATAGCTGAAGGTATTTTGGACCCAGGCCCCAGAAAGCCTTGTGGACAATGCAGATGGTTTTGAATTTAATCTGTGCATCCACTGGGAGCCAATGGAGAGATTTCAGAGCTGGAGTGATACGATCCCAGAGCTTGAGGCCAAGGACAAGTCTTGCAGTCCTGTTCTGGATTAGTTGCAGAGGGCGGAGATCAGAGGCAGGTAGATTTAGAAAGAGGCTGTTACAATAGTCCAAGCTAGAGAGAACCAGAGCTTCAGTCATTTGACTTTTTAGAGACCTCAGAGATGTGGGCGGAGAAGAAAAGGGTGGAGTCAAAGATGAACCGAGGTTCTTAGCCTCGCAGGTGGGGGTAGGAAGAGGGCCAATGGAGGCCGGCCAGAGAGTGAGGGGAAAGGATGGTGAAGGTGTGTCGATGAGGAGGATCCCCATTTTGCTGGCATTCAGACAAAGATCATTGGCGGCACACCAATCTTGAATGTCAGTTAGGCAATCTGAGATGAGAGAGGGAGAGGGGGTGGCAGAGGGCAGCCTGAAAATGATTTGAGTGTCGTCTTGACACTGGAAATTTGAGCAGAAAGTGGCAATGCAGTGGGCGATAGTTGCCAGGTATTGGTTGAAAAGCCAGGGAAAGAGGTTAGAGTCGGTATTGTCTTTGTAGCAGGGGACAAGCCAGCTTGTCAGAGGATGAAGAGGATGTGCTCCATTTCCTCTCAGACGCCCTACACTTACGTTTAAGTGTAGCAAGGGCAGAGTCATACCAGGAATTGCACTTGGCTTTGGACTTCAAATGGATCCTCATGACAGGGGCAAGAGCATCAAGAGTATCAGACATTGAAGAGTAGAACAGAGACAGGGCTGTCTCAGGATGTGAGACAGCCAAAGGTGGTGGTGGGGAGAACGTGGTGGCAAAAGCCTCAACTGACACATGCTTCATGGGCCGGATGTCCGAGTAGGTAGGTGGCAGTGTTGGGGTGGGCTTTGCTTGGTGGGAAGAGAGGGAGAGATGAGAGGAAAGGAGGGAGTGATCGCTCCAGGATAGAGGAGTGGTTAGAGGGTTGGAGAGCGGGAGGTCAGAGGAGATCAAGACATTGAGTGTGTGCCCTGAAGAGTGAGTCGGGCTAGAGGGGAGGATGGACAGGGAGAGGGAGTCGTAGAGGTCACGGAAGAGTACAGAGGAGGAGCAAGGAGAGTCTAAATGTATATTGAGGTCCTTGAGGAGGAGTAGTTGAGTGGTAGAGGCCAGGAGGGAGGAGGAGAGGTCTGCCCACACAGAGAGAAATTAGGTGATTTTATCAGGAGGCCGGTAGATGGTAACCACAGTAAGAGAATGGGTAGGCAAGAGAGAAAGCCTACAGACAAGGCATTCAAAAGAGGAGTAGGTCTGAGTGGGAATGATAGAGGCAGAAATCCACTCAGGAAAGATCAGGGCTACCCCCCGCCCCACCGGACTGGGAGGATATGGGTGCTGAGAGGATCTTGTAGCCATCAGGGAGGAGAGTGTCAAAGCTTGTGACAGTGCACTTGGCAAAGACTTAACCGCAAACTCCCCTGAACTGTGTGATCTTGAGCAAAATACTGTTGTCCTATTGACTTTGGCCCTAAGCCTATTTGATTTGATTCCATCACTGTAATTCCTCTTTCTAGATTGCCCTGCTTATTTACCTTTTGGTGCTGTTCAATTTCTGCCTAACTTTGTCTTTCCCTTCCTTTTAAATTGCTAGAGTGCCATTTTGCTCACACTTCATTTTGTGAGCTTAACTTGTCTGGAAACTATTGGGAGTGCTGTGGTGTATTAAGAGTGTGATTTTTTTTAACTGCTTTACTTTACTGAAATGTTATACAACTGATGTGTAAATACATGTATTTTCTTTTACTCAGAAACCTTGAGTCAGTGTTTGTTTGAATCATAGTAATTGCTGTCCTTTGTGTAACTATTGATACTGCTCACTTGCTCTTGAGATAAGCCTGGCTGCTCAGCCATCACTACCACTTTTACTGTGTAGTACAGGCTTGTACCAAAGGTGAATTTGTACTGTCACTTGGAGTCTTAATTGTGTGTGCTGTTCCCAAAGGGTACTGCATATAATTCTGCATAACAGTGTAGACTCATGAAAGTGTTTAGTGAACCCTAAATCCTTAAGGGGCGAGACCACCTGCACAGCAGAATGATCTAAGTTGTGCAATAGCCACAGATTAACATTGGCCAGAACAATGAATTTAACAGAAGGTTTCAGCAAGGGAAGCAAAATATTTGTTAGCTTGTCTGTAAAGTCAGGCATTGCCATCGGAGGTCTGTACAGAAGGAGAAATGTGACCATGATGTTAGGGTCAGTGAGGACTGTAATATAAATAATAACACAGTCAGACTTTCATTGGAACTTCACCACATGCACATTCAAGAAGGATCTGCAGATGAAGGCAACACCCCCTCCCTTGCCGTTAACCCTATCTGCCCGAAATAAAACATGACCTGCTGGGATTGCCAGGGAAAGAGATGGACCAGCTGCATTATGCAGCCATATTTCGGAAATGGCACATTTGTCAATCTGGTGGCATGTGATATAATCTGCAACTTCAGTTGCATGTTTCACTAATGAGCGTGTATTGAGTAACACACATTTGATAAAGATGGACCTGGATATTACCAAGTTCATATCATTATTAATGTTCTTTTACTCTTGTGTCAAGGTAAAGGACAGTTTTAATCTCATCCGGCGTGTTGAACGGTAAATCCGCTATTGCACATAAAAATTAAATTCAAGAAGTAATTTAGCTAAATATTTGTACTTATATTTTTAACTGAGACTTGGTTTCATAGTGACTCCTACCCACACTTGGATGAGATTTTACCACAATACTATTACAATCTACATTTTTATAGATCCGACAACAGAAGAGGCAGTATCGTGGTTACTTTCAGGATCACCTTGAAGTGTAAAACCGTCACTGTTCCGAAACCCGTCTCATTTAAATATTTGGCAATTTCATGCAGCTTGTCAAACAAAACTACTTCTGTTTTTCATCTAATATATCATCCTCCTAAATCATGTACTACCCTTTAAGATGAATGTATTTGTTTATTGAACTATGGTGCTACTTCTCACACTTTTAATATTTTTTAGGAGATGTTATTATTCCACCCTGTGGTTCAACACTCTCTCTTTTTGATTCCTTGTCCCAAAATACACTACAGTGCACTTAAGAATAACACATGTTTTGTCGCCAACTCACATCAAAGGTAGTAATCACTTCAAACTCTACACTTCTGAATTGTGGTATTCCAGTTCACCTTGATCATTCTGACCATGTTTGTATTCCTTTTTCTGTTTTGACATGTACAGTCTACTTCATGGTAAAAACGAACGACCAACTAGAAGTACTCAAAATATTGTATCTTGTTCCTTATTTAACTTTGAATAAATTATTGTATCAAGATCAGTCAATTTCGAAAGAAGAAATATCAGACGGAATCCATATAATGTGTGTTATACATCTAACCTAAACACCAATTAATGTCTTATCCATAAATATGCAAAGATGTGGCATGTTTCCAAATCAGAAGTGGATCTCTCGAAATTAACAAAAAGGTCAGTTCAGAGAGGAAAAGGATTATGAAGAGAGCAAATATATACGTGTGTTCTAATGCTAATTTTTCAACCAATTGTTATCCAAAAACCGTATTTAGTACTGAACAAAAATGCATTAACCCAGTTAAATCAAGTACTGTGGAGCCATCAGCAGAGTTATGTGAGAAGTTCAATAATTACTTTGTTGGAAAGATTGAACTAATCTGTACTGAGTTCATGGACCTACCACTACATGATTACAATAATGAAGATAGAAACTCACCAAATTTAACTTGGGAAACTTCCATCTTCTGACATTAGATTATTTCCAGAATATGTTAAATAGGTTGAAGCTGGCTTTCTATGCTAATCATCTAATGGCAGCAAAGATTGTCAAAAAATGATCTGCAAAGGTACTCGATGTGCCATTTCACATGCAAGTTTGTGCTCTTAGAGAGGGCATTTTCCCAGACCTATTAAAACAGATATTATCACTCTATTACTAAATAAGAATAACCATGTTTTGGAGGATTTAAAGAACTATTGTCCTGTTTCAAATGTACAGTATTTGAGGAAAATGTTAGAACAATCAGTGGCACTACAGCTGCATGACTACATCTATAAAGATAATCTATTTCACCAATTCCTCTCTGGCTTTAGAGCTAATCATAGAATAAGCTACCATCCAAGCGTTGGACGATATTGTCCGTATTGCTGCTGGACAAGGTGCCTGCCTTCTGGAACTATTGTATCTCTCAGTAGTGTTTGACAGTGTTGACCATTCTGTTCTCCTTATCATATTGTCACATCATATGGCAATGGGGGAACAGTTTGATGCTGGTTCCAATAATTCTTGTCTAATAGACATCAAATTATCAAGGGGGAAACAGTGATTTGTCTTCTCTTCCTATGCTACGTGACGTCCCTCAATGTTCAATTGTGTCTTCCATTCTTTTCATTTTGTACATGGAACCACTGAGAGAGCTCATGCAGATGTATGGCATCTCCATTTCCCAGTATGCAGATGATACCCAGCTATATTTTCAAATTCCACGCAAAGGAGATATTCTTACTGTACACCAATGCTTGCCAGATATCGAAGCTTGGATGAAATCAATAAGACTGAAGTTCAATAAGGCCAAAACCGAATTCATATGGTTTGGTGCAAATCAATGTCTGGAAATTGTTTCCCCCGATCTTTATTTCCAGGCAACTATCAATTGGATTAAAATTTAGCTGTGAAATCCTAAGGATCCTTTTTGGATCAAAGCATTATTTAGAAACTCATATCAACAAGAATGTACAATGAGTGTGAACCCATATGGTCCTTTTAATCGAGGAAACACATTGTACGATGGAAGGGACAGAGAATACCTCTTACACATAAGACCGACTCAGGAAGTTGGCAAAATGTCTTTGTTTAATTCTCAATGATCTAAAACAGGGAGTTACAACGGAGATCAATGGACGTCCCACAGTATAGTCTCAACGGATTTCCTAAAAACAACACTTCTATAATGAAAATTTGAGATAAGTGACATCATACTGCATGGCAAACTAAGAACACCTACATGGGATTGTGGTTGGTTCAAGGGAAACATCTAAGTATACTTTCTATAAGGGATTGGATTTTGATTGGGTCTCTGCAGTCAGGTGGACAACATATGCCCTCCCTAGTGGAATTCATCTTCTACAGTTATTAAGTGCACAGCATATCATTGGCTCTCAAACTATAAGGTACTTTGTTATATGGCCTTCTACAATTGGTTGGCACACTTGTACCCTTCTGGAACATTCGGTTCTCTAGCAGCATGTAAGCTGATCCCCAGGTGCTGCTAAGTGGACTTGACCATACCTCCCCACCCAATTAGCCTATCATCTCTCATCGCTCATGTCTTCTGCCATTCAGATTGTCTTGTAGCAGCTTCTCATCTCTGGGAATATAAGGGAGTGTGAGCATGTTCTTATCAAGGTTCAGGTCTGCATGCTCCCTTCTATTTTCATCCTGGCTCACATGACAGGAGACCATGAACCAGCCCATTTTATAGCACTTAATTGTCTCGAAAAAAGAAATTTGGCACTCATGTTATTCTCTTTTTGCAACTTAACAAGGGATGCCTCGACGACTCACATTCAATGTTCTTCAAGGACTGATAACCAGTTTTGATTGCCCTAGCATTTGACACCAGGCCAAACAGGCTTCCTTTGGTCCTTCTTCAAGCTTCAGCTTATTTCTTTGCTGTGACACACACTGCTACCCATCCTTCTTTCTCCATGGGTTGAGCAGCTTACTAAAAATGTGACATTGAAGATCCAGATTCTATATATATAATGGTAGCACCACCTGCAGTCTATTCACTATATATACGCAGCCTTTACAATTACTTAGTCTACTTGCATTACGGCATCTGTACAGTTATAAAACGGCTTGCATTTTCTCAGTGCTTCTTCACACGTGCAATCTTCATTCCGCACATGAAAGTCTTCTTGATTCTTTACTTCACCATCTGATTCTATAAGGTCTATGCATTCTCTTCTTTGGCATCCTACTCAGTGCACCACGCTCATCTCTTGTGAGGTCACCAGCCTCTCCTTTTCACATCTTCACACTTCTTCAGTGTTCTCCCTCAGGAGACTGTCATCTCTTCGAGGATACATCATATATGGCTTCCTCAGTGGATACCCTGTCTCAAAGGCTCTTCATGGTATAGTCACCATTACGGTGTTGCACATGACACAATTTCCAGTTTTCAACATAGAGGCAGAATAGGAGCGGGACTTCCTGCAGAGGCATTCAGCTTCTCCTCTACAATCCCCCCTTTGGTTGATTTATCGACCACTCCTTCATCAGTCTCCGAATCTTGATATCCTCTCTTGAAAAAGTGATTCTTTGGAGTCCAGACCTTTACCACTCCCTTCAGGGATCCTGCTGATGTTACATGTTCATCGATACCCCATGTCATGTGACTCCATTGTCCATTTGGATTACAGTAGATCCATCATCTCACATACATCCTGTGATTTTTTGGATGCAGGAACTTCATTCCTCAGGTTCTAAAATGCTAGTCTCTATATATTTTCTGATTTCTTCATCTGTCAACTCCTTGGGTCCAAACCCTGATTTAGCATTGATCATGATCTTCATTCCTACTGCCTTCTTTGCTTTCTTCTTACATTGTGCGATTATTATCCTGATCACACAGAATCCAAACATTATCATCACCAATACTGCTCTCAATAATTTGAAGATATTCACCATCCATTGTGGAACACATGAGAAGATAGACGCAAACCAGCCGTCATCTGCAATATCGTCTGTCTCATTTTCCATTTGATCGTGTAGCTTTGTTAGCAATGTTATGGCCTCTGTCAGGGTCCCATTCTCGTCATCATGAGAAGATATGAAAGTGCAACATAATTTTCTGATTGGCACAAACACCTCATCCATTGCTGGTATCATATCAGGGACATAACTGTTCTGGAGGGTCATCAAACCTATGGCCCTCAATTCTTCCTTGATCGCATTGAATCCCTTTATGGTAGTGTTCATTGTGTTTAGGAGCTCCCTGTGAAGGATCTGTAACCATTGTGCATTTGCCATTCTCTGGATTCCTGGCATAAAGATAGTTGTGAATATCGAGGCAGTCTTGCTGAATAGCCTATGTTCATAAGGAATAGCATCAACGGCTTCTGTCGATTTAGCAGAGAAATAATTCCCCCTCTGTGTCCGGTTGAAGAATTTGGGTGATCTTCTCTTTCTCAAATGTGCATCTTCTTTTGGAAACTGCCCAATGCTCAGGTCGCTTTACCACTCCCTTCAGGGATCCTGCTGATGTTACATGTTCATCGATACCCCATGTCATGTGACTCCATTGTCCATTTGGATTACAGTAGATCCATCATCTCACATACATCCTGTGATTTTTTGGATGCAGGAACTTCATTCCTCAGGTTCTAAAATGCTAGTCTCTATATATTTTCTGATTTCTTCATCTGTCAACTCCTTGGGTCCAAACCCTGATTTAACATTGATCATGATCTTCATTCCTACTGCCTTCTTTGCTTTCTTCTTACATTGTGCGATTATTATCCTGATCACACAGAATCCAAACATTATCATCACCAATACTGCTCTCAATAATTTGAAGATATTCACCATCCATTGTGGAACACATGAGAAGATAGACGCAAACCAGCCGTCATCTGCAATATCGTCTGTCTCATTTTCCATTTGATCGTGTAGCTTTGTTAGCAACGTTATGGCCTCTGTCAGGGTCCCATTCTCGTCATCATGAGAAGATATGAAAGTGCAACATAATTTTCTGATTGGCACAAACACCTCATCCATTGCTGGTATCATATCAGGGACATAACTGTTCTGGAGGGTCATCAAACCTATGGCCCTCAATTCTTCCTTGATCGCATTGAATCCCTTTATGGTAGTGTTCATTGTGTTTAGGAGCTCCCAGTGAAGGATCTGTAACCATTGTGCATTTGCCATTCTCTGGATTCCTGGCATAAAGATAGTTGTGAATATCGAGGCAGTCTTGCTGAATAGCCTATGTTCATAAGGAATAGCATCAACGGCTTCTGTCGATTTAGCAGAGAAATAATTCCCCCTCTGTGTCCGGTTGAAGAATTTGGGTGATCTTCTCTTTCTCAAATGTGCATCTTCTTTTGGAAACTGCCCAATGCTCAGGTCGCTTTGAGGAATCACTAACGCTGCAACGTGAATAAGCACTATGGAGCATATCCCTCCCCAATCTTTGGGCAGATTCATGTAAACTCTGGACCCACGGGCCCAGTAGTGGTCCATCAGAACTACGATCCCATCCTTCATGCCTGATATATCAAATATTCCGTCATGCTTATGATGTACTCCAACTTTCCTCATTTCTGAAACACAGAGATGCACTGGCAAGATGCCAGTGGTCCTCCTTTATCGTCGACACATGTCAACAACTTGACAATTTTCGCCCAGTGGTGCTTACATTCATTCTCTGCAGTATCTATAACTGGCTCATAATATCCTGTTAGTGCTGCTGCCTAGCGCACAATCAGGCCTTCCACCCATCCTCCCGGAGTCAGCATGGTTCCTTTGATTTGCAATTGACCTCTTTCTTTACATCTCTGTATCTGTTCTTGATTCTTGCCTTGACAATCTAGCATCTTGTTTTCTTCTCTTCTAATTCCGGCTCCATTCATTCCAGGCTGTTCATATCTTATCACTAGATTCTGTGTTTCTGGTTTCTCTCTTGTTTTCAGATCTTGCACATGGTTATCTTCTCTTTGGGATGTCGTTTTAGTTATCCATATCAAGGGTGCTGTTCGACCCTGGAACTATCCTCATGTCTGGCAGTGTGCGAGATGCATTAAGCAACGTGCTTTTTGCACTGGCACCTCTGTAACTATGAATATCTTGGAGGTCCCCATAGCATACGGTATGAGAGCACAAACATAGCAGCTCTCCTGGGAAGTTATCTCTCCCACTTGTTTTCATTTGCTGATACCACATGTTATTACCCAGGTTTGCTGCACTGTCTAAATATGTGTTAATCCCATCATCATCTTCCTCTGCACTTCTCATGTGTCGTCCCCTTAAAATATAAGCAGCCCATGCAAACAACTCTAAAGCAGCTCTGCTTTGGGAAGAAAACACTCAAGACCTTAGCTCATCGGTAATGGGAAAATCTACATGAGTTCCTATGGTGGAGAGTATCAAAGTAACTTTTACTAGGACCAATAGAATAAAGAGTGTGAACCAGAGGAAACAGGAAGACAAAGATAGAAACTGCACATGTTTATATTACACACCAGAATATTGACCTATACCATTTATGACATTTTGGAATTTCCTGGGCTTGCTAATTTCGTAAAACCATAACCATTTTCAAGATTCCTCATTTTTGCTATGCTCAATTTAAAGAAGGAGAATCATTACTCCGGCAACTGTGGTATATTTGGTCCTTGTGGTAGCTCCTCTACGATTGCTATACACTGTCTCATTATTACAGGGCCATTTTTAGGATCCTGTAAAAACATGTGGATATCCACATCTCTTCTAACCAGTGCAGGATAAGCTTGAAGAATAAACACAAAAATGGCAAGTATGATGTGATGCACATTACTTTCAGGGAGAACCATAAACTCATTCAAACGAGTATTCAGTAAGAAATTATTCGGGGTACTGCTCATGCTTTCAATTATCAAAACCAAACTCGAAATCCAGTTCAGGCATATTTGTAATTTGTGAAAAACTTTCTAAAGTTCATTTTCAAAGACTTCTGTGACTTAAGCAACACGTTTGCAAGCCCGCCATAATATCTGTAAGCAGTGTCCAGTGAGAGCCACAGTCCAAATACAAATCTGCATTTATTGGTCAATCCGTTGGTTTATCATCCTTCTTCTTTGTCATTGATCAAGTCTGCACAGGCTGAAATTTTTCTTCATGTATTGCTTCTGTACTGATGGCTGGGGGTGCTGCGGCCTCTGCGGTGTAGAGCGTGACATCATTCAGGTGGATCCAAGCTTGTCTGCCTTGAAATTTTACTGCTGAGGGAGTAATGTCCTCCACCAAATAAGGTCCACTAAATTGTGGCTCATGCCACTTTCTAGTGAAGTTCCTGATCAGCACAGTGTCACCAGCAAACAGTGTTGGTGCCGGTAGTAATTCTGAATATCTAGTTGCTGAATGGTTTTCATCTGTGTTCTAAGACTGACACTCCTGATACTTGAATTAATCGGAAATGACAGAGATACCAGCTGTCATACACGTCAAATATTAATTTCCTAACATTTTTGCTGTAATCTGGGCATCAATTCTACTCCTCGATAATGGAGTTAAAGGGATTCTCATTGGTCTTCCTGTCACTAGCTCGTGGGGTATGAGGTAGTGGTCCAACCCTGGCTGATTCGTTAGGGCATATAAAGCTAAGGGTAGGCAATGTAGCTTTCCTTTTTTCAGCATCAACTTAAGCTTGGCGACTCTTTCTTTAAGAAGGCTGTTGAGTATCTCACATATCCCGTTCACTTGAGGGTGATAAGCAGAAGAAAACTTGTGTTTAATGCCAAACAATAATCCTATTTGTTCAAATACTTCATTAATAAAATGTGGCCCATTATCGGATCTCAGAACTTCACACACTCCCCATCTTAGAAAGACTTCACATACTAAAAATGTCACTGCGCAAGTGGCATTAGGGTGTGTAGAAGGACATGCTTGGGTTCCCCTGGAGAAGGGACACACCACCACTATCAAATACCTGTATCCATTACATACTTGCAGCATATCAACATAATCAATATGTAAATGCTCAAAAGAACCATTTGTTTGAGGAATCCCTCCTCTAATTGTTTGCAGTGTATTCTCAGTGGTAAACATTTGTTTGTTTTATTCATATTTATATAGTGCACAACAGCCCGAGGACATTGTGGCACTTGTTACAGTACAAAGCTTAGTTACTTAGTTAGATGGTCATTAGCAATATATATACAGGTTGCAATATAGTTACATAGACATTAGCAGTATATATACAGGTTACAATATGGTTATATTACATTTGTGTTATATTGCAATATACATGGCAGAAGTGGAGGAGGCAGTCCTCCCCTTGCTAGTTGAGGAGAGTGGCCTTGAGGTTGTTGCGGAAGAAATGATGGAAGTTTCATCTCTAAGGGTGGCAGGGAGTGAGTTCCAGAGTTTCGGTGCAATATAGGAGAAGCCTAGACCTCCCGCTGTGGATCTCTTTAGGCGTGGTATGTGTAGCTGGTTGGTGTACTGAGCTCTGGTGGGGCGAGTGGATGTGGTTCTTGATATTGCTTCTGATCGGTATGCTGGAGTGGTTTTGTTGATGCATCTGTGAGTGATAGTGAGGATTTTCAGAGTAATACGATCTTTGACCTGGAGCCACCGGGCTTCACATCTGGCGTGGAATATATGGTCTCTTCTAGGGATGCTTATGGCGGCTCTGAGGGCATGGTTTTGTGTGGTTTGCAGTCTGTGAATGTTTTTGGCAGAGGTGCCAGCTAGGAGGGCATTGCAATAATCGAGTTTGGCTCATATAGTTGCTCTAGCTAACCAGTTGGGGGTGGATAAGTAGGGTTTAATGGCATTGATGGGTTTGGTGCTGAACGCTAATGCAGAGGCTATGGCGCTGTCTTGTTTGTTCATTGATAGATTTGCATCAATGTGAACACCTAGAGTCTTGACAGAGGATGATACGGAGATGATTGAGTTGTCTATGTTGAAGTTGTTGTATTGGGGGCTTACATTCGATAATATGTTTGTCTGGCCCAGGATGAGAATTTCAGTCTTCTCTCCGTTAAGACAGAGGCCATGGATTGCCATCCAAGCTTGGATAGTGGCATAGTTGTTGTGAAGGGCTGTGGCGTCTTGGTGATAGAGTCCAGATAGGGGTAGAAGTACTTGAGTGTCGTCTGCATAGTTTGTATATGCAACACCCATGGAGTCAAGTAGGTCGAAGAAGGGTTTTTTGAAGAGGTTATAGAGGGTGGGGGCTGTACAAGATCCTTGGGGGGCACCACAGTTTATAGTGGTAGTATCTGCGTTAGCTGTGTCAGAGTAGACCTTCATGGCTCTTCCTTCAGTGATCCAGGATGCTGCTTGATTAGAGAAATGGGCTGCATGGGTGAGGTGGGTGGTGAGTGTTTGGTGATCTACCAAGACTGAGATTCTACTCATCGGCACACCCACTCCCTCCTTCCCTGCGGCTCTCTGGCTGGCCTCTCTTGGCCCTCCTCCCACTCCTACCTGCAAGGCTAAAAACCTCAGGGTCATCTTCGACTCTGCACTCTCCTTCTCCCCTCACATCTCTAACATCTCTAAGAAGTCAAACTACCAGCTACATCTCCTTAGAGGTATTCTTCCTTTCCTCTCCTTCCACCAGAAGCTCACTGTCTCCAGAGCCCTGGTCCTCTCCAAGCTGGACTACTGCAACAGCCTCTATCTAAATCTTCCTGCCTCCACTCTCTGCCCTCTGCAACTTATCCAGAACAGGACTGTGAGACTTGTCCTTGGCCTCAAGCCCAGGGATCGTATCTCTCCAGGACTGAAATCTCTGCACTGGCTCCCAGTGGCTGTGAGGATTAAATTTAAAATCCTCTGCATTGTCCACAAGGCCTTCTGGGGTCTGGGGCTGCAATACCTTCAACTCTCTCTTCCTAAATATCTTCCTTCTCAAGCTCTTTGCTCATCTGCCTCCAACTCCCTCATGGTCAGTCGCTTCTCCAAGCAACGAGTTGGTTACAGATCACTTTCTTCAGCAGGGGTCTCTCTCTGGAACAGCCTTCCTGCCTCCCTGAAACTCGAGGAGAACCATCTCCGGTACCGGAAACTCCTCAAAACCTTCCTCGTTGCTTCTGCTTTCTCTCCTCTCCTCCCTTGCTGAATTCCTGACTGCAATTGCACTGGTTACCTGGCCACCTTTTTCTGATCTCTGGCCAAGGCCCCATCAACTGCCCACCTGCACTGCCTCCCTGGCAACCCCTGCACTTGGGGACCGTTTTTTCTGTATCCCTTCAGTCCCCCTTCCAGCACTTATGTCTGCACTTCCTTGCACTTGCAACCACCTGGCTGTTTTATGTGTTTTATTTATCTTATTTATTCCACTTTCCACTCTCCCTTCCTCCTGCACACTTTTTATTTCCCCCCTTCCCATGCACTTGTGTGATCTGAATGACACCTGGCCTAGTAGGATCGGTGTCTGTCCTCCCTTGCTCCCCCCTTGCCTTGTTGCGCCTTGAAACACTTGTGTATAGGCGTGTTATAAATGCCATATCATATCATACCAGGCCAAAAGCAGATGATAGATCGAGAAGGAGGAGCAAGGCAGGTTTGCCTTTGTCCATGATATGTGAGATTTGATTTTTTAGGTCTAATAAGGTGGATTCTGTTCCATGCCCAACACAGAAGCCAGATTGTCTTTTGCCTAGTATGGAGTTAGCTTCTATGTTGTGAGCTGCTTTGTCCAGGATTTGTAGGAGGAACGGGACTGTTGTTATTGGTCTGTACTTGTTGGGTTGCGCTGGGTCAAGTGTGGCCTTTTTTAGAAGTTGCCGCACCCAGGCTTCCTTGAGATTGTTTGGGACAGTTCCTGTTTGGAAAGATGCGTTAGCGAAGGCAGTAATCAGGGATGCTAGGTCATTGGTGCATTCCTTGATGATTTTGGGAGGGCAAATGTCTGCTTTGCAGAGGGATGGTTTGAGATTTTTGATGAGATTTAGAACCTCAGGTTCAGTGACGTCTCCGAAGGAAAATTGATTGTGATTGAGATTACTATGCTTGTCTTGTGTAGGGTGGTTGGTTTTTTGGTTTGGGAGGGCTTTGCAGTGGTTTTGGATTTTGTTCTGGAGTAGTTTTATTTTGTTGAGCATGGTAGACTGAATGCTGGCACACCAGGTTTTGTCTTTAGTTATCTCGTCAGTGGTAGCCGAAGGAATGACTAATTCATTAAAGATTGCGAATAGTTATTTAGCTTGGGAGTTGGCCTTTGAGATCCTATCATTGAAGGAGTTGGATTTTGCTGCTAAAATGGCTTTTTTATATTGGAGGGCTATTTGTTTGAGGAGGCTCCTATTTAGATCACTCGGATCCGTTTGCCAGTTTTTAAGTGACTGAAGCTTTTGAGCTCAGAGGGTTTGGAGTTCTTCCGAGAACCAAGAGTTGCAGTGAACTTATTTTTTTCCTTCTTGCTTTCAAGTGGGGCTATAGAGTTTATTGCATTGTGAGAGTATCGTTGAAGATATCTTGAGAGAGAAGTGGTGCTAATCAGCAACGTTGCATTTTATGTTGTACGAAGCAGTACTACATAAAATGCCACATGTTCTAATAGGTTCAGCACAAACCAGTGTTCTGCGATAGTTGCAGCAAGATTTTATTTAGTTACATGCAAAAGGTAGTTCAGCTGTTCAAGCGCTACCTTTAACAATGATGCTGGCATCACCGGCTCTCCGGTACTGTTCTGTCGCCATAATGCTTCTATGGGAGATAAAGAACACCCCCTTCGTTTCCATAATTCCTGCTATTCCTGTGCTGCACTGCCTTGGATATCAATTAACTGAGCTCTTGGTAAATGATTAAATCCTTGATTTACTACCATAATCATAACTACCTTCTCCTTGACATCTGGAGTATCAAAACCTAAAATATCTGAAGAATATTCAACCCTTTTGGCTTCTTCGTCTTCTCCTTAGTTTCCGCAAGAGATAAAGTCAGTTTGCTTAGTATACACTACACATTTAACTATCACTATGGCTACTGGGAGTCATAGTACCTTAATAAGCCTGTCCAAAAAGGATGCGTGCTGCACTGGAGTGCCGTCCGCTCAGAAGTGACCACTTCTTTTCCAGCGTGCTAGTCCTGCATGTATGGTTGACATCTCATAGGCGTAGTCACTGTACACTGTCAGTTCCTGCCCTTCATGTTTTTCGAGCATGACTATAAGCGCTACCAATTCTGCCGCTTGCGCTGAAAAGTGAGACGGTAGTCTTGCACTTGCTACAACCTTAAATTCACCATGTGCTCTATGCCTCACTACAGCCGTGCCAGAATGCTTTTCACCATTTGTTTTATCAATTTTCGAAGAACCATGAATAGAGAGAAGGGAGAATTTTCCCTCCTGACAATGCGTTCTCTTTTACGTGCGGTATGTTGTCATAAAACTCTATTGCTGGATTTCATATTATTACTTCATATACAGAAGCTCTCTGATATGTCAATGTACCCTTGCGTTTCACCAAAAGGCAATCAAAGCATGTTCCACAAAAGAATCACAGAACAACTCATTACAATACTGTTCACAAGGAAAATGCCCTTTCATAACTGGGTCTAAACTCCCAATGTAATATGCCAGAGGTTTGTACCCTAATGTAGTCCTCTTTGTAAGCACTGCTGTCAAAACTGTCCAATTTGTATGTGAAAACAAGAAAAACTCCTCAGCATAATTGGGAATTCCTAAAACAGGAACTGTAATTGCTTTCTTCAATTCTTCAAATCCTCCCTCCATTTCTTCAGTCCATTCTATTTTCTCCTTATTCACCTTTGCTTTCTTTAAAGCATGCAAAAGGGGTCTTGTGTATGAACTATAGTCAAACACCCACGCTCTCACATAATTACATAATCCCAAATACAGTTGCATCTGTTTCACCGTGTGCGGTTTTGCAGTTTTTATAATTATATAAAATAATAATTGAATTAAATATTGTCTGTACTCATCTTCTGTTGTGCTACAAATCAAAATGTCATCTACGTACTGTATCAAAGTGCTTTTCAAATCAATATTGCCTAGTTCCATCTGTAGGACTCTGTTAAATATCAATGGAGACTCACAGTACCCTTGAGGCAAGCAAGTGTGTTTCAGAAGGATTTGATTGAATGAAAATTAAGTCAGGTCTTGTGAGTCCTTGTGGAATGGGATTCAGAAAAACACATTCTTCAAATAAATCACTGTAAAATATTGCACTTCCACTGGTATACTGCATGATATCGTCACTGGGTTAGGAACTAAAGGAAACTCTGCCTACACAATCTGGTTAATCGGTCTCATATCTTGTATAAAGCTCCACAAACCTCCCTTTGATTTGTTCACAGGGTACACCGCAGTATTACACAATTATTCTGACGGTACCAGAATACCTTGTTCCATCACTGCTGAAATAGTGTAAAAAATGCCCTCATCTGCCTCTCGAGACATCGGTACTATCTTGCTGGAGGTCAAATTGCTCCTGGTTTCACCTTTATTTCAACCTCCCATACTCCCTTAAATAGGCCTACATCATAAGGGCCTGTAGTCCATAAAGCGCTTGGCACTTTCTCCAAGTCTTCATCAAAAAATGCTGGGCGCTGCCGCATTATCACCATGTGCTGTGGGATCTCCCTTTTCTCTATTCTGATCCAATATGTAATGCTCATAAAGAACACTACTTCATCATCTGATGGATCATCTCCAAACATGTCATCATCAGTGACGTCTGTCAATCTGCACCCTTTCCCACTGTTCTCCGTGGCCTGCCCTCATCACCTTTCCCTTTGAGCATTGCCATTTCCCCTCATACTATAGCTGCATCTAACTCTAGGGGGATGGTTTGTCCCCCCCTCTTCGTCCACAGGTATCTGTGGTCTAAATAAAAATTAATCAGGTATCCTCATAGTTTTTCCCACTAAGTCAGGTAGCTATGTTAACAGAATTCTCACCCCATAAAGGAAAACCTCTGGTTCTATCGTCACACCTTGCAGAGCCATTTGTGCTGTAAATGCAAATATAAATTCGCCCACATTCATACAGTGTATACCAGGAGTGGAGAACATGATACCTTCGTCAGTGAAAGAAATCGTTTTGTCATAAAGGCTCTTTCCAAAATATTAACTGGTGTGAACACAACAATGGAACAGACATGTTGCCCTCTCCTATAGAGATTGGTAATTCATCAGTAAAAGGAACTTGACTCGTGTCTCCAGAGAACCCTTGAGCATTCATGGCAATTCCCGACATTGGATATTTTCCCTCTCGTATACATGAATGAGTTGGACCAGTGTCTACTAGAAACTAAAAAGATTTGTCTCCTATTGTCACATCAACCCTTGTTTCCTCTTGGGGGTCTGATGATACAGATAGTACTAAACACACCAAGTCGTACTGTGAGCTGTCCTATTGTGGATACATGCATACCCCTGTACCTGTGAAAGGATTCTCTCCTACCACAGTGACACCTCCTATTCTAGGTGTCAATAATTGTCCTGTGTTTGCATTCTGCTGTATCTGCATCAGGGCATGCTGCAACCACCCTTGTGTTGGATTCAATGGTGCTTGCTGTGGTTGCTGTGGCTGTTGCATTTGCAGTGCTTGTTACTGATACAGTACCTGATCTTGGGCGAGCCCATCCCTAGATTGTGAGCTATATGCTGGAGGATAACTGCCCCCTCCTGAGAATTGGCCATTTTGTACATAAGCTTGTCTTCCGCATATGCGCAAAATGTGCCCTGTCATCCCACATGTCCAATTTACAGGAGGGCTCTGTCGGATTAGTCCCCCTTGGTTGAACCCTCCTTGCACATTCTGATTCTCATTCTGTGTATTCTGAAACCCATTTTGATTTTTTTGAAATCAACCCCTTCCCATGTAGCCAATGCCCCTACCTCGTGGTACAACCCATTCCATCCTTGATCCATCGGGTGCTGATTACTCACCTGTGATGTACCCACTGCGTATTCTACTCATAGTCCTTCTCCCCATGTTAATACTGCCCCTTCTATGGCATATTTTGACAATTTCTTTTGAACCAACTTGGGTTTCTCAATTTTTCTAGCATCATTTTTCTTCTTATTTTTCTCCTGTAACAGCTGCATTGTAGTCAACTGTATTCCAGCCCATGGATTTGCCTCCATTCCCACTTGCTTCTTGAGTTTCCTCTGTACCTGCTCAGGCTATCCAGGACATAAAATGTGGTAAAATACTGCCACTGTTTTTACCCATAGCTTGCTCATTTCAAGAGTTCAGCGTTCCTGAATGTCCTGAATGTAAGCAAGCAGATCCTTGTCTTCTTTCATCTTTGTGTCATAATTGCACCCATATCTGAAATATCGGGACACTGTACTATGAGAGCCCTCCAGACATCTGCCCAAAAATTATTAAATGGTGCTCCATTGAGCGCTGTGTTTTGTGCCATGACACTCAAAAAGCCTGCTGTTATCCATATTTCATCAGCTCTTTCCCCAAGAATAGCTGCTAGGAGACCCTTAATATCCTCTATTGCTAAGGTATTTCCTCCTGTCATGTTTTCTAACTCATTAATCAATTTTTCCCCACCCGCCGTTAAACTGGGGAGTTTTCACCTTAAATTATCCTTATCCATCTGTGGCCACAGAATACACTGTGGTCTTGCTCCACTTTTTTCCAATAAAGGAAACTGCATAAATCCTGATCCATAATCGGCTCCCCTCGTCTGCCTATCCATGGTGGGGACAATGGTTCCTGATCACCTTCTTCCTGGTAATGACCTTAACCTGCTCACATAGGGCGGTGATTCTCTCTTCTCACTATACGATCACCCTTTGGGAAGCTCTGGATATGTTATAGGATCGGCCGTCCTATCCTTAGGTTGCTCTACATCAGACCATCTTACTTCCTTGTCTGCCTGCAGGCCTTCCTCAGGGACACATGAACCTCCTGCTTCTTCACTGATGGACTCTCTCTCTTTGTTTGATATATCTAGTCCCCAACTAGTGTGACTCTCATCCCCTTCACCCTTATATAAGGTCAGTCTCCTTAAAGACAAGGCTCAATGCTCAAGACTGAATGGATTATTCTCTTTGCTTCGTGATTGTAAGACTAGGGTTTGACCTCCCTTCCCTCGGCTTCCCGATTTGCCACCTTCCAATCTCCCCATCTCGACCCATGCCCGCAACCTTGGCCTCCATATTGACTATCTCTCTAACTTCTCGTGCCTGTGGGCACCACTTCTTCAACATCCGCAAAATCCACCACCCTCACCTTTCACGTTTCTAAACTCCTAATCTCCTCCCTTATTTTCTCCCATCTCTTCTACTGCTCCTCTCTTCGGACTCCCTATCTCTCACCTGACTCCCCTAAAATCCATCTACCATTCCTCTATCCATACTCTATGTATTCTCGGCCCTCGAGACTCTATTTCCACTTCACTCTCTCAACTCGGCTGGCTCCCATTCCTCTCACAATTGAAAATTCTATTCCTCTGCATTGTCTACAAATCTCTCCATGACCTCCCCCCTACCTTTCCTCCCTCCTCTCATTCTACTCTCCCTCCTGCTCTCTCCGCTCAGCTGACCTATACCTTCTCACTGTACCCCCAGCCCCTTGTGCCTCCTCATGCTTCCGCTCCTTCCAACTCTTGGCCCCCTCCACTGAAGCTCCCTACCTCTCTCTATCTGCTCCACCCCCACCTACCCTTCTTCCCGCTCCTCCCTGAAAGCCCTTCTTCTCCACTCCCCCTGACTCTCCTTCCCTACCTATCCCCCCTAAATCCCTGCCCCCCTTCCCCTTCCCTCCCTCCTTCCCCCTCCTCCCGATGACCTCATATTGGATGCTGTAACCACCTAAGGCGTCAAGATCACCTGGGAACTCCACCCCCTTCATTTCCCCCTGCTTTTGAGTAAATTGTTCTGTATACTGTACCACTGGTTTGTTTCAAGTTTGTAAATATGCTTCTTTCATTATGTACCTGTTGTTATTCTGTAAAGCACTTTGGAGTAAAGCGCTATATAGACTCAATAAACATAAACATAGACCTTCTCTTAAGTCCTGATAGGCTTTATCAATCCTATCTCCAATGTTTCCTATATCGAAGTCCTCTTCTAGGGTTACTCTAGAGGGCCCTGACGTTGCTCCCTGTAATGGGAGGAACTCTTCTATACTGCCCCATTGTATTGCTGGACTTGGCTCCATTAATTCCTTTGAATGCAGTCAATATCACGCTCCCGCTGTCTCCTTTTTCGTTCTAATCCTTTATCTACTTCTCTTTGCTTTTTTGCTTCCCATCTAACTCTTTCCTGTTCTTTCCTTATCTCTTTGCTCCTTAGCCCTGCTCTTCTCACTTCCTCTTCTTTTTGTCTCTGTATCCTTTTATCTCTTAATTTCTGTGCTTCCTCCTCTTCTCTTTTCCTTTCTTTCCTATCCCGTTCTTCTATTGCTCTCTGTCTGTTATCATATTTCCTTTGCTCCTCTGCCCTTTCTTCTTTCTTTTGTTGCTCCTGCTGATACATCTGTTCTCGCTGCTGTCCACTCTTCCTTTTGTGCTCATCTTCTTTAAATCTCTTTCCTTTCCTGTTCGTCTAGATGTTCCCTTTGCCTGACGTCCTCAATGCTTTTCCCATCTAGCTTGAGTAATATCTGTCCTCCCAGCCATTCGTTCTGTATGAGTGTTACTTCGTCAGCTTTAGCCTTCTCTCCTTTCCATCTCTTGATCTCTCATTCTATGTCTGTCGATACATTCAATCGCTCATGTTTCTCTTCCCTGTTTTGTAGGACCTTGAAGATCTCTTTTTTTCTCGTAGTCTCCTCTGGACTATCGTCACTACTATAAGCAGGCAGTTCATATATCAGATTACTATACCCCGTTGTCGCTTTCAGTTCCTTTAATGGATACCATCCTACAACTTCCGTTCTATTGCCTTTGACCTCAGACGAGGCAAGGGGAGCAGAAGTCTCAACACCTTCCTCCTTACAACGGTTAAGCATGCACTCCTCAGGTGACGGATCCTCTCTCTCTTCTTGATACATTTTCCAAAGTTCTAAAATAGCTAAACCTTTCTCCAATTTCTTTCCCGTATATGCAATGTGCAAGTATGTGTTCATGTGTTTCAATACTGTTTTCGATAATGATCCCCTTTGTGGCCATGGCTTGAACATCTTATCTGCCGTGCCTTTCACCCACTGTGCACCATACTGTTTGAGCTTGGGCATGTGTTTTGACAATGTCTTACATAAATGCATCAGGGATTAATGTGTCCTATTGTGACAAGTCTCAATTGACTGTCAATACTTACCAGTGTTTACAAAACGACTTTTATGAAAACAACAAATATAAGCACTCTCCAACAATTGCCACTCAAAACCTCTATTTTTCAACAATCTCAGTCTACTTCTGAGTCGGTACCAACAGTTTCTCTAGATAGACACTATGGGCCTGATTCACAGAGAGTTTTGCTGTGGCATTGTGCCATTATAAAACGCTCGTCTGAATTAGACCCTATGGTGGTCATTCCGAGTATGGACGTAGGCATGCCGCTATTTGCAACATGGCTACACCCATACCAGGTACCGGGTACAGGTTCCCTGAATGGGGAAATACTGGGCCATTCCGACCTTGGAGGACCGGTATTTCCCCATTCAGGGAACCCACACCCTGTGCATCCCCATTCCCATTCGAGCCCCCATATGGCCCAATGGGAATGGGGAGCATGCTAACAACGGGCCCGTTAATGACGGGCCCATTGTTAGCATGCTGGACAACTCGGGTGACCCACTAAGGATGCCTGGTTTTACCAGGCATCCTTAGCGGGTCCCGCGAGCCGACCTCGAAATGAGGCGGTAGGGGGTTAACGGGGCTGGCTGTGCTACCGGCCCCATTAGCCCCCCACTGCCAGGGTGGTAATGACCCCCTATGTCTCCTTGACCTTTTTCTTCAAATTCCCTTACACAATTGTCACTCTTCAACACTTTCATTTATCACAAATACACAAATAGACAAACTAGTTGACTCTTCACAATAATCCTCAGTGATCACACTTTATCTATGCTCCTAATAATACCCTGATCACAGAGTGTAAGTTGTTGTCTCATACAGACCTGTCCTGTGCGTCACCTAGTTTACTTCAAATGAAGTGTATGAAAATTTCTTCTGAAGCCCCTTGGGTTAGGACTCTCAGGCTTTCTCTTTCTCTCTCGTTACACAAAAACAAATCTCCTGTTATTTTTTCCGTTACTTCTAAATCTCCCGTTACTTTCCTCTTACTTTCTAAATTACCACAATCCCATCCCCTCAGTTTGCCATTCCCCTTAGTATACTCACCATTGGTTTGTTCATCTTGAGACCTTCGGTATCGACTCCCCCTCTAATCGACCACTTTTGCCTTCCGTCCGCAAAGCACCTGTGGAAACCAGGAGGGATATCGTCAAAGAGGGACCTGTCCCACCATCTCGATTTCCTTGCAAGAATTCTATATTGGACGCTCTCCAGAGGACACCTTGTGATCTTCCCGCTAGATAGTGGAGGGTTCACGATCGTCCCAGGTGCTGGAGTCTACTAGTTGATGGGTCTTTAACCATCTGACATGCTACCAAGTGAACCCCTATGGTCCTTTTAATCGAGACAACACATTGTACGTTGGAGGGGACAGAGAATAACTCTTACACCCAATACTATGACCGACTCAGGAAGTTGGCAAAATGTCTCTGTTTTATTCTCAATTATCTAAAATAGGGAGTTACAACGGACATCAATGGTCGTCACACAGCATAGTCTCAATGCATTTCATAAAGAAACAACACTTTTATAACGAGAATTCGTCATACGTGATGTCATACTATGTGGCAAACTAAGAAAACCTACATGGGATGGTGGTTGGCTCATGGGGAACATATAAGTATACTTTCTATAAGGGATTGGATTTTGATTGGGTCTCTACAGTCAGGTGGACAATTTATGCCCTCCCCTCGTGCAAGTCATCTTCAACAGTTATTAAGTACACAGCATATCATTGGCTCTCAAACTATACAATCCTTTGTAATATGGCCTTCTACAATTGGTTGGCATGCTTGTACCCTTCTGGAACATTCCATTCTCTAGCAGCACGTAAGCTGGTACCCCAGGTGCTTGTGGGTGGACTTGACCGTACCTCCCCACACAATTAGCCCATCATCTCTCATTGCTTATGCCTTCAGCCATTCACAGTGTCTTTGAACTTGGCCTTGTAGCAGCTTCTCTTCTCTGGGAATATACAGGAGTGTGAGCATGTTTTTATCAAGCTTCAGGCAGCATGTCCACTTCTATTTCCAGTGAATGCTACACACAAGCTTGATGGTCCTCTTTTTTGGGGAGCTGGGTGGATAAGGTCCAAGAACCAAGGATATCTACAAACGTTCCACACCAGCTACCCTCCCTCACAACTGGAAGGCGTGACAATTCTCATACCATACATCAAACAGGGAAAGGAGTTTTAATTACACCTCTTGCCAAAGTAAAATACATGTTTTAATTATTATTTTAAACATAAACATATACTTCATAAAAAAAAGTACATTCAATGATGTGTATCAATGAAAAGCAAATTGACAGAACACATATTTCACCAAAAACCTTATCCAGAATTTTCTGGGATGGTAGTGAGGTAAGTATTGGATAGTACAGGGAGTAGGTTGTTTTCACCCTTCGACTATTTCCAAAAAGGAAGGTAATATTTAGTCCTTTTATGTGTGAACACTTATTAGTGTTTCTAGGTCCACTCAAGGACACAGCGTGTTTTAGATCAATTTCAATCACGCAGTGTGGTGGGCTCGTTTTCAGGACGTTTTCTTTTCTTGTACACTCATTCATGTGACATACAATGTTGCATCACATCCATCTTTTATTGGGGAAAAGCAACTGTAAAAAATCAAATGAAGCATTGGTTACTAAAAACTCAAATAAAATATGGCAATCCCTGCCTAGTACACGGACAATCTGTCACTAACCTTTCATTTTTTCAAAAGAGTGTGGGGAGCCTTTCTAGGTATCAAATTTGCATAGTGGGCTAATGGGTGTATTGAATTACACGTTCTGCAACACATCAAAAAGAGAACGTATATTTTAGTGTGTTGTTCATTTTGTTACGAACATATCTTTCATCATTTTCATAATGATAGTGTCATCTTCTTACTTATATTGAGCTTCTATCTTCAGAGATTGTTCAATCTGTATATTAGATTTTACTCTGTATTTTCTGCCCCATCATGTACCTTTTGATTTCCTGTTTAGATACAGGAGAAAATCGGAACGCTTGTTTAAGGAATAAAATATCGGGGTTATCAGTTTAATTTATTTAAATGCATTGCGCCCTCTTTTTTCCTTAAGTCATAGAAATAGTTGAAGGTTGAAAACAACACACTCCCTGCACTAACCAATACTAACCTCACTACCATCCCAGAAAATTCTGGATAAGGTTTCTGATTAAATATGTGTTCTGTCAATTTGCTTTTCATTGATACACATCATTGAATGTACTTTTATTGTTTTTTATGAAGTATATGTTTGTGTATAAATAATAATTAAAATATGTATTTGAATTTGGCAAGAGGTGCAATTAAAACTCCTTTCCCTGTTTGATATATGGTAGGAGAATTGTCACACCTTCCAGTTGTGAGGGAGGGTAGCTGGTGTGGAATGTTTGTTGATACACTTATATTTCCATCCTGGACTCACGTGACAGGGGACCGTGAACTAGACCATTTTATAGCATTTAATTGTCTGGAATAAAGAAACTTCACACTCATGATGTTGTGTTCTCTCTTTGCAACTTAACAAGGGATGCCTCAGCTTCTCACATTCACTGTACTTCTAGGACTGATAACCAGTTTTGGCTGCCTTAGTCTTTGACACCAGGCCAAACAGCCTTCCTTTGGTTCATCTTCAAACTTCAGCTTATTTCTTTGCTGCGACAGCTATCCATTCTCCTTACTCCACGGGTTGAGCTTACTAAATTTGTGACATTGAATATCCCGATTCTATATATATAATGGCGGCACCACGAGCAGTCTATTCACCACGTAGCCAGCCTTTACGATTACTTAGTCTACTTGGGCTGTGGCATCTGAACAGTTATAAAACAGCTTGCATTTTCTGCATTGCTTCTTCACACGTGCAATCTTCATTCCCTAAGGAGACCGCCATCTCTTTGGGGATACATCATATATGGCTTCCTCAGTGGATGCCTTGTCTCAAAGGCTCTTCGTGGTATAGGCACCATTACTGACATTGCGCTTGTTGCAGTTTCTGGTTTCCAACATATACACAGAATAGGGGCAGGACTTCCTGCAGAGGCATTCAGCTGCTCCTACACGTGTATTTTCAACTGTCAACACTTGCTAAATCAGGCAGTTTTGTCCCCCTACTCCATCATCAAGGCTTTGATTATTTCACATGTGGATGGTGGGTATGCGTTTCTGATTGGAGTTGATGATTCCACCTTAAAGCCATTTGATGTAGCTTTTCACAGTGCTGCAAAATTGATTGCAGGTGCCAGGAAATGTGATCCTTCTACATCACTATTAAGGTCCTTACATTGGCTCCCTCTGCACTACCAGATTCCTTTTAAATTGTGCTGTCTGAATTTTAAGGCTCTTCGGTTAGGCCACCCTTATTGCCTATCCAAGAAACTTTGCCTTTTAGGTACAAATGAACATTCTAGAAATAAAGACAATTGTTTTACTCTTTACCCCACAGGCTGAGAAAGGTCAAATAAAAAAAGGCATTTTCTATTGTTGCCTGACCTTTTTGAACTCTCGTTTAACTGATTCTTTACTTCATTTAAACAAAATTGCTGAAACCATACCTTTAATCAAGAAACGGAATCTGTTATTATGCATTTCATTATGTCTCACTTTTCTGTTACCTGAACCTTTTTTGTATTTCTTGTTTTTATTGAATAGTATTTTCCTATTTAAACAGTGTAAAGCACGCTGTTTATCATCTGTTGATACGTTTAACACTCTATAACTAAGTAAAATAAATGTATAATCATTTTTAAAAATCCTCATTCTGTCAGTCCTAGTTAGGTTGCTTTTGCTTAGCATCTCCATTGTCTCATTCCCCACCAATCACAATTTACTTCTTTCCTTCCCCCTCCTTCTTTAAAGTTTTCACCAGCTCTAGAGTGCTGAAAGTTCCTACTGGTGTGCAATGTTCTCATTCGTTCTGTTCATTTCTGCCTTCAGGATGGAGAGGTCTGGTCTGGATTCCGGCTATTAAACTACAGCATTCTTGCTACCTTGTTCATGCGTGTGTGTGTGGCGGGCGTACCTCTTCACTATTATAACGAAGGCTTTTGTGCTTTAAACAATATCTATGTCCATCCCTGTGTGGAGGACAGGGATGGATTGGGTACTTCCCTTCAATGCGGTGAACAGTGCTCAGAGTTCGCCATTGTATTAGACCATAATGCTAATGAATCGCAAACAGTAATTCCTGTGACGTGCATGACATAGCAAGTAGGTGGAGAATGTGTCAATCTAAGATTCCCAGGTTGCTAAAAAAGGTACAAAAGGCAGGTATAAAAGTATGACATCTGCTTGAAAATGGCAATTAGTGCTCTTGGGCATTTGCCTGTAATTTTCAGGTGGAGCTAAAATGCCAAACTGATGTATCATTGACGCCTTGCATTCCCGCTCTGCATGTGAAAAAAACGCATTGCTTTATATCAGCAAGAACATGTCATGCTGGCATAAAACCAAATGAGTGTCGGTGTGGCCACATGTAATTGCGCCAACTCTTTATGTGAATTAGCTGAATTGTTTCTAGAATATACTGCACTGTTCACAGGTGGGGAGATGATCGTATCACCTAATCAGTCAGATTAGCAAACAGCATACACAAATTATCTCACCACAAATGTGCGCTCAGTGCCCTGTGTTGTTTCAATGAAAGAGGTACACACTTTGATTTGTGTCACCAATGATTGGTTTAATTAGGTCAATATTCACGGAATATTGCGTCATATTCCATAGTTAGATCCGTTATATGTGACTTGGGTGAAATAGACTGCAAGTTACATGTACTTCGTGTGAATAAGCCAACATTAACCTTTGGTGCACGTGCCTTGTGTTTCACCAATCCAATGTGTGCCTCGCTGCTTGAGCTGGAAGACCCGTGGCTGCACCTTTGTTTTGGCCAGGGCTTTGTCTTCTATGGTATTACTTCTTCCCCCTCAGATTCCCACCCACCTTCTCTGTCTTGTTCTCACTCCCCAAAACCACAGTCCCATTCCTCATCCATATCCCTCAGTAGCTGTCCCTCATCCCTCACCTGTCCTGCACACATTACTAATATCATCTAGGGTCGTTTGGGCGGCCGATACCTGGAGGGGCTTATGTATGAGAGTGCTGTGTGTTTTTCAGATTACATCTCTCTGTTTGTATGATTTGTTTGCTGAATGCCACCATTTTGGGCATATTATGAATCATATGCTGATACTGTTTCAAGTGTGTGTTACAAACTCCAAGCAGTAAGGACTGCATTAGTATCTACAGAATCCTGCTATTTAAATTCTGCTAAAATCTGCCGGCATCCAGATTTGAATTTGCACACACTTAGCATGTTGCACGCTTCCTACTATCATGTGATACCATTGTGCGCCTTGCTGCGCCGGTTGCAGCTCTCCTCTCCTCTTTGAGTGGAGCTGCAGGCGAGTTCTGTAGTTCTCAGGAACTACAAATCCCTGCACCACCAGCCCTCTACAATGTCAGCAGTGCGTTGGCGCTGGCACGTTTGGAGAGGCCGCTTGTCGCCCCAGCAGGCTCGCTCATCTACTGACAGCAGGTATTATTTTTCTCTTCAAGGACCTGTTTCACTGTGCAGGCCATCCACCACACTATTGTTGAGCTTCGTGTGTCATCCATTGCTCCCTTTATGCACAATTCAGCCTCTTACATGAAAAAACAAGAACACACAATAGCAAAATACAGCTCACCTGCAACATCAAAAAAAGGGCTAATCTTATGGCAAATAGTGTAGATGTAAAGGTAACAATGACCTCTGGGCCGCTTAGTGGTCTAGCGGATCAGACATCATACTCAGCCCATGTTAAATCCCTGACCATGGGAACTCCCATTACTGGGCCTTCCCAGACAACCCTGAGGGGATTTTTTAATGGTCAGTTTACAGGTAACAACATAGAAACAGGTGCCCAGTGCATTTCTGACTTAGGCGTTGACAACCTCGATGGAGAATAAAACTCGGTGTTGCTATTGCCATCACAGTACCTCTGTGAGCTTTTCTCTTCTTAACACACGCTCTCTTATGCGGCATGGGTTGAAAATCCATGATCTTCTCACAAGACCACCCTTGACCTTCTTGTGATAATAGAGTCATGGTTGAATGTATTTTATTTATTTATTTGTCAGTTGTTATGCGCTTATACAATTAGCAAAACGAAGCAACACCCTGTAACGCCACTTTGGCCATGCTGCCTGAATTCTCAATGTTTTGTGCTTCTCGCCCTGTTCAAAGAGGTGGAGGAGGAGCCGTTTTGTTTAATACACATCTCAATCTACATGTTATCCCCCACTACCCACCGGATGGCTGCAAAAACCTTCTGGCCCAAATTAAGATCAATGAGAACACTTTACTTACCATCCTTATGATCTATCGACCCCCGAGAGATACCCCTTCCTTTGAGGAACAATTAATTTGTTTGCTCAATAATACTACCAAAGCAAACTCTCCTATGTTGGTTCTAGGAGACTTTAATCTCTGTGCTAATAATCCACAGGATAAGCAAGCCACATGTCTTCTCTCTGCCCTGAGCACCATTGGATTCTGACAAGGGGTTAGTGTTCCTACCCATGGGGGGGACACACACTTGACTAGGTTTTAACACATCACCTCTCGGTCACTGTAATGCCATGTCCCTGCTCCAATCACTTTATAGCGAACACCACCACCCTTCCTCCAGAACTGCCACTGAGACTTGACACCGGACAGTTTAAAATGACCAGAAACATCAAAAATATTACCCCACAAAAGCTGTCTGCCAAACTGGCAGCTATGCTATACCCTCTGGAATCCTTCAACATAGAAGCATAGAAGGGTTATAAGGTAGACAAGACTAAATTGCAGTATTGTCAGCAAGAGGTTGTGTATCTAGGGCAGATCACATAATCAGCAGGCCAGGGAATAACCCCATATCAGTCTACAGCAGTGCAGAGCTCCCCACAGCCTACCACGGTTAACCACGTTTAACCAGCAGTTTCTAGGTTTATGCAATTATCGTTGAGCGTGGATACATCCAGATTTTTATCCCGAAAAACCTCCTGGCCAGAGTCCTTCGGTCTTCTGTCTCCAATTCTCTGTAGGACAGATGTTTCTGCAAGCAGATAATTGGAGGTTGATCCTTTTCCTCGGCTTGTGCCTCCCTCTGCAACAGCCTCCCTCATCCCCTCAGAGTTGAGCCAGTTCTTCTTAAGTTCCGGAAACTTCTCAAGACTTTCCTAATCAATTCTTCCTTCCCTCTCCCATGCTAAACTCTCCATCTGCTGCTGAGACTGGGGTCTAATCCCTTCAGTGTCATACAGTGACCAGACCATCCCATACCAGTCCCCCCAGCATCCTTTGCCAGCACTTGTCCCTGGGCTCCCTTTCCCGGGCTATCCCAACTGATCCTCCTTTTCCACTGCCCTCTTCCTCCCCTCTACCCCTCTACCCCTCTCCCCCCTGGCACTTGCTGCCTTGGCTCGACCAGCACTTGCCAGCCCCCACCCGTGGGGGTTCCCATCTGTTGCACTTCTCCCACTACCCCCCTTTGAACTTATCACTTTGTCATGCATTTGTACGGTAGGATTGTCACAGGCCAATATAACCATTTCTTTGTTGTTGTACTTTTATGATTCCCATGTTCCCCCCACTCATCTTGTCTTGTGGTGCCTGGAAACACCAATGTATAGGTGCCCTACAAATGTCCAATAAAAAATAAAAAATAAATATGTGATTATTACACATACACCAAACCTGTATTGCAACG
The DNA here is from genome assembly GCF_040938575.1 of Ambystoma mexicanum. NCBI lineage: Eukaryota > Metazoa > Chordata > Amphibia > Caudata > Ambystomatidae > Ambystoma > Ambystoma mexicanum. Next base: position 996,936,006 of record NC_090932.1, read on the forward strand.
GCTAAAAAGCAAAGTGAATGGAACAATTGTTTGGACAGATCAGATGACCAAATCATTTCAAGAACTTAAAAAACTATCAGAAGTACCCCTGTTCTTGCCCCACCAGATTATACAAAATAGTTATGTTTGTTTTCTCAAACAAATGGTCAAGTAATGATGTCTGCCCTCACACACAAGACGTTGCTGGGACATAAACCTTTGGCTTATTACAGTGGTCTCTTGGACCTGTTCATGCAGATACATTTTCCATGCCAGCAGGCTGTGGCAGCCACCGCATTTGCCATCCAGAAATCAGCCACCATTACAATGGGATGTCCAGTCACTCTATATGTTGAGCATGCAGTCTTTGAAATTCTAAAGAAGTCAATATCTACATTCACTACCCACAGGTCATCAGGATATTAAGTCACCCTGTCAAACTCTTTTATTTACATTGTAAGGTGTCACAGCATCAACCCAGGAACCTTTGTTGCAGAGCCAGTGCAGGAAAACAACCTATTACACGATTGCACCACATATGAGAACAGCATTGATGAGTCAGTTCATGTTAATGAAGATAGGATTGAGGGAGGAGAGGTGCTCTTTGTTGATGGTTCATCGATCATTTATCAGAGCGATGGTGTCAACAGTGTTGTCAGGGGCAGCAGTAGTGAGTCTTCAGGAAGGGCAATACATTGTGGTGGCAAAGGTGCCCCTACCACCAAGTTATTTTGTGCAGGCAGCATAGATTGTGGCCGTAATAAAAGCATTGGAACTATTCCACGGATGTCCTACAACTATTTAGTCAGTGTCCACTTATCTCACATCCACAGTATATTCAGGATTATCTAGATAGTGCTGGAGGGTATTTCAAAAATCAGACAGCACACCTGTGCAACATGCTGCATTACTATCCCTTATGATAGATGCATTATCCCTCACTATGGCAGTCGCAGTAGTGAAATGCGCAGCAAATACAAAATACAGACCACATTGCTTATAGCAATGGTGCAGCTGATTCCATAGAAAAAGAAGCAACATACTTAGAAACCGCAGATGATACAGAATATCCTTTCCTTCAATTGCTGTGGCAATTAGTAGAGAGCACAGTCCCTTACAATGACCTTTCCCTAGCCCAGGTAATCGAATTACAAGCACCTGCACCTCAGGAGGAAAAATCGTTGTGGAGCAAGAGAGAGGACTCTCTTTCTTCTGCTGACCTTGTTTGGTGACCAAATATTTCAGGAAAACCTCTTATGCCCCAAGCAATGCTCACTATTGCTTTCAAACAAATGCACTTCCCAGCACACATGTCCAGTGAATATATTGCTGCAATTTTTATAACAAATGGTGTTAATTGTCAAAGGTATACCACTGGTCACACCCTCAATACACTCAATGTGAACTTGCCCTTGCCCTGCCCATCAGGACTCGTTCAACACCTACACATGAACTAAGTTGGCATGGTTAACACCTGGCACAGCTGCCTGGGCTGATACGGCAAGATGCATGTGCACCAGCAGGACAAATCATAGCTCTTGGATAATGTATAATACAATGCATAGAGGCTGGGCCAGTAAGCACGCCGTTCGTATTGTATTTTCAGAATGACTCATGCACATGGAAGTAGCTGTGAAGTACAATGGCTCAGTGGATTTAGTATGTGTCACTGAGATCAAGTCCTAAAAGAGAGTTGAGACAGATGATGCTTAAAGTGCTGCGAAGCAACCAAATTGCGGTAGAAGGTGCAGTATCAAACAAGTTATTGGCAATTAATTGCTTGTGCCCACTTGGCAAAAGAGTATTTGTTTTAGAGAATGTCCAACTCTTACAGCTTCATTAAGCGTGAATGCATTAGGGATGCTCCGTTACGTGGAATGTAATACACAGTAGAACCCTGTTGCCATCTGCACCATGTGAGTCGGGCCCTACTTCCGTCTGGGGAAGCATCTGTCTTTAGCTGTGCAGTGCTCAGTGAGCCCGCCCAATGAACCCCTTCTGTAGAACAGTGTGTGCAAGGCTGGGTTGAAGCCCCGTCAATACATCATCGCCCAAGGGGCTTGTGACAGTGATATAGGTGGTATCCAGTCTGCCCTTCCCTAACACACTTCCTCTACTCTGCTATCACGCCAGCCAGTTCCTCAACATAGATGTCCCTAGAGAGGGAATAGGGGGTAATTGCCCCCCATATTGCCTGCTTTGCCCCCATCTAATTGGTGCCCTGCCCCTCCCCTAGCAAATAACTCTTTCCAGGAGCCTTACAGGTGCTCCTTTGCCCAGCTGTCATTCAGGCGTTTTCAGGCTCTCTTTGATAAGCCTGTGTTCTTTCTTCTGTCTTGAAAGGGACACCACAGGAATCCATGGGCCATGAATATCACTGGGGTGGGGGCCATCGCTGTTAAAAGCAGGCTACCTACATGTTGGGCACAATATTGTTTTCCAACTGTGAAGCTTACACTTGTCTAGAAACTAAAAAGACCTTTCCAAACTGAAACATGCTTCTTAAACTTACATTCACTAGTTCTCTTTAAAATGTGTTTATTTTTTGTCGGATGCCACACAAAAACCTATGATTGTTGTGCCCTTCCTTTGTGTTTTGTCACACAATATTTTTCTAAAGAGGTTATGCACTTGTCAAACTGTTTCATTACACATACATGCTTCTATTGCACTAACAGCAATTATTAGGAAATTACACTGTGGGTTGCCAACTTTTGATTTTCACTATGGGGTCAGGGATTCCCCCACATTCGTCTGAATATAAGCAAGCTAGCAGACAAACGCACCCCTAGCCGAACACATTTTATAGCACTCATTTTATTATAAGGAATTGCAAAATGTCATGAGATTTCACAGCCCTTTTAAAATATATAACATCTTAGCAGCAGTCACTCATTCTGCTGAGCTCTCCTTGTAGCCTTCTACTGTAGGGCATGTCTATCAGTCCCTTAATGTGTTAAAATCACTAAATTCCTAACACTGGAGTTCATGTAAATAACTTCAAAGCCAACAGTATTTCTTTATGTTTTTTATTTATTTTTATTGAACATTCATTTGAACCTTTCACACAATCTATACACAAATCCACAAGTCCTCATACATTAATTATTTAAAACACATAAAATCATATATTTTTATTTTATGTTATTGTTATATGGTTGTAAAATAACCTTTAACAATAATGCAGACCAATACATATCAAATTAATTACAATTAGTAAAAACCCATTATTCAACAACATTAATACACAATTAAAATAGTATATCTGTAAAATTGTCAGCAAAAAAATCATATCCAAAAGATAAAAATGGAATGCAATCAAGCATCAATAAAATTCATCATGAAATGGGGGAGGGTAAGGGTTTATTACAATGACATACAGTGACAATGTATAGTATAGTCATTGAATACAATACAATTGATTAAATTGCACAATCTGTACTGTTTTGGTCCAATTGCAATGAGTAAAAAAAACAAAAAAAATACACAGCAAGTATCAAAGAGGTGGTCCGTACAGTCGAACAACAACACCATACAAATTATTCTTCACACAAATTGAACAAGTTAAAAACATTTTTAAGTTGACTGACCTTTTTCCCTTCAGAGCTCAACAGGTTATTAACAAATGTTTGAGTGTTTCAGATTGAGCCTCCATTTTGAAGAATCGACACATCGCAGACTCTGGTGACATCAAACCATATTTAACTACAACTACCCATGTAGGGAGAATATTCAGTCTGAAATGCATAAAACAGTGTCTAATCATCCTATCAGGATATATTGCTATATAAGGGGCAAGGACCTCCACATTCTTATGTTCCCCACTCAAGTGACTCAGGGTTTTATAAGAATGTATGCTAGATATAGTTTCTATCCAGTCATCTCTGAAAAGCAACCATTTCACGAGTACTGGATTGGAGATAAGGTCACTAGTTAAGAGACCAATTTCACCTAGCAGTTTAGTACAAAGATTACAAAACGTATTAATAAAAGCATCATCCTTACTTTCCTCTATCATCTTAATGTCCTAAAATAGAGAGTCCTTTATTGGACATAATATTTTATAAAAAAAGTAATAGACATTTCCAACAGGCCCTAGATTGAGGCATTGCAAACCTAATTCAAATCTAATCACCGAAAGCGGAACACAATTGGGGAGCATAAGGTCCTTTGGTGATATTTTTGATTCCAAGACAGGTAAAAAGTCTAAAATGCATGATGGCAATATTTTGATCCCATACAAAAGCTTGGGAATTATCTTACCCTGATAAAATCTCGTAATGGGAATCAATAAATATTTGTCATACTTTGCATCAACTATTAACAACTGATGGAAAAGAGCATGTTTTAAACCAGTTCTTAAGAAGACATTTAATTGACTTTAAAAACATTGGGAACCCTAAAAAGACTAAGGGGGTAATTCATAGAATTCAGCGCACAGGTGGCGCACGCGGCTGGCGCACAGTGTGCGCGTGCGAATCCCTGCGCCAGCCGCGTGCGCTAAAATCCATTTCCGCGCACAGCGTATTCATGGATTCCAGCCACCAAAACCAGCCGTGGCGCACAGTGGCGCAGCGACCCTGCAGCAGCGCCAGTTACGCCCCCAAGAACGCCTCTCGCGCAGGGAAAAGCCATCAATATACCCAATCCAGCGCAAAGGGCTGCGCTAACCCTGTACCAGCACGGCAAGCGGGCTACGTGTATCACTGGGGTGCGCGGGAAGTACCTCACGCGATTGGCCCCGTGCGATCAGGGTACGCGTATATCAGGGGTGCGCGGGAAGTTCCACACGCGATTTCCGCAGGGTACGCGTATCTCAGGGGTGCGCGGGAAGTGCCACACGCGATTTCAGCAGGGTCCGTGTATTTCAGGGGTGCGCGGGAAATTCCACACGCGATTGGGCCCGTGCGAGCAGGGTACGCGTATCTCAGGGGTGCGCGGGAAGTGCCACATGCGATTTCAGCAGGGTACGTGTATTTCAGGGGTGCGCGGGAAATTCCACACGCGATTGGGCCCGTGCGAGCACGGTACGTGTATCTCAGGGGTGCGCGGGAAGTGCCACACGCGATTGCAGCAGGGTACGTGTATTTCAGGGGTGCGCGGGAATTTACACACGCGATTTCATCATACTACGTGTATTTTGGGGTGCGGGGGAAGTTTCACACGCGACATCAGCAGGGCACGTGTATTTCAGGGGTGCGCAGGAACTTCCACACGCGATCTCATCAGGGTATGTGTATTTCGTGGTGCGGGGGAAGTTTCAGACGCGACATCAGCAGGGTACGCGTATCTCAGGGGTGCGCGGGAAGTGCCACACGCGATTTCAGCAGGGTACGTGTATTTCAGGGGTGCGCTGGAAATTCCACACGCGATTGGGCCCGTGCGAGCACGGTACGTGTATCTCAGGGGTGCGCGGGAAGTGCCACACGTGATTGCAGCAGGGTATGTGTATTTCAGGGGTGCGCTGGAATTTCCACACGCAATTTCATCATGGTACGTGTATTTTGGGGTGCGGGGGAAGTTTCACACGCGACATCAGCAGGGCACGTGTATTTCAGGGGTGCGCGGGAACTTCCACACGCGATCTCATCAGGGTATGTGTATTTCGTGGTGCGGGGGAAGTTTCACACGCGACATCAGCAGGGTACGTGTATTCCAGGGGTGCGCGGGAAGTTCCACACGCAATTCCATCAGGGTACGTGTATTCCAGGGGTGCGCGGGAAGTTCCACACGCGATTTGGCCCGTGCGAGCAGGGTACGCGCATTTCAGGGGTGCGCGGGAAGTTCCACACGCGATTCCATCAGGGTACGTGTATTAGAGGGGTGCGCAGGGAGCACCACACGTGAATTGCACGTGTGGGTCCTCCCAGGTGTTCTCTCTACACCCTCCACGGCCCCTGCAGGTGGCTCACACCACAGGGGCCTACCCTGCACGTGTCCTGCAGGCACACCATCCACCATGGCCATGACCCCCAGCCAACCCACATGTCAACTTGCACTACTGCCCACCAACGCATGTCCCCCTGCACCCCCAGCCACCAGGGGCACCCTCCACCAGGCCCCCACCCATGTCTCCCACCACCCCCACCCCCCAGCCACCAGGGGCAGCCTCCACCAGGCCCCCACCCATGTCTCCCACCACCCCACTCCCCTAGCGGTGCAGGGGCAGCCTCCACCAGGCCCCCACCCATGTCTCCCAGCACCCCCAACCCCCAGCCACCAGGGGTAGCCTCCACCAGGCCCCCACCCATGTCTCCCACCACCCCCACCCCCCAGCCACCAGGGGCAGCCTCCACCAGGCCCCCACCCATGTCTCCCACTCCCCCACCCCCCAGCAGTGCAGGGGCAGCCTCCACCAGGCCCCCACCCATGTCTCCCAGCACCCCCACCCCCCAGCCACCAGGGGCAGTCTCCACCAGGCCCCCATGCATGTCTCCCAGCACCCCCACCCCCAAGCCACCAGGGGCAGCCTCCACCAGGCCCCCACCCATGTCTCACACCACCCCTAGCCCCCAGCAGTGCGGGGGCAGCCTCCACCAGGCCCCACCCATGTCTCCCACCACCCCCACCCCCCAGTCACTAGGGGCAGCCTCCACCAGGCACCCACCCATGTCTCCCACCACCCCCACCCCCCCAGCACTGTGGGGCACCCACCACCAGGCCCCCACCCATGTCTCCCAGCACCCCCACCCCCCAGCAGTGCGGCAGCCTCCACCAGGCCCCCACCCATGTCTCCCAGCACCCCCACCCTCCAGCCACCAGGGGCAGCCTCCACCAGGCCCCCACCCATGTCTCCCGCCACCCCCACCCCCCAGCAGTGCAGGGGCAGCCTCCACCAGGCCCCCACCCATGTCTCACACCACCCCCACCCCCCAGCCACCAGGGGCAGCCTCCACCAGGCCCCCACCCATGTCTCCCACCACCCCACTCCCCTAGCAGTGCAGGGGCAGCCTCCACCAGGCCCCCACCCATGTCTCCCAGCACCCCCAACCCCCAGCCACCAGGGGTAGCCTCCACCAGGCCCCCACCCATGTCTCCCACCACCCCCACCCCCCAGCCACCAGGGGCAGCCTCCACCAGGCCTCCACCCATGTCTCCCACCCCCCCACCCCCCAGCAGTGCAGGGGCAGCCTCCACCAGGCCCCCACCCATGTCTCCCAGCACCCCCACCCCCCAGCCACCAGGGGCAGTCTCCACCAGGCCCCCATGCATGTCTCCCAGCACCCCCACCCCCCAGCCACCAGAGGCAGCCTCCACCAGGCCCCCACCCATGTTTCACACCACCCCCAGCCCCCAGCAGTGCGGGGGCAGCCTCCACCAGGCCCCCACCCATGTCTCCCACCACCCCCACCCCCCAGTCACTAGGGGCAGCCTCCACCAGGCACCCACCCATGTCTCCCACCACCCCCACCCCCCCAGCACTGTGGGGCACCCACCACCAGGCCCCCACCCATGTCTCCCAGCACCCCCACCCCCCAGCAGTGCGGCAGCCTCCACCAGGCCCCCACCCATGTCTCCCAGCACCCCCACCCTCCAGCCACCAGGGGCAGCCTCCACCAGGCCCCCACCCATGTCTCCCGCCACCCCCACCCCCCAGCAGTGCAGGGGCAGCCTCCACCAGGCCCCCACCCATGTCTCACACCACCCCCACCCCCCAGCCACCAGGGGCAGCCTCCACCAGGCCCCCACCCATGTCTCCCACCACCCCCACACCCCAGCAGTGCAGGGGCACCCACCACCAGGCCCCCACCCATGTCTCCCAGCACCCCCACCCCCCAGCAGTGCAGGGGCAGCCTCCACCAGGCCCCCACCCATGTCTCACACCACCCCCCAGCAGTGCAGGGGCAGCCTCCACCAGGCCCCCACCCATGTCTCCCACCACTCCCACCCCCCAGCCACCGGGGGCAGCCTCCACCAGGCCCCCACCCATGTCTCCCACTCCCCAGCAGTGCAGGGGCAGCCTCCACCAGGCCCCCACCCATGTCTCCCAGCACCCCCACCCCCCAGCAGTGCAGGGGCACCCACCACCAGGCCTCCACCCATTTCTTCCAGCACCCCTACCCCCCAGCAGTGCAGGGGCAGCCTCCACCAGGCCCCCACCCATGTCTCACACCACCCCCACTCCCCAGCAGTGCAGGAGCAGCATCCACCAGGCCCCCACCCATGTCTCCCACCACCCCCACCCCCATTCACCAGGGGCAGCCTCCACCAGGCACCCACCCATGTCTCCCACAACCGCCAACCCCCCAGCACTGTGGGGCACCCACCACCAGGCCCCCACCCATGTCTCCCAGCACCCCCACCCCCCAGCAGTGCAGGGGCAGCCTCCTCCAGGCCCCCACCCATGTCTCCCAGCACCCCCACCCCCAGCCACCAGGGGCAGCCTCCACCAGGCCCCCACCCATGTCTCCCACCACCCCCACCCCCCAGCAGTGCAGGGGCAGCCTCCACCAGGCCCCCACCCATGTCTCCCACCACCCCCACCCCCCAGCAGTGCAGGGGCAGCCTCCACCAGGCCCCCACCCATGTCTCCCACCACCCCCACCCCCCAGCCACCAGGGGCAGCCTCCACCAGGCCCCCACCCATGTCTCCCAGCACCCCCACGCCCCAGCCACCAGGGGCAGCCTCCACCAGGCCCCCACCCATGTCTCACACCACCCCCACCCCCCAGCAATGCAGGGGCAGCCTCCACCAGGTCCCCACCCATGTCTCCCACCACCCCCACCCCCCAGTCACCAGGGGCAGCCTCCACCAGGCACCCACCCATGTCTCCCACCACCCCCACTCCCCCAGCACTGTGGGGCACCCACCACCAGGCCCCCACCCATGTCTCCCAGCACCCCCACCCCCCAGCAGTGCAGGGGCAGCCTCCACCAGGCCCCCACCCATGTCTCCCAGCACCCCCACCCCCCAGCAGTGCAGGGGCAGCCTCCACCAGGCCCCCACCCATGTCTCCCACCACCCCCACCCCCCAGCAGTGCAGGGGCAGCCTCCACCAGGCCCCCACCCATGTCTCACACCACCCCCACCCCCCAGCCACCAGGGGCAGCCTCCACCAGGCTCCCAGCCATGTCTCCCACCACCCCCACACCCCAGCAGTGCAGGGGCACCCACCACCAGGCCCCCACCCATGTCTCCCAGCACCCCACCCCCCAGCAGTGCAGGGGCAGCCTCCACCAGGCCCCCACCCATGTCTCACACCACCCCCACCGCCCAGCAGTGCAGGGGCAGCCTCCACCAGGCCCCCACCCATGTCTCCAACCACTCCCACCCCCCAGCCACCAGGGGCAGCCTCCACCAGGCCCCTGCCCATGTCTCCCACCACCCCCACCCCCCAGCAGTGCAGGGGCAGCCTCCACCAGGCCCCCACCCATGTCTCCCAGCACCCCCACCCCCCAGCAGTGCAGGGGCACCCACCACCAGGCCCCCACCCATTTCTCCCAGCACCCCCACCCCCCAGCAGTGCAGGGGCAGCCTCCACCAGGTCCCCACCCATGTCTCACACCACCTCCACCCCCCAGCAGTGCAGGGTCAGCCTCCACCAGGCCCCCACCCATGTCTCCCTCCACCCCCACCCCCAGTCACCAGGGGCAGCCTCCACCAGGCACCCACCCATGTCTCCCACCACCCCCAAACCCCCAGCACTGTGGGGCACCCACCACCAGGCCCCCACCCATGTCTCCCAGCACCCCCACCCCCCAGAAGTGCAGGGGCAGCCTCCTCCAGGCCCCCACCCATGTCTCCCAGCACCCCCACCCCCAGCCACCAGGGGCAGCCTCCACCAGCCCCCCACCCATGTCTCCCACCACCCCCACCCCCCAGCAGTGCAGGGGCAGCCTCCACCAGGCCCCCACCCATGACTCACACCACCCCCACACCCCAGCCACCAGGGGGAGCCTCCACAAGGCCCCCACCCATGTGTCCCACCACCCCCACCCCCCAGCAGTGCAGGGGCAGCCTCCACCAGGCCCCCACCCATGTCTCCCACCACCCCCACCCCCCAGCCACCAGGGGCAGCCTCCAACAGGCCCCCACCCATGTCTCCCACAACCCCCACCCCCAGCCACCAAGGGCACCCACCACCAGGCACCCACCCATGTCTCCCAGAACCCCCACCCCGCAGCCACCAGGGGCAGCCTCCACCAGGCCCCCACCCATGTCTCCCACCACCCCCACCCCCCAGCAGTGCAGGGGCACCCACCACCAGGCCCCCACCCATGTCTCCCAGCACCCCCACCCCCCAGCACCAGGGGCACCCACCACCAGGCCCCCACCCATGTCTCCCAGCACCCCCACCCCCCAGCCATCAGGGGCAGCCTCCATCAGGCCCCCACCCAAGTCTCCCAGCACCCCCACCCCCCAGCCACCAGGTGCACCCACCACCAGGCCCCCACCCATGTCTCCCAGCACCCCCACCCCCCAGCCACCTGGAGCAGCCTCCACCAGGCGCCCACCCATGTCTCCCACCACCCCCACCCCCCAGTCACCAGGGGCAGCCTCCACCACGCACCCACCCATGTCTCCCACCACCCCCACCCCCCCAGCACTGTGGGGCACCCACCACCAGGTCCCCACCCATGTCTCCCAGCACCCCCACCCCCCAGCAGTGCAGGGGCAGCCTCCACCATGCCCCCACCCATGTCTCCCAACACCCCCACCCCCCAGCCACCAGGGGCAGCCTCCACCAGGCCCCCACCCATGTCTCCCACCACCCCCACACCCCAGCAGTGCAGGGGCAGCCTCCACCAGGCCCCCACCCATGTCTCACACCACCCCCACCCCCCCGGCCACCAGGGGCAGCCTCCACCAGGCCCCCACCCATGTCTCCCACCACCCCCACCTCCCAGCAGTGCAGGGGCAGACTCCACCAGGACCCCACCCATGTCTCCCAGCACCCCCACCCCCCAGCCACCAGGGGCACCCACCACCAGGCCCCCACCCATGTCTCCCAGCACCCCCACCCCCCAGCCACCAGGGGCAGCCTCCACCAGGCCCCCACCCATGTCTCCCACCACCCCCACCCCCCAGCCACCAGGGGCAGCCTCCACAAGGCCCCCACCCATGTCTCCCACCACCCCCACCCCCCAGCAGTGCAGGGGCAGCCTCCACCAGGCCCCCACCCATGTCTCCCACCACCCCCACCCCCCAGCCACCAGGGGCAGCCTCCACCAGGCCACCACCCATGTCTCCCACCACCCCCACCCCCAGCCACCAGGGGCACCCACCACCAGGCACCCACCCATGTCTCCCAGAACCCCCACCCCCCAGCCACCAGGGGCAGCCTCCACCAGGCCCCCACCCATGTCTCCCACCACCCCCACCCCCCAGCAGTGCAGGGGCACCCACCAACAGGCCCCCACCCATGTCTCCCAGCACCCCCACCCCCCAGCCACCAGGGGCACCCACCACCAGGCCCCCACCCATGTCTCCCAGCACCCCCACCCCCCAGCCACCAGGGGCAGCCTCCATCAGGCCCCCACCCAAGTCTCCCAGCACCCCCACCCCCCAGCCACCAGGGGCACCCACCACCATGCCCCCACCCATGTCTCCCAGCACCCCACCCCCAGCCACCTGGAGCAGCCTCCACCAGGCGCCCACCCATGTCTCCCACCACCCCCACCCCCCAGTCACCAGGGGCAGCCTCCACCAGGCACCCACCCATGTCTCCCACCACCCCCATCCCCCCAGCACTGTGGGGCACCCACCGCCAGGTCCCCACCCATGTCTCCCAGCACCCCCACCCCCCAGCAGTGCAGGGGCAGCCTCCACCATGCCCCCACCCATGTCTCCCAACACCCCCACCCCCCAGCCACCAGGGGCACCCACCACCAGGCCCCCACCCATGTCTCCCATCACCCCCACCCCCAGCAGTGCAGGGGCAGCCTCCACCAGGCCCCCATCCATGTCTCCCAGCACCCCCACCCCCCAGCCACCAGGGGCACCCACCACCAGGCCCCCACCCATGTCTCCCAGCACCCCCACCCCGCAGCCAGCAGGGGCAGTCTCCACCAGGCCCCCACCCATGTCTCCCACCACCCCCACCCCCCAGCCACCAGGGGCAGCCTCCACCAGGCCCCCACCCATGTCTCCCACCACCCCCACACCCCAGCAGTGCAGGGGCAGCCTCCACCAGGCCCCCACCCATGTCTCACACCACCCCCACCCCCCCGGCCACCAGGGGCAGCCTCCACCAGGCCCCCACCCATGTCTCCCAAAACCCCCACCCCCCAGCCACCAGGGGCACCCACCACCAGGCCCCCACCCATGTCTCCCAGCACCCCCAGCCACCAGGGGCAGCCTCAACCAGGCCCCCACCTATGTCTCCCACCACCCCCACCCCCCAGCCACCAGGGGCAGCCTCCACCAGGCCCCCACCCATGTCTCCCACCACCCCCACCCCCCAGCCACCAGGGGCAGCCTCCACCAGGCCCCCACCCATGTCTCCCACCACCCCCACCCCCCAGCAGTGCAGGGGCAGCCTCCACCAGGCCCCCACCCATGTCTCCCAGCACCCCCACCCCCCAGCAGTTCAGGGGCAGCCTCCACCAGGCCCCCACCCATGTCTCCCAGCACCCCCATCCCCCAGCAGTGCAGGGGCAGCCTCCACCAGGCCCCCACCCATGTCTCACACCACCCCCACCCCCCAGCAGTTCAGGGGCAGCCTCCACCAGGCCCCCACCCATGTCTCCCACCACCCCCACCCCCCAGTCACCAGGGGCAGCCTCCACCAGGCACCCACCCATGTCTCCCACCACCCCCACCCCCCCAGCACTGTGGGGCACCCACCACCAGGCCCCCACCCATGTCTCCCAGCACCCCCAACCCCCAGCAGTGCAGGGGCAGCCTCCACCAGGCCCCCACCCATGTCTCCCACCACCCCATCCCCCAGTCACCAGGGGCAGCCTTCACCAGACACCCACCCATGTCTCCCACCACCCCCACCCCCCCAGCACTGTGGAGCACCCACCACCAGGCCCCCACCCATGTCTCTCAGCACCCCCACCCCCCAGCAGTGCAGGGGCAGCCTCCACCAGGCCCCCACCCATGTCTCCCAGCACCCCCACCCCCCAGCCACCAGGGGCAGCCTCCACCAGGCCCCCACCTATGTCTCCCACAACCCCCACCCCCCAGCAGTGCAGGGGCAGTCTCCAGCAGGCCCCCGCCCATGTCTCCCACCACCCCCACCCCCCAGCCACCAGGGGCAGCCTCCAACAGGCCCCCACCCATGTCTCCCAGCACCCCCACCCCCCAGCCACCAGGGGCAGCCTCCACCAGGCGCCCACCCTAGTCTCCCACCACCCCCACCCCCCAGCAGTGCAGGGGCAGCCTCCACCAGGCCCCCACCCATGTCTCCCAGCACCCCCACCCCCAGCAGTGCAGGGGCACCCATCACCAGGCCCCCACCCATGTCTCCCAGCACCCCCATCCCCCAGCAGTGCAGGGGCAGCCTCCACCAGGCCCCCACCCATGTCTCACACCACCCCCACCCCCCAGCAGTGCAGGGGCAGCCTCCACCAGGCCCCCACCCATGTCTCCCACCACCCCCACCCCCCAGTCACCAGGGGCAGCCTCCACCAGGCACCAACCCATGTCTCCCACCACCCCCCCAGCACTGTAGGGTACCCACCACCAGGCTCCCACCCATGTCTCCCAGCACCCCCAACCCCCAGCAGTGCAGGGGCAGCCTCCACCAGGCCCCCACCCATGTCTCCCAGCACCCCCACCCCCAGCCACCAGGGGCAGCCTCCACCAGGCCCCCACCCATGTCTCCCAGCACCCCCACCCCCAGCAGTGCAGGGGCAGCCTCCACCATGCCCCCACCCATGTCTCCCAGCACCCCCACCCCCCAGCCACCAGGGGCAGCCTCCACCAGGCCCCCACCCATGTCTCCCACCACCCCCAGACCCCAGCAGTGCAGGGGCAGCCTCCACCAGGCCCCCACCCATGTCTCACACCACCCCCACCCCCCCCAGCCACCAGGGGCAGCCTCCATCAGGCCCCCACCCATGTCTCCCACCACCCCCACCCCCCAGCAGTGCAGGGGCAGCCTCCACCAGGCCCCCACCCATGTCTCACACCACCCCCACCCCATAGCCACCAGGGGCAGCCTCCACCAGGCCCCCACCCATGTCTCCCACCACCCCCACCCCCCAGCAGTGCAGGGGCAGCCTCCACCAGGCCCCCACCCATGTCTCCCACCACCCCGACCCTCCAGCCACCAGGGGCAGTCTCCACCAGGCCCCCACCCATGTCTCCCAGCACCCCCACCCCCCAGCCACCAGGGGCACCCACCACCAGGCCCCCACCCATGTCTCCCAGCACCCCCACCCCCCAGCCACCAGGGGCAGCCACCACCAGGCCCCCACCCATGTCTCCCACCACCCCCACCCCCCAGTCACCAGGGGCAGCCTCCACCAGGCCCCCACCCATGTCTCCCACCACCCCCACCCCCCAGTCACCAGGGGCAGCCTCCACCAGACACCCACCCATGTCTCCCACCACCCACACCCCCCCAGCACTGTGGAGCACCCACCACCCATGTCTCCCAGCACCCCCACCCCCCAGCAGTGCAGGGGCAGCCTCCACCAGGCCCCCACCCATGTCTCCCAGCACCCCCACCCCCCAGCCACCAGGGGCAGCGACCACCAGGCCCCCACCCATGTCTCCCACCACCCCCACCCCCCAGCAGTGCAGGGGCAGCCTCCACCAGGCCCCCACCCATGTCTCCCACCACCCCCACCCCCCAGCAGTGCAGGGGCAGCCTCCACCAGGCCCCCACCCATGTCTCCCACCACCCCCACACCCCAGCAGTGCAGGGGCAGCCTCCACCAGGCCCCCACTCATGTCTCCCAGCACCCCCACCCCCCAGCCACCAGGGGCACCCACCACCAGGCCCCCACCCATGTCTCCCAGCACCCCCACCCCCCAGCCACCAGGGGCAGCCTCCACCAGGCCCCCACCCATGTCTCCCACCACCCCCACCCCGCAGCAGTGCAGGGGCAGCCTCCACCAGGCCCCCACCCATGTCTCCCACCACCCCCACCCCCCAGCCACCAGGGGCAGCCTCCACCAGGCCCCCACCCATGTCTCCCACCACCCCCACCCCCCGGCAGTGCAGGGGCAGCCTCCAGCAGGCCCCCACCCATGTCTCCCACCACCCCCACCCCCCAGCCACCAGGGACAGCCTCCACCAGGCCCCCACCCATGTCTCCCACCACCCCCACCCCCCAGCCACCAGAGGCACCTACCCCCAGGCCCCCACCCATGTCTCCCAGCACCCCCACCCCCCAGCCACCAGGGGCAGCCTCCACCAGGCCCCCACCCATGTCTCCCAGCACCCCCACCCCCCAGCAGTGCTGGGGCACCCACCACCAGGCCCTCACCCATGTCTCCCAGCACCCCCACCCCCCAGCAGTGCAGGGGCAGCCTCCACCAGACCCCCACCCATGTCTCCCACCACCGCCACCCCCAGCACTGTGGGGCACCTGCCAGCAGACCCCCACCCATGTCCAACTCATGTTCCCCACCACCCCCACCCCCCAGCAGTGCAGGGGCAGCCTCCACCAGGCCCCCACCCATGTCTCCCAGCACCCCCACCCCCCAGCATTGCAGGGGCACCCACCACCAGGTCCCCACCCATGTCTTCCAGCACCCCCACCCCCCAGCACTGTGGGGCACCTGCCAGCAGGCCCCCACCCATGTCCAACTCATGTTCCCCACCACCCCCACCCCCCAGCACTGTGGGGCACCTGCCAGCAGGCCCCCACCCATGTGCAACTCATGTTCCCCAGCCAACATGTCATCACAATCCAGATCCCTGGTCCCTATGGTCAGCCTCCAAATGCAAAACACCCACCCGAGTATTGCATCCACCCACTCGTAATTAGCAATTACATCACAGAACACCAATTGCAAGTTCCGAAACAAACACATTTCCCTCACATATGGGTGTCAGTGAATCTCAAAACACATATCATGAAATGCATGAAACCAATGAGATGCCACACATTGAAGTTCACCAAAAAAATATGTATTAAAGGAAACATAAATAGAATCAAAAATGAAGAAACAGAAATGTGAATGTACAAAAATTAAAAGAAGCATGTCCGTGAAAAAAAGCAAAACCAAAAATAAAATTCCAAAGTAATGTTGTCCAAAGTCAATGTCCACAAAACAAAATCCAGTGCGAAATAAAAAAGAAAGCCATTGCTCCATGGTTAAAATATGAAAAAATAAATACAATCCAACAGTGAACTATGTACATGGGAACAAGCCAGGGTCCATTATCCCAACAAAAGAAAGGAAACCTATCCAACTACACTAACTAATAAAATAAACTATATACAAAAATGTGGCCAATGTCCGAAAGGTCCAAATAAAATCAAAACAAAAATGAAACCTTACACTACCTACATAACTATGTACAAGGGCAGCGGGCTAGTTTCACAGCTCACTTGTGGATGTCCCGGGCCAGGGCATCATCGAACTCCTCCTCAATGTCCCGGAGGCGGTCCTCCTCCATGGCCCCGAGGGTCCGCAGGGCTGTCGACGTGTCCACCTCCAAACCCCTGCGGATTGCCTCGAGGCACTCGGCACGCCTCAGGGCCCTCCGCATGGAGTTCTCTGCCCTGACCATTGTGAGACGTGCCTCTTCCGCCCGCTGCCGCTCCGCATCTATGGCGTGGCCCAACCGCTGCCACACGGAAGACACTCTCTGTCCTGGGTCCTCCTGCCCTCCGGCCGATGCCTGCCCCTCCAATGATGAAGGCCCCGAGCCTTCATGGCTCCCACCACGTTGGTGCTGCTGCTGTGCCTCTGCCCATGCACTGCCTCCTGCTGCCTGCACATCCTCCACCGGCTGGGGTGCAGTCGTAGATGTGGCCACAACTGCTGGACGTCCGGCTCCCGACTGTGGCAGGGATGCCTCCTCCACCAGCCTGGGCCCACCGTCAGAGGCAGCTCCACAGGGCACCCAGGTGACTGATGGGTGGGAAGATGGCACGGAGGACGACTGGCGCGTAGGGGGTCCAGTTGAGGAGGGGGTCGTAGCAAGCCCCATCAGACGGAGGAATCAGGCCTGGGTGACCTGTCCCAGCAGGCTGACGTGGTCAACGAGCCATTCGAGATGACGTGCAGTCTCTTCATGAAAAGACTGCAGGTCACCTCGCATGGCCCGTTGACGCAACGCCACACCAGCCAGGACAGGCTCAACCCGGACCTGGATAGCCACGTCCGCAGGGAGAGGAAGGCCAGTTGACGTGAGCTCACCCCCTGCCTGAAAACGGGTCTGGACGTAGGCATCCCTGCTGGTGCAAGATGATGCAGGGACAGGATCAGGGACAGGATTGCACACAGGCACCTCCGCGGCGGCCTGTGCTGCCTCCTGTCCCTGGTCCTGCACTGCACCACTAGCACCAGTGGGATCCCCACCTCCAGACCCCGTCTCTGGTGCTTGCACGGCCTCCTCCTCCACCAAACCCCCCACCAGCCTGGATGACTCTGTGCCATCTTCCCCTGTTGGGCCCTGTGGGGTCCCAGCTGCCCCTTCTGCTGCCGAGGAGTCCAACTCCAACCTCCGCCTCTTGGACCTCCCCCCGGCAGCTGCGGCCTGGGACGTGGCACCGGACTCCTCACTCCCCGACGAGATCACAACATGGGAGGGGAGCCGGGCCTAGCGTCTCCGGCTGGCGGTGGGATCCCCGCCGCTGTGCTCCACAGCACCTTCTCCGCCCTCTTCATCAGTTGACGCTGCAGACAGGGAGAAACAAAACACAGGCATCAGGGCACTGTACAATGGACACATACACACATGACAGTTGTACATGAGTGGCATTGGCAAACCTCAGACATGTCATCACAATCCCCAACACACATGTCATTACAACTCGCACACATGAGCCATACCACAGCCATATCGCAACTGCCAGCACCATCCATACACATACAACAGCATGAGCAGCCAAAGGTGAGCCAGACAACACATGCAACACAGGAAGTGCACCACACATGTACGCACACCACCACACTTGCATGCATGTGTACACCTCTGCCAAGTGTCGCAGTGTTCAGATGGGCATCCATGTCACATCTGCCAATCAGGCTTCCACATACCGCTGTCACATGCATCCATGTTGCATCACTGTTGCACCCTTGTCAAATACACACACATGTACACAGTGCTGATACATGCAGCCGAAAACAACATACATGCGTGACATCACGGACATTTCTACTTACATACACATTCATCCAAACATGTGTGCCCACACAACTGCATTTGGCATGCAAGCCTACACACACAAGCACCATCCATGTCTCACACATACCAGCCCTCGCATGTGTTAGCCCCACGGCCCTGTACACCCCCACCCATACTCGACCCCATACAAACAGATGTGCAACCTGCACACTACTGAATAATCACCACACGCACTGCTCACAATCAGGATGCATGTACACTCACCGCTCGACTCCAGACGGGTCTGCCTCTCAAGGACCTGGACGTGGAGCGCTGGGGATATGCGTTCCAGGACCCTCATCTGTTCTTCCGACAAGTGGCCCCGGCGCCCCTTGGCATCCGCTGCCTTCAAGAGGTGCCGGGCCTTGTTCAGGGTCCTGGACCTGAAGTCCTCCCAGCGCTTCTTGACATGTTGTAAGTCACGGACTGCCACCCCCTCCGCGTTGATGGCAGTCACGATGTCAGTCCAGATCCGAGTCCGTCCTTCCTTGTTGGCGCGGGAACTTCCGAAGAGGGCATCATACTGCCCCAGGACTTGCTCTACCAGGACACCAACTTTGGTGGCACTGAAGCTGGTGCCCCTCTGCCTCTCTGGCCGGGGGTTGTCAGTGGTCTCAGATGGTGTTTGCCCCGACATGACAACCCCAGAGGCAGGAGTGGGTGGGCAACTGGGTCCTGGGCTGTGGAGCGATGGAATCCCAGTCGGGAGTCTTCGGTTCCAGCAGGGGTGGTCACAGCAACAGCACCCCTGGCTGATGTGCAGGCAGCAAATGGCAGGGCACGTGGGCAGCAGGCAGTCAGGCAGCAGCAGATGGCAGGTGGGAGCGTGCTCGGGGCTCTGGGGGGCAGTAGTTCGGCCTTCTGGGCAGGAGCGTGGTCTTCCGTGTGCTTATGCGTGGCCAGCTTGATACGGAGTGATTTGGCACGTGAAAAATCTGCACGTCAGCGTGTAATTCGAGGAAAGGCCCTTAGCGCATAAGCGCGTCTGCACGCATATGCATTTTCATTGGACAGAATGCCCCTCAAGTGCAAGTGCCCCTGTGACGTGACGCGTACAGACGTGCATGGGCATTTCAGCGCGCGTGAAAATCTGCATGTCCGCATGTAATACGAGGAAAGGGCCCATGCGCGTAAGCGCGGGTGGAAAACTGCACGTCTGCGTGCAATACGAGGAAAGGGCCCATGCGCCTAAGCGCCCGTGGAAAACTGCACGTCGCGTGTAATACGAGGAAAGGGCCCATGCGCGTAATTGACGTGACTCGTGCGTGCGTTTCCCTCAGCACGGGTTAAAGGTGAGCGGGCCCAGCAGTTCGCTGAATGTGCCTTTCGTGGAGACCGACGTGTGTTGATGCTTCCTGTTGTTTCGCGCGCCATCACAACTTCACAGCTATCAAGGACGTATCTCTTCTTTTGGCGGGGGTATTGGCTACGCGTGTTTTTCTGCATCGCGCTAGTCAGACGGTGAGTCGCACACGCTCTTTTTCCCACTGCGGGTGCCCCTGTGTATCACACCCATTTTCGATGTCATAGTAGCCTGCGGGTCCCACGCGTACGCGTTATTCGTGTTACTGGGTGCCACTGCGTACTGCGGGAGGTTGAATCCACGCACGTAGGCTGCAGGGTTGCGTGCACGGTTTTACTGCAGTTTTGGGGTGCCTGAGCATTGCGTGACCCGTCACCACATCACCGGGGTCACATACAGCCTTGCAGGTGCAGGGGGTCTGTTAACATCTTGCTTCCCACCCCCTTCACCCCAATTGCCCAGGTCAATTGTGCTGTACACCTCCTATTGGCACCACTCCATCTGTGCCAGCACTACTACATCTGTGCCATGGTTGGGAGGCCACCAAAGGTGAGGGGCGCCTCAGCTGGGCGTCCTCCTCATGGCGGGCGTGGTCGGGGACGTGGCCATGGTGACCAGGGAGTAGGGGGACTCCAGGGTGTCCAGGGCAGCCACAGAGGGGGAAGAGGCAGGGGTGCGCAACTTGAGCACAATGTTGTGCCATGTGTCGGTGCAGCCATGCCACCACCCCCTGTGGTTCCGGGGGATGCAGCTCCTGCATAAGGCACTGGCACCCGTATGACCCGGCAGTCCGTTCCATCGACTGCCACGGGCCCAAGGGTAGTGGTAGCTGCAGGTTCAGCTGTGGACACCGCCACCCAGGCTCAGGGTCTGCCAGCGCAGGCTGCGTTGGCACTTGAAGAGTCCTTGGTAGATCTCCAACAGGTCAGGGGGGAAACCATAGGGGCACGCCGGGCTGCTCAGACCAAGACACGTGTCCCTGGGGCAGTCATGTCATCTGCTGCCCCGAACAGCCGGGTGTTGGCAAGTGCAGGGGCAGATGCACCCAACAGCACCCCGTTTGTGAGTCTGCCAACCAGGACCGTTGCGGTCAATGACCCTGCAACAGCTGATGTTGCTGCGCAAGGTCCATTAGTGGGCACCCAGCTGCCACTGACACAAGTCAGGCCTTTGGTCATCTCGCCACCTGCCACTCCCTTGGCTCAATCCACCGAACCCACTGGCCATACTGGTCAGGGTGGCATTAGACAGCCAGGGTCTGCGCCACAGTCCAAGAGGAGGAAGGTTGCACCTGCAGCACAGGCTGGGACCCCACACACAGCCACGACCTCCTGCACGTCGAGGAAGAAGCCTTTCTGTAAGCAGGAACTGGACTTCCTCGTGGACTACTTGCGGGGCCACAGCCGTGACATGCTAGTGGGTGCCAATAGTCAGACTACGGCTGCCCAACGTGACACCCACTGGAAGCATGTTGCGGAACATGTCAGTTCATTCGGCCATGAGGTGCGGACGGCGCAGGAGTGCAAAAAGCGTTGGAATGACATCAAGCGCAGCACTAAGGCTAAGCGTGCCTCAAATTACAACTTGACTCTGGTGACTGGCGGTGGGCCTGCACCAGAGTTGGAAGAACTCACTCCGCATGAGGCTCTCGTTGCGGAGTTCATACCACCTGAATTGGTCGAAGGAGTGGGAGAGATGCTGAACTTTGATGCCCAGTCCAGTGAGTGTTGATGCGTGTTTGTTGAGGACGTGTGTGTTTCACTTGTGGGATGTGTTGTGCATGATTGCTGCTACATGTGACGTGTACATGGTTCTGATGTGTAAGTAATGCAATGCTACCGTCATGCATGTCTCCTCTGCCTGCATGCGGGACTCCATGTGGGCATGCTCCCTTGCCCCTCCTCCGCCACTCTGCACCCCAGTTCCACCTTTGCACTGGTCTGCTTCAATCTTGCCAATGTGTAGTTTCTTGTTCATGTGTCCTGTGTAGATGCTAACTTCCAGCGTAGAAACTGCCAGACATATGCCGTGTGGTACAGCCTTAGTACTCGATGCAGGGTATCCCACTTGTACTGTGCATGGGTCAGATGTCCCGCAGGGACATGAGTGTCCATTCATGCTCCATGTGCATTGCACGCATGCCCCTATGTGTCCTTGACTGGATGATCACTGTAATATGAGTCCTTGGTTACGTACATTGCCTGCCATCTCATCAGCCTCCCCATGTCAACTGTGGCTCAGTCCTGCGTTGCACACATGTTTAGGCTCTGACAATCTGTGTGGCTCACAGGCCTCAGCCTGTTCAATGGCCAATGACTCTGTCCAACTCTTGTTGTGTCTTCTTCACACGTGGGCGGCTTCCGGAGTTTTCATCATGTGTCCTGACCACTGTCCCAGCATCATTTGCAGTGTTGTAATTTGAATCACATTAAGCTGTTGATGCCAGTCAACACTGCCTGTCAATACACAGGTGTATGGTCAGCCTTTTGATACCATGCTAAGCATCCCTGCTTTGTGGAGGTGTGCTTGGCTTCTAGACATGGTACACATTGAATGCACAATGCACGTGATGTCTGAATTTGACATTGCACTGCCTTCACATTTCATGGCACACACCATGGAGTGCTTGTACATGTAGGTAGTGAGTGGCATACACATTTTCTGCACTGCATAGACCCACTTCCATGGAAACTGCCACCTTTCAACAGGTCTGATCACAGAAGCTATTCAAAGTAGACCCAGCATGCATGCCAGGTCATATGTTGTGTGTCACATGTCTGCCGGATGCCTTTGCTGTCGGTGTGTGTGTGTGTCGTGTGCTTCTGACATGTGTAGTGACCTTTGTCTCTCTATTTTTCAGGTGATGACGCAATGGAGGCGGAGGATGGTGTTGTCATGCCAGACACAGGGTTGGTAACACCACATCAACCCGGCACTAGTGGGGGTTGTGGGGTGGTAGGCCACGAAAACCCCCAAGTGCTGCAGTCCATCTTGTCTCTGGCTGCCTATGAGTCCAGCCTTGATGACGACTCTGACGTCCATGTTAAGTTGGATGAGCATCAAGTCCATGTGTCAGGGGTGAGTGATTCTGATGTGGACACTCCTCTGTCTGCAACACCTGCACTGAGGGATCAGACAGTCTTGGTTCCTCCGCCCGTGGTGGATCGGAACACAGGGTCACCCTCCACACCAGTCACTGATGTGCCTGGGACATCACGTCGACAGGGGCATGTAGTCATGCAGCCGCAGGCGGTGCCAACACAGCGAGGACCCCCTGTCCTTGGGTCCCGCAGGGGTCAAGCCCGGCAACGCGGTCGCCGCGCGCAACCGCTGTATACTGAGTGGGAGCAAGACATGACTGCCAATTCTGAACTGTATGGGGCAGCAACGGAGAACATCGCTGAGAGCATGGAGCGTGTGGCCCGATCTGTGCTCCCCCCTGCTAGGCTGGTGCTTCTCCAGCAGCAGGCGGCACGGTCCATGGCCCGCTCGCTCAGGCTGGGCATGGCGGCCTCAGACAGGGCACGCCAGGCTGAAATGTCTCTGCGTCAAGCAATTGCTGCTCACGCAGAGGCACACATGGATGCCCTGAGGGAGGAGTATGCTTCCCTCAGATCCACTCTGGGTGTCCTTATGATGTCCCAGAGGCAGCAGGCAGAGGAGAGGTTTGCACAGCTTGAGCGTACCATCTCGGCTGAGCTACAGGCTTGCCGGGAGGTGCAGTGGTTGTCCAGCCAGGCCTTGCAGGAGGAACTCCGTGTTACATGTGCTACCTTGCAAGAGGAAGCATGTTTATCACGTGAGGTTCTGCATGCAGACCTATGTCACATCGCCACACAGAACCAGGCTCACCCGTCCGGCAGACTTGCTGCCGACGAGGGGCAAGCTGCGGCTAGGCATGGCCAGGCTTCTGTGCCACGTCCTCCTTTACAGGATGAGCCAGACTCGGACGACAATCTATCTCCCACATAGGTCGGGCTGTGCAGGCGTTGAGCCCATGGAGGATTTTTTTTTTGGCTCAGCATCATCGCATGTGGATGTTGAGCAGCACCCTGTACTTCCCCCCTCCTGGGTGCCTCCCCTCCCCCCTGGGTCGTATGTGGCCATTTTTGATTTTTCTTTTAGTTTAGTTAGTTAAGTTTCTGTTTGATAGTTAGTTTAAATAGGTAATGTAGGTTTTCCATTGTTAGTGTAATTAGTTAATAGTTGAGTTAGTTTAAAATTGCTAGTCTATTGTGCTTTCATGTGACGGTGCGGTGCTTTGTGGCTTTTGAAGGCATCCACTGTCTGTTCCAGCTGGGCCCTTCATGGTTGTCTTAGGTATGTGTTTGCTGCTTGGGGTCCTTGACTCACATATGCCACTCCTGCCTCCCTTATCCATGGGCTCGCAAGGATGGTTCGGTGTTACAGAATATTACACAAGGGCTTTGGACTGTTATATCTGTGGCATGTCTGGTGCTGTGTGACTTGTGTTGACACCTCTAGTGGGGATGATTTAGGTGTCATTGTCCACTGTTCAGCTTTTGCTAGATGGGGTGTGTCATGATTAATGTGTACGTTGATTGCTATGCATTGTGTAGTATGTTTCATATCTTTCATGTACACGTGCTTGTTGCAATTCATGCTGTAGACAGTGTTCCACACTTTGGAGGTGAAAGACGGACTGATGGTGTGATTTGTGATGTGACTCTCTGACATGGTCAAGTAATGAGATGCCTGATGAGACACACACAGATGACTTTGAAGCATTAATCATGTGTTTCATGCCCTTTCTGCAGGGGGATGAGCCTCCAGAGCACCTTTGCCAGCAGACATGGCCCATTGGACGACTGAATTCTGGACCCGTTTTTTGGTGCCCACTTGCACATGTGTGCACAAGCAGAGGCACAGTGATTGCAGACCCACATCCTAGAACTGCTGACATGTTCCAAGGAACTCCAGGCAAGGTGAGCATCACAGGGGGGCCACGACACAGCAAAGCTTGCACCAGGCGAGTTGCACATGCAGGCTTAGTCACAGCACTGAGGGTGAGCTTAGACGAATATTGGTGTTGAAGCACACAATGCAGCTCAGATGTGTTTGTGGACTGATGGCTGTAGATAGTAGGGTTGTCTGGGACACATGCAGGGGCAGTGGCACATACCCTCCGGTACACCAAGGTCCATTGAGGCACTTGTATCAACCATGTAGCCTTCCGAAACATTGAAAGGGGCAGCTCACAGGGACATACAGCAAGGGACATACTCGGGTGCAGTGCATGTCTTTTCCACGTACTTCATGATAAATGCACTGCCAACTTTGTTTCAGTCATGGTGGTACGCAACTTGCTCTGTAGTCATGGCTTGCTATATGGGTCTGTCTGCTTACCCAGGGAACATTGCATGTTGTGTGAATTGTGACACATTGGTGTTCCATTTGCCACGCACCCACCAGCAGCTGATTTACTGCATTGACTGTGTATGACCCGTCACAGGGGTGATGTTATATATGGGTACGAAGCATCGACCACAGATTGTCTGTTTGTAGAGTAGTTTGTTGCTATGGGGCATGTTTGGTGTTGTGTTTTTGTGTAATTGGCACGTACAGGTTGTTGACTGTGGCTCTCTTTGCAGCATTGCAGTGCTCCTGTAACCGGACCTGAGAGTGCGCAGGCAGGAGGCCAGCACTCAAAACCAGAGCTAAGTGTCTTGTTTTTCTTTCAAACTGCTCTGCATAGGCTTGCTGGGGAGTGTACTGATGCATGGATGTATGTGTGGTTCAATTTGGTATGTTTTTTCTCCCTAATCACCCGTGATCCTATGCAATTTTGAAACCTGTACCCTCTACCCGGTGTTCCTTCTTCCCGTACCTATCCAAGCAACTTTCCCTGAACCTCTTTCCCCACTGGGGTTGCGGATGCCTGTGTAAGCCCCGAACTTGCAGGCGCCAAAACCTTACAGGGGGTGGTTGGTTCGTACCACTCCTGAGCCTGGACTACAGAAGGCCATGACAATGATGTCCAAGTTTGTTTGGATTGCGTATGTGTTCATGCAGGTTGTACATTTCCGTGCATTCCCTAGTTTCATGTGTCATTCATCCTCCCCTCTCCTGCCACTCATTCCAGTCATCCAGTGTGTCAACACCTGTCCCAACTGCATATCCCTGAACCTCCCTCCCCACCTGGGTCTCAGGGGCCTGTGTGAGTTTGACCTTGCAGGCACCCGGGACATGGTGGGGGTGGTTGTTTCGTGACACTCCCGCGCCTGTACAGGGGACCTGTGACAGTACACATCCATTCATGGTGCATCATCCTATGTCATGTACCACACATGTCTCACATCCTGTCGTGACATTGTTTTGCTGTGCTACCTTGGTTGTTGCATCATTGTGGTAGTACTTGGCCTTTGTGAGGTACTGCTACGTCAAGTCATCTACTGGAGGGTGTTCGGGTTCGTTTTTATGCCTTGGATTTTGTGATTTTGGAAATGAGTGTGGATTCTAAGGGTTCAGGCATCTTTTTACACACAAGGTGGGAGATGGTGACGAAGGGTAAAGGTGATCCTGTGGCCAGGTGGAATTGAGGGTTGGGGGCTCCATGACCCAGGTGCAGTTGTTCAGTGGGTCATGGTCATTTGTGAGGGAGGGGGGGTTGTTGTTGATAGTTGCCTTGCCCTGCAGTGTGATGGGAACTCTGACATAGTAATGGTGGTATCCTATGTACATGTTGTGTTCTGCTGATCAATGCCTGTTCATGTGTTGTGTTTTCCTTTCAGGTGCGAGGGGATAGTTGTGGTTTGACATGCTGGGGTGTACACATGGTGGATGTTCACATGTGATGTGTAGGGAACACTGATGGTCATTTGAGTGCACATGCATATGTGGAGTGCATGTCCTTGCAGAACCACACACTTGCACTCTGATGCACTACATGTACTCCCACCCTTGCATATCCACATGTACACTGTTTGCCTTCTGGTGTCCACTGTGTCCCGGCAGCACATGTTCTGTGACCGATTATGGATCCAGTACATGCCTAATTTGATGTTTGATGTGGTCTGTCACTTAGATGTGATGCTCAGGGTGTGCATCACACACAATGGCTGTTCACTGTGCTGTGCGCTGAGCAGTGTGATGCAGGAGTAGAACACTGCACACATGAGCTGCAGTGTTGATTTTGCAATGCATAATGTGCATGTAGACAGGCATTCATTGTTATGTTACGTCTACGACTGTTGTAATGCATTTGGAAATGACTTATTTTGGGTGGGAGATTTTGTTGGTCTGTCATTTCATCTGATTCCGGGTCAGGCATCATTGTCCGATGCCACTGTACATTTAGGACATGGCAATGTGTAGCTTATCGTTACTGTGTTGGTGTATGGGTATTGCTTGCCATGTCATGTTGATGTTTGGGAGGGTTTGAGTGACATGACAGAGATGGCCATGGCCTGTTTTGCAGGTGTGTGTGATGCACACCTTGCATGTCCGGGTCATATGCTTCTCAGAGCAACTAGCTGGGGGTAGATTTCTCTCCGCAGCAGGGCCCTCCCCCTGGAACAGACTTCCTGCCTGACTTGAACTTGAGGGGAACCATCTCCAGTTCTGGAAGCACCTCAAGACCTTCCTCTTTGCTTCTGCTTACTCTCTGCCTCTCCCTTGAAGAATTCTTCACTGGAACTGCACAGGAGCTGCAACTGGGCCACTCTCACCGACCTCGGTCCCTGGCCCAGCCACTCTCCACTTGCACTGCCTCCCTGGCAACCCCTGCACTGCAGTACTGTCTCTCTATCCCTACAGCCCTCCCTTCCCAGCACTTGTCTGCACTTACCTTTGCAGTTGCCACCAACCAACCTATGTATTATTTTTTTGAGCTACTTACCCTGTACTGGACTCCCCCCACCCTTCCCCTTGCACTTTTCCCTTCCCCCTACCCCTGCACTTGCACGATCTCAATGACACCTGGCCTAGTAGTACCATTGTCTGTCTTCCCTTGTTCCCCCTTCCCTGCCTCATTGCGCCTTGAAATACGTGTGTATGGCCCATATCATGTCATATGTCATATGTGTGCCTTTTGGTCACACAGGATAGCTTGTGATTAAGTAGCTAGGGATGCAGACGATGTGGCACTTCCATGGCAATTATCTCAGGGTGGTAGGGTTGTGACAGTTGACTGTCTCTTTGTCATCATCGATTGTCACCTGGTATGTGCCAGGCCTGTGTGCACTCCGCAGGGGTGGGAGTTTAGGTGAAAAATGTGGCCACAAGCTGGGTCCGGGCTTCCTCGCCACGTGCCCTGTCCCCTCCCATGGGCAGCGCCTGTGCCTGTGGTTGGGGATGTGGGGGCACCACCATGTCCACCTGGACGCCCTGCCCTGTTGCAACATTGTGCAGGACACATGCTGCCACAATGATCCTGCACACTACTGGTGGTGCATAGAGTAGTTGCCCACCAGAGCGGTCAAGGGAGCAGAAACGTGACTTGAGCACTCCGAATGTGCGCTCCACTATGCCCCTGGTTGCAATATGGGCGGCGTTGTAACTTACCTGGGGTGGTGTGGTGGGGTTACGGATTGGCGTCATCATGTGGTTGCTCAGAGGGTAGGCACTGTCCCCTGGGGAGGTGATAATAGTTGAGATCATTAGGGTTTGGATATTTGTCTGTGTGTGACTTGCATGCATGTGCAAGGGCATTTGTACTGACCTAGGAGCCATGTGTCGCCATGCTGCCCAGCTTCCAGGGCCCGGCTCAGGGCGGACATTCTGTATATGAAACTGTCATGGGTGGAGCCAGGGTAGTTTGCATAGACAGAGGTGATGATTCCCTTTGCATCACATACCACCTGTACATTGATGGAATGCCAGTGCTTGCGGTTTCGGTAGATGTGCTCAATGGCCCTAGGTGGACGTAGGGCCACATGGGGGCAATCTATGGCACCGAGCACTTTGGGGAAGTGTGCCACCCTGAAAAAATCCAGGACAACGGCCTGCCTTTCTGCGGGTGTTCTGGGCATGTATATGTGCCTGCGGACTGAGGGGCGCGCTGTCATGATTGCCAGTACCTGGTGTAGGCAGCATGACTGCGTGGCTTGTGAGACCCCCCCCCACTATGGCAGTGGCCCGCTGAAATGACCCAGTGGCCAAAAAATGCAGGACATTGAGCAGCTTCTCCAAGGGGCTCAATGCTTGGGAGCAAAGGGTGGGGGTTGTGAGGTCATCTTCCCACTCCCTGACCAGGTCTAGGATGATATGGGGTGGAAACCTATACCTGCCGTAGACCTGGTCGTCAGGCATCCCAAAAAGGCTTGTCCGTGGTGCGAAAATGCGTGCCCTGGCTATTCTCCTCCTCCTGCGGTGTCCCACGATCAGTGCAGCGACAAATGGGGCATTCATCTTAGCTGTATATACGCGTTTGTTGTTTGCGCGCACTTTTATGCTGTGCGCGGGGACGCCTCCGCCTGCCTTCGTGTGGGCGGACGCGTTGACGCCTGTGCACGTCTTTTGCCGTGCGCGGGTTTCCCGTATTCGGATACGTGGTAAGACTGTAGGTCCGAGTGTCATCACGTGTGATCGGAGTGGAGTGAGCATACATGTGATTGGCCTGGGTACGTGTGTTTCAGGGTGCGCGGGAAGTTCCACACGCGATTAGCCTGGGTACGTGTGTTCCGGGGTGCCGGGAACTTTCACACGCGATTGGTGGAAATCCTTCGTGTGTTCTGTCATCACGTGCAATGTGGGAAATACCCGCGCGCGTCACGTCACAGACGCGCTCACGCGCTAAGGGCCTTTGGTCCAATGAAATCGCATATGCGTGCTGCCGTGCATACGCGCTAAGGGCCTTTCCTCGTATTACACGCGGACGTGCAGTTTTCCACACGCGCTTACGCGCATGGGCCCTTTCCTCGTATTACACGCGGACGTGCAGTTTTTCACGTGCGCTGAAATGCCCATGCACGTCTGTATGCGTCACGTCACAGGGGCGCTTGCGCTTGAGGGGTCTTCTGTCCAATGAAAATGCGTATGCGTGCAGACGCGCTTACGCGCTAAGGGCCTTTCCTCGAATTACACGCTGACGTGCAGATTTTTCACGTGCCAAATCACTCCGTATCAAGCTGGCCACGCGTAAGCACACGGAAGACCACGCTCCTGCCCAGAAGGCTGAACTACTGCCCCCCAGAGCCCCGAGCACGCTCCCACCTACCATCTGCTGCTGCCTGACTGCCTGCTGCCCACGTGCCTTGCCATTTGCTGCCTGCACATCATCCAGGGGTGCTGTTGCTGTGACCACCCCTGCTGGAACGGAAGACTCCCGACTGGGATTCCATCGCTCCACAGCCCAGCCCCAGGACCCAGTTGCCCACCCACTCCTGCCTCTGGGGTTGTCATGTCGGGGCAAACACCATCTGAGACCACTGACAACCCCCGGCCAGAGAGGCAGAGGGGCACCAGCTTCAGTGCCACCGAAGTTGGTGTCCTGGTGGAGCAAGTCCTGGGGCAGTATGATGCCCTCTTCGGAAGTTCCCGCGCCGACAAGGAAGGACGGACTCGGATCTGGACTGACATCGTGACTGCCATCAACGCGGAGGGGGTGGCAGTCCGCGATTTACAACATGTCAAGAAGCGCTGGGAGGACTTCAGGTCCAGGACCCTGAACAAGGCCCGGCGCCTCTTGAAGGCAGCGGATGCCAAGGGGCGCCGGGGCCACTTGTCGGAAGAACAGATGAGGGTCCTGGAACGCATATCCCCAGCGCTCCACGTCCAGGTCCTTGAGAGGCAGACCCGCCTGGAGTCGAGCGGTGAGTGTACATGCATCCTGATTGTGAGCAGTGCGTGTGGTGATTATTCAGTAGTGTGCAGGTTGCACATCTGTTTGTATGGGGTCGAGTATGGGTTGGGGTGTACAGGGCCGTGGGGCTAACACATGCGAGGGTTGGTATGTGTGAGACATGGATGGTGCTTGTGTGTGTAGGCTTGCATGCCAAATGCAGTTGTGTGGGCACACATGTTTGGATGAATGTGTATGTAAGTAGACATGTCCGTGATGTCACACATGTATGTTGTTTTCAGCTGCATGTATCAGCACTGTGTACATGTGCATGTGTGTGTATTTGACAAGAGTGCAACAGTGATGCAACATGGATGCATGCGACAGCGGTATGTGGAAGCCTGATTGGCAGATGTGACATGGATGCCTGTCTGAACACTGCGACACTTGGCAGAGGTGTACACATGCATGCAAGTGTGGTGGTGTGTGTGGTGCACTTCCTGTGTTGCATGTGATGTCTGGCTCACCTTTGGCTGCTCATGCTGTTGTATGTGTATGGATGGTGCTGGCAGTTGCGATATGGCTGTGGTATGGCTCATGTGCGCGAGTTGAAATGACATGTGTGTTGGGGATTGTGATGACATGTCTGAGGTTTGCCAATGCCACTCATGTACAACTGTCATGTGTGTATGTGTCCATTGTACAGAGCCCTGATGCCTGTGTTTTGTTTCTCCCTGTCTGCAGAGTCAACTGATGAAGAGGGCGGAGAAGGTGCTGTGGAGCACAGCGGCGGGGATCCCACCGCCAGGCGGAGACGCAAGGCCCGGCTCCCCTCCCATGTTGTGATCTCGTCGGGGAGTGAGGAGTCCGGTGCCGCGTCCCAGGCCGCAGCTGCCGGGGGGGAGGTCCAAGAGGCGGAGGTTGGAGTTGGACTCCTCGGCAGCAGAAGGGGCAGCTGGGACCCCACAGGGCCCAACAGGGGAAGATGGCACGGAGTCATCCAGGTTGGTGGGGGGTTTGGTGGAGGAGGAGGCCGTGCAAGCACCAGAGAGGGGGTCTGGAGGTGGGGATCCCACTGGTGCTAGTGGTGCAGTGCAGGACCAGGGACAGGAGGCAACACAGGCCGCCGCAGAGGTGCCTGTGTGCAATCCTGTCCCTGATCCTGTCCCTGCATAATCTTGCACCAGCAGGGATGCCTACGTCCAGACCCGTTTTCAGGCAGGGGATGAGCTCACGTCAACTGGCCTTCCTCTGCCTGCGGACGTGGCTATCCGGGTCCGGGTTGAGCCTGTCCTTGCTGGTGTGGCGTTGCGTCAACGGGCCATGCGAGGTGACCTGCAGTCTTTTCATGAGGAGACTGCACGTCATCTCGAATGGCTCGTTGACCACGTCAGCCTGCTGGGACAGGTCACCCAGGCCGGATTCCTCCGTCTGATGGGGCTTGCTACGACCCCCTCCTCAACTGGACCCTCTACGCGCCAGTCGTCCTCCGTGCCATCTTCCCACCCATCAGTCACCTGGGTGCCCTGTGGAGCTGCCTCTGACGGTGCGCCCAGGCTGGTGGAGGAGGCATCCCTGCCACAGTCGGGGGTCGGACGTCCAGCAGGGGTGGCCACATCTACAACTGCACCCCAGCCGGTGGAGGATGTGCAGGCAGCAGGAGGCAGTGCACGGGCAGAGGCACAGCAGCAGCAGCAACGTGGTGGGAGCCATGAAGGCTCGGGACCTTCAACATGGGAGGGGCAGGCATCGGCCGGAGGGCAGGAGGACCCAGGACAGAGAGTGTCTCCAGTGTGGCAGCGGTTGGGCCACGCCATAGATGCGGAGCGGCAGCGGGCGGAAGAGGCACGGCTCACAATGGTCAGGGCGGAGAACTCCATGCGGAGGTCCCTGAGGCGTGCCGAGTGCCTCAAGGCAATCCACAGGGGTTTGGAGGTGGACACGTCGACGGCCCTGCGGACCCTCGGGGCCATGGAGGAGGACCGCCTCCGGGACATTGAGGAGGAGTTCGATGATGCCCTGGCCCGGGACATCCACAAGTGAGCTGTGAAACTAGCCCGCTGCCCTTGTACATAGTTATGTAGGTAGTGTTACGTTTCATTTTTGTTTTGATTTTATTTGGACCTTTCGGACATTGGCCACATTTTTGTATATAGTTTATTTTATTAGTTAGTGTAGTTAGATAGGTTTCCTTTCTTTTGTTGGGATAATGGACCCTGGCTTGTTCCCATGTACATAGTTCACAGTTGGATTGTATTTTTTTTCCACTTTTTAACCATGGAGCAATGGCTTTCTTTTTTATTTCCCATTGGATTTTGTTTAGTGGACATTGACTTTGGACAACATTACTTTGGAATTTTATTTTTGGTTTTGCTTTTTTTCACGGACATGCTTCTTTTAATTTTTGTACATTCACATTTCTGTTTCTTCATTTTTGATTCTATTTATATTTCCTTTAATACATATTTTTTTTGGTGAACTTCAATGTGTGGTATCTCATTGGTTTCATGCATTTCATGATATGTGTTTTGAGATTCACTGACACCCATTGGGTGTATGTGAGGGAAATGTGTTTGTTTCGGAACTTGCAATTGGTGTTCTGTGATGTAATTGCTAATTATGAGTGGGTGGATGCAATTCTCGAGTGGGTGTTTTGCATTTGGAGGCTGACCATAGGGACCAGGGATCTGGAATGTGATGACATGTTGGCTGGGGAACATGAGTTGCACATGGGTGGGGGCCTGCTAGCAGGTGCCCCACAGTGCTGGGGGGTGGGGGTGGTGGGGAACATGAGTTGGACATGGGTGGGGGCCTGCTGGCAGGTGCCCCACAGTGCTGAGGGGTGGGGGTGCTGGGAGACATGGGTGGGGGCCTGGTGGTGGGTGCCCCTGCACTGCTCGGCGGTGGGGGTGCTGGGAGACATGGGAGGGGGCCTGGTGGAGGCTGCCCCTGCACTGCTGGGGGGTGGGGGTGGTGGGGAACATGAGTTGGACATGGGTGGGGGCCTGCTGGCAGGTGCCCCACAGTTCTGGGGGGTGGGGGTGGTGGGAGACATGGGTGGGGGCCTGGTGGAGGCTGCCACTGCACTGCTGGGGGGTGGGGGTGCTGGGAGACATGGGTGGGGGCCTGGTGGTGGGTGCCCCTGCACTGCTGGGGGGTGGGGGTGCTGGGAGACATGGGTGGGGGCCTGGTGGAGGCTGCCCCTGCACTGCCGGGGGTGGGGGTGGTGGGAGACATGGGTGGGGGCCTGGTGGAGGCTGCCCCTGGTGGCTGGGGGGTGGGGGTGCTGGGAGACACGGGTGGGGGCCTGGTGGTGGGTGCCCCTGCACTGGTGGGGGGTGGGGGTGGTGGGCGACATGGGTGGGGGCCTGGTGGAGGCTGCCCCTGGTGGCTGGGGGTGGGGGTGATGGGAGACATGGGTGGGGGCCTGGTGGTGGGTGCCCCTGCACTGCTGGGGGGTGGGGGTGCTGGGAGACATGGGTGGGGGCCTGGTGGTGGGTGCCCCTGCACTGCTGGGGGGTGGGGGTGCTGGGAGACATGGGTGGGGGCCTGGTGGAGGCTGCCCCTGGTGGCTGGGGGGTGCGGGTGCTGGGAGACATGGTTGGGGGCCTGGTGGTGGGTGCCCCTGGTGGCTGGGGGGTGGGGGTGGTGGGAGACATGGGTGGGGGCTTGCTGGAGGCTGCCCCTGCACTGCTGGGGGGTGGGGGTGGTGGGGAACATGAGTTGGACATTGGTCGGGGACTGCTGGCAGGTGCCCCACAGTGCTGGGGGGTGGGGGTGGTGGGAGACATGGGTGGGGGCCTGGTGGTGGGAGCCCCTGGTGGCTGGGGGGTGGGGGTGGTGGGAGACATGGGTGGGGGCCTGATGGAGGCTGCCCCTGGTGGCTGGGGGGTGGGGGTGCTGGGAGACATGAGTGGGGGCCTGGTGGTGGGTGCCCCTGGTGGCTGGGGGGTGGGGGTGCTGGGAGACATGGGTGGGGGCCTGGTGGTGGGTGCCCCTGTACTGCTGGGGGGTGGGGGTGCTGGGAGACATGGGTGGGGGCCTGGTGGAGGCTGCCCCTGGTGGCTGGGGGTGGTGGTGCTGGGAGACATGGGTGGGGGCCTGGTGGTGGGTGCCCCTGGTGGCTGGGGGGTGGGGGTGGTGGGAGACATGGGTGGGGGCCTGGTG
Organism: Ambystoma mexicanum; assembly: GCF_040938575.1. NCBI lineage: Eukaryota > Metazoa > Chordata > Amphibia > Caudata > Ambystomatidae > Ambystoma > Ambystoma mexicanum. The sequence goes on from NC_090932.1 coordinate 996,970,435, forward strand.
GAGGCTGCCCCTGGTGGCTGGGGGGCGGGGGTGGTGGGAGACATGGGTGGGGGCCTGGTGGAGGCTGCAACTGCACTGCTGGGGGGTGGGGGTGGTGGGCGACATGGGTGTGGGCTTGGTGGAGGCTGCACCTGCTGGCTGGGGTTGGGGGTGCTGGGAGACATGGGTGGGGGCCTGGTGGTGGGTGCCCCAGGTGGCTGGGGGGTGGGGGTGCTGGGGGACATGGGTGGGGGCCTGGTGGTGGGTGCCCCTGCACTGCTGGGGGGTGGGGGTGCTGGGAGACATGGGTGGGGGCCTGGTGGAGGCTGCCCCTGGTGGCTGGGGGGTGGGGGTGGTGAGAGACATGGGTGGGGGCCTGGTGGAGGCTGCCCCTGGTGGCTGGGGGGTGGGGGTGGTGAGGAACATGAGTTGGACATGGGTGGGGGCCTGCTGGCAGGTGCTCCACAGTGCTGGGGGGTGGGGGTTGTGGGAGACATGGGTGGGGGCCTGGTGGAGGCTGCCTCTGGTGACTGGGGGGTGGGGTTGGTGTGAGACATGGGTGGGGGCCTGGTGGATGCTGCCCCTGGTGGCTGGGGCGTGGGGGTGCTGGGAGACATGGGTGGGGGCCTGGTGGTGGGTGCCCCTGCACTGCTGGGGGGTGGGCTGCTGGGAGACATGGGTGGGGGCCTGGTGAAGGCTGCCCCTGGTGGCCGGGGGGTAGGGGTGCTGGGAGACATGGGTGGGGGCCTGGTGGTGGGTGCCCCTGGTGGCTGGGGCGTGGGGGTGGTGGGAGACATGGGTGGGGGCCTGGTGGAGGCTGCCCCTGGTGGCTGGGTGGTGGGGGTGGTGGGAGACATGGGTGGGGGCCTGGTGGTGGGTGCCCCTGGTGGCTGGGGGGTGGGGGTGGTGGGAGACATGGGTGGGGGCCTGGTGGAGGCTGCCCCTGGTGGCTGGGGGTGGGGGTGGTGGGAGACATGGGTGGGGGCCTGGTGGAGGCTGCAACTGCACTGCTGGGGGGTGGGGGTGGTGGGCGACATGGGTGTGGGCCTGGTGGAGGCTGCACCTGCTGGCTGGGGGGTGGGGGTGCTGGGAGACATGGGTGGGGGCCTGGTGGTGGGTGCCCCTGGTGGCTGGGGGGTGGGGGTGCTGGGAGACATGGGTGGGGGCCTGGTGGTGGGTGCCCCTGCACTGCTGGGGGGTGGGGGTGCTGGGAGACATGGGTGGGGGCCTGGTGGAGGCTGCCCCTGGTGGCTGGGGGGTGGGGGTGGTGAGAGACATGGGTGGGGGCCTGGTGGAGGCTGCCCCTGGTGGCTGGGGGGTGGGGGTGGTGAGGAACATGAGTTGGACATGTGTGGGGGCCTGATGGCAGGTGCTCCACAGTGCTGGGGGGTGGGGGTGGTGGGAGACATGGGTGGGGGCCTGGTGGAGGCTGCCTCTGGTGACTGGGGGGTGGGGGTGGTGTGAGACATGGGTGGGGGCCTGGTGGATGCTGCCCCTGGTGGCTGGGGGGTGGGGGTGCTGGGAGACATGGGTGGGGGCCTGGTGGTGGGTGCCCCTGCACTGCTGGGGGGTGGGGCTACTGGGAGACATGGGTGGGGGCCTGGTGGAGGCTGCCCCTGGTGGCTGGGGGGTAGGGGTGCTGGGAAACATGGGTGGGGGCCTGGTGGTGGGTGCCCCTGGTGGCTGGGGCGTGGGGGTGGTGGGAGACATGGGTGGGGGCCTGGTGGAGGCTGCCCCTGGTGGCTGGGGGGTGGGGGTGGTGGGAGACATGGGTGGGGGCCTGCTGGAGGCTGCCCCTGCACTGCTGGGGGTGGGGGTGGTGGGAGACATGGGTGGGGGCCTGGTGGATGCTGCCCCTGGTGGCTGGGGGGTGGGGGTGCTGGGAGACATGGGTGGGGGCCTGGTGGTGGGTGCCCCTGGTGGCTGGGGGGTGGGGGTGGTGGGAGACATGGGTGGGGGCCTGGTGGATGCTGCCCCTGGTGGCTGGGGGGTGGGGGTGCTGGGAGACATGGGTGGGGGCCTGGTGGTGGGTGCCCCTGGTGGCTGGGGGGTGGGGGTGCTGGGAGACATGGGTGGGGGCCTGGTGGTGGGTGCCCCTGCACTGCTGGAGGGTGGGGGTGCTGGGAGACATGGGTGGGGGCCTGGTGGAGGCTGCCCCTGGTGGCTGGGGGGTGGGGGTGTTGGGAGACATGGGTGGGGGCCTGGTGGTGGGTGCCCCTGTTGGCTGGGGGGTGGGGGTGGTGGGAGACATGGGTGGGGGCCTAGTGGAGGCTGCCCCTGGTGGCTGGGGGGTGGGGGTGGTGGTAGACATGTGTGGGGGCCTGGTGGAGGCTGCCCCTGCACTGCTGGGGGGTGGGGGTGGTGGGCGACATGGGTGGGGGCCTGGTGGAGGCTGCCCCTGGTGGCTGGGGGGTGGGGGTGCTGGGAGACATGGGTGGGGGCCTGGTGGTGGGTGCCCCTGCACTGCTGGGGGGTGGGGGTGCTGGGAGACATGGGTGGGGGCCTGGTGGTGGGTGCCCATGCACTGCTGGGGGGTGGGGGTGCTGGGAGACATGGGTGGGGGCCTGGTGGATGCTGCCCCTGGTGGCTGGGGGGTGGGGGTGCTGGGAGACATGGGTGGGGGCCTGGTGGATGCTGCCCCTGGTGGCTGGGGGGTGGGGGTGCTGGGAGACATGGGTGGGGGCCTGGTGGTGGGTGCCCCTGGTGGCTGGGGGGTGGGGGTGCTGGGAGACATGGGTGGGGGCCTGGTGGTGGGTGCCCCTGCACTGCTGGAGGGTGGGGGTGCTGGGAGACATGGGTGGGGGCCTGGTGGAGGCTGCCCCTGGGGGCTGGGGGGTGGGGGTGCTGGGAGACATGGGTGGGGGCCTGGTGGTGGGTGCCCCTGTTGGCTGGGGGGTGGGGGTGGTGGGAGACATGGGTGGGGGCCTGGTGTAGGCTGCCCCTGGTGGCTGGGGGTTGGGGGTGGTGGTAGACATGTGTGGGGGCATGGTGGAGGCTGCCCCTGCACTGCTGGGGGGTGGGGGTGGTGGGCGACATGGGTGGGGGCCTGGTGGAGGCTGCCCCTGGTGGCTGGGGGGTGGGGGTGCTGGGAGACATGGGTGGGGGCCTGGTGGTGGGTGCCCCTGCACTGCTGGGGGGTGGGGGTGCTGGGAGACATGGGTGGGGGCCTGGTGGTGGGTGCCCCTGCACTGCTGGGGGGTGGGGGTGCTGGGAGACATGGGTGGGGGCCTGGTGGAGGCTGCCCCTGGTGGCTTGGGGGTGGGGGTGCTGGGAGACATGGGTGGGGGCCTGGTGGTGGGTGCCCCTGGTGGCTGGGGGGTGGGGGTGGTGGGAGACATGGGTGGGGGCCTGGTGGAGGCTGCCACTGGTGGCTGGGGTATGGGGGTGGTGGGAGACATGGGTGGGGGCCTGCTGGAGGCTGCCCCTGCACTGCTGGGTGGTGGGGGTGGTCGGGAACATGAGTTGGACATGGGTCGGGGCCTGCTGGCAGGTGCCCCACAGTGCTGGGGGGTGGGGGTGGTGGGGAACATGAGTTGGACATGGGTGGGGGCCTGCTGGCAGGTGCCCCACAGTGCTGAGGGGTGGGGGTGCTGGGAGACATGGGTGGGGGCCTGGTGGTGGGTGCCCCTGCACTGCTCGGCGGTGGGGGTGCTGGGAGACATGGGAGGGGGCCTGGTGGAGGCTGCCCCTGCACTGCTGGGGGGTGGGGGTGGTGGGGAACATGAGTTGGACATGGGTGGGGGCCTGCTGGCAGGTGCCCCACAGTTCTGGGGGGTGGGGGTGGTGGGAGACATGGGTGGGGGCCTGGTGGAGGCTGCCACTGCACTGCTGGGGGGTGGGGGTGCTGGGAGACATGGGTGGGGGCCTGGTGGTGGGTGCCCCTGCACTGCTGGGGGGTGGGGGTGCTGGGAGACATGGGTGGGGGCCTGGTGGAGGCTGCCCCTGCACTGCCGGGGGTGGGGGTGGTGGGAGACATGGGTGGGGGCCTGGTGGAGGCTGCCCCTGGTGGCTGGGGGGTGGGGGTGCTGGGAGACACGGGTGGGGGCCTGGTGGTGGGTGCCCCTGCACTGGTGGGGGGTGGGGGTGGTGGGCGACATGGGTGGGGGCCTGGTGGAGGCTGCCCCTGGTGGCTGGGGGTGGGGGTGATGGGAGACATGGGTGGGGGCCTGGTGGTGGGTGCCCCTGCACTGCTGGGGGGTGGGGGTGCTGGGAGACATGGGTGGGGGCCTGGTGGTGGGTGCCCCTGCACTGCTGGGGGGTGGGGGTGCTGGGAGACATGGGTGGGGGCCTGGTGGAGGCTGCCCCTGGTGGCTGGGGGGTGCGGGTGCTGGGAGACATGGTTGGGGGCCTGGTGGTGGGTGCCCCTGGTGGCTGGGGGGTGGGGGTGGTGGGAGACATGGGTGGGGGCTTGCTGGAGGCTGCCCCTGCACTGCTGGGGGGTGGGGGTGGTGGGGAACATGAGTTGGACATTGGTCGGGGACTGCTGGCAGGTGCCCCACAGTGCTGGGGGGTGGGGGTGGTGGGAGACATGGGTGGGGGCCTGGTGGTGGGAGCCCCTGGTGGCTGGGGGGTGGGGGTGGTGGGAGACATGGGTGGGGGCCTGATGGAGGCTGCCCCTGGTGGCTGGGGGGTGGGGGTGCTGGGAGACATGAGTGGGGGCCTGGTGGTGGGTGCCCCTGGTGGCTGGGGGGTGGGGGTGCTGGGAGACATGGGTGGGGGCCTGGTGGTGGGTGCCCCTGTACTGCTGGGGGGTGGGGGTGCTGGGAGACATGGGTGGGGGCCTGGTGGAGGCTGCCCCTGGTGGCTGGGGGTGGTGGTGCTGGGAGACATGGGTGGGGGCCTGGTGGTGGGTGCCCCTGGTGGCTGGGGGGTGGGGGTGGTGGGAGACATGGGTGGGGGCCTGGTGGAGGCTGCCCCTGGTGGCTGGGGGGCGGGGGTGGTGGGAGACATGGGTGGGGGCCTGGTGGAGGCTGCAACTGCACTGCTGGGGGGTGGGGGTGGTGGGCGACATGGGTGTGGGCTTGGTGGAGGCTGCACCTGCTGGCTGGGGTTGGGGGTGCTGGGAGACATGGGTGGGGGCCTGGTGGTGGGTGCCCCAGGTGGCTGGGGGGTGGGGGTGCTGGGGGACATGGGTGGGGGCCTGGTGGTGGGTGCCCCTGCACTGCTGGGGGGTGGGGGTGCTGGGAGACATGGGTGGGGGCCTGGTGGAGGCTGCCCCTGGTGGCTGGGGGGTGGGGGTGGTGAGAGACATGGGTGGGGGCCTGGTGGAGGCTGCCCCTGGTGGCTGGGGGGTGGGGGTGGTGAGGAACATGAGTTGGACATGGGTGGGGGCCTGCTGGCAGGTGCTCCACAGTGCTGGGGGGTGGGGGTTGTGGGAGACATGGGTGGGGGCCTGGTGGAGGCTGCCTCTGGTGACTGGGGGGTGGGGGTGGTGTGAGACATGGGTGGGGGCCTGGTGGATGCTGCCCCTGGTGGCTGGGGCGTGGGGGTGCTGGGAGACATGGGTGGGGGCCTGGTGGTGGGTGCCCCTGCACTGCTGGGGGGTGGGCTGCTGGGAGACATGGGTGGGGGCCTGGTGAAGGCTGCCCCTGGTGGCCGGGGGGTAGGGGTGCTGGGAGACATGGGTGGGGGCCTGGTGGTGGGTGCCCCTGGTGGCTGGGGCGTGGGGGTGGTGGGAGACATGGGTGGGGGCCTGGTGGAGGCTGCCCCTGGTGGCTGGGTGGTGGGGGTGGTGGGAGACATGGGTGGGGGCCTGGTGGTGGGTGCCCCTGGTGGCTGGGGGGTGGGGGTGGTGGGAGACATGGGTGGGGGCCTGGTGGAGGCTGCCCCTGGTGGCTGGGGGTGGGGGTGGTGGGAGACATGGGTGGGGGCCTGGTGGAGGCTGCAACTGCACTGCTGGGGGGTGGGGGTGGTGGGCGACATGGGTGTGGGCCTGGTGGAGGCTGCACCTGCTGGCTGGGGGGTGGGGGTGCTGGGAGACATGGGTGGGGGCCTGGTGGTGGGTGCCCCTGGTGGCTGGGGGGTGGGGGTGCTGGGAGACATGGGTGGGGGCCTGGTGGTGGGTGCCCCTGCACTGCTGGGGGGTGGGGGTGCTGGGAGACATGGGTGGGGGCCTGGTGGAGGCTGCCCCTGGTGGCTGGGGGGTGGGGGTGGTGAGAGACATGGGTGGGGGCCTGGTGGAGGCTGCCCCTGGTGGCTGGGGGGTGGGGGTGGTGAGGAACATGAGTTGGACATGTGTGGGGGCCTGATGGCAGGTGCTCCACAGTGCTGGGGGGTGGGGGTGGTGGGAGACATGGGTGGGGGCCTGGTGGAGGCTGCCTCTGGTGACTGGGGGGTGGGGGTGGTGTGAGACATGGGTGGGGGCCTGATGGATGCTGCCCCTGGTGGCTGGGGGGTGGGGGTGCTGGGAGACATGGGTGGGGGCCTGGTGGTGGGTGCCCCTGCACTGCTGGGGGGTGGGGCTACTGGGAGACATGGGTGGGGGCCTGGTGGAGGCTGCCCCTGGTGGCTGGGGGGTAGGGGTGCTGGGAGACATGGGTGGGGGCCTGGTGGTGGGTGCCCCTGGTGGCTGGGGCGTGGGGGTGGTGGGAGACATGGGTGGGGGCCTGGTGGAGGCTGCCCCTGGTGGCTGGGGGGTGGGGGTGGTGGGAGACATGGGTGGGGGCCTGCTGGAGGCTGCCCCTGCACTGCTGGGGGTGGGGGTGGTGGGAGACATGGGTGGGGGCCTGGTGGATGCTGCCCCTGGTGGCTGGGGGGTGGGGGTGCTGGGAGACATGGGTGGGGGCCTGGTGGTGGGTGCCCCTGGTGGCTGGGGGGTGGGGGTGGTGGGAGACATGGGTGGGGGCCTGGTGGATGCTGCCCCTGGTGGCTGGGGGGTGGGGGTGCTGGGAGACATGGGTGGGGGCCTGGTGGTGGGTGCCCCTGGTGGCTGGGGGGTGGGGGTGCTGGGAGACATGGGTGGGGGCCTGGTGGTGGGTGCCCCTGCACTGCTGGAGGGTGGGGGTGCTGGGAGACATGGGTGGGGGCCTGGTGGAGGCTGCCCCTGGTGGCTGGGGGGTGGGGGTGTTGGGAGACATGGGTGGGGGCCTGGTGGTGGGTGCCCCTGTTGGCTGGGGGGTGGGGGTGGTGGGAGACATGGGTGGGGGCCTAGTGGAGGCTGCCCCTGGTGGCTGGGGGGTGGGGGTGGTGGTAGACATGTGTGGGGGCCTGGTGGAGGCTGCCCCTGCACTGCTGGGGGGTGGGGGTGGTGGGCGACATGGGTGGGGGCCTGGTGGAGGCTGCCCCTGGTGGCTGGGGGGTGGGGGTGCTGGGAGACATGGGTGGGGGCCTGGTGGTGGGTGCCCCTGCACTGCTGGGGGGTGGGGGTGCTGGGAGACATGGGTGGGGGCCTGGTGGTGGGTGCCCATGCACTGCTGGGGGGTGGGGGTGCTGGGAGACATGGGTGGGGGCCTGGTGGATGCTGCCCCTGGTGGCTGGGGGGTGGGGGTGCTGGGAGACATGGGTGGGGGCCTGGTGGATGCTGCCCCTGGTGGCTGGGGGGTGGGGGTGCTGGGAGACATGGGTGGGGGCCTGGTGGTGGGTGCCCCTGGTGGCTGGGGGGTGGGGGTGCTGGGAGACATGGGTGGGGGCCTGGTGGTGGGTGCCCCTGCACTGCTGGAGGGTGGGGGTGCTGGGAGACATGGGTGGGGGCCTGGTGGAGGCTGCCCCTGGGGGCTGGGGGGTGGGGGTGCTGGGAGACATGGGTGGGGGCCTGGTGGTGGGTGCCCCTGTTGGCTGGGGGGTGGGGGTGGTGGGAGACATGGGTGGGGGCCTGGTGTAGGCTGCCCCTGGTGGCTGGGGGTTGGGGGTGGTGGTAGACATGTGTGGGGGCCTGGTGGAGGCTGCCCCTGCACTGCTGGGGGGTGGGGGTGGTGGGCGACATGGGTGGGGGCCTGGTGGAGGCTGCCCCTGGTGGCTGGGGGGTGGGGGTGCTGGGAGACATGGGTGGGGGCCTGGTGGTGGGTGCCCCTGCACTGCTGGGGGGTGGGGGTGCTGGGAGACATGGGTGGGGGCCTGGTGGTGGGTGCCCCTGCACTGCTGGGGGGTGGGGGTGCTGGGAGACATGGGTGGGGGCCTGGTGGAGGCTGCCCCTGGTGGCTTGGGGGTGGGGGTGCTGGGAGACATGGGTGGGGGCCTGGTGGTGGGTGCCCCTGGTGGCTGGGGGGTGGGGGTGGTGGGAGACATGGGTGGGGGCCTGGTGGAGGCTGCCACTGGTGGCTGGGGTATGGGGGTGGTGGGAGACATGGGTGGGGGCCTGCTGGAGGCTGCCCCTGCACTGCTGGGTGGTGGGGGTGGTCGGGAACATGAGTTGGACATGGGTCGGGGCCTGCTGGCAGGTGCCCCACAGTGCTGGGGGGTGGGGGTGGTGGGAGACATGGGTGGGAGCCTGGTGGTGGGTGCCCCTGGTGGCTGGGGGGTGGGGGTGGTGAGAGACATGGGTGGGGGCCTGGTGGAGGCTGCCCCTGGTGTCTGGGGGGTGGGGGTGCTGGGAGACATGGGTGGGGGCCTGGTGGTGGGTGCCCCTGGTGGCTGGGGGGTGGGGGTGCTGGGAGACATGGGTGGGGGCCTGGTGGTGGGTGCCCCTGCACTGCTGGGGGGTGGGGGTGCTGGGAGACATGGGTGGGGGCCTGGTGGTGGGTGCCCCTGCACTGCTGGGGGGTGGGGGTGCTGGGAGACATGGGTGGGGGCCTGGTGGAGGCTGCCCCTGGTGGCTGGGGGGTGGGGGTGCTGGGAGACATGGGTGGGGGCCTGGTGGTGGGTGCCCCTGGTGGCTGGGGGGTGGGGGTGGTGGGAGACATGGGTGGGGGCCTGGTGGAGGCTGCCGCTGGTGGCTGGGGTATGGGGGTGGTGGGAGACATGGGTGGGGGCCTGCTGGAGGCTGCCCCTGCACTGCTAGGGGGTGGGGGTGGTGGGCGACATGGGTGGGGGCCTGGTGGAGGCTGCCCCTGGTGGCTGGGGGGTGGGGGTGCTGGGAGACATGGGTGGGGGCCTGGTGGTGGGTGCCCCTGCACTGCTGGGGGGTGGGGGTGCTGGGAGACATGGGTGGGGGCCTGGTGGTGGGTGCCCCTGCACTGCTGGGGGGTGGGGGTGCTGGGAGACATGGGTGGGGGCCTGGTGGAGGCTGCCCCTGGTGGCTTGGGGGTGGGGGTGCTGGGAGACATGGGTGGGGGCCTGGTGGTGGGTGCCCCTGGTGGCTGGGGGGTGGGGGTGCTGGGAGACATGGGTGGGGGCCTGGTGGTGGGTGCCCCTGCACTGCTGGAGGGTGGGGGTGCTGGGAGACATGGGTGGGGGCCTGGTGGAGGCTGCCCCTGGTGGCTGGGGGGTGGGGGTGCTGGGAGACATGGGTGGGGGCCTGGTGGTGGGTGCCCCTGTTGGCTGGGGGGTGGGGGTGGTGGGAGACATGGGTGGGGGCCTGGTGGAGGCTGCCCCTGGTGGCTGGGGGGTGGGGGTGGTGGTAGACATGTGTGGGGGCCTGGTGGAGGCTGCCCCTGCACTGCTGGGGGGTGGGGGTGGTGGGCGACATGGGTGGGGGCCTGGTGGAGGCTGCCCCTGGTGGCTGGGGGGTGGGGGTGCTGGGAGACATGGGTGGGGGCCTGGTGGTGGGTGCCCCTGCACTGCTGGGGGGTGGGGGTGCTGGGAGACATGGGTGGGGGCCTGGTGGTGGGTGCCCCTGCACTGCTGGGGGGTGGGGGTGCTGGGAGACATGGGTGGGGGCCTGGTGGAGGCTGCCCCTGGTGGCTTGGGGGTGGGGGTGCTGGGAGACATGGGTGGGGGCCTGGTGGTGGGTGCCCCTGGTGGCTGGGGGGTGGGGGTGGTGGGAGACATGGGTGGGGGCCTGGTGGAGGCTGCCACTGGTGGCTGGGGTATGGGGGTGCTGGGAGACATGGGTGGGGGCCTGCTGGAGGCTGCCCCTGCACTGCTGGGTGGTGGGGGTGGTCGGGAACATGAGTTGGACATGGGTCGGGGCCTGCTGGCAGGTGCCCCACAGTGCTGGGGGGTGGGGGTGGTGGGAGACATGGGTGGGAGCCTGGGTGTGGGTGCCCCTGGTGGCTGGGGGGTGGGGGTGGTGAGAGACATGGGTGGGGCCCTGGTGGAGGCTGCCCCTGGTGTCTGGGGGGTGGGGGTGTTGGGAGACATGGGTGGGGGCCTGGTGGTGGGTGCCCCTGGTGGCTGGGGGGTGGGGGTGCTGGGAGACATGGGTGGGGGCCTGGTGGTGGGTGCCCCTGCACTGCTGGGGGGTGGGGGTGCTGGGAGACATGGGAGGGGGCCTGGTGGTGGGTGCCCCTACACTGCTGGGGGGTGGGGGTGCTGGGAGACATGGGTGGGGGCCTGGTGGAGGCTGCCCCTGGTGGCTGGGGGGTGGGGGTGCTGGGAGACATGGGTGGGGGCCTGGTGGTGGGTGCCCCTGGTGGCTGGGGGGTGGGGGTGGTGGGAGACATGGGTGGGGGCCTGGTGGAGGCTGCCACTGGTGGCTGGGGTATGGGGGTGGTGGGAGACATGGGTGGGGGCCTGCTGGAGGCTGCCCCTGCACTGCTGGGTGGTGGGGGTGGTCGGGAACATGAGTTGGACATGGGTCGGGGCCTGCTGGCAGGTGCCCCACAGTGCTGGGGGGTGGGGGTGGTGGGAGACATGGGTGGGAGCCTGGTGGTGTGTGCCCCTGGTGGCTGGGGGGTGGGGGTGGTGAGAGACATGGGTGGGGGCCTGGTGGAGGCTGCCCCTGGTGTCTGGGGGGTGGGGGTGCTGGGAGACATGGGTGGGGGCCTGGTGGTGGGTGCCCCTGCTGGCTGGGGGGTGGGTTTGCTGGGAGACATGGGTGGGGGCCTGGTGTTGGGTGCCCCTGCACTGCTGGGGGGTGCGGGTGCTGGGAGACATGGGTGGGGGCCTGGTGGTGGGTGCCCCTGGTGGCTGGGGGGTGGGGTGGTGGGAGACATGGGTGGAGGCCTGGTGGAGGCTGCCCCTGGTGGCTGGGGGGTGGGGGTGGTGGGAGACATGGGTGGGGGCCTGGTGCAGGCTGCCCCTGCACTGCTGGGGGGTGGGGGTGGTGGGCGACATGGGTGTGGGCCTGGTGGAGGCTGCCCCTGCTGGCTGGGGGATGGGGGTGCTGGGAGACATGGGTGGGGGCCTGGTGGTGGGTGCCCCTGGTGGCTGGGGGGTGGGGGTGCTGGGAGACATGGGTGGGGGCCTGGTGGTGGGTGCCCCTGCACTGCTGGGGGGTGGGGGTGCTGGGAGACATGGGTGGGGGCCTGGTGGAGGCTGCCCCTGGTGGCTCGGGGGTGGGGGTGGTGGGAGACATGGGTGGGGGCCTGGTGGAGGCTGCCCCTGGTGGCTGGGGGGTGGGGGTGGTGAGGAACATGAGTTGGACATGGGTGGGGGCCTGCTGGCAGGTGCCCCACAGTGCTGGGGGTGTGGATGGTAGGAGACATGGGTGGGGGCCTGGTGGAGGCTGCCCCTGGTGACTGGGGGGTGGGGGTTGTGTGAGACATGGGTGGGGGCCTGGTGGAGGCTGCCCCTGGTGGCTGAGGGGTGGGGGTGCTGGGAGACATGGGTGGGGGCCTGGTGGTGGGTGCCCCTGCACTGCTGGGGGGTGGGGCTGCTGGGAGACATGCGTGGGGGCCTGGTGGAGGCTGCCCCTGGTGGCTGAGGGGTAGGGGTGCTGGGAGACATGGGTGGGGGCCTGGTGGTGGGTACCCCTGGTGGCTGGGGCGTGGGGGTGGTGGGAGACATGGGTGGGGGCCTGGTGGAGGCTGCCCCTGGTGGCTGGGGGGTGGGGGTGGTGGGAGACATGGGTGGGGGCCTGGTGGTGGGTGCCCCTGGTGGCTGGGGGGTGGGGGTGGTGGGAGACATGGGTGTGGACCTGGTGGAGGCTGCCCCTGGTGGCTGGGGGTGGGGGTGGTGTTAGACATGGGTGGGGGCCTGGTGGAGGCTGCAACTGCACTGCTGGGGGGTGGGGGTGGTGGGCGACATGTGTGTGGGCCTGGTGGAGGCTGCACCTGCTGGCTGGGGGGTGGGGGTGCTGGGAGACATGGGTGGGGGCCTGGTGGTGGGTGCCCCTGGTGGCTGGGGGGTGGGGGTGCTGGGAGACATGGGTGGGGGCCTGGTGGTGGGTGCCCCTGCACTGCTGGGGGGTGGGGGTGCTGGGAGACATGGGTGGGGGCCTGGTGGAGGCTGCCCCTGGTGGCTGGGGGGTGGGGGTGGTGAGAGACATGGGTGGGGGCCTGTTGGAGGCTGCCCCTGGTGGCTGGGGGGTGGGGGAGGTGAGGAACATGAGTTGGACATGGGTGGGGGCCTGCTGGCAGGTGCTCCACAGTGCTGGGGGGTGGGGGTGGTGGGAGACATGGGTGGGGCCCTGGTGGAGGCTGCCTCTGGTGACTGGGGGGTGGGGGTGGTGTGAGACATGGGTGGGGGCCTGGTGGATGCTGCCTCTGGTGGCTGGGGGTGGGGGTGGTGGGAGACATGGGTGGGGGCCTGGTGGAGGCTGCAACTGCACTGCTGGGGGGTGGGGGGGGTGGGCGACATGGGTGTGGGCCTGGTGGAGGCTGCACCTGCTGGCTGGGGGGTGGGGGTGCTGGGAGACATGGGTGGGGGCCTGGTGGTGGGTGCCCCTGGTGGCTGGGGGGTGGGGGTGCTGGGAGACATGGGTGGGGGCCTGGTGGTGGGTGCCCCTGCACTGCTGGGGGGTGGGGGTGGTGGGAGACATGGGTGGGGGCCTGGTGGAGGCTGCCCTTGGTGGCTGGGGGTGGGGGTGGTGAGGAACATGAGTTGGACATGGGTGGGGGCCTGCTGGCAGGTGCTCCACAGTGCTGGGGGGTGGGGGTGGTGGGAGACATGGGTGGGGGCCTGGTGGAGGCTGCCTCTGGTGACTGGGGGGTGGGGGTGGTGTGAGACATGGGTGGGGGCCTGGTGGATGCTGCCCCTGGTGGCTGGGGGGAGGGGGTGCTGGGAGACATGGGTGGGGGCCTGGTGGTGGGTGCCCCTGCACTGCTGGGGGGTGGGGCTGCTGGGAGACATGGGTGGGGGCCTGGTGGAGGCTGCCCCTGGTGGCTGGGGGGTAGGGGTGCTGGGAGACATGGGTGGGGGCCTGGTGGTGGGTGCCCCTGGTGGCTGGGGGGTGGGGTTGGTGGGAGACATGGGTGGGGGCCTGCTGGAGGCTGCCCCTGCACTGCTGGGGGTGGGGGTGGTGGGGAACATGAGTTGGAAATGGGTGGGGGCCTGCTGGCAGGTGCCCCACAGTGCTGGGGGGTGGGTGTGGTGGGAAACATGGGTGGGGGCCTGGTGGTGGGTGCCCCTCGTGGCTGGGGGGTGGGGGTGATGGGAGACATGGGTGGGGGCCTGGTGGATGCTGCCCCTGGTGGCTGGGGGGTGGGATCAGGAGGTGGAGCGCTGGGTGTATGCATTCCAGGACCCTCATCTGGATGTTGGTAAGGCGGACCCGGCACCCCTCTGCATGCTTTGCTTTCAAGAGGCGCCGGGCCTTGCTGAGGGTCCTGGACCTGAAGTCCTCCCAGCGCTTCCGAACGTGTTGCATGTCGCGGGCTGCCACCCCCTCCTCGTTGATGGCAGCCATGATGTCCTTCCAGATCCCCTTCTGTCCTTCATTGTCGGCGCGTGAACTTCCAAATAGGGCATCATAATGTCCTAGGACTTGCTCCACCAGGATGCCAACTTCATTGGCACTGAAGCTGGCAGCCCTCTGCCTCTCTGCTGGGGGGTTGCCACTGGTGCCATATGGTGTTGTGTCTGACATGGCAACCCCCGAGGCAGGTGTGGGTGGGCAACTGAGTCCTGGGGCTGGGCTGTGGAGCGATGTAATACCAGTCGGGAGTCTTAGGTTCCAGCAGGGGTGGTCACAGCAACTGGACCCCTTCAGATGGCTGATGTGCAGGCACCAAATAGCAGGGCACGTGGCAGGCAGGCAGGTAGCAGATGGCAGGTGGGAGCGGGCTCGGGGCTCTGGGGGGCAGGAAAATGGCTTTCTGGGCAGGAGCGTGATCTTCTGTGTGTTGTTGCGTTTCAAGCTTGATACGGAGTGAATTGGCACGTGAAAAAACTGCACTTCAGTGTGTAATTCTAGGAAAGGCCCTTAGCGCGTAAGCGCGTCTGTGACGTTACATGCATGGGTGTTTCCCTCGTGACGGGTGCATAGTGAATCAGCACATGAATAAACAGCACGTCTGCGTGTTAATGCGTGTGATTCGAGGAAAGACCCTTAGCGCGTACACGCGTAAGTGATGTTGCACGTGTGGGCTGGTTTAAAAGGTACGCGTAGGATGCCATTTTCTTGTACATGCTTTTTGTGGAGAGCGAGCGGGTGATTCTTGTACTTCTTGTTGGTTCACACGTGATTATTTCACAACAGTTCCAGTTCATACTCTTGTATACTCAGACAGCGTTCAATTCTTCATTTGGCGGGGGTGTTGCCAATGCGCACACACGCATAATTTTCACATTCTTTTTCCAGGCAGAAGGTGACTTGCACATGTATTTTTCAACTGTGGTTGCCCCCATGTGTCGCGTACCCATTCAGAGGTCATTGTAGCCAGCGTGTACCACGCGTACGCTTCTTTTTGTGTTTTTGGGTGCCACAGCATAGTGCGGGTTCTTTATTCCACCCACGTGGGCTACCAGGGGTAGCGTGCACCTTCAAATTCAGGATGTGCAGGGTGGCCCAAGAGGCCAGTGTGTGGAGGACCAATCAGGTACACCTATGTCCCCACGGGTTTTCCATTCACAACGCCATGTTCAGCATCTATCACTATGAGGGGGCACAGGTTTTCTCCACTTTGTTTGGGTCACTTACGATCCCCTAGTTCAGGGACCCCCTAGTCTACCAGAGCCCCCTTTTTCTGTTAGGAGCTCTGGTGTTCCTGTCGCATGGGTGATCTATGCTAACTAGCCTGGCTATGCTCAGTGTCCGCTTCACACTTCCTCTGACTCCGTTCTAAGATGGCCGTCGTGTTTTTTCCTCCCACGGTGACCTTCTCCTGTCTAGTTAACATAATATGAGGACTACCTGTGTTCCCTTGACTACCAGCCAGCATCGGCTGCATCGCGCTGCCACTGGACACACAGAGTCGATCCAACGAATGCGGTAGACTGGTCCTCCGCTTACTTTCCCCATACGGTAAGCTACCTTGCTATTTAATAGCTGACGAGACGCTTCCCGCTCTCCCCAGTATTATGACTGCCTATGGCTCGGGATCAATCGATTGTATTACTGATCGATCCCGTTTCCACACTTTATTTTTCAGTGCGGAACGTAGGGATTCGTCCCGGAGCTTACCCTTACAGGCTGACCTTCTTCTTAAAGTATCTTCTCCATTCACCTTACTAGTCACCATCACGCTGTACACTATGGGGCTGTCTCCTCCTGGGCGGTTAAACTTGTCCAGCTCGATCCTTCACCATCCTACTATACACACGTTATGGCGTTACTTTATCGTCACTGCCCGATCATTGCATGGACCCGGCATATTCACGACCTCCACGTGATGCATGTCCCTTCCACCCTCAGCTGGTTCCTTTCTATAGGCGGGACTCCTAGTTAACGGTTCCTCTCTCCCACTTATCGATACTTTGTCTTATGGATACAGACGGGTTATCTCATTCCTTGTATTTGCTGTTGTGCTGTGTGTACTTTGAGGCTTTTCCCGCAGCAGCACTTTATGCTGTAGATAATTCTTTATCTCTTGTAGGGCCGCAAAGGTCGTCAATCTACACCTACTATTCATAGTAGAGAGCCCCCACTGGCACCCTGATAGGTAATTATCGCCCTTGATATGGTGCCTTTTTCATTGATTGAATTTACCAAAGTATCCAGTTATTTATGAGCTGACCCTTTGATGTCTGTTGTTTTTATCTTTTGCAGGTGCTATGATACTGTAGTTATAATGTTTACCACTCCAATTGTTAAATAGGCTACGTTGTAAAATGTTCCTCCTGATGAATGTTGCACACCTTTTTCTAGAGGAACAGAAACATGTCGAGACAAATCTCTGGACTCAAAACAGAGATTAAAATCTATGACACATCTATCCAAACCTGGTTGGGTACTTTACTATTTACCCTCAGTGTCTGTGTGTTTTTTCTGTAACACCATTTTAAACCGGCCATCCGAGCCTGATACTTATTCCCTGTTGTTGTTTTATAGATTGGATGTGACAATTTTTGTATTGTGGACCAATTTATTTAATTGGATGGTTTAAATTTTACGATTTTTTCGTTATTAAAAATTGATACTGATTTTTTAACCTTGACTGGTCCCACCTTTTGATCTTTTGATTTACTTAGAGTGTTAATGTTTGACACCTCTGGTACCTGCATGATAGCTTTGTCTCTCTTTACATTGACTTTTATCCCCCCGGATATAGACAAAGTATACACTGCTAACTCTGATTAGACAGTTGTATACTGGGTTTCCTCTCCTTGTAAGTAGTACACCTATGTCCCCCCAATGGGTCGGGAAGATGCAGCTGACCCCCTCCCAGCTCAGGCCTTGTTAAACTGGCCCATATTGTCAACCGAACCGGCACAGGATGACTCCAAGGCTGACTTCCGTGTCACCAAGTCAAAGCCACGTGTGGCGGTGAAAGTTGCTGTCACCAGGTGTAACGCTCACCTGATTCCCGTAGAGGCGCCAGTCTTGACTGGGCGTATACCGTATCTTCAAAGGTGATGTGTAACACACGGCTGGCTCTTTGGGCTGGACCTCTGTGCACTGTATGTCTGACTCGAAGGGTAAGATGTCTGCAGATAGAAAATATGGGATTAAGGAACTGGGTTATTGAATGTCTCTCTCTTCTTCCCTTTCTCTTCTCCTGTAGAACCCCAAAGGTTAACGCTCTCACCTTAGGTAAGTGAACACCGTGCTCTCCATCTGCCTCGGGGCAGGGTGCTGTAACCAGTTTCTTCACTGGATAAGGGGAGCAGGCCTCTTGACTTCAGAGGACTGCTGTCCGTCGTTTACTGCACGAACGGTAAGTTTCGAGTAATTCTAATGTCTTTAAAGTCTTTAGTAATGATGTTTCTTGTTTTGCAGGGTTCCGGAGATGGCGGATGACGGGCTGAAGTGAGTTGAAGATGGAGCCCGTGTGATGAATAGAAGCGCCTGGAAGCACGTAAGTAAGCGCTTGTTGCCTGCTTCACGATGCGTTCTAACTGTCTTTTTATTTTGCAGGTACAAGTTCGGAGCGGCTGCAGGGTGCCGGAATACCCACTGGGTTAGATGTGGAAAGGAGTAATGGCACGTGAGTATTAAAGTTCCCCAATGTCTTTAAACGCACCTTGTTTTGTCTTTCAGATGTGGGATGCAGCGCCGAAGGCCTCCGGAGCGTGCGAAGAGTTGGTAAGCTTTTGTCTTTCAGATGCCGGGATGCAGTGTGAAGACCTCCGGAGCGCACGAAGAGTAGGTAAGCCTTTGTCTTTCAGATGCCGGAATGCAGCGCGAGGCGTTGGTGACAGCCGATGGACCAGGTAAGTGAAGAGCTGTCACTGAAGACCGTAATGCTAACCTGTTCTTTCTTGTCTTTATAGGTGTTGCTGAAGACTGGATTCAGGATGGTAAGCCTTTTTCCTTAGGCCCAGGATCAGATGCAGAAGACACGATGAGCGTTCTGCTGCAGAGGATGCAGAATAACGCAAAGCAAGATTCATCCATCGGGTGTGGTTTAAATAGCCTCCTGTAGTGCTTAGGTGTCTCCTTCCACAGCCACGCCTAGGTAAGAAAAGAGTTCCTGCTTTCCAGAAGAGTTCCAGTGTTCTGAATCTAGGGAGTGGCTCCTGCCCCACCCAACAGGAAAAGTAGTTCCAAACAGAAGAGGATCAGAGGCTCAACTGGCAGGCAAGTAAGCAGCATGGTCTGCTGCAGGTAAGTCCACCCAAGCATTATGAGCCCGGCGCTTCCAGAGCTGGGACTGGGCATATTTATGAGCCTGGTGCCACTGGCGCCAGGACTGTGTCCAAAAGGTCCCAATTGGGACTGGTTGGCACTCGGAACCTGGGTTATGGTTCTGCTTCCAAGGGAGTTGGGAAAACCCTGACCTTTTGGAAGCAGAGATCATGACACCAGGCCCCGTGGATCTGGGGCAGCAATGTCATCTGCTGCCCCAATTCAGCAGGGTGAGGAGGCTTTAGGGGCAGCTGTAGCTCAATCCACCCCAGCTCAGAGTCTCCCAGCCGGGACAGTGTTGGTCCAAGTCCATCACACCGATGTTGGTCCTGCCAACATCACCCAGCAGCGAATGCCTGCAGTGAGACCTTTGGTCATCGTGCCTTTGGCTACTTCCAGTGCCCAGTCCACCTGTGCTTCAGCCCCTACCAACCAGAGCGGCATAAGCCACTCAGGGTCCACACCACCTCCCAAGAGGAAGAAGGGTGCTCTTGCGGTACAGGCTGGGACCCCAGACATGGCTCCGCACTCCGGCCCGTCAAGGAAGCGTTGTTTCAATGATGTGAAACTAGACGCACTTGTGGGCTACGTGTTGGCCAATGGCCGCAAAATGCTGGTGACTTCAGGGTGCAAGACTACGACTGCTCAATGTAGGGCCCACTGGCAGTGCATCGCGGACCAGATTAGTGCCCTTGGATTTGTCAGGCGCACAGCTGATGATTGCTCTAAGCGGTGGAATGACCTCAAACGCAGAGCAAAGAACAAGCTGGCTTCCAATCATGCCTCTACTCTGGTGACTGGCAGTGGGTCTTCACAAGAGGAGGAAGTACTCACAGAACATGAGTCTATCGCCGGAGCCTTCATCACAGAGGATCAGATCCAAGGCATGGGAGACCTACCAGATCTTGAGGCAATGTCCGGTGAGTGGCCATGCATGTGTGTGCAAACCATGTGTATGTTGCTTGGGTGATGTGTTCTGATTGAGTGCCAGGTGAGGCTGTGTAGTTATGACTGCTATGTGTCAGCCATGTGGTGCCTCCAAACCATAGCCCAGCCTTGGGTTTGGGTTTTCAAGTATCCCTTCTGACCACAGTTGACAATTTGCACCTGATTACTGCACCTGTCCTTCAACTGCCATCTTGCCACAACATTGTTCATACTGTTTTCCTGTTCATTCTGCCTGATTGATGAAATCCTTAGCATGTTTATCACACATGTGTGTGCCCTTCTGCCCCAAATGTAACATACTTCATACATAGATGACACCCCACAATGGCCCACTTCCTATGGGAATGGTTTAATCAATCAGGCTGACTGAGTAATGTGCACCTAGACATGGCCTGCACACAATCACTTCGGTGCCCTGTTTGAATGTTGAACATGACAATTGTCTTCTGTCATGTCAAAGTGACCAACCATTGATGTATCCATGTGCCTGCCATCACTGCATTATTGAACACTGCATTTGTTGCAGCGTGTGGCACATGCGTGTTTTCTCACACTATTTTGCATGTTCAATTTCATGATGTCCACCTCACATGGATGGGTGACAGTACTGATTTGCTACCATTTGGGTGTCCTTGTCAAATCTGCCATGGCTATGCTACGTGCCATCTGTGTGCTGGCATGTGTCATGTATGTGGATTGTCCATGCCACTCACAGGCTAATGTGTGATGCCAGTGCTATCCAGCATGCAGCAACTCATTACTTTTATTTTGTTTTTGCAGGCTATGAGGCACTAGATGCTGTTGAGGAGGAGGAGATGGTGCAGAGGCAGGAGTATTCACAGCCACAACCAGGCACCAGTGGAAGACATGGGGTGGTGGTGGGTGAACACTCATTACTCCTACAGACCATACTGTCCACAGGTGTCTCACGGTACACCTCTGAAGACCGCTATGAATCAGGTGCTGAATCAGCCATTGAGACATATGTCCCGTCACAGGTGAGTGTTTCTGGCAGGGATGCTGTTCTGTCCAACCCACCTGCACTTTGGATAGACCCCTCTATGGGGCATTCAGTGTTGGAAAGTCTGCCTGTGGTGGTTACGGATGCAGGGTCACACTCCACAATATTTGCTCCTGTTCCTGGGCCAGCAGATCAAAGTAGGAATGCAGTCCTGCAGCCTCAGGCAGTGCCATCACAGCAAGGTGCACATCACCTTGCCCCAAACAGGTGTGTTGCCCGCCAACGCGGTAGCCGTGCGCCACCAGGCAATACTGTGTGGGAGAACTCCATGTACACTATAGCAGCACAACAGGGGGCATTGTGTGAAATGATGGCTCAGGCTGTGAATCGGGTGGCCACTTCTATTCTCTCCCCTGAAAGGCAGGTGGAGCTCCAGCAGCAGGCAACAGAGTCCATTTGACACTCACACAGGGAGGACATGTTGGCATCCAACATGGACCGACGGGCTGGACTGGAGACTTTGCGCACAGCCATATCTGCAGAGTCACAGGCCCAGAGGGATGCCCTGAGGTTAGAACACAGGTCCCTCAGAGATACTCTGTGTGAACTTGAGGTGTCCCGGAGTACAAGGTCAGAACAGCAGCTGTAGCAGCCGACACGCACACTCTCAGCTGAGCTCCAGGCAACCTGTCAGGAGATCCAGGCATCACGCGAGGCCATGCAGGCAGAAATGCATGCTACCGGTGAGGTGCTGCATGGGGATCTCCGTACCATCATCCTGCAGAACCAAACCTTTCAGACCAACATGCTTGCAGCCATGGAGGAGCATGCCCGGGCATTGCGTGGTCTGCCTCCTATATCATGCCCACCTTCTGATGTAGCACCAGAGGGTGATGACAGCGACGGCAGTTCTCCCACTGTAGGGTAGCCGTGCAGGCCATGAGCCCATGGAGGTTTTTTTTCTCAATATCCATGCAGGTGAGTGTTGGGGTGCACCCTGTACCTCGTCCCACCTGGGTGGCCTCCCATTCCCTGGTCCACACATGGCCATTTATTTTTTGTTATTTTTTTGGGGGGGTTTGACATTTCATTCCGATTTGCTAAATGAAAATAGTATTCAATTCATGTGTTATCTTTATTTCTTCTTCTTACTTTTTCTATTTTTTATTTTCATTTTATTTTCAATCTTGATTTCTTATTTTCATTTGCATACATTTGTTTTTATTTGGTTATGCTTCTGATTTTTACTTTGTCATTTTAATTTGTTTGTTTTACTTTACATTTACTTTTGCTTTTTCTATATTTCATTTACATTTACATTTTTGTTCATAACCATTTTCTTTCACATTGTGAATTAATGTTACAGTGTATTGCTTTGTGTGGCTCCCGTAGGCATCCACTGTGTATTCCAGCTGGGCACATGCAGGTTTGTCCTGTCTTTGGGTTTGAAACTTGGGTTCCTTACACACACCCCTCCTGCTTCCCCTTTCCATGGGCTCGCAAAGGGTGTGACCAAGTGACAGTAACTTAGACAGAGTAATGGGGCTCCCATAAGTTGTGTGGGCAGTCTGTTTATACATCCCTAGTGGGGATTGTTGTTAATTTCTCCACTGCATGGTGGATTTATATATGGTTTTACATCCAGGACTTTTTCCTTATATACATGTAGCTACTGTTAGGCAGAAACCTGTGCAGTTCCCTCTGGGACCACTGCAAAAGATTTAGGACTACAGGCGTTAGCAGTGAACCCACTTGGTAGCAGTCTGCACCACAGAGATTCACGTGGTAGCTGTGGCTGAGCAGTCAGACTTCTCTCAAGAAAAGTTGAGCAGTATGTGGAGTATACAAAATAGGAAAATTCTTCACAGCAAGACAAGCAAACACGCAACGAGGCTTAGTGTAAAGATATTAAGGCATTTATTTATAACAGAACATCCAGGTAAAACACTAGGCAAATCACGGCAAACAAATCAAACACAATTACTCTACGAAGTAGACGATCAATCCCCCTAGCAATATCGACAACTCTATGTTCTACCGGTACCACTTATTTTCAGACAGAGGTGTATACCTCAACCCAGATGACACTCGAATATTAATTAGGACGGGAGAGAAAAAGATAGACAGGTCATGAAATCAACACAGTTCAATCCTAGCGAATAACATGCAAGGCAGGAAGGCAAGAATCACAATAGATCGTAAAGTTCAGAGGCCAGGCCCACTCGGAGAGAGGCAAGACGCGATGTCCCAAAAAGTCTCTAGTGGAGATGCATTCAAGTCTGTGTAGCAAATTGTTATCGGCAGGTTGAACCAGTTCAGAACAAAGAAGGAGAAAAGCTTGGAGGCGACCCAACGGAACGGAGAGGATTAAGACACCTCACTCGAACCGATCGAAAGGGAAGCCAGGCGGACACGGTACCTTGTTGTGGAGATTGCACCAACCAACTTTGCTCATTTGTATCAGAAAGGACATGACATGCCGCGTGCCTCTCTACGGCAGCGGAATTGTAGTAGCTACGATGAGGACCCACTGAAATGTACACTGGTCTATGAGGAGGAGGCCATCATGGGGATCAGAAGTGGGATAGCCCTATGGCCCAATGGAATTCCCATTGATTTGTTAAAGGATGAACCCTCAAACTGGGCCCCTTTGCTAACTCGAGTATTTGATTATGTTGCAAGTACGGGTGACATGTCCCAATTATGGCATGAGGCAAATATAATACCATTGTATAAAAAGGGAGACAAAAATATGCCTGGAAATTACAAGCCAATCTCACTGTTAGATGCAGTAGGGAAGGGATATGCATAGGCGCTAACGCATTAACCATTTACAGGCTGGTTTTCAGCCTGGCATTGGAACAGTAGACCAGTGCCTTTGGTTATACACAGTCCTGGCAATGTATGTGTCCTTGCAACATCATATGATCTATGCTGTTTTTGTAGACCAACGGACTGCATTTGACAGTGTGTCTAGATGTAAACTGTGGTCTGTTTTGTGAAACAAGGGGGTACCCGATTAACTGCTGTCCTGTTTTATGTCCGTCCACTGTAATAATTGTCCCTCAGTGAGATGGAGATTGGGTGGGGAAAAAACAGATACCTTTTTAGGTAGAGAGGGGGTGCGGCTGGGACGTGTGCTAGCCCCCCGCAGATTCAGCCTTTACATAAATATAGTAATTGAAAAGCTGTTAGCATGTGGCCTTGACCCCCCAAAACTCTGCACATGTATATTCCCAGCACTCTTCTATGCAGATTATGCGGTACAGTTAGCCACCACACCCATGGGTTTAAGGCATAATCTGAAAGTCTTCATTGAAATATGTGAAGATCTTTCAATGGAACATAGCACAGAAACAAACCAGGCTGTTGGTCTTTCGCATAAAAACAGTAAGAAAATCAATTTGAAGATTTTAATTGAAGTGTGTATTTTGGAGAAAATATATTACTATGATTACCTGGGGATTAGGTTTATGTACGATTTTACTTGGACAGCTCAATGTGCTTAGGCAGTGACCACCTTAAAGAAGCACAGCAGTGGAATCTGCCACTTTTTAACCCACACGGAAGGGTGCAATTTCCTCTGCTCTAAAACCATATAGATCCCAGGGTTGGGAAGCAACCCTTTATGGGTCAGAACTATGAGGTCACTGCGTTAGTGCACAAATCAATGTGGTGGATAACCATTTCCTAAAATCACTACTCATGCAACCAAAGGGCACTCCGATGGCTAGCTTGAGATTGGAATGTGAAATGAAGCCCTTGTGGGGGGGCGTGGCTTGGAGCGCCATCGATGTGGTTGCTCCCTTGAGGCCGCCCGTGGGATGTCCGCCGCCGCCGCCAAATTCAAGCGGTTCTGACCGAGTATCCAAGTCGCCAATGCCATCTACGACGATCGGAACCGATGAGGCACAACTTGGCTTACAATGACCTCTGAACGCTGGAGCGTTCTCCTAGAACTTAGCGACCGCACCGCTCCCCCGTCGCCATTCGAAGAAACCAAGATGGCGGCTGCGTCGGAACCCAACAATATACTACGAACCTGATGGCGACGGGCTTCAGGGGGACCGAAGAGGAGCAGCAGACGGAGGTTGCCCGGTGAACATATGAGAACTTCATCGGGGGCTGCACTCGGCCGGGTCGACAGGGGAAACACGGAGGCCACGAGAGATAAGCCCCGAGAGCCATCCAGAGAAGCCCGACCTCGCGGGCCCTCCTTTCACGCACCACTCAGTGCTTCCGGGGGTGCCCCGGCCCACCCATCCAGCCAGCGACCCAGTCACAGCTTTGGCCTCGCCGCAACCCTTCCAGCCAAGACCCCCAAACACGATCATCATGTCTAGGCAAACAAAGGTTGGCAAGGCCGCAGATATCTCCACCATGCTCACTACGATAGATAAAAGCAGGAAGCAAGAGCCTCCCAAACTCACTCTACAGAAACAACAAGAGGACGGGGGAACCCTCGCTACCAAAGGGGACCTGATAGCCTTCATGGCGGACATCAAGTTGGAGTTCCGCTCATGCCTATCAGAACTCACCACCAAAATCGAACAGATGGACCAAAGGGTTACAGAGGCCGAACAGAGGCTCGGAGAAATCGAAGACCACTCACAGGACCACGCCACCACTCTAGGGGAAATGCGAAGAGCCATTGACTCCCTGCATCAGAAATGCGAGATCCTGGAGTTTAAACATGAGGACCTTGAAAATAGGGTGCGCCGCAATAATCTCTGCATTCGGGGGGGTCCCGACCTCCGTCCCCGACAACAAGCTAGCAGACTACGTGGGACGCTTCTTCGAGGCCCTCCTCCCAAACCTGGATAAATCTCAGCTCTTGCTAAATCGCACCCACAGACTTCGCCCGTGTCGTGGGGCTGTCTCTGACCCCCCCCCCAGATGTCATTACGAGGGTCCACTTCTTTACAATCCAGGAAGCGATTTCGGTGATCAGCCGCCAAGGGGAAGAAATTACATTTCAGAGCACGCCACTCCAAATATATCAGCACCTCTCACCACTCACCCTCCAGAAAAGAAGAGCACTCCGACCCCTGGCACTGTTCCTCCAGGAGCAGCAAGTCCGCTACAGATGGCTGTTTCCAGCAGCTCTACAATTCACATACAAAGGCACCCTACGCCGGATCAGCCACTTGGAGGATGCGGAGAGGATCATGCATCCATCTTCGCCCCAGGAACTCTCCACACCAACCCCGGAGGGAGCTGTGGTCTCCGGGCCGCTTTCCTCCCCGAAACCTAAACGTACTACATGGTCATCAACCCAGGGGAATAACAAAAAGAAATGAACAATGGCGCCCCCCGCACCTCCAGGTTCCAATACATCTCTCCCTGGTCTCCTCTGACCCGGCCTGAATTCGGATCCGCCACATAACGCTTAATCTGACGACCTTCGAGGGCGGAGACGGCGGACCATACCCACGGTTCATACCCACTCCAAGGACACTTTCCAACTTTTGTTCCTTGGAAACCCACAGTACTTGATACACGATGGGACAACCGGCCCTGTTGGCTAAGGGTAGGCCCGTACCTACAATGTCGGTCTACCCACCAGTTAAAGTTGCGGCCCCCTGTTGGGGCCCCGCTTTAAAACCTCAAGTGCAGGATGGTACTACAAGATCTCATGACAAACATGGCAGCTGAACCATCGACCCGGACTCCCCCCCCAACTCAAGAGGTAGAGAATGGGACACCTCTGGACCACCAGGTTCTGCGAATCCTCTCCCTAAATGTTAACGGACTGAACTCCCCTAACAAACGAAAGGCCATTTTATTTAAACTCCAGGACAAAAACGCTGTGATAGCTATGCTCCAAGAGACCCACTTGCTGCCGGCGGATGTGACCCGGCTTCGTTCTCGATCGTTCCCGCTTCAATTTTTTGCCTCCGGCTCAAGCAAAAAGGGGGGCACAGCGATTCTCTTTAGAAAAGACTTGAACCCACAAATCCTGGAAACAAAAACATGCCCGGAAGGCCGATACACAGAAGTCAAATGCCTCCTGTTGGGAGACCTATACACCCTCATCTCGGTATATGCCCCTAACACAGGACAATCACTCTTCTACGACTCCTTGGGCACGACCCTCGCTAGTTTTGTGGAGGGCCAAACAATCGTCGGAGGGGACTTCAATGGGGTTCCCGACCCCACTAAAGACAGGTCACACCCCCGACTCCAAGTGATTTTGCCCAAGCACTCAGCCTCCTCCGGTTGTTCAGGTCTCTAGAGATAATAGACTTGTGGTGGGTGTTTCACCCCGACGAAAGAGACTACTGCTTCTACTCGTTCGTACACCGCACTTTCTCAAGGATTGACTTATTTCTGATCTCCCCACACACCTTCCCCTCAGTCAAAGAGGTCTCCATCGGCACGAGAGCCATGTCCGACCACGCTCCAGTGTTCTTGGAACTCCGGGTTCAGGACCCCAATCTCAATAACCCACGCAAATGGTCTCTGTATGACCCGATTCTCAATGACATGGCTACGAGAGACAAGATTGCGACAGGAATTAAAAACTTCTTTGACAAAAACCCAGCCTCGGACACCTCACTGGCAAATAACTGGGACGCCATGAAGGCAGTAATCAGGGGTTCCCTCATCGCTCAGGGAGCGGCCTACCAGCGGAACAGCCACCAGACTCGAATTGCTTTAGAGGACGAGCTGAGGGAGGCTGAGGCAATCCACAAAGAAAAAGGCTGGTCCCCTAAGACGCAACGGATCATGCGAACAGCAAGGAAGAAGCTTGAAGCCCACTACTCGGAACAAACCGCCCTAATGATGGCAAAAGCCAAACAATCATATTACGCGAAGGGCAACAAAGCAAACAGGTTCCTGGTGGCCAAACTAGCCAAACGGAGACGCGTCAACACGATTGCAGGCCTACGTGATTCTGAGGGGATCACCCGATACTCGGAGCCCGATAAACAACAGCTCGTGACAGACTACCTGACCCAAATCATGAAGGCAACCCCTCGGAACCGACCGCAACAGGTGGAATATCTACGGAAGGCAGCGGTTCCCCGTCTCGCCAACACGACGAGAGACGAATTGGAGGAGCCCATCACGGGGAGGAGTTCGAGGAGGCCATCAAGTCGCTTAAAACACGAGCCCCAGGCCCGGGCGGCTTTTCGACCAGATTCTATAAACTTTTCAGACCACAACTGACCCCCCATCTGGTGACCCTGTTCAACTCCTTTAGAGACACAGGCGCGGTCACCCCATCGATGCAGGAATCAACCACCATCCTCCTGCCCAAACCGGGAAAGGACCCAAGGAGTCTAGCCTCCTACAGACCGATACCACTCTTAAACATTGATGCAAATATATATTCAAAAATCCTGGCAAACCGCCTGAATCGCGTCCTCCCGATGATCATTCATCCCGACCAAGCAGGCTTCATCTTCCATCGATCAGCGGGAGACAACATACGAAGAACCCTGAACCTGGTGGACCTCGCCTCTCGGAACTCCCAAAAACTGGTCTTAGTGGCTCTGGACGCAGCCAAGGCATTTGATCGAGTAGATTGGCCCTTTATGAAACTCACCCTAGAGGCCTTCGGCTTCGGGTCAACTTTTCAGACAATGGTGCTGGCCAACTATAAGAGCCCAAGTACGAGTCTAAGAATTAATGGGCAAAGCTCAGCTCCAATCCCCCTATCATGCGGAACCCGGCAGGGCTGCCCGCTATCACCCTTACTCTTCCCTCTCACCATGGAGCCTTTGGCCCAAAGGATTAGGGGAAACGATCGAATTAAAGGGCTGCAGGACGGCCCCAACCAACATAAAATCGCCCTATATGCGGACGATGTCCTACTCACGATCTCAGAAGCCCAATCATCATTGAAACAGGCAATACGAGAACTTACCACCTTTGGTGAGGTCTCAGGCTTCACTATAAACTTTGACAAATCCTCGGCCATGGGCATCGGGCTCACTCCAGAAGAACGGCAGCCACTGACGACGATGTGCCCGATGACATGGGTGAAGAAGGCCATCCCCTACCTAGAGGTCCACATTCCAGCTAACCCAAGAGACACATACAAAGCCAACTTCCCCCGGCTACTGAAAGAAGTGGAAGGCGACTTGAAACGATGGGAGACCCAAGAGATCTCACTGCTGGGGCGCATCACAGCATGCAAGATGAACCTACTGCCGAGGTTCCTATACGCCTGTGCCTCCCTCCCAGTAGCGATCCCCACACCAACTCTTAAGGACATCCAAAGGAAAATGCTGAAATTCATCTGGAAAGGTAAGAAAGCGAGAATCCCTCTCAAAACGATGCTGGGGGGCTCCAAGCTAGGAGGTCTGGGGGTCCCGGACCTGAGGGCCTACAGTGTGGCAGCACAACTAGCACAATTTCAGGCATGGCAGACCATAACAAACCGCCCCAGGTGGGTAGAGCTGGAACAATCACAAACACCTTTACCCTTGCGATTTCTGCCACACATTCCGCCCCCCCTTAGAACACACTGGGGAGACCTCCTCCTATCAACTAAACACACCCTTAGCTCCTGGGACTGGGCTCTAAAGCAGAAGGGAGTGCCCAGAGGACTGAGCCCACGCTCCCCGGTCTTCCCTAACCCATCCTTCTCACCCGGAGCAGACCCCCGCAATTTCCGGAACTGGATAGAGGGCGGGCTGGAGACCATAGACCAGCTATATATGGGAGGGACACCCCTCACCTTCGCCCAATGTAAGGAGAAGTTCCAACTCCAGGAAAGGGACAGATTCACCTATATCCAGCTACGCCACTGGTGCTCGCACCCCCAGACTCTGCAGGCAGCAACTCGCCCACCCACCACCCTGGAGCTGACCCTGGGGATCTTCCAACCCGGGGCAGGGTATCCACCCAATATAGGCACTTCTTAAGGGACTTCCTGTCCACAAAGACCTGCTGCATGGCTCAATGGGAGGCGGACCTGGGCCATCTGGTCGAGGACCAAACCTGGGTGGACATCTGGACCAGAACGCATACCTCCTCCACGTGCGTTACCAATAGGGAATGTGCGTACAAGGTGCTCCTCCGGTGGTATTACCCACCCCTTCGACTTCACCACATGAACCCACAGGTGGATCATGCCTGCTGGAGGGGATGTGGTCACCCAGGCTCTTTCTTCCACATGTGGTGGGCTTGCCCAAAGATACGACAGTTCTGGAGGACATGCCTAGAGACCATCGCACAAATTACAGGAACGCCGATTCCTCTGGAACCTGAACCAGTCCTGCTGGGGGCCCCGATCCCCACGATTTACCCGCGCTCCGGGACCAAGTCTAAACTATTGACACACTGCCTTCTGGCGGGGAAAACGGTGTTGGCTAGGGCCTGGAAATCCCCAGAAGGACCTCACATAGCCCAATGGTGGTCTAAACTCTGGGACATCCGGATCGCGGAGAAGGTCACGGCAGCACAGGCGGGAACGCTCCACCGCTTTCAGAATGTTCGGAGCCCAGTGCTGGAATACGACCAGCGCTTCCCCGCCCAGACCTACAAACCGACCAGGGCCTGATGGATCTTGAAACACCAAGTGGACCAGGGAGAAGACACATAGACGCTAAGGGGCGAACTGGACAACCCAGAAAGAAAATTCCGCCTCCGAACATGAGGGGGGGAGAGGCCAGAGGGAGGTGGGAAGGAGGAAGCCTGATGGGGGAAATGAGGACTGGGATCGAAGAACTTGAATACGCATTGCTTGTGATATGTCATGATTTGTATATTTGCCATCCTGCCTTGATTTAAAATAAACAAAGTTTAAAAAAAAAATGAAGCCCTTGTGTGGCATTGCAGCAAGTAGAACACTCAAATATTGGGTCAGATTGTGGAGTACCCTGGAACTTGCTAAATACAGGGAGGCAATAGTGTTAGGTAAGATTTCCACCGAGATGGTAAATCTTCCTTTCCTGGTTAAACCCCAGAACTTTTTGCTTTTCTAGTGGGATATTTTTCATTAATACCTCAGTGAGTGGGAAGCTTTTTCCACACTCACTTAATCTTTAACTCTTTTTATGGGTGTCATTTTTAAGACTCTCCATAGTGTCTTTTTAAAGTTATCATGTTTAACAATTTATTGGCAATAAGTGCCTGCTGTTGCTGGGTTGCCCTAGGGGCTCCCCATTTATCTTTATTGTGCTAACCTTGAGTGAACTACAGTTCCCAAGGATAGAAAGAATCTTTGGATCCCTTTTACGTTTTATTCTGAGAAACCATCACATGTGCTGGGGAGATACAACATATCCCCTTTCACATTAAAACTGTAACAATTCTGTTACAGTGACAACCATACCTTTAACGGCTGGAGGCAGTGATACCTATTACTAATGTGGTGCACGTTTACTGTGGGCTGTAATCACAGCTGCAGTAAAGGCACCTAAGGGTGCTAATTTTACCAAAAGGGCCCCTGTATTCTTTTTCTCCCATTTTAGTGTTTCTTGTCATTTCTTGTTCCTTCCCCTGACATGCAGGGTGGGAAATTCCTTTGTGCGAGTTTTGGCTTCGGCAGGAGTCCCCTGGGCACCCCTACCAGGCTCCAGTCAGTCTGTAAGCACAGGAAGTGGGCGAGGAGTCCAAAACTTCCCCCTCCTTTGTCTTACACCTTGCTTCAACTGGGACAAATCCCGGTGGGGGGCTGGCTATCCTGATTGGACAACCAGATGTCCCTTTTTTGTTAAATGCGGGAGAGAATGTTGTAGTTCCTGATAAATACATGAAAGCTGGAAGCTGAAGTGATGTCTACCACTGGAACTTAAACCAAAGAGGATGACAAAGGAAAAGCGATGGAGATGATTTCCAGCGACCGGAGAGCCCGCTGTGTAGCCCGAGCCTGCTGCAGCCCTTTCTTCCAATCAACCTGGGGACTCCGAAAATGACAACCCGAACCCAGAGCCTGATGAGACCCATTAGACTCAAGAAGACCTGCATTTTGACCCATCCCATTGGTTGCTGCGACCTTGCGTTTTTGCAATACCCCCAATACCCTGGGATCTCCAGCCAATGTGCGGTGCACAGTCTTCTGAATTCCAAATCTCGCTGAAACTATGTGGGCATCTTGGTGCATCTCCAGAGACACGAATCAAGTCCAAAAAGCCCCCTCACAACTGTGCTGGACCTTTAAAACCATGAGAATTCAACCGCAATTTTTTGTCTTCTTCTGTGCTCCTTGAAAAGGCACCAAATCCGCAGAACCGCATTCAGCCATGAGAGAAATCTTTCCTAGAGCCATCTTTACCGATCCCTGCTTCAAAGTCCCTTCTGAGGTCTTGTTTTCAGTCTCCACGATAAAGAATCCACTGACCGGGTATTTGGCTGCAGTACCTGAAGTTCTCCTGCTGCAATCTCTTCTTCATTGCTGAGGTACTGTGTTGGCTTGGGAATATACTTACCTTAAGCCTTTTGGGATTTCTCTGTAGTCCTGGGGTGTTTTCTGTGATTGGGAGGTCCCTCGTCCAGTGCACCCAGCCCCACTGCTAGAATCCTGCTGGGGTGTCTTCTGTGAAGCCGCTGGACCCTCTTCTAACTCTAAAGTAAAGTACTCAGCTGTTTGACAGTTTTCCTAAGGAAACTCTGACTTTTGCTACTAAAGAACTTCTTCTAACACTGCCTGTTGGTCACTAGTCCTAGTGACCCCCCTTCTGCCACTGAGAACACTTCATGCTCCAAGAATAAGGGAAAGACTTTGAAGGGATTGGGACTTCTGCCTAGAAAATAAATCAAGTGTTTTACCTACTTGTAAAGAGTTGGTTGGTAACTGTAATTCTAAGAGTGAACAGTTACAAAAGTTCTTACTGATCTTGATTGTGTGATGCACTATTCTTAAAAGTATGGCTAACATCTTTTCTTCCTTAGCCACTGTTTTGCCAGTCTAATAGAAAGTAGATGTGCAGGTATTTTACTCTCCTGTGATTAGGTCATGCCTCTTTATAAAAGTAATGCGTTTCTTTCACCAGATTATTCCTGTAGGGTAATTGTATGAGTGTCCTCCAGCTGTTGGTATCCCCAGGTTAGTCTTGTTAGGATAAGGATAACTGTATGAGTGTCCCCCAACTGGGTCTTGCTTCCCCTGACTTGCTGCTAGCCTGTCCTTAATAAATGTACATTAGGTTGTTGCCTACCTAGAATAACTATTCAGTAAAGTGTGACATTGGGTTTTACTTTCCCCTTCATTGTGAATTTAAAGTAAGTGGGTTTTACTCACCTTGTGTTAGCTGTGTGCCATCCACACTAAGTTACCAGAGTTATTGCTTACCTCAATAAGGGGTTCCCTGCTTTCAAAAACATCTGTAATTGAATATTACATCCTTAGGTTTTTCTCACCTGGTATAAATGTGTGTTATGACAAAATTAGTTATAGGTTTTTACTGCACCTAGGATCAGTGTTTCACTATTCAACAAAAGTATATTATACAGTTGACTGTTTATGTGATTTGTTCCAAGAGTCACTGTACAACTGGAAGGGCCTATGGCCCTTGTATTACTGAATGTAATCTGAAAGTAACCATTGGTCTTTTACTCCCAAAGAATAGGCTTGACCTATACTAAATGTGTATAACAAGGTTTTTACTCCCCTAGAACTACTGTTAGGTGTTACAAATAGGGACTATACTTGGGTCTGTGGATTTCAAGTATAGTGGTGTGCTTTATATTGTGATTTCATATAATGGGTTAGTACTTACTGGACACCTAGATTTATCTGGGCCTACCTGTATTTAAATAAATCCTTTATTTTTACAATACATGGTGTTTCAGTGTTTCTTTGGATCATTTGTATTACAATTTCACTTGTAATGTATCTACTGCCCCCTCTCCCTCCCAAAATAAGCCTGGCTGCTCTGCCTACGCTACCATGTACTCAGGTGGTACAGTCTTATGCTAGGAGTGGAGTCTTGTACTGACTCAGTTAAATGGTTTTGAAGAAGTTGGTAGCATTTTGTTAGGCAGAATCCTGTGCAGTTCCCTTAGGGAGCACTACAGAAGATTAGGACTACAGGTGAGAGCAATAAATCCCCTTTGGTATCAGTCTGTACCACAAAGATTTAGTTGGTAGCTGTGGCTGAGCAGTCAGACTTATCTCAAGAGGGAGATGAGCAGTATTCAGGGTTTACACAATAGGCCTACAGTACTATGGCACAAGGGCCATTGTTGCCCCCACCAGCTCAAGGGAAGAAGGCTCTTGCAGATGAAGATCTTCTCTCGTCGTGTGGAGAAAAGTGGTCAGACACTGGAGCAGGGCTTCACCGGTGGTTCAGTCATTGCAGATGTCTTTGGCTTCTCTCCTATTTGGCATCTTAGTTCCAGTGGCAATGTCTTGCTCTTCCAGTCCTCAGGACCCTGCTTTTATGCAAAAAGATCCCCATTCATACAGCCTAGCTGTCACTCACACAGTGGAGTCGTCATCTTGGCAGGAATCCCTCCAGCCTATCAGGATAGAGTGTGACATGGGTTTCTGAGGCAACCCTGTCCAGGGGACCTACTCCCCCTCCCACTCAATGGACCCACCCAGACTCAGTGGCGCCAAAAGGAGGGCTACTCGGCAGAAGCCCGCCAAAAGGACGAACAAAGGATCCCCGACCTGGGTTAGAAATTTAGAGATAGACATGAGAAAGAAGTTATATTAAAGTTCTGGCAAATAAAACCTACCGGAGTAAAGTTAATATTAAAATACACCGGCGGTATTTTAGAGGTTGTCAAAAAATGTGATAGCCTCGAACAATGGGAAAATCCCACAGGAAAATATTTGCGGTTGAATATTTTTGGTAGTAACCACTGCCACCAGCCAGAAACTTTTGAGAGAGGGACTGTACGGTGCCCTCTCAAAGATGAACATAAGGGAAAAACTATTAACCCTTCCCAGTACCTCCATAGTAAGATGGGTTGTACTGGTTTAGTTCACAAAGATTGACTAGTAAAGTCAATGGGGACTTTACATGCCCTGGGAGACAGTAGTCAATCCCAGGGTATGGAGTCTATGTTTGGGGGTCGCTAGGACACCCCTGTGTCACTGCACAGAGGGTGTTGTGTAACACATGTGAATAAAGATGGTTCCTATGGAGGGGAGAGAAACTCCATAGGCATTAAACAAAAAATAGCCTAGAACACACATAGCAAAAAATGCCTAAGAGTGGGAAAAAGAGTCTCACTCTTAGCATGAGAAAAAACAAACCCTTCAAATCCAGCAAAGCTGCTGGGGGACTCTATAGGTAAGGGAAATTAGCCATAAAATGAGAATTCTCCCTAACACTCGCCCCCCCCACCCCCCAGACTAAGGGACAGGAGGATCTAATCCTCTCATGGATGAGTCTCTTACCTCTAGTCGGTTAAAAACATCATAGAGAGACCATCAGCATTTTGGTGGTGACATCCTGACCTGTGCTCAATGGTACAATCAAACCCTTGGAGGCAGATTGACCATTTTAGCAGTTTAGCGTTTTCCCCCTTCATTTGCATCAAACATATCAAGGGTTGGTGGTCTGTTTGAATGATGAAAGTAGATCCATACAAGTATGGCCTAAACTTCTTCAAAGCCCACACAATGGCAAAACATTCTCTCTCAATAGTTTCCCACCTTTATTCAGGTTCCTTCAGTTTCCTACTGATGAAGCAAATGGGGTGCTCCCTACCATTCTCATTCTCAGTTGACGGAGTACTGCACCTATACCTATATTGGAAGCATCTGTTTGTACAATGAAGGGTTGGTGGTAGTCAGGAGCTCTGAGAACTGGAGCTTGACAAAGGGCTTTCTTCAGGCTATCAAATGCCTGATTGCACTCCTCATTCCATTTGACCTTTTTAGGGAATTTAGGAGAGGAGATTACATTCAGTGTAGAAGCTATTGATCCATAGTTCTCAATGAAATTCCTTTAATACTCAGTGAGGACTAGGAAGGCTCTTACCTGGGTTTGATTAGAAGGGGTTGTCCAATTTTGCACAGCTTCAATCTTGCTGGGCAAAGGCCTTATTTCACCACATCCTACCTCATGCCCAAGGTAGACCACTTTACTCTGACCAATTTGGCATTTACTTGCCTTTATGGTCAGATGGGCCTGTTCCAGAGCCTGCAAAACATATCCTAGGTGGTCAACATGTTCTTTCCAAGTAAGGCTGAACACTGCACTGTCTACTTGGGTATGCCATGCAGAAGTCCTCCATCCCATTCAGAACCTGATTAACCATCCTTTGGAATGTAGCAGGTGCATTCTTTAATCCAAAAGGCATAGCCTTAAACTGGTAGAAGCCAACTGGAGTGGAGAATGCAGTTTTCTCCCTGGTATGGTAGTCAGGGCTATTTGCCAATAGCCTGACGTGAGATCAAAACTGCTGAGGAACTGGCTGATCCAAGTCTATCCACCAGCTCATCTGTCCTTGGCAAAGGATGTGCATCAGTCTTAGTGACTGCTTTTAGAGCTCTATAGTCCATGCAGAATCTCAACTCCTTGGATCCTGCCTTTGGTACTAACACAACTGGGCTAGACCATGGACTAGTAGAGTGTTCTATTACCCCGAGATAAGCATCTTGTTGACCTCTCCTTTGATGTGGGTTCTGAAATTTTCTGACATCCTGTAGCCTCTGCTTTTGACAGGTAAACAGTCACCAGAATTGATATCATGCTGGCCCCAAGTGGTCAAGCTTGGTGCTAGAGAAAACAGAGGGTCAAATTGATTTAACAACACTTTGCACTCCTCCTGTTGCTCAGGGGTCAGATTAGAAGAGAGATTAACTCCTTCTACTTTCTCATCCAAAGGTTTGCCTCTGAGGAAGTCAGGTAGAGGTTCACTCTCCTCCTCCTCTTGAGCTGAAGCTAGAAGTAAAGCTCCCAGTTCTGGTCTCGAGGCATAAGCTTTTAGACGGTTGGTGTGAAAAACTCTAGGAGCCTCTTTAGGATTGCCCAAGTCCACCAGATAGTTTACCTCTCCAAGTTTTCCCACAACCTTGAAGGGTCCCATCCATTTGTCCTGCAAGGTTCTCTGCCTTGTTGGGACCATAACAAGACCTAGCTGGTATTGAACGAACTCAACCATGTTGGCCCTCTGGTCATGCCAATGCTTGAAAAGAGCCTGACCTGCTTTCAAGTTATCACTTGCCTCAGCCATCATGTGTGACATTTTCCTCCGGAGACATATCACATAGTCAGTGACTCTCATTGGTGTGGGGGAAGGATCACTCTCCAACCCCTCCTTGATCAGGGCCAATGGACCTCTGACCGGATGGCCATAGAGAAGTTCAAAGGGACTGTAACCCACTCCCTCCTGAGGGACTTCTCTATATGCAAAGACAAGGCATGGCAGTAGAAGATCCCACTTTTTCTTAGGGGAATACTCTAAAACTCCTATCATGCTCTTCATGGTTCTGTTAAACCTTTCTACCAATCCATTTGTCTGAGGGTGGTATGCTGTTGAGAACTTGTAGGTAACTCTGCAGTTTTTCCACATGGCCTTCATGTAGTGGGACATACAATTTGACCCCCAGTTGGATATTACCTCCTTAGGAAACCCAACCCAGGTAAAAAATACCAAGGAGGGCCTTAGCCACAGCCTGAACTGTAACAGTCCTCATAGGAATTGCTTCAGGGTACCTAGTAGCATGGTCTACTACAACAAGGATAAACCATTTGCCTGAAGAAGTTGGAGGATCAAGGGGACCAAAAATGTCGATTTCTACCCTCTCAAATTGTACTCCCACCACAGGGAGAGACACTAAAGGTGCCACATTCTTGGAGCCACTTTTACCAGAAGTTTTGCAGCAAGTGTGGCAACTCTTGCAATACTTATCTAACTCAGCCCCCATTTTAGGCCAATAAAAGTAGAGAGAGAGCCTTTCCTTGGTCTTCTTGAAACTCAAGTGACCAGCCAAAGGTATCTCATGGGCTAGTTGCAAGAATTGGGGTCTGTTTGCTTGAGGTACTACAAGTCTTTTGTCCACAGGTATTGACTCTGTTGGTTCACTATAGAAGAGGCCATCTTCCCAGTGTAACCTATACTTCCAAGGCCCTTGCCCTTCAAGCTGAGAAGCTGCCTGGTGGCGAAGACCTTCCAGAGTTGGACATTCTTTTTGTCCCTTACTGAAGTCTGCTGTGTTGGGGCCACCTTCTGCCATTAAAGACTGCAGCTCAGGATGGTCCAAAGGGTCAAGATCACCAATGGGTTCCTGGCCTTCTACTAGAGCTGAATCTTCAGGCTCTAGTTCAATCAAACAGGGATGTACCTCACTCTCAGCCTCAGCTGGAAGAGGAATCACAGGTGTGATTTATGACAACCTAGAATATTTCCTGGTTGGCAGCACTGGAGTGCCTTCTGTTGTTTTTTTCTTTGAAGGCTTGGGTTTCCCCTTTGCTTCTGGTTGCTTTTAAATAGCAGTTAGTAACTCCAGTGGAGTAGGAGTGATTTCTTTTTCTATCATCTCAGGAGAGCCCCTCAAGGTCCTCTCCCTTTCAGGTCTGGTAAGCTCCTGTAATCTCTTAATAGGAGGTCTGGGAGTACTTGACACTACCCCCAGTTCTTTCAGATCATTGTCCAACAGCACCCTTCCTGGTACTTCAGATTGTACACTTACAGGTATCCTGACAGTCATTTCATTGCACTGGATGAGAGCTGGTAATTGGGGAAGCATCTGCACAGGTCCTCCAGCTAACTTGGTGAGGCATTTGGGTGTCTTAGCAACATCCTCCACCTTGAAAAAAGATGTGTCCACCACAGTTATGCTGGCCCCAGTGTCTCTAATGGCAGGGGTCTCCAGGCCATTGACTAGGACACTGTCTTTATAATACTCTTTAGTATTAGGAGGGATAGAATTATACCCATCTAAATTCTGTTGTTCCCACAATCCTAGAGAGACTAAAGATACACTATCTGAGACTCCAATGGGGGTCTTCCGCTAGTAGTTGAAAGTTTCCACTGGTCATATGTACTTCCTCCTCTGGAGCGAAGGCTAAGGAGACAGTGTGGACCCCTGAAGGTTTACCCTTACACTTGGGATCCCCTTTCACATGATCAGTAGAGCCACAAACATAACATTTTCCAAATGTCTCTATGAATGGTGGCTTGTTCTGACCTCCTTCTGGTCTGGGACCAGAAGGTGCACTAGCCTGATTAGATTTCCCATGTGGCTTACCCTTAGAATTTTGTTTGGCGCCCTCTTTGGAATTGGAATTATTTTAATTCTCTTTGTTGTCTGTCTTAGGCTGCTTTCCCTCATCCTTTTTCTGAGTTACCCCTGAATCCTTGTGAGTAGCCCTGTTGGCAACCCACAAGTCAGCCGCCTTAGCTAGTTTCTTAGAATCCAGTTCGTTTGAATCAGCCAAGTGCTGTCTGAGCTCAGGAGAGCAGGCATCATAGATAGACTCCATCATTACAATATTTCTCATTCCTTCATAAGTGTTAACTCTATAACCCTTAATCCATCACTCTACGTTCTTCAAACACTCATTCACCCAAGTAGCCCAA
Source organism: Ambystoma mexicanum (assembly GCF_040938575.1). Classification (NCBI taxonomy): domain Eukaryota; kingdom Metazoa; phylum Chordata; class Amphibia; order Caudata; family Ambystomatidae; genus Ambystoma; species Ambystoma mexicanum. Next base: position 997,008,684 of record NC_090932.1, read on the forward strand.
GGGGTACTATCATGCTTTTGAGGGTCCTAAACCTCTTAATGTACTGGGAAGGAGTCTTCCCAAATCTAGCTATCAAAGCTAGCTTTACACATTCATAATCCATTCTATCTACCTCCCCCAACTCCATTACAACATCAGATGCAACAGGGGGGAGCCTAGAGAATAACCAGGGGATCAACTGATTCCCTCTGATATCCTGGAGGCCATGATTTTATTCAAACATAACAAGCCAATCTAATACATCCAACTTAGGTTCATACATACCCACAATCCCTTTAGGCATCCGGGGTCTTTTTGGACTGGAAGATCTAGAAGATTTGGGGAGAGAAGCATTTTCCAAAGACAATTTCTTCATCTCAAGCTCATGGTTGAGCTCCATTTCTTTGAGCCTTAGTTTTTGAGGTCTCTGTTCAGTTTGGGCACTAATTCTTTTGAATTCCAGTTCAAGTCTCATTTTTTCTAGTGAGATAAATTCAGGACTTGATGTGGGACCTGGTAAGGGTCCAGTAGCCATAGGTTGAGGCCTTTGAGCAGGTAGAGGCCCAGAGCGGGTGACACTATTCTCCTCCTCTTCCTCATCTGTTTCAACAATATCATCTTCAACATTATTTTCCTCAAGGTTTGCTACATTTGCTGGGGTAGTGGGCACTACAGCCCCACTGTCCAGACTTTGTTTCTCTAACAGTCTATCAATCATTTCTAATTTCTTGCCTTTGACAGGAAGACCTTTCTGTCTACACAGATCCCTTAAATAATCAGTAGTATTAGTAAGGAGAGTCTCCTGGCTGTAACTTTCCATATTTTTGACTTTGTTCAAAATAAACTTTTTGTGATAGTTAGCCTTGTGGTTATTTGAACCAAGGTACTAGCAGAACTCTAAAATGTAAATCCAATACTTTTATCCTCACCACTGTACACCAGTGTTAGGCAGAATCCTGTGCAGTTCCTTTAGGGAACACTACAGAAGATTAGGACTACAGGTGAGAGCAATAAATCCCCTTTGGTATCAGTCTGCGCCACAAAGATTTAGTTGGTAGCTGTGGCTGAGCAGTCAGACTTATCTCAAGAGGGAGATGAGCAGTATGCAGGGTTTACACAATAGGCCTACAGTACTATGGCACAAGGAAACACTGACCAAAGATTTGTATGAAAAAGTAGATACATATTTATTTTATACACTTCCAGTTAAACACATCTATCACAGTTCTTAAAGCAAGTTAAATTCAGTCAAAGAAAGTATACACAACTCCCTAGTTAAATTGTAGACAATTTTGAGCAAGAGTGAAAACTGAGCAAAACAGCACAGTTTACACCAAACACAAATGGCACTCTAGCAATTCCTCACAAGGGACAGAATGCACAAGTTATACAGAAATATCTTCTTACATACCCTAGCAACACTTTTCATAAGTTTGTGAACCAGATTAAGCAAGGCAGTGCATCAGTATAGAAAATACTTAAATGAAAACTGAGCAAAATGGCATTTCACAAGGTTTAATAGTGGGAAGAAAAGGATGGTTATAAGAAGTAGGTGCACCAACATATTTCTAGTTGAGAAGCAATCTAGAGAAGGCAGTTCTAACAAATTAAGCCAGAGTCAGTAGGCCTGTGCCAGAGTCAGTGGTACAGGGCAAGGGCCCACGAGCAAAATGTTCTTGTAGCTGCTGTCAAGTCTTTGGTTAACGATTTGAAAAGGTGGATGCAGAAGTTGAAAGACAATGTTAAGAGAGAGGGGCGGCCAACCCAACAGGTAGGTAAAGGGTTTAAAACACCTTTAGCACTACCATGCAGAAAGGGCCGCCTGGCGGAACAATATACATTTAAAATTAAGAAGTGGCTCCTGCGGTGGCGGTTGTTTCTGGTAGTTCCTGCAGTTCGGGGGATCCAGCAGAGGAAGAGAGGCTCTTGTCGTGAGGAAGGATCGAGTTACTGCACTACCCAGGGATGAAACCAGCCGCGGTGCTGCCCGACGAATAAAAGGTACGCTCCTTTAAATCGTGGTCCTGGTGGACGGGTGCCAGGCTATCCCGTCTCCAAGTACAGGGTACTGGCGATTCGACCAAGGCAGATCCGGGAAGGCGATTGGCAAACTGGTTGGCCCCATCAGCTCAAGGGAAGAAGGCTCTTGCAGATGACGATCTTCCCTCGTCGTGTGGAGAAAAGTGGTGGGACACTGCAGCAGTGCTTCACCGGTGGTTCAGTCGTTGCAGATGTCTTTGGCTTCTATCCTCTTCGGCTTCTTAGTTCCAGTGGCGATGTCTTGCTCTTCCAGTCCTCAGGACCCTGCTTTTATGCAAAACGATCCCCATTCATGCAGCCTAGCTGTCACTCATACAGTGGAGTGGTCATCTTGGCGGGAGACCCTCCAGCCTATCAGGATAGAGTGCGACATGGGTTGCTGAGGCAACCCTGTCCAGGGGTTCTACTCCCCTCCCACACAATGGACCCACCCCAGACTCAGTGGCGCTGAAAGGAGGGCTTCTCGGCAGAAGGCCGCCAAAAGGACAAACAAAGGATCCCCGAACTGGGTTAGGAGTTTAGAGGAAGACACGAGAAAAAGTTATATTATAGTTCTGGCAAATAAAGCCTACCGGAGTAAAGTTAATATTAAAATACAACGGTGATATGTTAGAGCCTGTCAGAAAATGTGGTAGCCTCGAACAATGGGAAAATCCCATAGGAAAATATTTGCGGTTGAATATTTTCGGTAGTAACCACTGCCACCAGCCAAAAACTTTGGAGAGAGGGACTGTACGGTACCCTCTCGAAGATGAACATATGGGAAAAACTATTAACCCTTCCCAGTACCTCCATAGTAAGATGGGTTGTACTGGTTTAGTTCACAAAGATTGACTAGTAAAGTCAATGGGGACTTTACATGCCCTGGGAGACAGTAGTCAGTCCCAGGGTATGGAGTCTATGTTTGGGGGTCGCTACAACATCCCTGTGTCACTGCATGGAGGGTGCTGTGTAACACATGTGAATAAAGATGGTTCCTATGGAGGGGAGAGAAACTCCATAGACATTAAACACAAAAATAGCCTAGAAAATACATAGCAAAAAATGCCTAAGAGTGTAAAAAAGAGTCTCACTCTTAGCAGGAGAAAAAACAAACCCTTCAAATCCAGCAAAGCTGCTGGGGGACTCTATAGGTAAAGGAAATTAGCCATAAAATGAGAATTCTCCCTAACACACTTCAGAAAAACTATCCTAACAAATGGTGAGACTGCAAAATGTTCCTGGGTCAAACTCGCTCCTGTGGTTACAGAACATTCGTAAAGGCTTCAAGGCCCTTAACTTACCAACTTTTTGGACTGAGGCTGCTGAATTAACAATGAGCTTGAAGGCCGTGGCCCAAATTAAGTGTAAGGATGACCTGAAGAGGAACATGTATAGGGCATGTTAAAGACAGGCATACCATATTGATTGGTGAAATGAAAGGTAGGTTTTAAGCCCTACTTAGACTGGATAACGCACTGATACACTAAAAGTTGCTCATTTTACAACCAGGTGGTCCCGCCCATCAGACACTCAATGTAAAATTTGTGGTGAACCTGAGGAAACATTAATGCATTTCCTACTCATGTGCCCCGGTATCTGGACCTCGGGAAATGCTACCTTGCGCCACTTTACAGGTTAAAGGCAAATCTAAACAGCTGTATTATTTTGTAAATGTACTACTGATATGAATGCTATCTATGTTATTGCGAAATGTATACACAGAGCATGGCTAAAAATAGCGAAATCAGTGCTGCAGAATTGACACTATATATGTAACAAGGAATTTACCCTCCTCTTTAAATAATTTCAATCCTGAATGGTCTTTAAACTGCAATAATATGTTATGTCTTGTGTGACTGTACATGAATTTTGAATCAGTTTTAATTATTTGTTCTAACTACTTCTGCTTTTATGGTTAATAAAGCTTGCTTTTACACACAATGTATATACATTAAATCAATTATGGAATTATACATAACATCACTTTGAAGTTAGCTCATTAAAACATTGATTACCTTAATAATGATTTAAGGCTTGGACTTGGCCATGGCAAAGACTGAGGTCACTGGCCAGCACCAGCGGCCATAGCTCGTGGTCGATTAGTGTTAAAAAATACCAAAGTGCATGGTTAAAAGCCATGCCTAATGTTGTAAAATATACAGTGGACAACGTTGAAAGCTGTGGTCAGTGGCCATGTCTAAAGGTCATAGCTAGTGCCCATTACTATGTTAGAATATACAGTCAGCACAGCCAAAAGCAGTAGCCACTGGCTAGTATTTTGTGGAAGACCATGGCTAGTGGCTGGTTAGTCTATATAATGGCTAGGGGCTCGTTAGTCTATATAATATACATTGGCCATGTTAGAATATACACTCAGCACAGCCAAAAGCAGTGGCCACTGGCTAATATTTTGTTGAAGACCATGGCTAGTGGCTGGTTAGTCTATTTAATGGCTAGTGGCTAGTTAGTCTATATAATATAAATAGGCCATGTTAGAATATACAGTCAGCACAGCCAAAAGCAGTGGCAACTGGTTAGTATTTTGTTGAAGACCATGGCTAGTGGCTAGTTAGTCTATATAATATTCATTGGCCACGGCCAAAGGCCATAGCTAGTGGCTGGTTAGTGTTGTATAATACACAGTGGGCAGGGCCGAACGCCATCACTTATTGCATTTTATTATTTTAAAATATACAGTGGACATGGCCATTTATATGTTAGAATATATAGTGGCCACAGCCAAAGTTGTAGCCACTGGACTGTATTGTGCTAAAGTCCATGACTAGTGCCTGATCAGTGTATATACTATACAGTGGACATGGTTGAAAGCTGTATCCACTGGTAAATGCCAAAATATATGGTTGGTAGCCTGTTAGTGTTTTAAAATATTCATTGCACATGGGTGAAGGCTGTGCTCACTGTCCATAACTGAAGGCCATGACTAGTACACATTCATGTGTTAAAATATATTTGGCCATGCACAATGACCATGGGTGAAGGCCATGCTTAATGCCAGTTACTGTTGTAATGTAATTAGTGATGTCATCAATGATGTCATCATTGTGGTCATAAGCTGCGCAACAAAGGTGCAAAGTTAAGGTTGCCTTAGCTGAATTTTACTGGTGTTGTTGCATTAGGTTTTCACCTTAATGTTGCTGCAACTAAAGATTTTCCTTGAATATATATATATATTACATGGCCACAGTAGTGGCCATGTAGTTATGGTTAAGTTGCTGTTTCCATAGGAAGAGCACTTTTTGGGCGGCTTATAACTTTGCTCCCCCTGGACGAATCCTCTCCAAACTTTACAAATAAAGTATATGGCCCACTCTGAATCATTTTGCAAAGTTCGGTGAGGTTTGGTCCAGGGGGGGGAAAGTTATAGGGGGGTCCCAAAACTTATTTTTGTCCCATAGACATAATGGGAAAAAACTTTGCTCACGCCTACGGCCCAAACCACTGGGCGGATTTGCACCAAATTTGTGGCAGGAGCGGCTACTTGGTCCCGAAAGCGTGCCTTTTTATTTAGTGTAAATCAGTCCAGTAGTTTTTTAAAAAATGACAAAAATGTAAGTGAAAAAAATTAGTGAGTGTCAGCTTCGCAGACACACTTCCCTGTTTGCTCCGCGGACAGGACAGGGATTGGGCAAGCGGCTTGCGTGATGTCCGCAGACATCTGACGTGCTTTCCTATTGGCTGCGGTGAAGCGTGCAGTGCGCCTATTTTCAGAGACGCCCAGCATATTTGTTTATTGCATCAGAGGCTTTGTCAACAGGAGCGGGATCTGCCATCTGCACAGTGTAGACGTGGGCTGCGTCGGCTCTGCATCGGCCACAAGTGTGCCTGTAGGCAGTAATGTTTCTTTAAAGGTGGTGCGGCACAGGCCCTCGTGTCTCTCTCTTGTTCCCCCACCCCCCGCTCATGCCCCGTGCCTCTCTCTTGTTCCCCCCAACCCCCCCGCTCATGCCGCGTGTCTCTCTCTTGTTCCCCCCACCCCCGCTCATGGCCCGTGTCTTTCTCTTGTTCCCCCCTAACTCACTGCTCATGTCCCGTGTCTCTCTCTTGTACCCCCACAAACCCCCGCTCATGGCCCGTGTCTCTCGCTTGTCTCCCCCACACCCCACTCATGCCCAATGTCTCCCTCATTTTCCCCCCACCTGCTGTTCATGGCCCTTGTCTCCCCTGTTCCCTCCCACCCCCCGCTCATGCCCTGTGTCTCCCTCTTTGTTCTCACCACCCCCGCCCATAGCCCATGCCTCTCTCGTGTCCCCCCCACCCCCCGCTCATGCCCCGTGTCTCCCCTGTTCCCCCGTCCCCCGCTCATGCTCCGTGTCTCCCCTGTTCCCCCCTACCCCCCGCTCATGCCCCGTGTCTCCCTCCTTTTCCCCCACCCGCTGCTCATGCCCCTTATCTCCCCTGTTCCCTCCAGCCCCCCGCTCATGCCCCGTGTCTCCCTCCTGTTCCCCCCACCCTTGCTCATGGCCCGTGTCTCTCTCTTGTTCCCCCCACCCCCTGCTCATGCCCCGTGTCTTCCTCCCGTTCCACCCGACCCCCCGCTCATGCCCCGTGTCTCCCCTGTTCCCCCCACCTCCTGCTCATGCCCTGTGTCTCCCCTGTTACACCCCACCCCCTCCGCTCATGCCCCGTGTCTTCCTTCTGATCCCCCCACCCCCTGCTCATGCCCCGTGTCTCCCCTGTTCCCCCTCACCCCCGGCTCATGGCCCGTGTCTCCCTCCTTTCCCCCCCACCCCCGCTCATTCCCTGTGTCTCCCCTGTTGAACCCCACCCCCGCTCATGCCCCGTGCCTCCCTCCTTTCCCCCCATCCCCTGCTCATGCCCGTGTCTCCCCTGTTCCCCCCACCCCTGCTCATGCCCCGTGTGTCCACTGTCCCCCACCCCATGCTCATGGCCCGTGTCTCAACTGTGCCCCCCACCCCCTGCTGCTGCCCCGTGTCTCCCCTGTTACCCCCCGCTCATGCCCTGTGTCTCCCTTCCATTCCCCCCCACCACCTGCTCATGCCCTGTGTCTCCCTCCTTTTCCCCCCAACACCCCTCATGCCCCGTGTCTCCCTCCTTTTCCCCCCACCCCCTGCTCATGCCCCGTGTCTCCCCTATTTCCCCCCCATCCCCTGCTCATGCCCCATGTCTACCTCCTTTTCCCCCCCACCCCCCGCTCATGCCCCGTGTCTCCCTCCTTCTCCCCCCCACCCCCGCTCATGCCCCGTGTCACCCCTGTTCCCCCACCCGCGCTCATGCCCCGTGTGTCCACTGTCCCCCCACACCCTGCTCATGGCCCGTGTCTCAACTGTTCCCCCACCCCCCGCTCATACCCCGTGTCTCCATCCTTTCCCCCCACCCCCCTGCTCATGCCCCATGTCTCCCCTGTTACCCCCACCTCCCCGCTCATGCCCCGTGTCTCTCTCTTGTTCCCCCACCCCCCGCTCATGCCCCGTGTCTCCCTCCTTTTCCCCCCACCCCTGCTCATGCCCCGTGTCTCCCCCACCCCCCGCTCATGCCCCGTGTCTCCTTCCTTTTCCCCACAACCCCCCGCTCATGCCCCGTGTCTCCCCTGTTCCCCCCACCCCTGCTCATGCCCCGTGTCTCCCTTGTTCCCCCACCCCCGCTCATGCCCCGTGTCTACCTCTTTTTCCGCTCCACCCCCCACTCATGCCCCGTGTCTCCCTCATTTCCCCCACCCTCACTCATGCCCTGTGTCTCCCCTGTTACCTCCCACCCACTGCTCATGCCGTGTGTCTCCCATGTTCCCCCTCACGCCCCCTCATGCCCCGTGTCTCTCTCTTGTTCCCCCCCACACCCTGCTCATGCCACGTGTCTCTCTTGTTCCCCCCACCCCCTGCTCATGCCCCGTGTCTCCCTCCTTCCCCCCACCCCCCGCTCATGCCCCATGTCTACCTCCGTTCCCCCAACCCCTGCTCATGCCCTGTGTCTCTCTCTTGTTCCCCCTCACCCCCCGCTCATGCCCCGTGTCTTTCTTGTTCGCCCCCACCCTCCGCTCATGCCCGGTGTCTCCCTCCTTTCCCCCCCACCCCCCGCTCATGCCCCATGTCTCCCCTGTTACCCCCGCCCATGCCCTGTGTCTCCCTTCCGTTCCCCCCAACCCCCGCTCATGCCAGGTGTCTCCACTGTTCCCCCATCCCCCGCTCATGCCCCGTTTATCCCTCCTTTCCCCCCCACCCCCTGCTCATGCCCCGTGTGTCCCCTGTTCCCCCCAACCCCCGCTCATGCCCTGTGTCTCCCTCATTCCCGCCCACCCCCCGCTCATACCCCATGTCTCCCTACTTTCCCCCCATCCCCCGCTCATGCTCCGTGTATCCCTCCTTTTCCCCCCACCCCCCGCTCATGCCCCTTGTCTCCCCTGTTCCTCCCCACCCCCACTCATGCCCACGTGTCTCCCCTGTTCCCCCCACCACCCGCTCATGCCCCGTGTCTCCCTTGTTCCCCCCACCCCCTGCTCATGCCCCGTGTCTCCCCTGTTACCCCCGCTCATGCCCTGTGTCTCCCTCCCGTTTCCCCCACCCCCGCTTATGCCCCGTGTCTCCACTGTTCCCCCATCCCCTGCTCATGCCTCGTGTCTCCCTCCTTTTCCCCCACCCCCTGCTCATGCCCCGTGTCTCCCTCCTTTCCCCCACACCCCCTGCTCATGCCCCTTGTCTCCCTCCTTTTCCACCACCCCCCGCTCATGCCCCTTGTATCCCCTGTTCCCCACACCTCCGCTTATGCCCCGTGTCTCCACTGTTCCCCCATCCCCCGCTCATGCCCCGTGTCTCCCTCCTTTCCCCACACCCCCCGCTCATGCCCTGTGTCTCCCTCCTTTTCCCCCCACCCCCCGTTCATGCCCCTTGTCTCCCCTGTTCCCCCACCCCCGCTCATGCCCACGTGTTCCCCCTGTTCCCCCTACCCCCCGCTCATGCCCCATGTCTCCCTTGTTCCCCCCACACCCCTCATGCCCCGTGTCTCCCTCCTTTTCTTCCCTAACTCCGCTCATGCCCTTTGTCTCCCCTGTTCCCCCCCAACCCCCTCTCATGCCCCGTGTCTACCTCTGTTCCCCCCACCCCCCACTCATGCCCCGTGTCTCCCTCCTTTCCCCCCACACCCCGCTCATGCCCCGTGTCTCCTCTGTTCCCCCCTGCTCATGCCCTGTGTCTCCCCTGTTCCCCCCACACCCCGCTCATGCCCCGTGTTTCTCTCTTGTTCCCCCCACGCCACGCACATGCCCCGTGTCTCTCTTGTCTCCCCACCCAACGCTCATGCCCCTTGTCTCCCTCCGTTCCCCCAACCCCCCGCTCATGCCCCGTGTCTCTCTCTTGTTCCCCCTTACCCCCGCTCTTGCCCTGTATTTCTCTTGTTTCCCCCCACCCTCCGCTCATGGCCCGTGTCTCATCTGTTCCCCCACCCCCCGCTCATACCCCGTGTCTCCATCCTTTACCCCCACCCCCCCGCTCATGCCCCGTGTCTCCCCTGTTACCCCCACCCCCCCGCTCATGCCCCGTGTCTCTCTCTTGTTCCCCCACACCACGCACATGCCCCGTGTCCCTCTTGTCCCCCCACCCCACGCTCATGCCCCTTGTCTACCTCCATTCCCCCAACCCCCCGCTCATGCCCCGTGTCTCTCTCTTGTTCCCACCTACCCCCCGCTCTTGCCCTGTGTTTCTCTTGTTTCCCCCCACCCTCCGCTCATGCCCCGTGTCTCCCTCCTTTTCCCCCCCAGCCCCCGCTCATGTCTGCCCGGTTACCCCCCGCTCATGCCCTGTGTCTCCCTCCAGTTCCCTCCCGCCCCCCGCTCATGCCCCGTGTCTCCACTGTTCACCTCACCCCCTACTCATGCCCTGTGTCTCCCTCCTATTCCCCCCACCCCCTGCTCATGCCCTGTGTCTCCCCTGTTCCACCCGACCCCCGCTCATGCCCCGTGTCTCCCTCCTTTTCCCCCCACCCCCCACTCGTGCCCCGTGTCTCCCCAGTTACCCCCGCTCATGCCCTGTGTCTCACTCCCGTTCCCCCCACCCCTCACTCATGTCCCATGTCTCCACTGTTCCCCCATTCCCCGCTCATGCAAAGTGTCTCCCTCCTTATCCCCCCACCCCCGCTCATGCCCCAAGTCCCCCTACTCCCTCGCACCCCCCGCTCATGCCCCATGTCTCCCTCCTTTTCCCCACCCCACGCTCATGCCCCTTGTCTCCCCTGTTCCCCCCCACCCCCACTCATGCCCACATGTCTCCCCTGTTCCCCCCACCCCCCACTCACGCCCCATGCCTCCCTCCTTTCTCCCCACCCCCCGCACATGCCACGTGTCTCCCCTGTTCCCGCCACCCCCCGCTCATGCCCTGTGTCTCTCTCTTGTTCCCGCCCACGCCACGCTCATGCCCCGTGTCTCTCTTGTTCCCCCCACCCCCCGCTCATGCCCCGTGTCTCCCTCCTTTCCCCCCCCACCCCGCTCATGCCCCTTGTCTCCCCTGTCCCCCCCCACCCCCGCTCATGCCCCATGTCTACCGCCGTTCCCCCCAACCCCTTTCAACCCCTGTGTCTCTCTCTTGTTCCCCCCACCCCCCGCTCATGCCCCGTGTTTCTCTTGTTCCCCCCCACCCTCCGCTCATGCCCCGTGTCTCCCTCCTTTTCCCCCCACCCCCTGCTCATGCCACGTGTCTCCCCTGATACCCCCGCTCATGCCCTGTGTCTCCCTCCCTTTTCCCCCCACCCCCCGCTCATGCGTCGTGTCTCCGCTGTTCCCCCCACACCCCGCTCATGCCCCGTGTCTCCCTCGTTTTCCCCCATGCCCCGCTCATACCCCGTGTCTCCTCTGTTCCCCCCACCCGCCGCTCATGCCCCATGTCTCCCTCCTTTTACCCCCAACCCCCGCTCATGCCCCGTGTCTCCCCTGTTACCTGCGCTCATGCCGTGTGTCTCCCTCCCGTTCCTCCCTACCACCTGCTCATGCCCGTGTCTCCACTGTTCCCCCATCCCCCGCTCATGCCCCGTGTCTCCCTACTTTCCCCCCACCCCCCGCTCATGCCCCGTGTCTCCCTCCTTTCCCCCCCCCTGTTCATGCCCGGCGTCTCCCTCCTTTTTCCTCCACTCCCCGCTCATGCCCCTTGTATCCCCTTTTCCCCCCACACCCGCTCATGCTCCGTGTCTCCACTGTTCCCCCATCCCCCACTAATGCCCCGTGTCTCCCTCCATTCCCCCCACCCCCCGCTCATGCCCCGTGTCTCCCCTGTTCCCCCACCCCCCGCTCATGCCCCGTGTCTCCCTCATTTCCCCCCCACCCCCGCTCATGCCCCGTGTCTCCCTACTTTCCCCCCACCCCCCGCTCATGCCCCGTGTCTCCCTCCTTTTCCCCCCACCCCCTTGCTCATGCCCCCTGTCTCCCCTGTTCCCCCCACCCCCGCTCAAGCCCCGTATCTTCCTCGTTCCCCCCGCTCAATCCCCGTGTCTCCCTTGTAACCCCCGCTCATGCCGTGTGTCTCCCTCCCGTTCCTCCCTACCACCTGCTCATGCCCCGTGTCTCCACTGTTCCCCCATCCCCCGCTCATGCCCCGTATCTCCCTACTTTCCCCCCCACCCCCCGCTCATGCCCCGTGTCTCCCTCCTTTTCCCCCCACCCCCTGTTCATGCCCGGCGTCTCCCTACTTTTTCCCCCACCCCCCGCTTATGCCCCGTGTCTCCCTACTTTCCCCCCCACCCCCCGCTCATGTCCCGTGTCTCCCTACTTTCCCCCCACCCTCCGCTCATGCCCCGTGTCTCCACTGTTCCCCCATCCCCCGCTCATGCCCCGTGTCTCCCTCCTTTCCCTCCCACCCCCCGCACATGCCCCATGTCTCCCTCCTTTTCCCCCCCACCCCCCGCTCATGCCCCGTGTCTCCCTCCTTTTCCCCCCACTCCCCGCTCATGCCCCTTGAATCCCCTTTTCCCCCCACACCGGCTCATCGCTCATGCTCCGTGTCTCCACTGTTCCCCCATCCCCCACTAATGCCCCGTGTCTCCCTCCATTCCCCCCACCCCCCGCTCATGCCCCGTGTCTCCCTCATTTCCCCCCCACCCCCGCTCATGCCCCGTGTCTCCCTACTTTCCCCCCACCCCCTGCTCATGCCCCGTGTCTCCCTCCTTTTCCCCCCACCCCCTGCTCATGCCCCCTGTCTCCCCTGTTCACCCCCTTTTCCCTCCCCACCTCCCGCTCATGCCCCGTGTCTCCCTCTTTTCCCCCACCCCACACTCAAGCCTGTGTCTCCCTCCTTTTGCCCCCCCACCCCCTGCTCATGCCCCATGTCTCCCCCTGTTCCCCCCACCCCCGCTCATGCCCCATGTCTCCCTTGTTCCCCCCACCCCCCTCATGCCCTGTGTCTCCCTCTTTTTCCCCCCACCCCCCACTCATGCCCCTTGTCTCCCCTGTTCCCCCCAAACCCCCTCTCATGCCCCGTGTCTACCTCCGTTCCCCCCACCCCCTGCTCATGCCCCGTGTCTCCCTCCTTTCCCCCCCACCCCTCGCTCATGCCCCGTGTCTCCCCTGTTCCCCCCACCCCCCGCTCATGCGCCGTGTCTCTCTCTTGTTCTACCCCATGCCACGCGCATGCCCCGTGTCTCTCAGGTCCCCCCACACCCTGCTCATGCCCCGTGTCTCCCTCCTTTCCCCCCATGCCCCGCTCATACCCCGTGTCTCCTCTGTTCCACCCACCCCGCGCTCATGCCCCATGTCTCCCTCCTTTTCCCCCCACCCCCCGCTCATGCCCCATGTCTCCCCTGTTATCCCCCACTCATGCCCTGTCTCCCTCCCGTTCCCCCCACCCACGCTCATGCCCCGTGTCTCCACTGTTCCCCCATCCCCCGCTCATGCCCTGTGTCTCCCTCCTTTACCTCTAACCCCCCGCTCATGCCCCATGTCTCCCTCCTTTCCCCTCCCACCCTCCGCTCATGCCCCGTTTCTCCCTCCTTTTCCCCCCACTCCCCGCTCATGCCCCTTGTATCCCCTTTTCCCCCCACACCCGCTCATGCCCCGTGTCTCCACTGTTCCCCCATCCCCCACTAATGCCCCGTGTCTCCCTCCATTCCCCCCACCCCCCGCTCATGCCCCGTGTCTCCCCTGTTCCCCTCACCCCCCACTCATGCCCCGTGTCTCCCTCATTTCCCCCCCACCCCCCGCTCATGCCCCATGTCTCCCTACTTTCCCGCCCACCCCCTGCTCATGCCCCCTGTCTCCCCTGTTCCCCCCCACCCCACTCATGCCCACATGTCTCCCCTGTTCCCCACATACCCCGCTCATGCCCCGTGTCTCCACTGTTCCCCCATCCCCCACTAATGCCCCGTGTCTCCCTCCATTCCCCCCACCCCCGCTCATGCCCCGTGTCTCCCCTGTTCCCCTCACCCCCCACTCATGCCCCGTGTCTCCCTCATTTCCCCCCACCCCCTGCTCATGCCCCATGTCTCCCTACTTTCCCGCCCACCCCCTGCTCATGCCCCCTGTCTCCCCTGTTCCCCCCCACCCCCACTCATGCCCACATGTCTCCCCTGTTCCCCACATACCCCGCTCAAGACCCGTGTCTTCCTTGTTCCCCCCACCCCGCTCAATCCCCGTGTCTCCCCTGTTACCCCCCGCTCATTCCTTGTGTCTCCACTGTTCCCCCATCCCCCGCTCATGCCCCGTGTCTCCCTCCTTTCCCTCCCACCCCCCGCACATGCCCCATGTCTCCCTCCTTTTCCCCCCCACCCTCCGCTCATGCCCCTTGAATCCCCTTTTCCCCCCACACCGGCTCATCGCTCATGCTCCGTGTCTCCACTGTTCCCCCATCCCCCGCTCATGCCCCGTATCTCCCTACTTTCCCCCCCACCCCCCGCTCATGCCCCGTGTCTCCCTCCTTTTCCCCCCACCCCCTGTTCATGCCCGGCGTCTCCCTACTTTTTCCCCCACCCCCCGCTTATGCCCCGTGTCTCCCTACTTTCCCCCCCACCCCCCGCTCATGTCCCGTGTCTCCCTACTTTCCCCCCACCCTCCGCTCATGCCCCGTGTCTCCACTGTTCCCCCATCCCCCGCTCATGCCCCGTGTCTCCCTCCTTTCCCTCCCACCCCCCGCACATGCCCCATGTCTCCCTCCTTTTCCCCCCCACCCCCCGCTCATGCCCCGTGTCTCCCTCCTTTTCCCCCCACTCCCCGCTCATGCCCCTTGAATCCCCTTTTCCCCCCACACCGGCTCATCGCTCATGCTCCGTGTCTCCACTGTTCCCCCATCCCCCACTAATGCCCCGTGTCTCCCTCCATTCCCCCCACCCCCCGCTCATGCCCCGTGTCTCCCTCATTTCCCCCCCACCCCCGCTCATGCCCCGTGTCTCCCTACTTTCCCCCCACCCCCTGCTCATGCCCCGTGTCTCCCTCCTTTTCCCCCCACCCCCTGCTCATGCCCCCTGTCTCCCCTGTTCACCCCCTTTTCCCTCCCCACCTCCCGCTCATGCCCCGTGTCTCCCTCTTTTCCCCCACCCCACACTCAAGCCTGTGTCTCCCTCCTTTTGCCCCCCCACCCCCTGCTCATGCCCCATGTCTCCCCCTGTTCCCCCCACCCCCGCTCATGCCCCATGTCTCCCTTGTTCCCCCCACCCCCCTCATGCCCTGTGTCTCCCTCTTTTTCCCCCCACCCCCCACTCATGCCCCTTGTCTCCCCTGTTCCCCCAAACCCCCTCTCATGCCCCGTGTCTACCTCCGTTCCCCCCACCCCCTGCTCATGCCCCGTGTCTCCCTCCTTTCCCCCCACCCCTCGCTCATGCCCCGTGTCTCCCCTGTTCCCCCCACCCCCCGCTCATGCGCCGTGTCTCTCTCTTGTTCTACCCCATGCCACGCGCATGCCCCGTGTCTCTCAGGTCCCCCCACACCCTGCTCATGCCCCGTGTCTCCCTCCTTTCCCCCCATGCCCCGCTCATACCCCGTGTCTCCTCTGTTCCACCCACCCCGCGCTCATGCCCCATGTCTCCCTCCTTTTCCCCCCACCCCCCGCTCATGCCCCATGTCTCCCCTGTTACCCCCCACTCATGCCCTGTCTCCCTCCCGTTCCCCCCACCCACGCTCATGCCCCGTGTCTCCACTGTTCCCCCATCCCCCGCTCATGCCCTGTGTCTCCCTCCTTTACCTCTAACCCCCCGCTCATGCCCCATGTCTCCCTCCTTTCCCCTCCCACCCTCCGCTCATGCCCCGTTTCTCCCTCCTTTTCCCCCCACTCCCCGCTCATGCCCCTTGTATCCCCTTTTCCCCCCACACCCGCTCATGCCCCGTGTCTCCACTGTTCCCCCATCCCCCACTAATGCCCCGTGTCTCCCTCCATTCCCCCCACCCCCCGCTCATGCCCCGTGTCTCCCCTGTTCCCCTCACCCCCCACTCATGCCCCGTGTCTCCCTCATTTCCCCCCCACCCCCCGCTCATGCCCCATGTCTCCCTACTTTCCCGCCCACCCCCTGCTCATGCCCCCTGTCTCCCCTGTTCCCCCCCACCCCACTCATGCCCACATGTCTCCCCTGTTCCCCACATACCCCGCTCATGCCCCGTGTCTCCACTGTTCCCCCATCCCCCACTAATGCCCCGTGTCTCCCTCCATTCCCCCCACCCCCCGCTCATGCCCCGTGTCTCCCCTGTTCCCCTCACCCCCCACTCATGCCCCGTGTCTCCCTCATTTCCCCCCCACCCCCTGCTCATGCCCCATGTCTCCCTACTTTCCCGCCCACCCCCTGCTCATGCCCCCTGTCTCCCCTGTTCCCCCCCACCCCCACTCATGCCCACATGTCTCCCCTGTTCCCCACATACCCCGCTCAAGACCCGTGTCTTCCTTGTTCCCCCCACCCCGCTCAATCCCCGTGTCTCCCCTGTTACCCCCCGCTCATTCCTTGTGTCTCCACTGTTCCCCCATCCCCCGCTCATGCCCCGTGTCTCCCTCCTTTCCCTCCCACCCCCCGCACATGCCCCATGTCTCCCTCCTTTTCCCCCCCACCCTCCGCTCATGCCCCGTGTCTCCACTGTTCCCCCATCCCCCGCTCATGCCCCGTGTCTCCCTCCTTTCCCTCCCACCCCCCGCACATGCCCCATGTCTCCCTCCTTTTCCCCCCCACCCCCCGCTCATGCCCCGTGTCTCCCTCCTTTTCCCCCCACTCCCCGCTCATGCCCCTTGAATCCCCTTTTCCCCCCACACCGGCTCATCGCTCATGCTCCGTGTCTCCACTGTTCCCCCATCCCCCACTAATGCCCCGTGTCTCCCTCCATTCCCCCCACCCCCCGCTCATGCCCCGTGTCTCCCTCATTTCCCCCCCACCCCCGCTCATGCCCCGTGTCTCCCTACTTTCCCCCCACCCCCTGCTCATGCCCCGTGTCTCCCTCCTTTTCCCCCCACCCCCTGCTCATGCCCCCTGTCTCCCCTGTTCACCCCCTTTTCCCTCCCCACCTCCCGCTCATGCCCCGTGTCTCCCTCTTTTCCCCCACCCCACACTCAAGCCTGTGTCTCCCTCCTTTTGCCCCCCCACCCCCTGCTCATGCCCCATGTCTCCCCCTGTTCCCCCCACCCCCGCTCATGCCCCATGTCTCCCTTGTTCCCCCCACCCCCCTCATGCCCTGTGTCTCCCTCTTTTTCCCCCCACCCCCCACTCATGCCCCTTGTCTCCCCTGTTCCCCCCAAACCCCCTCTCATGCCCCGTGTCTACCTCCGTTCCCCCCACCCCCTGCTCATGCCCCGTGTCTCCCTCCTTTCCCCCCCACCCCTCGCTCATGCCCCGTGTCTCCCCTGTTCCCCCCACCCCCCGCTCATGCGCCGTGTCTCTCTCTTGTTCTACCCCATGCCACGCGCATGCCCCGTGTCTCTCAGGTCCCCCCACACCCTGCTCATGCCCCGTGTCTCCCTCCTTTCCCCCCATGCCCCGCTCATACCCCGTGTCTCCTCTGTTCCACCCACCCCGCGCTCATGCCCCATGTCTCCCTCCTTTTCCCCCCACCCCCCGCTCATGCCCCATGTCTCCCCTGTTACCCCCCACTCATGCCCTGTCTCCCTCCCGTTCCCCCCACCCACGCTCATGCCCCGTGTCTCCACTGTTCCCCCATCCCCCGCTCATGCCCTGTGTCTCCCTCCTTTACCTCTAACCCCCCGCTCATGCCCCATGTCTCCCTCCTTTCCCCTCCCACCCTCCGCTCATGCCCCGTTTCTCCCTCCTTTTCCCCCCACTCCCCGCTCATGCCCCTTGTATCCCCTTTTCCCCCCACACCCGCTCATGCCCCGTGTCTCCACTGTTCCCCCATCCCCCACTAATGCCCCGTGTCTCCCTCCATTCCCCCCACCCCCCGCTCATGCCCCGTGTCTCCCCTGTTCCCCTCACCCCCCACTCATGCCCCGTGTCTCCCTCATTTCCCCCCCACCCCCCACTCATGCCCCATGTCTCCCTACTTTCCCGCCCACCCCCTGCTCATGCCCCCTGTCTCCCCTGTTCCCCCCCACCCCACTCATGCCCACATGTCTCCCCTGTTCCCCACATACCCCGCTCATGCCCCGTGTCTCCACTGTTCCCCCATCCCCCACTAATGCCCCGTGTCTCCCTCCATTCCCCCCACCCCCCGCTCATGCCCCGTGTCTCCCCTGTTCCCCTCACCCCCCACTCATGCCCCCGTGTCTCCCTCATTTCCCCCCACCCCCTGCTCATGCCCCATGTCTCCCTACTTTCCCGTCCACCCCCTGCTCATGCCCCCTGTCTCCCTGTTCCCCCCCACCCCCACTCATGCCCACATGTCTCCCCTGTTCCCCACATACCCCGCTCAAGACCCGTGTCTTCCTTGTTCCCCCACCCCGCTCAATCCCCGTGTCTCCCCTGTTACCCCCGCTCATTCCTTGTGTCTCCCTCCCGTTCCCCCTAACCCCGCTTATGCCCCGTGTCTCCACTGTTCCCCCATCCCCCGCTCATGACCTGTGTCTCCCTCCTTTGCCTGCCCACCGCCCGCTCATGCCCCGTGTCTCCCTCCTTTCCCCCACCCCCCGCTCATGCCTGTGTCTCCCTCCTTTGCCCCCATGCCCCGCTCATGCCCCGTGTCTCCCTCCTTTTCCCCTCACCCCCGCTCATGCCCCTTGTCTCCCCTGTTTCCCCCACCCCCGCTCATGCCCACGTGTCACCCCTGTTCCCCCCACCGCCCGCTCATGCCCCATGTCTCCCTCCTTTTACCCCCAACCCCCCGCTCATGCCCCGTGTCTCCCCTGTTACCCGCGCTCATGCTCTGTGTCTCCCTCCCGTTCCTCCCTACCACCTGCTCATGCCCCGTGTCGCCACTGTTCCTCCATCCCCCGCTCATGCCCCGTGTCTCCCTACTTTCCCCCCCACCCCCTGCTCATGCCCCGTGTCTTCCTCCTTTTCTCCCCCCCGCTCATGCCCCTTGTCTCCCCTGTTCCCCCCCACCCCCACTCATGCCCACATGTCTCCTTCCTTTTCCCCCCCACCCCGCCTCATGCCCCGCGTCTCCCCCTGTTACCCCCCGCTCACGTCCTGTCTCCCTCCCGTTCCCCCCCACCCCCGCTCATGCCCCGTGTCTCCACTGTTCCCCCATACCCCGCTCATGCCCCGTGTCTCCCTCCTTTCCCTCCCACCCCCGCTCATGCCCCATGTCTCCCTCCTTCTCCCCCACCACCCGCTCATGCCCCGTGTCTCCCTCCTTTTCCCCCCACTCCCCGCTCATGACCCTTGTATCCCCTTTTCCCCCCCACACCCGCTCATGCCCTGTGTCTCCACTGTCTCCCTCCATTCCCCCCACTCATGCCCCGTGTCTCCCCTGTTCCCCCCACCCCCACTCATGCCCGTGTCTCCCCTCATTTCCCCCCCACCCCCCGCTCATGCCCCGTGTCTCCCTACTTTCCCCCCGACCCCCCGCTCATGCCCCGTGTCTCCCTCCGTTTCCCCCACCCCCTGCTCATGCCCCCTGTCTCCCCTGTTCCCCCCACCCCCACTCATGCCAACGTGTCTCTCCTGTTCCCCACACCCCCGCTCAAGACCCATGTCTTCCTTGTTCCCCCCACCCCCGCTCAATCCCCGTGTCTCCCCTGTTACCCCCGCTCATGCCCTGTGTCTCCCTCCCGTTCCCCCTAACCCCGCTTATGCCCTGTGTCTCCACTGTTCCCCCATCCCCCGCTCATGACCCGTGTCTCCCTCCTTTCCCTGCCCACCCCCCGCTCATGCCCTGTGTCTCCCTCCTTTCCCCCACCCCCCGCTCATGCCCGTGTCTCCCTCCTTTGCCCCCCACCCCCGCTCATGCCCCTTGTCTCCACTGTTTCCCCCACCCCAGTTCATGCCCACGTGTCCCCCCTGTTCCCCCACCCCGCTCATGCCCCGTGTCTCCCCTGTTCCCCCCACCCCCCACTCATGCCCCGTGTCTCCCTCATTTCCCCTCCACCCCCGCTCATGCCCTGTGTCTCCCTACTTTCCCCCGACCCCCTGCTCATGCCCCGTGTCTCCCTCCTTTTCCCCCCACCCCTGCTCATGCCCCCTGTCTCCCCTATTCCCCCCCACCCCCACTCATGCCCACGTGTCTCCCCTATTCCCCACACCCCCGGCTCAAGACCCATGTCTTCCTTGTTCCCCCCACCCCCGCTCAATCCCTGTGTCTCCCCTGTTACCCCCCGCTCATGCCCTGTGTCTCCCTCCCGTTCCCCCTAACCCCGCTTATGCCTCGTGTCTCCACTGTTCCCCCATCCCCCACTCATGACCCGTGTCTCCCTCCTTTCCCTGCCCACCCCCCGCTCATGCCCCGTGTCTCCCTTCTTTCCCCCACCCCCTGCTCATACCCGTGTCTCCCTCCTTTGCCCCCCACCCCCGCTCATGCCCCATGTCTCCCTCCTTTTCCCCCACCCCCGCTCATGCCCCTTGTCTCCCCTGTTTCCCCCACCCCCGCTCAGGCCCACGTGTCCCCCCTCTTCCCTCCACCCACCGCTCATGCCCCATGTCTTCCTTGTTCCCCCCACCCCCTCATGCCCTGTGTCTCACTCGTTTTCCCCCCCACCTCTCACTCATGCCCCTTGTCTCCCCTGTTCCCCCATAACCCCCTCTCATGCCCCGTCTCTACCTCCGTTCCCCCCACCCCCTGCTCATGCCCCGTGTCTCCCTCCTTTCCCCCCAACCTCCCGCTCATGCCCCGTGTCTCCCCTGTTCCCCCCACCCCCACTGCTCATGCCCTGTGTCTCCTCTGATCCCCCCACCCCCCGCTCATGCCCCATGTCTTTCTCTTGTTCCACCCCACGCCACGCGCATGCCCCGTGTCTCTCAGGTCCCCCCACCCCCTGCTCATGCCCCGTGTCTCCCTCCTTAACCCCCCACCCCCCGCTTATGCCCCTTGTCTCCCCTGTTCTCCCCACCCCCCGCTCATGCCCCGTGTCTACCTCCGTTCCCCCCACCCCCGCTCATGCCCCGTGTCTCCCTCCTTTTCCCCCCACCCCCCGCTCATGCCCTGTGTCTCCCTCCTTTTCCCCCACACCCCACCCATGCCCCTTGTCTCCCCTGTTTCCCCCCACCCCCACTCATGCCCACATGCCTCCCCTGTGCCCCCCACCCCCCACTCACGCCCCGTGCCTCCCTCCTTTCCCCCCACCCCCCACTCCAGCCCCGTGTCTCCCCTGTTCCCCTCCACCCCCCGCTCATGCCCCATGTCCCTCTCTTGTTCCCCCCCACGCCACGCTCATGCCTCGTGTCTCTCCTGTTCCCCCACCCCCGCTCATGCCCCTTGTCTCCCTCCTTTTCCCCCCCACCCCCTGTTAGGGCGAATTCTCTGTTTAGGCTGAATTTCCTAACCTAGTGAGTCCCCCAGCAGCTTTGCTGGATTTCTGGAGTTTATTTTTTTTTCATCCTGCCAAGAGTGAGACTCTTTTCCTCCCACTCTTGGACATGAATGTGGTTGATTCCTTTGAATCTCAATGTGTTCTATGGGCTATGGGGTCTTTTACTCCATAGGGCCTCATGTGTTTTGCTATGTGTCTTACACCGCACCCTCCGTGCCGTAACACTGGGGTGTCCTAGCGGATCCCCACCATAGACTCTATACCCTGGGACTGACTACTGTCTCCCAGGGGATGTAAAGTCACCATTGGCTTTACTAGACCTAAATTTACTAACAGAACTAGTAGAAACCATCCTATTGTGGACGTACTGGTAGGGGTAATTCGATTACTCCTGGGTCTGTTGTTCAAGGGGGCACTGTCCCGTCCCCCCTCGTCGAGTTTTGGCTGGTGGCAGTGGATACTACTTTTTATATTCGACCGCAAATATATTCCTATGGGATTCCTCCCATTGTTGGAGGCTAATACTTTTTCACATTAGTCTCTAACATACCGCCGGTTTATTTGTCTTAAATAAATCCACCGGTTGGTATTTTCTGCCAGAACTCGGTTTTTAAAATGGCGTATGTGTTCGCCTCTGTAACTCCGAACCAAAGGTTGAGCCCTTTGTTCCACTTTTGGCGGGCTTCTGCACAGAAGCCCTCCAGAGTGGTGCCATTCTGTCTGGGTACCACAGGGGGTGTGGGAGGGGGTTTAGGCACCCTGGACTGAGTTGCCTTGCCAACTCAAGTCGCACTCTGGTGTGATTGGCCCGAGTGGTGAGCCGCCCCACTCACCACTTAGCATGTTTGATTGACAGCTAGGCTGAATGAATGGGGGTTTTTCTGCATAAAAGCAGGGCTTTTTGGACTGGGATTTCAGAAGTTGCCACAGGACCTAAGAATCCGACGAGGGTAAAGCTGAGCCGACCTGCAACGACGACACCTCCGGTGGAGCCCTGCTGAACCGACTCACCACTTCCCAACGACAGAGGAGATCTCCCTGCTGGAGAGTCTTCTTCCCCTGACTGATGGGAACAACCAGTCCCTTGCTTTTTCTTCACTTCCAGGACGTCTAGTGGTCGAATTGCCCGTGCTGAGCACCCCGGCAACCGGATAGCCACTAATCACTGTACCGTGACCAAAAGGTGCTGCCTTGTGACGGAGCACTCCGCGGCTGGTCTCTTCCCTGGTGGTGCAACGATCTTCAACTTTTCCTCGACTACGAGAGCCTCTCATCTTCTGGCAAAGCCCCGACTTGCATCCACCGCCAGGAACAACTGCCCCCGCCGGAGCTGTCTCTTCACTCTCAAGGTACTGTGTCCGCCTGGCTTCCCTTGTGACGGTTAGCGTGTGGTGTCTTAAATCCTTACCTTTCCACTGGGTCGCCTCCAGACCTTCTTAACTTTTGTTCTAAAACTGGTCCAACCTTTCTGTGACATTTTGCTACAAAGACTTGAAGTGCATTTCCACTGTGATACTTTTGGGACATACAGCCTTGCCTCTCTCCAAGTGGGCCTGGCCTCTGAACTTTGTGATTTACAGTAGACCCTGCATTGCTTGCCTTGAATTTGCTTCGTAAAAGTATTGGTACCGAGTTAGTTTCATACCCTGCCTTTTCTCTCCCTTTCAAACGAATATTAGAGTGCCATCTAGGTTAAAGCATTCACCTCTGTCTGCAAATAAGTGGTGCAGTTGAACCTAGACTTGTCGAAATATTGTGAGGGGATTGATATACTTATAGTGATTGTGATTAAAGTTGTTTGCCTTATTAGTGCCAGTGTGTTTTTCATAGATGTGTTTTAAATAAATAATTATATATCTTTACACCCAAGCTCTGATCCGTGTTTGCTTGTTCTACTGTGTAAATTGCCCTATCTTGTATACTCCAAATACGGCCTAACTCATCTTGAGAGAAGTCTGACTGCTCAGCCACAGCTACCAGGTAAATCTGGGTGGTACAGACTGCTACCAATTGGGTTTACTGCTAACTCCTGTAGACTTAAACTTTTTGCAGTGGTCCCAGAGGGAACTGCACAGGTTTCTGCCTAACAACCCCGCTCATGCCCCTTGTCTCCCCTGTTCCCCCCACCCCCGCTCATACCCCGTTTCTACCTCCGTTCCCCCACCCCCCGCTCATGCCCCGTGTCTCTCTCTTGTTCTCCCCCACCCCCCACTCATGCCCCGTGTTTCTCTTGTTCCCCCCACCCTCCGCTCATGCCCTGTGTCTCCCTCCTTTTCCCCCCCACCCCAGCTAATGCCCCGTGTCTCCCCTGTTACCCCCCGCTCATGCCATGTGTCTCCCTCCCGTTCCCCCCACCCCCCGCTCATGCCCCGTGTCTCCACTGTTCCCCCCACCCCCCGCTCATGCCACGTGTCTCCCTCCTTTTCCCCCCACCCCCCGCTCATACCCCGTGTCTCCCCTGTTCCCCCAGCCCCCGCTCATGCCCCGGGTCTCCCTCCTTTTACGCCCAACCCCCGCTCATGCCCCGTGTCTCCCCTGTTACCCCCGCTCATGCCCTGTGTCTCCCTCCCGTTCCCCCCTGCCCCCCACTCATGCCCCATGTCTCCACTGTTCCCCCATCCCCACTCATGCCCGTGTCTCCCTCCTTTTCCCCCCACCCCCTGCTCATGCCCCGTATCTCCCTACTTTCCCCCCCACCCCCAGCTCATGTCCCGTGTCTCCTTCCTTTTCCCCCACCCCCCACTCATGCCCCTTGTCTCGCCTTTTCTCCCCCACCCATGCCCACATGTCTCCCCTGTGCCCCCCACCCCCCTCACACGCCCTGTGTCTCCCTTGTTCCCCCCACCTCCCGCTCATGCCCCGTGTCTCCCTCCTTTTCCCCCCCACCCCCCGCTCATGCCAAGTGTCTCCCCTGTTACCCCCCGCTCATGCCCTGTCTCCCTCCCGTTACCCGCACCCCCGCTCATGCCCTGTGTCTCCCTCCTTCCCCCTCCCACCCCCCACTCATGCCCCGTGTCTCCCTCCTTTCCCCCCACCACCTGCACATGCCCTGTTTCTACCTCCTTTTCACCCCACCCCCCGCTCATGCCCCTTGTATCCCCTGTTCCCCCCACACTCGCTCATGCCCCGTGTCTCCACTGTTCCCCCATCCCCCACTAATGCCCCATGTCTCCCTCCATTACCCTCCACCCCCTGCTCATGCCCTGTGTCTCCCTCCATTTCGCCCACCCCCCGCTCATGCCCCGTGTCTCCTTCCTTTTCCCCCCACCCCTTCTCATTCCCCGTGTCTCCCCTATTCCCCCCACCCCCGCTCATGCCCACGTGTCCCCCCTGTTCCCCCCACCCCCCGCTCATGCCCCGTGTGTCCCTTGATCCCCACATGTCCCCTCATGTTTGTGTCTCCCTCCTTTTCCCCCTCACCCGCCCGCTCATGCCCCTTGTCTCCCCTGTTCCCTCCAACCCCTTTCTCATGCCCCATGTCTACCTCCATTCCCCCACCCCTGCTCATGCCCTGTGTCTCCCTCCTTTTCCCCCCCACCCCCCGCTCATGCCCTGTGTCTCCCTCCTTTTCCCCCACCCCCCGCTCATGCCCGTGTCTCCCTCCATTTCCCCCACCTCCTGCTCATGCCCCTTGTCTCCCCTGTTCCCCCCACCCCGCTCAGACCCACGTGTCCCCCCT
The DNA here is from genome assembly GCF_040938575.1 of Ambystoma mexicanum. Taxonomy (NCBI): domain Eukaryota; kingdom Metazoa; phylum Chordata; class Amphibia; order Caudata; family Ambystomatidae; genus Ambystoma; species Ambystoma mexicanum. The sequence continues at coordinate 997,033,140 of NC_090932.1, forward strand.
GTTCCCCCCATCGCCGCTCATGCCCAGTGTCTCCACTGTTCCCCCCACCCCCCCGCTCATGCCCCGTGTTTCCACTGTTCCCCATCTATCGCTCATGCCCCGTTTCTCCGTCCTCTCCCCCCCACCGCCCGCTCATGCCCTGTGTCTCCCCTGTTCCCCCCACCCCCCGCTCAAGCCCTGTGTCTCTCTCCCGTTCCACCTCACCCCCCGCTCATGCCCCATGTCTCCCCTGTTTGCCCCACCCCCTGCTCATGCCCCGTGTCTCTCTCTTGTTCCCCCCAACCCTCTGTTCATGTCCCGTGTCTCCCTCCTTTTCCTCCACCCCCTGCTCATGCCCCTTGTCTCCCCTGTTACCCCCCGCTCATGCCCTGTGTCTCCCTCCCGTTTCCCCCACTCCCCGCTCATGCGTTGTGTCTCCACTGTTCCCCCCACACCCCGCTCATGCCCCATGTCTCCCCTGTTCCCCCCACCCCCTGCTCATGCCCCGTGTCTCTCTCTTGTTCCCCCCAACCCTCTGTTCATGTCCCATGTCTCCCTCCTTTTCCCCCCACCCCCTGCTCATGCCCCGTGTCTCCCCTGTTACCCCCCGCTCATGCCCTGTGTCTCCCTCCCGTTTCCCCCACTCCCCGCTCATGCGTTGTGTCTCCACTGTTCCCCCCACACCCCGCTCATGAACCATGTCTCCCTCCTTTTCCCCCCATGCCCCACTCACACCCCGTGTCTCCCCTGTTCCTGACACCCCCCGCTCATGCCCCGTGTCTCCCCTGTTTCCCCTGCTCATGCCCTGTGTCTCCCTCCCATTCCCCCCTACCCCCCGCTCATGCCCCCTGTCTCCCCTATTTCCCCCCACCCCCACTCATGCCCACGTGTCTCCCCTATTCCCCACACCCCCGGCTCAAGACCCATGTCTTCCTTGTTCCCCCCACCCCCGCTCAATCCCTGTGTCTCCCCTGTTACCCCCCGCTCATGCCCTGTGTCTCCCTCCCGTTCCCCCTAACCCCGCTTATGCCCCGTGTCTCCACTGTTCCCCCATCCCCCACTCATGACCCGTGTCTCCCTCCTTTCCCTGCCCACCCCCCGCTCATGCCCCGTGTCTCCCTTCTTTCCCCCACCCCCTGCTCATACCCGTGTCTCCCTCCTTTTCCCCCCACCCCCGCTCATGCCCCTTGTCTCCCCTGTTTCCCCCACCCCCGCTCAGGCACACGTGTCCCCCCTGTTCCCTCCACCCACCGCTCATGCCCCATGTCTTCCTTGTTCCCCCCACCCCCTCATGCCCTGTGTCTCACTCGTTTTCCCCCCCACCTCTCACTCATGCCCCTTGTCTCCCCTGTTCCCCCCAAACCCCCTCTCATGCCCCGTCTCTACCTCCGTTCCCCCCACCCCCTGCTCATGCCCCGTGTCTCCCTCCTTTCCCCCCAACCCCCCGCTCATGCCCGGTGTCTCCCCTGTTCCCCCCACCCCCACTGCTCATGCCCTGTGTCTCCTCTGATCCCCACACCCCCCGCTCATGCCCCATGTCTTTCTCTTGTTCCACCAAACGCCACGCGCATGCCCCGTGTCTCTCAGGTCCCACCACCCCCTGCTCATGCCCCGTGTCTCCCTCCTTAACCCCCCACCCCCGCTTATGCCCCTTGTCTCCCCTGTTCTCCCCACCCCCCGCTCATGCCCCGTGTCTACCTCCGTTCCCCCCACCCCCACTCATGCCCCGTGTCTCCCTCCTTTTCCCCCCACCCCCCGCTCATGCCCTGTGTCTCCCTCCTTTTCCCCCACACCCCACTCATGCCCCTTGTCTCCCCTGTTTCACCCCACCCCCACTCATGCCCACATGCCTCCCCTGTGCCCCCCACCCCCTACTCACGCCCCATGCCTCCCTCCTTTCCCCCACCCCCCACTCCAGCCCCTTGTCTCCCCTGTTCCCCTCCACCCCCCGCTCATGCCCCATGTCCCTCTCTTGTTCCCCCCCACGCCACGCTCATGCCTCGTGTCTCTCCTGTTCCCCCCACCCCCGCTCATGCCCCGTGTCTCCCTCCTTTTCCCCCCCACCCCCTGTTAGGGCGAATTCTCTGTTTAGGCTGAATTTCCTAACCTAGTGAGTCCCCCAGCAGCTTTGCTGGATTTCTGGAGTTTATTTTTTTTTCATCCTGCCAAGAGTGAGACTCTTTTCCTCCCACTCTTGGACATGAATGTGGTTTATTCCTTTGAATCTCAATGTGTTCTATGGGCTATGGGGTCTTTTACTCCATAGGGCCTTATGTGTTTTGCTATGTGTCTTACACCGCACCCTCCGTGCCGTAACACTGGGGTGTCCTAGCGGATCCCCACCATAGACTCTATACCCTGGGACTGACTACTGTCTCCCAGGGAATGTAAAGTCACCATTGGCTTTACTAGACCTAAATTTACTAACAGAACTAGTAGAAACCATCCTATTGTGGACGTACTGGTAGGGGTAATTCGATTACTCCTGGGTCTGTTGTTCAAGGGGGCACTGTCCCGTCCCCCCTCGTCGAGTTTTTGCTGGTGGCAGTGGATACTACTTTTTATATTCGACCGCAAATATATTCCTATTGGATTCTTCCCATTGTTGGAGGCTAATACTTTTTCACATTAGTCTCTAACATACCGCCGGTTTATTTGTCTTAAATAAATCCACCGGTTGGTATTTTCTGCCAGAACTCGGTTTTTAAAATGGCGTATGTGTTCGCCTCTGTAACTCCGAACCAAAGGTTGAGCCCTTTGTTCCACTTTTGGCGGGCTTCTGCACAGAAGCCCTCCAGAGTGGTGCCATTCTGTCTGGGTACCACAGGGGGTGTGAGGGGGTTTAGGCACCCTGGACTGAGTTGCCTTGCCAACTCAAGTCGCACTCTGGTGTGATTGGCCCGAGTGGTGAGCCGCCCCACTCACCACTTAGCATGTTTGATTGACAGCTAGGCTGAATGAATGGGGGTTTTTCTGCATAAAAGCAGGGCTTTTTGGACTGGGATTTCAGAAGTTGCCACAGGACCTAAGAATCCGACGAGGGTAAAGCTGAGCCGACCTGCAACGACGACACCTCCGGTGGAGCCCTGCTGAACCGACTCACCACTTCCCAACGACAGAGGAGATCTCCCTGCTGGAGAGTCTTCTTCCCCTGACTGATGGGAACAACCAGTCCCTTGCTTTTTCTTCACTTCCAGGACGTCTAGTGGTCGAATTGCCCGTGCTGAGCACCCCGGCAACCGGATAGCCACTAATCACTGTACCGTGACCAAAAGGTGCTGCCTTGTGACGGAGCACTCCGCGGCTGGTCTCTTCCCTGGTGGTGCAACGATCTTCAACTTTTCCTCGACTACGAGATCCTCTCATCTTCTGGCAAAGCCCCGACTTGCATCCACCGCCAGGAACAACTGCCCCCGCCGGAGCTGTCTCTTCACTCTCAAGGTACTGTGTCCGCCTGGCTTCCCTTGTGACGGTTAGCGTGTGGTGTCTTAAATCCTTACCTTTCCACTGGGTCGCCTCCAGACCTTCTTAACTTTTGTTCTAAAACTGGTCCAACCTTTCTGTGACATTTTGCTACAAAGACTTGAAGTGCATTTCCACTGTGATACTTTTGGGACATACAGCCTTGCCTCTCTCCAAGTGGGCCTGGCCTCTGAACTTTGTGATTTACAGTAGACCCTGCATTGCTTGCCTTGAATTTGCTTCGTAAAAGTATTGGTACCGAGTTGGTTTCATACCCTGCCTTTTCTCTCCCTTTCAAACGAATATTAGAGTGCCATCTAGGTTAAAGCATTCACCTCTGTCTGCAAATAAGTGGTGCCGTTGAACCTAGACTTGTCGAAATATTGTGAGGGGATTGATATACTTATACTGATTGTGATTGAAGTTGTTTGCCTTATTAGTGCCAGTGTGTTTTTCATAGATGTGTTTTAAATAAATAATTATATATCTTTACACCCAAGCTCTGATCCGTGTTTGCTTGTTCTACTGTGTAAATTGCCCTATCTTGTATACTCCAAATACGGCCTAACTCATCTTGAGAGAAGTCTGACTGCTCAGCCACAGCTACCAGGTAAATCTGGGTGGTACAGACTGCTACCAATTGGGTTTACTGCTAACTCCTGTAGACTTAAACTTTTTGCAGTGGTCCCAGAGGGAACTGCACAGGTTTCTGCCTAACAACCCCGCTCATGCCCGTGGTCTCTCCTGTTCCCCCCACCCCCGCTCATACCCCGTTTCTACCTCCGTTCCCCCACCCCCCGCTCATGCCCCGTGTCTCTCTCTTGTTCTCCCCCACCCCCCACTCATGCCCCGTGTTTCTCTTGTTCCCCCCACCCTCCGCTCATGCCCCGTGTCTCCCTCCTTTTCCCCCCCACCCCAGCTAATGCCCTGTGTCTCCCCTGTTACCCCCCGCTCATGCCATGTGTCTCCCTCCCGTTCCCCCCACCCCCCGCTCAAGCCCCGTGTCTCCACTGTTCCCCCCACCCCCCGCTCATGCCACGTGTCTCCCTCCTTTTCCCCCCACCCCCCGCTCATACCCCGTGTCTCCCCTGTTACCCCCAACCCCCGCTCATGCCCCGTGTCTCCCCTGTTACCCCCGCTCATGTCCTGTGTCTCCCTCCCGTTCCCTCCTACCCCCACTCATGCCCCATGTCTCCACTGTTCCCCCATCCCCACTCATGCCTGCCCGTGTCTCCCTCCTTTTCCCCCCACCCCCTGCTCATGCCTCGTATATCCCTACTTTCCCCCCCACCCCCAGCTCATGTCCCGTGTCTCCCTCCTTTTCCCCCACCCCCCACTCATGCCCCTTGTCTCGCCTTTTCTCCCCCACCCATGCCCACATGTCTCCCCTGTTCCCCCCACCCCCACACACGCCCTGTGTCTCCCTTGTTCCCCCCACCTCCCGCTCATGCCCCGTGTCTCCCTCCTTTTCCCCCCACCCCCCGCTCATGCCAAGTGTCTCCCCTGTTACCCCCCGCTCATGCCCTGTCTCCCTCCCGTTACCCGCACCCCCGTGTTAGGCGGAAACCTGTGCAGTTCCCTCTGGGACCACTGCAAATGATTTAGGACTACAGGTGTTGCGATGAACCCACTTGGTAGCAGTCTGCACCACACAGATTCAATTGGTAGCTGTGGCTGAGCAGTCAGACTTCTCTCAAGAAAAGTTGGTCAGTATAGGGAGCATACAAGATAGGGTAATTCTCTGCAGCAAAACGAGTAAACACGCAACCAGGCTTTAGTATAATGATTGTAAGTTATTTATTGATAACAGCACGTCTATGAAAAATACTAAAGCAAACCACGGCAAATAATTCAAAATACAATTACTCTGCAGAATGGAATAAGCTCAATCCCCCGAAACACACTATCGACAACTCTAGGTTCTACGGCACCACTTATTTTCAGACAGAGGTGTATACCTCAACCCAGATGACACTCGAATATTTAGTGAGGAAGGGAGAGAAGAGAAAGGCAGGTAACGAAGTCAACACGGTTCGCACTGAAGCGGGTAAAAATGCATGGCAAGAAAGCATTAATCACACTAGATCATACAGTTCGGCGGCCAGGCCCACTCGGTGATAGGCAAGGCACGATGTCCTGGAAAGTGTCTACGGGTGATGCATTCAAGTCTCGTTTAGCAAATTGGTTAGCGACAGGTAGAACCAGTTCAGAACAAAGAGTGAATAAAGCTTGGAGGCAACCCAACGGAACGGAGAGGAATCAGATACCTCACACGAACCGATCGAAAAGGGAAGCCAGGCGGTTACGGTACCTTGTTGTGGAAGACAGCTCCGACGGGGGCAGTTGTTCCTGGTGGTGGATGCACAACGGGTCTTGGCCAAGAGAAGAGATGTTCTAGTCGTCGAAGAGAAGATGTCCGGTGCACCACCAGGGAAGAAACCAGCCGCGGAGTGCTTCGTCACAAGGCACCACCTTTCGATCACGGTGCAGGAGTAGTGGCTATCCGGTTGCCGGGTGCTCTGCACGGGCAATTCGACCACTGCGTCCTGGGCGACCAAAAAGCACAAAGAAGAAGAAGACTGGTTGTTCCCACCAGCCAGGGAAAGAGCCTCTCCGGCAGGGAGATCTCTTCTGTCGTCGGGAGATTGTGAGACGATTCCGCAGGGCTCCACCGGAGGTGTCGTCGTGCAGGTCGAGTCAACGTTACCCTCGTCGGATTCTTTAGGTCCAGTGGCGACTTCCTGAAGATCCAGTCCCAAAGGCCCTGCTTTTATGCAGACGTCCCCCATTCATTCAGCCTAGCTTGTCAATCAACACATGCTAAGTGGTGAGCGGGAAGGCTCACCACCTGGGCCAATCACTTCAGAGTGCGACCTGAGTTGGCAAGGCGACTCGGTCCAGGGTGTCTAAACCCCCTCCCACACCCCTGAGGTAACCCAGACAGAATGGCGCCACCTTCGCGGGTCTCTGTCCAGAGGCCCGCCAAAAGTGGAACAAAGGGCTCAACCTTTGGTTTAGGAGTCACAGAGAAAAACACAGACGCCATTTTACAACCCGAGTTCTGGCAGAAAATACCACTCGATAAACCCATTTAAGATAAGTAGATCGGTGGTACGTTGAAGATTAACGAAAAACAGTATCAATCCTCAACAATGGGACGAATCCCATAGGGTTATGCTCGGGGTCGAACATAACAAGTAGTTTCCACTGCCACCAGCCAAAACTCGACGAGGAGGGACGGGACAGTGCCCCCTCGAGTAACAGATCCAGGAGTAATCGTATTACCCCTACTAGCACGTCCACAATAAGATGGTTGGTACTAGTTCTGTTAGTAAATTTAGGTCTAGTAAAGCCAATGGTGACTTTACATGCCCGGGGAGACAGTAGTCAGTCCCCGGGTATGGAGTCTATGGTGGGGGGACCCGCTAGGGCGCCCCCGTGTCACGACACGTAGGGTGCAGAGTGACACACATAGAAAAACTTATTAGACCCTATGGAGTAAAAGACCCCATAGCCCATCGAACACATTGACATCTCAAAGGAATTACACACATTCATGTCCAAGAGTGAGAGGAAAAGGGTCACACTCTTGGCAGGATGGGAAAAACAAACTCCAGAAATCCAGCAAAGCTGCTGGGGGACTCACTAGGTTAGGAAATTCAGCCTAAACAGAGAATTCTCCCTAACACTCGCCCCCCCCCCAGACTAAGGGACAGGAGGATTTAATCCACTCCTGGATGAATCTCATACCTCTAGTCGATGATATACATCCTAGAGAGACCATCAGCATTTTGGTGGTGACATCCTGACCTGTGCTCAATGGGGAAATCAAACCCTTGCAGGCAGATCGACCATCTCAGGAGTTTTGGGTTTTCCCCTTTCATTTGCATTAACCATCTCAAGGGTTGGTGGTCCGTCTGAATAACAAAAGTAGAACCATACAAGTACGGCCTAAACTTCTTCAGAGCCCACACGATGGCAAAGCATTCTCTTTCGATTGTTGCCCACCTTGTTTCAGGATCCTTCAGCTTGCGGCTGATGTAGCAAACGGGGTGCTCCCTACCTTTCCCATCCAGTTGACTGAGTACGGCACCTATCCCTACATTGGAAGCGTCTGTCTGCACAATGAAGTGTTGGCGGTAATCAGGAGCTCTGAGTACTGGGGTTTGGCAAAGAGCCTTTTTCAGGTTTTCAAAAGCCTGATTGCACTCCTCGTTCCATTTAACCTTTTTAGGGAATTTGGGCGAGGAGATGACATTCAGTGGAGAAGCTATGGTCCCATAGTTCTCTATGAAATTCCTGTAATACCCGGTGAGGCCTAGGAAGGCTCTCACCTGAGTCTGAGTAGTCGGTGTTGTCCAATTTTGCACAGCTTCAATCTTACTGAGCAAAGGCCTTATTTCGCCACCGCCTACCTCATGCCCAAGGTAGACTACCTTACTCTGTCCAATTTGGCATTTACTCGCCTTTATGGTCAGATTGGCTCGTCTAAGAGCCTGCAAAACATCTCTCAGGTGGGTTACATGTTCGTCCCAGGAATTGCTGAACACTGCTATGTCATCCAAGTATGCCATGCAGAAGTCCTCCATCCCGGTTAGAACTTGGTTTACCATCCGTTGAAACGTAGCAGGTGCATTTTTTAGTCCGAAAGGCATTACCGTAAATTGGTATAAACCAACGGGGGTAGAAAATGCAGTTTTCTCCTTGGCATGGTTGGTCAGGGCTATTTGCCAATAGCCTGACGTCAAGTCAAATGTGCTGAGGAACTTGGCGGCGCCAAGTTTATCCACCAACTCATCTGTTCTTGGCAAAGGGTGGGCATCAGTCGTGGTGACTGCGTTAAGAGCTCTATAATCCACGCAGAATCTAAGTTCTTTAGATCCGGCCTTTGGTACTAACACAACTGGGCTAGACCATGGACTAGTAGAGGGCTCTATTACCCCGAGATCAAGCATCTTGCTGACCTCACCTTTGATGTGGGTTCTTACGTTTTCTGACATGCGATATCCTCTGCTTTTGACAGGCAGACAGTCACCAGTGAGTATCTCGTGCTGGCCCCAAGGGGTCAAGCCTGGTGAGAGCGAGAACAGAGAGGCAAACTGATTCAACATAGACTTGCACTCTTCTTGTTGCTCGGGTGTCAGATTGGAGGAGAGATTTACTCCTTCAATGTTTTCATCTAAAGGTAAGCCTCTGAGGAGATCCGGGAAGAGCTTCACTCTCTTCTTCTTCCTCGGCCGATGCTAGAAGCAACGCTCCTACATCAGGTCGTGAGACATACGCTTTAAGTCGGTTGGTGTGAAAGACTGTCGGAGCCTCCTTGGGGTTACCCAAGTCCACCAGATAGTTCACCTCGCCGAGCTTACCCACTACTCGGTAGGGTCCCATCCATTTATCTTGCAAGGCCCTCTGCCTTGTGGGGATCATAACAAGAACAAGCTGGTTTTGAGCGAACTCAACCATGTTAGCCTTTTGATCGTGCCAGTGCTTGACCAATGCTTGTCCAGCTTTCAAGTTATCGCTTGCTTCTGTCATCAGGTGCGACATTCTCCTCCGGAGACCTATCACGTAGTCAGTCACTCTGACTGGCTTGGGGGAAGGAGCACTCTCCAACCCCTCCTTAATCAGGGCCAACGGACCTCTGACGGGATGACCATAGAGTAGTTCGAAGGGAGAGTAGCCTACTCCCTCCTGAGGGACTTCTCTATAAGCAAAAAGAAGGCATGGCAATAGAAGGTCCCACTTACGCTTAAGGGGTTCTTCTAGAGCACCTATCATGCTCTTCATGGTTCGGCTGAACCGTTCTACCAACCCATTGGTTTGTGGGTGGTAAGCCGTTGAGAACTTGTAAGTTACTCCGCAGGTTTTCCACATGGCTTTCATGTAGTGGGACATAAAATTTGACCCCCTGTCAGAGATAACTTCCTTAGGAAATCCGACCGTAGTAAAAATACCAAGGAGGGCCTTAGCCACAGCCGGAGCTGTAACAGTCCTCATAGGAATTGCCTCAGGATACCTAGTAGCATGGTCTACTACAACAAGTATAAACCTGTTGCCTGAGGAGGTTGGAGGATCAAGGGGACCAACGATATCAATCCCTACTCTCTCAAATGGGACTCCCACAACGGGAAGAGGCACTAACGGTGCCACATTCTTGGACCCAACCTTACCAGAGATTTGGCAGGTATGGCAGCTTCTGCAGTGTTTTTCTACTTCGGCCCCCATTTTTGGCCAATAGAAGTAGAGTGAGAGCCTTTCCTTAGTCTTCTTGAAACTCAAATGACCAGCCAAAGGAATCTCGTGGGCTAACTGCAAGAACTGTGGTCTGTTCTCTTGGGGTACTACAAGGCGTTTGTAGTCTCCAGGTGCAGACTCGGTTGGTTCACTATAGAAGAGGCCATATTCCCAGTGTAACCTATGTTTCCCAGGCTCTTGCCCTTCAGCCTGAGTTTTTGCCTGACGGCGAAGACCTTCCAGAGTTGGACATTCTCTCTGTCCCTTACTGAAGTCTGCCCTGCTGGGTCCACCTTCTGCCAGTAACGACTGCAGCTCAGGATGGTCAACAGGATCCAGATCTCCAATGAGTTCCTGGCCTTCCATTAGCTCTTCTTCAGAGTCTAATTCTACCATACAGGGTTGTACTTCCCCCTCAGCCGCAGCTGGAGGTGGAGTTACGGGTGTGACGTTGGACAACCGCGGGGAAGTCCGTGTCGGCTGCATCGGAATGTGGGCTGTTGGTTTCGGTTTGGAAGTTTTAGGTTTCCCTTTTACTTCTGTGTTCCTAGAGACAGCGGCCGCCATTTCCAATGGAGCAGGAGTGATTTCTTTCTTCATCATCTCCCCGAGAGTACCGCGCAGGGTCCTCTCTCTTGCAGGTCTGGTTAGCTCCTGTAACCGTTTACTAGGAGGTCTGGGAGTATGCGATACAACTCCGAGAGTTTTCAAATCGTTACCCAACAGTACGCGTCCTGGTACCTCACTCTGTATGCTGACAGGTATCTTTACAGTCATGTCGTTACACTGGATGAGAACTGGTAATTGGGGAAGCATCTGCACAGGCCCTCCAGCTAACTTGGTGAGGCGTTTGGGTGCCTTAGCAACATCCTCAGCCTGAAAAAACGATTTATCCACCACAGTTATGCTGGCCCCAGTGTCCCTAATGGCAGGCGTCTCCTGACCATTCACCTGGACACTGTCCTTATAATACTCTTTAGTATTATCGGGGATAGAATTATAGACATCTAAATTCTGTTGTTCCCACAACCCCAGAGATACTAAAGAAACGCTGGCTGAGACTCCAATGGGTTCGTCAGCTAGCAGTAGAAAGTTTCCACTTGCCATTTGGACTTCCTCCTCTGGAGCGAAGGCTAAGGAGACAAGCTGGACCCCTGAAGGTTTACCCTTACATCTGGGATCTCCTTTCACGTGATCAGTCGAGCCACAAACAAAGCATTTCCCGAATGCTTTCTGGAATGGTGGCTTGTTCTGACCTCCTTCCGGTTTGGCACCAGAAGACACACTATTCTGCTGTGGTTTTCCCGGTGGCTTACCCTTCTGGTTTTGTTTGGGGCCCTCTTTGGAATGTGAGTTATTCGAATTCTCTTTTGAGTCTTTTTTAGGCTGTTTTCCCTCGTCCTTTTTCTGAGTTGCCCCAGAATCCTTGTGAGTAGCCCTGTTGGCAACCCACAAGTCAGCAGCCCTAGCTAGAGCCCTGGAATCTAATTCCTTCGAATCAGCCAAGTGCTGTCTGAGCTCAGGAGAACAGGCATCATAAATCGACTCCAACATAAAAAGATTTCGCATACCCTCGTAAGTGTCAACTTTGTAACCCTTAATCCATCCCTCTAAGTTTTTCAACCCTTCACTCACCCAGGTAGCCCAAGGGGTACCATCATGCTTTTTGAGGGTTCTAAACCTCTTAAGATACTGGGAAGGGGTCTTCCCGAATCTAGCTATCAAAGCTAGTTTCACAATCCGTCTTATCCACCTCCCCCAATACCATTACCACATCAGTCGCAACAGGAGGAAGCCTAGAGAACAACCAGGGAAGCAACGCATTCCCGGTGATGTCCTGGAGCCCATGATTGTATTCAAACAGTTTCAACCAATCCAACACATCCAATCTCGGTTCGTACATACCCACTAATTCCTTCGGCATCCGGGGTCTTTTGGGACTGGAGCTCCTAGAGGAACCAGAGGAGAGAGAAGCATTTTCCATAGACAACTTTTTCATTTGTAACTCATGATTAAGCTCTATTTCCCTGAGTCTTAACTCAGCTTGTTTCTGCTCAGCCTGGGCATTCATTCGTCTGAACTCGAGCTCTTGGTTTCGTTCAGCTTGAGCCAAGGACCGTTTATATTCTAATTCGAGCTTCATTTTTTCCAGTTCAAAATAAGCAGAATTACTCGTGGGACCTGGTATTGGCCCCGTAGGCACAGTTGGTAAGGCAGGTAGAGGAACAGGTGAGACAGTTTTGTTAGCCTCGCCGTCCTCGTCAGCCTCTTCATCGCTATCATCAGAATTACGATTCAGATCAACACCATTACTGTTATCTACAGTTGCTGGAGAGTTTGGTTCCTCTGAACCAGTACCCAGACTTTGGTTCGCCAGCAATCTCTCTATCGGTTCTAACTTCTTGCCTTTTACAGGAAGATTCTCTTGTCTACAGAGAGCTCGCAGACTCTCAGTATTTTTATCCGACAAAGACTCTTGGCTGTAAATTTCCATTGTAGACATGTTTTTTGAAAATTGCTTTTGTAACGTTTTGTGGTTAGTCGTTCTACAGCGTCGAAAAACACTCTAAACTGTATACTCGATACTAATCCCACCGCTGCCACCAGTGTTAGGCGGAAACCTGTGCAGTTCTCTCTGGGACCACTGCAAAAGATTTAGGACTACAGGTGTTGCGATGAACCCACTTGGTAGCAGTCTGCACCACACAGATTCAATTGGTAGCTGTGGCTGAGCAGTCAGACTTCTCTCAAGAAAAGTTGGTCAGTATAGGGAGCATACAAGATAGGGTAATTCTCTGCAGCAAAACGAGTAAACACGCAACCAGGCTTTAGTATAAAGATAGTAAGTTATTTATTGATAACAGCACGTCTATGAAAAATACTAAAGCAAACCACGGCAAATAATTCAAAATACAATTACTCTGCAGAATGGAATAAGCTCAATCCCCCGAAACACACTATCGACAACTCTAGGTTCTACGGCACCACTTATTTTCAGACAGAGGTGTATACCTCAACCCAGATGACACTCGAATATTTAGTGAGGAAGGGAGAGAAGAGAAAGGCAGGTAACGAAGTCAACACGGTTCGCACTGAAGCGGGTAAAAATGCACTGCAAGAAAGCATTAATCACACTAGATCATACAGTTCGGCGGCCAGGCCCACTCGGTGAGAGGCAAGGCACGATGTCCTGGAAAGTCTCTATGGGTGATGCATTCAAGTCTCGTTTAGCAAATTGGTTAGCGACAGGTGGAACCAGTTCAGAACAAAGAGTGAATAAAGCTTGGAGGCAACCCAACGGAACGGAGAGGAATCAGATACCTCACACGAACCGATCGAAAAGGGAAGCCAGGCAGTTACGGTACCTTGTTGTGGAAGACAGCTCCGACGGGGGCAGTTGTTCCTGGTGGTGGATGCACGACGGGTCTTGGCCAAGAGAAGAGATGCTCTCGTCGTCGAAGAGAAGATGTCCGGTGCACCACCAGGGAAGAAACCAGCCGCGGAGTGCTTCGTCACAAGGCACCACCTTTCGATCACGGTGCAGGAGTAGTGGCTATCCGGTTGCCGGGTGCTCTGCACGGGCAATTCGACCACTGCGTCCTGGGCGACCAAAAAGCACAAAGAAGAAGAAGACTGGTTGTTCCCACCAGCCAGGGAAAGAGCCTCTCCGGCAGGGAGATCTCTTCTGTCGTCGGGAGATTGTGAGACGATTCCGCAGGGCTCCACCGGAGGTGTCGTCGTGCAGGTCGAGTCAACGTTACCCTCGTCGGATTCTTTAGGTCCAGTGGCGACTTCCTGAAGATCCAGTCCCAAAGGCCCTGCTTTTATGCAGACGTCCCCCATTCATTCAGCCTAGCTTGTCAATCAACACATGCTAAGTGGTGAGCGGGAAGGCTCACCACCTGGGCCAATCACTTCAGAGTGCGACCTGAGTTGGCAAGGTGACTCGGTCCAGGGTGTCTAAACCCCCTCCCACACCCCTGAGGTAACCCAGACAGAATGGCGCCACCTTCGCGGGTCTCTGTCCAGAGGCCCGCCAAAAGTGGAACAAAGGGCTCAACCTTTGGTTTAGGAGTCACAGAGAAAAACACAGACGCCATTTTACAACCCGAGTTCTGGCAGAAAATACCACTCGATAAACCCATTTAAGATAAGTAGATCGGTGGTACGTTGAAGATTAACGAAAAACAGTATCAATCCTCAACAATGGGACGAATCCCATAGGATTATGCTCGGGGTCGAACATAACAAGTAGTTTCCACTGCCACCAGCCAAAACTCGACGAGGAGGGACGGGACAGTGCCCCCTCGAGTAACAGATCCAGGAGTAATCGTATTACCCCTACTAGCACGTCCACAATAAGATGGTTGGTACTAGTTCTGTTAGTAAATTTAGGTCTAGTAAAGCCAATGGTGACTTTACATGCCCGGGGAGACAGTAGTCAGTCCCCGGGTATGGAGTCTATGGTGGGGGGACCCGCTAGGGTGCCCCCGTGTCACGACACGTAGGGTGCAGAGTGACACACATAGAAAAACTTATGAGACCCTATGGAGTAAAAGACCCCATAGCCCATCGAACACATTGACATCTCAAAGGAATTACACACATTCATGTCCAAGAGTGAGAGGAAAAGGGTCACACTCTTGGCAGGATGGGAAAAACAAACTCCAGAAATCCAGCAAAGCTGCTGGGGGACTCACTAGGTTAGGAAATTCAGCCTAAACAGAGAATTCTCCCTAACACCCCGCTCATGCCCTGTGTCTCCCTCCTTCCCCCTCCCACCCCCCACTCATGCCCCGTGTCTCCCTCCTTTCCCCCCACCACCTGCACATGCCCTGTTTCTCCCACCTTTTCACCCCACCCCCCGCTCATGCCCCTTGTATCCCCTGTTCCCCCCACACTCGCTCATGCCCCGTGTCTCCACTGTTCCCCCATCCCCCACTAATGCCCCGTGTCTCCCTCCTTTACCCTCCACCCCCTGCTCATGCCCTGTGTCTCCCTCCATTTCCCCTACCCCCCGCTCATGCCCCGTGTCTCCTTCCTTTTCCCCCCACCCCTTCTCAAGCCCCGTGTCTCCCTCCTTTCCCCTCCACCCCCTGCTCATGCCCTGTGTCTCCCTCCATTTCGCCCACCCCCCGCTCATGCCCCGTGTCTCCTTCCTTTTCCCCCCACCCCTGCTCATGCCCCTTGTCTCCCCTATTCCCCCCACCCCCGCTCATGCCCACGTGTCCCCCCTGGTCCCCCCACCCCCCGCTCATGCCCCGTGTGTCCCTTGATCCCCACATGCCCCCTCATGTTTGTGTCTCCCTCCTTTTCCCCCTCACCCGCCCGCTCATGCCCCTTGTCTCCCCTGTTCCCTCCAACCCCTTTCTCATGCCCCATGTCTACCTCCATTCCCCCACCCCCACTCATGCCCTGTGTCTCCCTCCTTTTCCCCCCCACCCCCCGCTCATGCCCTGTGTCTCCCTCCTTCCCCCCCCGCTCATGCCCGTGTCTCCCTCCATTTCCCCCACCTCCTGCTCATGCCCCTTGTCTCCCCTGTTCCCCCCACCCCGCTCAGACCCACGTGTCCCCCCTGTTCCCCCATCGCCGCTCATGCCCTGTGTCTCCACTGTTCCCCCCACCCCCCGCTCATGCCCCGTGTTTCCACTGTTCCCCATCTACCGCTCATGCCCCGTTTCTCCGTCCTCTCCCCCCCACCGCCCGCTCATGCCCTGTGTCTCCCCGTTCCCCCCACCCCCTGCTCAAGCCCTGTGTCTCTCTCCCGTTCCACCTCACCCCCCGCTCATGCCCCATGTCTCCCCTGTTCCCCCCAGTCCCTGCTCATGCCCCGTGTCTCTCTCTTGTTCCCCCCAACCCTCTGTTCATGTCCCGTGTCTCCCCCCTTTTCCCCCCACCCCCTGCTCATGCCCCGTGTCTCCCCTGTTACCCCCCTCTCATGCCCTGTGTCTCCCTCCCGTTTACCCCCACTCCCCGCTCATGCGTTGTGTCTCCACTGTTCCCCCCACACCCCGCTCATGCCCCATGTCTCCCCTGTTCCCCCCACCCCCTGCTCATGCCCCGTGTCTCTCTCTTGTTCCCCCAACCCTCTGTTCATGTCCCGTGTCTCCCTCCTTTTCCCCCCACCCCCTGCTCATGCCCCGTGTCTCCCCTGTTACCCCCCGCTCATGCCCTGTGTCTCCCTCCCGTTTCCCCCCACTCCCCGCTCATGCGTTGTGTCTCCACTGTTCCCCCCACACCCCGCTCATGCCCCATGTCTCCCTCCTTTTCCCCCCATGCCCCACTCACACCCCGTGTCTCCCCTGTTCCTGACACCCCCCGCTCATGCCCCATGTCTCCCTCCTTTTAACCCCAATCCCCGCTCATGCCCCGTGTCTCCCCTGCTCATGCCCTGTGTCTCCCTCCCATTCCCCCCTGCCCCCCGCTCATGCCCCATGTCTCCACTGTTCCCCAATCCCCCGCTCATGCCCCATGTCTCCCTCCTTTTCACCCCAACCCCCGCTCATGCCCCTTGTCTCCCTTGTTCCCTCCCACCCCCGCTCATGCCCCGTGTCTACCTCCGTTCCCCCCACCCCCGCTCATGCCCCGTGTCTCCTTCCTTTCCCCCCCAGCCCCCGCTCATGCCCTGTGTCTGCCATGTTACCCCCCGCTCAAGCCCTGTGTCGCTTTCCCATTCCCCCCAACCCCCGCTCATGCCCCATGTCTCCACTGTTCCCCCCACCTCCTGCTCATGCCCTGTGTCTTCCTCCTTTTCCCCCCACCCCCCGCTCATGCCCCGTGTCTCCACTGTTCCCCCATACCCCACTCATGCCCCATGTCTCCCTCCTTTCCCCCAACCCCCCGCTCATGCCCCGGGTCCCCTCCTTTTCCCCCCACCCCCTGCTCATGCCCCGTGTCTCCCTCCTTTTCCCCCCACCCCCCGTTCATGCCCCTTGTCTCCCCTGTTCCCCCCACCCCCGCTCATGCCCACGTGTCCCCCCTGTTCCCCCCACCCCCCGCTCATGCCCCATGTCTCCCTTGATCCCCCCACACCCCTCATGCCCCGTGTCTCCCTCCTTTTCTTCCCTACCCCCTGCTCATGCCCTTTGTCTCCCCTGTTCCCCCCAACCCCCTCTCATGCCCCGTGTCTACCTCTGTTCCCCCCACCCCCCGCTCATGCCCCGTGTCTCCCTCCTTTCCCCCACACCCCGCTCATGGCCCGTGTCTCCCCTGTTCCCCCCCTGCTCATGCCCTGTGTTTCCCCTGTTCCCCCCCACACCCCGCTCATGCCCCGTGTCTCTCTCTTGTTCCCCCACACCACGCACATGCCCCGTGTCTCTCTTGTCCCCCCCACCCCCCGCTCATGCCCCGTGTCTCCCTCCCTTTCCCCCCAACCCCGCTCATGCCCCTTGTCTCCCCTGTTCCCCCAGCCCCAGCTCATGTCCCATGTCTCCCTTGTTCCCCCCACAACCCTCATGCCCCGTGTCTCCCTCCTTTTCTTCCCTACCCCGCGCTCATGCCCTTTGTCTCCTCTGTTCCCCCCAATCCCCTCTCATGCCCCGTGTCTACCTCTGTTCCCCCCACACTCCGCTCATGCCCCGTGTCTCCATACTTTCCCCCCCAGCCCCCGCTCATGCCCTGTGTCTGCCATGTTACCCCCTGTTCAAGCCCTGTGTCTCCTTCCCGTTCCCCCCACCCCCGCTCATGCCCCATGTCTCCACTGTTCCCCCCACCCCCTGCTCATGCCCTGTGTCTCCCTCCTTTTCCCCCCACCCCCCGCTCATGCCCCGTGTCTCCCTCCAGTTCCCTCCCATCCCCCGCTCATGCCCCGTGTCTCCACTGTTCCCCTCACCCCCTGCTCATGCCCTGTGTCTCCCTCCTATTCCCCCCACCCCCTGCTCATGCCCTTTGTCTCCCCTGTTCCCCCCAACCCCTGCTCATGCCCCGTGTCTCCCCAGTTACCCCTGCTCATGCCCTCTGTCTCCCTCCCGTTCCCCCCCACCCCCACTCATGCCCCATTTCTCCACTGTTCCCCCACCCCCCACTCATGCAAAGTGTCTCCCTCCTTATCCCCCCACCCTCGCTCATGCCCTGTGTCTCCCTACTCCCTCCCACCCCCCGCTCATGCCCCATGTCTCCCTCCTTTTCCCCCACCCCACGCTCATGCCCCTTGTCTCCCCAGTTACCCCCACCCCCAATCATGCCCACATGTCTCCCCTGTTCCCCCCACCCCCCACTCACGCCCCATGCCTCCCTCCTTTCTCCACCCCCCCGCACATCCCCCGTGTCTCCCCTGTTCCCGCCACCCCCTTCTCATGCCGTGTCTCCCCTGTCCCTCCCCACGCCACGCTCATGCCCCGTGTCTCTCTTGTTCCCCCACCCCCCGCTCATGCCCCGTGTCTCCCTCCTTTTCCCCCCCACCCCCGCTCATGCCCCTTGTCTCCCCTGTTCTCCCCCACCCCCGCTGATGCCCCATGTCTACCTCCGTTCCCCCCACCCCCCGCTCATGCCCTGTGTCTCTCTCTTGTTCCACCCATCCCCCGCTCATGCCCCGTGTTTGTCTTGTTCCCCCCACCCTCCGCTCATGCCCCGTGTCTCCCTCCTTTTCCCCGCACCCCCGCTCATGCCCCATGTCTCCCTACTTTCCCCCCCACCCCCCACTCATGCCCCGTGTATCCCTCCTTTTCCCCCACCCCCGTTCATGCCCCTTGTCTCCCCTGTTCATCCCCACCCCCACTCATGCCCACATGTCTACCCTGTTCCCCCAACCCCCGCTCATGCCCCGTGTCTCCCTCATTCCCCCCACCCCCCGCTCATGCCCCATGTCTCCCTACTTTCCCCCCCACCCCCACTCATGCCCCGTGTATCCCTCCTTTTCCCCCCACCCCCGTTCATGCCCCTTGTCTCCCCTGTTCATCCCCACCCCCACTCATGCCCCGTGTCTCCCCTGTTCCCCCAACCCCCGCTCATGCCCCGTGTCTCCCTCATTCCCCCCACCCCCCACTCATGCCCCGTGTATCCCTCCTTTTCCCCCCACCCCTGTTCATGCCCCTTGTCTCACCTGTTCATCCCCACCCCCACTCATGCCCACGTGTCTCCCCTGTTCCCCCAACCCCCGCTCATGCCCCGTGTCTCCCTCATTCCCCCCACCCCCCGCTCATGCCCCATGTCTCCCTACTTTCCCCCCCGCCCCCCACTCATGCCCCGTGTATCCCTCCTTTTCCCCCCACCCCCGTTCATGCCCCTTGTCTCCCCTGTTCATCCCCACCCCCACTCATGCCCCGTGTCTCCCCTGTTCCCCCAACCCCCGCTCATGCCCCGTGTCTCCCTCATTCCCCCCACCCCCCGCTCATGCCCCATGTCTCCCTACTTTCCCCCCCACCCCCCACTCATGCCCCGTGTATCCCTCCTTTTCCCCCCACCCCCGTTCATGCCCCTTGTCTCCCCTGTTCATCCCCACCCCCACTCATGCCCACGTGTCTCCCCTGTTCCCCCCACCACCCGCTCATGCCCCGTGTCTCCCTTGTTCCCCACACCCCCTCTCATGCCCCGTGTCTCCCCTGTTACCCCCCGCTCATGCCCTGTGTCTCCCTCCCGTTTCCCCAACCCCTGCTTATGCCCCGTGTCTCCACTGTTCCCCCATCCCCCGCTCATGCCCCGTGTCTCCCTACTTTTCCCCCCACCCCCTGCTCATGCCCTGTGTCTCCCCTGTTCCCCCCAACCCCTGCTCATGCCCCGTGTCTCCCCAGTTACCCCTGCTCATGCCCTGTGTCTCCCTTCCGTTCCCCCCCACCCCCCACTCATGCCCCATGTCTCCACTGTTCCCCCATCCCCCGCTCATGCAAAGTGTCTCCCTCCTTATCCCCCCACCCTCGCTCATGCCCCGTGTCTCCCTACTCCCTCCCACCCCCTGCTCATGCCCCATGTCTCCCTCCTTTTCCCCACCCCACGCTCATGCCTCTTTTTTTCCTTGTTCCCTCCCACCCCCGCTCATGCCCCGTGTCTACCTCCGTTCCCCCCACCCCCGCTCATGCCCCGTGTCTCCTTCCTTTCCCCCCCCAGCCCCCGCTCATGCCCTGTGTCTGCCATGTTACCCCCCGCTCAAGCCCTGTGTCTCTTTCCCATTCCCCCCACCCCCCGCTCATGCCCCATGTCTCCACTGTTCCCCCCACCCCCTGCTCATGCCCTGTGTCTTCCTCCTTTTCCCCCCACCCCCCGCTCATGCCCCGTGTCTCCACTGTTCCCCCATACCCCACTCATGCCCCATGTCTCCCTCCTTTCCCCCAACCCCCCGCTCATGCCCCGGGTCCCCTCCTTTTCCCCCCACCCCCTGCTCATGCCCCGTGTCTCCCTCCTTTTCCCCCCACCCCCCGTTCATGCCCCTTGTCTCCCCTGTTCCCCCCACCCCCGCTCATGCCCACGTGTCCCCCCTGTTGCCCCCACCCCCCGCTCATGCCCCATGTCTCCCTTGATCCCCCCACACCCCTCATGCCCCGTGTCTCCCTCCTTTTCTTCCCTACCCCCCGCTCATGCCCTTTGTCTCCCCTGTTCCCCCCAACCCCCTCTCATGCCCCGTGTCTACCTCTGTTCCCCCCACCCCCCGCTCATGCCCCGTGTCTCCCTCCTTTTCCCCACACCCCGCTCATGGCCCGTGTCTCCCCTGTTCCCCCCTGCTCATGCCCTGTGTTTCCCCTGTTCCCCCCCACACCCCGCTCATGCCCCGTGTCTCTCTCTTGTTCCCCCCACACCACGCACATGCCCCGTGTCTCTCTTGTCCCCCCACCCCCCGCTCATGCCCCATGTCTCCCTCCCTTTCCCCCCAACCCCGCTCATGCCCCTTGTCTCCCCTGTTCCCCTCAGCCCCAGCTCATGTCCCATGTCTCCCTTGTTCCCCCCACACCCCTCATGCCCCGTGTCTCCCTCCTTTTCTTCCCTACCCCCCGCTCATGCCCTTTGTCTCCTCTGTTTCCCCCAACCCCCTCTCATGCCCCGTGTCTACCTCTGTTCCCCCCACACTCCGCTCATGCCCCGTGTCTCCATACTTTCCCCCCCAGCCCCCGCTCATGCCCTGTGTCTGCCATGTTACCCCCTGCTCAAGCCCTGTATCTCCTTCCCGTTCCCCCCACCCCCGCTCATGCCCCATGTCTCCACTGTTCCCCCCACCCCCCGCTCATGCCCCGTGTCTCCCTCCTTTCCCCCACACCCCGCTCATGGCCCGTGTCTCCCCTGTTCCCCCCCTGCTCATGCCCTGTGTTTCCCCTGTTCCCCCCCACACCCCGCTCATGCCCCGTGTCTCTCTCTTGTTCCCCCCACACCACGCACATGCCCCGTGTCTCTCTTGTCCCCCCACCCCCCGCTCATGCCCCATGTCTCCCTCCCTTTCCCCCCAACCCCGCTCATGCCCCTTGTCTCCCCTGTTCCCCTCAGCCCCAGCTCATGTCCCATGTCTCCCTTGTTCCCCCCACACCCCTCATGCCCCGTGTCTCCCTCCTTTTCTTCCCTACCCCCCGCTCATGCCCTTTGTCTCCTCTGTTTCCCCCAACCCCCTCTCATGCCCCGTGTCTACCTCTGTTCCCCCCACACTCCGCTCATGCCCCGTGTCTCCATACTTTCCCCCCCAGCCCCCGCTCATGCCCTGTGTCTGCCATGTTACCCCCTGCTCAAGCCCTGTATCTCCTTCCCGTTCCCCCCACCCCCGCTCATGCCCCATGTCTCCACTGTTCCCCCCACCCCCTGCTCATGCCCTGTGTCTCCCTCCTTTTCCCCCCACCCCCGCTCATGCCCCGTGTCTCCCTCCAGTTCCCTCCCATCCCCCGCTCATGCCCCGTGTCTCCACTGTTCCCCTCACCCCCTGCTCATGCCCTGTGTCTCCCTCCTATTCCCCCCACCCCCTGCTCATGCCCTTTGTCTCCCCTGTTCCCCCCAACCCCTGCTCATGCCCCGTGTCTCCCCAGTTACCCCTGCTCATGCCCTCTGTCTCCCTCCCGTTCCCCCCCACCCCCACTCATGCCCCATTTCTCCACTGTTCCCCCACCCCCCGCTCATGCAAAGTGTCTCCCTCCTTATCCCCCGACCCTCGCTCAAGCCCCGTGTCTACCTACTCCCTCCCACCCCCCGCTCATGCCCCATGTCTCCCTCCTTTTCCCCCACCCCACGCTCATGCCCCTTGTCTCCCCAGTTACCCCCACCCCCAATCATGCCCACATGTCTCCCCTGTTCCCCCCACCCCCCACCCCCCACGCACGCCCCATGCCTCCCTCCTTTCTCCACCCCCCCGCACATCCCCCGTGTCTCCCCTGTTCCCGCCACCCCCTTCTCATGCCGTGTCTCCCCTGTCCCTCCCCACCCCCCGCTCATGCCCTGTGTCTCTCTCTTGTTCCCGCCCACGCCACACTCATGCCCCGTGTCTCTCTTGTTCCCCCACCCCCCGCTCATGCCCCGTGTCTCCCTCCTTTTCCCCCCCACCCCCGCTCATGCCCCTTGTCTCCCCTGTTCTCCCCCACCCCCGCTCATGCCCCATGTCTACCTCCGTTCCCCCCACCCCCCGCTCATGCCCTGTGTCTCTCTCTTGTTCCCCCCACCCCCCGCTCATGCCCCGTGTTTGTCTTGTTCCCCCCACCCTCCGCTCATGCCCCGTGTCTCCCTCCTTTTCCCCCCACCCCCTGCTCATGCCCCGTGTCTCCCCTGTTCCCCCAACCCCCGCTCATGCCCCGTGTCTCCCTCATTCCCCCCACCCCCCGCTCATGCCCCATGTCTCCCTACTTTCCCCCCCACCCCCCACTCATGCCCCGTGTATCCCTCCTTTTCCCCCCACCCCCGTTCATGCCCCTTGTCTCCCCTGTTCATCCCCACCCCCACTCATGCCCACGTGTCTCCCCTGTTCCCCCCACCACCCGCTCATGCCCCGTGTCTCCCTTGTTCCCCACACCCCCTCTCATGCCCCGTGTCTCCCCTGTTACCCCCCGCTCATGCCCTGTGTCTCCCTCCCGTTTCCCCCACCCCCGCTTATGCCCCGTGTCTCCACTGTTCCCCCATCCCCCGCTCATGCCCCGTGTCTCCCTACTTTTCCCCTCACCCCCTGCTCATGCCCTGTGTCTCCCTCCTATTCCCCCACCCCCTGCTCATGCCCTGTGTCTCCCCTGTTCCCCCCAACCCCTGCTCATGCCCCGTGTCTCCCCAGTTACCCCTGCTCATGCCCTGGGTCTCCCTTCCGTTCCCCCCCACCCCCCACTCATGCCCCATGTCTCCACTGTTCCCCCATCCCCCGCTCATGCAAAGTGTCTCCCTCCTTATCCCCCCACCCTCGCTCATGCCCCGTGTCTCCCTACTCCCTCCCACCCCCTGCTCATGCCCCATGTCTCCCTCCTTTTCCCCACCCCACGCTCATGCCCCTTGTCTCCCCAGTTCCCCCCACCCCCCACTCACGCCCCATGCCTCCCTCCTTTCTCCACACCCCCCGCACATCCCCCGTGTCTCTCCTGTTCCCGCCACCCCCTTCTCATGCCGTGTCTCCCCTGTTCCCCCCCACCCCCCGCTCATGCCCTGTGTCTCTCTCTTGTTCGCGCCCACACCACGCTCATGCCCGGGGTCTCTCTTGTTCCCCCACCCCCCGCTCATGCCCCGTGTCTCCCTCCTTTTCCCCCCACCCCCGCTCATGCCCCTTGTCTCCCCTGTTCCCCCCCACCCCCGCTCATGCCCCATATCTACCTCCGTTCCCCCCACCCCCCGCTCATGCCCTGTGTCTCTCTCTTGTTCCCCCCACCCTCCGCTCATGCCCCGTGTTTGTCTTGTTCCCCCCACCCTCCGCTCATGCCCCGTGTCTCCCTCCTTTTCCCCCCACCCCCTGCTCATGCCCCGTGTCTCCCCTGTTCCCCCAACCCCCGCTCATGCCCCGTTTCTCCCTCCTTTTCCCCCCACACCCTGCTCATGCCCCGTGTCTCCCCTGTTCCCCAACCCCCGCTCATGCCCCGTGTCTCCCTCATTCCCCCCACCCCCCGCTCATGCCCCATGTCTCCCTACTTTCCCCCCACCCCCCACTCATGCCCCGTGTATCCCTCCTTTTCCCCTGCCCCCGTTCATGCCCCTTGTCTCCCCTGTTCCTCCCCACCCCCACTCATGCCCACGTGTCTCCCCTGTTCCCCCCACCCCCTCTCATGCCCTGTTTCTCCCCTGTTACCCCCTGCTCATGCCCTGTGTCTCCCTCCCGTTTCCCCCACCCCTGCTTATGCCCCGTGTCTCCACTGTTCCCCCATCCCCCGCTCATGCCCCGTGTCTCCCTACTTTTCCCCCCATCCCCCGCTCATGCCCCGTGTCTCCCTGTTAGGCGGAAACCTGTGCAGTTCCCTCTGGGACCACTGCAAAAGATTTAGGACTACAGGTGTTGCAATGAACCCACTTGGTAGCAGTCTGTACCACACAGATTCAATTGGTAGCTGTGGCTGAGCAGTCAGACTTCTCTCAAGAAAAGTTGGTCAGTATAGGGAGCATACAAGATAGGGTAATTCTCTGCAGCAAAACGAGTAAACACGCAACCAGGCTTTAGTATAAAGATAGTAAGTTATTTATTGATAACAGCACATCTATGAAAAATACTAAAGCGGAACACGGCAAATAATTCAAAATACAATTACTCTGCAGAATGGAATAAGCTCAATCCCCCGAAACACACTATCGACAACTCTAGGTTCTACGGCACCACTTATTTTCAGACAGAGGTGTATACCTCAACCCAGATGACACTCGAATATTTAGTGAGGAAGGGAGAGATGAGAAAGGCAGGTAACGAAGTCAACACGGTTCGCACTGAAGCGGGTAAAAATGCACGGCAAGAAAGCATTAATCACACTAGATCATACAGTTCGGCGGCCAGGCCCACTCGGTGAGAGGCAAGGCACGATGTCCTGGAAAGTCTCTACGGGTGATGCATTCAAGTCTCGTTTAGCAAATTGGTTAGCGACAGGTGGAACCAGTTCAGAACAAAGAGTGAATAAAGCTTGGAGGCAACCCAACGGAACGGAGAGGAATCAGATACCTCACACGAACCGATCGAAAAGGGAAGCCAGGCGGTTACGGTACCTTGTTGTGGAAGACAGCTCCGACGGGGGCAGTTGTTCCTGGTGGTGGATGCACGATGGGTCTTGGCCAAGAGAAGAGATGCTCTCGTCGTCGAAGAGAAGATGTCCGGTGCACCACCAGGGAAGAAACCAGCCGCGGAGTGCTTCGTCACAAGGCACCACCTTTCGATCACGGTGCAGGAGTAGTGGCTATCCGGTTGCCGGGTGCTCTGCACGGGCAATTCGACCACTGCGTCCTGGGCGACCAAAAAGCACAAAGAAGAAGAAGACTGGTTGTTCCCACCAGCCAGGGAAAGAGCCTCTCCCGCAGGGAGATCTCTTCTGTCGTCGGGAGATTGTGAGACGATTCCGCAGGGCTCCACCGGAGGTGTCGTCGTGCAGGTCGAGTCAACGTTACCCTCGTCGGATTCTTTAGGTCCAGTGGCGACTTCCTGAAGATCCAGTCCCAAAGGCCCTGCTTTTATGCAGACGTCCCCCATTCATTCAGCCTAGCTTGTCAATCAACACATGCTAAGTGGTGAGCGGGAAGGCTCACCACCTGGGCCAATCACTTCAGAGTGCGACCTGAGTTGGCAAGGCAACTCGGTCCAGGGTGTCTAAACCCCCTCCCACGCCCCTGAGGTAACCCAGACAGAATGGCGCCACCTTCGCAGGTCTCTGTCCAGAGGCCCGCCAAAAGTGGAACAAAGGGCTCAACCTTTGGTTTAGGAGTTACAGAGAAAAACACAGACGCCATTTTACAACCCGAGTTCTGGCAGAAAATACCACTCGATGAACCCATTTAAGATAAGTAGATCGGTGGTACGTTGGAGATTAACGAAAAACAGTATCAATCTTCAACAATGGGACGAATCCCATAGGGTTATGCTCGGGGTCGAACATAACAAGTAGTTTCCACTGCCACCAGCCAAAACTCGACGAGGAGGGACGGGACAGTGCCCCCTCGAGTAACAGATCCAGGAGTAATCGTATTACCCCTACTAGCACGTCCACAATAAGATGGTTGGCACTAGTTCTGTTAGTAAATTTAGGTCTAGTAAAGCCAATGGTGACTTTACATGCCCGGGGAGACAGTAGTCAGTCCCCGGGTATGGAGTCTATGGTGGGGGGACCCGCTAGGGCGCCCCCGTGTCACGACACGTAGGGTGCAGAGTGACACACATAGAAAAACTTATGAGACCCTATGGAGTAAAAGACCCCATAGCCCATCGAACACATTGACATCTCAAAGGAATTACACACATACATGTCCAAGAGTGAGAGGAAAAGGGTCACACTCTTGGCAGGATGGGAAAAACAAACTCCAGAAATCCAGCAAAGCTGCTGGGGGACTCACTAGGTTAGGAAATTCAGCCTAAACAGAGAATTCTCCCTAACACTCGCCCCCCCCAGACTAAGGGACAGGAGGATTTAATCCACTCCTGGATGAATCTCATACCTCTAGTCGATGATATACATCCTAGAGAGACCATCAGCATTTTGGTGGTGACATCCTGACCTGTGCTCAATGGTGAAATTGAACCCTTGCAGGCAGATCGACCATCTCAGTAGTTTTGGGTTTTCCCCTTTCATTTGCATTAACCATCTCAAGGGTTGGTGGTCCGTCTGAATAACAAAAGTAGAACCATACAAGTACGGCCTAAACTTCTTCAGAGCCCACACGATAGCAAAGCATTCTCTTTCGATTGTTGCCCACCTTGTTTCAGGATCCTTCAGCTTGCGGCTGATGTAGCAAACGGGGTGCTCCCTACCTTTCCCATCCAGTTGACTGAGTACGGCACCTATCCCTACATTGGAAGCGTCTGTCTGCACAATGAAGTGTTGGCGGTAATCAGGAGCTCTGAGTACTGGGGTTTGGCAAAGAGCCTTTTTCAGGTTTTCAAAAGCCTGATTGCACTCCTCGTTCCATTTAACCTTTTTAGGGAATTTGGGCGAGGAGATGACATTCAGTGGAGAAGCTATGGTCCCATAGTTCTCTATGAAATTCCTGTAATACCCGGTGAGGCCTAGGAAGGCTCTCACCTGAGTCTGAGTAGTCGGTGTTGTCCAATTTTGCACAGCTTCAATCTTACTGAGCAAAGGCCTTATTTCGCCACCGCCTACCTCATGCCCAAGGTAGACTACCTTACTCTGTCCAATTTGGCATTTACTCGCCTTTATGGTCAGATTGGCTCGTCTAAGAGCCTGCAAAACATCTCTCAGGTGGGTTACATGTTCGTCCCAGGAATTGCTGAACACTGCTATGTCATCCAAGTATGGCATGCAGAAGTCCTCCATCCCGGTTAGAACTTGGTTTACCATCCGTTGAAACGTAGCAGGTGCATTTTTTAGTCCGAAAGGCATTACCGTAAATTGGTATAAACCAACGGGGGTAGAAAATGCAGTTTTCTCCTTGGCATGGTTGGTCAGGGCTATTTGCCAATAGCCTGACATCAAGTCAAATGTGCTGAGGAACTTGGCGGCGCCAAGTTTATCCACCAACTCATCTGTTCTTGGCAAAGGGTGGGCATCAGTCGTGGTGACTGCGTTAAGAGCTCTATAATCCACGCAGAATCTAAGTTCTTTAGATCCGGCCTTTGGTACTAACACAACTGGGCTAGACCATGGACTAGTAGAGGGCTCTATTACCCCGAGATCAAGCATCTTGCTGACCTCACCTTTGATGTGGGTTCTTACGTTTTCTGACATGCGATATCCTCTGCTTTTGACAGGCAGACAGTCACCAGTGAGTATCTCGTGCTGGCCCCAAGGGGTCAAGCCTGGTGAGAGCGAGAACAGAGAGGCAAACTGATTCAACATAGACTTGCACTCTTCTTGTTGCTCGGGTGTCAGATTGGAGGAGAGATTTACTCCTTCAATGTTTTCATCTAAAGGTAAGCCTCTGAGGAGATCTGGAAGAGCTTCACTCTCTTCTTCTTCCTCGGCCGATGCTAGAAGCAACGCTCCTACATCAGGTCGTGAGACATACGCTTTAAGTCGGTTGGTGTGAAAGACTGTCGGAGCCTCCTTGGGGTTACCCAAGTCCACCACATAGTTCACCCCGCCGAGCTTACCCACTACTCGGTAGGGTCCCATCCATTTATCTTGCAAGGCCCTCTGCCTTGTGGGGATCATAACAAGAACAAGCTGGTTTTGAGCGAACTCAACCATGTTAGCCTTTTGATCGTGCCAGTGCTTGACCAATGCTTGTCCAGCTTTCAAGTTATCGCTTGCTTCTGTCATCAGGTGCGACATTCTCCTCCGGAGACCTATCACGTAGTCAGTCACTCTGACTGGCTTGGGGGAAGGAGCACTCTCCAACCCCTCCTTAATCAGGGCCAACGGACCTCTGACGGGATGACCATAGAGTAGTTCGAAGGGAGAGTAGCCTACTCCCTCCTGAGGGACTTCTCTATAAGCAAAAAGAAGGCATGGCAATAGAAGGTCCCACTTACGCTTAAGGGGTTCTTCTAGAGCACCTATCATGCTCTTCATGGTTCGGTTGAACCGTTCTACCAACCCATTGTTTTGTGGGTGGTAAGCCGTTGAGAACTTGTAAGTTACTCCGCAGGTTTTCCACATGGCTTTCATGTAGTGGGACATAAAATTTGACCCCCTGTCAGAGATAACTTCCTTAGGAAATCCGACCCTAGTAAAAATACCAAGGAGGGCCTTAGCCACAGCCGGAGCTGTAACAGTCCTCATAGGAATTGCCTCAGGATACCTAGTAGCATGGTCTACTACAACAAGTATAAACCTGTTGCCTGAGGAGGTTGGAGGATCAAGGGGACCAACTATATCAATCCCTACTCTCTCAAATGGGACTCCCACAACGGGAAGAGGCACTAACGGTGCCACATTCTTGGACCCAACATTACCAGAGATTTGGCAGGTATGGCAGCTTCTGCAGTGTTTTTCTACTTCGGCCCCCATTTTTGGCCAATAGAAGTAGAGTGAGAGCCTTTCCTTAGTCTTCTTGAAACTCAAGTGACCAGCCAAAGGAATCTCGTGGGCTAACTGCAAGAACTGTGGTCTGTTCTCTTGGGGTACTACAAGGCGTTTGTAGTCTCCAGGTGCAGACTCGGTTGGTTCACTATAGAAGAGGCCATCTTCCCAGTGTAACGTATGTTTCCCAGGCTCTTGCCCTTCAGCCTGAGTTTTTGCCTGACGGCGAAGACCTTCCAGAGTTGGACATTCTCTCTGTCCCTTACTGAAGTCTGCCCTGCTGGGTCCACCTTCTGCCAGTAACGACTGCAGCTCAGGATGGTCAACAGGATCCAGATCTCCAATGAGTTCCTGGCCTTCCATTAGCTCTTCTTCAGAGTCTAATTCTACCATACAGGGTTGTACTTCCCCCTCAGCCGCAGCTGGAGGTGGAATTACGGGTGTGACGTTGGACAACCGCGGGGAAGTCCGTGTCGGCTGCATCGGAATGTGGGCTGTTGGTTTCGGTTTGGAAGTTTTAGGTTTCCCTTTTACTTCTGTGTTCCTAGAGACAGCGGCCGCCATTTCCAATGGAGCAGGAGTGATTTCTTTCTTCATCATCTCCCCGAGAGTACCGCGCAGGGTCCTCTCTCTTGCAGGTCTGGTTAGCTCCTGTAACCGTTTACTAGGAGGTCTGGGAGTATGCGATACAACTCCGAGAGTTTTCAAATCGTTACCCAACCGTACGCGTCCTGGTACCTCACTCTGTATGCTGACAGGTATCTTTACAGTCATGTCGTTACACTGGATGAGAACTGGTAATTGGGGAAGCATCTGCACAGGCCCTCCAGCTAACTTGGTGAGGCGTTTGGGTGCCTTAGCAACATCCTCAGCCTGAAAAAACGATTTATCCACCACAGTTATGCTGGCCCCAGTGTCCCTAATGGCAGGCGTCTCCTGACCATTCACCTGGACACTGTCCTTATAATACTCTTTAGTATTATCGGGGATAGAATTATAGACATCTAAATTCTGTTGTTCCCACAACCCCAGAGATACTAAAGAAACGCTGGCTGAGACTCCAATGGGTTCGCCAGCTAGCAGTAGAAAGTTTCCACTTGCCATTTGGACTTCCTCCTCTGGAGCAAAGGCTAAGGAGACAAGCTGGACCCTGAAGGTTTACCCTTACATCTGGGATCTCCTTTCACGTGATCAGTCGAGCCACAAACAAAGCATTTCCCGAATGCTTTCTGGAATGGTGGCTTGTTCTGACCTCCTTCCGGTTTGGCACCAGAAGACACACTATTCTGCTGTGGTTTTCCCGGTGGCTTACCCTTCTGGTTTTGTTTGGGGCCCTCTTTGGAATGTGAGTTATTCGAATTCTCTTTTGAGTCTTTTTTAGGCTGTTTTCCCTCGTCCTTTTTCTGAGTTGCCCCAGAATCCTTGTGAGTAGCCCTGTTGGCAACCCAAAAGTCAGCAGCCTTAGCTAGAGCCCTGGAATCTAATTCCTTCGAATCAGCCAAGTGCTGTCTGAGCTCAGGAGAACAGGCATCATAAATCGACTCCAACATAAAAAGATTTCGCATACCCTCGTAAGTGTCAACTTTGTAACCCTTAATCCATCCCTCTAAGTTTTTCAACCCTTCACTCACCCAGGTAGCCCAAGGGGTACCATCATGCTTTTTGAGGGTTCTAAACCTCTTAAGATACTGGGAAGGGGTCTTCCCGAATCTAGCTATCAAAGCTAGTTTCACACTTTCGTAATCCGTCTTATCCACCTCCCCCAATTCCATTACCACATCGGTCGCAACAGGAGGAAGCCTAGAGAACAACCAGGGAAGCAACGCATTCCCGGTGATGTCCTGGAGCCCATGATTGTATTCAAACAGTTTCAACCAATCCAACACATCCAATCTCGGTTCGTACATACCCACTAATTCCTTCGGCATCCGGGGTCTTTTGGGACTGGAGCTCCTAGAGGAACCAGAGGAGAGAGAAGCATTTTCCATAGACAACTTTTTCATTTGTAACTCATGATTAAGCTCTATTTCTCTGAGTCTTAACTCAGCTTGTTTCTGCTCAGCCTGGGCATTCATTCGTCTGAACTCGAGCTCTTGGTTTCGTTCAGCTTGAGCCAAGAACCGTTTATATTCTAATTCGAGCTTCATTTTTTCAAGTTCAAAATAAGCAGAATTACTCGTGGGACCTGGTATTGGCCCCATAGGCACAGTTGGTAAGGCAGGTAGAGGAACAGGTGAGACAGTTTCGTTAGCCTCGCCGTCCTCGTCAGCCTCTTCATCGCTATCATCAGAATTACGATTCAGATCAACACCATTACTGTTATCTACAGTTGCTGGAGAGTTTGGTTCCTCTGAACCAGTACCCAGACTTTGGTTCGCCAGCAATCTCTCTATCAGTTCTAACTTCTTGCCTTTTACAGGAAGATTCTCTTGTCTACAGAGAGCTCGCAGACTCTCAGTATTTTTATCCGACAAAGACTCTTGGCTGTAAATTTCCATTGTAGACATGTTTTTTGAAAGTTGCTTTTGTAACGTTTTGTGGTTAGTCGTTCTACAGCGTCGAAAAACACTCTAAACTATACTCGATACTAATCCCACCGCTGTACACCAGTGTTAGGCGGAAACCTGTGCAGTTCCCTCTGGGACCACTGCAAAAGATTTAGGACTACAGGTGTTGCGATGAACCCACTTGGTAGCAGTCTGTACCACACAGATTCAATTGGTAGCTGTGGCTGAGCAGTCAGACTTCTCTCAAGAAAAGTTGGTCAGTATAGGGAGCATACAAGATAGGGTAATTCTCTGCAGCAAAACGAGTAAACACGCAACCAGGCTTTAGTATAAAGGTAGTAAGTTATTTATTGATAACAGCACATCTATGAAAAATACTAAAGCGGAACACGGCAAATAATTCAAAATACAATTACTCTGCAGAATGGAATAAGCTCAATCCCCCGAAACACACTATCGACAACTCTAGGTTCTACGGCACCACTTATTTTCAGACAGAGGTGTATACCTCAACCCAGATGACACTCGAATATTTAGTGAGGAAGGGAGAGAAGAGAAAGGCAGGTAACAAAGTCAACACGGTTCGCACTGAAGCGGGTAAAAATGCACGGCAAGAAAGCATTAATCACACTAGATCATACAGTTCGGCGGCCAGGCCCACTCGGTGAGAGGCAAGGCACGATGTCCTGGAAAGTCTCTACGGGTGATGCATTCAAGTCTCGTTTAGCAAATTGGTTAGCGACAGGTGGAACCAGTTCAGAACAAAGAGTGAATAAAGCTTGGAGGCAACCCAACGGAACGGAGAGGAATCAGATACCTCACACGAACCGATCGAAAAGGGAAGCCAGGCGGTTACGGTACCTTGTTGTGGAAGACAGCTCCGACGGGGGCAGTTGTTCCTGGTGGTGGATGCACGATGGGTCTTGGCCAAGAGAAGAGATGCTCTCGTCGTCGAAGAGAAGATGTCCGGTGCACCACCAGGGAAGAAACCAGCCGCGGAGTGCTTCGTCACAAGGCACCACCTTTCGATCACGGTGCAGGAGTAGTGGCTATCCGGTTGCCGGGTGCTCTGCACGGGCAATTCGACCACTGTGTCCTGGGCGACCAAAAAGCACAAAGAAGAAGAAGACTGGTTGTTCCCACCAGCCAGGGAAAGAGCCTCTCCGGCAGGGAGATCTCTTCTGTCGTCGGGAGATTGTGAGACGATTCCGCAGGGCTCCACCGGAGGTGTCGTCGTGCAGGTCGAGTCAACGTTACCCTCGTCGGATTCTTTAGGTCCAGTGGCGACTTCCTGAAGATCCAGTCCCAAAGGCCCTGCTTTTATGCAGACGTCCCCCATTCATTCAGCCTAGCTTGTCAATCAACACATGCTAAGTGGTGAGCGGGAAGGCTCACCACCTGGGCCAATCACTTCAGAGTGCGACCTGAGTTGGCAAGGCAACTCGGTCCAGGGTGTCTAAACCCCCTCCCACACCCCTGAGGTAACCCAGACAGAATAGCGCCACCTTCGCGGGTCTCTGTCCAGAGGCCCGCCAAAAGTGGAACAAAGGGCTCAACCTTTGGTTTAGGAGTTACAGAGAAAAACACAGACGCCATTTTACAACCCGAGTTCTGGCAGAAAATACCACTCGATGAACCTATTTAAGATAAGTAGATCGGTGGTACGTTGGAGATTAACGAAAAACAGTATCAATCTTCAACAATGGGACGAATCCCATAGGGTTATGCTCGGGGTCGAACATAACAAGTAGTTTCCACTGCCACCAGCCAAAACTCGACGAGGAGGGACGGGACAGTGCCCCCTCGAGTAACAGATCCAGGAGTAATCGTATTACCCCTACTAGCACGTCCACAATATGATGGTTGGTACTAGTTCTGTTAGTAAATTTAGGTCTAGTAAAGCCAATGGTGACTTTACATGCCCGGGGAGACAGTAGTCAGTCCCCGGGTATGGAGTCTATGGTGGGGGGACCCGCTAGGGCGCCCCCGTGTCACGACACGTAGGGTGCAGAGTGACACACATAGAAAAACTTATGAGACCCTATGGAGTAAAAGACCCCATAGCCCATCGAACACATTGACATCTCAAAGGAATTACACACATACATGTCCAAGAGTGAGAGGAAAAGGGTCACACTCTTGGCAGGATGGGAAAAACAAACTCCAGAAATCCAGCAAAGCTGCTGGGGGACTCACTAGGTTAGGAAATTCAGCCTAAACAGAGAATTCTCCCTAACACTCCCTCCTTTCCCAAACACCCCCCGCTCATGCCCTGTGTCTCCCTCCTTTTCCACCACCCCCCGCTCATGCCCCTTGTATCCCCTGTTCCCCCCACCTCCCCTCATGCCCCGTGTCTCCACTGTTCCCCATCCCCCACTCCTGCCCTGTGTCTCCCTCCTTTCCCCCCACCCCCCGCTCATGCCCCGTGTCCCCTCCTTTTCCCCCCACCCCCTGCTCATGCCCCGTGTCTCCCTCCTTTTCCCCCCACCCCGTTCATGCCCCTTGTCTCCCCTGTTCCCCCACCCCCGCTCTTGCCCACGTGTCCCCCCTGTACACCCCACCCACCGCTCATGCCCCCTGTCTCCCTTGTTCCGGGCACACCCCTCATACCCCTTGTCTCCCTCCTTTTCTTCCCCACCTCCCACTCATGCCCTTTGTCTCCCCTGTTCCCCCCCAGCCCCCTCTCATGCCCCGTGTCTACCTCCGTTCCCCCAACCCCCGCTCATGCGCTGTGTCTCCCTCCTTTCCCCCCACACCCCGCTCATGCCCCGTGTCTCCCCTGTTCCCCCCAACCCCCCCTGCTCATGCCCTGTGTCTCCCCTGTTCCCCCCCACAACCTGCTCATGCCCCTTGTCTCTCTCTTGTTCCCCCCACGCCACGCTCATGCCCCGTGTCTCTCTTGTCCCCCCACCCCCCGCTCATACCCCGTGTCTCCCTCCTTTTCCACCCACACCCGCTTATGCCCCTTGTCTCCCCTATTCCCCCCACCCCAGGCTCATGCCCCTTGTCTACCTCCGTTCCCCCAACCCCCCGCTCATGCCCCTTGTCTCTCTCTTGTTCCCCCCTACCCCCCGCTCTTGCCCTGTGTTTCTCTTGTTCCCCCCACCCTCCGCTCATGCCCCGTGTCTCCCTCCTTTTCCCCACCAGCTCCCGCTCATGTCCTGTGTCTGCCCTGTTACCCCCGCTCATGCCCTGTGTCTCCCTCCAGTTCCCTCCCGCCCCCCGCTCATGCCCCGTGTCTCCACTGTTCCCCCCACCCCCTGCTCATGCCCTGTGTCTCCCTCCTATTCCCCCCACCCCTTGCACATGCCCTGTGTCTCCCCTGTTCCCCCAACCCCCGCTCATGCCCCGTGTCTCCCTCCTTTTCCCCCACCCCCCACTCATGCCCCGTGTCTCCCCTGTTACCCCGCTCATGCCCTGTGTCTCCCTCCCGTTCCCCCCCACCCCCCACTCATGCCCCATGTCTCCACTGTTCCCCCACGCCACGCTCATGCCCCGTGTCTCTCTTGTCCCCCCCACCCCCCGCTCATACCCCGTGTCTCCCTCCTATTCCCCCCACACCCGCTTATGCCCCTTGTCTCCCCTGTTCCCCCCACCCCACGCTCATGCCCCTTGTCTACCTCCGTTCCCCCAACCCCCCGCTCATGCCCCTTGTCTCTCTCTTGTTCCCCCCTACCCCCCGCTCTTGCCCTGTGTTTCTCTTGTTCCCCCACCCTCTGCTCATGCCCCGTGTCTCCCTCCATTTCCCTCCACTCCCTGCTCATGCCCCTTGTATCCCCTTTTCCCCCCACACCCGCTCATGCCCCGTGTCTCCACTGTTCCCCCATCCCCCACTAATGCCCCATGTCTCCCTCCATTCCCCCAACCCCGCGCTCATGCCCCGTGTCTCCCCTGTTCCCCCACTCATGCCCCGTGTCTCCCTCATTTCCCCCCCACCCCCCGCTCATGCCCCGTATCTCCCTACTTTCCCCCCACCCCCTGCTCATGCCCCCTGTCTCCCCTGTTCCCCCCCACCCCCACTCATGCCCACGTGTCTCCCCTGTTCCCCACACCCCCCGCTCAAGACCCGTGTCTTCCTTGTTCCCCCCACCCCGCTCAATCCCCGTGTCTCCCCTGTTACCCCCCGCTCATGCCCTGTGTCTCCCTCCTGTTCCCCCTAACCCCGCTTATGCCCCGTGTCTCCACTGTTCCCCCATCCCCCGCTCATGACCCGTGTCTCCCTCCTTTCCCTGCCCACCCCCCGCTCATGCCCCGTGTCTCCCTCCTTTCCCTCACCCCCGCTCATGCCCGTGTCTCCCTCCTTTGTCCCCCACCCCCCGCTCATGCCCCATGTCTCCCTCCTTTTCCCCCCACCCCCGCTCATGCCCCTTGTCTCCCCTGTTTCCCCCACCCCCGCTCATGCCCACGTGTCCCCCCTGTTCCCCCCACCCCCCGCTCATGCCCCATGTCTCCCTCCTTTTACTCCCAACCCCCGCTCATGCCCCTTGTCTCCCCTGTTACCCGCGCTCATGCTCTGTGTCTCCCTCCCGTTCCTCCCTACCACCTGCTCATGCCCCGTGTCTCCACTGCTCCCCCATTCCCCGCTCATGCCCACATGTCTCCTTCCTTTTCCCCCCACCCCCCACTCATGCCCCGTGTCTCCCCTGTTACCCCCACTCATGCCCTGTCTCCCTCCCGTTCCCCCCACCCCCGCTCATGCCCCATGTCTCCACTGTTCCCCCATCCCCCACTAATGCCCCGTGTCTCCCTCCATTCCCCCAACCCCCCGCTCATGCCCCGTGTCTCCCCTGTTCCCCCCACCCCTCACTCATGCCCCGTGTCTCCCTCATTTCCCCCCCACCCTCTGCTCATGCCCCGTGTCTCCCTCCTTTTCCCCACCAGCTCCCGCTCATGTCCTGTGTCTGCCCTGTTACCCCCGCTCATGCCCTGTGTCTCCCTCCAGTTCCCTCCAGCCCCCCGCTCATGCCCCGTGTCTCCACTGTTCCCCCCACCCCCTGCTCATGCCCTGTGTCTCCCTCCTATTCCCCCCACCCCTTGCACATGCCCTGTGTCTCCCCTGTTCCCCAAACCCCCGCTCATGCCCCGTGTCTCCCTCCTTTTCCCCCCACCCCCCACTCATGCCCCGTGTCTCCCCTGTTACCCCGCTCATGCCTTGTGTCTCCCTCCCGTTCCCCCACCCCCCACTCATGCCCCATGTCTCCACTGTTCCCCCATCCCCCGCTCATTCAAAGTGTCTCCCTCCTTATCCCCCCACCCCTGCTCATGCCCCGTGTCTCCCTACTCCCCCCCACCCTCCGCTCATGCCCCATGTCTCCCTCCTTTTCCCCACCCCACGCTCATGCCCCTTGTCTCCCCTGTTCCCCCCCACCCCCACTCATGCCCACATGTCTCCCCTGTTCCCCCCACCCCCACTCACGCCCCATGCCTCCCTCCTTCCCCCCCGCACATGCCCCGTTTCTCCCCTGTTCCCCCCACCCCCCGCTCATGCCCTGTGTCTCTCTCTTGTTCCCCCACGCCACGCTCATGCCCCGTGTCTCTCTTGTTCCCCCCACCCCCCCTCATGCCCCGTGTCTCCCTCCTTTTCCCCCCACCCTTGCTCATGCCCCTTGTCTCCCCTGTTCTCCCCACCCCCGCTCATGCCCCATGCCTACCTCCGTTCCCCCAACCCCCGCTCATGCCCTGAGTCTCTCTCTTGTTCCCACCCCCCCGCTCATGCCCCGTGTTTGTTTTGTTCCCCCCACCCTCCTCTCATGCCCC
Organism: Ambystoma mexicanum; assembly: GCF_040938575.1. Lineage (NCBI taxonomy): Eukaryota > Metazoa > Chordata > Amphibia > Caudata > Ambystomatidae > Ambystoma > Ambystoma mexicanum. The sequence goes on from NC_090932.1 coordinate 997,070,056, forward strand.
ATGTCTCCCCCCTTTTCCCACCACCCCCTGCTCATGCCCTGTGTCTCCCCTGTTACCCCCTGTTCATGCCCTGTGTCTCCCTCCCGTTTCCCCCCACCCCCCGCTCAATGCGTCGTGTCTCCACTGTTCCCCCCACACCCGCTCATGCCCCGTGTATCCCTCCTTTTCTCCCATGCCCCGCTTATACCCCATGTCTCCTCTGTTCCCCCCACCCCCCGCTCATGCCCCATGTCTCCCTCCTTTTACCTCCAACCCCCGCTCATGCCCCGTGTCTCCCCTCTTACCTGCGCTCATGCCCTGTGTCTCCCTCCCGTTCCTCCCTACCACCTGCTCATGCCCCGTGTCTCCACTGTTCCCCCATCCCGCGCTCATGCCCCATGTCTCCCTCCTTTCCCCCACCCCCCGCTCATGCCCCATGTCTTCCTCCTTTTCTCCCCACCCCCCGCTCATGCCCCTTGTCTCCCTGTTCCCCCCCACCCCCACTCATGCCCACATGTCTCCCTCCTTTTCCCCCCAACCCCCACTCATGCCCCGCGTCTCCCCTGTTACCCCCCGTTAATGCCCTGTCTCCCTCCCATTCCCCCAACCCCTGCTCATGCCCCGTGTCTCCACTGTTCCCCCATCCCCCGCTCATGCCCTGTGTCTCCCTCCTTTCCCTCCCACCCCCCGCTCATGCCCCATGTCTCCCTCCTTCCCCCCCCACCCCCCGCTCATGCCCCGTGTCTCCCTCCATTTCCCTCCACTCCCTGCTCATGCCCCTTGTATCCCCTTTTCCCCCCACACCCGCTCATGCCCCGTGTCTCCAATGTTCCCCCATCCCCCACTAATGCCCCGTGTCTCCCTCCATTCCCCCCACCCCGCGCTCATGCCCCGTGTCTCCCCTGTTCCCCCACTCATGCCCCCGTGTCTCCCTACTTTCCCCCCCACCCCCTGCTCATGCCCCCTGTCTCCCCTGTTCCCCCCACCCCCACTCATGCCCACGTGTCTCCCCTGTTCCCCACACCCCCCGCTCAAGACCCGTGTCTTCCTTGTTCCCCCCACCCCGCTCAATCCCCGTGTCTCCCCTGTTACCCCCCGCTCATGCCCTGTGTCTCCCTCCCGTTCCCCCTAACCCCGCTTATGCCCCTTGTCTCCACTGTTCCCCATCCCCCACTCATGACCCGTGTCTCCCTCCTTTCCCTGCCCACCCCCCGCTCATGCCCCGTGTCTCCCTCCTTTCCCCCACCCCCCGCTCATGCCCGTGTCTCCCTCCTTTGTCCCCCACCCCCCGCTCATGCCCCATGTCTCCCTCCTTTTCCCCCCACCCCCGCTCATGCCCCTTGTCTCCCCTGTTTCCCCCACCCCCGCTCATGCCCACGTGTCCCCCCTGTTCCCCCCACCCCCCGCTCATGCCCCATATCTCCCTCCTTTTACTCCCAACCCCCGCTCATGCCCCTTGTCTCCCCTATTACCCGCGCTCATGCTCTGTGTCTCCCTCCCGTTCCTCCCTACCACCTGCTCATGCCCCGTGTCTCCACTGCTCCCCCATCCCCCGCTCATGCCCCATGTCTCCCTCCTTTTCCCCCACCCCCTCTTATGCCCCGTGTCTCCCTACTTTCCCCCCACCCCACGCTCATGCCCCTTGTCTCCCCTGTTCCCCCCACCCCCTGCTCATGCCCTGTGTCTCCCTCCTATTCCCCCCACCCCTTGCACATGCCCTGTGTCTCCCCTGTTCCCCCAACCCCCGCTCATGCCCCGTGTCTCCCTCCTTTTCCCCCCACCCCCCACTCATGCCCCGTGTCTCCCCTGTTACCCCGCTCATGCCCTGTGTCTCCCTCCCATTCCCCCCCACCCCCCACTCATGCCCCATGTCTCCACTGTTCCCCCACGCCACGCTCATGCCCCGTGTCTCTCTTGTCCCCCCCACCCCCCGCTCATACCCCGTGTCTCCCTCCTTTTCCCCCCACACCCGCTTATGCCCCTTGTCTCCCCTGTTCCCCCCACCCCACGCTCATGCCCCTTGTCTACCTCCGTTCCCCCAACCCCCGCTCATGCCCCTTGTCTCTCTCTTGTTCCCCCCTACCCCCGCTCTTGCCCTGTGTTTCTCTTGTTCCCCCACCCTCTGCTCATGCCCCGTGTCTCCCTCCATTTCCCTCCACTCCCTGCTCATGCCCCTTGTATCCCCTTTTCCCCCCACACCCGCTCATGCCCCGTGTCTCCACTGTTCCCCCATCCCCCACTAATGCCCCATGTCTCCCTCCATTCCCCCCACCCCGCGCTCATGCCCCATGTCTCCCCTGTTCCCCCACTCATGCCCCGTGTCTCCCTCATTTCCCCCCCACCCCCCGCTCATGCCCCGTATCTCCCTACTTTCCCCCCACCCCCTGCTCATGCCCCCTGTCTCCCCTGTTCCCCCCCACCCCCACTCATGCCCACGTGTCTCCCCTGTTCCCCACACCCCCCGCTCAAGACCCGTGTCTTCCTTGTTCCCCCCACCCCGCTCAATCCCCGTGTCTCCCCTGTTACCCCCCGCTCATGCCCTGTGTCTCCCTCCTGTTCCCCCTAACCCCGCTTATGCCCCGTGTCTCCACTGTTCCCCCATCCCCCGCTCATGACCCGTGTCTCCCTCCTTTCCCTGCCCACCCCCCGCTCATGCCCCGTGTCTCCCTCCTTTCCCTCACCCCCCGCTCATGCCCGTGTCTCCCTCCTTTGTCCCCCACCCCCCGCTCATGCCCCATGTCTCCCTCCTTTTCCCCCCACCCCCGCTCATGCCCCTTGTCTCCCCTGTTTCCCCCACCCCCGCTCATGCCCACGTGTCCCCCCTGTTCCCCCCACCCCCCGCTCATGCCCCATGTCTCCCTCCTTTTACTCCCAACCCCCGCTCATGGCCCTTGTCTCCCCTGTTACCCGCGCTCATGCTCTGTGTCTCCCTCCCGTTCCTCCCTACCACCTGCTCATGCCCCGTGTCTCCACTGCTCCCCCATTCCCCGCTCACGCCCCATGCCTCCTTCCTTCCCCCCCGCACATGCCCCGTTTCTCCCCTGTTCCCCCCACCCCCCGCTCATGCCCTGTGTCTCTCTCTTGTTCCCCCACGCCACGCTCATGCCCCGTGTCTCTCTTGTTCCCCCCACCCCCCCTCATGCCCCGTGTCTCCCTCCTTTTCCCCCCACCCTTGCTCATGCCCCTTGTCTCCCCTGTTCTCCCCACCCCCGCTCATGCCCCATGCCTACCTCCGTTCCCCCAACCCCCGCTCATGCCCTGAGTCTCTCTCTTGTTCCCACCCCCCCGCTCATGCCCCGTGTTTCTTTTGTTCCCCCCACCCTCCTCTCATGCCCCATGTCTCCCCCCTTTTCCCACCACCCCCTGCTCATGCCCTGTGTCTCCCCTGTTACCCCCTGTTCATGCACTGTGTCTCCCTCCCGTTTCCCCCCACCCCCCGCTCAATGCGTCGTGTCTCCACTGTTCCCCCCACACCCGCTCATGCCCCGTGTATCCCTCCTTTTCTCCCATGCCCCGCTTATACCCCATGTCTCCTCTGTTCCCCCCACCCCCCGCTCATGCCCCATGTCTCCCTCCTTTTACCTCCAACCCCCGCTCATGCCCCGTGTCTCCCCTCTTACCTGCGCTCATGCCCTGTGTCTCCCTCCCGTTCCTCCCTACCACCTGCTCATGCCCCGTGTCTCCACTGTTCCCCCATCCCGCGCTCATGCCCCATGTCTCCCTCCTTTCCCCCACCCCCCGCTCATGCCCCATGTCTTCCTCCTTTTCTCCCCACCCCCCGCTCATGCCCCTTGTCTCCCTGTTCCCCCCACCCCCACTCATGCCCACATGTCTCCCTCCTTTTCCCCCCAACCCCCACTCATGCCCCGCGTCTCCCCTGTTACCCCCCGTTAATGCCCTGTCTCCCTCCCATTCCCCCAACCCCTGCTCATGCCCCGTGTCTCCACTGTTCCCCCATCCCCCGCTCATGCCCTGTGTCTCCCTCCTTTCCCTCCCACCCCCCGCTCATGCCCCATGTCTCCCTCCTTTCCCCTCCACCCCCCGCTCATGCCCCGTGTCTCCCTCCATTTCCCTCCACTCCCTGCTCATGCCCCTTGTATCCCCTTTTCCCTCCACACCCGCTCATGCCCCGTGTCTCCAATGTTCCCCCATCCCCCACTAATGCCCCGTGTCTCCCTCCATTCCCCCCACCCCGCGCTCATGCCCCGTGTCTCCCCTGTTCCCCCACTCATGCCCCGTGTCTCCCTCATTTCCTCCCCACCCCCCGCTCATGCCCCCGTGTCTCCCTACTTTCCCCCCCACCCCCTGCTCATGCCCCCTGTCTCCCCTGTTCCCCCCCACCCCCACTCATGCCCACGTGTCTCCCCTGTTCCCCACCCCCCCCGCTCAAGACCCGTGTCTTCCTTGTTCCCCCCACCCCGCTCAATCCCCGTGTCTCCCCTGTTACCCCCCGCTCATGCCCTGTGTCTCCCTCCCGTTCCCCCTAACCCCGCTTATGCCCCGTGTCTCCACTGTTCCCCATCCCCCACTCATGACCCGTGTCTCCCTCCTTTCCCTGGCCACCCCCCGCTCATGCCCCGTGTCTCAATCCTTTCCCCCACCCCCCGCTCATGCCCGTGTCTCCCTCCTTTGTCCCCCACCCCCCGCTCATGCCCCATGTCTCCCTCCTTTTCCCCCCACCCCCGCTCATGCCCCTTGTCTCCCCTGTTTCCCCCACCCCCGCTCATGCCCACGTGTCCCCCCTGTTCCCCCCACCCCCCGCTCATGCCCCATATCTCCCTCCTTTTACTCCCAACCCCCGCTCATGCCCCTTGTCTCCCCTATTACCCGCGCTCATGCTCTGTGTCTCCCTCCCGTTCCTCCCTACCACCTGCTCATGCCCCGTGTCTCCACTGCTCCCCCATCCCCCGCTCATGCCCCATGTCTCCCTCCTTTTCCCCCCACCCCCTCTTATGCCCCGTGTCTCCCTACTTTCCCCCCACCCCACGCTCATGCCCCTTGTCTCCCCTGTTCCCCCCCACCCCCACTCATGCCCACATGTCTCCCTCCTTTTCCCCCCACCCCCCACTCATGCCCCGCGTCTCCCCTGTTACCCCCACTCATGCCCTGTCTCCCTCCCGTTCCCCCCACCCCCGCTCATGCCCCATGTCTCCACTGTTCCCCGATCCCCCACTAATGCCCCATGTCTCCCTCTATTCCCCCAACCCCCCGCTCATGCCCCGTGTCTCCCCTGTTCCCCCCACCCCCCACTCATGCCCCGTGTCTCCCTCATTTCCCCCCCACCCCCCGCTCATGCCCCGTGTCTCCCTACTTTCCCCCCGACCCCCGCACATGCCCCGTGTCTCCCTCCTTTTCCCCCCACCCCATGCTCATGCACCCTGTCTCCCCTGTTCCCCCCACCCCCACTCATGCCCACCTGTCTCCCCTGTTCCCCACACACCCTGCTCAAGACCCATGTCTTCCTTGTTCCCCCCACCCCGCTCAATCCCCGTGTCTCCCCTGTTACCCGCGCTCATGCCCTGTGTCTCCCTCCCGTTCCCCCTAAACCCGCTTATGCCCCGCGTCTCCACTGTTCCACCATCCCCCGCTCATGACCCGTGTCTCCCTCCTTTGTCCCCCACTCCCCGCTCATGCCCCATGTCTCCCTCCTTTTCCCCCCACCCCCGCTCATGCCCCTTGTCTCCCCTGTTTCCTCCACCCCCCGCTCATGCCCCATGTCTCCCTTGTTCCCCCCCACCCCCCTCATGCCCTGTGTCTACCTCCTTTTCCCCCCCACCCCTCACTCATGTCCCTTGTCTCCCCTGTTCCCCCCAAACCCCCTCTCATGCCCCGTCTCTACCTCCGTTCCCCCCACCCCCTGCTCATACCCCGTGTCTCCCTCCTTTCCCCCCCACCCCTGCTCATGCCCCGTGTCTCCCCCTGTTCCCCCCACCCCCCCTGCTCATGCCCTCTGTCTCCTCTGTTCCCCCACCCCCCGCTCCTGCCCCATGTCCTTTCTCTTGTTCCACCCCATGCCCGCGCATGCCCGTGTCTCTCAGGTCCCCCCCACCCCCGCTCATGCCCCGTGTCTCCCTCCTTAACCCCCACCCCCCACTTATGCCCTTGTCTCCCCCTGTTCCCCCCACCCCCCGCTCATGGCCCATGTCTACCCTCCCTTCCCCGCACCCCCTGCTCATGCCCCGTGTCTCCCTCCTTTTCCCCCACCCCCCGCTCATGCCCCGTGTCTTCCCTCCTTTTCCCCCACCCCCCACTCATGCCCCTTGTCTCCCCTGTTTCCCCCCACCCCCACTAATGCCCACATGTCCCCCTGTCCCCCCCACCCCCCACTCACGCCCCGTGCCTCCCTCCTTTCCCCCCACCCCCCGCTCTAGCCCCGTGTCTCCCTACTTTCCCCCCACCCCCACTTATGCCCCTTGTTCTCCCCTGTTTCCCCCCACCCCCACTAATGCCCACATGTCTCCCCTGTCCCCCCCACCCCCCACTCACGCCCGTGCCTCCCTCCTTTCCCCCCACCCCCCGCTCTAGCCCGTGTCTCCTACTTTCCCCCCACCCCCAGCTCATGTCCCGTGTCTCCCTCCTTTCCCCCCACCCCCCGCTCATGCCCCTTGTCTCGCCTGTTCTCCCCACCCATGCCCACATGTCTCCTGTTCCCCCACCCCCACACACGCCCCGTTCTCCCTTGTTCCCCCCACCCCCCGCTCATGCCCCGTGTCTCCCTCCTTTTCCCCCCCACCCCCCGCTCATGCCAAGTGTCTGCCTGTTACCACCCGCTCATACCCTGTCTCCCTCCCGTTCCCCGCACCCCGCTCATGCCCTGTGTCTCCTCTGTTCCCCCATCCCCCACTCATGCCCCGTGTCTCCTCCTTCCCCTCCCACCCCCGCTCATGCCCCGTGTCTCCCTCCTTTCCCCCACCACCTGCTCATGCCCTGTTTCTCCCTCCTTTTTCCCCCCACCCCCCGCTCATGCCCTTGCATTTCCTGTTCCCCCCACACTCGCTCATGCCCCGTGTCTCCACTGTTCCCCCATCCCCCACTAATGCCCCGTGTCTCCCTCCTTTCCCCTCCACCCCCTGCTCATGCCCTGTGTCTCCCTCCATTTCCCCCACCCCCCGCTCATGCCCCGTGTCTCCTTCCTTTTCCCCCCACCCCTGCTCATGCCCCTTGTCTCCCCTGTTCCCCCCCACCCCTGCTCATGCCCACGAGTCCCCCCTGTTCCCCCCACCCCCCGCTCATGTCCCGTGTCTCCCTTGATCCCCACATGCCCCCTTATGTTTGTGTCTCCTCCTTTTCCCCCTCACCCCCCGCTCATGCTCCTTGTCTCCCCTGTTCCCTCCAACCCCTTTCTCATGCCCTGTGTCTCCCTCCTTTTCCCCCACCCCCCACTCATGCCCCTTGTCTCCCCTGTTTACCCCCACCCCCACTCATGCCCACATGTCTCCCCTGTTCCCCCCACCCCCCACTCACGCCCCGTGCCTCCCTCCTTTCCCCCCACCCCCCGCTCTAGCCCTGTGTCTCCCTCCTTTTCTCCCCCACCCCCCGCTCATGCCCTGTGTCTCCCTCCTTTTCCCCCACCTCCTGCTCATGCCTCTTGTCTCCCCTGCTCCCCCCACCCCGCTCATGCCCACGTGTCCCCCTGTTCCCCCCACCGCCGCTCATGCCCTGTGTCTCCACTGTTCCCCCCACCCCCCGCTCATGCCCCGTGTCTCCACTGTTCCCCAATCCCCCGCTCATGCCCCACCATGTCTCCCTCCTTTTCGCCCCAACCCCCGCTCATGCCCCTTGTCTCCCCTGTTCCCCCCAACCCCCTGCTCATGCCCCGTGTCTACCTCCATTCCCCCCACCCCTGCTCATGCCCCGTGTCTCTCTCTTGTTCCCCCCTACCCCCTGCTCATGCCCCGTGTTTCTCTTGTTCCCCCCCACACTCCGCTCATGCCCTGTGTCTCCTTCCTTTTACCCCCCAGCCCCCGCTCATGCCCCGTGTCTCCCTCCTTTTCTCCCCAGCCCCCGCTCATGCCCCGTGTCTGTCCTAATACCCCCCGCTCAAGCCCTGTGTCTCCCTCCCATTCCCCCCACCCCCCGCTCATGCCCCATGTCTCCACTGTTCCCCCCACCCCCTGCTAATGCCCTGTGTCTCCCTCCTTTTCCCCCCACCCCCCGCTCATGCCCTGTGTCTCTCCTGTTCCCCCCAACCGCTGCTCATGCCCCGTGTCTCTCTCCTTTTCCCCCACACCCCCCGCTCCTGCCCCATGTCTTCCCGTTACCCCCGCTCATGCCCTGTATATCCCTCCCGTTCGCCCCCACCACCCGCTCATGCCCCATGTCTCCACTGTTCCCCCATCCCCCGCTCATGCACTGTGTCTCCCTCCTTTTCCCCCCACCCCCCGCTCATGCCCCTTGTCTCCCCTGTTCCCCCCCACCCCCACTCATGCCCACATGTCTCCCCTGTTCCCCCCACCCCCCACTCATGCCCATGCCTCCCTCCTTTCCCCCCACACCCCGCACATGCCCCATGTCTCACCTGTTCCCCCGCATCCCCTTCTCATACCGTGTCTCCCCTGATCCCCCCCACCCCCCGCTCATGCCCTGTGTCTCTCTTTTGTCCCCCCCACGCCATGCCCCGTGCCTCCCTCCTTTCCCCCCGCCCCCCGCACATGGCCCGTGTCTCCCCTGTTCCCCATTTCCCCCTTCTCATACCGTGTCTCCCCTGTTCCCCCCCACCCTCCGCTCATGCCCTGTGTCTCTCTTGTTCCCCCCACCCCCTGCTTATGCCCCGTGTCGCCCTCCTTTTCCCCCCCCACTCGATCATGCCCCTTGTCTCCCCTGTTCCCCCCCACCCCCTGCTCATGCCCCGTGTCTACCTCCGTTCCCCCATCCCCCACTCATGCCCCGTGTCTCTCTCTTGTCCCCCCCACCCCCCGCTCATGCCCCGTGTTTCTCTTGTTCCTCCCCACCCTCCGCTCATGCCCCGTGTCTCCCTCCTTTTCCCCCCACCCCCTGCTCATGCCCCGTGTCTCCCCTGTTACCCCCCGCTCATGCTCTGTGTCTCCTTCCCGTTTCCCCCACCCCCCGCTCATGCGTCATGTCTCCACTGTTTCCCCACACCCCGCTCATGCCCCGTGTCTCCCTCCTTTTCCCCCCATGCCCCGCTCATGCCCCGTGTCTCCCCTGTTACCCCACGCTCATGCCTTGTCTCCATCAAGTTCCACCCACCCCCGCTCATGCCCCGTGTCTCCAATGTTCCCCCATCCCCCTCTCATGCCCTGTGTATCCCTCCTTTCGTTCCCACCCCCCGCTCATGCCCCATGTCTCCCTCCTTTCCCCCTCCGCTCATGCCCTGTGTCTCCCTCATTTTCCCCCCAACCCCCCGCTCATGCCCCTTGTATCCCCTGTTCCCCCCACACCCGCTCATGCCCCGTGTCTCCACTGTTCCCCCATCCCCCACTAATGCCCGTGTCTCCCTCCTTTCCTCCCACCCCCCGCTCATGCCCCGTGTCTCCCCTGTTCCCCCCACCCCAACTCATGCCCCATGTCACCCTCATTTCCCCCACCCACCCCCCGCTCATTTCCTGTGTCTCCCTACTTTCCCCCCACCCCCCACTCATGCCCCGTGTCTCCCTCCTTTCCCCCCACTCCCCACTCATGCCAAGTGTCTCCCCTGTTACCCCCCGCTCATGCCCTGTCTCCCTCCCGTTCCCCCCACCCCCGCTCATGCCCCGTGTCTCCACTGTTCCCCATCCCCCACTCACGCCCCGTGCCTCCCTCCTTTCCCCCCACCCCCCGCACATGGCCCGTGTCTCCCCTGTTCCCCCCTTCCCCCTTCTCATACTGTGTCTCCCCTGTTCCCCCCGACCCCCCGCTCATGCCCTGTGTCTCTCTTGTTCCCCCCACCCCCTGCTTATGCCCCGTGTCTCCCTCCTTTTCCCCCCACACTCGCTCATGCCCCTTGTCTCCCCTGTTCCCCCATCCCCCGCTCATGCCCCGTGTCTACCTCCGATCCCCCCACCCCCCACTCATGCCCCGTGTCTCTCTCTTGTTCCCCCCCACCCCCTGCTCATGCCCCGTGTTTCTCTTGTTCCTCCCCACCCTCCGCTCATGCCCCGTGTCGCCCTCCTTTTCCCCCCACCCCCTGCTCATGCCCCGTGTCTCTCCTGTTACCCCCCTCTCATGCTCTTTGTCTCCTTCCTGTTTCCCCCACCCCCCGCTCATGCGTCATTTCTCCACTGTTTCCCCCACACCCTGCTCATGCCCCGTGTCTCACTCCTTTTCCCCCCATGCCCCCCCTGTTACCCCACGCTCATGCCCTGTCTCCATCCCGTTCCACCCACCCCCGCTCATGCCCCTTGTCTCCACTGTTCCCCCATCCCCCTCTCATGCCCCGTGTATCCCTCCTTTCGTTCCCACCCCCCGCTCATGCCCCATGTCTCCCTCCTTTCCCCCCGCTCATGCCCTGTGTCTCCCTCCTTTTCCCCCAACCCCCCGCTCATGCCTCTTGTATCCCCTGTTCCCCCCACACCCGCTCATGCCCCGTGTCTCCACTGTTCCCCCATCCCCCACTAATGCCCGTGTCTCCCTCCTTTCCTCCCACCCCCCGCTCATGCCCTGTGTCTCCCCTGTTCCCCCCACCCCAACTCATGCCCCATGTCTCCCTCATTTCCCCCCCCACCACCCGCTCATTCCCTGTGTCTCCCTACTTTCCCCCACCCCTCACTCATGCCCCGTGTCTCCCTCCTTTTCCCCCCACTCCCCACTCATGCCAAGTGTCTCCCCTGTTACCCCCCGCTCATGTCCTGTCTCCCTCCCGTTCCTCCCACCCCCGCTCATGCCCAGTGTCTCCACTGTTCCCCCATCCCCCACTCACGCCCCGTGACTCCCTCCTTTCCCCTCCCACCCCCCGCTCATGCCCCGTGTCTCCCTCCTTTCTCCCCCACCCCCTGCTCATGCCCCGTTTCTCCCTCCATCCCCCCCACCCCCTGCTCATGCCCCTTGTATCCCCTGTTCCCCCCACACTCGCTCATGCCCGCTGTCTCCAATGTTCCCCCATCCCCCACTAATGCCCCGTGTCTCCCTCCATTTCCCCCCACCCCCACTCATTCCCCGTGTCTCCCTCCTTTTCCCCCACCCCTGCTCATGCCCCTTGTCTCCCCTGTTCCCCCCACCCGTGCTCATGCCCACGTGTCCCCCCTGCTCCCCCACCCCCCGCTCATGCCCCGTGTCTCCCTTGATCCCCCCACCCACCCTCATGTTTGTGTCTCCCTCCTTTTCCCCTTCACCCCCCCGCTCATGCCCCTTGTCTCCCCTGTTCCTCCCAACCCCTTTCTCATGCCCCGTGTCTACCTCCGTTCCCCCACCCCCCGCTCATGGCCCGTGTCTCCCTCCTTTCGTTCCCACCCCCCGCTCATGCCCCATGTCTCCCTCCTTTCCCCCCCTGCTCATGCCCTGTGTCTCCCTCCTTTTCCCCCAACCCCCTGCTCATGCCTCTTGTATACCCTGTTCCCCCCACACCCACTCATGCCCTGTGTCTCCACTGTTCCCCCATCCCCCACTAATGCCCGTGTCTCCCTCCTTTCCTCCCACCCCCCGCTCATGCCCTGTGTCTCCCCTGTTCCCCCCACCCCAACTCATGCCCCATGTCTCCCTCATTTTCCCCCCTACCCCCCGCTCATTCCCTGTGTCTCCTTACTTTCCCCCCACCCCCCACTCATGCCCCGTGTCTCCCTCATTTTCCCCCCACTCCCCACTCATGCCAAGTGTCTCCCCTGTTACCCCCCGCTCATGTCCTGTCTCCCTCCCGTTCCCCCCACCCCCGCTCATGCCCCGTGTCTCCACTGTTCCCCCATCCCCCGCTCATGCCCCGTGACTCCCTCCTTTCCCCTCCCACCCCCCGCTCATGCCCCGTGTCTCCCTCCTTTCTCCCCCACCCCTGCTCATGCCCCGTTTCTCCCTCCTTTCCCCCCCACCCCCCCTCATGCCCCTTGTATCCCCTGTTCCCCCCACACTCGCGCATGCCCGTTGTCTCCAATGTTCCCCCATCCCCCACTAATGCCCCTTGTCTCCCTCCTTTCCCTCCCACCCCCTGCTCATGCCCTGTGTCTCCCTCCATTTCCCCCACCCCCGCTCATGCCCCGTGTCTCCCTCCTTTTCCCCCATCCCTGCTCATGCCCCTTGTCTCCCCTGTTCCCCCCACCCCTGCTCATGCCCACGTGTCCCCCCTGCTCCCCCCACCCCCCGCTCATGCCCCGTGTCTCCCTTGATCCCCCCACCCACCCTCATGTTTGTGTCTCCCTCCTTTTCCCCTTCACCCCCCAGCTCATGACCCTTGTCTCCCCTGTTCCCCCAACCCCTTTCTCATGCCCCGTGTCTACCTCCGTTCCCCCACCCCCCGCTCATGGCCCGTCTCTCCCTCCTTTTCGCCCCACCCCCCGCTCATGCCCTGTATCTCCCTCCTTTTCCCCCACCCGCCGCTCATGCCTGTGTCTCCCTCCGTTTCCTCCACCCCCTGCTCATGCCCCTTGTCTCCCCTGTTACCCCCCACGCCCGCTCATGCCCACGTGTAAGCCCTGTTCCCCCCACCCCCCGCTCATGCTCCGTGTCTCCCCTGTTCCTCCATCTGCCGCTCATGCCCCGTGTCTCCCTCCTTTTCCCCCCCACTGCCCGCTCATGCCCCGTGTCGCCCCTGTTCCCCCCACCGCCCGCTCATGCCCTGTGTCTCCCTCCCATTCCCCCCCACCGCCCGCTCATGCCCCGTGTCTCCCCTGTTCCCCCACCCCCCGCTCATGCCCCGTGTCTCTCTCTTGTTCCCCCCACCCCCTGCTCATGCCCTGTGTTTCTCTTGTTCCCCCCACCCTCTGCTCATGCCCCGTGTCTCCCTCCTTTTCCCCCCACCCCCTGCTCATGCCCTGTGTCTCCCCTGTTACCCCCGCTCATGCCCCTTGTCTCCCCTGTTCCCCCCCACCCCCACTCATGCCCACATGTCTCCCCTGTTCCCCCCACCCCCCACACACGCCTTGTGTCTCCCTTGTTCCCCCCATCCCCGACTCATGCCCCGTGTCTCCCTCCCTTTCCTCCCACCCCCCGCTCATGCCAAGTGTCTACCCTGTTACCCCCGCTCATGCCCTGTCTCCCTCCCATTCCCCCCACCCCCGCTCATGCCTCGTGTCCCAACTGTTCCCCCATCCCCCGCTCATGCCCCGTGTCTCCCTCCTTTCCCCTCCCACCCCCGCTCATGCCCTGTGTCTCCCTCCTTTCCCTCCCGCCCCCTGCTCATGCCCCGTTTCTCCCTCCTTTTCCCTCCACCCCCGCTCATGCCCCTTGTATCCCCTGTACCCACCACACTCGCTCATGCCCCTTTTCGCCACTGTTCCCCCATCCCCCACTAATGCCCCGTGTCTCCCTCCTTTTCCCCCCTCCCCCGCTCATGCCCCGTGTCTCCCTCCTTTTCCCCCCACCCCTGCTCATGCCCCTTGTCTCCCCTGTTCCCCCCACCCTCGCTCATACCCCTGTGTCCCCCCTGTTTCCCCTCACCCCCCGCTCATGCCCCTTGTCTCCCCTGTTCCCCCAAACCCTTTCTCATGCCCCGTGTCTACCTCCGTTCCCCCCACCCCCGCTCATGCCCCGTGTCGCCCTCCTTTTCCCCCACACCCTGTTCATGCCCGTGTCTCCCTCCTTTTCCCCCACCCCCTGCTCATGTCCTTTGTCTCCCCTGTTGCCCCCCACCCCCGCTCATGCCCACGTGTCCTCCCTGTTCCCCCCACCCCTGCTCATGCCCCGTGTCTCCACTATTCCCCCACCCCCTGCTCATGCCCCGTGTCTCCACTGTTCCCCCACCCCCCGCTCATGCCCCGTGTCTCCCCTGTTACCCCAGCTCATGCCCTGTGTCTCCCTCCTGTTCCCCCCACCCCCCGCTCATGCCCCGTGTCTCCACTGTTCCCCCCACCCCCGCTCATGCCCCGTGTCTCCCTCCTTTTCCCCCCACCCCCGCTCATACCCCTGTCCCCCCTGTTCCCCCCTAACCCCCGCTCATGCCCCGTGTCTCTATTGTTCCCCCATCCCCACTCATGCTCATGTCTCCCTCCTTCCCCCCCACCCCCTGCTCATGCCCCGTTTCTCCCTCCTTTTCCCCCCACCCACCGCTCATGCCCCTTGTATCCCCTGTTCCCCCCACACTCGCTCTTGCCCCGTGTCTCCACTGTTCCCCCATCCCCCACTAATGCCCTGTGTCTCCCTCCTTTCCCCCCACCCCCCCGCTCATACCCTGTGTCTCCCTCCATTTCCCCCCACCCCCACTCATGCCCCGTGTCTCTCTCCTTTTCCCCCACCCCTGCTCATTCCCCTTGTCTCCACTGTTCCCCCCACCCCCGCTCATGCCCACATGTCCCCCCTGTTCCCCCCACCCCCGCTCATGGCCCGTGTCTCCCTTGATCCCCCCACCCCCCTCATGTTTGTATCTCCCTCCTTTTCCCCCTCACGCCCCGCTCATGCCCCTTGTCTCCCCTGTTCTCCCCCACCCCCGCTCATGCCCACGTGTCCCCCCTGTTCCCCCCACCCCCCGCTCATGCCCCGTGTCTCCACTGTTCCCCTCACCCTCGCTCATGCCCCGTGTCTCCACTGTTCCCCCATCTCCCGCTCATGCCCCGTGTCTCCCTCATTTCCCCCCCACGGCCCGCTCAGGCCCTGTGTCTCCCCTGTTCCCCCCACCCCCCGCTCATGCCCCGTGTCTAGCTCCGTTCCCCCCACCCCCCGCTCATGCCCCGTGTCTCCACTTTTCCCCCATCCCCACTCATGCCCCCTGTCTCCCTCCTTTCCCACCACCCCCTGCTCATGTCCTGTGTCTCCCTCCATTTCCCCCCACCTCCAGCTCATGCCCCGTGTCTCCCTCCTTTTCCCCCCACCCCTGCTCATGCCCCTTGTCTCCCCTGTTCCCCCCACCCCCAGTCATGCCCACATGTCTCCCCTGTTCCCCCCACCCTCCATACACGCCCCGTGTCTCTGTTGTTCCCCCCACCCCCCGCTCATGCCCATTGTCTCCCTCCTTTCCCGCCTGACCCCCCGCTCATGCCAAGTGTCTCCCCTGTTACCCCCGCTCATGCCCTGTCTCCCTCCCGTTCCCCCCACCCCGTTCATGCCTCGTGTCTCCACTGTTCCGCCATCCCCCACTCATGCCCTGTGTCTCCCTCCTTTCCACTCCCACCCCCCGCTCATGCCCCGTGTCTCCCTCCTTCCCCCCACCCCCTGCTCATGCCCCTTGTATCCCCAGTTCCCCCCACACTCTCTCATGCCCTGTGTCTACACTGTTCCTCCATCCCCCACTAATGCCCTGTGTCTCCCTCCTTTCCCCCCTGCTCGTGCCCTGTGTCTCCCTCCATTTCCCCCCACCCCCTGCTCATGCCCCGTGTCTCCCTCCTTTTCCCCCCACCCCTGCTCATGCCCCTTGTCTCCCCTGTTCCACCCACCCCCGCTCATGCCCACGTGTCCCCCCTGTACCCCCTGCACCCCACTCATGCCCCATGTCTCCCTTGATCCCCCCAACCCCCTCATGTTTGTGTCTCCCTCCTTTTCCCCCTCACCCCCCGCTCATGCCCCTTGTCTCCCCTGTTGCCCACAACCCCTTTCTCATGCCCCGTTTCTACCTCCGTTCCCCCCACCCCCGCTCATGCCCCGTGTCTCCCTCCTTTCCCCTCCCACCCGCTGCTCATGCCCCGTTTCTCCCTCCATTTCCCCCCACCCCCCACTCATGCCCCGTGTCTCCCTCCTTTTCCCCCCACCCCTGCTCATGCATCTTGTCTCCCCTGTTCCCCCCACATCCCGCTCATGCCCCGTGTCTCCCTTAATCCCCCAACCCCCCCTCATGTTTGTGTCTCCCTCCTTTTCCCCCTCACCCCCGCTCATGCCCCTTGTCTCCCCTGTTCCCCCCAACCCCTTTCTAATGCCCCGTGTCTCCCTCTTTTCCCCCCACCCGCTGCTCATGCCCCGTTTCTCCCTCCTTTTCCCCCATCCCCCGCTCATGTATCCACTGTTCCCCCCACACTTGCTCATGCTCTGTGTCTCCACTGTTCCCCCATCCCCCAATAATGCCCCTTGTCTCCCTCCTTTCCTACCGCCCCCTGCTCATGCCCTGTGTCTCCCTCCATTTCCCCCCACCCCCAGCTCATGCCCCGTGTCTCCCTCCTTTTCCCCCCACCACTGCTCATGCCCCTTGTCTACCCTTTTCCCCCACATCCTGCTCATGCCCTGTGTCTCCCTCCTTTCCCCCCCACCACCTGCTCATGCCCCTTGTATCCCCAGTTCCCCCCACACTCGCTCATGCCCTGTGTCTCCACTGTTCCCCCATCCCCCACTAATGCCCCGTGTCTCCCTCCTTTCCCCCCACCCCCTGCTCATGCTCTGTGTCTCCCTCCATTTCCCCCCACCACCCACTCATGCCCCGTGTCTCCCTCCTTTTCCCCCCCACCCCTGCTCATGCATCTTGTCTCCCCTGTTCCCCCCACATCCCGCTCATGCCCCGTGTCTCCCTTAATCCCCCAACCCCCCTCATGTTTGTGTCTCCCTCCTTTTCCCCCTCACCCCCCGCTCATGCCCCTTGTCTCCCCTGTTCCCCCCAACCCCTTTCTAATGCCCCGTGTCTACCTCCGTTTCCTCCACCCCCCACTCATGCCCCGTGTCTCTCTCCTTTCCCCCCCACCCCCTGCTCATGCCCCGTTTCTCCCTCCTTTTCTCCCCACCCCCCGCTCATGCCCCTTGTAAACCCTGTTCACCCCCACCCCCCGCTCATGCCGTGTCTCCCTCCCATTCCCCCCACCCCGCTCATGCCCGTGTTTCCTCTGTTCCCCCCACCCCCCGCTCATGCCCCGTGTCTCCCCTGTTCCCTCCCACCCCCGCTCATGCCCCATGTCTACCTCCGTTCCCCCCACCCCCTGCTCATGCCCGGTGTCTTCCTCCTTTTCCCCCCCAGCCCCCGCTCATGCCCCATGTCTCCCCTGTTCCCCCAACCCCCGCTCATGTCCCTTGTCTCCCCTGTTCCCCCCCACCCCCTGCTCATGCCCACGTGTCTTCCCGTTTCCCCCACACCCCCACTCATGCCCCGTGTATCCCTACTGTTCCCCCCACCCCCCGCTCATGCCCTGTGTCTCTCTTGTTCCCCCCCACCCCCTGCTCATGCCCCGTGTCTCCCTCCTTCCATCCCCACTCCCCGCTCATGCCCCTTGTCTCTCCTGTTCCCCCACCCCCCACTCATGCCCACATGTCTCCCCTGTTCCCCCCCACCCCCCGCTCATGCCCCGTGTCTCCCCTGTCCCCCCATCCCCGGTCATGGCCCGTGTCTCTCTCTTGTTCCCCCCACCTTCCGCTCATGCCCCATGTCTCCCCTGTTCCCCCCACCCCCTGCTCATGCCCTGAGTCTCTCTCCTTTTCCCCCACCCCCTGCTCATGCCCACATGTCTCCCCTGTTCTCCCACACCCTCCGCTCATGCCCCGTGTCTCCCTCCTTTACCCCCACCCCCCGCTCATGCCCCGTGTCTCCCCTGTTCACCCCACCCCCCGGCTCATGCCCCGTGTCTCCCTTCTTTCCCCCCCTGCTCATGCCCCGTGTCTCCCTCCTTTTCCCGCTCATGCCCCGTGTCTCTTCTGTTCTCCCCCACCCCTCGCTCATACCCACGTGTCTCCTCTGTTCCCCCTACCCCCCCGCTCATGCCCAGTGTTTCTCTTGTTCTCCCCCATCCTCCGCTCATGCCCCGTGTCTCCCTCCTTTTCCCCCCAGCCCCTCTCATGCCCCGTGTCTGCCCTGTTACCCCCCTCTCAAGCCCTGTGTCTCCCTCCCATTCCCCCCCACCCCCCGCTCATGCCCCATGTCTCCACTGTTCCCCCAACCCCCTGCTCATGCCCTGTGTCTCCCTCCTTTTCCCCCATCCCCCGCTCATGCCCTTTGTCTCCCCTGTTCCCCCAACCCCTCTCATGCCCCATGTCTACCTCTGTTCCCCCCACTCCCCGCTCATGCCCTGTGTCTCTCTCTTGTTCCCCCCACCCCCCGCTCATGCCCCGTGTCTCCCTCCTTTCCCCCCCACCCCCCGCTCATGCCCCTTGTATCCCCTGTTCCCCCCACACTCGCTCATGCGCTGTGTCTCCACTGTTCCCCCATCCCCCACTAATGCCCCTTGTCTCCCTCCTTTCCCCCCCACCCCCTGCTCATGCCCTGTGTCTCCCTCCATTTCCCCCCACCCCCCGCTCATGCCCCGTGTCTCCCTCCTTTTCCCCCCACCCCTGCTCATGCCCCTTGTCTCCCCTGTTCCCCCCACATCCCGCTCATGCCCCATGTCTCCCTTAATCCCCCAAACCCCCCTCATGTTTGTGTCTCCCTCCTTTTCCCCCTCACCCAACACTCATGCCCCTTGTCTCCCCTGTTCCCCCAACCCCTTTCTCATGCCCCGTGTCTACCTCCGTTTACTCCACCCCCGCTCATGCCCCGTGTCTCCCTCCTTTCCCCCCACCCCCTGCTCATGCCCCGTTTCTCCCTCCTTTTCCCCCACCCCCCGCTCATGCCCCTTGTAATCCCTGTTCACCCCCCACCCCCCGCTCATGCCGTGTCTCCCTCCCATTCCCCCCACCCCGCTCATGCCCGTGTTTCCTCTGTTCCCCCCGACCCCCCGCTCATGCCCCGTGTCTCCCCTGTTCCTTCCCACCCCCGCTCATGCCCCGTGTCTACCTCCGTTCCCCCCACCCCCTGCTCGTGCCCAGTGTTTCCCTCCTTTTCCCCCCCAGCCCCCGCTCATTCCCCATGTCTCCCCTGTTCCCCCACCCCCCGCTCATGCCCCTTGTCTCCCCTGTTCCCCCCACCCCCTGCTCATGCCCACGTGTCTTCCCTGTTCCCCCACACCCCCCACTCATGCCCCGTGTATCCCTTCTGTTCCCCCCACCCCCCGCTCATGGCCTGTGTCTCTCTTGTTCCCCCCCACCCCCTGCTCATGCCCTGTGTCTCCCTCCTTCCACCCCCACTCCCCGCTCATGCTACTTGGCTCTCCTGTTCCCCCACTCCCCCCGCTCATGCCCACATGTCTCCCCTGTTCCCCCCCACCCCCCGCTCATGCCCCGTCTCTCCCCTGTCCCCCCCATCCCCGGTCATGGCCTGTGTCTCCCCTGTTCCCCCCCACCCCCCGCTCATGCCCCGAGTCTCCCTCCTTTTCCCCCACCCCCTGCTCATGCCCACGTGTCTCCCCTGTTCCCCCCCACCCTCCGCTCATGCCCCGTGTCTCCCTCCTTTACCCCCCACCCCCCGCTCATGCCCCGTGTCTCCCCTGTTCACCCCACCCCCCCGCTCATGCCCCGTGTCTCCCTTCTTTTTCCCCCACCCCCCCGCCCATGCCCTGTGTCTCCACTGTTCCCCCCACCTCCTGCTCATGCCCCGTGTCTCCCTCCTTTTCCCGCTCATGCCCGTGTCTCTTCTGTTCTCCCCCACCCCTCGCTCATACCCACGTGTCTCCTCTGTTCCCCCCACACACCATCTCATGCCCCGTGTCGCCCTCCTTCCCCCCACCCCCGCTCATGGCCCATGTCTCTCTCATGTTCCCCCCACCCCCCGCTCATGCCCCATGTCTCCCTCCTTTCCCCCCCACCCCCCGCTCATGCCCCTTGTCTCCCTCCTTTTCCCCCCGCCCCCCGCTCATGCCCGTGTCTCCCCTGTTCCCCCCACCCCCCCCGCTCATGCCCCGTGTCTCCCTCCTTTCCCCCCACCCCCTGCTCATGCCCCGTGTCTTCCTCCTTTTCCCCCCACCCCCCACTCATGCCCACATGTCTCCACTTTTCCCCCAACCCTCTGCTCATGCCCACATGTCTCCCCTGTTCCCCCCACCTCCTGCTCATGCCCATGTGTCTCCCCTGTTCCCCCCACCCCCCGCTCATGCCCTGTGTCTCCCTACTGTTCCCCCCACCCCCCGCACCTGGCCCGTGTGTCTCCCCTGTTCCCCCACCCCTGCTCATGCCCCGTGTCTTCCTCCTTTTCCCCCCACCCCCCGCTCATGCCCTGTGTCTCCCCTGTTCCCCCCACCCCCCGCTCATGCCCACATGTCTCCACTTTTCCCCCAACCCTCTGCTCATGCCCACATGTCTCCCCTGTTCCCCCCACCTCCTGCTCATGCCCATGTGTCTCCCCTGTTCCCCCCACCCCCCGCTCATGCCCTGTGTCTCCCTACTGTTCCCCCCACCCCCCGCACCTGGCCCGTGTGTCTCTCTTGTTGCCCCCACCCCCGCTCATGCCCCGTGTCTCCCTCCTTTTCTCCCCACCCCATGCTCATGCCCCTTGTCTCCCCTGTTCCCCCCACCCCCTGCTCATGCCCACGTGTCTCCCCTGTTCCCCCCCATCCCCGCTCATGCCCGGTGTCTCCCTACTGTTCCCCCCACCCCCCGCTCATGGCCCGTGTCTCTCTCTTGTTCCCCCCAACCCTGCTCATGGCCCGTGTCTCCCTCCTTTTCCCCCTCTCCCCCCGCTCATGCCCTGTGTCTCCCCTGTTGTCCCCCACTCCCGCTCATGCCACGTGTCTACCTCCATGGCCCGTCTCTCCCTCCTTTTCCCCCCCACCCCTGCTCATGCCCTGTGTCTCACTCCTTTTCCCCCCCACCCTCCGCTCATGCCCTGTGTCACCCCTGTTCCCCCCACCCCCGCTCATGCCCCGTGTCTCTCTATTGTTCCGCCACCCCCACTCATGCCCTGTGTCTCCCTACTGTTCCCCCCACCCCCCGCATATGGCCCGTGTCTCTCTCTTTTTCCCCCCACCCCTGCTCATGGCCCATGTCTCTCTCTTGTTCCCCCCACCCCCCGCTCATGCCCCATGTCTCCCTCCTTTCCCCCCCACCCCCCGCTCATGCCCCGTGTCTCTTCTGTTCTCCCCCACCCCTCGCTCATACCCACGTGTCTCCTCTGTTCCCCCCACACACCATCTCATGCCCCGTGTCGCCCTCCTTCCCCCCACCCCCCGCTCATGGCCCATGTCTCTCTCTTGTTCCCCCCACCCCCCGCTCATGCCCCATGTCTCCCTCCTTTCCCCCCCACCCCCGCTCATGCCCCTTGTCTCCCTCCTTTTCCCCCCCCACCCCCCGCTCATGCCCGTGTCTCCCCTGTTCCCCCCACCCCCCCGCTCATGCCCCGTGTCTCCCTCATTTCCCCCCACCCCCTGCTCATGCCCTGTGTCTTCCTCCTTTTCCCCCCACCCCCGCTCATGCCCTGTGTCTCCCCTGTTCCCCCCACCCCCCGCTCATGCCCACATGTCTCCACTTTTCCCCCAACCCTCTGCTCATGCCCACATGTCTCCCCTGTTCCCCCCACCTCCTGCTCATGCCCATGTGTCTCCCCTGTTCCCCCCACCCCCCGCTCATGCCCTGTGTCTCCCTACTGTTCCCCCCACCCCCCGCACCTGGCCCGTGTGTCCCCCCTGTTCCCCCCACCCCCGCTCATGCCCCGTTTCTTCCTCCTTTTCCCCCCACCCCCCGCTCATGCCCTGTGTCTCCCCTGTTCCCCCCACCCCCCGCTCATGCCCACATGTCTCCACTTTTCCCCCAACCCTCTGCTCATGCCCACATGTCTCCCCTGTTCCCCCCACCTCCTGCTCATGCCCATGTGTCTCCCCTGTTCCCCCCACCCCCCTCTCATGCCCTGTGTCTCCCTACTGTTCCCCCCACCCCCCGCACCTGGCCCGTGTGTCTCTCTTGTTCCCCCCACCCCCCGCTCATGCCCCGTGTCTCCCTCCTTTTCTCCCCACCCCATGCTCATGCCCCTTGTCTCCCCTGTTCCCCCCACCCCCTGCTCATGCCCACGTGTCTCCCCTGTTCCCCCCCATCCCCGCTCATGCCCGGTGTCTCCCTACTGTTCCCCCCACCCCCCGCTCATGGCCCGTGTCTCTCTCTTGTTCCCCCCAACCCTGCTCATGGCCCGTGTCTCCCTCCTTTTCCCCCTCTCCCCCCGCTCATGCCCTGTGTCTCCCCTGTTGTCCCCCACTCCCGCTCATGCCACGTGTCTACCTCCATGGCCCGTCTCTCCCTCCTTTCCCCCCCACCCCTGCTCATGCCCCGTGTCTCACTCCTTTTCCCCCCCACCCTCCGCTCATGCCCTGTGTCACCCCTGTTCCCCCCACCCCCGCTCATGCCCCGTGTCTCTCTATTGTTCCGCCACCCCCACTCATGCCCTGTGTCTCCCTACTGTTCCCCCCACCCCCCGCATATGGCCCGTGTCTCTCTCTTTTCCCCCCACCCCTGCTCATGGCCCATGTCTCCCTCCTTTTCCCCCTATCCCCCGCTCATGCCCTGTGTCTCCCCTGTTGCCCCCCACTCCCGCTCATGCCCCATGTCTACCTCCATGCCCTGTGTCTCCCTCCTTTTCCCTCCAACCCTGCTCATGCTCCGCGTCTCCCTCCTTTCCCCACCCACCCTCCGCTCATGCCCTGTGTCTCCCCTGTTCCCCCCACCCCCACTCATGCCCCGTGTCTCTCTATTGTTCCGCCCACCCCCTCGCTCATTCCCCGTGTCTCCCCTGTTCTCCCCAACCCCTGCTCATGCCCCATGTCTCTCTCTTGTTCCCTCCCACCCCCCGCTCATGCCCCGTGTCTAACTCCATTCCCCCCCAAATCATGTCCCGTGTCTCTCCTATTCCCCCACTCCCGCTCATGCCCACGTGTCTCCCCTGTTCCCCCTGCCCCCCGCTCATGCCCCGTGTCTCCCTCCTTTTCCCCCCCACCCCCGCTCATGCCCCGTGTCTCCCTTATTCCCCCCACCCCCTGCCCACGTGTCTCCCCTGTTCCCCCCACCCCCCACTCATGCCCCGTGTCTGCCTCCTTTTCCCCCCACCCCCCGCTCATGCCCCGTGTCTCCCTCCTCTTCCCCCCACCCCCCTCTCATGCCCTGTGTCTCCCCTGTTCCCCCAACCCCCGCTCATGCCCACGTGTCTCCCCTGTTCCCCCAACCCCCCCGCTCATGCACCGTGTCGCCCTACTGTTCCCCCCCACCCCTGCTCATGCCCCGTGTCTCTCTCTTGTTCCCCCCCACGCCCCGCTCATGCCCCGTGTCTCTCTTGTTCCCCCATCCCCGCTCATTCCCCTTGTCTCCCCTGTTCCCCCACACCCTGCTCATGGCCCGTGTCTCCCTCCTTTTCCCCCTCTCCCCCCGCTCATGCCCCGTGTCTCCCCTTTTGCCCCCCACCCCCGCTCATGCCCCGTGTCTACCTCCATGCCCCGTGTCTCCCTCCTTTTCCGCCCCACCCCCGCTCATGTCCCGTGTCTCCCTACTGTTCTCCCCACCCCCCGCTTATAACCCGTTTCTCTCTCTTGTTCCCCCATGCCCCGCTCATGCCCCGTGTCTCTCTTGTTCCCCCCACCCCCCTCTCATTCCCCATGTCTCCCTCCTTTCCCCCCACCCCCGCTTATGCCCCTTGTCTCCCCTGTACACCCACCCAACGCTCATGCCCTGTGTCTACCTCCATCCCCCCCACCCCCTGCTCATGCCCTGTGCCTCTCTCTTGTTCCCCCACCCCCCGCTCATGCCCCGTGTCTCCACTGTTCCCCCACCCCCCGCTCATGCCTGTGTCTCCCCTGTTCCCCCCACCCCCGCTCATGCCCACGTGTCTTCCCTGTTCCCCCAACCCCCCCGCTCATGCCCCGTGTCTACCTCCTTTTCCCCCCACCCACGCTCATGCCCCGTGTCTCTCTCTTGTTCCCCCACCCCTCGCTCATGCCCCGTGTCTCCCTCTTTTCCCCCCCACCCCCGCTCATGCCCCGTGTCTCCCTACTGTTCCCCCCACCCCCCGCTTATGCCCCGTGTCTCTTTCTTGTTCCCCCATGCCCCGCTCATGCCCCGTGTCTCTCTTGTTCCCCCCACCCCCCACTCATGCCCCTGTCTCCCTCCTTTTCCCCCCCACACCCGCTTATGCCCCTTGTCTCCCCTGCACACTCGCCCAACGCTCATGCCCTGTGTCTACCTCCGTCCCCCCAGCCCCGCTCATGTCCCGTGTCTCTCTCTTGTTCCCCCACCCCCCGCTCATGCCCTGTGTCTCTCTTGTTCCCCCCACCCTCCGCTCATGCCCTGTGTCTCCCTCTTTTTCCCCCCACTCATGCCCTGTGTCTCCCTCCCATTCCCCCCACCCCCGCTCATGCCCCATGTCTCCACTGTTCCCCCCACCCCCTGCTCATGCCCCGTGTCTCCACTGTTCCCCCATCCCCCGCTCATGCCCCGTGTCTCCCTCCTTTGCCCCCCCACCCCCTGCTCATGCCCTGTGTCTCCCTTGTTAAAGGGACGTTATGGTTAAATTGCACTAATAAAAACCTATGAAATTCAATGAAAAAACTTTATTAAAGGGATGTTATGGTTAAGTTGCACTAATAAAAACCTATGAAATTTAATGAAAAAACTTTGTTAAAGGGACGTTATGGTTAAGTTGCGCTACTAAAAACCTATGAAATTCAGTGAAAAAACGTTGTTAAAGGGACATTATGGTTCCAAGTAAAAATGAAAAACCCTTGAAATTCGCCAGTTATGGTAAGCTAAGCACTTATATATCAGGGGAGGAAGCCTGGTAAAGCACTGATTTAAACAGGTTAGCAGTGTTTACTTTGTCTATATCCGGGTGGATAGTAGTCTATGTATATAGAGAGACAAAGCTAGTAAGCAGATGCTAGAGATTTAAAAACCTTTAGGAGTCAGGCGGGGGAAGGACCAGTCACAGTTAAAAAGATAGAAATCAATTTTAATAGTCAGTTATAAAGATTAGAACACATAATTAAATTTATGGTCCACAGTTCAGTACTTAACATCTAATATAAAACAGGGGGTACGTAACAGGCTAGAATAGCAAGTTAAAACTAATTCACAGAATAAACATACACAATTGGTACTCGTAAAACAAATAATAGTATACCAAGTTCTCATAGAATTAAATGTATCTTAGATTAAGGTCTCTCTTTTTAGTCCAGAGAATTGCCTCAACATGTTTCTGTTCTCAAAACAAGGGTGTAGAACATTCATCAGGAGAAAGTAGTTATTACGATGTAACCTAATTCTTATTGGATTGTGATTGATATCAGCAATTGTCTCATAGCATCTTATATGGTGCTGGTGGGGGCTCTCTACTTCCATCAGTCAGTAGGTATAGGAAGATGAATCAGTCCTGTAGAATGTCCGATCAGGTGTCTGGTCGTGGAAGGGTAGCGATAGAGACCTCCACTTCTCAAAGTTATGAAAGATCAGGATGGCAATAATACAGGAGTGGATCCCTGCCTCATCGCAGTGAATGAGCAACGGTAGCGTGCAGTGTCATGAATGATTCAGCAGAGCTCCGTGTGGACGACCTAACCAATGAAATTCAGTGAAAACACTTTGTTAAAGGGACGTTATGGTTAAATTGCGCTATTAAAAACCTATGAAATTCAGTGAAAAAACGTTGTTAAAGGGACGTTTTGCTTAAGTTGCGCTACTAAAAACCTATGAAATTCAGTGAAAAAACTTTGTTGAAGGGACGTTATGGTTAAATTGCGCTACTAAAAACCTATGAAATTCAGAGAAAATTCAGTGAAAAACTTTGTTAAAGGGACATTATGGTTCCAAGTAAAACCGAAAAAACCCTTGAAATTCGCCAGTTATGGTAAGCTAAGCAACCATAACTCGTGCCACCACCGTGCACTGCTAAGACTAACACCCACGACATCAAAGATGACATCACAAATGTCATTGATGACATCACTGATGACATCACAAATGCAATTACTTTCACATGTCTGTACAAGGGATTCTTATTTTAATGGTGAGAAAAAAGTGTCAAAGATCATTGGAATAAATATCAAGAGCTAATTAGTGCATTAAGCAATGCATTGATATAAATAGCATTCTATTATGAAGTTCTATCCAGTATACTAAGTTACTCATGCAGAAACATAGGCATTGTGTGCAGCATAAATAATAAAGGAATAATATTCCTAATGTTGATATGTTGAATAATGAAATGTTAACTGTTTTCTTATTAAAGTTTTGTGTACTGTGAAATATGTAATAAGTAGCTAATAAAACCCACGTATTACATAATTGAATTATTACAGACAAAACACAAAGAGACAACAACACATGCAAATATGAGTATATACAGGGAAAGTGAAGGATTGCTGTCTTTCAAGCTTGTGTCTTCCCTTATGTATATGTTTCATATTATATGACTGGACCCTAATAGAATTTCTGTAAAAACATACTTTAGGGATAACTCTACAAATATAGTACCTTTTCAATTGTTATTTCCTGCCTGCTACTGAATAAAACCATCTACCCTAGATTTGTCAGTAAAGGAATAAAGAGTGAGCCAGACATGTGATGTCATCAATGACATTTGTGATGTCATCTTTGATGTCGTGGGTGTTAGTCTTAGCAGTGCAAGGTGGTGGCGTGAGTTATGGTTGCGTAGCTTACCATAACTGGCGAATTTCAAGGGTTTTTCGGTTTTACTTGGAACCATAACGTCCCTTTAACAAAGTTTTTTCACTGAATTTCATAGGTTTTTAGTAGTGCAACTTAACCATAACGTCCCTTTAACAAAGTTTTTTCATTGAATATATATATATGAAACTGTAAATGTTAGCATGTGCCACTCTTAGAATTGAGAACATTAGCCTGCTCCGTATCTAGATAGGATTATGAATGTTAGCGTGTGCCAAACTTAGACGGAATTCCTAACTTTCGCCTGCGTCTCATCTAGATAGAATTGTAAATGTTAGCATATGCCACACCTAGATGGAACTTGAATGTTAGCATGTGCCATACTTAGAATTGAGAACATTAGCCTGCGCTGTAGCTGGATAGGATTGTGAATGTTAGCATATGCCACACCTGGATGGAACTTGGATGTTAGCATTTGCCACACTTAGAATTGAAACATTAGTCTGGGTCGTACCTAGATAGGATTGTGAAGGTTAGTGAGTGCCACACTTATATGGAATTACTAGGTCAGCAAGCGCTACGCTTAGTCAGAACTGGGAATGTGTGCATGTAAATGTCATATAACCCACTAACCAATATAAACTCAAACTCCCTGCATACTCATCTAAAAAACAACTCACACAACCATCTCTCGCACAACAAGCTGCACACACTACACCACACTGCAACAACACATATGCCACACCAACAGCACACGCGGACTGACACTGATACAATACTCACACCATAGCTCAGCACCCGGTTATGAGAAAATGTTGCAACTATCATCTTGGTCCCCAGCATCCCGCCCCCAACTGCCCAATTTCACATGGTGTCCTCTTTCCCCCTCGCTACCTCTACCCTGATGCCATGTCATTCTGTTTCCTCCTCCAAATGGAATTTTTTCAACTTTTTGTTTTTGGCTAACCCCATTTATACCCTTTAAAACTGCGGTTATCTCTTGCATCGAGCAAAACAAAATGGTGGCTTTTTCATTTCGAAAAAGCCTTTCTGATGCATTGTGGAACACATACATATATTACCACCAGATGACCAGAGATGTCATGCTTACATTGGAACTTTCAGCCCCTGTTAAGATGGCCACCGTCGGCATATCTATGTCCGCATTTGCCGCACTGAAATCAGCGGAGCCTTCTGATAGGCTCCCACATTCTGTAAATGGATTGGCTCATCAGAGCTGGATGGCAGGCCCGGATGTCCTCGAAGGCCATACTATAAGGCCACAAGAATTCTCAGCTGCTCTCTGCTGCTGCCAGGAAACTATCCGCAGCAAGCCTTATCAGCCATTTCACTTCATCGTAAAGGTAAACCTGATGTACTGCTCTGTACTGGCGGCTCCTGCATTGGTTGGTTTAATGGATTAGCGCACATCCGTTGCTCTCAACATTACTCTACACTGTGACTGACTTACTTCCTCCCCGAATCCCTGCTTTCATAACACCCCCAAACCCGCTCAACGAAAGTCCCCTTTAGCACTACCTCCATCTAGCCCAGTGCGCGTCCACAATGCACACACAGATAACACCTCCAGAGCACCTTCCCCTTTGAAAGCCATACCGACGCTGGAGTGTGGCTCCCTCCGCAAAAGGCATGACCATACCCCACAGTCCCCTTCACAGAGAATGTCTATGAAATCCATGGATACCCTGACTAATATGGTCCTCAGCCATCTGCAGCACACCTTGCATCAAGGTTTTAATCTGAAAAATTATCACTTGTATATGGAAATTGTAGCCCCTGCACGGACAGCCTCCCTCAACAAACTTAACAAAAGCCTATAGAAATCATAAGAACAGACCCTACTCTTCTGACAAAAGAGAGACCTCTCTAGCCCCCACATAACCTCACACACACCCCACCCTGCCATCTCACTCAGAGCTCTACCAGCCCATCCAGCTACACATTTGCTTAAGGAACTCCTGCACACCACCCCCGCTATGACAACACTCAGGATCAGCAGACTGGGCATGAGACCCGTGAGAGCCTTTAGCGTTCACTACCTCCCCGCCTCCACCCACACCAGGTATCACCACCTCACAGCCAGAACCCATACCATCTTCCCACAACCGGTAACTAACACTAAGCTCTCTCAGGGCAGCATGTACGCTCAGGCCTCACATCCTTAGGACATGGCAGATGGGAGACCCATCACACAACAAAAGCAACACCTGCAGTCATGGTTCACCCACCACGAGACTTCCTGTCAAACCAAGTCAGTTAAAAGGCTCGATAGCCTCACATTACCAGCTACATCCAAGGCACTCCCTTCCAACTGCAGGATCCATAAAAAGCAGAAGTCCTCCCCCAATCACTGTGGATGGGAGTGTTCCCATTTCAACTGAGCAGTACCCTCTCCTCCTACGTGGAGCACTCAATGCCAGATCCATCCCCTCACATGCATTAGACATGAATGACCGAATCACTACCAATCAACTAGACATAATGGCAATCACAGAAACCAGGCATCATCAAGCCTCAGGCCCAGCTCTATCCCTAGCCCTCCCGGAGTGTTTCAGCATACTTAGGGGTGACAGAACTGTAACTAGAGGGGGACGCGTTGTCCTCATCTATAGAAAAATCCTACAAATGTGTCCCATTGCTAGTTCAATGGAAACCAACTGCCAAGTATGATCGGCTAAGCTTATCTCATTTCCCACTGACTCTGCCACCATCTGCATCATTTACAGGCACTCAGGCACCCCCCTACAACCTTTGAAGAAGATATCACCCATCTGCTCACCGACAACATCAAACCATCCTCCAGAATATTACTCCTAGGGGATCTCAATCTAGGACTCCACAACCTGTCAGACTTAACCACTACTGCAGTAACTAACTCCCTTACAGATGTAGACTTTATGCACAGAGTCACTGACCCTACACACATCAAAGGAAGATCCCTGGACAGGGTTGCCGACTTCAATAGCCAGATTGCCATCACATCCAACTCCCCTTGCCCCTGGTCAGACTATCTTATCCTCTACTTCACCGTCCATTAATAGAAACAACGTACAGCAGACATCCCAAGCATTCCAGCCACACTGGCCCACAGCTGCAGGAATATCACCAAAGACTCCATATCCCCCGTTCTTCCACCCCTGAACCAGGAACACCTTAGCTTTGCTGACCCAATGATTCTAGCGGACCTCTACTCAAGCACTCTTACTAAAGCAGTGAACCTAGTGGCCCCGCTCCTCTCTAGAAAGGACAAACCAATAGCTTACATTAATTATTGGTTCACCACAGACATCTCAGCCCTGCGCTCTGGGAAAGGACAGGCAGAAAACACATGAAAGAAAGACCCCACTCACCTTACCAAGACCACATTCACCACATTAGCCAAGGAATACAAACCGGCCATCATACAAGCTAAAGCAGAGTTATACAATGCGAGGACAACCTCGAGCTATTTAAAATCCTCAGAGAACTTGAAACCCTAGCCCTGCCTCCAAGCACCATCTCCAAGGACGAGATTTGGTGTATTAGCATCCAGAATGCCATGCGATCAAAGATAATATCACTGCAACAAAAAATTGAAAAGAAACCAGCATCAATGAATCCCTTCCATGTGCTGGACAGCCCGATGATAATTCATTCCATCCCTGCATTTACCTTCAGGGAAGTATCTGAAGTAGAAGTGTAAATATCCTCAAACACTTAAAATCCTCCAAATGCAAAGGGGAAATATCCCCAGCCATGATAATCAAAGAATGCGTGGAAAAAGTAGTCCCATTCTTGACAAAGTTTATAAACTCCCCTTCTCATCCAGCCAACCTGAAAGAATCATGGGTACTGTCACTGCTTAAAACATGCCTCCCTTGAACCACTTGAGCCCAACAATTACATACCTATCAACACAGTTCCATACCTGCAAAAGATTCTTGAAAGAACAGCATACGTACAAATACAGTCTTATCTGGAAACATATCACATCTTGGGTATGCGTCAATCTGGCTTCCGCCCGGGTCACAGAACAGGGTCAGTTCTCTTAGACCTAAAAATCCAACTTGACACCTTCAAAGATGAAGGCAAGCCTGCTCTCCTCCTCCTCCTTGACCTATCAGCAGCTTTTGATTTGATAGAGCACACCACACTATGCTACCACCTCAAAGCCTCAGTCAACTTTTCCCTCGAAGCAACCTTATGGATAGCCTCCTTCCTGGAAAAAAGGTCCAGGAGAGTCTTCTCGGATACTTCCAATGCCCCACTCATCCCCATACCATGCAGCATTCCCCAAGGTTCCTGTGTATCTCCCTCAGTCTACAATAGCTTCACCAAACCCCTTTTCGACCTCCTTGACTCACGAGGCATCTCCTATACCAATTACGCTGACGACACCCAAATCCTCCTCCCCTTACAGGTTTCTTCCACAAAGACTCCCTTACCATCAACACAATCTACTCCACCATCCAGACCTGGATGGCTCTAGCCATCTGTGCCTGAATGACGATAAAACAGAGTTGTTACTAGTTGAATCCCCAGCAATGCTCAAGAAACTCAGTGCTGAATTCTCCTCATTTACCCAAACCGAATTCCCGTCTCCTCCTCGGTAAACACACTAGGTGTCCACCTGGATGCCACACTCTCACTCAACAAAAAAGTTAAAGCAATTGCTTCTTCTACCACTTACACAACAAAACTTATCAATGCGGCCAGACACTTCCTTCAACCGACCATTTGCCTAGCTAGTGCCAGAGCTATTATTGGAGTGAGACTGGACTACTGAAATGGCCTCTTTGCAGAAACCTCCTAACATAACCTTACCAAATTACAGGTTATTCAAAATAACACCTTGCAAGCTGCCCTGACCATCACTAAAAGAGATCATATCTCAGCCACCAGAAAAAAGCCCAGTGGCTTACCATTCGAGAAAGTATAATTTTCAAAACCCTCTTCATTACACATAAATGCCTATCCAACATAACCCCCAAATACCTGTCCCGTAATATTGAAAGATCCAAATACACCAGATGAGTAAGAATCTCCTATGCACACCATCTTTCCCTACCCAAGGAGAATAGAGTAAGGGGAGGAGGGTCTATCTTCCCCACAATAGCTGCAACCAAGTGGAATGCCTTCCCACCGACCTAAGAGCAGAAACTTCATATCAGCCCTTCTGTAAGGCCCTAAGGACTTGGCTGTTTGCCATTGTGCTCCCGAGATCTGAAACCAGTGCAAAACATTGCTGCACTGGCTGTGTCTCAACTACCGTTATGACACTGTTCATGGATATTTATGACATGTCTGTATATTTCTCAGCCGCGTCTGGCCGTGTGTGTGTCTGCACCACTGTGTTTCCAACCTCTTATAAGATAAATGTAAACAGTGGAAACAGAGCTGGATATGTTTATAAGATGAGTGTAACCAGTTGAAACAGCACCCTGATGCCCTTGGGCGCATTTCAAATGCAAATAAATAAATTAAATTATTAAATAATTTTCGGAGACGGGGGCAACCTCTTCTCCGTCAAATATTTTAACAACTACTGGATAAAACATTTCCAGATTCCTTCCGCAAATCGAGTCAACGCTTTGTGCCCAAGTTGTTTCATACCTGGTCCAATTCCGTCCAGCAGTTTTTGCTGTGTGCTGCGCAGAAATGTTTACTTTTTCCATATGGGGAAATTAATGGGAGTAAGCCAAAAACAGTGTTTATTTGCTTTCTTAAAAAGTGTTCATTTTTTAATAAAACCTTTCCACAATTTCCAGTCAGGGGGACCCATGACAGACTTTTTTTTCAATATATCTGCAAAATCCAACACGCAAGTCAAAAGTTATTAGCCGTTCGATTTTCAGGTTCACTATGGAACTTGATACTCTATGTAGCTATATAGTCAGTGAAAAGCCTTTACTTGAAGTGGCTTTAAGGTACAGTTTAACACACCAAAACTCCTGAAATTCAGCACTGTTGTGAGCTACTGCATCATACTTAGAGCCACCGTGTTTTGCACCCCATAAGAACAACACTTATGTCACCGCCAATGACATCATTGGAAACTAAAACACACTGATTGCATAACAGATTACATTGATTATTTATTTATTTTGACCTTGAATAGCCAGGTTTTCAAGATTTTGTGGAAGGACCAATAGGAGGATTCAGATCTTTCTGGTGCTGGAAGAGCATTCCAATGTTTGGCAGCTACCACTGGGAAGCTGCAACCCCCTGATTTCTGTCATTTGACTCTGGGTATGGTGAGCAGGGCCAAGTGGGCTGAGCGAGTGGGTCTATTGGATTGATTTTTAGTGAATTTGCCAGATAACAACTTACGGGCTGAGTTGGACAAATATTTGTGTGTCAAGGAGAGGGTTTTGAACAAGATCCATTTGTGGACCGGCAACCAGTGGACATTTTCTGCCTCTCCATGGTGATGTGTTTGTTGTTATGGATGTTGGGGGCTGCTCTTAGGGCATTGTTTTGGATCACCTGAAGTTTTTTGATATTGTGGTTGTTAGAGCCTACCTAGCGGGCATTACAGTAATCTGTTCTGGATAAGATGAGAGCTCTAGCAAGCGTAATGCAACTGTCAGATGACAGGAAAGGTCGACAGGTATGAGCTTTGAAGTGTAAGCTGCCGCCGATGCCATGGCATTGACTTGTCTGGTTAAAGTGAGTGCTGAGTCAATGTAAATACCCCAGATTTTTACTCCCTTGGAGACATTGATCATAATCCAATCAATAACGAAGTGGTGCTGGAAGAGCGTAACAATGTTTGGCAGCTACCACTGGGAAGTTGCGACTCCCTGCCTTCTGTTGTTTGAATCTGGGTATAGTGACTAGGTGCGAGTGGGTCAATTGGATTGGTTTTTAGTGAATTTGTCGGATAAGTACTTACGGGCTGAGTTGGACCGACATTAGTGTGTCAAGGAGAGTGTTTTGAACAAGATTGGTTTGTGGACCGGCAACCAGTGGGCATTCAGTCTCACCATGGTGATGTGTTTCTTTCTAGGGATGTTAAGGGCTGCTCTTATGGCATTGTTTTGGATTGCCTGAAGTTTTTTGATATTGCAGTTATAACCTGTGTAAATGGTGTTACAGTAATCTGTTCTGGATAAGTTGCGAGCTCTAGCAAGCATAATGCACCTGTCAGATGACAGGAAAGGTCTACAGGCATTGATGAGTTTTGAAGTGTAAGCTGCCGCAGAGGCCATGGCGTTGACTTGTCTGGTTAAAGTGAGTGCTGAGTCAAGGTAAATACCCAGGATTTTTACTTCCTTGGAGACATTGATCATAATCCCATCAATAAGGAAGGATTTGAAGGAGTCACAGAGTTTGTTTAGGTGGTTTTGTGAGCCTATGAGGAGTAATTCTGTTTTTTCATCAGTTAAGCAGTCCGTGTTGGGCCATCCAGGCCTGGATGGTTTGGTAGATTTTATTTAGTAATTTTAAGTCAGTGTCACATGTACCTGCAATAGGGATGAGGATTTGAGTATCATCTGCATAGCTGGCGTAGGTGATACCCAAGCCATCAAAAGGTCGAATAGGGGCTTTGTTTTTTTCAAAAAATGTTTTAATGTAACATCAGTTTGTACAAAAGAAAGACAACTTTAAGTTACAGGTTACAAATCTCCTAGTATCTAGGATCTAAAACAACCTCAATCACAGAACCAAAAGGATCCTCGTCTCTCAGACCAGGCCCTCCAAATTGGATAAGTCCAAGGCGTCCAAAAAGTTTATGATTGCACAAATTAACTGAGTGTTGATGCCACCAATCAAATAACACCACCAAGCATCCATATTTACAGATAAGGGGGCAAAGTGGGCTAAATGCTGGTTGCGCTGAACAGCAATCGCCTCACAGGCAGTGATTAAGTGCTGTAATGATTCTGTCGCTTGGTTACAGAACCGACATCGAGCGTCCTGTTCAGATATCTCACGCCTCAGTACAAGGATCTCCTTGGATTTATAGAGATTGAGGCGTAATCGTAGGAACATGTTCCTGTGATAGCTTGATGGAAATCTATCTAGGTACTTTGGCAAAATGTCCAATCTATTCAGGGCGCTTCCAAGGTCTAAGGAAGAAGCCAATTTGTTTCTAGCCTTCTCATTTAGTATCCAATTTTGTTGGCGCAATTTCTTTTTTGCCACTTGCGGTCACAAGATTACGGTCTCGAGAGAAACATCGGCATTATGTAATATGCAAACCAGCTTGGCTTTCCACTTATTTATCACACCAGCAGACGGATGCTCTGAAACTGTATGCAAAATTTCATATGGTGTTGAGTTATGTTCCAGCATCATTTTTCTCAGAGTGGAGATGGATTTCCACAGCACAGTACCGTAGAGTGAATCAATGCATAACTCGTAACGTATCGCTGTCATTGCAGAATTGTTTGGCAGCCTTAGAACTTTTCGCCAGAAATTTCCCTCCAGTTTGTAGGGGCTTTGTAAAGATATTATGACATTAATCAAAAGTACAGGTCAGTTTAAATAATTCATGTCTTTTTTTCAAGAAACGTATGAAACATTTTACAATTTGACATTTAGTGCATGCTAACAAAGGAGAAATATGTCCTTTCAGTTTTTCATGCACAACTAAAGGTATGCGGGAAAGCAGTTTGCATGTTTCAAAAATAAATAACAGAAGCCTTCCAAATTATACCTCAAGGTCACTCCAGTTTTACATAGAAGTAGATAAATCAAAAGTTTAGATACACAGCAGCATTATCTTTGTCTGTCCTAATAATCTATTGTACCTCCAAACATCTGTATATATATATGAATCACTTAGGTAGGTTTTGGTACTCATTTGATGCAATGTATCAGTGTTAGGTTGCTGTCTGCTGTCCAAATGGCAAAGTGCACCCTCTTCAACAACAGCTTCTTTTCAACCGACAGATGCAATTTATCAGTGTTACGTTGACCTCTGCTGTCCAAATGGCAAAGTGAACCCACTTCAACAACAGCCACAATTTCAACAAACAGAAAGAGCATGGTTCTACATAGTCACCTTCACCTTCCACTATTGAAAACAATTGGAAGTTACTTGTTTCCACCCCAACTTCTCTTCACACAGGGCACGGCAGTCCCAATGTCAATGAGCAGTTAATTACCGGCTCAATGTTTCAGTCTCTAAAGAATGAAACGCTGTAGGATGAATGCCTCCTCACAAGTTAAAACTGAAAGTAGGGTCTGTAATTATGCTACTACTCAATCTTATGCCATCATAGGGACACTGCAATTGAACAAGGTTGATGAATACCCATCTACAAAGACACATCATAGAGGCATGTGTGATCATTGTTAGTTTGCTACAGTTCCTATACCGCGCATAACCTCTCATTCTATCTGATACGTTTAGCCTTTTCAATGACCATTACTAAGTCACAGGGACCAACACCCCCTTCCTGGAAGCAATCAGTGGTAATTCCAATATTTAAGAAGGGGGGCAGAAGTGACCCAATGAATTACCAACCAATATTGACCTTTAAGATATGATAAAATGGCGTATGTTATGCAGGAACAGCTAGTGTAACTATAATTCCTCAAGATGTACTTTTACTGGTCACCTTACTGAAGCATTACCATTTTGCATGTTACATGGATATCATCTCTTCGGTGGAATTGAAGGTTGTGCTTCCATTTGGGTAAAATGGCTTTCTATCAAAAGGTATCAATTTAAGGACATAGAGGTTCAATTTCAATAACTGTGTTGAAATTGTTTTGATCACCTACTACTAATCTTTTACTTTCTTATTCAGGACTGAAGAGGGCACAGTGAGATGAATTCAAAGTATGAGGGAGTGGACGTGAAATTATAAATTTGTTTTATTTAAAAATTGAATCTATCTTACTTTAGGCTGTCATTTGTGCTCTCAGTAATTTGAATTTGAATATTGAATTGTAATTGTGTGAAGATGCAAGCACAGAAAGAACAGAGTATGTTAGCTGACCAAACCATAAAGCAGATGATTGTTGTTAGCAGAAAAAGAATTTCTTATTGGACTTACAGAAGGTTAGATTGTGTCCCAATTGTCACAAATTAACTGGTAGCACATGTTATAATGACGCCACAACAACAGCAAATCCTCGATCAATTCTAGGTTTAAAATTAGATCTAGAAATGTGTAAAAAGAAACTATTCTCTGAATTTAAGTTATGGCCAGGGCTGTACCACTCTATTTTTGTGGTGTACAACAGCATTGAGAGGGGCTCTGAGGTATGTCCTCGGGACGAAAGAGTCTGGGCCCAGTACATTAAAATGCACCGGGTATCCTCTGCATAAGAATGACAAGAAAGGTCTGAATGCGGTTTGATGTAGATATGACAAGGTGGGGATAGTGGAGATCCCAGAGAGACTCTGCTGTTCCCTGACACTTTTGGGACATGTGAAGTCCTAGTGCATCCTGTTGCATTCTCCCAAATAAGAAAGAGCTGAGCTGAATCATCATAAGAGATGGTCAAAGATGCCCACCAGGTAGGCTTGTTGTGACCATAACATTTTGTGAGCCACTGTATCAAATGCCATGGACACCTCCAACAGTACAAGAAGGCACAGGTGCACATTATTGGCATCTGCAGGAATATCAGATCTGGCACATTTCCCCAGATCCCAAATCACTGTGGCCATTTTAGAACATTTTTACAGCATTTTGTATGAGTGGCAACCCCCATGCTCCCCTTCTACATCCCAACCCTTTCCCAACCCACAACTACATTAAGAACTAAAATTAAATATATCATAAACCTGCAACCCCCTAAAATGTAGTAAAAGGGTTGCTCAGAAAATGCAATAAATGGCCAGAGTGTGTTAGGTGGGTACCAGAATAACCAAACTGTGAACTTTGATGTTTTTGTCCCATGTTTGGGGGCAGAAGGGAATGACAGATTGAAATTCATCCAACAACAAGTTGCCTTCTACAACCTGTTGCAATTGAGATGTAAGCAGGTGCTCCAATAATGTTTAGAGCAAAGGGAACCCAGCAACATGGAGGTAATTACTCAAATTAGATGAGTCAGCATTTTGATTTCAGAGGAGGGAGAATACACACAATCTCCAGGTGGCTATGACCACATCTTAAGTTGGTGATTTGTGGATAAATGTAATTATATGATTCTCTATTGGTTCCACACAATATTTAGCTTTTATGGCTGGAAGGGCATCATCAGAGTGACAAGTAGGGTGCAACCTTTTCAATAGAAGGTAAAATATCCCCCAAACATACCAATAAGAACTTGAATTTCAATTAAGTAATTGACTCTCTGACAAGACACTTGAAAGATCCTGTACAGCATTCACTGCTACCTTTTGAGCCAGAATATTAGTTGGAATCTTGTTGGGATGCACATACCACTCCCATTCCCACCCCAACGAGTCAGGCTCAGATGAATCTATTGGCACACAGGAAAGTGAATGTGAGCGGCTGTAGAGAGGAGATGGAGAGTGTGAGTTTGAACAACACATGTATTTGTTTTATAGTAATGATAGAAGCACAGGTAGGCCCTGGTATGGAGCATGGGTGATATTGTGTAGCATTAGTGAAATATAATTTGTAACAATGACAATGTAGACACAGGGCCTGGTTGCAGGAAATGCTGAAGCATCACAATATTGGAAGTAAGGCCTAGTATTTTGTATTCCTGCTGGAGGTATAGCAGCGTGGCACAATGAAGAGTTTGAATCATTTTCCCTTTCCCAAACTGCAGCAGAGAAGCTTAGAATAGTGGCATTCATGCCAAACAGATAATAGTTTAATTGTATTGGAATGTGAATGGCAGAGCGAGGATAGGGCTGTGCACATCCAAAGGACAAACCCATACGACCCAGGTTAGAGGTCTCAAGCTGGCAACATTTTTGGTCTAGATTTAGTGCATCAGCACCCCTCAGAATAATGGCCTTCATATGTGAACTGCAAGACGGCTGGAAATCAGAGCACCTAATGCCATCAGAATTAGGCCACTTAATGTGGTCCTCGAGAGAATTAGGAATGGACCAGGGGTGGGAATCTGATATAGGGGAGCGAGGAGCAGAACATCCCATGATTTGTGATATGAGGAGCATGACGTGATGCCAACAAATCTAGTCCCGGGATGGGGAAGCATGATTGGGGCACCTGCATGTCTGGTATCAAGAGAAGCACACTATTATTTCAAATGGCCAATTTGATCTTGGTGTTGTCCACTAAGTTCATGCTAACAACTAGGTGCACACAATCAGACTAGGGAAATGGGGCAATTAACATCTTAGGTAACTATCCAATCCAGTAGCTTGGAACCTATGTGATGGAATAGGGGAACCACATGATAGGGGGCAGGGGTAGATTAGGATCTGGCCAATCAGTCGAAGGACTATACAGGACTGGTAGTATGTATATCGATGGTAGCCAATGAAGGTCGGGATTAACACTGTATATGTTCACGTCATGAGTGGCGATTTCTTTCCTTAAAACATTGAACTAACAGAGAGGTTCATGCCAGTTTGGCTCTACGGGATCTTCTGTCACCTTTTTCCTTTTATTGTAGAAAAAGGCTTGGTGCACCTTGTTGTATTGTGTACAACCAGGTGCACCAAGTCTTTTTCTTTAGAGAAATCATTTTTACTGTCTGGTTGACTGGAGGTCTTGACCTACCATCTTCATAATCTTGGATATGGAAACATTATTAAGAACACTAGATTGCTCATATAATATAAAAGCAGATAGAGGCCCTTGAGATGACTCTATAAAATAATGGGTCTGGTGAATAAGCGTTCTAGGAGTCAGCCAGTCAAAAAAGGAGCATTATGTGTTTTACCAATGTTTATATTCAACAATATTTTTGCTGCAGGAGTCTGTCTACCCTATCGCTGCTACTGGAGGCGGGACCAAACACACACAAGCATGAGCGGTGTGTAGCAGTTTGTCTGTTATGATATGATATAATATGATATGATATTTTATTTGTATTGCACTCGTACACAAGTGTTTCAGAGCATGACTAGGCAAGGGAGGGGAAACAAAAACCTCTGTAACTTCTGAACCATACATGCTAGAAACAAATGTAAGTGTCAAATTGAAGCTATCATCCTCAGCTTTCAAACAAATCTAAAACCGCATTCCAACTCTTTATAGTTCTGCTGTAATCGCGGTTCTCGCTCGCTGAAAAGTTTGTCACAAATTCACATTTGGCTCAATTTCAACAAGTATAAAACAGCTATTCTTTGCATCTGACCTCAGAATTCTGTTTTCAATCTACTAGTTATTCAATCAGCATTGCTAGTGTTTACCTGAAACTATACAAAGCGGCTCCCACTAGTGTTGAATCTTATTTAGAGAATTCAATCCATTTTTCAGTGTTTTTCCCATTCATTCAAGCCACATTCAAAAGCATTTGACCTGTTTTGAAATCATTCCTGTTTCTCTCTGCTTGCTGGGGGGGAATTGGGATTGAAGCTGTATTGGTTGAGATTGTATATTCCTGGAACTTGTTTTATCTCCTTACATCTCTATATTGCATATTAGGGGGGATGGAGTAGTATCAGGGGTTAAAGAGTGACATTGCATTTGATTGAACCCACATCAAGTATTATTCCATTCTGCATTGTTTTCCTATCCATATCAAGTATTATTCCATGCTGCATTAGTTTTCTTATCCATACTTATTATGATTAAAGAGATTGTTGATTGTTGTGATATCACCCAATGCTGATCATTGTATAAATAGTGTGATATCTAGATATTGTTCAAATTCATAAAAGTGTGACATATATCGTGTTCAAATTCATAAAATAAATCTTTTAACTTTGCAAAACAACCTTCTTCTTGGTTCAGTGAGACCGAGGGGGATTCAAAGAGAGGGGCATGATCTAAGGGTACATCATTCAGAAATAAAAGAAATTATAGACAAAAATATATAATTAAGGGTTCCACTGTGCATCACACGCTAGGCATTGACTTAGTTGGAGTGCCGGGTTGAAATCACTTACAACACGAAGTGACAACAACGGTGGTAGACTATGTGTTTAAAAGGGCTCACCAATTACTTACAATTGTGGAGAGACCAAAACATTTGGGAGACCGAGGCTCAGCAATAAAGTTTGAAAAAGATTGGAAACACATAGATGAACTATCAGGACAGCACCATAGAATATGGGTCATCAAAACAAAAGCTCACAAAACAAAAGGAAGATAGGCAGAAGGAAACAACAGGGCAGATGCAGCAGCAAAATTGGCAATAAAAGAACATTCACGCACCTATGTCACCTCTAGAAAGGAAGGACGACGGTCCGACAACGCCAGAGAGGGAGGTACTAGAGGAAGAAGAATGGCCAGCACTACCCCCGCCAGAAGCCGAAACTGAGGGAAATGAAGACTGGTATGTGGCCGCGGGAAAAGGGGCAATGAAAATAACACTGTACAGAGGAAAGACGGAGGAAGAAGGAGGTAGAGAAAGACTCCTGTCTGAATTGCAGGAAGAGGACAAGACACTAATGGAGTACATAAACGCAAAACAAAAGGGTGATTTCCTCCAACGGAAGGACAGCACGTGGTGGTACAAATCACGCGGACAATGTGTAATAATACTACCTACGGTATTAAGGAAAGATGCCCTGCTATAGGCACATGGCTACTGGACACATGAGAGGGGAGAAATTGAGTACCGGCACCTGGCCAATAGGAAGAGTGACAACCACATGTGTCCAACTGTGTAACATGCTGGAAGCGAGACAGGA
Organism: Ambystoma mexicanum; assembly: GCF_040938575.1. NCBI lineage: Eukaryota > Metazoa > Chordata > Amphibia > Caudata > Ambystomatidae > Ambystoma > Ambystoma mexicanum. The sequence goes on from NC_090932.1 coordinate 997,111,130, forward strand.
GAGGAAACGAGAAGATGGTCCTGCCCCAACACGAGCAACACAGCACAGAAGCACAGAAGCATGGCAACATATCCATCTAGATGTTGTGGGTCCACTGTCAAGAACAGCAAGAGGGCACAGATACATATTGATGATCATTGAAACATTCAGCAGGTGGCAGGAGGCATACCCAACAAGACATTGCTCAGCAAAAACGACTGTGGACATCTTATTACAGGACATAATAGCAAGGTTTGGCGTTCCATCAAAGATGACATCAGACAATGCAGCCATTTTTCGGCTGAACTAACATGAACACTGTGCCCTAAACTATGAATTGAACAGAGATGTCATATGCCATATCACCCGGAAGGTGCTGGGATGGTGGAGTGATTGAACTTGGAGATCAAAAAATAACTATTTAAGATAATGGATGAAGAAGGATCACAATGGGATTACTCCTTCCATTTGTACTGCATGGGTTGCAATCCAGACAACACTCAGCTACTGGGTACTCACCTTACAAAGTACTGTTTGGAAGGAATATGCCTAGTGCTGAGAAGTTATTGCTGCCACTGGCAATGGGAGCACCCAAAGATTACGAATTATTAGATGCAGATTACATATAATTACTGGTGAACATACTAAAGGGCATCCGTAAAATGACAATAGAGACACAGGCACAGACTGACATAGAAACACCATGGAAACACAACAAAACAAGAAAGGAATATGTGCTAAACATAGGAGACACAGTAATGCTATGTATTGAGGTTAGAACTGCGATAAGCCATCCTAAATGGGGGGGACCTTACGTGGTAACAGACAGGATTAGTAACGTAGTGTATTGCATTGACCAATGGGATGGGGAAGGTCTGGTTATGAGGAACTTCAGCCAGCTGAAGAGAGTGGAGAGGGGAACGGAATATGTAGGAAATGAAGAGCACGAAACAGGTAGGATGGAGTCAAAAAAAAGGAAGAACGTACAAAAAGAAAGATGTACAGCAAAGGTTTCTGGATAAATGTACGTGTTTTTATCTTGCAGATGTGCCTGTGCATATGGGCAATGTTCTCAATACTGTCGATTGCCACAGTGAAATGGCATAGGAATGGATTTATCAATTTAACACAGGCGGTGGCCAACACTTTCAACATTTAAAATTGTTGGTTATGTTTACAGTTCCCTACACATGCACAACATGGAACATCATTAGTGCCAGAACCATTTTCCACGGAAAAATGGGTGGGGGATGTAAGGGCAGGCACCAGAAAAGAGAAAACTGGACAGGTGGAATCACTTTCAGCATCATTCTGCATTAAATCTGTGGGGTGGGGTGGAGAATGCGACCACAGGATTATGCGGTAGGGATACATGGGCCCTGTGTCATGACCATCACCATAGGCACAAAAGAAAGTTAAATCTATGGATTTCAGAGAATAATATGTACCTGTTATGATGAGGAAGGGTGCAGGGAGCAACATGTAACTAGGTACAATATACACATGGAAATAATGGATGCAAGAGGACGCATAGTATGCCCATATGACTGTATATGTAAAGACCCAGTGGTTAGAAATTAAATAAGCTACTTTGTGGGTTTGGTTATATACAACGGGTTAATGGTTAACGGGAATAGCTACCAAAAACACCTGTACATCCCAGGGGTGATTTGGCTCTTTGGAGGGTGGGCCTACAAAACCTTGCCCAGAGGGTGGGAGGGTTTTTACACAGTAGGACATCTACAACTGGATGTGATCATTATGGGACTAAATAAAGGGATGCACCAAAGTAAAATGGATAGCATCGATAACCCACTGGTGATCCATAACACTGATTCCACCAATTTGTTAGAAAATTGATACAATCACCAGGGATATATGAGCTAGAGTGGGCCATAGTGAATATAACCGCCTCATTAGAGATCTTTGCAAATGCTACCGCAGAGGCTCTAGGGCACATGCAAAAGGAGATACATAGCATAGGTGCAACAGCTATGCAAAATAGAATGGCTCTTGATTTATTGTTGGCCCACAAAGGTGGAGTGTGCGCAACTTTTAATATGTCATGCTGCGTGTACTTGGGAGAAGATGGCCTTATAACTAAAGACATCACATTGATAAAAAGACAAGCAAAGTTATACCAACAGATTGCCATGGAACAATTGATTAATGGGCATGGCTAACAGGCCCATGGGGGAACTAGGACACAAAATTGCAGCAGGTATCATGATACTTGTGGTGTTATTGCTATGTATATATTGTATTATCACTCTTGTATAAGGCAGAAAGGAATGGAAACTATAGAAATGCAAAATATTAGACAACACTTGTAGAATGAGAAAAAGAAAAGTGGGCGAATGTTACATGATCTAAGTATGTGTTTATCTGTTCTCTTGAGTCCTTGCGCAAGTAGAGATTGGGATGGTACCAGCAGGGTCACTACGGCTGTGGAATATGCGACAGACACGCCTAAATTGGTGGGAAACCATTTCTTTGAGAAGCACATGCTGTGTGGCTGCAAGCTGTAATCAGACTTCAAGGCCAAATTGCCCCGTGCGCAGGAAAACATTATTCTAAGAACCTGGACACTTTTATCGCTTGTCCCCCGTTTGCTCCTACATGCCTTACATGGGCCCGAACGCAGCCCGCAGGCAACACTGTAACATGAGTGATGAGGAATGGAGTAGCCATCTTGTCTGTATATAAGGATGAACTGGCCTGAGGTGGCAGAACAGTCCACCCAGGCATTTGGTTCTTGCTTTCAATCTATGCTAAACCTTTCTACTCCAAGTCTCCTCTGTGGTTATTTCAGTGTGTTGCAGAGTGTATTGGGTGAAGGGCATTTGCGGTGGGGAGCAGGATGGACGTTTGTTACAGGTGCTACAGGATATTCCTGACCCCTTCATTTCTTTTGTTAGGTGGAAGGGGGGACCCAAAGATGTTTCTGCCCTGAGTCCCAAAGGTGCTTAAGATGTGCTGTGCCACGTCTATCAGGTGTAGCCTGGGCTAGGTGGGGAGCAGTGCTGGTAGGGGGGCTCTCAATGTGACAATTTGGAGTGCCCTGAAAAAAGCCATGTCACCAGCACAGAGACACCGTGGGAATGATGCGGCTTCTACAATTTCTGAGCCCTACTGGCTCTTATGGCCCAGAAATTGGGCAATGGGGGAGTGCCACATTATATCCCCCCAGATATAATATTTATTAATAGCTGCCTTTACAGGAATTGTGCAAACTAACCAACACCCAGTGTCCTTCTATTTGACATGGAGAAGCAGATTTAGCCATCCTTTTTTGCCATCCACAGCAAATGGAGTAAATGTGGGTGATATTTGGGATGTTTATGGCACCGGAACATGTCTCTCTGTCCAACCTCAGGGCAAACTTACACTTGTGTCCTCTCTTTCACGACCTGCAGTGATCGGCACTCTACCAGATAAGGTTGCTCACCAGGACCTCTGTTTGTCCTTTTTCACCACCTGCACATTACTATGTAAGATAATTGTTGATATCCTGTTGGGAACAGATTCACCACCCACAATGTTAACCTGTTGTTGCATTCATTAAGGACCAAGATGGAAAGGAAGTAGTGTTTCTGTATGCATTGTGAAAGCTGTGGCTGGGACACCTCCCCCAATTCAGTTATTTTAAATACCACATGGCTAGCTCTACCCTACCCATACCACAGATACACTATCCCATCGGACTTGGCAAACAAGGCTCACAAGACAAGCCCCATTGCTTTTACATTTCTGGAAGGAGCACAAGGAATTGCTCCTCCCTAGCCTCTAGTTGGGGAGTGGAGCACCCTCCACTCACCACCTAACTTGACATTGGGCTTTATCCTCCCCCTTTTTCCTCCCTGCTTGCTTGTAGATTCCTTGCTGCCACATAGCCCACCCTCTCCAACACCATTGAAGGGTCACTGCTCTCTTGCATTGATCCCCTAAGTGTAATTCCCTCTACGACTTGTAAAGTGCTCTGTTGCTTCCTGAAGCTAGGTTTGCTCTGAATTTATACAATAACATTCATTTAATAATAATACATATCATATTAATATCATGTCAGCATTCAATCAATCACTTTATTTTGGGAATTTAGCCCCATAAAAGTGCACAAAGACAAGTATAACAAAATAATTACAAGCACCTTAAAACACATGACAATTTTAAATTAAATAACATATCATAACTCTTGCAGCATATATCATCGAAATTGTTTGCAATATCATAATTTGCTCTTTACAGTCACCATAAATTTGGAATAGTAATTCAGCTTATCAAATCCAAACATATGGATCTCCAGGGCTACAAATACATTTCATAATCTGTATACAACGATTTGACTTTAAGGCCTTTGACTCAATGCAGTACACATGTTATACTTACTAATAATCAGTGCCAGTCATTTCCGTCTTATGGCAAAGTACCAAGGGAACAAAACAAAAAAATGTACAAAGGGTTCAATTTCAACAGATCATACTGGAACTATTTGTTAAAACAGCCACCCATTCCGCAGTAAATTCAATAAGTGGGAGGGTGTTAATACGAAATTTCAAAAACAGTTCTCTTTTAATCGGTGGAGAAAGATAATTTTAATATAACTTAGCAATAAAGGTTTTCCCAAATTATAAGTATTCAGAAAAAAAGGTAGCACCTTACTCTAATAATCTAATCCTCAAGGCACCATGTTCTTAATGCTGTGTTTACAACACCAACGGTTTTGTCGGATACAGTTGCTGTTTTATTTGGAACATCTGGAAACCCTAGGATTTCCGGAATACACTTTATATGTTTTATCAATTTCTACTGGCGACCATCAAGGGTTCCAATGTCATCGAACATACCATCTTTTAAGAGTCTTAGCTCATCACATGTGTGCAAGGAGCTAATAGAGTTAACGCTACAATCTGCATAAAGAATTGTCGTTCTATTTGTCTCGGCCATAGGTTTTGGCACACAACCCACATCTCACACTATATAAAGTTTCTGGAAGAGTTTGAGCTTAATAGGCATCATGAGCTGTCAACTGGCTCATTTTCCAGGTACTGCTACTATGAAATCTATTATCCAAACAGTCAACACATTCAACTTGGTGAATAGTCTCTCCATTGTAGCTAATGGTGGTCCTTACACACCAGTTTGCGTTGCAGGCTGTTATGATAGTTTTACCTAGGTGTACACTCAAATTACAATTTTAGCTGCATCATCATTGGGGTTTATAATTTTCAGGGCTAAAGCATTAATACACAGGAGGAACAGTATGGAGGCCAGTATGCAAACCTGGTGCACGCTGACGCCAACTCGAAAAAGGATTTGCAGTTTCACCTTCTTGGAGCTACCTAATCACTGCAGTAATTATACTATAAAGTGTCTTAATTGCTATTGAAAGTTAAACATCAATCCTATTCCCAGTAGAATGTTCAATCGGAAAGACCTATTGATTCTATAAAAAGTTGTTTTAAAGTGAACAAAAGTGACATAAATAGCTTCTTTCTGAAGACATGCACTTTTTTAAAGTACTAGATGTAGGGCTGGTTGATAGTGCACATGCTTCTAAAGCCCACCTTTGGCATCTGATATGGGATTGCTGTTATAAACCCACTCATTAAGATGTCTGAAAAGTATCTTGTCATAAACATTTGATAGACAATTCTATTAATGAAATGGGTCAAACATTGATTGTTTGACTTCTTCCACCTTTTCCAAATTGTTCCTGGTTGTGGTTTGTTTCCAACTCTTAGGAATGCATCCCATTATCTTAATCATATTGTAACATATTCTTAGAAAAGGGTCCCGAAATGTTACATCTGCTTCGATTAAATCTATTGGGAGTTTTTCCAATCCAGCTGCCATGGCATTTTTGTTTCATTTTAGATTAAAGCTCTCCTACAATTCTGATATAATGAAGGAAGGGCCACAATTAGAACATTTCAGTTTCCATTTCTACTTTATCATTCATACCTATGCACCTCACTAAATGGATTATTCCAGGTATTTTTGTTGATTGATGCTTGTAATTCCAACTCTCTACTTGGATCATTAGATATGAATAAGATGATTAATTGGCAAATACTTTTTTGGACTCTAAAAGTCAAGGATTGCATCAGTGACTCCCACTTTCTCCCCTCATCTGCACTTTTTCTTTCAAGGAGGTGTCTTTTTTAGGTGACCTGGAGGGCTAGAATTGTATCTGTCTCTGGCCCTTTGATAAGATCTGATATGATAGTTTATTTATATAGCACCTATACACAATAGCCCTCATTCCGTGTTTGGATGTAAGCAACGTCCCTTACCAGCATAGCGCAAATAGCGTGTCCATGCTGGCACCAGTCCGCTAATAAAGGACTATTACAACTTTGCGGGAACGAGCTTTGCGCCATGCCGGTAAGGTACCTAGCACCATACCGCAAAAGGCACCCAAAAAGGCCTTACCGGCATCAAGATAGGGGCAGATTACACTATCGACATAGTCCAATGCGTCATTAGCAGTGACCGTAAATAGCGGTGACTGTAATTAGCGGACACCGCTATCTATGGTCGCCGCTAAATAGCGGAACCGGAAATAGAATCATCGCGCAAGAACGGGAAGGAGCACGGTGGCCATCTTTAAAAACACAATCCAAAAAGTACCTCCTACAGCACAAGAATGCCTAAAGCTCTGAAGAAGGGATCTGCCCGCCTCAGAAAGGAAAGATTTAATCAGGACGAACTCCAGATGCTCGTGGACACTTTCCATGAGCATGCAGGCATAGTCTTCAGCAGCAACATGAGGAGAGAGGCAGTGCTGCGTAAAAAAGAGATCTGGGCACTTGTTGCCCAGAAGGCTAGTGCAGTGGGCAACACACCCCGCACGGTGAAAGACTGTCGTAAGCGGTGGGATGATCTGTGCCTAAGGGTGCGCAACATATTATCGGTCAGTCGCACCCAGGCCATGGAAACTGGAGGAGGACCTAGTTCACCCAAAAAGCTCACCCTGTGGGAGGACACATGTGCAAGCATGATTGGGTCAGAATCGATTGAAGGTGTAGGTGAGATGGAGTGTGGCACCACAACATCTGCTGATGGAGGTGAGTGTCCAAAGAAAACACTGCTAAGCCAAATCTGATGAAAGTCAATACCAATGTCTGTCCAAATGTCTGTCCAAAGAGTCACGCCATGGTCGGCCACACACACACTCCCTGTAAAATAGGGCGAAGCAACTGAGACACATGCTGATGCCTGCTGCAAGGCCATATCGCATATGGCTGCATTTACCACCCATGTATGAAATGACGTGCCCTTCCCAACACAAATGCCTATTACCCACAATTGTGCGGATGAGCAATTGTCCCAATGTATGTATGATGCCTATCCAAACATCACTCATGCCGTCCCTCTCTTCCACCCCCACAGGCAGTGAACATGACAGCGAAGAGCAGGACACCACCTCTGCACAGGCCACACCCAGTAAGAGGTCCCAGGAGGACAGCAACCGTCTGTCAACCTCCAGGGGACAAACCAGGGGGTGCCGTGTCCCAGCAACCAGGCCACCGCAGGTACACATTGCACCTGTACCACCAAGGCCCGTGGAGGGCAAGCACCACCACCCCCACCCTCTGCCTGGAGACACCTGTGAAACACCCCAGTCAGAGGAGTCCAGTGTGGCTGGGGAGGTGGCAGCCACGGCATCCCTCACAGTGGAAGACAGCCAGGAGGCCTTGGGCACCATGGAGGGTGATGCAATGGATATGGCCCATACCGCAACGCAAATTGCATCCCCCCAGGTATCTACGAACGATACCGTGAACACCAACACCCCAGAGCACTTTGTCCATGACCACACCCAGGGACATATCAGTCCAGTATTCAGTGTTGGGGAGGATGAGCAGGCTGGGCATGCCAGCCAGATTCCCAGCACACCCACACGTGCAGCCGCAGGACCACAGCGGGCTGATGTGCTCAATGCACTCATCCGAGAATTTGTAGAGGACAACCGTCAGGCCAGAGTTGAGTGGCGTACAGAGATGTCAGCACTGGGCCGGTCCTGTGCAGACAACACCAACCGCCTCTGCGGTCTCGGCCCTCCGGCAGGTGCTAGGGTTCATCGCTGATTCCTTGGAGGCAGATTGTCCCGCACTGAGCAGAAGGACACACCAACCTCCTGCAGTTCAACCCAAACCAGCCCGCTCCTACGGTCGGTCCGTGCACTGCACCGATGGGACATGCCAACCCCTGGCTCTGGGAGTGCCGAGTGAATGTTATAGCAGCCTCATGTAGGGTTTGTGGACTCAGTGGGACTTGTTTGGGGGAGTTGTGGGGGAGGGGTTGAGGGTGTGTGGGGGAGTTGTGAGGGAGGGGGGTGAGGGTGAGGGTGTGTAAGGGAGTTGTGGGGGGATGGCGAGGGGGTGATGGTGTGTGGGGGAGTTTTGGGGGGAGGGTGGTGAAGGTTTTTGTCACTTACGTTAATATTGTTACATTCAATACACCAGTTGTGTGAAAAAGAACACCTGAGTGGTCATTCATCATTGTACATGTGTCATTTAATCATTCACAGTGCATAGTGTACATGTACCCCCACACCCAGTGCCCTATGTCCAAACATTATCTCACCCTCTGCTGACATGTGTATCAAAAATATTGTGCGATCACTGACTGCCGCACAGCACGTCCCTCCTGTGCATCGGCACCGTGATGATGTCCTGCCACATCTTCCTCCTCCCCTTCATCATCATCAGGTGGTAGCAGTTTCATGTCAGGGGGAAGGGGCACGTTCCGGCGGATGCACATATTGTGCAGCATTACACATGCCATGGTGATCTTGGACACCTTCACATGCCTGTAGAGAAGTGCCCCACCTGACCGGCTGAGGCAGCGAAATCGTGCCTTCAACAGGCCAAAGGTCTGCTCGATGACCACACGTGTACGGTTATGGGAATGATTGTAGTCCTCCTCGTGCCTGTTCTGTAGGTATCGGACAGGGGTGAGGAGCCACGGCTTCAAGTGATAGCCACTATCACCTGTATGAGAGAAAAATGAAGGTAAATGCCAGGGGAATCATGAAGGACAGCTGTACTAGTCACACATTCCTGCAGGTTGTGGTTGCCCACATGCACATGTCCCTGGATGCATTGCCGCCATTTTCTGTCCCTCCATGTGTCCTGTGCCATGGTCTAATGGTGTGGGTTTCTTATTCAAGGTGATGGTGTGCACTGATGTCTAGTTGCACATGCATGGTGTATGCATACAGCTGTGTTGGTGTCAAAATAGTGAGGTGTTGTGTCCTGTGATATTTGGCAGTAGTCCGTGCAATATTGGGCAATCAGCATTGGCATTCCCATGGTAACATGCAGCACTCCTGTGATTGTGCCGGCCCTGTTCCGGACAGTGGATTCCCTAGTAGGTTCAGTATGATGCACTCCCAGGGATGCTTGTCCTGTGTGGTGATATGCTGTAGACATCAACATGGTGCATATGCACTGCATGCTGCATGATGGCGTTACGGAGGGTGAGGGTCACTGATGGGTGGTGCACATGTCGTGGGATGTGGGGGTGGTTTCCTGTTAGTCATGTCGTGATAGGAGTAGACCTTCCTTCATTCATATGGGATTTGTGTGTCTTGTACGGTATGTGTTGGTTTGGGGCACAATGTTTGGTGATGTGCACATCGTGCAGTTACATCTACATTGGCAGCATGGTGGTGTGTGCATCTCTCCCCCCTTTTCAATGCCATGTGCCAGTCCTGCTACTTACCAAGCAGCCAGGCATGTCGTCCAGCATGTCGCTCCATGAAGCGTGGTAGCGTGGAGTTCCGCAGGACCATAGAGTCATGAGTTGATCCGGGATATCGGGCACAACAATGTGTGATCTTCCTGGCGTCGCATACCATCTGCACATTGATGGAGTGGTATTGCTTGCGGTTGCGGTACACCATCTCCATGGCATGCGGGACCACCAACTCCACGTCGGTGCAGTAGAGGGCACCTACACAATTTGGCATGCCTGCCAGTGCGTGGAAGGCAACTTTTGTATCAAATATCTCCTGGGGAGTCCGTGGTAGAGGTATGTAGTCCCTTGTGTGCTTGAGGTGGGCACACAGGACTTGGTTCAGAATCTGGGAAAATAAGAGTTGTGATATGCCATGCATGTGCCCCACTGTGTGCTGGTAGGTGCCTTTTGCAAGGAAGTGGAGCACAGACACTACCTTCAGTAGAGGGGGGATGGCGGTGCATATTTCAATGAGGCTGACGTTGTTGTGTATCAGGTCCACTATGGTGGTGATGGTGTCCAGGTCCAGACGGTACAGGGTGTGGATCTGCTCAGGGGTTAGGTTGAATGGACTAACTCTGATGCGAGGGATAGTGGGCTGCCGGCGTGGTAACGGTGGCTGCACTGGTGGGGCATGCTGGGCCTGTCTCACCCTCCTTCTCCTCCTGCGTCTCCTCTGTGGCGGCGGCTGTTGTTGTTGTTGATGTTGTGGCAATGCAAGCAGGTCCTCCAGCTCCAGTTATGCTACTACTATTGGAATCATCTTGATGTGGGAGTGGGTGTGGTGTATGGGTGTGCTCCTTTTGTACTGGGCCTAACTCCATTGCCTCCACCTGTGCTGATTGTGTGCACCTGTGGCTGTTGGAAACACTGCTCAGGGCTCTTTACGGCAGGTCGGCGATGCCGGTATTTACGGCATGCCGGTAGGCACCTTTTCCGCCTTCATGAGCCGTTATTTGCATGTCCACCTCACTTGAGATCTACTCTGGTTTACGGCATGCCGCTACTGCCGGCATGGCAAGTCACGTGCACGCGCCCAGCCCGCTATTAACGGCATCATACTTTACGGTGCCATTAATAGCGGTCTGGTTGGTCAGAATAGCCCATAGTGGTAAGTGATGCTGGTAATCCTTTACCAGCATCGTTTTTCCCTTACCTCCAAACTCGGAATGAGGGTCAATGTGTTTCAAAGCGCTTCAAGGCAAGGGAGGGAACAAGGGAAAATACAATGAACATTCTTACAGGCCATGAACAGCAAAAGTTGTGAAATTAACTATCGTACTCGGCCTGATGACATTTCAGATAGTGCAAGAGCTAAGACATAGATAAGGAAGGGTGGAGGAGACTGGGAAGGAAATGGAAACAGACAGGTGACTACCATACTAGACCTGACAACATTTCTGGTAGAGCCAAAGAAAACAAAAGGTGAGGAAGAGGGCTGCAGAAAGGGAGGGGAGGAACAAAACAAGCGACTATCGAACTAGGCCTGACGACATTTCAGATAGTGCTGGAGGGGTGAGGGGGAAGGAAAAACAAGTAAGGGGAGGGGGGAGGAGACAGACGAGGTTGCTAAGGTACAGGGACAATTCTGATAGAGTAAGTGCATTGAAGAAAGTAAGGGAAGGAGGGGAGGAGATAGGAAAAGGGAGAAAGGGAGAGGAAAGAACAGAGAGTAAGCAGTCAAATAGAGCGGAGAAGCAAGAAGGGAGAGCAAATACAATTTTTTTTTAATGCCATTTAATAAATTGGACTTAGCAGCCTGGCTCGTCTTGTCACCATACTGTGACACATAAAGATGTTTAGTACTTTTCACGTTTGCTGCTTGTTTAGCTGCATGGGGTGAAATTACAGAAACCAAATCCTGGTATATCTAATCAATTTTCTGGCTATAAAAATGGCTTACGGAGAAGCATTTCTTAAGGACGGAAATTATGTAAATAGCATCAATAGTCGGCATTCATTTCCCTGCAAAAACTGCCACCTATAGAGACATTGGGCCTGCTTTATAAAAGTGTTTTACAGTGGTGCAATCCGATTGATTTCTGATTTGATTTTGATTGAATTGATTTATTTGTTATGAGCAGACCTGATGAACTTACTCGCATTAGGGCTCAGAGGAAATATCCCTCATAAAAAAACAGAAGGAGACATATTCTAGCCTTCCATTGGTGAGTGATAGGTGGCGCCAGGTGAAGGTCGGCACATCCCTAGCAGCATAGGTATTCACTTAAGTAGATGTTTTTACGGCGTTTCGAAAAAGAATCTCTAGTGGTGGTCTGTTCTAGACTCTCAGTCTGTAGACCACAAAACTCTGGTCATCTCTGGACACATGGGCATGTGGTGGGATCCTTAACCTGTGTCCTCAGACCGCAGGGAATGGGTGGGGCTGTGTTTTAATTTAGTCTGCCTAGTAGGCCGAAGCCAGGTTGTAAGGCATTTATATACAAGGCAGAGGAACTTGAAGTCGATTCTGTCCCTCACAGACAGCTAATTCAGGGAGCAGTGATGTCACGAGATGTGGACTGATTGAAAAACGGTTTATAAATTAGGCCCATTGTGTGAATGTCGGTATGTGGAAACAGGATGCAATGGCACTGCAGTCCAAGCTTACCTTCTACAGGGAAATTAAAGCTTGCACTGTGGGAAGCATCGGTTAAACACATATGTCTGTAGTCACCGTTTTTTATATTATGTTTTGAATCTGAAAAAAAAGACTTAATTTTGCCATTTATAAGAGGCAGTCTGCCACCATGTGTGCATGTCATTAGCCTGGAAGGCTCACACTTTCATCAAGTTTAGATGGTTCAATGTTGCTATAAAAATGTGCTGATGTCCAAGACTGAACCTATTGTGCAGGTGATCTGTCCAAGAGGACCTAATCTGCTGCCCTGGATCTTAAGACTGAGACCTTGAGACTGAGAGCATTCCTAGAGGCGATCCCGCCTGAAATACATTTGCTGATTATACTTAGAGACAGATACTCCTGCTCATTGACAGAGGCCAAGGATTACTGGATCATTAACATTGAGACGGTTATCCTTTTTTATTCTTCCAAGAGGACAGCAGCAACATGGGCACTCATGATAAATTCACTACCACTTTCAATCCTTCCACAGAGGCCAAACAACTAATGGGAGACATGATGTAGACTAGACACTATCATTAATAAACTAAATTGCTCTTGAAAGGCCAAGCATTGAATCATGGTACAGACTGAATACCACTCTTTTTTCAGTTATTATTTTTCCTCTGTAGCTATACTGTTATGTAGGGGGTGGATATTAAAATATTTTTAATTGCAAACAGTTGCATATACTGAACATTATGTAGGCCCATTGAGCAGTTTGATGTCTTTAGACACCGGTCTCCAGCTCTAGAGGGAGTGTTGAGGGTTCTAAAGGTATGCATGAGTCATGTCCTCGGGTAAAAACTTTGCTGTCCACTGAGAAGATTTAAGTGCTACATTTAAAATTGCAATAGCCTATATTTTTAAATAGGATAAAATAGGTATGCATATGAAAGATTTTCTATAGAAACATAATATAAAGATGTCAGTCAATGGAAACGCAGGGATATTCCCTTACATGAGAATCTATGGAATGCCATTGATTTATTTTTTTCAATGCAAAGGAGTGACATGTTAAGCGATGAAGTCCAGAAGGTAGATATAACACACACACACACACACACACTCTCTCTCTCTCTCTCTCTCTCTCTCTCTCTCTCTCTCTCTCTCTCTCTCTCTCTCTCTCTCTCTTTCTCTCTCTCTATAGTAATATCTTTGCAATAATGACAGCCAAATACAGTGCTTCTGACCCTGCTCAATGTCTCAGAATTATTTTGTTAATCTCCTGAACAATGCTTGGAGTCAGAAATAGGAACTGTGGGAATTCATAGGCTGTACAAGATTTTTAGAGCCAATAGATTGGAGGTGGCTTCACTAAGATAAATAAAGTGGCAACATTCTGACCTTTTTGGTATTCTTTGTTATCCTTGTACACTTAGGGCCTGTAGAACTGATGGGTTCATAATTTTGAGAAGGATCCTCCCGATTATTAAGATATACAGAGAAATCTTCAGTTAAATTGGGGTGCTTCAGATACATGTCTTCACATTTTATGCCTTGAATAGAGGAAGATGATCTAATCTTTATTAATAGGGGTGTCAAGACGAGCATACAAAGAATGGCTCGACAAGTCAACCCCATTGAGTTCCCTTCTCATAGGAAAATAAGGAGAAAAGCAGGGAGTGGATGAAATACTGCCATGCCATTGCTTCGAGGTAGGAGAACAATCAGGAAATCCCAGATCATTCCCGGACCCATCCTCTAAGAGGTTTAAAGCATGCATAGCCCTGATGTCACATAAGAAAGGTAAATGTGAATTGTCACATGAATTCTGTGGAAAGTAGTACCTCTATTGGATCTGCATTTGTTTGCACATCTACCATAGGACTATTCATGAAGTACTTTAATCACTTAACCAAACCACAAATGCATGCAATATAAATCAAGACTTAAATCAAAAATGCAACATCTTAGTAAAATAATAACTGAACCAGAGATTGTATTCTCTGTTTTGGGTACATGCACTAATGTACTCAGGAATGCATCCTCAATGATTTCATATTGTGCATTCTTAATTTGAAATATGACATAACAAAGGGCTCCTGAAATGTATGTAATCAATTGCTGTATTCAAAACATTTATTCTAATTGCCAAAGGCAAATTCATACAAAGGAAGCAAGGTAGTGATAAAAACATTATCTTATTATATTATGAAAAACGTAATCTAAAACCATCAGTGCACAACATACAAATATACACATTGGCATAAATACATCACATAAAACATGCACATTCAATTTAGCAGCGCAATGAATATTATCATTTCATTCCGACCCAGGTGTCCTTTAGTCATAGAGCCACAACTCCACCTGTTCACCTCTATTCCTGGGTAAAAGTGCAATGTAAACATTCGTTGGAAACATAGTCCCCAACCCCTACTCTTAAAGTGCATCAGATACTAAAAGTGATACTACTGCAATCCTCTGAACAGAAATCCCTCAACCACCATCTGATAAACACATGCTGAATCACAGACTTATACAAATGATACAAAAACATGGGGCATCATTCCGAGGCTGGCGCAAAGGGATTACCGGCACCGGTAAGGACACACGTGTCGGTAATCCCTTTGTGCCCTATTCTGAGGACCCTTTGCGGTACCGCTAAGGCCGCCTGGTTTTACCAGATGGCCTTAGCGGGAGCCGCAAAGGGTCCAGGGAGCAAATAAGGGTACCGCAAATTGCGGTACCGTTATTTGCACCTTCCCCATTCCCATTGAGCCATATGGGGGCTCAAATGGGAATGGGGAATGATATTTTCAATGGGGACTTACCGGTCCCGCAAAGGTCCGACTAGACCGGTAAGTCCCCATTGAATGAGGGCGGACTTGGTACCGTTATTGGAGGTAGCCATGGCGCTATTAGCGTCATGGCTACCTCCAATCTCGGAATGAGGCCCATGGGGTTTTAACAGAAATTATTCTTTCAAGCATTTCTAACCCGACACCAGGGCCTACATCCAATATGCAGGTTGCCTATGACACCAGTCCATGAAACCTCACTCGACTTTTCTGCTCCCCTCTTCGTGCAAATGTCTACACATAGATGCGCAGACACTTCTCATCCCTGAAAATGAATATATAGAGAATCTTTATTCTCTCTCATGTGAGCAAGATTTCCTCCCCACCCTTGCTTCAGTTGTACACATTAATTGCCAGAGCTTACAACTGACCATGTCATTATTGTCCATCCATGTTACCCAATTCATAGGACCACGTCACATACATCCAGAAGCCTTCCCATAAGGCAAAATCCTAAATTGCAACCAAAAAATCGGTTAAAATCACAAAACCATCTTGAAGGAATTTCTTCACCAGACAACGAGGTCTGTGTCCCTCCTTCGGATTGTATAGACTGCTATGCCATTTCTTGATCCTGAGATTGTTGCATAGAACCACGCGATTCTTCAGCTCACTCTTTCAGCAGCCACCTGTGCAGTTTAGCATATTGATATTTTAGGAGAAGGCATTCCCTAGCATAAATTGGCACAGTGAGTTCTCGTATGGGTTGAAATCTCGGTGTCTTCTCATAAAACTAAAAAGTTTCGTATTTCCAGGAGGGAACCTTAACCTATTCAGAAAACAGCTCATTTACCTCTCTATAGAGAGCCAGAATTACGGCTCAGAAGGAACGTAGGTTATTCCAGATGTGATCTATATAAAAGGCATCTGAATCTATCCCTAATTCTCACTGAAAATGTTTTACATATGTGTAAAGTACCTCTGTAGGTAATAGAATATGTGTATTTAGTTGCTGCACCCGTATTATAAAATCTTGATTGATTTTGTGCACATTGTATGTGCATAGCCAGGAGTTCACCTGGTCTATGCATTGCAAAGGAGTGTTCTTCTCATGTGTGAATGACGAGTATGATATGATATGATAGGTTTATTATAACGCACTTAATACCCAGAGGTTTCTAAGCGTGGACGGGGGGATCAACCTGTGGTGCTTTGTGTCGTCTTGCTTCCAAGGCGAGCACGTTGCCGCTGAGCTATCCTCCCAAGACAGAATAGCTTAATACTAAACTAAACCAAACCGTGCCCAGTCTTGGCATGCAAGGTACGTCTATCTGCTATGAATTGATGAGAGGGTAGGGCACCTCAAAAGGCCCCTGGAAGGGTACCAATTGTCACGTGCCAGCTAGCAATGACTCCTGGCTAGTAAGAACTCTGCCCATGCACCTGCGCTCAGCTCAGAGAAAGGTCTAGCGTTCTTCTAATGCAACGAGGAAGCTATCAGCCACTGGACAGATCACAGAGGACATCTCCCCTTGACACGTTCAGAGCAGATTGTGTGCTCTTGCTACAATGATTAGATTTATATTTCTGTGTCTCAAAGTCTGTTTGTCGTCCCTCCTCACAGTCACAACAATTAACAACCCTTCTAACCAGACAGTTTACTCAAGGGTTCTACAGCACTTCCATGACAATTCTTCTTTCACCCCTTATGCACACATAGGATAGAGAGATCGACAAAACAGAAAGGTGTTGCAAGAGGCAAAATGCAACATAGCAGAGTACTGTTGTGAAGCTGTTCAGTTCAGTAGCTTCATTTCGGGTTGGAGCCATAAAAGTGTATCCTGCCACATACAAAATAACAGTAAAACAAGTAGAAGTACATTTGACCAAGTTACAATTGTGCAAGTTACTATAGCCCTAGGGCCCACACATTATCCAATAGACTTTTCAGTTCTAGTGGGATTGTCAAAGGCCTTTTCCCCAACGGTACTACATTGGCAGCAGAGAGCACAGGACATTGTGGCCTAGTTTCAAAGGGGTGATCATCGTTTTACATGGGGTGGGATCTAATTTCTATCATGCTCTTTGATGAAGAATGGCATCTCATATCAATGTCCGATATAACATTGGCCACTCTCTGCTCCCTAAATTCAACCCATAGAGAGTCAAAAGTGCTTTCCCCCTGGTGGTGCATTCTGGTACAGTTTAGAATGTTCTCATGAATTACAGAGAGACAGCCACAAACTGCACAAAAAAGTGGGTGCATTTATTTGTGAGCAGTTCCCTGCATTCACGAGTTAGGGACCACTTTGGGGACCTTATGCAGGAATAATACCCCATAAAACCCCCTTTCAGATTTCCCTGACCATCATCTGTGAGCTCTAGGAAAGGGACCGTAGACGATGGAATTGAGTGCCATGTAGCCAGCCCTACTGGCTAATTTACCAGTCGTATGGTTAACGGTTAGTATGCAGTGTGCCCGCCCGGTAGGGGCCAGCAAAAGTGGAAGTGCTGTGGACTTTATTAAATTGGGATAAGAGCAGGGGTACCTTGAGAGTTTGAGGCCTGGAAGCCCTTGTCCAACAGGATATTTTTGGCACCAGAGCTCTCCCTGAAATGTAGGTTATATTTGTATTTATACAGGCATCAGGTTTATGAACTACTACCTCTGATGGTTTTTGATCCCCAGAACACCCATAATGCCCTCCATGCTAGATCCCTACTCCTCCCAGCCCCCCATTCTGGAAGCTTTCATGAGGGATAGTACTATTCCTTTAATGCGGCCAACTCAGACAAGACAATGCTGCAATTGCATTTGCAGTCGCCAACTGCAGATGCCCCCACGCCAGCTGGATCGGTGGAAAGTATCACAGATGGACTATAGGGGGAAGTGGATTGGGGATAACTACAGAACAGAGGGCCGTTCTTGGCCCACAGAAACTGCCTTTTCTAATCTAGAGCTGGACACGTGATAAGAGGAGTAGCGTCAGTATCAGCACAGTCCCTATATCCGACTCACCCATTTTCCAAATTTTCCATCTGTAAAACAGATCTATTTGAAGCTGGGATTAGATCCAGTGTTATGGGCTCTAGTTGTGAACCCTGTGTTGATGTTGTTACATCATCTGTATTGAATCTGTTGGAGCTTTTGTTAGCCAGCGACACCCTACCTTGTGGAACTCCCTGTAGAACACTAAATAGCCTGGTGTTCAGAAGAGTCTGATCTGTGCTGGCCGTCACAGACACTGGGCACATTTTGCCCACACTGTTTGTGGTTAGAGGAATGTCAGAAGTATCAGGGGTGTCCACTGCCTGCTTGTCATGGGTCAAAGCTGTGGAGGGTGTAGTGGTAACACCAGTGTCATTGTCTCCCCCCAACAACTAGGCATGTGTTGGATCCATCTGGTATGGAGGGCAACCCCCTGGGCAGGTCCACATGCAGGACATTAGGCATGTGGGATGTGGGATCGGCAACTGTGGTTCTGTTTCTTTGTTAAATAACCATTTGACATTTGCCCTTGTGGCCACACATTCTCATTCATTCACTACCATAATCAGCTTGTCCAGCGACTCAAAGACCTGTAACCTTAGACACTTAGGAAGAACGTTTTTCAAGTACAGGTTAATTTATCTTTGGGCATAGGTCAAAATACAACCATTAAATGCAGCGCTTGATCTATTCAGACAATTCAAAATATACTGGCTAAACAGGTGAGGCTTTTGAGTTCACTTTGTGATCTGAGATGTCCATCTGATAAACAACAAAAGAGGGCTCTAAATCTAAGAGTGGGATTACACTTTAAAAATAGGTCACAAAAGGCACATACCATCATGGGCATTAATCCCATTGTGGGGGGTTAATGGTCGGTTGTTTAAACATCATTAAATGTTTTCTAACCCTCTTTGACACAATGGTTGGTGGAGGAGAATCGGAAAAAAACTTTGCGGTGTAGTTCCGTGCTGCACGAAGAGACAGGGCCTTCCGAAACAGGTTTTACATACAAGCTTTTTACACGTGGCCTATTGCATTACATTCTGGTTACATTAATTTTAAAGTGTGCTATACTTTCTATCTAGCTAAATATTCTCTTGGTTACATGACACATTATGAAAAAATAGGTGTATGCTGAGGTAATTGTCCATACTATGTTAAACAGTTCATGGTTTCGGTTCTGCACATGCAGCCGTAACACATATTGTTGCAGTCAGAACATTCCGGTCAGAGCGTTTGGTTGCGGTATTAGCACTATCATATCATACGTTAATATTCATCATACTTTTATAATTGAATTCTAAGGCACTTTGGTTCTCCTTTCCTTGAGGCGCGAACAATCAAACATACTTGGGGTCCGCTTCTAGCTGGTTGACCCTGTTTTAAGGAATATGGGGATGGTATTCTTTATGGCTAGGGTCTGTTGGGTGTGGGGCAGGTTTATAGAGATGAATGACTTCTGTGCTGGCCCCTGTGCTGGTTCTGGGCCGTGTCAGGTTCGATGAAGTAAGATGGAAGACAGAAGATACAGTGTAAAGTTTGTTGCATTCTCACAGCTAGTCTCTCATGAGAACCGGACAACTGCGGGGATGACAGATGAAAGGAGGTGGGGGGAGTAGCTTACTCACTGTGTGCACCTGGCTGGGAGTGCTGCAGGTCTGCGATTTGAGTTCGCAACTGTCCTGCCATTACAAAATGGAGTCTGTAGCTCACAAAATGGAGTCTCATTCAATTCTGGTATTACGTTGTCATAAGGGGGGTCACAATTCGGTGTATTGGACGCACAGCAGCCACCGCTGGGCCTACCCAGG
Organism: Ambystoma mexicanum; assembly: GCF_040938575.1. NCBI lineage: Eukaryota > Metazoa > Chordata > Amphibia > Caudata > Ambystomatidae > Ambystoma > Ambystoma mexicanum. Next base: position 997,131,023 of record NC_090932.1, read on the forward strand.
AAGTGTGAAAATGGAGGGGGGATTCCAAGACCCTCTCCTCCCACACATTCCCCCCTTTCATTACTTAAGTTACTCATATTTTAACTGTCCCAACCTCTTACGCTCCTCTTCCTCAGCTACTGCTTCATCCCATGCTGGTGTTCCCTTTATTGGCATCCATGCTCTGCATACCGCTCTAAGGCTTCCCCCCTCCTAGCAAACTCATCCGGGGTGCAGGTCATATAAATACACCCTCCATCTCCCTCCAGATCCACCCATACCTCCTTGTACCATTGTAACTCTCTGGGCTCCTTAATGGTTGTGTGATATAGATTATCCACTCTATGCCCCGTATTGTATAAAGCAGACATCCTGTATTTGGGCTCCAAACTATCTCCTGTTTGCACTTCTGCCTCGTGTTTGATTCGCGCCACCCCATTTGCACGGCCCATTGTTACCATCATCAACGCACTGTTAGGAACTGCATTGGTGCAACATCGGAGTCCTAATTGGCACACACAAAAAATGAGGAGCAAAAAAACGATGAGTGGTATGAGGAATTTCACTGTCATTCCAAGTCATGATGGTGCCCAAGAAAAAAAGATTGTCGAACCATGTGCTAGACTGGGCTCCTCCTTCGTCCTTCATACATTCCCCGAGATCGTGTATCGCTGCTATCACGTGTGAGAGTGAGCCCTTCTCCATGACCGCAGAAGATACGAAAGTGCAACATGTGCTCCCGATTTTTCAGCAAACACCTCCATCCATTGCTGTTAACAGGTCTAGCACATAACTGTTCTGCATGGTCATTAGTCGCAATGCTGTCAGTTCTACTTTGATGGCATTGAACCCTTCTTCAGTGTCGTTGGCCAGCTGGATGAGTTCCCATCTCGTTAATTGGAGCCATTTTGCATTAGCTCTCGTCTGGATACTGGGAACGAGGGACGCAAAACATATCTCACGGAGGTGAACAACCCAAATCGATTGGGAATCTGTGCCAGGAATTCTGATGATTTGGCTGAGATATATTTTGATGATCGCTTTTTCCTATGCATTGTGCTCTGCAAAGCTTCTTCATCCATTGTATACACGGGAACCTCTTCAGGCGGTGTTGGGGAAAGTTTGTTTGGCGCCGCCACTTGTGTGCTTCCACCTTGGATGTGGCTTTCTGGAATCACCATTAGCGCAGAATGCATTGTTGCCAGAGAGCATGTGCCCCTCCATGATTGCGGGATTTGCACGTATGCCATGTTGCCGCAAACCCGATATGTGTCCATCATTGCTGCCGTACCTTTCTTCATGTCAGATATTATGAGAGTTTTGTTGCAGTTTTTGTTTTCCCCCATGTTCTTTTTACCCTCCCCACGGAAGCAGAGTTCATAAGAAATGTCTTTTTGTAGTTTGAAGGGTTTTTCGATGGCAGTAACCCAAGTGAGCTTCTGTATATGTTCACTCCATATAGGAACGCATGTTCTCTGCACCCATGAAAGTTTTTTTCTTCGGACAGCCCCCGCAGTGCTTCTGCTTTGCACAATATGTCTTCATTCTGCCACTCATTGTCTGAGTGCAAGGTCCCTTTTATCACCAAAAAAGGCTCCTTTACACAAATTACTCCTTGCGGCCGGGAGTAACATGTTTGCTGGTTCTACAATAGTTCAAATGAAACCGTGTGTGCTTCAAAAGTATTTTTGATTCGACACAGCGCGAGATGAAGGAGACATTGAGCCTCTGCAAATGGGATTTCTTGTGGCAGCAATGCCTTGGGGGTGCCTGAAGTATGAGGTATGAGCAAGCAAACATAACAACTTTCATTTGTTGTCTATTTTTCCGTGTTGCTCATGTCAGCATACCATTTGTTTGTCTGGTGTGGGTGCTGAGGATCATCAACCGTATCTAAGCCAAATTTATAATGCTCTTCCCAATGTTCCTCTTGTGTTTCCCTCTTTTTCCTCCTAGGTCCATCTCCCCCATTCGCCTGGCCCTGTCTGCCAACCCCCCATTCTCATGGCCCTGTCTGCCAACCTCTTTTCCCTCCCACTCTATATATAAGTTATAGTAGCTGATAGCCACGTGTTTATTATCACTGTTCTCTTCTTTAGTGGTCATGTTGTCCGATTATATAGTGTCTGAAACTGGCATTGTGGTTGGGTATGGCTGATTTTGTACCCACGTAAGTTCTGAAGGTGTTCTGTCATTCATTCTGTACACACTAGTCAGATTCATTCATGTATGGGGGCTTTTAAGTGGCCTGCCTCATGGTAACGTTTGTAATATTGTATTCATTCCCATTGCTCCCATGGGCCCATATTAGCTTAACACCATCCCAAATTAAATGTGTTCCTTTCTTTATTGTTTTTATGCCCACACCCCCCTGGCTCATGTCAATTGAAATATAGCCAATTGTCCAATACAAGAACAGGCCAAATAATGTTGATAAGAATACTACTGCACACACAAACAGCACACACTCATATGAATAACTAGGATACACATGTCTTCTTCGTCTATCCCTATCTACACTATTATTTGTTACCGTTGAGGCTTCTTCCATGCCCATTGTAGCTCCTAATAAACGAGATACAAGCATTTGTTAATCATGAATTCTAATCTTTCATTATTTACACTGTTTACTCGTAAGTCATTTCAGTTTTTCTACTTGCTTTTTGTTTCTCGGCATGAATAAATATTTTTGCATCTCTTCCTTCCCCCTCCCCACACCTTGAGTCTGGGGAAGAGGAACCAAGGGAGGCAATTTCACTGTCAGTTCAAATCAGCAACGAAAAAACATGAGTCATACATATATATATGTAAACAAAAACAGAAAGGATAGAGAGCGAGAGAGAGAGAGAGAGGGAGAGAGAGAGAGCATGGAGGAACATCAACTATTTTGCATTTTGACAGTTGTTGTCATGTTATCCTGTTGCACTGATTACCATTATTCATAACTATTATGCATCCTTCTAGATACTCTCGTTCAATTCTTTGTTTTACCCCTGTTTTATGCCTGCAATTTAACCCTATATTCCTGCTGTTTCACTTTATATGTTTGAGCACTTCGATCATTTCTGTTGTCTTCATAATCTGCGCAATCTGTACTCCCATGAGCCTTGCGAACATCTGTCAAGTGCACCCAATTCCTTAGGCCCTGCACCTTTAGTGCTGTCAGCGTGCAGTATATTACCTTGTATGGACCATGGAACCTTGGTCTGTTCCATCCTGGCACAAACTCCTCACATATACCATGTCACCTGTCACCAACTGGCAGTCTGGGCTATCTGTGGCTGGGGTGGTTGTATCAGTGGCGTTCCCCTGTGTAAATGGTGGCGCTATTTGTTTGGCTATGGCTCATGCTACTCTTGTCAGGTTTCTAAGATACTGATGGAATTCTTCTCCTAGGACTGTGGCAATCTGGTGTGCATCTGATTGTCTGTGCAGGGGTGAGTGGGCTTTGTGCATCCTCCTACCTGTCACAATCTCATGGGGTGACAGGTGGTGGTCCTTACTGGGATGATTCCTCATCTCAAAAAGCGCCAAGGGTAAACAATATACCCAGTTCTTCTTGAGTGTATGGCATAATTTTGACAATCTACTCTTGAGCAATCCGTTCATTTTTTCAACAAGTCCGTTCGATTGCAGATGATGAATCATACAGAGCTTATGAGTTATACCTAGCATAGCAGTAATGTGCTTGAACATGCCATTTACAAAGTGCGTCCCGTTGTCGGAACATATGACATCACAAATGCCCCAGCGGGGAAGCACTTCCCTGACCAGGAACTTGGCGTCACACTGCGCATCTGGATGAGCGCAGGGGCCTGCCTCCACCCACCGGGAAAATGGACATACTACAACAATCAAGTATCAGGCCCCATTACACCACTCTCCCATGTCTGCATAATCTATATGCAGTTCTCTGAATGGGCCTTCAGGCTTTGGCAATGTTCCTCTAAGTGTTTGCAACGTCATGCCAGAGTTGCATGCATGTAATACATTCTATTATTAGCTTTTGTCATGTGTTCCTGTAGTCCTGGAGCGAACCAATCTTCCTGTATGTCTGTGATAATATTCTGCTTTGCATTGTGGCTGGGAAATGCAGTTGCTGGAATGCTATTTCTAGTAATTTTGCAAGCATCACTACCTTACCAGTGTTATTTTGTCTCCGTAATAGATCAGTGGATGACTGGCTACACCCTCTTTTCACCCATCTCTCCTTCTCCTCAGTGGGTGCATCTTGCTGAAGTTCAATAATTTGAGGGATTGGCAAAGAGTTGAACCCTTCAGGCTGTTCTTGCTCCACTATTTTCTGTAGTATGTACTCACCTGTTGGGATTTTTGGTAAAAAGGAGTCTTCCTTGGCGACAGCGTCCACTGCTGCGTTCCCCAATGAGATGACATCATCACCTTGTGTGTGCGCCTGACATTTCACAACTGCTACAAGTGTAGGCTCTTTTAGTGCATCACTTAATTCCCCTAATAGTGTTGCATGATGGACTGGGGACCCGTCTGCCCTTCGAAATCCTCTCCTTCCCCATTTTGCTAATCCTCCATGTACTGTTGTTGCCATATAGGCAGAGTCGGTGTAGATGGTGACTACGCACGCTTTTGCTGTGTGCAATGCTTCTATGAGTGCCACTTGTTCTGCTGCTTGGGCTAAAAAGTGCAGTGGCAGCCTTTTCTTTACAATCACTTCAAATTCTCCATCCTCTACCCGAACTACTGCTGCCCCCACAAGTTTCTCTCCTGTGTCACAATCCATGGAGGCTGATGCATCAACGAAATCAATTTCTCCATCTGGCAGTGCATTTTCATGTGCCGTGGGTGTGTCACTATTATCACCTCTGTATGTGGCACAGTCATGTTGCTGCATGTCTTCTACTGTGCATTCTTCTGTGATAAATGTGTCAGGGTTTACACTTTTGTACCGGACAATATGAATGTTTGCGCTAGATATGATCAACTCATACGCTGTGGCCCTTTGGGTAGTTAGTGTGCTCTTCGATCTTTCCAGGATGGCAAAAAGTGAGTGTTCCACATATAATGTGACAGAACATCCCATCACGATTGTAGAACTCTTTTCGATAGCGAACGCTGCAGCTGCGAGAGCCTGTTCGCAAGCGAAATGTCCTTGCATTACTGCATCTAGTTTTTGTCTTAGCACAGCTGTCATAAGTGAGCCATTGCAATGTGAGAATAAATAAAATTTGTGCTATAATTGGGGCTTGCTAGAACTGGAGCAGTGGATATCAGTTCTTTGAGTGTGTCGAAAGCTGTGTGTATTTCTTGTGTCCACTGTAATTTGGTGTTTTCTCGCTGCGCTTCCTTGAGTGCTTGTAATAGAGGTTTTGTGTATGCTGCATAGTCTAGTATCCAGGCTCGGCAGGATTTACACATGGCGAGGAATTTCTGCATCTCTTTCACTGTGTTAGGCTCTTTTACTGCTTTTATGGCTGCTGCTCTATCGGGTATTATTCTCTTGCCATCTTTGGATATCAACTGACCTAAATATAACACTTCTGTCAAACAGTATTGCAGCTTTTTTCTGTCCTCCTTGTACCCTTTCTGTGCTAGGTGTGTTAGCAGGGTAATGGAATCCTCTCTGCACTCCTTCTCATCTTTACCGCAGACCAACAAATCGTCCACATACTGAATTTTTAGACTCATTGTGTGTATGTTTCCAAGATCTTCGTGCAATATTCTGTTAAAAATACTGGGACTTTCGCAGTATTCTTGGGACAATCTGCAGTGCTCATATCTTTTTCCCCTAGCGTGAATGCTGTTAGGTACCAAGAATAGGTGGCTTCAGTTGGGATGCTGCATAATATTGAGGCAGGATTTGGAACAAGCGGGAACTCCTTCTGTACTACGTCATTGAGGGGGCGTAGGTCCTGGATCATTCTCCACACTCCTCCCTTTGCTTTCTCGATCGAGTAAATGTAAGTGTTGCAGGGCGAATTGGGTGATACTATTATTCCCTGTATCATCAATGCACATATTTTGTCTTTTATGCCCTCTTCAGATTCCCTAGATATGGGGTATTGTTTTACCCGGGGTAGAATAGCTCCGGGCTTGAGCTTTATCTTTACAGGTGTCACTTCATGCAGGAACCCTACATCATGTGGGCCAGTGGTCCACAACTGCTGCAGTACTCGGGACAGATCTTCCTCAAAATATGCTGGTAGTCTTTAACGACTGCTATGAGAGGCAGTGGCACCTCTCTCCTTTGAATCATTACATCACAGGGGATTGCAATCTCCATCACTATTTCCCCATCATCTTCTGTGTCACTAAAAAGTTCCTCGTCTGTTAAATCCCAAAGGCCATATTGGTGTCAATGCACAGCACTGTTCTCCACTGGCATCCCTGCATGTCCATTTAAATTACTGCTATCCTTTGTGACCACACCTGTACAGCATGTATATCTAAGGATACTATTGAGCCTGGCACTATTTCTTGGTCTGCGATGGGGTGGAAAATACATTCTGAAGGCATTTTTCAGTTCTGGCACCACTCTCGCTAGTATTTTCAACACTTGTATGAACATATCTGGATTTACAGGTATGCCACGTGTTTACGGAAAGTTTGCTTGAGTGTATATGGCTACCATGGCGCAAATTGCACATATGCCTGGTGTGGAGCACACTATTCCCCTGTCTGTGAAGGATATAGTCATATTAAGCTTGCTGAGAAGGCCCTTCCCAAGCAAATTAATGGGTGATTCTTCCTAGTACAGCAGGCGTGCCAGTACAGTCCCCCCCCCACCGTTATGTCCAGCTCTTCAGTGTATGGAACCTCGACCACCGCCCCAGAGAATCCTTGCATTTCCAAAGTCTGATTAGAAAGCGGAAACCTTCCCTCCTTCAGGCATGATTTTTCAGCTCCCGAATCCACCATAAAAATGAATTGTTTATTTCTTATCGCCGCCCCTACCAGTGATTCCTGTGCTGCGTCAAGGGTCGTCGACAGTACTGGACACGCAAGTGTTACTTGTGGGATGTCCTATGCTGAATGCCATGGGTGTTCATCAGTATCAAAAACATTTCCTGTTATCATTGCCGTCCCTCTACATGGTGTAGGTGCTCCATTTTCAGTGGTAGCGTAGGCGTTACTACGAGTGGGGGCAGTACGTTCATGAAACTGGGGGTGCTGAGATGTGTTTTGTGGGGGCATCTGGCGCTCATTCATGTACCTATGGTCGGGCTCGCTCTCTCTCCTATTCCCGCCCATTGGTAACCCATAAGGGCTCCCGGGGTGGGGGTGTCCATTTGTGGGCCTGCTCCGGCAATTTCTCATGAAATGCCCCCACCTCGCGCACTTCCAGCACTGTCCTTGCCCTCTTCCTCGTGGGCCTCTATACTCGGCACCCCCCCTCTTGGCCCCCTGAATCCTCCTCTGTTGCCCCGCCCACCTCTCAATGGCCATTGTGGTCCCTCATATTGATTTTCCCCTCGCCATGAGTCCTGGCTATTACCTGTCCAGTTTGCTGCCATTTGCACTGGTATTCCCATCTGCCCGTCGTCCTCCTCCCGCTCCATTCCTGTCATGCTGGTTGCTGCTGCTGCACTGACCTTCAATAGTTTGCTTTGTACTAATTTAGCCTCGTCTGCCAACCGCCACTGAGCTATCTCCTTTTCTTTTACTTTGATCCTTTTACAGCGGTGCACTATTATGCTTTGAATTTCATGCCATCCCTTGTCTTCTATCCCAGCTATTTTATCAAGGGCCTTCTGTACTTCTTTTGTGAGCCCTCTCTTTATAATAAAATAAAACAGGGAAATTGATTGGTCCCAGGCCGTACACGTTTCCACTTTCCACATGTCCTGCACCCGGAGAATGAAGGACATTGCATCTTCCTCATCTCCCTTGTGCACTGCATAACTGACTGTAAATCTGGAGTATCTGGAAATGTTTCTCTCAGGGCATCCCACACTTGTGCTCATACTGTGTTGAAGGAGGCCCCATTGTGGCGGTCACAATCTAGTGTTATTCTGGGGAACCCCACCTTCGCCCAAACCCTATTCGCCTCGTCTCCCACTGCAGATACCAGCTGACTTGTGACATCCCCCACTGCCAAGGACACTCCTGCTGTATGTTTCTCAAAAGCGTATATCCACTTACTGGCACCTCCGGATAGTGGGGGTAACTGTTTGAGCAAGTTGGCCTTGTCCATTTGGGCCCATGGTATATAGTTGGGCCTTCCCGACCCTCTGTGTATCAATGGCAGCTGCAGATTCTTTCCCCCCTTGTTAGTACTCACATTCTTCCCTTTCTTTCCTATTACTGCCATGTGTCCTGTTCTGTTCCTCAACCTCCATCTCCATTCTTCCATGGGGGACAATCCTTCCCCTAACAAAGCCCCTCCTGTGGCAGCTCCTAATCTCCTTTCTTCTTCCTCCCTGTCTGATGCTAGCCCTCCCTCTTCCAATTCATGTTCACTGTGTTTATTTCTATGATTCGCGTGGGGGTTTAATTTATTCAAAATAGTATCTCTCCCTTTTTCCATCTATCTTCCGCCACCCCTTCACCCAGATGAGACATTGTGTCTTGTTCTAGTCGGGGGTGAATGACCCTCCCTGCTCCCCCATTGCCCTAAGGCGGGACAGCTCAGTTTGAGCCATTGTTAGTCGTGAGTCCAAATCCTGCATGCGTTTTTCAATATCAATCATAGGGGTACTCACCTGTCCTGCTATTCCTTGACTCTCATACGGGGGTGGTGCTGTGTCAGAAGGCTTAATTATGGTGGACGCAGCGGGTTGTGTTACATATACAGGGTCACTAAATCCCTCTGCGGGCCCTGGTTTTGTCAATAAAGGGTATACACATGTAATCTCTACCTTATTCTCATTCTGTGTAATTGGCCCTTCACTGCCAGTTGTTGTCAGGGGAGATGTATTACACTCACCACTTTTCTCTGGGGGCACTTCCTCCAACAGACGCCACAGGTCCAATATTTCCTTTCTGCTTTGCAACTGTTTACCTTTATATTTAATGAACAGGCAAGTGGCAACCATATCTAGCACTGCTTTATCGAAAGACCCCCCTTGTGGCCAAACTTGGGGCAATCCTTCTCCTTGTACCTGACTACAAGCGTCACTAGACTAACAACCCTTGTGTACACTTTTACACGTCTTGCGTGATGAACTCAGTATGTTATGCAGTCTTCTTCAGTGAAATAAACTCTCTTCACACTTTTCATTAATTCTAAACCACATTGATTTGAACACACCTTTCTTTAACACAATGCCAAACCAATTTCATTACTGTTCATCAACAAAGAACAATGCTTACGCGAAAGACCAACATTTAAAGAATTTCACATACAACGAAAAAAACATAAATTCTACCTCTCTTTCCTAGTACCCCTTTTATCCCTGTTTTTCCCCCCTTATTATACACTCCCTCTGAATAATTCTCTCCCCTTACTCCACTTAGATTTACCTGAGAGGGAGAGAGAGATAGGTAAGAAGAAGTTGGAAAAAAGCATGTCTAAATACTATCCCGGGTCTTTCTTCGAGACCCTTACATTATTTTTTCTTTTACCTCAGTATTCCCATATCCATATATCCTGTACTAGTCGAGATAGCACTATGCGGCGCCGCCTTCCACCTCCCAACGGAGATAGGATCCCTTTAACTTCCTTTCACCTAGTTCTCTGTTACCGTCCTAATGGCCATATGCGATAGATGAGAGTAGAATGGATTATAGAAAAGACCCAGACCCCCTACACTCCCCCCTATGCTACAAGTCTCTGCACCTGTTCAACCCAAATTATGCCATTTGTCCCAAAACCTCCTAATCTGACTCCCACCCTCCTTTTAGTATCACCCGCATTTGATACTCACGTGTCAATCTTGATCCGAGACCCTCTGGATCCAACCGGTCAATGCGCCGCTCCTCGCTCAAAGACCACGCCTGGCTCTGTCGAGTGGTACGGTGGGTTTTGTAAAGGGGGATCCAGTACCCTTTCCCCCTATTGCGTGTGCACGTCTGGGTGTACCGGTTGCCGTTGGCGGGTAGCTCTTCAGGGAGCATGATCCGGGTCTTAAACAGGGGGACATCTCGTGCCAGAAGGATGGAAAAGAACGCTATCGCGTCGGGGTCACCAATGAAGGTGAGAGGCCCCCCAAAATACAGTTAATTCTTCCAAATGGAGTCAATCAAGACACATCCCAGGAGGGAATGAGACCAAGACCAAGTGCTGGGTGTAAGAAAAGGCTGTATCTAAAGTAGGGCAAGCAGAATCTACTCTGCTCATGCCGCTAGCGCTCTGCAGAAAACATGTTACATATTACTGTTATACAGCTTTCTCATCATCAAACAGGGGTAAGGCTTAAGGGGCACATGAACAATTGGGATTGGTCACTAGGGACGAACATCAATAGGTGCCATAGGGTCGAAGGGTTGTGGTTGGCTCAGGAGCACGTGGTGTAGTGATGATGCTTCTTGGGTCAATCGGTCAGCTGGGCTCATCGAACTGGTAAGTGGGATCGGCAACTGTGGTTCTGTTTCTTTGTTAAATAACCATTTGACATTTGCCCTTGTGGCCACACATTCCCATTCATTCACTACCATAATCTGCTTGTCCAGCGACTCAAAGACCTGTAATCTTAGACACTTAGGAGGAACGTTTTTCAAGTACAGGTTAATTTATCTTTGGGCATATGTCAAAATACAACTATTAAATGCAGTGCTTGATCTATTGAGACAATTCAAAATATACTAGCTAAAGAGGTAAGGATTTTGAGGTCACTGTGTGATCTAGGAAGTCCATCTGATTAACAACAAAAGAGGGCTCTAAATCTAAGAGTGGGATTACACTTTACAAATAGGTGCCAAAAGGCACATACCATCATGGTAAATCTCATTGTGGCTGGGTTAATGGTCGGTTGTTTAAACATCATTAAATCTTTGCTAATCGACTTTGACACCATGAAGGATAGAGGAGAATCGAAACACCTTTACGGTATAGTTCCGCTCTGCACGAAGAGGCAGGGCCTTCCAAAACCGGTTTTACATACAAGCTTTTTACACGTGGCCTATTGCATTACATTCTGGTTACATTTGTTTTAAAGTGTGCTATACTTTCTATTCAGCTAAATATTCTCTTGGTTACATGACACATTATGATAACATTGTTGTATGCTGAGGTTATTGTCCATACTATGTTAAACAGTTCATGGTTCAAGTTCTGCGCATTCCGCCTTAACACATATTGTTGTAGTTCGAACATTCTGGTCAGAGCGATTGGTTGCAGTAATAATTTTACACAATATAATTCATGTATTTACATTTAAACTAAAAAAATAGGTAGCTTTATGCACAGTGTTATGTTGGTTATGCATTTCGTTGTGGCAATCCATTTCTATTAGCACTATCATATCATACGTTAATATACATCACACTTTTATAATTGAATTCTAACGTTAATACTTTTAGTTACACGTACATTCTACGGTGTGTTAACATGCATACTGCTCTACTGCAATCCTTGCATCATTTCACATGAGATAAAAACTACCCATGAGCAGCATTTTCTGATTGCATGTAGAAAGGCACTTTGGTTCTCCTGTGGAAACAGAGAAATTGATATGAGGCCGGGAAGCCCAAAGGAAACACACCAACACAGGTTACAAAGAACATACAAAGTGCTTTATTCAAAAGCTACAACAATTACCAAAAGTCAATTGACAAACGGATAGCTATTCGGCTCTCAGAATGACAGAACGAACTTTCAACGGTAGTTTGCTGCATTAGTGTGAGAGACCGTACATTGGGATACTCAGGTTTTTATACTTTTTATCCAGCTCTGGACAACCACCTCGCCGGCTAACCATTCTTAGAACCAGGCCCAGAGTTTGTTGCCAGGTCGATCCCATAATGTATGCATTTTGATCAGTTCCGCTGGTACAGTTGTTCATTTACACATAGGTCAGGGATAGGACAAGGTCTCAGTTCGCGACCCCAACAAGTGGCCTGCAGGCATATTACTTATTCATGTGTGCGGAGGTCACAACGGCCAGAATCCCACTCGAAATGTCATTCTGCCTCCATTTTGATGTTCAGGGTGACTTCCACACTACAAGAGAACCTAAAATGGCGGCTAAATCCAAGATGGCGATTTACACAGTACATTAAGGTCAAGACCTTGCCGCGGAATCTATTTACACAATGTTTTAGACAACTTGGCGTAGGCCAACACACATTCAAACAATGCGATAGGAGGTATAATATTATTTCGATTCCGACAGACCCTCCTTTTGGCCTATGCCAAGTGCTAAACATTATTCCTAATACTTTTGAAAATAAATCCATGTGCTATCATCCATAGATTCCGCATCATTGTCTGTTATGTCTATAGCCATAATGTCGTTCATAAAAACCTCTTGTAACATGAATTCTTTAGATGCTGTATCTGGGGCATATATTTTATGCCCTATTGTGCTCACTGCTTGGGCACAACATCCCCCTAACATTCCACATATACTTGGAAGGCATTGAAAACAGCAACAAAGGAATAGCCAGGTCCCTAAAATAACCAGAATAACGGAAAGCACCTTCCAACCCCAAGATCGTAAGGAATCCCAGAACCAAGTGCTAAGATTCCATTCTCCTACAGGGATATGTACTTCAGAACTGAGAGTATGTAAGTTCTGAATTGCTTTAAAAATTGTTGGTGAGGAGTCTGGAACGAAAACACAACAAGCGGACCCCACTAATTTGCATACTCCACCTCATTCTGCCAAAATGACATCTAATGCCATCCGATTTTGAAGTGCTACCAATCTTATTGCTTTTTGCTCTAAGGTCATATTGTAGAGTATGTCCGTGGTCCGGTTGATCGTTCTCTCCAGTACCCTTGCTAATCCCCTAATGTTCTCTGAGTTTGTTATTTGTCCCCAAAAGGGCACAACTGATTTCGCTATGTCTCCCAATACTTGCCCAGGGGTATCTCCGTTCTCGTCTCGCCGTGGGCGAGCCTTTGAAACCTCCAATGCACTAGCTGCAAATACCCCGGGTAACAGTATTCCTAAATAACAGGTTCCCTGCCAATCCTCAGGCAACCAGGGAAATGCTAAACTACCACAAACAAAATAAACAGGCCCCCCTACATACAGAGGCCTGTTTTCCCCAGTCAAATTTACAACATTTTTACAAGCTTCAAAATCTCCCATTGGCCTAGTGCCATTTCTCTGTACACAGAAGGGAACCGAGTCAGGACTGTGATTTATAGAATAAGAAGGAGGTACAGCGTCCTTATTGCCTATCAGAGCCATTTTAAAGGAAATCAGAGTTTGAAAAGGAAGAGATAGTTTGTCAGACGGCCTAATAGAAGCGACGTTAGGTTTACTTCTATTTGCGAAAAGCGAGCATCCCAGGGGAGTCAATTCACGTTTCTCGAAATCATTCAGATTAGTTCCATCAAAGTTCCCTGAGATGCTATCATTCCATCGGCCAAAGAATAATGCTCTAAGAGAGGCATAGCAAGCAGTCGTTAAAGGTAGAGGATGTATATACCATCCTAGTCCCTTGTTCCCATGTTGCGGTAAATGAGTACAAATCCAACAATTACTCTTATTAAAAATGGCATGAGTAGCATTCATTACTATCATCAGAGTGTTATTATGATACTTTTGTCTATGTTGGGAGTCTCTAGGGGACAGAGTGTGAAGGTGTACAGAAGGAGTCAAAACAGTTGGTACAATCTCGGTCTGTAAGGTTTCAGGGGATAGATTTCTTCGAAATACCAAAGTCCTACAGCAGCAGTTGCAAAAATAAAAATAATCATTATCAAAACACAACAGTACGTTTTCGGGGCCCAGGCACATTGTTCATTGTTCGATTTGGTCACCCCCTTATTTACAAGTCCAGTGCGGGGAGCAGCGGTGAAGGTGGCATGCATCGTGGTTTCTCAAGCGATGGCCCCAATGTTCGTTGCTGGCGACACTACGGTCGCGTGATTTCTTAGTCCTTCCCAACCCTAGCCAGCAGAATCCCTTTTTGTTCAACAAAACTTTCTCATAACACGACAATTTTCCAATCACTTCCTTTTTCCAGATGCACGAAACTCGTGCCGTAGTTCTATTTCCTTGGTCGAAGGTTGTACCTGATGGTACACAAAATTGTCTGGTCCGGAAGCAAAGTATCGTCACTTCCTGAGGGAAGTGGCGTGTCGGTGGCGACGGAAGTCGCAGAGCTCGAAACAGTGTTTTCCGGAAGTGATTTTTCAAGAGAGTGCGGAGATGAAATGGACTGTTCCCCAAGCTCCTCAGGCTCAGAGAACTTCTCCGACGCACTCACAGCGCTGTTTGATACTCCAAGATCAGAGACTGTAGCATCAGCGAGGGGCTCTGCTTCTTCTGTAACGTGTGGCGTCGGGTGAGGAAGTTTCTTGACGTGCGTCGCGTGAATCCAGTTCTTCTTTCCAGCCATCCGCACTGCTGTCCTGGTGACCAACAACACCTGATGGGGTCCCCGCCAGCGAGGCGCGAGACAGGAAGACCTCTCGTAGGCCTTCACTAGGACCCAACTTCCAGACTGTATATCGTGTCCTGGGCCCGTGAACCGTACAGGTAAAGCTGAGTAAACCTGGTGATAAATGAAATACAGGTTTTTAGTTAACTGGTTACAGTAGTCTACAAGCAATACATTTTCCACCTCTCTCAGGGCTTTAGGTTTCGGGAGACCCCAAATGTTAGCAGGTCTCCCCATTACTACTTCAAATGGAGAAAGCCCAGTTCTAGTCTGAGGTGTGGTACGCATAGCTAATAACACAATAGGCAAGGCATCTGGCCATTTTAGTTTGGTATCAGCACATGTTTTTGCAAGTTTATTCTTTAAAATACCATTGTGTCTTTCCACCAACCCAGTGCTTTGAGGATGTCTATCTGTATGAAATCGTTTCTCAATACACAGGGCTGTGCATATTTGCAAAATTACTGCTGCGATAAAGTGAGGGCCATTATCCGACCAGATTATCCTCGGGAGCCCAAATCGAGGAAAGAATTATTTTACCATAATCGTTGCAGTGGTCATGGCGGTAGCATCTTTGACGGGGAAAGCCTCGACCCATTTACTGAAGGCACAAATAATTACAAGAACATATTTTAGATTATTACATCGTTCCATCTCAATAAAATCAAAGTGAATAGCCTCGAAGGGAACAGAAGGGGGCCCAAAGCTTCCCCTTGGAGTCACTGTCCCCTTACCCACATTGTGCTGTAGGCAGATCATACAGTTCTGGACGTGCCTCTTTGCAGTTTCCAGAATCTTGTCATTTACCCAAACCTGTTCTAACATTTTCGTGATCTGCTGGGCACACACATGCGTAGGACCGTGTGCCATCGTAACCATTGCCAATACATAAGAATCAGGAAGCAACCATTTCCCTTCGGATGTATCCACCCAACACCCTTCATCATCCAGTTTCTCCATTCCTTCAGCCCACTTTTTAGATTCTTCCATTGTGGCATCAGTTTGAATATCTCGCACAGACCCAATACCTTCATCCATTATGCAAGCATCTCTCATTTCTCTCGAGGCATACATGTCCGTGCTAAGGTCTGTGGCCGTTTGTCTGGCTATCAAGTCTGCAAAAGCGTTCCCTTTGCCCACATCATCTATGACCTTGCGATGTGCTGCACATTTCATGATCGCTAACTGTTTAGGGAGTGAGAGTGCCGAAAGTAATTGCCCTATCAAGGGGCCATGCTGGATCTTGGTCCCATGTGAGGTCAGGAACCCTCTTTCCGACCAAAGCTTTCCAAAGTTGTGAGCCACCCCAAATGCGTACTGACTATCAGTATATATACGCCCTTGGGAAAGTTCACAAGCTCGGGTCAACGCTATAATCTCTGCGGCCTGCGCAGAGTTATGCGAAATTCTCTTAGTTTCGACAACTTTACTCAATGTAGTAACTGCATAAGCAGCTGTAGATGTACCATCCGAAAGTTTGAAGCAGGAGCCATCGCAAAACAGCTCCCCTTCTGCATTATCCAAAGGAGTATCTATGAGATCTATCCTGCCCTTCGATTCTTGTTCAGTGGTAAACAGGCAGTCATGTAATTCTTCGTCACCGCAAACAGTGTTTTGCGGGAAAGGTAAGAGTTCAGCCGGATTAAGAACACAACACCTCTTAATTTGGATGTGAGGGGCAAACAGAATTAGTTCATACCTTGTTAACCGCGCAGAGGTGAGGTCTTGCTTTTGGGTTTTGTTCAATAGGATATCAACAGAGTGAGGTACCATCAAAATCAAATCATGGCCTAGGACCATTCCCTCACTCTGTTTTACAGACGCGGCAGCAGCAGCGACAGCGCGCAAACATCTTGGCAAAGCGCATGCGACAGGATCAAGGGCGGAGGAGTAGTAGCTGCACGGCCTATTCTTCCCTCCGTGTTCCTGTGTTAACACAGCCAAAGCACATCCATCACGTTCATGCACAAACAACACAAAGGCCTTGTCATAATTTGGAGTACCCAGAACCGGTGCCGAACATAGCGCGGTTTTGAGAAGCTCAAATGATCATTGATGTTCCGATTCCCATGGCAGTGGCAGAGAAATGCCCTTCTTCGTGAGAGCCAAAACCGGTTTTATCACTAGTGAGGAGTTCGGGATCCACAACCTACATTAAGAAGCCATACCTATCAAGGCTCTGACTTCCTTCTGTGTATTTGGAACAGACATGCCAGAAATGTGTTTTATTCTTTCAGGTGTCAATCTTCTCCCCTCCTTTGACAGGAGGTAGCCTAAATAGGCAACCTCCTGACAACAATATTGAAATTTTTTAAGCAAAGCTTTGTGACCATTTTAAGCTAGATGAACGAGCAACAGTACAATGCCTTCTTTACAGGCACTCTCAGAGTCTGCACCCAAAAGCAAATCGTCAACATATTGAAGCAGCGTACAAGTAGGTGGCAATTCAAGGGTGTCGAGCTGCTCTTTCAGAGCTCTACTATAAATACTGGGACTTTCAGTATACCCTTGAGGTGCCCTTGTAAATGTAAATGAGCATCCCCCCAAGGTGAACGCAAACAGATATCTGCTTTCTTTATGTATAGGGATACTAAAGAAAGCGTTTTTTAAATCCACAACGCTGAAGTGCGTAGCCGTAGCAGGGATCATTGTCAATATCGTCACATCAGGCACAATTGGAAATTGTGGGGCGACCACTCGGTTAATAGCACGAAGATCAATTATGAACCGGTAGGGAATTGCATTGTCGCCTTTCTTATATACGGGCAAGATCGGACTGTTACACAAACTACCTGTAATCTCCTCGATCACCCCACGATGTACAAAATCAGAGACAATGCATTTCAAAGCACGTTCGCCTTTGACTGATATTTTATACTGCGGGATGCGTGGCAGTTTCACCCCCTGTTTCAGAACTATTTTAACGGGCTCAATCTGTAACACTCCAACATCATTGTCGTCCACCGCCCACAAACATTCCGGGACAATGCTGAACTCGGGAAGTAAAGGTCGAATCAAGAACTGAGAATTAGGAAGTTGCTGTGGTGAAACCGTTAACCGTACTCCATCCGAAGAACAATGAATTACTGAGTTCAATTTCTTTAACAAATTCAACCCCAGCAAATTCTCTCCACAGTTCGAAGTGAGAAGAAAAGGACGATTGTCCGTGAAGGGACCCAAAGAAATGGATACCGGTGCAGAAACCGGACAGACAATTGGTACACCAGAAAACCCTACGGAAACATTTGTTTGCCCTGACAGTGGGATGTTTGGAACCCAAGAATGAACAATGGAGCACTTCTGTGCTCCAGTGTCAATCAAAAACTGGTGTTTCCTATTCCCTACTAATAATTCAACGTAGGGGCCTTTCTGATTAACGGGAATAGGTGAAGGTTCCAAACCCTGCTTCGGGCAATCCTAATGAAATAGAGCCTCGTCAGAAGAAAGCTCTTCAGAAAGGTAGGCAGCAGAAGGGTGATCAAATATGGTGCTTGAGTCCATACTCGAGGTCTGATTTTCCCATGAAAAAGGTTGCGGAGAATCTTGTAAAAGCTGACCTCTGTCAGGGCCTCCTGCTCCAGGGCGGCCCCTAGGTCGTCTACCCATAACCCCAAACGCACTGTTTGACCTCTGGCGAAGGACAGGGCACTGTGCTCGCCAATGACCTTCCTGGCGGCAATAAGCACATTGGTTAATATTCACAGGACTCAAAGGAGCATTTCCTTTTGGGACGTACTGACCTCTAGTCTGTGTCGTGCCTCCTCTGGGGTTTCTAACAATTTGCTGTAATAATACTTTGGTTTTCAAATCTCCCTTTCTCTTTTCAATTTTTTCCTTCTCATTATTAACACGGTTCTCATAATACTGAGCCATGTGCAAAACCTCAGATTGAGATTTTGCCTGCCAAGAGCTCTCAGAGGACATAATCTGTGACTGGATGTCAGGTAACAATCCACGTACAAATTTGTCCACGAACAACCTCTTCCCCGACTCTGTACCTAAATCCTGTCCACTGAAGTCAGAAAATACCTGCTCGAATCTATTAAAAAATTCAGTGGCACCTTCAGTTTTCCCTTGGACACAGGCCGTAAGCTTGTCCCAAATAATCCTTTTCTCTGGAATTATAGTTTTTAGTTTTGAAACAATTCTATCAGGCAAAGTAGGTATTACCTGTGGTGGTTTCTCACCAGCTGGCCTTTCTCCATCAATTCTAATCATATTAGCTCACGTATCTCCCAACCCCGGCACATCGTTTATTGTCCGAACCTGTTTCCATACATCTACGGGTAAGAGTACAGGGAATAACAAGTCAATGTCACTCAAGGTGAACACAGAGGACTGTAAAACGGACTCTATTTCTTTATAAAACCCCGTCAGGTTTTTCCTGATATCGGGGACTGATTGTCTAATTGTATTCACTTCCTGTCGTGAAAACGGGACGTGAACAAATTGCGATACATAATGTGCAGGGATATCCACAGCGGGGGCACCAGTCCCAGGGTTGGCGGGGATCTCAACTTTTGGGACAAAGGTCGGAGGAACCTCTCTCATAGGCAACTGAGATGTAGGTATCTCCGGCTGCTTACTAAGCAACAGGGCCAGGTCGAGCACTAAGGCAGCTGTAGAAGTATCGGGCGAAAAAGCCCTTTTACAAATCCCCAATAATTCTATAGGGCAGCTAACCCTTTTTCTTACACATTCTTCTTGCAGGTGCTGTACCATCACCTGAATTACCTTTCTTTGCATTTCTACTGTATACTGACTATACGTGTCATATACTTCATCTGGTGGAATCGATGAATCCGAGATCCATCGAACCGCATCTTTGGTACAAATTCGTACTTCCTCAGGTGCCGATCTACGGCACGGAAGGAACCGTTTCTGTACATATATTCTATCGTCTTCATCATCCTCATCTCGTGATTTTTCGAAGTCTTTCCTAAACTCAAACAATCTTTCAACATGCCCATCTACTTTCTGCTCTGTGTCCCTCGAAAGTGCCAAAGCATTCAGATCTCTCACCCCTTGTGGAAGATCCGAATTTTGTAATCTACCCCACATCACACACAAATGAGTCCCCAAACCTTCGATAAAAACATTTTTCTCGGGAAAACTATTCAAATTAGATAATGTGGAAAAAACATTAGCTTGATCACCTTTCTCCATGCAATGCTTAGCCCATGCAAACAATTCCTGTTTCTTATCTGCAGAAACAGTACTACGAGTCACAATCTTTGATCCTGCACCTGGATCGACTTCAGTCAATACGGGGCCACTCGGGAGCGGAGGTATAGGTAAATTTAATAAAGGTGCAACTATCGGTGCAGAAGGAAGGGGCGGTGCGATAGGCGGAGGAACAACAACCAAAGGACTAGGAACAATAGGTTGTATAGGGGGAACAGGAATAACAACAGGAGCAACAGCAGGAATGGGCAGAGCGCCCAAAATAGGAGCATACGGAGGTGGCGCTGAGGCATCAGGCCTGCGTTCATTTAATAACTTCTCGATAAATTCTTCAGAAACATGGAAATCTTTAGAGGGGTACATTTTCTGGATCCCGAGTGAAAAGGCTCTATCCATATTTTTAACTGATTCTAACCGCTTTTCTTTATCATATAATAATGCTTTTTCAGCGTTCGTTTTATGACGACGTGCATGTTTATCCCTACTTTTAAGCTGCTGTAATGCTTCTTTCTTCCAATTCTGTAACACATCAAAGGCTGCTGGTCTAGCCTTTTTCTTTAACAAGATCGATTCTAAGTTTTCAATACGCGGGATCTCAAAACTACCGTTGATTGGCCACTGAAATTCGGAGGCATGTCTGGTCTGTCTGTGCCAAATATCATTAAATACTATGCTTCCAATGCCATACTTACAGTACATAGTACACGACGGCGACCCCTCCTGTGGTGCCGGGCGGCTAAATTCCAAGGATTGTCGATGGCTGCGGAACAGAGCCCTAAAGCAGCTAGACAATTTCCCAGGCATTTCACAAAAAATTGGTGTTAACTGGTCAATAATTGTGTCTGCAGATACAATACGCCAAATTCAAATTGTCAGGGTTAAATTAAGAGCCGGGTCACGACTGCACCTGACCAAACCTAAGGAGGACCGTACGGTTTACCAAAGAACTTACCTAACGAATTTTACTCTGTGTTTGGTGGTTTTGGCAAATCTGCCCGCCTCAAAATTGGACCCTCGTCAAGATGCCGTGTCAGACCACACGACTATCGTCCAAGGATCGGATCGTGCAGCGCTGCCGAGGTATTGCGTCTCGATCGGTCGGGCCCACAGAATCACACCATCCGATCCCGGTTCGATAGTCTGCGTCAATCTTCAATGATCCGGCATTAATCTTGAGGGTCCCTATTCGGGCGCCAACTGTGGAAACAGAGAAATTGATATGAGGCCGGGAAGCCCAAAGGAAACACACCAACACAGGTTACAAAGAACATACAAAGTGCTTTATTCAAAAGCTACAACAATTACCAAAAAGTCAATTGACAAACGGATAGCTATTCGGCTCTCAGAATAACAGAACGAACTTTCAACGGTAGTTCGCTGCATTAGTGTGAGAGACCGTACATTGGGATACTCAGGTTTTTATACTTTTTATCCAGCTCTGGCCAACCCCCTCGTGGGTTAATCATTCTTAGAACCAGACCTAGAGTTTGTTGCCAGGTCGATCCCATAATGTATGCATTTTGATCAGTTCCGCTGATACAGTTGTTCATTTACACATAGGTCAGGGATAGGACAAGGTCTCAGTTCGCGACCCCAACAAGTGGCCTGCAGGCATATTACTTATTCATGTGTGCGGAGGTCACAACGGCCAGAATCCCACTCGAAATGTCATTCGGCCTCCATTTTGATGTTCAGGGTGACTTCCACACTACAAGAGAACCTAAAATTGCGGCTAAATCCAAGATGGCGATTTACACTGTACATTAAGGTCAAGACCTTGCCGCGGTATCTATTTACACAATGTTTTAGACAACTTGGCGTAGGCCAACACACATTCAAACAATGCAATAGGAGGTATAATATTATTTCGATTCCGACACTCCTTTCCTTGAGGTGCAAACAATCAAACATACTTGGAGGCCACTTCTAGCTGGTTTACCCTGTTTTAAGGAATATGGGGATGGTATTCTTTATGGCCAGAGTCTGTTGGGTGTGGGGCGGGCTTATAGAGATGAATGACTTCTGTGCTGGCCCCTGTACTGGGCCATGTCAGGGTCAATGAAGTAAGATGGAAGACAGTTGTTGCATTCTCTCAGCTAGTCTCTCATGAGAACCAGACAATTGCAGAGATGACAGAGGGGAGGAGGTGGGGGGAGTAGCTTACTCGCTGTGTGCGCCTGTCTGGGAGAGCTGCAGGCCTGCGATTTGAGTTTGCAACTGTCCTGCCATTACAAAATGGAGTCTGTAGCTCACAAAATGGAGTCACATTCAATTCTGGTATTACGTTGTCATATGGGGGGGTCACAATTCGGGGGTATTCCCGTATGGGTGCTCCGGACCCACAGCAGCTGCCGCTGGGCCTACCCAGGAAGTGTGAAAATGGAGGGGGGGTTCCAAGACCCTCTCCTCCCACACAATGGCGAGCCCCAGGGAACAAACAGTGCCAGGCACCCACACCTGTGTATATAGCAAAATAGGTGGGTAACAAACATCAGTGTTTAGAAGCGGAATACCAACAAGAGACCAATCTTTCAGATTACAAGGCAACAATGGGTGAGAATCAGGAGTCGAGGGACCAGAGTTTCAGGTGCCAGCAACAGTTCATATGCAGGAGGACAATCAAATCCTTGAAGGACGCTAGATAGCAAGAGATCTTTACATTAGCTGTTCCAAACAACCCTGCTCCAAGCAGCGGCACCAGCCCTCTGCTGGTTTTCACTGTATAAATATATAGCACAGTAAAGAACAACCAACGTTATAAAAATGAAGCATTTTATTTACATTAATGCTCCCTCTTTTCATCTCTTTAAATCAACACATTGTTCAAGCACAGTTGTCCCTCAATACATCTCACTATTTTAACATATGATTCAAACACCTTTTTTGGTAGGTTACATATCACTTTTCTTTATTGAAATAAATTGACATCAATGCTCTGCTCTTGGGGCTTAATTCACATTTCCAACACAACAAGCCCTTTCTATCCCAAAGTGTGGCTTAATTTGCAATTCCAACACATAAAGCCCTGTCCATCACAAGGTGGGGCCTAATTCACATATCAAATACAAAAAGCCCTATTCATACGTTTTCCTTTCTTTCAGTAGGTCAAATCACAGTGCATAAGCATTCAAACCTATTCTACATCAAACCAAATCAATAATGCAATCATATGCATCACATGACTCACAATATATATGGCAATATGCAATGCAAAGCAAAAAAACGTGGTATCAAAATGCTAAAGTACCAGTATCATTGATGCACATTATTCATTCAAGCAGGACCATTGTTGCACATTATTCAATCAAGCCAAAACCCATTCCAACCCAATCTATAACATGGCTCTAAGGTGCAGCTCAGAGCTAGCACCCGTGCAACCTCTGACATTGCATAAGCACCAGCTGCAGCCCTAATGTGTGGGCTTGCAGCATATTTATGGGGTCTATTGCCCGGAAATCCCTTTCCATATAATACTGTCCCCTGGTGGGCAAATCCCCTACTTCTGACTCTAATTTGGACTTATAGGTGCCACCCCTCATTTATAAGATGTAGGTATACAATATGGTGGCTACATCCCCTTAGCTTGCTGCCGAATTATCAAGATTCAGCTTCTTGCCAAATTATCTTTGAAGCTTCAAGCTAAATTATCTGTATGATCTAAATGTCCCTAGTTCAAGGACCTAACTCATTGTCAACAAGTTGTTTTGTCTTAGCTCTTAAGCAAGATGCCACTTATTCCTCATTCCTCTAACATAGAAAATGAAGTGGATTTGATTTCACCGCCTACTCATTATAGCTATGGGCTATATGTATGCTTATGGCGTTAATGGATTGGCCTGCTCATAACTACTTATGTAAGCGTGTTTGCATGCATTTATGTACGATATTATCAAACTGTCAATCCGCTTAGCGCTTTGCTATGATAAATGGTAACATAAATGGATGAATGAATAAATGTATGTTAACGCTAAAATATCAAATTATAAAGGGTGCCTGGTAAGGCCTTGATCGTCCAGGCTCACACATATACAAAACCTACAACATGTATCAAGGCCTATAGGTAGGACAGATCCGGCGATGTAATATACACCGCCCAGTTAATCAAAATATATTCTCAAAATGTATTCTTTTATTATTCATTTATATCACACTTGCAAAAGTACATGTTCTCCAAATGGGTTTTTTAGACAGACACGATAAACATTAATTGTTGAAAATGAATGATCCCGTAGGTTGCTGTTCCGCCTCACCCTGGAGTGGTGCAGTTTGTTGTGTTGCATTGTGGTCGAAATATCTCAGAAATCGTGCATTCTAGGGCCTTGACATGTGGTTATTTTGGATCAGTTTGTCAGGACCATTTGAGAAACAACATGTTTTCTTTCCCTCACTGGTGAACATGGTTTACGGCTACATTGGCAGAGATCATCTTACAAAAATCCACTGGAAAAGTAATTTCACCTGATGTGGCAAAAAAATGTTGTTTCCCTTCTCAGGGAATGTGGTTTACGGCCATTGTAAATTTTGATATGGAAACAACATTTTTTGTTTCCCTTCCCAGTGAGCATATTTAACATCTTCGTTGGCATGCACCATCTCGCGAAAATCCTTTGGAAAAGTAATTTCGTCTGATGCGGAAAAAACTTGGAAACTTGTGGAATTCTACCTGCATTCACCTCAGTCTTTCAGGTACATTATTGTCTCATTCATTTTTCGTTTCTCTTCCCAGAGAACATGGTTTATGGCTTTGTCGGCAGGCCACAAACATACAAACAAATGTATATTGTTGCTAAAGTCCAGGGAAAGGGGTGGGGTGTCCAAATGGCATGTAGCCAGTAATGTCCAAAGGTTCCTAACAGATATCTACGCAGAATGTGGTGCAGATTGTTGAAACAGTGTGGGATTGTATAAGGAACAATGTTTCGCTAAGCCAAAAACTCACAAACTCTGCCTTTTGCTGAAATCCAGGAAAAAGAGTGGGGTGTCCAATTATCAAGTAGCCAGTAATGTCCATAGGGTCCTAACAGGTAACTATGCTTCATTTGGTGCCGATTGGTGAAACCATGTGGAATTGTTTAGCGAGCAATGCTTCACAAACCCACACACAACTTTAATGAACTTTCATATATAGATAGATATTAAAAACATATAAATCCCTAATTTAATTTGATACAATCACTGTACGCAAGTAAAAAATAGACACCAAACAAACATAAAATGTTGAGACGTGAACTAATACAGACGTGAACTAATACACACAAACACCTACCAGTGAAATCATGAATTAAAACATAACATCACCCACATGAAAAGCCTATTAAACTAACTGAAAAACATAGGACACAATTTATATCAATGTGTGCATTAAAGGCACATAAATCTCACAATTAAAACACAGCCCTCTTATTATTTCTGGGGCTAAACAAACAAATAAAAATTCTCTTCAACTGTCCTTACTCTAATGATTAATCAGGCTCTTAACCAATCAAAGGAACTTTTCTCGGTGGTTAGATATCTGTCATCTGCTTCTGAGCGCACAGCATTGGTTAAACCCACCCATGAACTGTGTGACTCTATTTCTCGTTTCTTTGTTACCAAGATTGAGACTATTTGTGACACCATTAGCTCAGCTGGTTCAGCTTGTCCTTTGTGTCCATCCACCATCCCTGTCAATGATGATCCTTACCAGGAATGGTCCTCTTTTCTGTCTTCAATTGAGGCGGTCAGTAAGGCCATTGGCCAGCTGAAATCTGTGGTTCCCTCTGACCCCATTCCTCTGGCTATTATTAAAGAATTCTCTCCTGGTCTTATCTCTTTGATCACTCAAGCCATCACTGTGTCATCTCAGTCTGGGCACATACCTGCTAGGTTGAAGCATGCTAATGTTATCCCCTTATTGAAAAACCCTTCCTTCGACCCCTCACTTCCGGCCAGCTACCATCCCATTTCTTTTCTCCCTTTTTTCATGAAAAGTGGGGTGGGTGATCTGATCTTATCAGACCTGTCAACAGCTTTCGATACTGTCAACCACCCTACTCTGATCTCCCATATGCCCACAATTGGCATGACAGGGACCGTTCTCACCTGGTTTACCTCATTACTTGTAGATTGTAGCCAAACTCTTTCTCTTCCTCCTTTTTTGGCAGCACTTTGTTCTATTTTCTGTGGTGTCCCTCAGCGTTCCACCTTGTCGCCATTGCTGTTTAACATCTATATGCAGCCTCTGGTGACACTCATCCACTCCTTCGGCCTCCGCTGCTACGCCTATGACGATGACACCCAGATCCTTGTTTGCATTTTTCTTGACCAGGCTGAGGTGTCATTGCGCCTTAGCCAATGCTTGGCGGCCATTGGAAGTTGGATGAGCCAGAATTGGCTGAAACGTAATGGCGACAAGACAGAATTCATGGTGGTTGGTGCGTCCCCCCCCCCTTCTCCTCCACTGTGGACCTCTGCTTTCTACCCTCCGTCACTGCGTGTTCTTCCTTCACCGGTCACTGCTGCTAGAAATCTAGGTGTTATTATTTTATCAACAATCTGCATGGATGCACAGGTGGCTACTGTCTGCAGAGCTGGACATTACCATCTTAAGATTCTTAGGAATGTTCTTCCTATGCTTCCTTTTCACATCCGCCCTCCAGTTGTCACGGCCCTTGTGCTGAATTGCATTGACTATTGCAATGCTCTATATCTCGCGCAGCCCAAGGGCCTGATCCATCAACTACAACTGCTGCAGAATCTCGTTGCTCGTGTGGCTAGGAATGTTCCCTATGGAAATCATATCATGCCGGTACTTTGTGCCCTCCACTGGCTTCCGGTGGCAAAGCAAATTTAATTAAAATCTCTTTGCCTCATGCATCAGACCTGGGTGCCAGTTATTTTCAGTACAAATTTGTGCACTATCTGCCTAGTCACTCTCTTCAGTCTTTATCTGCCTGCTTACTATCTGTCCCCTCCTCCCAGTTAGCCATGGTGGGTGACCATGCTTTCTCTGTGGCAGCAGCCAAAATTTAAAATGCTCTGCCGCCAAAAACTCTAATCATCTTGAGTTGTGATGTCTCCCGAAAACGAATCCCTGCTCCTTGTCTTCCCAATGTTATGTCCTAGCACCATGATGCATCTGGACGATAGTGTGCTCTATAAATCCTGATAACATAACATAACACAACACAACACCTGCTCCTATTTAACAATGTATGTATTTCTTTCGAACTTTCTTTATGGTTGACACTTAGGGGGTAATTCATAGAATTTAGCGCATAAGTGGCGCACGCGGCTGGCGCACAGTGTGAGCGTGCGAATGTCTGCACCAGCCGCGTGCGCTAAAATCCATTTCCGCGCACAGCGTATTCATGGATTGTCACCTCCAAAAACAGCCGTGGCGCAGAGTGGCGCGGCGACCCTGCAGCAGCGCCAGTTACGCCCCCAAGAACGCCCCTGGTGCAAGGAAAAGCCATCAAAATCCCCAATCCAGCACAAAGGGCTGCGCTAACCCTGGACCAGTTTACAGGGCTGCCAAACAGCAAACGCCAAGCGGGGAACGTGTACTACTGCGGTTCGCGTGAAGTTTCACACGCGAAAGGGCCTGTGCGAGTGGGGTACGTGTATAACTGGGGTTTGCGGGAAGTTTCACACGCGATTTCAGCAGGGTACGTGTATTTCGGGGGTTCGCGTGAAGTTTCACACGCGAAAGGGCCTGTGCGAGTAGGGTACGTGTATAACTGGGGTTCGCGGGAAGTTTCACACGCAATTTCAGCAGGATACGTGTATTACGGGGGTTTGCGGGAATTTTCACACGCAAAAGGGCCTGTGCGAGTGGGGTACGTGTATAACTGGGGTTTGCAGGAAGTTTCACACGTGATTTCAGCAGGGTACGTGTATTACGGGGGTTCGCGGGAAATTTCACACGGGAAAGGGCCTGTGCGAGTGGGGTACGTGTATAACTGGGGTTCCCGGGAAGTTTCACACGCGATTTCAGCAGGGTACGTGTATTACAGGGGTTTGCGGGAAGGTTCACACGCGAAAGTGCCTGAGTGAGTGGGGTACGTGTATAACTGGGGTTCACGGGAAGTTTCACACGCGGTTTCAGCAGGGTACGTGTATTTCTGGGGTTTGCGGGAAGTTTCACACGCGATTTTGCTGTCAGAGCGGGGTACGTGAATTTCAGGGGTGCGCGGTGAGCCCTGCACATGAACTGGCAGTGTGGGTCCTCCCAGGTGTTCCCTCTACACCCCCCACGGCACCTGCAGGCAGCCCACACCACAGGGGACTACCCCACACCCCTGGTCATGTCCCGCAGGCAGCCCATCGACCATGGGCATGCCCCGCAGCCAAGCCACATGTCAGCTTGCACCCCCACCCCCCAGCAGTCAGGGGCACGCCAGCAGGCCCCCACACATGTCCCCATGCACCCCCACCCCCCAACAGTCAGGGGCACCTGCCAGCAGGCCCCCACTCATGTCCCATACATGTCCCCCTGCACCCCCACCCCCCAGCAGTCAGGGGCACCTGCCAGCAGCCCCCCACTCATGTCCCACACATGTCCCCCTGCACCCACACCCCCCTGCAGTACAGGGCACCTGCCAGCAGGCCCCCACACATGTCCCCCTGCACCCCCACCCCAAAGCAGTCAGGGGCTCCTGCCAGCAGGCCCCCACACATGTCCCCCTGCACCCCCACCCCCCAGCAGTCAAGGGCACCTGCCAGCAGGCCCCCACTCATTTTCCACACATGTCCCCCTGCACCCCCACCCCCCAGCAGTCAGGGGCACCTGCCAGCAGGCCCCCACTCATGTCCCATACATGTCCCCCTGCACCCCCACCCCCCAGCAGTCAGGGGCACCTGCCAGCAGCCCCCCACTCATGTCCCACACATGTCCCCCTGCACCCACACCCCCCTGCAGTACAGGGCACCTGCCAGCAGGCCCCCACACATGTCCCCCTGCACCCCCACCCCACAGCAGTCAGGGGCACCTGCCAGCAGGCCCCCACACATGTCCTCCTGCACCCCCACCCCAAAGCAGTCAGGGGCACCTGCCAGCAGGCCCCCACACATGTCCCCCTGCACCCCCACCCCACAGCAGTCAGGGGCACCTGCCAGCAGCCCCCCCACACATGTCCCCCTGCACCCCAAACCCCCAGAATTGAGGGGCACCTGCCAGCAGGCCCCACACATGTACCCCTGCACCCCCACCCCCCAGCAGTCAGGGCCACCTGCCAGCAGGCCCCCACACATGTCCTCCTGTACCCCTACCCTCCAGAAGTGAGGGGCACCTTCCAGCAGTCCCCCACACATGTCCCCCTGCACCCCCACCCCACAGCAGTCAGGGGCACCTGCCAGCAGGCCCCCACTCATGTCCCACACATGTCCCCCTGCACCCCCACCCCCTAGTAGTCAGGGGCACCTGCCAACAGGCCCCCACTCATGTCCCACACATATCCCCCTGCACCCCCACCCCCCAGCAGTGCAGAGCACCTGCCAGCAGGCCCCCACAAATGTCCCCCTGCACTCCACAGCAGTCAGGGGTACCTGCCAGCAGGCCCCCACACATGTCCCCCTGCACCCCCACCCCACAGCAGTCAGGGGCACCTGCCAGCAGGCCCCTACACATGTCCCCCTGCACCCCCACCCCCCAGCAGTCAGGGGAACCTGCCAGCAGGCCCCCACTCATGTTCCACACATGTCCCCCTGCATCCCCACCCCCCAGCAGTCAGGGGCACCTGCCAGCAGGCCCCCACACATGTCCTCCTGTACCCCCACCCCCCAGAAGTGAGGGGCACCTGCCAGCAGGCCCCGCACATGTCCCCCTGTACCCCCACCCCACAGCAGTCAGGGGCACATGCCAGCAGGCCCCCACACATGTACCCCTGCACCCCCACCCCCCAGCAGTCAGGGGCACCTGCCAGCAGGCCCCCACACATGTCCTCCTGCACCCCCACCCCCAGAAGTGAGGGGCACCTGCCAGCAGGCCCCCATACATGTCCCCCTGCACCCCCACCCCCCAGCAGTCAGGGGCACCTGCCAGCAGGCCCCCATTCATGCCCCACACATGTCCTCCTGCACCCCCACCCCCCAGCAGTCAGGGGCACCTGCCAGCAGGCCCCCACTCATGTCCCACACATGTCCCCCTTCACCCCCACCCCCCAGCAGTCAGGGGCACCTGCCAGCAGGCCCCCACACATGTCCCCCCCGACAGGTCCTCACACTCCAGACCCATGCCCCTCATGGCCACCCAAATCCCACCCCAGTCCAAACACCCCACATTGAATTCCCAAAGTCATGATAGAAAATACATAACCAGCATGGCCATGAATCAATGTCCCTCAGACCCACGCAATGGTGACACATGACTGAAAAGATCAACATTGTGACATGCACAAAACAAATGGTATAAGACCACATCAGTAAAGTATATAATAAATGTGTATTCAATAATTAACCAAACGAATAAAACAAAATCACACAATAAAGGAAATAATGAAGAAAAAGCTGCATATCCAAAATATTCAAAAAAAATGTGTGAAAGCAGAATCCAAATCAATCCAAAAGCAAATGGGTCCAAAGAGTCTGTCCGTCCAACCAAATCCAAAGTGTAAAAATAAGACACATCCATTGATCCATGGTAAAAATGAAACTTAAATGAAGTGAAATCCAGTTTTGAACTATATACAAAGTACAAATCCAGGGTCCATGAGCCCAACCATTGAAAGGAAACCTATAAAAACCCTACCTAATGAACAACTATATACAAAAAGGTGGGACATTGTCCAAGCGCCCCAAATGAAATGAAAACCAAAAGGAAACCTAACACTAATTAACTATATACAATGGCAGCGGGCTAGTCCGACGGCTCACTTCCTGATTTCCCGGGCCAGGGCATCATCGAACTCCTGCTCAATGTCCCGGAGGCGGTCCTCTTCCATGGCCCCGAGGGTTCGATGCCTGCCCCTCCTATGTCGAAGGCCCCGAGCCATCATGGCTCCCACCTTGTTGCTGCTGTGCCTGTGCCCGTGCCCTGGCTCCTGCTGCCTGCACATCCTCCTCTGGCTGGGGTGCAGTTGTTGAGGTGGCCACCACTGCTGGACTTCCAACTCCCGACTGTGGCAGGGATGTGTCCTCCACCAGCCTGGCCGCACGGTAAGAGGCAGCTCCACAGGGTGCCCAGGTGATACATGGGTGGGAAGATGGCACGGAGGACGACTGGCGCATAGGGGTTTCAGGTGAGGAGGGGGTCGAAGCAAGGTTCAGCAAACGGAGGAATCCGGCCTGGGTGACCTATCCCAGTAGGCTGACGTGGTCAATGAGCCATTCAGAATGACGTGCAGTCTCCCCATGAAAAGACTGCAGGTCACCTTGCATGTCCCGTTGACAAAACGCCACCCCACCCAGGACAGGCTCAACCCGGTCCCGGATAGCCACGTCCGCAGGGAGAGGAAGGCCAGTTGTTGTAAGCGGATCCCCTCCCTGAAAACGGGTCTGGACGTAGGCATCCCTGCTGGTGCGGGATGATGCAGTCACAGGATCAGGAACAGGATTACACACAGGCACCTCTGCGGCGGCCTGTGCTGCCTCCTGTCCCTTCCACTGCACTGCACCACTGGCACCTGTGGAATCCCCACCTCCAGACCCCGTCTCTGTCCCTTGCGCGGCCTCCTCCTACACCAAACCCCCCACCAACCTGGATGACTCCGTGCCATCTTCCTTCGTCGGACACTGTGGGGTCTCAGCTGCCCCTTCTGCTGCCGAGGAGTCCAACTCTGACCTCCGCCTCTGGGACCTACCCTCGGCAGCTGCAGCCTGGGACGCGGCACCGGACTCCTCACTCCCTGACGAGATCACAACCTGGGAGGGGAGCCGGGCCTTGCGTCTCCGGCTGGTGGTGTGATCCCCGCCGCTGTGCTCCACAGCACCCTCTCCGCCCTCTTCATCAGTTGACGCTGCAGACAGGGAGAGATAGGAGACAGGCATCAGGACACTGTACAATGGACTGATACACACATACCAGTTGCACATGAGTGGCAGTGTCAAACTTCAGACATGGCATCACAATCCCCAACACACATGGCATGTCAACTCACACACATGAGCAATTCCACAGCCATTTGGCAACAGCCAGCACCATCCATACACATACAACAGCATGAGCAACCAAAGGTGAGCCAGACATCACATGAAACACAGGGAGTGCACTAGACATGCACGCACGCCACCACACTTACATGCATGTGTACACCTCTACGAACTGTCACAGTGATGACATTGGCATCCATGTCACATCTGGCAATCAGTCTTCTACATATCAGTGTCCCAAGCATCCATGTTGCATCACTGTTGCACCCTTGTGAAATACACACACATGCACATGTACACGGTTCAGATACATGTAGCTGGAACCGACATCCATGTGTGACACCACAACTATGCCAACTTACATACACAGTCATTCAAACATGTGTGCTCACACATCTGCATATGGCATTCAAGCTTACACACACATGCACTATCCATGTGTCTCACACATGAGAGGACTCGCATGTGTTAGCCTCACGGCCTTGTACATACACATCCATACATGGCCCTACAAAACCACATGTGCAACCTGCACACTACTGGCACACCACCACACGCACAGCTTACAATCAGTATGCATGTACACTTACCCCTCAACTCCAGACGGGTCTGCCTCTCAAGGACCTGGACGTGGAGCGCTGGGATATGCGTTCCAGGACCCTCATTTGATGTTCCGACAGGTGGCCCCGGCGCCCCTTAGCATCTGCTGCCTTCAAGAGGTGCCGGGCCTTGTTGAGGGTCCTGGACCTGAAGTCCTCCCAGCGCTTCTTGACATGTTTGAATTTGCGGACTGCCACCCCCTCTGCATGGATGGCAGTCACGATGTCCGTCCAGATCCTTGTCCGTCCTTCCTTGTCGGCGCGCAAACTTCCGAAGAGAGCATCATACTGCCCAGGACTTGCTCCACCAGGACACCAACTTCGGTGGCGGTGAAGCTGGTGGCCCTATGCTTCTCTGGCTGGGGGTTGCCAGTGGTCTCAGATGGTGGTGTGCCCGACATGGCAACCCCAGAGGCAGGTGTGAGTGGGCAACTGGGTCCTGGGGCTGGGCTGTGGAGCGATGGTATCCCAGTCGGGAGTCTTCAGTTCCAGCAGGGGTGGTCACAGCAACTGCACCCCTGGCTGATGTGCAGGCAGCAAATAGCAGGGCACGTGGGCAGCAGGCAGGCAGGCAGCAGCAGATGGCAGGTGGGAGCCTGCTCGGGGCTCTTGGGGGCAGGAAATGGCCTTCAGGGCAGGAGCGTGGTCTTCCGTGTGTTTTCGCATGGCCAGCTTGATATGGTGTGATTTGGCACGTGAAAAAATTGCACGTCAGCGTGTAATTCGAGGAAAGGCCCTTAGCGCGTCAGCGCGTCATTGCACGCACGCGATTCCATTGGACCAAAGGCCCTTAGCGCGTAAGCGCATCTGTGACGTATCCCGTATGGGCGTTGCCCAGGCAGGGCTTGAAGATCCCACGTGGATTTCCATTGCTCTGTACGTGCTTTTCGTGGGGTGCGGTGCATGTGTTTTCCAGGCGTTGGGGTTCATACACTATTACTTCACAGCGGGTGGGTGTTGGCTACGCGTTCTTCTACACGCAAGGCAGACGGTGAGTGGTAGACTGCTCGCCCAGGCCCAATCGCGTGTAAAACTTCCTGAGCACCCCTGAAATACACGTACCCTGCTGAAATCACGTGTAAAACTTCCCGCGCACCCCGTAATACACATACCCCGCTCGCACAGGGCCCTTTCACGTGTAACACTTCCCGCAAACCCCAGTTAAACACGTACCCTGCTGAAATGGCGTGTGAGACTTCCCACGCACCCCAGGAATATTGGCTCTGTGCGAGCGGGGTACGTGTATTTCAGGGGTGCGCGGGAAGTTTTACATGCGATTTCAGCAGGGTACGTGTATTTCAGGGGTGCGCGGGAAGTTTTACACACGATTTCAGCAGGGTACGTGTATTTCAGGGGTGCGCGGGAAGTTTTACACGCGATTTCAGCAGGGTACGTGTATTTTGGGGGTGCAGGGGAGTCCTACACGTGATTTGGCAGTGTGGGTCCTCCTAGGTGTTCCCTGTACACCCGCCACGGACCCTGCAGGCAGCCCACACCACAGGGGACTACCCTGCACCCCTGGTCATGTCCCGCCAGCAGCCCATCCACCATGGGCATGCCCCCAGCCAAGCCACATGTCACCTTGCACTACTGATCAGCAGCGCATGACCCCCTGCACCCCCACGACCCAGCAGTCAGGGGCACCTGCCAGGAGGCCCCCACTCATGACCCCTGCACCTTCACCCCCCAGCAGTCAGGGACACCTGCCAGCAGGCCCCCACTCATGACCCCCTGCACCCCCACCCCCCAGCAGTGCAGGGCACCTGCCAGCAGGCCCCCAATCATGACCCCCTGCACCCCCACCCCCCAGCAGTGCAGGGCACCTGCCAGCAGGCCCCCACTCATGTCCCACTCATGACCCCCTGCACCCCTACCCACAGAGGGCCCTGGTGGCATCTGGGCCGGAAGACTGCATGGAGAACGACTGGCGCATAGTCTCCACAGAGGAGGAGAGGGCCGCCAGAGTGGCCGACACATGTACAAAACCCCCGACCATGGACACTCCCAACTGGGCCACGTTGGCACGCTGCTCTTCGTGATGACGTGCGTGCTCCCCCCGGGAAGCACGCGCGTCATCACAAATGTCACATGTGCGCAACGCGACACCAATCAGGACCTTCTCCATACGGCCAGGGGTCCCCTCGTCCGCAGGTAGAGGAGTGTCAGATGACATGGACATCCTCCCTACCTGCGGACAGGCCTGGGATGGGGCATCCCTGCTGGTGCATGGTGGTGCAGTCACAGTGTCAGGGACAGTGACATGCACAGGCCCCTCCACGGCGACCTGTGCTGACTCCTGCCCCTGACCCTGGACTGCACCACTTGCACTAGTAGTACCACCCCCACCAGGCCCCATGTGCGGCTCAGTAGCGGCCTCCTCCTCCTCTGTGGAAACCACCAACCTGGATGGCTCCACACCGTCTTCTGCCGTTGCAAACCGCTGTGGGGGCTCACCCACCCCTTCCGCTGCAGCCGTAGTGGCAGATGCAGCTCCAGTCCCCTCACTCCCGGACGATGGTAAATTCTGGGAGGGTGACTGGGCCTTGCATCGCCGGCCGGTGGGGGCATCCCCGCCACTTTGCTCCACAGCGCCGTATACGCCCTCTTCATCACTTGCCGCTGTGTAGAGGGAGACATAGAACACAAGCATCAGGGTACTGTACAATGGTCCCCTAGACAGGAAGCAATTGCAGATGAGTGGCACTGTCAAACATCACTTCCATCATGTCCCTCCACAACACATGCGTTAGTGCAGGCAAAACACATGCAGTAACAGGCATGGCGCATGCTATGAACATTAGCATACATGTCCAAGGGACTCTTGAAACATACAATGCTGGTTTGAAACTCACATGCATCATGGGTCATGCCTATCACATGCACACACTGCACCGTAGTTTCATCCATCTGGCCTCGTACACCCCAGACACAGTGGATACAAGGATGAGTAGGCTGCATCAGTGAATCTGAACATTGTCACAGACATGTGTCATGCATCCATGGCATTTACAAGTCACAGACACGCAACTCAGACACACAGACATGAACACCATACATGTCCATGACCGCAGCACCCATCTCTCACACCCCATCCATGTCCAATAACAGAGACAGGCATGCATTAATGTGTGCATTCCGCATGTTGCATTGTAACACATGCACCTACCATGTGGTTCACACATTACTGGTCTCACATGCATGACCATGATGTCCCTGCACACACACATACGTACATGGCCTATGTCAGACATACAGGCAAGTATCAGACAACCAGCACCCTGCAACATGCCCTGTCTCACACAGCAATGCTTGGCCACTTACTGCTCAACTCCGGACGGATCTGCCTCTGAAGGATCTGGGCGTGGAGCGCTGGGGCCAGGACCCTCATCTGGATGGTACTCATGCTGCCCCAGCCCCCCTCCACGAGGCGCCGGGCCTTTACGAGGGTCCTGGACCTCAAGTCCTCCCAGTGCTTCTTGACTTGCTTGATGTTGCGGGTTGCCACCCCCTCCGCATTGATGGCAACCACAAAGTCGTCCCAGATCCTATCCCATCCTTCCTTGTTGGCGAGTGATGTTCCAAAGAGGGCATCATAATGCCCCAGGACATGCTCCACCAGGACATCAACTTCCTTCTGACTGAAGCTGGTGGCCCTCTGCCCCTCTGGCTGGGGGTCACCAGTGGTCTCAGATGGTGTTTGCTCCGACATGGCGACCCCCGAGGCAGGCGTGGGTGGGCAACTGGGTCCTGGGGCTGGGCTGTGGAGCAATGGTATCCCAGTCGGGAGTCTTCTGTTCCAGCAGGGGTGGATGGGCATCCTCCTCGTGGCGGGCATGGTCAGGGATGTGGCCTGGGTGACCAGGGAGTAGGGGGGCACCAGGGTGTCCAGGGCAGCCGCAGAGGGGGAAGAGGCAGGGGTGCGCCACTTGAGCACGATGTCGTGCCATGTGTCGGTGCAGTCATGCCACCACCCCCTGTGGTTCCGGGAGATGCAGCTTCTGCATCTGGCACTGGCGCCCGTGTGACCCGGAAGTCCGTTCCATCGACTGCCACGGGCCCAAGGGTAGTGGTAGCTGCAGGTGCAGCTGTGGACACCGCCACCCAGGCTCAGGGTCTGCCAGTGCAGGCTGCGTTGGCACTTGAGGAGCCCTTGGAAGATTTCCAACAGGCCAGGAGGGAAACCGTAGGGGCACGCAGGGCTGCCCTGACCAAGACACGTGTCCCTGGGGCAGTTATGTCATCTGCTGCCCCAAACAGCCGGGTGTTGGCAAGTGCAGGGGCAGATGCACCCAACAACACCCCGGTTGTGAGTCTGCCAACCAGAACAGTTGCGGTCAATGACCCTGCCACAGCGGATGTTGCTGCGCAGGGTCCATTAGAGGGCACCCAGCTGCCACTGACAGAAGTCAGGCCTTTGGTCGTCCCTCCACCTGCCACTCCCTTGGCTCAATCCACCAAACCCACTGGCCATACTGGTCAGGGCGGCATTAGCCAGCCAGGGTCTGAGCCACAATCCAAGAGGAGGAAGGTTGCACCTGCAGCACAGGCTGAGACCTCACACACAGCCACAACCTCCTGCACGTCGAGGAAGAATCCTTTCTGCAACCAGGAACTGGACTTCCTCATGGGCTGCGTGCGGGGCCACAGCCGTGACATGCTAGTGGGTGCCAATAGTCAGACTACGGCTGCCCAACGTGATACCCACTGGAAGCATGTTGCAGAACATGTCAGTGCATTCGGCCATGAGGTGCGCACAGTGCAAGAGTGCAAAAAGCGTTGGAATGACATCAAACACAGCGCTAAGGCTAAGCGTGCCTCAAATTACAACTTGACTCTGGTGACTGGCGGTGGACCTGCACCAGAGGAGGAAGTCCTCACTCCGCATGAGTCACTCGTTGCGGAGTTCATACCATCTGAATCGGTCGAAGGAGTGGGAGAGATGCCGGACTTTGATACCCAGTCCAGTGAGGGTTGATGCGTGTTTGTTGAGGATGTGTGTGTTTTACTTGTGGGATGTGTTGTGCATGATTGCCACTACATGTGACGTGTACATGTTTCGGATGTGCAAGTAATGCAATGCTTCCGTGATGCATGTCTGCTATGCTGGATGGTGGACATGTGGAGCAGACAGGGACTGTCCGCATCAACACTATTGCACCCTACTCACATGCTGGTTACCAGTATGCCCCTCCGGTCCATGTCCCAGCTCACTGGCCCTTCTGCATGTAGCGTGAGGTGACCTTCCTCTTAGCCCAGGCACAATGTCATAGCATGACTGACGTGCATGTGTCCTCTTCCTGCATGTGAGTACTCCATGTAGGCATGCTCCCTTGCCCCTCCACCCCCCGCTCTGCACCCCAATTCCACCTTTGCACTGGTCTGCTTCAATATTGCCATTGGGTACTTCTCTGTTAATGCGTCCTGTGTACATGCTAACTTCCCGCAACCAATCTGCCAGACATATGCTGTGTGGTACAACCTTAGTACTTGATGCAGGGTATCTCACTTGTACTGTGCAGAGGTCAGATACCCCGCAGGGACATGAGTGCCCATTCATGCTCCATGTGCATTGCACGCATGCCCCTATGTGTCCTTGACTGGATGATCACTGTAATACAAGTCCTGGGTGACATACATTGCATGGCAGTTCATCAGCCTTCCCATGTCTACTGTGGCTCAGTACTGCGTTGCACAAATGTTTAGGGTCTGACAATCTGGGTGGGTCACAGGCCTCAGCCTGTTTAATGGCCAATGACTCTGTCCAACTGGTGCAGTGTCTTCTTCACACGTGGGTGGCCTCCAGACGTTTCATCATGTGTCCTGCTTACTGTCCCATCATCATTTGCAGTGTTGTCACTTGACTCATATGGAGCTGTTGATGCTAGTCAACACTGCCTGTCAATGCACAGGTCTATGGTCAGCCTTTTGATAACATGCTAGGCATCCATGCTTTTGCACTTGGGTGGAGGGGTGCTTTGCTTGTAGATATGCTACCCATTGAATGCACATTGCACGTGATGCCTGAAGTTGACCTTGCACTGCCTTCACATTTTCTGACACACACCATGAAGAACTTGTACATGTAGGTAGTGAGTAATATACACATTGGCTGCACTGCATAGACCCACTTCAATGCAAACTGCCACCTTTCAACAGGTCTGATCACAGAAGCATTTCCAAGTTGACCCAGCATGCATGCCAGGTTCTATTTTGTGTGTCACATGTCTGCCTGATTTTGTTGGTGTGTGTGTGTGTGTTGTGTGCTTCTGGCATGTGTAGTGACCTTTTTTCTCTCTATTTTTCAGATGATGACGCAATGGAGCCGGAGGATGGTGTTGTCATGCCAGGCACAGGGTTGGTATCACTACATCAACCCGGCACAAGTGGGGGTCGTGGGGTGGCAGGCCACGAAAACCCCCAAGTGCTACAGGCCATTTTGTCTCTGGCTGCCTATGAGTCCAGCCCTGATGACGACTCTGACGTCCATGTCGAGTTGGATGAGCATCAGGTCCATGTGTCAGGGGTGAGTGATTCTGATGTGGACACTCCTCTGTCTGCGACACCTGCACTGAGGGGTCAGACAGTCTTGGAACGTCTGCCCGTGTTGGTCGGGACGCAGGGTCACCCTCCACCCAGTCACTGATGTGCCTGCGACATCACGTTGACGGGGGAATGTAGTCGTTCAGCCGCGGGCGGTGCCAACACGACGAGAACACCCGGTCCTTGGGTCCCGCAGTGGTCAAGCCCAGCAACACGGTCGCTGCGCGAAACCGCTGTATACTGAGTGGGAGCAAGACATGACTGCCAATTCAGAACGGCAGGGGGCAGCAATGGAGAACATCGCTGAGAGCATGGAGCGTGTGGCCCGATCCGTGCTCCCCCCTGCAAGGCAGGTGCTTCTCCAGCAGCAGGCGGCACGGTCCACGGCCCGCTTGCTCAGGCTGGGCATGGCAGACTCAGACAGGGCACGCCAGGATGAAATGTCGTCTCTGCGTCAAGCAATTGCTGCTCACGCAGAGGCACACATGGAGGCACTGAGGGAGGAGTATGCTTCCCTCAAATCCACTCTGGGTGTCCTTCTGATGTCCCAGAGGGAGCAGTCAGAGGAGAGGTTTGCACAGCTTGAGCGTACCATCTCGGCTGAGCTACAGGCTTGCCAGGAGGTGCAGCGGTTGTCCAGCCAGGCCTTGCAGGAGGAACTCCGTGTTACACGTGCTACCTTGCAAGAGGAAGCACGTGTATCACGGGCGGTTCTGCATGCAGACCTACAAGTCATCGCCACACAGAACCAGGCTCACCCATCCGGCAGACTTACTGCCGACGAGGGGCAAGCTGCGGCTAGGCGTGGCCAGGCTACTGTGCCACATCCTCCTTTCCAGGATGAGCCAGACTCGGACGACCATCTATCTCCCACATAGGTCGGGCTGTGCAGGCGTTGAGCCCATGGAAGTTTTTTTTTGGCTCAGCATCATCGCATGTGGGTGTTGAGCAGCACCCTGTACCTTCCCCCTCCTAGGTGCCCCCCCCCCCCGGGTCGTATGTGGCCATTTTTGATTTTTCTTTTAGTTTAGTTAGTTAAGTTTCTGTTTGGTAGTTAGTTTAATTAGGTAATGTAGGTTTTTCATAGCTAGTGTAATTCGTTAATATAGTTTAAAATTGCTTGTCTATTGTGCTTTCATGTCACAGTGTGGTGCTTTGTGGCTTTTGAAAGCATCCACTGTCTGTTCCAGCTGGGCCCTTCATGCTTGTCTTGTGTATGTGTTTGCTGCTTGGGGTCCTTGACTCACATATGCCACTCCTGCTTCCCTTATCCATGGGCTCGCAAGGATGGTTCGGTGTCACAGCCTATTACACAAGGGCTTTGGACTGTCATATCTCTGGCATGTCTGCTGCTGTGGAACTTGTGTTAACACCCCTAGTGGGGATGATTGGGGTGTTATTGACCACTGTTCTGCTTTTGCTAGATGGGGTGTTTCATGATTCATGTGTACATTCATTGCTATGCATTGTGTAGTATGTTTCTTATCTTTACTGTACATGTGCTTGTTGCAATTCATGCCGTAGATAGTGTGTTCCACACTTTGGCTGTGAAAGACGGACTGATGGAGTGATTTCTGATGTACGTCTCTGACATGGTCCAGTGATGTGATGCCTGAAGAGACACACACAGATGAATCTAATGCATTAATCATGTGTTTCATGCCATTTCTGCAGGGGGATGAGCCTCCAGACCACCTTTGCCAGCAGACATGGGCCATTGGACGTCTGGAATCTGGACATGTTTGGTGGTGCCCACATGTGTGCGCAAGCAGAGGCACAGGGATTGCAATCATACATCCTAAAACTGCTGATGTGTTTCAAGGGACTCCAGGCAAGGTGAGCAGCACAGGGGGGCCACAACACAGCAAACCTTCCACCAGGCCAGTTGCATATGCATGCTTAGTAGCAGCACTGAGGGTGAGCTTGGACGAATATTGGTGTTGAAGCGCACAATACAGCTCAGATGTGTTGGTGGACACATGGCCAGTTGATTGTAAGGTTGGCTGGGGCACCTGCAGGGGCAGTGGCACATACCCTCCGGTCCACCATGGTCCATTGAGGCACTTGTATCACCCATGTAGCATTCCAAGACATGGAAAGAAGCAGCTCACAGGGACAGACAGCAAGGGACAGACTCGGGTGCAGTGCATTTCATTTCCATGTAGAATTTGAAACATGCACTGCCTACTTTATTTCGGTCATGGTGGAACACGACTTGTTCGGAAATCATACCTTCCTATATGCATCTGTCTGCTTACCCAGGGAACATTGCATGTTGTGTGAATCGTGACACATTGGTGTTCCATTTGCAACGCACCCACCAGCGCCTGACTTACTGCATTGACTGTGTATGAACCATCATGACTGTGTATGAACCGTAATGTTACGTATGGGCACGAAGCATCCACACCAGATTGTCTGTTTGTAGAGTAGTTTGTTACTTTGGGCATATTTGGTGGTGTGTTTGTGTGTTATGGGCATGCACAGATTTTTAACTGTGGCTCTCTTTGTAGCATTGATGTGCTCCTGTTACCGGACCTGAGAGTGCGCAGGCAGGAGGCCAGCACTCACCCCAGAGATAAGTTTCTCTTTGACTTCCATTTCAGTGAATTGCAGCTATGTGCATGATGAACAAGTTTGGTATGATTGTGTATGTGTTAATGTGAGTACTACATTTTTGGGCATTCCCTACTTTCCCCTGTCAATCCTACTCCCCGCTCCTGCCCCTCATTCCGGTTATCCAGTATGCCAACACCTGTCCCGACTGCATATGCCTGAGCCTCCTTCCCCACCAGGGTCTCAGAGGCATGTGTGAGTTTGACCTTGCAGCCACCCAGACCACGGTGGGGGTGGTTGGTTCGTGCCACTCCTGCGCCTATACACGGGAGCAGTGACAGTACACATCCGTTTGTGGTGCATCATTCTATGTTATGTACCACACATGGTACACATCCTGTTGTGACATTGTTTTACTGTGCTACCTTGGTTGTTACGTCATTGTGGTAGTACTTGGCCTTTGTGAGGTACTGCTACTTCAAGTCATCTACTGGAGGCTGTTCTGGTTAGTTTTTCTGCCTGCAGGCTTTTTGCTTGGCTTCTGTGTTGGCCTGCTTTGAGTTCTCTTGGATGTAGGGTTTTTGCAAATCATGCTGGACTCTGAGGGTGCAGGCAACCTTTTACAAACAAAGTGGGAGATGGTGACAAAGGGGAAGGGTGATCCTGTGGCCAGGTGAAATTCAAGGATGAAGGCTCCATAACCCCGGTGCAGTTGTTCAGTGGGTCATGGTGATTTGTGAGGGAGGGGGGGTGCTTTATTGGTGATAGTTGCCTTGCCCTGCAGTGTGATGGGCACCCTGACATTGTAATTGTGGTATCCTATGTACATGATGTGTTCTGCTGATCAATGCCTGTTCATGTGTTGTGTTTACCTTTCAGGTGTGAGGGGATAGTTGTGGTTTGACATGCTGGGGTGTACACATGGTGAATGTTCGCATGTGATGTATAGAGGACACTGATGGTCACTTGATTGCAAATGCATATGTTGAGTGCATGTCCCTACTGACCCACACACTCACACTATAATGCACTACATGTTCAACCACCCTTCAATGTCCATGTGTACACTCTGTTTTCCTTCTGGTGCCCACTGTGTCCCTGCAGCACATGTCCTATGACCAATTATGGATCCTGTACATGCCTAATTTGCTTTTTGATGTGGTTTGTCGCTTAGATGTGGTGCTCAGGGTGTGCATCACATGCAATGGCTGTTAACTGTGCTGTGCACTGAGCAGTATGTTTCAGGAGGTGGACACGGAACACAGAAGCTGCAGTGTTGATTTTGCAATGCACAATGTGCATGTAGACAGGCATTCATTGTTATGTTACAAATACGACTTTTGGAATGCATTTGGGTATGACTTATTTTGGGTGGGAGGATGTTGGTCAGTCATTTCATCTGATTCCATGTCAGGCATCATTGTCTGATGCCAATTTACATTTTTCACATGGCAATGTGTACCTTATTGGTACTGTATTGGTGTATGGCTATTGCTTGCCATGTCATGTTGTGGTTTGGGAGGGTTTGAGTAACATACCAGTGATAGTCATGGCCTGTTTTGCAGGTGTGTGTGATTCACACCTTGCATGTGTGCCTTTTGGTCACACAGGATTGCTTGTGTTTAAGTAGCTAGGGATGCACACAATGTGGCACTTCCATGGCAACAATCTCAGGGTGGTAAGGTTGTGACAGTTGACTGTCACTTTGTCATCATCGATTGTCACCTGGTATGTGCCAGGCCTGTGTGCACTCCGCAGGGGTGGGAGATTAGGTGAAAAATGTGTCCACAAGCTGGGTCCAGGCTTCCTCAGCACGTGCCCTATCCCCACCCATGGGCAGCGCCTGTGCCTGTGGTTGGGGATGTGGGGGCACCACCATGTCCACCGGTACGCCCTGCTGTGTTGCAACATTGTGCAGGACACATGCTGCCACAATGATCCTGCACACTACTGGGGGTGCATAGAGTAGCTGCCTGCCAGAGCGGTCAAGGGAGCGGAAGCGTGACTTGAGCACTCCGAATGTGCGCTCCACTATGGCCCTGGTTGCAATATGGGCCGCGTTGTATCTTACCTGGGGTGGTGTGGTGGAGTTCCGGATTGGCGTCATCATGTGGTTGCTCAGAGGGTAGGCACTGTCCCCTGGAGAGGTGATAATGGTTGTGATTATTGGGGTTTGTGTATTTGTGTGTGTGTGTGTGTGACATGCATGCATGTGCAAGGGCATTTGTACTCACCTAGGAGCCATGTGTCTCCATGCTGCCCAGCTTCCAGGGCCGGGCCCAGGGCGGACATTCTGTATATGAAACTGTCATGGGTGGAGCCAGGGTAGTTTGCATAGACAGAGGTGATGATTCCCTTTGCATCGCATACCACCTGTACATTGATGGAATGCCAGTGCTTGCGGTTTCGGTAGATGTGCTCAGTGGCCCTAGGTGGACGTATGGCCACATGGGTGCAATCTATGGCACTGAGCACTTTGGGGAAGTGTGCCACCCTGTAAAAGTCCAAGACAATGGCCTGCCTTTCTGCGGGTGTTCTGGGCATGTATATGTGCCTGCGGACTGAGGGGCACGCTGTCATGATTGCCAAGACCTGGTGTAGGCAGCGTGAATGCATGGCCTGTGAGACCCCCCCCCCCCACTATGGCAGTAGTCCGCTGAAATGACCCAGTGGCCAAAAAATGCAGGGCATTGAGCACCTTCTCCAAGGGGCTCAATGCTTGGGAGCAAAAGGTGGGGGATGTAAGGTCATCTTCCCACTCCCTTCCAGGTCTAGGATGATACGGGGTGGAAACCTATACCTGCCGTAGACCTGGTCGTCAGGCAGCCCAAAAAGGCTTGTCCGTTGTGAAAAAATGCGTGCCCTGGCTATTCTCCTCCTCCTGCGGTGTCCCACGATCAGTACTGCGACAAATGGGGCATTCATCGTAGCTGTATATACTTGTTTGTTGTTTGCGTGCACTTTTATACAGTGCGCTTGACACTTCCCCTTGCCTTCGTGTGGCGGACGCGTTCACGCCTGTGTGCGTCTTTTGCCGTGCGCAGGTTTCCCGTATTCGAATCTATGAATATGGGTTGTTCACGTGCGTGTGGGCATTCCGTGTAGTTCCCTGCAGTACTTCCCCAGTTACGCCTTCTTTTTCATGCGTTATTCCCCATTCCGCGTGTTACGCCCACTGTTCCGTCTACTTTTGTTGTGTGCGCTGCGCTATGTGCGCTTTTGCTGTGCGCGTAGCTCATGCCGTTTGATGACGTGTGTGCCCGCGTGTGACATGCACCGATTTGGCACACAACCAGTGGGAAAGAAACGCAGCGCCTTCCTTGATTTGCACGCGTTCGCGTGCGCTTG
Source organism: Ambystoma mexicanum (assembly GCF_040938575.1). NCBI lineage: Eukaryota > Metazoa > Chordata > Amphibia > Caudata > Ambystomatidae > Ambystoma > Ambystoma mexicanum. The sequence continues at coordinate 997,175,764 of NC_090932.1, forward strand.
CTTTCTCACGCTTGCGCCACCTTGCACCTGCTTCCGCTGGGATTTTCAGCACACGTTTGTTCCATGAATCGGCCCCTTAGTGTTTCGGCAGATTGGCAAGCAATTTTCGGTGCTCCAGCTAAACACAGCCTTCATCAGCATATTAGAGGTGCTTACTGGTAGCCACTCCAGTAGAATCCTTTGCTCATATGTGTCTTTTGTACACACAGTCTCACTGTCCAGCAATGTATGAAAGTTGACCCAAAGGTCCACATCTTATTTCAGGACCTCATTCAGAGACAACCCCCGATTCAGATGTATAAATATAATCACAGAGGAAGGCCTTCATGATCCGTTCCAGACCCTGGAAGGTGAGCACGGTAGCAGCATGATTACAATCCAATCCTCCTGTTTATATTGGGACTGGAAGGTCTCCAATATGTTAAACGGTTCTTATATGTTTTTAATATGTGATGAAAATTCATAATAAAAGAATATATTTTGAGTAACTGGGTATATATATTTTGAGTATATTATATGGCCAGATCTGTCCTCCCATAGGTCTTGATAAATTTTGTAGGTTTGTTAACACTAAATCATGCTTCTCAATATGTGTTTGCTATGTCACTAATCTTCAATACAATAGTAATATAGACCTCTAAGCGCCCCTTTGAGCATTAAAACACTTTAGAGTATACCTCTGCTGCTTGTAGCACTGCTGTTGCTACATACATGCCAACATTCTGTGACCAAAAATCTGTAGGAATCTTAAAGTTTCAAAAATAGTCAGGCGAGGAGGTAATGATAGGAATAGGGCGCGTCAGCAGCCCATTGTCATTGAATGAGCCCGCCGCCGCGGGTGCATTCAATGACAATGAGGCACCTGCCACGCCTTCTGCCATCACGCCAGCTCATGGGAGCCCTTGAAAGACTCGCCGAGTTGACGTGGTGGGGGGCTAATGGGGCCTTTTGTGAAAGGCACTCGCGGGGGAGGGGCGCCCTTCGCCCACCTCCGTGGGCGCCTTTTACATCAAAGGCCTGCATGCTTCGCCTTCTCCCGCTATGCCAGCTCGGGGAAGTCCTTGAAAGACTCCCCCGAGCTGGCGTGGTGGGGGGCTAATGGCGCCTTTTGCCAAAGGCACCCACGGTGGAGGGGCGCTTTTAGCCCACCGCCGTGGGTGCCTTTGATATTAAAAGCCTGCATGCTGCGCCTTCTCCCGCTATGCCAGCTCGGGGAAGTCCTTGAAAGACTCCCCCGAGTTGGTGTGGTGGGGGGCTAATGGTGCCTTTTGCCAAAGGCACCCGCAGCGGAGGGGTGCTTTTAGCCCACCGCCGTGGGTGCCTTTGACATTAACAGCCTGCATGCCGCGCCTTCTCCCGCTACGCCAGCTCGGGGAAGTCCTTGAAAGACTCCCCCGAGTTGGCGTGGTGGGGGGCTAATGGCGCCTTTGGCCAAAGGCACCTGCGGTGGAGGGGCGCTTTTAGCCCACCGCCGTGGGTGCCTTTGATATTAAAAGCCTGCATGATGCGCCTTCTCCCGCTATGCCAGCTCGGGGAAGTCCTTGAAAGACTCCCCCGAGTTGGTGTGGTGGGGGGCTAATGGCGCCTTTTGCCAAAGGCACCCGCGGCGGAGGGGTGCTTTTAGCCCACCGCCGTGGGTGCCTTTGACATTAACAGCCTGCATGCCGCGCCTTCTCCCGCTACGCCAGCTCGGGGAAGTCCTTGAAAGACTCCCCCGAGTTGGCGTGGTGGGGGGCTAATGGCGCCTTTGGCCAAAGGCACCTGCGGTGGAGGGGCGCTTTTAGCCCACCGCCGTGGGTGCCTTTGATATTAAAAGCCTGCATGATGCGCCTTCTCCCGCTATGCCAGCTCGGGGAAGTCCTTGAAAGACTCCCCCGAGTTGGTGTGGTGGGGGGCTAATGGCGCCTTTGGCCCAAGGCACCCGCGGCGGAGGGGCGCTTTTAGCCCACCGCCGTGGGTGCCTTTGACATTAACAGCCTGCATGCCATGCCTTCTCCCGCTACGCCAGCTCGGGGAAGTCCTTGAAAGACTCCCCCGAGCTGGCGTGGTGGGGGGCTAATGGCGCCTTTTGCCAAAGGCACCCGCGGCGGAGGGGCGCTTTAGCCCACCGCCGTGGGTGCCTTTGACATTAAAAGCCTGCATGCCGCGCATTCTCCCGCTACGCCAGCTCGGGGGAGCCCTTGAAAGACTCCCCCGAGCTGGCGTGGGCAAAAAAAAAAAATGTAAAAAAAAAAATGTACACATTTTTTTTTTTCTTTTTTACAAACAAAAATCGGTATTTGATGTCAAAAAATCGGTAGGCGGTAGGACTGCTTAAAAAGCGGTATCCTTCCGCCTAAATCGGTAGGGTTGGCAAGTATGTTGCTATTCTAAGTATTGCAGTTTAGACTGCCCTTTAAGCATGTATCACAACACTTGCTCTTTCCATGCAAGACACTACATTCTACTCAGCCTAGCCAATGCTAGTTTTACTATCATGAGGGGAATTCTGAAATGAAATGGTGTCTCCCCTGTTGCTTCTACCCCGCAGGGCAGAATGGGGAGAAATACCATGACACCAGAGCACCTGATACCCCTAGCCTCAGGTGCCAAGGCGGGTAGTGCTTACAGGTTCCCCACTCAGGCAAGTTCAGTCCACGCATGCCTGTCCATCAAGTAAACGGAGGCCTAAAACCAAGGAATTAGTTGATATACAGACCAAACACCGCTCTTTTTTATATATGTTTTTGTTTTCCTGTAGATGAACAGCTGTTATTCTAGAAGTGGAGATGAATACATTGTTAAATGTGCATAGTTATGAATGTAGAGATATCATGGCTCAGCTGAGCAGATAGATGGCTTTAAACACTGTTATCATCTCGAGAGTGATCATTAGTCTCTACAGTGATGCATGAGCTCAATCCCACAATGAATGACATGGGTACCACCAGAGAAAATAAACATTTCTTTGTTGAGTATTGTAATACACTATTATTGCCGATAAGATAACACAGGTGTGTATACAAAAGATTTACGAAAGGAACAACAACAAAGTTGGTGCTCATGGGAAATCTAAACCTTTTCCTATTCATCAGAACCCAGGGAGAGCCTTTTTTTGGTATAGGAACAGTGGGGATGGATAGTGTATGCAAGACCTTTAAGATAAATGGCTTTATGGTGACCTCAGACAAATCAAGTCTAGAGCATCTGGCATTCCTAGTAGTGATAGTGCTTAAAATGTGATGCAAATTGATTTGACCAGTATTCATTATGGTTGAAGTAAAATGAAAGCATATATATAATATATTTAAGAGTCTCTTGCTCCAATGTCACATTGTAAGTCTGGAATTCTGTAGGCTGTCAGGAGTATGTCGGAGGCATGACTTCTGTCTTTTCTGAGTAGCTTTTGTACCCTGAACTTTTGGGAAATAATGAATCATTAATAGTGTGAGTCCCTTTTACAGAGATGTTCCTTAAGGCGTTTAGGTCAGGGTCCATCAGTATATCTTACTGACTTAGATACTGCCAGTGATTCCCTCGAGCTCACCAGGTTCTCCAGGTAGTAGTCATTACAGAGCAGCTCAGGCCTAACTCTCAGGCATTGGTTCACAGTTAGATTATACACCTTTCAGTAATACTAAGGATGGGAAGGTCACACACATTATTATACCAATGTATTCCTTATATGAAGAAAAGGCAATGATAAAAATAGACTTTGTAAAACAGAAGATTCCACAGCGTACCCGGAAAGTAACAGTTTTAGATCAGAGGGTTTTTTTAGATTTAATGAAGTGTTCTTACTGAAAAGGGAATGGCAGTAATGGGAAATTACACATTGTAGTTCACAGTACTGCAAATTAAAGAGAGTCCAAAAGGCCCAGTTGTGTGAGTAGGGGCAGTCTTTGGCATGACAGAGCTACCATTGTGAGGAAATTCCCCAAGGAGCAGTGTATTGGGGTGTATTGAAATTAAGACCTCAAGGGTCACTTGAAAATGAAGAGGGGGTATAGGGATGAACAAAATGTGAAGAAAAGAATATCCTGAATCACTGAAAGATGTGGAGAGCAATATCCTGGGATGGAAAAGCAGTTCTGCAGGAGAGTATGGTATTTTCCCTTGGGACCTCAAGACAGTTATCAAGAGTAATCTTTCTCCTCCCACTGATTCCCAGGCTAGGGGTCGAAGCGAGAGGGGCTTAAGTGTGAGCAGGATGTGGCAAGTGGTAGTCATCAATGCAGGGGTGCAATGTCACACAAGGGCACATGTTTCTTCTAATGAGAATGGGTAAGACTTTGTGGCACCCCACAGCAGGGTGGATATTTAAGAAATGTTGAAGTAACACCACAGAGGAGCAAGCCATGGAAAAGGAGTTGAGAGGCAAGTTCAGGGGTTCAATCACAGGATTCTGGGCAGCACTGACCTTCCTAGTTGCGAGAGATGGAGCAAGAGCACTTACCTGAGGATGAAGAGCGTCAGGTAAGTTTGACTTGGAGAATCTTCAGAGTCCTGGCAGAGAAGGTGCACCTGCTTCTATGTACGTCAATGCAAACACAGCCAAGAGCTTCAGGGAGACAAGGTCTACAATCAGCAGATGCCACCACTGGATCACGATATAGGGATGCCAATGTGTGTTCCTTCTTGGCATCCTGGAGAGGCAGAGCTTCACTGTTGGATTTTTCAGAATGTGGAATGATGCGGGTGGAGACCATCAATACCTTCTTTGCGACACACGCCTTGCATAATGCAGGTACAGAGTGTCAGCAGTAGACAACGTGAGTGGGCAAGGGGATCTGATTTTATCCCCTTTGAGTATCAGAGAGTGATTACTACACCATTCACACCCTAAGAATCATTCAAACAGTGGCGTGCTCATACAATGGCAGACCATCCCTCCGAGCATACCCATGTATACTGAAAGGATTTGCACTCTGAATACACACTATCCCAGACAGGCATCTTCATTCATCAGTCAGAACTGGTTTCAGACTTACTACAGCTCTTAGTACTGTGGCACACACATCCAAGTCCAAAGACGGCCCTCTTCTCTCACAGACACGAAGGGGAACATGGCATAGGCATGTCACCATTCAGGTTTTTTAGTCAAAAGATACTTTCTATTTTGATGAATGGTGGAGGACTCAGAAAATGACCCATTCACTGGACCTATTTTACCCATGAAAAAGCCTAGCATCAGCCTAGCCACATGGCTAACAGAGAGATGGTACTCTCACTGGGAGACTACGGGGTATCTTTGGGGTACCATCCCTTATAAAACATAAGGTATTTTAAGGCAGGATGCTTACAACTAAGGGAGAGACACTCTCTGTTAGGCTCTGGATAAAGCTTATCTGGGAAAAAACAAAGCCCTGCACCCAAAACACCAGAACAATATGCACAGGGGTATCACAGGGCTTTCTGCCTAATAATTATCACTTAGGATTCATAAGATGCACCAAGATCTCTTCCATGTAATCGGACTGGGTAAAATACATATCTCCACTATGAAGATGGGAGAGTCGATAACCTTAATTGAAAATGGGTTTTATGATGACAATAATAATGGTAGTGGGTGGGATGCCCTATTGAGTTCCCTACCAAAGAGTGATGCATAGTGCTGAGCAACCAATCATGGAAATACTCTTATGATCTTATTTGTAAAGAGGTAACACAATCCACCAACCATCTCCTCCCACCAGACCTAGCTTCTGACAGATTCAATACATGTTTAGGTCCGAGAAGGCAGTGGAATGTTTAATGAGGAATATCTCAACCTTCTGGGTTCTGTGACGTCCCTTCTCCTCAAAGGGGAGCCCCTCCCTGTGAGCCTAGGGATTAGAGCCCACTCAGCAAGATCCTCCCTAGGGGTTGAGGCAAGTGGGACCGCACCAGGAGAGACTCCCCCGTATGGGGGCAAGGACTCCCATTACCGTGAGCAACTCCATGATGCCATAAACATGATGGCATGTATGTTGCCAGCTAGAATACAAAATCACTGCAAGCTCCAAGAGCAGGATTTAGTGAAAGTGAAGTTTAGTCATTACCAGAAAGAAAGAGAAGTTTTCTCTTGGAATCCCAGTCTCCAATTAACTGGGATGAGTACATTAAGAGGGAGGACAAGCAAAGCGTGAGGGAGAGAGAATGAGAGAGAGAGAAAGGCAGACACACACAGGGATCCCCCTGTACATAGAACATCTGGAGGAGGTGGAGCGGAAACAGAGCCAGAAGCCCGCTAAATTCAGAACTGCTTTGAGTCAGATAGCGAGATGCTTGAATCTCAGCATGTATGAATCCGAGACAGTTGGAGCGGTAAGCTTGGTGGTGGTGTGACCACGAAGCAATCATGGTGGGCATGCTGCCAGCTCAACTTCACCGACAACACCCGACAAAGGAAGCAATTAACAGTACCGGCATTGAGAAGCCAAAACAGAGGGAGAAACTTGCAAGAAATGGAGGAAGTGGAAAGAAAACCAAGAAGCAACAACAAATAAGGGAAGGCCCACAAGTACCTACCAGCACCAGAGACATTCCTCCACAAAGCTGAAGGTAACAGGGAGAAGAGGGACACTAGGAAGCTGAAGGGGACTCATTATAGCATAAGAGAAACATGTCCCTGTGTCTATGGAGAAATTGGGAAAACCAAGGTGATGAAGTTGAACTATGTCCATGTGATAAGAGAAACCTAAAAATCTCAAAGAGTGAGTGAAATAGAAAAAGGATATTATTACCTTGAGAAAGGGGGAAAGTAAACCCTTTTCCAAAACCCAAAGAGTGTAGATGTAGAAGCACAGAGAGAGACAACTATGTACTAAAGACCAGAGAAGTTCCTAGGATAACTGTTGTACAAGAAAGTCTATATGAGGAAAAGCTGAATGATAATTATCTGAAAAACAAAAGCCCCAACAGAGAAGGCATTAGAACAGAATATTCTGAACCCTATACGAAGAATACAAACAAGGGAAAGAAAAACCCTATCAAAGAGGAGAGAAAGTCTATTAGTCCCATGAGGCAACTACAGGAGGTGATATAAAGAATGATACAATGCTATTTGAAAATGGTATGATAACCAGGACTCTAAAAGAAGTGAAGGTGTAAAAACAAAACCACCAGGAGAAGGGAGTCATTCTTCTGGCCTTCGTTTATTCAACTAGTGGTAGGGACAGATAGGTTAGTTTTGGACAGTGGATTTATTCCTTTGAACATTGAATCATGACTGACGAGCACCTTAATTAGTAAAGTAGGTAGGGAACAGCCCATAGAGATAGGGAAAGATTGGCCTTAATCTTTTTTCTTTAATGAAGAAAACATAAAAATGACCTCAGAGTGTCCGCTTCCTTCTTCTTATCCCCCACATTTCTCAAGTGCACCTTGAAGATTTGCATATGGTTGCATTTATATGCGAAGAACGAGATGGAAATTCATGTATCATTGAAGAATACAAACCATACATGCAAACTATGTTAATTATACAATGCTTTCCATGCATGATAACTGAACCAGAGACTTTGATTCTCTGTTTTGGGAAAGTGCACTAAAGTCCTCAGGCATACCTCCTTCCTGGCGATTGCAAATTCCTTAGACTGAATTTGACTTTGAAGGTTGACCTCTTCATGCAGCATTTTTGGTCACAGGTTTAGGCAGACATGGCCTTTGTTCTCGAGCCCTCCGAAATGTTTGGAAATTAAAAGAATCCCAGCACTATGAGCACTTTCCTATTAAACAGATGTTTTGGTTAGCAAGTGTCAAGCTAGGTTATGGGAGATAAAATCATCAAAAGACACAAGGTTTAGGCTTACTTAGGTTTTAAACTACTGGTTTAGACCTGACCAGTTTGACATTCACTGATACCTATTGGCACCCTGGATGGGGTGCTCAATCAATCAGTCTGGTCCGAACATGGACGCTATTCACAAGTGCAGGCCCGTGTTTGTGGCTGGTTGTGAGATACACACAACATCCTGTATCCCTCCACCTCTCTCAGAAACAAAGATTTTAAAACATGTTTTTATGGGCCTCATTCCGAGTAGGGCAGTAAGGGTTAACGGTCACCGGTAACGAGACCAGTGCTGTTAAACCCTTACCACCCTACTACGAGTTCCCTTTGCGGGTCCTTCCTTAGGCGTTAAGGACGGGACCCGCAAAGGGACTGCGGGGTCAATAACGGTACCGTAATTTACGGTACCGTTATTGCCGCCTTCCCCCTTCCCATTGAGCCCTATGGGGGCTCAAATGGGAATGGGGAAGTGCCATGGTGAATGGGGAATTACCGCCCCCGCACACCTTAGAATGGACCGGTAATTACTCCATTCACCAGGCCGGAGTTTGGATGAGTTCCGAGGCAGCCATGCCGCAAATAGCGGCGTGGTTACCTCCGAACTCGGAATGTGGCCCGATGTCTTTTTACTACGTGACATATGGAAAAATAATCTTATTTCAACTTAATTTAGCAATGCTGCCGTTCTTGGACCTAGTCTGCTTTCTGTTTTGTTAACCAACACAAAAGAGACTGGACGTGTAATGTCTGATGCTGATATCTCAGGTAAGTTTATGTTTTCGTATTTCTTTTGGTGTAAAAAATCCTTTTATACCTGTTTTAAAAATTTGCGGCAGTAATGGCAATATTTACGAGGTGATGAGCTGGCCCTGCTGGTAATGGCACCCCCGCCTGTTTTAAAGGTCCTTTACTTCACTCGAGCCCTTGACTTGAACAGCAAGGCATTACTGGTAGGGTCGGTGATCACCTCATTGAATAGAATCACAATATCATTGCTTTTCAGTAGTTTAGGTGTCCCTTCTGGCTGACATCTGTTTAACGGTCTCCTTGCTTCTTTTCTGAAGGTGAAACTGGTGTTGATCCTGAAGCTCTCCACCCGATGCCCACAGGATCCCTCCTCACCAATAGACCAGTTGGAAATCATCGGAAACAAAAGTGCACCTATCACCAACCTTCTGGTTTCAAAATAGCCACTTGACATGTGCAGGTCATATTTTGTTTGATGGCAAAAATGTTTAAAATACTTTTAAAAACACTTATCAAGAACATCTCTTGAAACTTGTACCCATCTTTCCCAAGTAGTATTCTTTTTATTTTCACCACCAACATCGAGAGACACATTTATGAACTTTAATTTGAAATATGTTGATACAATTCCTATTGAGTGCTAGTTACAGCATTTGTTTAACATGGTAAAGATTTCTCATTCAAGCTTTTAATCCCCTTTTCCCTCTGTTGCTGCTTTCCTATCTTTTAGTAGTTGTGGGTACATTTAAGCAATATATGGCTTCCTCTTCATATCAGTTCTTGTTTGAGTTGTTGATGTTAGTGATGTAAGATTTGGCGAATTGGAGCGGTTTGGGTCACTGGCTAATTAAGCACCCATCTAGCCACGTGTTTCATCTTTTCCGCACAATGGTAGTGGTTTGGGCGATTTGAATGTGTCGAATGACTTTTTCCATGTGTTCCTTTGGCTTCTTGGAGATGCACTTTTTGACTAAATTTAGAGAGTGACATTCACAGTCTCTCTGTCCCTCAGCCCTCTGTCCCAACAGAACATCCCCACCCTCTCTGCTCCCCCCGTGTTGTTCTCTTGTGCACCCCCCTTTCCTGCACACAAGAGTCTGTCCTGATACATTCTGGTTTCACCATCACCATCTTGTGGCCAATGCTGGATTGTACTTTTATGGACTTCATTGATTCACAGTGCGTCACCCTTTCTCAACTCTCATGCTGGACTTCCTTCGCATCTTGTACTCATGGTGGCCATGAATCATGCTGTTCCATCTTCATCTTGTATCCTGGCAACATTATGTGTTGCTACTGACTTCTGCAATTGTATTCACACTCCTCTCTTGCTTCTACACTCTTTTTGACTGCTTACTCTCTGTTCTCTCCTCCCCTCCCCTTTCCCTTTTCCCATCTCCTCCCCTCATCCCCTTACTTTTTTCTATGAACTTACTCTATCAGAATTATCCCTTGACCTACTATGATAGCAACCTTGTCTGTCGCTCCCCTATCCCCTTACTTTTGCCCCCCCTCCCTCCAGCTCTATCTGAAACGTTGTCAGGCCTAGTACGATAGTCACTTGTTTTGTTCCTCCCCTCCCTTTCTGCACCCCTCTCCCTCACCTTTTGTTTTCCTCCGGCTCTACCAGAAATGTCGTCAGGCCTAGTACGGTAGTCGCCTGTCTATTTCCATTTCCTTCCCACTCTCCCCCTCCCTTCCTTATCTATGTCTTAGCACTTGCACTATCTGAAATGTTGTCAGGCCGAGTACAGGCCGAGTACGATAGTTAGTTTCTTGCCTTGAAGGCTTTGAAACACATTGTGCATAAGCGCTATAAAAATAAACTATCGTATCTGTTGTATTTCCACTCTGGTGCACGATTGAGTAAAGAGATTAAGAAGTGCTTAGACCTACTCCAGAGAATCTATTGAGCAGATTTCTTCCAACATTAAAGCTTCTGCACAGAATTGTGTGCGTCAGTGGTTGTTTCTGTGTTGGCGTATATGTAGCAATTGTGTATGTTTATTTTAAGCAGTTGCCTGGCTAAGACATTGCACCATATTTCTCACAAAGATCAAAGACACATCACTCAGAAAGAGTAACACAGGTGGTGCACTGAAATTCTTGATGGCTGTGAATACTAAATACATTCCATAAATAGAAATAGAAAATGGGCACCGTAGATTGTTTCCCTTCGTTTCGAAAGGATAGACAGGCCTCTCCAAACCCATTTATTATAGTTTCATAGTCCTGCAGGTGCACATTAAGACTGTAATTGTGGCTGGGTTTGGCGATGATGATGATGATGATGTTGCACGCATACCTCCTGCCTTCCACCTATCCACCCATGTGGGTGTAGCTGTGTCCTAGTTTTATAACTTGCTCATGTCCTCGGACGCTCTTTGTGACATTAGGGTGGTTCTCTTGTTGCTTGGAATTTCAGCAGCCCTCCCTGCTGGACCAGTAAGAAAAGAAACACCCACACCTTCCTTGTTAACGGTTGATGCGGCTGGTACAGGTGAACCCGTAGCTCTATCAAATTAGAAAATGTCACCTCCTGTTCCCATCCCAGGACAGTATAAGGCAGAGGCTCCAACATGAGTTTGAAAGTTCTTATTATAACCCCTTTAAAGATTTTTGTGTATGTTTTTAAGTTATTTTTGGATTGGTTTACTACCTTCTTGCCCGATTAGATCCCATCTCAGGCTTCGTAATGTAATGTCATTCATCATTTGTATGGCGCCTCTTCCCATTAGTATGGTCTCAAAGCGCTCAAAGGTGAACACCCTCAGGGGACTGAAGTCCAAGGTATGGGAAATACGTCAGCAGACTTTTAGAATGCATGTGTGCATTTTAGCCAATATGAAGCAGGCTAGAGGTGGCCAAGTGCCTGCAAGCTACCAATGTAGAGCTGGCATGTGGATGGATGCTGCAAGGTAGTCTGGATATTATGCAAGTGCAGGAGACTCATTATGTGTCCAGCTAGACCACATATTTTGGCATGGGGGATAGCTGCATTTTATTGGCAGGGGTGTTGTGTGATGTGTCTTCAAAATACTGTGTTATGGCCTTGCCATTGGCTATCTTACATAAGTGGTCTGCTGCAGTTTATTCTCTCTGTTGCTCGGTAAATTTCATGTTGCGTTAATTGCTGTCCCGGCCTACCTGCAATGTGGTTAAAATCACCCGAGGTGTGGCATGGGATCGTCAGAATGCAGGGGGGAAAAGCCAGGTTTTGAGTGCCCCTTGGAATGCCAGGTGATCCTCTATGCGTCAGACGCTAAGAGGAATGGTGATTCCTCTTAGGATCCCATGGATGGAGAAGTAGGATCCCATTATTCTTGTCAATTTAGGAAGAATCAGAAGGAGGAGTGTGGTGCCTGATCGCAGGTTTCTGTTGGGTTGGTAATGGATGAGTTTCTGTTGAAGTTATTGTGGGCCTGATTTGTCGAGGGCACAGTGGGTGATGCGCATGGCTTTGAAAGTGGCTCGCCGTTTGACAGGGAGCCAAAGGAGGATGCAGAGCGCAGGTGTTGTGTACTCTCTGGAGCCTAGCTGAGGTCTTTTGGACCCGTTCAAGCTTTCTGAGTTGATATGCAGGTGTGCCAAGGTAGAGGGAATTGGCGTATTCTAGGCAGGAGAGGATACTGGCCATGACTGCAATGACTCTTTCAGGGTTTGAGAGGTAAGGGAAGATGAGTTTCAGAATGCAGAGGTATAGATAGCAAGATTTAGACAGAGAGTTAATTTGGTGTGCAAGTGTCAGACCATTGTCCTTGGTGCATCCCAAGTTCTTTAATGCGTTGGATGCGGCTTGGGGAGGGCCTAGGGAGGATGGCCATAGAGTGGGTTGGGGAAGAGGTCAATCGTCCCACAGATCATGATTATTATTTTGGGGGGTTGAGGTGGAGGTGGCTTGCTGTCATCCACTGCTCGATGTCTGAGAGGCACGATGCAAGGTTGGGATGGGGGAAGGAAGAGGTTTTAGGGATCTTGAAGATGATCTGGGAGTCTTTTGTATAGTTGTAGCAGGTAAGGTTGGATGAGCGAATACGTTCTGGGAGGGGGCTCATATAAATGGTGAAGAGTAGGCAAGATTAGGAGAGGAGGTGACCTGTGGGACACCATTGGTGACAGGGCAGGGGGCCGAGGTAAAAGGAGGAAGGAGGGTGACTTGTGTCTTATTAGCAAGGAAAGAGGAACTCCACCTTTGTGCTGTATCCCTTATGCTGAGCGAGTGGAGTCTGTCAGTGAGGATGCTGTGGTTGATGGTGTTAAAGGCTGAAGAGAGGTTGAGGAGGATATGATATGATATGGCATTTGTAAGGATAAGTGCAGTGAGGATAAGTGCAGCACAGCCTTCTGAGCCTGCAGTGCTTTTGAGATCTTCCCAAATGGAGACTAGAGGTGATTTAGTTTCAGAGGGGTCTGAAGCCAGATTGGGCAGGGTCGAGGAGGAGGTTGGATTCGATGAAGAGGCACAGCTGGGATAAGGCTGTTTGGTCAATAAGTTTGGCAAGGAAGCAGTTGTCCAAAATAGGTCTGTACATGACTGGAAGCAGGGGTTCAAAGGTGTTTTTTTAGGATGGGTTTGATGTGTGATATCTTGAAGGCTGCTGAAAATATGCTGGAGGTGAGGGAGGAGTTAATGATAGATCTGGTAATGCCAACTGTATAGGTTGAAGAAAAGATTTCTTTGAGGAGTGGGGGACGGCATGGAGCTCCTGGGGATCTGGACAGGTGGCTGCTAGCAAGTAACTTCAGGAGATCCGATTGAGGGATGGAAGAGAAAGAGGAGAAGATAGGGAGGAAGTTATGAGGGTTAGAGAGGTCTGACAAGGGTACAGGAGATTGGGGCGGGTGTACTGCTAGTTTTGGACTGATGGAGTGGTTTCTTTCTACAGAAATGTTGTAGAAATGGTCTGAGTTGACATCACAGAGGAGCTTTGATTTCTGAGCTGATCTTCTGGAGATCCTTGCTGCTGTTACGTGTGTAAGATATTCTGCTGCAGTAGGATTACATGGCATCGCGGATTTCTGTCTTGTAGACATGGATATGGATGGCATGTGCAGCTCTATTATGTGGAGAAGGGTCGGCCCACCATATGTGTTCCAGCGTGTGGTTGAGTGTTTTGAGGGAACCGGTGAACAATCTAGGAGAAGGTCCTTGTCTGTGGGAAGCCAATCTGGAGGGAGTGAGAGGCTTGAAGGTGTTGGAGAGCCATAGGTTGAAATGGCCTGATAGAGGGCAGAACTTCCTGTACTGGCACATTTGGAAGCGAGGAAAGCAGGGAGTCAACCAAGTACGGAGTTAGTATGACCTTGTTCCACAGCAGGAAGTGGGTGAATGGTCCGCTGTGAGTGAAGTGGGGAGGAGAGATGGGAAACAAAAGCCAGAAGAAGATGGCTATATGGTTAGTCCATATGAGTGGTCCGGGGTGGGAGCGTGGAGAGAAGCTTGGATAAGCAGAATGTTGCATCTAGTGTATGTCCTGCAGTGTGTGGTACCTGATACCAGTTGAGTCATGTTGAAGCGTCCAGATCGTCTAGGAATGGTTATATCTTGGGGTTGTGAGGGGCATCAAACCATATGTTGAGTTCTCCTAGCATGGTGAGGGAGAGGAGGGTGACCAGGATGGCTGCTAGGGAGTCACTTAGAGAATTAACAAATCTTTTGTTGTATCCAGGGGGTCTGTATATAGTTAGGAAGCTGTTGGTAAGAGGGGGGCTGATGCACATTTTCACTAGGAGGGATTTGCAGTCTGCGTTGTAGCCTTGTTCCTCGGAATATGAGATGGTGATGTGCGATTTGCGGAGGATGGCGATACTTCCTGCTCTGCTAGTTCTGTTGTGTGTGATAAATGTGTAGCCTGGGGGAATGCCTCGTCTGTGATGGGTCGAAAATCATCAGAGAACCAGCTTTCTGTTCTGAAAAGGGTGTCTGGGCTTTCTTAGGAAATAAGGTTGTATAGGTTGTGTAGGTTTTTGGCAACAGATCTGGCGTTAACGACAATGCATGAGAGTTGGATGGAAGGGGGGTTTGTTGGCCACCCAGGGAGATGAGTGGTGCGGTGCCGCTAGGCGTAGTGTTGGAGGGCAGAAGAGGGGTTTCCCTAGTGGAGTGCCCAGCGAGGGGTTGTAGTGTGAATAAGGGGGAGGCTAGGGAGGGTGGGGAGGAGTTCTGCGAAGGGGGAGATAGTAGAGGTCAGGATATTAGGGGAAGTCATGGTGTTTCTGTTGATGCGGAGGGGGAGGCTCTGAGAATTCTTTGAGGGTATGAAAAGAGCGTTTGTGATGTACGGATCCTAGGGGGTCGTCTGGTGTGGTGGAGGGGGATGAAGGGGGGTATGGAGGGAGAGTGTGAGAGGGAATTGCAGGTGTGGAGTCAGGGATGGGAAGGGGCTGGGGAAGGTGCACAGCAGTGACTGAGGTCACCATGAGGGGTAGTTGATGAAAGAAGGTGGAGAGAATGAGAGGGGGTAAGTTCAGAGATGAAGCCGAGATGCTCATTTACAGGGGAGTGTCCAGAGGGCTGAAGGGGTTTAGTGTCAGAGGTGTTGAAGGCAGTGTTGAAGAGAGATTTCACTGGGTTGGGTGAATTAGGGGATGTCATGATGGTGCAAGTGAGGGGTGCATGTTAGGCAGAATCACATGCAGTACCCTTTGGGAACACTACAAGCAATTAAGACTACAAGTGTCAGTACAATTTCACCTTTGCTACAAGCCCGTACTACACAGTTATGTGGTAGCAGTGGCTGAGCAGCCAGACGTATCTCAAGAGTTGAGTGAGCAGTAGAACAAATTACACATAGGACCAACAAATACAGTTATTCAAACATACACTTACTCAAGGTTCCTTGGTAAAAGAATATACATTTATTTACACAGTCAGTTTGAAAACTTTACACTAGCAAGAGCAGCTCAATATCAGACACTAATATACTACAAATACACAACCAATAAGTTACTGGACAAGTTCAGTTACCCTGAAGTGGGAACAAAGTGGCACTTCAGACACTTTAAAAAGGGGTAAAAAGACAAGGTTATAAGAATAGAGAGCCCAATTACTTTCATAGGCAGGGCAAAGGGTTCCAGTAAACTACAACCAGCAATTCAGTTCATAGGCCTGGGCCAAAGTCAATGGTTCAGAGTCTTTGTATAGGATAGCACAGTTCTGGTAGTAAACGGTTAAGTCTTTGCCACAGAGTTTAGAAGAATTAGGCTAGGCGAAAAGTTTGATGAATGTTTAGGGAAGGACAAGCCTTCGAAGTTGGGAAAGTTCCACGAACTTTCGCCGTGGCCGAAAAGATTTCCAGACCGCGTTTGTACAGTACCTTTGTATTGAAGAAGACCTGTAGCTGAGGCAGTTGTTGCTGGCAGTTCGGGCAGATTTCGCTGTTCCTGAGCGTAAGTCTTGGGGACAAGAAGGAGGACGTCAGGAGGCTCCTGCACTGCCTAGGGATGAGGCCACAAGCTTAGCAAAACGTCGATTTAAGGTGTGAGTGCCTTAAAGTTCACAAACGGTTATCCTTCCGACTGGCTATCCAGTTTTCCACAGCACTCTACAGAAAATTCGACCAGGAGGGGACGGTGTCCAGGCGGCTTACGAGTTGGTTGTTCCCACCAAACTCAAGGGAAGGCTTCTCTGTTGATGGAGTTTCAGGCAATTCAGACCTGCAGCAGGGCTTCACTGGGCGTCCAGGAGTTGCAGCAGTCCTCTTCCTTCAGCTCGTCTTCGGTTCTTCCGTTCCAGTTGCCGACTCTGCTTTCCAAGTCCAAGAGACCTGCTTTTAAACAGTTTTCCCCTATTCATTCCAGCCTGGCTGCCACTAACACAGCAGGGTGGCTGTCCTTGCTGGACAGCCAGCTGGCCAATCATGCCAGAGTGCATTCAGGTCTCCTAGGAGACTAAGCACAGGGAGCTTTGGGCACCTCCCTCACATCCTGTCCACCGCAGACACTCAGGCGCCAGAGGAGGGCTTCAGCACTGAAGCCAGCCAAAGGCCAATGAACATAGGGACCAAACCTGGTTTGGAGTGCAGAGACAAAGACAAGAAGGACCTTTCCTAAAAGAAATGGCGAAAAAAAAAATGACCAGAGTCTGTTTTTACAGATAGGTCTTGGGTGCCATATTGAAAAACGTGGCCGACCTGATTTTTAGCTACCGTTGTTCGCAGTCGGGAAAAATCATGGTAGTTTGATCTAAACCACTGCCACCAGCTATTTGAAGTAGGAAAGGGTAACATTTGACTGGTACATGAGTGTTTTGACTCAGGGGAAGCTAGGCAACCACTCCAGCACTCTATAGGAAGACAGTGTGTGCTGGGTCTGTAGATTTAAAGAGACTAGTAAACTCAATTTAACTTTACATGCTCTGGGAGACAGTAGTCAGTCCCAGAGAAGGTATTTAAACCTTGGGAAGTCTGATAGACATCCCTGTGCCACTGCACTGATGGTGCTGTGTGACACACAGACAAAGATGATGCTTATGGAGTTGTCTTAAAACTCCTTAACCAAAAAACACAAAAGTAAAACACATTGAAAATGAAAAGTTCAAAGCCCCAAAATATAGCAAAAGAGCTGGAGGGCTCTATGGTAAAGGGAATTTTGCACTTGTGTGAGAAATCTCCCTAACAGTGCAGGCAGATGTCTGGGGGGGATAGGATGAGGTTGTGGGGATTAGAAGGACCAGGTGTTTCAGATTCTGTGTTTAAGGGCTTTCTTGGGTACCTGGAGCATGTGTGTGAGGGTTGGTGGGGTGGCCAAAGAGGGGGTGTTGACTAGGGTAGATGAGAAGAAAGAGGAGGTATGGGGGTAGGGAGTGCTAAAATGAACACAGTGGCAAATTCAAAGGGCTGCATAATTGAACATAGTGTCTATATTCAAAATGCAGCAAAATTTAGCAGGGTCACAACATTCAAAGGGCAGCTAAATTCTATACCGTGGCAATGCTCAAATGTAGTTAAAATTAACACAGTGGCTATGCACAATGGAAATAGATTGCAGAGTGGTGAATTCAAAGCACGGCTCTGTTCCACACGATGCCTATACTCAAAGTGCAGTTAAATTCAACTCAGTGTCTATACTAAGAGTGCAGCTAGGATCAACTCAGAGGCAAAGTTCAAAGCACAGTTAAATTCAATACAGAGGTTATACTCAAAATATCACACTGTAGACATATTGAAAAAAAGCAGTTGAATTCCACCTGGTGTGGACAGGTGACTATGTCACCCATAGTTACTGCCCCTGCCCCGGCCCAATACCGTACAGGTGAGAAACGTTACTCGCTATGACACCCATACTACCCCATCCCTGGCAGCTAGAGCAAGGGATGATCACGATGTAAACTGAAGATGGTGAGAATAACCAAACTGACAATGGAACCATACATATGCATCCATTAGACATGAATCACATGCACTTAACATGAAGAAAACACACTAGGTCCAATATATATCTTTGCATGAAAAATACTAAAATAGCAACTACAAGACATGAAGAATACTAACATAAATCAATGTATAAGCTGAATACAACATGAACGATACGCAAGTAGAGCTCACTAACATAGAAAAGTGACAGTAATAGGCAGCCATCTTCTCCAAAATGGAAGCCATAACACGCTTCTGAATTAATGAAAGGGCTCAAGGCTCCATAAGAACTCAAATTGCTGAATTAATAAAATACAGACTTGTGCAGAGCCCAGACAGTAAACCCAAAATCCAAGCCAAGGTTACTGATAACCTATGGAGGGTCTGAACTTTACTGAAAAGGCACAAGATAAGGATTCCCAAGATTCAAAAAACATACTCCCAAATTAATTAAGTCTGGAAGAACAAAACTGACCTTTTTGAGCCAATGCAGTATACTTATAAGACAGAAGACTCCTGAAAGAATAAGCTCAATAGTTTCCCTAGTGGTAGAAGAGACCATACCACTCACATTAATATTAGCTTACATACTCTTCAATGCAGTGTGAAATATTTCCAAACATGGTCCTCTCACACATGACCCATAATTCAAGAACACTTTCTATTAATTAGCAACAAACACTGATAGGATACCTGCTTCACCCCCACACATATTCCCAAACACAATACACTACACAAGGCCAACTACAAAGATGATCACTCTGGCACATGGCCTAGGAAATAGGGGATGGTATTTTCTTGAACTGAAGGAAATCAGTACATAGACCTCTCTCCTCCTACTCACATCTAGCTTGTGTCTTGACTACATCTTAGTTGACTAAGGTTGGTCAGTGCGAAGCCAACCAATCAGAACTCATGATGACAGGCTGCCCATTACGTATTAAGTAACCAATAGTTGGTTGTACTGATGATGTATTTTTACTGTTATCAATTTAGAGGTTGTCCTAGAAGGAACTATTAGATAAGCATAGCCCAATCATAAAATTAACCCTTATGGAATATATGTGTAGTTATCCCTATTAACCAATCCCCTCACTCCATAGTCTTTGGTACAGTATGATGTCAATTATGACATGTTTTTGATATAAAAAGCATTGTTTTGTATGTAAGCTCTGAGTGCCGTGAGCTTCTATGCTTGTACACTGCCTCTGCTTTATTTAGATGTTATTAAAGCTGTGTTTTGCCTTTGACTTTGTCTAGTTCTGTTACTGAGTCTGGGATTTGCCTGGCTCCTCGTCATCTGCGTAATGTTGGGGGTTTCCAGGCTATCGTAACAGATGGTAGCAGAGGATGGTTGACTGGGGATAGTCAGATTGCGAGGACTCCCTGCCTAGCATGAAAGATACGAGGTGACCTGTGGATAGTGGTGTCATGAATGAACAGAGAGAGGTCAACAAAAGCCCCCTTGGAGAAAATTCCTGTCCGGTTCCCGTAGAACACCCCACACATGAAGAATATGTGGAACGGTGTGAGTTACAGGCACAATTTACAGAGGCAGAGGATGCGATCCGGAGTCAGAGAGAGAGGCAGGGCAATAGGGAGGAAAGAGCGATTGCCCTGAATGAATTGGTAGGAAGACAGATAATGCTCAAATTAGATGGAAAGGGCATGGACAATATTAGAGAAAAGGAACGGGGTGTCAGAGAAAGTCAAGAAAAAGAAGAATACAAAAGGGCACAGGAAAAGACATAAAGAGAACGGGAAAGAGAAGCAAGAGAGAGGGAATGAAGGAAGGAAGCAGAAAAGGAAAGAGAAAAGAAATGAGAGGCAGAGAAAATGAGAAGAAGAAAAAGAAAAGGAAAGACAGAGGGATGCAAGAAGGGAAAGAGAATTGAAAAGAAGAGAGGTACAGAGAGACACAACTCAAAATGGAAAGAAGAAAAGAAAGGCAACAAAAAGAAATAGATGAGATTATGTGGGGGATGTACGTGTCACAACCCAGAGATAGTCCCTGTGGCAGCACTGGCGTCGTAGTCCAAGGGTGTTCGGGACTGCTTACATCTGTAGACGCAAGACTGTGCCGCTATGCATCTCTAGGTAGCGGTCTAGTGTTGCCCAAGATGGCTGCCGCCTGCAGCAGAGGAAGGCACATAGATGGCTGGTACCCGGAGATGTGTGCATTGCAACCCACACAGCTACTCGCCACGGGTAAGACGCTTAAGCCTTATCTTGCTGTTTCTCAGGCATCCCCTGATTGCTACTTTCTCTGCTAGCTCTTGGCGTTTTCTGGGACTTAATTCTCGTTCATTGCCTCCCTGCTGCAGGTACCCCGTACTCGCCGGCTCCTCCGCTAGCATGATTCTTCTCACTACCTGTCGCCCCCAGACTGCTTCCCAACTCTGCGGTTCTCTGCTTCTCTTTCCAGCAGGAAGAACTGATTTGGCGCAGCATCCTCCGGAGCGTGCTCTGTTCAGTAGTCTGCCCCTTCTCCAGTGCTCACATTACCCTGCAGCTTCGGAAGTCGTCTTTATGCACCATTTCCGCTTCCTAGTGGCTTCCTGCAGTTCCACAGCTCTTGCAGACACAATCCCACTTACCATGCTGCTATACTCCTCTGCTCTGCATTCTGTCCTTTCTGGCTTGGTCATTCCGCTCACTCACATACCACTACTACCAGCAAAGGCTTCCTTGAGCATACCGGACTCCGGTGGGAAACAACACCACACCAGTCAAGACTATAATTCCGAGAGGGTTTTTGTGCCTTTGGGCTTTTCCCTCAAACAACAGGACCTATTCTTCCAGACCGCCACAGCCCTCTGCCTGTTTTTCCTCACAGGAAGTCATGTTGGCAGCTGGAGAGGACAGGCCCTACCTCTTGAAGACGCGCCGGCGTGATAAGGCAAAGACCATGAAGAAGGAGAAGGGCAAGACCTCACAGAATGAAGAAAACTCATCAGATGAGGAACTTGAGAATATGCTCGCAGACAGAGAGAGGCAGGAGACAAGAATTGAGAGAACGAGAAAGAAGTTTAGAAAAACACCACAAGGAAGTGTATGAGATACTTAAAGAGCATACTATTCCAGATGAAGGAGAGGAAGGGGCCATAAGAAGGAGAATTGACAATTTACGCAGAAGCTGGAGGGATGGAGCAAGATGGGGAAAGGAACATATTGGAGGAGGTGATGAGTGGACAATATAGGGCAATTCCACTTAGGATACTAGACTTTGAGGACAGGAAAGACAATGAAAGTGATGAAAGTGACGATACGATGTTTGAAGATGAAGAGAGGGAGGAAGATGGAGAGGAGGAGGCCACACAAGCACCTCCCACTAGCATGAGGTTTAGGTAAAAAGACTGTGTGGTTAGATTTGGATGAACTAGAAAGGAGAAGGCCAGAGCCCATTGAATATCCCAGATGCCCAAAAATGTGATCAAGTAGTTTATAGGAAAGATCCTTGTGCGTGAATAGGTTGAGAAATTTACCAGCATGAAAGAAAATGAGTAGGATCGATGCGGTCCCAAAGACAAAGGGTGCAGAAACTCTCGGGCAAGGAGCGGGGGTCACACAGTTCCCCTTACTGGAGAAAGGGTGAGGATTGCCACAATATATCTGGTGCCCACAAATGGACAAACATAATTGTATTTCCTACAATATTGACATCACCCTCAGCCCCCACTAGACTCACCACATCTACGTAAAACATGGATAACGAGGGCGCAGAAGATAAACTGTGTGCTGTCAAAGATGTTCGCTCATCTCCTACACGTTTAGACCTAAACAAGAAGGGGCCATCATGAGTGCTGAGTGTGGCCCCCACTTGTGCACCAGACCCCACTGCTCACCTCGTTCACCCGGCTCACCCATTCCAGAACACCTTGACCCAGCTGCCAAGGGGGCATCTGTGGATAGTGGTTGTAAATGTAGCCTTGTTCTTTCTGAGTTAGTAGACTGAAAGAGGCTGCTCTTGGCCCTCCCCGATGCCCACGGAAGATGGGGAGCCATGGGAGGGCCATTAACCAGATGGAAGAATGCCCTGGATGCTCTTAAACCATCAGAGACAGATCACCAGAACCATGATGTCCCTACATTCACGACTAGCTCCAGCATGGCTGGGCGGAAGCCCATTTTAGCAACAAGAGAGAGCACTGACACTAATATTGCTTTGGCCGACATGGGGCATTAGGCTCCACATCATCTACGCCCCTCTGCGCTCACACCAAGACTATCAAACTATGCAGCACAACCATTCCACCTGATCACAGCTCAGTGGGCAGATCACCAAACCCTGCCCCTAACAGGAGCCGTAGACCAAAGCTAGGGCAGGGTATGAAAAGCAGAGGGGTGAGAGGGGGATGTACAGGGAGACAGTATTCTTACACAAGTTTCCTAAACTAGACCCTAGTTACCTAGAAATCAGGGAAGCACTAACAAATAAATGCACCCATTGATTCCTTGCAGTACGTGGCTGCCTGTCTGTAATCTGTGAAGACATTCTAAACTGCACCAGACCGTAATCTCATGGGGAGAGTGCCTTTGATTTTCTATGGATTTAATTCAGGGATCAGATATTGGTCAATGGTATATTGGACATTGATATGAGACATTGCTGATCACAAAACTGCACGATTGAACTTCGACCCTTGCACAATCATGACTATCCCCTTGAAATTAAGATACAGTACCCTGTGTGGTCCAGCGCTAATGTGGTGCCACTGGTGAAAAGTACTTTGGGTAATTTTAATTGAGCTGGGGATCTTTACTTCTGGGTGTGTCAAAGATAATTTAACTGAGATATGTGCTTGTTGGCGAATTACGTTAGCGGTGGGTGATGTAAAAAGCATGGTTGCTTCCTTATTAGGGGAGGGGACAGATGACATTTGGAAGCTGCAGGCTATCTTAGAGTGACAGCACAGAACACCAATCATGGCAACAGGCCCTTTAATACTTGTTGAGCTAATGTATGGAGAGCATGTAGGGTCCAGTACCCGGACATGAGTGCAATTATGACTCGTAAAATAAGTGACTATGAGTGACTGCTTAGATTCAAAATATTCAGGAGAAGTTGTGGTTAGAGACGAGAGCAGCGTGGGACAAACCATAACTATTTTGTATCAAATATTATTCATGGGGCTGCCTGTGGCAGTGCAAAGAAAATCGAAAAAGATTGTGGGAATGGAAGCAAAGTCTTAGGCAGAGATTCAATTGACAATTGCTCTCTTTTGTCGGTTAAAACAAGAGAAAGACAGAAATAAATTGAAGACCAGAAGATGGACAAAGCAAAATTAGTCCAGAAAGAACTATCAAAGTTTTCAGTGAAAGGGGCAGTATTAAGAAGTGGAGGGCAAGGGTTTGCAACGCAAGGAGCACAGCAGGTGCAACCAATGCCTAATGGGTAATTTTTCAGGTAGGGGAAAGTCTAATTATGTACAGCGAGGGTTTACGCCCAGTGGTAGAGGGGTCAGATTTCAGGCCCCACAAATAGGAGAGTTTAATGGAGGACAACCTAGATTTGGAGGCCAGATACAGCAATGTTGGACATGTGGCAAGATGGGACACGTTTCACGCATAGGCAGAAGCAAGAGAGTGGTACAACAAACCTGGACAGTAGCTTATCCAAGAGGGGGGACAAAATATCCCCCACCATATAGTACAGCGCCACATTAAAATTATGCCAACGATCAAATGCAGTATCAAAAATAAGTGCCACAAATGCAACCCCTTGCAGCAAGGAATGCTGACCCAAATGTAACAAGCACCAATGCAAGCACAACAAGCCCCAAAGCAGACACTGTAGATAATGATGCAGACAAAAGCAGTGACACAACAGAATGCAGTGGCACCATGGAACACAAACATATTGCCATGCCTCGATTGTGTTCTCGTAAGACGCCAGTTAATATATTAGGGTGAGACATGGGGCCTCATCACAAGTGGCGGTAACAGTAATAGCATTGTCAATACCGCTCTGCCCGGATCATGAGCCAGCACAGATACTGCTGACTGTAAAAGCAGCCGGGAGCTATTAAAGCTGGTGCTATTACCACCAGCGCTAATACAGCCACCCACACAAGGTGCAAACGCAGCCACATCACAAGTCCATCGTCTGTGGTATTAGCACCAAAAACCGGTGCAAATACTGTCAGAAAACACAACGCAGCAAACCTCCAGCATCCAGCTGGGGGTAAATGAACACAGGTGCTTGAAATGAAGCCACAGGTGATCCCAATCCACCCCAGAGGGCTACATAAGGCATACCCCTACCCCAAACACTATTTCCAACACTATGCTGCCACTAGCCACTGTGAGCTGGGACAGGCAGCTGCTCATCCTCCACCTGAAATCGAGAGGCAGGACAACCAGGCCAGGGCAGAGGAAGTTCAGGTGGGGGGTGAGGGAGGAGAAAGAGGAGGGGGCAAGAGTGCCCTGCAAGGCATGCACTGATCTCCAGGGTTAGGTCCTCACCCTGGACCCTCACCGACAGCCAGTTGGTCACTGTCTACCACCCCAACAGGGAGACCATAACAGAGCTGCCCACCACAATACAGGAGGACATAGGGAGCAGGGTCAATATCCAGACAGCTGTGCCCCCACTGATGAAGCTAGTGTCCATCCTACAATTCCTTGGAACTGGCACCTTCCAGCACTCTGTGGACATAATGCACTTCATGGCACAGCCCACATTTTGCCCAGTGTTGGGCCAGGTGCTTGAAGCCCTCCTGCGTCAATTGCAATGCCACATCTCTCTGCCTCCCACCCCAGCCCAGCTAACTGCCATGAAGGCACAGTTCTATGCCATTACCCAAATGCCAAATGTGATCTCTGCCCTGGAATGCACCCATGTTGAGCTGGTTTCACCGCAGACACACAAAGAAGTGTACCAAAACCACAAGCACTATCACTACATGAATGTGCAGGTGTCCTGCGACCCCAACATGTACATCCCCACTGCTTTGTCCGCTACCGTGGTTCCACACACAATGCCATGGTTCTACAGAACAGCACACTGCTAGGATACATGGAGAGGTACAGATGACAACGGACCTGGACAGTGGGTGAGTTGCTAAGCACAGGCCCAAATTGGGGGGATGCAAATAACTCCACAAAGAATGGTATGACGATTGCATGCAAAAATCTGTACTTCACCTCCTCCCATATCAACATCACATTGCAGGCCATTGAGCATGAACATGTCAGACTTACCTGCATGCAGAATCAGTAATACACATAAAGTAGCAACTATCTACACCATCTACACTGACATGACTACAGGTACCACAATGCAACATGCACTTACCAAATCGATACTGGAAAGGGCCATATTGCCACGCACAACAACAACCCTGCCAGTACCACAGCCATGTACCGATGTGCGGCCAGCACAAAATGCCCACCCGTTGGCATCTGATGCATACGGAGGGCTCATGGGGAACCCAGCATGTCACAGGCACAGAGGAAATACACTGACACATGTCAGCCACCATGTCCACAGCACACTTCGCTGAGGTGTTCCAAGGTGAGTGTGCTGCCCTAGTTTCTCCTGGGCCTTGATGCCCAACTCGGGGAAAATAAATACTTTGAGCCCCCAGGCATCTATGCTCCTTCCCTGACCCTCCTCTCTTCCTTCTCCCTTTCCCTCCCTCCTTCCGCCTCCCAGCCCGCCCACCTCACCACCCATTGGCCACTTGTTTCATCTGTGCGGGATTTGCCACCGGCACCACTGTGTGCATGCAACTTTGCTGAGGCATTCCAAGGTGAGTGTGCTGCCCTAGTTTCTCCTGGGCCTTGATTCCCAACTCGGAGAAAAGAAATACTTTGAGACCCTGCCCCTCTGCGTCCACTCTCCTTCCCTGACCCACCACGCTTCCTTCTCCCTTCCCCTTCCTCCTCCGCCTCCCAGCCCACCGACCTCATCACCCACTGGCCCCTTGTTTCGCTTAACGGACCTTCTCAGGGAAGCCCTCTGCCCGGCAGCCCCAAGGCTAAGGGCCCCAAGGCAAAGGGTAGCTCCCACAGAGGCGGCCCCTTTATCATGTCTGCAGGTGTCAGCAGGAGAAGCCAGTGGCCAGCCATCAACCAGCAGCAACCAGTAAGATAGGAGTGGCGTGGGTCAGAAATAAACTAATCACTCTACCCTGATAACCATGCCACATAGCAACCTTTACCTACACTTGTATAATACTGTGATTACTAGCTTGTTGCATTCTGAGATTTAACTGCAATGTAAAACCTAGGCCTGTCTCCCACTATACAGGATGCTCAGACCTACATATGTGTTTCTCCTGTATTTAAATTGCATGTGAAAGTATTTAAATTGCATTGTGAAAGTATTTAAAATGCATTGTGGAGCCTGGGCCTTTCTCCCACTATACGGGACTCTCGGACCTGGGTGTGTTTTTCTCCCCCGTACCTAAACTGCATTGTGAAAGCAGTGTTGTCTTTGGTTTTGCCTTCTTAGCAAAGTGTTCATGTAGCAAACTGTTCTACAATTGTCTGAGCCCTTGTCATTCTGTTATACTGTTTACTACTGTCTAGTCTCTCCTTGTCTCGCCTGCTTGCCCCCTCCCTGTGTCCTTTCCTAGTGTCCTCCTGTACCCTACCTCACTCCCTCCCTCCGCACCTTTCTCTTCTCTCCTCTCCCTACCTACTCTATGGTGCTCTGTCTCACCAATCTTTTGTAACTGTTTCTCTATCGACTATCCTGCTCTCCTCACTAAATCTGGTAAGACGAAATTTAAATAGGACATCCTGGTCTCTAACCCAGCCCTCCCAATCGCTGACACCTATATTAGTGCTTCCTCCAGGCAAACCCTGACCGGCATCCTCCTTGTCATTCCCTCACCAGATCTATCGACTCTTCATATGGTCTCTGTGCTTTCTACTTTTACTTCTTCTCCCAATAATGGTGGCACCCGGTGGGAGGCCCTCCTGATCTCCTTCCACTCCTCTAAGGTCATCATTAATGTTTACCTCAATGGTACGATCTTGGTCCAAGGCCCTCAGGCCAACCTTCTCCTTTTTGATAGACACTCCCTGTGCCTCATAAATTACCTTTCTTCTCCTGCTGTCCATTCTCTTCCCTCCACCACAGCTTCATTGCCTCCCACTGCTTTCTCCTCCTTGGCTACCTAGCCCTCTCCACCTTCCTCTTTTGCTCCCCTCGGGCTCCTTCTACAGCTCTGCAGGGCATACATCTGATTTCTACCCCTCCCTTGAAGTCTTTCAAGGTTGGCAACCTTCTCCATATTGCCACCTAAACTCTCGCTCAGCTGTCAAACACTCCTCTGACATCTGCCGCCTCCTTGAAGAACTTGACCTCGATGTCCCCGGTCTCACCGAGACATGGTTCATGTCCAGATCTGTCACGAGCTTTGACACTCTCCTTCCTTATGGCTACAAGATCCTCTCCGCGCCCAGTTCCAATCATTCCAGAGGGGGTGTAGCCCTGATCTTCCCTGAGTGGATTCCTGCCTCTGTCATTCCTACGCAGGCCTACTCCTCTTTCGAATGCCTCGTCTACAGGCTCTCTCTCTCTATCCTAGACAATCCCTTCCTGTGGCTACCATCTATCAGCCACCTGGTCAGATCTCCTCCTTCCTCTCTGAGTGGGCGGATCAATCCTCCTCCCTACTGAACTCAACCACTCAACTCCTACTTCTTTGAGACTTTAACATCAACCTGGATGCTTACTGTCCTTCCTCTGGACTCTTTTGCGACCTTTGTGACTCTCTCTTCCTATTGTCCTCACCGGCCCGACTCACACTGCAGGGCACACTCTGGATGTTCTGATCTCTTCAGACCTTCCTCTTTCTATCCCTCGCACCACTCCTCTCTCCTGGAGCGATCACTTTCTCCTTTATTCCCAGCTCACTCTCTCCACCCCTCAGGCCAAGCCAACGCCAGCACTGCCACCTACCTTCTTGGTTTTCTGACCCATGAAGTATGTGTCAGTTGAGGATTTTGCTGCCCCTTTCTCATTCCCCTCCCCCTTCAGCTGACACATACACTGACACAGCCATTTCTATGATTCACTCTTCAATTCTGATACTCTTGATGTTCTTGATGTTCTTGTACCTGTCATGAGGATCCTCTTGAAGCCCAAAGCCAAGTGCAATACCTGGTATGACTCAGACTGCGTCACCCTTAAACGCGTGCAGGGTGGCTGAGAGGAAATGGCGTGCTTTCTCTACATCCTCTGACAAACTGTCCTGCCACCTGCTCCAAAGGCAATACCGGCTCTCTGTCTGCACTAAGAAGAGAGCCCTAATCCAAGCCTGTGACCCTGCAGCACCAAACAACTCAGCCAAACTCTATAAAATCTGCAAGGAGCTGGCCAATCCTGCTGCAGTGCCTAGCTCTCCTGTCCCCTCCCAGGCCATCTGCGCGCCCTGCCTTCTCATTTCATCTTTAAAACTCAGGACATCCTGTCCTCTCTCTGTTCCTCTCCTCCACTCCTTCTCTCCTCCTCCCTCTTCTCCCTCTCCTCCTGTGGCCCGTCTATGGCCACCTCTCCCCCTTCCTTCTCTGCCTTTTTCCTGTTTTCTGAACTATAAAAGTTTTGTCAAAACAGGTTCCCCCTGTTCTTCTAACACCATCAAGGGCCATATTGACACCCTGGCTCCTGTGTTGGCTGATTTCTGCAACCACTCCTTCGCCACTGCTGTCTTCCTTCCACCCTGAAGCACTCCCTTGTGCACTCTCTTCTCAAGAAACCCTCAGCCGACCCCTCCTGCTCTGCTAACTACCGCCCAATCTCCATCACTTCTTTCCTAGGCAAACTCCTGGAAAAGCTGGCCATCTTCCAGCTTAGTTTTCACACTGAATCGGTTGGTTGACTCCATAACCTTCAGTCTGGCTTCAGAGCTGCCAGAAGCATGGAAACTGTTCTTTTGAGCATCAGTGAACACCTGCTCTCCAAGCTTGATTCCAACACCCCCTGTGTCCTCCTCTTACTTGATCTCTCTTCTGCCTTTGACACCGTCAACTATGCCATCCTGCTCCGTGATAACCTGGGTATCATCGATCAGGCCCTGGCTTGGCTGACCTCTTTCCTCTCTGATCAACACTACCAGGCGCAACTTGTGTCCTTCCTCTCCTCTATCTCTACCTGTGGTGTTCCCCAGGGGTTTAACCTCTCCCCCTGGCTATTCAACCAATACCTGGCACTTCTTG
This sequence comes from Ambystoma mexicanum, assembly GCF_040938575.1. Taxonomy (NCBI): domain Eukaryota; kingdom Metazoa; phylum Chordata; class Amphibia; order Caudata; family Ambystomatidae; genus Ambystoma; species Ambystoma mexicanum. The sequence continues at coordinate 997,204,786 of NC_090932.1, forward strand.
CCCACCACATTGCTGCTTTCTGCCCAAACTTTCAGTGTTATGCGGATGACACTCAGCTTATTTTCAGGCTGCCTTCCACCACCTCTTCTCCTTCTCTCATTTATGACTGTCTGTCTGCTATCCTAGAGTGGTTTGCCACCAATAATCTGCCTTAATGCCAGTAAGACTGATATTCTCCTCATCAACACACCTGCTCCCTCCTTTCCTATCGCTCTTTGACCGGCCTCTCTTGGCCCTCTTCCTTCTCCCGCCTGAGAGGCTAAAAACATTGCGGTCATCTTTGACTCCACCTTCTCCTTCTCTCCTCACATCTCTGACGTCTCTAAGAAGTCGCACTACCAGCTGCACCTCCTCAGAGGTATTCTTCCTTTCCTCTCCTTCCCACAGAAGCTCACTGTCTCCAGAGGTCTGCTTCTCTCTAGGATGGACTACTGCAAAAGCCTCTTTCTAAATCTTCCTGCTTCTACTCTCCGCCCTCTGCAAATCATCCAGAACAGGACTGTAAGACTTGTCCTTGGCCTCAAGCCCAGGGATCGTATCTCCAGGACTAAAATCTTTGCACTTGCTCCAAGTGGCTGTGAGGATTAAGTTTAAAACCCTCTTAATTGCCCACATGGCCTTCTGGGGCCTGGGGCCTCAATATCTTCAACTCTCTCTTACTAAATATCTTCCTTCTCGAGCTCTTCGCTCTTCTGCCTCGCTCCCTCAGGGTCAGTCGTTTCTCCAAACAATGAGTTGGTGGTAGATCTCTTTCTTTGGCTGGGGCCTCCCTCTGGAACAACCTCCCTGCGTCCTTGAAACTTGAGGATGACCATCTCCGGTTCCGGAAGCACCTCAAGATCTTTCTCTTTACTTCTGCTTTCTCTCCTCCTCTCCCCTGCTGAACTCCTGACTGAAACTGCACTGGTCACCTGGCTACCCTCTGATCACGTGCCGAGGTCCCCTCCCACAGCACCTGCACACCTGCACTGCCCCCAGGCAACCCATGCACTTTGGGGCTGTTTCTGTTTCCCTACAGTCCCCACCAGCTCCTGACACTTGATGTCTGTACTCACCCCTGCACTTGCCACACGATTTTACCATTGTTTTTATTTATTCTATTTATTTTGTACTGTTGATACTATGTACTGTACTGCCCCTCCTCATCCCCCGCACTTTCCCTTCCCCTCTCCCCTGCACTTGCGCAATCTCAATATCAGATCGTTGTCTCTGTCTTCACTCTGTTCCCTCTCCCTTGCCTCATCACGCCTTGAAACACTTGCGAATAGGCGCATTATAAATGCCATATCATATAATATCATATGTCACTGATATACCCACAATGCAGCATATGCTTCAAGGTGACATGGTGCATGTGAAGCACCAAGAATGCATGACACAAGCCACACTGCATGCACAGATACGGAAATGACCCATGCCGTGGAATGAAGGCCCATGTGCATGCACAAGTAGTACTTTCAAACAGATATTGTGTAAGTCCACCACCACATCTTACACCATGGGCCTCATTACGAGGACGGCAGTAACCTGGGTTGCTACTGTCCTTGTAACACCGAATCCGCTGCCAAGTCCCGACAGCCTGGGATATCAGGCGGCAGATCCCGGAAGTTCCCATTCCCGTGGATTCTCATAGGACTCCATGGGAATGGATTCACGGAAGCAGCCGCATCCTTTGTTAACAATGCTGGTGCTTCCATGAAAACTCTGCCATCCAGGACTGTTGCACTGGGCAGGACAGATCTTCCCAGATGCAAAAGCCCAGACAGGCAATGTTGAAGTGTGGCAATCCAGCAAGGGTGCCGGGACAGTGCGACTAGCATTTTTATTTCCAGACCGCCACAATTAGAATGCATCTCCATATCTAATGCCTGTGTCTCCCCATGCAGATGACTCCGGAGACTCACAGCTGCCTTGGCTGATGACCCCTGTGCGTGATCCACAAACACTGCAGGATATTGCCTACAACCACGCTCACAGCAGGACCCATGTGTGCATCGAGTGGACCTTTGGACTCCTGAAGGTTCCGCTGCCTTGACCATTCTGGTGGAGCCCTGATATATGCACCAGAGGAAGTGGGTTAAATATTGCTTTTGTATGTCATGCTGCACAATATCTGCCTGAGGAGATATGTCCATGCTTCCCCCAGAGGTACGGAAGTAGTACCTTTTGCTGAGGCAGATGCATGCATTGCCGGTGATGACGTGAGGGAAGGGAGATTGGTACGCCAGGGACTGATAGATCATTTCTTCTGACAATGGCTCTCACAATCCTACGGGTGGACCCGTGCAGACAATCACAGATTTTTTGGAGGGGCTCCGAATGGGTGTGCTGAATGGCCTCCATTTCCCTTTGTCACCTCTCCATCTCATCCAGCCTCTGGAGGATGGTGTTGCTGGGTGGTGTGAGCTGGATGGTAGTGGGGCTGTACAGTGGCTCTGGGTGGAAGTCCAGAGAGCCATAGGATGGTAGCATGCTGATGGCTGTGAAGCCTCTTGGGGGTTTGAGTCCCTTCTCTGTGCTTGACACTGGGCTGATGCCCCCAATGACTGCATTGTGGTGCTGCTGGCAGGTGTGGCCTCTGTCCGGGACACTGAATCTGCGGGAGTGGATGCAGTGAGCAGGGAGCTGCTCTTGGTGGCATGTGATGTTGCAGTGGGACCTGCAGTGGTACCTGCAGGATTGGCCTTGCTGGACAGTTGTGTTTCTCAGAGGTTCATACACCTAGGCATAGCCTGTGTGCACCTCTGTAGGGTGGTGGTGGTGGTTGCCCTTGAGCACCCGGAGGGACCACTTCTAGATGAGCAAGCCCTGTCCTCCTCCTCCTCTGATTTCACTGGTGATGCGTGAGTGCCTGTAGAGGACATAGGAAATTACATCAGGTATAGTTCAGTGACATGTTTTGGCATGCAAGACACATTTGTTATGTAACAGAGTGGGTCCTCACACATTGTGAATGATGGGCATGGCTGGTCTGGGTACATTTCATGTGTGCACAGCATTGAGGGGATGGTTGCAACAATGTGAGTGTGACATATGGACGGGTGGCCTATTGCATGTGTTTGGGATGGCAGGGTGTCCATGCTGGGGCTGATGATGTGTCCCATGCATGTAGTGGGCATTCATGGCCCCTCATACCCTCCCCGGGTGGCACACCCCTTGAGGGAATGGGTGTGGTGGCTTCGTCCATGGCACTGCCACAACTCTACGTGGTGCTGCTGTACAGCCACAAGTGTTGTGCTGTGGGTTACTGTGATTGGCTAGCTGCACCCATGTTGGTGTAGGGGGACATGTACTTCCATGTGGGTCATCTGCCATACCAACATGGGGCAAGGCAACTGGGCCCGCAACATGTTGGTGTGACTGAGGCACAGTATGGTGGTTACTCACCCATCACATTTGCTCTGGCAGACGGTGCACATGCTGGGGTGTGGTGTGCATGGCAGTTGGATTGGTCACTTGCCACACTTTCACACTGCTGTGCCCCTCAGGGGTGCCTTTATTGTACTGCCCATGGCTACTGTGGAGGTGGGCTTATGTGGCACCCCATCACTTCGCCCTGATTGGCCTGCACAGCTGCTGGGTCAGATGACATGTGTCCCTGTCCACTGGGGCATCTTGTGCTAGGCTTACATTTGTGCAAGGACGTGTGCTGGGGTGGTTTGACTCACCTCCTGCCTCCTGGCTTCTGGCACCCACTTTCACACCTCAGACTCCTTCAATGGCCTCCATGTCCAGGACTGTGCTGCACTACTCCTTCCAGGCAGCCAGGGCAAGTCGTACCACAGTCCCACCACCAGTTGCCATGGACTGTGAAACACTGCCAGTTTTGGTAAAAGGAGTCCTCGCACACTGACCCTTCTGATCATTCCAGCGTTTCCTGCAATCCTCGCCATCAAAGGGAATGCTGACACCGCTGTCACCTTCTGGCTAATGGTGTTCCAGGCGGCTGCTCTGCGCTTGGCCGGTGTCTTCCTCTGCTTGCTGCCGTACAGTTCCTCACAGTGTGCCACAACCTCATTGGTGAGGGCCACCAATTCTCCCTCATCTTAACTTAGGCTTACCAAGATGATTTCGGCCACCTTGCCTCGGGTTCTCTACTGAGACATTTGATATTTAATGGATTGCGTTTTTCAAAATGACCGGCCGCTGTGATGCTTCCTGGTTCGGCAATGGCACAATTTCCGCTGGTGCTAATAGGCTGGGTTTGTGGGCGGTAGCGCTATTAGCACTGGTTTTCAGGCGCTAGCCCTTATTTTGGCACAATTTCCTCCGGGCACTATTAGCATTACCGTCAAAATTGGGGAACGTATACGCCAGATTGTGATATGACGCTTATTTTGGAGCATGACCGGGTGGTAATGTTATTTGCACCCAGCAGTAATTGCGCTGATTTACCGCCGAACTTGTGAGGAGACCCTTGATGACCAAATTAAAAATGACAATATCATTTACTGACCAGGGGATAATATGTTCCACACCAGGGATTCACTATGTAAATGCACAAGAATCTATAACAGCATTCTATGGTCAGAAAGTGCAAAGGGGTGTGCCAATAGACCTGGAAGTATTCCTTTATGGGGAACACATACTATTAGCATGGCTTCCAAGAACGCAGGACAGACTATTGAGATTACCCACAGAATTTTAGTTCGACCAGAAGTAGTCATGGATGAGGAGGAAGGCTAGGTAATTACAACATTGCGAGAAGCAGCAATAGTGAGGGAAGACAGAGTCATTTTACATGGAGTTGATGAGGAAGGAATTAACTGGAGAACAGTGATTGCCCTTGATGAAGGATGCAGACTGACTGACTTAACAGATAAAGACTTATTTACCGACGAGGACTCAGATGAAGAAGTCATGTTTAATATATGTCTTACACATCTGCTAAAATTGAAAACAGAGAAATACCCCAGGGAATGTCAATAGTGAAAAAGGCACAGTCCTTTTTCCAGGAAGAGTTGGCATATGTACTAAGCACATTGTGGACCAGCAGTTTTATATGACGTTGGTCTATTGAAAGGAATAGGGGCAGTCAAAATGTAATTGAAGCAAGGAGCTATTTTGTCTCGAATGAGACAATACCCCATGTAAAAAGAAGCTTACAAGAGCATTTATGTCACCATTACTGCCTTAATGCAACAAAGAATAGTAGTACCATCAGAATTCCCATGTAACATGGCTGTGTACCAAGTGAAAATAGGGAGAAGGGGGGACGTATTCAGAAATTACACCCCCGGAACAATATAGTTGAGGCCGAGTTCCCATTGGTTCTGAACCCAGCTATAACATTGTGTAATATGCCATCCAGGGCTAAATATTTTACAGTGATTGGTTTAGAAAATGCTTTATTTTCTATACCTTTACACAAAGAGTTTCAAGATTTTACCTTGTTTACCTACTGCGGGACAAAACTAAAACATACTCATTTACCCCAGGGGTATTGTGAGTCACCCTCGGTCTTCAACTGAGTGTTGCAGATGGACTTGGGAAACATACAACTTTACAGCACAGTGATACAATATGCAGACATAATTTTGGTGTGCAGCGTGACAGAGAGAGACTGCAGGAGAGACTCAGTAAAGATGATGACAGTATTGGCAGAGAAAGGGTACAAGTTGACAAAGAGAAAATTAAATACTGTCAGGAAGAAGCCATATACATAGGTCAGTTAACATACATGAAGGAAGGAAAGTGAGAAAGGAAAGAGCAGAGGCAATCATGTAGACATTGAAACCGGAAACATTAAAAGGGTTACAGCAATTAGTGGGACTTTGTAATTATTGCAGGGCATGGATTACTACTATAGTACATATGTATGGCCACTCTTAAAAGGACTGAAAGAGGCACAAAAGAAAACAGTGATATAGCTTGGACAGGAGATGCCTTTGACAAACTGAAGCTAGCAATCAGCAAATCACCCGAGTCAGGAATCACTGATCACAATGAAGAATTCTTTTTATTCTCCCTTTCAAATGGATTAGTAATGACTGCTGTCCTTGCACAAAAGACTACCAGTGGGGACTAGCAACCTGCAATTTACAGCAGAATTCTAGACCCAGTAATGAGAGAACATTATCCATGTGTGTTAGGGAGAATTCTCCAGAATGGCTAATTGTCCTTACCTATTGAGTCCCTCAGCAACTTTGCTGGATTTCTAGGATTTAAACTTTTCACCTGGTAAGAGTGTGATCCTTTTTTCCCACTCTTACATTTGTTGTACATTTTGTTCTCATGGACTATGGTGTCTCAGCTACTGCATAGGAATCATCTGTTTACTGTGTGTCACACAGCATCTTTAGTGCAGTGACACAGGGTTGTCTTTTAGACTTCCCACTGTTAAAACTCCATTTTCTGGGACTGACTCCTATCTCCCAGAACATGTAAAGTTGCCATTGACTTTACTAGTCTTTTTAAATGTACAGACCCAGTGCAAACTATCTTCCATAGAATACTGGAAGGGTTAATAGTTATCCCTTTTTGTCTGTTTCTCATGGAACATTATTTTGTTCCCCTTTCTCCAAGAATTGGCTGGTGGCAGTGGTATCTACCATTTTAATTTTACCGCAAGCTATGAAAATAGCCTCAGTACTGTTAGAGGCTATGGTGGTAGCCTCAAACTTTAATCCGCTGGAACCCTTTTAATTTTATTTGGTTCCGGTTGGGTTTATTCACCATTTCTTTTTATAAAGGTCTTTCTCGTGTTTTACTCTGCGCACCAAACCAGGTTTGTTTCCTTTGCTCGCCGTCCTTTGGTGGGCTTCTGCACAGAAGTCCTCCTTAGCGGCCTGAGTGTCTTGTGGGGTTTGAGGCCCCCTGCACAGGGTCTCCTTGGAGACCGCAGTCGCGCTCTAGCTTGATTGGCTAGGTGGCTGTCCTGCCAGGACAGACACCCTGCTGTGTAATTGACAGCCAGGCTGCGCGAATGGGGGAAAACTGCTTAAAAGCAGGTCTCTTGGACTTGGAAGGCAGAGTCACCACTGGAATGAGAGAACCTATGAGGAGCTGAAGGAAGATGACTGCTGCAACTACTGGACATCCCGGTGAAGCCCTGCTGCAGGTCCGAATTGCCTGAAACTCTGACGATAGTGAAGATCCACAAGGAGTCTTCGCCACTTGAGCCTGGTGGTACCAACCAGCTCACAAAGCCCATAGACCTCCTCTTCAGCCTGGTCGAATTTCCTGTGCTACAGGAAACTGGATAGCCAGTGAGAGAGAGCCAATTTGTGCTTTTAAGGAGCACACCTTTTATTCAAAGCTTTGCTCTGCTGCTGGCTTCCTCCCTGTGCAGCGCAGGACCCTCCAGTTTTCCTCCTTCTAGACAGTCTGACAGTCGCTTCAGGAACCGTGAGCCTACAGGAACTGCCAGGAACTACCATCTCATCTACAGCATTCTTTTTCATCTAAGGTACTGTTCAAATCTGGTTGTTCGTTCCGTCCAACCGCGGTGAAAGTGTTTGAAATCTTTTGCCTATCCGAAGGCTTGTCCTTCTCTACTCTTTTGAATAACTTTTCCTCCAAACAACTTTGTTTTGAACTCTTGGCAAAGACTTAACCGCAAACTACTCTGAACTGTGTGATCCTCTGCAAAGACTCTGAACCATTAACATTGGCCCAGGCCCATTGATTTGAATCCTAGTTGTAGTAAGCCTTTTCTAGATTGCCCTGCCTATCACTTGTTGCTGTTGTTGATTTGTGACAACCTTGTTCTTTCCCTCCCTTTTTAAATTACTGGAGTGCCATTTTGCTCACACTTCATTGTGAGCTTAACTTGTCCAGAATTGATTGGGGGTGGTGGTGTAGTGTATTAAGATTTGTGTTTTTTTTCTGTTGCTTTATATTAGTGAACTGTTTTATAACTGATGGTGTAAATAAATGTATATTCTTTTACTCAGAAACCTTGAATCAGTGTTTGCTTGAACCATAGTCATTGCTGTCCTTTGTGGAACTTCTGATACTGCTCGTTTTACTCTTGAGATAAGTCTGGCTGCTCAGTCATCGCTACCACCTTACTGTGTAGAATGGGATTGTACCAAAGGTGAAATTGTACTTGCACTTGTAGTCTTAATTGTGTGTGGTATTCGCAAAGGGTACTGCATATGATTCTGCATAACAATGTGAACAAGTGTTGGTGGCAGCAGCCTTCACAATCGAGAAATCGTCCCTCATTACGATGGGCTGCATAGCCACATTATATTTTAAACATGCCATGTTTGCTATTCTCAACAACAAAATAAAAGCACATTGACCACACAGAGATCCTCTGGTTATGAGGTAATTATATCAAACCCATCCATCAATATTGTGAAATGCAGAATAGTAAACCCAGCAAAATGTATAGGAAAACCAGTAAAAGAGGGAGACAATGTGCTTGACTGTTCTAAATACACTGAATAGTATGACGAGATACCATAAAATATGGGAAATGCCCTTGGAGGGGAGATTATTTTCTTTTTTGATGGCTCTTCATCAATAGACCAGGAGATGGGCGAGAGAAATAGTTGGACAGCAGTAGTAAAACCAAAAGAAAATGGCAGCTTTGAAACAGTGATCAGTGCAAGATTTTCAGTGCATTTCTCAGCACAAACAGCAGAATTGGTAGTGCTGATTTTGGCACTCGAAATGTATGAAGACAAGGTGGTAATGGTAAATTCCGACTCCGCCTATGTGATGTCAACAGTACACACAGAACTGTCATGTTGGAAGAGGCGTGGCTTCTTGCGTGCAGACAACACAATGGTGCAGCATGCAATAATATTGGACAGGCTCATAGACATACTCCAACTCCCATTGGCCATTGCCGTGGTGACGTGTGCAGCACACACCACACACCTAAGGTACAGATTTAATTTCTCATGGCAATGAATCCACTGAATTGGAGGCAAAAAGAGCATCATATTTTCTCAAAATGTATGAATTTGAGACTGCACTGAATGACTGCACTGAATGAGTACAAACATGCATGCAGTATGATAATGAAGAAAGAATCAACACATTTCCCATAACACAAATTACAGAATTACAAAGAAGGGTGGCACCAGATTAACAAGAATTATAGAAACAAATGGGGTGCTCATTGTCCCCCACAGATACAATGTGGTGGCAAGAGAGCACCAGGTAACCAGTTTGCCTTTAGGGCTACTCAAAGTAGCATTAGACAAATTACATCACAAAGCACACATATCACAAGAGTACCTTGAAGTGTTGATTTCGGAAGACTGGTTTGTCCCAGACTTGGCAGAGAATGTTGCAGATTTTATTGTAAATTATCTGATGTGCCAGCAGTTCACTGCTGGGTACATTTTGTGAACAGCGGGAAGATCAATACCCTATCCTACTGGACCATCTCATCATTTGCATATTGACGATGTAGATATGCTCCACATTTGTAATGGCTATAGATATTTGCTAGGAGTCGTTTGCCTTTTTTCCCTATGGATTGAAGCAGGTCCATATAGACATCCAGATGCCACATGTGCAGCAAAGATGCTTGTACGTAAGGTATTTCCAAGGTGGGAGTGTGCAAAGTGCTCCGGTCAACAATGAACCACATTTTGTAAATGAAGTTTTGAAGCACATATCTCTCTTGTTGGGTATTAGCCCACATTTATGTCCACTTGCCACCCAAAAGCAAACAGCGTTTGTGAGCACCTCAACGGCCTCTACAAATAGAGAATTGCCAAGCTAAAAGTAACCCGGACTAAAGGTTGGCTCCATTGCCTTCCTTTAGCCCTATTTGCATTATGCAACCAATCAGACAATCACCTGCCTCCACGTGAGCTGCTGACCAGATGCTGCATGAAAGTACCCATTTCTACTCCCACTTGAGCTCACACTAATGCAGATAATGTTGCCCCTGTGTTGGGAGCCGAAATGCATGATTATTTGACTGCTATGATGGAGTTTTTTAAATGTATGTCTCGACAGATCTGAGCGTGGCAGGGGGATGGAAGAAAACAAACAAGTTGATCCTGCATCAATACTAAAGCCTTTGGCCCTGTTCCCCGAGAACAAAGTGCTATGTAAAAAATAAATCCCACCAATGGCGCAAACCCAGATTTAAAGGACCCTTTATTGTTGAAGCAGTTACACCAAAAGCTGTGAAGGTGCAAGGGAGAAAGGTGTGGTTTCACCTCAGTGACGTCAAACTCTACAAACGAGACGAGGTCCATGGCGCGGAACAATCAACAGCAAAGGGAATAAGGTATACTGGTCCTCATTACGGGTCTGGCGCTAACCGTGCTGGTAAAACTGACAGGTTGCCGTCAGACTCATAATGAATTACTGGCACCTGACTTCCCGGTAACACCAGAGCATTCTGACCCCGGCGGCCGGGTAGTCAGGTGCTGGTAATTTTTTTAGTCCCCATGGGGACCACGGAAGCACCAGCATCGTTAACAACGGTGCCAGTGCTTCCATGAAACTCTGTGGGCAGGTGCCGTTCCGTCTGCCAGGTCTGACCTTACCGGCACCAGTGTTTCCAGACCAGCATAGTCATAATGAGGCCTACTGTTTCACATCACAAACATGTAGACTATTTAGCTAAATATTCTTTCAACAGCATTTGCCTCAGAAGTGAAGCATGACTTGCAGAACGTAAAAGAAGAATATCAAATGTTGCCTATAAAAGTTATATTTTTCATTGTTATGTCTTGTCTTAAGTGCAGTTATCCTTCTAAGAGTCTGAAACATCAGTCTCACTGTATCACTGTAGAATATCAAAGCATATCTTATTTTTTTGAGCATTCTTACAATATTAACACGGTTCTTTTTTTGCATATTTACTCCTGAGAGACACACAAGGCCCTTCTGTACGGTGGAAAGAATGGGATTATTCAATCATGTTAGATATTTGCTCCTAGCAGGAATAATACCTGTAGTTATTTGCAGAAAGTGGACACGCTGGCTATAATGCTTATTGCAAAATTGTTTACATTTTGTAGCCTTTATTTTATTATTCTCATGAGCCTACAAGAGTGATGCTTTATAATATAGCTAAACCAGTATACCAAAATATGAATACTGTTACAAGGGCAAGTGAAATGGTAACAAAATAGCTCTCCATGAAAAGCACACGTATTGAGAGACCATAGAGAATTGTGATAGATGACTCCAGGTACCTAAATAAATATCTGGCTGATTCAGCACATGTTACTAATAATTTGTGGTATCAACACATGCGCATGGTGAGGAGAGAAATATCTGATGGGAGCTTTTACATGTGTTCCTTCATTCCCTACACCATGAGTGTTTCCAGAACATTTGTAGCCATAGAAGTATCGCACATGAAGCACATTGCCTAACGCACTTAGCACTTTGTACAAACAGGGGGCAATTCGGAGGAAAATTTGCTACTGTGCGATGGATGTCAAAAAGGATGTTCCGATATGAAGATAGCTGTATAAAAACAAAAGCTATGATGGATGATCCAAGCAAGAAAGATAAGATGATGTAGCATACATTATGAGGCCCAAATAGAGAAGTTAAAATAGTGGATCATAAGTTATTACATTGTACCAATAGCACAAGGAAAGATTTCTATGGGAGACATGGATGCTGGGAAAACACCCCAGTTACTAATATATTGACAGGTGTTTACCTCATAAGATTGGCTCAAATGAATGATGGGGTGCAAAGCACAAGAACTCCTGTCAGCACCAATAGTGTGTCAAACAATGGAATGAATATTCTGAATTACTTGGGTAGAGAAAGAATCAGGCCCCGTCGTTCCTTTAAAACGCATAAAGAATGATATCCTATGTTTCAAGAATGCAGGCCCAGTTAAAGTAGGAGAAAATAAAGGTTGTAAATGTATTTTTGACGTGCCAGGCATGAGAGTAGGAGCTGCTGTATTAATGGACCGCTATTGGGCCTGTGGTTCAAGAGAATATGTGCAGCTCCCTCCAAGTTGGGGAGGATTGTGCTCTCTGGTGCTAATAAGTACCCCAGCTCTGGTAATACCCCAGAGTGAAGTAGAGATTGTTGATTTTCGCCAGATGGGTGCACGTTTAAAAAAATAAAAGACCCCTTACCCTAAAACGCAGTAAAAGGGAAAGTTATCTTTTGGCCAAGTCAGGAGAGGACTATACTGGCATACAAGATTAGCATAAATTGTTCACTAAGACTGCAAAATTGTTTGCATACGTCTTTGCTCCCGGATTGCAGGCAGCTTTAAATGTAAAGTGACTGCAGATAACAAGATGGGAGTTGTTGTAAAAATGCTTTTAGTGCCCCGGTCACGCAGAATTTGCGGGCCGGGTTACTAATAGCATTATGCCCCTATCGGCAGGGGCATTACCGAGTCAGGTAATGCCCCCACCACTCGGGGCATATTGCTTAATTATGCCCAATATTTTTAAACCATAACATTTTTTAGAGAACGTCCCCCTTAAGCACAATCTGGTAGCCTTTCAAACTAACTTCAGTCGCTTAGTGGTAGTTGTGGGATGACCTGAACAGAAGAGGGTCTCTTTTTTCTACTTAGGATTTTGAGATGATTTAATTAACGTGCTTGCTCATGGTCCTGACTTCCCACCCACTGGTATAGAGCTCATAGACTTGGTTATAAAGATGGGCTGGAAGGGGACAAAGGGTTGGTAGTTTGGAGGAGAGACAAGGTTGACAAAGTCTTTGGCAATAAATTGTTTCTCTGACAGGCAAAGATAATGTCCATGAGTAAATGCAGCTAAGGGGGACTTTGATGTCTACTGAATAGGGAAAAAGGGGGAGAAGATAAGTTAAAGGAATGGTTCGGCCAAAAAATGTTATTGCCCAAAAAGATGGGCAATAATAAAACAAATACACTCACACTTTTTTTTTTTAAGTTCCTATGTAAAATTTTGAGCAATTCAAGCTCAAAAATTGAAAAAGCAAGCACATGGGCGCATCCATTTTGTGAAATGGACGCCCGCCTGTTCTGGCTTTTGCTTTTGCGGCACTAATGAAGGAAAAGCTAGCCAGCTGTAGTAAACAAAAGCTACCACTGGGTGGCTTTTCCTTTATTGGTGTAGGGACTTGGAGGACGCAGACCGGAGACTACAGGCAGAAAAGCTGCAGCTGCGTCTCAGTAAGTGCTATTTATTTATTTTTTTAAATAAGCACTAGCTGCATTTTTTGTTTCTAAGGTTTCCGGGCTGGAGGAGCCCGGAAAACTTAGAAATAAAACCACAGCTTTAAAAATGTATTTATGTTTGCAGTAGCTTTTGAAGCGACCGCAAACATAAATACAACGTTTATGTGTTTGAAAACGCTGCAGTTTTTCTTTCTAAGTTTCTCAGGCTCCTCTGAGCCGGAGGAGTCTGAGAAATTTAGAAAGAAAAACCGCAGCGTTTCAAACACAACCACGTTCTGTTTCTGCCTGCCGTGGCTATCACTTTGGGTCTCCGGTGCTCCCGGAGACCCAAAGTGAAAGCCAAGGCAGGCAGAAACACAACGTGGTTATGTTTGCATGCCGCAGTGTTTCTGCCTACAGCTGATTTCCCATTTGGGGCTCTCAGGCTCCCCACGGGGGGCCCGAGAGCCCCAAATGGGAAATGCTAAATGCTGCAGTGTTTCTGCCTAAATCTGCTTTCCCATTTGGGGCTCTCGGGCTCCCGTCGGTAGCCCGAGAGCCCCAAATGGGAAAGCAGATTTAGGCAGAAACACAACGCGGTTGTTTTCTGCAATGCTAAATGCTGCAGTGTTTCTGCCTAAATCTGCTTTTCCATTTGGGGCTCTAGGGCTCCCCGTGGGGAGTATGAAAGCCCCAAATGGGAAAGCAGATGAAGGCAGAAACACAACGTGGTTGTGTTTGAAAACGCTGCGGTTTTTCTTTCTAAGTTTCTCAGACTCAGAGGAGACCCAAAGTGAAAGCCAAGGCAGGCAGAAACACAACACGGATGTGTTTACATGCCGCAGTGTTTCTGCCTACAGCTGATTTCTCATTTGGGGCTGTCGGGCTCCCCACGGGGGGCCCGAGAGCCGAAATGGGAAATGCTAAATGCTGCAGTGTTTCTGCCTAAATCTGCTTTCCCATTTGGGGCACTAGGGCTCCCCGTGGGGAGCCCGAGAGCCCCAAATGGGAAAGCAGATTTAGGCAGAAACACTACGCGGTTGTTTTCTGCAATGCTAAATGCTGCAGTGTTTCTGCCTAAATCTGCTTTTCCATTTGGGACTCTAGGGCTCCCCGTGGGGAGTCTGAGAGCCCCAAACGGGAAAGCAGATTAAGGCAGAAACACAACGTGGTTGTGTTTGAAAACGCTGCAGTTTTTCTTTCTAAGTTTCTCAGACTCAGAGGAGACCCAAAGTGAAAGCCAAGGCAGGCAGAAACACAACACGGATGTGTTTACATGCCGCGGTGTTTCTGCCTACAGCTGATTTCCCATTTGGGGCTCTCGGGCTCCCCACGGGGGGCCCGAGAGCCGAAATGGGAAATGCTAAATGCTGCAGTGTTTCTGCCTAAATCTGCTTTCCCATTTGGGGCTCTCGGGGAGCCCAAGAGCCCCAAATGGGAAAGCAGATTTAGGCAGAAACACTACGCGGTTGGTTTCTGCAATGCTAAATGCTGCAGTGTTTCTGCCTAAATCTGCTTTCCCATTTGGGGCACTAGGGCTCCCCGTGGGGAGCCCGAGAGCCCCAAATGGGAAAGCAGATTTAGGCAGAAACACTACGCGGTTGTTTTCTGTAATGCTAAATGCTGCAGTGTTTCTGCCAAAATCTGCTTTCCCATTTCGGGCTCTCGGGCTCCCTGTGGGGAGCCCGAGAGCCCCAAATGGGAAAGCAGATTTAGGCAGAAACACAACGCGGTTGTGTTTGAAAATGCTGCGGTTTTTCTTTCTAAGTTTCTCAGGCTCGGAGGAGCCTGAGAAACTTAGAAAGAAAAACCGCAGCGTTTTCAAACACAATAATGTTGTATTTATGTTTGCGGTAGCTTCATAAGCTACCGCAAACATAAATACAACGTTTTTAAAGCTGCGGTTTTATTTCTAAGTTTTCCGGGCTCCTCCGGCCCGGAAAACTTAGAAAAGAAAATGCAGCTAGTGCTTATTTTGTTTTTTAAATAAATAGCACTTACCGAGATTCAGCTGCAGCTTTTCTGCCTGTAGTCTCCGGTCCACGTCCTCCGAGTCCCGGCACCAATGAAGGAAAAGCCACCCAGTGGTAGCTTTTGTTTACTACAGCTGGCTGGCTTTTCCTTCATTAGTGCCGCAAAAGCCAGCACAGGCGGGCATCCATTTCACAAAATGGATGCGCCCATGTGCTTGCTTTTCCAATTTTTGAGCTTGAATTTCTCAAAATTTTACATAGGAACTTAACAAAAAAAAGTGTGAATATATTTGTTTTATTATTGCCCATCTTTTAGGGCAATAAAACATTTTGTGCGAACCATGCCTTTAAGTTGGCGCTTGTACTCCTGTAAGGTCAGGCATTTTGTGAAAAAATGCATGGCAAATTGCCAAGTCCAAAACAGCCAGTAAATGGTGTGGTCTGTTTATAAAGTGAATCCTCTCTGGAAGGTACTTTTTGCACTGGCAATAGTCTTCATTTGACAATTACACATTTGATACTACTGGGAGATGTGGAGCTCACAATCCATTTACAGATTTGATACTACTGGCAGATGTGGAGCTCACAATGCATCCTGAGTTGATACCAAGAATTTTATGGAAAATTCATATGATATGATATTATATGATATGGCATTTATAACGCACCTATACACAAGTATTTAACAATATGCCAAAAATGTACTGTTTCAATAGGTTCTGAAGGATACATGTTATGTGGTTTAGTTCACTTATCATTGCTGGATCTGTGTTGCCTTTTAAATATGTTGTTCTTTACATTCTAGTTATGCATTTGCCTGGGCCCTGCCAGGCTGTTGGCATGTTTATGCTCGATCTGATGTTCTGTGTTCCACATTCCTCTGGCTTCTATGTATAGTTCTGTACTTTGTGAGTTCTGTCCCAGTTGTACTGTTCGTTGGAGCTGGAAGGAGGGCCTTTCACCTATGCAACTTACTTGCTTATTAAATGAATTTCCAAGAACTCTGGGTGTCACTTTCCGTAACTAGTGGCTTACCTAACAATTTTGGTGACAAACTTGAGGGGTTCCTTTCTTTTTAGGGCCCTTCAGACCCAGTCTCCAGTGGTCGTGTGTTTCCTCCTGGTGTTGGTGCTACTGTGAACTGGCCTGGCCAAATTTGGAGCCTTATTTACTGTTGAGGCAGTCCTGTGAGGATACTTGAACAGCCTGGACCATAACCATGTTGTGGCCTTATTTGCCGTTTGTGGTGCTCTGTGTGGGGAGCCTGCCAGACCGTGTTTCCTGCCACTGTCCAGCATTTCTTCTCTACTTGCTGGAGTGCAGCCAACCCCATGACTTGACATTGTGGAGGTCCCATTTTCCAATAGCAATGCTTGTGTGGCCAATTGGGGGAAGGTTTCCCGAGCAAGATTCTTACTGATAATGAGGTGTAATTTACTTCCAGGGTCACAAAGGAATTTCTTGCTGGCACAGGAGTAGTGCATCCAAGAACATCCCTGTTTCATCCCTCCACCAATGGAGCCATGTCGTGGTTCAATAGGACTCTCATGGAAGGAAATTGGATGCCCATTAAAAATGTCAAGAGTGGAAAACAGATGTAGAAAGAAGTGTGTGTACTTACAGGTTTGCACCACATGCCACTACTGGTTTGATCTTATTTGACTGGCTTGGTTGGGTAGAATGAGGGTTGCGGAATGGGATGAGAGGGCTCTCAAAGAGCGTATTTGGTAAATTAATGATTACGGGAAAGCACGATTTAATCTCCAAAAAGAGAGACAGACTTACCAGGGTATAGAAGGGTGACACTGTTTGGGTGCGTAAACCAGGATTGAGGCTGAAAGGTCAAAGCACATTTTCGGGTCCCATGAGGGTAACAAAGGTGATGAATAATGCTGTGGTTCCGGATGATGGAAACGTTTTGAACAAGGGAAGTATCGCAATATGTGGGTGTGATTGTGTGAGGAGGAGAGGTTTGTCATGTTGATTAGTTCACTTATCATTGCTGAATCTGTGTTGACTTAAACATGTGTTGTTGTTTACATTCTAGTTATGCATTTCATGTGTCTGGGCCCTATGAGGCTGTGACCATGTTTATCCTTGATCTAATTTTTTGTGTTGCACATTCCTGTGGCGTATATATGTCGTTATGGGCCCTGTGAGTTCTACCCCAGTTGTGCTTTTTGTTGGGCCTTTCTCCTATGTAATTTACTTGCTTAAGAAAGGAACTTGCGAGAACACTGGAGATCACTTCTGGTCAATAGTAATTGCCTAATAATAGGCCAACTCTAATGAGCCAGGAACAATACAAACCTAGTACTGCTATATAGCTGAATGGGACACAGAAACTGTACACAGAAAGTGGGGTTAACAAGCATACATTTTACCAACAGAGATCAAGACCAGATGTTTCTGCTTGGGAACCAGTACTTTCACCCATAATATATGACAGTCATTCCCAGATCATGTTTCCCTACCTGTTTTGTATTGGGGGATTTCCCATACACAGATTCTCTGGGCCTCATTACGACCCTGGCGGTAAGTGAAAAACGATGGCGGTAAATGGTTACCGCCATCGTTTTCCGCCAGGTCCGATCATGACTCCTGACCGTAAACTACGATGCCAATAGCGGCATCGTAGTTAACGCTGCCGCTAACTGCGCTAAGGGTGCGCGCACGCGACCGCCCACACCGTACTTAGCGCCATGGCGGAAAGGTACGCAAATGCCGACCCAAGCGGACATGCACCTAACGCCATCACCGAGGCCGCTAAGTACCTTACCGCCATGGTGCAAATAACGCCATCGCGAACCAACCGTAAAGGGCCAATTCAAGTGAATGCAGCTGCCACAGGTGCACAGAAACAGCACAGGTGAAGGCAATACAGACTCAGGGGAGTACAAAAAGAGCACACCCCACCCCTACCCACACCCAGTCACACTCCACAATGATGCCAATACGACTAGCAATGTTGGGGCTGGAGGACCTGATAGCAATGCATGTGCTACTACAACAGCAACAACAACAACAACAGGCAGCACAGAGGAGACGCAGGAGGAGAAGGAGGGCAAGGCAGGCCCAGCAAGCCCCACCAGCACAGCCAGTGCCACCACGCAGGCAGCCCCCAATCCCACGCATCAGAGCCAATCCAAACAACCTCACTGCTGAGCAGATCCACACCCTGTACCGTTTGGACCGGGACACCATCACCGCCATCGTAGACATGACACACGACGACATCGTCAGCATGATAGAAAGTCCAACCGCCATCCCCCCCCTACTGAAGGTAGTGGCTGTACTCCACTTCCTGGCCACAGGCACCTACCAGCACACAGTGGGGCACCTGCATGGCATTTCACAACCATTATTCTCACGAACACTCATCCAAGTGCTCGATGCCCTCCTCAAGCACACAGACGACCACATCTCATTACCACGGACTGCCCAGGAGATTGCAAACACCAAAGTGGGTTTCCATGCACTAGCCAGCATACCCGGTTGCATTGGTGCCATCGACTGCACCCATGTGGAATTGGTGGTTCCACGTGCCATGGAGGTACCGTACCGCAACCGGAAACAGTTCCACTCTATCAACGTGCAAATGGTCTGTGACTCCAACAAGATCATCACACATTGTTGTGCCCGATTCCCCGGATCAACCCATGATTCACTGGTCCTGAGGAACTCCACAATACCACGCTACATGGAGCGACATGCAGGCCCAAGATCCTGGCTACTCGGTGAGTGCAATGTCATGGAAGTGGGCATGGGAATGACGTACCAGTGCATACTCCACCTGGCAGAAAGGGGGGGGGGATGATGCATACTCCACCTGGCAGAAATGGGGGGGGGTGATGCATACTCCACCTGGCTGTGAGTAACACAGAGAACGGATACAGAGGAAGGGCACTCACAATGCACAAAACCCCTCTGCATACATAGGGTGATGGCATGCAAAACAGGCCATGGCAGCAATGAGCATATACTGGTTGCATAGTGTGAATCAATTAGTGCATGTAGAAGTGAGCCAAGGTAACAGTTCCATGCCAGCCATGGTGGAACATCATGTTCCTGATCAGACAACATGACTGACACATACATTCTCGCCTACATACAGGTGATGCAGCCTATCCCCTGAAGAGGTGGCTCCTCACGCAAGTCCGGAACCCGCAGAACCAGCACGAGGAGGACTTCAACCGTGCACATACACGTACTCGTGTGGTCATAGAGCAGACATTCGGCCTCCTGAAGGCACGGTTCCGAAGCCTCAGTAGGTCTGGTGGGGCACTCCTGTATGGCCATGAGAAGGTGGCAAAGATCGTCATGGCATGTGTCATGCTGCACAATATGTGCGTCAGACGGAATGTGCCCCTGCCCCCTGACGCAGAACTGCAACCACCTGACGATGAGGATGAGGAGGGTGCAGATGGGGCGCCACCACATGGAGGAGGCGATGCACAGGAGGGGCGTGCCATGCGCCAAAGTATCATCGACCACTGCTTCTAGCACACACGGCTGGTGTTTATCGCATGGAGACTGCACTTGGGGCACTGTGTGTCTCTGGGACATGCACACTGTGGACTGTACACCAATAAAGCACACATACGCAATGAAAATGTCCACACATTTCTTTTTTTGAAAGAAAAAAGTGTATTGGAACTATGAACTGTCGTGTCACACCCCCTCCCACCTCCCCCCTGCACACCCCAACACACCCCCTCCCACCTCCCACCTCCCCCCTGCACACCCCAACACACCCCCTCCCACCTCCCACCTCCCCCCTGCACACCCCAACACACCCCCTCCCACCTCCCACCTCCCCCCTGCACACCCCAACACACCCCCTCCCACCTCCCACCTCCCCCCTGCACACCCCAACACACCCCCTCCCACCTCCCACCTCCCCCCTGCACACCCCAACACACCCCCTCCCACCTCCCCCCTGCACACCCCAACACACCCCCTCCCACCTCCCACCTCCCCCCTGCACACCCCAACACACCCCCTCCCACCTCCCACCTCCCCCCTGCACACCCCAACACACCCCCTCCCACCTCCCACCTCCCCCCTGCACACCCCAACACACCCCCTCCCACCTCCCACCTCCCCCCTGCACACCCCAACACACCCCCTCCCACCTCCCCCCTGCACACCCCAACACACCCCCTCCCACCTCCCACCTCCCCCCTGCACACCCCAACACACCCCCTCCCACCTCCCACCTCCCCCCTGCACACCCCAACACACCCCATGTAGCTGTCAACAGATGCCTGTGACAGTGTCCACAGGCCGTCACAAGCCCCCTCTCCCGGCCCCCGGGGCACCCCTGGCTGTGGAGCGCAGGTTGCGTCCGGAACGGCGCACGGGGCTGCTCTGCGCAGAACTGGCAGTGGAGGATGTCCCTGGCTGCCCCTGTGCATGCAGCTCCTGTACTGTGTGGGTGAGGTCAGTGACCGCACGACGCAAGCCCGCAAGTTCGGCACAGATGTCCCTGGACATGGCCTGCATGGCATCCCTCAGGGTGGCAGTGCTCTGCGCCACTTCCGCCTTTAGTGTCTCCGTGGCCTGTTCAATGCTAAACCTAGCCCCCACACATTCCGCGGCATGCTCATCCAGCATTGCGGACAGTTGATGCTGCCGTTGAGTGATGTCCTCGAGGGACGGCTGGCCGTGCTGGCCCATGGCCAGTGCAGGTGGAGTGATGGAGGGGCTGGTCCCCTCCTGTGGAGTGTGGACAGGGCATGGGGTGGAAGGCCACTCCTCTGCCTCAGTGTGCCCCTGTGTGTCGCCCTCATGGGGGCTGGCGTCTGAGAAACAGGGGGAATGTAGTTGGTCAGTGGGGCTTCTGACCTCCTGCTCCATGTCCGAGTCAGAACATGCAGCTGTTGCAGCTGTCTCCCCGATGTTGCTGCTGGCCGCTGACCCCCTGCCTTCTGTGGCAGGCAATGTCGGTGGAGGTGGAGCAGCTGCTGCTGGCCTGCTGCCAACAGGGGTGCTTGCCGGTGGGACCTCCGGTATGCCTGCAGTGGGACCTGCTTGTCGTGGGGTCTGCCTCACTGCAGCTGAGGTTGAGGGTGCAGGGAGGTTGTTGTTGGACTTCGCTCTCTTCGGCGCAGGGGTGTCCTGGTCCTCTGGGTGTGATTCTGTGCCTGTGGTGGAGCAAAGGTGGGAGGGCGTTATTGATGGGTCTACGGACTTTTGAATGACAATGGTTGACATTATTTTGGCCAGTGGATGAGGCAGATTTCAGGCAGTGCCATGCAGGTTGTCTCCTTTTAGTGTGGTATGTGGATGCAGGTATGCGGGTGCCAGCAGTGTATGCAGGGTGGTGCTCGCATGTGGCTATGGGCAGTATTGATTTGTGTTGCATTTACACTCTAGGGCAACCTTGTGCTACACATGATTGGACTGCTGTGACTATGGCATGTCTTGTATGAGGCACCTACCTTCATCGCCTGATGTCGGGGCTCCCCTTTCCATCCCTCCAACGCCTTCGATGGATTCCATGCCGATGGTGGTAGCACAGATCTCCTCCCACGGTTGGAGTTTCAGGGGGGATTCCGACCCTCCACCGGTTCCCTGGGCAAGGTTGCGGTTTGCCGAGATGACGGCTCTGACCCGTATGCGCAGGTCATCCCAGCGCTTCCGGCACTGCTGTGGGGTGCGGGGTACGGTCCCCACCGCGCTGACGCGCTCAGCCACCAGGGCCCAGATGGCCTTCTTCTTCCCGATTGCTGTCCTGGTCATTTCAGGGGAGAAAACAACACCTGCGTTGTCCTGCAGGGTCTCCGCTAGCATGCAGAGTTCCTCCCGGCTGAATCGCTCCTGGCGCTGGCGGTCACATGCCTTTTTCACGGATTTTGGCATTTTCGGGAACTTGGATGGGTGGGTGTTTGGTTGGGACAGGTGTCAGGGTTGGGTCTGGTGTTGTTTGGTAGGATGGCGATGGATTGTGTTTTTAAAGATGGCCGACGGGCTGCTTCCCGTTCCGGCGCGATGACGCTATTTCCGGTTTGGCCTTTTACGGCCGCCGCTAATTACGGTGGCCGTAAATTACGGTGGCCGCTACTTACGCTGGCGGAAGGGCACCTTGCTCGCTTAGCGATGCCGGTAGGGGCCTTTTCCGCCATGGCGTTAATTGCATTACCGCCATGGCGTAATGCTCGTGCGCGATGGGTCGTGATGTGGCGCTCTTTATGCCATCGTCCCACGGCGTAAACGCTCATTACGCCATGGCGGTAATGACGGGCGATTACCGCCAGGGTCGTAATGAGGCCCTCTGTGTCTCTTGTTGTGTTTAGCTCTTCTTCTGTTGCCCTTTTCAAAGGCCACCAAGGGTCTCTGTTAGGCTTAAACTCTGCCAGGGAATGGGTCCCTCTTTAGAATTTCCCAGAGTGTAAGACATGGCCTTGTCCTTACCTCAATCATGGTGTAGACCGATGCGCCTTCAGTTTCCCCACTCTAGTTGTACCTTGTTCAATCCTTTGGGTGCCTTTTTCACTACTTTGAGACCCAACTCCTCCCTTACACACATACTCCCCATCCCGGTCACCTTCTTTCCCCCTCTGAGCTCCTCTTTAAAGGCTTTGAGTACCACCCTCCCATTTGTCATCACCCCCAAGTCTTTCAACATTTTCCTTATTCACCCTTCTGGGCATCTACTTCACTCTTTTCAGCAGCACCCTCTTGCATACAATGTTCTCTTAATGCCTCCTCCTGATACTTCATGCCTTCCTCTTCCAGATGATGTTCTATGACCACCTCCTCCTAACACTTCACCTCCTGCACCTACTATTCTCTTGCCAACACCTCCTGAAACTTCATTTCTACCTCCTTCCCCTGATGTTCTCTTGCCACCTTCTCTTGTCAATCCACTTGTACCTCCTCTGCCAATGCTCTTTTGCTAATTCCTTGTGCCCTTCTAGTCGCCAACTTCTTTCTCAAACTATCTGCCTACCTCCTCCAAACTCCTTCCTCAATACTCTCCAATTGACTCCAGTCACCAACCACAACCTGTTCCAAACACCCACACTGGGAGACAAAGGGCTTTCATTGTTCTGTAGATCCTCCCCCGATTGTGTGCGTCCTGTGAGGGTCTGCAATTGTGTCTTGGAATTAGAGTTGCCTTGGCGTTGGTTGTCTATAATTTGTTTACCTGAAATTGCAGAATGGTTGGGACGATGGGTACATCTTTAAAAAGTTATTTCTGCCATCTTGGATTTCACAAGCTGTATTTGGTCTCTCCCCATTTGATTTCACAATATCTATGCATTTGAACAGGCATGTATTTAAGGGAAACATTTATATGAGGGTTAAGCGTGAAGGGAAAGGTTTATAATTGCTTTAGCTTTTCTGCTGGCATGCATGTCAGGTACCTGGCAAAGAAGTTTTTGCAGTGTTCTTGTATTGCTTTTCACTAAGCCAATTCCCAAACTGCTTTGTATCAGAGAATGGACTTTTGAGGTGGGTTACACTCTAAATTCCACCTTGGTTTTTCATTCGAAACATGCTTTTCAAGCAGGTCATATACAGGTATTCAGTTTGTCACTTTGTGTTATGTTTGCAAGCTCTCTGGAATGGTCACATGGGAAGGCTCAACTTCTGTTGTATCTCTAAATGGGTGTTTTTTGCAGCACTTGCACAGAAAACAAGAGGAAATCGCCAATACATAGGACGCCTCAGCAAACCATGTCAGAGAGATTGTGTGCAGGCTATCCGAATGAGCCCTGTTCGCTTAAAGAGACTTTACATCCAACAGTGCTATTTACTTGATGGAGTGGAATGTTAGTTGGGAGGTCTGCGGGAACAATGCATTTTCACTTAAAGTGTATACCACAGCCCACAACCCATAAGCTGTGTTCTTTATGTGGCCATTGTCATTCTTGTCCATCAGGTGTTAATTTCTGTGACTGTCCTTTGCCTCATGGCGGGGGCGAGGACACAGTGACATGGGGACTCCCCATATACCTTGGTCAGGCTGAGCATTGTCTGGTTGGGGAGCAACCCAGCCCCATTAGTCACCCAACTAGAAGTCGCCAAAACCAATCAGTTTTCTACAGTCAGGACAATGTTAATGAAAAGGAAGCAGGCATCTGATCAGCTCATTGTGATTTGACTGCCAGACTTAGATTCAGAGGAAGCATTGTGGTTTGATCTGTGCATTAACAGAGAAAAAACTAATATCTGGAAAAATACATTAATCATTCATTTATAAAATGTTGTATGCATCATTCATAGTCACCCATTTCTTCACTTATGCTGTGGCTGCTAGAAAAGTAGGGACTTGTGCACATGTACTGATAACCAAGCCATTGATCACATGACAACAAAAAATGGTATTCTCTGTCGTGTCCAGGGGACCTCTCTGGACTCTTATCCACACGGCCACAGGCATGCATACTGCACAGACAAGAGGCGGAGGCAGGAGGAGATTTAAAGCACGTCTTTACTCTCAACGCATAAACAGTGAACTGCCCTTCCCACCGCCCTCTCCTCCGCTTCCCATTGCTACTGGTCCCTCACCACGTGATGAGGGGATTGGTCTTAAAACAACAACCTCACACCGCCCGGCACTAAACACAATCATGTACCTTAGTCCATCTCATCAATCAGTCTTTGAGGTCGAATTTGAGCTCTCTGAGGTCGAACAATTGTTCACTGATTGGAGCTGTCCTCAGGACCCTCACGGCTTGTCACGACTCTCTCTTCACAAACGTCTTCTCCATCACCTTCATATGATTGGTCCCAGCCTTGGGGCATGGGGCCTGCTATGCGTGATCGCGACACAATGACACCTGGCATTTTTCTGAAATGAGAGGTGTTTCGGGTGACACTTCGCCGTTCTGCTTCAGCTAACACGAGAGAGACTTTCACATGAGTTACTGTTAGGGGCTCCTCATCAAAAGCAGCCACGCTCTTTCTGTTCTGAGGTTGTCTCACTATGATGACATCTCCTGGCTCCAGGTCATGGTCTCGAGCTCTCCTGCTTTCGTCAGCTTGTTCTTTCATGTCCTCCTTTCGTCTGTTATCCTGCCTCCTCATTTCAGCATCTCCTTGATACCTCTTGTCTCGACTGGTTGCATGTGGCAGTCTCGTTCTTCTGTTTTGGCCAAACATTATCTCAGATGGCGTCTTTCCGTTCGTGCTGTGTGGGGTATTACGGTAGTCTCGCAGCAATTGGCGCAATGCCTTCTCTACTGGTTCTCCAGTCAGCTGGGCCACTTGCACATACCTTTTTACGTTGCTCAGAAACGTTAAACTGTACCATTGGCCTGTGGTCATAAAGGTGCGATACAACGATGTGTGAAGCCCATGTATACGGCCAATACTTTGCAGTCCTGTCCTGTGAAGAGAGGTCCGTTGTCAGATTTTAGGACTTTGGGTATGCCATAAATGGCAAACATCCTGTCGAGGGCAGGTATGGTGTGGAATGCAGAAGTGGATGGTACATGCTATAAGTCTGGGAATCGTGAGTTTTTGTCCACTGCTACCAGAATGTGTTCACCCCCTTCCAGTGGTCCAACAAAATCTACTGCGATTTTGTCCCAGACATTTTCTGGGAGATCTTTCAAGCGAAGGGGTTCAGGTTGAGTGTAGGGATTTTAGTACAGTGTGGGGGCATTGTTTGAGTAAACTTCCGACCTGGGAGACCAAGTGAGGAAACTATACCTTTTGTCTGAGAATTCTCTTCATGGATACGATTCCTCTATGACCTTCATTTGCTAGTTTGAGTACTTTTTCAATGTAATGTGTGTGGGATCACTATTTTTGTTGCTATGAGTAGTACTCCTCCCTCTGATTTGGTGAGTTCCTCCTTGACAGCTACCAGGCAGCCGATGTCTTGTTTTGTTTCTTCGTCTGTGCACTCCCCTGCTTGTTTAGCTTGTTTCCAGTGCCCCTTTTCAAGGCACCTGAGTATCACCGGCAGGGCTTGATCATTTTCTGTCTCCTGCGCTATTTGGTGCAGATTGAAACCTTTTGGTGTGCTGACCAGCACAATGTAATGTATATATTGATCCACGATGGAAGCGGCGGACAGTAACCTTTTGCGGGGATGATGTGATGGGAAATTGGCCGGATTATGATCTTTCCCCAGTCGATGTGTTATTTGAAAGCTGTAGTGCTATAATCTGAGGGTCCATCGGGCAATTCTCTGCCGCATTTCTTGCTTGATGGTTGCCATACATGAATAACAATGCCTGGTGGTCAGTGACTACTGTGAAGGGTTTACCGTAAAGAAAAAGGTGGAAGAGTTCACAGACCTAGACCACCACCAGACCCTCCTTTTCTGCCTGTGAATAGTCCTGTTCCGTTTTTGACCGGCTCCTGCTGGCATATGACACAATGTGTCTTGTGTGGTTGCCCTTGGAGTCTAGCTGGGTTAGGATGGCACCTAGTCCTACTGGGGTCCTACTGGGCTGGCATCATGAGTTCTGTCTCTCTCTTCGGGTTGAAGTATGCCATGTTCTTTGCATATGATATGCGTTGGGTTATTGTTTGGTATGCTTGTTGACACTCGCTGCTCCACTCAAACTCTGTGTCTTGCTTCGTTAGTGAACTGCTGTTGAGGGACTTTTTGGTTGATACCCTTTTGTTGTACCTCGCGACCTTAATTAGTTTTGAGTTTAGAGTTCTGTTATCCTTGATTAAGGTGAGTGCGTATTGGCTTTTGTCGCATGGGTGTGAGCATCTACGGCGACTAAGAGACCCCCCACTCCGTTGTTAAATCACAAAGAATTTTGGGTGAGTTTGCACCTTCAAATGCGCCAGTTTATATCAATGTCATTGGTAAGAGCTCAAGGAATCCTCAAGAAAAAACTCCAGTATTTCTTTGTTGCGCAAGATTCTTTATTTTGTGCTTTTGCAGCCCTTTAGTGAATGACACGTGTTTCGGCAACCAAGCTTTGCCTCTCTCAAATCCGGGCTAATTTTTAACAAAAAAGGAGAGAGGGAGAAGCACCAAAACAATATGTTAAGAAACATGGTTGGTTGGTACACATAAGCCCTTCAAAAACCACATAAGTGATTGGTGACTATTATTGTGATCTCAAAAGCAAATGAAAACAATAAAAAGAATGCGAGAAATCAAATTATTAGAATGTTGCGATGTGTCCAAGTGTGTGTTAAACAGTGCATACATTCTTTATCATATCTGTACAGAGTCTGAGGGTGTGAGTCTGAGGAAAATATCTAAAACGGGATGTGCATGAAGAACAAAACCAACTGGTCATGCAGATTCAAATGTATCCAGGTATTGTCAAAGAAAAAGAAAAAAACATCACTTTGAAACACCATGACTGTGTTTTCTTACCCATTACGTAATTGCATCCCACATGCGTGGATAAATGCATAATGCAGTTTTTCATTCTTTCATTCATTGGGCTGAATGCCACCTGTATGCAGAGTAAACATATTCTAATATGTAATTTGCTTAACAGATTGGTGAATGCAATGATTATTGCTTTTAATCAAACTGGCCGGTTAATCTGGTTTAACGGTATCAAGACAATTATTTGTGTTATAGAATGTCACGTAATCGCTGTTCCAAAAGATATATCTTATTTTCAAAACACATGTATGTTTGGTATACATTTCCCACGTGACACCAACTTGGATTGAGTGCCGCTCCACATTGTGTACAATGTATCATTATAGAAAATCCTTTGAAGTTCTGACACCAAATTCCCCACAAGCACGCTTTGCAGCATGTTTGATATAAGAGTGGGACAGAAAAACATTACACCCACGTTTCTGGGTGGGCTTGCATATCGGGGCTTACCTCATAATAATCTGTCTCCCGCTTCAAGCGTCATGTGTGTTTGCATCCGCACACAGAGTCTTAAAGAGCCTGGTTTGAATAGAAAGGTCCTACCTCAGTTTCTACTGTGGCGGCCATATTTTGGGGTCAGAGGCCATATCTGTCATTGTTGCTGCAATGATCTTTCCCTACTAATGTTGTGTTACCAATAGGAACGCAAGTGTTTATAGAGAAACCCCATCACTTGCCTCATCCTAAAACTTAAATAGTATACTGTATTGTCCCATTTTTTGAATTACAATGAAAAAAATTAAAAGAAAAGATATTGTGCTTGAAAATGAGTGGGAAAAACGTCATATTTCAATTTAAAATCAGTATGTTATATGCCGTGGTGAGATTTACGACATGTGAGCATTAGCTTTACATCAATACCATGTGACCCCGGCTGGTGTTTTTGTGGGGGCGAATGAGCGAGTTAAGAGATGGGTGGAGCCAATTTAGATAGAAAAGATCGGATGCCATAGTGTAACCCAATGTTATTAGTGCATTGTGGTTATTGTGGTTGTTACTTTAATCCCCCAACTCTAATATTCCAAAATTGGCTATTTTCTTACATGATGCACACCAGAATAGCACTTGATTATATAGAAAACAATTGTGTCTTCATTATCATCTTGGAAATGAAAACATTCATATTAACATATTATCATAACCTGATTACAATGGGAAAAGAAAAAACATCCACGTCATGTTACAAAAAGTGGAGAATTTCATTATCCGAGTTAAGGTCAAATTCTACAGTACTGAAAGGCATATCAATCTGGCTTCTGCCTGTCTCAATTGTAGTTCATGATTACCACCTATTCTACTCATCTTGATTTTTTGCAAACCAATAAACTTGATGTCTTTTTTATTTTCCATTTGATGCTGGGTTTGCCAGTGTTGTGATAATGTAAGTTATTGTCCTGGATGCTGAAGGCTGAAATATGTTCCCTTATATGCACTCTTAGTTCTCGTATCGTACTTCCGATGTATATTGATTGACAAGTGCATATAATTGCATATACAACATATTTTGAGCAACAGTTTATCTGTTGTTTTATTGGTGTTTTAATTCCATTCCTGTCCTTCTTTGTTGCTTCGTTAGTGCTCTTAGCGGCTCGCTAACTGAGGCAAAGTCTTGTATGTAGCGAGTGCAATAACTGGCTAGCCCCAGAAAAGAGCGAACATCCAATGCATTTTTTGGTGTTTCTGTGCCGTTACTTTTTCAGGGTCTGGTGTCATGCCATTTGATGAAAAGAGGTGTGCAAAGAATCAGAGTGTTTGCTTTTTGAATTCACACTTTTCTTTGTTCAAGGTGAGATGGGCCTCTTCGAGGGCTATGCAGACTCGAGTTAGCGCGTTATCATGCTGTTCCTAATCTTGTCCAAACACTAAGATATCATCACAGTAATTTAGGCAGTTTAGTATGTGTTTTATGACATTGTGGATTTTGGATTTAAATATTTCTGCCATGGATGAGACTCCAAAACTGAGGCGCTTGTATCTAAATAGGCCTAAATGTCTGACAAATGTGGTGATGTATCTAGAGTTTTTTGTTTAGTTCTAGCTGGTGCTACCCCTTGTTAAGGTCCATCTTGGAGAAGACAGTGGCACCATTTAATAGATGCACCATGTCGCTGATGTGTAGTGCTTGGTTTTGTTCCGTAGGATGGCCTCATTTAGTCACCTCATGTCCACACATATGCGTATGTTGGTAGAGTCCCTTTTTGGTATGGTACAATGGGGGATACCCAGGGTGTGGGTCCTTCGGCTGGCTCAATAATGTCTGCTTCAAGAAATGTGTGGAGTTCTTCTTCAACTTGTTTTTGTATATTTATGGGGATTCCCCGGTAATGTTGTACAACAGGTGGTACTTGGGGATCAATGTGAAGTTCAATTTGTCTCCCTCTCAGTTTTCTGAGGCCCTTTAATGGCGCCGGGAATAGTTGTTCACTTTTAGCAGCGCGGTCAATGTACTTGTGGGCCATGAGCCTGTATAACACATGGATGAGATCCATGTCGATGGCGGCTTTGGATCTCAGGATGCACCTGCTTTTCGTGGCTGCCTTCAGTACATGCATTGGGATCCTTTTTGTTTGTCCTTTGTAGGAGCACAACGCCATAAAGTACCCTTTTCATGGTAGGGGTGTTTTGGACCCGTATGGGTATATGTGGACTTCTGCTGGTCGAAGGCGGGGAGTCTGCGGTAGACTGTCATATACTTCCTCGCTTATCACATTGACGGTTGCTCCGGTGTCCACTAGAAATTCTGCCGCCATGTTGTTCACTTGAATTAAGAGAATTGAACTGTGTTCTTTCGCTGTTGAATTTCCAACTGCATATAGGTATGCCCTTTTTCTGGGTTCATCGCAATGTTTTTCCTTCCTCCGACTGTCCTCCTCAGAGGATGCGCTTGACCTGCTGTCTGTCTCAGAGTGTTCAACCAGATATATGATATGATATGGCATTTGTAATGCGCCGATACACAAGTGTTTCAAGGCGCGACGAGGCAGGGAGGGGGGAACAAGGGGAGACAGACAAACGATCCTACTAGGCCAGGTGTCATTCAGATCGCGCAAGTGCATGGGTAGGGGGAACGGGAAAAGTCAAGGGGGAAAGGGAGAGGGGAAAGTGCAGTACAAAGTGATTAGTAAAATACAAGATAAATAATAAGGGCCAGCTGGTGGCAAGTGCAGGATAAGTGCAGACAAGTGCTGGGGAGGGGGGCTGTAGGGAAACAGAGACAGTCCCGTAGTGCAGGGGTTGCCAGGGAGGCAGTGCAGGGGAGAGTGGCTGGTCCACGGACCGAGATTGGCGAGTGGCCCAGTTGCTGATTCAGTACAGTTTCAGTGATTTAGCAGGGGAGAGGGGGAGAGAAAGCAGAAGCAAAGAGGAAGGTTTTGAGGTGCTTCCGGAACTGGAGATGGTTCTCCTCAAGTTTCAGGGAGGCAGGAAGGCTGTTCCAGAGGGAGGCCCCTGCTGCGGAGAGAGATCTCCCCCCAACTCGTTGCTTGGAGAAGCGGCTGACCCTGAGGGAGTTGGAGGCGGATGAGCGAAGAGCTCGAGAAGGAAGATATTTAGGAAGAGAGAGTTGAAGGTATTTTGGCCCAAGGCCCCAGAAGGCCTTGTGGACAATGCAGAGGGTTTTGAACTTAATCCTCGCAGCCACAGGGAGCCAGTGTAGCGATTTCAGTCCTGGATAGATACGGTCCCTGGGCTTGAGGCCAAGGACAAGTCTCGCAGTCCTGTTCTGGATGAGTTGCAGCGGGTGGAGAGTAGAGGTAGGCAGATTTAGATAGAGGCTGTTACAGTAGTCCAGCTTCGAGAGAACCAGGGCTCTGGAGACAGTGAGCTTCTGGGGGAAGGAGAGGAAAGGAAGGATACCTCTGAGGAGGTGCAGCTGGTAGTGTGACTTCGTAGAAACGTCAGAAATGTGAGGAGAAGCGTACATACCTCCCGTTTCTTCTCCATGAACTTGATGATGCTGGCCTGTTGTCTCGCCATTCTCCGATCTTCCTCTCTGGAGGTCTTGTGTCTCCCCTTTCTTCTCTTTCCCCTCACTGAGGTGGCTCATATTGGTGGTTCGCCGATCTAGCCAGGCTCTGTGCTTGTCACTCTTTGATGGGTGGTGGTCTCCCACCTGCTTCTTCCCCTATCATTTGACTCCTGTAGATGTGACACACCGCTTTAAAGTAATTTTTCCCTCCGCAGGCTGGGCACTGTTGGCCTATTTTGGGTTACGGGCCTTTGTGCAGGAATTAGTTGCCGCATCTGTAACAGAATGGGTCAACATTGCCTTTAGTCGTCGATTCCAGTTTGTTGATGCTGTCACATTTGCTATGAGTAATTTTGGTGTCTCCTAGCTTCACAACTTGGGATGCTAAGTCTGCATCTGAATGTGCAGTATTTCTTCTAGTGAGTGTGATTTTTGCAGTAGTCTCTTTCTAAATTCTGCGCATTCACAGCCTGCAATGATTTGAGATCGTAGGGCTTCTTCATTGGAGTAGTTGTTGAAATTGCAATGTTTCATTTTCAAACTTAGTCGCACAACAAAATTGTCCATGGATTCCCCTTTAATCTGCTTCGTCGTGTGGAATATGTGTCTCTCATAATCCACATTTGTGTGAGAGGTGAAATAGTCCGTTAACACGGCTTTAAGGTTTGTGTAGGTATCATTTGAGTCAGTGTGGAGTCCATCTACCATGTCCCTGACATTTGGGCCAATGGCCAGTATGAGAAGGCTGTGTTTCTTTTCTTCGTCCACACTGCCAATTGCCTTGATGCATACCTCAAAATCTCTGACCCTTCTTTTCCAGCGTGGTCCCAGGCTGCTTGGTTCAGTGAGGCCGAAGTGTGTGGGCAATTGGGCAATGAGGCTATCTTGGATCCTGGATGGTAGTGTTGGGGCTGGAGTGAGAGGAACTGTGAGTGTGTCGTCTCCAGACATGGTGCTCCGTTGCTGCTTGTTGCTCTGGGATGGATAATGCGAGGAACCTGATGGAGCAAGACCTGAGTCTGCGTATTCTGTTCAGGGCATATGTAGGCTAGGCCTGCATTCCGGTGAACCTCATGCTAAATAAGCATTAACACTGGTGATGAGGGAGGCATCTGGGCTGTGGAAAGGATCTCAATGCATGCTGTGCAAACGGGCAGCAGCAGTGATTCATTTCGACGCCTGACAGATGCAACACACACTTGTGGTAAGAGGTAAACCGCCCTTTTGAGTGATTCAACTGCAGCGGTTTCACACATGAAGTGCTTCTGCGCCGTGTGGACAATTTATGGACGCACTATACCTTACGCTACAAGGCAAGGCACCTCTTTAAAGCCCCCAGAAGCTCATTTAAAAAATAATTGACTAACAGTAATAAAGAACAAGATTATTTTCTCCTTCTCTTCAACATTCACTGATGCTCCTCTCACACAGTGCAGTGGGGGTGCTGGGGAAAGTGTGTAGCCTGTCAAGATTTGCAAGGCACTGAGGATGTAGTCAAGTGTGAGTAGTAGCCTCCAGGTCCACGGAAAGGGCCTGTGCGCTCAGCTACACAAAGGTTCTGCATTCCCAACCATGAGTGACGAGGAGATCATCAGGTAGGAGGACAGAATACTGCGGCAAGAATCTCTAGGGGGAGGATAACCCTGTATCAACAAGGTTCCCTAGCCTCAATGCCAGAGTTCGATACATAAGGGAACCCATCCAGTTTGAGGCCTAAATGGATTCTATGGATAGAAAAACTGGACATGTACTTTAAAGCCACCAGAGAAGCTGATGACAAAGCCAAAGTGGTGACACTCATCTATTCTGCAGGATCCGAGGTACACACTATTTTCAAGTAACTAACTCCAGTGGCCAATTCATATCAGGCAGCCAAAAATTGCCTTAAAGAATATTTCCTGCCGCTGGCAAACCAGGACTATGAGAGATTTCTCATGTGGGCTGCCAAACATAAGGAGCAAGAATCTCTGGACAACTTCTATGGCCAGCTCAGGCATTTGGCAGCGCAGCCACATGCGCCTGGGAAAATGAAGAGTGCATGGTTAGAAATTAGCTGATTCAAGGAAGTACCTCTGGGAAACTGCAACGCCAGGTATTACGGGAGCCAGAGCTCACGCTGGCCTGCATACTGGAGATGGGCAGGTCATATGAACTGGCAGAAACTCACACCACCGAAATGGATGATACAGTTTGATTGCTCATGCTAGAGGATGTCTGTGCGGTGGGATGACAACAATCCCCTCTGTCAGGCAAGCCTCAATGGAATGCCAGGAGAGGGGAATGCCTGATACCATGTCCAAAATGTGGATATGACCTCCCACACGTGGCGGAGTTCCCAGCACAAGGGAGGATATGTGGCCGCTGTGGGGTGGTGGGTCACTTTGCGAGGATGTGCAAGGCTTCCAACCCAGGGACCATTTCCCGAGGACCGAGCAGGATGCCGAGTGATACCTTGATGCGACAGCGACAGGTGGCACTGGTGGAACAGAAAAAAGTGGACAAGGAGCTGGCAGAGGAAGAAGAAGATGAGGAGGAAATATTTTTCATTTCCAGCATAGAGTCACTCAAAAAAAAAGAAGACAAACCATGTGCACTGTGACAGTGTGTGGGACAGAGACACCAGTGGTGATGGACATGGGGGCCTCAGTATGTGTGATGGCAATGCATCACTATGAAGGTCTCCCAGAGTCCCCGCCACTGTCCAAAGCTTTGGTGAAGATCTTCACGTTTGGGGCACCCAACCCATACCTCTCAAAGGTGTTTTCATCACCAAGGTAGCTCATGAAGATAGAGGAATCAAAGCTCAGATCTTTATCACTGACATTAGCAGTCATGCGTTACTGAATTGTGCAGTGGCAGAATCTGTAGGAATTATTCATTTTGCCTATGGGGTATATATTAAGATATAAACGAGGTGATGGGCAAGCTACAATGTGAACCCGCTGTCACGATTCCACCATGGGCACTGGGCAGTCAGGCCATATCAAGGGGCGTTTCCCCTCATGATAGAGTAGGGAGGTGGTGGACAGGTTTGGTAGCTGGCTGGCGTAAGCGTGTAGGAGGGAGCAAGGCCTCAATCCGCACCAAGGTGCTCGCCAAGGGAGAGACCAGTATAGAACCCAGGAAAAACACTGGGTACGTGCAAAGAGGCAACGAGCACGGGAAAAAAGTACACACCCCTGGCAGTCTAGTGCTGACAGGGCATGGCCCAAAGGTATAAAACCATGTTCAGGACTGCACCTGGTGCTTAGCGTTTCTTTGCTCTCAGCAAGAGCAGTGTCTCGCTTACCACTCGTGTTCTCTTTGCACGTGCAAAGGACTTTCATGCGAGTGGAACATATTGGGCACTCACTGAAGCAAGGACCTGTGTGCCTTCATAGTCGCTGCTTCTGTCATCCATGAACCTCACCTGGAGTCCAGCAAGTACTGTTGCTCATCCTGGACATTGGCTCCTCATTGGCCTCAGCTTTGCTTTCACCAGATTTCATCTGAATTCTGCCCCGCCCGCTGCTTCCAAGGACCTGGAATTAAAGAGACAGTGTGAGAGTTCACATTCCGTTTACGATCGTTTCCTGACCCTGGTAAATAGCTTACTAACCTGCACTCTGTGACTGGCTCCACACCCGTGGCTCTCCCGCCCGCGGCTCTCCACTCCTGTGTCGGCAGTCACCTTCTGCTCGCGTCCATGCTCCCTCCCCCATTGTGCACTATGGGGCAGAATGGGGATCGGGAGCCTGGCATTACCGCCTCCCATGGATCGGCAATTACCAGCCCCTTCTTCTCATAATGGGCCAGTTATTGCCCAATCGCGGGAGGCGGTGCCGGTAGCGAGTTTGGCGGTAGCCGTGCCCTTATTAAGGGCACGGCTACTGCCAAACTCGTAATGTGGCCCAATGCCTCGGAATGAACCACCCTGGGATGTTTTCCATGCCAACTTTGGGTCCACTCGCCATGGGATGCATTTTCTGGTGATGATAGACCAATGGTCACGGGACCCGGCGGTCGAACTAGTGGAGTCCACGGCCTTTGAAAAAGTTGCACAAACAATGGAAAACATGTTTGCCACTCACGGCTTCCCCAGTCTCATATGCTCTGACAATGGGCCCCTGTTTAAGGGAGAATGCTTTGCATAATTCATGGAGGAATGTGGAATCACTCACAGGAAGGTCACACCAGTCTGGCCACATGCAAATGGAGTAGCTGAACGCTTTATGCGAACATTGAAAAAGGTGTTCCGTATCCCCCAAGGCCAGGGTAACACACTCACGAGGACACTGTATCAGTTTCTGCGCTATTATCGATCCACGCCCCACCACTCCACGGGAGTGGCACCAAAAGAGGCACTGTTCCGGAGATTCCCCAGGGTACTGATTCCGGAGGTGGTAGGTGATACCGTACTAGTCAAAAATAGACATCCCGACGGGAAGTTTGACCTTACCTATGATCCCTGCCTCATGGATGTCATCCAGGTCAAGGGATTGTTGGTGACTGCACGTGTTCAAAGAGGGACGGTTACTGAAACTCCATCTTCTTCCAAAAAGTGGGACAGCACGAGGAAACATGAGACGTGGACAATGGGACATTCCCAAGCAGAGGCCCAGAAGGCGTTGAGGTGCCTCCGGACAATTGGGAGTGGGAGTTGCCAGACCCAACCCGGGTAAGTCACTATGCAACAGGAAGGGGAGCAGAGAGCCGATATCTCAGCCTCGAATATTTGAGGCACCCAGCAAGATTTAAGGACTACCTAATGAGAGAGTAACAATGTAGTACAACTCTGCGATCGGACACCATGGTTGAGGCCAGGGCAGAACATGTTTCCCAAGTTGGGCTGGACTAGTGTTAAAATCAGTTTAAATATTTTATACTATTCATGTTCAGCTGTTTTATGATGAAGAGATTTAATTGTCCCTAATGAAAGAAGAGGAATGTGATGTTGTCACGTGGGCATGCGACGGCAACGTTGAGCCGTCGCATGCAGTTTGAATAAAGCGGGTGGTCCCGCGCAGAAGGCAGTGCACGCGAGGAACCCGAGAAGCAAGACCTGTGTCTGTGTGTTCTGTTCAGGGGACGTGTAGGCTAGGCCTGCATACCGGGGGTCCTCATGCTAAAGAAGCCTTAACACCCTGGACCTACATGAGCCCCGGGCTGATCAAAACCACAGCATTAACTGGGAAAGGTATTGTGGCAACTGCAGTCAGGTTTAGAAATGTTGTGCAATGAGAATTCTGATTGTTTGGCACACACATGGAAGCCCATAAGGCTGTGTGTCCATGACTAAAGCCTCTGCTGGGAGTGCATGTGTACCCAGTGAAATGTCAGCAATGAAGGCGTGTTTTACTGCCTGAGAACTTGAACATTGATCACCTGAGCACTAGTCGCCAGATCAGGTCTTACTATTTATAATGGAAGGATCTGCTAAAGGTAGTTGTCTGTATCCCATGATAGGCAGAGCAGAATCATACAGGTCTCACCTGATACTTAAAACCATGACCCTTAAGGTCAGAGGGTGTTCTGTGAAAGTCCATTGAATATGTATATTTTAGTATTTTGCAAGTCAGACAGTGATCATCAGATGCTAACTTACCTCCCACAGAGCACACTTGACCATGCATAATAATCTACAAAAGGGCCCTGCTAGACCTGTTACTAAACAACTTGGCATATAGTGTACATTATGAAATTGCCACTGAATATTTCTTCACAGCATTCCTATGTGCAAGAAGCTGCATCCAGACTAAACCATTTGTAATTGTTCTTTATGCAATCCAATTGCTGACATGTGGGTTATTACAGGACGATCAGACAGTTTATGTTAGTGCTAAGATTACTTTAGAATTATTTGGCTTTATTTCATATTCCTTTGGTATGCTAAATATTACCTTTACATTATTCCATAATACTTCACACTATTTCAGATTCCTTTGAAGTCTACTGGAGTAAATCAGATTATTTAGGATTCATTATTTCACGAAATGTATTTCACTACACCTTCTGAGCTTGAGGAAATACATAGGGATAACATGCCTCTAGTGCAGCTCAAGGCAAAACAAGCCAATGTATTTTTCTAACTTAACTTCATTCTAACAGTTGCATATAAAACATGTGTAACCGTTGACCAGATTTTGCAATTATTTTAAATGAAAATGAGTACAGATTCAGTATTTTAATGCAGGCCACGGTGATGTGATGCTTCTGTTAATGCCACAAAACAGATCTGGTGTTACCACATGCAGAAAGCGTGCTTTAACTTGAAGGGTCCACTTGAGTCATGGGCTCATTATAAGTTTCCTGGTATCCTGACGGTAATTCTGGCGGGATACCAGGAAACTACTGTACCGTCTCCAGTAACTCCAGTAACTCCCCATTCCCATGGAGTCAAATAGGACTGCATGGGATGGGGATGCCGCAATCACAGGCTCCGGTTATACCGGGGCCTGTGATTGCGGCAATTGACTGTGTTCCATGTAATAATGTCGCCACAAAAATATCGCCATACAAAAATATCGCCGAAAAATGGTCGTTTTTTGTGGCAACATTATTGCATGAAACATGCAGGGGACACCCCCGCAACCCCCAATTTTTTAATTTTTTTTTTTTTTTTTTTTTAAATGTTTTTTTTTTTTGCCCCTGTCGCCATATATATGGTCACCCAAATAATATCGCCACGACATTTTCCCAGCGATATTATTTACGGCGACCATATATGTGGCGATATTATTACCTGATACCATTGACTGCCGGTAGGGGCCCGTACTACCAGCAGGTCAGGCCTGCTGGTAGAGCACAGCCCCTACCGGCAGACTTGGAGTTTGCCAGTCTGGAAATGGGCGTGCACACGTTGTTTCTGTCAAATTGAGCCTCATAGCCACGGAACCCTTTCGATTTTTCCCTATTTTGAAGTCCTGTAGAACTCTGTTGGGGAAATGCGCTGTTACTGCAGGTAGTATTACCACATGCTTTAATGGTTTCAGTACTGTAACTCTGAACATTGCGGTCTGGTAACAGTGCTGGACATGTTTTCACCAGCACCAATTTAACGCACCACCAGCCTCTCAATGAGGCCACAAGTGACCACAAAAGGCAACCTTGGACAAGAAGTTTTACTACAAATTATGAATACATTACTTCTTTTAAAGCTATGCTTGCTGGTAGAAATTGTTATAAGACACCTTAATATTACAGAATGTAGATAGCAGAGACGTTGCTAGTAACTTTGCTTGCATTGATGTAATCCTCTGTCAATGTCATTACCAACTCATAACAGTAGGTTTTGGCTACAACGCTGCTGCTGAAGTGACAATTGTGAGGCAAAACCTGATGAGAGAGGGGGATCAAAAGCCCTTCAAGTTCT
This sequence comes from Ambystoma mexicanum, assembly GCF_040938575.1. NCBI lineage: Eukaryota > Metazoa > Chordata > Amphibia > Caudata > Ambystomatidae > Ambystoma > Ambystoma mexicanum. The sequence goes on from NC_090932.1 coordinate 997,243,453, forward strand.
CAGAAAGCCCAAGTTCAGTGAGGAGGAGATGATGAAATGGTGGCACATGCAGATGAACTGTATGGCAGCCAACACAGGAAAACCTCTGTCCAGCGCACCTCAGCCATCTGGGCATCCACCTAACAGAAACTGTCAGCTGTGGGCACAGTCCCCTGAGATGAGGAGGACTGTCGAAAGAGGTGAAACAACCTCAAGGTCAGGGTGCACAGCCTCCTGTGAGCACACTGGCAGGAGTCACTGGCCATTGGAGGCGGCACTACAGAACGCCTTGTACTCACCCCATGGGAGGAGAAGACCATCTCCATGGTGGACATGGAGGCAATAAAGGGAGTTGGTGGAGCTGAAGTCGTTGCCAGCAGCCAGGACTAATCTGGTGTGAATAAACAACCCCCTTCCCCTGACAATACACTGGGTGAGGGGGAGCGCAGTAAATCAATATTCCCTGTGTTTGGCCAGCGCCAGTGCCATCACTGCATGCTGGGGTAGGTGGGCAACTGGGCATGTAATCATGCTCAGCAGTATGAATGTCCATGGGTGCTCTTGCAACCATGTGCACCACGAGGACTGGCTTCCAAGCCAGGGCGTGACAGCTACCCAAAGGCCACTCTGCCCAGGCAGCTCGGGGAATCTTTCAAAGGCTCCTGCAAGCAAGTGTGGTGGGTGAATGCGGCCTATTCAAAGGAAATGTGCCTCGTTCTCATGCTGGCACTGGGCGTTCCATCACAGGAGCCGGGTGCATGTCGTTACAGTAGGGTGCTAATGCCAGACCAGCATGGAGCAACTGCCCCATGCTGGTGTAACAACAGCACCCTATTGAATGATTGTACTCCCTGCTCCAGCACAGGAACTGGGAGTCAAATACTGAAATGGAGCATGGATGCCATGCACACAGTCCTCCTCCCTCACCTTGACAGAGGGGTAGGGTGTGCACACTGTTACATTGTCCGGACCAGCATTGCAGCTATGGCCAGGCCTGTGCAGCAACCATGTGTGCTGAGAAAGGCCAAGTTCCATAGTGCCATATTGGACCCCCCAGCCCACCTCATGGAAGGCCATCTTGGTTTCATGAGGGGGAAATATGCACCCGTCAATGGTGTGTACACTCTCAGAATCCACTACACCCCGCTTGCTGTGGTTATAGGCAAAGACCTGCAAATAACTGTGCACTACAATTCACATTTGTAGGATGTCCCTCAACCATATAGCATGCGTGACTAGCAAGCCAGCGTACCAGTATGCATGTTGACTGACAGCATGTTATTGTTGCAGGCAACTCAGAAAGAGGAGGAGGGAGGGGAAGGATCATCAGCCCCCATGGCCGGGCCTCCAGGTCCACACCATTGGTCATCACCCCAGCATCAGCCAGCAAAGGGAAGCGCAGGCGAAGGGGATGGCAAGCAACACCAGGGTCCATCTGCACCACACCTGCCAGTGCCAGCGCAAGAACTGCACCCATTGGCGGTGATGGGTATACGGCCACTGGGACTGTACTCCTGGCACCTGTGAATGCCCCCCAACATCCGTCCAATGTGGATGTGGTGGGGGAACTAGCTGCTGGCATGTGTGCAGGAGGCACGGTGCATCCCACCGCCAAACAGTCCCATGAGAGGAATTTGTCATTTTAGCGGGGCAGCCAGCATCATGGGCAGGATTTACATGGTGACTCAGACAGCAGGTCCTATGTGTCACTATGCTTCAGCTCCAGCCATCTCCACAGCCATCAACCCATTCCCCAAGCCACACATTATGAGGCAATTGTGAGGAGACGACGCGATGGAGGAGTGCAATGTGCGCCTGGAGGCGCTTTCAGATGCACAGGTCCTCCACCTCCAGGCCATCCAGGATTGTGTCTAGGATGCCACGTTCAGGATTGTCAGAGCCATGGACTACGACTGACATCAGGCGCTTGTGACATCTGCCGCCCTGACTGTCCATAGTGAAAGGGTGCGAGAGCTCATCAAATGCATCTCAGCCTTCGACTAGGTCATGGAGGCCAAAATGCAGCTGACCTTGCAGCACATCCGGGGACCAGCATCTGGGGAATCCAGCTCCATCACTCCCACAGATGACTCATTGACCAGCACCCCTAGGTGCCTCTCAACTCGTGTGTAAGCACCACAGGTACTCGGGGACACCATTAAGGGGAAGAGGCCATGGAAGTGATTGAACATTTGCTGTCAGGCACAAGGGTGTCTTGGGGATGGTGTTGTGGGAAGAGGAGGCAGGAGGGTTGAAGGGTGTGTTTGGGATGGTGTTGTGGGTAGGGAGCGGGGTGGGTGTGTTGGGAACGGTGTTGTGGGGAGGAGGGGAGGAGGGTGTGTTGTGTGTCTGCACAATTTCAAATTAAACATTAGTTCAACTGAAGCAATGCCAGGACATTCCTTTTTTATGTACATGTGTTTACTCCTTAACGTGACAATATGTACCGTGGTGCATGGCATGTTGAAAGAAATGTGCTCAGACAAAATTGTCCATGACTTCCTGATGAACCATTCGTCCAGCTCTGACCTTATCCCGGCCACTGTGTACAACTGCTTCAGCAAAGGCAGTGTAACCGCCTCCTCAGCTCCTCAGAGGATAGCATGTCCAATTCAGGGGGTAGAGGGACATTTCACCTGAGGCACATATTGTGCAGCATGGCACAGATCAGCACAATGTTGCCCTCTTTTTCAGGCCTATACATGAGTGCCCCTATGGTACAGTCCAGGCAGCAGAAGCAGGCTTTCAGAAGCCAGAAGGTCCGCTCAATCAGAGCGTGGTCCTGCTGTGTGCATCATTATAGGCTACCTCCTGTGTCATCTACACGTCCCGCACAGGTTTCATGAGCAACAGACTTGAAAGGTCAAAGGTGTCAGTAACAGTGCATTTACTACAGCATGTTGATGGACATTCTGTTCATGCATTATGAGTCTCATCGCACCATATGTCTTGCTATTACAGTAGGCATTTGCAATCTGGCAGTATTCACATTATTGTGTTACCCCATGCACCCAGCTCACTGACAGCAGTTCCCTTTTTCAGGGTCTATGATTGTTATGGCAAGATTACATGGTGCCTGTTTTGGGTCTGTATGTTGTTTTCATGCACGTACCCTGATGGTTAGTTAGTTGTACCTCAACGGGGACTTGTGTAGTCTAAATCCTTAGAGGTTAAATGGCAATTGCAGTACTCTTTGCCAGGCTGTACAACAACACAGCAAAGGGCACTGTGATTAGCAGGGACCTCTGTGGTCTGGTGATGTAGGGCTAACCCTCTCAATGACACAGCCTTGATTGGAGTCACTGCCTTTTTTTCTGGTACTTCAAATATTGTTTTTAAGACATTTAATGAATCCAGAAAAAACGGTAAAGCAGGGAATCAAGCCCAGGCTGCATGGTTGGAAGAGCTTACCCTACTCCTGCATACGAAAGACAGGAGGACTTTGAAGTTATGTAGAGTCGGCCTGAATGAGTACAACTTATTTTCGGAAAAAGAGTCCCTAGGCAAAACTGCACTGTTTTAGGAGATTGGATTTATATTTCAAGCTCTCTGGGGATTACCATAACCCCTTAATGTGTAATCATTGAACAGTTATGTTGACATACTCAGGAGAGCTAACATCTTTTAACCATTTTTATTAGTATACACTATAATAACACCAGATAGAAAATATGCATATATCTACTAGTTATAACAATATTTAGAGTAATTATAATACATTTGATCTAAATTGACTTGTGCTACCACCAAAGTGACATGTGAATTGTGTCTTTATTTAATACAAATTGTAATAGGAACAATGTATTTAAATAAAATGAGAGCAAATTGCTCACTTATTTCTGTTATCCAGCATACAAGATATAAATAATCAAGACACGTTTCAGTTTACTTATCGCATCTAGTTGTTAAAGGTTGATATAATACATAATATTAGAAGCTATTAATATATATCTTGTTAAAACATTCAGTGTATTAGTGTCGCGTCTGTTTCAAAAACACTACTAAAAAACCAACATGTTTCGTTCTTCCTTATGTTTGTATAACAATTGTAGAACTTCTTCAGGTGACATAAAATATTTTATCATAGGATAGCATTCATTAAAACACTTTCTTTGAAGTCATAATTTTTCTTAATTATACTCAACGAAGACGGAGTCGCAACATCAAGTTTATGCCGTCACCTAAAACGCAGTGCAAAAACAGCTATTAGTAGTGCTGTTTTATTAATTTATTATAGCATAGCTCAAAAAAGTATATAATTTAAGTTATGCTTACCATTAGAAAACTTGATTGTACATATAGTCATATGTCAAGCGTCTGATAAGTGGACATGTACCTTAAAAAAATGTGCATAATGTCACTGATATGGTACTACTAAGTTGCTTGTTTCAAAGAAAAAAAACTTTGTTACTAAAAACAAAGGGCGAGGAATAAGGAAAATGGAAGTAAAGTGAATTTGTTAAATATTGCTTTCTTGAGATGTAGAGCAGGTCTCACAGCTCTTCAGACTCTAATTGTGTTAAAAATGAAGTTGTGATGTATAAAAAGCTCTTTTTTTTCAGCTGTGTTTCTGTAGATTGAATGAAACAGAAAAAAACATAAGAAGGGGGTAGAAAGGGGTGAAAAATGGATAGGGATGTAACATTATTATATAAAGCCAGTGTCTCATTGCAAATCTGTACAAAGTTCCTAATAAACAAATATTATTATGTCTTTAAGGTGGAGTAGCAGGAGGTTTGTGAAAGCCTATTACTCTCGTTTTTTAATTTCTTTTACTCTGGTTTTTTAATTTCTGCACCGGGTGTCTTAAAATACTCCTTGTCCCTGTTACATGGAAAGGAGTGAAACAGAGATAGTAGAAAAGCTGGTCAGTGCCAATCTTGATTTTTCAAAAAATAGAAAGCCTATCTATAAGGGGGAGGAGGACTTTATAGCTAAGTTTCTGTTGCTCTTCATAGGGTACACGGCGTGCCTTTATATATTGCTTACTACTATCAACGTTTTCATGTATGCACTGTGTTCATTTCTGTTCGCTCAGTTGGAATGCTGGATTGTAAGCTGCAAATCAAAGTTGCAACATAATTGCTGGCTCTAAAAACAAATGTGTCACGTTTCTCGTAGTGGAGACCCATCTTGTCCTCGACATGATGAAAAGCTGGCGGCCATATTGTAACTGCCATATTGATAGCGTTAAGCTATTATGGTGATTACGCAATAGGCACATATGCATTGTCCCTCTAATTTAATTTGTATGACTCCAGGTATATCTACTTAACAATTAATGTTGTTTTTGTATATCCTCTCTAAACCGGAATAATCCCTAATAAAGAAAACAAACGCTTTTCTGATTTTGCTGAAAAGTGTTTGCTGTAATAGGATTGGCATTCATAGAAACAGAAACAGATCAAAATGGATGCCTCCAATTCCTTTAAAAGCAGGTCTTGAGGCACATTTGGCAGCTTATTTTACATAGTACCCAGCGAGGGAGAATCAGAATGAAAGAACCATTCTGCTTGGCCCTCGCCGGGGCATTACCCAGCCGGAAATCCCTCGGATTCCACGCCTTTGTCCCCGGCGGGGGCGTGGCAGCCCCTCAGCCAATGAGGAGGATCGAAGCGGGGCCATCCCCGCTCTGAGCCTCCACATGGCTCGAGGCCGCCTTCATCCCCTGCTTGGGATTTAGTTTTTTTTTTTTGTCCTCCCTTCCCCCTCCCCACCCTCCCAACCCCAATTACCTTCAGCTTGCTTTGTCCCCGGTGGGGGGCGATGGCAGCATCCAGCCGTGTGGAGACTTGGAGCGCGGTCATCCCCACTCTGAGCCTCCACATGGCTGGAGGGTTCCTTCGTCCTTAAAAAACATTTTAGCCCTCCCAACACCACTTACCTTCTTCTCTTTTTTTTTTTCCAGTGCGGTTGCGCCTTGAACACTTCTGTTCCCGGCGCGTCCGCTCCCGAAGGCCGTCATTGAAAGGGAAAACGGACTTCGTTTTCCCTTTCCCGGCAGCCATTTTCTTTGTCATTTTTTTTTCTGTCCGAAAATGCTGCAGGGTTTCAGGACAAGAAAATATGCTTTTAGTGCCCCGGTCACACTAATTTTGCGGGCTGGGGTACTAATAGCAGTATGCCCCTCACGGCGGGGGCATTACCTAGTTAGGTAATGCCCAGGCCTTTATTAAGGCCCTCACTACACTCGGGGCAATAACTGCAACCACCTGGTGACAATGAAGGGGATGAAGAAGAATTGGCTGCACATCACTGCAGTGCTGATGCACAGGAGGGACGTGCTGTGCATCAGTCCGTGAATTCACAATATTACTGACACACTTGGCGGCAGAGGATGACATGATATTTTGACAGAGGCCACTGGGTGTGTGGGTACATGCACACTATGCACTGTATATGAATAAATGACACATGCACAATGAGAAATGTCCACTCAGGTCTTGCTTTTGACACAACGGGTATATTGAATTTAACGAAGAAAACGAGCAATAACCCTCCACACACCCACACCCCCCTCCCGACACAACTCCCCCACACATGTCCCATCAAGTCTCTAATGCCTACATCAGGCTGCCCAGACTATTAATTAGCACTCCCTGGACCTGGTGGCGGCATGTCTGGTCGGCGCAGGGTGCGTGATGACCTGCGGAGCGGGCTCGTCTGGGTAGAGCTAGATGAGGATGGTGTAGCCGCCTGCTCAAATTGGGTTGCCGGACGCCCAGACTCCATAGCATCGGCTATGCGGCTTAGTACCTGCCGCAGGTTGGATTCCTCCTCGCAGAGGTGGCTAGTGTTCTCCCCAAATATCTTGCCCATGGAGGCAGTGTTGTCTGAGATGGTCCTGCCTAGAGAGGGGTTGTTCCCCGCCACTCCTGCCTTGCCTGTGCGTTATCCTCCACGAACTGCCTCACAAGGGCAGTCAGCTGCTCAGCACACTGCGGCCCTGCGGGTGCACCTGTGGAGGTGGGCGGTTCCTGGGTATCTTGTTCAGCCTCACTACTCGCCACTATCAGAATAAAGGGCCCTTCAATTAACTCCCGGCTAAACTGCTCCGGGGTGGTGGCGTGGTCTGTCTCAAGGGATGAGATTTGGGGGATGCCTGTGGACTGGGTGTGCGGGGCAGTTCTGAGGAATCATCCTCCACGGGCACTCATACGTCATTCTGTGCCTCCTCCACAGCCTGGGGTGCTGTGGCTGCCGCCTCCTCCGAGTGTGGTGCCTTGGCTGTTTCCTCTGGCTGTGCAATAGGCTTTGCCGCTTCCGCCTCTACGGCCCTCGGCAGCACCGGTGCACTGGCAACCTGGGGTGTCTTCACTGGTGGTGCACCGCGGTCCTTCGGTTGACCCTTTGAGGTGGAAGGCCGGTTGGCCTCATCCAGGGACCTCTTACGGGGTGTGGTTTTCATGGTGGTTGAGCCCTGGGCATCGCTGTCATGGTCAGAGCCTATGGGGGTCGAAGAGAGGGACGGCATGAGTGATGTTTTGATAGGCAACATACATACATTTGGACAATTGATCATCCACACAATCGATGGTAATAGGCATTTGAGTTTGGATGATCACGTTGTTTGATACATGGGTGGGTTATGCAGGCATACGTCGGGGTCACTCATGTTGGCCAAGACCTATGCTATGTGACATGCATATTAGTTGGGGCCTGCATGCTGTGTGACTTATGGCTATTGCATTTTGTGTGGTTTGTGTCAGGTACGGCATTGCCTTGCTGCAGGCATCTGCGTGTGTCTGTGATGCGTCCGGCAACTTTGCTGGGAGTGTGTGTGTGCTGGGCCATGGCTTGCCTCTTTGGACGGACATATTAGTTGACTTTCATCAGACTCTGGATTGCAGTGTTTTCTTAGGACACTCACCTCCAACCGCCGATGTTGTGGCGCCACACTCCATGTCACCGACACCTTCTATCCCCTCAATGCCAATCATGCAGGCGCAGATGTCCTCCCATGGGGTCAGCTTGATGCGGGAGCTGGAACCTCCGCCTGTTGCCATTGCCTGGCTCCTGTTGACAGAGAGAATGTTCCGTACCCGCATCCGGAAGTCATCCCAGCTCTTCCTGCAGTCTTTTATGGTGCGTGGGGTGTTCCCGACTGCACTCACTTTCTGCGCCACAAGTGCCCAGATCTCTTTTTTTAATGATGGCCTCCCTCTTCATGGTGTTGGTGAACACAATCTCAGCATGTTCCTGCAGGGTCCCGGCTAGCATCTCCAACTCGTCTTCATTGAAGCACTCCTTGTGCTGGCGGGCGGCTCCCTTCTCAAGGGCTTTGGGCATTGTGGTGTGTTAGATGAAGGTTTTCAAACAAACAGCAAAGTCCCACAGGTCCTGTGTGCTGAGGTTGGCAATGGATTCTATTTTTAAAGCTGGCCACCGTGTTCCTTCCCATTCCTGTGCGGTGACGCTACTTCCGGTTCCGCTCATTTACGGTGACCGCTATTAGCGGTCACCGCTAATACCGCATTGGTTCATGCCGGTAGTGCAATCTGCTCTATGCATGATGCCGCTAAGGGCATTTTTTGTGCCTTTAACGGCATGGTGGTAATGCCCTTACCCGCATGGCGCAAAGCTTGTGTCCGCGAAGTCGTAATAGCCCTCTATTAGTGGCCTATTGACTACATGGACATGCTATTTGCGCCATGCCGGTAAGGACCATTACTTACCTCCAACCTCGGAATGACCCCCAATGTCTAGGAGTAAATGCAGATAAGGGGGACTTTGATGTCTACTGAGTAGGGAAAAAGGGGGAAAAGATAAGTTAAATTGGTGCTTGTACTCTTGTAAGGCCAGACATTTTGCGTAAAAATGCATGGCAAATTGTCAAGTCCAAAACATGGACAATGGTCTGTTTGTGAAGTGAATCCTCTCCGGAAGGTACTTTCTGCTCTGGCAATAACCTTTGACAATTATACACTTGATACTACTGGGGGATGTGGAGCTCACAATCCATCCTGAGTTGGTACCAAGAATTTTATGGAAACTACATGTGCCAAAACTGTACTGTTTCAATAGGTTTTGAAGGATACGCATTATGTGGTTTCGGTCACTTATCATTGCTGGATCCGTGTTGCCTTTTAAATGTGTTGTTATTTACATTCTAGTTATGCATTTGCCTGGGCCCTGCCAGGCTGTTGGCATGTTTATGCTTGTTCTGATGTTCTGTGTTCCACATTCCTGTGGCTTCTATTTATAGTTCTGTGCTTTGTGAGTTCTCTCCCAGTTGTGCTGTTCATTGTAGCTGGAAGTAGGGCCTTTCACCTATGCAACTTACTTGCTTATTAAATGAATTTCCAAGGACCCTGGGTGTCACTTGTGGTCACTAGTGGTTTACCTAACAATTCTGGCGACAAACTTGAGGGGTTCCTATCTTTTTAGGGTCCTCCAGTCCCAGTCTCCAGTGGTCCTGTGTTTCCTCCTGGAGTTGGTGCTACTGTGACCTTGCCCGGCCAGGCCAAATTTGGAGCCTTATTTGCTGTTCAGGCAGTCCCGTGAGCAGACTGGACCATACCTGTGTTGTGGCCTTATTTGCCGTTTGTGGTGCTCTGTGTGGGGCGGCTGCCATCAGACCGTGTTTCCTCCCACTGTCAAGAATTTCATCTCTACTTGCTGGAGTGCAGCCAACGCCACTGCTTGACATTGTGGAGGTCCCATTTTCCGATGGCTCCCACAATCAGTGCGAGAGAACTGCAGGAGCTTTTAGGCAGCTATGGGAGATAAAAGAAAAAACCTAGAATGTTGCCCTGCTTTACCTCACTCTGACGTGAGGTTTCACTGTAACATGCTGCAGCACCGACGATGGCCCATGCTGGGGCTACTTATTGCATTGGTTTTAGTGGCCTGCACTGTGCATTTGGGATAATTTTGTCTGCATATCCCTTCAGTGAGTTTGGCTCCCTATATTGCTTTTTATTATTCATGTTTGTGGTGTTAATTTTCTTGAGAAGAGAAACGTAATAACTGCAAGACCCAAAATTTCCAAATTAAATTGGACTTTTAACTCTGTAAGTGTGGCCACAATAACTCTCTCATTATCATGCACTGAAATGGAAGGTTCTAGCTGTGTACAAATGTTGGCAGAGGAGTCCAGCAAATTATACTGAAATAATAGTTAATGGTTATTTCTGGGTGAGGATTTTTAACCTATACTATGTGCCAACCCACAACTCACAACTTTCAAATCATGGCAGCTCTTCCTATTCAGTTTCACTCGACCCCAGTGAACCTCTTGTCAAGTGGGAAACATGGAAGGAAGACTATTGTGTCCTGGCCATACATAGCCAGTCCTTCAGCATGGAATACCACAGAGCGTTGCTCATGCACAGTTTGGGTTTGGAAGAAAGAAAGATTTTGAAAAGTCTTCTGGAATTAACTCCTGTAAGAGATGGCTCAGGAAAGGGAGTGGGCCCCCTTGCCAAACCATTTTGAAAAAGCTTGGTAAGCACTTTGAAAAGAAGACCAGTATATTACAAAGGTACTATTCAGCACAAAAGTAGTTCCTGCCTATCCAAACCCTTCAATAAAAAGAAGAACAGCAAAGATGGTCCAGAGAAGAGATCTGATGCCAGGTTTGATCCTGGTTAGTAGGTGAAGGGGTGCTTCCGTTGTGGGGGCTTTTCTCACTTTGCAAATGCTCCTTCATGTCCTGGACACAATGCGTTGTGTTTGAAATGCTGCAAGACAGGTCACTTTACTCTTTGTTGATGCAACCTCTCTTGCAAGGTTGTGAAAGAGATTGAGCAGGAGTATGATAGTTCTGAAGCGATTGTTGATGAAGAATTTAAGGGAGTTGGTTGGTGGTGAGTGAAGTGGGAGCCCAGGCCCCTTGGGGTGACAAACCTCATGCCGAGATGTTGGTGACTGGTCAAGTTATTTTTTATTTTAGTTGACTCTTGGTCAGTTTATACCATTATTGACAAGGGTGCCTGGTATAAAATGTTTCGCAAGATACAACTACTAAAACCCCAAGTTAGAGCAAATGCTTATGGCATAGTAAACATTGGCATGCTGGGATACTTTGTTGCCACTTTGGAGTGCTTGGGCAAGAGTACCAGTGCGAGAGTTTATGATTCAGAGAAGGGAGGCTGTCGTCTCAGCTGGTACGGGCAAAGTGATTTAGATATTGCCATTGACACCAAAGTGCCTAGCCTGATTGCCACTGTGAACAAATGTGTCGCTGTCCCTAAGGGCAAGTTTGATGATGTATTCAAAGAGTAATTGGGATGTCTGAAAGGATTTTGTCATAATATTAGGCTTAAAGATGGGGTTGAGCCAGTGGCGAATAAAGCCCGGTTTGTACTCGTGGCACTCAGGGAGAAAGTAGCAGAAGAAATACGGAGATTGGAGAGAGAGGGAATCATAGAGCTGGTGAAAGTTCCAGAGTTATTGTCTCCTGTTGTTGTTGTAGATAAAAGCAATAGGAGCACTAGGATGTGTGTGTACTTACGAGGACTTAACAAATGAATAGTGGCAGATAGGTTCCCCTTGCCCAACATTGGTGAAATCATCAGTTTGACAGCAGGTGCAAAGGTATTTTGCACCTTGGATCTGGCCTCCGCCTATCACCAAGTTGTTTTACCCCCCAATGCGAGAGATTACACCACCTTTATTACTCATGTAGGTACTTTCAGATTTAAGCGCATGCCTTTTGGGTTAGTTTCAGCAGTGGAATTTTTCCAGTGTGTCAAACATTTGGTGTTAGGCAAAATAAGGGGTGTGGTGTTCTATCAAGATGACATCTTAATTAGGGAAAACCTCTTGAGGATCATGATAAAAAGTTATTTCTGGTTTTGGATGTGTTTCGCAGAGCAGGATTGACTCTGCAGAAGAGCAAGTGTACATTTAGATTACATTTCGATTGCCTGAAATCGATGATCTAGGACACAAACTATGTGGTGATCGGGTGCTACCCAAGAGTAGTCTAGTTGATTTGATCTGATTTTTAATGACAATAGGAACAAAGGAAAAAGTGCAAGAGATAAGTCATTGAAACAGATAGGTTTTCAATTTCTTCTGAAATAGTCTCATTATAAACCCCCCGGTATCACGTCACTAATTCCAGTGGGATACCAACGGACTATCATCTCAGCTGCCTGATATCCTGGTGTTACGCTGGGACATTAGGGCTGGCAGAGACGTCAGTTAATTCCCATTCTCGTGCTGTCACATAGGACGCTACAAGAATGCGCTGCTGCAATCACAGGCACCTGTGATAATGGCGATTGTGTCAATTAGCTGCCGGTAGGGGCCTGATCTAACGGCAGGTCAGGCCTGCTGGTAGATCACAGCCCCTACCGGTAGACTTGTAGTTTGCTACTCCGGAAAGGTGCCAGTACACGTTGTTATCGGCACCTTATTTCCAGACCGGAAAACTTATAAGGGTGAAAGGGTCAATATTGCAGAGATCAGAAGGCAGCAAATTCCAAATATGAGATCCGCAAATGGAGAAACATCTATCTCCACGATGAACAAATCTGGAAAAAGGAATGCTGAGGAGATTTTGGCTGGTAGACCTAAGCTTACGCTGCAGACAGTAAGGCAAAACTTTAGAGGGAAGGCAAATCGGTGCGTTGCCATGAATGTATTTAAAGATCAAAGGGAGGGGATTAAATAAAATACTCTTGCACACAGGCAGTCAGTGTAAGGTGCTGTGAAATGTGGAGATCGTAGAAGACCTGGACAGACTGAACAAGAGTCTGAATGTGGTGTTTTAGGCGATTTGAAGGCAGATAATCTGTCCAGTTGGAATGCCCAGAAGAAGGGCACAACAGTAATCCATTCTGGAGTAAATCAGAGTCCCTACGACTATGGGGCAATCTGTTCCTGCAAGGAAAGGCAACACTGCTTTTAGCAATTTAAGTTGATAATAAATAGATTCCACAAATTTGCTGACATGGGAGTCACAACGTAGAGTCGCCTGCCAAGTACAACCAAGGTTATTGACCCTGATGGAAAAGATGGTCGGAACATTGAAAAGAGCTGGCCATGAGATATCCAGAAGAAAACAAGTTAGTTGTTTTTTAGGGTCTAATACAATAACCTTGGTTTTAGAAGGATTGAGATGAAGTTTGTTCTCGGCCATCCAATTTTGCATTTTTTGTGCACAAACTAAAACCCGGCGAATGGCTTCTACAGGGTTTTTGAGTCTAAAATAAATATGCGTAACATCTGCACATGAGTGGTTCTAAGATTAAACTCAGAACAGATATTCAAAAAAGCCAAATATAACCATTAAATGGCAAAGGGAAACGAGAGGATGCCTGTGGTACCTTGCAAAGAACAGGTAGTGAATCGGAGCAATAAGTACCTAGATTGACTTGTTGAGTTCTGTTAGATAGGAAGGACGCAAACCATCTCAACAATGGGCCACTTGGAACAATCTGGATATAATAATCTCAAAATCAACTTTGTCAAATGCCACAGAAAGATCTAGCATGACTAACGTGCTGAAATCATCCTGATCCATGTCCCTGAGGATATGGGACCTCATTATGACTTTGGCGGTAGCCGCGCCGGTAAAACTGGCACGGCTGTCACCAGAGTCATTTTTTTACTGGCAACCAGGAATGGGCAATTACCGGGTCATTACGGCCCTCCCGGACCTGGTAATTGTCCATTCCCGTGCACCGGTAAAAAATGCTCCCCATTCCCATTGAGCCCAATTGGGCTTCATTCAGAATGGTGCTGGTGCATCCGGCATGGTCAGCTTGCGGGTGCCGGTCCTCTCGCCAGGTCAGACCTGGCAGGCGAAAAAGCACCCGCGAGCAGAACTCGTAGTTTGCCGGTACGGTCACAACTTGTATTTTATTTATTTATTTATTTATTTATTTATTTATTTATTTATTTATTTGCATTTATAAAGCACACAGAGCTGCCCTGAGGCATCGTGGCGTTGTAACAGCGGGCTTGAGTTTAACATATGGATGATGTAACAGTCGGTTGCAGTAGTAAAACAAGATAAAATGCTTTGAGTGCAGTGATGACAATGACAGGTGGTAAGAGACCGAGTGGGTCAAAATGTTATGCTTTGCTATGGTTACAGTGCAAGCATAACTATGCATGTTGGTTTAAACATTAGCGCAATAGAAAGGTTTATAGGTTTTTGCGAAAGGTGCTGTATGATTTTTCATTCCTTAGTGAGGTTGGCAGGGCATTCCAGTTTTTGGGTGCGAGATGTTGGAAGCTAGACCCTCCAGCTCTGGATCTTTTGAACGTAGGAACATAGATCTGGTTGGCACGGTGGGCTCTACTGGGTCTGTTAGAGGAGTTGAGGGTGATTCTTTCCAAGAGATGGGGTGGGGAATCTGATTTAAGGCATCTGTGTGTGATGGCCACGGCTTTAAAGAGTATACATTTCTTTACCGGTAGTCAATGGGCATCTTTCCTTGCTTGAGAGATGTGTTCCCTTTTGGGAATGGTCAGCGCTGCCCGGAGCGTGTTGTTTTGCGTAATTTAGAGTTTTTTTAGATTCTTGACAGAGGTGCCTAGGAAGAAGGCATTACAGTAGTCCAGTTTGGTACCTATTGTGGCTCTGGTGATGGATAGACAGTTTTTTGTAGAGAGAAAAGGCTTGACTGCATTGATCACCTTGGAGGTGAGAGCTGAGGAGGAGGCTATGGCGTTGACCTAGCGGGACATGGATAGTGAGGCATCTAGGTGAACACCCAGGGTTTTGACAGTCTTGGAGACTGTGATGATGGAGTTATCGATGTTGAAGGATGTATATTGTGGGGGGAGTTTGTTGAGAGTTTTGCTGGTCCCTACTAGGAGGTTCTCAGTTTTATCCCCGTTTAAGCAAAGGTCGTTGGCAGCCATTCAGGTTTGGATAGCTGTGTAAATTTTGGTTAGGGCTGTCACATCTTCTTCATAGGTCCCAGTCAGTGGGAGTAGTACCTGCGTGTTGTCCGCGTAGTTGGTGTACGCCATGTTGCGACAGTCGAGATCATTGAAGAGTGGAAGGGTAAATATATTGTAGAGTGCAGGGGCGGTGCAGGAGCCCTGAGGGACGCCGCAGTGGATGATAGTAGGGGATGCTGAGGCTGTGTCTGAAAAGACCTTCATGAGTCTTCCATTTAGAAACCATGCCACCCAAGCGATAGCTTCATTTTTTAGGTGCATGCCTAAGATATCATGGTTGACAAGGTCAAAGGCGGCGGACAGATCCAGTAGGAGAAGGAGTGCCGGTTTGCCTTTGTCCATGATGTCCCCAAGTTGTATTTTTAAGTCGAGTAGGGCTGACTCTGTCCCATGACCTGGTCAGAAGCCTGACTGTCTTTTACCTAGGATATTGTTGGTTTCAAGATATTCCTGGATTTGCGTGTAGGCAACTTTATCCAGGATCTTAAGCAGGAAAGGCACGGTGGTGATGGGCCTATAGTTATTAGCAAATTCTGGGTCAAGAGTAGGTTTTTTTAGAAGGGGGCATACCCAGGCTTCTTTTAGACTGTCTGGAACTGTGTTGGCGTTGAAGGAGGCGTTAATGAAAGGTTTGAGAAAGGGGCGAGTGTTTCAGTGCAGTCTTTAATCAGACTGGCTGGACAAGGGTCTCCTTTGCAGTTGGATGGTTTAATCTTGTTCATTATCTCAATGACTTCCTGTTCTGTTACTTCCCTGAATTTGAAAAGGGTTATGCGGGCTTTGGCGGAAGGGGCACTGGGCTGGAGGTGGGCTGGTGGTCAGTACTGGTGGTTGATTTGATGAGCTGTGATAGGTTTTTGTGGTGCTCCTTGAATTTTGCTTGTAGGAGTTTGATTTTGTTCAATAGGGCAGATTGTATGGAGTTACACCAGGTTTGGTCTTTAACAATATCTTGTGATTTGGTAGCTGGTGTGGTGAGTTCTTTGAAAATGGCAAAGAGTTCTTTGGATTCGGAGCTTGCATTCACAATTCTTTCATTGTAGGAAGCTGACATGGCTGTGATTATAGCTTTTTTGTATTGAGAGGTGATTTTTTTGTAGGAGGGTGGGGTGGCTGGGCAGGGTAATTTCTGCTAGGTGCTCAGTGCTTTTCTTTTCTGAGAGCAGAGCTCTTTAAGTTCCGAGGAGAACCAGGTGTTTGAGTGTTTCACGGTTTTGGCTTTTTTATTCTGTAAAGGGGCAATGGTGTCTATGGCAGTGCTTATGGTGCACTTATAGATATCTGCTAACACTGATGGGTTGGAGGATTTAAGATCTGTTGTGAGGGTGCTGAGGTGTGGTCTGATCTTATCTTTGGTAAGATTTTTTGCGCATCTTGCCAAGGCTGGGGGGATAGGGTTAGGCTTTTTGGTCTTAGATGCGGCGGGGATGAGGAAGTGAATGATGTGGTGGTCTGACCAAGGAGTCGGGGTGATGGAGCTAATGTCGATGTGACAGTTGTGGTCGGCTACCCAATCAAGGATGCAGCCTTTGTCATGTGTGGGTGAGGTTATTTTTGGGTCAAAGCCGATTTCCTTTAGGGTTAGTGAAAGAGATTTGTCCGGCTTATCCTTTTGGTCATTGTAACCTAGGTTAAGGTCATCTAAGAGGATGCTTTTGGAGTTGAGTTTTAGGTTTTCTGTTAGGTGATGTAGGAGGTTCTCATGGAACTCCGATAGTGGGCCAGGTGGGCGGTAGACAAGGTTGATGGTGATGGTGGAGTTGTGGGAGACGGCAATTTTTATAGCAAGGCAGTCTATGGTATCACCCAGATTAGATGTGATTTGTCTGGCCTCTAGGTGATCTTTCAGGATGAGTGCTACCTCACCTCCTACTGAGGAAAGGCGGTCTTGTCTGATGATGGAGTAGCCCTGTGGGATGGCGAGGTTGTGGTCTGGACCTGCGGCGCTATGAAGCCAGATCTCAGTGATGGCTAGGATGTCGAGGTCCAGGTTAATTAGGAGTTTGTGAATTTCAGTGGCATGAGCAGGGATGGATCTAGCGTTGATAAGGGCACACTATAGGTTGTGTGGGGGCTGGGATGAGGAGGGGGTGGTGTTATGTGGTGCAGGTGAAGCAGGGTTGGGGTGCGCCAGGACTCGTGTGGGTAAGGATGGTTTGGCCGTGAAGGTGGACGTTTCTGTGGTTTTGGATGAGTTGGGTGGGGCTTGGTGGGTGATGCTCGGGTATCTTTAGCGGAGTCCCAGGAGTTGGTTCCTGATGTTAGTGGGTCTAGTGTATGATGTTATGGTGGGTGGAGGATAGGTTGCTGTGATGTTGCTTTTAGTGAAGAAGAAGGGAAGAAAGTAGGTAGGGGGAATGTAGGCGGGGAAGGTGAGGGGGCGACTGGTGTGCTGGTTGATTGAGGGTGAAGCATGGTAGATATAGGTAAAGGGCTGTGATTGTAAGGCAATGCAGCTGGATGCTAGGAGCAGCAGTCAGAGAGGTGGGGCATCTAAGTGCATAAATGCAGCAATCAGTGGCAGTATAGGCAGTCAAGGAGGGGTGCAGCTTGTTAGGGAGAATTCTCTTATAAGGCTAATTTCCCAAACCTATAGAGTCCCCCAGCAGCTTTGCTGGATTTTTTTTTTCTCCTGCTAAGAGTGAGACTCCTTTCCTCCCACTCTTAGGCATGATTTGAGGTATGTCTTTGACTTGTTGTGTGCTTATGGGTTATGGGGTATTTTACTCCATAGGGTATCATCTGTTTTTGTGTATGTGTTACACAGCACCCTCAGTGCAGTAACACAGGGGTGTCATAGTGACCCCCAAACATAGACTCCATACCCTGGGACTGACTACTGTCTCCCAGGGCATGTAAAGTCACCCTTGACTTGAATAGTCCAAAATTGTGAACAGAACCAGTACAAACCATCATATTGTGGAAGTACTGGAAGGGGTTAATTCGATTGCCACTGGGCCTGTTTTCAAGGGGGCACTGTCCAATCCCCCCTTGTTGAGTTTCTGGCTGGTGGCAGTGGTTACCACGCAAAATATTACACCAGAATATTTCCTAAGGGATTTTCCCATTGATTTTAAACGCACCAGTTTTTGGTGCAATGTTAAAGATACCGCTGATTTATTTATTTAATATTAAATCAACGGTTGGGTCTTTTTGCCAGAACTCTTTTCTAAAATGGCGTTCGTGTCCGTCTCTGTAACTCCAACCAAGTTCGGGCCCTTTGTTTCACTTTTTAGCGGGCTTCTCCACAGAAGCCCTCCAAATGGTGCCACTCTGTCTGGGTTCCACAGGATGTGTGGGGAGGGGAATTGGCACCCTGGACTGCGTTGCCTTAGCAACCCAAGTCACACTCTATTCTGATTGGCCAGTGGTGAGCCACCCGTCTCACCACTTAGCATGTTTGAGTGACAGCTAGGCTGTTGAATGGGGGTTTTTCTGCATAAAAGCAGGGCATATGGGACTGGAACTTCAGAAGTCAACACAGGACCTAAGAACCTGAAGAGGGAAGAAGCTGAGCCATCTGCAACGACGACACCACCGGTGGAGCCCTGCTGCAACAAACTCACCACTTTCCCAACAACAAGAGAAGATCTTCTGCTGGATGAGTCTTCTTCCTCTGAGCTGGTGGGATCCACCAGTTCACCCCTTTCGCCTTCCAAAGACGTCTCTTGGTCAAATCGCCTGTGCTAAGCACCCCGGCGGACGGATAGCCAAGCTTCACCACTTTGCCCGCGAATAAAAGGAACGCACCTTTTAACCGACAAACTCCGTGGCTGGTTTCATCCCTGATCAGTGCATCGACTCCAAGTTTCCTCCTCGACGAGATCCTATTTTCCCCTGGCCGAGACAATGAACGGCAACCACTGCCAGGAACAACTGCCACTGCTGGAGCTTCCTCTCTCTTTAAGGTACTGTGTTCTGCTTGGCCTCCCTTTCCACGGATTGCTAAAGGTGACCCTTAAATCCTTGGCTTTCCAACTGGGTTGGCCCCAGACCTTCTAACTTTACTTCTTGAATCACCCCAACCTCTTTTGAACATTCTGCAAAGACTTTTAGTGCATTTTTAACTGTGATCTTTGGCACATTTCGCTTTGCTACATTTAAAGTGGACCTGGCCTATGAACTTTGGCTCTACAGTGTATACTGCCTTTACTCCCTTGCTTTGAACTTCTAAAACTGTTGGGAACTGCTTTATTTCTATGCCTTGCCTTTTTTTCTCCCTTTAACTTAATTATTGGAGTGCCATCTAGGTTACACGCTCACATCTGTTTTAACAAATAGAGGTTTTTTAACTCTGACTTGTCTAATAGTTATCAAGGGAGGTGTTTATACTTTAGCCGACTGTGTTTTAACTTGCTTTTGATTTACAGTGCTAGTGTATTGCCTAAAGTGTGATTTAAATAAATAATTATATACTTTTGATACAAAGCTCTGGTCAGCGTTTGTTTGCTCTACTGTGTTTTTAGCCCTATTGTATATACTCTATATACTGCCCTACTCTTCTTGAGAGAAAATGCTCAGGGAGCAGCTTGTGAGCCCAGTGGCATACCTTGAGGAAATGGATGCCCTAGGTGTTCCTCAGGGGGTGTTGGCCACTGCACCCAGCAGTGGGGGAGCTCCTGCTCCCCTGAGGATCGAGAGGGTCAAAAGGGCTTTATGGAGTCTCTCTGAGAATTGTTAAATGGGTAACTTCCCTGCAGAGGAATTGGTTCATGGTAGGATTCATCTCTGGAAAGGTAAACATCCTGGCTGATTTTTTATCTAGAGCTCCTAGTTCTTTTGTTAAGATGGAGAAATTTGATGAAGAGGAGGTATAACAAGATGACATTTTCATGGCATGTAGTGGCGCAATTACATAACAAGATGACAACGGTATCGGCAAGTTTACCGGTACCGTTGTTACTATACCGGAAAACTTGGAATGATGCCCATTGTTCCACACGACCACTGAAGTGATTGTTGCATTTTAACCTCCCAAGAGCAGACAGGATGTTATGTCATTTTTGGATCTTATAGAATATTATGTGAAATTCATCTGGAATTTTTCGGATTAGTGTGTTGACATAAGGTCTCTATGCAAGAGGGCTGACAGTTTTGAATGGTCAGAAGAATCTGATAGAAAATGTGTTCAATTTAAGAGGGCAATTGCAAGCACTCTCATCCTGGGTAGTTTAGACACAGAGCAAGACACATACATCTTGACCGATGCAAGAGACAAAGGACTTGGAGCAGTTTTGATGCAGAGTCAACATGGTGTGGAGTGGGCAATTGCTTTTGCCTCTCGCACGCTCAAAAGAGTGGAGGGTTGTTATTCTGTCATTGAGAAGGAATCATTGAGTGTGGTATGAGCCATCAATACATTTAAAGCCTTCCTGTGGGGAAGGGAGTTCAATGTTTTTAGTGATCACAAGTCTCTTCAAAAAGGCCTAGGTCAAAAGGGCTTTATGGAGTCTCTCTGAGAATTGCTAAATGGGTAACTTCCCTGCAGAGGGATTTGTTCATGGTAGAATTCATCCCTGGAAAGGTAAACATCCTGGCTGATTTTTATCTAGAGCTCCTAGTTCTTTTGTTGAGATGGAGCAATTTGATGAAGAGGAAGTATAACAAGATGACATTTTCATGGCATGTAGCGGCGCAATTACATAACAAGATGGCATTCTCATGGTATGCAGCGGTGCAATTACAGCTCAAGAGTGGAAACAAGCAGATAGGTCTGTTGAGGATTTGTCCAGAGTAAAGGGATAGATTATGACCAATTAGAGGTGTTGCTATGCCTGGAAAGGATTCATAGCTACACTAATGTCTGGACTGTCGGAGTCAGGGCTTTCTAGCCTTTTGGCTGTAGCCCCTGAGCTTCTATGCTGGGCTACAACCAAAAGACCCAGGAATAAACCCCCATCAACCCCCTGTAGCAATGCTTGTGTGTCCAATTGGGGGAAGGTTTCCTGAGCAAGATTCTTACTGATAATGAAGTGTAATTTACTTCAGGGGTCACAAAGGAATTTCTTGCTGGCACAGGAGTAGTGCATCTAAGAGCATCCCTGTTTCATCCCTCCACGAATGGAGCAATGGAGAGGTTCAACAGGACTCTCATGGAAGGAATTTGGATGGTCATTAAACATGTCAAGAGTGGGAAACAGATGTAGAAAGAAGGGTGTGTACTTACAGGTTTTCACCACATGGCATTACTGGTCTGATCTCGTTTGAGTTTCGGAGAAGAAGGAAAGCAGCCACTGTCGTTTGTCTGGCTTGGTTGGGGAGAATAATGGTTGTGGAATGGGATGAGAGGACTTTCAAAGAGCGTATTTGATAAATGAATGATGACGTGAAAACAAGATTTGATCTCCAAAAAGAGAGCCAGACTTAACCAGATGTTAGGCAGAATCATATGCAGTACCCTTTGGGAACACCACACACAATTAAGACTACAGGTGTAAGTACAATTTCACCTTTGGTACAAGCCTGTACCATACAGTAAAGTGGTAGCGAACACTGATTCAAGGTTTCTGAGTAAAAGAATATACATTTATTTACACCATCAGTTATAAAACGGTTCACTATTATAAGCAGAAAATCACAGTCTTAATATACTAGAAAACACCCAATCAATTCTGATAAGCTCAAAATGAGGTGTGAGCAAAATGGCACTCCAGCAATTTAAAAGGGAGGAAAAGACAAGGTTATTCAAAATCAACAACACCAACGAGTTATAGGCAGGGCAATCTAGAAAAAGCTACTACAACTAGGATTCACATCAATAGCCCTGGGGCAGGGTTTATTGTTCAGAGTATTTGCAGAGGATCACACAGTTCAGAGTAGTTCACAGTTAAGTATTTGCCAAGAGTTCAAAACGAAGTTGGTCGGAGGAAAAGTTATTCAAAGGAGAAGAGAAAGACAAGCCTTCAGAGAGGCAAAAGATTTCAAGCACTTTCACCACGGTTGGCGGAACGAACAACCGGATTTGCACAGTACCTTAAATGGAGAAGAATGCTGTAGCTGCGGCAGTTGTTCCTGGAAGTTCATGCAGGCTCACGGTTCCTGAAGCGACTGTCGTGGTGACGAGAAGGAGGACGTCCGGAGGGTCCTGCACTGCACAGGGAAGAAGCCAGCAGCGGAGCAAAACGTTGAATAAAAACTTGTGCTCCTTAAAACCCAAACAAGTTCCGTTCCTCCTGGCTATCCGGTTCAATGCAGCGATGCACAGCAAATTCGACCTGGAGAGGGAGGCCGACGTTTGGATTTTGGCAAGCTGGTTGGCCCCACCAAGCTCATGGGAAGAAGTTTCCTTGCAGATCTTCTCTGTCATCGAAGTTTCAGGTGATTTGGACCTGCAGCAGGGCTTCACCGGGATGTCCAGTAGTTGCAGCAGTCGTCTTCCTTCAGTATTTCTTTGGTTCTTTTGATCCAGTGGCGACTCTGCCTTCCAGTCCTAGACACTGGCTTTTTATGCATCAAGTCCCCCATTCACACAGCCTTGCTGTCAATCACACAGCAGGGTGGTTGTCCTGGCAGGACAGTTATCTAGCCAATCAGACTAGAGTACGACTTGGATCTCCAAGGAGACCCTATGCAGGGGTCCTCAAACCCCTCTCTCACATCCTGTCCACCCAGACACTCAGGCACCGAAGTAGGGCTTCTGTGCAGAGCCCGCCAAAGGACGGCGAACAAAGGAACCACCCAGGTTTGGCACATAGTGTAAAACATGAGAAAGACCTTTACAAAAAGAAATGGCGAATACGCCCAACCGGAACCAAATAAAAATAAAAGGGGTCCATCGGGTAAGAGTTTGAGGCTACCACCATAGCCTCTAATGGTACCCAGGCTATTTTCATAGCTCGCTGTAGAATAAAAATGGTAGATACCACTGCCACCAGCCAAATCTTAGAGAAGGGGGAACATACTAATGTTCCATGAGAATCAGACAAAAGGGGATAACTATTAACCCCTCCAGTACTCTATTGGAAGATAGGTTGTACTGGGTCTGTAAATTTAAAAAGACTAGTCAATTGCAACTTTACATGTTCTGGGAGACAGTAGTCAGTCCCAGAAAATGGAGTTATAAGTGGGAAGTCTGAAAAGAACTCTGTGTCACTGCACTGAAGATGCTGTGTGGCACACAGTAAAAAGAAGAGGCCTGTGGAATGGGTGAGACTCCATTGCCCATGAGCAAAAAATGTACAACACGCAGCAAAACACATGTAAGAGTGGGAAAAAAAGGCTTACACTCTTACCAGGTAAAACGATTAAACCATAGAAATCCAGCAAAGCTGCTGAGCGACTCAACAGGTATGGGAAATTAGCCATTCTGGAGAATTCTCCCTAACACTCGCCCCCCCAGACTAAGGAACAGGAGGATTTATTCCACTCCTGGATCAATCTCTTCACTCAAGTCGGTTACAAACATCCTAGAGAGACCATCAGCATTTTGGTGGTGACATCCTGACCTGCGCTCAATGGTGACATCAAACCCATGTAGGCAGATTGACCATTTTAGTAGTTTTGGGGTTTCCCCTTTCATTTGCATTAACCATCTGAAGGGCTGGTGGTCTGTCTGGATCAAAAAAGTAGATCCATACAGGTATGGTCTAAACTTCATCGGAGACCACACAATGGCAAAACATTCACGCTCGATGGTTGCCCACCTTCTTTCTGGTTCCTTCAGCTTCCTGCTGATGATGCAAATGGGGTGCTCACTACCTTTCTCATCCAGTTGACTAAGTACTGCACCTATACCAGTATTGGAGGTATCTGTCTGCACAATGAAGGGTTGGTGATAATCAGGAGCTCTCAGGACTGGAGCTTGACAAAGTGCTTTCTTCAGATTTTCAAAGGCTTGAGTGCACTCCTCATTCCATCTGACCTTTTTAGGGAATTTTGGAGAGAGACTACATTCAAGCGGGAAGCTATGGTCCCATAGTTCTGTATGAAGTTCCTGTAGTAGCCAGTGAGACCGAGGTTGGCTCTCACCTGGGTTTGAGTACTAGGGGTGGCCCAGTTTTGTACAGCTTGTACTTTGCTAGGCAATGGCCTTATTTCACCTCCTCCTACCTCATGACCACAGTAGACCACTTTGCTCTGACCAATTTGACATTGACTTGCCTTTATGGTCAGATGGGCATGCAATACATATCCTAAGTGGTCAACACGTTCTTTCCAAGTAGGGCTGAACACTGCAATGTCATCCAAGTATGCCAAGCAGAAGTCCTCCATCCCACTCAGAACTTGAGTAACCATCCTTTGGAGTTTAGCAGGTGCATTCTTTAATCCAAAAGACATAACCTTAAATTGGTATAGGCCTGCTGGGGTCGAAAATGCAGTTTTCTCCTTGGCATGGTCTGTCAAGGCTATTTGCCAATAACCTGACATCAGATCAAATGTACTGAGGTACTTGGCTGCACCAAGTTTATCCACAAGTTCATCTGTCCTTGGTAAAGGAAGGGCATCAGTCTTTGTGACTACATTTAGAGCTCTATAGTCCACACAGAATCTCAACTCCTTGGATCCTGCCTTTGGTACTAGAACAACTGGACTAGACCATGGACTTGTAGATGGCTCTATAACCCCGAGATCAAGCATCTTGTTGACCTCCTCCTTTATGTGGGTCCTTACATGGTCTGATATTCTGTAACCTCTGCTTTTCACAGGTAAACAGTCACCAGTGAGAATCTCATGCTGGCCCCAAGGGGTCAAGCCTGGTGATGGTGAAAACAGGGATGCAAACTTATTTAACAGAAATGTGCACCCCTCCTGTTGTTCAGATGTCAGATTAGAAGAGAGATTAACTCCTATTTTCTCATCCAAAGGCTGGCCTCTGAGTAGGTCAGGTAGAGGTTCACCCATCTCCTCTTCTTGAGCTCAAGCTAGAAGCAAGGTTCCCACTTCTGGTCTCTAGACATAGGCCTTCAAGCAGTTGGTGTGAAAGACTCTGGGAGCCTCCTTAGGTCTGCCTAAGTCCACCAGATAGTTCACCTCTCCAAGTTTTCCCACAACCTTGAAGGGTCATATCCTTCTGCCATGTGAGCACCATAACTAGCACAAGCTGGTCTTGAGCAAACTCAACCATGTTGGCCTTCTGGTAATGCCAATGTTTGACCAGAGCCTGACCTCCTTTCAAGTTATCATTAGCTTCTGCCATCATGTGTGATATTCACCTCCGGAGAACTATCTCATAGTCAGTCACTCTGACTGGCTTGGGGGAAGGAACACTCTCCAACCCCTCCTTAATTAAGGCCAAAGGACTTCTGAATGGATTGCCATAAAGACGTTCGAAGGGACTATATCCAACTCCCTCCTGTGAGACCTCTCTATAAGCAAAGAGAAGGCATGGCAGTAGAAGGTCCCACTTTCTTTTAAAGGGTTCTTCTAAAGCACCAATCATGCTCTATATAGTATGATTAAACCTCCCCACCAGTCCATTTTTTTGTGAGTGGTAGGCTGTAAAGAACTTGTAAGTGACACCACAGTTTTTCCACATGGCTTTCATAGACATAAAATTGGATCCCCTGTCGGATCACACTCACCTGTGTCTCTGCGGGAGCGATGGAGTTTTGACCTCCATCCCCCATGTGCTCTCTTTCCAACCTGATACTGAAGGTTTGCCTGTTAAAAAAAAGGGTAAAGTACACTAAATGCGGGGCTGATTTCACCTCCGAACCCTCCTCCCTCTTATCTCTTGTGTAGAGGAGATTTGGCTTGTCTTTTCCTCAGCTCACTGTTAGAATTAGTTGGGCAAACTCTCCATCCTGCTATTGGCAGGGGAGCAATTGTTCGTGGCCCGGAGACCCGACTCCCCTGTAGTGGGCCTTTCCTTGGTGAGTTATGTGGCTAATTGCATTCAGTGTTAAATCGCTTTTATGAATTCACAGTGAATACCCCCAGAATTATACCGTGAAAATGTGTGGAGAACCAGTTACTTCACTGGTAATCTGTAGCTGGCTGGTTTAGCAGGTAAGTGTCTTTAATTCCAGGTGGAACTGTCTTTAGAGTTGGGGTATACTGCCCTCCAGGTAAGTGTCTTTTAGATATTTACGCTGCATTAAAGGATGCTGGGAGTAGAGCAGAGAGCGTTTAACTGTTGTTTCTATTTTAACGGTGCGTCCAAGTTCGTAGGAAAAGGAGCAACGTGCGCGATAAGGCGGCTTCAGTTTCTGGTAAGTATGCGCTGAGCTGCTTCTAGAGTCGGCGTTATGCAAGCGCTACCTGACTTTGTCTTTTCTCTTTACAGGAGCTGCTGGAAGTTTGTGCAATGATCCGGAGAGAAGATCCGAAGACCGGAGCTGCTGGGCATTCATACGAAGAACCGAAGAGATGATCTGAAGCTGGCCCGATGGAGTGGAGACCGCGTGAACGTGGATGGGAAGTATTCCCAGGACAGGAGCGCGGTGAGCGTGTTGCTTGTACAGCGTACAGTAAACTACACAAAGTGCTGAATAGCCTTGGGGTGTGGATTATATAGCCAGCCATGCCCAACCACTAGAACGCACAAGCAGTTCAATATACTTCCTTGCTGACCACATGAATGGAACAGGAAGTGGGCAGGAAATGGTAAGGAAGTGACTGAAAAGATGCTAGAGAATGATGTCAAGGACTAAGAAATACTTTTATGTAGCCTGCCAGGCCCTTACCCATCTTGCCCCAGCCAGGCACCCAGTGTTCATGACAGATATCACTTCCTTAGGAAACCCTACTCTGGTAAAATACCAAGTAGAGCCTTATCCACAGCCTGAGCTGTAACAGTTCTCATTGGTATCGCCTCAGGATATCTAGTAGCATGGTCTACTACAACCAGGATAAACCTGTTTCCGGAAGATGTGGGAGGGTCAAGGGGACCAACAATGTCGATTCCCACCCTCTCAAAAGGGACTCCCACCACTGGGAGAGGCACCAATTGTGCCACATTCGTGGCTCCACTCTTGCCAGAGGTTTGGTAAGTGTGACAGCTCCTACAAAATGTGTCAACTTCAGAACCCATTTTAGGCCAGTAGAAGTATGAAGAGAGCCTTTCCTTGGTCTTTTTGAAACTCAAGTAACCAGCCAAAAGTATCTCATGGCCCAACTGTAGGAAGTGGAGTCTGTTTTCTAGGGGCACTACAAGTCTTTTGCAGTCCCCAGGGGTAGACTCAGTCGGTTCACTGTAGAAGAGGCCATCTTCCCAATGCAACCTGTGCTTCCCAGGCTGTTGCCCATCGAGCTGAGAAGCTGCCTGTAGGTGAAGACCTTCAAGAGTATGACACTCTCTTTGTCCTCTGCTGAAGTCTGCCCTGTTGGGTCCACCTTCTGCCAATAAAGCCTGCAGCTCAGGGTGGTCAGCAGGATCCAGATCTCCAATCAGAGTAAGGTCCTCTTCCAGATCTGATTCTTCATTAGCTGGATCAACCACATAGGGTTGTACCTCACACTCAGCCTCAGCTGGTGTAGGAGTCACCGGTGTAACTTTGGACAATATTGGGGATGTCGTGGTTGGTAGCACAGGGGTGCTATCTGCTTTCTTCTGGGAGGTCTTAGGTTTGTCCTTTGCCTCTTTTTTTTACGAAATAGCAGTTAGCAAGTCCTATGGACTGGGGTTGATAGTTTCCTCTATCAATTCCCTTGGAGAGCCTCTCAAGGTCCTCTCCCTTGCAGGCCTAGTGAGCCCCTGTTTCCTTTTACTGGGAGGCCGGATGGTACTAGACACAACTCCAAGAGTTTTCAGGTCATTACCCAACAGGACTCTCCCAGGCACTTTACTCGGCGCACTAACAGGTATCTTGACAGTCATGTCATTGCACTGGATGAGAGCTGGTAACTGCAGAGGCATTTGTAAAGGGCCTCCAGCTAACTTGGTTAGGTGTTTGGGTGCCTTAGCAACATCCTCTACCTTGAAAAATGATTAATCAACCACAGTTATGCTGGCTCCAGTGTCTCTGATGGCAGGAGTCTCCTGGCCATTCGCAAGAACACTATCTTTATAATACTCGTTAGTATTATCTTGGATGGAATTGTAGACATCTAAATTCTGTTATTCCCACAAACCCACGGACACTATAGAAACACTAGCTGAGACTCTCATGGGTTCATCAGCCAGTAGGTGAAGGTTTCCACTTGCCATAGGTGCTTCTTCCTCTGGGGAGAAGGCTAAGGAGACAGTGTGGACCCCTGAAGGTTTACCCTTACATCTGGGATCCCCTTTCA
This sequence comes from Ambystoma mexicanum, assembly GCF_040938575.1. Taxonomy (NCBI): domain Eukaryota; kingdom Metazoa; phylum Chordata; class Amphibia; order Caudata; family Ambystomatidae; genus Ambystoma; species Ambystoma mexicanum. The sequence continues at coordinate 997,271,467 of NC_090932.1, forward strand.
CATGGTCAGTTGACCCACAAACATAACATTTCCCAAATGTTTTGATGAATGAGGGTTTGTTCTGACCTCCATCTGGTTTGGGTCCAGATGGTGCACTAGCCTGATTTGGTTTCCCTTGTGGCTTACCCTTGTTATATTTGGGGCCCTCTTTTGGATTGGAGGTATTGTCATGAGCGCTACTCCAGAGGAGCCAAGACTGGCCCAGCGTCCCCGGAAGCAGGCTCATCATCCACACCCCCGGTTCCAGCAGACCCCTACAGGGGCCCTTTGGACCAGGTCCTGGCGCCTCTGGCGCCAGGCTCATAAGGAACCACAGTCCCGGCGCCATGGGCGCCGGGCTCATATTCTTAAAGTGTGCAGTAGTGATTGGGTGGACTTACCTGTGGCAGACCATGCTGCATACTCACCTAGAACAATCCAAGCTGGGTGAAGTCCCAGCCACTGGCTGGGAGGGACCAATCCTCTGTTACAGGAACTCTTTTCTTACCTGGGTGGGGCTGATGCTAATCCTCTGACACTGGAACTCTTTTCTTACCTGGGTGAGGCTGGAGGAAGAATAAGCACCAAAGCACTTCTCCACTATTTAAACCACGCCCAATAGAATTCACGTGCTTCGCGTTATTCTGCAAAAGCAGCAGGACGCTCACCGAGTCGGCTCCTGCATTCCAGGTCCAGACACACCCTCAGCTTCTCGAGCAGCAACCTGTGGATGAAGAAAAGGCACAGGAACATCTACTCACCAGAATTCAGCCACAAGAGTCCAGTCTCCGACAACCTGCAAATAAAGACATAAGGTTAGAAAACGGGCAACACGCTCGCAGCTGCGCTCGCTTACCTTATCCATCCGTGATCACACCAGAGTTCACCGCGGCCTTCGCTTCGGCAGCATCCCAGCACCTGGAAGACAAAAGACATTATTAGAGGAGCCCATTTTGAAGTGGCCACAATTCAGTAATACCTACGCGCTTCTTCACGCGCAGCAGCGGCAGCATCGCCCTTAGCATTTCGGCACCTGAAAGGAAGGAAAAGACATTATCAGAGGCGCCCATTTGGAAACGGCCACAATTCAGTTATACTTACGCGCCACCGCACGTGCAACAGCGGCGGCATCGCCCACAGCATCTCGGCACCTGAAAGACAGAAAAGGACATTATAAAAGGGTGCTCCTTCAGAAGCGGCCTCAGATCTTCTATACTCACGAGCCTCTTCTTGCATAGCAGTGGTGGTGTCGCCAACAGCTCCTCGGCACCTGAAGGACTATTACAAGCCACAAAAGGACACTGAGCCTAAACACTGAAATCATCCAGTGACGTAACTGGATTCCATGCGCCCATGCACTAGAAGCAGGATGGAGAGCTCGACTTTACTAAACCAAAGGTGAGAGTTCGTGGAGACCAGTCGAGAACCAAGAAGTGGGAAAAGCAGAAGATTGGTGGGAGAACTTATCCAACCAGCTTGTAATTACCCCTTTTTCTTCCACCTGCAGAAAACTCACCTTACAAGCCAGACAGTCAATATTCAGAGGTCCTGCCCAGAGCGTCTTCCGAGTTCTACGCCTCATCCTAGTCATAGAAGCAACTGTAGCAGTCCAGTTTGGGTCAGCGCCTCCGTGGGAATCAGGCGAGCATTACAGGCATTAGAATTCTCCTTGTTATCTTTATTTGGCTGCTTTCCCTCATCCTTCTTCTGAGTTGCCCCAGAATCCTTGTGAATAGCCCTGTTGACAACCAACAAGTCAGCAGCCTTAGCTAACTTCTTTGGATCTATCTCCTTAGAATCAGCCAAGTGCTGTCTGAGCTCAGGAGAGCAGGCATCATATATTGACCCCAACATAACAACACTTCTCATATATTCATAAGTGTTAACTCTGTAACCCTTGATCCAACCCTCTAAGTTCTTCAAACATTCACATACCCACATACCCGTGTAGCCCAAGGGGTACCATCATGCTTTTTGAGGATCCAAAACCTCTTAAGGTACTGCGAATGGGTCTTTCCAAATCTCGCAATTAAAGCTAGCTTCACACACTCATAATCTATCCTATCTACCTCCCCAACTCCATCACAACATCAGATGCAACAGTGGCTAGCCTAGAGAAGAGCCAAGGAAGCAACTGATTCCCTGTAATGTCTTGAATCCCATGGCTATACTCAAACATTGCCAACCAATCCAAAATATCAAGCTTAGCCTCATACATACCAACAATTTCTTTAGGCATACATGGTCTCTTAGGACTGTAAGACCTAGAGGACTCTGGGAGGGAAGCATTCTCAATAGACAACGTTTTCATTTCTAGTGCATGATTCAACTCCATTTCCCTGAGCTTAAGTTTTTGATGCTTTTGTTCAGTTTGAGCATTTATACGTTTGAATTCCAATTCAAGCCTCATCTTTTCTAGAGCAATGAATTCAGAACTGAGTGTAGGACCTGGTGGGGTCCCAGTGGACAAAGGTTGAGGTTACTGAGCAAGTAGAGGAGCAATAGGGCCTACATTGTGAGACTCTTCTGCCTCATCTAACTCATCCATAATATTTGACACATTATCATCCTCATCATTTACCACATTTGCTGGAGGCTTAGGTATTTCAGACCCATTCCCCAGACTTTGGTTCTCCAGCAACTTTTCAATTAATTCTGACTTTTTGCCTTTAACAGAGAAATTCCTATCTCTACACAGATTTTTGAAATGATTAAAAGTGTAAGTAAGGAGGGTCTGTAGCTTTCCATAGCAGACATGATTAAAATTTGCTTTTAATGGTGTTTAGCCTTGTGGTTAGTTGAGCCAAGGAATTGCAGCGCTCTAAGTGTAATCACTATATTTTATATATTTTATTTTCACCACTGTACACCAGTGTTAGGCAGAATCATATGCAGTACCCATTGGGAACACCACACACGATTAAGACTACAAGTGTAAGTACAATTTCACCTTTGGTACAAGCCCGTACTACACAGTAAAGTGGTAGTGGTGGCTGAGCAGCCAGACTTATCTCAAGAGTAAAGTGAGCAGTACCAGAGTTTACACAAAGGAGAACAATTACCATGGTTCAAACAAACACTGATTCAAATCAATAGGCCTGGGCCAATGTTAATGGTTCAGAGTCTTTGCAGAGGGTCACACAGTTCAGAGTAGTTCGCGGTTAAGTCTTTGCCAAGAGTTGCCAAGAGTTCAAAACAAAGTTGGTCAGAGGAAAAGCCATTCAAAGGAGAAGAGAAGGACAAGCCTTCAGAGAGGTGAAAGATTTCAAGCAATTTCACCGCAGTCGGACGGAACGAACGACCGGATTTGCACAGTACCTTAAATGGAGAAGAATGTTGTAGCTGAGGCAGTTGTTCCTGGCAGTTCCTGCAGGCTCACGTTTCCTGAAGCGACTGTCATGGTGACAAGAAGGAGGACATCTGGATTGTCCTGCACTGGCCGGCGTTTGGTGTTTGGCGAGCTGGTTGGTCCAACCAAGCTCAAGGGAAGAAGATTCCTTGCAGATCTTCTCTGTCATCGAAGTTTCGGGCGATTCGGACCTGCAGCAGGGCTTCACCGGGATGTGCAGTAGTTGCAGCAGTCATCTTCCTTCAGCTTCTCTTCGGTTCTCTCGATCCAGTGGCGACTATGCCTTCCAGTCCCAGAGAGTGGCTTTTTAGGCACCAAATCCCCCATTCACACAACCTGGATGCCAATCACACAGCAGGGTAGCTGTCCTGGCAGGACAGTCACCTAGCCAATCAAACTAGAGTGTGACTTGGATCTCCAAGGAGACCCTGTGCAGGGGTCCTCAAACCCATCCCTCACATCCTGTCCACCCAGACACTCAGGCGCTTAAGGAGGGCTTCTGTGCATAAACCCGCCAAAGGATGGCGCACAAAGGAACCTCCCTAACACCATAGGAGGGTGATACTGTTTGGGTATGTAAACCAGGATTGGGGCTGAAGGGTCAAAGCACATTTTTGGGTCCCATGAGGGTAACAAAGGTAATGAATAATGTTGTGGTTCTGGATGATGGAAATGTTTGGAACAAGGGCAGTATTGCAATATTTGGGTTTGAAGTTATGAGGAGGAGAGGTTTGTCATGTTGATTAGTTCACTTATCATTGCTCAATCTGTGTTGACTTAAACATGTGTTGTTGTTTACATTCTAGTTATGCAGTGCATGTGTCTTGGCCCTGTTTTACCAACAGAGATCAAGACCAGAAGTTTCTGCTTGGGAAGCAGTACTTTCACCCATAATATACTACTGCCATTTCCAGATCACTTTTCCCTGCCTGTTTCGTATTGGGGGATTTCTGTGGATGTCGCATACACAGCTTCTCTGTATCTCTTGTTGTGTTTAGCTCTTCTTCTGTTGCCCTTTTCTAAGGCCACCAAGGGTCTCTGTTAGGCTTAAACTCTGCTAGGGGATGGGTCCCTCTTTAGAATTTCCCAGAGTGTAAGACATGGCCTTGTCCCTTACCTCAATCATGGTGTAGACCGCTGCGCCTTCGATTTTCCCTCTCTAGTTGTACCTTCTTCAGCCCTTTGGGTGCCTTTTTCACTCCTTTGAGACCCAACTCCTCCCTTAAGCACATACTCCCCATTCTGGTCACCTTCTTTCCCCCTCTGAGCTCCTCTTTTAAGGCTTTGAGCACCACCCTCCAATTTGTCATCACCCCCACGTCTTTCAACATATTCCTTATTCACCCTCCTGGGCACCTACTTCACTCTTTTCAGCAGCACCCTCTTCCATACAATATTCTCTTACTGTCTCCTCCTGATACTTCACATCTTCCCCATCCAGATGATGGTCTATGACCACCTCCTCCTAATACTTCACCTCCTGATCCTACTGTTCTCTTGCCAACACCTCCTGAAACCTCATTTCTACTTCCTTCGCCTGATGTTCTCTTGCCACCTTCTCTTGACAATCCATTTGTACCTCCTCTACCAATGCTCTTTTGCTAATTACTTATGCCCCTCTAGTCTCCAACTTCTGTCTCTATCTGCCCACCTCCTCCAAACGACTTCCTCAATACTCTCCAATTGACTCCAGTCACCTACCACAACCTGTTCCAAACACCCACACTGGGAGACGAAGGGCTTTCATTATTCTGTAGATCCTCCCCTGATGTTGGGCTTCCTGTGAGGGCCTGCAATTGTGTCCTGGAATTAGAGGTGCCTTGGGTTTGGATGTCTATAATTCGTTTAGCTGAAATTGCAGAAGTGTTGGGAGGATGGGAAAACCTTTAAAACGTTATTTCTGCTGTCTTGGATTTCACAAGCTGTAGTTGGTCTCTCGCCATTTGTTTTCACGATATCTATGCATTTGAACGGGCATGTCTTTAAGGGAGACAATTATTGGGGGGTTAAGCGTGAAAGGAATGGTTTTACAATTGCTTTAGCTTTTCTGCTGGCATGCGTATCAGGTACCTGCAAAGAAGAAAATGCAGTGTTCTTGTATTGCTTTCCCTGAGCCAGCCAATCCCCAAACTGCTTTGTATCGTAGAATGGTCTTTTGAGGTGGGTCACACTCTAAATTCTACCTTGTTGTTCCATGCCACACATGCTTTCCAAGGTGGTCACATACAAGTATTCCGTTTGTCACTTTGTGTTATGTTTGTAAGCTCTCTGGAATGGTCACATAGGAAGGCTCAACTTCTGTTGTATGTCTAAATGGGTGTTCGGCAGAAGTCGCACAGAAAACAATAGAAAATCGCCAATATATAGGACTCATCTGCAAACCACGTGAGAGAGATTGTGTGCAGACTTTCCGATTGAGACCAGTTCGCTTAAAGAGAATTTACATCCAACAGTGCTATTTACTTGATGGAGTGGAATGTTAGTTGCGAGGTCTGCGGAGAACAATACATTTTCACTTAAAGTTTACACCACAGCCCACAACCCATAAGCTGTGTTCTTTAAAGGGCCATTGTCATTCTTGTCCATCAGGTGTTCATTTCCGTGACTGTCCTTTGCCTCATGGATGTGGCGAGGACACAGTGACGTGGGGATTCCCCATATACCTTGGCCAGGCTGAACATTGTTTGCTTTGGGCAGGAACCCGGCCCCATTAGTCACCCAACTAGAAGTCGCCAAAACCAATCAGTTTTCTACAGTCAGGACAATGTTGATGAAAAAGAAGCAGGCATCTGATCAGCTCATTGTGATTTGACTGCCAGACTTAGATTCAGATGAAGCATTGTGGTCTGATCTGTGCATTAACACAGAGAGAAGACAAATATCTGGAAACATACATTAATCATTCATTCATAAAGAGTTGTATGCATCCTTCATACTCACCCATTTCTCCACGATTATTCTGTGGCTGGTAGAAAAGTAGGGAATTGTGCACATTCACTAATAAGCAAGCCACTGATCACATGACAACAAACAATGGTATTCTCTGTCGTTAATCTTAGCACTCCTAGATCAAATCAAAAGTATCAGCGTCTACAAAAAAACTGTTTCTTCAAGGGGCTTATAGCCTGGCATGTGTAGGCAAGGAGAGGAATGGAAAACCAACTTTAGGAAAAAATTCGCCCTTTACAAACACCAAGTGATGACTTTTGCTCTTTCCAAAGCTCTAGCGACATTCCAGGATTTCATTAATCAGTTGCTGTGGGCCAGGTCAGATGTGCCAAGAGGATAGCACAGGGGCAACACATTTGTCTTGGAAGCAGGATAAGCAGAGCAACATGGGTTAGAATCGCAATCCTGTTATTAGAGACTGGACTCCGGTATTAGGTGCGTAATAAAAGATAAATGTGTTATTTTCACTTTGCTACATTGACAACATCCTTATTTCCTCTCAAGTACTGGAAGAATATTTAGGACATGTCGGAGTCAAATTAATGATCATCTTTTTGCAAAGCCTGAAAAAGGATTCTTTAATTTTACTAAACTCAAATTTTCGGCTTTTCGTTAACTCTTCTGGGGATCAGGATGTAAACAAATTTATTGCCAATTGATGTTGAAGCAGTTTGAATACAGTAGGTGGTCTGCGCTGGAGGCAGTGCGTGCGAGGAACCCGACGGAGTAAGACCTGTGTCTGCATGTTCTGTTCAGCGCACGTGTAGGCTAGGCCTGCATTCTGGGGGTCCTCATGCCAAATAAGCCTTAACACTGGCGATGAGGGAGGCACCTGGGCAGGTGAAAGGATCTCGATGCATGTCGTGCGAACGGGCGGCAGCAGTGATTCATTTTGACGCCTGTCAGATGCGACTCACTTGCAGTAAGAGGCCATTTTGAGTGATTCAACGGCAGCGGCTACACACATGAAGTGCTTGTGCGCCGTGGGGACAATTTTTGGACCCACTATACCATGCCCTACACGGCAAGGCACCTCTTGAAAGTCCCCAGAAGATCATTTAAAAATTATTTTCTTCTTCTCTTCAACATTCACTGGTGCCCCTCTCACAAAGTAGAGTGAGGGGACTGGGGAAAGTGTGGAACTGTCAAGATTCGCAAGGCACGGCGGGTGTAAAAAAGTGTGAGTAACGGCCTCGAGGTCCACGGGAGGTGCCTGTGCACTCAGCTACACAAAGGTTTTGCATTCCCAACTATGAGTGACGGGGAAGGAGATCATCAAGCAGGACGACAGAATCCTGCGGGACGAATCCCTATGGCGAGGAGAACCCAGTGTCAACAAGGTTCCCTGGCCCCAATGCTAGACTTTGATACATAAGGGAACCCATCCAGTTTGGGGCCTAAATGGATTCTATGGATAGAAAAACTGGACATGTACTGAAGCCAAAGTGGCCACACTCATCTATTCTGCAGGGTCCCGAGGTACACACTATTTTCAAGTCTCTAACTCCAGTGGCCAATTCATATCAGGCAGCCAAAAATTGTCTGAAATAATAGTTCCTGCCGCTGGCAAACCATAACTATGAGAGATTTCTCATGTGCGCTGCCAAGTAGGAAGAATCCCTGGACAACTTCTATGACCAGCTCAGGCCCTTGGCAGCTACGTGCGCCTGGGAAAATGTAGAGGGCATGGTCAGAAATCAGCTGATTCAAGGAAGTACCTCCGGGTAACTGCAAGGCCCGGTATTGCGGGAGCCAGAGCTCATGCTGGCCTGCATACTGGAGATGGGCAGGTTGTATGAACTGGCAGAAACTCGTGCCACCAAAATGGACGCTGCAGTTCACTTGCTCGCTCAAGCTAGGGGATGTCTGTGCGGTGGGATGATAACAATCCCCAGCGTCAGGCAAGCCTCGATGGAATGCCAGGAGAGAGGAATGCCGATACAACGTCCAAAATGCAGATACGACCTCCCACCTGTTGGGAACTGCCCAGCAAAAGGGAGGATATGTGGCCGTCGTGGGGTGTTGGGTCCCTAGGCTCCCAACCCAGTGACCATTTCCCAAGGACCGAGAAGGATGCTGAGTGATACCTCGAGGCGACAGTCACAGGTGGCGCTGGTGGAACAGAACACAGTGGACCAGGAGCTAGCAGAGGAAGAAGATGAGGACATCTTTTTCTTTTCCAGCATAGACTCACAAAAAAATAAAATTAAAAAAAAGATAACCCATATGCACTGTGACCATGTGGAAGACAGAGATATCATTGTTGATGGACATGGGGGCGTCAGTATGTGTGATGGCAATGCGTCACTATGAAGGTCTCCCAGAGTCCCTGCCAATGTCCAAAGCTAGGGCGAAGATCTTCATGTTTGGGGGAACCAAACCCATACCTCTCAAAGGTATTTGCATCACCAAGGTGGCTCACGAAGGTAGAGGAATCAAAGATAAGTTCTTTGTCACAGACATTAGCAGTCACTCGTTATTGAGTTGTGCAGCGGCAGAAGCCCTAGTACTTGCTGATTTTGCCTATGGGGTATATATTAAGATATAAACGAGGTGCTGTAGAAATACAAACAGGTATTCATTGGTGTGGGCAAGCTACAAGGTGAACCCATTAAACTGCATATCGATGAGTCAGTCCACCCGACAGCCCTAAAAGATCGCCAAATACCTTTTTTTCCCCCTCTGGGATCAAGTAGAACTGGAATTAGAGAATCTAGTAAAGTTAAACAGTATTGAAAGAGTAGAGGGACCCACTCCTAACTGCGCAAAAGTAAACCAACAGCCCATTTTAACTCGTGGTTTTCATCAGAGTTAAAAATACTCCGTACAGAAAAAAGAAAATTGGAATCACGTTGGAAATCCTCACCCACTCCGGAAAACAAAACTAACCTTGCAACCATCTCTGCCACCTAGAGAAATAAGATCATTCAGTCAATCTGGTTCAGACCTCAGCATGGCACAGAAACCACCCTTGTTGATCTCAAGAGCCAGATCGATGAATTAAAACATAATGGAAAGATGGCCATCCTACTCCTTCTGGACCTCCCAGCGGCTTTCGATTTGGTGGATCATGCTATACTCTGCGACCACTTATCATCAGCAGCTCACTTCTGCAGTTCTGCAGTTTCCTGGATCCAATTTTTCCTTGCAAATAGTACAATGCACGTGTTCTCACCCCCGGCAGCTGCTGATCCCATTCCCATCACCTGTGGAGTCCCCCAAGGATCATGTGTCTCGCCCACTTTGTACAACATTTTTACAAAGCCACTATTCAACAAATTGAACCGTCTGGGTGTCACCTACACTAACTATGCAGATGACACCCAGATACTACTACCCCTATCAGGAACTTACGATATTGATGTTGCACGGATCAACGAAGTCTACACCATCATTCAGGCAATGATGGCCATGCATGGCCTTTGCCTGAATGATGATAAGACAGAGTTACTCCTAGTTGGCTCACCTAACAACTTGCTCAAACTTAGTCCTCGATACACAAGCATATTCATTGATGGGAACAATATACCCGTAGCCAAACATGTAAAAACTCTAGGTTTTTACCTTGATGCACAATCTAACCTAACAAAACAGATAAACATGACCTCATCTGCCACTGCCTACACTGGCAAACTGATTAGAGCATGCAGAGCTTTTCTCTCCACCACTAGTACCCTGACTTTGGTGAGGGCGCTCAAACAATCCAAATTGGATTACTGTAACAGTCTCTACCTTGGTGCCAAAAAAGCCATCATAAATAAACTACAGATTATGCAAAATAACACTCTCAGAGTAGCGTTAAATATTCCCAAAAGAGAGCATATATCAGAAACCAGAAAGTAACACAAGTGGCTCTCTATACAGGAGAAAATCGACTTAAAAACGATCTGCCTCACTCACAAAGCACTTAACCACCAAGCCCCCCTGTCAAACCGGATATTAAATTATGCCTCTTATTACAAACGATTTGTATGTATATTGGCCTACGCCAAGTTGCTTAAAAATTGTACACAAATAACTCTCTGCGGCAAGGTCTTGACCTTAGAAATTGATGTAAGCCGCCATCTTGAATCAAGCCTCCATTTTAGGTTAGAAACCGCCATTTTGGGGTTTTATACAAAGTCACCCTGTAATCTAAAATGGCTGTCTCGTGTGTCCTTGTTCTTGCCCTAACCTCTCCAACCTCTGTAGGGGAGTTAATGTCCAACCTGCCCTAAGGCTACATGTTAGGGTCATGTAGACCTTGTCCTTTGTTGACCTCAGGAGCAGGGGATTACTTGAACTAGCAATGTTAAACTACAAGTAAACAAGAACAGTAATGCTATCCGAATATAATATGCAAAACATTGTTTGGTCTGTATTAAAGCAATGTATAAAGAGTGTAAATGTTAAATTGAAGAATAATGGAGTGTGTTAGTAAATGTATTGAAAAAGTAAACCACAAGCACGGGATATGCAAATTAGGAAAGTGAACCTGGCGCGACCCTAGCCCAGTGCATGATTAACCTGTAAAGGGGCTGGACATCATTTTACAAATTGTATAAATGCGTCGATGTCCAGCTAGGAAATCCCCTCACTGCTCATATTGAACCCTGCTGGTGGTCTCTGTGATGTATTGACGGCCAAATAGCTATTTGTGTACTTTGTTGAATACTGTTCAGTTTTGTAATAAAGATTCTGGGAATCTTTATAAGCCTGTGTTGGTGTATATTCCTTTGCTCGGTGTAACAGCCGTAATATTGTATTTTTTCTGATTCCACAGATGGCGCCCGAATAGGGACCCTCAAGATTGACTTCGTCTCGTTGAAGGTTGGCTCGGCTATCGGACCGGGATCAGACGGTGTCAACAGAACCGGCCACTCTAAGACGAGAAGTGAATTCCTCGACGAAACTGCACGATCCGATCCCTGGACGGTGAGCTGGAGCCCGAGACGACGTCTTGACGAGGGTCCATATATTTGAGGTGGGTAAATTTGCCGAAAATCACCAGACACGTGGGTCCTTTGCATTGTCCTAAGTAACCCGATCGGGCCTCCCAGTCCTTTGGTCAGGTGAATCGTGTCCCGATTTTTAATTTAACCCTGACAAATTTGAATTTCGAGCATTGTACTCGCGAGCACAATTATTTAACCAGGTAACACCAGAACTTTGAAATGCCTGGGAAATTGGCTGCCTGCTTTAGGGCATTTTTCCGCAGTGACAGACAATCTTTGGAAGATAGCCGTCCCGCACCACATGAGGGATCGCCGGCATGTACCATGTACTGTAAGAAAGGCTAGTATAGCATTTATTGACATTTGGCACAGACAAACCAGACATAATTCTAATCTTCGGTGGCCAACCAATGGTAGTTTTGAAATCCCTCGTATAGAATATTTAGAGTCTTTATTAGTAAAGAAGAAGGCTAGGCCTGCAGCATTTGACGTGTTGCACAGTTGGAAAATAGAAGCTTTGCAGCAACAAAAGAGTAGAGAGAAACATATGCGTCGACATATGACGAGTGTCGAAAAAGGCACGGTTATATGATCAATATAAACAATTGGAATCAGTTAGGAACATGGACAGGGCATTTCAATTAGGCATTCAGAAAATCTACCCTTCAAAAGATTTTCATACGTCAAATGAATTGATTAATAAACTTTTGCATGAACGAAGGCCTGATGCCTCCGCGCCACCTCCATATGTCCCTCCTCCTGGCGCTTGGCCCCTTCCTGTTGTAGTTCCCCCTCCCATAGTTCCTCCGGTCCTCCCTGTTGTTCTTCCTGTTGTTCTTCCAGCCGTCGCCCCGTTGCCTGCCCCCTTGCCTTCACCTGTTGTTATTCAGAATGTGCCTACTCTTCCTCTTCCAAGTGATCCTGCATCGCTTGTAGTAGACCAGAGAGCAAGACCAAAGGTTGTGACTCGTAATACTGTGTCACCAGACAAGAGGAGTGAATTGACTGCTTGGGCTAAACATTGTATGGAGAAGGGTGAACAAGCTGATGTTTTTTCCACACTCGAAAATTTAAAAGATATTCCTGAGAAAAATGTTTTTATCGAAGGATTAGGGACTCATTTAAGTATAATGTGGAATAGACTAAATGATGTAGATTTCCCACAAGGGTTACGGGATTTGAACGCCTTAGCGTTGTCCAGGGATACTGCGAGAAGGTATATGAGCATGTTGAGAGGTTTTTTGAGTATAGGAAGGAGTTGAAAGAGTTACAGAACGAGGAAGTAGATGGTGAAAGTTTAGGTACTATGTATTTACAGAAACGGTTTTCTCCTCGTCGAGAATTAAAAGGTGAGGAAGCACGAATTTGTACAAAGGACGTGATAAGATGGATTTCGGATATGTCGATAACTCCAGATGAAGTATATGACACATACAGTCAATATACTTTAGAAATGCAAAAGAAAGTGATACAGGTGATGGTAGAGCACCTGCAGAATGAGTGTGTAAGAAGAAACATTTGTATTCCCGCTGAATTGTTGAGTGTTTATAAGAGAGCTTTTTCGATTGATACTTCTTTGACTGCATTAGCGCTTGATTTGGCTCTGTTGCTTAGTAAGCGTTTGGAGCTGCCTACTTCTCAGTTGCCTATGAGAGAGGTCCCTCCGACATTTGTCCAGAAAGTTGAGATTGCGGCTGATGCTGCACGAGGTATAGTAGCCGGAGAAATTCCTGCACATTACGTTTCACAGTTTGTTCACGTCCCGTTTTCAAGACAGGAAGTGAACACCATAAAGCAATCTATTCCTGATATATGAAAAAATCCGACAGGATTCTATAAAGAAATAGAGTCGGTCTTACAGTCGTCGGTATTCACTCTAAGTGATATTGACCTATTATTTCCGTACTCCTGCCAGTTGATTTGTAGAAGCAGATTAGGACGATAGATGACATACCTGGGTTGGGAGGTACATGGGATAACATGACTAGGCTGGACAGAGAAAGACCAGCTGGCGAACGACCACCTCAAGTGATATTAACCTAGCCTGATAGAATTATTGTAAAATTGAAAACTATGGTTCCAGAAAAAAGAATCAGATGGGACAAGCTTACGGCCTGTGTCCGAGGAAAGTCTGAGGGTGCTACCGATTTTTTCAATCGGTTCGAGCAAGTATTCTCGGATTTCATTGGACAAGACTTGGGCACAGAGTCAGGGAAAAGGTTGTTTGTCGACAAATTTGTACGTGGATTGCTGCCTGACATCCAGTTACAGATTATGTCCTCTGAAAGCGCTTGTCAGGCAAAGTCCCAATCAGAAGTATTGCATATGGCTCAGTATTATGAAAATCGTGTAAACACTGAAAAAGAGAAACTTGAGAAAAAAAACGGGTGACTTGAAAACTAAAGTTTTATTGCAGCAGATTGTTAGAAACCCTAGAGGGGGTAATCAATTTAGAGCTCAGTACATTCCACAGGGAAGTGCGCCCTTGGCTCCGGTAACCATTAACCAGTGTGCCTATTGCCGGCAGGAAGGCCACTGGTGCGCACAATGTCCGACCTTACAGCAAAGGTCATTTGGGAACATGGGTAGACGATCCAGAGGTCGCCCAGGTGCAGGGGGCCCTGGCAGAGGTCAGTTTGCACCAGAATCACAGCAATCTCCTTCACAGGATAAGCAAGTTTCGAATGTGGATAATAGAAACATTTTTGATCACCCTCCTGCCGCGTACCTCTCCGAAGAACTTCCTTTTGATAATATTTTGTTCCGCTAGGATTGCCCGAAGCAGGATTTGGAATCTACGCCTATTCCCGTTCATCAGAAAGGCCCCTACGTTGAGATGGCAGTGGGAAATAGGAAGCATCTATTTTTAGTAGATACGGAAGCACAGAAATGTTCCTTTGACCATTCACGGGTTCCAAATATTCCCCTGTCAGGGCAATCCAACGTTTCCGTAGGGTTTTCAGGCACACCTGTAGTTTGTCCACTCTCTTTGCCGGTACCGGTAACACTGGGTCCCTTCACGGAACAGTGTCCATTTTTACTTACCACAAACTGTGGGGAGAACTTGCTGGGGCTAAATTTGTTGAAGGCATTACACACAGTAATTCATTGTTCTCCGGATGGAATTCGGCTAACAATATTACCTCAGCAATCACTCGCCTCTCAGTTTTTGACTCGACCTTTACCGCCAGAATTTAGTAATGTTCCAGAATGCTTATGGGCAATTGATGATAATGATGTGGGCATTCTCCAAATTGAACCTGTTAAAATTATTTTGAAACATGGAGTAAAATTGCCTCGCATCCCGCAATATAAGATCTCAGTTGAAGGCAAACAGGCTTTGAAATGTATAGTTTCTGATTTTGTACATCGTGGAGTAATTGAGGAGATTACGGGTAGCATATGTAACAGCCCCATTTTGCCAGTATACAAAAAAGGTGATAATGCGATTCCCTTTCGTTTTATAATTGATTTACGCGCTATTAACAAAATTGTGGCTCCTCAATTTCCTATTGTACCTGATGTTACAATGATATTAACCATGATTCCGGCCTCTGCCACTCACTTTAGCGTTGTTGATCTTAAAAACGCGTTTTTCAGTATTCCTATACACAAGTATAGTAGGTATTTGTTTGCGTTTTCCCTAGGTGGACGCTTGTTTACATTCACTCGTGCACCACAAGGGTACACTGAGAGTCCAAGTATTCATAGTAGGGCATTGAAAGAGCAGCTTGATACCCTAGAGTTGCCTGCTACTTGCACGTTACTACAGTACGTAGATGACCTCCTCTTGGCTGCTGATTCTGAGAGTGCCTGTAAAGAAGGCACCGTGTTGTTGCTTTGTCATCTAGCAAAACATGGCCACAAAGCTTCACTTAAGAAATTCCAATATTGTTGCCAGGAGGTCGCCTATTTAGGCTATCTCCTGTCAAAGGAGGGAAGACGGTTGACACCTGAACGAATAAAGACCATTTCTGGTATGCCTGTCCCAAATACACAAAAGGAAGTTAGAGCCTTGATAGGTATGGCTTCTTATTGTAGATTGTGGATCCCAAATTTTTCATTAACGATTAAACCAATGCTGGCTTTGACAAAGAAGGGCATTTCTTTGCCATTGCCATGGACCTTGGAACACCAGACAGCATTCGATTTGCTCAAATCCGCGCTGTGTTCGGCGCCGGTTTTAGGAACTCCGAATTATGAAAAGGCCTTTGTATTGTTTGTGCATGAACGTGATGGATGTGCTTTGGCTGTGTTAACGCAGGAACATGGAGGGAAGAATAGGCCGTGCAGCTACTATTCCTCCAGCCTTGATCCTGTAGCATGCGCTTTGCCAAGATGTTTGCGCGCTGTTGCTGATGCTGCTGCGTCTGTAAAACAGAGTGAGGGAATGGTCCTGGGTCATGCGCTAACCCTAATGGTACCTCACTCTGTAGATATTCTATTGAATAGAACTCAAATGCAACACCTCACTTCTGCACGATTGACAAGATATGAACTGATCTTGTTTGCTCCCCAGATTCAAATTCAGAGGTGTTGCGTATTAAATCTGGCTGAACTTTTACCTGTCTCACAAAATATTGTTGATGATGACGATACGTCACACGATTGCCTTTATATGACAGAACAAGAGACTAAAGGCAGAATCGATTTGAAAGACACGCCTTTGAATAGCCCTCAAGGAGAGCTGTTTTGTGATGGCTCTTGTTTTAAACTTCCAGACGGTACATCCACGGCTGCTTATGCTGTCACTACTTTAAGCACGGTTGTGGAAACTAAAAGAATTATGCTTACCTCTGTGCAGGCCGCAGAAATTATAGAGTTAACTCGAACTTGTGAGCTTTCTGAAGGGCGTACAGTGAATATATATATACTGACAGTCAGTATGCCTTTGGGGTGGCCCACAATTTCGGTAGACTTTGGAAAGAATAAGGTTTCTTGACCTCGCACGGAACGAAAATCCAGCACGGTACTTTAATAGTGCGATTGCTTTCAGAACTGGCACTCCCTGTTCAGTTAGCTATCATAAAATGTTCAGCACATCAAAAAGTTACAGATGATGTAGGAAAAGGGAATGCCTTCGCCGATCAGATAGCTAAACAGACTGCCACTGATTTCAGTTCAGAAATGTACGCTGTAAAAGAAGTTGTAAATGTTTGCACTTTGGGAGAAAGTATCGATGTTGTAAAAGATATTCAAGCAGATGCTACCATAGAGGAAACTAAGAGATGGATCGAGGGTGCAGGAAGATTGTATGATGATGGGTGTTGGGTAGACAATGTTGAAGGGAAATGGTTACTCCCTGACACCTACATTACAATGATGGTTATTATGGCTCATGGTCCGACACATGTGTGTGTGCGGACGTTAACAAAAATGCTACACAGTGTATGGGCCAATGATAAGATTTTCAAAATTGCGGAGCGTTTTTGTCCAGAACTGCATGGTTTGCTTGCAGCACAATGTAGGGAAAGGTACCTCGACTCCTAGAGGAAGTTTTGCTCCACCTTCTGTCCAGTTTGAGGTTATCCACTTTGATTTTATTGAAATGGAACGGTGTAACAATCTTAAATATGTATTGGTTGTTATTTGTGCCTTTAGTAAGTGGGTTGAGGCCTTCCCAGTTAAAGATGCAACGGCCATAACCACGGCAAAAACTCTGTTGAAAGAGTTTTTTCCTAGGTTAGGGCTGCCGAGAGTCATCTGGTCTGATAATGGGCCACACTTTATTGCCACTGTAATCCTGCAAATTTGCAAAGGATTACAGATTGACAAGCGGTTCCATTCAGCTAGACATGCCCAGAGTGCCGGATTAGTGGAAAGGCACAATGGCATTATAAAGAACAAACTCGCTAAGACGTGTGCTGGCACCAAGCTAAAATGGCCGGACGCCTTACCGATTGTGTTACTATCGATGAGAACAACCCCTCAAACTAAGACTGGGCTCTCTCCCTTTGAGGTGGTAATGGGGAGACCTGCTAATATTTGGGGTATGCCAAAAAGTCGCTCATTACGGGATATAGAAAATGTGCTTCTTTCAGACTACTGTAACCAGTTGACTAAAAATCTGTTTTCAATTTATCACCAGGTGCGAGAGGCATTACCTGTACAATACGAAGGCCCCGGTCACAGTCTACGACCGGGGGACTGGATCTTCACGAAGGTTTTTGAGAGGTCATCTTGCCTTGCACCTCGGTGGAGGGGTCCCTACCAAGTCCTGCTAGTCGTAAACACTGGATCCATGCGACGTACACCAAACGGATCCCACAGCCCGTGCCATACGATACAGAAGATATAGAATCTCTTCCCACTGCTGTAACTCGCGCGCCTGAAACAGCAACAACCGACAAGGGAGAATCGAAGACCGCTTCAGAATCCGCAAGGCCGGACAAAACGGCCATCTTGTCTCCGCACTCCCCAACAATGGAACTTCCGGATCAATCCTTTCTTGATCCCATTTCTGTCTGTTCACCACTTCCAGGAGGAATTGACGACACTTTGTTCCCACCAGAAACTGCAAAATATAATTTGCGCCCAAGGAAATAAATGTACAGCATGGTCTGACTGTGCGACTGAAAAAAATCATTTGAGGGCTTGTCTTTTTGGGCCGATTGTACGGAAAGATTGTGTTGGATAAGGGTTGTGGGAAAGACATTAAGAAGACGCGCGACAGAGTCGCCAGCAAACGAACAATTGGTGTTTTTCGATTGAAGACTACGATGCCTGCACCCGCTACCGCTCGTACTGAACTTTTAGATAAAAATGTGACTAGCAAAGACAATGATCAAGTATGTAAGGGGACCCCCAAAGTGTATTGTTGCCTCCTCGTACGAATTTCTGGATTTGTAATGACTTTTGGGTTTGGGTTATGGTATCTGGAAGAAGCATATCCGTTAGAGGACTTTTTATCTATTGAAAATGTATCTGTGATTCCCACTCCTTCTGTGCAATTGCATACTTTGTCGCCTGGAGATTCTTTGCATAGACTTAATTATCAGAATAATACCCTTTTGTTAATAATGAATGCCACTCATGCAATTTTTAGTAAGACCAATTGCTGGATCTGTACACATCTACCGCAATATGGGGATGAGGGGCTAGGTTGGTATATTTACCCTTTGCCTCTGACAACTGCCTGTTACGCTTCTCTTAGAGCACTATTTTCTGGTCAATGGAATGACAGCATCTCAGGGAACTTTGATGGTACAAATTCAAATAGTTTTGAAAAGAATGTTTTGATGCCCCTGGGATGCTCACTTTTTGCAAATAGAAGTAAGCCAAACGTTGCTTCTGTTAGGCCCTCTGATAGATTGTCTCGTCCTTTTCAGTCTTTAATCTCTTTCAAAATGGCTTCTATAGGCAATAAGGATGCCACGCCTCCATCTTATACTGTTAATCACAGCCCCGATTCAGTATCCTTCTGCATACAGAGGAATGGAACACGGTCAATGGGTAATTTTAGAAAGTGCACCAACGTTGCGAATTTGACTAGTGAAAACAGACCTCTGTACGTAGGCGAACCTGTCTATTTTGTTTGCAGTAATGTGGCATTTCCGTGGTTGCCCAGGGATTGGCAAGGAACCTGTTATTTAGGGATTCTATTACCTGGGGTATTTATTGCCAGTACTACAGAAATTTCAAAGACTCGTCCACGACGAGGTGTAAAAGGGGATACTCCAGCGCAAACTTTAGGAGATATTATGAAATCTTTTGTACCATTTTTTGGGCAAATTACGAATTCAGAAGATATTAGGGGACTAGCGAGAGTATTGGAGAAAACCATCAATCGGACCACTGACATACTCTATTATATGACGTTAGAGCAGAGAGCGATAAGATTAGTGGCTCTTCAGAACCGGATTGCATTAGATGTCATCCTGGCAGAGCGAGGAGGAGTATGTAAATTAGTGGGGTCCGCTTGCTGCGTTTACGTTCCAGACTCCTCTCCAACGATCTTTAGGGCGATCCAAAATCTACATGTTCTTAGTTCAGAAGTACATGTTCCTGAGGGAAATTGGGAACTTGGTACATGGTTTTGGGACCTCCTACGGTCATGGGGATGGAAGTTGTTCTCGGCCCTACTGATTATCCTGGGAAGTTTTCTGTTTCTTTGTTGTTGTATACAGTGTCTCCCTGGTATATGCTCAGTATTAGGGGGATGTTGCGCGCAAGCAACAAGTGTATTAGGGAATAAAATATACTCCCCAAAGGAGCTCTCCAAAGAGTATGTGTTGAAGGAAACTCTGGTATCAGACCTAATGGCAATAGATATGTCCGACAATGATTCGGGGTGTCTGGACGATGACGCATGGAGTTACTTGCAATCAAATCAGAAATAGTATTATCATTTGGCATAGGCCAAAAAGAGGGTTTGTCAAACCGGATATTAAATTATGCCTCTTATTACAAACGATTTGTATGTATATTGGCCTACGCCAAGTTGCTTAAAAACTGTACGCGAATAACTCTCTGTGGAAAGGTCTTGACCTTAGAAATTGATGTAAGCCACCATCTTGAATCAAGCCTCCATTTTAGGTAAGAAACCGCCATTTTGGGGTTTTATACAAAGTCACCCTGTAATCTAAAATGGCCGTCTCGTGTGTCCTTGTTCTTGCCTTAACCTCTCCAACCTCTGTAGGGGAGTTAATGTCCAACCTGCCCTCAGGCTACATGTTAGGGTCATGTAGACCTTGTCCTTTGTTGACCTCGGGAGCAGGAGATTACTTGAATTAGCAATGTTAAACTACAAGTAAACAAGAACAGTAATGCTATCCGAATATAATATGTGAAACATTGTTTGGTCTGTATTAAAGCAATATAAAAAGAGTGTAAATGTTAAATTGAAGAATAATGGAGTGTGTTAGTAAATGTATTGAAAAAGTAAACCACAAGCACGGGATATGCAAATTAGGAAAGTGAACCTGGCGCGACCCTAGCCCAGTGCATGATTAACCTGTAAAGGGGCTGGACATCATTTTACAAATTGTATAAATGCGTCAATGTCCAGCTAGGAAATCCCCTCACTGCTCATATTGAACCCTGCTGGTGGTCTCTGTGATGTATTGACGGCCAAATAGCTATTTGTGTACTTTGTTGAATACTGTTCAGTTTTGTAATAAAGATTCTGGGAATCTTTATAAGCCTGTGTCGGTGTATTTTCCTTTGTTCCGTGTAACAGCCGTAATATTGTATTTTTTCTGATTCCACACCCCCTTATCTCACAGACAAGTTCACATGGAAAGTGCAGAACAGAACCACTAGATCATCCAACAGACCTTGTCTGGTGGTGCCTAGATTTAATTTAAAAAGAGCCGGGGGCACCAGCTTCCCGGTACTAGCCACCCAGCTATGGAGCTCCCTCCCCCAGAATATTCAAATGATTCAAGCTTTTAACATATTCAGAAGGCATGTCATCAATTGGCTACTTAACAAAACATAATCGCCATAGCTGCAATACTAGTGACCTTTTGTAGACTACACATTTTTCACATACGTTGCCCTGTACTCTCGTTATGACCGCAAACGTCTGACTGTATAAAAATGTACTATTTTGTATAATATGTATATATTTTACTGTTGTAAATCTTAACATGACAGCTCTTTGTAACCATTTAATTATCCTTACAGCGCCCAACTACCTCTGGGTCAGGTGCGCTTTATAAATAAAATAAACAAACAAACAAACTCCATGGGTCTCCCCCATTGTCATTGTGCACAAACCAAAAAAACCAGAAGCAGTGTGGAGGATATGTGTAGACATGAGACTTCCTAACAAAGCCATCAAGCAGGAGAGGTAGATAACTCTGACATTGGGCGACGTGGTGTGTGAGTTGCAAAGAGCTCGAGTATTTTCAAAGTTGGATCTTTGATCTGGGTACCACCAACTGGAGCTCCACCCGGACTCTCACTACATCACCACCTTCACAACCCACCAGGGCCTCTACCAGTAAAAGCGCCTCACTTTCGGGATATCATCAGCAGCGGAGGTATTTAAAAATGTGATATGCGAAGCTCTGACGGGACTGTAGGGGGTCATAAACTTCAGTGATGACATTTTGGTGTATGCAGCATCTGAGGTAGAACATATGAGCAGATTCGAGAAGACGTTAGAGTGGATCCAACTCCTCAGTCTCACCCTACACCGAGAGAAGTGTGAGTTCTTACAGAACCACATAGAATTCTTTGGATTCATGTTTCACGAAAGTGGCAATTCACCCGGTCTGCAAAAGGCCCATGACATTCACGAGGCAAACCCATCACGGATCGTTTCTTTGATCAGAAGTTTTCTTGGGATGGTGACGTACTGCAGGTGTTTCCTTTCGAATCTGTTGACCATCTCTGAGCCCCTCAGGGTTCTCACAAGAAAAGACAGGGGTGGGAGTGGACTGCAAAAGAACAAGATGCCTTCGAAGCCATCAAGCAGGCACTCACCAGGGAGGGGACCGTGCCCTTCTTTGACTCACGGAAGGAGTCTGAGATCATAATGGATGCCAGCCCCGTTGGTCCTGTCACAACAAGATGCACAAGAACAAATTAGACCAGTGGCATATGCCAGCAAGGCACTAATGAGTACAGAACAGCGTTACTCCCAAATTAAAAGGGAATCACTGGCTGTCTTGCGGGGATTTTGTAACTTTTTGCATCTACATTCTAGGCAAGCCAGTAACGGTGGTGACTGTTCACAAGCCATTATTACCAATCATGGCGGGGTCATCGTCAAAACCACCCCCGAAGATCAAGCATTGGATGCTTGCACTAATGGAGTATAGAGTACATTTTATATATAGGCGGGGATCTCATAATCCTGCGGACTACCTCTCGTGACATCCAAGGGGTAAGGCGGACGGAGAGTGTACTGAACAACTCATGGCGGAAGAACATGTGCGAGTAGTGGTGGCAGCCGCCAAGCCAGTGGCACTGTCCATCCAGGAGATGGCTGACCCGTCCAACTGTGATGGAAACTTGAAGATGTGGAAAGCTGCAATGGCCAGTGGGGACTGGAAAACATTTCTGGCAAACCCGCACCAAAGAGTCCAAGGGACTAGGCGGGAACTGGAGCAACTGTGGAAGGTGCGACACAAACTATTGTCAACCGAGGAAGGGCTCCTGTTATGGGGAAGCGAACTGGTGGTTCCAGGGGCACTTGTAGGAAGAGCAATTGAACTAGCACACTGTGGACATCAAGGATCAGCCAAAACAAAATCAAGGCTACGCTTGAAAGTATGGTTCCCCGACCTGGAAAAAAAGGTGGATGAGTTCATAGCAAACTGTGTATACTGTCAGGCAGCAAACAAAGAATCCCAAATTGAATCAATGCCTCAGAGTGAACCACCCTGGGATGTCGTCCATACCAACTTTGGGACTACTCGCCATAGGATGCATTTTGTGGTGATGATAGACCAATTGTCATGGTACCCGTAGGTCGAACTAGTGGAGTCCATGGCCTTCAAACAAGTAGTGCAGGCAATGGAGAACATGTTTGCCACTCACAGCTTCCCCAGACTCATATGCTCTGACAATGGGCCTCCGTTTCAGGTAGAGTTCTTTGCATTATTCATTGAGGAATGTGGAATCACCCACAGGAAGGACACACCGCTCTGGCAACATACCAATGGAGAATCTGAATGTTTTATGCCAACATTGAATAAGGTGTTCCTTATCCCCCAAGGCCAGGGTAACACACTGAGGAGGACACTGTATCAGTTTCTACGCAAGTATCAATCCACGCCCCACCGCTCCATGGGAGGATATCTGATTGGTTGGCACACACATGGAAGCCCATAAGGGTGTGTGTCAATGACTAAAGCCTCTGCTGGGAGTGCATGTGTACCCAGTGAAATGTCACCAATGAAGGCATGTTTTACTGCTTGAGAACTTGAACAGTGATCACCTGAGCACTAGACGCCAGATCAGGTTTGACTATTTATAATGGAAGGATCCGCTAAAGGTAGTTGTCTGTATCCCATGATAGGCCGAGCAGAATTATACAGGTCTCACCTGATACTGTAAAACTATGACTCTTAATGTCAGAGGGTGTTCTGTTAGAAAGTCCAGTCCATTGATTATGTATATTTTAGTATTTTGCAGGTCAGACAGTGATCATCAGATGCTAACTTACCTCCCACAGAGCACACTTGACCATGCATAATCATCTACAAAAGGGCCCTGCTAAACATGTTACTAAACAACTTGGCATATAGTGTACATTATGAAATTGCCACTGAATATTTCTTCACAGCAGTCCTATGTGCAAGAAGCTGCATCCAGACTAAACCATTTGTAATTGTTCTTTATGCAATTCAGTTGCTGACATATAGGTTATTACAGGACGATCAGACAGTTTATGTTAGTGCTAAGATTACTTTAGAATACTTTGGCATTACTTCATCTTCCATTGGATTGCTAAATATTACTTTTGTATTATTCCATAATGCTTCACACTATTTCGGATTCCTTTGAAGTCCGCAGGAGTAAATCAGATTATTTAGGATTCATTATTTCACGTAGATTATTTCACTACACCTTCTGAGCTTGAGGAAATACATAGGGATAACATGCCTCTAGTGCAGCTCAAGGCAAAACGAGCCAATGTATTTTTCAAACTTAACTTCATTCTAACAGATGAATATAAAACATGTGAAACCATTGACCAGTTTTTGCAAATATTTTCAATTTAAATGAGTAAAGGTTCAGTATTTTAATGCAGTCCACGGTGATGTGATGCCTCTGTTAATGCCACAAAACAGATCTGATGTCGCAAGCGTGCATTAACTTGAAGGGTCCACTTGATCCATTTCTCATTATAGGTTTCCCGGTATCCCGGTGGTAATTCCGGTGGGATATCGGGGAACTACCGTACCGTCTCTGCCGCCTGATAGCCCACTGTTGCTGGGATATTACAGGTGGCAGGGACGCCAGTAACTCCCCATTCCCATGGAGTCCGCTAGGACTCCATGTGAGGGGGATGCCGCAATCACAGGCACTGGTAATGCTGGTGCCTGTGATTGCAGCAATTGTCTGTCGGTAGGGGCCCGAACTACCAGCACGTCAGACATGATGGTAGGTCACATCCCCTACTGGGAGACTTGTAGTTTTCCCGTCCAGAAAGGTGTTGGTACACGTTGTTACCGGAACCGTATGTATTGACCGGCAAACTCCAAATGAGCCTCTTAGTCATGGGACTCTTTCTTTTTTCTCTATTTTGAAGTCCCGTATGACTCTGTTGGGGACATGCGGTATTGCTGCAGGTAGTAATACCATATGTTTTATGGTTTCAGTACTGTAACTCTGAACATTGTGGTCTGGTAACAGTGCTGGGCATGTTTTCACCAGCACCAATTTAACACACCACCAGCCTCTTAATGAGGCCACAAGTGACCACAAAAGGCAATCTTGGACAAGAAGTTTTACTAGAAATTATGAAGCTATGCTTGCAGGTAGAAATTGTTATAAGACACCTTAACATTACAGAATTTAGATAGCAGAGACGCTGCTAGTAACTTTGCTTGCATTGATGTAATCCTCTGTCAATGTCATTACCAACTCATAACAGTAGGTTTTGGCTACAAAGCTGCTGCTGAAGTGACAATTATGAGGCAAAACCTGATGAGATAAAGGGATCAAAAGCCCTTCAAGATCTCAGAAAGCCCAAGTACAGTGAGCAGGAGCTGGAGGTCCTCACTGATGAAGTGGTGGCACATGCAGATGAACTGTATGGCAGCCGCTACAGGAAATCCTCTGGCCAGTGCACCTCAGCCATCTGGGCATCCACCTAACAGAAACTGTCAGCAGTGGGCATAGTTCGCTGAGATGAGGGGGACTGTCGAAAGAGGTGAAACAACCTCAAGGTCAGGGTGCACAGCCTCCTGTCAGCACACCGACAGGAGTCACTGGCCACTGGAGGCGGCACCACGGAGCGCCTTGTCCTCACCCCATAGGAGGAGAAGACCATCTCCATGCTGGACATGCAGGCAATAAAGGGAGTCGGTGGAGCTGAAGCCGTTGCCAGCTAAACACCACCCTTCCCCTGACAATACACTGGGTGAGGGGGTGCACAGTAAATCAATATTCCCTGTGCGTGGCCAGGGCCAATGCCAACACTGCATGCTGGGGTAGGTGGGCAACTGTGCATGTAATCACACTCAGCATTATGAATGTGCATAGGTGCTCTTGCACCCATGTGCACCACGAGGGCTGGCTTCCAAGCCATAACGTGACATCAACCACCCTGCCATGGCAGCTCAGGGATTCTTTCAAAGGCTCCTTCAAGCATATGTGGTGGGTGAATGTGGCCTGTTGAAAGGAAATGTGTCTTGTTCTCATGCTGGCAATGGGCATTCCAGCACAGGAGCCGGGTGCATGTCGTTGCAATAAGGTTCTAATGCCAGACCAGCATGGGGCAGTCCAGGCAGCAGAAGCAGGCCTTCAGAAGCCAGAAGATCTGCTCAATACAGAGCGTGGTCCTGCTGTGTGTGTCATTGTAGGCCCCCTCCTGTGGCATCAATGGATCCCGCACAGGTTTCATGAGCAACAGCAGCTGGGGTAGCCAGAATCACCTGCAAGGGGAAAGGTCAAAGGTGTCAGTAACAGTGCATTCACTACAGCATGTTGATGGACATTCTGTTCATGCATTATGAGTCTCATCGCACAACATGTCTTGCTATTACAGTATGCATGTTCAATCCGGCAGTATTCACATTATTGTGTTACCCCATGCACCCAGCTCACTGGCAGCAGTTCCCTTTTTCAGGGTCTATGATTGTTATGGCAAGATGACATGGTGCCTGTTTTCTGATCTGCATGTTGCTCTCATGCACGAACCTTGATGTTTAGTTAGTTGTACCTCAGCCGGTTTCTGGTGTCTGTATCTCTTCCATGATGGCGTTATGTACCTGAGTACTTGGCTGAACTTCTGCCACTGCTCCTGTTCTTTGGTGCTGTGTTGCACATTTTGGTTGAGTGATTAAGGATGTATAATGTTGCATTGTGGTACCTGTACAAACGGCTGTGTGTTGGCAGGCTGTTCCAATGCGCATATGCGTATTCATACAGCACTGGCCATCATGTTCTAGTTCTGTTGGTTGCAGGCTGTCATTTGTGTGGTGAGAGAGCCGGTCCGGATGTACATGGCCTTGGCACGGCATGCATTCTCTTGTTGTGCCTATGCATCCCCCTTCACTATGCTTTTCTGTAGTGTAGCATATTGACATTGTGTGAGGCCACTTGTACTCACCCACTGTCCACGTCCATTGTCCTCTGTGCCGTTCCATGAATCCAGGCAGTGTCCTTTTGCGCAGGACAATTGCATCATGGGTGGAACAAGGGAAGCGGCCACCGCAGTGTGTGATGTAGAGGTCTGGATCGCAGGTCACCTGGATGTTCAGTGAGTGGTAGTACTTCTGGTTGTGGTACGCAGCTTCATGTGCCTGGGGGGCCACCAATGCCACATGGATGAAATCCCGGACAGCAATGACATTTGGCATGTGTGCCACAGTAAAAAACCATGCCTTCATGAGATGCTCCTGTGCCGGTGTAGTGGGCAGAGAGTTAAACCATGACACATGGTGCAGGTGGGCTTCAAGCACCTGTCCAAGCACGATTGAAAAGGTTGACTATGACATGCCGTGCAGCATGGCAACAGAGTGCTGAAAGGTGCCAGTTCCCTGGAATTGCAAGACAGAGTCTAGTTCAGCAATGGGGTCACAGCTGTCCTGATGATAATCCTGCTCTCAATGTACCCCTGGATTATGGTGAAGATCTTACCTATCGGCTCCCTGTTGAGCCAGTACTGGGTTACCAGCTGGATGTCCATGAGGATCCAGGGTGAGGGCCTGAACCTGGGTATGGACGCTGGCCTTCAATGGTATCCCCTCGTCATCATCTTCTCCGCACCCTGTGCCCTGGGCTGATTTTCCTGACTCTGTAGGTCCGTGGGCAGTGTGAACAGCTGCAATTCCCAGGTCGCAATGGCTAGTGGCAGCATGGTGTTGGAAAGTGTGTTTGGGGAAGGAATATGCCTTGTGTAGCTCTCTTGAGTGGATTGGGTTCGCATGTGGCTTCATTTGTGGCACATGTCTCTATTTACCTCCACCTGAAATGTAGAGGTAACTGCACAGTGGTTTTTGCAGTATTACAGCGGAATGTCGGCTGTATTACCGCTATTTCCCCACTTGTAATGCGACGGTAATACAGCTTTTGTGCTCTCAATGGTAATTCCACCAATGGTAATTCTGCCAACTGTATTACAGTCGGCAGAGTTACCATTAGCGGAAATTACCATTGACGGTATTGC
Organism: Ambystoma mexicanum; assembly: GCF_040938575.1. Lineage (NCBI taxonomy): Eukaryota > Metazoa > Chordata > Amphibia > Caudata > Ambystomatidae > Ambystoma > Ambystoma mexicanum. The sequence goes on from NC_090932.1 coordinate 997,298,969, forward strand.
CGCCAACTCAGAATTTGGTGGAACAATAAAAGTGGTGGTAATTCAGTTACCACCACTTTTACCATATACTGCCAAACTCGTAATGAACCCCTAAAGTCCTCACATCACAGTCTTAGATCACCCAGTCAACTAGACTCTCTCCTTGCAGATAGCTCTAGTCCATGGCCTCATCACAAGTCCCGGCGCCTGATATCCCGGCGCCAAAAGGGCATTACAAGTCTCAGCGAGCCCAGATCTCAGGTGCTGCAGATTATTAGTCCCCATTCCCATAGGACTCCATGGGAATAGGGACGTTGGAAGCACCATTAGTAACGGTGCTGGTGCTTCCATGACAACTGTGCCTACCGGGGTCGATACGTCTAGCAGGTCAGGCCTGCCGCACCAAAGGCACCGGCAGGCACAGTTGTAGTCTGTCCGTCAGGAAAGGGTGCTGGTACATTGCTACTGGCACCCTTATTTACGGACCGGCAGGCTTGTCATGAGGCACAAGCGTGTTTTAGAAGAGCATAGTTTGAATTAAATGATTATGAGTTCAATTTGTAACAATATGAAAGAGTTAAACAATTTGTCAGGATGACATTGATGTCAGATGAAATTTAAGGTAATGGATTTACCTGTCCATAAAGGTGATTGTAGAGGTAGTGAAATTGTGTATTGCTGAGCTATATGCCTAAACAAGTATTGAACAAATTGCAATTCCTGCCTAATTATTCATTTGTTGGGGCATACACCGTAGCATTTGTTGCTATGTAGGATTTAATCCACCATTTGTGCGCTCGTTATTGTTGTTGCCCGACTATGTCACTGCAACAGAATTTAAAAGATCTGCTTCCCTCGGGCATGACACTAATATGGTCGTGAAAAGGAAAGCTAATTACATATGTAGTTTAACTGACAGACACACGTTCACGCTACTACCAAACCCTTCACAATTGCAGTTTTAAAGTGTGCCGAATTTTTGCACATGGAGTTGTTGCTGATGTAGCATTATTTTCTTCCCAAAAATATTTGCTGCCTTGCACCTGCCCCTCTGTAGATTGCAACTTTGACATGGTTCTTGTATTGGTAATGACTTGCGGTGTTACCATTCATACCATTGCTTCAACTCACCCCATTGCATTTTCCTTTCTTTTTTTATTTTTTTTATTTTTTTTAAAGCAGCATATTAACCTGCATTGCTGTCTGTTGATGGCGCTGGATCCACGGGTATGTGGAAAGCCTGGCATCCTATCTGATAAAGCAGGCATGATACAATATATTCATGATGAAAATATGAGAAATGTTGCATGCCTACAAATGTTGTTTCAGATGTATAAAGAATACACATTTGTGTTATCAATGCCATCGTGTCTTCTTGGGGGTGGATGTGCACTCTTCAAATATACATCTTATGCGCTTTATGTACGTGTTGGGCAGACAGAATTTGAAAATAAAGTGAACATCGCGTTGAGACTAGGTGTATGTCATATCAAATATGCCTGTTATTTTTGTTATGCTTTCTTATAGAATGCTATGATGTGATCTGATGTGATATTCTATGATATGGTATGAATTGCTGTGATATGGTATGACTGGTATGGTATTGCATGGTATGATATAATATGAACTGTTATGGCATTATCAAGTAAAATATTTCTATCGCATATGTGCTGCACTTTTTTCAATAACTCCTCAAATCTACTCAACTAGTGTTTTTTTAATTTTTATAAGTAGAATGATAATGCTTGGTTTGCCACCGATCCATGCAGACCTTTTTTTATGGGCACCCATGTTCGCCTTTTCCAAGCTCTGGGTGCGGTTCCTTAATCTGTATGCTTTCAGTAAACTGTGCTCCCCTAACTTGTGTTTGGCATGTCCCCCCATTGTCTACTATGTCCCAGTATAAATGATTTCAAAACTGAACTCCAGCTCTCGTACTCAGCTACAACAGGGCACAATTTAAGATGAACTTCTTCAGGTTATCTATTTAAATATTGTGCCCTTGCATGAAGAAGACTGTTGTCTCTTGCAGGTTATTCGCAGTAAATACACGGGTATTGTAAAGCATTATAAGGAGTGACACCCTCCCCCAAATATTGCATTTTAGAGGAATTTCCCTGTAATCGCCAATTTTGCACGAACTTGAAGGATTTAAAATTTAACAAAGCAAATGTCTGCACAGCAAATTTCAGAGTACAGAGAGATCACTGTACTCAGACATTTCCTATGCAGGAAAATGCAGAGAATACAGAGCAAAGAAAATCCATGATCCTCCTTAGCTGTTCCATTAAATGCACATGTGGGCACTTTTTTATTTTATTTTTATTGTTTGAAGAAGAGACTTAGCTCGAGAGCAGCGGAGCGCTGTACATAGTGTGGGTAGCAAGCATTTGGGCTACACATCTATCTTTTAACAGTAGCACAATGCTGTGAGGTATGTGTGTCGACTGGAATTAGTCCTTGGCTAGGTGTTGTTGAAAGAGCCATGTTTTGAGAGATTTGCAAAAATTGAGAATTGTGGCGACATTCTGAGCCTACTCCAGGATCGAGTTCCAGAAGGTGGGTGCGTGACAAGAGAAGGCTTGTTTGCAGGTCCTCTCTTTGCTTATGAGTTGTGATGCAAGCCAATTGGTAGATTTGTGGAACAAGGAGCGTGTGTCACAAGATAAGTGGAGATTAGCCGCCACATACGCCAGTGTGCTACTCATGACTGCTTTGTAGATGATACATTCAGTCTTGAACAGTATCCTACCTTAGCCTGGACCCAATGTAGTTAACGTAGGATGAGGGTAATTTGATCAAATTTCTGTGCTCCTGTAATAAAACATGTTGCAGTGTGGTGGACTTCTTTTACGGGAGCCAAGTGAGCAGCTGGCAGACCTGTCAAGAGAGCATTTCCCCTACGGTCCTGAAGTCCTGAGGTGGGATGAAGGGTTTGATTTTTCGAAGGGTAGAGATTCGGAACAAGGCTATTTGGGCCTTCTTGGCTACGTTTCTTGAAGGACACTGTGCGATCAATGGTGCCACATGCTGACAAATGTGCCACGTCCACCCAGAGGTAGAGGTGCAACAAAAAAAATAGTGTAACTGCGACCCCACAGGGTTATGGGGAGGTGCTACCATGGAGAAAATGAAACAGAAAATAAATCAGGTGTTATTGTTTTCAGGGATGTTCGTGTAAACAGCTAAAAGAAGGGAGTCCTCCAGGTTTTTTTCAGTCCAAACAGAATCCAGCTTAAATATAATTGCTGTGAGGGCGTTGGGGGTTTTGTCTACTTAGAAAACCGTTAACCATTTGTTTTACTGCTTAGCAGCTCAGCAGGAGCTTAAATGAATTGATTTGCTTTAATTACTTTTCAGTAAATTGAAGACATGCTTTAAAGGTGAAAAGGAAGAGTTTCAGAAACATTAATATGTTTTTAAAATGTAGCGAAACCATTAACAGCAAAAAATAAAAGTAGTAGTAATGAATCCAGTGATATCATCACTCCATCTCTGTGGAAACTCTCTTCCCATATGGACAGGGAAGGTCAGCCGCTAGCAGATCCCGACCCTGGAGGTGGCTTCCTGAAGGAGGATCATATGGTTGAAGAGGTCCGTCATCCGAGGGAGAAAGACTGGTTGCAAAAAATGTGGTGTCCACCTTTCCACTTTAGGTATAATCCCCCACCTAAGTTCTCAGACTGTCATGGCTTATGGTATTGAACCTGAACAACTATCTCATACTAACATCAGGGTTCTTCTGACAAATTGCACCAAAGTACAGAGACGAGAACGGAGATCAGAGTGATTAATATTACTAGAACCAGGAACCCTGCACTTCATTCTAGTTGTTGGTGGGATCTACATAGTGGCGAGACACTTAAATACCCATCAGCTGTGTTAGAGAGGGACATCGCAGAGAGAGCTGCACCGCAGAAAGAACATTGCTGCAAACAAAGCCAGTCAGAAGCTGGAAAGTAAGCCGAGTGCTGCCCGATGCTGAAGGACTCCTGGAAATGCTGTCCAGAGGAAGCCGAAAAGTAAGAAGTCTGCTGTGGTGACGTTGGGAACAGTGCAAGGCTGTCAGGAGACACAGGAGACAAGACGAGAAGGGGCAGAATGCTGGTCTAAGCTGCCGGCAAGGCACAGCAACCGTGAATGACACAGACCATGCCAGAGCAGACAATAGGGAAAAGCGGGACACTGGAACACTTCACAGTGAATGCCGTGCACTGTGGAGAAAGCTAAGGAGATTGCTAAAGCGGGCAGAAAGCCCTATACTAAAAAGGGAAAGTAACGTTTAAGAAGGTAGAAGGTCACTGATCTAATTGATGAAAAGGGCATGGACTAGGCTGTTGCCTAGTAAAGTGTGTAAGACTGAAACCCATGTATATTGTGAATGACAGTGTGAAAAGTCCTGGCAGCAGAGTAAACCAGGCAATGCGTGAGTCTGGGACCCGCACCAAAACAAATATGCGTGGAGCATTGTGAAGGTGAGTCTGGAGACCTGTACCTGAAAGGAAAAGTAACTGGTGGTAAAATCCTGGCAGGTGAGTATATTAGGCAAGTGTGAAATATGGTGACGTCCTGGCAGGCGAGCAAACCAGGTAAAAGTAAATGCAAGCCTGGAGACCTGCATCTCAATTCAAGAGTGTGAAATCTAAGAGAAGGGAATCATACCCCCTGAGTGGAAAAATTGTAAAAGAACTGTGAACTGTGGAGTAAATCAAGGGGTGATGAAGAACCCTTGAGTGTCTGATGCTATTGGATGGGGGCCATACCCCCTGGATTGAAAGATGCCTTTTGCCAAGGAAAAAAACTGTGGTAGAGAGCTGAAGAGAAGAGCTGAAGAGAAGCTGAAATCTCGAGGGAAGGGTAGACATTCTCCCATTGTTCTGAGAGTTATGAAACCTTGGGGAACTTTAATCATTTATTTATTTATGCAGCTTTTGGAACTTTATGTTGGAACATTAAGAAAGACTACAGATGGGCAGTTGAAATACTTTATCCCTTTGCACTTTTTCTTACATTTAGCTGCAAGGGTCAGGATAGGATTTTGGCCACATAATGAAGAACTCTTTATTTTTGAACATTCTGACACTGATCCTTTAGTTTCTTTGAGGCAGGGAAACCCCTCATAATGTTAGGATGAGATAAGTCTTTCTCCAACCCTTGTTTTACTTTACTAATAGTCTATAGCAATCATCTCAATGTCTCTGCGTCCAAGTCTTACTCCTGGTTCTTAACACATGGTGTCAAGGGTGGGATCTGGCTCAGTTGACACAAAACGGGGGACCCTAAAATTTGAAAGGCTCAGTGAGCAAGTGTCCAGTACATTTGTAGCCACTAAGAAATCTTTTGGTTTTGATTTGTACTGCAGCCGTGAAGAGATCATGCAACCCAGAGACCGGTTGGTAATTTCTACAGTTCTAGTGCTAGTACCCCCACCATGTACCTATATAAGGTTGGCTTCCTAATCTGCATTAGCCTGGCGGTTCTGCCTTGCTGTCATGGCTGGAGTAATAGACCCTGACATTTAGAGGTGATCTGAAAATGCTAGTACAGAATAATGGTAAAGACCCATATCATATTAGGATGGGAGAGAAAGTGGCACAAGGGATCTTAGAAAAGGCCCTATTTCCTAAACCGGTAGACAGTACTAGGACAGGCAAGATAGAGAAGGAAAAGAAAGTATTTGGGGAGCAAGATCAAAATACACCAGGTCCCTCAAACACAAGCAAAACATAGGGATGATGAAACTGAAATCATCACAGACCTAGCATTTGCCCAACGTAATGATCCCCTGTTAGCGGAAATTTTCCGACACACTATTTTGGAGTAAGAGGGAGGGAGGAACAAGAGAACTTTCTTCTTTATCAAATAAGGATTGTATATAGACGGAATACCAGTCCTGAGGACCCACAAAGAAGCCAGATTATAGTGCCCAGGAGTCACAGAAGGATAGTCTTACACAATTCCCCATTCCTATCTGACTGGTGGCCATCTAGGGGCAGCTAAAACTTAGGGACAAGTCATAAATAGGTTTTATTGTCCCGGCATTTACGCCAATGTAAACGTCTTTGTCACTAACTGTGCCCTATGTCAGAAAACTAGCACGTAGGTACCCTCCCAGCTCCACTCCAGCCATTGTGCATTTACTGATATAGCCTTCTCCCGTTTTGGTATGGATATATTGTGACACCTTGAACCGTCTAAATTAGAGAATCAGTACATCTTGTTAATCTTAGATTATGCAATCAGTTACCTTGAGAACTTCCCTCTAAGAACTAACACTTCCTAGCAAATACTAAAATATTTAATTCCTTTCTTCTCTGGAATTGTTTTCCCTAAAAAGATCTGCATGGATCAATGGACAATCTTTATGAGCAAACCTATGGTACAGGTCAAACAGGTATTACAAATTAAAATTCTTTGAACCTCAGTTTATCACCATAAAACTGATAGTTTAGTTGAACATTTTAATAATACCCTGAATAGCGTTCTTAGAAAATTGGTGCAAGCAGACGGGAGGAATTGGGACCTCATGGTTCCCTGAGCTCTTTGTAATTTGAAAGTCTCCCCAATCTTCGTTAGGCTTTGGGCCTTTTGAGCTTTTGTATGGTAGAGAGCCACGGGATGTACTGGATATGTTGAGTGAGACGTGGGAGGAAAGAGAGGAAGCTTTATTAACCCAGTCACATTTGACCAAGACTCAGGAAAACCAGGTCTCTTTATGACCAGAAATCCACTTTGAGATCTTTTTCCCTAGGACAGAAGGTTCTAGTCTTGTTGCCAACCCCAGAGAACACAATATTATCCAGATGCATGGACCCTATGAGTTCATAGAGCAGACATGTTCTTGTAACTACCGGGTCTCTCAACCGAATTGATGGTCAAAGACCCAAGGATTTCACATTAACCTGCTAAAGGAATGGAAGGAAGATGCAGTAGCAAACACAACTGTGTTAATGGCTAGCTTTCTAACAGAGGGACAGGAAAAGGTCAACTTAATATCCCTAAATCTCCATCAAAAGGCAATATCTCCAGGACCTTCTGACTCAGTTCCCAGATGTGTTTAGTCGTGAGCCTGGGAAAAGGAAAGGAGTCTTTCATTAAATTCAGGTTCTGCCTGGGAAAGTTGTTAACCTGAAACCCTTTAGAATTCCCAAGACCAGGAAAAGAGATAGTCATACAGAAGGTGGAGAAGATGGTAGCCACAGATATCATAGAACCATCCCAAAGTCCCTGGTCCTCTCCAATAGTCCTTGTCACGAATCCAGATCAATCAGGGAGGTTTTGCATTGATTTTTGAAAGGTAAATGTGGTGTCTCAATTCCACAATTACCCCATGCCAAAGATCAATGATTTAATTGATCCATTGGGCTCTGCTGTTTACCTGTTCACGACTGATCTGACAAAGGGCTATTGGCAGGTACCAGTGAATCCACCGTTCAAAGAGAAAAACTCTTTCTCCAACCTTGTAGGGTTATTTTAAATCAAGGTATTACCTTGAAGGTTTTATGGGGACCCTGCCACATTCAAGAGGCTTATAGACCAAATCTTGCATCCCTATTCAGAGTTCTGTGGAGAGTATTTACATGACATAGGGCCATTCACAAGTCCGGCGGTAACCTTTAAAAGTAGCGGCAACGGAATTAGCGCTGCAAATACCGCTCCACCGGATCATGAGCTGGCACAAATACCACCGACTGTAAAAGCAGCTGGAGCTATTACAGTCGGCGCTATTACAGCCAGCACTAATACAGCTGGCGCTATTACAGCTGGCCACACAAGACGCCAACACAGCAGTATCACAAGTCCATGTATGGCGGTATTAGCGCAGAAAACTCGGTACCTTAAATGAAGCCACAGGCAATCCACCCCAGAGGGCTACATAAGGCAAACCCCTACCCCAAACACTGATTCCAACACCATGCTGCCACTAGCCACTGTGAGCTGGGACAGGCAGCTGCTCATTCTGCGCCTGGAAGTATATATGCAGGACAACCAGGCCAGAGCACAGGGAGGCCAGGGGGTGGGGGAAGAAGGAGGAGAAGATCCCAAGCAAGGCATGCACCCATCCCCAAGGTCAGGCCCTCACCATGGACTCTCACTGACACCCAGATGGTGACCCTGTACTGCCTCAACAGGGAGACCATTACTGAGCTGCTCAGTACAATACATTTGGAAATAGGGAGCAGGATAAAAATCTGTACAGATGAGCCCCCACTGCTCATGCTAGTGCCCTTATTACAATTCCTAGATGCTGCCAACTTCCAGCATTCTGTGGCCATGATGCACAGCATGGCACAGCCCACATTCAGTGCAGTTCCTGCCCAGTTGCTGGATGCCCTGCTGCTGCATATGCAACACCACATCACACCGCCCACAACGTCAGCTGAGGTCAGTGCCATAAAGGCAAAGTTCTATGCTGTAATCCAATTGGCTAATGTGATTGCAGCCTGAACTGCACCCATGTTGCGTTAGTGGCCTCCCAGGCCCAGAAAGCAGTGTACTGAAATCGGAAGCACTACCACGCCCGCAATGTGCAGGTGTCCTGCGACCCCAACCTCATCATCACCCACTGTCATGCCCGCTACCACGGTACCACCCACGACTCCATGGTCCTACAGAACAGAACACTGCAAGGATACATGGAGAGGCAGAGAGGACAGCAGACCTGGAGAGTGGGTGAGTATAACTGCCAGCGCCTATGCACTGTGACGCACTTGAGCAATTTGGGGGGTGGGAGAGGTGAATAATGACACAAAGCATGGCATGACAAGTAAATGCAAAACCAGTACTCAGCCAGCTCCCACACCAATGACTGGGTATATCCTAGGGCACATGCACATGTTGAACACACCTGGACGGACATGCAGATGGAAACATACAGCAGCAATTAATATTCCATACACATGACTACAGGTACCATAATGCATCATGCATAATCCAAAGTAATAACAGACAGAGTGCCACATTGCTGCATACAACAGCAGCACTGCCAGTGAGACACCCATGTACCCATGTACACCCACCCCACAATGCTGACCCGCTGCACCCAGAAGCATAGGGAACTCCTATAGGCAACCCAGCAAGCCACATGCATGAGATCAATATCCAGCCACAAGACAGCCACCAGGTACACATGTGACTGACAGACACATCATAAAACATCTGCTGCAACGTAACAGAATGAATGTGATGCCAATACAATGCATGATACCAGTGACACTGCATGCACAGACATTCGTCCTCATTACGAGTATGACGGACCGAAAACAAGGATGCCAGTAGCAACGTACTGGCACCCATTCCAGACCAACATGCTCTGAGAATGTTGGTAGGGGCAACGTCTCTCACTAAAGCACCAGCACCATTATCTATGGTGCTGGTGCTTCAGTGTCCCCATTCGCATGGAGTCCTTTTGAACTCCATGGTAATGGGGATTTACTGTTCCACCGCCGCTTGTGATATCCCGGTGGTACCAGGATATCAGGTGGCAGAATCGGTGTTACTGGGTTACAACCAAACTCATATTGAGGGCCATTGTTCGGGCACATGCCATGGGATGAAGCCCTATTTGTATGCACATGATGACCATTGCCATGATGCTGTGTAAACCTACCCCCACACATTTCCCAGTGACTAAGTCTGTGGTTCTCCCCATGCAGGTGACTCCGGCACCTGCAGCTGCCTTGGCTAATGACCCCTGTGCGTGATCAATGAACACTGCACAACATAGCCTACAACCACGCACACAGCAGGACCTGTGTGTGCATTGAGTGCACTTTTGGACTCCTGAAGGCACGTTTTCGCTGCCTAGATCATACAGGCCGAGCCCTTATGTACGCTCCAGAGAAAGTAAGTAAAATAGTGCTTTTGTGTCCCATACTACACAACATCTGCATAAGGAGGAGTGTACCCCTACCCCCTGACATGGACATGCCATCCCCAGAAGATAATGAGGAAATGCCTGAAGCAGGGGCCATCGCAGGCAACGTCTGAGATGACGTGAAGTATGGGAGACTGGCTCGCCAGGAACTGATTGACAATTTCTTTTAAGTCATTTCCCTGGCACAAGCCATGCAACACTGTGTGACTGTTGCGCAAGAATAATCTCTGTCTTGATGCACATCCTGCCGGTATGGTGAACTACTCTAACATCTAACCCTGAGTAGGTCGAATGTAACCTGCTAAGCATAATGCCTACCTACCGTATCTGTATTATCAACTTTAATGTAATTATGAGCCATGATAACTATACTATGGGCCTCATTACGAGTTTGGAGGCAGCCATGCTCTTAATAAGGGCATGGCTGCCTCCAAACTTGGGTCCGGATCTGTGGTCCCTAAATGGGGAAATACCGGGCCATTCCGACTTTGGAGGGCCCGGTAGTTCCCCATTCAGGGAACCCGGACCCGGACCTTCCTCATTCCCATTCGAGCCCCAATAGGGCTCAATGGGAATGGGGAGGGAGCTGACAACGGGCCCGTTAATAACGGGCCCGTTTTTAGCTCCACGGTCCCCTCGCGGGACCCGGAAAGGACGTCTTGTCTCACCAGATGTCCAGAGCGGGTCCCGCGAGGGGACCTCATAATAGGGCGGATAGGTTTAACGGCGCTGGCATCTTTGCAGGCGCCGTTAAACCCATTCTGACCGCCTCATAATGAGGCCCTATGAAATGCTCAAATTTGAAACAGTGAGCTGTGATATGAACAAACCTGTAACACTGAGCTTGTTCCAATTGCAACATGCTAAGATATAGGGCAATGTCAACTGTATTGTAACCCATTAACATTTCACTCCTAATGTAACTAATTTATCATGTACGCTTGCGGCCAGATACCTTTGGGTTTGGAGCGCCATATAAATAAATAAACAAACAAACTTTCCCGTCTGTAAATAAACTCCACAATGGCACAATCAGGAATGTCTTTGTATTGATGTAGTTCAACTGTTTTATTCTATGTGTCCTGACTATCTCCCTCCCCCCTCCCGCCACCAAATCCCCAGCACACTATCAGCCCTCCCACAACCAACTGCCCAGCATGGCCACTCAGGGCAAAAAGTGTCTCAATGTTGCCTACGTTGTGGCCTCTTTCTTCCCCTGCCAGCCTCCAGTGATCTTTGGCACAGATGGTGCTGGGAAAGACACCTCAGTGTGCTCTGCTGCAACTCCTCTGTGGGAGTTGTAGAACTTGAAGGGACAGAGCCTGGCCGCCAGAGCTGTAGGCATGTCAATTTGTTACCCAGGTATATATCCTCAGCGAGTGCCGAGAAACCTTCTGACATCTGCGTGACCGTCTGTCCGTATACTATCAGGGCGGCTGTACTTGCAACTGCCTCCACCCGGCTCCTCCCCATGTTCTGCACAATTCTGCGGGTGGCCCGTTGTAGGCAGTCATGGTTTGCCTGCTGTTAGGCAGAATTATATGCAGTACACTTTGGGAACACCACACACAATTAAGACTACAAGTGACAGTACAAATTCACATTTGGTTCAAGCCTGTACGACACAGTAAAGTGGTAGTGATGGCTGAGCAACCAGACTTTTCTCAAGAGCAAGTGAGCAGTTCCAATAGCTACACAAAGGACAGCAATTATTATGATTCAAACAAACACTGACTCAAGGTTTCTTAGTAAAAGAATATACATTTATTTACACATCAGTTGTAAAACAGTTCACTAAAGTAAAGCAGTTGAAAAATCACTCTTAATACACCACACCAAACCCAATAGATTCTGGACAAGTTAAGCTCAAAATGAAGTGTGAGCAAAATGGCACTCCAATAATTTTAAAAGGAAAGGAAAGACAAAGTTAGGTAACAATTGAGCAGCACCAACAGGTAATTAAGCAGGGCAATCTATAAAGAGGAACTACGGTGATGGAATCAAATCAAAAAGGGTTAGGGCCAAAGTCAATAGGACAAAAGTCTTTTGCTCAAGATCACAAAGTTCAGGGTAGTTTGCGGTTAGGTCTTTGCCAAGAGTTCCGGAGGAAGTTGGTCGGCAGAAAAGTTAGTTTACAGAGTAGGGAATGACAAGGCATTGGATTGGTGAAACGTTTCACACACCTTCAACGCAGGTGGACGAAATGAACAACCGGATTTGCACAGTAACTTTAAATGGAGAAGAAGCTGTAGCTGAGGCGGACGTTCCTGGCAGTTCCTGCAGGTTCACGGTTCCTGAAGCGACTGTCGGACTGATATGAAGTAGGAAGACGGGAGGGTCCTACACTGCCCAGGGAAGAAACCAGCAGCAGAGCAAATCAACTAAATAAAAGGTGCGCTCCTTAAAACCCAAGCAGGGTCCGACATTCCTGGCTATCTGGTTCACTGTAGCTCTGAACAGCAAATTCGACCAGAGGAGAGTGTCCTGGCTTGCAGATTGGGCAAACTGGTTGTTTCCACCAGCTCAGGGGAAGAAGATTCCTGGTGGATCTCCTCTGTCGTTGGAGTCTGAAGATTCGGACCTGAGCAGGGCTTCACCAGGCGGATCAGTCATTGTAGGGGTCCTTTTCTGTCAGCTCCTCATCGGTTCTTTCATTCCAGTGATGACTCTGCCTTCCCAGACCCAGAGACCTGCTTTTTATGCAGTTTTCCCCCATTGGCACAGCCTGGCTGTCAATCACACAGCAGAGTGACTGTCCTGGCGGGACAGTCACCTAGCCAACCAAAGGAGTGCGACTTGGGTTATGAAGGGAACCCATGGCAGTGGTCCTAAAACCCCTTCCTCACATCCTGCCTACCCAGACTTTCAGACGCCTAAGAAGGGCTTCTGTGTAAAAGCCCGCAAAAAGACGGTGAACAAAGGAACCAAACCTGGTGGCACGCGGAGTAAAACACAAGAAAGATATTTTCAAAAAGTAATGGCGAATAAACCCAGCCAGAACCGTATAAAAAGGTATATGGTCTAGCGGGTTTAAGTTCGAGGCTACCAAGGTAACCTAAAACAATACCAAAGTTATTTAAGATAACCGAGGTAGGAAAAATAGGATAGTTACCACTGCCACCAGCCAAGTCTTGATGAAAAGGGAGTGAAACAAAGTTCCAAGAGAAACAGACAAAAAGGGATAAGTATTAACCCTTTCCAGTACTCTATGTAAGATAGTTTGTACTGGGTCTGTGGTTTTTAAAGAGACTAATAAAGTCAATGGCAAATTTACATGTTCTGGGAGACAGTAATCAGTCCCAGAAAATGGAGTTGGGAAGTCTAAAAGACAACCCTGTGTCACTGCCCTGAAGGTTCTGTGTAACACACAGTAAAAAGATGCCTATGGAGTAGGTGAGGCGCCACAGTCTATGAACACGAGAAAATGTTAAACACACATAGCAAAACACATGCAAGAGTGGGAAAACGTGCTCACACTCTTACCAGGTGAAAAAAAAATCATAGATATCCAGCAAAGCTGCTGAGGGACTCAGTAGGTAAGGGAAATTAGCCATTCTGGAGAATTCTCCCTAACACTGCCCCCCCCCAGACTAAGGGACTGGAGGATTTATTTCACTCCTGGATGAATCTCTACCTCTAGTTGGTTAAAAACATCCTAGAGAGACCATCAGCATTTTGGTGGTCATATCCTGCTCTGTGCTCAATGGTGAAATCAAACCCTTGCAGGCAGATTGACCATCTCAGATGTTTTGGGTTTCCCCTTTTATTTGCATTAACCATCTCAAGGGTTGGTGGTCTGTCTGAATCACAAAAGTAGATCCATACAAGTATGGTCTAAACTTCTTCAGAGACCACACAATGGCAAAACATTCACGCTCTATGGTTGCCCACCTTGTTTCAGGTTCTTTCAGTTTCCTGCTGATGAAGCAAATGGGGTGCTCCCTACCCTTCTCATCCAGTTGACTAAGGAATGCACCTATACCTGTATTGGAAGCATCTGTCTGCACAATGAAGGGTTGGTAATAATCAGGAGCTCTTAGTACTGGAGCTTGACAAAAGGCTTTTTTCAGGTTTTCAAAGGCTTGAGTGCACTTCTCATTCCATCTAACCTTTTTAGGGAATTTTGGAGAGGAGATCACATTCAAGGGAGAAGCTATGGTGCCATGGTTCTCTATGAAATTACTGTAGTACCCAGTGAGACCTAGGAAAGTTCTCACTTGGGTTTGAGTAGTAGGGGTGGGCCAGTTTTGTACAGCTTGTACTTTGCTAGGCAATTACCTTATTTCACCTCCTCCTACCTCATCACCAAGGTAGACCACTTTGCTCTGACCAATTTGACATTTGCTTGCCTTTATGGTCAGATGAGCCTGCTCAAGAGCCTGCAAAACATATCCTAAGTGATCAATATGTTCTTTCCACATAGGGATGAACACTGCAATGTCATCCGCCATGCAGATGTGCTCCTTCCCATTCAGAACTTGATTGACCATTCTTTGACTGTGGCAGGTGCATTCTTTAATCCAAAAGGCATAACCTTGAACTGGTAGAGGCCTGCTGGGGTTGAAAATGCAGTTCTCTCCTTGGCATGGTCTGTCAGGGCTATTTGCCAATAGTCTGATGTTGGGCAAATGTACTGAGGTACTTGTCTGAACCAAGTCTATCCACAAGTTCATCTGTCCTTGGCAAAGGATGAACATCAGTCTTAGTGACTGCATTTAGAGGTCTATAGTCCACACAGAATCTCAACTCCTTGGATCCTGCCTTTGGTACTAGAACAACTGGACTAGACCATGGACCGGTAGAGGGCTCTAGAACCCCGAGATCAAACATCTTGGTGACCTCTCCGTTGATGTGGGATCTCACAGGTTCTGACATTATGTTACCTCTGCTTTTCACAGGTAAACAGGTCCCAGTGATAATATCATGCTGGCCCCAAGGGGTCAAGCCTGGTGATAGTGAAAACAGGGAGGCAAACTGATTTAACAGAACTGTACACTCCCCTGTTTTTCAGAAGTTAGCTGAGAAGATAGATCGACTCCTTCTATTTTCTCATCCAAAAGTTGGCCTATGATGAGGTCAGGTAGAGGCTCACTCTCCTCCTCATCTTGAGCTGAAGCTAGAAGCAAGGCTCCCACTTCTGGTCTAGAGATATATGCCTTCAAACAATTGGTGTGAAAGACTCTGGGGCCTCCTTGGGTCTGCCTAAGTCCACCAAATAGTTTACCTCTCCAAGTTTGCCCACTACCTTGAAGGGGCCGATCCAGTTGTCCTGCAAGTAGACACATTAACTAATACAAGCTGGTCTTGAGTAAACTCAACCATGCTGGCCTTCATTTGTCTCTCCATGTTGCTTGTGGAGAGACAAATGAACACCATCTAAGATTATTTTCAGTGCTGTTTGTGCTGATGGAGGCAGTAGGCCAGGTAATGCTTCTGTTTCCGATCCCCTGCATAATTGTGTATCCCATTGTAGGTGCGTTCTTTTTTATTTGGTCAGGAAATGGAGAAAGCGCGGTACATTGTGAAGTGTATTTGTGATTTTTTTTTTACAACTTTTGCCATTCTCGTACTGTAGAAATAGGAATCTATCATTTCACAGCACAAACAGTTTCCCCACAAATAGCGTTCCTGTTGCTATTACTGCATTTTTCCCGAATTCTGCACACTCTACACACATAGCCTTGCTGCCCTTTTTTGAAGTATAGGAATAATGTTTGTGCTTGCTGTTGCGCACTTACGCTCTGGAAAACGCACTGCAACACGCACAACCATCTGTTTCAACACCAACCCATTTCTACCTGCAGTGTTTTCCACAGTATCACGGTTCCTTTCATTTAGCATACAATTATGTGGCGTGTCTATGATGCATGTCACACTGCCTCCCTTCATTGTGACACTCTGAAAGGAGCTTTATATCATAATCAGCCACAAATAATATTGCTAAAGGGATTTTATGGTGAAGGTGCAGTACTAGAAACATAGCATCATTTTTAAATGCACTATGCTAAAGGAACATTATGTTTATAGTGCCCCAATAAAAACGTATAAAATTAATTAACAATAAATGTTGTTAAAGGAACTGTATGGTTAAGTTGCACTAGCAAAGACCTATGAAATTCAATGGAAAAACATTTTACAGGCACGTTATGGTTACAGGTCAACCCGAACAGCCCCAGAAATTCTCCAGTTATGGTAAGCTAAGCAACCATAACTCGCGCTAGCACTGTGCTCTGCTAAAACTAACACCCATGCCATCAAAGATGACATCACACATGTAATTGCTGACATCACTGATGACATTACATGTGTATTAACGTGTCATTAAAAGCCTGCCCAAGGGATTCTCAATGCAATTTAACAAAAAATGTTGTTAGTGAATATATATATATATATATATATATATATTACACGGCCACAGTGTTGTTATGGTTAAGTTGGTGTTTCCATAGAAAGAGCACTTTTTGGGTGGCTTATAACTTCGCTCCCCCTGGACGAATCCTCACCAAACTTTGAAAAAGTATATGGCCCACTCTGGATTGTTTTACAAAGTTTGGTGATGTTTGGTCAAGGGGGGGGCAAAGTTATAGGGGGGGTCCCAAAACGTTTTTTCCCCATAGACTGAATGGGGGAAAATTTTGCGCACGGCTACAGGCAAAACCGCTGGATGGATTTGCAGCAAATCTGAGGCAGTGGCAGGGGCTTGGGCGTGAAAGCGTGCTTTTGCAAATTATGTGCCAATCCATCCAGTAATTTCCTTAAAAACGATAAAAAAGTATGTCTCTAAAAATTAGTGTTATCTATGTCCGCTCCGCGGTCACACTTCCCTGTTCGCTCCGTGGAGTACATTGCAATTGGCTATTCCATGGCTTGCTGCCCGCGACCATGTTGCGCTTTCACCGATTGGTTGTGGCACAGCGTGAAGTGCATCGTAATCTTTCGATACGTCCGCCATGTTTACTTTGTTTTCTGTTTAACGCGAACATCGGCGCTAACATATGTAAACGAAGAAGGCACCAATACACTTATAACACTTATGGAACACTGTTTTGAAAGGTGAGCGTTAATGAGACGTGGTAGTAGAAAGTCAAACATTGAAGTATTCTTGTTAGCACTGGCATACGGTATAGTGGGACTTGCTACTCATTGTACGACATGAACTTACTTTGTCCATTTTACAATCCATAAACAACATTACTGTGGTCAGAGTGGCGGGAATCTGAGGCAGCCACCTGCTCTATTTCATACACACAGCCCTTCTGCACATGTACGCCAGTAGCGGTTCTCATAAAAAGACGCTGATATGTTGTTGCAAAATGAGAATGTAGTTGCATTAGGAGTGAAGGCCACGGTATTTTATCTTTTCAACACAAGCTCAGTACGGCTGCATATTTGTCGACACCCATAAGGGTCCCTTGTTTTTTAACCTTGAAGTACAGGGAAAGAGTAGAAAGAATGTAGGGAGTAACAGTTTCAAAAACATATCGTTTGATAAGGTTATGCTTCAAAAACTTTTGCACCGACCATGAGAAATTAGTTCCCCAACAGGCATTCTTTCAGATACACTAGTGTCTGACTACAGCTAACGCAATGGAGGCGCTCCACATCATGTAAGTGTATTTTTGCCGCCTAAATTCCGAATTGACGTTATGTTTTAGTTTGTAAACAAATATATATTTTCCCTAATGTTTTACAAGTGTTTTGTGCCGTTGCAATTTTTTCCCTATTATGGACATTGCACGTTGTCGCCGTTTGTAGGGTGCCACTACATTTCCCCAAATTAAAATAACATTTAATAAGAAAGGTATGTGTTACCATTTCTTTTTGTGCAGAGGTTGTGCAGTGATACACGTTTTATTTCCCCTTCCACCGCACAGCTACTTCCAGAGAAAAATTGTATTATTAATAACGACGTTCCAGCTTTCTGTGCCGTTCCATTTATTTTTCCAATTATGGACATTGCACATTGTCGCCGTCCCTAGGGTCCCACTACATTTCCTCCTATTGAATCAATTTTTTACTGAAAATGTAATGTAGTACAACTGTGGTTTATCCAAAGGTTGTGTATTCATACATCTTATAATTCCCATTTCCTCCTCAGATACTTTCTTCCCTATTGTGATTGTCACGGATTACAGATGCCAAGTGACGGGTTTTTTAACCGTCAAATGCAACAGTTTATAATCGGCTGTCTCAGCATTATAATTTACTTGGATGATCGTGGTGGCCCTTTGTGTCCTTACTCTGCTGCACTATAAGAAGTAACATTCCATCCTTTCTGGTGCTGTAGATTACAGCGGTTGATGTTGTCTTGCACATCAATGTGGGAGGAAAACGACTATTGTGGCGGCAATGCTTACTTTCTGTGTGTAGAAAAAAACATGACCTTTAACATTGTCAATGTCAACCACAGTGACAAACTTAATACTTCTATGGAAAAGCGAATAGTGCTATCTTTTCGCACAGTTCATTGGGAAACAAAACTACTTTATTACTTGCATAAGGCGATGATTTCGCTCACTTTATTGTGAAATAAAAGTACTGGGCAAATGTTTAAATGTTAATCTTTTCTTTACAAATTTACTCTCTGTTTGCACAATGTGTCATGCTACTTTGCAGGTCGTAATGTGTTCTTTTGTAGGTGCTACATCACGGCACGTACGTCCATATGGACGCATTTGTTTGAGCTACTAAGGAACGTTATAGAGAAAGGTACTCCATACCACTTGCATTGGCTACGGAAGGGTCTGGCCCATCTCATATGCATTAGTGCCATCAGGCCAATTTCTGTCACCCAGATGCCCTGTGCACAGAAATGTTTGTACAATAATATATGGTTAACCCTCCCAATACACATATCTTCACACCTTTCCACCTATGTCACTTACAAAATGTTGTGTCTACTGGTGAGTGGTAATGGTGTTGCATCCAGTATTTCTGACGTCATTGTGCTTCGCATCACATAGTTTGTTTGGTATTTTATGTCAACGTAAGTACAGTACTCCTTTGCTGTTTATAATTAGTACATGTACAACACATGTATGTAAAGGTCAATGACAATGACTGAAAAGCTTTGTGTTGTGCATGTGATAGTCTTTTCATATTTAACGGTACAGTTTCCATCTCTGAGGGGTAGCCTCTATGTATGGGTAGTGCCCACAATGTCAGGGATATGGCTACTGGCCTTTACTGCAATGGAGAGAACATTGCATTGAGGTTGCCATGTCCACCAGGGACTGCCTTTCTGGTAAAGGTCTTGCTCATAACCACATATTTATCAAGGAACGCAAATGTGGTGCTGCCATAATGGTAACACAGTTTCTTTTTTGCTTTCTGCAGCCTGCAATGGAAAGCAAAGAAGGCCTTCTATCCAATGCCCGTCTTCCCATTGTATGGTGGCCATCTTGAAAAAGGATTTGTTGTCTTCAGCCGGGAACGCCGGAGGCATTCCGATTAAAGACAAAAAATCCTCTTTCTTGGAACAACGAATTACTGCTGTAAAATCTCGGTTGCCAATGGCATTCATCCTCCAATCTTTGGGGAGGAACGGGGGGGAATGATACAGAAACATCTGTATGCACTCTTGCTTATATTGTGTTGCACACTTGCATTGTGGAGTTCTGTGGCGGAAATTTTGCAGTTAGAAGTTCTTACAACAATACCCAATGGGGGTCATTACGACCCAGGCGGTAAGTACGCCAACTTTACCACCATGGTGTAAACTACGTTTACACCATGGTGGATGGCAGATTTACCGCCCCATTCCAAGGTGAGTGGGGCGGTAAATCCCCATTTCCCATTTTACCCTTCCCCATTCCCATTTTTGCCCCATAGGGCATAATGGGAGTGGGGAAGGCGCTAATTACGCCACCGTAAATTACGGTGGCGTAATTAGCACCAAGGCAGTTTAGCGCCATGGATTTTAACGGCTGCTGTGAATGGGAATGGGTATTCATGGGTAGATTTCTTAATCTCTGTGTATACATGTAATTCAGACCTTTTTGGCCTTTATAAGGTTATCAAAGGGGACTAGATCAGATTGAATGCGGTTTGTTTTCTCCCTGAGTCTATGGGTCCTGCACTGAGATCCCATTCAATATAGCGGGCTCATGGATGGATGAAGTTGGGATATCACAGTAACAGGCACTCATAGACTCAACCTTTTCATCCAGATCTTCCCATTCTTCATCTATTAGGCACCCGATTTCCTTTGGTTCCTTCTTCAGATTTTTTGGGGACAATTCCTGGCTAAGTGCTCGGGTCCTTTACAGGAGAAGCAAACAAGAGTTGTGGGTCTAATAATTTTTCATTCCCCTCATCTTATTTCCTTCCGACCTTTGACTTCTAGCCTTTTATCAGACCTCTCTCAAACATAAAGTTTATTCATTTTTATGGGGGTCTTAGTTTTATCTGATTGGGAAGGATAGGGAAGAGTAGACCCTCAGCTATCCCTTCTCTCGTCACTTTGATGTAAGAAGTGGAAGTGTTTATTGGCCTCTGCATAATTCTGAGCAGTTTCAATTGCCTGGATGAGAGCAGGTCTGTTGAATTGCAATATCGCTTTTTCGGAGGAATGGAGGTAGTGATTTTATAAACTGCTCAATCGTCAGTTCTTCAAGAACTTCATTTAAGGTTTTACCTCGCAAACTTATAGAGATAGTGTTTTTAATGTTCTCCCCCAACTCAATAGGTGTCTCACCTGGGTTTAATTTTAAGTTACTTAGCTTGTGGCGATAGAAGCTACTAGTTTGTCCTACTCTTTATAAGCAGGCTTTCTTGATCTCTGAAAAGAAGGCTGTTCCGGGAAGGTTCAGGAGTTGATATGATGTTTGAAGTTCTCCTTTCAGAAGCGGTCCTAAATAACAAAGCTTCAAATCATCACTTCATTGAAACGTGGTAGCTAACCAGTCAAAATTTTGAAAGAAAGAAATGTCCTAAGTCTTCTCCCTCCTTGTAAGGTTGTAGGACTCCCTGGGGGAAACTGGGTTTTACCTGGATTGGTATATGTTTCTCAAGTCCTGCTTGCAACCGATTCTCTGCCTCAATCTGATGGTCTGCTAGGCGAGTTAGGACTTCCTCAATGGATGCCAAAGTTACAGGGAGAATAATGCTTTTGTCACCTGATGGTGAGTCACAGAAATATTCAGAGCTAATATCAAATCCCTACTCCAAACCTTTTTGGCTTCCAGGAAGTTGTTTAGGAGGATAGAATGTGGGCTTAGACGAGGTAGCTGGAAGCTCTATTGCGTTTTAACCCTGGCCTGCAAGTGTCGCTTCTAAACCACTGGACCTGATCTAGGTGTGGGGATGTCTAACCTTCAGAATGAGGCAGTCTCACTGTTTCAAATTTTATGTGGATATGAGAAGGGTATCAAGGAGGAGTTGATTCTGAAAAACAAGCCCTGATGTTTAATAGGGATGTTGGTTTTGTCCAAAATAAATTGTTGTATTACTAAGACTCATTCTTGGTCTTCTGCCTGTACAATAATCTTCTCCCCACTGGGTGCAAATATTATGAGTAGCATGAGGGTCTCAACTTTTATCAGCTGAACTGTATCCCACCCCTGGCACCGTATTTGAGACAGGCATGGTATCAAGAGAGACACAGACTCAAAGGTGTTAATGTTAAAACCTTTATTTACTAGGATTCCTGGGTTGCTATAATGCCAGAGTGGCCCAAACTCTAAAGGATGCTTCCATTAACTGATGTGTCTAATGGACTTCGCTGTCTAATAGTGAAAAATAAAAGTCTGTCTGTGTCTAAACCGATGCTTGCCCTCACTCTTTACAACAAAATGTAACAAGAAGTCTTTAAAAGGGTAAATAGTGGTTCAACAGAAAATTGGAAACCGAAGTTGGTTTCAGGTGATCTTCTCACCAGGTGTAAGTTGGTCAATGCCACAAAAATGAGTT
Source organism: Ambystoma mexicanum (assembly GCF_040938575.1). Taxonomy (NCBI): domain Eukaryota; kingdom Metazoa; phylum Chordata; class Amphibia; order Caudata; family Ambystomatidae; genus Ambystoma; species Ambystoma mexicanum. The sequence goes on from NC_090932.1 coordinate 997,320,735, forward strand.
CAATCAAAAATGGCAAAGACCTTCTCCACAGAGCCTTTGAAGCGATTTCAAAAGCTTCACTGTCTTTGGGTAACTTAGGGTTCCCTTGCCGAAGCTTCAACTTGTTCAAGTTCCAAACACCACAAAAGAAATATAACACAGTTCCTTTTGAAGCTTCTCAGGGATCCCATCCCCAACCTTCAATCCTTCCCACACTAAACAAAACAATGAGTCTCCAAATTGGTTGGGCCTCTGTGGGTTCCCTTCCCCAAGCTCAGGTCCCTTTCAGCTTCCAACACAAATTCAATTTTGTCCAAATGAAGTTGGCTTTCTTTGTTAGGCTTCTCAGGGTTTCCTTCCCCAAGCTTAGACCCCTTTCAGTTTCAAACACCAGTACAACTTGCCTGGATGTACCTGTGCCCGTATATACAGTTTCTCTCACATGCAATCCTTTCATGGGGTAGAATCAGAGGCTTTTGAAAATGCTAGGCTATTTACTCTTCCTAAGCGCGACGATTGTGATCCTTTGCCCCTCTCTTTATTTCTTTTCACTTACTTTCCTTTGTACCTTTTATGTTCAGGTGCTTCCTGCACCCATTTCATCTATCTGTGCTCCTTTCACTTTGTCTTGCACATGTTCACTGTCTTTGTCTTTCTCTCTATCTTCCTTTCACTTTTACTTTACTAGACTTATAATGCGCAGCAATGGACCCATAGGCATGATGGCGCAGACAAAACAGAAACAAAATACCTAATCAAGGGACGGCCAGGGAGAAAAAAGGAACAGAGGCAAAAGGTTTAGTCAAACAACTAGTTTTTTAACTTTTTCTTAAAGGGCTCTAGTTTTGTTTCGAACCTGAGATCCAACAGCAAGGTATTCCAGGCCGCCAGTGCCGCTATGGCAAAGGCTCCTTTTTCAGCCCTTTCCGATTTGCTTCTAGGAATCATTAGCATTTTTTTCTCATTTGATCTAAGTGATCGAGAGATGTTCTTAAATGTAATGAGTTCATTCAAATAACGAGGCATAATGCCCAAAAGGCTCTTGAAGGTGATCAGGAGGAGGCGATAATGAATTCTCGCCTCCACATGGAGCCAATGCAAAGTTCTTCTGACTGGCGTGACATGGTCACATCTGGATAAACCTGTAACAACCCTAACGGTCCCATTTTGGATGACCAGAAGCCGGTTTTTCTCAGCCTTGCTGATGCCAGTCAGCAAACTGCAGCAATAGTACACTTTTGAACCTACTATGGCTCTTGCAAGCATTTCTGCATTTGTTTGGGGAATCATGGGTCGCAAGTGTGCAAAGAGTCTTAGATAGTAGGCAGCTCCGGAGACCACACTCCCCACATGGGCCTTCATGGAGATGTGCTGGTCCAAGATGACCCCAAGGGATTTAACCTTCTTGAGGGTATCAATCTTTACTTCTCCAAGTTGGACGTTTCTGTACAGGGGGTCTAGCTTGGAGATCAAACTAGAAGACCCTCCAATCATAAGTTCCGTTTTGGACCTATTCAAGGCCAGTGCATTCAGGGCCATCCAGTTTTCAATACAAGTATATGCTTTGTTTATTCTGTCCTTGTCTTGTATATGGTCACCAGTCAAAGGGATGATACATTGAGTATCATCTGCAAAATTTGTAAACCAGATATCTTCTTGCTCCAGCATCGCAAAAAAAAGGAGCTGTAAAAATGTTATAGAAGCAAGGAGAAAAACTAGCTCCCTGTGGGACTCCATATTCAATCGGTGCCAAAGCTGCTTTGGCAGTTTCTGAGCAGACAAAGCTAGTCCGCTTCTGGAGAAAAGAGGCTAGCAAACGGGAAGTCTCAGAAGAAAGTGCTGCCACTTGTTCGAGCCTGGTTACCAACAACGTGCGGTCAACCAGGTCGAAAGCGGCAGAGAGATCCAGCAGCATAAGCATGGTGGTCTCTCCCTTGTTTATATTGGAAAAGAGGCTAGATTTAAGTTCCAGGAGAGCTGTTTCGGTACTATGCCTGGCTCTAAAGCCTGATTGGTGGCAGTTTAGAATGGGATAACTTTCAAGATGCTCGGCTATCTGTTTGTACGCAACCCTATCTAGTATTTTCATCAAAAATGCTGAATTGGTGATGGGCCTGTAATTCAGACGGTCCTCTTTAGGGAGGCCTGATTTTTTCAATAGTGGAGTCACCCACAAACGTTTCAAAACGTCAGGCACAGAGCTCTCTCTGAAGGACGCATTGCCAAACTGGAGAATAGCATCCAGCAGGATGGAGGGACAGGTCTTAATGATGATGGCAGAAAAAGGATCTCCTTTACAGCTTGTTGTTTTAAGGTGCTTCACAGCATCCGTCAATTATGCCAATGTGATGGCAGTAAACACAAATTCAGGGATTGTAGGGCATCTAGTTGGTTCCCTGAAATTTATGAAGCTAGCATCAATATCGGCAATTGCCTTTTTTATAAGGATATTGGACTTAATGCCCTGAAGTTTGGCACCCATAGCATCCTGTATCGACTGACACCAAGCCCTGTCTTTCACCACCTCATCTACATCAGGGGCAGCTGTAGACTCTTGATCTTTAAGAATTTTAAAGAGTTGCTTGGTTTACTGACTTGGCTGCAGTGATCCTATCATTAAATAAGTTCGTCTTAGCTTCCCGTAGTGCAGCTTTATATTTTCTGGCCGTCAGTTGGTAGGCTAAGAGCAAGTCAGGAGAGTAGTTCACTTTCCAACTATAATATTGTTTTAGAGCCAAAACTTTAAGTGTACGTAATGCAGGCATAAACCACGGTTTGTTTATGGAGACCGATTTATGCTTCCTCAGTTTCTCAGAAGCTAACCGGTTCTAAATGTCCATAAAAGAGTCTGTGAGAATTTTAGACAGCTTCTGCACAGAATCTGTGGACTGGAGATTGGTCAAGTGTGTGATCAGAGGGGTCATTTTTGTCTAGAGTGAGTAATTTAGGTTTACAAGCCTTAGTGGCAAAACTTTATTTTTATGCTTTACTGGAAAGCCAGAATAAATAATACATTTAACAAAGTAGTGATCCAACCAAGGGCAAGGACTGGTCATCAGGTTTTTTATAGACACATTGGTTGCTGCTACCCAATAAAGTGTGTGTCAGAGATGATGTGAGGGGTGGCGATTATATTGGGTAAAACCCAAGGTGTCTAAGGCGGACTCCAGGACTGACCCTCTGGGGTCATCCTGGAGCCCAAGACAATAGTTGAAATCACTCACGACTATGAAACTAGAAAGGGGTTTGAGACATGCCACCAGGTGATTGGATAATGCTGTAGTGAAATCCGCAGAGTGGGATGGAGTCCTGTATATCAATAATAGGTTGAGCGTTGCCTCCGAATTTATGCCAATCTTAAACTGAATGGATTCAATGCCTTCAGCAATATTAGCAATTTTTTCCCAAATAGTAATATATGCTTTGAAAATCAGCGCCACTCCACCCCCTCTTCCGATAGGTCTGTCTACACTCAACATTGAGTATCCTTCTGGGACCGCCAGATTGAGGGAGGGGCCTGAAGCACTATGTGCCCAGGTTTCAGTGAGGGCACACATCTCAATATCCAGCTCTTCAATGTGAGCTGCTATATCCGTAGCATGCTTTAACAAGGCTTTTGCTTCTGCGCTGCTAGTGAGCCTTTTTCTTCCTTCTGTGCCACTAGTGTCCTTTCTTCTTCTTTCCTCTTTACTTGTTCCCTTTTTCTTACTGTCTACTTCTTTAAACTGCCCTTCTCAATTTCTGTTCCATGCTGCTGTACAAATCTTACTTGTCTCCCTTTCCTGCTCCAGCCACCTGCACACTCCCCACTTTCTCTCTCTGATGAAAAACTCACTGGGAAGCATAATTCTGGCAAGTGATCTCTCCTTGGATGCCTGATCCCAAGTTCCAAAAGTTATGGCCATCCCCATTCTAGCTGAATAGAGCATTCTCAGCATCTACATGAGTGAATCCCGAAGGTTTCTCACAGCTTCGATACAGAGAAGAGGAAGGAACTACACAAAGGAGGACTGGCAAGTTGTACAGGGGTAGGAGATATGGCAGCAATATATGGGAGCATAGAGGAGGAAGCAATGAGTGGAACATATAGGGTAAACCATCTTAGAAGACTAGATTTGGGGGATGGAAAAGATGAAGAGGCCAAAGACAATTAGGATACAATGCTTGAAGACAAAGGGGGCAAGGAGAGTGAGGAGTAGGTGCAAGCCACATTCATGCATGCACAGATAGGGAAAGAGGTAGCATGGGCAGAGATGGAGGAACCAGCAATAAGAACAGAACCTGTTGAAAACTCAAGATGCCCAAAAGGTACACTCATCTAGTCTAGAAGGACAAACACCCTAAGTGAATAGATTGAAAAATCTACCAGGACGGAAGAGGGCTAGCATGATAGACATGGTGACAAAGACAAAGGGTGCGGAAGCGCTTCGACGTGGAACAGCGCTAACACAATTCCCCTTATTAAAGAAAAGGGAAAGACGGCCACAATATATTCCATGGCCACAAACGGATGCAAATAATTTAATTTCGAAGCCACCATCCCTCAAATCAGAAGCAGGCAAATGGATTTATGAGTTGGAAAGGATGACAGCTAGGATGAGATTATCAGTAGGTGACATGAAAAGCCTGTTTGCTGCCCTATTGGGAGAGCAATCAGGTGACATTTGGAGGTCAGCAGGGTATCCTGGATTGACTGCACAAAATACCAAACATGACAGTACACCTTTCAATAATTGTTGAACTAATCTATGGAGAGCACTTAGGGTACAGTCCAAAGACTTATCAGATGTGAGTGCAATGATGAGCTGTAAACTGATAGCAGACTAAGATCCAGCTGAATATATAGAGGCCATTAAAGAGAAATGGAGACTAGAGACTAGGGAACAGTGGGACAAAAACATACATTTATTTAATTAAATTTTTGTCAGGGGCTTCCTGAATACGTGCAAAGACAGCTGAGAATCATTGTGGGAATAGACGCTAATACCATGGGCAGAAATACAATCGACTATTGTTTACCATTGTTGACTAAAACAAGAGAAGGACAGAAAGAAAGTTGAAAACTTTGAGGTGCTCCATCCAATCAATTACACAAGCACCACAGGAGGAACCAAGTGTGACTATAGGTGAAAAGACATTTTACTTCATAGTAGATACAAGGGGTGACTCGATCTTGTGTTAGTGGGGGACAAACCAAAGATCAGGCATTTCCATGGACACACAAGTGTTTTCTGGTGACAACTATGGTTCCTTTTACAGACAAACTACCTATCACTATAGGAGAACACAACATGTCTAGGGCATTGTTATATTCTCGCAAGACACCTGTTAACGTATTGGGGGGAGACTTGATGTGTAAAATAAACATGACAATCTCATTTACTGAAAATGAGATAATATATTATATCCCAGAGATCGAATATGTAAATGCACAAGAATTCATAACAGCATTTTATGGTCAGAATGCACCGAGAGGGGTGCCACGAAACCTGGAGTACATGTGCTATTGGCATGACTTCCACAAATACGAGACAAAGGATTGAGGTTACCAACAGAGTTTTTGAACAGACTAGAAGTACCCACAGACGTGGCGGGAATACAGATAATTACAATTGAGCTAGAAGCAGCTATAGTAATAGAGGACAGAGTAATCTTATGTGGAATAAATGATGAAGGGGTGAGTTGGGGAACAGAAATAATACATGACACGGCACACTGACTGACTTGGAAGATGAAGAATTCTTTACAGATGAGGACTCAGATGATGAGGTGATGTTCAGCATCAGTCTCACATACCGCTTGCAAATTGAAGATAGGAGGATTCCCCGTAGAATTTCCTTAGTGAGGAAAGTCCATCCTTTCTTCATCAAAATTTGGCACACATACCAAGCTCATTATGGATGAGCAGTCTGCATGATGTTGGTCTACTAAAATGAGTGGGAGGAGTAAAAAATTAAACTGAACAAAGGAGCCATTTTACCATGAGTTAAACAGTATCCCATACCCAAAAAAGCTGATGAGGGTCTCTATGAAACCATTGCGCCCTAGTGTGACAGGGGATATTAGTGTTTTCATATCATCATTCAACAGGACAGTATATACCCGATTAAGAAGGTGACAGGGATGTCATGGAGATTTATACAGTAACTACCCCCCATGAATAATATTGTTGAGACAAAATTTCCATTAGTAACAAATTCAGCCACAATAATAGGTAACATCCCGTCTCAAGCTAAATATTTTACACTGATTGATGTAAATAATACTTTCTTTTGAAGTCCCCTAATTGAAGAGTCATAAAATTTGACCGGGTTCACTTATTGGCCAATCCGATTGCAACATTCCTATTTACCTCAGGGGTACTGTGGGTACTGTGAATCACCCTTGTTCATTAAAAGGGTCCTTCTGTGGGATCTAGGAAATGTACAACTTGATGGTTCAGTCATCCAATATGTGGATGACATTTTAATCTGCAGTACCACGGAGGAAGAGTGCAGGAAAGACTCAGTGAAATTGTTGACAGTACTGGCAGAAAATAAACATACAGTGGACAAAGACAACAATATTGTCAGCAAAAGGTCAATTACATGGGCCAGCACATATCAAAAGAAGGGATGAAAGTGACACCTGAAAGAGTAGAAGCAATTATGAAAATACACAGGGCAAATACATTGAAAGAATTACAGAAATTTCTGGGCCTTTGCAATTATTGTAGGGCATGGATTTTTGATGACAACACATATGTTAAGCCACTCTTAAAAGGACTAAAATAAGTACAAAAGGACACAAGTGGCGTAATGATATATTTCTAGGATGAGTTGAAACTAGCAATTAGCACTGCTCTGGAGTTAGGGATTCCCGAGTACGAAGAAAACATTCTCTATTCTATGGGATACAAACCTTTAGCATTCTACAGTGGGATCCTAGATCCTATAATGAGAGGCCACTACCCATGTCAGCAAGCATTGGCTGCAGTAGTCATTGCAATTGAGAAATCCTCCAGCATAACTATAGGCTGTTCAGTCACATTATATGTTAAACATTCTCTTTTTGCCATCCTTGAAAAGCCCAAAAGTACATTGACAACACAGAGAGCCTCTGGCTATGAAGTTATTATATAAACTCCATTGATTAAAATTGTTAGGTGTCGAGTAGTGAACGCAGCCAGATTCATAGAAGAAACAGTAAAGGAGGGCGATTATGTACATGATTGTTCTGCAATATCCTGAATTACTGGACCATTTCAGCATTTGAATATTGACTATGTGGATTTGCTCCAAATTTGTAATGGTTACAAGTATAGTGATAGTGGTCATATGCCCTTTTTTACCGCTGGATTAAAGCTGGTCCATGCACCCATTCAGATGCCACGTCAGGAGTGAAAATCCTTCTATGGGAGGTTTTTCCAAGGTGTGGAGTTTGTGAAGCACTACCTTCTGACAACAAACTTCACTTTGTATATGAAGTGTTTGAGCACATCACTATGTTTTGGTTTTTGCAGACAAAACACAAATTCTCGTCTGCCTGCCATACCCAAGCAAACAAAATTTGTGAGCATCTAAAAGGCCTCTTAAAAGAACAGATTGCCAAAATTAAAAAAATAACTCTCTTTAAAAGAGTTGGCTACACTTCCTTCCTTTAGCACTGTTTGCCTTACGTAATTAGCCAGGTTCTGAACATCACCTAACTCAACATGAGCTGGTGACAGGGCGCCAAATGCATAATTCCACTGCAACTCAGTGTTGGTGTGCTGCATATGTTAAGCCACTCTTAAAAGGACTAAAATAAGCATAAAAGGAAAAAAGTGGCATAGCCTCAACAGGCTAGATGATATATTTCTATGATGAGTTGAAACTAGCAATTAGCACTGCTCCAGTGTTAGGGATTCCCGAGTACAAAGAAAACATTCTCTATTCTATGGGATACAAACCTTTAGCATTCTACAGTGGGATCCTAGATCCTGTAATGAGAGGCCACTACCCATGTCAGCAAGCATTGGCTGCAGCAGTCATTGCAACTGAGAAATCGCCAGCATAACTATAGGCTGTTCAGTCACATTATATGTTAAGCATGCTCTTTTTGCCATCCTTGAAAAGCCCAAAAGTACATTGACAACACAGAGAAACTCCGGCTATGAAGTTATTATATAAACTCCATTGATTAAAATGGTTAGGTGTTGAGTAGTGAACACAGCCAGATTCATAGCAGAAACAGTAATAGAGTGAGATTATGTACACGATTGTTCTGATGATGTATGTAAGAAAAAACCCTAGAATGGGTCATAGACTATAGATCAGAGCTCTGGTGAAAGGCACAGTGAAACAGCAGTGGTGAAAACAGGGGAAAATGACAACTTTAAGACAATAACAAGTGCAAGATTGCCAGCTCATTTTTCAGCATAAGCAGCAGAATTGGGAGATTTGATTTTGGTGTTTGAAATGCATGAGGATGAGGCAGCAATGGTATATTAGAAATCCACTTATGTATCTTCTACAGTAGACAAAGGACTGTCACGTTGGAAAAGGAGGGGCTTCTTGCCTACAGACGGTACACCAGTACAGCATGCACCATTACTAGAAAGGCTCATAGATGCACTTGAACTTCCATTGACTATGGCCATGGTGAAATGCACAGTGCACACTAAAGATGCATACCTTATTTTTCGCAGCAATGAGCCAGCTGATTTAGAAGCAAGAATGGCAACATTTTTCCAATAAGTATTTGACATTGCAACTGCCCTAATCAAATACACATGTACACGCTACATGGTGGTGAAGGAGGATATTAATACACTACCCATAGAGCAATATTTTGAGGGCACCACCTGGGAAAGTATGGAAAAAACGGGGTGATTATTGTCTGCCACAGATGCAATGTGGTGGCAGGACAGCACCGGAAAGCACCAGGAAGCCTGTTATGCCCCTAGGGCTGCATGCAGTAGCATTAGAACAGTTGCATTACCAAGCACACATAACAAGGGAATATCTTGCAGTACTGATTTAGGGGCAACAGTTTGTTCCTAACATTTTCATTATAAATTGTCTTAAATGTGAAAAGTTCACTGCTGGCCACACTTTGAGAATGGTGAGAGGTGAAATATCCTGTCTTACTGGACCATTTCAGCATTTGCATATTGACTATTTGGACATGCTCCAAATTTGTGATACTGGTCATATGCCCTTTTTATCACTGGATTAAAGCTGGTCAATGCACCCATTCAGATGCCACGTCAGCAGTGAAAATCCTTCTTTGGGAGGTTTTTCCAAGGTGTGGAGTGTGTGAAGCGCTACCTTCTGATTACGAACTTCACTTTGTATATGAAGTGTTTGAGCACATGACTATGTTTTTGCAGACAAAACACACATTCTTGTCTGCCTGCCATACCCAAGCAAACAACATTTGTGAGCATCTAAAAGGCCTCTTAAAAGAACAGATTGCCAAAATAAAAAAAAACACTCCTAAAAAGAGTTGGCTACACTTCCTTCCTTTAGCACTATTTGCCTTACATAATTAGCCAGGATCTCAACATCACCTAACTCAACATGATCTGATGACAGGGTGCCAAATGCATAGTACCACTGCTACTCAGTCATGGTGTGCTGCAAATGACCTTTGCCTCAATGCCAGTGAGACTGAGATCGTTCACAATTAGGACCCCTGCTCCCGCCTTCCCACTTTCACTCTGGCCAGCCTCACTTGGCCCTGCGCCCTCACCGACCTGCAAATCTAAAAACCCCAGGTTCATCTTCTACTCCACTCTCTCCTTCTCCTCTCACATTTCAGACATCTCTAAAAAGTCTTTCAGCTACACCTCCTCATAGATACTCAATCTTTTCTCACTTTCCCACAGCCGCTCACTGTCTGCAGAGCTCTGGTTCTCTCTAGGCTGGACTATTGTAACAACCTTTTCGTCAACCTCCCTGCTTCTGCCATGCACCCGCTGCAACTCCGCAAGACTTTTCCTTGCCCTCAAGCCCAGGGACTGCATCTCTCCGGCGCTGAAATCCATTCACTGGCTCACCGTGGCTGCAAGGATCAAGTTCAAGGTGCCCTGCATTGTCCACAAGGCTCTCTGGTGACTGGGACCTACCTACCTGAAACGTTGCCTACCTAAATACTGACCTTCTGCGAGTGAGCTGGTTCACCAGGCAGAGATTTGGAGGGATATCCTTATCCTCAGCAGGTGCCTCCCTCTGACATAGCCTCCCTGCTGTCCACTGTCTTGAGCCTGGTCTTCTTAAGTTCCCGGAAACTCCTCAAGACCTTCCTCTTCTCTTCCTTCTCTCTCCCTCTACCTTGCAAACCTAGCTCTCTGCTTGTTTTCTCCCGCCTCTTACAGCTTAATGATAGGCCGCCTGATGTACGTCAGTATCTCACAGGTACCGGGCACCCCTGCCACTCCTCTCTCGCACTTGCCTTAGGGCCCTACACTTCTCCCACCCTCACGGCACTTGAGAAATGACCCGGGACAATGGTTCTCCCTGCCCTTATCCCAGTCTCCACCGACTGGGTGCTCTTGGACCTCCTCCTCCCTGTACCATCTGTGCACTTGCACAATCCAAATGCACCATGCCTGAAGATCATCTGTCTGTTTTCCCTTGTCTTCACCCCTTAATTGCACTTGGTAAAACTGCAGAATCGCTGTCAAGCCTATTTGCTGTTCTAAACTGTTAAATGTATTATATGCACTTATTCTGCCTGTACAGACTATTATCGTCTCCGAATTCCAAAGGCTCTGAGCGACTGTTGTTTTTTTCCCCATCTTCCCACCCTCCTTGAGTGCTTTGAAACACTTGACTTGTGAATAGGCGCTTTATAAATAAACATTACTATAGCATGGGCTCGTACTGACACTGAGAATGCTGCAACTGTGTTGGGGAAGGAAATTCATGATTATTTGATCGCTATGACAGAATCTTTTAACTGTATGTCTCGACAGGTGCACATGCTTCAGGCAGGTTGAAAGACAACAGAAGTAGAATGTGAACCACCTGACGTGGTGATAGAGTGCTGTACCATAACTTCATCAGGCAGTGGCACAAGCATCGTTTTCAAGGCCCTTTTACTGTGGAAGCTGTCACTCCATCTGCAGTTAAGGTAGAAGGCAGACTCATGTGGCTCCACCTCAGCGATGTGAAACCATATAGAGGTGAGAGCAGCCTGTCCGCAAATACTGAGCCCAAACGAGAAGAAGATGATGGAGAACTCAGACAAGATCGAAGACTAAAGCCAATCAGCAGCAAGAAAAATAAAGATGTGTCATTTTCAGGCAATGGATGGCTAGAAAGGAATGGAAGAATGGACAGTGGGTGGGATGGAAGGGGATAGATGGATAAAAGGATATGGATGGATGGAAGGGAATGTAAGGATGGACTGATTGATGAAAGAGAATGGATGGACGGATGGGAATGAAGGGATGAAAAGGTATGGATGGGTGATTGAAATGGAAATGGACGGAAGGTGGGGAACGGAGGGATGGTGGGGAAAGAATGGATGGTGGGGAACGGATGGATAGTAGGACCGGATTGAAGGAACGGACAAATGGATGGAAGAAAGGGGATGGATGGATGGATGGATGGATGGATGGATGGATGGATGGATGGATGGATGGATGGATGGATGGATGGATGGATGGATGGATGGATGGATGGATGGATGGATGGATGGATGGATGGATGGATGGATGGCAAGTAATGGATGGATGGATGGGAAGCAATGGATGGACGGATGGAAGGAAAGCAATGAGTGGAATAGATAGTTGGATGGAAGAGATGAACGGATGGATGGAAGAGAAGTATGGATGTGATGGATGGATAGATTGATAGATGGGATGGATAGGACAGGCGGAACGGATAAAATGGAAGAATCGGATGAAATGATGGAAGGAATAGATAAGATTGTGTACCCTGCATCCCTGATTCCAATGCTGTTGTCATATATCCGTATCTGTCTGGCAGTATTATTTAACTTCAAGACATATATAGTTCTGCCGGCCCCGTCTGCTTTGTGTCAGGCTCTGGTATGGCAAATGCAGTTCACTCATACATACATGAGGAGTGCCTCAAGAATATTCATACCCACTTAAGTATCCACAGCTGTAGCACACTGACTGACACACCTTGTAGCATGTATGACCGGAGAACAATTTCAGGGCAGAATTGACTCTATGCACTGGATAACAAAAAAATATTCCCCATGTGAGGATAATTTAATAAAAGAAGTGTGAGTGATGAGTGATGTTGAATCACAACACGAGGCAATATGTTATATATAATCAGGCTATAGAAGAGGGGAAATGATAATAGAAGACCACCAATTTCTTAAATGAACTGACAAACAGGGAAGAGAAATTACTGGATGTTGAGAAAGAGGCCGGTTACAAATAAGAGGACAGGTATTTACCACAGAAGGCTGGGTCGAAGGACTGATTGGCTGTAAAGCAGAGGTGTTTGTAGAACAACCGCGAGTGGTTATGCAAAGAGCAAATAAGAAGTGCCTCAAAGAATGAAAAACACTAAAATACTAATGTTAGTAGAGGATGAAGCAGGTCTGCTGCGCATACTCCCCTTGAAAAATGCCTCTCTTTGCATAAGAAATACAGGAAAATAAAGGGTGCAAGCACATATACTATTTGCCTGGAATGAAGGTAGGTACAGTGGTTATTAATGGAGCATTATTGAGTTTGTGGTTCCACAGCCTACATGCAGCTCCCTCCAAATTGTGGAGGCGACTGCTACCTGGTGATAATAAGTGTATGGTCACTAGTAGTACCCCAGAGTGAGGTGCAGATTGGTGATTTCTCCCGAAATGCACACATAAGAAATTAGAGATCCCTCAACCTTAAACACACAAGGAGGGATAACTATTCCTTGTTAAAAACAGCCAATGCATATGATGCCATACCAGACGAGCATACATTGTTCAGTAGAACAGGTATGTACTTTACATCCTTCTTTACTGCCAGCTTTCAAGCAGATGCCAATGCAAGTGGTTGCAAATAACACAGTGGGAGCTGCTGCACACAATAAATACTACTGTGAAATGCTTTAATGCCATAAAGGAAGAGCTACGGCCATGGAAGTTGTTGTGTGCGTCAAAATTGGACATTCTTGCATGTAAATACCTGCCCATGATCAGGAAAATGGGACTCTCACAGAGACAATAACAACCTTGAAAAACATGTACACAAAAATGGTAGAAGAGGTGAACGACATTGCAGGTGAAGATTGGTTTACCTACCTGTTCTCATGGATACCGAACTGGTTGGCTAATGCGTTCAAATGGCTAGTGGGCATGCTACTACTAGTACTACTAGTATTCTGTGTTTTGAGAATAACAATAAGCCTATGCAAAAAGACGGCCAAAAAGACAATAGGAATGAAAATTGTGATGAATTTAGATACTCACATGAATGAGTATACACAAACAGATGACTTCCATTGGTACCCAAATAGTGGAGAGCCCTATTGCACCTCCTGGGTCAAAACTCTCCTAGCCTCAGGACCCTCACAATTTCACAGAGCACTGGATATATTGTGACTCTGAGGGGTAAAGCTGATATATGGACTCCAGACAAACACGTGAGATTTGGAGGTAGTTTGAGGGGGGTGAGTAAAATATGGTTACACAAAGTGCCCTATTTAGGGGAGAGCAGAAGAATGAGTGTGGTTGAGGACTCGATCAGAGGGGGGAGTGTTGAAGGGCATATGAATATGTCATCCATAGCTTCTGCTGCTCGAACCCATCAATACCGCAAAGGTGAGAGATGTTACTCGCTTAAACAATCATTCCGCCACTATCCCCCGCAGGTACAGCAGGGTTTGGGAACAATGTGAGGTGAATAAGGCAAAAACATTCAAACTAACATTGTAACAGTAGAAAAGCATGCACTAGACATGAAGCAAATATGCACTCCACATGAAGAACACATATAATAAGTAATATATGCATTTAGACATGAAAAATACTAACATAGCATCCACAGACATGAAGAACACTAACTTGATCAATGTATACAGTGAATGCAAAATGAACAGCGCACACATATAGCTTGTTAAAACAGAAACAAGAGTGTGACTGGGCAGTCATCCTCTTAAAAAAGGAAACCACAGAACATCTCTGAATGAGCACAGGCCTCAAAGACTCGGGAAAACTCAAAACGCTGAATCCACAGAAATACATATCTGTGCAGAGCTCAGACAGTAGCTGGCAATTAGCACCAAGGTTAGAGTGAATGTGGAGAGGATTGGTACAACAAAAGGCATGAGATAGAAATTCCCAAGAGACAAGCAGTGTACTCCCAGAACATTTGCTCAGAACGTCTGAAGAGGTCCAAAAGGCTGCAATGACAACATTCAGAATTTATTCCAGGCCTGGGAACTTCATTAAACCTTCTGACATTGACCACTGTGAAAAAGGAGTAATTCAGTCATGACAGCCGGTCTATATGGCTTCTATTTAATTATAAACTGGCATTAGACTCAGTTCTAAGATAATTGCTATTTCAAAAAATGAAAGATGCTGCATGTCCTGTATACATTGAATTATACTTTTTTCAGTTCTACTCAGTTCTACTCAGGTACATCGATATGAGTTAGGTTAATCCAGCAGGGACTCTTGTCGAAACCAATACTCACACACAGAGGTTTAAAGCAGGGCTGTATACTCAAACCTACACATTTGTATTTGTTTATAGGTGACATTGGACAGTATTTGAGGAAAGTTACTTGTTACACCCTGAAATTAGGCAACACTCCCATATCTTGCCTCCTCTATGCAGATGATCTTTTGGACAAGACTCACGTAGTCCTACAAAGATCATGATTGGCCCTGGAACAGTATGCTAATAAAAATCAATTAATCATCTATGTCGACAAGTAAAACATTGTTATATTAACCTCAAAGAAACTCCATAAGAGACATGTAGTAGGTTTGTTTTCATACAAGAAACCAGTGGTCGTACTTATCGAATATCAAACAGTAATAATAGTATCCAAGAGACCCCCTACAGAGCTGATATTAGACAGAAGGTCGACTTAGCGACCACCGTATCGGATCATTCATAGGAAATATGCAAAATGTTTGTGTTGTCCTCTTATCACATTTTACAAACAAAAGGTGGTACCCAGATTAATTTATAGGGCTGAGACTAAAATGGTTGAAAGTATACCTGATTGGAATATAATGGAGGGTTTGTATTAGAAGAAAATGCTGTCTCTTTCTTTAAGCCTACCAATTCAATTGATGCAATATGGGTCAGGGTTATTATCGTTAATGATTATGTGTAAATGAAGGGTCCTGACTATGTTAAGATTATGCATCTTAAATCAGAATAAAACAACTTCAATAATTCCGTTAATAGCTAAGTTGGTGGAAGATCAGTTTGATCACTATGTGTAGATCTGGAAGAAAGACTGCCTGGACACTCTGTCAGCAGCAGATATTACATTGGAGCTATTATTAACTAATCCAGATCATGCAAAGACTAAATGATGGTATTATGACTGGAGGTTAACATGGAAAGAATGCACTGCATGTAAGACTTTTAAGAATGGTCATTTTGAAACGAAACCCTTTTATCAAATTCTTTTGTATTTGTTGAAGTTCCCATGCCTGAAATATAGAGCACTATTTTACAATACAACAAAACAAACGTTCCCCTTGCATCCACAGCACCACAAACATCCTGGCGCTCTTCTCAGAACATATCATTGCTTTTAGCTACCCGCCTCCTGTTCCAAGTACATTCCTGTCAGCAGTTCTGGACCTTGGGTAGGCTTCACTTCTTTAATTTGAGAAGGGCGGTCCTGCCTGAGGGTTTAGATTGACATAGCACTGATCCTGCTGCAAAATCTGTGAGACCATTCATAACACCAACAGTATACAGTAGCATTCCACAAGATGTTCATAACTCCTCTACCCATAATGTGTACGCTAGAACTGTCAGTGTGTAAATATATATATATATATATATATATATATATATATATATATATATATATATATATATATCAAATCGTTTAAAAGATCAAGAAAAAAATAAAGAACATTAATGTACTGTGACTCATACATTTTTGGCTCATTGCGTGACAGGTGATATTTTCGAGTTTACAATCCTTGGAATCCATATCTTTAGTTTAAAAGGCATCCTCAGGCATCCAAAGTATGCAATTCGTTTTAGGAACTTCAACACACAAAGTATAAAGTAAAAGCATATGCTCATCTTTCTTAGATGTTCACTGTAGTCTAACATAGCTCAACTCTCTCTTAGAGGAAATATATATATGGCAACATAGGTCTCAGCTGACAATTAAGGAAACACCAAGTTCAGAAAGTGCACTAAGGCAATTTTGACTGATAGCCTAGGACAGGTGAAAATGATTTGCCAGATCTCACTCACAGTTGTAGAACGACATATGTTAAGAGAACTGTTCAAGAATGAATTCCGTTTTCAAATTAGGGCAGGACATTCCACCACTATGTGCTGCAGGGTTTCTCTTCCATCCAGATCCTTGCAAAAACGACAGGAATTCTGTTCTTTAGTTATAATACCTCTCCTTGCTTGTATGTCGTTTGTAGGCCACAGATTAAATCTAAATCTTAAATACTGGTTTCTAATGGAGGAGAAGGGCACTTGGTTAAGTAATCAGACATGAGGCGAAATGTCTCCTGTCCAAATAAAGAGGAATTGAAGTCTACATAAGTGTTACAGTTATTCTGTGTGCATATCCAATTGTATTGATAGAGCTTGATTTTAGCTCTCCCTGGATTAGCTAAATAATTCCATAGAAATGTTTGCGTTGGACAAAGCATCTGGTATAACATGTTGCCATGTTCGTGGAAACTCATCTGAGGAAGTTAAAAGATAATAGGCCACAGCGCTCAAGATGTTATTTGTGTTAGTACCCAGAAGACCTTTTCTTATCAGACAACACATTTTCCATATAACTTGTATATGCACAGATAGGGACCCCAGTTTGAAGCGTATTATAGCCATAGGTGTACACTTAGGTAATTTCAGTATTGTTTTCCAGAAACTAGCCTCTACGATACAACAGTACTGTTGTTCTCTGGGCGCCTTTGTTTCTGAAACTTAAGTGATAATGGGTACCTCCTTCTGTTGAAAAAAGATCATAATGTGACTGCAAGTAAATTGCAGGTATAAGTAATCACTGGTTGAACCCAATAATGGGGACTCCCAAGCATTTGTATTAGTCAACTACCATAAGTTTGGAGTTCCGGAGAGACCAGGAAAATTTGCTTGACTTCTTTGCAACATTTTTCCCACAAATTACAATTTGAGTTTTTTCAGTATATCATGATGGTGGCCAAAACATGTTCCAGATGCCTGTTTCCACAATGCATGCCAGAATGACACTTCAAAAGTGATTTTCCATTCTGCACGTGCCCAAATATATGCCTGCATTTCCACTGTAAAACATGTACATGATGGTGCCCACAATATTCCAGACATGATACTGTAAAGAGCATTTATTTTTTCTGCATCTACCGCATGTGCCAGCATGCACTGTCAAACAGTTTACTGATGCAGGTCCCGAGATTTGGAATTTTTTGCACGGTTCAAAGTAACTTTGCACTGCTGAAACGTGACTTTGTACTGCCGACACGCCCTGATTCATGGAACTGAGCATGGTGTATTTTTGCAGTGAAAAGTCATCACACAGTCAATGCAAAGTCATTTTTGCAGTACGAAATGTCTTTGCACTGACTTTGCACTGCAAAAATACACTTTGCTCAGTTCCACGAATCAGGGTTTGTGTTGGCAGTGCAAAGCAACTTTTCAGCAGTGCAAAGTCACTTTGAACCATGCAAAAAATTCCATGAATCGGGCCTTTAGTAAACATTTCAAAATGGTATCCACAATATATACCAGCACTTCCTCTGTAAATCTGAACTTTATGATGTTGGTTTCTTCACAAAACACTTTTTTAAGGAAAATGTCTGGCCTGAGCCCTAGTGGCCCCGAGAGATGCCTTTAGGGTCGGGCTGGGGGTAGCTACCATTGCAGTGCTTTTTGAAAGTAGGCGTTTGGACTCTTATCTTAGAATAAATACATGTGTTGTTAAAAACCCAAATAGGATAAATGATGTGAGCGAAATCCACTTGTCTCCAGCACAGAAAATGTATGCATGTTGTGCATATGGAACTATGGTGACAAAGAAATGGGACATTGCACTTAACCAAGTTAATAGCCCAGCTGAGCTGAAGAGCACTCCAAAGGATAAGGTGGTAGGGTTTGAATATGCAAGAATGCTGAAGCGAATACTCAATCTTCCATCAATTACATTCTTTTCTACAGCATGCATGAACACTATTGAGAGTAGTCCTGCAAGCACTTTTAGATCTTCGGTGGATAGGAGGACAATTTTAATGATTCATTTAAATAGTTTACCTCTGTTGGAAACAATGAATTGACTGAGGGTCCATAAAGAGTGCTCCTGTGGGTCTGGCTGTGATGAAAATCTTTTACATGTGTTGCTTATTTGTCCTTTACTGTACAAACTTAGTAGGCAATTGCCCAGAAAGCATTTTACAAACCAAGCAATTAGAGCGTCCAATGAAGCAAAGTGCTTATTTTTGAATTTTAATTATATTAATGTTATATCAGATGTTTGTATGTTTGCAAGAGAGGGGTTTAGAAGTTTGTAAAATTGTTTCTCTGGTTTGTGTGTACCATTATTTAATGTTAATGGATAAATGCCGAATAAAAATGTGTTTCTTCTTCACAGGATGATGATATTGCTCTGCAAAACACTTTTTCATGATGCCTGTAAAATATATGCAAGTATTACCATTGGAAAGCACTTTCGGGGTGGCTCGCACAATGTATGCCAGATATTATAAAGCATATTTATGGTGCTTGTGTAGGAGAACCCACCACACTCACAGATGCACATGCACACACATACACATAGCTTACCCTGTCACGCGGTCTGTGGTCTAACCCTGTCAAGAGGGGATGGAAATCCCTCTCAGCCAGGGCAGGAGGACTACTAGGGTAAAAGCCAGAGCCAGTCCTACCCCAGATGGGCAGGCTGGCTGTCGGGAAAGCCCCAGTCCCTCACCCTTCTTTATGTCGCTGTGTGATTGAAAATAGTACTACTCTTAATCACCCCATACCTCCAGTATAAGATGCAGCCCAGGTTCTTTCTGTTTATTTTAGAGAGGACCATGGTACAGCACACCCTGACTAGCAGCACAATGCAAAGGACCTGCTACTAAACGATGCACAAACAACCACAAGGAAGGAGTGTCAGCACGTACGCAGAGATGTTCCAGTGCTCACTTGCAACGGTGCCATGTAGCGGCTCCCCAACACACACTGCAATCCGCTCAAGGATGAACCAACACATGCCTGTAACTGAGACACGAAGCAGCTCTTTAAAAAAGACTGCAATCCCACCAACATTGGAAATGCTCACACAAACTGGAAATTTTGCTTTAGAGGGCTACCATTGACATGCTTTGGCAGACCCACATTAGATGAAGGTGTAAGGCTCAGACACCCTTATGTTGATTCAGCTGATTGTAACACCTCCTGGGAGGGGAAGAGAGGGATGAATTGACCCAGGAAACCACAAGGCCAAACCCAAAAGAAGAAGGAGTTGGAGGATAAAAAAGGGCACAGTGCACAGGAGGTTTTTTGTTTATTTATTTATGTATTTATATTATTTGTAACACGCTTGGAAACGAGCCAGGAGGCATGGTAGTACCAACATGACCAACTAACATAACAAAGAGTATCTGAAGGGAGTAGAAAGGGAGAAGAAACGGTCTTGCAGGAAAATAGAGTCAAAATTGTTGGACGGAGGTTGCTCAAATAGCTGGGTTTTCAACCTGCTCCTAAAGTGCGCAGAATTGTGCATGACCTAAGATCTAGAGGAAGGGAGTTCCATATCCGTGGAGCAGCATGTGGAAAGGATCTATGCTCCACATAGGACAGATATGCTCTGAGAGTTTCTAGTAAACCAGTATTATTTGATCTCAGCACTCTACGCGCCGATAGGTGCGAAAAGCGACTGGCCAAATACTTGGGGGCTTGCCCTGAGATGCAACTGTGCGTAATGCACATCACGTGGTATGTAATGCGACTATGAATGGTGAGCCAATGTAGTGCTCTCCTAGCCATTGTGATGTGGTCTCTTCTTTGCAGACCTGCAACAATACACACTGCGTTATTCTGGATCACCTGCAGCCGGGTCATATCTTGTTGAGAAATTCCTAGCAATACACTGGAGCAATAATCAATGTTATCTCCAATGATGGCACGGGCCACTGTGGCACAATTGGCAGATGACAGGAAGGACCGTAGCTGAGCTAAGAGCTTCAAATGATAACACGTGCTGAAGACAAGACGTGCTGTTGTTTGGGTGAGTCCAGAGGAGGCAGAGCTGGAGCAAGAGACCAGAAGGAGGAAGGACGGTGTAGAGGAGTCGAGAGGTATTTTACAGAAAATATGAGGTATTGGCTGGTGAAAGTGGTACTGCAATGTGAGCGTGCCTGTATTGTGTGTGAGTGGAAGTGGTAGTGGAAGAGAAAGGAGTGAGTGAGAGAATGACAGAATGAGAGAAAGGAGGGTGACTGGGGAGAAGGTGGGGTGGAGTCATAGTGGTAGTGTGGAGTTGGAAGTAGTAGTTGTGTGAATGTGTAAGTAGAAGTGGTGTGCAGGAGAGAGTAGTAGTGGTGTGGTGGGAGGAGAGTAGTAGTTGTGTAGAGAGAGGAGAGGAGTAACAGTGAAGGTGGAGAGAGTGCTACATAGGTGGGAAAGACAGAGACCAATAGAGGGATTGCTAAAGACAAAGAAGGAATGTGCAAGACAAGAGGTAGGAAGGGAAGCACAGGTGTTGCTAGGTCTGGAAAAGATCTGGGGCTACACTAATGTCAGGACTGTCGAAACTCGGGGCTAGCTAGTCTTTTGGTTGTAGCTCCTGAGTTTCTTCTATCCGGGGCTACAACTAAAATGATCCAGGGTTATAGCTCCCTCAGCCCCCCCCCCCATCCCCTAGCAACGCCTCTGAAGGGAAGGAACAGGAGTGGCAACGAAGGGAGAGAGAGTGTACTGTCAGGGAAAGGAGTAAAAGTGTGTGGAAGACGAGGAGAGTACATAGAGCAATTAGGGACACTTTCAGGATCCCTGATAGGCGTCACCTATATTGTCCCCAGTGCAATTCTAGATCGATAAGGCATTTGCCTATAAACCATCAGGGGTAGAGAGATAGGTATTTCAATAGCAGGGGTTACCGATGCCACATATCTGTCCCAGGTCAAGGGACGCCTTGATTAGGGTGGGACTGTCCGTTCCAAGATAAGAGAAAGAGAGACATGGCCACTAGGACCTTTGGTGATTAAAACTAAAATCCCTTGAACCTAACCTGGGAGTTGGTGTGTTATTGAGCCCATCTGTGCCACTCCCCCACACACAGACTCACTCACACACATACATATGCAAATAGAGTCACTCACACACATGCACACATTATTTCTCTTTTTATACTTCAGGCAATGCGACTCAGATACCTTTTCACACTTCTCTCTTGCACACATACACATCGAAGTTGAGTCCTTCACACAGGCAAACTCATTGGTTGTCTTTTGCATTCACAAAAACACACATAAACATTGTATTCATAACATATAATGACATAAACGTTTTCTTTCTGCTTTTTTAACATCCATTTCAATGTAATGATGGAGACCATTCGATCTCTTGACTATGGTTTCTATTTGTGACCATAAACGAAGACAGACAGTGAAGCAGAAGCTGTATGTTTGTTGCAGGGTGAAGGCGGCAGATTTGAGAGGGGGCACAGTGGGGAACATGGGCACTGCAGGGGAATCAGGCAGGGGCAAACAAAGGCAGACATGTGTAAAAGCTTTGTACTGCACCCTGTGACCAGCACATGTGTGCCACCACCTCAGTCAGCTCAATGGCAGTGGTGCACACAAGAGTCTTCTGCACTCCCAGATTCAAGCACCCCACACATCCTGAAAGAAATACAGGCACACTGATGTTTGACGGGCCTGGCAGACAGAGGGCAATTGTTTGCATTTTCTTGCATGTGTCCATTGCTTTCGAAGTAGCTCCACTACTGGTTTTCGCTCGTTGGGCACTCTCAGGTGGGGCGTTCCTTTGGGATTAAGAGGGGTTGGTGAAGAAGAAACTTTTGCATGATTATGAGTCTGACTCTGATCACACACCAATGTGTGTAGGAGTGTTGCACAACTAAAGATCAAATGCCACTGTTCACGTGTTTAAAGTTGAAAAGGAGTCAACTCATTCGTCCCATCCACAGCACTGAGCACACACATTCAGGAACTACACTGAATGGGAAGACACATCATCAAGAGGGCTTATGTAATAAAAGTGCTCTAGAGTGACACACACCGACACTGATGAACAGGGTAAGTCTCTTTGCACATCTCTTCAATGGGGTTGCACGCTAACCCAATGCAAGCGTAGGGAGCTTCACGTCATTTCAACAGTTGGATGCCATGAAACGACATTGGCCATTGTTGAAACTTTATAAAAGCCCAACACAACAAAATAAAATAACAGTTCAGAGCCACTCGGTGTTGTTCTTTGTACATTAAATGCCCAGTGTTGAATGGAGTAATACACAGTGCTGTGTGCTGATATAAACCCAGCCCTTCCATGACAACCACATGATAACCACAGCCTTAAATTCCAGCCAATTTACACATCACATAAAACACACAACACGCACTACATAACATACATTCACATACAACAAACAACCCTGCCATTGTGCCTCATCCTTATGGATACAACAAGCCAGTGCACACAATCAACCCAACTGCAACCCAACACACACAGACGCCAGTTTCTCCTAGTTTTGGACCTATCCTATCACTCTACCCTCACTAACCCACCCCGCCCTCTTTCTCACGTGTGCGCCTGGAGACTGCCCCTGGGTGGTAGAGGTTTGCGGTATAAGTCATTATAACATAGCATAACATAACATTGGACAATATGCGATGACCAGAAAGCAGAATACACCAATTCAATTAAAGCCTCCACTTGTGCTGGTACTGCTGGAAATGTCCCCTGCCATTACCTTACATGCTGCATCTGGCATACATGTTACAGTAAGGGTAAGGGCTCTCAGATAGCTGCAATAATGCACAGGTATCTTTGGAGTTTTTTTTTTCTTTTTTTTTAAATGTGGCAGTCCTTTACCCGGCCGTTTTGCCGGCCATTCACAACTCTTTCCTTCTCTCTTGACAAAACTGATTTAGAGCCAAGCGGTCTACCTTCGCCCATTTCACTTGCCATAGTTTCCCAGAAGAAGGTTGTGCCTCCTATGAAAGAGCTAACAAGCATTGTTGGAGAGTCGACAAATTGTACTGAATCGCCAGCAACATATGTCCAGGATATCAGATAAGGGTTGCAGAAGGTCACTGAGAACGTCAATGGGAACTACGTCAGTGAAGCATTGTGGGCTAAAGAGTCTTATTCACATATGGGATTCAGCATTCCAGATTTGATAATTTTTTACATTTTTCGTCACTTTGGTTTTCAATGTGACTTTGTTGGCAACAGTACATCCAATTATACTTGTGAAACACTACTGCATTTACCATGTGACAAATTTAGGGTTGGAAGGTATTTTTTTACATTGCTTATAAGTTTATTTATTTATACACACAGGAGGAACAATGCTCTTTTGGTCACACAAGAACATGCAATAGAAAAGAAATCAAATTTGATGGGAAGTAGTGAGCTTCATACAATGGGGTGGGTTTGAGGGACATTCTGACCAGGTTGTGGAGGGGAGTAAATGGAACAGTCACCGGGGACAATACATACGTGGACATACAAAGATTAAGGACAATGAAAATTGGACATTTGTAAGTGCAGATAGGTAGTACGGCCAACTGTGCTCGAAATGTGACCATGATGGCGGAATGGAGGCAGAGGAAGTTAGAGACAGAGGCAAGTTTGAAGCAAGGGGAAGCTTTTATCTTACAGGCAAATGAGAGGTAGGTTAACAGGGTAACTCAGAGGCGAGGAGGTAGGCTTTTAGTTTGGTTTTGAACAAATCCATGTGGACTTATACGCGGATGTCCAGGGAAGAGGATTCCATGCAAGTGGAGCAAGAAGAGAGAAAGAGCGGAAGCAAGAGGAAGCACAGGGAGGGCGAGGAGCCACAAGGGTAGTCGAGGAGGCAGAGCAGACATTACGAGAAGGTTTATATTGTTGGACAGAGAAAGATAGATACAGTGGTGCTTTAACATGGATATAGTTGTGACCCAGGAGAAGAAATGTAAACATGACCCTGTTTTACAACATCGTCCATCCAGCCTGCTGACTCTACAAGGAAGTAAGTGTGAAGTGAGGGAGTTCAAAGAGAGTCCAGGTAGCGAAGTTAAGGATCTTGTCGAGAGGCCAGCAAGTGCTTCTCTTCAATACAGTAAACAAATGTGTTGCGAATGGGCAAGAGTATGTGGGTGAAAACATGGCATCTCTGATGCCTTCCTCTCACAACCCTTTTCTGCATTAAACATGTATCATAGTGGTATTCCCATTGAAAGTGGAACTGGTCAAAAAAAGAAAATTAAAACAAAAACAATGCTTCAGAGGTTTCACCTCCAGTGGTAAACTATACATATGATGTACAAAAAAACACTGCTAGAGAATTATTGGGCCTCATTACATGTTTGGTGTTATCTCAGTGGTAACTCTGCAGAGATACCACCAAATGGAATTACCGTTACAGCCACTTTATCCGGCAGTATTTCAGCTGGATTACAAGTGGTGGTTGTGGTAGCTCCCATTGATCTTAAGTCCATAGGTCTCCATGGGGGATTTTGGTGGAATTACTGCGGTGGTAATGAATTACTGCGGTGGTACTTCCGCCAGCGGTAATTCTGCCGAAATTTGGAGGAGGAAATGTGTCAGGTCTACCTCCAGCTGAATCCTCCAACTTTTTGACAGACTCATATTTGTGAGGTGCAGTAATGCGGCAGTAACGGTATAACAGCTGCATTTTACCTGGACTGCCCAACTTATAATGAGGACCGGCCACTGCTTGTATTTCTGCAAAAAGTATGCCCCATTCATATTGACTCATAAGACTCTAACATATTCACTGATTCAGTAGTCACACATTTTAGCCTCCTGTTCTACACTTCTGGGTCACTGCTGTCACCTTCCAATTCAGCACAGATTTCACCTGATATTTATTTTCAGTAAATAAACACAAAGGTCGTTTTAGGTGTTGTATGGAGCAGCAACCGCCTTCAAATATTGTGCTTTTAGAAGATTGGTATCTATTACAGAAGTCAGCATGAGATTGCATTATTTTCATATATTTGTCGAACAACTGCCTACACAATGCTACAAGACAACACAGAACTCATCATATAGAGTGCCGTTTCACATGCATGCACATGTTGCCAATATTACACATGCACCACTTATGCAGAGGTAGCTACAAATGTGTGATGTATAAGCAATGGTTATCCGTTACATTTGCGCTTCATTAAAAATCCACAGTAAAAAACAGTGCATGAAAATAGTTTCTACAAATACACATTACCCTATGGTGTGCAGACATGATTTGTTCAGCAGCACTTTTCGAGCGTTGTGTATGTTATCCTTACACATGCGCGGGCCTTGTTCCGGCTCGCACATGCGCAATGAATAAAGGGGAGCCCCGTGCGACGCAGTAGCCGCCGGGATCCTGAAGCAGTAAGATGTGTCTGTGTGATGTTTATTCAGATACCATACTTACGCTGTTGGGAAGCCCCTGGGCCCAGATAGAAGGTAACACTGGCGACGAGGACGGCCCTGAGTGGGGATGGAAACATCTTGAACTGCATATTCAGGCCATCAGTAATTTTTGCACGACGCCCACTAGACGCTGGCTCCTATGCGGCACTCGCGAGCTGCCAGTTTTGCATTCCGACGGTTGCGCCCCTCACGGGTGCTCGTGCGCCGGTCAGTTCACATATAAAGATAATTTTTGGACACCCCACAGCTGCCTTACTCCAGATTGCTGTGGCCACATGTGCAATGCTGCACTTTGACCAGTTGAACATTCTTTCAGCTCAGGGAAGGGCATACAGCATATCCTGCATTTGTTCATCTTACCAAAGACCCACTGGACAGCGCTGCCCACCCCAGGGGTACATTTTTTCTTTGTGGTTCTCTCAATCTGAAGCAGTGCATCGCCCTTGTGTGAAGCTGACTTGTGGCCTCTATAACAGGAGGAGGTGCTTGTGCAGTCTGACAACATGGGGGACCAGGAAGACGCCAGTGCACAAGCACTACCACCACGGAGACAAGGTACTTTAGCACCCATGGTCGAGTTTGACCTGTCTGGGCCCCCATTAAAACTAGGGCCCAAGTGGCTCCTATGGGTCAAAAAGCTACAAATGTACTTTAGAGCCACCGGAGAGACAGAAGACGATGCCAAGGTTGCGACCCTATTGTATGCAGCTGGCTCTGAGGTCCATCACATATTTAAGTCACTGAATTCTCAGGCAACCACGTATGTGGACGTCAAAAACGCCATCAAAAGACACTTTTTGCCCCTGGCCAACCAGGACTTTGACAGATTTGTGATGTGCAGCGAGAGACAGTCTGGTGAGGAAACGTTGGATCACTTCTGCGTGAGACTGCACCATCTAGCCAGTATGTGCAGATGGGAAAATGAGGAGGGAATGGTGTGCAATCAGCTCCTTCAAGGGTGTAGCTCAGGGAAGCTCAGACGCCAGGTGCTCCAAGAACCAGGCTTTACGCTTGCTCAGATTCTGGACATGGGCAGGGCATATGAGCTTGCAGAAAGCAGAGGCACCAGAATAGACAAAGCCGTCCACCCAGGAAAAAACAAGGAGGCCTTTGCCATTGGACGCTCTGCGATGAACACATCCCAAAAGCCACGATGGGCACAAAAGAGACCTGAACAGTTTCAAAAGCCTGATCATCCCCAACTCTGTCAATATTGCTGCTATGACCTACTGCACGCCGGAGACTGCCCGGTGAAGTCAAGGATGTGTGGATGCTGTGGTTTGACAGGGCACTATGCCAGAGTATGCAGGGCAGCCAATCCAGTGGCTGTATCATGGGGTCCAGCAAGTGTTAGCAATAGTGACCCACATAAGCAAAAGAGTGTAGACACAGTTGAACAAGGGATACAAGAGCTAGACCTAGACGAAGAAGAAGAGGAGGATGAAGAAGTCTTCTTCATCTCAAACATTGACTCTGGCTCAAGGAAGCAATGACAACCCACCTGCATGGTCAACATTGAGGAGACACCAACACCCGTGCTGATAGACACAGGAACCTCCGTGTGTGTCAGGGCTGCCAGACATTATGAGGCACTGGCGGGCCAACCGGTGCCTGATGAAACTAAGGCCAGGATATATACATTCAGAGGTAGCACACCCCTTCCACTACAAGGAGCGTTTACAACATCAGTCACCCATGGCCAACACTCCATCAAAGCCAAGTTTTTCGTAACTGAGGTTCGTCCACACTCTCTGTTAAAATGTGGGGTGTCCGAAGCTTTGAACATTGTACACTTTGCCAAGTCCATATACTTGTCCGACATCCACAACATCATGGAGCAATATGCAGATTTGTTCAATGGGGTAGGTAAACTGCGGGGAGATCCCATATGTGGGATATTTTTACCCATGCCGATGCGCCCCTCTGCACACCTTTGCCAATGGGGCAAGAAACAGCCAAAAATGGATGCACTAACCCTGTGCACGCAAAAATCTGGAAAACTGTGCATGGTTCACTATCACAAAAGGCTGCACACCCCTGCCACACACAGTCAAAGTTGGGGTACAAATAAACTCACTGCAGGAGCATGCCAGTGGGTGCTGTTACATGTAACATGAAGCAAAGCCACAAAAGTGGCCTAAAAACCGAAAATGCCTTTTAAAATGCATCTTCCCCAACCAATTGCAACATTCAAAGTGCTGTTTTGGCACTAAATTCAGACATTTGCCACGTGAACTATTGAAATTGAAAGTGTGCTGAAATCACAGATCATCCAGTGTGGT
The DNA here is from genome assembly GCF_040938575.1 of Ambystoma mexicanum. NCBI lineage: Eukaryota > Metazoa > Chordata > Amphibia > Caudata > Ambystomatidae > Ambystoma > Ambystoma mexicanum. The sequence goes on from NC_090932.1 coordinate 997,348,770, forward strand.
CAGAGAAACCGGGCCTCACTGACTGACAGCAGCTAAGAAATGTATTTTATGAAAAACCATTACAGCAACAGTTTGTTTTCAGTTACACAAGACAAATATGGCTAAAAATGGCAACATATAACAATTTCAGCTGTGTAGAGAAAACTCCAAGCGAAGGCGGAATACTTATTTCCAGACTGCAGACAATTTCCAGCATTCAAGGGCAGAATTGGTGCTGAATAGATGTGTATGCTGCAGGGGAAAAGCTGCTGTAAAAGACTCTGTTTAAATGTGCTTTTTCCCTGAAGAAATGCAAAATTCACCTGTTTAAAAGCATGTTTTTGTGAAGGGCTTAATTCCTTTAATTGTCAAAATTACTTATAATCTATGTTCATTGTATATATTTTAAATTAAAGATTTTAGGTGAATCTTAAAGTAACCCAGTTGGAATTAAATAATTAATTCTGACTTGACAGTGCCAGCCTGTGAAAGATGACACTTCATCTTAACACCCTGCTGCTACAGGAAGGCTTAATTGATGCTGGAGGTCTCGCATATTGACAACAATGAACTGATCAGACATTTGTTTGTCTCTGGCTCAGCCAAGGACAATGGAAGGCTGAGAACTGATCTCTTCTGGGGAGGGGCAGGATACTTCCCTCTACACCCCACCCTGATCAAAGGGATTTGACAGCTGTTGTCTGTTCAAAGGAGAGAAAAAAAAACGGCTGAAAGATATTTGTTGTTTAAACTGCCTATTTGTGATTAAGTTTTGAAAACCTTTAACTTTGCCCCATGAAGGAGGACACATCTAAAAATTGGTAGTTATACATCTAATGTTATGCTCTCTCTGTGGAGACGTTAGTGAACACTGTACTACATAAGGGACCAAAGTTACACGAAAACCCTAATTGTGGCAAAACTATTGATGCTGCAAATATGGTATTGTATACCCATGTTCTAGGGGTAATTGCCCAGATATGTATTGAATTAGAAAGTGTTAGGCCAAACCGTTATGATTAAAATGGACAGAATTCCACAGAACAACAAAGACAGCTTTCACTGCAATGGGGGTTAGATGCCAGGATAACCCACAACATATGTAATATATGTGTCTGGTTTTAGTAGGGGGCATAATTATAGAAATGTGCATTTGTGTAAAAATTAAATTGTGGTTCAACTCAATGTGGGAGTTCCCAAAACACATCATAATGATGACAGCTCTTTTCTAACTTCCAACCAGAACAAGACAAGTGCCTTTGACCACTCACAGCTGTGTTGTTTGTAATTCTGCCCCTACCATAAACTTTGTGATGTCACTTGGCAGGATAAATATAGGAACTTCACCACACACAGACACACACCGATTCCTGACTTCATCCTGATTTCCGTGCAGCGCTTTGTTCCTGACTTCTTCATCTTGCCCTGATTCCCGAATACTTTGCAAAACCAAGGCCCAGCATTAGTTGAACTCTTCTTCAGCTAGGCCCAAATACAACCATCCCAATCTTCAGGGAAATAATTCTGATCCAGTCTAGCTTGCTACATCACGCTTGCCTGTGGAAACTCGCCATCCCACTAATCTACCGTGTCCAGTGACCAGAAGAGACAATCCAATCCAAATCCAGTCTGAGGTGCCAGTCAAATTGACCAGAAGCGCCCCGCTGACCATCCTGCCAGAGGTGCCCTGTGCCGGCAGACCCAATCCAGGATGACCAGAACCCTGACGGTCCAATCTTAAATGACAGTGGACTGTAAGTATCAATAGGAATCATAGTAACCCATAGTATATTTGCTTGTTCTATCCCAATCTCAACCATCCCACCTTTAACTTCAGAACCTCTAATATTGTCAGAACCATTCTTGCGCTGATTTTTCTCCTTTGTTTTACAAAACCATAAGCCAGTAGCGATTTGGATTAAATGAAGTAATTCCCAGAACGGAAAACAGAGTATCACACATGAAGAGTTACAATCGGCAGTGCATAAATGTGGAGATTCACAGGTGACATTTTCTTTTTCATAGTCATTAATATAGTTTAAATAACCCAATCTGTCATTTTTAAAACCACATTTCTAATTTTCTCTGTTTTATTTTTTTGAAAAATTCCTCTGACTAAAATTTCCATAACAGTGCAGATCAGTATATTTAACCCGTTTTTAGTAAAGATCGCATAGGGAAATTTTGCTACGAATTTGCATTTTGCAAAAGTTTCACACATGTCTTTTCCCATCCAAAGTGTTTCTTAACTTCCATTCAGATCTAAAGAGTGTACTGTTGTTCATATTGTAGCTCATGTTTGTTAGGACCTGTTTAGTGTTGCTCTCATAAGAATTTTTTATCAATTTTAGGACTTTTGCACATTTTTCATTGTTTCACAAAGCCATTTTCAACTGTCAGTTTAAAAAGTGTCAAAGTTCCAAAAACATTTTGTCTCTTGTTGGGGGAGGGAAGATTGTATTCAAACACTGTATTCTGTTGTTATTCCTAAATACCTTCTGCTCACTTTCATCTGTGCAGAATTGCTCATTTGTGAATTAAGAACTTTGCAGGGGGAAATCTTAAGTATTTCATTTGTGTATTACATGCTAGGCGAGACCCGGTTGTATTGCCAGACGTAAATCCTTAACAGATTTTGGGGGCTCGTGCTGTGATTTTGAGTTTGAGTTACCACCCGTGACAGTCTAACACAGTATACTAGCCTGCAGGGTACAGACACCTTGCTGGGTTGGTGTACTGTGCTGCACTGTACAAGGACCTCACAAAATAAATACTCCGAAAATCAGGCCTGTTTGTGAAAGTAAATTCACCCTAAAGAAATTGATATTTCCAAAATGGCGATCCCAGTAGAAATGAATATGGCTAAGGAGCACCTTCTGCACAAACTGTTTGTCTGGGGTGAGTGGCCAGAACAGAATGAGCAGATATGTTTACAAGAAATCAAAGAGCAGGTCACTGCCGTGGACCTAGATGCATGGCAGGACAAGGGCCCATTACACCAAGCTCTTAGAGAACTGTACGTGGCCCCAAAAGCTAAAGAGGTGCAGACAAACATTCCCAGAATAGTGGCCTACCTATAAATCCACATAGCAGTAATGCAAGAAAAGCATGCTGAGAACACAGTTCTGGCAAAGAATCAAGTGGAAACACTAGAGAAAATCCAAACTAATCTAGACTCTGCAGAGAAAAGGCTACAGAAAAGCAAAGCATCAGAGACAGAAGCTAGGCAGTATCTAGAGCAAAAGTAAAGGAAGATCTGGCTCTACTACAGCAAGAGAAGGCAGAGCAAGATACCCAATTACAGACACTGCAAGAGGAGTGTCAGGAAAGGGTGGACTCTCTGCAACAGAGTCAACAGAAACTGGAGCATCAATTTAATTATAATAGAGTATGCGCAGAACAGATAGTCACCTTACAAAAGTGCATAGAATCCTTGAAAGAGGAAATTAATTTTAAATTAATTATTAAAAACATCCACTCTCTAGAGGAATTTGATGGGGAGTGCCAGAAGTCCAACGCATTTAAAAAAGAAACAGACGACCTGGTTGCACAGAGGGGCACCCTAAATCAGGAGAGGGACGCCTTAGGCCATGAAGTGAGCCAATTAAAAACCAAGCTAGAGGAAAGAAAGCTGGCCCTCCAGGAGCTTAGTGAAGTAAAAATGGAACATGAGAATCTACTAGAGCACACCAGGATGCTCTGGAAAAAAAACACCCAGACCAATAATGATAAAACTCAGGAGGTGAGTCTCCTGCAGCAGAAATTGGCCCAGTATTTCCAAACCAGGCAGGAAGCACAGAGAGACAATGAGGCTTTCTGTCAAAAGAATGATAGGCTCCACAAACAAATAGCCATGCAAGAGCAAATCATTAAGACCGGTAAGGCCTTAATAGAGGAACAAAAGAGTCAGATTTTGGAATATCACCAGGGAATAGGGGCTGAAAGAGAAGAGGTAGGGAGGGACAGAGAAACCCTGAGCATAACATCAGGACCCCTATAATCAGGGATTATAACCCCTTCAGTACCATGGACTCTACCACCTTCATGTCCACTGGCTCATATGAACTAAGGGCCATAGGGATGGTAGATTTCAGCAGAATTGGTGACATGGGACTGACAGATCAGCGCCTCCCAGAAACTGATGGACGGGCGTCTATGTACAGATCCCCAAATGTTGGGGCTAGCCTCTCTGATCAGGAAGACTCCTGTGAGGGGAGAGTCAGGGAATTGGATCCTCAAAAATACCACCTACCAAAGGATCAAATCTGTTTGTCAAATCTGGTGGGTAACTCCAGCAGAGGCGTAGACAGGGTAGGGCCTGAGCGGGCAAGGCCCACCCAAAATCTGTAAATGCCACATGCAGCGCTGTGTGGGCATTTACAGATGTTAATGTCACTGTGGTGGACCCAACTACATTGGTTTCAGGGCCCACTTGCTAGACAATCCTGGCTACGCCTCTGAACTCCAGGAAAGCAAGCCCAAAAAGAGTATCCTAAAAACCTCTTCCCAGGTAGAGCGGTGGGGGGGGGGGTACTCTGCCAATCCTGGGAGCAAGGGAGAGTCAGAAGACTCTTCTGAGCACCACAGGCATCAAGAAACTAGGCCCCCACATTCTGCAAGCCCTTCTCAAGCTCCCAGAATCAGGGAGAGCCTAGAGGATCAGATAGCCACTTACAGTAGTAATGCCTCTGAGTCAGAGGATGAGGTGACTAAGACCAAAAAGGCCAACAAAATTAAGAGGGCTCTACTAAAAGATACCCTGAAACAGATCAAGGCCATTAGGAGTGTTATAACTCCCTATCACAAAAATGCCAAGTATTCAGTCTGGGAACACCTTGAGTTATATAAACAGATGATGGATACTTTTCATCTGAAAGATAGTCAGAGTTTCATTCCATGTGTAAAATGGACATTTTCCCCTGGTTACTCCAGCTTCTTTGAGGGGGTGGAGGATCAGAAGCACTCAAGATGGTCCACCAACAGGGTGGCCATACCAAAACATTTTTCTGTCCATAGGAACCCCCAAGAGACCCGCAAGGTGGCCTACAGTCTGCAGTGTGGAGAAGATCAGGCTCCTCAAGAATGTGTGCAAGAACTAATACATGCCTTTGTGCAGACCACCAAGAGGGTGCACAGAGACAGTACGGAGTTCATTAACACCTTCTTCCATGCAGTCCCCAAATACATCATGACCCAGCTAGTGAGGGACTTTCACAAGAAGAGATCACTGGACTGAGTCATTGAACAGGTGAGCTGTATTTATGAAGTGCAGAAAACTGTAGAGAACAAAAACACCAATAAAAACCCCAAACCAGCCAACAGCCTGCTGCTCCTATGGTGGCGGAGGTGAAGGTTGCCCCCATTTTAGATCTGGAGATGGGGGGGCCTACAAATATTCCTGTACAGAATCCATCTTCTAACCAAAGAATTAGAAGGCCCTCGGGCAATTCCAATCAGGTAGTCAGGGTGGTAATCCCATAAATGGGACCCCTAACTCCCCTGATTATATTAACCCCCATTACAAGGGCAACAAACTCATCCTGGGGTATGTGTGGACTCCCCCAGCCCAAGGGGGGGATCCAACCAGGTAGCTACCAACCCAGGAAACTTCCCTCCTAACTTTCCCCAGGAGGGCAGTAATTCCCCAAATGCCGGGTTGAGCTTCTTCCCCCGGTACCCGCAAAATTTCAACTCACAAAACAACCCTCCTTTCTTTCCCCACTTTCCTGAGCCCAGACAGCCCAATCCAGGAGAGGGGAGACCAAGGGTGGAGGATTACCAGAACTATCCCAACCCAGGGTATTATGGGAGAAGGGACAATTACCCTTCCTGTGATCCACCGAGGATGGAACAGAGACTCCGTACCAGCCAGAGCGGGTTTCCCAACTGGAGCGCCAGGTCCAGAACTTGTCCCAGGATCTGGGTCGCATGTTGAGGGCTCAGCAGAACCCTCAGATGAACATGGCAGCTCAGAACCCCTCAAACCAAGGGTCTGGTACTCCAGAGCAATGACGTGGAGAGAACCCTGATAACTCACTGGTTCTAAAGGAGGAGGCACAGAGGGAAGGGGGCTGTAAAGCCTTAGAGGAAGCTTCCTTCCCCACTTGTGAAAAGCCCCTGGAAACCCAGGAACCAGAACCAAAATCTCCTGCCCCCGAAAGACTGCAACCTAAGGAAGAGGGGGCGGGTAGAAGAAATAAAGGACCTAAAAAGACCCATTTTGTGGAGGAGGTTAGTGTCCTCCATTTTGAAGGAGAGGGGTCCTTAGAGGACTCTGGGAAAAGGATCTTCTCCTTCAGGGACGGGGGAACTCCTCCCAAAGAAAAATGGGTCCTGAGAGATCCTATTCAAGACTGGGTAAATGTGGGGACTGTATTAGAACTGGCCATTATTAAACCCCAGAATGATAAGCCAGACAACCACCTTGTCCAAAAATATTCTGGTGACTGCCTCCAAAAAGGGCGGGGGGCGGCCCAGAATCAGAACCAGGGGAGCCCAGAACTCCCCCAATATCCAAATGCCACATTTTCCTTACAGATCCCCAAGCTCTCACACAGAATCCTGCCCAAACTACCCCTGTGTAAGAAGCAAGAATCAAGAAACAAACCCACCATCTGGCCCAAAATGCACATTATCTTTGCCCCCTTGAGGAGAAGTAGGGAAGGTTTTATCCAAGTATAAGGGTAATTTGGTGAACTGTAAAAGTGGACCTTGTACAGTACAAGGGCAATTTTGATTTGGCACTGGTGGACACTGGATCCCAAGCACTCTTCTGTCAAAGAGACCCTTTGATCAGCTGAATTCAGGAAGGGGGGAGAGATACCAAATCCCTCTCACCCCTCTTCATAGACAACTTCAGAACTTCGATGGGAATGAAATTGCAGTCGAGGGGACTGCACTTGAATTTAGAAATTAAAATTGGGTGACACAAGGTGAAACACCCGGTCAGAGTTGTGACTCCGGAGGGCACACCATGTTTACTGGGGAATGACATCCTGCGTAGATTGTCTCCCCTAATAGACTGTGTAAACAAGGTCCTCTGGACCCAGACTAACCGACCAATAAAATTAAAACATAGTGTCAACCATGTTAGTTTAAATGGCACATGCCACATGGTTGAACAAAAACAGGATTATACCAAATTCCATTTTCAAAACAACCAAATCCCTTACGTGACAGTAATTACAGTAGAACAACAAACTGGTGATGGGAATTCCTCTCTATTTCTGAAAATCAACCTTCCGTCCAGTCTCAAGTGGCATTCCACACTGGAAGGGAATACTCTAACATTCTATACCAATTCACAATCAGAAAATACCACTTCCATAGTCCAAAATGATGAGACCAGCTCAAAGTTTAGCTGACATTCAGAAAATTGGAGAACAGTTGTTTATCCCTATTAAGTTAAATGAGGAGAAGGACTCTGTTCTCGCCCAAGTGTGCGTGAACAACGGTAAGAGCTTCATCAGCAAAGCCATGTTCTGAAAACTCCCAAAAGATCCAGCCATTCCCACCTTTAAATTAATAGACAAATGGGAAATGGACCTGGAATCTCCCGATTTCAAATATCTCCTGCCTAGCAGGTGTATGCTCAAAATGTCTATAGGCAACAAGAGCATAGTACATAATTGTTGGGTCATGAGAGATCTCCCTGCCCCATTTCATTTAGGCAGTGACATTCTCAATCGCTTTCCCATTAGTTTGGATATGATAATCTTCAAAGCCTGGTCCCGATTAGCGGGTAATCCCATGGACTTTGATGATCCAGAGAAAGCATTTCAGTCAGCTCAATTGCTGCCATATGCAGTTGAAGTTCAAATTAGAGAGGAAGTCACCATCCCAAAACAGACCCAACTATTTCCACTTAAAGGAAAAATTAAAAGAGGACAGAAACTGCAGAATCCTGACATATATGTTCACCTCAATGCCCATCTCCAACAGCAAGGGTTGGAGTTAAACCCAACACCATTAGGCAATACAGAACACAACACCATTCCAATAGGGGTGGACAAAAGCAACCTTAGGAGTATCACTCTGGGTGCAGGGACCATTATTGGAATGGCGGTTGATGGCTGACATTTTTCCATAGATTTAGGTAATGAACTGATAGGACTAATCCCCAATGACTGTTTGGACAGTGATAGTGACAATGACACAACACCAAACAGGATCTTCAACCGGCATGGGGGGAATTTCATGGTGTACTCTTCCTGCCCTTATGGTAAAGAAGAGGTGACCTGTAACTTCAGGATGGATGAGGTGATCTTTCAAGTCCACCAGGACTGCCTTCCCTGCCTGAAGTCATCAGTCCAAGTCAGTTTTTTAACCAGGGACCCAGCTGGAGGAGGCCGCTGAGATAGCAAAATCAGAAGTCTTCCTGGGCTTCAGGCAGATGGTTGAAGAGAGAGTCAACCTAGCTGATGCCTGTGAGACTCTGCAGCAGAAGCAAAAGTTGAAACAAGCTTTCTTAGATCTTCAGGATCTCTTTGCAGTGGACTCATATGACTGTGGTCGCACCAAAATCCATACAACAACAATTCCCATGGACCCTGGTATGACTCCAGTGTTTGTGAAGCAATATTGCTTGCCTCTCTCATACATGAAGTCCCTCACAGCAATTATTAAAAACTTTGAGTCCCGTGGGATAATTTGTCCATTCCACAGTACCTTTAATAATCCGGTGCTGGGGATGTTAAAACCAAATGGCCAGTGGAGACTCTGTGCTGACCTAAGGGTGCTAAACAAACGGGTCCACATTTCCCGATTGCCTCTTCCCTACATTGACCAAGGGCTGGTCCAGATCCAGGGGTCAAAGGTATACACTGCCATTGACCTGAACAATGGGTACTGGACTGTTCCTGTCAGTAGGGAGGACCAATACAAGCTGGCCTTTACCTTCGGGGGGCAGCAGTACACATGGACCCGGACTCCGTTTGGATACATCACCTCTGGCAATTAATTTAATATCTTCTTGCATAAGGCCATGCCCGTCTTGGGTGAAAGGGGTAACCTGGCCTATGTAGATGATGTTCTGATCAAAAGCTCGACTGTGGAGGAACACATAGCAGAGATCTGTTATGTTCTGACACACTTGAGGGTTGCCGGAGCAAAACTATCTTTCCAAAAGGCACAGTGGTGCAGGACCTGTGTCAATTTCTTGGGGCATGAGATAACTCCTGAGGGTCTCTGTCCCCAGGAAAAGAAAGTAGAAGCGCTCCTGAAACTAAAAGACCTCACAACTCTGCGTGAGCTAATAAGCCTCCTAAGACTGACTAATTACAGCAGAAATTTCATTGAGGATTATGCAGAGATCACAAGACCCCTGATCCATCTGTTGAAGGGGGGTACAAGTGGGAGTGGGGTATAGAACAAGTCAAGGCAGTAAGACAACTCAATTGAAGCCGCTCACAAGTGCCTTGCCTAGCTTACCCTGTCAAAATCAAGGAGTTCTTCTTGGAGACAGGGTTCTCAAATACATGCTTGACCGCAGTATTATAACAAAAGCATGACAAGGTCAATAAAGTCATCTCCTATGCAAGTAAGACTTTATCCTCTGTGGAGGAAATATTCAACGATTGTGAGAAGGCACTCCTGGCAGTGGTGTGGGCATTGAAGAATTACCGCCCATTCATCCAGGGGGAACACATCATAGTGGAGACTCCACATCAGCCACTGCAATATCTTCAAAGTGACAGAATCCGGGCTGGAAATGTCAGTAATTCCCAAATTACTTCCTGGATTCTGTCAATGCAAGGCTTTCCTGTGGAGGTCAGATATGGCCAAAACAAGAAAAGTCCCCTCGTGCAAGGTCTGGCTGACTTGCATGATTGTGCCAGAGAAAACTGTCCCAAGGACGAAAGTCTTCAAATCAAGGACAACATGGAGGCGTACCTCAAATCCCCATACAAAGTCTATGAAGAAGACAAGTGTGAGGGAATGCCCACTGTCTATGTGGATGGGTGCTCCTACCATGTTGACAATAACGGGGAAAAGGAACTAGTGGCCGGCGTGGGGAATGCCTGGTTGAATGATGCCCCAGAACCCTCCCCTGGGTACAAAATCGGTGTCTGTAGTAGTCAAGTGGCAGAGCTGATGTCTGTGCATCAAGCCATTCTCACTGCTGTCCAACACCAACTCCACAAACTGGTCATGATCACTGATTTAGATTATGTCCGGAACGGGTTTGTGGAGCACCTGGTTAATTGGAAAACCAGAGGCCTGCTATATGCAAACAATAAACCACTAAAACATGGAAAATGTATACAAAATATTGATGATCTGGTCACCCCTAGTGGGATGACCATCTACTGGAAAAAGATCAAGGGTCATTCCAAAGTAGAGGGACCAGACACAATGGAAATTACTTAGCTGATCAGTTGACCAAAACTGGAGCCATCCAAGGGGATCTACTTGAGATTGAGTCCCTGTTGGGGGAAATCCAGGTTACTGCTATCACTAGGTCCCAGACAAATGCTCACAATTAACTCTCAACTGCCGAGTGGAGTAAAGAGACCCCAGATGCTGATTTAATCACAGCTCAAAAAGGGTATCCAATAATTGGTACATTTTATCAGCACATTGAGGACCCTGAAAACTTCCCCCTGGTGGATACTGATTGCATTGGGAAGGAGGACCTCAGAGTGTTGATGAAATGTCCAGAAATGTTCCGAATTCAAGATGGTTTGTTGGTGAGGAGATCCCTATCTGGCTTTGACCAGTGGGTGGTCCCTACCTCATTCCAAAGCCTGATGCTAAGTCACGCCCATGATGCGGCCACAGCCGGTCACCGGGGGTTTCATACGACATTAGATATCTTGCGAGAGGTTGCATACTGGCCACACATGGGGCAGGACCTCGACCAATACTTGAAGGGGTGTCTTGTGTATGCACAATTTCAGCCAATATCACTCACACACCGTGCTCCCCTCCAAAAGAAGGGGATGACACTGCCTTTGTCAGATTTGCAAATCGATTTCATCGGGCCCGTGATTCGCTCCTCTAGGGGGAACAAGTACATGTTAACCATAACATGCTTGTTTACTAAGTGGGTGGAATGTCTCCTGGCCCCAAATTGCAAGGCGGAAACAGCAGCTGCCCTGATGATCAATCACATCTTCTCGCGTTTTGGACTAACCCAAAGGATTGGGTCAGACCGAGGTAGTCACTTCAACAGAGAAGTGATGACAAAGATGTGGGAGATACTTGGGGTAAAAAGGAAATTACACATTGCATACTGCCAGTCCTCTAGTGGTGGAGTTGAGAGGTACAATAAAACCATTGTGAGTATATTAAAAAAGTTTGTGGCAGACTCTGGGCCAAGTTGGGATATTTGATTACCCCTTGTCCTGATGGCCATCAGATCTACCCCTTCTTCTGCAAACTAAAATGTCTCCATTTGAGCTGATGACTGGATGAAGGATATCGCTACCCCAGCATCTACTCTATAGAACCCAAAAGCAGACCTTGATAAATGCCTTCACAACTCATGAGTATGTTGAGAATCTGAGAAAACACCTTCAACATGCTTTTGCGTATGCTAGCGGAATCTAGAAATATCTGCAGACAGTATGAAGACCTGCTATGACCTTAAGACAACCAAAAAGGAAAATCAAGTAGGAGACAGGGTCTACTTGTACAATTTCCAAAGGAACCAAGCCAAGGAGCGCACATTTCTGCCTAGCTGGTGGGGACGGTTTGAAATTGTGGACAGAATCTCACTAGTCGCCTACAGAATCTGCATCCCCAAGGGAAATTTGACAGAAGGGGAAGACAAATGGGTCCACATAAACCAGCTAAAGAATTGCCAACCCAGGCATATTTTGCTGCAAATAGAAGAGCCTACCGGTAACCAAGAGGGAGAGAATCCTGATGCCTAGGAAAATTATTAAATTGTCATTTATTACATGCGAGGAAATTGTTAAGATTGTCATTAAATACATGTGGGGAATATTGTCAACTATTATTGAATGCATGCATCTATCCCACTGCTGAAATCCTCCTGGGAACAGGAGTGGGAACATTTTCATAATCGCGTTGTTCTGTTTTCTAGTACTGGCACTAAATACACCTAATCACCCGGGAGGAAAAACCCAAGAAATCTGGAGTGTCGCTCCACACTGGAAAAGAAAGTATGGGAGAAGATGGAAGTATCTTCCCATCCCAACCAAAACTGGTGAGGAGAGTGTGTTGCATCAATCGCTGACAGGAGAAGCAACCAGATTTCTTCACATGGACAGAAAGAAAAATCCAACGTGCCTGACTTTCCCACGACTGGAGTCAAGCCAAAGTTGGGGGGCTTTGCAGCATATTTTTACACATGCCGATGCACCCCACTGCACACCTTTGCCAATAGGGAATGAAACAGGCAAAAATGGATTCCCTAACCACTGTGTGTGCAAAAATCTGCAAAACTGCCCATGGTTCACCATCACAAAAGGCTGCACACCCCTGCCACACACAGTCAAAGTTTGGGTACAAACAGAACTCAATGCAGGAGCATGCCAGTGGGTGCTGTTACATGTAACATGAAGCAAAGCCACAGAAGTGGCCTAAAAACCGAAAATGCCTTTTAAAATGCATCTTCCCCAACCATTTGCAACATTCAAAGTGCTGTTTTGGCACTAAATTCAGACATTTGCCACGTGAACTATTGAAATTGAAAGTGTGCTGAAATCACAGATCATCCAGTGTGGTCAGAGAAACCGGGCCTCACTGACTGACAGCAGCTAAGAAATGTATTTTATGAAAAACCAGTCCAGCAACAGTTTGTTTTCAGTTACACAAGAAAAATGCAGCTAAATGTGGCAACATATAACAATTTCAGCTGTGCAGAGAAAACTTCAAGCAAAGGCTGAATACTTATTTCCAGACTGCAGGCAATTTCCAGCACTCAAGGACAGAATTGGTGCTGAATAGATGTGTATCCTGCAGAGGGAAAGCTGATGTAAAAGACTCCATTTAAATGTGCTTTTTCACTGAAGAAATGCAAAATTCAGTTGTTTAAAAACATTTTTGTGAAGGGCTTAATTGCTTTAATTGTCAAAATCTCTTATAAACTATGTTCATTGTATATATTTTAAATGAAAGATTTTAGGTGAATCTTAATGTAACCCAGTTTGGAATTAAATCATTAATTCTGACTTGACAGTGCCCAGCCTGTGAAAGATGACACTTCATGTTAACACCTTGCTGCTACAGGAAAGCTTAATTGATGATCGAGCTTCTCGCAAATTGACAACAATGAACTGATTAGACATTCATCTCTGGCCCAGCCAAGGACAATGGAAGGCTGAGCACTGATCCCTTCTGTGGAGGGGCAGGAAACATCCCTCTACACCCCACCCTGATCAAAGAGATTTGACAGCTGTTGTCTGTTGAAAGGAGAAGAAAAAAAACAGCTGAAAGATATTTGTTGTTTAAACTGCCTATTTGTGATTATGTTTTGAAAATCTTTAACTTTGCCCCATGAAGGAGGACAAATCTAAAAATTAGTAGTTATAAATCTAATTGTATGCTCTCTCTGTGGAGACATTAGTGAACACTGTACTACATAAGGGACCAAAGTTACACCAAAACCCTAATTGTGGCAAAACAATTGATGCATGTTCTAGGGGTAATTGCCCAGATATGTATTGAATTAGAAAGTGTTAGGCCAAACCATTATGATTAAAATAGACAAAATTCCACAGAACGACAAAGACAGCTCTCACTGAGATGGGGGTTAGATGCCAGGATAACCCACAAAAAATGTAATAGCTGTGTCCAATTTTATTAGGGGGCATAATTATAGAAATGTGCATTTGTGCAAAAGTTAAATTGTGGTTCAAATCAATGTGGGAGTTCCCAAAACACATCATAAAGATGACAGCTCTTTTCTGACTTCCAACCAGAACAAGGCAAGTGCCTTTGACCACTAACAGCCGTGTGCGTGTGGTTTGTAATTCTGCCCCTACCATAAACTTTGTGATGTCACTTGGCAGGATAAAAATAGGAACTTTACCACACACAGACACACACTGATTCCTGACTTCAACCTGATGTCAGTTCAGCGCTTTGTTCCTGACTTCTTCATCGTGTTCCTGACTTATTCATCTTGTCCTGATTCCAGTATACTTTGCAAAATCAAGGCCCAGCATTAGCTGAACTCTTCTTCAGCTAGGCCCAAATCCAACCATCCCAAACTTCAGGGAAATAATTCTGATCCAGTCTGGCTTGCTACCATCACGCTTGCCTGCTGAAACTTGCCATCCCGCTAATCTACTGTGTCCAGTGATCAGAAGGGCCAATCAAATCCAAATCTAGTCTGAGGTGCCAGTCAAATTGACCAGAACTGCCCAACTGACAATCCTGCTAGAGGTGCCCTGCTGCCGGTAGAATTACCAGAACCCTGATGGTCCAATCTTAACTTACAGTGGACTGTAAGTTTCAACAGGAATCATAGTAACCCATAGTACATTTGCTTGTCCTATCCCAATCTCAAGCATCCCATCAGATCCTCTAATATTGTCAGAAACATTCTTGTGCTTATTTTTCTCCTTTATTTTACAAAACCATAAACTCGGAGTGATTTGGATTAAATGAAGTAATTCCCAGAACGGAAAACAGAGTATCACACGTGAAGAGTTACAATCGGCCATGCGTAATTGTGAAGATTCACGGGTGACCGTTAACCTCGTTGATGCGTCCCTGGCCAATGAGTGCTTTCAACTCATAAAGGCAGCAATGGTCAGTGGAGACTGGAAGATGACGCTGGCGAACATCACACCTAGAGAGAAGGGCGCCCAACAGGACCTACAAATACTGTGGCGTTCCTGAAATGAACTGTCCGTTTCTGAGGAAGGGTTAATTTTGAGAGGACGACAGATCATCATACCACGGATGCTGGTGAAAAAGGTGTTGAAACTGTCCCACAGTGGCCACCATGGCACGGACAAGAATAAAGAACGCGTAAGAGCCAAGGTATTGTTCCCTGGCCTGTACCGTTGGGTGGACGAGTGTATACAACCGTGAATTTGGTGCCAAGCGGCAAACCTGGCAGTGAGAGAGCCCAGCATAGAATCGATAGAGAGAAGTGACAAACCATGGGGCATGGTGCATGCCGACTTTGGCTCCACAGGGAGAGGCACCTACTTTTTGGCAGTGATAGACAAATGGTCACGGTACCCCGAAATAGAGTTGGTAGAATCTACCGCCAGTGATCACACCATTCAAGCACTGGAAAGAATTTTCACCACCCACAGGTTTCCCCTTGAACTATGCTCAGACAATGGACCCCCCTTTCAGGGCCAACAGTTCACGTAATACATGGAGGAGTGTGGAATAAAGCACCGGAAGGTGACCCCCTTCTGGCTGAGGGCCAACAGAGACATTGGGAGGTTTATGCGAAATCTGAATAAAATATTCAGGATCTCGCAGAACCAAGGAGGGGAACTACGAAGGAACCTCTACCAATTCCTCCGTAAATACTGTGCTGCTCCTCATCAATCCACGGGGGTGGCCCCAACGGAAGCCCTTTTCAAGCTATGCCCCAGGGGATTTATACCAGAGATGGAAGGATGATAACCAGGTATCATCGATGACCAAAGAACACTGGCGGAGTGACAGGTGCGCAACAAGCACAAGAGTGCCAGGAGACACCTCCAACAACCCAACATCGCAGTGGGGGACACAGTACTAGTGCACAACTGCCACCCTGAGGGAAAGCTATCCCTAACATATGAGCCCAATCCCATGGATGTAACTCATGTCAATGGATCGATGGTGACAGCCGCTGATGGAAGAGGAATGGTTAACAGAAACGTCTGCTACTTCAAGAAGGTGGAAGCCCGCTCAGGAGATGATAGTCCGGCCGAAAGTGAACCAGCGACTCTGGATGCCAGCCCGGCAGCCACGGACAGCGGAAGTGGAGGTGACCAGCCACATGCAGACTCTCCACATCCGTCCCAGAGCGGCAGCAAGAGGTATCCAAGTCGAGAGGGTTGCAGATGCCCAGCCAGGTTCCATGACTTCATAATGGACCCTGGTCACTGAGCCCAGGGAGGACGGTATTGACCCACGTTGGGTCCACATGTTGATTGTATGTTTTGCACTAATGTGATGGTCCCCATTGGGCCGCTCTCTGTTATTATCCATATAACTCTGTTTGTCCTTTATGAAAAAGGAGTAATGTTACGGAGCGATACGCATCCCTGTACCCATGCGCGGGCCTCATTCCGGCTCTCACATTCTCAATGATTAAAGGGGAGTCCCGTGCGACGCAGTTGCTGCTGGGATCCCGAAGCAGTAAGACGTGTCTGTGTGATGTTTATTCAGTGTACCGTATTTACGCTGTTGGGAAGCCCTGGGGCCCAGATAGAAGGTAACAGTGTACACAGCTTTATTTGTGTGTAGACACAACGTTATTATGGCCCAGGTATATGTTTTACTTTTAAGACAGTAATGTTTTAATAATAATGGGCTATTGCTATTTTCTATGCAAAGCACCAAAAGTTTGCCGGTCCGGATACAACGGTACCGGTAAGCTTGATGGTACCGTTGTATCCGGACAGGCAAACTCTGAGTTGTGCTTGCGGGTGCCTTTCATTACGCCAGGGTCTGACCTGGCGGAATGAAAGGCACCCGCAAGCACAACATGCCTGTAGCACAGGCACCGTTATTATTGGTGCTGGTGCTACAGGCATCCCGATTTCCATTGAGCCCTATGGGCCTCAATGGGAATCACCCGATTCTGGCAACCACAAAAGGACAATTACCGGGTCCGGCAGGGCCAGAATACCCTGGTAATTGCCCATTCACGGGTGTCAGATTTTTTTGCAAGTTTGGAGGTAGCCTGCCTGTATACCTCCAAACTTGTAATGAGAGAATCTCTGTAAATTACGTGTGTCCCCCCACCAGCTGTTACTCTGCTTGACATGGAGATATTCATTTAGGGGGTCATTACGAGCTGGGAGGACGTTGTTATCAAATACAAACTCCAATGATGGAGTGTTGAAAGTCTTCTTTGTTCAGATTCAACCACTGGTGAGTGTGGTATTTTAGGAATGCCTATGACGGTTTTCCAGATATAGCGCCTCTGCCAATGGGGACATAGGAAGTAATTGTGGTACAAAAATGTATGTCCATTTTCACCTTCAATGGTCGAAATGAATAAGTACCCATACCAATAATGCGCATGTTTTAATGCAGAAAAGGGTGAATCTGGACCCTTCTATGCATTACATGGGTAATGAGGTTACATGGGGCATCAGGAATGTACACTTTGTCACCCCCTCACCATGGTCCACGTTAAACACGTTTTAACCGTACTGAAAGGAAGAGCCTTTGTTGCCTTTTTGTACTACTACAAAAAGTCATATATATTTTTGGGACACATTTGAAATATTACTTCCTTCTATTAGGTGGAGGTAAAAAGAGGTGGAATTTGGGGATGAAAAGCCAATTTATTTATTGCCGGCCGTATTCCTGTCAAATACCGCCGGGGCAAGTATAACAAAACTCCCAACCCTGAATTGTTGTAATTATGGCAGTATTTGTCAAATTCCAATTGATTTACCGTTACCACCCAACTCAGAATGCCCCCCCCACCAATTCTTCCTCTATTTTTATGAATATTGGTGGGTACGGTATTGCCATTTTTAGGAAGTTGTTGGCAATGGAACACAAATCCATGTTTAACTGGGCTGCCTCCCCAAGACATAGCAATCACACGAATATGCAATGAAAATTGTTACTCCCATATAATTGTTAATAACAGACTCACATCGCCCAACCCATTTATAATTGCAGTTTCAATGTTTCGAATGTGGCCATTAAAACTGCGAAGGTGAATGCGTTTGCTGATGGTAAAATAGCATTCCTTTATGCCAAAGATATCTGCTGCCCTCCACCCCTCCACACGTGGTTGTCGCTTGCTCCAATATTTTTTTAAATGGTTGTTGTCATTCGAAACTACTTGATGACAATTACAATGAATGCCTTCTCGGCTGCTGGGTCAGCCAAGGCAGAGTTGAGGCTTAAATATAGGGCATCATGTAGTTCAGAGCTCCACCCGTCTGTGCAACCAGAGCTCAGATTCATAGAGGCCGAGGCATGTCTGAGCAGTGCACCCTAGCAGTGATCGGCCTCCCAGAATCCGCCTGCCATCACCCAGATATCAGAAGATATTGCAAATCTTGTGCATTAAAACTCCTGGGACAAATTATTTAGCCTAATGCCAAATAACCTGAATGTTTACCATGTTAATGATCACTTCCGCAACATTTCTTAATATACATTTTCTCATAATGGTATTGAATTAGCTAACGTGGCAAGATTTGATTACTTGGGCATGATTTTGCTAATAATTGTACTTGGAATAGCCATGTTATTAAGATAGACACACTCTCTAACAACTCAATTTGGTGCATTCTAAATGTTTATGCAAATCAAGAAGGATGATCAGCTGTGCCACCATTAAGAACTCACAAACAAAAACATGCAACATTATCCTTTAGGCTTTTGGTGTTCGGGGTTATACATTAGTAAAGGTTCTACACATCAAGAAACCAAGATTCCTGAAGTCATTTTAAGGTATAAACAAATAATCAACTAAATAAATGGTTTGTATATAATTGTATTTAAGCCAAATGTCCATCCGTATAGTGATGTCCCCTGACTTACTAAGGTATTTGGAGGGATCATAAAGCTACTCTATCTCAGAAAATTCTACGGGATGATAAAGGTTTTGATGGCTGAGCTATGCCTGTAAGGTATTGGGGAAATTAGGCTTTGCAGATTTGTTTAGTGACCATTTCCTTAATACAAGCAGACACAAAGGGAAAGGTGCTACAGAAGGCACTTCAAGTTGATGATGAGAATTCCTTTAAAGAAAGTATGAAAAAGGTTTTAGGTCTGACCTAATGTTCGCTAATACTGTTCCATTGGAGAATTGATATTTGTCCATTTCCAGAACTGTCAGGCAGGGATTTTAATTACAAAATTGACATTTTATCATTGTATGGCAGGCCCAAAACCGATAAAACAAAATAAATTCAAGGAAGCAACACTGGGGTGCACGATTTGCAAGGCAAACAGGATTTTAATACTTGCAAATTACAGCCGGTTGGTGAGTCAGCTCTGTAGAACTAAAAACTGAAAACGCTCTTGATCCACCCACATTGTGTTACAGTATTTAAGGACAGAAACCACAAAATTAGAATCCAGTACAAATATCAAGTACAGCTTCAACAACCCTAAAGATAACAATGCCTCAGCTCTGGCCAACACCATCACTGCACTAGGCTACATACATCGGATCTACAACCCTACACACACAAAGGTCATACACTTGATTGGCTAGTGGACGATAATTGCAACATAAACATAACTTCTAACTCCTAATGCGCTTGGTCTGACCATCACACTATCACATATAATATCGACAATAACTCTAGGATAGACATCCCACCTCCCATGGCACTTGCTGCCTTATCCAGAAATGCTCGTAGCATCACCGTAAAGGACATTTGACCTTTGCTTCACCTCATCACGGCACACCATGACCAAATGATCAATCACCCAGGAGTCTTGGTTGACCTATACAACCACAATGTCCAAGCAGCAATTGATAAAGTAGCGCCCTTAGCCCTGCCTAAAGCTAAACCGCTAACCCACCTCAACACCTGGTACACTCCTAACCTTAAAACATTGCATAGCTCCAAGAGAACTGCTGAGTCGTACTGGAAAACATTCCCAACTGAACTGAACAAAGCAGCGTTCGACGCTGCATCTAAAAACTATAAGCAAGCCATCCTCCAAACAATAAGCAACATATACAATGAAAGACTCACTAATGCTAAATCAGGTACCAAGGAACTCTTCGCCGTATTAAGAGAACTTGAGTCTCCAGTGCCGCCACCTGAAGGCTGTCTCAAAGATGAGAGCTGTTGTACCAGCATTCAAAAAGCGCTCTTTGATACAATTACCCTCTGTCAATCAAAAATCAAATAAAAAAAACAATCTTAAACCTTCACAACTTCAACAGACTCTGAACCCCACAAGCCATCAAACTGGCGGACCATTCAAATTCACTCCTGTCTCAAATGTAGAGGTCCTGAAAATTATAGCCAGCCTCAAACCTTCAAGATGCCAAGGCTAAATATGCCCTGCTTTACATATCAAAGAATGTGCTCTTGAACCAGTCATCACAAATCAAATGAATGCCTCATTCGAAAGTAGCACTGTCCCAACAAATCTTAAAGATGCGTGGGTACTTCTCCTATTGAAATAAGCTACTCTAGACCCTAACACAGCAACAAGCTATCAACCTATAACTATGGTGCCTTTCCTTCTCAAAATTCTGGACAAAACAGCATATCTCCACATCCAAAAGTATCTTGAATCCAGCAATCTCCTTGGTCAACACCAAACAGGCTTGCACCCAAGACATGGGACTGAAACAGTACTATTGGACCTGAAAATACAAATGGATGATCTGAAAGACACGGGCAATCTAGTGCTCCTCCTCCTGCTAGAACTTTCAGCAGCGTTTGACATAGTCAACCACAATATACTTTGCAATCATCTAGCGTCAGCAGCACACTTCTCACAGAAAGCCATTCAATGGATACACTCCTTCCTCATGGACAGAACAACGAGCATTTTCTCTCCTATCTCTGCAGCTTTGCCTGCCCTGGTTTTGTGCGGTGGCCCCCAGGGCACTAGCATCTCACCGACACTGTACAATAAATTGATGAAACCACTTTTCGACCGGCTTGATGATTTGGGTGTCACCTACACTAAGAATGCAGATGACACTCAAATCCTCATACACATCTCTGGCTCTCACGACACCGACTCTGAATCAATCAATACAATCTATCAAACTATCCAGGCTTGGATGGCCCAACATGGATTATGCCGAAATGATGAAAAGACTGAACTTCTTCTGATTGGTTCACAATACAAGTTGAACAAACTTGAGGACTCCTTCAAATCCTTCAATATCGATGGAAATACTATCAAGGTGTCTAAGGAAGTAAAAACTCTTGGTTTTTATCTTGACTCAACCCTTACTTTAACTAAACAAGTCAATGCTGCACACTTGGCTGCAGCCTACACGTCCAAGAACATTAATGCCTACAGACCCTTCCTGTCACCCGACAGCTGCATTACTCTAGTCAGAGCCCTCATCCTCTCTAGAGTAGACTATTGTAATGCCCTCTATGCTGGTACTAAGAATTACAGATCCAAAACAACACCTTGAGAGCAGCGTTAAACATACCCAAAAAGACTAACAAGTCCCTGATTAGATGGAACACACACTGGCTCCCCATCCAAGAGTGAATACTTTTCAAAATACTATGACCCACAAATGTATACATAATTCTGCCTCAAAATACTTGGCAGACAAATTCACCTCTATCAATCTAATAGGCCCACACATTCAGCTTACTCACATTTACTCGTCACACCTGCATCAAGCTTCAGAATTCTGGAGGCAGTAGCTTCCCTGTGGTAGCTGCTAAGCACTGGAACACATTGCCAACCTTCTTTCTGGACCTTCTACAAACATCTGAAAACATGGCTCTTCTCATGGGAGTGACTCAAATAACTCTCCTGTGCTATCTACAGCATTTCCAATATCTAAAATCAATACTGTTACTTAAGATGAAGGCTGTAATGTTTTGCAATATGCATATATGTAATACTGTATCTGTGTAACTCTCTTATCTCTGTTTTATCCTGTTCACTTGTGAACCTTGTAACCTTTGATGTTTTACTGTCAAGAACAGCACCTAGATGCCTACGGGTTGGGTGTGCTATGCACATTTCAAAATAAATAAATAAATAAATACATAAATAAATCCCACACCACATATTGGCTCCCACCTATACAGAAATCTAAAAATAGTATACATTAGTACCACCATTGGTTGGTACATTACCAGTGACCATTCTAAGTGCAGCCTCCTATCGATCACCTAATAGTGCAGTCAGCAGAAAATACTTCATTCTGATTGGCTAAAGTAGTACATGTAACTTTTACTAAAATGGCATACCATCATTGGTCAAGAAAAGTTCATGCCACTTCTGATGTGCAGTTCTACTGATGCGAGCCAATCATATATTGAGTGTGAACAGTGAAGTCCAAAAATGAGACACAGCAAAATCCTGTCCCGGGAGCTCAACTAATTTGGCAATCCCAGGCAGTTCTCAGGCCTTGCTGAAGTTTACTATTACTCTGTAACCCTTTTTGAAACTCCTGTTTTGAAACATGTTGCTGTCACTAGAACACATTCTTCCGGCTGTCTATTGCGAACCAAGGAGCTTCACAAAAAATCTAACTGAGGCTACACTCATTAAAAATTAGTTTCTCATATTTATTCATGCTACCAAGCCATTCTTTTGAAGACCCATCTGTCCGAACACTCCCAAGGGAGCAGTATAACTGTAATCTAGTTTTCACGCTTTGGCAATGCCTACCCCCAAGACTTTGTTCCCACCAAAATATGTCCTTTGCAACTATTGTATTTCATCTATCGTTGAGAACACAAACCATTATTCTACATTTCACTACAAGCTCCTCAGATTAGCTAGGCCCTTCAACAATAACTAATATGTGTGCTGTGCCTCACCCTTCCTTCCATGACTTTGGCCTATTGAATACTTGCTGGGGGAGCAGGATTAACGTTTAATTAAATGGAAAGACAGGGGCTCAGAACTGTGGCCTCGTGCCCTAAATGCCAGAAATCTAAACACTCAATGGGGGCTAGTTCGAAATGGCAGGATTCTGGCGACGGTGGCAAGAGGCCCTTATGCTAATGGAGACCAGTAATCCTATCTTTGCTTCCCAACACTCCACTACATACTTGATAGCCTAGTTCTCTCTAAAATGTGCAAAACCTAAATGCAATTCGAGAATGACCTGAAATGCTGCTAATAAAATGTCTGCACCGTGTACTTCCCTATACATGTATAATGTGGCACCTGCATCCCAACATTCCCTCTTTAGTTAATTAATTAACTACCTTGCTTGCTTCTTTCATTTATCAAAATCAGTCTTTGGTACCCATAACTTACTAACATGATGCAGGTCTCCTCCTTTCACTCCATATTCCTACGGGGTACACATCAGAAAACAGCAACCCCCAGCCCTCAGCCCCAGTGAAGTCAACATATTCCACCCAATAGTTCTCTAGGTCAGAAGCGGGATAAGAAAGTGTTCCTGGTGGACCAATTGGTTCTGATATCCTAAGCATGTGATGTTCAATTTCCCCATTCCATTTGTCTATCTGTGTGTGCACATGTTTCGAAAAGGGAACAGCCTCACCTGTTTTAAGTGTAAGTGACATCATAGGCATTCTCTTTAACATCGTCTTTCTACAGTAACCCATAACTAGCTGGCAGGTACAAAGAATGACAAACAACAGAACAAGGACAGGAATCCGCACTTTCAATATATTACCTTTCCACACCAGAAACTATGAAAACATAGACCCAAGGCAATCTTGTTCTGTGATTTCCCCTTCTTTCTCCATCCTAGTGCGCAAAGTGTGTAATGAATGAAACGCTTGGGTTAAGGTGTTGTTATCTGCGTCATTGGAAGGTATGTAAGTGCAGCAGGAACTACATATCTTTCCACAGACGCCACCCTCCATGGCAGTCAAAAAATCAAGGATGTATCTCATTTGAAGGGTGGTCAACCTAATTGCTCTTAACTCCTCTGTGATGGCGTTCAGTCCATGCACTCCCTCATTTGAAAGCCGGTTGAGCTCCCAATGTGTTATCTGGAGCTATTTCGCATTAACAGCTGCCTGTACCTGTGGAGCAAGCAGAGATGTAAAAAATGTCTCAACTTTATTAAACAACCTAAATTCCCTGGGAATAGCATTTAATTGGTCACTTGAGTCCTGGGAAAAATAGTTGCTGAATCAATGACGTTGCAAGCTGAAAGGGCACCACACCCGATGATGCATGAGGTGCACTGGTTTGTACATGGGGTGTTCATGGATTTTAGGCAACGGGCATACGAGACGGCAGGGTTGCCAAGGAACACACACACTTCCACAGTGGCACCAATTGGGTTTATGCTAAGCTCCCACATGTCCATAAGGGCTGCTATTCCCACCCCGATGTCTGGGAGATCAGTGGTCTGGTTGCACTGTTTGTTAGTCCCCACATGCATGCTGCTGCTGCCTCTGAAACACAAGTAGAATCCTGTGAATTTCAGCACTTGGGTAGGCTTCCCATGTTGGTAAATCCAGGTCAATTTCGTAACATACTTTTCCCAAACATTGAAAAAAGTGTCATTTATTTGCGATACTGCACTCTTTGATAGTCCAACCATCCCACCTGCTTTGCACCCCAAGTGGTCCCTCGACCAATTTGTCTCTGCAGTAAACAGCACCTCCCATCTTCAATTGAGGTCTGATTTTCCTGCACTGAAGCTGTTCCTGTCTTACTTCATCAGGACACCTGATCAGGAGTGGTACCATAAAGACAACTTCCCTTTTCCTATGCCTTGTGTCTCATAGTTCAATATAAGTTTCTTCAAACGCTCGTTCTCTGCCATCTTCTTTATTTTTATGTAGGTACCTGTGCATGCTGTGGTGTCCATTTCTGTCATGGCCACTTGCCCAGGATCACAGGAGCTGCACCATCAGGTTGTGGGAGCAAGGGGTAGCATGGTTCACACACGTCCCTTTGGGACGTTTATACACATGGGGCCCGGTTGGACTCAGTCCTGGCACCTTTGGTGCCAGGCTCATGGAGAAACATAAGCAAGACTCTTTATTATGGGCAGGAGTGCTTTTCAGGAACTTTCCACGTGTGTGCAGTCAGTCCGGGTGTGGCTTTCCATCTTGAGCTGCACGTGCAACTTTCCATCTATGAGCTGCACGTGCAACTTCAAGGAGTGGCAGGATGTGGCATGCAGAACAGAACTAGTGGGCGTGTCCTTAGGAGCTCAGCTATAAAAGCCAACCCAACCCCAAGTCGCACGCTTCACGTTAATCTGCATTTCCATGCAACATAACGCTCACCTCCGCCTGGGATAAAGCAGCACTTACCTTTGGGAATCCAGTCTCCTGCCCATACGCTTACCTCCTGGAGTCAGCATTCACCTGCTTTCTTCACCGCTGAGCCTGGCGTCCATTCTTCATCCTTCTGGAACGCAGGACTTCAGCTCTGGGCACCGCAGCATGACATCTTCTTCATCCTCCGGCACGCAGGACTTCAGCTCTGAGCACCGCAGCACGACATCTTCTTCATCCTCTGTCATGCAGGACTTCAGCTCTGGACACCGCAGCCTGACATTTTCTTCATCCACGAAGGTGGACCCTGTAAAAGGACAAAAGGCAAGGTTAGACATTACAAACTTTCAGTTTAAGGTTGCGCTTGCAAAATTCTTTCCGCTTATCCTTAAAAGCTCACTTACCTGCTGCCGGACCACCGTGGGATCCTCCGCTCCTCATCTGGGGCCACCTCGTGCTCTGGAGCTCTGCTGGGCCGCAATCACACCTATTTCAGAGAAAGATAGACATTATTACAGAGCTGACAACAGGTTGTGAGAAAGACAATACAAACACTTCAAGACAAGAGAAAACTGAAAAACACTTACCAGAAGGCGTGGAATAGTTGCATCTGCACTGGACACCACATATGAAGGACAAGTGAAGGAAGTCGGTTCTCATCCATAAAATACCCCTGCCAGAAGTAGCAGGACGGAGAGCTCACCATTAATAATCTAAAGGTGAGCCTTAATGGTTTGATGCATGCTCACGGAAACCATCCTATGGGAACAAGTGTTTGAGAGGGAATTCACTCACAGGCCAGCAAACTTACATCCTCTCATATCTATCCAGGAGCAGTGTTGCAATTCATCGCAGCAGCCCACAGACTATTTGCAGCGGGAGAAAGCAGATAGTGGGGTTCTACTCCTGGGAGGGCTGCAACTGTGCCCCAACGTCCCCACAGAGACCAGGTGAGCATAAGAATTTCTACCAATTGTGCTGGGGCCTGTGTGCCTGAATCAATACTTGCACCCTACATTAGGCAAAAGGAACTAATCATTGGACTACTTCTGATTGCAATTCCTGTGGTATAAACACTCTAAGTGTGTCTGCTGCATGGGGGATTAAAGAACAACCATAACAAGAGTTGTTTGATTTTCGTTTTCCCAGCACCTTCGTGTGGATTTACCACTTATTGTCAGTTTCATTGTGATGTACATCTTTAAGACTACCTAAATGAACACTTGGGTTTCAAATATCCTTTCTAATTCTGGTCAGGGATACACTACTATTCACTGGTAAATATGCACTGTTTGTGATGTTACTGGATCCATCCCTAGAAAATAACCACATAAATTCAGCCTTAACGGAAAAGAGAGAGAGAGAGAGAGAGAGAGAGAGAGAGAGAGATAATGAGAGAGAAAGAGAGAGAGAAGAAAAGAAAAATTAATGAAGGCATGAATCAAGGCAAAAAGCAGTGGGCCTTTGATCATCGTCACCCAAAGCAGGCCCACCACTTAAAGAGCAAGCACACATTTGTCCGTAAAGCAAGTTTATTGTACAAATGGCCGGGAAGGGCAAGATGACATCAAAGTATCAAACTAACCAGAGTCTCCCTGGAGCACACACAGAAAACACATTTTATGTAATTTGCAACAGTTAAACACTCTCACAGGTTTTGTTACAAAGTAAACATCCCACGCCTGGTTGGTTAAATCAATACTATGAAATAATATTCCCTTCAGTTCCCACACTTCTCATTAGACACACTCATCTAAGCACCATCCTCTTTACACTTATAAATGCATGTTTCATATTTACACTAAACCCATCTCTGGGGTTCTTCCATATTTGGTCAGAGCCACATCTCCTAGTTACATAGTTTACACACAGTTTAAATGATTACAGGTTCCATGTAGTTGGAAAACTTTACCCTACTTTTGACACAAACGGCCATTGTATAGAAATGTTTTGATTTGAAGAGAAGGGGAACAAACAAACTTCCTTTTGATCTATTGTTTCTGGTTTTATCCGCCAAACTTGTTGGTGTCCATGTTTCATTCTAAACTATGCAATTTGCCATTGCAGCCCACATGGTCCAAACCCACACCCTGAAAATTCAATTGAAAATCCATGATCTATTGGTAAACCTTCCCTGCAAACAACTCTTCCATTAAGTTAATTGTCCATCCCTTGAGCCCTGCCCTACCAGGTGGCTGAAATACCTCAGTCATTCAATAACAGGCTCCCATGTAGTTACAGAGATTATGTCTCTCTTCTAAAATAGCAGCAAGCCATAAAATAAGGCCTGGTCAAAACTGACTGAGGCTGCTGCTCCCTCTTAGCTTTCAATCTTGAAAAAACAGTTTCCTGGCTATTCAAAGTTTCACCTCGCAGATCCAAGCTTCGGTGATTCACACAAACTCCCCACATTGAGGGGGCAGACGGCACACAGAATAGTTTTTCCATAATATCCCCAATATCTCTCCACTATCCCAAAAAGGCTTCCCATTTATGTATGCTCATGCATGTGTGTGTGTGTGTTATAGACTACTGTGTCCCTCTCATCGCAATCTCCATTCACAACCTTCTATCTCGCATGTGGATGTTTAACTCTTTGCATCTCCTTAAGGCTGAGCAACACTCCATGCATTTATATAGCATATATACCATATAAAAAAGTTGTCACTATATTGCTGCACATACATAGACCTAAAAATGTATCATCTTACACAGATAACCCTAACAGTAAAATGTTTCCCATTCACATTAACTATACTATATGTGTGCCAATTTGCAACATCGCCAATTCCCCAGTGGCCAATATGGCAAGTGCAATTCAAACTTCCCTTTACCCGTTGCACTTTTATTAACTACCCCAACATTCCTCCCTTTAGTTAATACATTAACTAACAGACCAATCTCACCTTGTTTGGGGAGTGAATCCTTACAGCCATCCCTCAAACTGGCCCCAACATGACCATGCTCCTCCACTGGACAATCCAAGTTCACCTTTCCACTAGTTCTTCAATCTACCTGTTGTTCTATGCTTTCACCCCAACCTGTTGGGGGACACAAGACCACCCCAGCACTTATTTTAGAATCAGATCAGTTTGAGTACTCATGTGACATGAAATGACAGTGGTGCTAGCCTTAGACAGGGTAACGATCATCATAGCAGGAGTTCAAGGCATTTGGGCAGAGCACCACCGCAGACAATGTAGACAGGAACAAAAGATCATTAAGAAAAAGACAAACATGGGTATGATATGATATGAAATGATATGATACAGCATTTGTAAAGCACCTATACACAAGTGTTTCAAGGTGCAACAAGTCAAGGAAGGGGCAACAGAGGGAGGACAGAGACAATGATCTTACTAGGCCAAGTGAGATTGAGATCGTTCAAGTGCAAGGGATGAGGGAGGGGAAAAGGGAGAGGGCAGTGCTGTACCTGGGATCAAAACAATAACAAGACATGTGGCCAGCAGGTGGCAGGTGCAGGGGTAAGTGCAGACAGCAGGTGTCCAAAAGTGCAGGTAGGGGACTGTAGGTTACAAATACAGACCCAAGTACAAGGGTTGCTGGAGGCAGTGCAGGTGTGCAACTTGGCGGGCGGGGACCTGCCCGAATCAAAGGTTAGCCAGGTGATCAGTGCTGTAACAGACAGGAAATCAGCAGGGGAGAAGAAGAGAGAAGGCAGAATCAAAGAGGAAGGTCTTGAGGTGCTTCCAGAACTGGAGATAGATCTCCTCAAGTTTCAGAGAGGCAGGGAGGCTGTTCCAGAGAGATGACCCAGCCAAAAAAAAGGGATCTACCACCAACTCGTTGCTTGGAAAAGTGACTGACCTTGAGGGAGTTTGAGATGGAGGAGTGAAGAGCTCGAGTAGGAAGGTATTCGCGAAGAGAGAGTTGGAGATATTGAGGACCCAGGCCCCAGAAGGCCTTGTGGACAATGCAGAGTGTCTTGCACTTAATCCTTGCAGCCACTGGAAGCCAAATGCAGAGATTTCAGTGCTGGAGAGATACGATCCCTGGGCTTGAAATCAAGGACAAGTCTTGCAATCCTGTGCTGGATGAGTTGCAGAGGGCAGAGAGTAGAATCAGGCAGATTTAGAAAGAGGATGTTGCAGTAGTCCAGCCTAGAGAGAACCAGACATCTAGAGACAGAGAGCTTCTGCTGGAAGGAGAGGAAAGGAAGAATACCTCTAAGGAGGTGCAGTTGGTAGTTTTACTTCTTAGAGATGTCAGAGATGTGAGTAGAAAAGGAGAGTGTGGAGTCGAAGATGACCCCGATTTTCTTAGCCTCACATGTGGGAGCAAGAAGAGGGCCAAGGGAGGCCGGGCAGAGAGTGACAGGAAAGGCGGGGTGCAGGTTTGCCAATGAAGATAATCTCTGTCTTACTGGCATTAAGGTAGAGATCATTGGTGGCACACCACTCCTGGATAGCAGACAGACAGCCAGAGATGAGAGAGGAGAAGAGATGTTCGAAGGAAGCCTGAAAATGAGCTGAGTGTCCTCCGCATAGCACTGAAATTTGCGGCAGAGAGTGGAAATGCAGTGGGTGAGAGGTGCCAGGTATTGATTGAACAGCCATGGAGAGAGGTTAGACCTCTGGGGAACACCACAGGTATAGAGTGAGACAGAGGAAAGGATGGACCCAAGTTGGACCTCAGAGGTTCGATCAGAGAAGAACGAGGTCAGCCAGAGCCTGATCAGTGATACCCAGGTTATCACAGAGACGATTGAGCAGGATGGCATGGTTGACCATGTCAAAGGCAGAAGAGGGCTTGATTAAGATGAGGACAAAGGGGAAATTAAAATCAAGGTTAGAGAGCAGGTCTTCACGGATGTTCAGGAGAGCAGTTTCCATGGTTCTGGCTGCTCTGAAGCCAGACTCATGGTCATGTAGACAACCAACAGATTCAGTGTGAAGATTAAGCTGGGAGATGCCCAGCTTTTCCAGGAGTTTACCCAGGAAAGGAATAATGGAGATCGGGCGATAGTTAGGCGGGCAGGAGTGGTCGGCTGAGGATTTCTTGAGAAGAGGGTACGAAAGAGAGTTCTTCAGGAGGGGAATGGAAGGCTGCAGTGAAGACGGAGTGGTTAAAGAAGTCAGCCAGGGCAGTAGCAAAGGTGTCAATTTGGTCCTTGATGGTTTGTGAAGAACGTGGAAGAACCTGTTTGGAAGAGACTTTCATAGATCAGACTTGTCTACAAATCTCATCTGGGGAGAACAGAGGAAAGGAAGAGAAAGAGGAAGGAGAGGTGGCCATGGGGGTGGAGGTAGAAGAGAGAGTAGTGGGATGAGGAGGAGGAGAGGACGAGAGGGTGGACAGGATGTCCTGGGTTTTAGAGATGAAATGGGAAGCCAGGGCCATGCAGATGGCCCAGGAGGGGACAGGAGAGGTAGAGACTGCAGCAGGATTGGCCAGCTCCTTGCAGATTTTAAAGAGTTTGGCCGAGTTTTTAGATGCTGCAGAGACACAGGCTTGGATGTGGGCTCTATTCTTAGTGTGGACAGAGAGCTGGTATTAACTTTGGAGCAGGCGGCAGGCCTGTTTGTGAAAGGATGCACAAGAAGGAAGCCATTTCCTCTGAGCCACCCTGCACTTGCGTTTAAGGGTGGCTTTGGGCTTCAAGTGGATCCTCATGACAGGGGCAAGAACATCAAGAGTATCAGAGATAGAAGAGTGGAGCATGGAAAGGGCTGTGTCAGGATGTGCGTCAGTCAGAGGAGGAGGAGGGGGAGAGAAAGTTTCGGTGAAAACCTCAACTGACACACGCTTCATGGGTCGGATGACCGAGAAATTAGTTGGCAGTGCTGGAGTTGGCTTGGCCTGAGGGATAGAGAGAGAGAGATGGGAGGAAAGCAGAAAGTGATCACTCCAGGAGAGAGGAGTGGTGAGGGGGATACAGAGGGGGAGGTTGATGAGATCAGAAAGAGAGAGAGAGTTGCAGAGGTCACAAAACAGTCCAGAGGTGGGACAGGAAGCATCCAGGTGAATGTTAAAGTCTCCAAGAAGGAGGAGTTGAGTGGTCAAGGCCAGGAGGGAGGGGGAGATGTCTGCCCACTCAGACAGGAAGGAGGTGATCTGACAGGTGCCGATATATAGTAGCCATGGTAAGAGAGTGGCCAGGAGAGAGAGAGAGCCTCCAGACAAGACATTCGAACAAGGAGTAGGCCTGCATAGGAATGACTGAGGCAGGAATCACCTCCAGGAAGATCAAGGCAAAACACCCTTAGGAATGGTTGGATCTGAGCACAGAGAGGATCTTGTAGCAATCAGGGAGGAGGGTGTCAAAGCTTGGAAGAGGCAGAAGATGTCAGAAGAGACAAGGAAGCTGAAGAAGGGAGAGAAGGAACTGCAGGAGAAGAAAGGAAATTGGTGAGGCGCGGGAAGGTTGGCCTCAGGGCCTTGGACCAAAACAGTGCCATTCAGGTAAACATTAATGATGACCTTAGAGGAATGGAAGGGGGCCAGGAGGGCCTCCCACCGAGTGCCACAATTAACAGGAGAAGAAGAGAAAGGAGAAAGCACAGAGACCATATGAAGAGTCCATAGGTCTGGCGAGGCAGCAACACAGAGGATGTCAGTGAGGGTCTGTCTGGAGGAAGCACTGGTATATGTGTCAGCAATTGGGAGGCCTGGGTTGGAGACCAGGATATCCTTTTTGAACTTCTTCCTACCAGACTTAGTGAGGAGAGCAGGATAGTCGATAGAGAAGCAGTTTGAAAAGATAGAAGAAACAGAGAGCACCTTAGAGTAGGTGGGGGAAGAGCAGAGAGGAAGAGGGGTGGAGGGGAAAGGTGGGGGGAGACACTAGGGGATGAAACATGGAGGGGTGCAAGCAGATGAGACAGAAAGGGACAAGACAATAGTGGATGATTGACTAAGTAGACAAGGGCTCAGATGGAAGAGCAGGCAGAAAACAAGGCAGTCCGGTAAACAAATCAGGTTACCAGGGCATCAGAAACATAGCAGTCATTAAAAAGAGAACCTAGAGGAGGGTGGAGCACAACAGAACACAGAACAATGTACAAAAGAAAAAAAGCAGTCGACAAATGATAACCTAGAGGAGGGAAGAATACAACAGAGCAAAGAGCAATACAATGCAAAACAGGGCAGTCAATGAGGAAGAGCAAAGGGGGAGCGTGGGTGCAGGAGGCTGGAGAAGGGGGGCATGAGGCACACAGGATAGGGAGTTGCGAGGGACCACACAGTCAGGGACGTGTGATGCAACAAACAAGGATGGAAAGTGCGAGGAACGCGCATTCATGAGTTGTGAGGGACACACGGTCAGGGATTGCGAGGGACCCCTTGGGCTAAAGGCGCACAGGCACGAGCATGGCCGAGGATGGAGAGGGCGCTAGAGCACATGTAACCACGGAATTGCGACTGACCATGCAAGTCAGGGAACATGCAGTGCACGCGGAGGCAATGCAATGGAAATTTGCAAGGGGCCGTGCAGGTAAGGGAGGCGAAGCGCAACCAATGTAAGGATGGAGGTGGTGAGGGCGCATGTGTAGCAAGCAGGGATAGAGGGGCGTGGATGCGTACATGATCAAGGAATGCGAGGGGCAATGTAGGGAAGGTCAAGCCTCTGGTCCTTCGCCGAGGGGGCTGTTACAGCAGGGGGTGACTTGGTTGGCCAATTTAAAGGGCTTGACAATCAATGGGAGCGCATTGGGATGGATGGAGGGGGGAGCGGGCACGCACACATTGCGGTGCGAGAAAAAAACTTTTACAAATGCACAACTTACTGTGCCACGGAGGACCTGTCCACACCCCAGCACCAGAGAAGTTGATGTTGGTTTTACCTGATGATGGTGGAGCTGGCCTGTGGAAACAGAGGGAGTAAACACATGTTGGTGCATGCTTACCTGCTGTCTGGGCAGGGGTTTGGGTCCTGTATCCTCCTGGTCCAAACAGGTCCAAACAGGAATTGCCCTTTTCTTCATCTGCCCTTCGATTTGGATCCCCGGGCAAGAGACACCCTTGATCTAAGATTTAAGAGCAGGAAAGAAGAGGCAGGGTTAAGAAGGTGGGTGGTGCTTAGGCCAGGTTACCCAGATCTGCTTGCACCTGCTCCCCATCTGCAAAGGAAAACAGGCTGGAGGGCTGCTTAAGTAGGGAAAAAGAGCAGCAACCAGGAAGGCACCAGGTGGGCGGGGCTTAGGCCACGTGAGCTAGATCCACTTGCGCCTGCTCCCATATGAAAAAGAAACGAGGCTGGAGGGCTGCGTAAGTAGGGAAAAAGAGCAACAACCAGGAAGGCACCAGGTGGGCGGGGCTTAGGCCATGTGACCTAGATCCAATTGCACCTGCTCCCCATCCGCAAAGGAAAAGAGGCTGGAGGGCTGCTTAAGTAGGGAAAGAGAACAGCAACCAGGAAGCCACAAGGTGGGTGGGGCTTAGGCGAGGTGACCTAGATCCACTTGCACCTGCCCCCCATCTGAAAAGGAAAAGAGGCTGGAGGGCTGCTTAAGTAGGGAAAAAGAGTGGCAACCAGGAAGGCACCAGGTGGGCAGGGCTTAGGCCAGGTGACCTAGATCCAATTGCACCTGCTCCCCATCTCCCCAGGTACGAGAATCTTCATAGTTATGCTTATTCATGAGGGCACACAAAAAAAGGAAGTCCAAAAAAGAGTCACTAGCAAATCCCGCCTCCCTCTTCATGGCAACCCTCAGGTCATGCAGTGCAGAACCATCTGAGCCAGAGTTACATTGTTCAAATCATTGGGAGGTGCGTATGTGTGATGCTGGAAATGCATTGGAGGGACAGGGCCTCCATGTCCTTGTCCTGTACTCCCTTATCATGTATGTTCTGTGTTGTTTTCTGCACAGGAGTCCATGTGGGACTCCTTGCAGTGCAGTTCTTCCTCGTTTTGGTTGGGGTGAACAGAGACCCTTGGGATACCCTTATGGCACCCATGGGTGGGGGTACAACCCTGTACTTCTAGTGTATGTTTTTGTGCACCTGTGTGTGCCATGCAAGCAGTGTATGGGCTGGTGGCAGCTCCATGCTGTATTTGACAGGTACTCTGAGTATCCTCCATTTTGGGATACCCAGGCCCTGCCATAGGAATCAGTGGATTCATGATAGGAGACAAGATGGCCCCTATGGCCTCTTGGTTTCTATTGCCCGTTACCTCGTTTTCCCAAAGTCCTGGGAAGCCCTGACTCTGCCCTTCCCCTCACTGGCTGTTGGGTAGAAGACCCATATATGGTATTGTGGGAAAGTCCAGGCCAGACTGGCTGGAGCCTTCCCAATGACTGTATGCTGTGGGTACACCCTTGGGGTGGGACCTGGGTGAATGGAGTGTGTGACCAATATGCATTCCATGTTATGGGGATCTGGTATCTGTGTGTGTGACACAAAGACTGAGACATCCCTGCCTGCAACTGATATGAATGTAGTGTGGTGTGCTGAAAGGCTGGGTGCTTGCCCCAATTGACATTCCTTGTTACGGGTGTCTGGGAGGCAGTGAATGGCCTGAATGCACTGTGAGTCTAATTGGCTGCCTGCCTGCATGAATGCTCTTCTGACTGATTGGCTGACTGAGGTTGGCTCAGCAGTGTGAATGAGAGACAGATGTGCATATCTGGGGACCTCTCACGCCCCATTACCCCAGGTACTAGAATCTTCAGAAGCTGAAGTTGTTCAGAAGCTGAAGTTGAAACCTGAAGCTGCTTATCCTTGAAGCCCAGCTGGAAGAAGAAGAATTTCTGCTGCTTTCCTTTGACCCAATCTGAAAGCTGTCGAGTCTGTCGAGGACTCATCCGAGAGATGACCTGGCTTGGCGATCTCTCACCGAGCTACGAGGGAACATCATGCAGAAGCTGATATTCATCAAGGCACCCTAGAAGCCAGTCCTGAAAGGCTGTTGACCGAAGATAGGGTCCGCCGAGAAATCTTGAAGTAAAGCACTGAGACATCGTGGCCATCAAAGTCCATTGCCTTCGACCAGGGTGTAGCTGCTGAAAGCCTGTCGATTCATGTTGCCCAGAACGGGGAGAGCTTGATGCATGCTGCTCGACGACCGGAGCCGCAACGCTCCACCTTTGCCTAAGAACATTGAAAGAAGGGCTCCCTTGCCATCACTGTCGACTGCTTTGTCCTGCCAGAGAAAGTCAAGTTCTTCAACGACCAAGGAGAATCCACTGATGGGTTTCCCGCCACTCGAAGTCCACAAAGTTTAGTTTAGTTTAGTTTAATATTTGTAGTGTGCACCAAACCTGGAGGTATCAGGGCGCAGAAAGTCTAAATGAATATTCTCAGCTTGGTTACATTGCTGTACATTAAAATACAATAAAGTTGATTCAGAAAATAACAATAGAGGGGCTTACTATACAATGAGGCATATACATACACCTACTACATACAAGTACAGAGGGACGTATATACAGTTGATACTATAATATGTACAGAGAGTGCGGATCATATGTACAGGGTGCAGGGTGGAGTGTTAATGTATCACGTGTAATCAGGGCTAGGTAGTGTGCTGTGAATTATCTGGGGAGGGGCATAGTGTAATTGGAAAGTTAGATGTAGTTTTCCTTGATCCACTGGATGTATTTGCGCCTGAAGTGTAGGAAAGGTTGGGTGGCTTTTAAGGAAGGAGTGAGGGAGTTCCAGTGTTGTGCAGCTTGTACTTGAAAGCTGGTGCCTCCGGTTTTAGAGTGGTTGTATCTGAGCACTGCGAGGGTGTTGGAATTGAATGTTCTTGTGAATCGGTTAGAGGAGTATCTGATGAGTCTGTCGGTGAGGTAGCGTGGAGCGGCGTTATTGAGGCATTTTTCGGTGAGTGATGCAACTTTTAAAGCAATTTTGTCTTTGGTTGAGAGCCAGTTGTGAGCTCTTCTTAAATTGGATATATGCTCTTTTTTTGGAAAGCTCATTGCTGATCTGAGCGCGTTGTTGGTAGGATCTGAATCTTGTTTATGATGTATTTACTGGCTCCTAAGTAGAGGGCGTTACAATAATCTAACTTACATAAGATAAGGGATCTGACAAGGGCCGTGCAACTGTTGGAGGAGAGGAAGGGTTTAGCTGCTCTGATTAGTTTGCAAGTGTAGGAGGTAGAAGAGGTCAGGGAACTTACCTGTTTTTTGAAGGAGAGGGTGGAGTCTAAGTAGAAGCCTAACGTTTTTACTTCCTTGGATACTTCAATGGTGTTTCCGTCGATAGAGAAGCTAGAGTAAGTGTGGTCTAACTTGTTAATGTTAGGGGTAGTGCCAAGGATGATGAGCTCAGTCTTGTCATCATTCAGGCATAGACCATGTGAGGCCATCCATGCCTGAATGATGAGGTATACCCTGTTCGCCAAGGCCAAATCCTTGTCGTAATCTCCCATCAACGGTATGAGGATCTGGGTATCATCTGCATAATTAGTGTAGGTGATTCACAGACCGTCGGTCGAGATAGGTGAAAAGAGGCTCCGTGAAGATATTGTACAGGGTGGGAGAGACACAGGATCCCTGAGGCATGCCGCAGGTAATAGAAATGGGGTCCACCGCTGCAGATGTGGAGAAGACACGCATGGTTCTGTTGCTGGGGAATGATTGTATCCAGCTAATGGCTTCCTGTGAGAAGTGGGCTGCAGTGTTTAGGTGAGTGCAAAGAATGGCATGATCCACTAAATCAAATGCTGCTGATAGGTCGAGGAGGAGAGGCAGGGCTGTTTTGCCATTGTCTCTAAGGGTGTCAATCTGTGCCTTGAGATCAATCAG
Organism: Ambystoma mexicanum; assembly: GCF_040938575.1. NCBI lineage: Eukaryota > Metazoa > Chordata > Amphibia > Caudata > Ambystomatidae > Ambystoma > Ambystoma mexicanum. The sequence continues at coordinate 997,385,473 of NC_090932.1, forward strand.
GGCTGTCTGTGTTCCATGTTGGGGCCTGAAGCTGGATTGGCAGACTCCTAGGAGGTGGTTTTGTTACAGGTATTGCTGTATTTGAAGGTAGGCTACCTTGTCTAGAATTTTGAGTAGGAAGGGGACAGTAGTAATGGGTCTGTAGTTAGTGGGTATGGAGGGGTCTAGAGTTTGTTTTTTGAGTGGTGGGAGAACCCAAGACTCTTTGAGGTTGTTAGGAATGCCACTTCTGGAGAAGGATGAGTTAATGAGTTTAGTAATGAAGGATGAGAGGTCTCTGGCTGCATCTTTTATAATCTGCGCGGGGCATAGATTACCCTGGCAGTTAGAAGGTTTCAGGGAAAGAATTACCTTTTCAACCTCGAGGATGGTTACTTTGGTGAAGCTGAAATGGTGGATGTGTTTGGGTGGTGGCTCAGAGGTGGGGGGGATAGTGGTGCTACTAGGAAGATTTTCTTTTTTTTTGTGGCTATCTTGGCTTGTAGGGTAGCCACTTTGTTTAAGAGAGCGTTTTGTATGCTGGTGCACCAAGGTTTGTCTTTGACGCAGGTGTCAGGGATGGGGATGGGTGTTTCTAATTCTCTGAGGATGGTAAACAGTTCTTTAGTACTGAAATTGGATTGGGCTATTCTTAGGTTATGCAAGTCTTGTTTAGCCAGATTTATTTATTTCTTATAGTTGGTGGAAATTTTGATGAGGTTAGTTTTGTTGACTCTGTAGGGGAGTGTTTCCAAGTTAATTCCCTTTTTTACGTTTCTCTAGTCTGAGGGATTTGAGGTGTGGCATGAACCAGGTGTTCAAGTGTTTTTTTAGGTTTACTTTTCCTAACTTTCAGTGGGGCGATAGAGTCGAATACAGAAGTCATTATTTTGTTGTATTCCTCTACTAGGGTGAGGGGGTCCGTCAGGTCAGGGAGAGGGTTGAGGGTGGGGAGGATGAGTGGTAGGAAATTTTCGGCTGTGGTGTTTTTTTTATTTCTGGTGGGTATCGATGGGGCCAGAGGGTTGTTATGGAGAGTGGTTGTGAGGGCCTCAAAATGGAAGGTGATGAGGTGGTGGTATGACCAAGTCGGGGAGAGATGTCAGTAATATGGATGGCGCAGTTGTGGTCTGCCACCCAGTCAAGGGTCCTGCCTTTATTGTGTGTTGGAAGGGTGATTTTCTGGTTGAGCCCTAGTTCAGCCAAGGAGTCGGCTATGAGTGTAGCGTGATGGTCTTTTGGGTCTTGAAACCCATGGTTAAAGTCGCCTAAGTTGAAAGATAATCCTTAGTAGGATTGTGTAGATAGCTGGTAGATACATAGTGTGTGTTGAGTGAGTAAAGCTGTGTGAGATGTGAAGGACTGAGGTTAAGTATGTATGGCGTATGCGGGTAAGTGCAGGTGCCGTAGGAGGTACAGTGGAAGTAAGGTGCTAGGGCACATAAGCTGGGAGAATGAGATGGTTAATAAAGTGTAGGTGGGTATCTTGCAGAGTAGAGCGGAAGGGTACTATTCGTGTTATGGAGGTTGGGGTGGTACAGATCGCAGCCTAGTGGATTAAGGCAGGTGTGGAAATCGAAATAATATTGTACCTCCTATCGCATTGTTTGAATGTATGTTGGCCTACGCCAAGTTGTCTAAAAACATCGTGTGCATAGATTCTGCGGCAAGGTCTTGACCTTAATGTATTGTGTAAATCGCCATCTTGGATTTAGTCGCCATTTTAGGTTCTCTTGTAGTGTGGAAGTCACCCTGAACAACAAAATGGAGGCCGAATGACATTTCGAGTGGGATTCTGGCCGTTGTGACCTCCGCACACATGAATAAGTAATATGCCCGCAGGCCACTTGTTAGGGTCGCGAACTGAGACCTTGTCCTATCTCTGACCTATGTGTAAATGAACAACTGTATCAGCGGAACTGATCAAAAATGCATACATTATGGGATTGACCTGGCAACGAACCCTAGGTCTGGTTCTGAGAATGGTTAATCTGCGAGGGGGTTGGCCAGAGTTGGATAAAAAGTATAAAAACCCGAGTATCCCAATGTTCGGTCTCTCACACTAACACGGCGAACTACCGTTGATGGTTCGTTCTGTTACTCTGAGGGCCGAATAGCTATCCGTATGTCAATTGACTTTTGGTAATTGTTGTATCTTTGAATAAAGCGCTTTGTATGTCCTTTGTAACCTGTGTTGGTGTGTTTCCTTTGGGCTTCCTGGCCTCATATCAATTTTTCTGTTTCCACAGTTGGCGCCCGAATAGGGACCCTCAAGATTGATGCCGGATCATTGAAGGTTGACGCAGACTATCGAACCGGGATCGGATGGTGTGATTCTGCGGACCCGACCGATCGAGACGCGATACCTCGGCAGCGCTGCATGATCCGATCCTTGGACGATAGTCGTGTGGTCTGACAACGCATCTTGACGAGGGTCCAATTTTGAGGCGGGCAGATTTGCCGAAACCACCAAACACAAGGTAAAATTCGTTAGGTAAGTTCTTTGGTAAACCGTACGGTCCTCCTTAGGTTTGGTCAGGTGCAGTCGTGACCCGGCTCTTAATTTAACCCTGACACTTTGATTTTGGCGTATTGTATCTGCAGACACAATTATTGAACCAGGTAACACCAATATTTTGTGAAATGCCTGGGAAATTGTCTAGCTGTTTTAGGGCTCTGTTCCGCAGCGATCGACAATCTTTGGAATTTAGCCGCCCGGCACCACAGGAGGGGTCGCCGGCGTGTACTATGTACTGTAAGTATGGCATTGGAAGTATCGTATTTAATGATATTTGGCACAGACAGACCAGACATGCCTCCGAATTTCAGTGGCCAATCAACGGTAGTTTTGAGATCCCCCTTATCGAATACTTAGAATCGATCTTGTTAAAGAAAAAGGCTAGACCAGCAGCCTTTGATGTATTACAAAATTGGAAGAAAGAAGCATCGCAGCAGCTTAAAAGTAGGGATAAACATGCACGTCGTCATAAAACAAACGCTGAAAAAGCATTATTATATGATAAAGAAAAGTGGTGAGAATTAGTTAAAAATATGGATAGAGCCTTTTCACTCGGAGTCCAAAAAATTTACCCCTCTAAAGATTTTCATGTTTCTGAGGAATTTATTGAGAAGTTATTAAATGAACGCAGGCCCGATGCCTCAGCGCCACCTCCGTATGCTCCTATTTTGGGCGCTCTGCCAATTCCTGTTGTCGCGCCTGTTGTTATTCCTGTTCCCCCTGTACAGCCTATTGTTCCTAGTCCTTTGGTTGTTGTTCCTCCGCCTATCGCACCGCCCCTTCCCCCTGCACCGATAGTTGCACCTTTGTTAAGTTTACCTATACCTCTGCTCCCAAGTGGCCCCGTATTGATTGAAGTTGATCCAGGTGCAGGGTCAAAGGTTGCAACTCGTAGTACTGTTTCTACAGATAGGAAACAGGAATTGTTTGCATGGGCTAAGCATTGCATGGAGAAAGGTGATCAAGCTAATGTTTTTTCTACATTATCTAATTTGAATAGTTTTCCCGAGAAAAATGTCTTTATCGAAGGTTTGGGGACTCATTTGTGTGTGATGTGGGGTAGATTACAAAATTCGGATCTTCCACAAGGGGTGAGAGATCTGAATGCTTTGGCACTTTCGAGGGACACAGAGTAGAAAGTATATGGGCATGTTGAAAGATTGTTTGAGTTTAGGAAAGAGTTTGAAAAATCACAAGATGAGGATGATAAGGACGATAGAATATATGTACAGAAAAGGTTCCTTCCGTGCCGAAGAGCGGCACCTGAGGAAGTACGAATTTGTACCAAATATGCGGTTCGATGGATCTCGGACTCATCGATACCGCCAGACGAAGTGTATGACACGTATAGTCAGCATACAGTAGAAATGCAAAGAAAGGTAATTCAGGTGATGGTACAGCACCTGCAAGAGGAATGTGTAAGGAAGAGGGTTAGTTGCCCCATAGAATTATTGGGGATTTGTAAAAGGGTTTTTTCGCCCGACACTTCTACAGCTGCCTTAGCGCTCGACCTGGCTCTATTGCTTAGTAAGCGGCCGGAGGTACCTATATCTCAGTTGCCTATGAGAGAGGTTCCTCCGACCTTTGTCCCAAAAGTTGAGATCCCCGCCAACGCTGGGACTGGTGCCCCCGCTGTGGATATCCCTGCACATTATGTATCGCAATTTGTTCACGTCCCGTTTTCACGACAGGAAGTGAACACAATTAGACAATCAGTTCCCGATATTAGGAAAAACCCGACGGGGTTTTACAAAGAAATAGAGTCCGTTTTACAGTCCTCTGTGTTCACCTTTAGTGACATTGACTTGTTATTCCCTGTACTCCTACCCGTAGATGTATGGAAACAGGTTCGGACAATAGATGATGTGCCAGGGTTGGGGGATACGTGGGCAAATATGATTAGAATTGATGGAGTAAGACCAGCTGGTGAGAAACCGCCACAGGTAATACTTACTTTACCTGATAGGATTGTCGCTAAACTAAAAACTATAATTCCAGAGAAAAGGATTATTTGGGACAAGTTTACGGCCTGTGTCCAAGGGAAAACTGAAGGCGCCACCGAATTTTTTAATAGATTCGAGCAGGTATTTTCTGACTTCAGTGGACACGATTTAGGTACAGAGTCGGGGAAGAGGTTGTTCGTGGACAAATTTGTACGTGGATTGTTACCTGACATCCAGTCACAAATTATGTCCTCAGAGAGCGCTTGGCAGGCAAAATCTCAATCTGAGGTTTTGCACATGGCTCAGTATTATGAGAACCGTGTTAATAATGAAAAGGAGAAAATTGAAAAGAGAAAGGGAGATTTGAAAACCAAAGTATTATTGCAGCAAATTGTTAGAAACCCCAGAGGAGGTACGACACAGACTAGAGGTCAGTACGTTCCAAAAAGAAATGCTCCTCTGAGTACTGTGAATGTTAATCAATGTGCTTATTGCCGCCAGGAAGGTCATTGGCGAGCACAGTGCCCTGTCCTTCGCCAGAGGTCAAACAGTGCGTTTGGAGGTATGGGTAGATGACCTAAGGGCCGCCCTGGAGCAGGGGGCCCTGACAGGGGTCAGCTTTTACAAGATTCTCAGCAACCTTTTTCACCGGAAAATCAGACCTCGAGTATGGACTCGAGAAACATATTTGATCACCCTTCTGCTGCCTACCTTTCTGAAGAGCTTCCTTCTGACGAGGCTCCGTATTATTAGGATTGCCCGAAGCAGGGTTTGGAACCTTTGCCTATTCCCGTTAATCAAAAAGGCCCCTACGTTGAATTATTAGTGGGGAATAGGAAACACCAGTTTTTGATTGACACTGGAGCACAGAAGTGCTCCATTGATCATTCTCGGGTTCCAAACATCCCACTGTCAGGGCAAACAAATGTTTCCGTAGGGTTTTCTGGTGTACCAACTGTCTGTCTGGTTTCTGCGCCGGTATCCGTTTCTTTGGGTCCCTTTACGGACCATTGTCCCTTTCTTCTCACTTCGAACTGTGGAGAGAATTTGCTGGGATTGAATTTGTTAATGAAATTGAATGCAGTAATTCATTGTTCTTCAGATGGAGTACGGCTAACGGTTTCACCACAGCAACTTCCTAATTCTCAGTTCTTGATTCGACCTTTACCTCCCGAGTTTAGCATTGTCCCGGAATGTTTGTGGGCGGTGGACGACAATGATGTCGGAGTGTTACAGATTGAGCCCGTTAAAATAGTCCTGAAACATGGGGTGAAACTGCCCCGCATCCCGCAGTATAAAATATCAGTCGAAGGCGAACGTGCTTTGAAATGCATTGTCTCCGATTTTGTACATCGTGGGTGATCGAAGAGATTACAGGTAGTTTGTGTAACAGTCCAATCTTACCCGTATATAAGAAAGGCGACAATGCAATTCCATACCGGTTTATAATTGAACTTCGTGCTATTAACCGAGTGGTCGCCCCACAATTTCCAATTGTGCCTGATGTGACGACGATATTAACAATGATCCCTGCTACGGCTACGCACTTCAGCGTTGTGGATCTGAAAAACGCCTTCTTTAGTATCCCGATACATAAAGAAAGCAGATATCTGTTTGCGTTCACCTTCGGGGGACGCTCATTTACATTTACAAGGGTATACTGAAAGTCCTAGTATTTATAGTAAAGCCTTGAAAGAGCAGCTCGACACCCTTGAATTGCCACCTACTTGCACGCTGCTTCAATATGTTGACGATTTGCTTTTGGCTGCAGATTCTGCGAATGCCTGTAAAGAAGGCACTATACTGTTGCTTGTTCATCTAGCTAAAAATGGTCACAAAGCTTCGCTTAAAAAATTTCAATATTGTTGTCAGGAGGTTGCCTATCTAGGCTACCTCCTGTCAAAGGAGGGGAGAAGATTGACACCTGAAAGAATAAAACACATTTCTGGCATGTCTGTTCCAAATACGCAGAAGGAAGTCAGAGCCCTGATAGGTATGGCTTCCTACTGTAGGTTGTGGATCCCGAATTTCACACTAGTGGTAAAACCGATGTTGGCTTTGACGAAGAAGGGCATTTCTCTGCCACTGCCATGGGAATCGGAACATCAACGATCATTTGAGCTTCTCAAAACTGCGTTATGTTCGGCACCGGTTCTGGGTACTCCAAATTATGACAAGGCCTTTGTGTTGTTTGTGCATGAATGTGATGGATGTGCTTTGGCTGTGTTAACAGAGGAACACGGAGGGAAGAATAGGCCGTGCGGCTACTACTCCTCTGCCCTTGATCCTGTCGCATGCGCTTTGCCAAGATGTTTGCACGCTGTCGCTGCTGCTGCCGTGTCTGTAAAACAGAGTGAGGGAATGGTCCTAGGCCAGGATTTGATTTTGATGGTACCTCACTCTGTTGATATTTTATTGAACAAAACCCAAACGCAACACCTCACCTCTGCACGGTTAACAAGGTATGAACTAATTCTGTTTGCCCCTCATATTCAAATTAAGAGGTGTTGTGTTCTTAATCCGGCTGAACTCTTACCTTTCCCGCAAAACACTGTTTGCGGTGACGAAGAATCACATGACTGCCTGTATACCACCGAACAAGAAACGAAGGGCAGGATAGATCTCATAGATACTCCTTTGGATAATGCAGAAGGGGAGCTGTTTTGCGATGGCTCCTGCTTCAAACTTTCGAATGGTACATCTACAGCTGCTTATGCAGTTACTACATTGAGCAAAATTGTCGAAACTAAGAGAATTTCGCATAACTCCGCGCAGGCCGCAGAGATTATAGCGTTGACCCGAGCTTGTGAACTTTCCCAAGGGCGAACAGTAAATATATATACTGATAGCCAGTACGCATTTGGGGTGGCTCACAACTTCGGAAAGCTTTGGTCGGAAAGAGGGTTCCTGACCTCACATGGGACCAAGATTCAGCATGGCCCCTTGATAGTGCAATTACTTTCGGCACTCTCACTCCCTAAACAGTTAGCGATTATGAAATGTGCAGCACATCGCAAGGTCATAGATGATGTAGGCAAAGGGAACGCTTTTGCGGATTTGATAGCCAGACAAACGGCCACAGACCTTAGCACGGACATGTATGCTTCGCGGGAAATGAGAGATGCTTGTATAATGGATGAAGGTATTGGGTCTGTGCGAGATATTCAGACTGATGCCACGATGAAAGAATCTAGAAAGTGGGCTGAAGGAATGGGGAAACTGGATGACGAAGGGTGTTGGGTGGATACATCCGAAGGGAAATGGTTGCTTCCTGATTCTTATGTATTGGCAATGGTTACGATGGCACACGGTCCTAAGCATGTGTGTGCCCAGCAGATCACGAGAATGTTAGAACAGGTTTGGGTGAATGACAAGATTCTGGACACTTCAAAGAGGCATGTCCAGAACTGTATGATCTGCCTACAGCACAATGTGGGTAAGGGGACAGTGACTCCAAGTTTTGGGCCGTCTTCTGTCCCCTTTGAGGTTATACATTTTGATTTTATTGAAATGGAGCGATGTAATAAACTAAAATATGTTCTTGTAATTATTTGTGCCTTCAGTAAATGGGTCGAGGCTTTCCCCGTCAAAGATGCTGGTCTTCCATGCCAACTGTTTTGCGTCTCTTTATGCCTGCTTTCTTCTCTTCTATGTTGTAATGTTCAAGCGCCCTGATGCCCTCGGGCTACCGGCGCTTTATAAAAATATATACATACATACATACATACATACATGCTACCGCCATGACCACTGCAAAGATTATGGTAAAAGAATTCTTTCCTCGATTTGGGCTCCCGAGGATAATCTGGTCGGACAATGGTCCTCACTTTATCGCAGCAGTAATTTTGCAAATATGTGCAGCCCTTTGTATTGAGAAACCATTTCATTCAGCTAGGCATCCTCAAAGTGCTGGGTTGGTAGAAAGACACAACGGTATTTTAAAGAATAAACTTGCAAAAACATGTGCTGATACCAAACTAAAATGGCCAGATGCTTTGCCTATTGTGTTATTAGCTATGCGTACCACACCTCAGACTAGAACTGGGCTTTCTCCATTTGAGGTAGTAATGGGGAGACCTGCTAACATTTGGGGTCTCCCAAAACCTAAAGCCCTGAGGGAGGTTGAAAATGTATTGCTTGTAGACTACTGTAACCAGTTAACTAAAAATCTGTATTTTATTTACCACCAGGTGAATTCTGCTTTACCTGTACGGTTCACGGGCCCAGGACACGATATACAGCCTGGAATTGGGTCCTCGTGAAGGCCTACGAGAGGTCTTCCTGTCTCGCGCCTCGCTGGCGGGGACCCCATCAGGTATTATTGGTCACCAGGACAGCAGTGCGGGTGGCTGGAAAGAAGAACTGGATTCACGCGACGCACGTCAAGAAACTTCCTCACCCGACACCACACGCTACAGAAGAAGCAGAACCCCTCGCTGATGCTACAGTCTCTGATCCTGGAGTAGCAAACAGCGCTGTGAGTGCGTCGGAGAAGTTCTCTGAGCCTGAAGAGCTTGGGGAACAGTCCATTTCGTCTCCGCACTCTTTTGAAAAATCACTTCCGGAAAACACTGTTTCGAGCTCTGCGACTTCCGTCGCCACCGACACGTCGCTTCCCTCAGGAAGTGACGATACTTTGCTTCCGGACCACACAATTTTGAGTACCATCAGGTACAACCTTCGACCACGGAAATAGAACTACGGCACGAGTGTCGTGCATCTGGAAAAGGAAGTGATTGGAAAATTGTCTTGTTATGAGAAAGTTTTGTTGAACAAAAAGGGATTCTGCTGGCTAGGGTTGGGAAGGACTAAGAAATCACGCGACCGTAGTGTCGCCAGCAACGAACATTGGGGCCGTCGATCGAGAAACTATGTTGCCTGCCACCTTCACCGCTGCTCCCCGCACTGGACTTTTAGATAAGGGGGTGACCAAATCGAACAATGAACAAAGCCCGCGGCGGGGCAAGGGCGCAGTGTTTGGCGCCGCAGGTGCCTGGAGGGACCCCTTCATTTCTGGCCTGGAGGCCACGCCCCCTGGACTTTAAGCGCTGCCACAAGCCCCGCAGCGGTGAAGCCCGTGGCGGGGCAAGGGCGCGGTGTTTGGCGCCGCAGGTGCCTGGAGGGACCCCTTCATTTCCGGCCTGGAGGCCACGCCCCCTGGACTTTAAGCGCTGCCACAAGGCCCGCAGCGGTGAAGCCCGCGGCGGGGCAAGGGCGCGGTGTTTGGCGCCACAGGTGCCTGGAGGGACCCCTTCATTTCCGGCCTGGAGGCCACGACCCCTGGACTTTAAGCGCTGCCACAAGCCCCGCAGCGGTGAAGCCCGCGGCGGGGCAAGGGCGCGGTGTTTGGCGCCGCAGGTGCCTGGAGGGACCCCTTCATTTCCGGCCTGGAGGCCACGCCCCCTGGACTTTAAGCGCTGCCACAAGCCCCGCAGCGGTGAAGCCCGCGGCGGGGCAAGGGCGCGGTGTTTGGCGCCGCAGGTGCCTGGAGGGACCCCTTCATTTCCGGCCTGGAGGCCACGCCCCCTGGACTTTAAGCGCTGCCACAAGCCCCGCAGCGGTGAAGCCCGCGGCGGGGCAAGGGCGCGGTGTTTGGCGCCGCAGGTGCCTGGAGGGACCCCTTCATTTCCGGCCTGGAAGCCACGCCCCCTGGACTTTAAGCGCTGCCACAAGCCCCGCAGCGGTGAAGCCCGCGGCGGGGCAAGGGCGCGGTGTTTGGCACCGCAGGTGCCTGGAGGGACCCCTTCATTTCCGGCCTGGAGGCCACGCCCCCTGGACTTTAAGCGCTGCCACAAGCCCCGCAGCGGTGAAGCCCGCGGCGGGGCAAGGGCGCGGTGTTTGGCGCCGCAGGTGCCTGGAGGGACCCCTTCATTTCCGGCCTGGAGGCCACGCCCCCTGGACTTTAAGCGCTGCCACAAGCCCCGCAGCGGTGAAGCCCGCGGCGGGGCCAGGGCGCGGTGTTTGGCGCCGCAGGTGCCTGGAGGGACCACTTCATTTCCGGCCTGGAGGCCACGCCCCCTGGACTTTAAGCGCTGCCACAAGCCCCGCAGCGGTGAAGCCCGCGGCGGGGCAAGGGCGCGGTGTTTGGCGCCGCAGGTGTTCGGCACGGGAGGCCTGTCCAGGGTTCGCCAGCGAGAGAGGAGGAGAAGCAGGAAAAGGGAAGTAAGTGCAGGCGAGTGTACGTCGGAGTGTACGTCGAAGGGACTGTTTGCCCAGGCCTGTTTGCTCGCGCAGGCTCTGCTGAGTCTGCTAAGCTTGCTGATCCCAAAATGTCCTTACTGAAGAGCCTGAGAACTATGAAAACCCACGGCCCACCAAGGAAAACCCCCCTGACACTTCCAGTTCTCTCACCCTTCCATCTGCCTCCTCCATGTCCCAAGGTGTGCGTCGAGCATGCCCTCCAAGAGAGTGGGCATAATCCTAAGCACAAGGTACGGGTTATAAAGAGGACACGTCCCGTTGTTAAAAAGGGTGTGTCGGCTGAAAACCTCGTCACGACCGCCCAGAACACTGTTTTAGTATCTGGGGGTGAGTGCTCTACTTGTTCCCCCCCGCACCCCCAAGTGTGGACAGAAGGGGGCTGTGGGGCTCTACTGTTACGGGGGAGCAACATGGTCATCGAACATGGGACCAGGGATGGATCACTACCCTTCAATCGGGGTAATTTGCATGAGGATCAACGCAATGGGGAGGACCGAACCACAAAGTCTCAGGTGGCCCAGGCCTTCATAGCGCCTAACGGAGGAAGGCTCTGCCCACCCTCAGCTGAAGAACCTTGTCCTCTCGCCCTGACCCCGAGCCTTAACCCCCCTAAGGGGCTCCCCATCCAAAGAATCCTCTGCCCTGGGACGGAGATGCAGGTGCATCATGAGGGGGGCTCTGTAAGTCTGGGTGAATTTGTTAGCAGCCCGCCCCCAGCGAGCTCTACCTCGGAAAATCACATCACAGTTCTCACCTCGCCATCCACCCCTACAAATGGTGTTGGGCCGGGAAAGTCCCCATCTAGCTCGGCTATGGTCTGCTCAAGTACCGAGGGCAGTCCATCCGTTGATGTCCCCGAATGCAATCTTTCCTTGTGCAATAGAAGCCCCGGAAATATGCAGATCCCTACAGCGAGTCCATTGGCCAGCCCTCCCCTTTCCCCGTCTACATCAAGGGTGTCCAAGCACCAAATAACCCATTTGGATGCAGGGTTGGCTTTTAACCCCCCTTTAGAGGCTGATTTGTCACTTGGGGGGTGTAAGTGCAAGCAAGTTCTGGCTGAGCTGGTTGTCATCAGAAACATGCTCGCAGCCCTTATAGCTACTCAGGCAAAGGAACAGAGGGAACAGAGGGAGGAGGAGTCCATCTATACCCAGGCTGCGTGTAAGGTTCTAATCGACATACCTTTGGCACTCCCCAAGAACCAAGCCCCATTGAGTCCGGAGCCTATAGCCCCAATTTCGTCTAGTCCCAGCCTGATGTCGGGGAATGCACAAGTGGCCCCTGGAAAAGGTCCCAGTGTGGAGGGCAATAAGAACAGCCAGCACATTGGGGGGGTGGATCATGGGCATAGCCAAGCTGGTTCCTATCACCCTAAAATCGTGGGAAAGAGCCACGGTGGCTCAGAGGCGGCCCACCTCAACCCCCTTACCAAAGTCGGAATGGACAAGCATGTGTGTATCTCCATGGGGTACCAAAAATGGAAAGGAACTTGCAGGAGTCCAGGGAATCTCTTGCCAACAAAAGCATACACTGGCTAAGGTCTGTGAGAGGTTGTTCTTCTGTGACCAGGGAATCCTTGGCGGGATGTCGCAGATTGGCCAGTTCGGTCCAGAATTCAGGGGACATTGTGGAATTGACCTTTTGGGACTGGAGAGTGGCGAATGGGGTCTTGGGCCTAAGGGGAGGGGCGGGAGGGACCCCGAGGAGTGTAATTTTTATCAGCCCACTACTACATTTACGCCCTGAGCACCCCCTGAGGCGGACCCAGGGGATTTACCCTCTGTCCGGGGCTAACCTCACTCCCCTGGGTCGCAATCGGTCAGACACTTTTGGGGCTGGGCCCAGTAAAGGGGTGTTATATTGAGGGTGACGGGATCCTTGGGTTCACACCTCCCCTCTCCCTTAAATGACTCTTTGATGCACTACTTTTTGACAAGGATTATTAATTGTATTTGCTTTTGTATGTTGTGTTGCTATGTGTTTAATGGATTTATATTTAATCCGAATAAACTTGCTGACTGACTGACAATGTGCCTGGGCCCCGAAAACGTTCTGTTGTGTTTTGATTATGATTATTGTTATTTTTGCAACTGCTGCTGTAGGTCTTTGGTATTTCGAAGAAATCTATCCTTTGAAACCTTTATTACCGACCGAGATCGTACCAACTGTTTTTACTCCCTCTGTACACCTTCACACTCTATCCCCTAGAGACTCCCAACATAGACAAAAGTATCATAATAACACTCTGATGATAGTAATGAATGCTACTCATGCCATTTTTAATAAGAGTAATTGTTGGATTTGTACTCATTTACCGCAACATGGGAACAAGGGACTGGGATGGTATATACATCCTCTACCTTTAACGACTTCTTGCTATGCCTCTCTTAGAGCACTATTCTTTGGCCGATGGAATGATAGCATCTCAGGGAACTTTGATGGAACTAATTTAAATGATTTCGAGAAACGTGAATTGACTCCCCTGGGATGCTCGCTTTTCGCAAATAGAAGTAAACCTAACGTCGCTTCTATTAGGCCGTCTGACAAACTATCTCTTCCTTTCCAAACTCTGATTTCCTTTAAAATGGCTCCGATAGGCAATAAGGACGCTGTACCTCCTTCTTATTCTGTAAATCATAGTCCTGACTTGGTTCCCTTCTGTGTGCAGAGAAATGGCACTAGGCCAATGGGAGATTTTGAAGCTTTGTGGTAGTTTAGCATTTCCCTGGTTGCCCAAGGATTGACAGGGGACCTGTTATTTAGGAATATTGTTACCCGGGGTATTTGTAGCTAGTAGACTGGAGGTTTCTAAGGCTCGCCCACAGCGAGACAGCAACGGAGATACCCCTGGGCAAGTATTGGGGGACATAGCGAAATCAGTTGTGCCCTTTTGGGGACAAATAGCAAACTCGGAGAACATTAGGGGATTAGCAAGGGTACTGGAGAGAACGATCAACCGGACCACGGACATACTCTACAATATGACCTTAGAGCAAAAGGCAATAAGATTGGTAGCACTTCAAAATCGGATGGCATTAGATGTCATTTTGGCAGAACGAGGTGGAGTATGCAAATTAGTGGGGTCCGCTTGTTGTGTTTTCGTACCAGACTCCTCACCAACAATTTTTAAAGCGATTCAGAACTTGCATACTCTCAGTTCTGAAGTCCATATCCCTGTAGGAGACTGGAAACTTAGTACTTGGTTTTGGGATTCTTTGCGATCTTGGGGTTGGAAGGTGCTTTCCGTTATTATGGTTATTTTAGGGATTCTGTTATTCCTTTGTTGCTGTTTTCAATGCCTCCCAAGTATGTGTGAAATAATAGGGGGGTGTTGTGCTCAAGCAGTGAGCACAATAGGGCATAAAATATATACCCCAGATACAGCATCTAAAGAATTCATGTTACAAGAGGTTCTTATGAACAACCTTATGGCTATAGACATTACAGACAATGATGCGGAATCTATGGATGATAATACATGGAGTTATTTTCGAAAGTATTAGGGATGATGTTTAGCACTTGGCATAGGCCAAAAGGAGGGTCTGTGGAAATCGAAATAATATTGTACCTCCTATCGCATTGTTTGAATGTATGTTGGCCTACGCCAAGTTGTCTAAAAACATTGTGTACATAGATTCCGCGGCAAGGTCTTGACCTTAATGTATTGTGTAAATCGCCATCTTGGATTTAGTCGCCATTTTAGGTTCTCTTGTAGTGTGGAAGTCACCCTGAACAACAAAATGGAGGCCGAATGACATTTCGAGTGGGATTCTGGCCGTTGTGACCTCCGCACACATGAATAAGTAATATGCCCGCAGGCCACTTGTTAGCGTCGCGAACTGAGACCTTGTCCTATCCCTGACCTTTGTGTAAATGAACAACTGTATCAGCGGAACTGATCAAAAATGCATACATTATGGGATTGACCTGGCAACGAACCCTAGGTCTAGTTCTGAGAATGGTTAACTTGCGAGGGGGTTGGCCAGAGCTGGATAAAAAGTATAAAAACCCGAGTATCCCAATGTTCGGTCTCTCACACTAACACGGCGAACTACCGTTGATGGTTTGTTCTGTTACTCTGAGGGACGAATAGCTATCCGTATGTCAATTGACTTTTGGTAATTGTTGTATCTTTGAATAAAGCACTTTGTATGTCCTTTGTAACCTGTGTTGGTGTGTTTCCTTTGGGCTTCCCGGCCTCATATCAATTTTTCTGTTTCCACACAGGGAGTATACGTACTGTGCAGGCGATGTGGTAGGACAGATAAGGAGTACAGTACTTGTGCTAGGCAGAGGCAAGTGGTATAGAGTGTTGGCCAGATTGGTGTCACCTGTCCACAGATCTAGGTAGCATGCAGAGGGATCGGGGCAAGATGAGTAGCTACAAGCACAATTTGGGCCTCTGATTTAGTAGGATGAACAGTACACATCAGGTAACAGTGTATAGCAGTGCAGATACGTAAGTCAAGTATGGCACTGCAAGTTGTGTATAGCAGTGTATAGCAGTGCAGATAAGTGAGTCAAGTATGGCACTATAAGTTGGGTAATAATGTATACACTAAACATATCTAGGTTTACAGGCAGAGATAATGGGGACCGAAGGCTGGTGTGGAACATTCTATCACAGGAGCCCAAAATCAAACAATTGTGGAGATATGCGAACGGCGGCAGATAAAACATACAATGCATAGGATAACAATGCACATCACGTAACAGTGTATAGCAATGCAGATACGTAAACTGCTAAATGCAGCAACAGGTAAAAGGCATATATAGGCCAATTCCACATTCGGGTAGCAGGCTAGTATATGCAAGTGCAATCCTAGGTTAGCGAAGCAAGTATAGGCTATATGCAATGTTCAAGTAGAGTACCAGATGTAAGCTGAATACCGCCTTTAGATAGTAGGGTAGTTATAGTATGAAACACATTCAAATATGAAGGATGAATGGGCGCTGAATGCAGAAATAGAGGTTATGCAGACAATAGGCTAGACTTGAGCGTAATGGCGGGTAAGTTCAAACAATATAGGTGCTACGCCACAAGTCTCCAGTGAGTGACAGAATGGTAATTAACAGGCAGATACGTAAAGCGAACCATAATTGCAAGACATGTACTAGTATCGGTTCATGGGAGCATCTCATTTGCATAGTATGGGCAATCAAGGGTGTATAGAGATTCGCCAGAACATGAAGTGACTGTTATTTAGCACCGGTGTAGGGCCGGCACGCCAGTGAGGTGCTTGTTAGCAAGTGGTTGGTGATCGAGCGGGGGTAGGGTCTCGGACCCTGGTCACAGTACCTTATATTTGCGTCATCCGGTGATGGCTGGTTTTAGGGTGCAGGGTTCCTGGCAGGAGGCAGGGTCAGGCAAAGACAGGCTGAGACAGGTATTTGCCTTTGTTCATGGCTTTCGTGCGGATGGCCAGCTCACGCCTCCCGGTGCGCAAATGGGCTAACTTGTAACGGGTTCTGGCCAATGGTTGAAGCCGGTGGAGCCATGTGGGAGAGAGGCAGAAAATGGAGCCTGGAACAGCTAGGCATCCATCTTGAAGCGGGTGCTCACATGCAGCCCGTTAGGGGTGCACATCAGTATATGGTAGTTGCTGATTTTGGGAAGCCTGGTTATGATTATTTTAGCAGGTAAAAGCAGTGTCGGGCGTCGGTGCGCATTAAGCCGCATTTAGAAGAAAATAAAAGCAGCAGAGATTAAACTCTGGCAGCAGGGTCCAGTGCTTACCTTGAAGAAGGGAAGCTCGAGCTTTGCCTTCTCAAGGGGTGCACTGTGCAGGCAGTGTTGTTGGGAGCTCCTGCTCCTTAGGAGAAGGTCAGACAAAGACACCGACAAGTGAAGATCCAAAGTCCAGCCGTGGTCTAGTCCCAATCGCTGACGCTGACATCCGACGCTGACCCTCAACGCCCCACTGCTGGGCCTATGTTCTTCATTGTGTCTTGATTGCAGCAGCAAACTCTCTTCTTTGAGGTCTCTCGATGCCGAGGTTCACATTTCTTCGAAGACTCTCGACGCTGTGTGGCTCCTGCTTTAAAGGGAGATGACCCTTGAGGGTTCTGTTGATAAACCATTGAAGAAACTGCTAACTCAGGTACATTGGGGTAGTAGAACATTTTTGACCAGGAAACAAGACTATTTTAACATTAATGTATTGGGCCTGTTAAGACACTTTATTACAGGTTGCCCAGGTGGGGTTATCCTCACTCTGAATTGTGCATTGGTAGAGGTGGAAAGCATTCTGCCATAATTTAACTTAACCTACCTTCGAGTCAATAGTTAAGTGTGGTGCCTCATAGACAATGTACATATTTGCCATATTAGACGTGCCAAAGTACAAAGTGTGTTATTAATTGTGTATGCATATGGAGCCTTATTTCTAATTAAAGAACTGTGTTAGCACATAACATAGTATGTGGACATTCCTTTGTGGGTGTCTTGGGGACTACACTATACTTAAGAACCAGCCTGCATCTCCTACGGAGAGCTTAAGCCTTGGTTGTTTGTCCAAGATACCAAATAGAGAACATTGGCTGAGGTGCTCTGTGCTTCTACTCTGCCATATAGAGATCAGGAGTACAGATAACCCCCTCCAGTCTTTGCATTGGTGACAGGGGTGGGATGCTCATGGTTTTATGAATCAGTGTGTAACCTTGACACCTACACAATATCCACACTTTGTTAATTTGAGGTTTTTAGTTTACTAGAATAACTAGATTACACGCAATAGAATACATTGCAAATGGTAAATTGACTAAGATGAGCTTAGAGGGTCTCCAGAGTGCTTGTGAAGCCAAGCAGTTAGACACTGAAGATAAGTCTAGGGCTAAGCTGATAGCTGCCCTGGTAGACTACCAGGCTCATTGTGACACTCTTGATAAAGAGGGGATGAAACCACTGAGGACCCTGCCCCTGGGGTTGTTATTGAATCTGTTTCTGGAAGTACCAACTCTCCTGCTGCCTCTATTACGAAACCCAGCATTGTTTCTTCAGGGAATGCCTTGGAACTTGAATTATTGAGGATGGAATTGTCCTTTGAATATAAAAAGTGGAAACTGAAGCTGAACTAAAGAAGAAGGAGTTGGCACAGCAAGTGATACTCAAAGATAGGGATCTTGAACTTAAAAACAAGGACACTGAATGTCAGAGAATCTAGCTAGAGAAAGCTAGAGTGGAGACGTCAGCCAAACCAGTTGAGAGTGTCAGGTACCTTGGCACTAAGTTTATGAAATATTTGGTTGGTGTGTATGTGGAGGGTACATATCCTCCAATGGATTGAAGCATTTGAAATGGCTTGTGGAATCCATGATGTTGATAAAAGAGATTGGGCTAAGCGTTTGTTAGGTATAGTGCCTCAGATTTGTTATTACTGTATTCTGAAACTGAGTGTGGAAGAAAGAGGTCAGTATGAGTGCATTAAATCTGATTTGATGGCCAAGTTTGGAAGGCACCTACCCAATACCTTAAAAGGTTCAGGGAATATAAGAAAAGAGAGAATGTGTCTTGGGTTGATGTTACGCTCACCTGGCTCCCACATGGGCGTCGATCGGACCCGGACAGCTGCAACCTCCTCCAACGTGAAGCGTAGTGCAGAGATGACAGACTGAACTGGAATGCCTAATCTCGTCTGCTTGACCCGTAGAAGTATTCTCCTGCAAGTGGAGAAAGGGATTTAGCCACCCGTGGATTTTTGTAATGGCACCCCACTGTTCTCCCCACTAATCACCACCGATATTCACTTTCAGTAAGCTCACCTTATGTTTGTAAATGATGAGCTCTCCATCCTGCATGGAATGCAGGGGCGCGTAGATACCAGTTACTTCACTGGTTTGAAGGTGTTGGAAGAGTTCCTGATGAATATTGACTCAGAGGTTCCAGGCAAGAACCCGTAAGTATAATGTTCAAAGAGTTCAATATGTCCGATGTTCACTCTTGTACCTTCCTTTCTTGTGTTGCAGCTGGGTCCAAGGGAAGATTGTCTTGTGCCAGCTGATGGTGTTCAGGTAAGAGTCTGTATTACCCAACACTGTCCAGCAAAAGATGCGTGTGTTTAAATTGCTGGTTTCACTCTCCTTACAGGTGCGGCGTAAGAAGTTGCGGTTTGTTACGGAATAATGCCTCTGGTTGTTAATCAGGTAAGGCTATGGTGGAGAGGTTGTATTTGTTGGCTCTCTCGGCTCACCTTACGTTTCTTTTGTCCCCTAGATGGTGGAATTCGGCAGAGAAAATGATGGAGGCTGCGCCGGATCGAAAAAAATGCTGTGCGGACTGGTGAGTATGGCGCGGTGCTGCAGCTGGCGATGCGACGCGTGTAGAATAATGTCCTTTTCAAGTTCGAAGACGTGATGGATCCGGAATTCAGGTAAGGATTGAAATAATATCTGTTTTCTAACCTTTCCTTCTTCTTTCTTCTATTGCTAGGAGCTCTGGATTCGAAACGGGCGTGACTGAAGACTGGATGCTGACTGCAGGCATGGTAAGCGTTACGCTACTGGATGCAGAATAACGCAAAGCATATGTTGCTGTTCGGGCATGGTTTAAATAGCCTCCAAAGTAGTTCCAGGTAAGAAGTCCCTAGAACCACACCCGAGTAAAAAATAGTCCCTGTGGTAAAATAGTCCCATCCAGGCCTCACATTGGCTTGGATTCATTTGCAGCATGGTCTGCACAAGGTAAGTAAAGTCTATGAGCCAGGCGCCTATGGCGCCAGGACTGATTTCTATTATGGGCCTGGCGCCTAAGGCGCCAGGACTGAACCCAGACAGCCCCCAGACGGGGCTGCTGAGGTTTTATTAAATATCTGGATGCCTGCTCCCGGGGCTGATGGGCCTGATCCGGATGCCCGGGGTTAGGCATCATGACAGCACTCCCCCCCCAAGGCCCCTCCTAAAGTTGCTCTTACCCTTGGTCCTGGTTTGTCTAGGAAGTTCCGATGGAATTTCTTCACCAACCGAGGTGCATGAACATGATCACTAGGTTCCCATGACCTTTCTTGTGGTCCGTAACCCTTCCAGTCGATTAAATAAAAAAGTCTTGATTTAACCATCTTAGAGTCCAGGATATTCTTTACCTCAAATTCAGGTTCTCCATCTATCAGGATGGGGTCAGGTGATTTGGTTAATCTTTTCCCAGGTTCAACTGGTTTTAGAAGTGAAACATGAAAGACAGGATGAATCTGCATATTAGAGGGTAATTCCAATTTGACGGCCACCGGGTTGATAATGGCCTTAATGGTGTAAGGTCCCAAATATCTAGGATTGAAAGTTCGAGTTCCCTTTAGAGGTATGTGTTTTGTAGCCAGCCAAACTTGATCTCCAATCTGGTATCGTGGAGTTTCACTTCTATGTCGATCAGCATTTTTCTTGTATTTCTCCTTTGCTTGTTTCAAGTGTTCTATTGCTTCCTTAAAAGCTTGTGTAATAGTAGAGTGCAGATGAGTCACTGCAGGCATTTCTAAGTGTTGAGGCGAATCGAGTTCTGAGGTTCCAGGATGATGTCCACATATGGTATAAAAGGGGCTTTGTCCGGTTCCTGAGTGTACGGAGTTATTGAATGTGTATTCGGAAATCCATAAAATATCTTTCCAATTGCTTTCGGTTTGGTGTAGCATACAACGTAGGTATTGTTCAAGAGTCTGGTTGGTCCTCTCCATCTGACCATCAGTTTGGGAGTGGTGACTGGTTGATAGCCTTACGTTGATTTGTGCTAATTGACAGCATTTCTTCCAAAATTGCGAAATGAATTGACTACCTCGGTCAGAGACCAATACGGAAAGAAATCCATGGATTCGAACAATGTTTTTGAGAAATTCCTTGGCCAAAATGGAAGCGGAAAGTAATCCTTTTGAAGGAATAAAGTGGGCCATTTTGGAAAAAAGATCCACAATGACTAGAATGGTGTTAAATCCATTACACGGAGGTAGATCTGTAATGAAGTCTAAAGACAAGGTCTGCCATGGTGTAGGTGGAATCTCCAAAGGTTTTAAAAGGCCAGCTGTTTTGTTCTTCTGACTTTTGTTTTGGGCGCAGTCACCACAAGACATCACAAATGACTTCACGTCCTTTTGCCAGGTGGGCCACCAGAATTGTCTTTTAATTTTAGCTTCAGTTTTTGTGATACCTGGGTGTCCTTCCATAAGGGCGTCATGATAATTGGAGATGACTAGTTCTTGTAGTTCCTTGTGTGGTAGAAATAGACGTCCTTGATAGTAAGGCAGGTCATTCATGACTGAATAATCTTGGCCTTTCTTTACCCAGTCCTGCAGGGCTGCTGGATCAAAAAGTTGTTGGACTTTTAAATGAATGTCTTCTAGAGTCTGTAGAGTAGTTATGCCAAGAATTCTTTGTTCTGAAATTATAGGCACCGGTTCCGGGTTCGAATATACTTCTCCCATCCCTATTCGGGATAGGGCATCTGCCTTGCCGTTTTTTACAACCTGGTCAATAAGTGATCACGAAATCGAATTCGGCAAAGAATAATGCCCACCGAAGTTGATGCGATGATTGGGCCTTGGCTGTTTTCAAATACTGCAGATTCCTGTGATTGGTGATTAAAGTGATGGTATGCCTGGCACCAAGAAGATAATGCCGCCAAGCCTTGAAGGCGGACTTGATGGCTAATAACTCCTTATCAGTAACCGCATAATTTAATTCGGGTGTTGAGAACTTTCTTAACCAGAATGCTACTGGATGAAGTTGACCGGTTTCGGGATCCTTCTGGGACAGGACAGCTCCCATGGCTAAACTGGATGCTTCGGTTTCAACTATGTATGGAAGCTCAGGGCGTGGATGCTTTAAGACACATGCAGACGTGAATTTCGATTTTAGCTCTTGGAAGGCTCTTTCAGCCTCTTCAGTCCACAAAAAACCTTTGTTTTTTCACAAAAGTACTGTGATGGGGTGTACAATGTGTGAGAATTCAGGAATAAATCTGCGATAGAAATTAGCAAATCCAAGCAGGCTTTGTACCCCTTTAACAGAACTGGGTGATGGCCACTTGAGGATTGCGTCCACCTTTCGAGAGTCCATTCAAACTCCTTTTGGAGTCAGGATAAATCCCAGGAATTCAACTTCTGTAGAATGAAAAACACATTTCTCCACAGTTCAATGCACCACCAGAGCAAATTGACAGAGAAACGCCTTCTATTCCTGCTTCTGCTCGCCTGCCATTGCCTGAGTCTGCTATTGAAGTTACAGTTCCCCCTTCTAGTGAGACTGGTAGTGCAACCAATGACTATATTGCTATGACAAAGGAACACTTGTCCCCATCTCCAACATATTCTGGGCTGCTTGCTGCTGAAGAAATGCTGTTTTTTGCCAAGGATGGAAAATCACATCATTTGCCAATTAATTTCAACTTTCCAGTCTGTAAAGACACTAAGGGCCTCATTACACGGATGGCGGTAAGGGATTACTGGCACCGGTAAGGGCACCGGTGCCAGTAATCCCTTACCGCCCTACTACGAGGTCCCTTTGCTGGTCCCTACTTTAACGGCTGGTTTTACCAGCCGTTAAGGATGGGACCCTCAAAGGGACCTTGGAGGCAATTACGTTACCACAATTTGCGGTACCGTAATTGCCACCTTCCCCATTCCCATTGAGCCCTATGGGGGCTCAAATGGGAATGGGGAAGGGCCAATGGTGAATGGGGAATTACCACCCCGCCAACCTTAGAATGGGGCGGTAATTCCGCCATTCGGCATGGCGGGATCGGTAAATTACCGACGGCAACCATGGCGCTAATAGCGCCATGGTTACTGCCTTCCATGTAATGAGGCCCTAAAACCTTACTTAAAAACCAAGTCAATGGCTGCAGGCCTGAACACTCCAACTCTGTCATCAGGTACCGAATGACGTATTAAGAAAAGAGTCAAGGCTTCTGAGCATATAAAGAATGTCTTTTTGTGGCTCTGAAAGAACGAGCATTCAGCAACACACAAATGGTGCTAGTTTTTGCAGCTGTGTCTGGTAGTTATTGTCATTTTGCACATTGTATCAAATAATGACTCTTCCCTTTTGTCCCTTCAAGCACTAGATCTTTGAGGGAGGATACTGCAATGCTTCTACATGTCTGCTTTTGGTAAAAGATTAAAGAAAATCAAGGCTTACTGCCACATAATAGAAATACGCTAGTCACAAGGTCAAAGGTACAATGTACCTTTTATTAATAAACAGCTGTCTGGCTCTTAAGACCCTGCAATGTGTCCAAGCAGACACCATGAGATGAGAGAGTGCTGTACATTTCAAATACACGCATATTTATACAGTGTTTCACAGTCTTGGCCATATCATCCATCCCCTCTTCTTGTAATACATTTACCTAGGGTTCATGGCCTATCCACATAACCAATTCATGCTTAAACATCTTTGAATAGTTTGTTGTTTTCCATTAAACAATTCACATGTTTTCCAAATACAAGACACCAAGATAACATTCCTCATTTTACTAACTTATATTTGTCTACCATTTGTTCTTAAGCTTAAAGTCAGTTTCAAGGAGAGAAAATAAGGATTTCTGCAAAAGAGCATGTTCAGCTATTTATTATTTTACTTTGCTGTTTGAATGTGGAAGGCACTGTTGAGGCAGATGGTATCTAAATTACTGAATAGTACAGCTTTTGTTTAGCTCCAAGGTTTGTCAGTGTAGGATAAACAATCCACCTTAGCAGCATTATTATCTATGTTGACATCATGAAATAGTACAAAGTTCATTTTGTTCTGCTCAAGCCAAAAACACACATTCTTAACATGGGACAGAAATCAGGAGTCGATCAAAATGGCGGATAACTTAAACTGGTGGCGTAGTCAGCATGTTTCAGGTTCATTCAATGTGATAGTACAGTGCAATGTGAATGTGCATAGGCCAATATTTACTATCAGGCGATATTATGTAAAATATATTTTCACAAACCCTCCTCATCAGAACATCCTGAATCGCTATCTTTATAAACATTAATCGCCATTAAATTCTTTATGGTGATATCCTGCATTACCAAGTCATTAGTACTTTTTCCCGCCATATGTGTTTTAGGTTCTAGTTTACCAACCACTTGTGCACAACTTCCCCCTATCATGGAACAAATGACAGGAAGACACTGTATGCAACAACAGAAAAACACTACAATGCCAAGGATCACCATCAGAACTGCAAATATTTTCCAATCCCAAGTTTGTAACAAGTCCCAGAACCATGTGCCAATATCCCAGCTTCCCTCTGGAATGTGTACTTCAGTGCTCAAGGTGTGCAATTTATTTATTGCCTTAAATATGGTGGGGCAGGAATAGGGTGCAAAAACACAACACACGGATCCCACCATTTTGCACACTCCACCAAGCTTAGCTAGAATGATGTCTAGCACCATCCTATTTTGAAGAGCCACTATCTAATAGCCTTTTGCCTTAGTGTCATGTTCCATAGGATGTCAGTAGTTTCATTGATGGTTTTCTCTAAAACCCTAGCCGATTTCCTAATATCTTGGGAGTTTATTATCTGTCCCCAAAATGGTACAAAGGTTTTAGCAACGTCACCCAGAATCTGTGAGGGAGTGTCACCATCATGGATAGGGGTAAAATTGCGATTTTGATGCTTCTTGATCTTAGTGCAGCATTTTATCTGGTCGATCATGATCTACTGGTCAAAGCCTTGTGAGATATTGTGGGATGCTCGGATATAGCACCGAAGTGCTAGATTCATTTCTCACGAATCGCCAAGCTAGAGTTCACTGGAGAGACAATTTTTCTGATCCTACTCTAATTCTCTTTGGAGTGCCCCAGGGTGCTAGCCTTTCACCTATGCTCTTTAATCTGTATATGCGTGCACTGTGTGACATCTTGACAGAATCCAGAGTTTTCTTCACTAATTACGCTGATGACACACAGCTAATATTAGAGCTAGATGGATCTCATTGAGCAAACAGTGAAAAGATAGGACTTATATACAGTAAAATAGATGATTGGATGCAAGCCAACTGGATGTGCCTCAATGATTCTAAGACGGAACACATGTTGTTTAGATCTAACCGCCTCCTAGACAAACTGGGGGGGGGGATACAAATCATTTCAGATCAAAGAGGCCATCATAACAGTATCCAGCCAGGTTAAAACCCTGGGTATGATGATGAACTCCTCTGTTAACTCAGAAGCCCAGGGGAACCTCTTGCGAAAGAACACTACTATTTGCGGCTCATGAGGATTATTAGACCTTTTTTGAGCAAAAACAACTTGGTCACCGTTGCCAGGGTGGTGGTGTTGTCTAGGTTAGACTATGGCAATGCCCTTCTCATAGGTGCTCGTGCTAAAAATCTGCACATCTACCAAGTCATTCAAAATGATGTGGTAAGACTAATCAAGCACCTTACGAGAAGAGACCATATCAACACGACTAGAAAAGCACTACACTGGTTAGGAGTCGAAGAGAGGATTAAGTTTAAATCCCTCATGGTCGTGCATAAATGCCTTTTTGGGAAAGAACCCAACTATCTGAAGAAGAGCATCGTACCTTATACGCAGAAGAGACAGCTGCGCTCGGCTGGGAACATTTTTCTTGCAGTCCCCAAACACAATCTTAAATCAACGATGGGCAGATCCTTTGTTGTGCAGGCAGTTCAGATGTGGAACTCCCTTCCAGTGACTCTGAGACTACAGGAGAATCACCTAAAATTTCGAAAGCACTTGAAGACTCACCTCTTCAAGTAATCCCACTTTCTAGACCTTTTACTCCTCTAGCTGCCCCACTGAGATCACTTGATAGTTTGTGTTTTGTTTGTGTTAACACACCCTGATGCCTGCGGGCTACCAGCGCTGTATAAGTGCACATTATATTACATTATATTACATTTCATCCTCATCTCGCCTGGACGAGTTCTACAAACTTCGACACTGGTGGCGACATATACACCTGGTAACAGAAGCCCTAAATAACAAGTACCCTTCAGTATCTTGGCAACCCTGGATAAGCTTTGTTACCGGAAACAAAATAAACAGGATCTCCTACATACAGAGGTCTATCCTCACTGGTTAGTACAGCCGTATTCATACAACCCCCAAATGTACCCATTGGCTGGGAACCCACTCTTTGTATAAAAAATGGAACAGAGTGTGGACTATGGTTAATGGTATAGGAAGGAGGCATGGCATCCCTATTACCCACGGGAGCCATTTTAAAGGTAATCATAGATTGGAAAGGTCTGTAGAGTCTTTTAGAAGGCCTAGTAGAAGTAACGTTTAGCTTGCTCCTATTTGCAAACAAAGAACATCATAGAGGTGCTAAAACCCGTATTTCAAACTCATTGAGATTAGTACCATCAAAATTTCTAGTGACACTATCATTCCATCTGCCAAAGAATAATGCCCTGAGTGAAGCATGACACGCAGTAGTTAAAGGGAGTGGAAACACACAGTAGTTAAAGGGAATGGATTCATATACAAACCCAATCCCTTTTCCCCAAGTTGTGGCAGATGTGAGCAGACCCAGAAGTTTGTTTTGTTCAGGATGGCATGTGTGGCTTGATAATCATCAAGAGTGTGTTGTTTTGATAACCCCCTCTATGTCTGAGGTCTCAAGGATGAAGAATATGCAGAAGCACATATGGTGGAGATAGCATGGAGACACATGCAGTTGGCAATAGAGTATCAAGTGGATGCACACTCTCTAAATGACATAAGACAGGTATCAACGTGATTGCATTGAAAGCTGTTATTGTGATCAGTATCCATTTGGTCCTAGAGGACCATGGCCCTTGATAGACGGATCCATCATTAGCAAAATGGTCAGTATCCTTATTAGTACGAGTGGCCCCGAACACACGCATAGTTTCTCTGCGTCCGTTAAGAAGCCTCACTGTTAGGCTATTTTAGTTCATCCGTAGGTGGCACTTGACCACGTGGCCTATCTTGATTGATGGTAACTTTGCTGGTCCCTGCCTCTTATCGTATGCAGCAGAGAAATGATGAGGGACTGGCTCAACATTGGTTTCTTGTGGGTTTCTTGTGGGCACAGAATCCTAGCTGCACTTTCCTATTCTATTACATTAATGTAGCGTCAGCAGGCCCTAAAACTAAATCCTGTTTTGTGGTCGCAGATTGTACCTTGAAACTCCAGGTACAGAATGATCAGTGAACAGAGCGCTGTCGTTTCCTGAAGAAGATGAAGAAACAAGACCAATTGATGGTGAAGAAGGAAATGAAGAAGAAGCAGTAATCTCCCCAGGGCCCACGGGCTCAGGAAGGATTTTCATGGCACACTTGGTGTCGATCAAAGCAGGCTCATTCTGAGCATCAGTATCATCAATTTCCTTCTCCTCCCCTTTGTCGTAGGGCAGAGGTAAAGGAATCCTCTTCGCATTTGTCGCGTGGATTCAGTGTTTCTTGCCACTCACTCGTACAGCCGTTTGCGTAGCCAAAAGGATCTGGTAGGGCCCCTTCCAGCAAGGTGCAAGACAGGTGCCCCTCTTGAAAGTTTTCAACAGGACCCACTCACCAGGTTGAAGTTGATAACCTGGACCCTCATATTTTACAGAGAGGGCTGCTCATATCTGTTGGTGAATCAAACGCTAGTTTTGAGTGAACTCATCACGATAATCAGACAAAAGCGGATATTCAATGTCCCTCAATTTCTTTGGTCTAGGTGCATTCCATACATTGACTGCTCTCCCCATGACAATCTCATAAGGGAAGAGCCCTGTTTTTGACTGTGCGGTTGACCGATTCCATAGTAAGGCTATTGGCAAAGTGTCTGGCCATTTCAGTTTGCTGTGGGCAATTTTATTCTTCAAAACACCATTGTGGCGTTCCACCAGGCTGGCACTCTGAGCATGTGTGGCCAAGTGGAAACGTTTATTGGTCTGTAATCCCACACATACTTGCAGGGTGACAGCAGCAATACAATGTGGGCCATTGTCGGACCAAATTACCCTTGGCAAGCCAAACCCAGGAAAATATTCCTTAAGCATGGTTTTTGCTGTTGACATTGCTGTAGCATCTTTCAGTGGGAAAGCCTTAACCCATTTGCTAAAGGCACAGATCACAACTAAGACATATTTGTAATTTTGGCAATGTTCCATCTCAATGTAATCAAAATGAATCACTTTGAAAGGCATAGAGGGGGGACCAAAACTGCCCTTCGGTGTTGGTGTTCCCTTCCCAATGTTATGTTGCAAACATATCATGCAACTCTAGACCAAACGTTCAGCAGTTTTCTGGATTTTAGCGTTACACCAGACGGGATCTAACTGTTGACAAATATTTTTAGCACATATGTGTTTTGGTCCATGGTGACCATAGCAGTGACATAGGCATTGGGTAGCATCCATCTTTGTTTTTCATTATCCACCCACAACCTTTATCATCTAGACCCTCTGGACCTTCAGCCCATTGTTGGATTTCTTCTGGAGTAGCTTCAGCCTGAATTTCTTTTACACTGCTAACCCCTTTGTCCATCATACAAGTATCAGTAACCCATTTTGCTGTATCGAGCACACACATTTTCGAGTGCAAATCAGTATCAGTCTGCTTAGCTATTCTGTCAGCAAAAGCATTTCCTTTTCCTACATCGTCAGTCACTTTCTGGTGTGTAGCGCACTTCATTATTGCTAGTTGGGTAGGAAGCGCAAGTGCTGACAGCAACCGGACTATCAGAGTGCCATGTTCAATTTTTGTTCCATCTGATGTGAAGAATCCCCTCTCAGCCCACAGTCAGCCAAAATTATGAACCACCCCGAATGCATACAGGCTATCTGCATATATGTTTACACTAATCCCTTCAGGAATTTCACAAGCTCTAGTTAATGCAATAATCACTGCAGCTTGCGCAGAATTATGCGGAATTCATTTGCTCTCCACAAAAGTGTTTAATGTGGTGATTGCATAAGCAGCGGTGGATGTACCATCCAGTAGTTTAAAACAGGAGCCATCACAAAATAGCTCCCCTTGTGGATTCTTTAAAGGTGTATCAATTAAATCAATTCTTCCCTTGGTTTCTTGTTCTGTAATATAGAGGCAATCATGTGACATTCTGTCACTGTAGTCTGTCTCTTGTGGAGAAGGCAATAGTTCAGCTGGATTCAATGAACAACATCTCTTAATTTGGATATGCGGAGCAAATAGAATCAGCTTGTACCTTGTTAGTCAAGCTGATGTGAGATGTTGCATCTGCGTTCTCTTTAATAGAATGTCCACAGAGTGGGGTACCGTCAAGGTCAAAGAGTGACCTAAAACCATACCTTCACTTTGTTTCACAGATGCACCAGCAGCAGCTACAGCTCTCAAACATCTTGCCAGCGCATGCAACAGAGTCTAATGTGGAGGAAAAATAGCCGCACAGCCTATTCGTGTCCCCATGTTCCTGTGTCAAAACAGCCAAAGCACATCCATCATGTTCATGCACATACAAAACAAAGCCCTTTTCGTAATTTGGTGTGCCCAGAACTGGTTTTGAACACAACGCAGCTTTAAGCAAATCAAAAGTGTTCTGGTAATCCATGTTCCACGGTAAAGGCAAAGAAATGTCCGCCAACATAGGTTTCATCAACGACAAAAAAATTGGAACCACTGTCTACAATATGAAGACATGCCTATTAAAGCTCTGACCTCCTTCTGTGTATTTTTAACAGACATATCAGAGATGCTTTGTATCCATTCAGGTGTCCATCTTCTTCCCTCCTTCGACAGGAGATTGCCCAAATAGGCGACCTCCTGTCGACAATACTGACATTTCTTCAATGAAGCCTTATGCCCATGCTCTTCTAAATGAATGAGCAGAAACACAGTGCCCTCTTTGCAGGCATCTTCAGAATCAGCAGCTAGAAGTAGATCATCAACATATTGAAACTACGTGCAAGTGGAAGGCAACTTGAGCGTATGAAGCTGCTCTTTCAACGCTCTACTATAGATACTTGGACTCTCAGTGTACCCTTGCGGCACACAAGTGAATGTGAACAAATATCTTCTATCAACATGTACAGGGATACTAAATAAAGCGTTTTTCAAATCCACAACACTAAAATGTGTAGCCGTGGCTGGAATTATAGTCAGAGTTGTGGTGACATCAGGCACAATCGGAAACTGTGGAGCAACCACCTTATTAATTGAGCGCAAATCAATAATAAATTCAAAAGGAATCGGATTATCCCCTTTGTTGTAGACTGGTAAAATTGGGGTATTACACACGCTCCCTGCAATTTCTTCAATCACTCCTTGGTGTACAAAATCACAAATAATACTCTTCAAGACCTGTTCACCTTTGACCGAAATCTTATACTGGGGAATAGGCGGCAATTTAACACCTGGTTTCAAAACTATTTTAACTGGCTCAACCTGTAAAATCTCAATGCCATCATCATTAACTGCCCATAAATATGTGGGAACCTTATTTAATTCAGTTGGTAAAGGCATAGACAAAAATTGTGGAACAGAAGTTTGTTGGGGGTGAAATTGTTAAGTATACTCCATCTGGAGAACAATAAATCACATCATTCAATTTCTTCAATAAATTCAATCCCAAAAAATGCTTGCCACAATTTGTCGTCAATAAAAATGGACAAGAATCAGTAAATGGTCCCAGTGAAATTGGTACCGGCTGAGAGACCAGACTATCCACTGGCGTACCAGAGAACCCTACAGAAATGTGTCTCTGCCCTGACAGACAATGTCGACAGACAAAAATTTCGAAAAAAAAATGTCGAAAATAATAATGTCGACATCCTATACTTATAATGTAAAAAGTCATTTTTTCGAAAAAAAAATGTCGACATTTTTTTTTGTTGACATTATGACTATAAACCCTTAAAACTATCAACACCTCACCCAACACCCCCCTGCCACCCCCCCACACCCCCCAACCACCCTTTCACCCCTCATACTCAACACATACCAATTATTTATTTATTTATTTATTTATTCAATAAATAAATAACCTAAAAAAGGATCATTTACTATGGGGGGGTCCCCCCCAACCCCCCCTCACCCAACACCCTCCTGCCACCCCCCCACACCCCCCCAACCACCCTTTCACCCCTCATAACACATAACAATTATATATTTATTTATTTAGTCAATAATTAAATAAATAAAAATAGTATTTACTATGGGGGGTCCCCCCAACCCCCCCTCACCCAACACCCCCCTGCCACCCCCCCCACACCCCCCCAACCACCCCTCATACTCAACACATCATATATATATATATTTATTTATTTATTCATACAATAAATTAAATTTCGAAAAAATATAGAAAAATGTCAACATTTTTGTTTGTCGACATTATTGTTTTTCGACATTAATTTGTCGACATTTTGACTGTCGACATTATTGATGTCGACATTATGACTGCACACCCAGTGGAATATCTGGAACCTGTGAATGATCAAAAGGAACACTTCTGTGCTCTTGTGTCTATCAAAAAGAGATGCTCCCTATTCCCTGCCTTCATTTCAATGTAGTGCCCTTTCTGATCGATGGGAATAGGTATCGGTTCCAGACCCTGCTTTGGGCTGTCCTAACGCAACAGTATATCGTCAGATGTAAAATCTTCAGAAAAATAGACATTCAAAGGATTATCAAAAATATTCCCACTATTAACTTTCTGTTTCTGATTATCTTGTGATGGTGTCTGTTGGTTCTGTGCAAACTAATTTCTACCAGGACCCCCTATCCTAGGAAGGCCTCGGGATTGTCTACCCATGGTGCCATAGGTGCCATTTTATCTCTGCTGAAGGAGCGAGCATTGTGCTCGCCAATGACCCTCCTATCTACAATATGCACACTGGTTGATGTATACGGGACCCAGTTGTGCGCCACCCTGTGGTGTAGATTGGACTCTAAACTGTGTATTCCAACCTCTGGCTCCTCTTGCTATTTGCTGCAATGACACTCTAGTTTTCAGGTCTCCCTTCTTCTTTTCCACCTTCTCCTTCTCTGTGTTAACCCTGTTTTCATAATACTGAGCCATATGTAACAATTCAGATTGTGATTTCGCTTGCCATGCACTCTCAGAAGTCATAATATGTGATTGAATTGCAGGCAACAATCCACACACACATTTATCAACAAAGAACCTCTTTCCTGGCTCTGTACTTAAATCTTGACCACTAAAATCCGAAAACACTTTCTCAAATCTGTTAAAATACTCTGTTGCACCCTCTGACTTCCCTTGCATGCAAGCTGTAAGCTTAGCCCTTATAATTCTTTTTTCAGGAACCAGAGTTTTGAATTAGTCTATTCTATCTGGCAACATCAGGATCACCTGTAGAGGTTTCTCACTGGCTTTCCTTTCCCTATCTGCTTGTACTAAGGCATCCATGTATCACCCATCCCTGCCTGATCATCTACAGTTCTAATCTGCTTCTGTAACGCTCACCTGATTCCCGCAGAGGCGCCGGTCTTGACTGGGTGAATGCCGTATCTTCAAAGGTGATGTGTAACACACGGTTGGCTCTTTGGGCTGGACCTCTGTGCACTGTATGTCTGACTCGAAGAGTAAGATGTCTGCAGATA
Source organism: Ambystoma mexicanum (assembly GCF_040938575.1). Lineage (NCBI taxonomy): Eukaryota > Metazoa > Chordata > Amphibia > Caudata > Ambystomatidae > Ambystoma > Ambystoma mexicanum. The sequence continues at coordinate 997,417,612 of NC_090932.1, forward strand.
GAAAATATGGGATTAATGAACTGGGGTTATTGGGTGCCTCTCTCCTCTTCCCTTTCTCTTCTCCTGTAGAACCCCAAAGGTTAACACCCTCACCTTAGGTAAGTGAACGCCAAGCTTTCCACCTGCTTCGGGGCAGGGTGCCGTAACCAGTTTCTTCACTGGATAAGGGTGCAGGCCTCTTGACCTCAGAGGACTGCTGTCCGTCGTTAACTGCACGAACGGTAAGTTCTGGGCACTTCAAATGTCTTAAAAGCCTTTTGTAATGATATCTCTTGTTTTGCAGGGTTCCGGCGATGGCGGATGGCGGGCTGATGAGAGTTGAGGATCGAACCCGCGTGAGGAATAGAAGCGCCTGTAAGCACGTAAGTAAGCGCTTGTAGCCTGCTTCACGATGCGCACTAACTGTCCCTTTTATCTTGCAGGTACAAGTTCGGAGCTTTAGAGAAGCTGAAGGGTGCTGGAATACCCACTGGATTCGGCGTGTGAAGGAGTAATGGCACGTGAGTAATAAAGTTGCCCAATGTCTTTAAACGCACCTTCTTTTGTCTTTCAGATGCGGGATGCAGCGCCGAAGGCCTCCGGCGCGTGCAAAGAGCTGGTAAGCTTTTGTCTTTCAGATGCCGGAATGCAGTGCGAAGAACTCCGGAGCATGCGAAGAGTAGGTAAGCCTTTGTCTTTCAGATGCCGGAATGCAGCGCGAGGCGTTGGTGACAGCCGATGGACCAGGTAAGAGATGCGCTGCCACTGAAGACCGTAGTGCTAACCTGTTCTTTCTTTGTCTTTACAGGTGCTGCTGAAGACTGGACTCCAGGATGGTAAGCCTTTGTTCCCTTAGGCCCAGGATTAGAAGCAGAAGACACGATGAGCGTTCTGCTGCAGAGAATGCAGAATAACGCAAAGCAAGATTCATCCATCGGGTGTGGTTTAAATAGCCTCCTGTAGTGCTTAGGTGTCTCCTTCCACAGCCACGCCTAGGTAAGAAAAGAGTTCCTGCTTTCCAGAAGAGTTCCAGTGTTCTGAACCTAGGGAGTGGCTCCTGCCCCACCCAACAGGAAAAGTAGTCCCAAACAGAAGAGGATCAGGGGTTCAACTGGCAGGTAAGTAAGCAGCATGGTCTGCTGCAGGTAAGTCCACCGAAGCATTATGAGCCCGGCGCTTCCAGCGCTGGGACTGGGCATCTTTATGAGCCTGGTGCCACTGGCGCCAGGAGAGGGTCCAAAAGGTCCCAATTGGGACTGGCTGGCACTCGGAACCGGGGTTATGGGTCTGCTTCCAAGGGAGTCGGGCAAGTCCTGATCTTTTGGAAGCAGAGATCTTGACAGCTTCCACAAATCAGCAGGAAGGATCACAGGAAACAAGTAATCTATATCAACCAGCGTGACAACTGACAAATGCAAAACAGATTCTATTTCTTTATAAAATCCTGTTGGATTCTTCCTAATATCTGGAATTGAGTGCTTAATGGTATTCACTTCCTGTCTAGAAAATGGAACATGGACAAACTGTGAGATATAATGTGCTTCAATAGTAGTGTCAGGTGTTCCTGCTAAGGCATCAGCAGGAATCTCTACAGGCGAAAATGCTCTTTTATAAATAACCATCAAATCTGTGGGACAACACACCTTTTTCTTCCTAAATTCATCTTGTAAATACTCAACCATCACCTGTAACACTTCCCTTTGCATTGCCGGAGCATACTGACTAAACGTGTCATTCACTTCAATGGGAGAAATTGAAACATCCGAAATCCATCTAAGAGCCTCTTGTGCAAATGTGCATTTGTAATAGAAATACGCCAGTCACAAGGTCAAAGGTACAATGTACTTTTTATTAACAAACAGCTGTATGGCTCTCAACACTCCGCAATGTGTGCAAGCACACCATTAGATGAGAGAGTGCTGAACATTTCAAATACACGCATATTTATACAACTGTTTCACAGTCTTGGACACATCGTCCAGCCCCTCTTCGTGTAATACATTCACCTAGGTTTCAGGGCCTATCCACATAACTACTTCATGCTTAAACATCTTTGAATAGTTTGTTGTTTTCCATGAAACAATTCACATGCTTTCCAAATACAAGACACCAAGATAACATTCCTCATTTTACTCACTTATATTTGTCTACCATTTGCTCTTAAGCTTAAAGTCAGTTAGTTTCAAGAGAGAAAAGAAGGATTTCTGCAAAAGAGCATGTTCAGCTATTTATTATTTTAGTTTGCTGTTTGAACGGAGAAGGCACTGTTGGGACAGATGGTATCTAAATTACTGTTTAGTACAGCTTTTGTTTAGCTCCAAGGGTTGTCAGTGTAGGATAAACAGTCCATTTTAGCAGCTTCAACATTCTTATCTATGTTGACATCATGAAACAGTACCAAGTTCATATTGTTCTGCTGAAGCCAAAAACATAAATTCTGAACATGGGACAGAGAGTCGATCAAAATGGTGGATATCTCAAAATGGCGGTGTAGTTAGCCTGTTTCAGGTTCATTCAATGCAATATTATAGTGCAATGTGAATGTGCTTATGCAAATATTTACTATCAGGCGGTATTATATGAAATATATTTTCACACTGGGTGGCGCTGTCTTGAGACCCGCGGGGTGTTTTTTACCATCTTCAGAGAAGCCCCTAAATCATTATTTGATATTTCCTTTCCGAAATCTGTATTTCCGAAAACATGGCGTTCAATTCCCATAATGCACCTTGTGGCAGTTCTCATTTCCCTGGTTATTCCTATGCATCAGCGTTGGAACCACAATCCCCAGAAGCCCTAGTGATCAGTGCTATGTTCACCTTCCCAGGACCAGAGAGGGAGGAGGCAGATTACCTTCAGGTGTGCTGCTCCAGGCACTGCTAATTAGCCTGCTTCAGCACAGGGCAGGGCAGTATTTAGGCAGCTGCCTGCAGGAGCACAGGTCTCTTGCATTGAGTTCACTCCCGGCACTTTTTGTCCTGAGCCACAATATTCTGCTGTTTCCTGTTGCTGTCAGATCCTGCTCCTGGTCCAGTGATCTGTGCTCCTTCCCTTGCAGTCTGCTACTCTACTCTGCCTTATACCCTGATCCTCTGTGCTCCTTGACTTGCAGCTGCTACTCTCCTCGCCTTCTGCCATGGTCCTCTGTGCTCCCTGTCTTGCAGCCTGCTACTCTCCTCTGCCTTCTGCCCTGCTCTTCTGAGCTTCCTGCATTGTAGCCATGCTCCTGCTGCAGTCATTGTTCCCTGTCTGCAGCCCCTTGCTCTCTACCTCCTATTATCTTGCTACACACCTGCTATTCCTTTTCCTTTCCTTCGCTCTGTGTTTCCTAGTTTTAGCTTTCAAGTTCCAGCCATAGGTTTCCTGTTATCCGTCTTCTGTCCTGCACTTGTTACCCCACTTCAGAGCTACAGTTTCCTTGTTATCAGTCTTCTTTACTGTCCTAGTCATCTCACTTCACAGCTATGGTTTCCTTGTAATCTGTCTTCTATCCTTCTCTTCTTATCCAACTTCAGAGCTACAGTTTCCTTGTTATCCGTCTTTTGTCCAGCCATATTTATCCATGTCAGAGCTAAAGTTTCCCTGTTATCTGTCTTCAGTCCTGCCCTTGTAAATCCAGTCCAGATTTACAGCTCCTGGTTACGGGTCTGCAGTTCCAGTCTCCTGATGTATTGCACATAGATTATTTTCTACTTGTTTTTCACCTTCTGATCCTTGCTTACTTGACTGCATAGTTTTCCTTAGTTATTTATGTTATTGTTCTTGTCCTCACTTATGCTTCTGTTATTCCTTTGTTCAGAGGTGGGCTGCAGGGGTTCCCAACAGGCAATCTCTGTCTCTTCCCTTGTCTTATTTTATTTGTAGTCTATAGTGAATTTAATGTAACAGTGTGTTGCTTTCTGTTCCCTCAGAGGGCATCTGCTGTAGGTTCCGGCTGGACCCATACTGGGTTGTCTTGGGTAAGTACACTCCTTGTTTGTGCCCTAGGGTCCAGACACAGAAGCCACTCCTGCGTCTCCCTGTCATTGGCTTGCAAGAAGTGGTGCCTGTAAAAGTAACTCACACAGAGGCATTGAGCTTCCCTTATATCTGTGGGCAGTCTCTAGTCCAACCTGTGTATACACCACTAGTGGGATTCCTCATTGTTTGTCCAGAGCATGATTCCCATCCCTTCTTGTTCACTATTGAGATCTGTCTTTTCTTCCTGTTCCATAGTTCTGAATTACCTTGCCTATTCTTCATTCTTATTTAGCTTCCTGCTGTATGCGCTTACCTGCCCCCTTACATCAGCACAGCCACCCAAAGCCTACCTGGGTGCCCTGTGCAACTATTGACAGGAGTGCATCTCTCGCCAGATCTGATACCAGAGCAGCAGAGGGCCTGCAGGGCTTTGCTCCAGCAGTGTGCCACCCTGTTCTCACTGAAACCAGGCCTCACCCTGTGGTGCAGGCACGGAATTGACACTGTTGACATTATACCTGTCAAAAGCAGGTGCTATCGGATGTCAGATACCGTGAAGAACCACATTCAGGCTGAGATTGCCAAGATGTTGAATCTGAGTGTAATTGAACCGTAACCAGTCCCTGGTCCAGTCCTGTGGTCCTTGTTCCCAGGCAGGTTCCAAGGATTGGAGGGCCTTTGTGGATTGAGGAGGAGTCAATGCCGTCAACAAAACTGACACACACCCATTGTCAAGGGCTGATGAGCTCATGGACACCATAGGTGCTGCCAAATTTGTAGGCACCTTTCACCTTACCTCAGGCTATTGACAAATAGCTCTGATGGACCAGGCCGAAGAAAGAACTGTGTTCCCGCCACCTGAGGGACTCTACCAGTTTAGATTCCTGCCTTTTGGGTTAAAGAATGCACCTGCTACCTTCCAAATGTTGGTCAATCATGCACTCAGTGGGCTGGAGGTCTTTTGTGTGGCCTAGTTAGATGACATTGCTGTCTACAGTTCCACCTGGGAAGAGCATTTGACTCATTTGGATAGGGCGTTGCAGGTCTTTGTAAAGGGCTAACCTCAAGATCAAGGCCAGCAAGTGCCATATAGCGCAGGGGAAAGTCACGTACCTTGGTCATGAGGTAGGGGGGATTTAATCCAACCTCTCCCCAGTAAGGTACAGGATGCACATGACTGGGAGACTCCCACTACTCAAACCAAGGTGTATTTGATACAATTCCCATCTCCCAAAGCCTGAAAAATGTACATGTGATTCAAACTTAATCAGTTACCCACATTAGATAACATCAAATATAGGAAGACTTTGAGTGGGGTTCAATTGGAGGGGATATGCCGATTTTCCATCACGTGCAATTGTGTTGAATCATTGAAGCACCATGTAATGGATTGTCCCCCTTTAATCAACAAAGAGATAGTATATTGAACCGCTATTTGGGTAATGAGGTCCATTTACCCGGGAGACTATATGGAACTGGGGTATGAGGAGCAACAGTAAGAGTCTTAATCTAGCACTGGTTGAATTACTTTATGCTATTGATGAGGAGTTATGCGTGAAATTGGAGGAATACCGAAGAATTTGATAAATTTATCGGATAAAAAAAAGAAGCTCTGATTTGCTATAAGTGAAATGTGATTTGCGTGTATACGATTGGTCAGATTTTATATTTTGTTTAGTGTTTAATATGTCTTGATTGTATAATGTATAATCATGTGGTTTTTTTTTACGAAAACAGATAAATAATCTAAAAATGATTTTGTGAAATGAAATTTAATGAAATTGTTAATACTTTAAATGTGTTTTTTTGCAAAGTAATGTTTTACAAATCATTGTGAAGGTTTTGATGAACCAAACACAATAACACATTTAAAAAAAAAAAAAAACAGGTGAGAGCTTTCTTGGGCCTCACTGGGTTTTACCAAAACTTTATGGTGGATTATGGAACCCTAGCTGCCCCTCTGACAGCTGTGACTTCGCCCAAACAAATGTCAGAACTTCTTTGTTGGCTTCAAGGAATGTCTGTGTAGGGCGCCTGTGTTGTGTGCGCTTGATTACATGAAACCCTTTATTGTTCAGACTGATGCCTGCAACACCGGAATTGGAGCTGTTTTGTCCCAGTTAGATGACAAAGGGAGGGAACATCCTATTATATTTGTCATTAGGCAAAACAAAGCTAGAACACTTAGGTGGGCTACTGTTGAAAAGGAATGCTTCAATATAGTTTGGAGCCTTAGATGTTTTAGGCCCTACCTTACGGGGTATACCTTCAAGGTCCAAACAGACCATAAGCCCCTAAAATGGCTTATGCAGATGAAGGGTGAAAACCCAAAACTGCTCAGGTGGTCCATTAGCCTGCAAGGTCTAGACTTCACTATTGAGCATAGACTAGGGAAGAGTCATGATAATGCAGATGGCCTTTCCAGAAGGTATGTTGACCGTATGGATTAAGGTGTCAATCTCGTGAGAGAAAATACCACTTTAACCTCAGTCTGGGGGGGTTGACTGTGATGCTGGAAATGCATTGGAGGGACTGGCCCCCATGTCCTTGTACTGTACTCCCTTATCATGTGTGTTCTGTGGTGTTTTCTGCAGAGGAGTCCATGTGGCACTCCAGACAGTGCAGCTCTTCCTCTTTTTGGTTGTGGTGAGCAGAGATCCTTAGGATACCCTTATGGCACCCATGGTTGGGGGTCCAACCTTGTACTCCTAGTGTATGTTTTTGGGCACCTGTGTGTGGCCCACAGAGCAGGGTATGGGCTGGTGGCAGCTCCATGCTGAATTTGACAGGTGCTCTGAGTATTATCTATTTTGGGATACCCAGGCCCTGCTATAGGAATCAGTGGATTCATGATAGGAGACAAGATGACCCCTGTGGCCTCTTGGTTTCTATTACCTGTTACCTTGTTTTCCCAAAGTCCTGGGAAGCCCTGACTCTGTCCATTCCCATGAATGGCTGTTGGGTGGAAGAACCATCTATGGTATTGTGGGGAAGTCCAGGCCAAACTGGATAGAGGCTTCCAGTGAATGTATGTTGTGTGTACACCCTTGGGGTGGGTCCTGGGTGAATGTAGTTTGGGACCAGTATGCATGCTATCCCATCTGTGAAAGGTACAGTGAGCAAAAAGCGTGTGCTGCAAACTGTCACCTCAGAGCAGGTTATCATGCCATGTTCATTCTGGCGAGGAGCGCCTGCTATCTTTTTTTTAAAGTATGCATTCTATGGTATGGGTGTCTGGTATCTGCGTGTGTGACACAAAGAATGAGACAGCCCTACCTGAAACTGATATGAATGCAGTGTTTTGTGCTGAAAGGCTGGATGCTTGCCCCAATCCACATTCCTTGTTATGGTTGTCTGGGTGGAAGTGAATGGCCTAGATGCACTGTGAGCCTGATTGGCTGCCTGCATGAATGCGCTTCTGACTGATTGGCTGACTGAACTTGGCTTGGCAGTGTGAAAGAAGGACAAGTGTGTATATCTGGGGACGTATCACTTACCAATATTGTTCAGAAGCTGAAGTTGAAACTTGAAGCTGATTATCTTTGAAACCCAGCTCGAAGAATAATTGTTGCTGCTTTCCTTCCACCCGATGCAAAAGCTGTTGAGTCTGTCCAGGACTTATCCGATAGAGGATCTGGCTAGGTACCTCTCCCCGAACTACGAGGAATCATCACGCAGAAGCTGATCTTCATCAAGGCACCCTGAAAGCCAGTCCTGAAAGGCTGTTGACCGGAGATGGGGTCCGCCGAGAAATCTTGAAGTAAAGCACCTGGACATCGAGGCCATTGAAGTCCATTGCCGTCGACTGGGGTTAGGAGGATTTCCCTAACCGCTGGAAGCCCATAGAGTCGTGTTGCCCAGAAGTGTGGACAGCTTGATGCTGTGCTGCTTGACGACAGGAGCCGCAACGCTCCACCTTTGCCTAAGAACATTGAAAGAAGGGCTCCATTGCCATCACTGTCGATTGCTTTGTCCCGCAGGAGAAAGTTGAGGTCGCTGACGACTGAGGAGAATTCGCTGGTGGGTTTCTGGCCTCCCGAAGTCCACAAAGACGCGACAAGTGAAGATCCAAAGTTCAGCCGTGATCGATTCCTGATCACCGACATCCAACGCCGACCCTCAACGCCACACTGCTTGTCCTAAGTTCTTCATTGAGTCTTCTTTGCAGCACCAAACTTTCTTCTTCAAGGACTCTCGACGCCAAGGTTCACATTTCTTCGAGGACTCTCAACGCTGTGGCTCCTGCTGTAAAGGGAGTCCAGCCTCGAGGGATCTGTTGACGAACCATTAAAGAAACTCTGCTAACTCAGGTACATTGCGAAGTGGAACATGTTTGACGAGGAAACAAGACTATTTTAACATTAATGGACTGGGCTTGTTTATACACATTATTACAGGTTGCCCATGTGGGGGGATCCTCACCCAGAATTGTTCCTTGGTAGAAGTGGGAAACATTCTGCCATTATTTAACTTAACTTGCCTTCCTTCCAATGTCCTATGCTGATACACATTACTGTTTGATTTGTATGCCATTAGAAACTGTCAGCATTTGGTGAATATTGAAGGAGTCAATAGTTAAGTGTGGTACCACATAGACATTGTATATATTTGCCATATTAGACCTGCCAAAGTACAAAGTGTATTATTAATTGTGTACATATATTGAGCCTGATTTTATATAAAGAACTGTGTTAGCACATAAAATAGTGTGTGGACATTCCTTTGTGGGGGTCGTGGGGACTACACTGTACTTAAGAACCAGCCCGCATCACATCCTGAGAGCTTAAGCCATGGTTGCTCGTCCAAGCTACCAAATAGAGAACCTTGGGTTTGGTGCTCTGTGCTTCTACTCTGCCATATAGAGGGCAGGAATACACATATCCCCCTCCAGTCTTTGAAGCATGTGCAGCACATAATCCTGATCTTCTGGCAAATTCTGCCTCCAAGCCATTAGGAGGTCGAGGATATACAGATTCTGAAATGCTAGGCACTGATTTCTTCTTTAATTGCACTAAATGCTGATTCAGAGGAATTTACAAATAATAACAACTTGTATTGAAATGTTCAACCATTTATAGTTCATCGAAAAGGGAAGTGAAAAGCATCTCCATCCGGCGGAATAGTAGAAATTGTTCCATGCCTCAGTGGATGCTGATAAATACAGTTTGATCTTCTCGATCGTTTCAAGAGGTCCATTTCTACGAAAGTCTTTAAAGTCCTTGGATTGTCCATATCTGTTGGCACAAGTGATTTAAGGGGCAGAGGGTACAAGGGTGACAGAAATGTAGTGAAAGGTTCTGAATTTGCAAGTGTCAGGTGGCCCTGGGGAACCACAAAGAAGGGGACTTGCAAGGTGGTGAGACTGCAAACGCCTCGCCAAGCTAGAGGTAACTGTGTGTAGGAAAAAGGTCTGCAGGACCAGAACAAGAGGAGAAGTGTTGCCGTACCTCCAGACACATCAGCGATGTGAAGCATGAGGCTGCAGTTTTGATTCATGCCTACAAGCACAATGTCATTGTCCTTAAAACACAGAGAAAAACAAGTAAGTAACTGGATCTTAACAGGTCGTCTGGTTCTTTGAGCCATGTCTAAAAGTTCCCATACCTTTTCCATACACTTCCAAATACTAGGTTTATTTGTGCCACCCCTTCTTCGGAGAGTCCCACCAATTTTCCTGCTCTGCAACACTTTGCCCCTTGCTCCGTTTATTGTTCACAATGATAATTACTTCAAGATTGAACTGTACTCTTTGCATACAACGGTCATCCTTTTGTTTTTCCCCCTCATCTAATATTAAGCATTCTTCTTCAACTGGAAGGATAGAAGCTGATACAGATTGCCCCTGAAACTGTCCTCAGGACCTGCACAAGGCTAGGTGCACTAGACACTGTGCCTCTGCTACTTCCACCTCATCAGGAATACATAATCTAGGGACACCAGAAGTATGTGGGATGAGAGAGCAAATATAACACAAATCTTTTGATCTTTCTCTCCCCGCCCACTTCATATGATGATACCATATATTATGGTTGCATCATTTACTATTTCTAAATTTTCATCATCATTATGTACAAAATCTATTTCAAGGTCTTTTGCTCTTAATAATTGTTCTGCCATTTTCATAGTAAATGATAAATCAGATCCATTTACATTCCTACTAGTACAAACATAACACATAAATCAAGAGACAAATACATCTACACATTCTCATACATATTTTTAAATCCATTATTTTGTTTTACAGTCTGAATAACAATACCCTTTCCACAGGCATGAACTGCGATTCACTAGGGCACAGTTATCTTTTTGGGACTACTCTTTGCCAGGTGTCAGTGGAAGGACTCCGGTGTCTATGTGCACGTCATGGATGTGGATCCAATTCTTGTTGCCCTCCATGGTCGGTGTAGCAAAAATCACTCTATGTGGCCCGTGGAAACACTGTTCATTCCAGCAGCATACAAAGGAATGCACATAGATGAAGTCTCTGAGGTGTAGCAATGGTTGCTACAGATCTTCTTGTTGCTTGCCTTCTTTTCACGTTGCTTACTGACGTATTGCTACACCCTCTGCAGACACAATTCTGACACTCTCAGTTAAGGCATTATTGTATTCCCCAAACTCTTCTCTAGGAATCTCTGCTGATGTATGTGCATCTGAACCTGTGCGTGCGGATGGGAGTGGTGTATACAATCTACGGCCCATCAGCAACTCATGAGGGCTGATGTGGTGATCTTTCCCTGGATTATTTTGTAGGTAAAACCTACAATAGTTACAGAGCCCCAGAAAATGCTACATCTGTTTTACAGTAACTTGCTGGGGCATTCTCCCTGCAGACGATATTGCCTGTTCCAAATATACTACATCTGTTTGGCAATACTGCAATGTATCTTTGTCCACTTTGTACGCCTTCTCCCTGGCAGGAGCTTCATTGAGTCTCTTCAAAACTGCTCCATTGAAGCACTAGAGACTGATATGTTGTCTACATACTGAATTACAGTACTGGACACTTGTACGATTCCCAAATCAATTTTAATGACCGGGTTAAAAACACTTGGAGATTCACAGTACTCCTGGGGTACCCTTGTGTGCTTAAATCTCTTCCCATGATACGTGAATGCTGTGAGGTACTGCTAATCAGGCGTAAGGGGACCGAGAGAAATGTATTATTCAAATCAATTACTGTAAAATGGGATGAACCAGTAGGGATGGTACAGAGAATGGTGGCAGGGTTCGGTACCACCAGAAACTTTGCTTCAAAAATGTTGTTCAGAGGTAGCAAATCCTGGACCATCCCCCAACTGGACCCCTTTGCTTTCTTCACAGGGTAGATAGCCGTATTTCATGGGGATACAGATGGTTTCATAATGCATTGCTTTAACAATGCCATAATGGTCTAAAAAAACCCCTTTGTCTGCCTCTCTAGACATGGGGCATTATGGTTTTAATTTATTTTGTACTGCTCTTACACTTTTCAACAACCCCACATCATGATGAAGCTGGTCCACAAGTGGTCCGGCACTTTTTCCAAATCCTCCTTCCAATATGGTGATTTTTTCCTTGCGACGAGCATGGTCTGTGGTACTTCCCATTGCTCTATCTTTACCTGGCAAAGTACCCCAATCTCAAAGCCATCTCTCCTGTGTCTTCTGTATCCTCAAACAATTGCTTAGTGAACATGTCTCTTAACAATGAGGTTAGATCGATACACAACACTATGCACCATTTGCCTCATTCCTCATTGGTGCCTGAAAAAACTGCCATGTCCTTCTTGACAAATACTGCTTCCAACAGAATGTTAACAATAGTCCCTGGCACTATCTCCAGTGACTCAGCAAGTCTAAACAAAAATTCCAGAGGTATACACCATGTTCGATCTTTTATTCCTGTGACTCAATACTATCATCACCCCAAACAGAAACAATGCTGACTGCACTGGCAACCCCCTAGTTGCACTGTCACTGTAATGTGCAGGGAAAAGTGCTGGTTCTCTCACTGAGTGCAATCCTGGAGTTGAGCATTCTATGCCGTCTTTCAAAAAAAGTAATTGACATATTAAGCTCGCTCAGGAGGTCCCTTCCCAAGTGATTTGCTGGGGTCTTGTTACAATATAACAAGGCAGCAGATATCAATTTGCTTACCTACCTTGATACTCTGATCCCTGGTGTAAGGAACCCACTGGACAGCCCCCTAAAATCCTTGTGTGTCCATCGTTTTATGTGACAGGGATAACTCACCTTCTTTGATGCATGAATTAGTGGCTCCTGTATCGACAATAAATGAACATTTCTGCTCATCTACCTTTACTCCGATCTGAGGTCCCTGGTCCAGATCAGTAGTAACCAATAGAACTGGACACATTAGAGACCTCTGTGGGCTGTCCTATTCCTGGTACATATGAGCACCAGGAGGCAAAAAAGGATTTCCTCCGAACACACTTGCTCCTGTGTAGTGGATGACTGTCTCGTGGGGAAGAGGGTTTTCCTGCCAAGCCTGTACTGGTGCCTGCCCTGACAAAGTCGATTGGGTTGCATAGGTTTGTGCCATTCCAGCTCCCAGATTCTAGTCAACCTGGACTTGCTGCAATGGCACAGAGCTTGGGGCATATGGCAAAGTTGGGGGGATTAATTTGTAGGGAACCTGCATTGAAATATTGGAGCCAACTTTGACAGTCCTGTGCGACATGTCCCATTCTCCCACATACCCATCACTGCATTCCATACATTCCTCCATAACCTCCACCTATCGGCCCATTAAACAGGGGTCCCATTCCACCAAACCCGCCAAATGACCCATCACCCCGTGAAAATCCTCCCCTACCATGTGAAACTCCTCTCATTGGTCTTGGTCAAAATGCATACCCGTCCATCCTTGTCCTGTTCCACTTTCTATTTTTCCATGCTGTCCTGATTGTCCCTGTCCTCCCTATGTTGAACTGTTTATCATTGCTCATTCTGAACAGATCATGAACAGCTTTTTTTGAACCAGCTTAGCCTCAGTCTTTTGTGCTTGCTCAATGCTTTTCTTCGCCTTGTCCTGACGCCTTTTACAAAAATACACAATGTGTGCTTGAATCTCCTGCAAATTCTTGGTCTCTATTCCTACCACTTTATCCAGATTATGCTGGACTTCTTTGGGAATTCCCTTTTTTAACATGTGGTAAAAGATAGCCACATTCTTGTCCCATTCTTCTTTCTACCCTGCCCTCCTCATTTCTTGAATTAATTAGATGTGGTTGGCCGGATCCTCATCTAGTTTAATTGTTTTTGCCGAGATGGAGATTATGCCGGGCATATCGGGATCATCACCCTCAACACCCCCAAAATATGTGCCCTACAATTATTAATGGCCGATCCATCATGGGTGTTCGTGTTCAATTGGACCCCCAGATATCCTGCTTTCTTTGAGAGCTCATCTGACCGTTCACCCATCAAGACTGTGAAAAGGCTTTTCATGTCCACAATCGCTAACATGACACCGGCAGTTTGATTTTCCAAAGCATAAATTTACTTTACCGTCTCTGCAGTAAACGAAGGAAGCATCTTCATTAGACATTTCCGGTCCATCGTTCACCACGGGACTTAATACACCTTCCCCTGCCCTTTTTGGAGTAGTGGGAATTTAGATGCCCTTATCTTTACTGGGGTTTTCCCCATCTGTCCCTGGCCTCTCCCTACATTCATGTGAGCTACAAAGCCTATAGTGCTGGCTTTTCTGGACTACAGTAAGATAAACTTCACTACTTTGTCTAACCAAGAAAAAGTGAGGCATGTGTACGGTTTTCACAATCAATATAAAGCAGAGGGTTACTAATGGTACACTCCAGAAAGGTATCTACTGGTGGATTTACCATAAGATGCCACCTCACCCTAAGGTTAGGGCTCCAGCCAAGAAAACGAAAGGGTATCAAGGCTATCCTTACAATGGACATACAAGTGAAGGAGCTCACACCTCTAAAATAACAAACTAGGTAGAAAATTACTTATGACATAGAACAATCCATTAACTCTTTCAACAACACTCACACTTCCAAACTTAATTCACCTCATCTAACCCCACACAGACCTATTTAACCCTATCCAAGAACAAACAAAAAAACATTAATCTTCTTCCCTGTTACCCTCTTGCTTTACCTGGCTAAGATGCACTCACACTAAAGTGAACCCTGAAGCGCTCCGAAGTGGTGCTCCTTTAAATTGTCCAGCTCAGCTGGGCCACAGTACCACACCTCTGAGGGGGGCAGACAGGCCTCTAACCAATATGGTAGACCTCTTCTTTGTTGTACACAAAAGACTGGTCCTCGCGGAGAAACACTGCAGTCTAGCTGGGTGGACCGGAGACCCCCAACATCTCAGACAGCCTTGAGCCCACCCAGGAAAACCAAAGGTAGCAGTGGTCATTTGATCACTCAGAGTAGGCTCATCAGTTAAAGAGCAAGAGCACGTTTGTCCATGAAGCAAGTTGATTGTACCCGGGAGGATAGCTCAAGAGGCAATGTGTTCACCTTGGAAGCAAGACGACACGAAGCAACACAGGTTCGATCCCCGGGTCCGCGCTTAGAAACCTCTGGGTATTTAAGCATGTTATAAATACGCAACTAAGACAAAAAAAACAATTATGCAACTAAAAAACTAAAAAGATTATTCCTGTAACAGTGCCTCGATGCCCGCAGGCTGTGTGCGCACTTTAAAAATGCAAAAATGATAAAAAAAATAATAAACTCCCCACAATGAGGGGACACACGTCACACAGAATTATGTATTCATAACATCCCCATTATCTCCCAACTATCCCAAAAATCTTCCTGTGTATGTATGTTCATGCGTGTGTGTGTTAGAGACTACTGTCTCCTCTCATCACAATCTCCATTCACAACCTTCTATCTCACATGCACATGTTTAATTCTTTGCTTCTCAATATGTCTGTGTGACACTCCATGCATTTATATTGTATCTATACCATATCAACAAAGTTGTCATTATATTGCAGCGGATACAAATCTAAAAATTCATCGTTTTACACAAATAACCCTTAAAGTAACATTTATCCCATTCACATTAACTACTCTCTATTAGTGCCATTTGGCTACATAGCTCCCACCGCAGTACCCAATATGGTGCACACAATTCAAACTCCTCTATACCTGTGGGACCTTCATTAACTACCCCAACACTTTTAACAGAATCCGCTGTTTGTGGTGGCTGTAAAAGAGGTTTAGCATCTATCTGCCCAAAGGGGCGCACATAGTTCAGAGAATTTAAAGAAATAGCAATTTCACCCATCTTTGTCTCCCCCCGTTTCCTCTCCTGTTGCTGGAGAGAGGCATTCTGTCTATTGTTCTTCAGGGTGTCCGTTATATGGATCTGCGCCTTCTGACCTACAACCTTGACCGTGGTGGGTGTGGCATAGATGATGTTGTAAGGTCCTTCACATTTTGGTTGATTCCACTTCCATACACAATTTGGGATAAATATATTATTGACGGGGAAGAGCTGTTGCTACTGTGGAAGTGATTAATTAGTTTGTGCTGTTGGTGTGTCAATTGCTGGCAAAGCTGGATCTGTTCAGTGGGATCTGATCTGGCGGGATAGAAATCTGACAGATTTTGCAAACTCCCTCAGATATACCTGAAACTCATCCCCTAGAATCAGTTATAGGTTGTGTGTGCGGGTGTGAGTGGAGTATGCAGCCTCCTGACTGTCAGTGCTCAGGTGTAGTAAGATGATGATCTGGCCTGGCTGGTTATGAAGAGAAAACAATGCTAACAGCAGCCAGTAAAGCCAGCTCTTTCGCAGTGTGGTACACATTTTGGGGAGGCATTGTTTCGAAAGACCATTTAAGTGTTCCACAACTCTGCTGGATTTAAGGTGATACATTTGGAAAAATGTGGGCTTTATGCCCAATAAAATTGACATTTCTTTGAAGATCTCATTAAAGAAGTGAGTCCCATTGTCAGATCTGAGGAACTCACATATTCCCCACGTACTAGAAATGTGCCTGCCAATTTGGCATTAGTTGGAAACATGGACCTGCTTCAAGCCAACAAGAGAATGGGCACACCACAACAATTAGATAACCAAAGTTACCGCACCTGTTAACCATGTCCACATTGTCAATGTAGAGGTTTGAAATCGCCTTGAAGGGTGGGGCAACGGTGCTTTCAATGTCTTTAGGGTGTGATCTGTAGTGTACATTTGACGTGGTAAAATTAAGTATGACATTATCTAGATGCTCTTAGAGGTTGGTGACAAACCATTCTTCCTGTAAGTCAGCTGCAATATATGGCTTGCATACATGTGCAGGGTAGTGAAACTAGGTAGAACAACTGTAGGTAGTTCCAGGGGCTACACTGTCTTTCCTTAAATACTGTTTCTCCAAATTAAAAAGGAACACCCTCTTTTGATCCATAACTCCTTCTCTTGCTGGGGAGCCTGTCCCTGTGATTCGATACTCTGAGTGACTGAGTTTGCATTGTAAGGAATCTATAATTCTAACTGCTGCAATATTACCTCATGGGACGCTGTGGGATTTGACATTTCCAGATATGCTGCTTCTTTTGCGGCTGAATCTACTACCGCTATTGCTTTGGGAAGTGTTAATGCATCAATTTACCTAGAAAGTAGGGCATCATATTATACAAGTGTGCCATCTGATTTGTAGAACTTTTGCCTCCGCCTACACCATCCAGAGAGGCCTGAATGCATTGTCGATGTGACATAAGCTGAATCTGTGTAAATGGTAGCAAAGCACCCATTGGATATTTCTAGTGCAGTTATTAGGTCTATGAGCTCTGTAGCTTGAGATGAACAGAGTGAAAGCAGTCGTACCTTAAATATCACTTCCTACTCACTGTATTTAGTCCTAGCTACTGCTGCCTCTTTGTGCCTGACCCCAGTGCTCTGATCAACCATTAATGAACCATCAATGAAGAGCACCTCACCTTCTTAAAGTGGGTCTTCTCTAAAAGGAGTAGTGTCACCTGAATTGTCTTTGTTTGCAGCACAATCATGCACTTCACCACCTTGCTGTACTGGTTCTTCAATGAATGTTGCTGGATTGATAGTGTATCATCTCACTATGTGAATGGAAGTATTGGACACAATGACCTCATATCCTGATGCTCATTATGTAGTGAGAGTGAATTTCGATTGCTCTAGATTGACACAAACTGTGTGTTCCATGTATAACATGACAGGGCATACCATTGTGATTGTGGATGATTTTTGTATTGTGAGAAAACTGCTTCCAGAGCCTTCTCGCATGGAAAATGTCCCAGCATTACTGTGTCTATGAGACCACTGTAATAAGCCAAATGCTTGTGTTCAAAAAAGCTTATGAGCTTGTTTGTTTAAGCACAGATAGGTGTTTAATAGGATTCATCTACACAGGTTTTGACCATATAGGTCCTTTTCAAGGCAATATGCATTAGTTGCAGCAGGTAACACACCTCAAGATCAGGAAGGGGAAGGCCCCTATGTTACAATAGGTAATTGATTATCCACCTTAACATAGGGGCCTTAATATTCTTTGCTACTTTGAACCCCTGCAATAGAGGTTTGGTGTAGGTGGAGTAATCAAATATCCAGGCCAGACAATAGTTACATAATCCTAGGTATTGCTGCATCTATTTGACCCTGTTGTTGGCTGTGTGTTGTGGTGTACTGCACTGTTGCTGCCCTTTCTGGTGTTACTCTGCTTCCTGCTGCTAATATTATCTACTGATATTATCTGCCCTAGATATATAACTTCTTGCTGGCTGTATTGTTATTTCTCGTTGTCAAACTTGTATCCCTTTTTGTTCAAAAGTGTCACTGAGTCATTTCTACACTGCTCTTCTGCCGTGCCACACACTAGATGGTCATATACATACTGAATGACTGTGCTTTGTACCTGTATGTTTCCTTAGTCCTTTTGCAATACCCTATTGGAAATGCTTGGGGACTCACAGAACCACAGTGATAACCCAGTGTGCTGAAACCTCAGTCATCTGTAGGTGAATGCTGTGGGATACCGAGTTTTAGGATGCAATGGGATGGAGTAAAATGCATTCTTACGGTCACTGTAAAATGTGTTGCTGTGGTGGGGATATTGCAAAGGATGGTGATGGGTTTGGGGACCACTGGGAACTCTGCCTACACAATATTGTTTAATGGGCGTAAGTCCTGAACCATCCCCCGTGACATCCCTTTTGCTTTTTTCTCTCGGTGCACAGCGGTGACGCATGGGACTTTGATGGCACTAGTACACACTGGTTCTACATTGAAATATTGAAGACTAGTGAAACGTGGCTCAATATTGCAAAACGGAAAGCTTCGCATCACGAAAATGTTGACTGTCACTTTATATTTAAGAAGCATGCTTGCGTGCCCCCTCTCCCCATCCACATATGTGATGGACCCTGCAACTCCCATAGTCTGCCTATCCCTCACCCCATTTACCCTGTTTAATGAGCATCACTCGGGCAGGCCGCTCTCTGTTTCTTTCTCTCGCAAGCAAAGTGAGCACCAGGTTTTTGTTGATCGGCTTAAACTGGCATTCACAGAATTTTCTTTGCTTGATGTGACACAGACTATAAAACCCACACAAAACCCTTGCTTGGTAAGGAGGGGCATTTTCAGATCATGTTTTAACAAATAAAATCGGCAGTCAAAGTAGAAAACGAAAGCTGCATTGAAAAGTAAATGCGTCAAGATTGTCATGAAAGCAGCAATGTGAAATTGGCAATGTCAAAAAGTTATGAAAATTAAAGCATCAATGTAAGGGAAATGCTGCAAAACTGGAGTTGAAAGGTATTCTCATGAACGCGACAATGGGCAATGAATAATAAGTAAACTCAGCATTATCACAAATTCAATATTCTCAGACCAGCTCCATTCGCAATAATGATCAATTTGGCCATTTAAATGTCCTATTTTTGGCCAATACCTTACCCACTGCTGTCATAATGCTACAATGGTGGAAAAATCCCTTCATCTGCTTCTTTGGTCATGGGTACTGCCTGACGGGGGGCAATACTGCCCCTTGATTCAGTTCAATGCAAACCACCCCTATCCCTTTTAAGAGACCTCCATCGGGGGGGTTACTGGTCCATAATTCTCCAGGCACTTTCGCTAAATCTCTCCTTAGGTGTAGTGGCAGTGTTTTACCAAGGAGCACAATATGGGATAATTCTCTCTGATCGATAATTGTCTGACAGGGTATGCCTATTTGAAACACCAGCTCTCCTGTGTCATCAGTGTATTCAAACAACTGCTCATCAGACACCTTTCGCAAATGCTGGGTCAATGCATAGAACTGTACGTCACTCTCGTCTGTGCCTGATAGTATTACTTTGTCTGCCTTAGCGATCACTATATCTATATCTAGTGTGACCATGGTGCCTGGTGCTACCTCGCGGGGGACAGCTGGTCTGAATAGAAATTCTGCCAGTATGCATAGTGTTTTGTTCTGAATGCCGGGAACCCAACCTAACAGAATTGTTACCCCATAGAAGACTTATCTTGGTGGAAGCACATACCACATAGGGCGCGGTGGCCACAGAGTTCTATTTCTGCAGTAGCTCTAGCATGGTATGTGCATACGGCAGAACACACTATTCCATCCTCAGTAAATGAAATGGTCATGTTCAACTTGCTCATCATAACGGTGCCCAATAACCGTGCCCAGGAGGTTAGCTGGGGTGTCTTGTGAAGGTGCTGTTGATTCTTGTGTGCCTATGGTAATGGATATATCGTCAGTGAAAGAACATTCTTGTCCCATGTCTCTCCCATCTCTAACTGCCACATCTCCTGTGTTTGCTGAATGCAGTGTGAGGGGTCCTCATCTGCCTTCATTGTGCGGGCCATGATAGAGTTTATTTCATATGTGTCTGGGTATCTGTCCCTCAACAGCTTTCCATACATGTGTTTGAAAGTTATTACATGGGCACCATTTTGGGCATTACTGGTCAATTGTACTCCTTTATGCACTGCTTTTCTCCATATCTTGTCTGCCCATTCCCCCAATAGGGCAACAAACAAGCTCTTCATGTCTCCTATAGCTAAAGTGTTCCCTGCTGTCTGTTTTTTTGAGAGCATAAATTCACTTGCCTGCTCCCGCTGTGATGGAAGGCAAGGTGCACATTAAGTTATCCCAATCCATATGGTGATAGGGCACATAATGCGCTCTCCCTGGTCCCTTCTGTAGCAAATGGTAATTAGTTCCCTGTTTTTTACTGTGGGATGCTTGCTTGCATCCCTTAACAAGGGCGATTTACCTGAGCCACAGCCCCATGGTGTTATGCCCTCCTGTGCATCTGTCTCCTACTCATGGTCATCATCCTCTGCTTGCTCTTGAGTATATACTGAATCATATTCTACACTATTGTGGCACTCGTTCCTATCTTGCAAATATTCTCAGCACTCCACCGGAATTGGGAAGTCCCCACTTGTGTTTGCTTTAGGATCTTTGACATCTATCTATTTTGAAGAGAATCCTTCCCACCCTCCATTCATCTGTATCTATCGCCATGTCCCTCCCCTCTCTTTGGCCCTGCATCACTTTGGCTAGATGTTCTTCATCCTTCTGCAATGTGGGCTTTAGTTCTCTTGAAGCCTTATTTTGTATTTCAATAATTAATGGATCTTGAGTGGCTTCCCTGAGTGCCCCTGATGTTCCCTTTTTATCCTCAGTTAGGGGCAAAAATCAGGGCTTGGTGTACCGTGCAGTGGGCTGTGAAGGAAAGCACTTATAAGGGGGATGGGCTGTGGCCTATAGCCGTACTTGAATGGTTCCCACTGTACTGTCATCAGGGGCGTTTTCTTCCTCCTCAAACATTTTCCATAATTCAAGTATCACAACTCTGTACCCAAAAACTCCTTTTTATACACAACACACTAACAATACCTAAGAATCAATACCCGTATGTACAGACCGGATAATGACACCTGCAAGAAAACACAATTATATACACAATGATGTCGATCCTTAATTTGCTTTTTTGCTTCAAGGCAAGAGAACTCAACCCACATGAAACTCCCCTTCTAGAGCTGAGGGATATCCTGTCCTTTTCTCATAGGACCATCACTTTGTATACAGCACTGTCTTTCCCCTTTTAAGAGAAGCTTCCCACATACATTTTTAACTTTTACTACTCGGCAGGATGTCATCTTTCCCCGCTGCGGGAGAGCTTCACCTCATTTCTAGTAAAAACTCATGCAATAACACACAATGCTGTCTTTCCTCATCTTCAAGGAGTTTCCCCTTCTATCACAATAGCAATTTACAAGCAATAACAAAAGATATAAACAACACTCTGTCTCACGCAGAAAGTGCACTCATGTTGATGTGGTCTCTGAGTTCCCCTGAGGCCTCTTCCCTTGCAAACTGCCTGCACAGCCAAGAGCAGCAACCCACACTCCATGGATCACACGGAAATTCAGAGTAACACAGCATCTGCTCACCTCTCCATTTGAGTGCATAGAAACATTGGGGCTGATTCATGGAATCTGTGCGCCGAAAAACGGGGATTTGTGCGCCATTCTGCCCGCAAATTCATGTTTAACAAATGGGGAATTGCGGGCAGAATGGCACACAAATCCCTGTTTTTGGGCGCACAGATTCCATGAATTACCCTCATAGAGACAGGGCTATGCGGGCTGGACCGGGCTGCCAGAGGATCCTCAGCGTCTTCAGGAGGCACTGGATATCATGTCAAGGTCACCAAAGAATTTACGGTAGACTCAAAAAGCGATCGAAAAATAATCAACCCAAGAAAGCTTTAATGGGGTGCACAATTTGCAAGGAGAACAGGTTTTAATACATGCAAATTATGTCCGGGGGGGTCAGTCAGCTCCGTAGAATTGAAAACTGAAAACACCTTCGATCTGTGCACATTTTGTTACAGTATTTAAGGACAGAAACCACAAAATTAGAATACATTGCAAATATCAAGTAAGTATTAATCCCATGTTACATAGTATACAGTAGTACCACCCATTGGTTAGTACATTCCCTGTGACTATCCTAAGTGCTGCATCTACTAATGACCTTATTGTACTTCCAGCAGAAAATACTTCTTCCTGATTTGGTAAGGTTATATATGTAACATTTACTAAATGACCCTCATTTGTTAAGACAGGCACATGTAACTTCTGATGTGTAGTCCCACCGATACAACCCGATACAACCCAATTATGTAGTGAGTGTGAACAGTGAAGTCAATACATTGGACACAGCAACATATCTTCTTCCATGAGCTCAACCAATTTGGCAATCCCAGGCAGTTCTCAGCCGTTGCTGTAGGTTACTCCTACTCTCCAACACTTTATGCAACTCCCGTTTTGAAACACGTTGCTGTGACTATAACACATCTTCCGGCTATCTCTTGGGAATCAGGTGGCTTCATAAAAAACGTAACTGAAACTCTACTCAATGGAAATTCATTTTTCATATGTATTCATGCTAGCAAACCATTATATTGAAGACCCAGTTGTCTGAGCATCTGACCCTCTCTTCCACAACTTTAGCATGCTGAAGACTTGCTGGGGGAATCAGGAATAAAGTTTAATTAGATGGAAAGACAGAGGCTCAGAACTGCGGCCTATTGCCCGAATTGACAGCAATCTACACACTCTAATGGGGCTTGGTTCACAATGGTAGGACTCTGGCTATGGTGGCAAGAGGTGTATCCTAGTGCTCTCTAAAATATGGCCAAACCTATATGCAATTCGAGAATAGCCTGAAACCCTGTGACAAGTGACAGAAACACTGACACTACAAATGACCCAATCTTCATGCTAATATTATTTCTGCAGCTTGTACTTCCATAATCATTTAGAGCGTTGCACCTGCATCCAAACATCAGCTGCCTTTGCACGAGAATAGATTGAAATGGCATAATGATTTGTGTTCTGCTCGTGGTTGCGATATGCATTCTAAAGAAAAAACAATATATTATTTTATTATTTTGTAGATGTATGTTCAAATCAGTCATTCATTTAGTTTACCCCTTTTATGTACTTTAGATTGTAGGCAATGTCGAACAGCCTGGTTCTTCTTGGTGATGACCCATGAGTTTGGGGTATGTTGGTCACTTGTAAAGTACCCTATTTGTGCTATGATTATTATATTGAAAATGTTATCTTTTTTAAATCTTAAATTTAAGTATTGGTATGATTTTCTGTATTTATATTGTATCATATATTGTGTTTGATATTGATTGTGTTTTTATGGATTTTATCCAAATAAACATATTTTCCGTCTTAGTTTCCCTTGGTATCTCTCAGCCTTTTTGATGCAGATCTGTTTTTAATATTGCAGGAGCCACAGAATAATGCATCCTAAAATTCTTCTTTACTGAATAATAAGCACTACCAAAAAGCCTAATTCCAAGTGTAATTGGTGAGGTAGATTACACACACGTTCTTCAATTGGAAGTAGCATTAATTTTCAAGTAATTTGCCATGCAGAACCCCTAATAACAAATGGCGTAAGGCTCCAGCAGTGGCAGTTACGTGTCTTTATTGTTTGGAACGAAACAACTACAGACTTTTTTTAAAAAGGTGTCTAGGTGGTTTATTGGTTAGTTTGTTTGCTATAAAGTTGTTTGTATAAATGAAGTAGAGCTTCCCTACTTGTTTTTTTTTATTTATGTCCTTCCCTAGGGGACAACATGCACATGTTATCTACTTATTTGATTAAACCATGTACTCATGCAAAAGTAGACCGGGAATGGTTTTGAGCAAACCTTTTGTATTCTGAAGTCACAAATCTTATTCCTAGTTCATTCCGGCAACACTTTTCAGTATTAGTCTGCATTTGTTTCGGAGTAATAGTAATAATACTACTACTACTACTACTACTACTACTACTACTACTACTACTACTACTACTAATAATAATAATAATAATCGTAATAATACAATTTTTGTATTTTGATTTATGTCAGATTCCACTTTCTTCTAATTGTTTGAATATTAGATTTTGGAAAGAGGACCGACTGACCCATCTCTGTAGAGAATCAAACTTCTGTTTTTCAAGTACAGAGGCCCGAGACATTTTCTTCACCCACTGAGCTATCTTAGAGATGAAGGAGGTAATGAAAAGTTGTGCGACAGAAATAACACTAGCCGTAAATACCACCACAGATCACTCACAGGAGTAGGATTTGATAAAACATCTTAAGAACTGGTGGGAACTGGTGTAATAGCTGTGTCAAAAGTCATTGAAGTAAGCACAGTGCTATTACACCACAGGCCCACTTAGAGCTGCTTACTGGTTGTAGCTCATTTATTGCCACCACCATTGCTACTGAGAAGAGAGGTAGTGTAAAAGGGGAACAGAAAGCCAACTTTGTGGTTTTCATGACAACTGGAAATTCTGTGGCATAATCTTCCAACTCAATAAATGTTATTTCTTGTTTTGTTACGCCAATATAACCCGATAATAGATTGTTTAACTTATTTTCTCCCAATCAGAAGCACTGTAATATGGCATGCATATGTGTCAATTTCAAAGCTGGGGGCCATTTAATGAGCATTCTATTTGGAGTCAGGGGTAGTTGGGCTGTATTTGCGCTACTTTCCAGGCCACATTTGACTAGAGGTAGGTTTTCCTTTTTGGGTACTGTTATGCATTATTCTTTTGTAGAGGAGAAGTATGAAAAACAACATAAAGAGATCCTCATAAGAAATCTGAGAGGACCTCTGTATGTTGTCAATGGTACTGCACCTCTCCAAACAATAATGCTTGTAATATGGGCCTCATTACACGGAAGGTGGTAATGGTTAACGGCCACCGTTAATGGTAACGGTGACCGTTAACCATTACCGCCTTACTACGACCCTTGGTGCTTTAACGCCTGCTTTTTGTAGGCGTTAAAAACCAACCCGCTAAGGGACCTCGGAGCTAATTACGGCACCGCAAAATTGCGGTGCCGTAATTAGCGCCTTCCCCATTCCCATAGAGCCCTATGGGGCAGAAATGGGAATGGGGAAGGGCAATGGCGGAAGGGGGATTTACCGCCCTTCCAACCTTGGAATGGGGCGGTAAATCCCCTTTCCGCCAAGGCGGTGCCGGTAATTTACCGGCATGGTCCAGGGTGCTAATAGCACCCTGGATCACCGCCTTCCGTGTAATGAGGCCCTATGTAGTGCAAGCATTATGATCTGGAGAGGTGCAGTACCACTGATTACATAAGTAGGTCCTCATATGAAATGTGAGAGAACCTCTGAATGTTGTCAGTGGTACTGTACCTCGCCAAAATATAATGCCATACCGAGTTCCTAGTGAGAAATATGTTTTACAGGGGCCTCTGTATGTTGCCAGTGCACCTCTCCAAAACATCATGCTTGTAATGCAAGTGTAGTACCACTGCCAATATACAGAAATGCTCCTAAAAAATCTGAGAAGACCTCTGTATGTTGTCAGTGGTATCCAAAAAATAATGCCATACAGAGGTCCTCATAAGAAATGTATGTTGTCAGAGGTACTAAACCTTTAAATAAAATAATGCTTGTAATGCAATGTATTGCAAGCTTCATTATTTAAAGAGGTGCAATGCCACTGACAACATACAAAGGTCCTCTTAATAAATCTTATATTGTCTGTGGTACTACTGCGCTCCAGAAAATAATGCCATCCAGAGGTCCTCATAAGTAATCTGAGATTTCTTATGAGAACAGCTGTACCACTGTGTGTGGTCATTGGTGCTGCATCTTTCTATACAATGCTTGTAGTGCAATGTAATGCTCAGATCCTAGGGATATCATTTCTGCCTTACGTTTTCATTGTTGGAAAAAACATTTGTGCTCTGAGCGTGTTGTCTGCATCGTTCAAGCATTTCTATCTCTTTGAGAGGGATAGACGTTAAAAATAGCATCGCAGGGTCATGATTGACCTGGATAGGCATTTTGTATCCAATGCCCCTGATCAAAACATGATTTGTGTGCATTTCAAAGCACATTTGGTTTCTGAACTACAACCAGGCTGCAAGTATACATACAATCAACAGATGTACTCCTCAATTGCGCTGTTGCTTAATTCACCCTTGTGCTGTCTCTCCTCCCCCTTGCGCTGTCCTTCCTCCCCCTTGTGCTGTCACTCATCCACTTTTGTGCTGTCGCTCCTCCACATTTGCACTGTCCCTCCTCCCCTTTTGTGCTCTGCCTCCTCCCCTTTTGTGCTGTTCCTCCTCCCCTTTTGCGCTGTCCCTACTCACCCTTTGCACTGCCGCTTTGGCCTTTTTGTACTGCTACTCCTCCCCTTTGCACTGTTGCTCTCTCCCTGTGCACTGTTGCTCCTTTCCCCAATTGTGCTGTCCCTCCTGTCTCCTTGCACTTTCGCTCCTTCCCTGTCGTGTTATTGCTGCTTCCCCCGTGATATGTCACACTTTACTGCCTTGCTCTGTCGCTCCTTAACCCCTTGCTATGTCGCTTCTTCCACCCTTGCTCTGTGCTATTTCCCCCTCCCTGCTCTATTGCTGCTTCCCCCTTGCTCTGTTGCTCCTTTGCTACTTGAGCTGTTGCTCCTACCCCATTGTGCTGTTGCTTCTTCCCACTTTTGATGTAGCTCCTTCACCCTTGTGGTGCCACTCCTTCCCCCCATTTGTGCTGTCTTTACTTCCTTCAAATGTTGTACACTACTCCTGTGTACTGTTGCTGGTCTAATCTTCATCAATTGGACTTTTTCATTCTCCCTCATGTTGCCTTGTGTTTCTTATCCCCCCACTCACCCCTCACAGTGCTTCCCCCACCCCCTGGCACTGCCGTTCATTTCCTTCCATGTTTTCATTTCTTCCTTTCTGCTATGTCATTCTTCATTCCTTCCCTCCATGCTAAATATAAAATGCAACAAACTACTACAAATGCCAAACCTATTGGCATTGTGAATGCTTGTTTATTTTTTTTTAAACAAATGGCTACTACTGCTGTTGGCATTCCATTAGACATGTAAACATTCACAGAAGGCACCATGACTCAATTAAGAATAGGCTATCTGTTATAATTGTGTAAAGGCAGAGTCCTCCATGTCACTATCTGGTGAAAAGGATCCATAAGTATCAGACTGCACCCCCTGCTCTCCCAGGAAAGAAGATGAAGAGGAGGAAGTAGACCCCTCATATGAGAATGGACGTTATTCTCCTCCTCTGCTGAGGCCGCCTTCAAAATGAACACAAGTCTCAGAGATCCAAAAATAGTGAATATGAATTAGAGGCCAATATATCAGAAATGTAATTAAGCAAATTAGAAATAGAAATAAAGAGGCAAGAGTTGGTGTATCGGTAATGATGCAAGAATAGGGAATTGCCCCATGCACTTTAAATGAGATCACTTGGTGTAACATACCTTCTAATATTTCAGGATGATGTGATGACATTGGATACAGATCCTGGCCACGGAGTGGACTGCTGAGTGAACTGCAGTGTTTGGCAGTCTATGGCTGCTGTGACGATGATCGACGTGGAGGAAGAAGGGCGTTCATTGCAGAGCGGCCGCCAACACATTGTGGAACTAGGCACGAGAGAATCTGCTTCCAAGACACTGATGACTGACAATCTTCCAGCAACAGGTCAGTTAGGGTGCTCAAACTTATTGGCAGAAGGTTGGCAGCAACAGCTTCTAGCCACCCTTCAAGCCTTTCCCCGAGCCCCTCTAAACTCTCAAATGATGCAGCATCATGTGAAACATCAAACAAAATTGCATCTGATCTGCAAACTTCCATCCATTTACCTTTTCACTTACCTCATGCGTCACCCGTGACTGCGTCCTCGATCACACTGCATGTCCAAGGTGTCTTGAATCAAGTGGAGCGGTTCATAAAGGAGGGTGCGGACTCTTGACCAAGGTCGGGGGTGCAGGTCGACCTCGAGGATGGCAGACTCGCTGGGCCAGATTGGGACTCTAAACAGGGACCAAGCGAAGAGTCAATCCGCCCCTGCATGCAACCCCAAAAAAAGATCAAAGACCTAACCAGGCTGCAACATGTGGCCCGTGCTACCTCCAATTTGAACTCGGGCTCAGGGAAATAAATTATATACATCTACATACAACCGATGACTGAATGCGAAGATTTGGTGAGTCCCCTATGTAATCAGACAAAATTCCTCAGTGTGGAGGGGGAAGCCTGTGAAAAAAATAGAGAATCCCAAAGCCCGAATTCTGTGGAAAATTGCAAGCTTAATAACCAAACGTTTCCTTTGCTACTAGACAAACATCATGTGACAGATGCAGTAGAGCAGAAGAGCTCAAAAATCATGCAAATTCCCTTAAAGACTCCCTTGGCTAAAACCAAAAAATCTGTGAGAGAGAGAAGGGGCCAACCAACTTGAAAAAGAAAAAAATAACCACTGGGAGCGACACAACTTATTATGTGAAACAAAAGGTACAATTGAATAGGTCTAGAAAAATTGCTCAAACACTCTCCTTTATCCTATCGCACTATCCACATATATGAAAAAATCAATTTCCTGTGCTTGGTTATGAAAACATATCTTGGTTTTATATAAAGTTGCATGATTCAACATGAATTGAGTATTGGGGACATGACATCAATCAGTGTTTAACCGGTCATAGCAGTCATACAAGCAAAAATTAACAACACAAAAAACATACACTTTTGGCAAAAAAAAATAATACATTTTGTGTGAGACAAAGAAGGTGTAAGTCCTTGACAGTCAATACCTCAAAAGACAGTACTATGCAGGAAAACAATTGAACATTGTGACACTGTGGAAAACGTGAGTCTACAGCGGGGTGTTTCAGCCGTCTATGTGGGCTTACTATGCCTCTTCATATGCACAGCCTGCTTCAGGACGGGGCACTGTATGATAAGATGTCTATGCTGTGGTGGAAGGGAGAGTATAATCAGGGGGGTGCTTGAGTACGTATTATTTTATAATGAGTTAATCATGTACTGTCCAGCTGTGAAAATTCTGCAATTCAATGGGCGTGCCCTTCCATATGATGATGATATCATCGATAAATCGTTTCCACAGGGATGTGTTTCCTAGGAACGGGTTCTCTTTCAGGAATACATTGTTTTTTTCATAGTTTGACATGTACAGATTTGCAATGTCGGGGGCAACAGTGGCCCCCATGCTGACCCCCTTTGTTTGCTTGTAGATCTGGTTTTGAAACAGGAAGACATTTTCCGACATTGCCAATCTGGTACACTCCAGGATGAAATCAGTTGGAGTGGAATTGATGTCTTCTCTGGTGTTCAAAATGTCACGTATTGCTTCCAAACCCTCTGATTGTGGGATCGATGTGCATAAGGCCTCTACATCCAAGGTAGCAAGGAG
Source organism: Ambystoma mexicanum (assembly GCF_040938575.1). NCBI lineage: Eukaryota > Metazoa > Chordata > Amphibia > Caudata > Ambystomatidae > Ambystoma > Ambystoma mexicanum. The sequence continues at coordinate 997,446,827 of NC_090932.1, forward strand.
GCTGTCAGTGGTGAGGGTGATTCCATCCAGTAAGTTTATTGTGCAGGTCATGTCTTTTAAATATGATGCCATTTTGGTCACAAAAGGTTTTAAAAAGAAATCTGTGTAAAGGGATAATGGTTCCAACAGGGATTCACAGGAGGACACTATAGGCCTCCCCGGTGGTTTTCTGTATTTTTGTGCATCTTCGGCAAGATATAAAATGCCAGGGTCTGCGGATGGGTCTTATTTAAAAAGATATTTTCTTCGTCACAGATCCATCCTCGTGTAAGGGCAGGTTGTGTAAGGCTTTCAATCTCTTCTTGGAGGCTGATCAGCCTCACACGAGAGAGACCAAAGCCTCTACTTAGAGGTAAGATCATCTCTTTCTTCAAACATACTGTGTGTTACTGTTAGAATATAATGATTCACTTTTTAGGAGACCAAATTAAGTAATATGTTACCCCTCCTATGATTTATTTGATAACAGGACCCCATGGGGACCTCCATAGATGCAAGTGGACCCCCACCAGAGTAACTGTGGCAATAATCACCCATAGGTAAGCTGTGTTTTTTGTAACCTTTTACAGAACAAAGTTCATGATTAACTCAGTATAAAATAATATGTACTTAAGCACCCCCCTGATTATACTCTCCCTTCCCCCACCACATGGACATCATATCATACAGTGTCCCGTCCTGAAGAAGGCTGTGCATAAGATGAGGCATAGCAAGCCCACATAGACGACTGAAACACGCCGGTGTAGACGCACTTTCCAAACCACAGTGTAGCATTGTTGTCTCCCACAAAAAGAACTATTGTTATTTACTGTGTTGTTTTTTGTCACAATGTTCAATTGGTTTCCCGCATAATACTGTCTTTTGAGGTATTGACTGTCAAGGACTCACACCTTCTTTGTCTCACACAAAAAAATGTTTTTTTGCCAAAAGTGTATGGGCCTCATTACAACCAAGGCGTTAAGGGTTTAACGGCGCCGTCAGCGCTGTTAACCCTTAACGCCTGATTACCATTTTAACGCCTGCTTTTAGCAGGCGTTAAAATGCAAGGCGCTAACCCGCCTTGGTGCTAATTACGGCACCGTAATTTACGGTGCCGTAATTAGCGCCTTCCCCACTCCCATTATGCCCTATGGGGCAAAAATGGGAATGGGGAAGGGTAAATGGGGAATGGGGATTTACCGCCCCACTCACCTTGGAATGGGGCGGTAAATCCGCCATCCACCATGGTGTAAACACAGTTTACACCATGGTGGTAAAGTAGGGAACTTACCGCCTGGGTTGTAATGAGGCCCTATGTGTTTTGTGTTGTTAATTTTTGCTAGTATGACCGGTTAAACACCGACTGATGTCATGTCCCCAATACTCAATTCATGTTGATTCATGCAACTTTATATAAAACCAAGATATTTTTTCATAACCAAGCACGAGAAATAGATTTTTTCATATATGTGCATAGGGCGATAGGGTAAAGGAGAGTGCTTGAGCAATTTTTCGAGACCTATCCAATTGTACCTTTTTTTTTCATAAGCAGCCCTCCTGGGCAGAATAGGTTCAAAACCAGGAGCCCAATTGTTAAGTCACAACTTATTATGTGCAACAACGTAGAACTTAGAGGAACACAAAGAAACCAGGAAGCTTCATGTACAGACCCAAGTGCCAGCAGAGAAAGACCCCTCCCCTCGCCACTCGCCAACAGACTTTGTTATCAGACTCGCGCAAAACTTTTTAAAAAAAGTTAATAGCAGCCATCGGTTGTACAGAGGACATTTCAGACACCAAGCTAAGCTTATCAAAAGGGTTGAAGCCTTGAACAATTCCTCACTGTCGAGTGCATTGATTCCATCAGAGGACCTCCCAGGAGATAAGGAGGGCCAGGTAGATTTTCCAGGAAAAACATCAATCCAAAGATGGTACATTGGCAAATCTTTAATAAAGGCTCGAAGCAAGATGACGGATCTGGGTCTCCCTGATACTTCAAAAATTTTGAAAGACCAAGAAGTCTCCAAAGAACCTTCGACTGCCTTGAACCGGTCGTTAGGAACGAAAAGGGACTAAACGGTACTCCTCAAGAGAGCTGTGAGTGCTTAAACATTAACACACCTGCCTTCCAGGAAAAAATAACTCAAAAACCCAGGGGACACAGCGGCCTCTGCACCCAGAGATCTTTGTAGACAGACCTCAATGGACGACTCGATCATTACAAATGAAGAGAGCCAACAGGCTTCAATTGATTTCCCAAGGGACAAACCAAAGGCAGCCTCATGAGAGTCAGAGAGAAGAATTAATACAGAGTCTGCTCCATCATGAGGAACGAAAAAAAGAACACCGCTGCAGAATAGACGTTTAAGTGAAATATCAACCCCAGCACCGAAAGAATCTCCATAAAAAAACAGACCTACTGACCATCATGTCGACTGTCACAATAGCATTCACCCCTTTCAGCAAGCTGTATGAAGCTCTGAATGAAACTTGAAAGGATCATACCATACTAATGACTTTAATGCATACCAAACCAAGCTGTCCTACCTAGAGGGATACGTAGTGGCAGAAACCACAGACAGGCCACAGTTAAAAGATCAATCCACGATAACAGTGGACTTAATAACTGAGAAGAAAATTAATCACGGCAACGCTGACTATAAGATACTAAATTTAACATCTGTGTCCACTCAGACAACGGAGCTGGATGTAACAACACCCATACCAGCCAAGGAGAAGACAACCATAAGGACCAACTCACCAACCGACCCTTCCAAGGACGCACAATTAAAAACAAAACCAACAGGAGAACTGAAATTGAATAAAAAAAGACAGACTGGGAAAACAACAAAAGTCACGTGTTCGATTAAATGAAATTCCTTGGCAACACCTAAAGGTAACAGTTCCATCCTTCCAATGTTGTCATTTCAGCTAGAAATAGCACCGATGCCCACAGAAGAACATGCAAAAAGACCTTGTCGAGAGCGAGCCACTCCACAAACAGCAATATATGGAATTTTTTCACAAAAAACCTAACGAAAGCCAAGACGAAGTGAGAGACAAAGAAGGACAACCAAACTCTCAATCTAGCCATCCAACAAACCCAAGAACTCAAGATTTCAAAGAAAAATCTGAAGTGGTCCTCAAGACGCATAATAGGTCAGCTCAAAGCACCAAATTGTTAACATCAGACTCAATGGGACATCTTCCACAAAGCAAGGGAAATGACCAAGATAGAGCCATGGAAGGTGATGCGAGGGATGAGTCTGTTGTCTTAATGAATTTGAGTCTCTACACATTGGAAGACTCAGAATCGGAAATGACGCCTGTGCCCCAGAAAAAGAGAAATGCAGTGGTTTTGATTGAGGATGTATCGCCACGAGAACCCAAAAAGAAAATCTTAATTTGGGATCTACCATCCCCGACTTTCCTTACAATCGATGAAAAATGCCAGCTGAATCATGGCTAATCAAGCAACACCTGGACCAAAAGAATACAGAGATACGACTGAAAAAACACGACATAGCAATAAGTCAAACAGGCAGATGGAATGTAGACCCGGGCAGAAAAGAGACAATTATCGCACCCATTCAAATGAAAATACAAAAAAAAGTATGTATCGGAGGAACCAAAAAATACCAGAAAGCACAAAGACCACTAGGAAACCCTAGGAAAAGAACAACACAAAAACAGCGAACACAGAAAACCCTATCAAAGGAGACATGAAGGCAAAACAAAGAACCAGGAAAGATCGAAAAACGATGGTGAAAACAAAACCCACGGCACTCGAACCTTCAAGTTAGAAAGAATTCTAAACTTGGAAGACAACTTGATCTTAAACCAACAAACAATAATTAAACTATTTGACCATATCCCTAGTCTGAAGAATCCCCACTAGGACGACATAAGGATTGTAAAACTAAGTCAAAAAAAGGGCACACAGACTGCTCATATCTCCACATCGATTCGCTCGTAGTGAAGCACCTGCTGTTGAAAGCCAATGAGAACCTGCTAATCTTGGGATACAACCTCACTGAAATTAATTCAGATGGGTCCACCAAAAAGCATTGAAAAGAAAAGAAATAAAATCGTGACGTGAGAGATCATTCAGCAACCTACTACCCAAAGATAACAAAGGAGCGGGCTAGATCGCCAAGGCGAGACTTCTCATCTGAAAATAAAGCACACTAGCATTCGTACAACTACTCTCGTCAACCCAAGAGAACAGAACAGATGAATGATATATCACAGAAAAAACCAAAAGCAGATTACGAGAGACATAACATGCACTACGCGGATGATAAGGAGGGAAAAACTAGCACCAATGACACTGAGAGGCTGCCGAAAGGACCTCTCCCCTCACTAAAAATAACTTTTGATCAAGACTCATTGGATGTGAAGAGGGTGGAGCAGAACAACATAGCAGCCCGATCGCAAACCAGAGATGTCCAAAAAAAATCGAACGGGACTTCCAGGGTACACTTATCACAAAAAACGACTAGCCATGGACAACAGGCATTTTGGCTTCAAAAAAGGAACTTGGGAATCACTCACCAGAGAATGTCAAAATCACAATGGGCTGGTGGAATACCAGACGCTTTGGACATCTGACCATTATAAGTGATGTCAAACTGGGCACATTTGATGTGCTGTGTCTACAAGAGACTTGGTTGACATCCGAACCAAGCCTGGACGGATACGAAATGGCTTTTATGCCTGCTGTCAAAGGCCCGAAATGTTGCACGACATCCGGCCTACTTACAGCTATTCGATCGGGCAGTGAGCTACAATTGGTGAGTGTATTAGTCTCTATAGAATTAATTCAAGCTTCTTTGATTGCCTGAAACGTTCCCAACACATTAAAGAACAAGAGCAACGTGGAACACATCCTACAAATAAACACATACTGGAATCCAGCAGCAACCACCAATGAACGCTACCTAAAGACAATGGAAAACATCATAGAAGAGGTTAATGAAGTTCACCAAAAACATTATATAATAATTAATGCGTATCTAAACGCAGTTTGTACGGACAACAGGGAGTTGAAACACCCCTTTAAAAACTACGCACCTTCATCAATAAGAGGGAGTCAATGGAATAATCTGATGAACTCAAATGATCTTCATAACCTACACAAGATGACAGATAAAACAAAACATACAGTTCCCACATGGGAATGAAACGGGACAGGACTTCTACTGGATCACACCTATATTTCATGCGAACTCCTGGGTCTAATTGAGACCTTCGACGTAGTAAGAACGAAACGTAGTGCTCATAATATATTCATCACAGTATGGAAATCGTCCCGCACATTATCTCTTGAAATGTCAGCAGGGGTAGAAAGATGTAATGGTAACACGTGTCTCAGGTTAAACGAAAACACCATTAAGATACTGGCAGAGAAATATTGGAGCAATAATCTGAAGGGCAATTCGAAGCCAACCCAAGAGATAGACCATCCACTGCTGACAGTCTTCAAATCAAAAAAGAGAAATGGGAAATCTACCTCTACAACTAACATCCATGTGTATAACCAGCAATTGGTGGAGAAAAAGCGACTGCCAAAAAAATCAGGTAATATCAAATTGATGGGCGTGGCTAAGGTAGCCGAGAAAAAATACAGGACCTGGCTACGCCATCAATGACATCAACTGTATCAGGTGGATTCGGAAGAGATGCTTCGCACCCTAAGCGAGAAGAAATCAAGAGACATTTGGGCTTTAATAAGATCCTGTGCAACAGAGGCAAATGCAAGCATACAGAACAACGTGGCAGAACATAAATGGATAAACCATGCTATAAAAAACCAGCGAACAAACAACCAAACTGCCAATCCCATCCAGAGACCGTATGGAAGATTCCTTATGACATAGAGCTAATTGCAATGAAGAGCAGAAAGCTAAATAGCTCAAGATCACCTGGCCCAGACGGGATAACAAACTTCGACCTAAAAAAACACCCAGAGGCATGGGCCTCCTTAGTTAGCGAGGTGTTCCAGAACTGCATGAAAATGAGAAAAATACCGCTCTCATGAAAGACTGCAAATGTAGTTCCTATTTTCAAAAAAGGTGCAAAAGACAACTTTTCTCATTATCGTCCAATTGCATTGTTAGATACAATTGGAAAAATCTATGGATCTTTTGCCCTCAGCAATTTCCATGAATGGATAAGCCAACCCAAAAAAATGATGACTCTCTACAGGCTGGTTTTGTCAAGGGCATGGGAACCACAGAGAACATTCTATTATTGAGAACTCTGAAGGTGAAAGTGATGGAAGGCAAACCCTTTGTTATTTGGGCCCTCATTGACCTGGTCCAGGCCTTTCACCAGGTCAACCGAGAAACCTTATGGCTGAAGCTGGACCATCTAAAGTGCCCATGTCCAATCTTGGAACCTGTAAAGGTCCTATAGTCCAAAACCATGATGAGAGTGAGATTGTGTAAAACGGGCCTTCAATCAAAGTGAATAACCACGGGACACAGTGTCAAGCAGGTCTGCACTTTGGCGCCAGCCCTGTATAACTACTACATCGCAGACTTCATGGACCACCATTAGAGGATAAGAGTCTTCCCTCCCTGATTGGGAAGCTGAACAACTTGAAAGCCTACTTAAAAGAAAACCATTTGGAGCTGAACAAAGCAAAAAACAAAGATAATTGGGCCTCATTACGACCCAGGTGGTGAGGGGTTAACAGAGCTGTAAAAGGTGGGGGCGCCGTTAACCCCTTACCACCTAATTACAAGGTCCCTTTGCGGGTCCCTACCGTAATGGCTGGTTTTACCAGCCGTTAAGGATTGGACCCGCAAAGGGACCTTGGAGGTAATTACGGTACCACAATTTGCAGTACCGTATACGGTAACTACCGCCTTCCCCATTTCCATTGAGCCCTATGGGGGCAAAAATGGGAATGGGGAAGGGCCAATGGTGAATGGGGAATTACCGCCCCACCAACCTTGGAATGGGGCGGTAATTCTGCCATTCACCATGGCGGAATCAGTAAAATACCAGCGGCAACCATGGCGCTACTAGCGGCATGGTTACCGCACGGCTTGTAATGAGGCCCAATGTCATTTGAAAAGACCTCAAAAATAACAAAAATTGAGATGGCTTGGTAATGCGATACAATTAGAAAAGGTCAAGTTTTTCAAATACTTAGGAATCACCTTGAACAATAGCGCACTCGAAAACCCGATGCAGGAATATCTCTACTCGAAGACCAAAGCACTGGCAGCCCAAACCAAAGCAGTGAACCAAAAATACAGTCATTTTTCACTGATTCCAACATTGGATTTCTATAAAGCTAAGGTGGTACCAGGACTAACCTACGGCGTTGAAGCCATGCCAAACATCCCGGTAAACCTCTGGCATCTGGCAAAAATTGGAGGGCCTCTTCTGGCGTAGAGTACTGGCCTTGCCCCAAGCGACCCCTATGGCACTAATCCGTCAAGAATTAAGCCTGAGATCCATTAGAGTCATAATTGAGCAAAATGCTCTAATGCTCTATAGAAAGATCATCCCCCCTTCCCCTCAATTGATCCTCGGAATCATTAAAAGAGAAATGGATGGGGGGCAAAACTTAATGTTTACAACATTGAGATCAAAAGGCACTTGCTGGATAACATAGGAAGCTCAGAGGAGGAGCTGATGACAAATCCAACAAAAGTGAAAAAGAAAATATTAGAACTTGACTGGATTCAAACACGGGAGGAAGCTGTTAACTTCAAACTCACCAAAGGCCTACCGATCAATATCAAGAAATTAAACAAAGTCATGCCATATCTGGCAAAACCTGACTGAAAATGAGTGTGGCATAGATTCCTGCAAATACGCCTAAATCTGCTACACAAAGTACAAACGAGATCTTAGAAATAAGAGAAAAATCTGCCTCTAACAAATTCAGGTTTTGCCAAAACCCAAATCACATGGAACCTGTTAAGCATCTCATCCTAACCTGCATAGGGGTAAACAATGAGAGAAATGCCTGGCTAGGTCACTTTTTCAAAGATCTCCACCATTATAGCGAAGAAGATTGGTGGGAACACTTAATGAGCAGAGAAAAGAAAAGTTGGTTGATAGCAGTAGTGGGTTTCTTTAGGATGATTGGCCTGGATAGAAATTGCGAGAACAAAAGTGGTGAGACAGACTTCTCTTGATTAGCGACTCACATTCAGAAGCTGCCACCCTATACTACACATTTTTAAAAAAACGGACGAAAACCTTTGGTGGCTCAAAATTTTGATCAAACAATTTGAAAAAAAAGCAGAACTTTTTGTAAAAATTGTTTTATACAATTAAATCAAATCAAATAAAAAAGAATTTAAAAAAAGAATAAAAGGTTACGTGAAAGAAACATGCTGCCATAGGTTTGGGAGGAATCCTGCCCAATAATTGAGCAGTTTTCGAAACTACAAAAATGAAAGGGTGTGTGAAGTGGGCAACATATGCAAGAGACTCCCTTAAATACCTGCATAGATGGATTGATGACAAGCGCAGATACAACCAAATCACTCCGGCCCTCATCGACCTTCACTGGCTCCCACTGCATGCATAAATCACCTCCAAGTCTTACTACATCATCTATAAGGCAGGCACCCTAAAGTCACCCAGCTACATTGTGGAGAAACTCAGCATCTCATGCAGACAGCGCACCACCAGAAGCCAGGACATGTGCAGACTTGGAATCCAGTGCTGCAAAAAGGAAAGAACCAGAAAACAGGCCTTCTCTGCCTATGCCCCAAGACTATGGAACCTCTTCCCCATTGGTATCAGACTTGCCTGACGCTACTACAATCAGAAATGAACTCAAGACCCACCTTTTCAAGGAGTCTCTCCATTTCAATACCCAGGCCATCACATCACCCCTCGTACCACCTGATTCTCTCAACGCTGCCTGCCTGTCTCCTCCACACCCCTCTGTATTTTACCCCACTGTATTTCTGTTCTGTTACCTTTGAAAACAGTTATACATCTGTAATGTTATACACCTCTGTAAAGTGCTCCATTATGTATCTGTATTGGTGTATACCTCAGTAAAGCACTCAGTTGCGTCCCCGAATCTAGGTCCACGCTCAATAAATACAATAATAATAATAATAATAATAATAATAATAATAATAATAATAATAATAATAATAATGATAATAATATTGATGGCCACAAAGTTAAATCCTTTAAGGGATGGTCCATGTGTTCATTTTGGAACACATTTTCTATTCTTGCACTCATGAGCTGAAGCAGCACTTGGCTAATTCCAAGCAGGGTAAGGAGCAGACAGAAAAGGAAGTCTCTGATAAAAAATAAAAAACAACATTGTGAAAAGGGAATAAAGTAAAGGGTAAGCCACATGGGAATGTCAACAAGCATAGGGAATCTCCTGGACCACATTGGAGTATGATAGAAAGGAGTAAAGACAATAGACATCACACAGGTGTCGAAGTTAGAGTGGTTCAGACCCTAGAGCAGGTCCACAGAATCGAGATGGGAAGCCTACCCAAGGTCTATATCAGCAACATGAATATCCCAAGAGGCAGTGGTCTATCAAACAGCAGGTGTTTGAAAGACCCAGTTGGTATGGAGCATAGTCTTCAGGTTAGTGTGGATATAGGGATGAGCAGAACGTCTTTAATACTGGACCATCTACTATGGAAGGACTGTGGATTGATCCATTATCCCTTTCCAGGGCCTGGGGAGTCATCACTTCACCACGGCTACACCTAGGTGGGTGGTTCCGGCAGGCAGAACCATGAACAGAAGAGAGGAGCAAGCTTCCGGCTAACAGGGTATTTGTGTCTTGAAATACAGTTTTCCTACAAAGGCAGCGCATGGGCAATGCAGAGAAAAGAACCAGAAAGTTCTACTTTGCCCTGAAAAAGTAGGCCCACAGAGAAATGGGAAGCATACCCAACGGATGCACCCAGTCTGGCCACGCACACATATACTTTCACAGATGGATTATGCTTCAGTGCCAGAGATGTGCTGAGATACAATTCTCAACTAGAAGATCATGGCAATCAGAAGGGGATGAGGACAAATAATCCAGACAGAACTGAAGGAGAAGGTGAGTTGTGTAGCAACTGCATATGCAGAGTAGGAAGCTGGGACAGTGAGGGAACACTATAGAACTGTGGGTGCATATGGCAGGAGTGGCTGCCAATAAGAAATTGTTTTAGATTATTTGGTCGTGTCCCATATGGTAGGCAAATATGCCAGGAGTGGCAGCAAGCAACAGGCACATGTGTAATGGTAGATAAGAGGGGAAATGGCTGCTGCATATGCCAGATGCAGTCACCAAGGAGGAATGGGACTGAGGTGAATGAAGAGGAGCAGTACTATCTGCCATGGAAGCCAAGAGAAGTCATCGGAATTAAAGCAGAGGAGTGGGAAACACTCTGCACAGAAGCAGGACCAGGTGATATGAGCCAGCACATTGCTAGTCACATGCACTTATTCGCCTAACCCCTAAACAAGTGCATATTTTGTGTCTCAGTGCCTCTATGGCTACATGATGGGGAAACCTGTAATACCCCAGAGAAGGTCTGGGTTACAGTGAGTAGTAGAGAGATCCCCATTTTGTCTCCATCACAATTTTGACAGGTGGCCACACCCTCTGTTTCCGGTCTTAGTCCTGCCCCCTTTTGATATGCTTTGATATAAATTTAATATACCTTTGATATAAAAAAGATATCAGTCATTTTTTATATATAATTTATATAAAATGTATATTTAATAGGAAATGGAATGTTACTTTTTTTAATATCTTTTTTCATACAATCTATATAAAGATGGGAGCTGTGGGCAACAGTGTTGCTTGGTCAAGCACTGAGAGCGATGCACGCTCTGAAGACAGGGACTGTGAATTTAGGGTTTTGGAGAGTGATGCAGTGATGATGTCACAGAGGGCCTCTGCCCCAAAGTGATAAGAAGCAGAAAATCATATCAAGAAATGTTTATATCTTTTTAATATAAAAATGTATACACAAATTAATATAAAAAGTGATATTTTTAATAAGAACATTTGTATACAAATACATATAAAACATAGTATGTTGATATAAAAGTTTATATAAAAATCAATATAACAAACATGTTTGCATATAGAAATGTATATAAACATGAACATTGTTTTTGATATTAAAACGTTATTTACATTTTTTATATAAAGTTCCCCCTAAAAATTTGATATCAAACATTTTTTATATCGTTTGATATAAAAATGTATATCATTGTTATATGAACTGGCTTTGATACATAAAGTAGATAATGAAAAGCAGTTCTCTTTATAAGTAAAGTGTGCTTAGCAGAGCCCATACAAAAGTTCTAACTATTTCCTTTGACATGCCGTGTTTCTTTTAAATAATGAAAAACAGTTCACATTATAAGTAAGCTGTGCTTCCCAGAGCCTGTACAAAAGTGAAACTAGTGAATCTACAGCGCCTCTCTCGCAGCCTACATGTGTTCCTCTACCGCTCTGTGACCCAGCAAACAGTGCTGCTGTGGGGTGTTATCTACACCAAGGCCTGTGGAATCCCAGGAGGGTGGTGACTCACAGAGCAGCATTCTAGACTCATCAGCAGAAAACATAGCCAGACAAAGACAGATCTTTATATTTAGCTCACCAGAATACAGGATTTTAATGTTAATGTTAATGTGAATGTTAATGTTAATCTGTAAGGACATTTATATCGCGCACTACCACTACCAGTGTGGTTCCCTGGTGCTCTGGTGGATCTGAAATGTAAGAGGGTAGGATGCATTACTAGGGCAAGGTGGGAAAAGGTAGAGAGAGTTACGGTGTGCTGTTGGCAGCTTCAGTTCGGTCAACACTGTTCGCTGAGCATGGGTGCGGTTTGTGGGTCGGTATTCAGCTGCGTGCTGTTGTGTGAGTTTAAGTGTGATTTGTTTTGTTGTTGTAGTGTAGTGAAGTGTTTGCGGATTTCGGTGTGAAAGATACAATTGTGTTAGTTTCACATTTGAGAGGAGTATGCAGAGATTGAGATTTTAGTGGCTGGGTTAATGGGATATTCAATTGTACCTCCTTGCTTCAGACATCTGTGTTACACATCCTTGCCTGTGTAGTGTATTAAGTTGTTCCATGGTGCGTCACTCTCCGAGGTCTATAAATAGTTGTGGCATGTCTCAATAACTGTGTAGTGGTCTATGGGGCTGGTTGGTGATGCAACCTCCACCCCCAAGTGTGGAATAGGGGTGTACAGAGGTGTGCAGGGATGGTTCATAGATTATCAAAGGGTCGTGCCTGCCATCACCTCCCAGGGTTCCTTGATGCGGGATCTCCTCCTTCTATGGACAAGTTAGCGATGAGCCTCCTTCAAAACCCTATCCTTTACTGTCTGGTTGTCTGTAGGGTAAGTTGGTGATGCTTCCTCCACCACCCTAGTGTGGATTTGGTGTGTACATAGGAATCATTCTTAGAATATCATAAGGCGTGCCTGCCATCACCTCCCTGGTTTCCTAAACATGGGATCCCCTTCCTCCATGGGGCAATTTATCGGTGGGCCTCCTCCAAACCCCTTGTGCAGACTCGGGAATGTACATAGGGTCGGTTGTAGGATAACTCTCGGGGTGAACCTGCCATGACTTCCTGGTTACTAGAGCAGGATCCCCTCCCTCTAATTCTAGGGGAACTCCCATGGCACAGACGGTTGCCTAGCTGGTCATTTCTCGCTCTTCTATGGCTAGGTACCCGTCCTTTCACAGGATTCTCAGGTAGGGTTTTACACGGGCGTTGGTGTACCTGGGGCTCCCTTCAAACCCAGTATTTTTCCTCCTCTGTGTGCTTTGTTGAGGCGCATTGTATTAGGGAAGTGCCAGTGTTTTTCATTTGTTTCCTTCTATTTCTGAAGTGAAGGGACAGGTTTTGAGTAGGATTTTCTACATTTTAGGTGGTCCTTCATGTTGCATATTTCTTTCGTGAGGGAGCATCATGTTTTTGCTGCCAGATGGGAGACTAAAGATTCCCCCAAGTTTTTTTCTTGTGTAAGGTTTCCGTTCCAGGCGGATGTTGTTGCTGAATCTGAGTGTTCTTGTTCGTTGTTACAGTAGTGGAGGAGGAGACGATGAGGTAGAGGAAGAGAGAGGGGACAGGATGTCCTGTGTTTTAGTGATGAAATGAGAAGTCAAGGCAGTGCAGAGGGCTTGGGAGGGAACAGGAGAGGTAGAGACTGCAGCAGGACTGGCCAGCTCCTTGCAGATTTTGAAGCGTTCGGCCAGGTTGTTAGATGCTGCAGAGATGTGGGTTGGGATGTGGGATCTCTTCTTCGCGAGGACAGAAAGTCTGTATTTCCTTTGGAGCAGGCAGCAAGCCGGTGTGTCAGGGGTGTGCCTGATGCCCTCCACTTCCTCTCAGCCACTCTACACTTGCATTTAAAGGTGACAAAGTCAGAATCATACAAAGATTTGCACTTGGATTTTGGCTTCAATTAGATCCTCATGACAGGGGCAAAGACCTCAAGAGTGTTAGAGATAGAGAGATGAAGGTTAGATAGGGTTTGTCAGGGTGTGAATCACCCAAAGTTGCAGAAGGAGGAGCGAAAGTAGCAGCAAAAGCATCAACTGACACAAGCTTTATGGGTCCGATGACCTAGACGGCAGGTGGCACTGCTTGAGTTGGCTTCGCCTGAGGGGGAGAGAGAGAGAGGTGGGAGGAAGGAGAAAGTAATCACTACAGAAGTCACTATAGGATAGAAGAGTTGTGAGAGGGTTAGAGAAGGGGAGATCTGAGGAGATCAGAACATCCAGGGTGTGCCCTGCAGAGTGAGTCGGGCCAGAGGGAAGTATATATAGAGAGTGTTGCAGTGGTTGCAAAGAAGGGCAAGTTGCATCCAGGTGGATGTTCAGGTCTCCAAGTAGGAGTAGTTGAGGTAGAGGCAGGAGGGAGGAAGAGAGGTCAGCCCACTCAGAGGAAGCAAGCAACCTGGCAGGTTTCCTGTAGATAGTGGCCACAGTGAGAGAGAGGCCAGGAGCGATAGAGAGCCTGCAGGCCAGGCATTCAAATGAGTAGTAGTCCTGCATAGGAATGATAGAAGCAGGGATCCACTCTGGGAAGATCAAGGCTACACCCACACCGGGACGGGTGGTTCTAGGTGAGGAGAGGATCTTGTAGCCATCAGGCTGGAGAGTGTCAAAGCTTGTGGCGAAGCTTGCCGTGAACCAAGTAATGGTTAGACAGAGTACATCAAAATCAAGTACTTCCAGGAGACTTTAGAGGAGTATTTGACAGCTGAGCGTGAGTTGAGAGTAGCGATGTGGAGCAGGTTGCTCCCTTTGAAGTACTTCTGTGGAGGGGTACAGGTCAGAGGTACGCCCTGCGGATGCGTTGGAGTTGCCTGAGAATGGGCAGAGGAGAAATGAGGAGAAGGCAAGTTAGCCAGGGATGACGAGGAGAATGCCAGAGGGGTGGTGGATGAAGGAGTCAACAGGCCAGCCAGAGAAGCAACTGAGGGTCCCAGGGAGGTGGCAAAAGATGGAGGTGGCAGAGGAGCCAGATAAGGGAAAGAAGGGATAGGAGGAGAGGAAAGGAAGTTGATAAGGTGCAGGCAGCATCTATCAAAAAGGAGGAGGTTGGCCGGAGGGCTCTGGACCAAGATGTTACCATTTAAGTAGACATTAATGATGGTCTTGGAGGAGTGGAAGGGGGCCAGGAGGGCCTCCCACCAGGTGCCACCATTAATGGGAGAAGAGGAAAAAGGAGAGAGAACAAGAACCATATGGGGGTCCATAGGCCTGGAGAGGGAAGAACAAAGTGGATGTCGGTAAGGGTCTGTCTGGAGGAAGCACTGGTGTAGGTATCATCAATAGGGATGCCTGGTTTGGAGACCAGGATGTCCTTTTTAAGCTTCTTCCTGCCAGACGTAGTGAGAGGGATAGGATAGTCAATATAAAGCAATTAGAGAAGATATGTGAGACAGAGAGCACCATAGAGGGTGCAGAGATGAAGACGGGGCGGTGAGAGGAAGGGGAGGAAAATGGACAAGAGCAACAGACCAGAGCAGTCAGATGCAATACATAGTCAACAGCAAACTACAACCCAAAATAGGGAACCTAGAAGAAAAAAAGATGCAGATGCAAATCACCAGCAATAGAGCACAGCGGGGGACCTAGAAGGGAAGAGAGAATATGGACCAAGACAACGCACAGAGTACAGCAGAGGAGCTAGAAGGGAGGAAGGACAGAGCCACACAAAGCATGGAACACACCAGGGGATCTAGATTGGAAGAAACAGGCAGAATAGTCCAACACCAAGAACCGTGGGGAACAACACAAAATCAGAGTAAAGGGGAAAAGCTCAATATCAGAGCAAGGGAGGATGCACAAGGCCAATCACAAAATGAACCTAGAAGTAAAGAATGTACACAAAAGGAATGCAGGCAATGCAATGTAAGCCAACCACTGTGGAGCAACTGAAAACGTCAAGAACAGTACACAAGATGTCAAGCGAGGGAGCTAAGATGAGATGGGAAGGAAGGGTGTGTGGGGACCTAAGATGCGAGCGAACGCAGTGACTAAAAGAAGAAGGAGTGCACATGGCCAAGAAGAGAGGAAGCATGCACGGTCTACGATGCGAGCATGTAAGGCTATGCCTCTTTTTGAGGTTTATTAGTGGAGTCAGGTAGATGTTTAAGAGGAGTGGAGATAGGGAGGATCCAGTATTTGAGTCAATTCCTGTATTTTCAGGTATTTTTCTACCCTTTTGAGAACCATTGAGGTGTACACATTACTATGCAGGAATTCATGTTTTACCCATATATCTTTATGTATAGGTGTATCCTACAGCTGTATTATTTGGTACAGCATATGCGGTAGGACGATTTCCCTGTATGGGTTTTGATTTACCATCACAATCACAGTATCACATGTAACAAGGTGGAAAATAGATTGGCACCACGGTCTCATGATTGGTGATCAACACAGAATGTAGAGGGTTTGGATTGACAATCTTGAGGTAACACTCATTTATTGAAACATGTTTTCACTTACTGAAGTTTTTTGTAATGCTATGTACTCTCGGAATGGCCATATAGTGGATATTTCGTGAGGGGATTACACATCTGTGATGAAGGTATTTCTAAGATGGCATGAAATGTGCCACACCATATATAAAATGTATACGTTGGTAAATACATATACTGGGCCTGTGTACTTACAGAAGTTGCTCCTGAAGAAGGGGCCTGGGACCCCAAAATGCACTGAGCTTGAAGGAATTCATTGGAAGGAATTATATTTCCATCAGATTTTGATTTTTGAATGTATGTAATTGCATAGGCATTATATACCCCTGCAAATTATTTTCTTTGATAATTCTTGTTTTAACCTGTTTCTGTCTACTTTGTTGTCACATTAAATGCTTGATCAATGTTTTGAAGAGTTGACTGTATTTTCAGCATATTCGTGTGCAGGGGACGGGAGTGTCTTACGTTTTAGAAATGTTTCTATTTTTTGTTGTGTAGGCTTCATGCCAGGGCCTGTATTCCTCCCCTGCACCCTAAGTCTTTTGACTAAATTTCCTTGAGTGATTCTTTTTCAATTAATGTTTATACTTAGGTGCACGCTAATATACCTTTTTGCAGGATCCTTGTGGTACTCCACAGTTGGTGTCCCTTAGGGGGTGTGTGAATGGTTTTATCTAGACAGTTTCTGTTCTATCAGTTAGGAATGATTTAATCCAGAACAGCGCTGTGTCAGTTATTCCTATTTCTTCAAGTCTCTTGATGAGGATTTCATGGCTGACTGTAGTGAACGCTGCAGAGAGGTCAAGTAGTATCAGTGCTGAGTTTGTGTCCGAGTCCGCATTGGTCTTTAGGTCATTTCATATAGACAGAAGTGCCATTTCTGTCCCTTGTGTAGGTCTGAAGCCGACTTGTGCCTGGTACAGTAGCTGGTATTGTTCTACGTGCTTCCGTGTTTGTTTTTAGATGTAGGTTTCTAGCAGTTTTACTAGGTAGGGAATGTTTTGATATCAGCCTGTAGTTAGTGAGGTCTTCCACATCACTTGCAGTGTCCTTCAGGGGTGGTTTGATATATGCTGATTTGAATGATCGTAGTAGAATGATTGAGTAAAGAAGTTTCTGTAGCATTCCAATTGCGTGCCCTATGTGAGTATTGATTTGTAAATGTATTGGAGGCATGAATCCATAGGGGAGCCTGCATTTTTGCTATGTCTTACCAGGTTGACAAAAGTCTCTACTGATATTTGGGTGAAGCTTCAGAATTTGGTTGTTGGGGTAGGTTGTGCGTTTTGGTTGATTGGTCTGTATTCTATGATCTGATGTACATCACTAGTCTGCAAGATTGTAGCATAGTTTTTGTGATGCTAATGGTGTGTTTTTGCATCCGGCTGGATTTCTCATTTCATGTGTTATGTTAAAGAGTTCTTTTTGGGTATTGGTGGCTCTGGTGATTCGGTTGTCATAGTATTTATTTTTGGCTTTGTGGATTTCCTTCTTATATTATCGGCTTTGTCATTGATATTTTAATGTTTTTTCCCTGGTTGTAGTTTTTTCTCTATTCTAGTTCAAGCTTCTTGTTGTTTCTTTTCATGGCACTGAGGAAGGGTGTAAACCGTGTTGCCAATACTTTCTTTCATGATGGGGTGAAAGGTTTATCCAGTGAGATGCTGTTTATTGTTTCAGTGATCCATTTCTTAATTAGGTCTGTTTTTGCATCTAGGTTGGTTTTGTTCAAGTCTTCAGTTGATGGTTTTGTGATTTCCAGTTGTTCTATTAGGTTACTACCTTTGATTGTCTTCCAGTTTCTTTTCATGATTATGGGGAGTTATTGGGGTTGTCTGGGGGCTTTAGTTGGTAGTTTGATCAGAAATGGAATGGTGAGGTGGTCGCTCCAGAGTATTTGTTTTGGTAATGCAGTGACAATAAGGTTTTTGTTGGTGAAGATTGTAACAAGCGTGTGTCCCACTCTGTGTGTTGCTCCTTTAACCATCTGGTGTAGTTTAATTGTCTCGAGTTGCTTGATTAGTGACGTATGTGAGTTTGCGTTGTCTTCTTCAAACCATATGTTGAAGTCCCTGAGGATTGGCATATGTTCATGTTTGATGGCTAGGTTAGTGATGGCTACTATGAAGGTGTGAAGGAGTGTTAGGGAGGATTCTCATTTCTGTGCTAACTCCCTTCAACCTTAGAGACCCCCAGCTCTTTTGCTGGACTTTAGGAGTTTTTCATTTTAACCATGGAGTGGTGAAGACTTTTTCTCACTCTCTAATGTGTTTTGAACTGATTTGGATTATCTGTTTCCACTTACTTTGGAGTCTGAAAAACTCCTTAGGCATCTACCTTTTGTTTGGTGACACACAGCACCTTGAATCCTCAGCTGCAGTATAGAACCTATGGGTGACCATTTTGTCAGGTCTTTCTTGGGTTTTACTCTGCACGCTGAGCCAGGTTTGTGCCCTTTGTTCATTTTGCTTTTGCCTTTGGCAGGCTCCAGTGTGTCTGTGCCCATAACTCCCCTGTCATTTGTCTCTAGGAGTGCATGAATGCAACCAGTCCTGATTGGATGTTTGATTGACAGGCTAGGCTGTGCATGAATGGGAGAAACCTGCTTAAAAGGCGAGGGTTTTTGTACTAGAGTCAGAGTCCACCACTGGGAGAAATACCCAACAAAGAAACCATGAACAGAGCTTGCTCCATCCTCCTGCATCTTCGAATTACCCGGTGAAGTCCTGCTGCTGTGCTGAAACTCCTCTTTCTGATCAACAAGAGAAGCACAGAAGGCATGACATCTTCCCTTAGGTTAGTGGGACCAACTAACCCTCAGGCGAACGCCACTCGACCATCTTCCCTGATTGGCTGTACTTCTTTTGTGCTGCAAGAACCGAGTGCCAGTGGTTGAGAAATCCATTGTTGAGCGCAACATCTGCAATCTGGCCAGAAGATCCAGGAGTCTCCCAAAGACCCTCCAAAAGACGGACAACCTGAGCTTGAGTCCCCTCACCAGAGTACAGGCCTCAAGGGGTGAAGGAAGCCCAACCAGTATTGGAGATCTGTGGTGGTGCTGTTTACCTGCGCTGAAACCGTGAGGTGCTGCTGATCCAAAAAGAGCCTGTAGCTGCCAACAACCTCCACATTGCTACAGCAGGTGTCATCCAGACGTCCTCCCTCTTTTCTGGGCCTCAGGAACCCAGGATCTGCATCGCTGCGACAGGACAGAATCCAGCTGGACCACTCTTCTTCAAACCAGAGGTACTGTTTAGACTTGGGGTATTTACCTCAGTGTCTTTAGCTGTGCTCTTCTCAGTTGAGACTTGCATTGGGTAACTTTGTTGGAGTTGTTTCCGACTCTGCTTTTCACAAGTGTAACAGCTGGTGAACCTACACGTGATTTCTACAAAACTCTCTAACTTTGTGCAAGACTTTTATCAACTAATAAGTGCCTCAGCTCCATAGATTGAACTCCAATTGACTCTGGCTTGTCCTGGCTCCCTGCAGACTCTTCTAGTCCATTGACTTTGATATGTCTGTCCCCCATAGGTGGTAACTTGTTTTTAGTAAGCTATTGCTGGGAAAGGCTTGTCTAGACTTCATTGGAAAATGTAAGTATACTTACATGCCCGGTGAACCTTTTTAACCTTTTTTCCATTGTTAGGGCGAATTCTAGGCTAATTTCTGAAACCTAGTGAGTCCCCCAGCAGCTTTGCTGGATTTTTGCAGTTTGTTTTTTCTCCTGCTAAGAGTGAGGCTCTTTTCCTCCCACTCTTAGGCATGATTTGAGGTATGTCTTTGACTCTTTGTGTGCTTATGGGCTATGGGGTCTTTTACTCCATAGCGTATCATCTGTTTTCGTGTATTTGTTACACAGCGCCCTCAGTGCAGTAACACAGGGGTGTCATAGTGACCCCCAAGCATAGACTCCATACCCTGGGACTTACTACTGTCTCGCAGGGCATGTAAAGTCACCATTGACTTTACTAGTCCTAAATTGTGAACAGAACCAGTACAAACCATCATATTGTGGAAGTACTGGAAGGGGTTAATTATATTGCCCCTGGGTCTGTTTTCAAGGGGGCACTGTACAGTCCCCCCTTGTCAAGTTTCCGGCTGGTGGCAGTGGTTACCACGCGAAATATTCCAATGGAATATTCTCTATGGGATTTTCCCATTGATTTTAAACGCACCACTTTTTGGTGCAATGTTAAAGATACCGCTGGTTTATTTATTTAATATTAAATTCACGGTTGGGTCTTTTGCCAGAACTCTTTTCTAAAATGGCGTTTGTGTCCGTCTCTGTAACTCTGACCAAGGTCGAGCCCTTTGTTCCACTTTTTGGCGGGCATCTCCACAGAAGCCCTCCAAATGGTGCGACTCTGTCTGGGTTCCACAGGATGGGTGGGGAGGGGAATTGGCATCCTGGACTGGGTTGCCTTAGCAACTCAAGTCGCACTCTGTTCTGATTGGGCCAGTGGTGAGCCAGCCGGCTTACCAATTAGCATGTTTGATTGACAGCTAGGCTGTTGAATGGGGTTGTTTTCTGCATAAAAGCAGGGCCTTTGGGACTGGAACTTCAGAAGTTGCAACAGGACCTAAGAATCCGAAGAGGGAAGAAGCTGAGCCATCTGCAACGACGACACCACCGGTGGAGCCCTGCTGCAACGACCTCACTACTTTCCTGACGACAAGAGAAGATCTTCTGCTGGACGAGTCTTCTTCCTCTGAGCTGGTGGGACCAACCAGTTCACCCTTTTCGCCTTCCAAAAACGTCTCTTGGTCGAATCGACCGTGCCAAGCACCCCGGCGGCCGGATATCCAAGCTTCACCCCTTTGACCGTGAATAAAAGGAATGCTCCTTTTATTGACGAACTCTGTGGCTGGTTTCATCCCTGTGCAGTTCAACAACTCCACGTTTCCTCCTCGACGAGACCCCATACAACAGGAATGTGACAACACTCAAAAAGTTTTTTTGAGAAACCAGAAAAGGCTAGAGAAAAAATCACCAAAGAACAACTAAACAAATCTAATATGATTCAAATGCCAGTGGAAGAACCACTCGAGAACATAGAACCCTTCAATTTCTCGTTTATCACCACAGAAGAGATGAAAAAAACACTTGTCTCTATGAAACCTACCTCATGCATGGAAAACATCCTACCAGCCAAAATAATCTTAGAAAACCAAGACATCTTTGCCCCTACACTTGCTAAAATCGTCAACACTTCCTTTAAGGACCAATTAGTCCCCCAGGACATAAAGAAAGTCACAGTTACCCCACTAATAAAAAAACCTGGCTTGGATCCAAGAGACCCAAGCAACCTTAGGCCAATAACCAACTGTAACATCCTGCTTAAGATCATGGACAAAGTAGCCACCACACAATTACAGGCACAATAGAGGCCTCAGATGCCCTCCACCCACAACAATCTGGGTTCAGACCATCTCATAGCACAGAATCAGCTATGTTGGACTTACAGACAAAGATGCTCAGCATCTTAGATAAGGGAAAAACGGGACTTCTCATCCTGTTAGATCTCAGTGCCGCCTTTGATCTAATGGATCATAATCTACTCGAAGTAGCTCTAGGCAAAACGGCAAACTGCTCACAAGCGGCAAAAACATGGATAATGTCTTTTCTAAAAAATAGGACATCTCGAGTCCATTGGGGAGACAAATTCTCAATGTGCTGAAACTCCTCAATGGAAAGGGAGATCCTTTGCGGGGTTCCTCAGAGAGCCAGCATGTCCCCACTGCTGTTCAACATCTACATTAGATACTTATGCTACATTTTAGATCATGCAGATATATTCTTTACCAACTATGCGGTTGATACGCAGCTGGTACTGGAATTTAGCGGGGACCATAAAACTGACAATGACAATCTAATCAGAATTTATAACATCATTGAACAATGGATGGATTCCAATTGGATGTGTTTGAACGGCAGCAAAACCGAGCTGATGGTTTTCGGATCCACCCAAGCTAGAAACTCACTGTCCCATGACTACGCAAACTTTATGATCAACGACGTCACCATCAACGTACTTGAGAAAATAAAAACCCTGGGCATGATGATGGAAGCATCCCTAGGAGCAGAAGCCCAGACTTAATACATAAAAAAAAAACCATGCAATTATTACTTGAGACTTCTCAGAGCTATTAGAAAGTACCTTTCAGAGAACAACTGCGCCACAGTGGCCAGAGCAACCATCCTCTCTCGTCTAGATTACGGGAACGCACTTATGCTAGGAGCCAACAAAAAAAGCATACAAGCGTTCCAGATTATCCAAAACAACACAGTTAGGATAATCAAAGGCAAATCAAAATCAGACCACAGCAGTAAATCCAGGAAGGAATTACACTGGCTCAAAGTGGAGAGTAGAACCCACTTCAAGGTGCTTACAATAGCCCACAGATGCATCCACGGGAAGACACAAGGCTACCTAAAATCGAAAGTACTTCCTTATGTCCCAAGCCGCACCTTAAGATCCTCGGATCAAAACAGGATTGCAGTGATGCCACTCAAACGTAGGTCTGGACTGGGAAAATCCTTCCCATTCATTACAGCAGGTATCTGGAACAATCGGCCAGTCCATATAAGGAAAGAACCCAACTACTTACGCTTTCGTAAGTTAGTGAAAATTTATCTCTTTAATTGACCTCGCTATCCTTGACCCACTAAACCTTTGATTTAATTAGGAACTGCTCGTCCCATTTTGTTTGTCTTCATGTCCATGTCTCTGCGCCCCGAAACTCGCGAGTTACCGGTGTATTACAAATAAATAAATAAATCCTCTCTTCCCCTGGTCGAAACAACGAACTGAAACCACTGCCAGGAACAACTGCCACCGCTGGAGCTTCCTCTCTGCTTAAGGTACTGTGTCCTGCCTGGCCTCCCTTTCTTCGGTTTGCCCAAGGTGACCCTTAAATCCTTGGCTTGCCAACTGGGTTGGCCCCAGACCTTCTAACTTTACCTTCTTTAATCACCCCAACCTCTTTTGAACATTCTGCAAAGACTTTTAGTGCATTTTAAACCGTGTGATCCTGGGCACATTTTGCTTTGCTCCCTTTAAAGTGGGCCTGGCCTATGAACTTTGGCTCTACAGTCTATACTGCCTTTATTCCCTTGCTGAGAACTCCTAAAAGTGTTGGGACCTGTTTTACTTCTATGCTCTGTATTTTCCTCTCCTTTTAACTGAACTATTGGCGTGCCACCAGGTTATGTCCTCACATTTGTTTAACACATTGTGGTGTTTTAATTCTTGACTTGTCTAATAGTTATTAAGGGAGGTTTGTATACTTTACCTGACTGTGTTTTAACTTGCTTTTAATTTAAAGTGCTAGTATATTGCTTAAAGTCTGTTTTAAATAAATAATGATATACTTTTCATACAAAGCTCTGGTCAGTGTTTGTTTGCTCTACTGTGTTTTTAGACCTATTGTGTATACTCTATATACTGCCTTACTCTTCTTGAGAGAAGTCTGACTGCTCAGCCACAGCTACCAGGTAAATCTGGGTGGTGCAGACTACTACCGATTGGGTTTACTGCTTACTCCTGTAGTCTTAATCTTTTTGCAGTGTTCCCCAAGGGAACTGCACAGGATTCTGCCTAACATCCATCCTTTAACCTTTCCTTTATGCAACCTCAGAATCTGCGAAGTATAACTAGTGGTCTATAAATGCCATTGCTGTGCTTGTGAATGAAGCCACCTCCGGGTGTAGAAAGTGTGTAAAAAGCATCTCTAAAGAGTATCCACTAAACTTGTGCTCATTCTGGAAATGTATTTTATACTATATTTGATTGTTACATATCTTGCCCTTTTTAAAGAAATCTTATTTAAAAATGGATGTTAAATAAATAATTATTTATAACTGAAACCTTGAGTGTAAGTGTTACTTGGTTACTGTTATTTGCGAATTTCATTGCTACAGCTCTACAGCTAACATTTACCCCTCTTGAGATAGGCCTGGCTGATCAGTCACACTATAAACTTGTGTAGTACAGACCTATACCAAAAGGTGGGTTACCTAATACCAAGCAGATAAGTCTTGTGTAGTCTCACAAAGTGTTACTACATCAATTCTTATCTAACAAGGTGTCAACGAAGGTGGCATTGTGGGCAATTGGATTTAAGACCAACCATGTACGCTTTGAATATGTGTGGAATTATGTCCTGTATTGTTGGAATTGCATCTTCTTTTAGTCACACGCAAAAACCATATATTAGGTATCAAAAGATGTTCTTTTATTGTGGCTTTTTCCATGGTTGATGGGGAAGGCCCCAATGGACAGTAATGGTGGGTATTCCACAAGCAGACTTGGATCAGCCTGTTTTGAAACGTTGACAGTCCTGGTCAATTGCACTGGTTACTGTCCCATCGTAGGTTGGTGCTCTATAGACAAGTATGAATATGAGATTTGTTTTGAAGTTCTCTGTGAAGTAAAAGATGAGAGATTCACAGTTTTGGATGTTTATCAGGTCTTTTGTTTTTATTCGTAGATGTTTCTTGTAGACTATTGCAAGTCCTCCTCTTGCTTCTTTCTTGTCTACCTGTGAGCATTTTAAGTTGTCGGGTAGGCATCCGTGGAGTTTAATTTTGTAGTTGTCATCCAACCATGTTTCTTTGATGAATTGGATGTCAATACCACCATCACTGAGTAGGCCATAGATCTATGTGGCATGTTTGGACATTGATCTTGCATTGGTTGCAGTTGATTGTTTTGGCATGTTTTTTTTTTTTTTGTTATCGGCTTAGGCTCATGATTGTCATGTTGTTTGACTCCATGTTGATTACGAGGTGTGAGGGTCGTTCAGTTCAGCCTGTTTCTTCGTTGAGGAGATCTGCTAGGTTGCGTATTGGGTTCTTGATTTCTTCTGGTTCCTCTTCTATATTTTGTTGTAGTAGATGTAGGTGTCCCGGGATTGTGATGATATTTGGAGAGAGGGTGTTGATTTGTTTCTTAATCCTTTTGGTTGTCGCTGTTCTTCTCCTGAGAGGTACTGGTATGTTACTGATATGTCTAGGACTGTTTATGTTAGTAAATTGTTCTAGACGGCCATACGTCATGAGGTACTGACATAGGTAAAGGGATTTTTCTATTCTCATGAAGTTTATTCTGATTCCCACTCTGCTTGTGGGAGTGTTTTCCATAATTGTGACTATGACTAGTGGGGGGGTGACGTGGTGTAGATCCATTTGATTTTGTTCCTTCTCCTGTTTTTGTTTTCGCGTCGTCCTGTTCTGTGTTGTGGCAAATTATGGTCCTTTGGGATCTGCTGGTTCAGAAGTATTGTTTGATGTTCCGCTGGCAGGGGCTGTAACTCGCAGTGCAACCCCTTGCATAGTTTTGAGATTGTATGGGTTCTTAGACTTCCTTGTGTTTGTGATTTGGGGTATATTGTGTGGGGCAAATTGGGGTGGTCTAGTGGAATGAAGTCTGTGAATTGAGGTCACACATAGGGCAGCAAGGCTGCAGGTGGATGGTTGACTACAGTGTCCGTACCCTACATCTGGACTACCTAGGAGTCAGGGTGAAGGAGAAAGGTCACTTGGTGGGTCCATGGTTATGTTGAAGTTTTATAGGCTTCTAGTGTTACTGTGGGGGGTAGGTGTCTAGCTATTTCAATACAGGGTGTGCCTGAGCGTTCACTCAGGTAGTGATACAGTATCTTAATGTTCCAGTTACCTGTGAAATACACCTAAATTGTCTTTCCTGGATAGTGGGAAAAGGGCCTAAAATGTCAAAAATGTCAGTGAAAAAAAACATCTTAAATTGACTTTCCTGGATAGAGGGAAAAATACCTATGATTTCAAACTGTAGCAGTCAGTAAAACCACATCTTAAATTGACTTTCCTGGATAGTGGGAAAAAGGCCTACAATTTTGAATTGTAACTGTCAGTGACAACACATCTAGAATTGACTTACCTGGATTGTGGGGGAAAAGCCTACAATTTCGAAGTGTAGTAGTCAGCGAAAACACATCTAGAAATGACTTTCCTGGAAAGTGTGAAAAGGCATACAATTTCCAACTGTGGCAGTCAGTGACAACACATAAAGGATTGGCTTTCCGGGGCAGTCGTTAAAAGGCCTATAATTTCAAACTGTAGCTCTCAGTGAAAACATATCTAGAATTGACTTTCCTCAAAAGATGCCTAGGGTGTAGCTGTGGATAACATTGGGCAGTGTGCTATGTGTAGAAAACAAGTGATGTTAGCAATAACATGAATAAAGGAGTGAAATGATAATAAGGATGGTGGGGCAGTTTGATGAGGAGCAGTGATGGCTGTTCCCCCTGCTCACACCTTTCTTGCCTTGTTAGTCGCTGATGGTTGATGGCTGCTGGCTTATTGCTTCCCTGATGACACCTGCAGACCAGCAGTGACGAAGTTGAACTGCTTTCCTGGAAGCTGCCCTTTGACTAGGTATCCTAGTCGAGGGCTGCCTGGGCAGGGGGCTGCCCTTGGTGGGGAACATATGCAGTCTGCGGAATCCAATCAGGATCGCGTTGGTGCTGGTTACAGATGGAGAAACCAATCAGGCAGAGGGGTTATAGCAGGAGGAAGGCTAGGGAAGGAGGAAATGGCTCGGGGGAATCGGGTCTGCACTGAGTACCGAATGTGCGCTGGTTATACAAATACATTAAATTAAGGCTTGCCAGAGAGCAGACCAGCAGCCTGCATGCCCTCTGCTATGGAAAATGGCAAATGTTCTGCAACAGCTGTGTAAATACACCCCCAGGAAAATACAGACAGCCATTAGTTTATCTACTACAGCCAATTGATGGAAGGATGGCAAGGGAATTATCTGCAGCCTGAGGTTAATTTTAGATGTTTCCTGGGTCCAGCGCCCCTCTCTAATTTTGCAGAGTATGCACAAAATAGAATGGTGTGCTTTCTTGATAAGAAACCCCATTTTTGCAAAGTAAGTTCAAAATACATGAGTTCAGGAAAATTTGTATGTGTTGATAAGAAAACTGCTCAGGGAGGGCTTGTGTTTTCACCTCTTAAAAGGGGGAGTCTGACTCCATCACAGATACTGTCAACCCCACTGTCAGAGTGCTGGCCTGATGATCCCCTGCAGTGCCACTAATTGACTTGAAACAGCTCATTGTAACTCTGCAGGGGACCTTTCTTTTCAGCTGGATTTGATTGTTGCCCGGGGAGACCCTCTGCAAAGAATTTAAATTGGAATCTGGACCTGTTGTTTATCCAAGTTTGTTTCAACAACATTAAAAAAGGTGAGCACGGGGTATTTTAAGATATGTGCGTTAATGTATCAGAAGAATGCTGCTAAAGGTGTGTGATACTGTACTTATTGATATTCAGGCCCGTTATGAGCCAGGCCAATTAAATATGTTTTATAGCACTTAGAATGTGCACAAAGGCACTAGGCTGTACATTTTTTAAACTAAACAGTCATGTGCTTTTAATAACGTGGTGAAAAATGTACCGTTTGCTTAGAATACTCTGTGGTTTTGCCTGTCGGCCAGGATAACACAGGGATGCTGGTAGCGCCAGATTGTATTTCTCTGTGTTTGTGTGTGTGTGTCGGTGTGTTGTTTTTGAGATTTTGACTACATCGCTCGGGAACAAGTTGAAAATGTGTAGAGGGTTTTGTAAGTGTTTAGTGTTTATGGCATGGCTACACCATCAATCAGAAACCTCCATATTAAAGATTTAAAGTATGAGGCCGAGGCAGCAAAGTCAGCAAGCACGTATCCAGAATCTGAAATTTGAGGCTCTGACTTTGCAATTATTTTTATATTCTGCAAATAATGCATTTCTAGTTAATATTCCATTTGTTTGTCTTTCTTTGTATGGTCCTTCTGCTGCCCTTATAGCTGTACCAAATTTTCAGTTTAAAAAAAAAAGCCAAAGTCTTTGCACAACATAAAACCTCACTGCACTTTTGGTGCCCTTGTCTTTTTATGATGCACACACACATTGCAGTTGTTTAGATTCACAGCACGGATAAAATATTTTTAGTGTTTAAAATATTCAGATTGTATTCAAATGCATGCAATGTGAAGTTAGCATTTGTCAAAGATTACAAATGGTGTGCTTAATGAAAGAACGCCGGCATGACAGATTTTAAAGGGTGTGTGAGAAACCAAAGGGGTCTTACTGACCAGTCTCTTGGGACTTCTCATCCAGGTGGCGAGGGCACAGCCATCGCTACTGGATCCAGACCCCAAGGGTGGATCAGTGTGGGAGGATCACCTGGATGATGGGTCCCTGGGGAGTGGGAGAGGGAGTGGGACACCCGGATGTGAGACGCGGTATCCCTGTTCCCATTTTCCTGCAGAACACCCTCATTCCATGTACTATCTAAGAACGTTAACTCCCCCCTCCTTTTCCTTCACACACTCTTCTGCATAGACAAAGCACTTCTGTTTGTGTCATGGTCATGAAGTCAGGGGCTCAGCCATGCAGGGGTCGCATGCACAGTAGACCTGGGTGGACACTGCCCTGACGCCTTTGGCGCCAGGCTCATGAACAAAAGTAAACAAGAATATCCATTTAACACCAAAAAGCTTTTATTATGGACATAGCACTTCAGATGCATTAACCTTGAACTTTCCATCCAGTAAGCAGGATGCATTAACCTTGAATATTCCATCCATTAAGCAGCCCCAAGTGTATTATTGGGTGTGGCTGTAATGGATTGCCTTCGCAAATGCTCACTCTCTAGGAGTGGCAGGGTGTGGCTGGTAAGCCATCCCTAATAGGGGTTCCCACATTCTCAGCTATGTAAGCTGCCCGATCCTCAAGACAGACGCTTCGCGTTATTCTGCACTTGCAAGCAGTGTAACGCTCACCGTCGCCTGAGGTCAGACTTACCTTTGAAGATCCTGCTTCCTGGCCATCCTGCTTCCTGTCAGCATACTTACCAACTAGGGGAAGCTGTTCTTACCTGTACATCTCTTCGGTGAACCAAGTATTCAACTTTACACTTTCCGGAATGCCATAATCTACATTTTGGCACCGCAGCATGACACGCTCCATCATAGACAGCAGCGCCTGCAAGGAAAAACAGAAGACAAGGTTAGACATTGAAAAAACAGTCAATTTAAGGTTGCGCTTCACCATACTTCACGCATTTCCTTAAAGCATCACTTACCTGCTGTCGAACATTGCAGTAGCATCCATCTTCCATCCAGCCGCATCTCACGTCTCACAGCTGCATTGAGGCTGTATTTCCATCTAAGGGAAGAGAGACATTATTGCGGGCCTATATAGGAGCAACATATAAATACATTAAACAGAATGAACAGCATCACAAGCGCTCAAGAAAGACTTACCAATCATAAGGAGAAGCATAGTTGCAGCTGTACTGGACTAATCTTTATCAGGGATCAGTGAAGGAACTAGATCCCATTCGATGCGCCTCTGCCAGAAGTAGCAGGACAGATAGCTTATCTTCGATAATTCACAGGTGAGCTTTATGGGCCGGTGTATGCTCATAGAAACCGTACTTTGGGGTGAAGGGTTCAAGAGGTACAACAATCACATATTGGCGCAGTCACACACTGTTATCTCCACGCAGTAGCAGTATCACCACGTACCACGACTCACAGCTTTTCTACTGATGGAGAGACCTGAAGGGGGTGATTCAAGTTCAGGGAGGGCTGCAACCATGTCCCAACACCTCCTCAGAGACCAGGTGAGCATAACAGAATGTGAAGCCGCTCATACTCTCTGCCTGGGCGTTATGGAAACTTCAGGAACAGATCAGTTAGTCCTCTTACTAGGGGAATTACGGGCTGAAGTACATGCTTCAAGACAGGAAAATAATGCATTACAGAGGAATCTTATTGTAACTCGAGAAAGAACTGACAAATTGGCAAGACAAATGCTACAAGTACAAGCAGGACAGGTTCCACTGCCTGGAGTGAACCATTCTTCTCAATCTTCCACACCAAAACAATGAACACCGGTTCAGGTGGTTCTTGCAGGAGCAGTGCATCTTGCCGCTCCCAAATACTTCATTGGCAACCCAAACAAGTTCCCTGTACTTATGAACCAATGTCGCCTTCATTTCTTGTGCAGACCAGAAGCCTTTCCTAATGACCAAGCCATAGTGGCGTTTGTACTCTCGTATTTAGGAGGTAGTGCGGCGGACTGGTCTATACCTTTGGTAAATCAAGATGACCCTTTACTCCGGAACTTTGGGAATTTCCAACATGAGATGGAGAAATTTTTGCCCGTCATACTCAAGGACAAGCTCTGGACAAGGAGTTGTTGTCACTCAGACAAGGGAGTCAAGATCTATTAACCTATATTGCAACTTTCAATCATCTCATAGCCCAGACCAACTGGCCAGAAGAGAAGAGCACTACACTCTTTTAATGAGGGATATGTGGAGAACTTAAGGATGTGTTGGTGCAAGTGGTGAATCCCCCTGAGATTTGTGCGGACTACATAGACTTGACAGTGCAACTCGATCATAGGTTGCAGAATCGGAAAATGGATCGAGCTAGATCAGAGGGACGGTCAGTTTACATACAACCTTGTGAGTATCAGACTAAAGCGCATGAACAGTCTGAGCCAATGCAAATTGGTGGATTACGAAGTCCACTTACCAAAGCAAAATGGGAAAAAAGAAGACAAAAACAGCTTTGATTATATTGTGGACAAGCAGGTGACGTCCTCTGTTACTGCCCGGTAAAACCACCCATGAAAACGGTTGGGGCAACAGACAAAACTGATGAAGAAGAAGAACAGAACTCTGGAAACGCCAATGCCTGGCAAGTGTAGGCGTCCGCTTGTTGAGCACGAAAAAGGAATCCATACAGACCTCACATGTAGTCCTTCCAGTGCTTTTGGTGAATGACAAGCAACCATCAAAAATACATGCAAATAGGCCTTCCTCTCCGACAGAAGCAGAAATCGGAAAACGTCACTGCTGTGGAAGGTTCTCAGCTATCATCTGGCCCGGTTAGACAATGCACCAAGAAAGTGAAGCTTCTGTGTCAGGATGGGCATCAAGAGGATATTACTTTCGATCTCATCGGTGCTCCTCAGTTTCAGATGATGTTGGGAATGCCCTGGCTGGAGACCCATAATCCTAGGATCGACTGGCAAAAATGAGTTCTGACATTTCCTCATGATTGTGCCGACACGTTTTACAAAAAAGATAGGGTGACCAGATTTCCAAAACGAAAAACCGTGATGATCAACAACATAAAAGAGGGACTACCCCATTGCAGTCCACCAATTACGGCCCTTCCCCCAACACGCCACCACAACCACCACACAATCATATTTCCAGCACTTCTCCTTTCTATAAACTGTATATGATCTCATTTGTGCAGTTTTGTCTGTGAATCTTGACATTTTAATTCAAGACAGGTGTTTGCTCTAATTGATATAACATGGCTTGTTGTACACTCGTTTCCAAACCAGTCTCTGTGGCACAGTCAGCAAGTGTTGAGACTTGCACCTGAAAGGTTGGGGGTTTGAGCCAAACCTCCAACTTCAAAATTCTGAAAGTGTTGTGAAAAAACCCCACAATTTAATTACCGTAGCCACCCAACCCTGCAAACCACGGACAGGGTTTCTAAAATAAAAAAAAACTCCCAGGACCCCGGGACAGAGAGTGATTTCCCTGGACTGTCCCAGGAAAACCAGGACGTCTGGTCACCCTAATAAAAAGATGACACCAATCTGAAACCGAAGAAAGGAATCGTGTTAGGACTCATCAGCTCCTT
The DNA here is from genome assembly GCF_040938575.1 of Ambystoma mexicanum. Lineage (NCBI taxonomy): Eukaryota > Metazoa > Chordata > Amphibia > Caudata > Ambystomatidae > Ambystoma > Ambystoma mexicanum. Next base: position 997,478,482 of record NC_090932.1, read on the forward strand.
ACCGCTTGAATACCAAGATTACCATGATTCCTTCAAAAAAGAGCAAGCCAACCTTATGCCCCCACACAGACCCTAAGATTGTCAAATAGATCTTGTACCCAGAGCCCAGATCCCTTGCAGCCAAATTTACGCTCTGACAGAACAAGAAAATCAGCATCTTAGAACTTACCTGGATTAGTACCTGGCGAACAGTTTCATTTGCACGTCCAAGTCACCTGCCTCCTCGCCCTTTTTCTTCATACCTAAAAAGGAGGGGGACGTAAGAACTTGCATCGACTATAGAGTCATCAATCAGATCACAGTAAAAAATCAATATCCTTTACCACCTATATCAGAGCTCCTGGACCAAGTGAAACATGCTCAAATCTACACAAAACTGGATTTAAGAGGAGCATACCATCTTGTAAGAGTAAAAGAGGGAAACGAGTGGAAAACAGCCTTCCGCATGAAGTACGGCCTCTTTGAATACCAGGCCATGCCCTTCCGGCTATGCAATGCCCCCGTGGCATTTCAATTCTTTATAAATAATGTACTCTGTGAACTACTGGACATTTGTGCTCTTGTTTACATTAACGACATTCTTATCTACTCAAATTCCATGGAAGAACATGTAGGCCATGTCTGGGCAGTCTTCGAGAAGCTTCAACAACACCAATTTAAAGCCAAGTTTTTTCCATGTAGCCGAGGTCGAGTTTCTCAGTTTCATACTCACACCACAAGGCGTATATATGGATACACGAAAGGTGGATGCAATCCTCCAATGGCCCTCACCAACATTCACGAAAGGACTGCAAAGCATGCTTGTATTTGCCAACTTTTACCGTCGGTTTATACCTGGGTTTTCACAAATTGTACATCCAATTACCTCCTTGTTAAAGAAAAATCAAAAGTTCCATTGGTCGACAGAAGCTGAAGAAGCCTTCCAGAAGTTGAAACTAGCATTCACTACAGCACCAGTCCGTCGACACCCACGACCAGACCTATCTTACATAGTTGAGACAGATGCTTCAAAAATAGCCATGTTAGCAGTATTGTCACAACGAAACCCTGAAACCGGACAACTACACCCCGTCACATTCTGGTCCCCCAAATTTTCAGCCCCTGAGTTGAACTACGCAATCACAGATAAGGAATTACTGGCAATTAAAGCAGCATTAAAGGCCTGGAGACATTACCTTTTGGGGCGAGACATACGGTCACTGTCATCACAGCCCACCGTAACTTGCAATACTTGAAAATCACCAAAGCACAATCCTCGCGTCAACTTCGTTGGGCTCTCTTTTTTGCAGAATACAATTTTATTATCAATTATAGACCTGGAGTACGCAATGGGAAAGCAGACGCTCTATCATGCATGAGTGAAGAAAAAGAGGCTTTTACAGCATCTGACCCCATGGCCATAATGCCTGAGGAAAGGATTCAAACCAGAATAGCTGCCTCCACGTGTGTGGATGACCAAAGAACCAGTTTGCAATCCTTGATGGATCAATCCATACAACAGGAATGGCTGTTAAAAGGTGACCAGTACACCATCAAAGACAATCTATGGTATTTCCAAGGATGTTTATATGGCCAAGACCAAGAACTGCAAAAGCAAATCATCACAAATTACTGCGATTCATTAGTGGAAGGACACCCAGGAATAGCCAAAACCCAGGCTAAGTAAAACTAAACTACTGCTGGCCAACCTGGCGAAAAGACATTGCCCAATTTATTGAAACCTGTGGTGTCTGTGCACAACACAAGTCTTAGAAACAGAACCCCGCTGACTTACTACATCCTCTAACAGTACCGCCAGCAGCTTGGCATACCCTGTTGATGGACTGCATCACAGATCTTCCACCCAGCAATGGATACAACACCATATTAGTCGTTGTGGATTTATTCTCCAAAATGGCCCATTTCATCCCTCTGAAGGGACTCCCAACTGCATGAACTCTCGCTTCTGTGTTCCTAGAGCAAATTGTTCAATTGCAAGGATTTCCATCAATATTAGTATCTGATCGTGAAACTCAATTTGTTTATGCCTTTTGGAGAAAGTGTTGTACGATTGCCAAAATCGATTTCCGGTTGTCCACAAACCATCACCCTCAAACTGATGGGTAAACTGAATGAACCAACCAAACTTTAGAGCAATATCTCAGGTGTATGTTGCAACAGTCCGAGGATTCTTGGAAAAATATACTCTGGATAGCTGAATATGCATTCAATAACTCAGTTCACACAAGCACAGGGCAAACTCCATTGTACACTGTGCATGGAAGACATCCAAACATCAGTATTTGACCCACCCAGTATCATGGAAATGCCAGTCATAAAAAACTTGCATAAAACCATCACTCAGGTTCTTAAGGAGGCGACAGAGCATCTGACCAAGGCTAAGGAAAGACAAAAACTGTTTGCTGATCGACATCGGAAGGAAGCTCCCGCCTACCAGAGTGGAGAAGAGGTGTGGTTAGCATCCAAATATATACCCCTGAAGGGGCCAAGAGCTTTCCATCCAAGATACCTGGGCCCCTTTACTATAAAGTCAATAATCAATCCTGTTGCCATGAAATTGGAGTTACCATTTCACATGAAAATTCACCCCGTATTTCATGTCTCTCTCCTCAAACCAATGAAATCCAATACACAGCTTAGTTCTCCGCCAGAGCCGGAAGTAATAGATGGAGAAGCAGAATATGAAGTCAAATCTATCCAGGACTCCAAGCTGGTTCGATCAAAATTGTATAACCTAATTGACTGGAAAGCTTACGGACCTCAAGCCGGAACTTGGGAACCCAGTTTAATGAGACAGTTCCATCGCAATAATCCCACTAAACCAGGACCGGGAGGAGAACCACCCTTGAGAGGGGCCTTGAGGGGGAGTGCTGTCATGGTCATGAAGTCAGGGGCACAGGAATGCAGGGGTCGCATGCACAGGAGACCTGGGTGGACACTGTCCTGGCGCCTTTAAACAAGAACATCCATTTAACACCAAAAAACTTTTATTATGGACATAGCATTTCAGATGCATTAACCTTGAACATTCCATCCATTAAGCAGGATGCATTAACCTTGAACATTCCATCCATTAAGCAGCCCCAAGTGTATTCTTGGGTGTGGCTGCTAAGGGATTGCCTTCGCACGTGTTCACTCTCTAGGAGTGGCAGGTAGTGGCTGGTAAGCCGGCCCTAATGGGCGTGCCCATGATCTCAGCTATATAAGCTGCCCCGATCCTCAAGACAGAAGCTTTGCGTTATCCTGCACTTGCAAGCAGCGTAACGCTTACCGTCGCCTGAGGTCAGACTTACCTTTGAAGATCCTGCTTCCTGGACATCCTGCTTCCTGCCAGCATACTTACCAACTGGGGGAAGTGGCTAGCCACACTGTGCTGAAAGCCATGACTACCCGGGCTTGATAAACGGTATCAGCTGCTGTTGGTGACTGAAATGGGAGACCGGCTTGTGTTGATAAATGAAAAGGACATTAAGATTTGAAGTGCTTGTTGGGTTGTCGAGAAACCACGAGCGGGAGAACATTGTAGCAAGAATGAAGTGTGCTGAGAGTGTGCATGTGAGAGAAGCCATGCAAGAAACCAAGAAAGGAGGTAAATAGTCAAAGTGGTCATATGAGGGTAAAGACAAGGGTACAAGCCCCACTCATACAGTCAAAGTCTTTCACAAAAAGGCAAAATGAAGTATAAAGCTAATTTAAGGAATTATTCGCCCTGTGATGCTAACTAAGAACTGAAGGTACCAGAAGGGTTCGGGAGAGGAGGCAGGTACGAACCTTTGAACAGTATGCAGGATTGTGGGTTGTGAATAGGACAGCAGTCGTGAGAAAGAGAAGCTTGGTTGTTCAAGGTAAACGCACTTGCTACATTATAACAGAGTGACTCAGAAGTCTCTGTATTGAACTAGCAAGTACTTTGAAGTGAAAGCATGAAAGATTGCAAAGTAACAAGTGTGATGCTAGCAGTCCAAGGCTCACGCCCGATTGAGAGAAGCCAGAACAGCCTACAGAGGAAAGTCTGTGCCAGGAGGAGGGGGAACTGAGTGAATCGGTGAAAGTGAACCAAATATTTGTTTAAAAAGACATTAAGAGCTCCTGATTGTTATAAGCTCGTAGAACTGGTAAAGTTAACTGGACTGTGATTTAAAGGCTGCAGTGAACCCGACGGATGGATGCCAAGTGAAAGCAAGGGAAAGTGAATCCCATATTTTGATAGTGACTGAACAGTGGTGTAAAGATGAAGGTGACCCCAACAAAGAGGTACCACAAGAAAGCTGGGGAAAAGGGGTATGCAACATGGTGAGAGCTTGGGAAAAGTCTTGTGAGGCCAAGCCAAAGACATTGATTGGAGGGATGCTGCCTATTCTGAAGAAACTGCTCCCTGATGCCTACATACTTAAAGGGTGCTCACAGTCATGCCACTGTTCTACCTTGTCCTGTGATGTAACTTGTGAAGGGAGTGCATTAGTTCAGCAGTCCTGAACTACCGAAACCCTTTTGGACATTTTAGTTTGCACTACACTCTTTTGTTATACATATCATTGTACCACACCCTTTTGTTATATAGAGTAAGGATTTGGCAATAGGTCTATTAGTATAGGCCATTTTGTTTTGTTATGGCACCACTAGGACAGCTTTTCATTTTCTTTGATAGTCGTAGGTTGCTCCCATCTTATATTTAGGTTTAAAGTAGGCATTTTTCTCACCCATATACTGTTCAATAAACACCCTTGGATTATAGTCCTTGTGTCTGTCATACTTCTGATAACCATGCCTTCCTTACAAGGTGTAGGTAACAGGGTGTTATACCGGGCTTGAGATATTTGGAGATGTGTAAGACCAGTCTTCTTTTAAGTTTTCATGGCTGTTAAGGGCATGTTTTATATTGTGCTGGATATGTTTTGTACTTCCAAGTAGGGGCAGCAATTTATTTTATTCTGCGCGCAAAGTGACACAAAGTAAAAGAAGATGTGTCTATTCTCTGCCTCGAAGGGAAGAGCAGAATGCTGGCCCACAACTTTACATCTTTTAAAAGAGCAAGCCTGCAGGCTTTTGAACCACCACCGATTTTGCTGCTTTGTTGTCCAAAGGGGTTACACATTTGGGACAGCGCTGCTACCAAAGCTCAATCATGAAATGCTAAACGTAGTGGGATTGAGCCCACAGCCGGCACTTTAGGTTGTGACGGAGGCCACAGCAATTTTTAGGTGTGAAGCATTTTCTTGCAGGTTTCAACCCCCTCGCTATTTCACTGAGCCCCTGCCATCCCTACCTTTAAATAATCTAGGTCACACAGGCGCTGCATGAGTCCTAGCTGAGTTTCTGAGAGTTGGTTGTTTGAATCTGCATGTTTGTTTTTTCACACACAGAAATACAATCTTGCCTTACCAGCTCATCTGCTTTATTCTGGCTGACATGCAAAACCACAGAGCATTCTAAGCAAACTGTACATTTTTAAAAACATAATTAAAATTACATAGCTGTTTAGTTTAAAAATGCACGGGTCCAGTTTCCAGTTAAAAGGCATTGCAAGAGGTCTTCACGAACAATGATCAAAACCAGCCAAAAAGCAAGGTCCCCTGCAGAGTTACAATCAGCTATTCCATGTCAATTAGTGGCACCATAGAGGATCATCAGAGCCAACACTCTGACAGTGGGGTTGACAGTACCCCTGATGGAGTCAGACTGCCCCTTTTAAGAGGTGAAAACACAACTCCTCCCTGATCAATTTTCTTAGCCACACATACAGATTTCCTGAACTCATGTATTTTGTGCTTACTTTGCAGAAATTGAGTTTCTTATCAAGAAAGCACAACATTCTATTTCGTGCCTACTCAGCAAAATTAGAGAGTGGTGCTGGGCACAGGAAACATCTCAAATTAACTTCAGGCTGCAGATGCTTCCTGTACCATCATTCTGTCATTTGGGTTTAGTTGATAAACAAATGACCATGTGCATTTCCATGGGGGAGTATTTACACAGCTGTCTGTGTTTTCTGCTGATGTGGATAAAATGCTGCTCTGTGGGTCACCACATTTCTGGTATTCCACAGGTCTTTTCATAGATAAATCCCCACAGAAATGCTGTTTTTTGGGTCACAGAGTGGCAGAGGGATACATCCAGGCTGCGAGAGAGGTGCTGTAGATTCAATAAAAACAATAGTTTGACTTTTGTAAAGGCTCTGGCAAGCACAATTTACTTTTAACATTAACTGTTTTTCATAATTTAAAAGAAACACGCCTTGTCAAAGGCAATAGTTTACACTTATACACACGCTCTGGTAAGCACACTTGACTTATAAAGCAAACTGGTTACCTTGTTGTCTGTGTTCCCCCCACTCTGCGCTCTGGTTACCTTTTTGTCTGTGTGCCCCCCACCCCACCTCTGGTTGCCTTGTTGTCCAAGTGACCCCACTCCCCCTCTGGTTGCCTGTGTTGTCCATGTGCCCCCCATCCCCCTGGTTGGCTTGTCATCTGTTTGCCCCCCACCCCCCCTCTGGTTGCCTTGTGGTCTGTGTGCCCCTCACACCCCATCTGGTTGCCTGTGTTGTCCGTGTGCTCCCACCCCCCCTCTGGTTGCTTGTGTTATCTGTGGGCCCCCCAACCCCTCCTGGTTGCCTTGATGTCTGTGTGCCCCCACCCCCCTCTGGTTGCCTGTGTTGTCCATGTGATCACACCCCCCGCTGGTCGCCTTGATATCTGTGTGCCCCCTGCCCCCCTTTGGTTGTCTGTGTTCTCTGTGTGCCCTCCAGCCCCCCTTTGGTTGGACTGTGCTATCCGTGTGCCCCTCACCCCCCATCTGGTTGCCTTGATGTCTGTGTGCCCCCCACCCCCTCTGGTTGGCTGTGTTGTCCTTGCACCCTCAACCACCCCCTAAGGCTGCCTGTGCTGTCTGTGTCCCCCACCCCCCTCTGATTGCCTTGTTGTCCATGTGCCCCCACCCCCTTCTGGTTGCCTTGTTGTCTGTGTGCCCCCACGCCCCCTCTGGTTGCCTGTGTTGTCTGTGTGCCCCCCAGACCTCCCTGTTTGCCTGTGTTGTCCTTGTGCCCCCCATCGCCCCTGGTTGCTTTGTTGTCCGTGTGCCCCATCCCCCTCTGGTTGCCTTGTTTCTGTCTGCCCCCACCCCCCTCTGGTTGCCTGTGTTCTCTGTGTGCCCCCCCACATCCCCTCCTGTTGCCTGTGTTGTCTGTGTGCCCCCACCCCCTCTAGTTGCCTTTTTGTCTGTGTGCCCTCCACCCTCCTTTGTTTGCCTTGTTGTCCATGTGAACCCACACCCTCTGGTTCCCTTGTTGACTGTGAGCCCCCCACCCCTCTGGTTTGCCTGTGTTGTCTGTGTGCCCCCATCCACCTCTGGTTGCCTTGTTGTCCGTGTGCCCCCACCCCTCCTCTGGTTGCCTGGGTTGTCTGTGTTACCCTCACCACCCTATGATTGCATTGTTGTCCATGTTCCCCCCACCCAGCTCTGGTTGACATGTTGTCTGTGTTCCCCCAACCCCCTCTGGTTGCCTGTGTTGTCCTTTTGCCCCCCACCACCTCCTCTGGTTGCGTGTGCTCTCTGTGTGCCCCCAACCCCCTCTGGTTGCCTTTTTGTCTGTGTGCACCCCACCCCTTTCTAGTTGCTGTATTGTCTGTGTGCCCCCAACCCCCCTCTAGTTGCCTTGTTGTCTGTGTGCCCCTCACTGCCCCCTCTGGTTGCCTTGTTGACCGTGCGCCTCTCATCCCCCCTCTGCTTGCCTGTGTTGTCTCTGTGCCCCCAGCGTCCCCTCTGGTTGCCTTGTTGTTTATGTGCCCCCCACTAACCCCTCTCAGGTTGCCTGTGTTGTCTGCGTGCCCTCCCTCTGGTTACCTGTGTTGTCCGTGTGCCCCCCACACCTCCTGTTGGTTGCCTGTATTGTCAGTGTACCCCCCACCACCGCTCTGATTGCCTTGTCCATTTGCCCCCACCCCCCTCTGGTTGCCTTGTTGTCTGTTTGCCCCCCCCTCACACCCTCTCTGGTTGCCTCTGTTGTCCATGTGCCCTCCACCCCCTCTCTGGTTGCCTTGTTGTCCATTTCCCCCCACCCCCCTATGGTTGCCTTGTTGTCTGTGTGCCCCACCCCCCCTTCTATGCCCCTAGATCTAAATACTGCAGGAGTTTGTCTTGACTTATACAACACTAGAGGGACTATAAGTCTCAAGGAGGGGGGAGTGAACCAGATATTGAAATATCTATCACAAGAAAAACAAACTCCCTGCCTCTTACGGTCAGGTAGAGTACAGTAGAGCAGATCACTAGACTTATGGGGGATGGGTCACATGTATACACTCTTGACATCAGGTATTTGTGTGTATAGAGAATTCAACCAAGTCACACTAACATTAATCAAAAACTATAGCAAATTTAATACATATTCATAAAAACAGTTATAATAAAACATCATAAGAAGCATTAAAAATCTCACAAAGTGACAATGTGCAAGTGCAACCTTATACTGGTAGAAAGCCTCCAAGGGGTCAACCTGTATGAGGTGTAAGGTGCAAGTAACGTAAAGTGCAAAAATACAAAGGACCGTACCTATTTAACAACACACTCAAGGTACAAATACTTGGATACAACAATGTTGTCAATTTAAAACTATGGTCTAATAACCATATTCGAAAACCACAATTCAGAAAATCAAACGGAAACCCAGGATGTAGAGTACTAAACAATTCTGGTTACTCTATGGTTGGTACTTTTGTCTTGTACTGATCTAATAAGCAACTTATGAGGGTATTAATCTTGTTCACAACATTTAGTATTAATGTCGACATAAACCCGAGTTTGTCTTGATACATGCTTGGATTTTACTTTTATGGACTTATTATCTCTTCTCAATTCCCATGCTGGACTTCCCCTGCATCTCGTACTCAGGGTGGCCCTGAATCATTTGGTGCCGTTCTTCATCTTGAATCTTGGCCTCCAGTTGCTGTTCTCTTGCAACATTGTGTGTTACTATTGACTTCTGCAACTGTATTCACTCTCCCAGCTGCTTCTTCACTCTTTCTCTCTGTTTTACCTTCTCCTCTCCTCCTCTCCCTTTCTCCCTTCTTCCTTTCTCCTCCCCCTTCCCCTTACTTTTTTCTATGCTCTTACTCAATTAGAATTGTCCTTGGACCTAGTATGATGGCAACAATGTCTGTCTCCTCCCCCTTCCCTTACTTGTTTCCCCACCCCAGCACTATCTGAAATGTCGTCAGGCCTAGTACGATAGTCGCTTGTTTTGTTCCTCTCCTTCCTTCTCCTCCCTTTCTCCCTCACCTCTTGTAATACTCCAGCTCTAGCATAAATGTCGTTAGGCCTAGTACAGGAGGCGTTTGTCTGTTCCCATTTCCTTCCCACCCCCCACCCCCCTTATCTGTGTCTTAGCTCTTGCACTATCTGAAATGTTACCAGGTCGAGTACGATAGTTTATTTCACATTCTTATTGTTCATGGCCTGTAAGAATGTCATTGTATTTTCCCTTGTTCCCTCCTTTGCCTTGAAGGGCTCTGAAACACATTGTGTATAGGCGCTACATAAATAAACTATCATATCATATCATTTTAAAAATATTACTTTTATACAGTGCCTGTCACCAGCTGCCCCAAACTTTATATAGATTTTATATAAAAAAGATATAAAAGAAATTTAAATCCCATTTCATATCAAATATTCATTTGATACAAAATTGATACAAAAATGTTTGAAATTTTTTAATATCAAATTGATATTAAGTTACATCAAAGCATATCAAAAGGACTAAGACAGGAAACAGAGGGCATGGCAACCTATCAACATTTTGATGAAGACAAAAGGGGGATCGATCGCTCTACACCGGCAGTGGATGTTATATATGAAACAAATATACCAATTTGTCTGCTGTGATAAATGTTCCAGCATCCGAAAAATTATTTTGTGTGGAAATCTTCCAAGTACCTGAATCCTCAACTGTGTTACAAGAAATCTAAGCATTTCTTCTTCGGTCCATTTAGTCAAAGTAGACTGACCATGAAACAAAAATTACCCGAGCAGTGCCATATTCAGCCAGTCTAACACACATTTCGGCTAAAACCAATCAGCCATCTCATTGGAGTCCTCTTGTACATTTGACTTTTGTTAGGGATTCAGACATTAGGGTAGTGAAACATATCCCAGATTCCAGGGGTAGAGGATATGGGGTGCAGTATTTGGTTCACTCAAAGGGCGAGTAGAGGTCTTCAGATGCTGGAACATCCACCACAGCGGACAGATTGGTATATGTGTTTCATATATGACATCTACTGCATTAGTAGAGCAATTCCCCTTTTGTCTCCAGCAAAATGTTGACAGGTTGCCACACACCCTGTTTCCGCTCTTAGTCCCACCCCCTTTTTATACCATTTGATATAAACTTAATACACATTTGTTACAAAAAAGATATGAAACATTTTGTATATCGATGTACGTGGGGTTTTCCTAGTAATGAACTTAGACAACATCTTGATTTATTCACTGTAATGCTCACCTGAATCCCTCGGAGGCGCAGGTCCGGGCTTGGAGATTTCAGTGTCTTCTAGGGTCACGCGCAGGCCTCTGGTAACACCCTGGATAGACCCTCTCCTCACCGTAATTTTGACCTGGAGGGTGAGGTGTCTGCAACCAGGAGAACAAGGGGTTAATGTATGTCTGGTTGGCCAATCTGACCTTCCCCTTTTCTGGACTCCCCACGTTACTCGTAGGCTGAATATGCTCACCTTATATAGGTGAAAGCGGAGCTCTCCATCCTGCGTCTGTGCAGGGGTGCTGATGCCAGTTGCTTCACTGGTTAATTGCCCAGCCTCTTGATTGCAGAGGATGAAGTCAGGGAGCAAGGCCGTTGTTAGCTGCACGAACGGTGATTGCTTGAATATGGAGTTTTATTTATATGACCCCTTAAATGTCTCTCGCCATTGCAGGTCCAGTATGTAGATAAGGTAAGCGAGAAGAATGCCGGAGCTCGTGAAGGCACGTAAGTAAAAGAATGTTATTCGAAGTTAAATGCACTTCTTAATGTCTCTTTTCCCTTTCGAAGTTAAATGCACTCCTTAATGTCTCTTTTCCCTTTTTCAGGTAGCCGTAGCAATCGGCGTGGAGATGGACGCCGAGGTACGTGCCGGAGAATGGACAAGCCGATGACAGCTAGAAGGCACGTGAGTAGTGATGGCGTACTGTGCCCCTAATGATGTCCTTCTTGTTTTAGCAGGTGCGGACAAACAGCGCCTGACGAAGATCGAGGCGTACGTGGCACAGGTGAGTAGAATAATCACGGAGGTTCACTAACCAATGTCCTTTGTTTCCGCAGGATTGCCGGAGTATGAAGAGTGCGGCACGCGGCCTCAGGAAGCTCCGATGGACGAGGTAAGTGCTGCGCTGGTTTTGTCTTGTCCTAACCTGGTGTCCTTGTTCACTTTCAGACGCTGCTGAAGACTGAAGACTGATCTTCCGGGAGGTAAGACTGAGGATTTCTTATTCACAGATGCAGAAGCTGAAGATTCTCTGGAGCTGACACGGTGAGCGTCCTGCTGCTAGTGCAGAATAACGCGAAGCACGTTGCACTGATCGGGTGTGGTTTAAATAGGCCACTGGAGTGCTTAGGTGTCTCCTTCCACAGCCTCGCCCAGACAAGAAAGAAGTTCCAGCTTCCAGAACAGTTCCAGTATCCAGTCCCAGGGAGTGGTGCTGGCCACACCCAGAAGGTAAAGTAGTTCCAGCCAGGAATGGATGAGGATATCATCCTACAAGTAAGTGAGCAGCATGGTCTGCAGCAGGTAGGTCCACCCAAGCACCATTCCTCTCAATATGAGCCCGGCGCTTCCTGTGCCGGGACTGGGTTCCCTTATGAGCCTGGCGCCACTGGCGCCAGGACAAGGTCCAAAAGGCCCCTGTGGGGACCGGCTGGTGCCTGGAATGGAAGTTGTGACCCTGCTTCCCAGGATGTTGGGCTGGGTCTGACTCCTTGGAGACAGCGGTCATGACAGCACCCCCCTTCAAGGCCCCTCCCAAGCTTGTCTTCTCCGGAGGCTTTGGCTTGTTGGGAAAAGTTCGATGAAACTTCCTGACTAGACGAGGTGCATGGACATATTCTGAAGGCTCCCAAGATCTCTCCTGGGGGCCAAATCCCTTCCAATCAATCAGGTAGTACAGTTTCGATTTGGAAATTTTGGAATCCAAGATGTTTCGAATTTCAAATTCGAGTTCTCCATCCACCTGGATTGGCTCTGGAGGGTTAGTCAAACGGGTTCCGGGTTGCATAGGTTTAAGGAGAGAAACATGGAAAACGGGATGTATCTTCATCCGAGTAGGTAGCTCCAATTTCACAGCCACCGGATTTATCACAGCCGTGATCGTGTAGGGTCCTAAATATCTTGGGTTGAAGGTGCGTGGTCCTTTTAGGGATAAATGCTTCGTGGACAGCCAGACTTGATCTCCTACTTGGTATTGTGGGGCCTCTTTTCGATGTTGATCCGCTCCTTTCTTATATATTTCCTTGGCTCGTTGAAGGTGAGCTGTGGCTTCCTTAAATGCTTGAGTTATTGTCGCATGCAGATGGTCTACAGCGGGCGTTCCGAGAGCTTGAGGTGGATCCAAATTAGAGGTTCGAGGATGACTTCCATACAGCAGAAAGAAAGGGGTTTTTCCAGTTCCTGAATGGATTGAATTGTTGTAGGCGTATTCAGCAATCCAAAGGACATCCTTCCAAGTGCCCTCCGATTGTTGCAACATACAGCGTAGATATTGTTCCAGAGTTTGGTTAGTCCTCTCAGTCTGCCCGTCAGTTTGTGGGTGATGGCTGGTGGAAAGTCGTACATCAATTTGCGCTAAATGACAACAACTTCGCCAAAAATGGGAAATAAATTGGCTCCCTCGATCGGAGATTAACACTGAAGGGAACCCGTGCAACCGGACGATGTTTTCAAGGAATTCTCGGGCCAAAACGGGAGCTGTTGGTAAACCTTTCAGTGGAATAAAATGAGCCATTTTTGAAAAAAGGTCCACGATTACTAGAATTGTGTTGTATCCGGAGCAGAAGGGTAAATCCGTGATAAAATCCATTGAGAGAGTATGCCAAGGGCATGGTGGAATGTCTATTGGGTGTAGCAGACCTGCTGGTCTTTCCTTTTGACTCTTGTTTTGTGCGCAGATGCCGCAAGAAGCCACAAAATCTTTAATGTCTTTTCTCCAAGTCGGCCACCAAAAATGTCTTTTGATTTTCTCTAGGGTTTTGCCCACCCCTGGATGTCCTTCTATTAGAGAATCATGGTAGCAGGTGATGACCTGCTTCTGTAAGTCAACACATGGCAAATATAGTCTTCCTTGGAAATACAATAGATTCTGATCTATCGTAAAATCTTTCCCTTTCAGTTGCCAATTGAATGAATCTTCAGGAGTTATTAGTTGACTGACTTTTGCTTCGATATCTTCAAGGGATAGCGTGTTGATTACTCCCAGTATCTTTTGTTCGGGGATTATTGGTACCGGCTCTGAATTAGCTGAGTGTTCGTCTACCCCTATTCGGGAAAGGGCATCTGCTTTTCCGTTCTTATTCCCTGGCCGATACGTGATCACAAAATCAAATTCCGCGAAGAATAATGCCCAGCGGAGTTGTCTCGAAGATTGGGCCTTGGCTGACTTCAGATACTGGAGGTTGCGATGATCAGTGATTACAGTGACTGTGTGCCGGGCTCCCAGGAGATAATGCCGCCAGGCCTTAAAGGCAGACTTAATTGCCAGAAGTTCTTTGTCCGTAATTGTATAGTTGATTTCGGGGGCCGAAAATTTGCGGGACCAAAATGCCACAGGGTGTAATTGGTGTGTTTCGGGATCTCTTTGTGATAGCACAGCCCCCATTGCGAGGCTGGATGCGTCTGTCTCGACGATAAACGGAAGTTCTGGACGAGGATGCTTTAAGACTGGAGCGGAGACAAATTTAGCTTTCAATTCTTGGAAGGCTTGTTCGGCCTCTGGAGTCCACTCGAATTTTTTATTCTTTTTTAGAAGGGCCGTGATGGGTTGAACTACTCGGGAAAATTCTGGAATGAACCTCCGGTAAAAATTAGCGAAGCCCAACATGCTCTGTACTCCTTTCACGGAAGTTGGGGACGGCCATTTGGTGATAGCGTCCACCTTTCTTGAGTCCATGTGAACTCCATTGGGTGACAAGATGAACCCCAAGAAATCGACTTCCTTTACATGAAAAGTACACTTCTCCAATTTAGCAAACAAACGGTGTTGGCGAAGTCTCTGTAGAACCGCTGTGACATGTCTTTGGTGCTCAGCTTCTGAGGATGAGTATACCAGGATATCATCGATATAAACAATTACGCATACATCAAGAAGTTCTCGGAAAACGTCATTCATAAAGAACTGAAAGGCGGCCGGTGCGTTACATAGTCCAAAGGGCATTACTTGATACTCAAATAATCCGTATTTAGTGCGAAAGGCCGTCTTCCATTCGTCACCCTCCTTAATGCGTACCAAGTGGTAAGCTCCTCTGAGATCTAACTTTGTGTATATGCAGGCTCCTTTAACTTGGTCCAATAATTCAGGAATCAGAGGCAAAGGATATCTATTTTTGACTGTAATCTGGTTCAGGGCGCGATAATCGATACATGTTCTCAGGTCACCTTCTTTTTTCGGAACGAAGAACAAAGCTGAAGAAACTGGAGATTTCGAGGGACGAATGAATCCATTAGCCAGGTACTGGTCCAGGTATTGCCTGAGATGGAGATTTTCTGGCTCAGTGAGAGCATATATTCTACTGCACGGAGGAGTAGATCCAGGTATTAGGTCTATCTGGCAGTCGTATGACCGATGCGGGGGCAAGGTATTGGCCTGATCTTCCTGGAAGACGTCGCAGAACTCTTGGTATTCTGGAGGCAATTGGGGGCTCTCGGAAGCGATGGCTGCTAGCCTGATATCGGGTCGAGGGTAGCAAGTTGGGGCGCATTCTGGAAACCGGATTACCTTGGCTCGCCAGTCTATCTGAGGATTGTGCTTTTCCAACCAAGGAATACCCAGGATTACTTGAAACTGCGGGGCCTTGATCACATCAAACACGATCTTCTCCTGATGTCCATCTTGGCATAGCAACATCACTTCCATGGTGGTGTGAGAAACCGGTCCGGAAGCTATTTCTGTACCATCCACTGTAGTGATTATGTCTTTAACCATCTTAGAACATAGAGGAAGATTCATCCTGGTTGCCATATCTTGATCTACATAGTTACTGATCGCTCCGCTATCAATGTATGCTTTAATTGCATGCATGCGATCTGGTCGATCTGGACTTATGAGAACCATAGGCATTACCATATGCGAGGTCAAGGAACTGGTTTTAACGCTCGGCAAGCGGACCTCTACACTTGTCGGGCGAGGTCGTTTCCCGATTCTAGTTTTTTAACATTCTTATCGGAAGCTCCTACAGCCTTCTTGACCGGTTTCACTGAACAATCACGAAGGAAATGTCCGGAATTCCCACAGTAGAGGCACAGCTGTAATTGTCTTCTCCTTTCCCGTTCCTTTTGGGTTAATGGTCCTTTAACAACCCCTATCTGCATGGGCTCCACGGAATCAGTTCCTTTAGCGGAGCTCTGAGGTCTTGAACATTTTTGGGTTTCAAATCTGGAACGATCGGTCTTCCTGTTCTGTAGCCGGTGATCTAATTGGACTACTAGGTCAATATAATCGGAACAATCTTGCGGGGGATTCACCACCTGTGCTAAGACATCTTTAAGTTCTCCACGCAGCCCTCTGTAGAAAAGCGTGATTCTCTTATCCTCAGGCCACCTAGTCTCAACCACCAGTCTGTTAAAAGATGCTATGTATGCTAGGAGATCCTGATTCCCTTGTCTTAGTGATAGGAGTTCATTGTCCAAGGCCTGCCCCTGTGAGTGTCTTGCGAACAACTTTTCCATACTGGTCTGGAAATCTTGAAAGTTATGGAGGATCGGATCATCTTGTGTCACAAGAGGAACGGACCAATCTGCAGCACTACCGCTAAGATAGGAAAGTACGAACGCTACTTTGGTTTGGTCAGTTGGGAATGCGGCGGGTCTACACAGAAAGTGCAAGCGGCATTGATTGATGAACACTGCAAACCGTTTTGGATCACCTGAAAAACGTTCGGGCGGGGCCAAAGGCACATTCCCTGGCAGATTAATTTGCACCGGATTATTTGAGGTTGTAGGAGTGTAGCTCCCTCCCGAGGCAGGCAGAGGCGTCTGTCCCGCTTGTGTGTGCAACAACTGTCTGGCCAGATCATCCGTTCGTTCTTTTGAAACGATCAACTCCCTTCGTAAAGCATTTGTCTCTTGGCGGGATGCCTGTACTTCAGCTCTCAGTGCCCCAAGCAATTGGGCCAACTGATCTGTGTCCGAGGTTTCCATTGCGCCTGGGTGGGAATTTTGCGGTAGGCTTCGCGTTCTGTAACGCTCACCTGAATCCCTCGGAGGCGCAGGTCCGGGCTTGGAGATTTCAGTGTCTTCTAGGGTCACGCGCAGGCCTCTGGTAACACCCTGGATAGACCCTCTCCTCACCGTAATTTTGACCTGGAGGGTGAGGTGTCTGCAAGCAGGAGAACAAGGGGTTAATGTATGTCTGGTTGGCCAATCTGACCTTCCCCTTTTCTGGACTCCCCATGTTACTCGTAGGCTGAATATGCTCACCTTATATAGGTGAAAGCGGAGCTCTCCATCCTGCGTCTGTGCAGGGGTGCTGATGCCAGTTGCTTCACTGGTTAATTGCCCAGCCTCTTGATTGCAGAGGATGAAGTCAGGGAGCAAGGCCGTCGTTAGCTGCACGAACAGTGATTGCTTGAATATGGAGTTTTATTTATATGACCCCTTAAATGTCTCTCGCCATTGCAGGTCCAGTATGTAGATAAGGTAAGCGAGAAGAATGCCGGAGCTCGTGAAGGCACGTAAGTAAAAGAATGTTATTCGAAGTTAAATGCACTTCTTAATGTCTCTTTTCCCTTTCGAAGTTAAATGCACTCCTTAATGTCTCTTTTCCCTTTTTCAGGTAGCCGTAGCAATCGGCGTGGAGATGGACGCCGAGGTACGTGCCGGAGAATGGACAAGCCGATGACAGCTAGAAGGCACGTGAGTAGTGATGGCGTACTGTGCCCCTAATGATGTCCTTCTTGTTTTAGCAGGTGCGGACAAACAGCGCCTGACGAAGATCGAGGCGTACGTGGCACAGGTGAGTAGAATAATCACGGAGGTTCACTAACCAATGTCCTTTGTTTCCGCAGGATTGCCGGAGTATGAAGAGTGCGGCACGCGGCCTCAGGATGCTCCGATGGACGAGGTAAGTGCTGCGCTGGTTTTGTCTTGTCCTAACCTGGTGTCCTTGTTCACTTTCAGACGCTGCTGAAGACTGAAGACTGATCTTCCGGGAGGTAAGACTGAGGATTTCTTATTCACAGATGCAGAAGCTGAAGATTCTCTGGAGCTGACACGGTGAGCGTCCTGCTGCTAGTGCAGAATAACGCGAAGCACGTTGCACTGATCGGGTGTGGTTTAAATAGGCCACTGGAGTGCTTAGGTGTCTCCTTCCACAGCCTCGCCCAGACAAGAAAGAAGTTCCAGCTTCCAGAACAGTTCCAGTATCCAGTCCCAGGGAGTGGTGCTGGCCACACCCAGAAGGTAAAGTAGTTCCAGCCAGGAATGGATGAGGATATCATCCTACAAGTAAGTGAGCAGCATGGTCTGCAGCAGGTAGGTCCACCCAAGCACCATTCCTCTCAATATGAGCCCGGCGCTTCCTGTGCCGGGACTGGGTTCCCTTATGAGCCTGGCGCCACTGGCGCCAGGACAAGGTCCAAAAGGCCCCTGTGGGGACCGGCTGGTGCCTGGAATGGAAGTTGTGACCCTGCTTCCCAGGATGTTGGGCTGGGTCTGACTCCTTGGAGACAGCGGTCATGACAGCCACAAGATCTACCGGAACAGTAATGTCATGTGTGGGAAGTCGCACGACAACTATGAAATCATTACCTATGTGCCAAAAATGTGGAATACCAGTTTACTGTTCAGAAATATTGTTCTTTTTACCCAATTACAACAGAGTAGAAATGCATCTGAAGGTGAGTTAGGCAGTTATGGAGAGGCCCAAACTTCAGTGAGTGGCAGACTCACAACAATTCTTGTGGTTCTCCCATCTCTACCATTTCTTCATTAGGGACATAGCCCAATACCTTGCTTACCTTATGAAAAAAGATGTGCCCTTAGTATAGTCACAAGTGACCCAACATACCATTGAATAACTTAAAGCAGTGAGATGCTTCGCTTGTTATTCAACAAGATATTACTAAGCCTTTGATAATGGGGCAGTGCCTTCAATACCACTGTGGGGTTATTTTATCACAGAAAGGTTAAGATATATTTTCACATACAAAGGTACACTTTTCCAAGGGATTTTAATCAGCCAAATACAACTATCCAATCTATGACAAAGAACTACTGGCCATTTAATCTTTCTTGACCTTTTGACTTATTTGTCATTGTTTCACTGGCTACAGGCAGCATGATATATGAAAAGCTGTCTTAAATTAGGCTTGTTTTCATCTCACCCCCATCAAGACATTGATAAACAATTTGTAGCGCTGTAGCACTGTGAAGCCATCATTAAACCTTCTAGGAGCTACATTTGCAAAACAGGCCGCCTATATTGGTGGCAAAAAATAAAGCAGGTATTAACAAAAGAGGAGGTATCTATTTTGAAGAGAGGTTTTTCAATTATACCTATGAAGAACACTAGTCGCATGGAAGTAGAATTAGAACTACATGCTTTCTTCAGAAAGATCCGCTTTATAGACTTTTTCGGTATAGACAGTATACATACACAGGAAAAAGTAGAAAATACTCAATTTAAACCAAACATCTGTGTTTACACCTAGTCTGCAGATGGTCTCCAAAGAAACTGCAATATTTGAAGAAGCAGTATTGAGGGATTTCCATCGACTATACGACGAGAAGAATGAAAATAAAAACAAATATAACAATAGTTATCATTTCTCTAAAGCAGATTGGAAAACTCTCCATTCTTTAAAAAACGATCTATATATTGTAATCAAAAAAGCGCAGACAAGGGAGGAGGCATATGGTTTGTGGGATGCTAGTAAATACAATCAAGAAATGAGGAAGCAACTTAACAATACTGATTTCTATGTAAAACTGAGAGGTGATCCCACGGAAGTTATAACAAGAGATATCCTAAGATTATGCAGGACTGCTTTGGAAAAAGACATCCTCACAAAGAAACAATTCTACTTCCTGACTCCTGACAAAACCAGAATGCCTCTATTCTACATATTGCCAAAGGTGCATAAGGATCCATTAAATTCCCCAGGGAGACCTATTGTTTCCCTTTGTGGGTCGATTTTCGAACAAATTGGACATTATCTAGATTTTTTTTTTTTAAATCATTGGCTAGAAAAATTATACCACTGATGTCATTAAAGAGATAGAGAATTTGCCATATGACATCAGTTCAGAGATTCTGAGCACCCTCAATGTGGAATCATTATACTCGAATATTCCACAAATGGAATCACTTGTATTATGAAGAGATTTTGGAAGAAGGAGAAGAACCAAGAGAGGTCCCCAGTAATTTTTCCTTCAGATGCAAATCTTCATTCTGCATGCAGATAAAGGGGACTGCTATGGGGGCGGCGTTCACCCCTATTATACGCCATTATACTTGTGGGAATTTGAAGAGATAAATATTGTAATAGAAACTAATCCCTACAGAGAGGCCTTGAAGTTCTATAAGAGATACATTGATGATTTCCTAATTATTTGGGAATGTAAGAAAGGTGACTATACTCTGTTTGTACAATGGATTAATACCTTCAACCCCAATCGACAGTTTACTATGCAATCGAAAGGGAAGCAAATACCATTTCTGGATATCCTAATCAAAGAAGAGCAAGGCCATTTGATCATGGATTTATATCGGAAAGAATTTGATAGAAACGTCATACTCTATTACAATAGCTTTGACTCTCAAGCTTTACGATCTAATTTACCATACAGGCAGTTCTTAAGAGCCAAACGCAATTTCTCAAAATTAGAAGATTTCACTAGTCACGCTAATATTGTACATGGGATATTACAAGATAGAGGGTATCCCCTTAAGCTCTTAAAACAATCCAGAAATATGGCTATATACCAACAAGGTTTGCATTTATTGAACAAAAGGACCCCCACCGATTGCAATAATGATAGATTAGTATGGGCTCTCACATACCATACTTATCATAACAAAATAAAAAATGCAATATCAACACATTGGCATTTACTGCAACTCAATATTCCAAAATTGCAGAAGCCCATGTATGCTTTCAAAAAAGGAAGACATATAAAGGAATGGATGTCCAAAGCAGACAGGGGCATTACAGGCAATAAACAACAGAAATTAACTACTACATGGGGGATGCCTCCGGTCACAGGGCATTTCCAATTCTGAGGATGCTGCCATTGCAGCTCCACATCGGCATGTGCAACTATTACTATTAACAATATAAACTGGTATCAAAAGAACCACACTACATGCAATAGTAGTAACGTAATATATGCTATCACCTGCCCCTGTGAAAAATTCTACATTGGTAAAACATTACGTGTGGTTAAATTAAGAATAACAGAGCACAAATCAAAAATATGCAATAGAAATAGCAATGCACCATGAGCAGAACATTTCATTGAACAAAATCATAACTGCAATGATTTGAAGTGATGGTTCATTGATAACATTTGGGGCTGTGATGACTCCAATATAGCCAAAAGATTATCACATAGAAAACAGTGGTGGTGCTAGCAGATGGAGAGCTATGCAACCGGTTTAAACTTACAGGTGGAATGGAATCAATGTACCATCTGAATAACATTGGTGGACCACTTGATTGATGAGATTTAGAAATTATATTGAAAATAATTTCCTAATAGGACCCATATGGGATTATTAGATCTATCAGATATGAAGTGTCCTAACCAAACATTGGTAACAATACTTCCTCTTATCTCTCCAGCATGATAGGATGTATTGGTTTTCTCCATCTAGGTGATTTTCAAATTACGAGGCAAAGATAATTACCAGACCATACTTGCCCTTTTTTGAAGGAGTAATGGACAGTCTGGTTTCTATGGCCATGATTGTGTTTTATGGTTTTGATAGGAATTGAAAGAAAAGCAGTCATTTTAATATGACTTGGACAGTGTTGTTAATAATGGTAACATTCCATCCTTGTTTCTCTGTGTGAGAGATATATATATATTTTTCACAATTGTTTTATCCCTCTGCACGATATAAGTATGAATTATTTGCACTTAACCACCTTTGTGGCGTTCTGTAGAGCATGAGGTTGAGTAAAAATGTGATGGTTAAGACCAGCTTCTACTCTCATTAAAGTTATGATGAATAGTCCGCTTTCTATGGCTAGGACCGCACCTCGGGATCAAGGCATGATTTTATGGAAAGCTAGTCCTTTGTTAATTATCAGGACAGCTTTAAGTTTGGAGGCGGCCGCATTACGCCTTTAGAGCCGCTGAAAAAATTCCCCTGCGAGAAATGCAGGATACTGAACGGCACAAACGGGGCTCTTTACAAACGTGGATGACGTTGGTCAGGAGAAGACTACTCCTAAACCGCAATTACAAAAAGGTAAAAAAGAGAGGAAATCAATGAGAACAAGATAGATGGCATTCTCAGATGAAAACGTGTAAACTGAGTTACGCTTTAGAAACCGTTTCATTTACTTTTGTCAGCTAAATGCAACCTATGGTTTCTTTCCCTCTAGATAAACAGTGATGATACCGTCATTGATGGATTTTGATTTCAGCAAAAAGAATTCAGAACAGCATATGAATAACTCATTAAGCTGGAAGGTATGTGTATATTCCTGATTTATCTCTTAAGTGACAATAATATGGATAGGCGTTGATACAAACACAAAATTAGAGGGCCAGCCATATAAACTGATGGGTAGCGTACTACAATGCAGTAGAATGTAAGAACATTACCTGTCTAACATTTAAATTAATACAAAAAGTTTGTTTTCAGGAAATCTCGGATGTTGTATGCTAATAGACTGAGGAGTTAGTTCATTGCTTGTTGTGTCTTTGGGTCATTGTGTATCCCCTGTACATTTTTTAAACAAAAGGAAAGATTGACCTTTATCTTTTGGTTTTGTTTTGCAGCAGTTTATACTTGGATTGCTTCTGGCATACGGGCATCGGACTAAAGACATTTGGATCTGTCCTAGAGCTGAGTTGAACATAAATTAGGTAACTGTTCCTTACTTAAATAAATAAATAGGAACCAAGTGACTAATTGCACAGGATTTGAGCGTGGTATCAGTTTTGGGCTATTTTTAATAGAAGTTTAAGGATTTTATTGTCTTTTTAGTAAAATGTTTCAAGCAATTTCCCAGGAAGAAAATTCTCTACCTCTGTACTGTCCTGAAGAAGACAGGCATCCGTACTAAATAGCACACCATTGAAACTATAGTTGAGGGATGTTTGTTAATTATATAAGGAGGAATATGCTAGTTGGCAGAGCCCTCCACAAACACATATAGTCGGCTATAACTTGTATGGTGGAACGGTTTAGTGTTAGTGAACAAAAATGTGGTTTAGCAATACATGTTTTCACTAGTTCCATCTTTGCACATGCAATTTTTGCACGGAAAAAGGGTTTATCCCATTTATATTAAATAATGTGATTTTTTTATTATATATGTACCATTTTTTCATGAAAATTGAAAAATTTAAATAGAAAGTGATGCTTAATTTTGTATTATGAAATGTATATCTGTTAGATGTTTGTATGTTTGATTTTAATGAAAATAAGCATCAATTTAATTAAGATTATGATAACAAATAATGTCACTGTATGAATAGCCTACACTGAGTCTTTGCTTTTCAGAATAGTTTAGGCTTAACAGTGGTTCCGTGAGGTATCCTATCTGTTTTTTTTTGTTAATAGGTCCATCTCCAGATGCCCACAAAGAAGGGATTCCCACATTTTGGTTTTCATTCTGGCAAAAATAAAGCAAACACATCCTAGCAATTATGAGTACTGATTACTGTGAGCAAAAGTAAATGAGTTCCTTGGTAAGTACACGAGCGCGTAGAGACATATTGCAGGTGCTACAACAAAAAAAGATAACTGCATCACACTTCAAAAGAGTTAGCGGTTATGGCCAAAACAAGCATAAATGAATACATGTATTTAACAGTGAAGTATTCAGGATAAGTCCAATATATTGTAACTGGACCTAGCTATGGATGCAAGAATGAATGCACGTATTGAATGTGAGGTATTTAGGTGAATTCAAACTCCTTACTGGCAATAGTTTCAAGGTAAGACAAGGGATTCTTTGAGAATCCATTAGCAATTAACAGCCAGCATAGCTTGGCTCCTGACTTTTTGACCCAATACGCTTTAGACTGTGTGATCTTGAGCATGTGACCGCATGTGTAAACCGTTCACAGTTTAAATTGGTGTTCCTTCAGATAAACCAAGATGTGAGTGCCTCTATTACCCACGGTGATTTGCAAGTGGAGGTCATCCAATACGTTTAAAAGCTGTGTGCACAAACTAGTACCTTGAGGTATAATGCGGTACATTTTCAATTCTGTGGACCCTAATTGACATGCCAGCAGTGGCTGATTTTGCTGAATTTCAGTCTTTTTGAATTCAGGGTTTGCTGCTAACCTTCTTTTGATGTGCGTTAGGAAGAATAGTGGTGAAGGAAACAAAATGTGCATGTCAGATTTCTGCAAGGACATGGGCATTGGCTTATTATGCTATGCACTCCTGGAACCAAAGGTATCCATCACTTGTCTCGCCTGTGGAAGCTCCCTGGGATTCAGGGTTTGAGAGTAGGCATGCTTCATCTTGTGTCTGGCTTGAATCAGGCTTTGCAACTGGAGGCTCAGCTGTTTCCTTTACTGGTGTGTTTGTCTCGCGGGAGACATTTGGACAAAGTCGTCGCTTTTGTTCTCTGAGCGGTTTCCTTTTCCTTGACATTCTCTCATGGCGAGGCGTGGCTTCTGGGGTGGTTTCAAAGAAATCACAGTAGAACACTTGAGGGAAGAATCTCTGGATGCCACACGCGTCTCTGTGTGCGGACAACGTTTTGGCCAGTCTGGTTTGTCACAGTGCAAGTCTGGATGATGAGACTCTGAGCCCCATGTTCTTGGAAAGAAGTGATTCCTTGGCGCACACTATGCACCTGGCAATAGCTGATACAGTCGAATTCTTCCTGATCAATGAGGAAATGAAATGTTTTTGAAATTGAGCACATTTCTGGTTCCCAAGGCTTCTGCATAACTCAGCTCTGAACTGAAAAAAGTTGCTTCAAGACTCTTCATGTTGCGAACATTCATGATTCAGTTTCTACAGCAACACAAAAGAGAGCTTACAAATATTAGCAGCAGTCCACAACTCCAAGCACTTTGTGAATAAGTCAGTGTTTTATTGAACGTGTCCAGCGTGGTCAGCCCTTTTCGAAGAGCTTTTGTTGCAGCCATTGCAACCACAGAAAAACAATATTGAGCCTAGTCAACTGTGAACTGTCAATTAAAGCGTGCATGGCATCGTCCATTGTATCTTCATAGGCTAGAAGAGATGCAATCTGTTTGACCACTGTGGAGTGTGCTTCAAGATAAGACCCTTCACTGCTGCACACTTTTAGATGCATGTTTTGGAGTTGTCTCAAAAGCAAGCTCAATTTTGAATATTCTAATTATCTTAATTTGGAACTCATCCATTGTAGGAGTCTGAATTGTGATGGCCTAGATGGATTCAAAATAATAAACCCACACTTAACTTGTGTACTCACAGTAGCCAGGGTTGGAAACCCCATTGCAATATGACAACAGGACTCATTGAATTGCACCAGATATGAGACATTCGATAAATTGTATACTTGACTGTGAAAAAATGCAATTGGTGTAACATGAAGTGTGCATTTAGTGTTATTGGCACAGTAATTTACTGGCGCAGCATGCACTCAAACTATGTGAGTAGAGCCTTGCATTCGCGTAATGAGTACAGTGTTATTTCGGAACTTGAAGTTTCCACACATGCATGTGAATACATCAAAACATAGTCTTCCCTGAACTAAGTGTCATTAACCAAGTGCACATTACCCCAGGAATGCAGTTCCTGAAATACCATGAAAGGTGTCGTCTGAAGGGGAATATTTAATACAGCATGCAAAATCCAGTTAATCAAGCCTGGTGCCCAGGCAGATGATGCTGCAAAACATTTTGTAAGTACACTAAGCAACAAGAACATAGAACCTGACATCGCCTGGTGTGCTGCAACCTTGGACAAGTTAAGTGCATTTATTGGTTCTGGCCATGAAATAACACAGCTTCTTGGTTGCTTCTAATCATAGATAAGTCATTTTGAACCAATCCCACTACATCTGCAATGACATCTCTTAGTACATAGAATCCCTGCTCTATCGCTTGATCATTAGAATCTGATGCATGAAATCCTAGCCGCACTGCCTCACTTTCAGTCTGCAGGATTTGCATTATTGCTTGTGACCAAGTGTATGTTCTACCTGTTATGGATGCTTGTCCCACATCACAAGGTACTCTAGGGTCAGAGGTGGTGCAGGTAACTGCTCTCCTGACACGCCCACTATGTGTGTGCCTCAGAACAGTAGCTGACAGCATAATAGCTGTCCAATTCTCTTTTTTCATGGAGTTAGCTAGAGATTGTATCACCTCACTCAGGTGATCAAAAGCATTCCTTGACACAGCTTACCTATGAATATAGCTTGTGTGAGGGAAGTGTTATGGGAATTCCAAGCCCTATATGGGCCCACACTGATTCCTGCTTTTCTTTTATTGCATTCATTTGCTTGAACCACCCATAATACAGGCCTCCCCGATGCATAGGTAATATGTTTGTGCCATTGCATTCTTTTTCTTCTCTATAGGACGCACTCCAGAACTCACCTTCTTCCCTCTTCCCGTCTGGGTAGAAGCTCAGGTTGCTATTACTGCAAGTGGTCTGAAACTGCATATAATTAACATAAAATGTGGGAATCTACATGCCATTTCTAACGTGTGAACACCTTTGATTTGCCACATCTGTTGACCACACGTAGACCATAGAGGGACAGTTTCCCACAATGTTTTTGCAGTCATGTTTGAAAAGTATTCACTGTTAAAAACTACTGAATCTACAACATACATGTTCTGTGCATCCTGTGACTCTCGATGGAATTTATACTGATTTTCAAACATGTAATCCCCTGCATGGTATGGTCTCAGTGAAATATATGGGAACTGTGCTTGGAATTCTGGACTTTTGGTTTGAAAAGGCACTGCACAGTGTTCCCAGAAAGTGTATTTGGGCCACAGGATGGACTCACTCTTGAAAAGTAAAAAGACATTGGGCCTCATTAGGAGTTTGGAGGTAGCCATGTCATTCTTACCGGCATGGCTACCCCCAAACCGGGTACCGGGTCCCAAAAATAGGGAATTACCAGGCCATGCCGACTTTAGCGGACCCAGTAATTCCCATTCTCGGGACCCAGACCCGGTACATCCCCATTCCCATTTGAGCCCAGTAGGACTCAATGGGAATGGGGAGGATGCTAATAACAGACTCGTTAATGACGGGTCGGTTGTTAGCATCCTGGTTTCCTCGCGGGTAGCGGTATGCACGTCTGGTCTGGACTAGACGTGCATTCCGACACCCGTGAGGAAACCCATAATGTGGAGGACCGGAATGAGCAGTGCCAGTACCTTACCGGCAACGTTCATTCCTCGGCCACCATCTTCCTAATGAGGTCCATTGTAATATTGCATATAACACATATGGGACCCCATCTCATGGAGATCCACAACACAATCAAAAACATCAAACAATGCATTTTGCACAAATGTCTGGAGCCTAGTTCTTAACAGTTCTCTATATGTTCTAGACACAGGATTACTGGGCAGTCTGGATTCATCAATCCCAGAAAATGTGTGAATTTACAGCTGCTCGGCTGGACCATTAAATGTCTTAAACAATGGCATCTACACATGACACATGGTTAGAG
Source organism: Ambystoma mexicanum (assembly GCF_040938575.1). Lineage (NCBI taxonomy): Eukaryota > Metazoa > Chordata > Amphibia > Caudata > Ambystomatidae > Ambystoma > Ambystoma mexicanum. Next base: position 997,505,564 of record NC_090932.1, read on the forward strand.
GAAACATGTGTATTGAGGCTGGAGTTCCTGGCCCTTGGAGCTCTCTTTTCTCTGACATGTGTGAAGAACTTAAAGGCTTTAGAACAACTTTTTTTCTTGAAGGTGGAGTAGAAACCTTGCTCAAAAAATGCCCCAAAGTCAGTGAGATGAGAAACACAGTGAGGCACAGCCACAGTAGAAGGAAACATACTGCCAGCATTATATAAAACCATTTCAAAAAGTCTGTCCAAAAGAATTCTTTCATTACTTTAGCAACCAGAATGGCTTTTTTTCTGTTTCCAAATTGTTAGACCTGCAGTGCTTCCCTGAATTATGGAGTTGTAGTCAAGAGTGACATATTCTTCCTCATCTTGAATGCCAATCATCATCATTTGTCGGATCTCCATCTCTTCTTCTTCTTCGGGCTCCTCAACTGTAAGAGGAGGATTGCATGGAAACAGCGCGGTAACCATCTGGAGCGGGATTCAAGGTGATCCACAGAAACTTGTCTGTACCTTTCCTGGGTGGCATTGCAGGCAGGACAGCAGTTCTGTAGCCTTTCACTCTGATTACTTGCACTGCTGATCTTTAGGACGAGCCAAACTGAGTCTTATCATGGACCTTCTCCAGGACCCAATCTCCTGCTTTCAGAGTGATTTTAGGACTGGCCTCAGCAGCTTCCACCTGGAGGGATTCCCTCAGCAGCATTGTCGGCAACAGTTGCTCTTGCCTAGAGAGGGGGCTGGGGAGAGTGTGCAGATCAGACATAAACATTTTCCTCCCAAACAAGAGTTCAAGTGGAGTCTTACCATTGCATAGAGACCGGCGTGGTAAATTATCTAAACTTCTGCTAACTAGATGTACATGGTCTACCCAGATCTGAAAGCATGCATTTAGTCAGGCACAAAATTATTGAGTGGTTTGCCCTTCCTATGAGCCCATTCCATCTCAGGATGAGACAGGTTTAGAAAAGTGCTTCTCTGATCCCCAAGCCTCCAATGCCTTTCTCAGAGCCTACCCCGTGAAATCTGGACCATTATCAGCATGGCGCGTTTGAGTTGCTGTCATGGCCACTACACCCTGGAGGACTTGTATGACTGACTTGCATTCTGCTCTATTTTGAGACATCATTCAGGTGAACCTAGCACAAGAATCAACTGTTACTAGAAGATAGTTGTACTTTTTTATTGCAGATAGTGGGTCTATATGATCCAGATATTGAATCTCAAAAGGTGAGGTTGCCTTTCTTAAAGGCGCCTCTTTAGGTTTTTTGCTGTGGTCCACAGTTGTCTTCAGACATGCGTCACAGTTTTCTATGTATACTTTAACCTGTAGCCTTAACCCTGGCCACCAATACCTGTCAAGGAGCAGCTGTGCAGTTGTAGTAACCCCAAAATAGGTAGGTGCAAGTCCAGCATGTGTGGCTGCTATGAGCCTTTCCCTGTCTGCTCTATTAGGGATTCATCTTTGAATAGGATCCCCTTGCACTATATATATATATATATATATATATATATATATATATATACATATATATATATATATATATATATATATATATATCACACTATTTAATATTTATGCAAGGATCACCAATGGGGTGATGTTACAATTAACAATCTCTTTAATCAGAATGAGTATGGATAGGACACCGGGGTCATAATGCCCTGGTATTTCCGGGAGTCACGGAGGCGGAATGGTAATACGAGTCCGGCGGTAACCAGGCGGTTTTACCGCCGCGGTTACCGCCGGACTCGTAATGAGGCCCAATGTCACTCTTTCCCCCTGCACACTACTCAATCCCCCCAACATGCAGTATAAAGAGATGGAAGGAGAGAAAACAGGTTTCAGGAATACACAATCAACAAATATAGTATTAATCCCAATTTCCCCCAGCAAACTTAGAGAGAAACAGGAATGATTGCAAACAGGTCAAAATGGTTTTGAATGTGGCTTTGAATGAATGGTTAAAAACACAGAAAAATAGATAAAATTCACTAAATGGGATTCAAAACTAGTGGGAGCCGCTTTGTATAGTTCCAGATAAACACTAGCAATGATCATTGAATAACTAGCAGGTTGAAAACTGAATTCTGAGGTCAGATGCAAAGAACAGCTGTTTTACACGTGATGAAATTGAGCCAAACGAAAAATTCATGGCAAACTTGTTGGAATGGTTTTTGGGTTCCTTGGAAAGCAGAGGATATTAGCTTCAATTTGACACTTAAATTACGTTTCTAGCATACACGGTATGGATGTTATGAAGGTTTTAGTAGAGGTCGGTTTTTCTCAGAAAGAGTCAAGATTTTCAAATGAAAGATGCTCTTTTGAATTACAAACAGGATTTTCTTTACACTAGGGAGTCTATGAAGGCACAAGCTACACGACAGCACAGCCACCAATCCAGCGACGTCTCTGGATGGTTTCTACCTGCCCGACGCTTGTCTTTCTTCAGCAACTATATTAGCGCAAAGATGATATTATCACTACTATTATCAAAGGACTATATGGATGAGGGAAAGATTCAGGAAAGACAAAAGATTTCCACAATGAAGTTCTGGATATGATTGAAGAGTTTGGATAGGATTACTTAAGGATAAGATACTGGCTAGGGACAATTATATGCTATAGATAATCACAACTACTGTTTGGAATAGGACCCGTCAGTGATCTGGTCAAAGGATTTACGGACTGGAATTCTGCTAGCCCTCCGGACAGGATTCAGGGCGCTCGGTTCTGCACTCAGCATGGCATTCTGGACACAGCACGGCCTCTGGACTGGATCTGACGTGTTGGTTCTGGGTTGCAGCTATCAGGTTACAGCTCTGCTCTACTGGTTTGGATCTCTGGATTCTAGAAAGAGTTCTTGGCAAGAAAGCAGAAACAGCACAGCCAGGCTGTTCTTTTTGTGGTGCCCCTTGGAAGTCTGGGGTAAAATCAAGTTTCAAGATTTTAAAGGCCAAGCTGAGAAGGGTTCAGCTTTGGAATTGGGCCTCTCTGCTTTCAAAGTTCTGGAGTCTTGGATATGGGTTTCTCCTGCAAAGTGCTGTCATGATGCATACCCCCGGCCAACCAGATCACGTCCATCAGCCCTGGGAGCAGGCATCATGTCGCCTTGAGAAAACCCAGCAACCCCTGCTAGGGGCTGTCTGGGTTCCGTCATGGCACCTATGGCGCCAGGCTCATATGGGACTTCAGTCATGGCGCCTATGGCGCCAGGCTCATAGTCGACACTTACCTGATGCAGAACATGCTGCAAGAAGATCCAAGCCTGTGTGAAGTCTGGAAGGGACTACTTTACCTTAGGGACTATTTTGTTACTCGGGTGTGGTCAGGGAGAAATACCTACCTGGGACTACTTTGAAGGCTATTTAAACCACGCCCGAAGAGCAGCACATGCTTGCGTTATCCCGCATCCAGCAGCGTAACGCTCACCGTGCCAGCAGCAGCATCCAGCCTTCTGCCACGCCCGCCTCAAACCTGGAGCACCTAGAAAGAAGGAAAGAAGCAAATATTAGAACAAGAGTATTACCTGATTTCTTACCTGATTCCGGATTCATCGCATCTTCAAACCAGAGGAAAGACTTTGTTTTAAACGCGTCGCATCGCCAGCAGCAGCGCAGCGCCAAATTCACCGTTCCACGCAGCATCTCTTCGATCCGGCGCTGTCTCTATCTTTACATCGCCGAATCCCGGCACCTAAGGGGGACAAGAAACAACAACAAGGTGAGCAGAGAGAACAGACAGAGACAATCTCTTTAGCCTATATGCTTACCTGATTTTACCACCGGAGGTATAATTCATCAGCACACCACATCTTCTTATGCCGCACCTGTAAGATAAGGAGAAAGCAGTTTAACCCTTGGCATTATTCACCGGACAGTGTTGGGTAACACAGACTTTTACCGGAGCGCTTTCAGCTGTCAATCTTTTTATTGGGTCAAAACTGCAAGATAAAAAAGGAATTGGACAGGAGTGAATTCCAGACATTTTGAACTCTTACGAACTATATACTTACGGCTCTTCGCCAGGATCTTTTGGAGTCAGGATTTGTCTACAACTCTTCCAATATCTTCAAGCCAGAGAAGTAACTGGTCATCAACGTGCCCCTGATGCTTCGCAGGATGGAGGGCTCATCCTTCAAGAATATAAGGTGATATTGCTGAGAGGGTGCTTCAGAGGTGATTAGTGGGGAGGACAGTGGGGGTGCTATCACGTGAATCCACAAGTGGCTAAACCCATCTCTCCACTTGTAGGAGAATATTTCTACGAGCCAAGCAGACAAGATTAGGAGGGCAGATCCAGTCAGTCATCGCTGCACTACGCATCATGCGGGTGGAGGCCGCAGCAGTCCGGGTCCAACCGACGCCCCTGTGGGAGCCAGGTGAGCATAACAAGTGCTTCGCCAGTAATCAGTTGATGGGTGAATCTGTGTGTGTCTCTAGGTCCTAAACTGTCTCTATTTATGTATTTACCTAAGGGGTGGGTAGGCTGAATTATACTAGGCACACCCTCTAGGAATCCTATTAGTTAGGGTCTGTCCTCTCTCCTGATTTGAGAAGGAACACATGGTTTCATGATGATGCTGTATTTTACAATCCAGGGAGTACCTCCCCTTTGTTTCTGTACAGTAAATCTATTTTTCACATAAAGCATATTTACAATATAACCAACTTGCTAACAATACATATTTACATCACAGATTTAGTAGAGAAAGTATCCGTCCGAGTTCCACCTCAGTGAGAGCTTTAGTTCAGATTTGACAGTTTTTCATGCTTTTGGTTGAATATCCCATGTCAGATTTGTCAAATATATGCGCATGATATCTGGGCATAATCCTGTGAAGTTTCACATTTCTAGCATCATCACAATTGCTACAAAATCAAAATTTCTGCAGTCATGTCTCTGAACATAGCACAGAGTCCAGAGTAATTTCAAACTGTGAGCAGAATGTTCATGTTAACAACCTATATTTTACAGATTTTTACAAATTTTGCACAGTTCTCTGTCTTTTTCAAAAAGATATTTTCTTGTGGTTTACAGATGCACATATCTGTCTGGTCCCGCCCCCAAGGTTTTGCTAGACCAAGAGCAATCCAGGCCTCTCTTCCTGCTGGCAGTAGTTTCTGTTGACACTTGAATTGCATTCCCTTTCAGTCCAGGAAGCCTATTGTCTCTCCCCAGAGAAGCAGAGCAAAATCTCCTCCTCCTTTCATTAGCAACTAACTGAGAGTTCCTGGGCAGGGAGCAAAAGGAAGGCACCTTTGTTTGGGGCACGCTGTGGAATTTTCCTTTGAAGTTCTGTGGCTGGCATCAGTTCACTTTAAAACCCTATGTTTAAAATTGTCTTTGCTAAAATAAACCTTACATTTTCAAAAGTAGACACACAGATCTCTAATTCCAGTCTTTTTAAAACATAGAAATTGAATAGTGCCAACCTTTATTGCTTTTGATGGCAAGTCCCTTCTTTTCAAGAATTTGATCTTAATGTACAAGTTTAAACTTCCAGTGTAAGTAAATGACAGCTTTGACACAGGCGGCCAGCGGTACTGCACCCATATCTGACAGATTTTCCCAGGCAAGCACCTTTTTGAATGTGGATATTTTTGTGATGAAATCTGCTTTTCCTGACATTGTGCTTATGGGGATCCCTTACATGATGGTTAACACCCAACAAGGATGTTAGATCTTTTCTGATGTTTGGGAACCATTATTTTGCAATTTCAACAGCCAAGGAAAAACAGATTTTAGAGCACTTCTGGGTTTTCCTGGCAATGCAGCACTGCCTTTTCAGGTAGTTCCATTTCACTCTGTGGGCAGCCCAATGACAGGTTTTAACAGTGTGGTCTCCTGTTCTACCACTGACACAGGTAATGTAGATTTGGCATCCTATTTTTCCAGTGTTCCCTGCGTACTTCTCAAAGGTTTTTAGCGCACATAGGGCTTTTTGGCGGCCATTCTGTTGTTTCTGGTGAAAGCAGCATACAGTGATGTCGCAGGTCGGAGCCTAGTGGGTCAATGCATCCCACAGGCCTAGGTATAATACCTAAACAAGCTTCTTTTATTTACTCATCCATTGCAGTTGCTGCACGAGTTATGGCTGCTATTGTTTTTTTCACTGTGTGCTCTTTGGCATATGTATCTGCTAATGCATTGCCAATGCTATGACTTTACCCTTTAGTATATGCTCTTGTGTGCATTACCCATAACAAAGGGTAAGTCTGCTCAAGGTCCCAAACTTGTATCCAGAGTTGCCTGGAAGCAATAGTTGTATGCCTAATGTCTCTGAAGTCATTTTGAATCCAACAATGCAAATATAAGCCCTGACAATGCAATCTGAATCTGAAACTACTAGTGTGGGCTTCCCTGAGACATCTTGGCACAATGCAAGCACCAATCCATGCAATTCAGCAGTCTGGGCAGACATGTCTCCCAGATGCTTTGTTGCAATATCAGTATGCATAAATGTTTCTTCATGTGTAAAATGTCCTACCACTGCTGCATCAGCATGTTTGGAACATGTTCCATGAGCTGGTATGGTGAAGCCATCACAGTAAATTATTTGGAAAACATCAACCAATGGCATGTCAGGCAGTACGGCATCTGGCTCTGTATCCATTGTTCAAGTTAATCCACTCATTCTTTCCAATTCTTCTTTATAATGATACTTTACATCTGGAGCATGTTGAAATGCTGACCATTGAATCCATCTAGTATGTAATACTTTTGCATTGGGCACATTATGCAAGCAGCGATCTATGCAATTGGTTTAGTCTCCCCTAGATTACAAACTGTGCATGTGTAAGCATCATCTCCCACCAACAGGTTTATTTCTAAGTCTTTTTCTGTATTTCTTTCTTTCAAATGACCATTTTGAGTCATTCATGAATGCACATGGTGCAGAATTTGAGTGTGCTCTGCTAACCAGTGGGCTGCTTTGAAATTCGTTTTTATCAAAGCATACAATGGTTTCACTAGCTCAGTGAAATTAGACAATCTGCTGACAAGTCTCTGCCCTCATCTTTAAGGTAACGTCACGATGAGCTATTTTGTGAATGACTCGCTGAGTGTGTGGGCTCTGCATCCTGTAAAACCTGTAGGGTTGCAGTGTGTTTTTTCTCAACTTTTACATCCTTCCCCTCAGTTTAAGAAGCATCTGGCTTCTTAGCCTGTGAGGAATTAGATGAACTCTCAACGGTGCCATAATTTTGTGGACTTTTCATGTTTTCTGTCTCTGAAATCATAGTCAGTTGGTATAAACTGGCACTGCCCCCTATGTTTACTCCAAGATTGTCTACCCCTGTGAGTTTCTTGCCACATGTGAAAAATATTTGAGTGGCATCAGTAAAAATGCCATTGTGAAAGGCAAAAGATGAGATGAGTCTTCCTAAAACAAAGGTATAGATTGTGAAGAGAAGAGTTGAACAATCAGATCCTTGGAGATGCTGACAGGGAGAGGGGTGCTGTCAGAGGTTTGTGAGTTTCAAGAGATTTTAAAGGCTTGACCTTCCAGGTAGGCGGAGTGCAGGCAAGAACATATTTGTGAAACCAAAGGTAATGGAGGGTGAGGAGGAGAAAGTAGTGGTCGACACATGTGAAAACAGCAGAGCGGTTCCAAAGGATTAGTATAGAAGAGCATTTGTAGCAATGAGAAGCAGAAGGAAAGTTGGAGACATGTATGAGTGCTGTCTCAGTGGAGTGTTTACCACGGAAACCAGATCTCAAGGAGACAGGGAATAGTCCAGTGAAGAGAGAGAGGTTGAAGAGCTCACATAAGGGCAAGTAATAAAGACTGATTCCTTGACAACATGGGGTGCAAAAAGAGTCAATAAGAGTGGAACATTAGGTGGCAGTGCAAAATATGGTTTCTAATGTAATGGGAGAGGTAGGGGAGAAGAAGTCAAGAGTACAAGATTTAGTGCGGAGAGGTGGTAGACATAAAGACAGTTGGTAAGTGAGGGAGAGGAGAACAGTGACATTGTCCTGACCTAGAGATATGGCAATAGCTTACATAATGACCTTTTTTACTTCAATCATGCAGAGGTTATCCTGTCTTCTATGTTGCCTTTCTTCCAAGCTTCTTCAAATGAGTGATATACGTCATCTGGTATGGTATCAGACTTGCCCAATCACTTCTACAGTTCAGAAAAGAGCTCAAGATCTTCCTCTTCAAAGAGTGTCTCCTCCTTAACACCAAGGTCCACACACTCTGCACTCCCTACCCTACCTGAGACTGAATGATCTGCTCGCCACTGTCTCCCACTGTCTCTCCCTGGTTGCTTTTAGATCCCTTGCTGCCAATTGCCCACCCTCACCCTCCTCTGTTAGCTCCCTGCTCCTTTTTCCTCTGCTTTCCTCACTGTGTTCTTACCTCTACCGCAATCAATAATAATAATAATAATAATAATAATAATAATAATAATAAAAATAATAATAGAGTCAACATTTAAACACCCTTGTCTTGTGTCCTATAGAGCCTTTTGAGCATTGTCTTGAACATGACGCTGAATTCTGGATATTTGAGACGCATTGGGTAATGTGTGATGCGTGCTGAGCAGAGGCATGGCCCATGCCATTGCAACACCGCTCATATTTAAGACAATAGACATCAGTTTAGCTTGATCAATAGGAATGCAGGAATGTTTAAAATGAAAAAGACACTGCAATTGGAATATCCCAAATTTAATGGGGGCCATATGAAACATGTGGAAGCAAGGACAGGTGTAGAAAGCAAGAAGGAGCTGGTTTAGGGCAACAGAATACTAAAGACTTTAGGTAAATCCCATACTGTAGCCTACTGTCATCTAACAGAATTTTGAAAGGTGGAATCCTCCAGCTGCCTGGTGGCATGGTCAACTTTTACCCGGGCCAACTGGGTAGACCAGCTGCTGAAAGGTGGCATTCTAGAACATCAGAATGGCTGAATTAGGTGGCCTTGCAAAATGTTAGGAACTGTGGGAGTAGATTGTTTGAAATAAATAAATATTTGAAGAAAGAATGAGGGGCAATAATTCTGCTTAGTCATGGACCAAACTGATATTGCCTGCCTATATGATATCAAACTGCCCAATTCCCTAGTTGTATGTTTCTATCGGACATGTATAGGTTTACGCTTCTTTTTTTAGATTTGCCATAGCTTGTTCTGTCCATGAACCATTATGAGCATGTGTTCTGCGATGAACCAAAAAGTACTGTTTATCAGAAACTGGTGGCATGGTTGTCAGCAGCCATGCAACCAGCTGGACTATCTAGAACTAGTAAGGACAATAAAACTTCTTATTTTTGACTGGACATTGTCATGTGGTGTATTTTTCAAGTGGCATTATTATCGGAAGTAAACATAGCGAATGGACTACTCCTTAATGAATATGATCATTGTTTTGGTGGGATGCAGTATAAATGTGCTGGAAGGCCTAGCAGTAGATTTCCAGATTATTATCAAGTCTGTTGACTAGTCCTTTATATAGGTAAGAGGTCTAGCGGCGGCTCAGGTCAGTGAGTTTCAGTCCCATTAGATGAAGGCTGCTGTTTTCTTTGATTTCCAATCCTCTATCTCTATTTGCCATCATCCGAAATAGATGTGTGTGCCTGGTTTCTCTGGCAGGACTCCCCATACTTTACACAGGAGTTGATGTTAATGTGGTCCACAGCATCATACAGTACCGCACCTATCAGAGCCAAAAAAGTAGAGCCTACCCAAGTGCGGGAACTGCTGACAGGAACATCCCAGGTACCAGAGATATAGTGAATGGCAGCTGTTTAAAGGACCCAGATGGAATAGATCAGGAGCAGGTGATTGAAAGACCAGTATAGTGTGGAGTAAAGTCATCAGGTTAGCAGGGCTTTAAAAACATGGGAAAAACGATCAGGAATGAATCGATGACTATGGATTGACCCCCTCCTCCCTTTGCAGGAACTGGGGAACGTCTTTACCCCTGCATCTACTTAGGAAATTGGTTCTGACAAGCAGCACCTATAGTGGAATATCTCTGTTTACTCTTTAGGTTTTTTGGAGGCATGTCAATAATATAATGCTCTCTTGTAAGAAGTGTTTATTCAACCAAATTTAGGGGATGTGTTCATAACCACTTCTCTGTTGCTAGATTTCTTGTTTTGGGATGCATGGCTAGTGAACTGCAAGACATTATACTATACTGAGCACACCAGATTTTCACACTATATATTGCGTAATAGATAGAACACACAATAACAAACCAACACACAGGCTTTCGCAATTATGCACCCAGGCCGTTTTATACTCTTTCAGCAAACCAGGATAAAACTTGCAGCAGAACAACAGCAGTGTTGAACATATGCAACATACAGCTGAAAGATACTTTGCATTTAGAGAAAAGAATATTGTTTGTAACCATACAATCAAAATAAACTCAACTTCCCACCCAGTATTTTGGCCAGGTAAAGAATCTGATCTCTAGTTCCATTTCCTCCCTGTCATCAGCTAAGGTCAAAATAAACCAATATATTCACTCATGCATGTTATTAGAGAAAGGAAATCATAATATGCATTTTCACATTGACAGTTTCCTTTGTATCGTGGTTAATCTATTGTGTAGACTGGGGCTATAGTTGGGCAATGGCTTGACATACAACTCAGTTAGTTATGGGAACAGGCACACTTTAGGAACCAGTCACACTTATAATCTACCCCTTTTCCTTTTTAGCCGAGTGTGAGGTTAGTTAGTCTAAGATCAGTGATTATGGGATTTCTGGCATCATAATTATCCGCACCATAAACTTAAGATTTAGGGTCTTCCAAATTTGTCAGTTACCATGACAGACCAGGAAATCCCTTCTAGGTCACTGGCCACTGGCCAACTCAATATTCCCCTGCAAGAAATTCCAGAGCAATTCATGGGCAATACCCATTCATACTTACATCACTAAGACTAAAATGCTATTTGACCCATCTCCACTGGCTTCACTGCTGTCTGGCACCTGTCTCAGCATTAGCTCGCAGCAGCCCCCACCATCCAGCTCAGCCTGGAAGCCTGTTGCTCAAACACACACCGGACTGAGCTCTGTTTGCGGCCTTCACAACACCCAGCCAGGATTGGCAGAATGCCTCGATCTTCACAGGGACAGTATACAGACCCAGCTTCCTTTCTCTCGATGAAGATTTGTAAAAACTAAACTCTGTTCTCTCTTGCTTCATGAGATTAGCAATTGCAAAAAGGTCCTTTCATGTACACTGCAATATGTTAAAATGCACGAAAGTACAGAACGTGTCTCTCATGGACACAGCAATCAGTAAAAAGCCCTGTCTGTCAGCTCACAATTTCTTATGTAGTTTTCTTCAAACCTCAGCCCAGAATCCAGAATCCATAGATCATATAGAAACTATACCTGCTTCTCCTCCTCTCTCAACATGTTACCTCCTTCTGTCCCAGCCCCTGGTGCCACCAAGCACATGACGAAACCTTCGCAAAACTTCCAATGTCTTCTACTATTTCAGCCCTTCTTGTCTTTGGACAGAATTCAGAACACAACACCCAAATGTAACGTATCCTTGCTTCCTTCTTTCCTGTTCGGAACAAAGGAGCATTGGCTCATACTCCAGGTCGTTTAACAACTCCCCACGTCACTGGCTCGGAAACTCGCCTGCAAGCGTAGCTTTGCTTTCATTTCTGAAAACTGGCAGCTCACAGCCAACGTGTTTATGTACCGCCAGAGGTACTATTACACACAGGATCTATGGCCTGGAAATCTAGCCCCCACAATGGCTCACATATTATCTGTTAGTACCCCCTTCTAGTTTCTATGGCAACATGTATTCCCCCCCCACACATACCATATGCTTGTTATACGTTAGTAATTAGTATTGTTAGTACTGTGAATACAATCTACAGCACACTGTACATGGCATGTTCTGCAATGTTAGCTTCATTTATAACTGGTGCACACAGTTTCTGTTGAAATCAGTGTCTCGATAAAATTAGCGCACAGTTGAAATTCATGCATTGCATTATTCCAACACACTCCAACGCAACAATCACACTTAGAACATGGGACAAGAAATAAGCTGTTTTCTTTTTATTTTTTACTTCAAGATTACTTTGTGTTGTACATTTCTAAGTTGCATCTGGTTTATGTTTTGCCTTCCCCTTTATTAACAGAAACCATATGTTTCAAGAAAGGCATTCTGTTGAACAAAGGATCATTTTAAAAGGCAGCTTAATGGCCGAAGTGTATATTCTTTGTGAAGCATAATGCTCGCCGCGGTAAAGAGTTGATCACAGGACACCAACTATCTACGTTTATAAACTGCACTTAATTGGTAACCAGTCACAATCAATGGATGGCAGATAAGTCTTGGAAATTATGTGAAAAAAACAAGATCATGAATTTAATGTTTCAAAGTAAAATACTGCCATTTAAAAATATTTCTTGTACATTAGGAACCAGGCCTATTGTCTTCCATAAGCACAGATGGGACATGTGTTGTTAGTCTGTTGCTGCAATGTGGTGAAGTGTGTGCAGGTTGCTGTGATGAGGGATGGTTGTGTGAGTTTCTGTATGAGAAGTGTATGAGGAAAGTTGAGAATTGGGTTAGCGGGTTTTGAGGAGGAAAATATATTTGTAGGTGGAGCCTTCCTTTCTTCTCTCAATCCCATGGGTGTTCAGTCTGATGTTTCTTTAGTGTTCCTGGAAAAAACAAGTGGTGGATGCTTATAAAGTGATCCATGATAACAACATGGTCAATGGAAGTGATTCCAGGCGGCAATTGGGCAGCAGGACAGTGGTGAACTACACACTTGTAGACTCTAAAGAAGTGGCTAACGCTCATCTGACACTCCCCAAACAGGCTGACTATGCCCCTAGATGCTTCCCCTGGATGCATGTTAGCTTAACAGTAAATTACATTATTGTCACTCGACCTGTCATGTTCATACACAGATCACTTGTATGGTTTCAGTCAATTTCCTAAAACAGTAAGGTCTTCCTTTGACGTGTAGTCTCTCCAATGATAATGTCTCAAAGCAAGAAGGCCCAGGATCTAGGCAAATCACAGCCTAACCCTAAACCAACGGCCAAGCAGAAACACAAATCCAAAAAGGGAAAGAACGTTCTTGTGTCTTCATCATCAACAGAAGAATTTGTAGTTGACCCAACTCATGAAGAGGGGGTGAACTTTAATCTAAAGTATATGTGTTCTAGACACCATCCTGATTTGCAAAAAACACTTTCTGAATGTGGATGCTTTAAGTCAAATTTTGCTAAGGCACAGTCAACTCCTGGAGACTGCAGGAAGTTAGGGTTACATCAGGCTGTGAGGTCCTTCTTGGAACAGTGTGCACATGTACTGCTCCATAGTAGTCCATCTGATGGCTTATGGTGGGGACTTATGAGGTCACCACATCTGATTTTTAAGAAACAGCAGGAGTGCTTCAACAGTATCTCCCCCCGAGTTAACCCTCTCTCCAAGCTTAACCTCCTGGAGTCAACATGACATTGACACAGGAGAGAGTGCACCTCTAAAAACAGGAGCTACTAAGATGACAAAAGGCATCACGACAAGGCTGCCGTGTACACGATAGTGGACCTTTAGGTCACAGAGCCTTCTAATAGTCATGGTCCAGTGCAGACTTCAAACATTTTTGTACTAAGGATCTCATAACCCAGATGAAAAAGGACCTTGTACAATTCTCACATGAGGGGGCATTCCAATACACTAAAGAAGGATAAATACCACCCAATTTGTATCAACAAGGATCAGGCCAACAAAGACTAAGAAGTATGAGGCATACCTTCGTTAATTCAGGAAGCTCCAGTGACGGAAGTAACTATAGAGGGCAAGGACAAAGACCGTAACTTTGGTAAGTCATTTCATTATGATGGGTCATAGTGCAGAAGATCTCAAATGGACCATTTTATTGCAACTTGAGTATACTGGTGATGCTAATACTCGAAAACCTTTTTTAAAAGAACAATGGCTTATTTTCCTAACAAAATCCTTTGAATTAGGATTGAATGAACAGGTTGACTCGAAGCACAATACCTAATTTACTGTACCATTTTCACTATGTTCTAGTCAGGGTAAATCGTGCATCTTTTTCTGTACACAGACCAGCTAATTCAGTAAAATTAACATTAGATCAATGTAGCTGGTATTGTCCTGTGTTACTTAGGGGAACGGATCTCTGTACAGGGCTAACGGGCATGCCTACATGTGATAGCGAACGGGTGACTCTCTCTATATATATTTTTTTCTACAACACGCAGCACTCCCATCTTTCTACAATCCCCAATACCTTGCCGCAATACTCGGTGGTGTCATTTTTGAGTGTGCCCCGTTGTTCTTTTAGTACGTTTGGTGATATCCTTCGACAGTGTTGTTGATTGGGGCGTTCTCTATAGGATCCTGCGGCAGATGGTTTGTTGCCGGCGGCTGCAATGCGTGTGTCATCTCATGACTCGAAGAGGCTCCTCGCGTCTATACATAACTTCCGGAAGGAAACGCATATAATCACAACAGAGGTACGTTTCAGGATGGGGGAAAGACCTACTACCAAGCTCTGCGTATGAGGGAATAGAGGGTAGACTAGAGACCAGATCGGTAAGTGACCCATTCCATCGGACTAATTAATGAAGGAGACGGGTAGAGTGTGTCGGACCACATTCTAGTTCTTTAATGATACCGATTGGGCTATCCACTTTATGTCTCTTCAGATATTCATGTCTGGTTTTTAAAGTGGACACAGACGCACGGGCACGCAACAGTAAAGCAGGCAGGTTGTTAATGAAGTATCGTTGACTCACACAGCAAAACTGAGGGTAGGCATGTTTCATTAGTAAATGATAGCTTGGGTGTTTTATGCCTGTAGAAGTAAAACTGACTTGCAAACCGCAGTCACAAGGCGATTTCATTTGAATAGTGATTTGACACCAGTGATAAAATTAGATAGGGTTAGTTTACCTTATCTCTCGCTTGTTTCAGTGGCATGAGGTTAGCATTGTTGACATGTGGACATGACTACAGTATTTATGTGGTTGGTGCCCTAGATATTGCTGTGTTGGCATGAACACTGTGCATTGAATTGACTCTTCTTCCGTCTTCTTTTTCTTTATCTTCTCGTCTTGTGAATAGTGTGATAGACATCTACTAACAAGACGCTACCCCAGTTACAAGGTTCAAGATTGACAGTGCAGTCTTGTGACTTATGGTAAGTCTTACTTAGGAGAATAAAAGCCTAGTAAAATGAACAGTACACAGTAGTAAATGATTTTATGATCACTGTTTTTATATTTCTCTCCTTGTGTCATGGTTTCTTGGTGGTTCCACTCCACAATAGGTTTTGAAGTGCTCAATTGGGAAACAGCACAGTACTGGCTACATACCTACGGATGTAGGACAACAGCAAAAATCTGTATTTAAAGATGTGTTGACATGGAACGTTTGGTCCCCTGATGAAGTTCAAGAAGTGAAGGTTTAACAGTCTATGAACGAAACATGTTGGGTTTTGTACGGCACCATAAATAATAGTGGGACCTGAAAATAGCCTATTGATTTGTTGTATTCACCCTAGTAGCATGAATTGGGGTAGAAAACGACTTAGATTAAACTAAGATTGGTATTCCTGGAACAACTCCTGATTGAAGGATTCCAAGGTGCTTCTTACCATTGCTTTGTTTTGCACATTGTTTGGGATGTTGTAAAATGCAATTGTTAGATTTGTATAGGTAGTGAGGTTTCTGTGGGGTGTTAAGGCTACATCTTTAATAGTTTTTTAACACTTTCTGTACTATTGGTTTTTAGAAATGTGCAAGAGATTTTACACATTTTTATCTTTATGTTTTTGATATGAAAGGAAATGTTTTGATATGTTAATAAATTGGACAATATTTTTTCATCATCTTTTGACTCTGTACCTATTTGGTCCCTGGACCGAGCTTTGTAGTAAATAGAAAGGTGACTCAGGAGAGAGATGGTTGGATTCCATAGTTGTGTATTGTCTATAATGTTTGAGTTGGAGTAGAATCCAGACGTCGGTAAGCCACTCCACTAATCTCTTATTGTCAGGGCTTCCAGTGCAGTGGCACTCTTACGAAAGGCAATTGTAAGACCTTGAGATTATGTATGGGTTGTAGAGCTTTTTATTTTGTCTCAGTGGCATATGCTCATCACCTTCCACTGATGGGTAGTTTGGTGAACATTCTGGGTATTTTACCATCTTTGATCTCACCAGTAGTTACAGGCAAATATCACTGTGTGACCATGACAAGGATAAAATTGTAATACCCATTCCAGGAGGAATGTATTAATTCAGGACAATGCCTTTTGACCAAAAGAATGTACATACCAATTTCTAAAGGCTATACACCCATGCCATTAATGGGCTTGATTAATTCAGTTTATCATACCTGTATGATTTTGCTGTCTATAGCTCCACTTAGGAAGACATGTTTAACCTCATACAGTGTTGCAGACTCTTCAACCAGATCAGCTAAACATAAAGGCTAGCAAGGGTCAAATTGATCAGTGAAAAGTAATTGGTTGCAAAGTACAATCTGAAAAAGATTGGGAGACCCAGGGCAGGGAACCAGGTAAGTGCATTTGTAGGCCTCACTGTGTAAAGCAGGAATTATATGGCTAATTCCCCCAACAAACATAGGAATGGAGGATTTAAGCAGAGGATCATGTGAAGGTAATTTAGGGTCTAAAGGAAAGCCTTTGCCAGGCACTTGAATATAAGGGAGGTATTATTGTGCAAACAGATACTTCTGAGGCACGTATTGGTGCACTTCGACACAACTGGATGACAAAGGTAGTGAATTCCCTAAATGTTTCATCAGCAAGCTGATGAAGAGTTGAGAGTTGGTGTGTGCCATAGTGAAAAAAGAATGATTTGATATGGTGTGTGATATTTACAAAGACATGCACCCTGCTTGTCCTCCTTCAAGATATAGACCAACCACATGCCCCTCAAATGGCTAATGAACATGAGCCTTGAGGACGTTGACTTCTCTGTGCGGCATAGAGAAGACTCCAAACATTGCAGTGCTGATAGTCTGTGCATGAAGTATAACTGACTGGAACAAGATATTCCTCCATGGGTGTATTATATCCCCCTTCCCTGTGTCCCTGGTCAGGGATGGAGAGAGTTGAGATTTCTTTTTATTTGTTATGCCTCTTTCCTCCATTGAATTTAATGGTGCACTTCAGGAATTCGGCATTATGTCCGGCTTATTTCTGATTTTTTTGAGGTGAGTGAGGCCCTTATGCCAAGTGCGTGCAATGATGTTCCTCTTTATTTTTATAATGTAGCACAAGACACATTCAATTAAGTGTTGCAGAAAAACCTCGTATCCAGGCAGGTTCAATCAAAACATTTTTTCTCTGTGCACAGACATGCACTTTTTTACCACGATAATGCCTTTTCAAGTACCATTTATTCAAGATGGTTGTTCCTCAGGTTACAAGCCTTGTCCTTTGCATCATCTTCCTTTTTGCCATATTCCTTTCATCTAAGGTCATAAAATAAGAGCATGCAGTTTCACTGCAGGCAGATTGGCACTGTGTGTGTGTATGTGTGTGGTGTCTGTGTGTGTGTGTGTGTGCGTGTGCGTGTGTATGTGTGTGTGTCCACACATGCACACACACTTACTGAAACTGGGTTTTGGGTTTTTCTAGTTTCATTACATACCAGAATATGTAATGCCCTGAATCGACAGCCTCCACCTGTTTGAAATAAGCAGGTCACTTCAATAAAAGGGCTGTAGCAGCCCCAGGACTAACATCTCGATGAAAGCAGTGCACCTAGAGCCATTTGAGACATCCGGCCATAGAATACTAGTATCTGAAGCTGATGCATTGCCAAAGATACCCCAGCAGAGTGCTTTTGCGATCATCAGTGGCCAGGGTCGGACTGGGACAAGAAATAGGCCCGGACACTGAAAAAAAAGTGGCCCACCCCTCGCCTCACAAGAGGCCCACCCCTCGCCTCAAAAAAAGTGGCCCTCAAACCATCATCTGTGAATCGTGTCAATTCACGACTTTACAGAAAATGCTACTTATGGAGCGTTCATGAGTTTCCCACATTACATCACAGCTCATAAAATATCGTAACTTTGCATACAAGAATGGATCACGATATGTATCATTAATATCTGTGTGTATAGATCCATATTGTCAAATTACTGTGAATGCAAGCAATCGTCCAAGGCCAAATGATAATATGTTATTGTATAGCACTTACGCTTAAGCTCTTTTTTATAGAACAAATTTGCATACAATATCACCCAACCTGTGTTGGTACTCATTTATCGACCTAAGAAGGATGAAAGGCTGAGATGGCCTTGCTGGGATTCACACCTGCAGATCACACACACATCGCAGTAGCGAGCGCTCAACCCACTGAGCTATCATATCGGATATAGTAAAATGAGCAATTATTATTTGGTGGATACCATTAAACTGGTAACTGAGATTTAACGGCAGACCAGTTAAGTTCATCTGCAGGTCTGGTGCAAATATGGCTGCATTTCGAGCCTGCGTGCATCTACTTTTCAGGCTTCAGATCAGAGGTTGGAAAAATAGGCAAAGCAGCACACTCACAGGACATCCCATACTCTGATCACTCATTACCTGATACATGCAAACAAACATCCTGAACAGCATGCCAGAGATGGGAAAAATAGACACATTACAACAAAGCATTCATTCATTGTGGACAAATGAAGACTAGTCAATGGCCACTTGATGTGCTATTGTCAAATATTTCTCATGTAGTCCGTACGGTGTATTACAACTGTAAGTCATCAGTTATCATTTACATTCGCTAAAATATTATGGAAAATGCATGTTTTTTGCAAAAATGTGAGCCGTTTTTCGAAGGAATGTTTCTTGCTTGGGCCCATTTATACTGGAGCGTGGTTACTAATCACAAGAGAAAGATACCACATACATGAAGATCTGTTGAACACATGTGCCCTCATTGATGTATTTAGCAATACCTCTCTGCGGCTTGTCGTTTTAGTGTTAAGTGGATGTAAAGACCAGGAAACTGGAGCTCGCCTGTGTAAGCAACAGGAAGGAGAAAGGATGAGAACTCAGGAGCCAATAAATCACGCTTTTTATGGGTGACCCACTGACCGACCACCCCGGCGAGCGAACAAACACCGAAGAAGGCAGAGCTGCCAGGGTGTTTCAAAAAATAACAATGTAGGGCACCTTCGAACACATCCAACCCCCAGTGAAGGATGTAAGGAGAAGTGTCTCCTAATGTTACACTTGGACTGGAGCGCAGGTCCCTTCCCTCCACCCAACAGGTCGCCTTTGTGCTGCGGTGCACATCCACCCCGTCGAACAACAAACATGATTGACCGTGGTGACCCTTTCAGTGTTGGCCTTTTATGGGACAGGCCGGACAGCCAATGACCCAAAGCATTTTCTAGAGATCTCCCATTTTCTAGAAATGAGTTCACACTCACAGCCTCTGAAAACATCTTTTTTTGGCAGGCAAATGTTGCTGCGTGCTTTCCAAGTGCGGCAAAATCTTTACCTCAAACCACTTTGACAAATCTAGCCCCAGCTGCATTACATGGTAACAATCAAATATCATACTTGAAATGCTTACATTTGGAGCACAAAATTTCTTAGCTGTTAAATATGCATGCATGGCAAGCACTTATTGTCATGTGGAAATCAAGAGCTGCACACATCCTCAAACTTAGTCATTGTGAACGGGGACGGGGAGTACCCTCCTCTGGCAGCACATTGTCATCACACAAGCAAGACTGGAATGGTTACTAGTATGATCTCACCTCCTCTCAGCAGGTCTGTCTGCCTCTCTCTCCGCTGCCAGTAGCAGCAGGCAGGCAGCCTGTGGCGCGGGCCTGTGGGGTGGTGGTGTTGGGCTGTGGGTGGTTGATGATGGGTCCCTCACCTCTGTGCAGGCAGGCTGGCCTGGGTGGCTGGTTGCTGCCTGAGTGCTGCTCTGTGCCCTCCTGGGCTGACTGGGGGCGGTGGCCCACCCCAGACCATCCCTGAACACCTTACATGCACCCAAGCCGCCGGAGGAGAGAGCCAGGAGCACCAGGCACACCAGCGGGATCCTGAGAGCTGACATTCTCGGGCTCCTAGAGAGAAACGTCCATGAACTTCATGAAGGGGTGAGCAGGGAGAGGTGACTGGCGCTGCCTTCTCCGCCCCCACTGCTCCGAGTTCGGGTCGTGCGCTCTGTACCTGGACCATAAAGGCAGCACCGGAGCGGCGAGGTGCTGTCACGAGAGGGGAACGCGCGCCTTTTCAATGAAGCCCCCGCTTCCTCCACCACCCCATCTGCCCAGCTAGAAAGGGACTTCCCTCCTCTCAGAGAAGAGTGTTACCAGTCTGTGCCCAGCGTGTCCTGCGGGGCCAGTGCATGGCAGGAGCCCAAGGGTGGGACCTCCCCAAACTCCCTAAGGTGCCGTGCAGGCAATTTTTCAAAAATATGCCCCCCACGCAATACGTTGCAGCCTGGCTCCAGTGTAATACAAAACACTGGGAGGGAGCAGGCCGGGCTGAGGCAGCTCCGCCCAGCATTGCCGCTCCCTCCCAGTGTTTTGTAACACTGACTGCTGCTGGCGCCAGGGTGTCGCGGCCGGGCCGCGGCAGTTGGCCGCCGGCCCGCCGCATTTATCAAAGAAAGGTAACACTTCAGTGTTACCTTTCTCTGCATCTGCGGCGGGCTGGCGGCGGCGGGCGCAGGGCTGCAATTGCAAAGGATCTGTAAGTTGCTTACTTACAGATCCTTTGCAACTTGCATCCATCCGTCCGGCGAGGCTGAGGCCCTGGGGGCTGGTTCCTGAAATGTGTGAAGGCTTCACAATGAAGCCCATGCCTGGGCCGAAACCGGCCCACATGGTCTTCAGGAACCGGCCCCCAGGTCTCCAGCCATGATTTTGCATCGGCCACGGGCCGATGGGCCGACGACCCAATCTGACCCTGTCAGTGGCCAAGCCAAAAATTGCATTTGACCACCTGCCTTCAAATCACGTGGAAAGGCCTAAACCAGGGCTGCAATTGTGCTGGGTCTAACTAGAACTGGACTTCAGCTTTGCTCATAACTCTTCCTTCCTCATCATTGGAAAATATTCTGGCATCCTCAGAGCTTCGCTATGACCTCAACAACATAGTTCTGTTGTATCATACTATGAGCAAGTGCATACTGAAACACAAAGTCTGACCGTGCTGCTCCTGAAGGCTTTCTGATCCTTGAGTAACATCAATATCCACTCCCATTTGCTGATCCTGAGGGGGTCCTTCTTTGCCTTTGGAACAAACCCAATCAAGCTTTCCCATGCCCTGGCATCTTATCGGCGCATGTCCTAGCAGGTGCTGGAAGCTTTAAACCCTCATCCTGTGAACCTCCTACGGAGAAGCCTATGGTGCTCATTGTTGTCCCCATCAATTCCCTGTCACATGGCTGTGGTGTTGCAAGTCGGGTGTCAGGAGTCCTCTCTTCTGTCACCTGGAGACTGGTAGACTACCCCCTCCATAGATGGAGGTGTTGAGGAGGTCATTTCTCAGACATAAGCCACTCCAGCCATCTTTGGATAAAGACATACAAACTGCAAGAAACAGACACTTTTATGTATCCTTCCCATGACCGGCCGGGGAGAGTTTCTCATGTCAACAAGATGGTTCAGCTGGCAAGAGAAGTCTCAAAATTCTTCTATCTCAAGTTCTTCTATGCATTTATAGCAAGAAAAGCATCACACATCGGTCTTGCTATAACATAACTCCTGCACTGTAATTAGTGAGGTTTCTATGAGTAAAATGCTTTGCCCTTTCTCATTGGACACAAATGCTTCCAGAAGTACACAATTATTTCCACTCCCAATGACACATTCTCTGCTGATCAGCATAAACTTGCTGGTCCAATTTCAATTAAACACTGGAAGTTATGTTGACACTTATGTTGTGTATTTGTGGAAGGAACTTGGGGTTGGTCACCCTTAGCTACCTGGGGGCAACCAGACGTGGACTCCCTGCTCACTGTGTTCAGAGAGGCACAGCTCCACCTCACTGATGAGGCCCAACAAGGCTGAAACACGTGTATGGGGTTGCTGAACTCTTGTTCAGAAGGGAATTGCCATAGCATTTCGTGCTAGACTGCCCATGTAGGTGGGACAAAGACTGATATGCAAATGGATATTTCCATCTGTGAAAGGTACAGTGAGCAAAGAGCAGATGGCTGCAAACTCTCAAAGTGGTTAAAAACCACTCAGCAGGTTATCATGCCATGTTCTTTCAAGAGCAGGTCCCATTCTACCTTTTTTGTATACTATATTATATTGCTATTCAACTTTGTGTTTTTCTTCCAATGTGGTTAACGTTTTGATAATTTCTGTTCCTTTCCACGAATCCTCACTGTGAAACACACCCTTGCTTGTCCACAACTTCTTCATGTATTCAATGGCACCTCATGCATAACTTCTTCATGTATTCAGTGGCACCTCATGCATAACAATAGCATGAATAAAGCATTTTGAGTGCAACACAAGTGCTGGCAACACAGCTGGTACAACAGCCATCCTGATCACAACTTAAGAAAAGAGATTACTTTCTGCCTTCTCAACTTCTTTCAAGCACGATTATGCTTATTTGTGATACACAAAAAGACGAGTTTGAGAACATTGAGAGGAATTTAGTATGCCTGCAAAAGGAGTACAATCTTTCTATCATACCAGTGCTAGCTTTATTAATGTTACTGGCCCTCATTACGAGTTTGCTTGTATCCTGGCGGTAAATGTGCCAGAATACCGGCACATGGTAATACTGTTAATGGCACTCTGGCAGTATTACTGCCAGATTATGATGCCGGTGTTGGTGGTAAATCCCCATTCCATGGAGACCCATTGGATTCCATAGGAGATTTACTGGTATTACCGGTGCTGGTAATACTAGCTATTTATTGCCAGTAAGGTGCCTGACTTACCTCCAGCTGTTAGCTGGAGGTAATTCAGTCACCTCATCAGTAACTTGTAGCTGGCCGGTGTGTAAATACAGTAATACTGGCACGTTAATTCTGCCAACTCATAATGGGGGCCAGAGACTCCAGTTTGCTTTCCTTTGTGAAAGTTGGACTTACATTGTTGCTATGGTATTTGTGTCATTTAGTAATTCGACATCCTAGGTCCAAGTCAGCACTTTAACTGCAGCCTCATTTTACACTTGACTTTCTTTGTCCCTGGTATAATTCTGTTACTTTCCTTGTGTTGTTTACTTTCAGTATTGTTGCAATGTTACTTTTTTTGTTTTTTTGCTGTAAGTGTAAATTTCAGTACTATTATGTCATGATTTATTTTGAAAGCATAAGATCCTTTAACATACAAATATATTCAGACATTATCACATCATAATCAACAATATTTGCATTATAAAATAAAAGATGTTATCATCTCCGGGGCAACCTATTTAAAAAATCCCCCTAGAATTTCAATACAGACATACATGTATGCTAGACATATATCGAACACATTTGCCACAGTAAAGCTGTGGAAAATCAATGATGGTAGTAAAACATTTAAGGTTGGATTGAGGAAACACCAAATGTGATACGTGTTGCTATGGAGAGAAGAAATTCAACTCCAAACAGAAAAGCAACCAAAAACAAATACCAACCTAAAGCAAGGAAAAATGAAAAAAATGGGGAGAAACAGAAATACACAGACAATGTGTGAAGTAGTTCAAAACAACAAGGTATTACAGGATATCGGCCACCTACCAGAACACGTCCATGACTGCATCAGGAAAGGAAATGCCCAGGGACGTCATTTCACCAAAATGGCAGGGGTATTGGAAGTGACATCACACGACCCTTGACCTCTGATGACATCACAGGAAGTGATGCCATTTGAGCCCCACCCAAAGTGACATCACGGGACACAATGGAACACAAACTTTCAACCCTTGACAACACAGGAAGTGGCATCAAATAGCATTGTTTCTAAGTACACTACGAAAAATATGGTTACCATATCACTGTAAAGTGATATACATTTCATACGAGAATTGATCACCATATGTATCTTTAATATCAGCGCATATAGGCCCATTTACCAAATTACTGTGAATGCAAGCAGACGTCCATGGCCAAACGATAATGATGTGTTATTATATGCCACTTACGCTTAAGCACTTCATACAGAACATATATACATAAAATATTACCCAATCTGTGTTGGTACTCATTTATCAACCTCAGCAGGATGAAAGGCTGAGTTGACCTTGCCGGTAGCCGAACCTGCAACCTGCATATCACACGCACATTGCAGCAGCAAGTGCTCAACCCACAAAGAGCCAGATGCTACTGGCACAAAGAGCCAGATGCTACGGGCCACAGCCCAGGAGCCTCAATAAAAAATAAAATAAAAAAAAGATTTATTTTTTTTAGCGGTAGCAAGGTAGACCACAGGGGTAGCAAGGGAGACCTCAGGGGGTCACAGTTACGACCCCTTGGCGATCACTAAATGTCATCCCTGAAAATGCCTCTTCACCCTATTTGGTGACTTGCACTGCAGCATAGTGACTTACCTCAGTCAAAACACTACAGTGCGGATAGAAGTACAGCACAAAAAATACATGGCATAGGGGCAGAGGGATAAAGACGCTTTCACGAGAACGGTTGCACTCACCACACTCACTGGCACACAATCTATTCTATGTCAGAAAAACCACAGAAATCCATATTCTGAAAAGCAATAGCACATGCATAGTCAGTTGGAGATGCCAAACTATGACATCACGGGTGTATGCTCCACACATGAGTGTGATCATTGTAAAAGTAATAGCAGTGAAATGCCTCATCCACAACACATCCACTTGCAGAGTGTACTACAGAGCATGGTCCGCAACACACCACAAGAAGCTGCACCCAAGCAAGGGGCCATACCAATGCACAGCAGAGCGCAGTCTGCAAATAAACATATTTCTATCGACTGCTGGTCATGCCATAACAGGGCTAAGAATGGGCAACCCAGGCAGACCCACTGCAAACATGAATGCCATCCTGCCACCAATGGCAAGCTCCCAAGAGACACGTACTGGGACACATACAAAGATGGGTGTATCCCTCAAACCTACAGCTCCCACGAGAGGGTACACCCTGCAAGGCACAAGGGATCATCTGGACCCTCAAATATCAGAGAACTATTAGCAGACAAAACAACAGTTTTGCCATCCTGTGCAATCCAAAATTTAATTCAAGTATGCCCTGGCACCCAGTAACTCAATTGCCCGACTAGTACCTGCCAATTTGCAACGATGAGCCGCACAGAAGTAAACACCTGTGTGCATGCCCACACTTGATCCCTAATGAGGTGCATCTGCAAGCTGCGTTTACACCCAACATACCTGAAACATTGCACCAGAATCATCTGCACTTGTGTGTTGTGGGGGCAGTATCCAGCAACACCTGCACATCATAACAATCATCCATAATCCAGAGACCTTCCAAGGCATAACAATTGGATCAGACAGCACAAACAGAGGCCTGAAAATGCCAGCACCCAGCAAAGCTCTAATGCGAAAAGGACCAACACCTCTGAACAAATTAGAAGCCAATTATGTGCACAGGCACGACTGGTTTAAGGCCTCAGGGAGAATGGTGTACAATCAATGGGGAGATTCAGGCAATTGGGATTATCATGTATGCTTAGCTCTCCTGTACAACCCCACAGCATAATCAATTTTTGGACATACATGCAACTCCCTGTTAATAACGGTATTTCAAAACATTTCACTAATTAGTGCCGAAAGAGTTGCTCCAATACCTACTCAGCCGGGAGTGTGCGCCTTACCATAATTAGAAAACTATTGCTCAAAGATACACGTTTATAAAAAAAAGTATTTGTTCTTAACTTTGGCCACAGCTATTTTCAGATACAATTGTTTTATTTAATTTCTCATAAATCTATGCTTGGTACTTACTAAGAGGAATATCTGAATCCAATGCATTACGCGGATAGTAAATAGCGTTTTACTGCTACATGACAACAACATATGGGAATTCAAATTAGCGTGATACTTTTTCAGAAAATAAATCACAAGCTATTTATGTCATACAAAAACACATTAGTACATGTTTTGGGCTTATGGTACAACGTCACAGAAGTGACCTTGAGCAGTGACAGGGTTACTGCTCATGAGCTGTTATCATTTCAACTTCTGGGTGTTTATGTCTAAGTTTGCGTTTGGATATGCATGTAATTTAATATTCAGTTAATGTACGTCTAGCAAGCATGCATAATTAATTTCCTCCAACCAACAACGAGGACAGACATTTTTTTCCATTGGTGCTGTGGTAGGGTTCTCTAAATTTGCAGGAATTACCAAGCATAGTGAGGAAGTTCAAATTAATGTTTAAGTGTTCTTGGTGCTCCCATCAAAAATAAAAACAACGGTTTAATGGGAACACTTTTGTGAGAAAAGAAATGAGTAAAAAGCAAAACAATTTATAATCGTTTCTGTAGGGTTTCACATGGAAATATCAGATGTAAGGATGCCAGCTGACCAACAATAGACAGGAGTATTTGACAAACTCTCTATAATGCTTATGCTAGCACTGCCACTGTAAAGCCCACATTCCTCATGCCAATTTCCACAAAGTCTGCCAGCACGGCCTTGTGAAAAACGTTTCCATGCTGTCTGTGCCCAAATATTTCACAGCATTTTCAACATAAACAACTTAAATGATGGCACCGAAGAGGTACCCAGACATGCCATTGTGAAGCACTTACATGGTGTCCATATGATATTCAAGTATGACAATGTAAAACCCTTCGCCATGATGTCTATAAAATGTATGCCAATACTACCGTTGTAAACCACTTTTAGGATGATGCCCACAATATATTTGTATTGATTTTTATTTGTATTTATTGTATTTGTTAATACGCCCAAACCCTCGGTTAGCACGGTGTAGGTTACAGTAAGAAGGCTTGACAGACTGGTTACATGGCAAAAATACATAGTACACATGAGTTATGGCATAATACAGTTATATACAAAGGATGATAGTTACATTTTGAGTCCCTAAATACACACGATAATCATGTTTTCAAAACACATTCATTCACATTAGGCTATAATATATACAAGAAGGAACTGGTTGTAAGCATTATAGGTGGGATACTGTCCAACAGGGTGGTGACCATTTATTAAATAACCATGTTTTTAGAAGTTTCTTGAATTGGAAGTGTGATAGCTCACTGTGGATACTTGTGGGGAGAGTATTCCATAATCTGGGGGCTGCAACAGAGAAGCAGGAATCTCTGATCTAGAATTCTTGAAGCGTGGGACACATAGCAATACATCATTGTTAGATCTCAGGAGCCTACATGGTGTTTTACGCTTTAGGCAGGTGCTTAAATAGATTGGGGCATTTTGTGAGATACATTTATTTGTGTGTGGTAGTACGAGTTTGAAGAGAATGCTGGCTTGTTTGGGGAGCCAATGACAGTCTCTCCTAGTTTGAGAGATGTGATCACTTTTTTTTAATTACTAGGGCTGCTCTGAGGGCCTTATTTTGTAACAATTGTAATTTGGTCAGATTTTTCTTAGTTGATCCTAACAATAGAATGTTACAGTAATCAAGTTTCAACAAAATAAGTGCTCTGGCAAGCGTGATGCAGTTTGTGTGGAGAGGAATTGCCGGCTGAGGGAAATAAGCTTGATTTTATATGTTTGGTCATTGTGAGACTTGAGTCTAAATTGACCCCTAAAGTTTTTACTTGATTGGAAATCGGAATGGGTGTGTCATCAATGATTATAGAGGTGTAATCTTAGGGCAGTTTTTTCAGTTGGGCTGGTGAGCCTACGATAAGTATCTCAGTTTCTTCGCCATTGAGACAAAGGCTGTTAGAGGCCATCCAGTTGTGGATAAGGGAATATATATTGTTTATGGTGATGGTGTCTAGGTCTTTATTACCCGTGATTGGGATAAGTATCTGAGTATGATCAGCAAAGTTAGTATAGGTGACACCCATGGCATCCAGTGCGAAGAATAACAGTTTAGTATAGGCATTGTACAATGTGGGAGAGAGGCAAGAACCTTGTGGTACCCCTAGAGGTACTGATATGGGGTCAGTAGCTTCCTTACCTATGGCAACTCTAGAAGTTTGTTCTGATAAGAATTATTTAATCCAGGCGGTTGCGTTTGGGGAGAATTTGAAGTTATTCGTAAGCGAAAGTTATAGTTTGTTGTGGTCCACTAGATTGAACACAGCAGACAGGTCAAGCAATTGGAGTATACTAAGTTTGCCTGAGTTTCCAATAGAATCCATTTGATTTTTTAAATCAAGTAGGGCAGTCTCCGTGCTATGTTTGGGTCAGAAGCCCTATTGTCTTGCGCTTAATTAGTGGTTATTCTCTAGATGAGCTTGGACTTGATTATAAGCAATTTTATCTCTTATTGTGAGGAGGAATGGGACTGTGGTGATGGGTCTGTAGTTGGTAGGGTATAGGGAGGGTTTTTTCTGTATTGGTGTTTCCCATGCTTCTTTGATATCAGCTGGGACTGTATTGGAGCAGAAGGAGGCATTGATGACGTTGGTGATGATGGGGGTAAGAGTCTGAGAACAGGATTGAACTGATTTGGCTGGGAAGCTGTCGCCTTTACAAACAGAGGGTTTGAGGGAGACTGTCCCTTTACTTACAAGATCCTGTGAGACTAATGAAAAGTGAAATTGTGTTGTGTCAGTCACATTAGATTGGTCCATGGATGCAGAGCTCAAGCTCTTTTCTAGTAGTTTTTTTGGAAGTGATTTAATCTTGGATGGAGTTTATTTTGAAAGCTAGGGTAATTTAAATGGGTGTAAACCATGTTTTACTAGCAGTGGCTACACATGGGGGGGCAATGGGTGTTTCCAGTTCTCTCAGGATGGAAAGCAATTCTTTGCTATTATAAGCTGCATTAGCAATGCGTGTATTAAGAGTAGTGGATATATGTGTAATAATAGTACATTTGTATTTCAAAGTAAGTTAATGCGGTTCTATTTTAGCTTCAACCGTGGGGTTTTTCCTGGTAAGATACTCTAGCGCTCTTTTGTTCCTTTGTAGTTCTATGAGTTTTTCATTAAACCAGGTGTTACTACGTTTGGCTCTGGGTAGTTTGGCTTTTCAAAGGGGCAGCTTCAATAATGGCTGCTTCTAAGCACACACTATAATAGTGGGTGATGGTAGAGGGTTTGGAGGATGTAATAGGTTGATCTTGTAATAGCTTGTTAATAATAGGGGTGAGTTTCTCTTGTGTGAGTTGGTGTTTCTTACTAGTATTGGGATAGGTGGTGGTGATGGGGTTTCCTGCAGTTCATTGGTCGATATATTGAATCGGATTAGGAAATTATCAGACCAAAAGGTGTTGCTGATGCTTTCCAAGGTAACTGTGGTATTCAAAGTAAGTATCCAGTCAAGGATTCTCCCTTTGGTGTGGGTGGGTTCATTAACCATGTGTGTAAACTTCATGTCTTGCAATGCAGTGTGGAAGGCTGTGGCTTTATGATCTTGGGGGTCATTGAATCCTAGGTTTTTGTCTCCTAAGCATATACATTTGGTTTTGGGATTGAGTAGGGGAGTAATAAGAAATTGGATGTCTGTGTCTGGGTGATTGGCAAAACTAGGTGCTCTGTAAAACACAATGAGGTTGATAGTGGTTTTGGGATCTGTGGTTAATTTAAGAGAAAGGAGCTTGTAGCCCTCTAATTTCACATTGCTACGAATTCTGAGCTGAACAGAGGTGTTAGCTATAATAGCTACTCCACCTGCCACTTTGTCTTGTCGGTCAGATCAAAGTATGGTGTAACCAGAAGGAATGGCTAATGACAATAGCAGACCTGAGACTGTGTGAAGCCAAGTTTTGGAGAGTGCCATGAGGTCTAGCTTGTGTTCCAGGATGCTGTCATGCACCTCCGTGGCATGCGCACCTAGTGAACGTACATTTAATAAAGCTCCTTTGAGGAAATTGTTGGGGGAGGTGTTGAGCGAGTCAGGTGGAAGTGGTGGACTTACAGTGGATAGAGTGGCATGCGACAATGGTTTGCATTGGAGGTGTAATGATTTGGTAGAGGCTAATGTTGAAGGAGGTTTTTGTGATGTGATGATAGTGGGGTTGGGTGTAGTGTAGATGACGGTGTGGGCAGTGGTGGAGGGAATTTTTGTGGGGGTGCCAGATAGGGTTTGGGTCTGATGTGTGCGGGCGGACAGTCTGGATTTCCTGGTAGCTCCTATGATGGGACAGGTGGATGAAAAGCTGTGGAATGACATTCTGGATCTTAGTCTGTTCTGTCGGCCGAGGTCTAGGCACGGGGCAATAGGTGAACTGGACGTACCACAACCTCAAGTAATAACTATAGAGATACTAGTGGAGTACAGGAGGGTGTGAGCGGTGCTATAATATTTCTTTGGGCAGGGTTGACAGTATTTTTCATGATGTTTATCCCTAGTTTTGGTCTCAGAGGAAAAGGGTCAGTTGTGGGTAGAAATGGTGTAGGACACAGCAGACAAATACCAATAGTCTTGGTAAATATATGCACCTCTGGAACATGGTAGGGTAGTGATGTGAGCCAAGGTACTGGGGTGGGAGGGTGTCATACCCGAATGTGATGTGGACAAGAGAATAGGAATTTGGGAAATGTACCGAGTTAGGCAGAGTACAGGCAACACATAGAGCATTCCAATGTTGAGTGTGTAATGACAAGGCATAATTTGTAGGAGACTGGTCAAAAATGTCAAAGCGGGATACGACTGAAGTCGCTAGGAGTCGTGATAGTGCTGGAATAGGTATGCTACGCTAGGTATTTTACCAGGCTAGATTTTTACTGGGTATAGCCTGATACAGGTAAGCACATGCTAGGACTATTTGTTGAGGCTAGGTTGCACAACAATAAGGACATTTGCATTAGGGGTGATGGTTGGTGTCTGCTATCCGTTAACCAATTAATAACAGTAATTAGTAATCAGTATATATCCGTTTTTAATGCCATTTTGCACACAATATACCAGCATTGCCTTGTAAAACATAAGCTAGTATTGTCCCTGTAACACACTTTCGGGGTGGTGCATACAATATTACAATATATGCCAACCACTGTAATTCACACACACACACACACACACACACACACGCGCGAGCGCGCGCGCACGCGCACACACACACACACACACACACACACCCACCCACACACACAGCTTTAGGTGTCTGATCAGGACAGGAAAGAACAACAAAGAGCCCATAGATAAGTCTTGGCATAATGGACTGGAAAAGACAGAGAACGGAGGACCTTCAATGACCATGTCCCACTTCTTGACTGTGTTGCAAGATGTGAGCAACATGTGCACAGAAGACACTGGTGATTCTGTACAGGGAGGTAGATAGATATCGATGGTGAGGTGTCTTTACATGCCCTGAGTAGTGAGAATCGGAGAATACCATCTGTAGCAGGAAAGTCCATCATTCACTTTGTTGATTTTATGCAAACTGGTCTGGGTTAATGTTACCTACAGTTCAGTCTTCATCTATTACATTGGACACTGGCCTTTCTTTTTCAGGTCCATCCCAAGGCCTGTTGAATAATTAGGATTTTCCATACGCAAGTCAGTCAAAGGTGTACAACTGCATGCTACCCTGGCCCATTCCCTGATAGTCCCTAGTGATGTGAGGCCGGACATAGGTGTTGAGCATGTAGTGTCTACAAGGTGAGGACATTTGGTGGTACGTTTAGCCTTGGTAGTTCCTCTAACAGCCCTAGACAGGTGTCTAACAGGGCATCTAACCAGTGGATTAGACCGGGCTCTCATGCACACGCACCATGGCAGGAAAAATGAATGCTAATTGCCATGGCGTCTCCTTTGTCTCATTGCAAGGAGGCTATTTCATAGTGCATTGAACAATTTCAGCTCTGCTGACATGGCATGTGGGCAGGGGTGGACTTGGAACCAAAAGGGGCCCTGCAGATATTTTTCAAAGAGGCTCCATATTTTCAGCAAACCCAACCCGTTGAAAACATTTGGAAATGAAATAGGTTACCACACAAAAGAGGCCCAGAGTGCAGAAGCCTACCAGGAAATCTCCCTAAAAGCCAGACCACCCCTGCATGTGGGTTCTCTTCTTTTGGTGTGATGTTGTCTTCTTTCATGTTCTTAAGGCTTTTTTTGTATTACTTTTTTTTTCTTAAGGTGTTGTAAATTGTCCATATTAAGCTGCTTTTCTCTATGCTCTAGCTGTCTGTGCAGCATGCCAATCTTCTGTGCTTGCGGTACTAACTGTGTCTGTGTGCCCTCCTTCTGTGGCAAACAAAGTCCACTAGTGCATGGTAGCAGAAGATGCACACTGGGTGGCAGCAGGGAGAAGTAGGTGACAGCTAAAGAGCACAGTAGCTTCCACCTTTGTTGCGTTCCAGGATCTAAGCGGTTAGACGTGATTCATATCACATCATATACTATAAGATAAGGCAGCGTATGATATATGAAAATAATACTGTGAGGCGAATGGACTTTCAGGCTAATCAGCGCAGGATCATCAATAGTTAGCATCAGAGCTACATTATAAAACGAATAAATAAAAAGTCTGTTTCTATGCATACTATTTACTTTTCTGCTTACTGCTTCCATAAACGGTGTCACCTTCCCTAGCATGGCCTGTAATGTTATTTTATGGTAATCAATGCACCCAGGCTTTTTTTTAAAAGGTGGCATATTGTGGCCCCACCACGGTGTCGTCAGACGCACTGCAGCCCATTAATGGCATATTACTGTGTGATATAATAATGCAGAACCCTGAATTCTGGCCTCCAGGTAAGATTTTGAAGTTGCGATTTTATACTCGTTTTTTCGAAATAGGGAGGAACATAATATTTTGCAATTGTTGTTCCCATTTCCAGTGGGGATAACTGTTAGGTGGTGAATCTAAACAGAAAAAAGGTGACTTCTTGCTTTCAAATTCATCTTCAGATTAGGCAGCAATGATAATAGAGCTCCTACCTTAAAGCTGCTCTGCTGGTACACATTGTTTTTTTGTTTGGGGTATTTTTTTTTCCTATTTTTGTTTAGAAATATTTGTCTGTTTTAGTTTGTAAAAGTGACTCATCAGCCACGTAGGTCTGCGTCAAATTAACATTACTGCTTCTGAATTCGCTATTATCTGGCCTTACATGGTGGGACTTGAGTACATATATATGAGTGTGTCTCTGGGTGTTTACTTTCACAGCTATTATAAGAGCCCAGAGTCACATTTGACTGACGGGGACCTCGTATATCCAGGTGATAGCTTGGCATTTTAGATCTGGGCTCAACGAGATCAGGCAGGAACAAGCAGGTTCTTTTCTTGGCCAACAGTAGACCTGCTTTGTAATCTCTAGCAGGGAAAAGTCCCATACCATAATGTTTTGACAGGAAATTGACAGAACAGGGTGCTTCTCTCAGAGCTAACATACAAAAACTTGTTGCAAGATACATAAATAATGGCCAGGGATGTCACAATCTGAGCATGAGTGAGCTGGGGGGCTAATTGCCTGTCAGGGAACTATAACATGACCAGTGCATGTATGAGTGATGGTAGGGCAGTCAGAGAGAGCATGACTCACAGAGACTGGTGAATTGCCCAGCCACTCTGGAATATGAAATATGTGCCACTACTGCATACCAGTGGTAGAGGTTGACCAACATATGAGAGAAGGCATTGTGTGATAGCACATGCTGGTGAAGGTGTATGCACGACATGTGTTTTACACAGCAATGTCTAAGTAATGTGGAATAATGGTGACCATGGAACACACCCACAGTGAGCTCACCTACCTCCAGCCCAACCTCAGTGATGGAAAACTCAGACTGATGCAGCACAGGGCAATGCAAATTCAAATAGACTATGTACACCCATTTGTCTCATTGACACACGACCACGTCAGGTACATGTGCATCCTGCCATCCACAACCACGCCAGCAACATTAATACACAAGCATGCACGCAACAAGACACATGAATTGCAATGTAGAGATGCACTGGCTCAAAAGAGAACTAGCAAACAGCCGAGACACAAATGAGCTATATATTGGTAAAATATTTACAGGAAAACATTTCAAATGAAGTTCAAAGTAGTCCAGGTAAAAATTGTAAAAAATGTAATCCTTACGCCTAAATAACTATATACAGGAAACAAGGGGAAGGAATGTCAGAAAAGTCTTTGGAAAATAATAAAGAAAGAAAGGAAACCTACACCTAAATAACTATGTACACAGGCAGCGGGCTAGTCCATCTCCTCATCCCCAATCTCGCTCAGTCACTCAACCAAGGCTGAGTCCAGCGCCACATCCTCATCCCCCTGGTTCCGTTGTTGCCTGGAAGGCTTGTAAGTCCTCCAGCATATGTCTCTCTATCCCCTCTGCTTCCCTGCAAGTGGCATCCAGGATGGCAGTCCACGTCCTTGCCCGATGCAGCGCAATCTCAGCACTGGCCATCACAATCCTTGCCTCCCAAGCCCTCTGCCTTCTGCTCCAATTCACTGTCCATATTGCCGGAACATGGAAGACATCCTTTCCCTGAGGTGCAGGTGTTCCTCTTTCCTCACATTGCGCACCTGCCCACTTTTGATGTTTGGCCCTGAAAACTGTAGCCTCCTCCTAAATGCCTGCTGCTGCAACAATGCCCAGTGCCTGCTTTGTGTGTACACCCTCCGGGATGATAACGATACCCGGAAGCGTACGGCCCATGCCCTGCTTCTGGGTGCCTGCTGTCCCTCTAATGCTGGTGATCCTATCAGTGCCTGCGTAGGCACAGTGACCACCTCAGCTGATTGACCTTCGACTCCCAACTCGGGCAGGGATTTTGGCTCCACCAGATGGTTCCATGTAATAATGTTGCCACAAAAATCTCGCCATGCAAAAATCTCGCCGGAAAATGGACGTTTTTTGTGGCGACATTATTGCATGGAACATGCGGTGGACACCCCCACAACCCCCAAACTTTTTTTTTCTTTTTTTTTTAAAACATATTTTTTTTTTGCCCCTGTCCCCATATATCTGGTCACCCAAATAATATCGCCATGACATTTTCCCGGCGATATTATTTACGGTGACCATATATATGGGGATATTATTACCTGATACCCACCAGACTGGGTAATCTAGGTGGGACTGGTGCACAGGGGGCCCTGGTGGTATCTGGGCCGGAAGGCACCCCAGAGGACGACTGGCGCACAGAGGAAGAAGAGGAGGAGGGGGTCGCATTTCTGAACAGCCCATGCAGCACAAACCGGAACAGGCATGTTGCAAGCCGGCTGGCGGCATTTCTCTTCATGATGACGTGCAAGCAGTCTACATGTAGCCTGCACTTCATCAATGAAGACGGCTGTATGCCTCGCTGCCCTGGCCTGCAGGGGTAGCAAATAGTCCTGAATGGCAACAGCAGATGGTAAGGGGGTGTTGCTCTGTGTGGACACATCCGACCCCATGTGCTGGGTCTGGCCAGAGGCCTTCTGGCAGAAGCATACAGCTGCATCCGCTGGCCCAGGGACAAGATTTTGCACAGGCACATCCAGGGTGGCCTGCAAAGCCTCATGCCCCCGGGACAGGACTGCAGTAGTCACACCCACCTCAACACCCCCACCTGACCCCATGGGCTCTGCTTCAATGGCCACCTCCTCCCCCTTCCCCAGCCAACCTGGATGACTCTGGGGAGTCTTCTGCAATGGATGGCCCCTGTGGGCATCACCTGTCTCCCCAGCGCTGAGCAGTCCACTCCCACCCTCACCCTCTTGGACTTACCCTCAGCAGCATTGCCTATGGTCCCGGCGTGGCCCCAGCCACCTCGCTCCCTGAAGATGTGCTCTCATGTGGGCATGGCTTGGCCTTGTGCCTCTGCCTGTTGGAGGCATTCATGCGGCCATGCTCCACAGCACTGGTTCCACTCTCTTCATCAGATGCAACTGTGAAAAAGGAGACAGAGAACAGAAATATCAGTGTACTGCTCTAATGTGTGCGTTGCAATACCAACATTCACCTGAACATGACTAGTCAAGGGAACAACCGTCATTCTCCACCCCCACACACATGAACATGCATTCCACATCCATGCAGATACATGTGTGCCCATCACTCCCGACAGTCACATCAGGCTACATGACACTCTCACAACCAAGCAATTGCATATGCTACAAACACATGCATCGTGTGCACATACACATGTGAACCCATAGGCCCTTTCTAAGTGAGGTATCGCTTTATTGGATGGATGGGGATGCAAACTTTACTCTTACACAAATAATAAGACAGACTCAGGAAGTTGGCAAAACATAGCTGTTTTATTATCAATTGTCTAAAACAGGGATTACAACGGACATCAACCGACATCTCAAAGCATACCTCTCGAGGTTTTACATGAAAAAATACACTTTTATAGTAAAAACACGTTATTATTGATGTCATACTAAGTGGCAAACTAAGAAAACTTATCTGGGATTGTGGTCGGTCTATGGGGAACATCTAGGTATACTTTCTATGGGTGATAGGATTATGATTGGGTCTCTATAGTTAGGTGGACAACTATGCCCACCCCTAGAGCAAGTCATCTTCTTTGTCATCAAATACACAGCATTTCATTGGCTTTCCAATTATAGGTCTCTTTGCTATGTGGCCCTCTATAATTGGTTGGCATGCTTTTACCCTTCTGTAATATTCCACTTGATAGCAGCACGCAAGCTGGTACCCCAGGTGCTGGTGGGTGGACGTCATCAAGCCTCCCCACCCAATTAGCCCATCATACATCATCACTCCTGCTGTCTGCCATGCAAATTGTCTTTTAACTCGGCCTTGCAAAGTATCACTGCTCCTGAGAATAGAAGGGAGTACGAGCATGCTCTTATCTTCAAGTCTCGATGTGGCTTTCCCATAGTCTATTTCCATCTACCCCATGTGACAGGACATTGTGTTTAGCTAATTCTTCGCATTTAATAATATTAAATGAATAAAACATGGCACTCATGAACTGGGGTATCCGACCCAGCCCTTTAAGACGAGATAGCAATACT
This sequence comes from Ambystoma mexicanum, assembly GCF_040938575.1. NCBI lineage: Eukaryota > Metazoa > Chordata > Amphibia > Caudata > Ambystomatidae > Ambystoma > Ambystoma mexicanum. Next base: position 997,542,563 of record NC_090932.1, read on the forward strand.
TAGAGACAGATGGAGATGCAGAATATAAACAAACATCAATAATCAAACTGACTCAGGAAGTTGGCAAAGTGCAACTGTTTTAATATCAATTATCTAAAACAGGGAGTTAGAACGAACAACAATGCGTTCACTCAATCTTCCCACTCAATGCAACACATAAAAAAACAACTTTTATAATTAAAACTTGTCATCATTGATGTCTACCTACGTTGCAAACTACAAAACCCTATTTGGAATGTTGATAGACTTACACGGAACATCTAGGTATATGTTCCAGGAAAGTGATTGGGCCTGTAACATCAGGTGGGGCAACTAAGCCCTCCCTTAGTGCAGGTTTCTTTGAAAGTCATCAAATACATGGCGTCCTATTGGTTATACAAACTATAGGGCTCTCTATTATGTGGCCCTCTATAATTGTTGGCACCCTTGTACCCCACTGTAATATTCCACCTACGCAAGCAGCACGCAGGCTATCATCCAGGTGCTAGTGGGCTGTTCATAACCATAACTTCCCACCAATTAGCCCTGTCATCTATCATCACTCTTACAGTCTGCCAGTCAATTAAGGCTTCAAACTCAGCCTTCCAATTTTCTCTGTGCTGAGGAATATGAGGGAGTATAGCATGCTCTGTCTTCTCGGTTTCGATACAGCTTGTCTTAGTATCCATTCTCATCCAACCATGTGACTGTAGACCATGTTTTCGAGTCTTGCTGCATTTAAAAAACTATTAAATGATGAACCTCTGAAGTCTTCAATGTTCTCGCTCCTCACTTAAGACAAGGGTTCTGTTCTTTCACACATTCTGAAACCATTGTACGCACATTCAGGCACACGTTGGTCCAAGGTGGCCAGCCAAACCCCTTCTTTGATTCACTTCCATGGTTCAGCTTCCAATTTCTAACTGTGACACACTGAAAACCTTTTCTTTCACTGTATCTAGCTCTGCTAAAGTGCATTATGGAATCATCCAAAATCCATATGTTCCCTATACATATAAGTTGGCGCATCGCTGCAATCTAGTCACTACATAACTAGCCTTTACAAAAACGTTGGCTACTTGCGTTGCTGCAACTGTACAATTATAAAATTACTTGATAACTTCTTAATTATTTCTGTAGCATAAGCATCTTCATCCCGAGCTGTAAATGTTGTTCATGCTTGGCATCTCCTCCGTTGTTTCTGAAAATACTTATACTCTTCAATCTTTACTCATGTGTATGTCATCTCTGCCCTGTATGACATCACCAGTCTGCTTCCTCGCTTGCTTTTCCCACTTCCTCTGGCATTTCATTCAAATGGCCATCATATTGTTGTGTATGCATGTATAACTTCCTCAATGGGAATCTTAGTTGTTTTTGGTATAGGTATTCTGACTGGCATTGCATGTGTCTCACACTCCGGCTACCAACATATAGGCAACATGCGGGAGGAGATTTGGGTGGGGGTACTTGGCTCGACCTCTAAACTCATAATGTTTTTCCATTGCACCTCAACAGAAGCTCGCCTCGCTAATCACATTCATTGTATCTTCTTAAACAGATAACCAGTTTCTTGGGGCCTGGGGGGGCCTGACAAACCTTCTCGATTCTTTCTCCATCTTCAGCTGCTTTTCTCTGCTGCTCCACACTTTTAGCCCTTTTGCTAATGAGGTCCTGGTTTGCTAAAATGTGATGTGGAACAACCAGGTTCTATACATATGTAGTATGGGTTGGGTGAGCTTACAATTTTCAATGCGCCGAAAAATAAAGAGATAAGAAAATCTTGAAGTGGTTTTTTGGTGATTCTTTTTAATTGAAAGTGTTGAAATTATAGCCTTTATGGATGACACGTGTTTTGCCAGGTTTACATTGCCTTTTTCAAATCCAGGCTAAATATACATGTAACATAAATGAGAAAAAAACAGACACAATAGAAACAAATGAACAAAAGATCATACCAGATCAGAATAGTCATTTAGCATTTCATCATTGTTGCAAATAAGGTGCTCTAATCTGGGACACAAGTGTAGGTTGGGCTGATGGCAGTAATCACGGGCCATCAGCCCAACCTACACTCGTGCCCCGGATTAATTTGTCACCTATCTCCTCTTTCATTCATCTTTACACTGCTTCCGGGATCTCTCCTAAGAGGCCGTCAGCTCTCTGAGGATACTTGAAGAATGGTTTTCTTAATGGATACCTTGTTGCAAAGGCTTTTCCTGTTACAGGCAGGTTTACTGGTGTTTTGCTTGTCACAGTTTCTGGTTCCCAACATATGGGCAAGACAGGGCGGAACTACTTGTAGAGGCATATGGCTCCTCCTCTACACGTCATGCACACACATCAACAGAGATTCCACAAGCAGTGTGATGAGCAATCACATCAGAGTCCTGTTAATCGTATTCCCACTACATGACTCCGTCAGTCATCCAAATGCATGTGTTGCTTCCATGCGTGAGTGATGGGCAGTCATACATTCCCATCTTTGCCACATTTACATGAACATCATGCATGCACATGACACGGGCCACGCTACCTGAACTGACACACTTGTCACACGGGCACGTCTCAGACACAAGTAATAAATCATGTGCACAGTCTGAAAGGCAGCAGTTCATGTCATGATGCCTACCCCCGGGCATCAGGACCAAGCCCATCAGCTCCGGGAGCAGGCATCCAGACACATATTAAAACACCAACTGCCCCGGCTGGGGGCTGTGTGGGTTCAGACCTGGCGCCTTAGGCGCCAGGCTCATCATAGAAATCAGTCCTGGCGCCATAGGCGCCAGGCTCATAGACTTTACTTACCTGATGCAGACCATGCTGCTAGTGAGTCCAAGCCAACGTGAGGCCTGGATGGGATTATTTTATTACAGGGACTATTTTTTACTCTGGCGTGGTTCTAGGGAACTTCTTACCTGGAACTACTTTGGAGGCTATTTAAACCACGCCCGAACAACAGCACACGCTTTGCGTTATTCTGCATCCAGCAGCGTAACACTCACCGTGCCTGCAGTCTGCATCCAGTCTTCTGCCACGCCCACCTCGAATCTGGAGCTCCTAAAACAAAGAGGAAAGAAAAGGACAAGGTTAGAAAATGAACTATTTTCGAATTCCTCACCTGATTCCGGATCCATCTCGCCTCCGGACCTGGAAAGAACACCATTTCTGTATGCGTCGCATCTCCAGCTGCAGCGCCGTGCCATATTCACCAGTCCTCGCAGCATCTTTCGATTTGGCGTAGCCTCCATCATTTCTTCGCCAAACTCCGACACCTGGGGGACAAAAGAAAACAACAAGGTGAGCCGAGAAAATCAACAAATATAACTCTTATCACCATAGACTTACCTGATTTATTACCAGAGGCATTATTCTATAACTCTCCACATCTTCATGTGCCGCACCTGCAAGGAGAGAGAAAATAACACGTTAAACACGTGCAACATTTACCGGACAGCATCGGGTAATACAGACTCTTACCTGAGCTCCACCAGCTGCCACGAGAGCATCTTCTCACGATATCAGCTGCAAGACAAGGAAGGAAGGGGGGACAAGAGTGAAACATCGGACATATTGAACTCTATGAACTTGATACTTACTGGACCTTGCCAGGAACCTCAGAGTCAATACTCTCCGGAACTCTCCCATGCCTTCAAACCAGTGAAGCAACTGGCATCAACGCGCCCCCGCAATCCATGCAGGATGGAGAGCTCATCTTTCAAGAATGTAAGGTGAGATTGCTGAGAGGGCACTTCGGAGGTGATTAGTTGGGAGGACTGTGGGGGTTGCCATCACTTGAATCCACGGGTGGCTAAATCCATCCCTCCACTTGCAGGAGAATACTTCTACGGGTCACGCAGACAAGATTAGGAGGGCCAGTCCAGTCAGTCATCTCTGCACTACGCATCACGTTGGTGGAGACCGCAGCAGTCCGGATACAACCGACGCCCCTGTGGGAGCCAGGTGAGCATAACAGAACGCGAAGTCTCTATATAAATCCCCACCCGGGCATTATGTAAACCTCAGAAATCGACCAACTAGCCCAATTATTGGGGGAACTTAGGGCAGAAGTGCACTCCGCTCGCCAAGAGACTAATGCCCTCAGGAAAGAACTTATTGTCTCGAAGGAGCGCACTGACGATCTGGCTAGGCAACTGCTGCAAAACCAAGCAGGGCAAACACCTTTACCAGGACTCGGGGGGAATCCAACTCCTGTTTCATCGAGCAATCCGGTGCAAGTGGTTTTACCAGGGGCTATTCCTTTAGCTCCACCTGAACGCTTTGCTGGGGACCCAAAAAGGTTTGCCGTGTTTATGAACCAATGTTGCTTGCACTTTTTATGCAGACCTGGAGCTTTTCCAAATAATCAAGCCAAAGTAGCTTTTGTATTATCATATTTGAGTGGCAGTGCAGCTGACTGGTCGATTCCACTAGTCAATTAGGATGACCCTCTTCTTCGGGACTTTCAGGGTTTTCAAATGAGCATGGAAAGACTATTCGCCAGACATTCCCAGGGACAGGCCCTGGATAACGAACTTTTATCCCTACGACAAGGTAACCAGGATCTGTTAACCTATATCGCAACCTTTAATAGGTTGGTGGTGGAAACCGGATGGCCAGAGGTAAAACGAATTACACTATTTCATTGTGGACTTCGGGGAGAACTTAAAGATGTTTTGGCCCAAGTTGTGAACCCACCCCAGGATTGTGCAGAATATATAGACTTAGTGGTCCAGTTAGACCATCAACTTCAGAATACAAAGGCTGACTGAGCTAAGTTCGAGAATCAGGTATTGGTTAAACCCAACGTCACCCCCAAAGGAACAGATGCAGCAGAACCTATGCAGATCAGGAGGGTTAAGGGACCCTTAACTCAAAAGGAAAGAGAAAGGAAATGGCAGATGCAATTGTGTCTATACTGTGGGGCCTCAGGACATTTTCTACGGGATCGCCCTATAAAACCATCCAAGAAAGTAGTCGGAGTTGCTGATAGAAATCAAACAGAACCTGATTCGGGAAATGACCACGCCCGACAAGCCTAGAGGTCCGCTTGCCGAGCATGAAGAAGGACACTCAGACCTCACACCTAATCATACCAATGGTCCTTATTGATCCAAGGCAGCCATCACGTATGCACGCAGTAAGGGCATACATTGGTAGCAGGGCCGTTGGAAACTATATGGACCACAAATTGGCTTCTAGGATGAATGTACCTTTCTGCAAAAAAACCTCTTCGGATGTCATCACCACAGTTGATGGAACTGAAATTGCCTCTGGGCCTGTAACTCATTCCACCACAGAGATGACACTGTTGGGTCAAGATGGGCATCGAGAGACTATTGTGTTTGATTTAATCAAAGACCCGCAGTTCCAAATAATACTGGGGATACCTTGGCTGGAAACACATAATCCTAGTATAGATTGGCGAGAGAAGAGAATAACCTTCCCGGATTGTGCACACACCTGTTACCCGGAAAAAACCTTGAACAAAGGCCCGGCCACAGTCGCTAATCCAGTCATGCAGTTACCTCAGGAATAACAAGAATTCCAGGATGTTTTTCAAAAAGAACAGGCAAACACCTTACCACCTCACAGATCATACCATTGTCAAATCGACCTCATACCCGGTGCACAACCTCCATGCAGTAGGATCTACGCCCTTACAGAACCCGAAAACCTTCACCTACGACAATACTTGGACCAATACCTTGCTAATGGCTTCATTCGTCCATCCAAGTCCCCTGCATCCTCAGCTTTATTCTTCGTGCCTAAAAAGGAAGGTGACCTCAGAACGTGCATAGACTACCGCGCATTAAATCAGATTACGAAGAAGAACCGATACCCATTGCCTCTAATCCCCGAATTACCAGACCAAGTGATGGATGCTTGCATCTACACCAAATTAGATCTCTGAGGGGCATATCATCTGGTACGTGTAAAGAAAGGCGACGAATGGAAGACTGCCTTTCGCACCAAGTACGGATTATTCGAATATCAGGTGATGCCCTTTGGGTTGTGCAATGCACCAGCAGCCTTCCAGTATTTTATGAACGATGTCCTTCGTGAATTCATTGATGTCTGTGTTGTCGTATACATAGACGATATTCTAGTGTACTCCTCCTCAGAATCAGAGCATGTTAAGCACATGCGTGCAGTCCTTGAGAAACTACGCCAGCACAAGTTATATGCAAAATTGGAAAAATGTGTTTTGCGTGCTACTGAAGTTGAATTACTTGGATTTATCCTGACTCCAAAAGGAGTCCGAATGGGCTCTCGAAAGATGGACCAATTCTCAAGTGGCCATCACCCAGTTCAGTTAAAGGGGTACAAAGCATGCTCGGATTTGCTAATTTCTACCACAGATTCATTCCGGATTGCTCACATGTTGTACACCCTATCACAGCACTTTTGTGAAAAAACAAACGCTTCTTGAGGACCGAGGAGGCTGAAAAGGCCTTCCAAGAGCTGAAAGCAAAATTCACGTGTGCACCTGTCTTAAAGCATCCACGCCCTGAACCTCCATACATAGTTGAAACTGATGCATCCAGTTTAGCCATGGGAGCTGTCCTGTCCCAGAAGGATCCTGAAACCGGTCAACTTCACCCAGTAGCATTATGGTCCAGAAAGTTCTCGGCATCCGAGTTAAACTATGCGGTTACCGATAGAGAGTTATTAGCCATCAAATCTGCCTTCAAGGCTTGACGGCATTATCTTCTCGGTGCCAGGCATAACATTACTGTAATCACCGATCACCGGAACTTGCAGTATTTAAAAACAGCCAAAGCCCAATCGTCGCGGCAACTTCGATGGGCATTGTTCTTTACCGAGTTCGATTTCATGATCTCGTATCGACCTGGCTGTAAAAATGGCAAGGCAGATGCCTTATCCCGAATAGGGATGGGAGAAGCATATGAGAACCCGGAACCGGTGCCTATAATTTCAGAAAAAATAATTCTTGGCATAACTACTCTACAGACACTAGAGGATATTCATGTAAAAATCCAACAACTCTTCGATCCAACAGCCCTGCAGGACTGGGTAAAGAAAGGCCCGGACTACTCAGTCATCAATGACCTACCTTATTATCAAGGGCAGCTATTTCTACCACACAAGGAACTACAAGAACTAGTCATCTCCAATTATCATGACACCCTGATGGAAGGGCACCCAGGTATCGCAAAAACTGAAGCTAAAATTAAGAGACAATTCTGGTGGCCCACCTGGCGAAAAGACGTAAAGTCATTTGTGATGTCTTGTGGCATTTGCGCCTAAAACAAAAGTCAGAAGAAAAAAACAGCTGGCCTTTTACAACCTTTGGATATTCCACCTACACCATGGCACACCTTATCTTTAGACTTTATTACAGATCTACCTCCATGTAATGGATTTAACACCATTCTAGTTATTGTGGATCTTTTTTCCAAAATGGCCCACTTTATTCCTTTAAAGGGATTACCTTCTGCTTCAATTCTGGCCAAGGAGTTCCTCAAAAACATTGTTCAAATACACAGATTTCCTTCCGTATTGGTCTCTGACCGAGGTAGTCAATTCATTTCACATTTTTGGAAGAAATGTTGTCAATTGGCGCAAATCAACGTGAGGTTATCAACCAGTCACCATCCCCAGACCGATGGTCAGACGGAAAGGACCAACCAGACCCTTGAACAGTACCTACGTTGCATGCTACACCAGACCGAAAGTAATTGGAAAGGGTGGTCAGTCAAAATCTCAAAAAAATAATCTCGAATAACAATAAGGTCGAAAAAAAAGACCGAAAAGTCAAATTTTTTTTTAATTATATATTTATTTTGGGGTCCGGGATTAAAAAAAAATGGTTAAAAAAAAAAAGGGGGGGTTGGGGGGGGCACCCCCCCATTTCGAATAAAAAACATCATAAAAAACAATTTGACCTTTTTTTTCGGCCTTTTTGTTTCGAGATTTATTTTTTCGAGATTTTTAAATTCGGTATTATGACCATAAACCATTGGAAAGATATTTTATGGATTTCCGAGTCTGCATACAATAACTCTGTACATTCAGGAACCGGACAAAGACCCTTTTATACCATATATGGACATCGCCCTCGAACCTCAGAACTAGATTCGCCTCAGCACTTAGAAATGCCTGCAGTTAGTCATTTGCACTCTACTATTACACAAGCCTTTAAAGAGGCAACAGAACATTTGAAGCAAGCAAAAGAGAAATATAAGAAAAATGCTGATCAACATAGAAGTGAAACTCCACAATACCAGATTGGGGATCAAGTTTGGCTGGCTACAAAACACATACCTCTGAAGGGAACTCGGACTTTTAACCCTAGATATTTGGGACCTTACACAATTAAGGCCATTATCAACCCGGTGGACGTCAAATTGGAATTACCCTCTAATATGCAAATTCATCCTGTCTTTCATTTTTCACTTTTAAAACCATTTCAACCAGGAACAAGATTAACCAAACCACCCGACCCCATATTGATAGATGGAGAACCTGAATTCGAGGTAAACATATCCTGGACTCCAAGATGGTTAAATCAAAACTTTTTTATTTAATCGATTGGAAGGGCTATGGACCACAAGAAAGGTCATGGGAGCCTAGTGACCACATTTATGCACCTCCGTTGGTTAAAGAGATTCCATCAGGAATTCCCAGACAAACCAGGGCCAAGGGGAAGAACAACTTTAGGAGGGGCCTTGAGGGGGAGTGCTGTCATGATGCCTACCCCCAGGCATCAGGACCAAGCCCATCAGCTCCAGGAGCAGGCATCCAGACACTTATTAAAACACCAACAGCCCCGGCTGGGGGCTATTTGGGTTCAGACCTGGCGCCTTAAGCGCCAGGCTCATCATAGAAATCAGTCCTGGCACCATAGGTGCCAGTCTCATAGACTTTACTTACCTGATGCAGACCATGCTGCTAGTGAGTCCAAGCCAACGTGAGGCCTGGATGGGACTATTTTATTGCAGGGACTATTTTTTACTCGGGCGTGGTTCGAGGAAACTTTTTACCTGGAACTACTTTGGAGGCTATTTAAACCACGCCCGAACAACAGCACACGCTTCGCGTTATTCTGCATCCAGCAGCGTAACGCTCACCGTACCTGCAGTCTGCATCCAGTCTTCCGCCACACCTCGAATCTGGAGCTCCTAAAACAAAGAGGAAAGAAAAGGACAAGGTTAGAAAATTAACTATTTTCAAATTCCTCACCTGTTTCCGGATCCATCTAGCCTCTGGACCTGGAAAGAACATCATTTCTGTATGCGTCGCATCTCCAGCTGCAGCGCCGCGCCATACTCACCAGTCCTCGCAGCATCTTTCGATTCGGCGCAGCCTCCATCATTTCTTCGCCGAACTCCGGCACCTGGGGGACAAAAGAAAACAACAAGGTGAGCCGAGAAAACCAACAAATATAACTCTTATCACCATAGATTTACCTGATTTACCACCGGAGGCATTATTCTATCACTCTCCACATCTTCATGTGCCGCGTCTGCAAAGAAAGAGAAAACAACACGTTAAACACGTGCAACATTTACCGGACAGTGTCGGGTAATACAAACTCTTACCTGAGCTCCATCAGCTGCCACGAGAGCATCTTCTCACAATCTCAGCTGCAAGACAAGGAAGGAAGGGGGGACAAGAGTGAAACATTGGACCTATTGAACTTGATACTTACTGAACCTTGCCAGGAACCTCAGAGTCAATACTCTCCGGAAATCTCCCACACCTTCAAACCAGTGAAGTAACTGGCATCAACGCGCCCCTGCAATCCATGCAGGATGGAGAGCTCATCTTTCAAGAATATAAGGTGAGATTGCTGAGAGGGCACTTCGGAGGTGATTAGTTGGATTGACTTTGGGGGGTGCCATCACTTGAATCCACGGGTGGCTAAATCCATCTCTCCACTTGCAGGAGAATACTTCTACGGGTCACGCAGACAAGATTAGTAGGGCCAGTCCAGTCAGTCATTTCTGCACTACGCATCACGTTGGTGGAGACCGCAGCCGTCCGGATCCGACCGACGCCCATGTGGGAGCCAGGTGAGCGTAACAGTTCAACACATAATGCAAGAGATATCTCCTTCAGAAGACATATGGTACAATACACACATGGAGAGCATTGTCTGGGGCATGCAATGCACACATCTGTATCAAAGGCATACTTTTTGCAAGCTTAAGGGGCTCACTCCCAACATGCAGCAACATGCAAATGCACCTTCAGCATAGCAACACATGGATACTCACCAGGCAACTCCAGACTTTGGCGGAACTTGCAGACCTTGGGGTGAAGCACCGGGTAAAACTTCCCCAGGAACGGCAGGTTGGTAATCGACAGCCGGGACCTGCACGCCTCCGACCTTGATGAAGCGTAGGGCCTTGCTGTGGGTCCTGGATTTCAGGTCTTCCCAGCGTTAATGCATAGTCTTGAAGGTCCGAGATGCCACGCCCTTGGCGTTGATGGCATCCGTTATCTCGTCCCAGATCAACTGACATCCTTCCTTACCATGTTGCATTGGTGGGTTGAAGAGGGCCTCAAAATTCTCCAGGACCTTCTCTACCAAGATGTCAACTGCCCCGGCAGTGAAATTGACAGCCCTCTGGCTCGCTGCCATGGAGTTGCAACTTTGGTCTAAGGATGATGGCGCAGACATGGCGACCCCAGAGGCAGGTGTGGGTGGGCAAGGTAGTCCTAGAGATGAGCTGTGAAGCAGTGGTGATGGTATGACATGGTGGGAGTCTGGTGAATCAGCTAAAGTGTTCACAGGCCCAAGGACAGGAGCACTGGCAATGTCTGGACAGCAATCACCCAAAATGCAGGGCAGGTGGGCAGCAGGCACACACACTGGACAGGCAGCAGCAGATGGCTCGGTAGGAGGCAGCTCAGGGCAGTAGTAGGCAGAACATCATTTCTACGTGGGCAGCCGTAAATAGAGTGATGGTTACTTTGTGCGTTTGAAATTAGCATGGACACATGAAATCTGAGGAAAGGCCCTCAACGCTTAACTTACGTGACATGTGCTGCGTGCTGGCATTCAGCATTCCAGAATCGGAGATACAGAAGTAAACATAGAAGCAACTCTGACCGCACATGCGATTGGGAGTAGACGGACAAGTGGAATACAGTGATTTTTGGGGCGCCATGCAATTCGTACACTTCCGGGACCGTACAAACTTCTTATTTTGGTTGGGGGTTTGGCTCCATGCATACGCTCATCTACTTTTGTATTTTCCGAGGCTAACAGATGTCGCCTATGCATTTTTCATACTCTGGATGCCCCTGTGTATCATGTACCTTTTTTTTTTTACCTTTGCAGTAGCTTTCCGTGGTTCGCGTACGCATTTTTGTGTTGCTGGGTGCCACTGCGTATTGCATAATGCTTTTACTTTTTATGGAAGCTATCGAGGTCTCGCGCATGCAATTTTTGTTTTGTTTTTTTGGGTGGCTGTGCATTACGCGTCCCATATTTTTGTCACCTGGGGTACTTTGAGCCTTGCTGGACCACAGAAGTATGTTTTCCATCATGTACATTCCCCCCTCACTCGAATTGCCCAACAATTGCTTGGTGTACCTTCCATTGTTCAAGTACACCTATAACATGAGTGGAATGGCCCCAAGAGGGAAAGGTGGAAAGGTGGCAGAGGTGACCGGGGTTAGGGACATGCAGTGGAAGCTGCTGTCCCACCCCCAAGGGTTCCAGGACCTGCATTGGAAGCTCTTGTCCCACCCCCAAGGGTTCCGAGACCTGCAATGGAAGCTGCTGTCCCACCTGCAAGGGTTCCAGGACATGCAGTGGAAGCTGCTGTTCCAACCCCAAATGGGAAAGCAACGTGCATTGGAAGCTGCTGTCCTAGCCCCGAAAAGTAGGGGACATGCAGTGGAAGCTGCTGTCCCAGCCCCAAAGGGTAAGGGACATGCAGTGGAAGCTGCTGTCCCAGCCCTGAAGGGTAAGAGACGTGCAGTGGAAGCTTCTGTCTCAGCCCGAAGGGTAAGGGACGTGTCAGTGGATGCTGCTGTCCCAGCCCCGAAGGGTAAGTGATGTGCAGTGGAAGCTGCTGTCCCAGCCCTGAAGGGTAAGGCACTTGCACTGGAAGCTGCTGTACCAGCACCAGCGGTTGATGCCATGCCCCAGGCCGCTAGTGGTCCAGCATCTGGTGCCCTTTGTGGTCCCAGTCAACACCATGTGCCAAGAAGGCAAAGCCTGCACAGAAGAACAGGCTGAACCCCATGGCACAGGACACTGCCACGTTGTGGAAGAGGAACTTCAATGATGAAGAACTTCAGATCCTCATGGACTGTGTGACCGATCACCACCATGACATGTGCCTGCAACCTCGGGAGCACACATACACTTACTCAGAGTATGGTGCATTGGCAGCATGCCCTGGATGAGATAAACACCTTAGGGTATGAGAATCGCACTTCTTCTCTGGTCATGAAGCGGTGGAATGACCTCAACCATCGCACCAAGTCCAAGATGGGTGCAACCTTGCCTCTGGTATGGCAACTGGATGGGGGGCACCAGTGGAGGAGGAGCTCACCCTGCATGAACAAGCTATGAGCCAATTCATTTATATGGATCAGGTGCAAAGCATGGGAGGCCTGCCAGATTACGAGGCCACGTCCAGTGAGTGACCAAGATTGTGCATCCTGAGCATGTGTAGGGAAACCAAACAAAGATATATGATTGTGTTGCGCGTCTGCCTGCATTTCAATGACTGCCCTGGCTGGACCATGTCATGGTGTACTGACTCATGCCAGTGTGCTCTAGAGTGTATACAACCCATGTGTCGTACATCCGTTGCACATGGCCATTTGACAGTAGTCATCCCCCACCAGCATACACAAACAACATTTGCAATATGCCACCACAACGTGCCATCTAGTTAGTTGTTTCAGTGATGTCAGTGACTCTGCTCTGCTAGACAAGGGCTTGTGTCTGAAGACCATTGTGTGCACTCCCTGTGCCAGTTCAACACTGGAGCGGCACTGCATGGTGTAGATTGTCTATTCACCCATGCATGTAGGTGGTGCCATGCTACAGATAACTTCCAAGAAAACTAACAACAGGCCTCACAGCGTGCCATGAGTGGCATTGCATTTTTCTACAATGTGCACATCCCCACTGCAGCTATGGCAATGACCTTGGTATCACATTGTTGTGAGGACTGATCCCTGTTATCACACTCAGCACACATTCCATGGGTCCATGCCCCTGTCCCTCTTGAGTGTCACTATCCCTTCTTCCTATCTCCAAGTGCAAATGCATGTAATTACTCTCTCCACATCTCAGACCTTGTCTAGGTGTTACTCTTAGAGTCATACTTCAACTGGGACTCCACACTCAGGCCATGTCCATATTGTCTGCACTCCCTGTGCCAGTTCAACACTGATGTGGCATGTGATGGATGCACACATGGATGTGAATATGTGTGTGTACCTGTTGACATGTAATGTAATAGCATGTTACTGTTACGGAGCCACATAACCATACCCATTTTCCATGCAATTGTCAATAGTTTGCTGTGCCATGTGTGCCATGTGCCATAATGTGCTTTTGGAGAACCATGTTTGTTGGCAATGTGTCCACTGGCTACATGGGCCAGAACATGGAATGTTGTTGTACATAGTGTGTGTATCCCTGCATTGTGTTGCATGATAGCAATGTGATATACATGTTTACTGTAGACACGTTTGACGTGAATCCTGATGTCTTTTTATGTCCTTGTGCAGGTGAGGAGGCACCAGATGCAGAGGAGGAACAAGTGGAGGAACAAGAGTCTGTGCCGGTCCAGACCACTAGTGGAGGGCGTGGTGTGGCAGGCCAGGAGAATCCACTTGTGCTACAGACCATCCACTTTCTGCATACAATACTGACTCTTGGGAATCTACTACCTCTGGTGCTGAACCGGATGCTCAATCCTCAATGCTGGTGGAGGTGGTTGGAGCAGTTGGGGGCCGTGAGTCTGTGGGGGGTCGGATTCCTTCACGAGGCCAATCAGTGGTATCAGGGCCATCTCTGGTGGTTATGGATGCAATGCCACTCTCCAATGTATTGGTTTCTGGTTCTGGGCCAGATGTACAAGGGAGGGTTGCAGTCCTGCAGCCAGAAACAGTGGCATCACAGCAAGAGCGATGCTCCCTTGGGTCTGACAGGCATGGGCCCTGCACACGTATGGAACGAGCACAAGCTGGGCAGACTGTGTGGGGCCAGCAGATGTTGCGTGTTGTGCACCAACGGGGTATTGCCTATGATATTTTGGCTGAGGCCATGGATAGGGTGGCCAGTTACATGATCCCACCAGCAGCACAGGTGGATCAGCAGCTGCAGGTAATGCAGTGCACATGCCGCTCACACAGGCTGCACATGGAGGCCAACAGCAGGAGCCGATGGGCAGATCTTAGGTCTATGCAGGCAACCCTGCTTGCAGAGGGTTGGGCACACAGGGAAGCCCCGAGGCAAGAGTTAGTGACTCTCAAATCTGTGTAGTCATGACCCTTATCCAATAAATTGAGAATTCTAGAGAGTACAGGATACGAGGCTTCCAGTGCGTGCATATCATCATTAGCGTTTTATAAGACAGCACCGAGTGGAGGAATTGCATCTACAATAGGGTGTGTAAGCGACTTCAATTCAACACTACAGCTAAGTCAATGCCTAGTCTGGGATGCTGATTGAAGCCCTTATTGATGTATTTTTATGTCCAGTTCACTTACTCTGGATGACAACCCTTATATAACACCCCTCTCTCAGTATCCCCCCGACCCCGCTGAGCCAAGAAGTAGGTTTGTTTTGCAAATTTAAAAGGTTTATTTGAAAACTAAACAATATATATCTATCACAGTTTTATAGTAAATTAATATTTGATAGCACACTTGTGAGGATGATAGTGATCAACAATGGATAATGTTACAGTGGTACACTCTTTTTGATGACTTAGAAGTGATACAGAGAGGATAAAGTAGCTGGGAATGCTTTTATGGCTTCAAGGACAATGCAATGATGAATGAAAATGCAGTACAGGAAATAAACTTGATATGACTTCAACAAAAGACAATGTAATCACTTTTCTTTGACAATTCACCCCCCTTTATGCAAGATAAAGAGATGGAAGGAAAGCACACAGTTCTCAGGAATGCAATCAAATATAATTCAGTTCCCCCCTAGCAAGCTTAGAGGAAAGCAGGTAGGAGTTTTAAACACAGGCAATATACTTTGATGTGGTTGCAATTAAGTATAAATATGCTAAAAAGGCTTTCAATTCCCTATAGAGGGTTCAGGGTAGTTGATAGCTACTTTGTATTAGTTCAGGATCACTTTAGCAATGCTCTATGAATGATTGTCAGGTTGCAAACGAATTTTAGCAAAGGAAAGCAAGGACAAATATTTTTACATGTGGCTGAAATTAAGCAAAATGTCAAATCGTGACAAATTTAGTCACGTGCGTCGAGTGCAATTACATAGGGAGTATAAGGAGTAACTTCTAGGCTCCTTGGAAAGCTTAGAATCTTAGCTTTAAGATGACAGTTACAACTCGCTCCTAGCCCAAACGGTTCCGGAGATACGGCCGATTTAGTAAGGGTAGTTTTTCGGATTTGAAATTTTAAAGCTCAGAATGACAGATGACAGTTTTCAGTTTTAAAAATGACAGAATGACACGATTCTAGGAGGCAGTTCTAATAGGCTAAAATAGTTTGGATTAGATTATTCTAAACTAAGAGATTGGTTTTGGCACAGTGCTAGCTGGGTACTCACACTAGATTTTGGACAGGAATGCGACTTCGTCACCGATCGGGTCAGGATTGGCTGGACTTCCACTAGCAGTTCTTCACAGCGATCTGGTCTCTGGTTCTCTCTGGTTCCGGATACAGCACTGCTTTCTGGATACTGCTAAGGGTTCTTGCAAATGTTCTTGGCAAACAATTCAAACAGCTCGCCCGGCTGTTGAATAGTTTGGTTGGTTTTGAGGCCTGCTGAAGAGGATTCAGCTTGTGGATTCAGGCCTCTCTGCTACAAATTCTGGAGTTCATTTCTGGTCTCTGGAGATTGATGGATTTGAAGTCTGGATCTCTGGATGTCAAGTCTGAAGTCTCCCGGCAAAGCGTCCCGCAAGAAAGTGGAAAGTGAAAAGTCTCTACCTGGGTTTCAATGTTCCTTTTATGTGTTTTGAAAATGGGTGTGTGCCTTGGCCTAGCTAATCCTGCCCTCTCACTTATCATTGGCCAAGCTTTCATCTCTCCCTTGATTGGGGGAAAGAAATGGAGTGTCAGAGTGATGCTGTAGGTTTTATGGTCAGAGGAACCTCCCCTTGTCAAATTGCACACAAATCTATATCTGACCCAAATACATATTTATCTATGTACCATTTTTCTAATATTATAGGTCCAGTTAACATATTTTCTGTAGCACCAAACCATCCGATCCCTGTCTTTGTACGATGTTGTGTCCACTTATGACAGAATTCTCCCCTTTTCATCCAGATAACGACCTCTAAACCTTTCCAGATTTTACACAGATGTGCACCAGGGATATGGGTTTCAGATGATAAAGTGTCAGATTTTTAACATGCATACATTTGGAGTAACAACCCTTTTTTCCCGCTACTATCCCCAAGAACATACCACAGGGTCCTAACACCTCTTAAAATGTGCACAGAAAAATCACAAAAATGATGATGTTATTTATATAATTTTGACAATTCCGCACTGTGAATTATCCATCTTTTTAAAATCATGCTCTGGCCCTAAAGGGGTGTGGTTTTCCAAAGCACATGGTGGAATTTCTGGTTTATCCACTTCCCCCAAGCTAAGCTGGCTCTCACAGGCACTGTCCCTCCCAGTTTCTCCCAAGAGGAAGCCATTTTACGACCCCCCCCAATATAACATTTGCCTGAGTCCAGGACAGGGCTTTGTTCAACTTCCTGCAGTCTGCAGGTACCACTCCCCTAATTCAATCAGAGAGGTGTCACCTCCCTTTGGTGGGGGCAGCAGGATGCAGCCAGGCCTGGGAAGAGTTGTTGAGCCAGTTCAACTCCTGTCGGGGGTAGTTGTCAGGCAGAATTCAGCTAAATGTCACTTTAGTTCCCAGTTTTCTACATTCAAATCCAAATTACAATTTTTGCACATGCAGCTAGAATGCTGATTCTAAGTTTAAAACTATGACATTTAAACAATTGCAACCTATGTGACACTCACAAGTAGGTCACTCATTTATTCTAAACATTTCGATTTTAGTGGCTTTAAACCCAAATTCACTTAAGCTGCTGACATCCCCAGCTATTTTTTATATATACATTAAATAATTACTTCCTTCAAGTCATTTCAGAATATAGTTTTACATTGTATCCACCTCTTAGCAAGTCTTTCCTTGGCCTGGTTTGGGTTTTTTTGTTCAGTTTTACACAAAAGTCTGGTGGTTTTAAAACGCTGGCTTTCTGATAGTGGTGAGCACCAGTATTGCATCCATTTTTGACATTAAGAAAATTAATTCCCCACAGTTCTGGGTTGCTTTTGGCAATCAGCATTGCCATTCCCAATGGTTTCAGGCTACTGTGTGTGTAGCCCAATGGTGGTTTTAGGCAGTGCCCTCCTGTGCTCACAACATAGGCAAAAATGGGTGGCAGCCTATTCTTCATGTTTTCCCTGTGCACTCTCCGGGGAGTTCTGGCCATCATGATGTTTTCAATGCCAGTAATGCACATTTTTATGGTAGGACTTGGATGCATGGGTAAAAACATCCCACAAGCCCCCCCCCCCTCTTGCGATGGCCATTCTGATCTTTCACTGATGGAACTCGCAAGATCTGGGATGTTCGCCTCATCTTCTTCCAATTCCGTAAATGGCACAGTTCAGCACCTTTTCCTCCCTCCAGTCGATCAATCAGTTCTCCTTGCTGGTCCTGATGGGAGGATTGGGCGGTACCCCGGGCCCCTCGGATCTTCGCTCCCAGTCCCCAGGTCATTCTCCTTTGTCAGTCTCTGTGGTTTCATCTCTCCTAGGATGATAAAGCAAAAGCGGCAATACCTATTCGTAGACATTTCTCCACCACTATTAATGGTGTGGCGAATACATACATTTTATACATCCGGTTACATTTTTCAGTCTTGTTTTGAAAAACAGATATTACAGGAAATATTGACATTAGGTTACTATATTTTTGGTATGTGGAATATTTTAGGGTTGGAGCTTTTATTGATCTGGGGCGGCCCCCTCTGGGATTGCAGGGGATTCCTCCAGTTGTTGCAGAGTGTGCCTAGGATGGCAACACTTTAGCTGATTTATATGGACCCACTTATTTTCCCCTTCCGCCAGACTACCTTTAGGGATGCGGATCTTATAGGCTACAGGGGAGATTTTGTCTATAATTTCAAACAGTCCCCTCCACTTCCACGTAGGCAAACATTTTCGCTGTTTGGCCTGGTTTCTTTGGAAATTATATAGATAGACCCGGTCTCCCACAGTATATTCCTTCCTGGTGGTCTTCAGGTTGTAGTGGGTTTTCATGCTATCAGCTGATCTTTCTAGATTCCGCTGAGCATAGGCAAAGCATGTTGAAGGTGTTTCCTTAAATTCTCCACATACTCATGAGTTGTGGAGGAATTTATCAACGTCTGCTCTTGGGTCCTGTAGAGCAAATGCTGGGGAAGCACCATCTTGCGTCCGGTCATCAACTCAAATGGTGACATTTTAGTTGCAGATGAAGGGGTAGATCTGATGGCCATTAGGACCATAGGTAATCGGATATCCCAACTTGGCCCAGAATCTGCCACAAACTTTTTTAAGATGCTCACAATGGTTCGGTTGTATCTCTCTACTGCTCCAGAAGAAGTTGGCCGGTAAGCAATATGTAGCTTCCTTTTGACCCCCAGTATCTCCCACATCTTTGTCATTACCTCGCTGGTGAAGTGGCTACCTCTGTCTGACTCAATCCTTTGAGGTAGACCAAACGGGAAAAGATGTGATTAATCATCAGGGCAGCTGCTGTTTCTGCCTTGCAGTTTGGGGCCGGGAGACATTCCACCCACTTGGTAAACAAGCATGTGACTGTCAACATGTACTTGTTTCCTCTAGACGAGCGAATCACAGGGCCTACAAAGTCGATTTGCAAATCTGACCATGGCAGTGTCATCCCCCTCTTTTGGAGAGGCGCACGGTGTGTGAGGGATGATGGCTGAAATTGTGCACACACAAGACACCCCTTCAAGTATTGGTTGAGGTCCTGCCCCATGTGTGGCCAGTATGCAACCTTTCTTAAGATTTCCAGTGTTGTGTGAAACCCCCTATGACCGGCGGTGGCCGCATCATGGGCGTGACTTAACATCAGGCTTCTGGATGAGGTAGGGACCACCCACTGATCATGGCCAGCTTGGGATTTCCTTGACCAACAAACCGTCTTGGATTCGGAAATTTTTTAGACATTTCATCAACACTCTTAGGTCCTCTTTCCCAATGTAATCGGTATCCGTCAGGGGTAAATTCTCAGGGTCCTCAATGTGTTGGTAAAACTGTAACGCTCACCTGATTCCCGCAGAGGCGCCGGTCTTGACTGGGTGAATGCCGTATCTTCAAAGGTGATGTGTAACACACGGTTGGCTCTTTGGGCTGGACCTCTGTGCACTGTATGTCTGACTCGAAGAGTAAGATGTCTGCAGATAGAAAATATGGGATTAATGAACTGGGGTTATTGGGTGCCTCTCTCCTCTTCCCTTTCTCTTCTCCTGTAGAACCCCAAAGGTTAACGCCCTCACCTTAGGTAAGTGAACGCCGAGCTCTCCATCTGCCTCGGGGCAGGGTGCCGTAACCAATTTCTTCACTGGATAAGGGTGCAGGCCTCTTGACCTCAGAGGACTGCTGTCCATCGTTAACTGCACGAACGGTAAATTCTGGGCACTTCAAATGTCTTAAAAGTCTTTTGTAATGATATCTCTTGTTTTGCAGGGTTCCGGCGATGGCGGATGGCGGGCTGATGAGAGTTGAGGATTGAACCCGCGTGAGGAATAGAAGCACCTGGAAGCACGAGCGCTTGTAGCCTGCTTCACGATGCGCACTAACTGTCCCTTTTATCTTGCAGGTACAAGTTCGGAGCTTTAGAGAAGCTGAAGGGTGCTGGAATACCCACTGGATTCAGCGTGGGAAGGAGTAATGGCACGTGAGTAATAAAGTTGCCCAATGTCTTTAAACGCACCTTCTTTTGTCTTTCAGATGCGGGATGCAGCGCCGAAGGCCTCCGGAGCGTGCGAAGAGCTGGTAAGCTTTTGTCTTTCAGATGCCGGAATGCAGTGCGAAGACCTCCGGAGCATGCGAAGAGTAGGTAAGCCTTTGTCTTTCAGATGCCGGAATGCAGCGCGAGGCGTTGGTGACAGCCGATGGACCAGGCAAGAGATGCGCTGCCACTGAAGACCGTAGTGCTAACCTGTTCTTTCTTTGTCTTTACAGATGCTGCTGAAGACTGGATTCCAGGATGGTAAGCCTTTGTTCCCTTAGGCCCAGGATCAGAAGCAGAAGACACGATGAGCGTTCTGCTGCAGAGAATGCAGAATAACGCAAAGCAAGATTCATCGATCGGGTGTGGTTTAAATAGCCTCCTGTAGTGCTTAGGTGTCTCCTTCCACAGCCACGCCTAGGTAAGAAAAGAGTTCCTGCTTTCCAGAAGAGTTCCAGTGTTCTGAACCTAGGGAGTGGCTCCTGCCCCACCCAACAGGAAAAGTAGTCCCAAACAGAAGAGGATCAGGGGTTCAACTGGCAGGTAAGTAAGCAGCATGGTCTGCTGCAGGTAAGTCCACCCAAGCATTATGAGCCCGGCGCTTCCAGCGCTGGTACTGGATATCTTAATGAGCCTGGTGCCACTGGCGCCAGGACAGGGTCCAAAAGTTCCCAATTGGGACTGGCTGGCACTCGGAACCAGGGTTATGGGTCTGCTTCCAAGGGACTAGGGCAAGTCCTGATCTTTTGGAAGCAGAGATCATGACAGCACCCCCTCTCAAGGCCCCTCCCAAACCGGGCTTCTCCGGGGGTTTGGGCTTGTTAGGAAATGTTCGATGAAATCTTTTGATTAGACGAGGCGCGTGGACATATTCTGCAGGTTCCCAGGATCTTTCTTGGGGACCGTAGCCTTTCCAGTCAATCAGGTAAAATAGTTTAGATTTGGAGATCTTGGAATCCAGGATGCTTTTGACTTCAAACTCGAGTTCTCCATCACCTAGAATAGGTTTTGGAGATGTAGTTAGTCGGGTTTGAGGTTGCATGGGTTTTAATAGAGAGACGTGGAAGACCGGATGTATCTTCATGTGAGGGGGCAAGTCCAACTTGACCGCTACTGGATTTACTATGGTAGTGATGGAATAGGGACCAAGGTATCTTGGGTTGAATGTGCGTGGTCCTTTTAGAGGTAGATATTTGGTGGATAACCAGACTTGATCTCCTACTTGATATTGGGGGGCTTCCTTCCGATGTTGGTCTGCTCCTTTCTTGTATTGTTCTTTAGCCCTTTGAAGGTGAGAAACGGCTTCCTTAAAGGCTTGGGTGATTGTAGAATGCAGGTGGTCTACTGCTGGTGTTCCAAGATCTTGGAGTGGATCCAACTCCGAGGTTCGAGGGTGACTACCGTATAAAAGAAAAAACGGGGTCTTCCCAGTTCCCGAGTGGACAGAGTTATTGTAGGCATATTCGGCTATCCAAAGGATATCTTTCCAAGTTTTTTCAGTTTGTTGTAGCATGCAGCGCAAATACTGTTCCAGAGTTTGATTGGTCCTCTCGGTTTGTCCGTCGGTTTGAGGGTGGTGGCGGGTCGAAAGTCTCACATCAATTTGAGCCGACCGACAGCAACTTCGCCAAAAATGAGAAATAAATTGACTACCTCGATCCGAAATTAGAACTGAAGGAAAACCGTGCAGTCGGACGATGTTTTCGAGAAATTCTCGGGCCAGAGTTGCTGCTGTTGGTAAGCCTTTGAGTGGAATGAAATGCGCCATCTTGGAGAATAGGTCCACGATTACTAGGATCGTATTGTATCTGGAGCATGGAGGTAGATCGGTGATGAAGTCCATAGAAAGCATATGCCAAGGGCGAGGCGGGATGTCAATAGGGTGTAAGAGGCCGGCTGGTTTTTCCTTTTGACTCTTGTTTTGGGCGCATACTCCACAGGACATTATAAAGTCTCTGATATCTTTTTTCCAAGACGGTCACCAGAAGTAGCGCTTGATCTTTTCCGAGGTCTTGGTCATACCGGGATGTCCTTCCATTAAAGAATCGTGATAACAAGAGATTACCTTTTTCTGTAAATCTGTGCTGGGCAGGTATAACCGTTCTTGGAAATATAATAGGTTGTCCTTCACCGTAAAGTCCTTTCCCTGCAGATGCCAATTCTGTATGTCTGCTGGAGTTACCAGTAGCCTGGCTTTATCCTTAACTTCCTCTAAGGATTGTGTGGCGATTACACCTAGAATTCTTTGTTCGGGAATGATAGGTACAGGTTTAGGATTGATCAAATGTTCTTCCACTCCCATCCGAGAAAGGGCATCAGCTTTACCGTTTTTTGTACCAGGTCGATAGGTAATTATGAAGTCAAACTCGGCAAAGAATAGTGCCCAACGGAGTTGCCTAGAGGATTGAGCTTTTGCGGTTTTCAAATATTGCAGGTTTCGGTGATATGTAATCACAGTAACGGTGTGTCGGGCCCCCAGAAGATGATGCCGCCAAGCCTTAAAGGCGGACTTGATAGCTAGAAGTTCCTTATCAGTAATAGTGTAATTGATTTCAGGAGGCGAGAATTTGCGGGACCAAAATGCCACGGGATGCAACTGATTGGTTACTGGGTCCTTTTGTGATAGAACTGCCCCCATGGCAAGGCTCGAAGCATCAGTTTCAACGATGTAGGGGAGTTCTGGGCGAGGATGTTTTAAGATCGGTGCAGAGATAAATCTAGTCTTCAAATTCTGGAAAGCTTGTTCCGCCTCGGTAGACCATTCAAAACGTTTGTTTTTCTTTAACAAGGCGGTGATGGGCTGGACTATTTGAGAGAATTCGGGGATAAACCTGCGGTAAAAGTTAGCGAAGCCTAACATGCTTTGAATACCTTTTACAGAGGATGGCGATGGCCATTTGAGAATTGCATTGACCTTCTTTGAATCCATACGCACTCAGCTAGGTGATAATATGAATCCCAAGAATTCAACTTCAGTCACGTTGAAAACACATTTTTCCAATTTAGCGAAAAGTTTGTGTTGACGCAATCTCTCGAGGACCATTTTCACGTGTTTCCGATGTTCAGTTTCCGATGAAGAATAAACGAGGATGTCGTCAATGTAAACAACAACACACATATCTATGAGCTCTCTGAGGACATCGTTCATAAAATATTGAAAGGCGGCCGGGGCATTGCAAAGTCCGAAGGGCATGACCTGATATTCAAACAGCCCATACTTGGTGCGGAAGGCCGTCTTCCATTCATCGTCCTCTTTTACTCGTACCAAGTGGTAGGCTCCTCTAAGATCCAGCTTTGTATATATGCATGCTTTTCTGACTTGGTCCAGGAGTTCAGGGATCAAAGGTAACGGATATCTATTCTTAACGGTGATCTGGTTCAGGGCGCGATAATCTATACAAGTTCTAAGGTCCCCTTCTTTTTTTGGAACGAAGAACAAAGCTGAGGAAGCAGGGGACTTGGAAGGACGAATAAACCCATTCGCTAGGTATTGATCCAGGTATTGTCGGAGGTGAAGATTCTCAGGCTCGGTGAGGGCATAAATTCTACTACAAGGAGGAGTAGATCCAGGTATCAGGTCTATCTGGAAGTCATAAGACCTATGAGGAGGTAGAGAGTTAGCCTGATCCTTCCGGAAAACATCTTGGAATTCTAGGTATTCAGGAGGTAACTGGGGAGCCTCCGAGGAAATTGCTGCCAGTGCAACACCAGGTTGAGGGTGACAAGTAGAGACACATTCTGGAAACTGAACCGTTCTTGCTCGCCAATCGATCTGAGGATTGTGCTTCTCTAACCAAGGAATTCCTAGAATAATCTGGAACTGAGGGGCCTTGATCACATCGAACACAATCTTCTCATGGTGTCCATCTTGACTTACTAGCGTCACTTCTTGGGTGGTATGCGTTACTGGTCCGGAGGCTATCTCCGTACCATCCACCGTAGTAATGACGTCCTTTACAGCCTTTGGACAAAGAGTCAGATTCATCCTCAAAACCATTTCATGATCCATATAATTGCCGATGGCACCGCTGTCGACGTAAGCTTCAATCGCATGTAATCGATCCAGATGTTCAGGGCTAATGAGGACCATAGGTATCACGAAATGCGAGGTCACAGAACTGGTTTTAACGCTCGGCAAGAGGACCTCTATTCTTGTCGGGCGAGGTCGTTTCCCTGCTCAGAGTTTGTGACCCTGGTAACTGCAGCTCCTACTGCCTTCTTGGCTGGTTTCACCGGACAGTCTCGAAGAAAGTGCCCCGAGTTTCCGCAATAGAGGCATAATTGCAGCTGTTTTCTCCTTTCCCGCTCCTTTTGTGTTAGTGGTCCTTTCAGGCCCCCTATTTGCATGGGTTACCCGGAGTCTACTCCTTTGGTAGGAGTGGGTGGTTTGGAAAATACTCGAGCATCAAACTTGGAACGATCGGCCTTCCTGTTCTGCAGTCTGTGGTCAATTTGAACGACTAAGTCAATATAGTCCGAACAGTCTTGCGGGGGATTCACTACTTGGGCTAACACATCTTTGAGCTCTCCACGTAGACCTCTATAAAACAGCGTAATCCTTTTGTCCTCAGGCCATCGAGTTTCCACTATCAGTCTGTGAAAGACGCAATATAAGCCAAAAGGTCTTGATTACCCTGTCGCAATGAAAGGAGCTCATTGTCCAAGGCCTGCCCCTGTGAATGTCTTGCAAACAGTTTTTCCATACTGAGCTGAAAAGCTTGAAAATCATGGAGAACCGGATCATCTTGATTAACTAGAGGGATCGACCAGTCTGCCGCATTGCCACTAAGGTACGAAAGCACGAAAGCTACCTTAGCTTGATCAGTTGGAAAGACTGCTGGCCGGCATAAGAAGTGCAACCGGCACTGATTAATAAATACTGCAAACCTCTTTGGGTCACCAGAAAATCGTTCGGGCGGAGCCAGAGGTACATTCCCAGGTAGGTTGATCTGCACTGGGTTCGTAGAGGATGTTGAAGGAAGATTTGCCCCTGATGCGGGTAACGGAGTCTGTCCGGCTTGTGACTGTAGCAATTGTCTAGCGAGATCGTCTGTTCGCTCCTTGGAAATAATCAGTTCCCTTCTTAGAGCATTCGTTTCCTGACGGGCTGCATGCACTTCTGCTCTTAGTTCCCCAAATAACTGGGCTAGCTGGTCGGTATCCGAGGTTTCCATAGCGCCTTGGTGGGAGTTTTGCGGTTGGCTTTGCGTTCTGTAACGCTCACCTGATTCCCGCAGAGGCGCCGGTCTTGACTGGGTGAATGCCGTATCTTCAAAGGTGATGTGTAACACACGGTTGGCTCTTTGGGCTGGACCACTGTGCACTGTATGTCTGACTCGAAGAGTAAGATGTCTGCAGATAGAAAATATGGGATTAATGAACTGGGCTTATTGGGTGCCTCTCTCCTCTTCCCTTTCTCTTCTCCTGTAGAACCCCAAAGGTTAATGCCCTCACACTTAGGTAAGTGAACGCCGAGCTCTCCATCTGCCTCGGGGCAGGGTGCCATAACCAGTTTCTTCACTGGATAAGGGTGCAGGCCTCTTGACCTCAGAGGACTGCTGTCCATCGTTAACTGCACGAACGGTAAGTTCTGGGCACTTCAAATGTCTTAAAAGTCTTTTGTAATGATATCTCTTGTTTTGCAGGGTTCCGGCGATGGCGGATGGCGGGCTGATGAGAGTTGAGGATCGAACCCGCGTGAGGAATAGAAGCGCCTGGAAGCACGAGCGCTTGTAGCCTGCTTCACGATGCGCACTAACTGTCCCTTTTATCTTGCAGGTACAAGTTCGGAGCTTTAGAGAAGCTGAAGGGTGCTGGAATACCCACTGGATTCGGCGTGGGAAGGAGTAATGGCACGTGAGTAATAAAGTTGCCCAATGTCTTTAAACGCACCTTCTTTTGTCTTTCAGATGCGGGATGCAGTGCGAAGACCTCCGGAGCATGCGAAGAGTAGGTAAGCCTTTGTCTTTCAGATGCCGGAATGCAGCGCGAGGCGTTGGTGACAGCCGATGGACCAGGTAAGAGATGCGCTGCCACTGAAGACCGTAGTGCTAACCTGTTCTTTCTTTGTCTTTGCAGGTGCTGCTGAAGACTGGATTCTAGGATGGTAAGCCTTTGTTCCCTTAGGCCCAGGATCAGAAGCAGAAGACACGATGAGCGTTCTGCTGCAGAGAATGCAGAATAACGCAAAGCAAGATTCATCCATCGGGTGTGGTTTAAATAGCCTCCTGTAGTGCTTAGGTGTCTCCTTCCACAGCCACGCCTAGGTAAGAAAAGAGTTCCTGCTTTCCAGAAGAGTTCCAGTGTTCTGAACCTAGGGAGTGGCTCCTGCCCCACCCAACAGGAAAAGTAGTCCCAAACAGAAGAGGATCAGGGGTTCAACTGGCAGGTAAGTAAGCAGCATGGTCTGCTGCAGGTAAGTCCACCCAAGCATTATGAGCCCGGCGCTTCCAGCGCTGGGACTGGACATCTTTATGAGCCTGGTGCCACTGGCGCCAGGACAGGGTCCAAAAGGTCCCAATTGGGACTGGCTGGCACTCGGAACCGGGGTTATGGGTCTGCTTCCAAGGGAGTCGGGCAAGTCCTGATCTTTTGGAAGCAGAGATCATGACAAAAACTTACCAATTATTGGATCCCCCTTTTGAGCCGTAGTTAAATCAGCATCAGGGGTCTCCTTACTCCATTGTGCAGTTGAAAGATCATTGTGAGCATTTGTCTGGGACCTAGTGATAGCAGTGACCTGGATTTCCCCCAACAGGGACTCTATTTCTATTAGATCCCCTTGGATGGCCCTGGTTTTGGCCAGCTGATCAGCTAAGTCATTTCCAGTTTTGTCTGGTCCCTCTACTTTGGAATGACCCTGGATCTTTTTCCAGTAGATGGTCATCCCATTCGAGGTGACCAGATCATCAATGTTTTGGATTAACTTCCCATGTTTCAAAGGTTTGTTATTAGCACATAGCATGCCTCTGGTTTTCCAGTTAACCAGGTGCTCCACGAACCCGTTCCGTACATAATCCGAATCTGTGATTATGACCAGTTCATGGAGTTGATGTTGGCCATCAGTGAGGATGGCCTGATGCACAGCCATCAATTCTGCCACCTGACTACTTCGGGGACCAATTTTGTATCCAGCGGAGGGTTCTAGAAACTCCTTCACCCATGCATTCCCTACGCCGGCCACCAGTTCTTTCTCCCCGTTGTTGTCAACATGGTAAGAGCATCCATCCACATAGACAGTGGGCATTCCCTCACACTTGTCTTCTTCAAAGACTTTGTGTGGGGAATTAAGGTATGCCTCCATGTTGTCCTTGATTTTTAGACTTTCGTCCTCGGGACAGTTTTCTCTGGCACAATCATGCAAGTCAGCCAGACCTTGCGCGAGGGGACTCTTCTTGTTTTGGCCATATCTGACCTCCACAGGAAAGCTTTGCATTGACAGAATCCAGGAAGTAATTTGGGAATTACTCACATTTCCAGCCTGGATTCTGTCACTTTGGAGGTATTGCAGAGGCTGGTGTGGAGTCTCCACTATGATGTGTTCCCCTTGGATGAACGGTCGGTAATTCTTCAATGCCCACACCGTTGCCAGGAGTGCCTTCTCACAATCGTTGAATTTTTCCTCCATAGAGGATAAAGTTTTGCTCGCATAGGAGATTACTTTATTGACCTTGTCATGCTTTTGGTATAATACTGCCGTCTAGCACGTATTAGAAAACCCTGTCTCCAGGAAGAACTCCTTGTTTCTGACAGGGTAAGCTAGGCCAGGCGCTTGTGGGAGGTTTCTTTTGAGTTGTCTTACTGCCTCGGCCTGGTCTGGACCCCATTCCCACTTAACCACCCCCTTCAGGAGATGAATCAGGGGTCTAGTGATCTCTGCGTAGCCCTCAATGAACTTTCTGCTGTAATTAGTCAGTCTAAGTAGGCTCCTTAGTTCCCGCAGAGTTGAGGGGTCTTTCAGTTTCTGAAGTGCTTCCACTTTCTTTTCATGGGGACAGAGACCCTGAGGAGTAATCTCATGCCCCAAGAAATTAACACGGGTTCTACACCACTGCGCTTTCTGAAAGGAAAGTTTTGCTCCGGCGGCCCTCAACTGTGTCAGAACATAACGGATCTCCGCTATGTGTTCTTCCACAGATGAACTTTTGATGAGGACATCATCTACATAAGCCAGGTTACCCCTCGCACCTAGGTCGGCATGGCCTTATGTAGGAAAATGTTGAATTCATTGCCGGATTTGAGGTATCCGAAGGGAGTCTGGGTCCATGTGTACTGCTGGCCCCCAAAGGTAAAAGCCAGTTTGTATTGGTCCTCCCTACTGACAGGCACGGTCCAGTATCCATTGGTCAGGTCTAATGCTGTGAATACCTGTGACCCCTGAAACTGGGCCAGCCCTTGGTCAATGTAGGGCAGAGGCCATCGGGAAGTATGGATCTGTTTGTTGAGCTCCCTAAGGTCGGCGCAGAGTCTCCACTGGCCATTTGGCTTCAATATTCCCAGCACCGGATTTTTGAAAGTGCTGTGGACTGGACGGATTATTCCCAGGGACTCAAGGTTCTTATTTTTTTCAGTAAGGGACTCCATGGATGCGAGAGGCAAGCGATATTGCTTCACAAACACTGGAGTCATGCCAGGGACCGTGGGAATTGTTATTGTGTGGATGTTGGTGCGACCACAGTCATATGAGTCTGCCGCAAAGAGAATTTGGAAATCCAAGAAAACTTGTTTCAACTTTTGCTTCTGTTCCAGAGTCATGCAGGCATCAGCTAGGTTGACTCTCTCTTCCACCATCTGCCTGAAGCCTGGAAAGACTTCTGGTTTTGCTATCTCAACGGCCTCCTCCAGCTGGGTGGAGAAGTCCCTGGTCAGAGTACTGATTTGGACCAGAGGCTTCAGGTGGGAAAGGCAGCCCTCATGGACCTGGAAAATCACCTCATCCCTCCTGAAGTCACAAGTCACATCTTCCATACCATAAGGGCAAGAAGTGTACACCAGGAAGTTCCCCCCATGCCGGGTGAAAATCCTGTCTGGTGTTGTATTGTCCTCACTGTCACTGTCAAAACAGTCCTTGGGGATTGGTCCTTACAGTTAATTTCCTAAATCAATGGAGAAATGTCAGTCATCAACTGCCATTTCAATAATGGTGCCTGCGGCTAGAGTAATACTCTTTAAGTCGCTGTTATTCACCTCTATTGGAATGGTGTCATGTTCTATGTTGGCTAATGGTGTTGGGTTTACCCCTAGCCCTTGCTGTTGGAGAGAAGAATTTAGATGAATATAAGCATCAGGGTTTTTCAATTTTTGTCCTCTTTTAACTTTCACTTGCAGGGAGAATTGTCAGGTCCTTTCTGGGATGGTGACTTCCTCTTTAATCTGAATTTCAACTGCATAAGGTAGCAATTGAGCTGACCTAAATGCTTTTTCTGGATCATCAAAGCCCATGGGATTATCGTCTAATCGGGACCAAGCTTTGAAGTTTATTAGGTCCTAACTAATGGCGAAGCGATTGAGAATGTCACTGCCTAAGTAAAAGGCGGCAGTGACGTCTCGCACGACCCAACAATTATGGACTATGCTCTTGTTGCCAATGGAGATTTTGAGCATACACCTGCTTGGCAGGAGATGTTTGGAATTGGGTGTTTCCAGATCCATTTCCCATTTGTTTATCAGTTTGAATGTGGGAATGGCTGGATCTTTGGGGAGTTGGCGGAACATGGCTTCGCTGATGAAGCTCTTGCCGTTGTTCACACACACTCAAGCGAAAACAGAGTCCTTCCCATCATTTAACTGAACAGGGATGAACAACTGCTCTCCAATTTGCTGAATATCAGCCAGGCTCTGAGCTGATTTCACATCTTTCTGGACTATAGGAGTGGGAATGTCTGATTGTGGATTGGTAAAGAATTTCAGAGTGTTTCCTTCCAGTGTGGAAGACCACCTTAAACTGGAAGGAAGCTTGATTTTCAGAAATAAAGAGGACCCCCCACCACCAGTCTGTTGTCCTACTGCTATTACTGTCACGTCTGGAATTTGTATGTTCTGGAAGTGAAATTCTACTTGGTCAGATTTGTGTTCAACCATGTGGCAGGTGCCATTTAAACTAACATGGTTGACACTGTGTTTTAATTTTATTGGTCGGCTAGTCTGGGTCCAGAGGACCTTGTTTACACAATCTATTAGGGGTGACAACCTTCTCAGGAGGTCATTCCCTAGTAAACAAAGGGTGCCCTCTGGAGTTACTACTATGACCAGGTGTTTCACCTTGTGTCGCCCAATTTTAATGTTCAAGTCTGCAGTCCCCTCGACAGGAATTTCCTTCCCGTCAAAGTTCTGCAGTTGTACAGGAAGAGAGGTGAGAGGAATTTGGTAATTCTCCCCCCTTCCTGCATTTAGTTCATCAAAGGCCCTTTTGGACATAAGGGTAGCTTGGGATCCAGTGTCCACCAGTGCCCAAATTGTACCCTGCCCCTGTACTTGTACCGGGGCATAGTATCTTTCCTCCTTCTCCTCAAGGGGGCACAGATAATGCACATTTTTGGACAACTGGTGGGCTAATTTTCTGGTTTTGGACATGGCGAGAGAAGAGATTTGGGCAGAATTCTGTGGAGAGCCTGGGGAATCTGAAAGAAAAAGTTGGCAACTGGAAATGGTTTCGGGTTCTGGGGTGCCCCCCCCTTTTTGGAGGCAGTCACCAGGATGGGTTTGAAACAGGGGTTTTTGGTTTTGTTGGTTCTGGGATAGGATGATGGGCGGCGACAGCTCAATCCCCACATCTACCCAGTCTAGATTGGAATCTCTTGGGACCCATTTTTCCTTGGGAGGAGTTCCCCCATCTCGGAAGGAGAAGGTCCTTTTCCCAGAATCCTCTGAGGATCCCTCTCCCTCAAATTGGAAGACCTGTACCTCCTCCACAAAGTGGGTCTGTTTGGGTCCTTTGTTTCTCCTACCTCCTCTCTGCTCCTTGGGTGGCAGACTTTCATGGGTAGGAGATTTTGTTTCTGGTTCCTGGTTTTCCAGGGGCTGTTTACAAGTTGGGAAGGAAGCTTCCTCCAAGGCTTTACACCCCCTTCCCCTTGTGCCTCCTCC
Organism: Ambystoma mexicanum; assembly: GCF_040938575.1. NCBI lineage: Eukaryota > Metazoa > Chordata > Amphibia > Caudata > Ambystomatidae > Ambystoma > Ambystoma mexicanum. Next base: position 997,573,827 of record NC_090932.1, read on the forward strand.
CTGGGAACCGGTGGGTTATCTGGGTGCTGCCCCCGTCATTGTTCTGGAGCACCAGGCCCAGAGTTTGTGGCATTCTGCAGTGGCATGCTCATCTGAGGGTTCTGTTGAGCCCTCAGTATGTGACCCAGATCCCGTGCCATATTTTGGACCTGGCGCTCAAGTTGTGAAACCCGCTCAGGCTGATACGGGGCTCTATTTTCACACCTGGGCTGATCCTGGGAAGGGTAGCTATCCCTTCTCTGGTAATACCCCGGGTTGGGCAGATTTGGGTACCCCTCCACCCTTGACCTCCCCTCTCCTGGATTAGGTTGTCTGGGCTCAGGGAATTGGGGAAAGAAGGATGGATGAGTTTGGGGCTGGAAACCTTGTGGATACCTGGGGAAAAAGTTCGGCCCAGGGTTTGGTGAATTTCTGCCCTCCTGTGGGAAGTTTGGAGGGAAGTTCTCTGGGTCAGGTGCTTGGCTGGATCCCCCCCCTTGGGCTGGAGGAGCCCACACATAACCCAGGATTGGTCGGTTTCCCTTGTAGCGGGGACTTACATAGTCAGGGGAGCGGGGGAACCCATTTGTGGGACTACCTCCTCGAATACCTGTCTGTGACTGGCCCGAGGGCCTTCTGGGCTGTGAATTATTTGGTGCAGGCAGGTTTTTAGGCCCCCCTATCTCCAAATCTAAAACGGGGGAAACCTTTACCTCTGCCACCTTGGCAGCAGCAGGGGTGCTGTTGGTTTTGGGGTTTTTCTGCGCATTACTTTTATTTTCTATGGGCTTCTGCACCTCATAGATCCGGGTGGCTTGCTCAAATTCCAGTGTAAAGATCTTTTCTCGTGAAAATCTCTCACGAGCTGGGTCATTATGTACTTGGGAAGAGCATGGAAGAATGTGTTGATGAATTCTCTGCTGTCCGTGCGCACCCTTCTGGTGGTCGGCGCAAAGGCACGCTTCAATTCATGCACAAATTCTTGTGGGGCCTGATCCTCCCCACATTGCAAATTGTAGGCTGCCTTGCGAGCCTCTTGGGGATTTCTATGTACAGAAAAATGTTTCAAGATGGCCACCCTATATGTGGACCATCTTGAATGGTTTTGGTCCTCCAGCCCCGCAAAGAAACTGGAGTATTCAGGGGAGAATGTCCATTTGACGTACTGGATGCAGCTACTGCTGTCCTTCAAATGGAAAGTCTCCATCATTTGCTCATAGAGCTCCAAGTGTTCCCAAACAGAATACTTGGCGTTCTTATGATAAGGCGTGATAACACTCCTGATTGCCTTAATCTGCTTTAAGGGGTCCTTAAGCAAGGCCCTTTTCACCTTATTGGCCTTTTTGGTTCGGGTAACCCTGGTCCATTCATCCTCTGATTCAGAAGCACTGCTCCCAGAGGTGCCCGTCTGATCTTCCAGGTTTTCCCGGATTCTGCAAGCCTGGGAATAGCTGGCAGAATGTGGGGACCTGGTCTCCTGTGTCCTGTGACGCTCAGAGGAGTCTTCAGATCCCTCCTTGCTACCAGGATTTAATGGGTACCCCCCCCACTGACCTAACTGGGCAGAGGTTTTCAGGATGCCCTTAGTGGGCCTACTCTCATGGGGTTCCCCACTAAATTGCACTGTACTTAGGTGCCCATACCCGGATTCCCGCCCATCCATTCCTGGGTGGTACTGGCCTATGAGCCCCATCCTTTTGGCTGGATAGTAATCTGCCATCCCTATGGCCCTGTGCTCATGTGCGCGAGGGGACATGGGGGTGGCAGAGTCCAGGGACTGGGAGAGATGAAGGCCTCTGGTACTAGGGCTCCTGAGGTTATGCTCAGGCATTTCCCTTTCCCAGTGAACCTCATCTCTATCAGCCCCTGCTCCCTGTTGCAATGCAAGAGCCTGCGCTTTCAGTTCCTCAGTTAAGGCCTTACTAGACTCTATCAGTCTCTCCTGCGTGGCTACCTGTTGCTGGAGCCTATCATTGTGCTGGCAGAGAGCCTCATTCTCTCTCTGTGCCTCCTGATTGGTCCTGGAGTACTGGGCCAGTCTTTACTGCAGGAGGGTTACCTCCTGAGTCCCATCCCTACTGGCCTGCTCCTTTCTTGCCAGAGCCTCTTCCACCCTCCTGGTGTGCTCTAACAGGTTCTGATGCTCTTTTTGTAGGTCACCCATCCCCTGTAGGGCCAAGTGATTTTCTTCAGTTTTTCTTTTTAAATGGCAGACTTCCTGGCCTAAGGTGTCCCTTTCCTGACTAAGAGTCTGCATCTGTGACGCCAGGTCGTCCCTTTGCCTTTGAATGGCACCTGCTTTCTGGCGCCCCTGATCAAACTCTGCCTGGGTATCCAGGTCTTTCAGGATCCGTTTATTGCTCTCTGCCTTTTCCCAATCTAGGTGGCTTTGCAGGGTGACTACCTGCTCAGCACATGCCCTATTTAAATCTAATTGTTGTTCCAGCTTTTTCTGGCTCTGCAGTAGGGAGTCCAAACCTTCTTGGTACTCCTTCTGCAAGGCCAGAAATCTGGTATCCTGGTCAGACTTTTCCTGTTGCAGGATACACATGTCCTCTTTGATTTTAATGAGATACTGTCTGCTCTCATTTTCTGACTCCTGGCTTCTGTGCATCCTCTACTCAGAAGAGTCCAGGTCAGATTGGGCCTTCTCTATCGCGATCTGTTGCCTATTTGCCAGATCTTGGCCTTCAGCACATTTGTCCTGCATGGCTCCCATATATAGATACAAATATGCCGCTATCCTAACCATCTTGCCGTGTTCATCTTTAGCTTTAGGAGCCATGTATAGTTCACTCAGGGCCACATGTAAGGGACCCTGATCTCTCCAGATATCTAACCCAGTTGCAGTGACCTGTCGTGTGATTGCCTGCAACCACGCATCCTGGCCCTGCTCAGTCCATTCACCTCTCACAAATAGCTTATGTAAGAAGTGCTCTCTGGCTATTTTGATGTCTAACAGTGTCGTCATTCTGGAATTTGAGTTCCTTCCTGACTTACAGAAGTTTGTATTTTATTTTGCAAAACAGACCGTTTCCTTAGAGCGTTTCTTTAAGGAGTGCTTTCACAGTGTAAAACAGGGTGGTGATCTAACCGGATATGTGTATCCGGTCAGTTGGCACACTGTATTAAGCTGCACAAGTGGTAAATCTAATCCAGAATCCCCGGCTACGAGCCCCCACTTTGTAAGCGACTTCAATTCAACACTACAGCTAAGTCAATGCCTAGTTTGGGATGCTGATGGAAGCCCTTATTGATGTATTTTTATGTCCAGTTCATTTATTCTGGATGACAACCCTTATATAACACCCCTCTCTCTGAGCCAAGAAGTAGGTTTGTTTTGCAAATTTAAAAGGTTTATTTGAAAATTAAACAATATATATCTATCACACTTTTATAGTAAATTAATATTTGATACCACACTTGTGAGGATGATAGTGATCAACAATGGATAATGTTACAGTGGTACACTCTTTTTGATGGCTTAGAAGTGATACAGAGAGGATAAAGTAGCTGGGAATGCTTTTATGGCTTCAAGGACAATGCAATGTTGATGAAAATGCAGTACAGGAAATAAACTTGATATGACTTCAACAAAAGACAACGTAATCACTTTTCTTTGACAATTCACCCCCCCCGCCCTTTATGCAAGGTAAAGAGGTGGAAGGAAAGCACACAGTTCTCAGGAATGCAATCAAATATAATTCAGTTCCCCCCTAGCAAGCTTAGAGGAAAGCAGGTAGGAGTTTTAAACACAGGCAATATACTTTGATGTGGTTGCAATTAAGTATAAATATGCTAAAAAGGCTTTCAATTCCCTATAGAGGGTTCAGGGTAGTTGATAGCTACTTTGTATTAGTTCAGGATCACTTTAGCAATGCTCTATGAATGATTGTCAGGTTGCAAACGAATTTTAGCAAAGGAAAGCAAGGACAAATATTTTTACATGTGGCTGAAATTAAGCAAAATGTCAAATCGCGGCAAATTTAGTCACGTGCGTCGAGCGTAATTACGGAGGCACTATAAGGAGTAGGAAGTCGGTTCTAGGCTCGTGGAAAGCTTAGAATCTTAGCTTTAAGATGACAGTTAAAACTCGCTCACAAACGGTTCCGGGGATACGGCCGATTTAGTAAGGGTAGTTTTTCAGATTTGAAATTTTAAAGCTCAGAATGACAGATGACAGTTTTTAGTTTTAAAACTGATAGAATGACACGATTCTAGGAGGCAGTTCTAATAGGCTAAAATAGTTTGGATTAGATTATTTTAAACTAAGAGATTGGTTTTGGCACAGTGCTAGCTGGGTATCACACTAGATTTTGGACAGGAATGCGACTTCGTCACCGATCGGGTCAGGTTTGGCTGGACTTCCACTAGCAGTTCTTCACAGCGATCTGGTCTCTGGTTCTCTATGGTTCCAGATACAGCACTGCTTTATGGATACTGCTAGAGGTTCTTTCAAAAGTTCTTGGCAAAGAATTCAAACAGCTCGCCCAGCTCTTGAATAGTTTGGTTGGTTTTGAGGCCTGCTGAAGAGGATTCAGCTTGTGGATTCAGGCCTCTCTGCTACAAATTCTGGAGTTAATTTCTGGTCTCTGGAGATTGATGGATTTGAAGTCTGGATCTCTGGATGTGAAGTCTGAAGTCTCCCGGCAAAGCGTCCCGCAAGAAAGTGGAAAGTGAAAAGTCTCTACCTGGGTTTCAATGTTCCTTTTATCTGTTTTGAAAATGGGTGTGTGCCTGGGCCTAGCTAAGCCTGCCCCTCTCACTTATTATTGGCCAAGCTTTCATCTCTCCCTTGATTGGGGGAAAGAAATGGAGTGTCAGAGTGATGCTGTAGGTTTTATGGTCAGAGGAACCTCCCCTTGTCAAATTGCACATAAATCCATTTCTGACCCAAATACATATTTATCTATGTACCATTTTTCTAATATTATAGGTCCAGTTTACATATTTTCTGTAGCACCAAACCATCCGATCCCTGTCTTTGTACGATGTCGTGTCCACTTATGACAGAATTCTCCCCTTTTCATCCAGATAACGACCTCTAAAACTTTCCAGATTTTACACAGATGTGCACCAGGGATATGGGTTTCAGATGATAAAGTGTCAGATTTTTAACATGCATACATTTGGAGTAACAACCCTTTTTTCCCGCTACTATCCCCAAGAACATACCACAGGGTCCTAACACCTCTTAAAATGTGCACAGAAAAATCACAAAAATGATGATGTTATTTATATAATTTTGACAAGTCCGCACTGTGAATTATCCATCTTTTCAAAATCATGCTCTGGCCCCAAAGGGGTGTGGTTTTCCAAAGCACATGGTTGAATTTCTGGTTTATCCACTTCCGCCAAGCTCAGCTGGCTCTCACAGGCACTGCCCCTTCCAGTTTCTCCCAAGAGGAAGCCATTTTACGACCCCCCCAATATAACATTTGCCTGAGTCCAGGACAGGGCTTTGTTCAACTTCCTGAGTCTGCAGGTACCACTCCCCTAATTCAATCAGAGAGGTGTCACCTCCCTTTGGTGGGGGCAGCAGGATGCAGCCAGGCCTGGGAAGAGTTGTTGAGCCAGTTCAACTCCTGTCGGGGGTAGTTGTCAGGCAGAATTCAGCTAAATTTCACTTTAGTTCCCAGTTTAGACATTCAAATCCAACTTACAATGTTTGCACATGCAGCTAGAATGCTGATTCTAAGTTCAAAACTATGACATTTAAACAATTGCAACCTATGTGACACTCACAAGTCGGTCACTCATTTATTCTAAACATTTCAATTTTAGTGGCTTTAAACCCAAATTCACTTAAGCTGCTGACATCCCCAGCAATTTTTTATATATACATTAAATAATTACTTCCTTCAAGTCATTTCAGAATATAGTTTTACATTGTATCCACCTCTTAGCAAGTCTTTCCTTGGCCTGGTTTGGGTTCATTTATTCAGTTTTACACAAAAATCTGGTGGTTTTAAAACGCCGGCTTTCTGATAGTGGTGAGCACCAGTATTGCATCCATTTTTGACATTAAGAAAATGAATTCCCCACAGTTCTGGGTTGCTTTTGGCAATCAGCATTGCCATTCCCAATGGTTTCAGGCTACTGTGTGTGTAGCCCAATGGTGGTTTTAGGCAGTGCCCTCCTGTGCTCACAACATAGGCAAAAATGGGTGGCAGCCTATTCTTCGTGTTTTCCCTGTGCACTCTCCGGGGAGTTCTGGCCATCATGATGTTTTCAATGCCAGTAATGCACAGTTTTATAGTAGGGCTTGGATGCATAGGTAAAAACATCCCACAGGCGATTAAGGGGGATGTCATAAGTCGCCCCCACCGGAGAGTTATCATTCGACATGTGTTTAACATCATCCATGTCTCGATCACATCCTACTGGAGTTGGTTCCTTATTTAAGCTCTCTTCTTCTAAGTAAGACTCATGAGATGCCCCTATTGGGGAAACTTGGTCACAAGTGTGTAAGTGCACAATAGAAATTCACCCTTGAGGGGCGGTAACAAGAGTAGAAGGACCGTCAGATAATTGAACCCGCTTTTCCAGTTCAATTAGGACGGCAGGAGCCAGAATGGAAATATCAGAGGGCGCATTCCCTGAAACATCTTCTGCATTTTCAGTCTGCGTAAATTCGCCACATTCTCGCATACTCAAAAAACTTTTCCTAGAGTTGATCACCATCCCTTTTTGGTTTTTCGGCATAAAGGGTATGGGTTGTTGAATGGGCGGATTGTGTTGATTGTTACATGATTTCGCATAAGCAAAAGCAACTTCATTACATATGGTTTCTTGGTTTGCTGGGAAGTTTAACTGTATATTAGAAGCACCCAGAGCCATTAGAGGGACCGTGTCTCCTGTATTGCATTCATTGGACAATTTTTGCATGTATGCGAACTTGGTGTCCTTCACGCATGCTGTTTTAACTGATTTGGGAGAGGCTCGTTAATCATCCATCCACTACATAGCCGAGAGGACATGATGTTTGATTATCACAGAGCCAAGTACGCATGATTTCTGTGTTATTTTATTTATTTATTTTTTTGTTTATGAGGTTGTTGAGAAGCAACAGAACGTATGTCTCTTCGTGCTCAATTCCCGCTACCACAACATATCAATCTGCTTAACTGCACGTACAGCAAAAAAAAGTAACAAGAGGAAAGACAATACAGCAGTCAATGAGAGTAGCTTGGCACAGAATGACAATCTCCAACAGAGCCTGCCCTGCAACCCTCCCACCCGAACAGCCAAAAAGCCCTGTACATCGGGCGTACTTCTGGTGCACGTGCGCTGGTGCACGCACCCTATGGTAAAGTAGGATGCTGGGAAGGGGGGCGGGCCACCCACTCGATGAGAAGGTGGGCCTATCTAGGGAAGGAAAGCAGAGAGTAAGAGGGTAAACACTGAGAAGTCCAGCCACAACACAGCCAAAATAGAAAGTCCAGACAACAAAGTCCACCCAGAGTAAAGTTTGTGGATTGTTAATTACTTTTCTCGCTGGGCTCCTCAGCATGTTACGGCAGGTGCCACAACTTCCACTCGTGCATACACAGTGTTGACAAGAAGGTCCTCACGTGCAGCCAGTGACTTCAGCCAAACAGCCCTGTACTTCGGGCGTACTTCTGGTGCACGCGCGTTGGTGCGCACGCACTATGGTAAAGTAAGATGCTGGGAAGGGGGCGGGCCACGCATTGGATGAGAAGGCGGGCCTATTTTTCTCGCTGCGCTCCTCAGCACATTACGGCAGGTGCCAGAACTTCCACTCGTGCATACACAGGGCCTCATCATGACTTTGGCTGTAACCCTTAAATCCGGCAGTAGCGCTATTACCACCAGATTTAAGGGTCCACCAAATCAGGACTTCGGCAGATTTCCCCCCAGCTCAGAGCTGGGGGGAAATCCACCGAAATTCCTGCTATTTTTCCCATTGAGCCTAATGGGGAACGGGGCATTCCCGAATGGGCTCAATGGGGAATGGGGAATTACATTACCGCCAAACTTGTGATCCGGCACTATTAGCGCTGGGGAGTTCGGCGGTAGGGGTAATACCTCCGGATTAACGCCAGCGTTACCGCCAAAGTCATGATCAGGCCCACAGTGTTGACAAGCAGGTCCTCACCCGCAGCCAGCGACTCCAGCCAAACAGCCCTGTACTTCTGGTCTGCAATCCAAGAGTAAGAGGCAGAAACCCGAAGACTGCTCCAACAGGAGATGCTACAACTGAGGAAGAACATCTCAGAGGAACTCCATGCATATCGTGAGGTTATGCATGGCGACTTCCAAGCCCTCAGTGTGCTGGTGCATTCATCAGTGTCACACATGGCTGCTGCCACTGAGGAACAGGCCAGGCCACTGCATGGTGAACCTCCTGCACCGCAACCACCTTCTGATTCAACCTAGGAAGGTGGTGCCAGCAGCGACATGCCGCCCAGTCCACCATAGCCGTGCGGTCCAAGAGCCCATGGAGGGAATTGCTTTTTTTTTCAACATCCACCCATGTGGAGGTTCACATGCACCCTGCCCTTTGCCCCTCCAGGGTGCCCACCGTGGTCCATGATGGAAATTTTAGATTTTTTATTGTTCTTTTTTTGTGGTACTTTTGTTCACCTCAGGCCTGGATGTATTGGCATTGTATTTTTTTAATTTTTTTATTTGCCCTTTCTTGGTTTATTTTTTTGTTTTTTTGTTCCTTTATTTTCCTTGAGGTGTGCTGCTGACATCTCAAGGCCATTACATGTGCAGTGGTGTACATACAGGCATGCATAGTGAGGTCAACTTGCATGTTTGCAAGGTGGTGCACAGGATGGCATGTGCAGGTAATTATCATTTCGGTATTCTGTTGCACTTGTGTGCTGTGTCAATGGTACTTCTCAAGGGCTGTTTTAATGTCTTCTCCCATGTTGTTTCAGTAATCTGTGATCTGGCAGTGACTGCTGTCCCGAGGGAGGCACCCTGCACCCTTTGATGTCCATGCTACCCATGCCCTCCACCAGGCTCTATCCTTCCTATACCTGATTAGGAGACACAGTTCCGGTTGAAGGTGATGCGGGATTGACACCATGCCGGCACAGTCAGCAGGTAAGCTTGAGCACTGTCCTCCATGTTGAGCATGTGTCTTTGGTGTGCATGTTTGCTGCATGTCTTGCTTATTTTATATGAGTTTTGCATGCAAACATGCCGGTATGGTTATTTAAGTGGTGCTCGTGTTACCTACCTATGTCTATTCCTCTATGGCCACATCTACTGTGCTGTACAGCATGTCATTTTACATCTGAAATCCAGGCAGTGTACTCCTTGATCTGGCATTGCGTTGGGATTCCCTCTCTGTGTCACTCTCACTCTCCGTTTATCTGTTGTGGTCCACTGCACTCCTGGGCTGATCACAATCTATTTCCAGTCACCCTCTGCAACCCTCTGTTGCTCCTGCAGTTGGTGGTCTCTACATATTTTCTGTATACAATCATGTGTTGTCATGGATGTGCATATTGTTTCTGTTGTTACTATGCATATTATTTCATTTAGAGGAAGAATCTCCTGATGGTGTGTATTTTATGTAAGGCAGGTGGGTTCCCTGGACAGGTAAGTGAATGGCATTTGCTGGCAATTGTGTGGTGTTTGCATGGGGGTCTAGCGCTGTGTGTGTTCACTTGGGATTGACTTATCTTGTGGTCCAACACTACTTCTTACGGAGTGCATGTTTCACAGGCGTTGCTTCTGATGGTGGGTATGGGCATGTTGTTAGGATGGATTGCTGGGGCCACTGTTTACTAATTCCAAAATGTGTGCATTCTAACTGTGTGGGGCTTTCATGGTTGTTTGGAAGTGGGTAGCATGGCCAACTGTTTGTGGCGTGTGACAGGTGTTGATGAATGTGCTGATGTGTGGCTCATGGCACTTTGATCATGTGTGATGAGTGACACTTCAGATCCCTAGCAGGGATTGTGGGTTGATGGCTGTATGTCACATTTGGCCTGTCTTGATTATGTATCAAGTATTACAGTGTGCAGCACCATTTAAAGGCACAAACATGTGGGTATGTATGCATTTTTGTGGGATGATATGTTGTGTACCAGCACATTAGGGTGAGTGGTGTTGGTGCTTTCTCATGCATTTACCATGCATGCTGTTCCATGGTGTTTGCAGCTTTTAGTTCAACACAGCTGGGTGCATGGTACTGCTGCATTTGATTAAATGCAGTATTTCAGTATTTCACCATTTGTATGCTGTGACAATGAAGTCTGCATTGAACATGGTCTTGTGGTTAACATTGTACTTTTAGCATGCTTTTATCGTTGATTGCTGCATCTCTTTGCTTTGTGTTGTCTGCTTATGTCTTTAATAGCAGTTCCCTCGGTGGGCAGCATTACATTGTGACATCAAACATGGTCCTGGCGAGAGTTCAAGAGGTGAGTATTTCTGTAATTGCCAACCTATCAACTGTATTGTCTGCACCTTCTCCTTCACAGTACCTTTGTAAGCGCTAACGTCTCATATGTTCTTTAAATACACACGACATACTAAACCTACTTTTGAAAGGCTCTTCAAGCACAACACTCTGCACCTCTGTGCCCACCTACCACTCACCCTCATCATTCCTCATTCTCCTCCTTCACTCATGTCTCCCCTGAAGAAGTCACCAGAGTTGACAACTCCATGTAGGTGTAATCCAAACTGGTGTGCTGCTGCTCATACAGAACCGTCAAGGGCAACAACTCCTCTCTGGCACCTGCTCTTGCTGATCTCTGCAACCACTCCTTTCCTGCTGTTTAGTTTCCATCCTCCATCAAGCACTCCCTTGTGCACACCATCCTTACTATGCCATATGCAGAGCCTTCCGGATCAGAAAACCACTGGCACATGTCTTTCACCACCTTCCGGAGGAAACTGCTTGATAAGTTTGCCCTCCAACAAATGGACGCCCATTACATCCTTGTTGGGGATGTCAATGTACACCACTGTGGATTGAAACCATCCTGAGCCACAGACACTGCTATCCAGAACACTCCTGAAGAAATGGTAGCATCCCTAAATTAATAACCCCCCTGCTGACCTCATCATCCTTGATATCTTATCTTACTTTTCACACAGTGAACCATTCCATCCTAATAAAAATGCTCCATGGACAGCCAGTGGACTTGCTAAGCTCCTTCCTAAACAACAATACCTACTGAACCATTCTGTGCCCTTTTTTCTCCCCTACTTCATCCTCCACCTGTGGCATCCCACAGGTCTCCATTCTTTTGTAATGCATCTTTGACATATACATGTCCCTGCTGCCAAGCTTCTCTGCTCCATTCTCCAACAAATTCCTGTGCTATGCTGACGAAACACTACTTTTCAGCAATGTTCCTACTGACACACTTGCACCCTCATTCCCCGTGACTGCCTCACAGCCATCCTGGTCCAGTGCACTGCAAATGACCTTTGCTTGTACGCCATACAAAAATTAGAGTGTCCCTATTGGATCCCCTGCAGCCTTCTTCTGGCATTCACTTTGTCCTCCCTCCATGGGCTCACTCCATGCCCCCTCATCTGAAGCCAGGAATTGTGGATTCATCTTTGACTACCCCCTTTCCTTCATGCCTCATATTTGTGAGATTATCAAGAAGCCCAACTTTCAGCTCTTGATGCTCAAAGTAACTGTACCCTTCCACACCTTCACACAGAGGTGCAACGTTACACGTGATGTGGTTCTCTCCAGGCTACACTAGTGCAACAGCCTACTACTTAGTGTTCCTTGGTCCACCCTGCGACCCCTACAGCTTACCCAGATTAGGTCTTCAAGACTCATCTCTTGCCACAGGCCCAGGTATCACATCTCTCCAGCAATATATGGCCTTCAGGTGCTCACAGATTCAGCACGGATTACATTGTAATCTATGTGTATCATCCACAGGGCTATCTGGGTCCGTGTACCATCTTCAATGCTTACTGATCAAATACTCCATTTATATACTCCTGCGTTCCTCTGGCAACTACTCCCTGCATGTGAAACCCTTTGGTATTGAAGGGCTGCTGATGGGTCCATTTCCTATGCGTGCTGCCTTCTGTGTAATAGGCTCACTCGTTGTTTTGGCTGTGATCAGTTATATTCATTTGTGCTGTCTTCACATGTTCATGCAGCATGTTGAGTGATGTGTGCATTGTGTATGTGACATTGTGTAATGAATGGGGGTATATGTTGCATGCACATTTGCTGCATGTCATTGAGGGGGACAGGCATTGTGGGTGATGCTGTTGGGTATGATTGTGTGTGTATCATATGTTTGAATTGCATGCAGTGTGCAGGTGTTTGTGCATGTGTGCAGGGACACATGTTGATGGTTATATTGGGACATGTGGTTTGCATGTGTTTGATGTCACTGAGGGGTGCCCTTGGCTCTTCAATTTTTTGGGGCAAGTATGTGGTAGATGAAATAGGTTTCATGATTTTCTTTGTCTGCAGATCCTTACATCAGGTAATGATGGCTATTTCATGGAATGAAATTTGACTGTCAACTGCATGCCAAGGGGACAGATAAGATCTTCTTTTATATTGTTTGTTATGGAATGTTGCACATTTGACCAGTATCTTAGATATTCAGAACCACCACAGCAGAAGGGGACCACTACAGGGGCTATGGTGCACAGGGTTCATGGATCAGGCTATAGCGTGGTTAACCTCCTTTATTTTGGACCACCCATCCCAGGTTGAACTTGAAGCCTTTCCTACTTCTATGGCTCTTTCAAACTGTGGGAATCCCCAGGGATGGAAGTTATCCCCCTGGTTCTTGTACGTGTACATGTCTGCTTTAAAATGTGTGATTGGCACTTTCACCTCTAACTTCCATTGTTACGTGGATGACACAGAACTTTCTTTCAGGCTACCCTCAGCCAGCGGTGTTACCCAAATTGACCTTTTACAATTGACCATTTGCACAATTGATCTAATTATATTGGTCCTAATTGACCTTCTGCACAATTGACCTTTATATTATTTTAGTTATTTCATATATGTATTGGGTTGGTTTTGTATTATAAATAATATAAGGGGATTGGGAGGGGGCTTCAGGGGGTTTTGGATTGGGTGGGGAGGTTACAGGGGGTTTCTCCCCGCATATATGTCCTAATTGACCTTCTAAATTAGGCAAATTCTCCCAAGGTCAATTCTCCTCAGGTCAATTGTGAAAAGGTCAATTAGTATACAACCCAGCTACCTCCTCTTCATCACTCATATCTGACTGTCTGTCCACGATTCAGTCAAGGTGTGCTGTGAACAACCTCTGCCTTAACGCCAGCAGGACTGAGATTGTTTTCATTGGGACCCCTGCTCCAGCTTACCCACTTTCACTCTGGCCAGAATCCCTTGGCCCTGCAGCCGCACCCACCTGCAAGGATAATTGTTGTATAAAATGTATATTCAATTAATATCAAAACCCTGTCGAAAGGAGGAGGGACTAATACGGAAGCAGAGGATATACCCACCTGTCAAAATGTTGATGAGCATGAACAGGGGCGCCATACACTACACATATGCACTACAGCAAATACATATTACTCAATAAGGCGCAGAAATAATTTTGTCCCACAGCATTTTGCCAACAGTATGTATATTGATACATCTGTGCATGTACATGACATTATTAAATTAATGTGGCCCGTCTGCTTTCATAAAATAGTGTTTTAATAATATTGAGCTACTGGGATTGTCTGGACAAAGCACCAAAGAGAATGAGAAACTCATTTAGTTGCTTGTGTTCCTACACGTAGTGCCACTGTTTGGCATGACAAATCCATTTAGCCATCCTCAGTTTCATTAATGTTGGCAGACATGCTATGGTGAAGTGAGTTTTAGGATGTTCTTTGCATATGCCCATTTTTTAAAATGTTTTAACTGAGTTGCCTCCCCGAGACACTGCAGTGACAACACTGTGCAATGAAACGTTTGTTTCCTAAACACAGATACAATAGAACAGGTCAAAAGAAGGAACACCTTCACACTCTCCTGTGTACCCTGTGGTCTAAAATAAATAAACACAGACACTCAAGTAATGGTATCTTACTCAAAAGATTGTTTGGACTGTATTATATCACACATCGTGAATGGGATTGATTGATGTGTCAACATTTCTTTTCACCAAACATTGCTTTTTATAACACACATATAGACCAGGGAAGCAGACATCAGTGATGCCGATGAATGCTTGTGTAACAGAACCGAGGACAATTCAGTAATCGTCACAACATAGTGAACAGCATATTAACAAGTACAAAACAAAACGAAAAAACATAGTGTTCTTGATACAAACAGTGATGTTACACTGTAGGTAAAAGGTGCGTCTACACCAAGGTGTTTCTGCCGTCTCAGGGGGCTAGATGGGCCTCATGTCTACTATGGCATTCATCAGGACGTGGTCTGTGTGGGGGTGCTGAGTGGAAAAAATTCCACCCGGTATTCGTGTGTGGAGCCGTCGCTGGAAAAAGCCAGTCGGGGCTCCTCACGTGCAGGACTGGGATCCGTGAGGATTTCGTGACTCAGCAGTCCTTGCAGTCCTTGCAGACCCCTGCAGAACACAGCCTGCACGGAGCATCGCTCGCGCTTTGCCGCCAGGACTGTGCATCACACGAAAGTAAGCCTTAAATCCAGCTGTGTGCCTCTGGGCCAGGTACCCATGCCCAGCCTCAGCCTTGAAGCCTCGAGATGGAGAAGATTCCATGCTCTTTGTCTTAACCATGGCTTAATTCTCCTCCGACTTGTTGCACAAAGGCTCCCAGGGTCTTTCCAAAACTTGCCCATATTCAAACAGAATAACAGCTTTTTTATGTGGAAGAGCCATTTTAATTTGCTTGCTCCTTCAAAGGACATAAGGTGTAAGAGAGCATCCCTAAACAGCTTCAAGGGTGGCGTGGTCCAGATTCTAACCCGCAGGGAAACCGGCCAGAACTTAAGGTCAGTGCTTAGGGGGATTGTGCCATATTTCATGTGAACTCAAGCATTTGGGGCGCTTGGGGGTAATAGTAACTTCAGGAAGATATTTTCCCTTCTGACGATCTTCTCAACATATTCAGATCCCCATAGGTCTGAGTCATAAAGGGCAGCTGAAACTGCCTGCTTCTGATAAAGTTCTAATGCAGGCGAAATTGCGCCGCTCCCATGGGAGGTAAAAAAGGATAAAATGGCCCTGCTAAATTTGTTCAACGTAACGGCAGCCCTATTTATCTGAAGGGCCCATCCTGAGTTCGCCTGAAATTTCACGGCCAAATAGTCAAAATTGTCAACTTGTTTAATTTGAGAGTCGTCAATCATTATTTGACACAGGATATTCTTCACGAGTTTCGGGTTTATAAGCATTGCCTTGGTTTTCCCAGCATGTATGCTGAGGCCCAGCTCCCTTGATTTAATTAGAACAATTGAAAAGGATTCCTTCAAGCCCTGTGGTGATGTGGCTATTAAAACCGCATTATCCGCATAGAATAATGCTGGAAACTTGGTTCTGGCCATCTTGGGGCAGTCCCAGCACCCTCTTATTAACTTGTCTTTGATCTCCTGTATATAAAGGTTAAATTATAGGTGTGCCAGGGCACAGTCCTGCCTTATACCCTGAGCCACCTCAAAGGGTGATGTTTGATCACTGCCCATGATATAGCGTACACAGAACGTGGTGTTCAAATAGAGTGAGGCTATGATTCTAGTCAGATGCTCTGGGACTTTGTATTCACTAGCACCTGCCATAACCGCTCACAGAGCACAGAGTGAAATGCTGTCTTGAGGTCCACAAACAGTACATACAATTCTATTATCAGTAGAACAGAATATTTTTCATTAATAAGATAAAACATACAACACTGATCCACTGTCCTTCCAAAGAGCTTCCCAGCCCGTCTAACAAGGAGATGGGTCTGATGTTGGCCAGTCTATCCCTGCCACCCTTCTTGTATACTGGGACAATCACTCCCTGTGCCAAGAGTCTGGGATTATGCCCAGCCACGAAATTGCATTAAACACCTGGCACAATATAGGGGCCCAGATGGATGATTCTTCCTTGTAGAGGTCTGACGGGATTAGGTCTGGTCCTGCAGCTTTACCATTTTTTATAGAAGCTAATGAGTCGTCTATCTCCTGAAAGGTGATATGAAAACTGTTTATACTTGTTGTACAGTGGGAGGCAGAGGGACGATTTAAAGAGGCCCTGCTGCTTAAAAGTCACAAAAGTGGGCCCTCCATCTATCCCTCCCAATGCTACCGGCCAGTTGATGGTCCCCCTTGTGGTCAAAATCTGCAACCAATTTCCAAAACAAGACATTGGGCCTCATTACAAGTTTGCTGGTCCGATAACAACGGTACCAGTAAGCTTGCTGGTACCGTTGTTACTGGACTGGAAAACTACGAGTTCTGTGGGTGGGCACCCCCCCGCTCACCAGATCTGACCTGGCAGGTGGAATGGCACCCGCCCGCAGAGACTAACGGTAGCACCGGACCCATTCTGAATGGTGCCGGTGCTAACGTCCTCCCCATATCCATTGAGCCCTAGTGGGCTCAATGGGAATGGGGAGCATTTAATTCTGCTGCCCGCCAATGGGCAAATACCGGATCAAGCCGGGCCGTTATGACCCGGTCATTGCCCATTTGCGGGTGCCAGATAATATTGCAAGTTTGGCGGCAGCCTGGCAGTTTTACTGGCAAGGCTACCGCCAAACTTGTAATGAGGCCCATTATTCCTTAAATAATAGGCTCTATTGAGGCCCTCCCATTTCCCTTTTAGATAATCTGTCTTTTTGGAATAAAATAGGTTTTTGTATTGAGTTCTCAGGAAATGGAACATAGGTCTGTTGATCCCTTTTGCATCTCTTATACATCTTACTATATCTCTTTTTGATGCTATACAGGAACCATCAAACCATGCCACCCTCTCAGTTTGTTTGCATTTGTACTTGGACACAGGCACCGAGACATGTGACAGAGCATTGTTTTTAAAATGTTCAAACTCAGCCAAGACCGCAGTCGGGTCGCTCTCCAAGTTGCAGATCGCCTCGATGTTGGCTGTTATTGAGACAAACATTCTTTGTTTCGACTCGGGCATACAGACCCTAGCCCATTTCAACGTTCGTCAGGCTGTGCCGGTGGCCCCCTCATATTGGGGGCCCTTTGTAGGTGCCTCATACCAGGTCCGAGAAAAGACCACCTCAAATAAATGGCTAGCGGTCAATGGTTACTTTCAGACCTGTCAATGACTCTGAAATCACCTACCTGTCCCCAGGCAAGTATAGAGATCGGGATATAATCAGTTAAGGTACTGCCCTTAAGCCCTTTCCAGCTAAGTATGTTAAAAAAAATAAAAACCAGTTTACTCCTCACTTACCTCATCATGACAAGAGAATAGTGCTCCTGTTGTGGATATTTTGACGTTCCTTTACCAGTATCAACTCCCTGCTGATGTCACAGTATAAAACACACATTTAGGATCTTGGACCTGAAGGCATCCACTATATGCCCACTTTGCAGCTGGAGATGTTCCAGAGCTTGAAGCCTTGGCCCTGTCTGTGCCTCCACAGATCAGCTTAATTGAGGGAGAGTAAGGGCTGACCAGGGCACGCACCAGGCAACCCCGGCAGTAGTATGCTCCCCATTAGTAGCCTTCATTCAGCCATATGACAGAGGCCATGCTGAATAGGAAGCACTTCTGTTTTGGTTAATGTTGATAAAGGGAAAATCGTTACATTACTATATCACAGAGGTTTGAATGACTCGTTGTAAGTGGTGAAGGAGGGTAAACTTGTCCTTTGTCAGTGGTGAGCACCAACCCTGTCCTGTATTTGGTTTTGACACACAGGCGGTGGGTGTAGCCCACCTAACGTGGCAAAAGTATAGATGTAGATTTGCATGCAAAGAAGAAGATGAATTGATGATGTTAAGGGCCCAATTCCTTCAACCTTTAGGGATGTGCAAAGTGGCTTTGCTAGGTGCAAAGTGACTTTGCACTGCCAACAAACACCTTCAGAGTGGTGCAAAGTGTATGTTTGCAGTGCAAACTGGCTTTGCACTCACTTTACACTGATTTTGCACTGGTGCAAAGTCACCTTGCACTTCAAAAAAACACCTTGAACCGCTCTGTGCACCAGGGTGTTTGTTGGCAGTGCAAAATCACTTTGCACCGTGCTAGAAATTATATGAATCAGGCCTAGTGGGTGTTACAGCTGATTGCAATGAAGTGGCCAGGTGTCATATTTGAACAGTTCATGTGTATACACAGGCGGGAGGATTTGTCCCACGCAGTCAATGGACCACTGTGAGTCCCTTGCTCCACCACTGATGGAGGTACTTGGCGAACCAATGGCGTTTTCCTAGCAAGATGGATAGCCAGCTGGGAAGTGCTCAGTGCACAGGCTTGTGACACCCCCTCGTGTGTGCAGTGTTTGGATGAGCAGAACTTGCTACTGAAAGCTTTTATAGGAGGTTCACGTGCTGCTTTGGAGACCGACCCGGCAGTGCTCCGCAGTAAAATGGTGTCTGGAGGAGCAATACCAATGAAACCTAGTCAGGGGACAAACTGCAGCCTGAAGACAGTGCAACACTGGTGGATCTAGCCAGTGGGACAGTAGATCCAGTGTGGCAGTTGTCCATCTTGAGCATAGCACAGGGAGTGTGTGGCTATGTCCATGGAATAATCAGCACAAGTGAATGCCCATGGACGAGCAGAAGGCCGAGGGTCTGATGCAGAGGTTTACTGTACATGGTTTTGTGTCAAGGATGCTCTAAGTGTTTTGCATAATGCATGGATGGCTGGAGGACGAGACAGCAACACATTTTTTATCTAAATATTTTTCAGGTAAATGGTTGTGGTGGATGAGCCTGGACAACATTTGCTTGTAGATGGTGTCTGTTTTTGGTTCCTTTACTAAGGGTGAGAAGACAGTCAGCCCAAGCTACTTTCAAGGTTTGTAATTGAATTGATTTAAAATACAGCTGCACCAGCCCTGAACCGATCATGCATACATTTTAGTGTTGAAATGAAGAAAAATATTCCAGTAATTGAGCTAAATTGCGAACCCTTAAAAAGTGTAAGGGTATTCTTTATCGAGTCGTTTGACCTGGTTTACTGGCACTCTCCTACCAATCAATCGTTCACCACTTTTATATTAAGGTGATCAGAGAACCCCAATAAACTGGGTTACTTCCTTTCCAGTTCTGGGCTGCCACGTTGCAAAAGATTATTATGTTATGTTATGTTATGTTATGTTAAGTGCCTTTCTAAAGCACAGCCTACACCGACAAGGGCATCATGGCGATAAAGAGGACAAGAAATAAAATCAAGCTGAAAGAAAAAGAGAACTAGAACTGAAATGTTTTCAATGCACGACGAGAAGGCACATGATCCCTAATGACACAGAGACAGAAAGTGGGAGAGTTCCAGAGCTGTGTTGCAGCGACAGAGAAGGAGCTGCCCCCAATACAGAAGCTCTTGAAACGGGGAACCGAGATGCGCAAAGCAGTCCCGGAACGCAGAGAACGGGACGGAACATAAAGAAACGTTTGGGCTGCATATACTCAGGCCCAGTCTTATGAAACGCACATTGAACAATGCAAAGAGCCTGCGAGTTAACACATTTAGGCATGGAAAGCCAATGGGGAGAAGAAAGATTGAAGGACACGGAGGCATAGCGAGATGCCCCGGTGGCCACCTAAGCCACTGTGTTTTGCAGGATCTGCAGACGAAGCAAAAGATTGGCAAATTGTCATTTGCTTATGATACATTTATTATTGAATAATGCAACTCCAAAAGTGCCATATTAAAAGAAAGCCAAGACTGCAAAAGGGGTTCCTGGTAAATGAGTCACCATACGCTGAGCAATCAATTGTGTGGGCGAAGGTCAATGGAAACAATGACTTGCCTCAATTGACATATTCCCGTGTCTAACTTTCATTTAAAAAAAATTCAAAAAAAGGTGATCAATAGCTCCACATTGGAATTTCATTGTTATGTCACAGCAGAAAATCAGCTAACGCTTAATGTATCTAAACAGACTGTTATGCTGATGGCAGCGCACATTTGGAGTAATGTGACAATAATAAAAAAATTGACATTTTTAAAGCACAAAACTCAAACTGCCTAGTCTATTGGCACTTACATTATTTATATTAGTAGTAGTAAGTAAATAGTGCATATGTTATCAATTAGGAACAATGAAAGAGTGAGTAAACTGCACTACCTTCAGTTAAATCGCTTCCACATGCAAATGTTTCACTTTGTTCAAATGTTATGTTATGTTATTTGATATTTGTATAGCACCTACTGCCATGTTTATCGTATCAAAGCACTGTGGTGGTTGAAGGCCCTTAGGAAGACCGCAGTCGGTGCAAACATGAAAATAAAACGAGCATTGCATGGCATGCAAATAATAATTAGAATTTGGTGACCATTCAATTACTAGCAGAAATGACTAGTTTAAACATTATACAATTCATGCAGCGTGTTGTGTTTAGTCGCAGCACTGACTGCTAAGTCAGTGACTATGTGACAGCTGGACCGCAGTGTTGGTGCGACTCTGCTGCATTCTATGGTTTGCTGAGCAAGAGGAAGAATGGGTATTATAAATAGTCTATCAACCCCTAGGTCAACTGTCTACGGTTGAGGGCTCTGTTATACTTTATGCACAGAACACATGAATACTGAATAACATGACATGCAGTCACATGCAAAATTATATGCACAATTGTTAGATGTGTCAAAAATACATTAAAATCATGTCCTCTTGTCTGTACCATTGGGTTATTGCTCTACATATTGCCTCGTCATCCATGACATAACCAGTCTCCAAGACCCCTGGTGCTCTAGAGAAAAAAACACTGCCTTTCCTGCCTGAGTCCCTGAATATCATTTTGCCTGCTCGCAGACGTCCTGTTCACCTGAGCTTCGGCTAGTGATAATTCAATTTAAGTATTATGCTCCTGTTGGGACCCTGTAATCCCTCTTGAACTAACACAATTCCTATTGCTCAACCACAAGCGCAATGAAAGCACAAAATCAACATGCATGCATGGCAGTCACATCCGCAAAAACATTGCAACGCAATATCCAGTAGAGAAATCATAGTTTCACATGAGGATATGTATAAATGATAATATATCAGTGGCAATAGCAAGGTAACAGTTTCCTAAAATACCATTCTGAAACATATTAAAACCATCTCTTACTTACAACTCAAAGTCTAACATATAAATGAGGAACTATGGGTTAAGAACTCATCAGTGTAAAGCCTAGCGTATCATTAGTAGCAACAAACTGTGTGCTGTATAGGACCTGCCAGCGTTTTTTTCCAGCAGTCTTCTGTCTTAAAGATTTGTGCTCTTGCATCAGTGCCTTGCACTTAAGTCTTATTAAAAATAGGTACTAAAGATCTACCCAGAACATCTTGAGATGTCTTTTCACATTAATGCATAAAGTAAATCCTGAAATCCGGATCGCTGTGGCCGCTCTGGATGCAGAGAAGGCTTTTGACTCTGTGGAGTGGCTATTACTGTTCTAGGTCCTCCGCCTCTCGGTAGTGGGGCTACCCCATCTAAAATGGGTCTGACTGCTGTATACGGCACCCAGAGCAGCGGTGTATACTAACAGAATGATGTCTGAATACATCCACCCAACGCGAGGGACAACATAGGGATGCCCCGTGTCACCTATTCAATTTGCCCTTACGGGCGAGCCATTGGCCTGCTGTCTATGGGAGTATCACACCCATCGGGGTTTAAAATCCATTCACATATCGCCATAATCTCCCTATATGCAGATGACATGTTTTTGTATGTGAAACATCCCAGGCAGAATTTACAACCGCTGGTACAGGAAATATCAAGTTTGGAGACCTATCAGGGTTTATGAATAAACTGGTCTAAATCAAAAGTGCTACCTCTAACTCCATGGGTGCGACAGTTTGATATAGGGGAGTTTTTAAGGTGGTGCCTGCAGGGTATTCAGTATTATGGCATCATAGTGACCCCATCAACGGCAGACTTATATAGGGAAAATCGCGTGAAGGCACTTGAGATGTTGGAGCATAACGTTGGATTGTGGATTCTCCTACCTATCTCTCAGGCTGTCCGGATATCTCTGGCCAAGATGGTTATCCTTCTGACATTTTTATACATATTCAACAATGTACCCACCTAACCTGCAGCATGCTTCTGGTCCAGTGTTGGGAGCCTGATGGTTTGGCTCGCTTGGGTCGGTAAACAGGCAAGGCACTGGCGTAACTGGGGCCCCCACACCCCCTGTGGTGTGGGGGGCCCTGTCCATGTCCTGGGAGGGGCCCCTCAGACTAAAAATAATATGTTTTTTACAATTTTTCTTTAAAAAACAGAAAAAAATAACGTTTCTTTTTGGAGTACTCTGCCTTCATAAAGATTTATTTTTACAGAAATAATTTCTTTATGAAGGCAGAGTGACAAAAAAAAGATTCTATGTCTTTATGAAGTATGAGGGCTCCCCCACCTCATGATGTGGAAGCCTAAAGGCTAGTGGCCTGCAAGGCATGGGTGGGGAGCCCTATGACTTGAAAAAGAAAAAATTGAGCCTCATTACGAGGTTGGCGGTAACCCGCAGGTGTGACCGGCGGGTTGCCACCAAACTTGTAACACCATTTCCGACACCTAGATTCCCAGTGCTACCGGGACATTACAAGTACCGGCGGACCAGGAAGCTAGGTGCCGGAAAATGTTAGTCCCCATAGGTTCACAGAAGCACTGGCACTGTCGCTAATGGTGCTGGTGCTTCCGTAATGAGTCTGCCTACTGGGGCCGCTGCGCCTGGCAGGGTCAGACCTGTTGGACACAGCAGCCCCAGCAGGTAGACTGTGAGAGTGGCGGTCCGGAAACAAGGGTGCCGGTAAGCTTACCAGCACCCTTGTTTCCAGACTGACACACTCCTAATGAGACCCATAGGGCCTCATTACTAGCATGGCAGTAGCCATGCCTGTATGGCAGGCACAGCTACCGCCATGCTCGCTACCGGCCCCACCACCCGCGATTGGGCAATAACTGGCCCATTACGAGATGAATGGGCCGGTAATTGCCTATTCCCGGGTGGCGGTATTGCCAGGCCCCCGATCCCCATTCTGCTGGTAGGGCAGAATGGGGTGGGGGGAATGGTTGCACTGGCACCAGCGATAACGGTGCCGGTGCAATCACAAGTTCTGCCTGCGGGTGCCACACAGCCCGCCAGGTAAAACCTGGTGGGTTGTCAGGAACCGGCGAGCAGAACTCGTAATGTGGCGGGACGGTATGAACGGTGCCGGTGTCTTACCAGCACCGTTCATACCATTCCCGCCACTTTTATAATGAGGCCCATTGTTTCAGTTTGAAGTCACTCTGCCTTCACAAAAAAAGTATTTCTGTTCCGGTTTGGTCCTTTAATGGAAATAATTTCCTTATGAAGTCAGAAGGACTTCAAAAAGAAACAATTTCTTTTTGAATTAAAGGGACTCCCCTCCATCCCATGACACGGGGGTCCTCCCGATCCTTTGCAGATGACGGCAACAAGCATTCCTGGCTACTGCAGGGAGCTGAAGGTCTCGTTCCCTGGACCAACGGATTAAAGGTGTGTGTGCATGTATGTGTGTGTATATGTATGTATATAATGTAATGAGCATTAATGAGTGCATGTATGATGCAGCCTGGGTATGCCTGTATGACTGTATGGTGAAAGTGTACACACTCTAATGTATGGGTGGCTGGGTGTGTGAGTGTATAGTGAAAAGGTACAAACTTGAATGTATGGGTGGCTGCCTGGGTGTGCCTGTATGCTGAAAGGGTGCACACATAAATGTATGGGTGGCTGCCAGGGTGTGCCTGTATGGTGAAACAGTACACACTTAAATGTATGGGTGGCTGGGTGTGCATGTGTGTGCATGTATGTGAATGGTGTGTGTGCTTGTGTTCAGGGGCTCAACAAAACCTAAATTTCAGTAGACTGCAAACCCTTCAAATGTTGGGAGAGGTGCTAACCTCGCGAGCGGTGGGGGAGGGGAAAACTTATTTGATTGGGGCATCTAACTTCTTTACGCATTCTAATGAGACAATTCTAGTGCAGCTTCAATGTTACAAGCAGTTACCTCTCTCCTTTAAGTCTGAAAGCATGAAAGCACTCACTTATGGACTGCTGTGAGAATGAGCAGTCTCCTGTCCGCGCTCTACGCTTCGAGTCACTCACCTGGCATTCAAGTACTAAACCCACATCACAATTTCAACTGCCTAAAAACAAACATTGAAATGCCTTACGTTAGTATTTGCTGGGCCTTAACGAAGGAACACAGGTGCCGTTTAACATCTGAGTCCTATTCTGTCTGGCAACGGCATTGTAGGTCAGCCAGGTTGAGTCAACATAGCCCAAAATTTCAGGGGGTCAGGGAGAGGACTGAAGCCCAGTCAGATCAATGGTGTTGTGCCACTGCTTGTTTTTACATGGCCTTGAAACATTCACCCAACGACATACTATTGTGGGTAATGGAAACAGTAAAAGATTCCACCAACACATCCAAAAGCTTACTAGATAAAGAAGCATGTTGGATTTTTCGATTGGGAACTCACACACATGGACTAAATGAAGAATTGATTCCACCATTATAACACCAAATGATCATTACAATCTTATGGCCATACACTGGTAACTTTGTTCATATTTGAGCTTAGTGACTCTATCAGACTCCATTATAGCTCCATTCAGCCTGGCCACATTACTGCTCCTTCCACATAATTTTTGCCACATCTTTGTTTTCTGACCTTTGTTCTCTTACAATTGTATCACCATTGCATGACGATGGCAGCACTCTGCAATACCTTGGCTTGGACTATATGAATACTTCTTGCAACACTACCACCCTGTATTATTGCAATCATAATGCATCATAGTGGTATCGCCAGAGCATGATGATGGCAGCACTCTGTAATACATAGGCGTTAACTATTTGATCCCTTTTGGCAACACCACCATTAGGTTTGCCGCCTAAACCTACTTAGGCTCATCCACATTTAAGCAACACATTGCCACAAACAACGGCACACTCCAGGGGGTGTTGCCGGCTTTAGGCCTATTATGTTCTTCACACATTACTTGACAATTGTATGGCACTTTTTGCAACTGTGTTTATTTACGGAGGTTGAATTCTCACAGACTCCGTGCTAGCACGTTGTTCCGTTTATGTTTGCACCTTCATAGACAAGCTTACGCGGGACAACATTTCCTGCAACAATACACCCCCCAGCAAGGGTGTGTTGTCGGCGACCTATCAGGGCCGGATACGTCATGATACTGGCGCTGCTCACACGGGGTGGATGCACTGCCCACAACCTATCAGGTTTGCACAAGCTTTAGTATGCTGCACGTGACCTATGAGGGCCAGCCACACCACACTACTCGCGCTACGCAGCCGCCCTCTACCCATTACATCTGCAAGAGCCGTTTCAGCACACACACTGTGCGTGGCTCCCTAGCATACCAGATCTCTACGGCTACAGCGTCCCTCGCGTAGCTCGCCTCCTTCAATGCCGCGGGTAAGTGCCCTGGCTACACTCCAGAGACACACAGCGCCATACCGTATTATGGTTTTCATTTAAATTTTTCACTTTTGCATGCCTGTGAAAGAACAATGCTTGGCCCCCTGTGTTATTTAATTATATTTCCTTCAAACTCTGCACTGAATTCTTCAACCACTATCAGCCATATTTTTAAGGGGTTTCATTTGTTTTCCCCACAGGTTTCCTAACTATATATGGAACCTGCCCACGTTCATCAACACGTTACTAGATATCTGGAAGGCATCTAGTGCAACTGATTCCACCCACCGGGTTAAATCGGACAAGTAAGCATTATTGCATTGTTCTTCATTGTTTTGCAATTGTTGATGACTTTGAGTGTGTAGCATCAATACTCGTTCATGATTTTCCTCACCAGCTTGGACACTGCATCACAACTACTTTCAAGACTGGTCTTCGATGGCGAACCCACCACTTTAGCATCTCACCACTTTATGGGCATTACGGCAGCATTTCTACAAAGGTAGGCACATGCCTGTCCCCCTCCCATTTCCATTTCAGCACGAGTGTCGAGTCCAAACCTAAATTCAAACACTTTGATTCATAGGTTTTACAGATGAGTACTGGCTTTGATTGCTCACTAGGCGCCTTTGCTCCTGGTTGGCACTGAGGTGATTTTTGCATTGAAAAACCTTGTCTAGATGATCCCACCCTCATTGATTTGGGTAAGGTTCCTTTTCTGGACAAGTTGAATTAGCAGTCATGTCAAATCCTCTGAAGAATTTGTTTATGTACCCTGTCAACTGAAGATAGTCCATTGAGAATTATAGAGGAAGCCTATGTTGTTGGATACTTAGCTCTTTTCGTTTGTCCACTTCCCTGCAGGGATTTTTTCTTCTTATTTTGCCCCGAGGAAGGCGTATTCTTTACATCAACGGCTCTACAAGTGGCCTGCCGAAACGTAATTAGGTCTTTCTTTGTTGAAATCCCAACCTTCTGGAAACAACATCATTTTGAGACCGTTCTTTTGACATGAATAAATGTGAATAGCTTACGTAGGCAGACCTATGAAGTTAATGTATACTTTTGCACAAATGTATTTATTCATTTTATATTTGGTTTATGTTTCATTGATTGCTCAATCCTGACAGACCTGTTAATTTATACCTCTGCTTGTATGTATTTTTCATTCTGGTTGTGTTTCACTTAATTGTTTAATCCTTGTGCTCTAATTTTTATATGCACCTTTTTCACCAAAACTGAATGGTAACTTGTTAATATGATTTTTTGAAAAAAATGTATGTCTTTTTTTCTTTCAATAAACCATTGAAATTATTTATAACATTAGGTCAATATTTTTTCCTATTCCCTTAGATTATCTTTTGTTTCTCAAGGAGGATTTTTTTGGATATCTTAGCTACCATATGGGGCCTCATTACGAGGTAGGAGGTAGCCATGGTGCTGTTAGCACCATGGCTACCCCCTTGCCGCATTCTGGGTCCGGGTTTCCGAAATAGGGACTTACCGGGTCATTCCAACCTTGGAGGACCCGGTAAGTCCCCATTCCGGGAACCATTCCCCATTCCCATTCGAGCCCCACAGGGCTCAATGGGAATGGGGATGGAGCTAATAACGGTACCGCAATTTGCGGTACCGTTATTAGCTCTGAAGTCCCTTAACGGTCAGACCAGGCGTTAAGAAAGGGACCCGCTAAGGGGCTTCGGAATAGGGTGGTAAGGGATTACCGGAACCGGTGTCCTTGCCGGTGCCGGTAATCCCTTACCACCTACCTCGTAACGAGGCCCCATGATTACTAACTATGGAAATCAGACTATAATCTATTAACTCATTGTTTCACAGCTTTTGGATTTCTTGTTTATGTACTGCTTGTGTTTAATGCCATGATTACTTATTGGTAATCTTCATTACTCCTATCCCCATTCTTCATCATGCCAGTACTTGTGTATGAGGCACTTTGCCTCAAACACAAGTACTGGGAAGAGGTAGCGGGCCATGGAGGTAATGCCTGGCTTAGTTACTTGTAATCTTCATTACTTCTAGCCCCACTCTTCCTCGTCCTTGTGCTTACTGTAGATGGAAGGTGCCTCATATGTCAGCACTGGGACAAGGAAGAGGGACATGGAGGTAATTCTGGGCCAATGCGCTGATTTTGGGGGTTGGAGCAGGGGGTTGGAGGGAGAGGGGATGTGTGGGGGGCAGGAATTGTGGGATACATTGTAACAGCAATCCATCCCCAGGCTAAGCGGGCATGATATGTGGTATTAGTGGCTAGAGAGGCATTTTGGTGCAGCCAGGCTAGTAATTTCTTAGTTTGGCTTGACATTCTTTAACTGGGCATCTCTGATAAAGCAGTCCGTGTAATTACCTGGCTAGACTGGCATTTGGTTGCTGCCAGTCTCGCCGTTCCTCACTGTAGTATTGTATATTTTTCTGGGCATCTTTGTTAAAACAACCATGATAAGTGTTATTGCTTCAACTGCAACCTGTCTAGGTATGTCTAAATGTGGCCTGACATGCTTTACTGTAATATGTTATTTCGTTTCTAGACTGATCTACATTGTACAGCCAGTTGGACATGTTTTCATTGTACAGCCAGTTGGACATGTTTTCATTGTGGCATGGCATTTTTAATAGCAACACATTCAATTAATGAAACCATTAATGTTCCTGTGCACTGTTGGTGACTTGCATGTATTGGATTTTTGGACTGGTGTTACCCTACAAATCAATAGCAAATGCTCTGGCTTTTTAGACAATGTTTTGCAGAAAGTGTGCTGTATAATGCATTAAAACACACACATATATATATATATATATATATATATATATATATATATGCATATCACTAACAAAAGACCTTGATAAAGGGACGTTATGGTTAAGTTGCACTACTAAAAAAACCTATGAAATTCAATGGAAAAACGTTGCTACAGGGACGTTATTGTTACAGGTAAAACCGAAAAACTCCAGAAATTTGCCAGTAAAGAAATTTTGCCATAAAGGAAGCGCTGCACTGCTTTTTGGATTCCACTCAGAAACAGCTCATTGCCAGCATCAATCAGATGGTACTACGAAACGTAATGTTTTCATTGTGGAAGGAGAACATGCCAACGTCGCGCAAAAAGTACAAACAGCCTTGTTCACATTGCACCATGCTTTTTCTGTGGTAAAGGGTGGTTAAACCACATTCATCAGGGCTTAAAAATGGGCTCGCCAGACCCAGACTCAAGCAGCAGGTCTCAGGCTGCCATCTACCTCTCCGTGCACAACCAGTAACATGGACAGGGTAGAGGATCTTCATCAATGCAGACAAGTGCTGCAATAGTAATGGAGAAGGGCACTATTTAACCGGCCCATTTTTAAGCCCTGATAAATGTGGTTTAACCACCCTTTACCACAGAAACCGGTCGGCTAAACAATGACCTGACCCAAGAGTACAACAACACTACCTGGTGTCAGTGCATTTGGTTTTTTGTTTTGGATCCCCAATATAAACAACTCTGTGGATCCTTTGTTGTTTTTAACAAAAACATTGAGAGAGAAAAATTGAAAGATTGAGAAATTGAGTGAAGAATACTCCATCATTCTTCCTTTTCTCTTGTTTTTAACGTTGAGTACCCGCTTAATAGAGAAACTCAATTAAAATGATGTTTTCTGTTCATCTAACAAGCGGCAAACACTTGATCGAATAGGATCACTAAGTGTTTTTTAGCACGGCACAGTGCATTCTTCTAAACTTGGTAGTTTATTAAGAGACGCGTTGCTCGTCCGCAAACTATACTCCAACAAAGAAACTGTGTGTTCTTTACTGTGAATACTGTTAAAGGATTACATACGCATCCACCAATTACATCCAAGAATTGTGCATGTAACGCTATTGCATCTATTGAACAGTCCATACCAACCATTAAACACTCAGAGGTCAAATGTCCTGTAAATGAAACGCACCTGCACGGGAAAGTACAGTAAAATGATCTACCAGTTCAAAACCCACATACATAGGCATTGTTACCCATCACCAAGCCTAGGAGATATTACTATTTTTTGTACAGTACAATGGCAACTGTGTTAGAACTTCGTAGAAACAGGGTACCTAGCAGTGAATCTCCATAACATACTCAAAATTCATACTGTTGTTTCTCCCATCACCTACCATTAAATGGCGCCTACAGTGGTAGGTGGTGGCAAAGTTGCCATTTCCCCATAACAGCCATTGGCATATGGAAACGGTTACTCTGTTCTTTTTTTCCGCCAATTTTACAATGCTTTCCCCGATTAACGCACCTCCTATCAAATTTGAAAAAAATCGCACACAAAACGATCATGCAGCCTTTCCCACCAAACTAAGCCATTGCAAGCATAACAACATTTTCCTGCTGCACGTCATAGATAACAACAGTAGTTAAGCAATAAATGTATGTGTGCATTTACAACAGTAACATTCATAAATATGCATAAGGAAATTAAAGCCCAAAATCAATGCCTGCACTCACATAGCAAGCATACATATGCAGAGAAGTACATGCAAATGAACGCACAAAAACATTCTGCTTTGCACTCTGTACATCTTTCCACATCTTTTTCTCATCCTTCCACAATACAAAGTACAGCATTTTGAAAGTAAATAGGCCTACACTAATATACACATGTGTTTCATAACAAGTCATGCAATACACTCCCAAATAACCCTTCTACCCCCTTAACAAACATGCGTATGCTCCCAAGTGCGCCTTCATATCAGAAGCCTTCCATTTATACACACACCTTTTTGCGCCAAGACATCCCCATATAGCTTTTAAGAATGTATTGCAGAAATGAAAGCACTATGCCATTAGCTAACATATTTAGTTACCATCTTCTTATACAGGTGCAGTACCCACCTCTATCCGGAATGCCACTGGAGTGTGCACTTCAAGATACAGGGCCTCATTACGACCCAGGCGGTAAGGGGTTAATGGCGCCGTAAAAGGTTGCAGCGCCTTTAACCCCTTACCGCCTAATTACGAGGTCCCTTTGTGGGTCCGTACCTTAACGGCTGGTCTTGACCAGCCATTAAGGATTGGACCCGCAAAGGGACCTTGGAGGTAATTACGGTACCGCAAATTGCAGTACCATAATTACCGCCTTCCCCATTCCCATTGAGCCCTATGGGGGCACAAATGGGAATGGGGAAGGGCCAATGGTGAATGGGGAATTACCGCCCCGCCAACATTGGAATGGGGCAGTAATTCCGCCATCCACCATGGCGCAATCGTTAAAATACCGGCGTCAACCATGGCGCTAAAAGCGCCATGGTTAACGCCTGGGTCATAATGACCCCGAGAGCGTGCAATAAACCTACTCTCAGCAAGCAACAAACAAGTGCAATACCATCATACTGTAGTATGTCTTACTAGAAGAGTACACTATTGTTGTATTGTAGCATATATATATGCTGCCAATAACCAGTATGTACTTCATTGTTACTCATGACACCTGTACAGGTGCTCAGTGTTTGTTATGTCGCCACAATTAGACTAATCCCCACACAGGAAGATACTGTCTCCAACTGATTGTTAGACACCACTGCACATTGACACACTTCTAGTTAAATGTGTACCCTCCTATTGACCCCCTCATGCACATTGCACACATATACATTTCAAATTTCGCACACCCACACTTCCATTTCTTCGCCAACAGCTACTACACAATGCCTACCAAACTGCAACTCCATAGAGAGCAATGCAGAAAGAGAGCCACACAACCTAAAAACACAGAAAGTAGCCATCCACTGCAAGCTGAACGTGAACAGAAAGTTGAAGGAGAAGAGGTTATTCAGTCATTAAGGAAAACTGATGCATGTACCAGTAAAAACAGTGCTGTTGATATATCAAAATGTGAGAATGAAATGAAAACCACTAAGTACAGTGCAACGCACACTACTTCTAAGAGAGCACAAAGAAATGGTAATGTAAGCACAAGCAAGCATTCTAAAAAAGTAATGTTCTAAAAAATTCCCACTACAGAGTCCTTCAGAACCATATAAATAGAGGGCAGAAATCATGCTCAGTCCTCAAAACTTACTGCAGAAAAGTCATCCTAGAAGCTCTTGTAGATAGTGCAATGAGCGTGAAACTGAAAATGTTTATAGTAATTTTAAACAGAATGAAACCACTAACAAGATTAATTGGTAAATTGCAAGCACTACTTAAAAACAAAGACAATGTCAGCATAGCGACCTGTGGTCACGCCTGTACAGATGAGTGGAGTCACACCACCAACACAGAGCCATACTTCAATAAAGAAGCATACAAACAAGAACAAATAAACCAAATTGCCTTACGTCAGAGTGGACAACTGTATGAAAAGATACACAATACCATAGTGGAAGAGGAAACACTGCTTTCACAAATATCCCCATCAAACTTAGCTGTCACTCTCCATTCCACCAAAGCAACATGCCTTACCTACAAATGGCCTTGCACATCAAAGTGTAACATTTGCTAATGCTTAATCAAATCTTAGCAGCAATTCCTCAATCAGCATGTCAAAGGCAACGAGAAAATAAAAAAAATACTACAAACTATGTACTCTGTCCAGTATGCAACTACACTGGAATACAAGGACATTTCTTAGCCTGTATTTCTGGAACTGCCTGCAAAAGCAACTTCCACTGTATCAAAATGTTAGCAGCCCACCATTCAACAGTCAGAAATCTAGTATACAAACTGTACTATGCAAAAAGTCCAGCTTTGGCACTCCAACATTTAAATGATATTCTCCTACACAGTACAGCCAAACAAGTTCTCGATGAAATAGAGCACACCCAAAGGAAATACTGCGGAACTGAAGAGCACTTAGAATACCTTAAAGAAAACAGGGAATACTACAAGGAAATAAAAGTTCAAGAAAATTTGAGAGCAACAAAAGAAATAATTCAGGACTCCTCAACAACTGGCCAATTTGAACATCTAGATCCTAGTGCAGCCTCCAATATTTTAGACCACTATACAATTCAGCTACTGCACTCCAAAGATTCATAGACGATACACTAGAAACATATCAAATGCGGCAAGCCAAAGGAGTGCCAATCAGTTATGGGAATAAAGTGTGGAACCACAAGCCTTTCTTCTACTCTTCTCGCTGGAAAAGGTGGAATATATGATGGAAGAGGCACACAAATAACAGCATCAGAATACCGCTGTTTATGAATGAATTCTGAAGACTCTAGATTTAGACAGAACGTGGCGTACATATTACACATGCTTTTTGAAAGTGAATTGACAATGCTATGTTATGGAGTTGCCCACACATTAAAAACAGGTTCCCATTTTCAAATCATGTCTGCTACACAGTGTTAGGCAGAATCACATGCAGTACTCTTTGGAAACACTACACACAATTAAGACTACAAGTGTCAGTACAATTTCACCTTTGGTACAAGCCCGTACTACACAGTAATGTGGTAGCAGTGGCTGAGCAGCCAGACCTATCTCAAGAGTAAAGTGAGCAGTACAAGAGGTTACACAAAGGACTAGCAATCACAGTGATTCAAACAAACACTTAGTCAAGGTTTCATGGTAAAAGGATATACATTTATTTACACAGTCAGTTGGAAAACATTCCACTAGTGAGAGCAGCTCGATATCACAAATCTTATATACTACAATACACAACCAATCAATTTCTGAACAAGTTCAGCACCCCTGGAGTGGGAGCAAAATGGCACTTCAGTTACTTTAAAAAGGGGTAAAAAGACAAAGTTAAAAAGAATCAAAGCACAAATACTTTCAGAGGTAGGGCAAATAGTTTCTATTCACCTCAACCAGCAATTCAATTCAATAGGCCTGGGACAAAGTCAATGGTTCAGAGTCTTGTATAGGATAGCACAGTTCTGGTAGTAAACGGTAAAGTCTTTGCCACGGTTTTTAGAAGTAGTTGGTTAGGCGAAAAGTTAGATGTTGGTTTAGGGAAGGACAAGACTTCAAAGTCGGGAAAGTTTCACAAACGTTTCCCATGGCTGAACGGAGTTCCGCACCGCACTTGCATAGTACCTTTTAAATGAAGAAAAGCTGTAGCTGAGGCAGTTGTTCCTGGCAGTTCCTGCAGATCTCGCTGTTCATGAGCTTCAGTCGTGGAGACAAGAAGGAGAACGTCGGGAGGTTCCTGCACTGCCCAGGGAAGAGGCCACAAGCTTGGCAAAATGTCGGTTTAAGGTGTGAGTGCCTTAAAGACCACAAACTGGTATCCTTCCCACTGGCTATCTTGTTTTCAACAGCACTTTGAAGAAAATTCGACCAGTATAGGGACGGTGTCCAGGTGACTTGCGAGTCGGTTGATCCCACTAAACTCAAGGGAAGAAGTTAACCTTTAAGGGCTTCTCTGTCGATGGAGTTTAAGGCAATTCGGACCTGCAGCAGGGCTTCACTGTTGGACCAGGAATTTCAGCAGTCGTCTTCCTTCAGCTCGTCTTCGGTTCTTTTGTTACAGTGGTCGACTCTGCTTTCCAAGACCCATAGACCTGCTTTTAAACAGTTTTCTCCCATTCATTCCAGCCTGGCTGTCACTCACACATCAGGGTAGCTGTCCTTGTTGGACAGCCAGCCAGCCAATCATGCCAGAGTGCATTCAGGTACCCTGGGAGACTAAACACAGGGAGTTTCGGGCACCTCCCTCACATCCTGTCCACCCCAGACACTCAGGTGCCAGAGGAGGGCTTCAGCACTGAAGCCCGCCAAGGGCCAACGAACAATGGTACCAAACCTGGTTTGGCGCGCAGAGTTAAACACAAGAAGGACCTTTCCTAAAAGAAACAGCGAAAAAAGTCAACCGGAGTCTGTTTTTACAGATATGTCTTGGGTGCCATATTGGAAAACATGGCTGACCCGATGTTTTCCTACTGGTGTTTCGCAGTTGGGAAAAATCATGGTAGTTTGTTAAAAAACACTGCCACCAACCATTTCAAGTAGAAAGGGGTAACATTTGACTGTTACGTGAGTGTTTTGAGACTCAGAGGATGCTAGGCAACCCCTCCAGCATGCTATAGGAAGATAGTGTGTGCTGGGTCAGTAAATTTAAAGAGACTAGTAAAGTCAATTTAACTTTACATGCTCTGGGAGACAGTAGTCAGTCCCAGAGAAGGTATTTAAACCTTGGGAAGTCTGAAAGACATCCCTGGGACACTGCACTGAAGGTGCTGTGTGACACACAAGAAAACAATGATGCCTATGGAGTTGTTTTAAAACTCCATATCCAAAGAACACAAAAGTAAAACACACATCAAAACACAAGATAGAGCGGGAAAAAAAGGCTCACACTCTTTCCAGGTAAAAACGAAAATCCTAGAAATCCAGCAAAGTTGCTGGGGGGTCCCAAATGGTAAGGGAAATTAGCACATTCTTGAGAATTCTCCCTAACACACAGCTACTTCAAAAAGTGCAAGAGAAGGAGAAAGTTTTACAGTCAAGTATTACAAATCTCTTGGCACACATGCGTGGTACGAAAGAGTACTGGTTCTGACGACACGCATATGTATGGTGGATGCTACGCAATCTTGGCCCTCCCACATGGTTTGTCACTTTAAGTTGTGCAGAGTATGCATGGGAAGACTTGCACACTTTCCTATGCATAGCAAACAAAAACAAAACAGGTGCAGACATAAAAACACCAGGAGAACTTTGCTCTCTCGATCCAGTGAATGTTTCACGCTACTTTCATAATTGCTTCCTTGCCATTCCTTCACTTCATTTGCAATAAAGCACTTCCTACCCTCAGAGAAGTGTAACACTTCTTTTGGAGAAAAGAATATCAAGCCAGAAGAGCACCACACATCCACATGCTTTTGTGAATTAAAAATGCCCTAAATTTGGTGAGCAGAGTAATGCAACTGTTTTGCAGTTCATTCATGAATATGTCACTTGCGAAATCCCTTCAGAAAGTACACATAGTGACCTACGAACACAAATTTTGCAATTCCAAAGACATAAGTGTGGCAAGTATTGTCGATGCAAATATAAGAACAGAGGCATATACTACACCAAATGCCGCTTTGGTTTCCCTAGACCAGTTTCCACAACAGGCAAAGTAAACAGCTTCATGTCTGTGGTTCAACACAGTATGAAAGGAAAATCTCCTAAGAACGGTCCGATAGCACAGCGAGTAGAGTGCTCGCTTTGGCATCTTTGCAGAGCCTGCTGACACAGGTTCTAATCCCGGCAGGGCCAAACTCAGCCTTTCATCTTTCTGAGGTCGATAAATGAGCATCACACACCGTGGGTAATAATAAGCAGCGTTCAGATACCAGAGGGTTTGTAGCGCTGTATAAATGCTAAATTATTATTAACACATACTGCATAAAAAGGAGTGAAGCATCAAGGTACATCAATGATTACAATGCAATTATTGCCCTCCTATAGAATGCCAATGTTGATGTACAGTACATTGCAGACAATTCCACTGCAGTTGCATGATATGTCATCGCCTACTTAACCAAAGCAGAGAAAACAGACCTCAAAGACCTCTGGGATGACATATCCTCTGACAAAACACTGGCACAGAAATTGTACAGCTTTGGCATTAAAATGCTGTACCATAGAGAATGTGGCAGTTACGATGCCGCTGACCATTTAACGGGCAACGCCTTATATGGGAAATCTGACAAAATAGTGTGGCTAAGCCTTGGCCCTGCTTCATCCAGAAATAGAGTACTTAAATCAAACAAAGGCATACGAACAATAGCTAAAACTGATCCCAACAGCCAGGACATTTTGAAGAACAACCTATTGGCCACATACTTCCCGAACAGGAGTATTACTTTAGAATCCTTGTGCCTGCACCAGGTAGCCCAAAATTTTGCCCACAAAAACAACATTAAACCAAATGAGGAAAAAGGTAGATACAGAGGGGAAACTTGTGAAGGCAGACTGGTGAAACTTACCAAACGCAGCCTAATTAATCATATGAAGTTGTCATTAAAAACTCCTCAACACAAAGAACTGTACTACATGGCTACACAGTAACTTTTCAAACTATGGAGAAAAGAAGAAGATTTATTAGCCACCTACACCTCCTATGAAGATGCTTTCAATGCCAGTGAAAGTACAATTACAGATGGAACCTTTACACAGTATAAAACCATATTGGAAAAGGAACGCCAACATGAAGAAGAACTTGAAGCACAACTAAATGTTGACATTTCTGAGAGCAGTGAGCCTTCTCAAACAGGCAGCCAAGAACCACTTGGACAACCACTTATAGCAAATGAGGCAGAATTAGCCATGCCGGAAGTAACCACCACTATGCTTCAGTATGAGCACTGTGCAGAAGAGTTGGCAGTACTGAAATCCCAACTAAACAATGCACAGCATACCATTTTTGTTGAAAGAAATGAAACCATTCAACATGGTATACAGCAAGAAAGCAAAACCTGCTTCTGTGCCAACTACAAACCTGTACTACTGTATGTAAGTTGTGAAGCTAGGTCAGGTAAAACATTCTTAATAAAAATTATCAGTAAATACCTCCAACAATTAACAAACAAAGAGCTTTTCTGCTGTTGTAACCACCACTACAGGTTTGGCTGCCTACGACATAGGTGGAGTCACTCTTCACCGATTGCTACTCCTTACAGAAGAACACCAAAAACATATTGGAGTACTATAAAGTTTCAGGAGAATCTGCTATGGAGCTACGCAGAGTTTTGAAAGAAATGAAAATGCTCCTTATAGATGAGGTAAGCATTGTCTCCAACCTAATGCTAGCTTTGATTCACCTCAACTTGCAAGAGGTCCTCAAAACAGACTACGAAGAACTCTTTGGAGGAAAACATGTGATTGTTTTTGGAAATCTCCTTCAATTAACACCAGTCTAAGGTGAACCTATCTTCAAAACCTTAGGACACAAAGAGTGCCGTAAAAGTCTTGGAAGCACTGGGAATGTAAATCTCTGCCAACATTTCCAAATCAGAGAATTAACTCAAAACATGCGTTAGTCTGCAGACCTCACCTACGCCAATATTTAAACAAAACATGCGGATTGGTGTACTATCAAAGGAGGTGCAGTCTACCACCAATACTAGACGTATCCATGAGCTATATGGTCATAACACATGTGCTACTGATGTCATGGAACAATTAGCTCAGAAAAATATCAGCTGTATGTCCTTAATGCCAACTCTAGCAAGCTGGGCACAATTTAATGCAACAATGCTGCAAAAACAAAAACAACCACTATTGGAAATTCATGCCACAGACAAACTGGACGTACACGGTATGGCAATACCTATGTGTCAACAAGGCATAGCACGCCTACAAAACTTAGAGAACTATAGCTCCAACACAACTGGTTTGGAGAACATTTTAAAATGATATGTCAACTGTAGAGTTATGTTAAAGAGTAACATTGACATAGAACAAGGTTTAGTTTATGGAGCACTTGGTACAGTTGTTGGCTTCCAGACACACCCACGGGACAACAGCATTCAGTTTGTAAACATCAAGTTTGACAAACTTGCAGAAGTAAAAAATATAGGATGCACAACAGCATGATTCCTTCTTTTCAAAAACATGTATGTACGCAGAGAACAGTTTTCTCCATCGCTATCTTATGCAGTAACTATTCATAAATTTCAAGGTCTAAACCTTAGATCAAGCATTGATTGATATTGGCAGCACAGTCTTTAAAGAAGGCATGAGTTACGTAGAACTATCACGACTACGCACACTGGAAGAACTGTATCTAGTGCATTTTGATGCAACTGCAGTCAGTGCAGACATTCCTTGCATCATAGAGTACAATAGACTATGTGCACTGTGCACACCCCATTTGAAAATGTACCTTATTCTTCAGAAACCAAAAGGTTTCAAAAGAAGGATTATTCAATCAGAAGTTGTAAATTATTTGGCAACAGTACCATCAAAGAAATTTAAAGCAACTCATACTACATCAACTACCAAAAGCACATACAAAAGGAGTCAAAAAGATAAACCATACCGACTCCACCCACAAAATAATACCTCTGCAAAGAAACCACGTACCATTCTATCAAAGTGCTCCGACACAGAAGTACCCGATCCCATTCACATTTTCCAATACAACAGGTGTGAATTGCTATGCAAATGTAACAATGAATGTTCTATTCCACATGCCAGCAATTCTGGAAAACAAACCAGAGTTGTTGGCAAATGCTTGTCCTTCACAGAAATGCAGTAAGTAATCCTAATACCATTTACAGTGTCTCAGGAATAAGGCAAGAATTGGACTACAGTGCTGGAATGGTGAAATTCACTTTAATCCGACAAGAAGATCCACTGGAATTTCTACTTCCTACAAATACTGGAAAGGAAAAACATACTCATAAATCAAATCTTTCAGATTTCCTACATGTGGAAACATACATGCACTCTGTGCAACCATGTCACTCAGGAACACGTTCCTAATGAATGCTTTGTGTATGTATCGATACCTAACTGTGACTCCATTCCATTTCAGCAACTGGTGCAAAATGCAAACCATAGCATGTTGTGTACGTCGTGCAAAGCTGATATTCGTTTGATGCTACATATACACACACATAGTCAATATGTAATATTAATGCTCCAGAGATACAATGCCAATGGAACCAAAAAACAACTGCAAACGTACTGCTTTCACACATGGACAGGTATCACTTGGCAAGAAAACCTTCACAACAGTAGCCATAATATACCACACAGTCAGCCACTATACTTCATACATTAGAAAGCAATGGTCATGGTGGGAATGCAATGATACTTCCATCACTCCAAAGCATATTCTTGAAGCCAAAATGTACTCATTGATGTACAAGCCTACTATACCTTACTCCCCAGTACCAACCAGTCCCCTCATAAGTGGACAAAAAATATTTTTCGTTCCGCACTGTCAACCTAAAGCAACTTAGCATACTGCAAGCATTGACGAAATGCACTAAAGTGTGTGATGGACATTTCTATCCCCAATGAACCCAATGAATACACTCACACAAACAATACGTGTACATAAATCACAGTAGCAGTATTTTCCACAGGATACGTGGAAACACAAGTACTAGGTATGAGGGTTCAAAAATATCCTCAATAACCTCTGAAACCACCACGTACGCAAATCAGTCACCAGCTCTCTAAGACATATGGACCTATCATCTCGTAACTCCATAATGGTACACTACTACTTCAGAATGCACACAGATGACCAAGTAGCAACAGGAATCCACAACCTTCTAAATGTACCCTTTACGAATGGGACACTGTAAACAGTTAGAATACGCCACCTGGTATCTAACTGCAACCAGAATACGACAATCTTATTTGCAGCATGCAAACAACCAAACTCAACCGTCAACAACTACTGTGCTACAAACATATTGTAAAGCACTTCCAAAGTATGAGCCGTTACAGTACGCCAACAGGTACGTAACTACCGTCAAAATTCTGTACTAGCACAGTACAATGCCACAATATTTGCAAACCACCAACAGAAACCAAACACATAAAGGAACAGTGTTACAAAAAGGAAGCAGGTAAACATTTACAAAATACCACCTGCTATACAACGCCACCCATCCTACCAACATGTATAGGCCAAAAATAATCGTAAATCCTTACATTTCCTCCTACTTCAATAGTACACTTTAAAAAGTGTTGTAACCACTCCAAACATGACTAATATTCATTGTGCACCATAGTAGCAAAGACATTTGGCAGTTTTTTTTTTTCCAGCATGGATTTTTTTACCCCACAGACCCAATGATTAAGCAAAGGAACACAGGAACTGCGTTCATTGCACAGTACACTAGTTCAAAGCATAGTACTTAGGAAGTACTAGTTATGAGGGTTCACAAAGTAAACAATGTATGCTATGTAGTAGACTGCAAACTA
Source organism: Ambystoma mexicanum (assembly GCF_040938575.1). Lineage (NCBI taxonomy): Eukaryota > Metazoa > Chordata > Amphibia > Caudata > Ambystomatidae > Ambystoma > Ambystoma mexicanum. The sequence continues at coordinate 997,614,204 of NC_090932.1, forward strand.
ACAAAATACCTGTTCTAACATGTTCTGTTCCCTTTTCCCACAGATAATGCAGCAACCAGGACCACAACATTTCACACTTGATACACAAAACACAGTACAGGCCCTCCTCAATCCAAACAGTAAGTCTGCAACAATTGCTATTATTCTTCTCTACAGTGCAATGTGTGCACTTATTTCTGCTATACACATACCAATGCCACCATTTGCAATACTCACCTATATTACAGTACGCAGCTTGTGCCTATGCCCTACATGCTTCACGAAACCCTGTACAGTGTAGGGCCTCCAGCCATGCACTCAACATTCTACACCCTGCCTCCAATTGCTGCTGCACTGTACAACTATGCATACAAACATCTATCCATGTACCACTAACCCCACACATAACACATAACATAACACATCCACCTACCCCTTAGCCACTGCAGTTGACATTGGCTGCCATTTCTTCCACACAATACATAAACTGTTTCCTATGTACACTGGACACACTGAATTAACAACACTACAGTAACCTACCCGACAATCTGCACAATTACAACTATACAACTTGATGAATGCATCCATACATCTTACCAAACTGTCGTAACTGCTGCAACATTTGGCTCCTTGCTTAAGAATGGCACCCGTTAGGCCATTAGGTCATTTTCATTGTTATGTACACGATTTCAAAAAAAGGTATCCAACACATATTTCATTGCAGCACATGGGTCATAGCTCGGCAGCCATATGGCAACCACTGTGTTACTGCTTAAGTTTTCAAACTTCTGTTTATCTTTCTTATTGTGTAAAGGAAACAGCTTTTGAACTTCATAACCTCCTTACACTGTTTGAGGACCGTACACACTAACTCCTTATTTTTGCTAAACGGAAGCCCCAAACAGGTTCATACTGCAATACACCAAGCTGCGTACAATGGGCCACCCACCATCGTCCACCGTTGCCTCGTAACACACTGCACATATAACTTGTCCCTAGGCACTGCAAAAGCACATTTAATGTATGTTGCAATCCGTGCATTCACGGCACCATGTGTACGGCACGATCATCTCTACTTGTACGTCGTAATACCTCCACCGTAATGACACTGCCAACATTCGTAAATGCATGCTACAATCGAAACACATTGCCTGCTGATTCCTATTTTTTTCACAGAAAGCGAAACCTAACATACCTCTCCTTGAACAGGACACACGCTCATTGTAAAACAAAAGCAAATGGGATGGCAGGAGGGGACTGACGAGGCCCAGTGCAAGGACTGGTGGATTAGGTTAGTTTGAAGGGCTGCAGGTGAAGGCATGTAGTGGGAACGTGCCAAGTCACCCACTGGGTAAATTGTAGACAAGAGGGATGTTTGCAATCACACTGTGCACACAAACTATGGTTAGGTACAATTGTTTGATATTTTAGTTGGAAAGCAGGGCAGCCTGACACGTGTTTCGAGCTAGAGAGCTCTTCTTCTGAGGCTGCGTATTGGTTAAGCAATTACATTTATGCATTGCATTTGATATTAAAACATCCAATATGTACAAATCCCAAACACAAAGACAGGGCACATTTGGCGGTTATTTCAGACCCTTTGAGCAAGCCAATCAAAAATATAAGATGTCTTCATATTTGTTCATAGAAAAACATATTGACAGGTTATACAAATTAGAAAAAGGATATTGATTGGCGGGATGCAGTTAGTGTATATCCATTTCAAGGTAGGTGAATTGACAGAAGAAAATAAAACAAAGGAAAGCAAGAAAGAAATAGCTAAATTAGCATGTGTTCCATTGTTGGTCATACAATTAGGCTTGTGTTGAGTTAGTAAAATACATTCTTTAGTGGTGTACCTTGAAATCTTGAAAAGCCGGTACAGGTCACTAGAGAAACATACATTTGTTGTATAGTAATGTATAAGCCAAGTGGTGCTGCAAACTGAAAGTGACAATGAGTTCAGCAATATAGCTCACTTACCCATACATTGATGTAACGCTCTACTAATAGTATTGTGACAGATCACAGGCTCCACTGAAAATGGAAATGGATTGTGTTATCCACACTATTGTACTTCTAAATGGTTAAATAGCCATGCATCCAATTGCATGCATTCATTTCAATCTGTAAAAAAGGATAAGGTCATAGCTATATTTGTGCAGTTGCAAGTACAGGCACTCAAATGAACGTAGTTGTATCTGGACATTGTTACGGAAAGTATCATATTTTGAATTGGTAGGCATTTGTGCAAAGCTGAAAATAGAAGGAAAGAGCAATTACACTCATTAGCATGCGAATTAGACCCGTCTAGATGTTCAGATGCGCTGTGAAAGACCCTAATAGAGAGTATAGCTGCAATTACCAGCGTCTCTGCTGCAAGGACGGTACTGGAGCCAACCGAGAGCGGCTTGCGCTGGTTATTATAAAGTCGGGAACACGCTGGGACATTCAGCTAGACAGCGCTGAGTCCCTTTCAGTCCGCCATTTTAGGAGTACGCGTGTGATACGTTAGAAAAAGAAACCAGCAGTGGTAAAAGTTAGGTAATCATAAGATCGAAGCTAAAGGGTGCAATTTAAGCGTGATTTACAATCGGTTGCCGGCAAAAGTTGGAGTTAATTATATGGGGAAAGAGTGAGTGTGCATGATATATGCACATTATGAAAAGCAGTAAAGTTAAGCAAAGTCAGTACGTGGAATAGACTGAAGGAAATGCTCAGGGTTCATTAGGGAACCCGACGTAGACGTACTGAGGTGACTGGGTTTGAGGGACACATTGAGCTGTGGTTGAATATTAAATTAATCATAAGCAACCTGCATTTCTAAGCACCAAAAACTGACTTTGATGACTGGCTGACAATGATCTTGATCCGGCTGACAATGATCTTGCATCTGAATGGGAGGCTAATTTGTCAGCTAGTTCAAACAACATGCTTAAACTCCTTATAGAACATGCTACAAGAAAACATGAACGTATTGTTATTCAAATTGATGCATTGAAAGAAGAAATAGGGATTTTTGACGCCCTCAGTGCCACTATTGATAAAAACTACAAAACTTTATACACTTGTCTACGAAGACATCAAGACGAAGTTAAACACTGTAAATCCCGTAAATGTTCACGTGATGATAGAGATTATCGTGAGATTATCGTGATAACAGGGTGATAACAGGGTGTATACCTACCACCCAAGTATGATGAAGTTTCTCGATCCAGAAACAGCAGTACAGTATCCTCACCTGCAAGTTCTGAAGTTGACAGTATGGTGAGAGACCCAGCACTAGCGTAGACCATGACAGCGTATCGAGCATCAATGAGTTGAATCCCTCTGACGTTTCTGAGATCCAAACAAGCGAACGTGAAATAATCACACAACCCTCACCTTTTTTAGAACTGATATGCCGATAAAAAAAGGAAACCGTCAAGCTGCCTTAGCTGCCATGACAAAAAGTCAGTTTCCAAACACCTCTGGTAACAAATATTTCAACCCCAGACCCTAGCCTCGGGGTACAAGGTACAAGGGGTGGTCAGTCAGACGGGAACGCCCCTCCCATACCACGCAGAGTAACAAGAGCAAGGATTGTGGATTTAATGAATATGTACAGATTCAAATTGACTTGTTCAAATTTATTCGCAAACTAAAATTTAAAAAATATTTCTCCACCAAGTCAAGTACTTCAAAACCAAGCCCCCTGCACCCATTCATTCAGATATCATATTATTAACCATGCTCAGTACACACATGCTCATGTCCCTGGAATAATGTGAATACAACCCTAGAATACATGTCATGGACTTACTCCAAGATCTCAACATCCAACAGCAAAATTTGAAAATTAAAGAGTTATCCAACAAATCGAAATGTTTTCCTGTGTTTGCTAAAGATAATCTAATTGACACTTTCCATCAAGCAGTGCTTAACGACATTCACAGATTACAAGACACTTCCAAAAGAAAGATCAAATGTAGAAATAACCTATTAGATAAAGAGCAAAGAGCCTTGCGCAAGTTAGCATCCATGGATACACTAATCATCAAGGAGGCAGACACATGGGGCAATGTGGTCATTATGGACAAAGTGGACTACATTTTGATGGGACTTGAACACCTGAATTCCCCGGGGTGCTATGAAATACTTGCCTCCAACCCCATGCCTCACCTACGTGCAAAAGTAAACTTACTAGTGTCCAAATTGAATGCATGTGATCTTCTAACTGTTGTAGAGAAACAATTCTTAATTGTGGACGGTCCAGTGATGCCCACAGCGTACTTTCTCCCCAAAATACATACATCTTTTGATAAAATACCTGAGGGGAGACCCATTTTGAGTGGTGGTGGTGGTATACTTGAACCTATCTCGATTTACATCAATGAATGTCTAGCACCATTGGTGAACACCATTGCCACATTTGTTTGTGATACTATGCACATCCTTCAAATATTAAATCAACATCCAGTATTATCAAATCTGTTGTTAGTGTCGCTTGATGTGAAAGCTCTGTATACCTTAATAGATAATCAGAAGGCAGTTGCCTTGAACATATTGAGAAGGTGAAAGATTTGTTGCGATGCACGCTTTCTAATAACATGTTTCTATTTAACAACACCTACTACAGGCAGCTAATTGGCATAGTGATGGGGGCTAGCTATGCTCCAGCTCTAGCCAATATATGTATGCACCATTATGAGCAGCAGTCTGTTTTTACCAATGGTACTTTTCTACGACATATCTATATGTGGAAAAGATACATAGATGACGTGATTCTGGTATGGAATGGGACAATTGAATGCCTAAACGAATTTGGCCCTCATTACGACCCTGGCGGAAATCGAAAAACGATGGCGGAAATGCAATACCGCCATCGAATACCGCTCGGTGCGATTATGACCCGTCACCGTAAAGTACGATGCCATTAGCGACACCGTAGTGAACGCCAACGCTAACTGCACCAAGTACACGCATGCGCGCACTGCGAAACCGTAATTACCACCATGGCGCAACGGTACGGGAATTCTGACCCTAGCGGACATGTACCTAACGCCATCAAGCATGGCGGAAAGTACCATTCCGCCATGGTGAGAAGTACGGCATCGCAAACCAACCGTAAAAGGCCCTACTGAGTGCCTGTACACCACTCCCTGGCCACATTGCACAACTCCTCGTAGGTGCAATGAAGTCACACAATGCAACCAGTGAAATGTACAAGTCACCCATGCATGCCAACGAACAAATGAATGTAGGGGCTCCAAGTGCCTTGTGAGTGGCCATCCATATTAGCCATGGCACCATTGCCGTACTGATGCAGCACAGGCATGTGAAGCTCCAAGTACAGCAACATGAACTGAAAACTGAGACAAACAAAAACAGGCCCCCCATCGCTTGACACCAGTGCAAGGCAACATACAAAGCAGTATCCTGAGTGAGACTGCACCAGCCCTGTACTCCTGCCAGTAAACAAACCAACCATCAGCATAAGCATGTACCACACAAGTTGGCAGAGTGACTGAGCAGACAGGCACATCTCAAGAGGGGCCAATGGGAGCAGCAGAGCACAGATGGCACGAATACAGAAGCTATTCCAATGGACATGACCTCAGTCTCCCTCCAAGAAACGCACGCAAACACAGGCACCTGTGACCAGCCATATTCTGAAAATCACATCATTCCACCAATCCACCTGGCTGACCGGCATCTGTTACACAAAAGCTAATCCCCCTCCCATGAGCATGACATCATCAAAACAGACATAATTGCAGCCCCTATCCCTGACCTTACTGGCCTTCGTAGGCAAACACGCCCAGTACAGTACCACGCAACTATACTCAGAAGGCCGAACCCAAAGCAGATCTCCTCACAATACATCGCTCCACAAATAGGAATATGCTACATTACTTGCAAAGAATAACGCTACACGGTCAATATCATAATCAAAATTTAATGCACAACAAAATCACCCGGGCCATACAGCTATTAGGTCATGAACTCCAAATCATATCTCAAAATTGTGGGCTGCATCCGCAATAAATGACCAGCTTCTTCTTGTGTGACGCCCTGTTCCTCCATGGTACACAGGGGCTACATTCACGTTCAAAAAGGCAACATGGAAGCGCCTAGGACCGCAGGGCCGTCCGTCCCATTAGGTAGGCACTAGTCCAGCTGAAAGCTCGAAATGTTGCTCCTAGCCACTAGTACTGCGTAAGGGCATGTGGGCCATTGGCGATCGTCCCATAAGATCGTAATGGTGCTCCACTGATTAACACGAAGCAGCAGGTGTCGGGAGTAAAAGCCATCTGCAGGAGTGGCATACAGATGGCAGCGGCAAAAGGGGAGGAGATACCTGTCACCCAAATGAAACGAAAAAGAATAGTATGGGCATCTGAACTCCATTTGAATTACTCACTTCAAAGATCACACTAAATCCACAGCCATATGCATGCTAGCCCACTCAAAAGGATTATTCGCACCCAATAATCACTTGCGAATCATAACTATATAAATCGAGGTGAAAACACTATTACAAACGAGTGTTTGTGTGCATGCGTCTGGTAAAACAGAATCCATTAGATGGGATTAGTAACGTGCATAGACACAAGTGTTTGAAGGCGCGTCGAGACAGGGAGGGTTCAACAAGGGCAGATAGACGATGGTCCCACTATGGCAGCCCTGCATCACATAGCGCAGAGGAAGTTGATAGATTCCAAAAAGCCATGTACATGGCAGACTCTCTATTAAATCATCTGTCCATGCATCCATACATCATTCCCTCATCCCGGTATAAAAACGCCTGATTATTTACTCACATAACATTTGAAATTTCCATTGAATCTGTGCTTAATGCAGTCTGCAAAATCCACTGTGCTCCAGGCCGGAATTCTAGTGTTGTGAAGTAACATGTATTTGGGAACGTCCTGCCTTATCCTCCACTACGCTATTGCGCATCCCATACTATTCATATCAATCATTGCATTCTCGGCATGGCCCCTGTCCCAAGGACATTAAACAATAGAACTTTCTATCTGCAGTCAGACCTGTGGGCGTCTCCTCGCCGCTAGCTGGAAACCGAAAGCGCTGTCCTTCGAATTCCTCATTTGCAACATCACGTCGAAAAGGCATCTGTGACCGCTTGAAATCACAAATCCATCCATTTACTGCGGCAGTGTGTGAAAATGGCACCTGGCTTCACTCACAAATGGGACGCCCCGCCCGTCGGTGAACCGCGGTACAGCGCTGCATGAGGGTCCACCGTTAATCGAGTACTACATTCCACTGACCCTTCACAAGTTTGTTCCCGACTGCAAAGATAGTATGTGAAACAATGGGACCATAGCAGAATTAACATATGAAGCAATATCTCACTGCCATCGGGATGAAATACATGATTGTAATAGCAAGATGCCATTCGTCGATTTGCAGCGTTGTGTGCGGGACGTGCTCGCCCAAAGGGGATTGCAGCTTGCACAGGTGGAATGAATCACCACAGGTGGAGGCTATACAGTTTGAAAACACATAAATTGCACACCCAACCCCCTCCCACAACCACACCCACTCCAGAATGCTACCGGCAGGACTTGCGATGTTGGCCCTGGGGGACCTGATAGCACTGCAAGTACTCCAACTTCAAGAAGAAGACGAACACCAACTACTACAACAACCGGCCGCACAGAGGAGACGCAGGAGGAGGAGGAGGGCAAGGCAGGGCCAGCAAGGCCCACCAGCACAGCCACTACCACCACGCAGGCAGCCCGCAATCCCACGCCTCCGAGCACATCCGTTCAACCTCACTGATGAGCAGATCCACACCCTCTACCGTTTGGACCGGGACACCATAACCGCCATTGTGGACATGACACACGCTGACCTTGTCAGCATGATAGATAGCCCAACCGCCATCCCACCCCTACTGAAGGTGGTGTCTGTACTCCACTTCCTGGCCACAGGCACCTACCAGCACACAGTCGGACAGTTGCATGGCATTTCACAGCCACTGTTGTCACGGACACTATTGCAAGTGCTTGATGCCCTCCTGAAGCACGCAGACGACTACATCTCTCTACCACGCTCGGAGCAGGAAATTACGAACACAAAAGTGGGATTCCATGCACTTGCCGGCATACCGGGTTGCATTGGTGCCATCGACTGCACCCATGTGGAATTGGTTGTCCCACATGCCATGGAGGCCCAGTACCGCAACCGAAAACAATATCATTCTCTTAATGTACAAATGGTGTGTGACTCAAACAGGATCATTACACATTGTTGTGCCCGATTTCCTGGATCAACCCATGATTCCATGGTCTTACGGAACTCTACAATACCACGCTACATGGAGCGACATGCAGGGAACAGATCCTGGCTACTCGGTGAGTCTCATTTCATGCATGATAATGTGGGGTATGTGATGCGGCAATGACCTGCCAGGAAGGGGGGGGGGTGCTTATGTAGCAATGTCATTCCTCAAACATCCTTTATTGTCCACATACAGGTGATGCCGGGTATCCACTGAAGAGATGGCTCCTTACACCACTCCGGAACCCACAGAACCAGCATGAGGAGGACTACAACCATGCCCACTCACGTACCCGTGTAGTCATAGAACAGGCATTCGGCCTAATGAAGGGTTGTTTCCGCTGCCTCAGCAGGTCTGGCGGGGCACTCCTGTACCGCCATGAGAAGGTTGCTAAGATGGTCATGGCATGTGTCATGCTACACAACATGTGCATACGTAGAAATGTGCCCATGCCCCCTGACGCAGAACTGCAAGCACCAGAATATGGTCATGATGTGGGTGGGGATGTGGCAGAACCTCAAGGAGTCCGCGAGGCACAGGAGGGCCGTGAGATTCGTCAGATTATCATAGATTCATGCTTCTAGCACTCACGCCTGGTGGTTGATACATGGACACGGGAGTTGTGGCACTGTGTGTGTCTGGAACATGCACAATATGGACTGTACGCCTATGATGGCCTCGTACACAAAGATCAATGTCCACACATCTCATTGGATGATTGTGAAATGTTTATAGCATATGTGAAATTGTGTTACACACCCCATCGACCCGCCACCCAAGTAAGCCCAACACACCCCCTCCACCCTCCTACCTCCCCCCCGAACACCAGTGTCCAAAGATGCTCATTGTCAGTGGGCAGACGCTATTGCAAGCCCCCTCTCCGGGTATCAGGGGCACCCCTGCCTGTGGAGCGCAGGTTCCTCCCAGATCTACGTTGGGGGCTGCCCTGGACGGAACTTGCAACGGATGATGTCTCTGCCTGCTCACGTCCATGCATGTCCCTAAGGGTTTGTGAGAGCTCAGTGAGCACACGGCGCACAGCGGCAAGTTCAGCACATACGTCTTTGGACGTCGCATGCAGTTCCCCCCTCAGGCTCTCGGTGCTTCTCTCCATTTGTACTCTCAGGCTCTCGGTGCTTCTCTCCATTTGTACTCTCAGGCTCTCGGTGCTTCTCTCCATTTCTGCCCTTAGTGTCTCTGTACATGTTTCTATGGCTGCCTTGGTACCCCCACATTCATCAGCATGGTCCTTGAGGAGCGTGGCCAGTTGCTGCTGTTGCACGATCACCTGGTCGAGGGACTGTTGCCTCTGCTGGGCCATGGCCATTTGCGGTGGTGTCACAGAGGGGCTGATCACCTCATGTTGCCTTGACACAGGGCTTGTGGGGGATGGCCAGTCGTCGTCTTGTGAGTGCCCCTGCGTGGTATCCTCATGTTGTACGGGATGAAACAAACAGGGGGATTGAGACAGGTCATGGATGGATCGTACATCGACATCACCGTTTTCTGTGTCGGAGCATGCTGCCATTAATGCAATGTCACCTATGGTGCTGCTGCCACCAGAAGCAGTGCCTTCTGTGGCATCCATTGGGGGGGCCTGTGGTGGTGGTGGTATTGTGGCCATGCTGGCTGCTGGGGTGCCTGTTGAAGTCCCCTCCTGTGTGCTGCCACTTGATTTGTGCTGCTGCCGTGTCTTGATGCGTGCAGCTGAGGTGGAGGGTCTTTGGCCGTTGGTCTTGGCCCTCTTTGCAGGTGTGCTGGTAGGGGTGTCCTGGAGCTCGTCGTTTGAATCGGACCCTGTGGTGGAGTAAAGGAGGGCGAGCGTTATTAATGGGTCTGTGGAAATTGGAATGGCAATGTATCACATGCATTGGGGTGGTACCTGAGGGTGATTTGGGTCAGGGCCTTGAAGGTGGTTTCATTTTTGTGTGGATTGAGGGTGCAGTTGTATTGCAGCCTGCAGTTAGGGGGTGCCTGCTGCACGTGTAGAGGGTGTTTTTAGGATTTTTAATTATTTATTTATTTAATTTGACTTTTAATGTCCGCTATCAGGCCAATGTAAGTGGACGTTCTCCTGGACATGTGTTTCTGTTGCACTATGTGGACACATGGTACTTCACATGATTGGACATTGTGGTTTTAGCATAGTTTTATTTGGCCCACCTACCTGATTTTTCGGATGTCTGCACTCCTTTCTCCATCCCTCCGACTCCCTCTATGGTCTCCATTCCAATGGTGGAGGCACAGATTTCTTCCCAGGGGGTCAACTTGATGGGTGATTCCGATCCTCCCCCGGTAGCTGTGGCAATGTTACGGTTGGCGGATAGTATGCTCCGTACGCGTATCCGCAAGTCGTCCCATCGCTTTCTGCATTGCTGTGGGTTGCGGGGTGCGGTCCCCACCGCACTTACCCGCTGTGCCACCAGGGCCCATATGGCCTTCTTGTTTGCAAGTGCCGTCCTGGTCATTTGCGTCGAGAAGACGACGGCAGCATTCTCCTGGAGGGTCTCTGTGAGCACCGTGAGTTCCTCACGTGAGAAGTGGACCTGCCGCTTGCGGTCGCACGCTTTTTTCGCTACTTTTCCCATTGTTTTGGTTTCACTAGGGTGGATGACGGGTTGGGATGTCTCTCAGGGTAGTATTTTTAATGGTTGTGTGAATATTCTGATTTTATAGGTGTACTGCGTGCTGTTTCCCGTTCCGGGACCATGTTTTTGCTTCCGTTTCCGTATATTTACGGTCACCGTATTTTCCGATTGCCGCTCATTACGGTGACCGCTATGTCCGGTGGCGGAATTGCACCTAGGTCGCCGTACGACGGCGGTGAGGGGCGTTTTGGGGACATTTCCACCATCGCGGACTTTGCACTTCCGCCAAGGCGTACTGCTCGTGCCCGATGGGTCAGAATTAGCCGCACTTTACTCTGTCGTGCCATGGCGGAAACGCTATTTACGCTATGGCGGTCAGGTCAGTTGCTTTCCGCCAGGGTCGTAATGAGGGCCTTTGTGATTTACTTAAACACCAATGATTGGAGCATCCAATATACACATACGTTCAGTAATGCTTGTATACATTTTCTAGACATAACAATCAGCATTTCGGATAAGAGTTTTGTAACCAAGACTTTCCGTAAATCAACTTCTGTGAATGCAGTTCTACACGTCACCAATTGTCATAAGAAAGCAGTTATATCCAACATACCTAAAGTGGAATTTTTTTTCGAGCCCGGCGTAATTGTTCAAAAATGACGATTTTGCTGAAGAATGTGCAATGATACATCAAAGATTCCTGGCAAGAGGACACAATAAACGTACTCTCAGCAAGGCCGAGCAGGCTGTCACATGTATGAAGAGGGTGGATCTGCTCACCCCTAAAATATGTACACAGACAGTACACAGCCAAAAACTCAAATTCATCACTCGGTTCAATGCAGATAGTTCCAATCTATACAGCATAGTAAAAAGACACTGGCATCTCCTTCAGCTTGACAGAGATATCACCACATGGTTGGACTCTGTGCCTAACTTTATCTACACCAAAGCTGGCAATCTCAAGAATATACTGATAAGCCAAAAACACAGCGCAAACATACTTCGCTGCAACAGCCACTTACCAATGGCTTCTACAAACGTGGGGGCTATTCGATGTGTGCTTTTGCATTTGAAACTCCCAAAATTGATTTTGGCCACCTTGTCACACACAAGGTTAATTCCTTCATTAATTATAACACGAAATATTGCTTATATTGCATCTTATGCACATGTGTACAGCGCTATATTGGCAGCACTATTCGTCCTTTGAAGATTAGAATACGGGAACATTTGTCAACTATTTCTAATCTAGACTCTAAATACCCGCTGGCCACCCACTGGCAAAAAGCCCACCAAATGGACAATAAAGCGTTGATTAAATTTGTAGGGATGGCTAAAGTCTCCCTACCTCAATGTGGCGGCAATCTTGTCCTTAAACTCAGGCAACTGGAAGCCCGCCTTATCTGCCAATATCCTACTGTAGCACATGGCCTCAACACTGACCATGAACTATCTGTATTTCTTTGCTGAGTAGACGTGATTTTCATGTACTGTACTTACACAAATGTAATTATATATTTGTTAACTCTTGTCCTACATCCACGGTTGGTCATCCATTTAGCCTTGATGACTTATTGTAATTAATAAGGATCGATTGTGTAGAGAAGAATTGACCAATTATGCACAATTTGCATACACCCACATTTGATGGAACCATGTAACACTCAGCAAGGGTGGACTGGTAATTGCAGTTACCCTCTGAAAAATTTTTTGGTGCTTAGAAATGCAGGTTGCTTATGATTAATTTAATATTCAACCGCAGCTCAATGTGTCGGCAACCGCTTGCAAATCGTGCTTAAATTGCGCCCTTTAGCTTCGATCTTATGATTACCTACCTTTTACTTAACTTTTACCACTGCGGGTTTCTTTTTCTAAAGTATCACACTCGTACTCCTAAAATGGCGAACTGAATGGGACTCAGCGCTGTCTAGCCGAATGGCCCAGCGTGTTCCAGACTATATAATAACCAGCGCGAACTGCTCTCGGTTGGCTCCAGTACCGTCCTTGCAGCAGAGACGCTGGTAATTGCAGCTCTTTCGCGTACACCACTATACTCTCTATTAGGGTCTTTCAATCCGTTTGCGCCCTATTCTGAGGTCCCTTTGTAGGTCCTTCCTTAATGCCTGATTTTAGCAGGCGTTAAGGACGGGACCTGCAAAGGGATACCGGGGTCAATAATGGTAGCGTAAATTACGGTACCGTTATTGCAACTTCCCATTGAGCCCAATGGGGGCTCGAATGGGAATGGGGAATGGCTTCTCAAAAGGGGACTTACCTGTCCAGTAATGGTCGGAATAGACCGGTAAGTCCCCATACCACCAAGTCGGTGGCGGTACCGGTACTGGTGCTAGTCATGGCGCTAATAGCGCCATGACTAGCACAAACCTCGGAATGAGGGCCATTGTCACTTTCAGTTTGCAGCAACACTCAGCTTATACATTACTATATAATAAATGTATGTTTCTCTAGTGACCTGTACCGGCTTTTCAGGATTTCAAGGTACACCACTAAACAATTTATTTTACTAACTCAGCACAAGCCTAATTGTATGACCAACAATGGAACACATGCTAATTTAGCTATTTCTTTATTCCTTTCCTTTGTCTTATTTTCTTCTGTCATTGCACCTACCTTGAACTGGATATACGCTAACTGCATTCGGGCAATCAATATCCTTTTTCCAATTTGTATAACCTGTCAATATATTTTTCTATGAACAAATATGACAACATCTTGTATTTTTGATTGGCTTGCTGAAATGGTGTGAAATAACCGCCAAATGTGCCCTGTCTTTGTGTTTGGGATTTGTACATATTGGATGTTTTAATATGAAATGCAATGCATAATTGTAATTGCTTAACCAATACGCAGCCTCAGAAGAAGAGCTCTCTAGCTCGAAACACGTGTCAGGCTGCCATGCTTTCCAATTAAAATCTCAAACAATTGAACCTAACCGTAGTTTATGTGCACAGTGTGATTGCAAACAACCCTCTTGTGTACTCATTGTAAAACAGCCTTGAGGGGAAAGCATGTTTAGCTCCAAGGTCAGACATTGGCCCTCATTCTGAGTTTGGAAGTAAGTATCGTCCCTTACCAGCATGGCACAAATATCGTGTCTGAGCTGGCAGCAGCCCGCTAATAGAGGACTATTACGACTTCGCGGGCACGCGCTTTGCGCCATGCCGGTAAGGTACCTAGCGCCATGCCGCAAAAGGGCCCCAAAAAGCCCTTACCGGCATCAAGCGCACCATAAATAACACTACCGCCATAGTCCAAAGCGGCATTACCGGTGATCGTAAATAGTCCATAAGCGACACCGTTGATACCAACACCCCGGAGCAGTCTGGGCAAGATAACACCCAGGGCCATATCAGTCCGGTATACAGTCCCGGGAGAATGAGCAGGCTGGGCATGCCAGCCAGACCCCCAGCACAGCCACAGGTGCAGCAGCAGGAGCACAGCGGGATGACCTGCTCACTGCACTAATCCAGGAATTTGTGCAGGACAACTGTCAGACCAGGGAGGTGTGGGGCACGGAGTTGACAGCACTGGGCCGGTCCATCACGGAAAACACCAACTGCCTCTGCGAGGTGCTAGGGTGCATCGCTGATGCTTTGGAGGCACGTCTTCACGCCCAACAGCCTCAGCATGAGGCCACACCATCCACCAGTAGCTCTACACAAACCAACACGCTCCGCCGGTCGGTCCGTGCGCTGCGCAGACAGGACATGCCACCCCCTGGCTCTGGGAGTGCTGAGTGACTGTTCTTGCAGCCTCATGTAGGCTCCGTGGACTCTATGGGATTTGTGTGGGGGAGTTGTGGGGGAGAGGGAGGAGGTGAGGGTGTGTGGAGGAGTTGTGGGGGGAGAGGGAGGAGGTTGAGGGTGTGTGGGGGAGTTGTGGGTGGAGGGGGGGATTTTGGTGGAGGGTTTTGTCATTCACGTTAATATTGTTACATTCAATACACCGGTTGTGTAAAAAAAACAGAGTGGACATTCATCATTGCGCATGTGTCAGTTAATCTTGCACAGTGCATAGTGTACATGTACCCCCACACCCAGTGCCCTATGTCCAACCATTATGTCACCCTCTGCTGACATGTATGTCAGAAATATTGTGCAATCACTGACTGGCGCACAGCACGTCCCTCCTGTGCTTCGCCACCGTGCTGAGGTCCTGCCACATCTTCATCATCCCCTTCATCATCATCAGGTGGTAGGAGTTCCATGTCAGGGGGCAGGGGCACGTTCCGGCGGATGCACATATTGTGCAGCATTACACATGCCATGGTGATCTTGGCCACTTTCTCATGTCTGTAGAGGAGGGCCCCACCCGACCGGCTGAGGCAGTGAAATCGTGCCTTCAACAGGCCAAAGGTCTGCTCAATTACCACACGTGTACGGGTATGGGAACGATTGTAGACCTCCTCATGCCTGTTCTGTGGGTTTCGGACAGGGGTCAGGAGCCACGGCTTCAAGGGATAGCCACCATCACCTGCATGAGAGGGGAATGAAGGTAAATGTTCGCACATTCATGTGGGACAACTGTACTAGTCTCACATGCCTGCAGGTAATTGGTGCCCACATGCACATGTCCCTGGATGCATTGACCCCATTTCAGGTCCCTCTATGTGTCCTGTGCCATGGACTAATGGTGTGGGTTGCATCTTCAAGATGATTCATGGTGTGCACTGACATCTTGTTGCTTGTGCATCGTATATGCATACAGCAGTGTTGGAGTCAAATTAGTGATGTGTTGTGTTCTGTGAGGTTTACTGATAGGGAGCGTTGGCTGTAGTGTGTACAATATTGGGCATTCTGCACTGATCATTTCCATGGTGACATGCAGCGCTCCTATGGGTGTGCCGACCCAGTGACACACTGTGGAATCCCTGGTTAGCTCAGTTCAATGCACTCCCAGGGATGATTGTCCTGTGTGGTGATATGCAGGAGACAGCAACATAGTTCATATGAACTGCATTGTGCAGTATTGCCTTACGGTGGGTGAGGGTCGCTAATGAGTGGTGCATGTGTTGTGGGATGTGGGCTGGTTACCTGTCTGTCATGTAGTGATAGGTGTGAACCTTACTTCATCACTATGGGATTTGGATGTGTTTGGTGATGTGCACATCATGCAGTCACATCAACATTGCCACCCAGGTGGAGTATGCATCCACCCCATTGCCACCCAGGCAGAGTATGCATCCCCCCATTGCCACCCAGGTGGAGTATGCATCCCCCCATTCCCACCCAGGTGGAGTATGCATCCCCCCCATTGCCATCCAGGTGGAGTATGCATCCCCCCCATTGCCACCCAGGTGGAGTATGCATCCACCCACCTCACAACCCCAATGCACTGCCATGGACAAGTCAGGCAACTCACCAAGCAGCCAGGCACGTCATCCAGCATGTCACTCCATGAACCTGGTAGCATGGAGTTCCGCAGGACCATAGAGTCATGAGATGATCCGGAATATCGGGCACAGCAATGTGTGATGATCCTGCTGGCGTTGCATACCATCTGCACATTGATGGAGTGCTATTGCTTGCGGTTTCAATACACCACCTCCATGGCATGCGGGACCACCAACTCCACGTGGGTGCAGTCGAGGGCACCTACACAATTTGGCATGCCTGCCAGTGCATGGAAGGCAACTTTTGTATCGAATATCTCCTGGGGTGTCCGTGGTAGGGATATGTAGTCCCTTGTGTGCTTGAGGAGGGCATCCAGCACTTGGTTCAGAATCCGGGAAAATAAGGGTTGTGATATGCCATGCATGTGCCCCACTGTGTGCTGGTAGGAGCCTTTGGCAAGGAAGTGGAGCACAGACACTACCTTCAGTAGAGGGAGGATGGTGGTGCGTATTTCAATGAGGCTCACTATGTCGTTGTGTATCAGGTCCACTATGGTGGTGATGGTGTCATGGTCCACACGGTACAGGGTGTGGATCTGCTCAGGTGTTAGGTTGAAGGGAGTGGATCTGATGCAAGGAATTGGGGGCTGCCAGCATGGTAATGGTGGCTGTACTGGTGGGGCATGCCAGGCCTGTCTCACCTTCCTTCTCCTCCTGCGTCTCCTCTGTGGTAGCAGCTGTTGTTGTTGTTGTTGTTGATGTTGAGGCATTGCAAGCAGGTCCGCCATCTCCAGTAATACTACTACTATTGGTATCATCATGGTGTGGGAAGGGGTGTGGTGTGTGGGTGTGCTCCTTTGTACTGGGCCTGACTCCATTGCCTCCACCTGTGCTGATTGTGTGCACCTGTGGCAGTTGGAAACACTGCTCAGGGCTCTTTACGCCTGGTCGGCGATTCCGGCATCTACGCCATGCCGGTAGACACTTTTCCGCCTTCATGAGGCTGTTATTTGCATGTCCGCCTCACTTGTGATCTTCTCCGGTTTACGTGATGCCGCTAATGCCGGCATGGGGTGTCGCGTGTGCGCACCCAGACCGCTATTAACGTCATCGTACTTTACGATGCCGTTAATAGCAGTCTGGTTGGTCAGAATAGCCCGTAGCGGTAAGTGATGCCAGTAATCCTTCACCGGCATAGTTTTTCCCATACCTCCAAACTCGGAATGAGGGCCATATGGACGCATAACAAAAAAGGATACATAACTTACACTGCAGTTCCTCTGCCCATGTGCCCCAAAGGTAGTCTGCAACGATCCCATACACCGAACACTGCCATTTCTCGCCCACCCAATACAAGCATGTAATTTGCCGAAGTTATGTAAGTACAACTTTACATCACATGTTTATTACAAATAACAAGTATTAAGCTGCTCTTCTGTATGCATATTTATACATTTATTCTACCGTACACTTTCGCTCTGTACATTTTACGGAGCTTTGTGACAGCAGTAAGGGTGCGCCATTACAGTGCCATGTGTCCACCATTGCCCGTAAATTGCTACTGTAGGTGTACTTTCTTTTGCTACCATTCTTCCCCACCCCCTGCAAATTAAAACATAAAGGCCAAGACGAAAAGGGATTGTAAGTCGTACACTAAAACAACACACTTTCTGCTCACTTGTGCAGTGCTACATTCCCTATTTTGCCCTTTCTATGCCTTTTGACACAATTACTAGGTCTACTCACCCTCAGTGTACTGAACGTTATGACGGCCACAGCTGCACGCAGTGGTCAACCGGCACAGAAACATCGACAGCTCACATTTCAGGGACGCACTTCTTAGCAAAGCAGCTCCTCCATTCTCCAGCAATCCAAGGTGACCCCCATGAGAGTTCTTGTTTTCTTACTTTCTTTGCAGACAAACAGATTGTGCCATGGGTCGAACAACACTTGCTACCACTGTCATGTTTTGTAAAAAGGAAACACAGGAAAAGAGCGTCTAGTGGCAACGTTTCCAAGACATTTTGCTTGTGTGGAGCCGTAAAATCACAGTATCACCTACAATACAGACAGCAAGACAGTGGAGTAACATATGACGCTAGTCACTAACACACAGTACATGGTCCATAAGGCAGCCAGCTATCACTACATCCTTCCCCCAAATTCTAGTCCTGTACTCTGCCACTAATACCAGCTACTTACATCTACTCGTATTCCTCTTTCTTCTCAGATATTTTGCACCTTACTGCACGTGCCACAACTTCCACATTGCAATAGACAGGTGGTGGACCGAGCACTGGAAGATTACCATAAGTGATTTGTTTTCCGTCGTTATTGTCTGGGCCGACCGATATGGGCCGGTATGTCCATTTGCTGTTCCTGCAATACGAACCAACCTGCAAACCTTTATGCTGTAATGCATCCCAGAGGCACCAGCTGCTACCTTGTCTACCTTTCAAAGAAAATCTGTTGTTCCACACAGCCCACCAAGTACCACTCCTTTTCCCACTTTGCTAGACGAGAACAGAAGTACAGAAGTGGATAGACGGCATTGGTCACTGAATTTTGTTAGCGAAATCAAAGAGGGGTGAATGCAGGCAACTTACACGTTGTCGTTAACATTCTGTTGCAAATAAAGCACTTCCAAAAATATGGGAATGTTCTGGAACCCTATGCTCTGTGTGCGCATGTCTGCTTTTGCTTTTGTTTATGTTGTTTCTTTCCGGAGCTAGGTGCTCACATGACAGAGTGCGCTACGCTTGGCCCGCACATAAAGACAATACCTGGAGTGCACGCCGTGAGGAACGACTGTCCACAAGTAAAGTCAGTGATGCCAGGGACTGCTGCAATGGTGTATGCCGCACACACGCATGGGTAATGGAAGCAATGCACACATAACAATTTCACACAGTTGAAGCGTCAACCGCGTTCGTTGGACATCTTTACAAGTACGCAAAACAAAGCTAACAGTCAGATGGCCTGCCGTCCTGTATTTCACTGTACTTAACCGTGTTAATAATGTTGTCGGCTGCAAATGTATGTGGGTTGTTCTGTACATTATCCATACTTTACATGTGTAATGCTTATTAACTCGTGTCATGTCGCAATATCTTCCTTCACTCTCAAAGCACAGCCTATTATGAGAGGCAGACCATACGAAACATAAATGGTGGAATCTCAGTCCCTGAATGGCAACAAGTCCAATGACGCACACCATATGCAAGTGCAGGCACTTCACGCTACCTCTACTGGTGTACCAACTGCAAAATGTCCTCCACAACCATTATGTAATAAGGAGCACACATAGGACACAAATATATTTCCAAGAGTGTACGCTGGAGTTACATATCAGTATAAGAACGGACCCAAAAAAAGACAACATGCTGAAACCTACTTCCAACCAGTGTCGAGTCTGTTAGGTCCAAGGGCCCCAGCCATGCACTGAAGCCAGTAGAGGTTTTGCAAGCACAACACAACATCCTCATATTTTCTGCAATGCACTCCCCATCGCCAATGGAGCCTGCCTGCACTCACCAAAAAAGGACAGTCGCCTCTACAGCTGCCCGCCAATAAAGGATATGTGAGTACCTGTGTAAAAAGTCCATATCGCAAAACTGTAATGGCATAAAATTCCTTCCATGTGCCAATGTCTTCCTGCCGTCCCTGAAGCACGGCTATGGACTAGCCCATGCACCCAAGAGACTACTCCTTCAACACAGCACTGCTCACAAGCCAGTAGCGGTTTCGCAGGCACAACACAACATAGCACACCAGCTGCAAATATCCTCCTATCGTCTGCAATGCACTCCCCATCCCCAGTAGAGTCTGACTGCACTCACCAAAAAAAGATAGTCGCCTCTACATCTTCCCGCCAATGAAGTATAAGTGAGTACCTGCATAAAATGTCCATATCGTAAAACTATGATGGTAAAAAATTCCTTTCATGTGCCAATGTCTGTCTCCCCTCCCTGAAGCAGGGCTGTGGCCAAGCCCTAGGCTCCTGTGTACATGTGGGGGCCTATGGCCTCCGTCCACGTGCCTAAGAGCCTACTTCTTCAAGACACCCATTAGAAGGCAATAGCGGTGTGCAAACTACCATGGGGCCACGTAGCTTTCCTGACTGTTAGGGAGAATTCTCCAGAATGGCTAATTTCCCTTACCTACTGAGTCCCTCAGCAGCTTTTCTGGATTTCTAGGATTTATTTTCTTCACCTGGTAAGAGTGTGAGCCCTTTTTCCTACTCTTACATGTGTTTTACTGTGTGTGTGTAACATTTTCTTGTGTTCATAGACTGTGGAGCCTCACCTACTCCATAGGCATCATCTTTTTACTATGGGCTTCATTACGACCCTGGCGGTAAGTGAAAAACGATGCCGGTAAAGGATTACCGGCATCGCTTACCGCTAGGCCCGATTACGATCCGAGTAAGTGCAATTAGTGGCAGCGTAGTTAACGGTGTCGCTAACAGCACCAAGGGCACGGGCACGCAACAACCCATGCCTCAAATAGCGGCATGGCGCAAATTGGGGAACATCACGAGTCAAGCGAACATGCTCTTAATGCCCTTGCGAAGGCCGTAAAGTACCTTACCGCCATGGTGCAAATACCACCATCGCGGACCAACCGTAAATGGCCATGTGCAGTGTTCCCAGCTGCCACAGGTGCACACAATCAGCACAGGTGGAGGCAATACAGACTCACCAAGTACAAAAAGAGCACACCCCACCCCTTCCCACACCCAGTCACACTCCACAATGATTCCAATAGGACTAGCAATGTTGGGGCTGGAGGACCTGATTGCAATGCAAGTGCTACAACATCAACAACAACAGGCAGCACAGAAGAGACGCAGGAGGAGAAGGAGGGCAAGGCAGGGCCAGCAAGCCCCACCAGCACAGCCAATGCCACCAGGCAGGCAGCCCCCAATCCCACGCATCAGAGCCAGTCCATTCAACCTCACCGCTGAGCAGATCCACACCTTGTACCGTTTGGACCAGGACACCATCACCACCATCGTGGACATGATACACAACAACATCGTCAGCATGATTGAAACACCCACCGCCATCTCCCCCCTACTGAAGGTAGTGTCCGTGCTCCACTTCCTGGCCACAGGCACCTACTAGCACACAGTGGAGCACTTGCATGGCATTTCACAACCATTATTCTCACGTACGCTGATCCAAGTGCTCGATGCCCTCCTCAAGCACACAGACGACCACATTTCCTTACCACGGTCTGCCCAGGAGATCGCAAACACCAAAGTGGGTTTCTATGCACTAGCCGGCATACCTGGTTGCATTGCTGCCATCGATTGCACCCATGTGGAATTGGTGGTCCCACATGACATGGAGGTAGCGTACCGCAACCGTAAACTATTCCACTCAATCAACGTGCAAATGGTATGTGACTCCAACAGGATCATCACACATTGTTGTGCCCGATTCCCCGGATCAACCCATGATTCAATGGTCCTGCGTAACTCCACAATACCACCATGCTCTACATGGAGCGACATGCAGGGCCAAGATCCTGGCTACTGGATTGACGTATCAATGCATACTTTACCTGGCTGAAAGGGGGAGGGGGAGAGATGCATACTTTACCTGGCTGAAAGTGTGGGGAGAGATGCATACTTTACCTGGCTGAAAGGGGGGGATGCATACTTTACCTGGCTGAAAGGGGGTGGAGGGATGCATACCTTACCTGGCTGTGAGTACCAGAGGCAATGGAGCCAGCTCATACCCTAAAGCAGCCCAAACGTCAACTGACACCTGAACACATAATGCCTGATGTAAGCAGCCCTACCATGTGAATGAAGGTGTGTCCCAACCATGACACAATCATCTGCAAGTGCACTGTACCGAATCGGACCACATCGACCTCAACGAAATGCACCTACATGCAATGACTTCAGCCAATACACGGCACCAAACACCATCAACTGAAAGGCCAGTCCCCCATAACTGCGCACAAAGGAGGCACATGACGGACGAAAACATCACTACACCACTGCACAGACACCGAGGCCCAAAAGAATTGCCTAGCAACACTAGTAGTGCTCAGTGGGGTCATCATGAGGCTGACAGCAATGTTGCCATGATGAGAGCATTGATATCACTGGACACCTGCCAGGTCAACAAAACAAACGCCATGGACTAACACAGTGGATGGGCACTCACAAGGCACTGGACCCCCCTGCATACACTGGTTGATGGCATGCAAAACAGTCCATGAGAGGAATACACATATACCAGTCACATAGTGTGACTCCATTTGTGCATGTAAGTGTGGTACAAAGTAAGAGTTGAATGCATGCCATAGGGGCACGTCATGATTTGAGATTTGATGGCATGACTGACACATACATTGTTGCCCACATACAGGTGATGCAGGCTATCCCTTGAAGAAGTGGCTCCTTACCCCAGTCTGGAACCCACAGAACCAGCACGAGGAGGACTTCAATTGTGCACATACACGAACCCGTGTGGTGATTGAGCAGACATTTGGACTATTGAAGGCACGGTTTCGCTGCCTCAGCAGGTCTGGTGGAGCACTCCTGTACCGCCATGAGAAGGTGGCAAAGATCGTCATGGCATGTGTCATGCTAAACAATATGTGCATCAGACGGAATGTGCCCCTTCCCCCTGACGCTGAACTGCAACCACCTGACGATGAGGATGAGGAGGATGGGGATGGGGCAGCACCTCAGGGAGGCAGCGATGCACAGGAGGGACGTGACATGCGTCGGACTCTGATCAACCAATGTTTCAAGCACACACAGATGGGGGTGTCACATGGAGATGGCAATTGGGGCACTGTGTGTGCCTGGGATATGCACACTGTTGACTGTTCACCAATAAAGCACACATACGCAATGAGCAATGTCCACACATGTGATTTGTGATCATGCAATAATTGTATTGTAAATGTGAATTCAATTAACACAGCCACTCCCCCCTCCCGCCTCCCCCCTCAACTCCCCAACACACCCACTCCCCCCTCAACTCCCCAACACACCCACTCCCCCCTCAACTCTGCAACACACCCACTCCCCCCTCCCCCTCAACTCCCCAACACACCCACTCCCCTTTGCCCCCTCAACTCCCCAACACACCCACTCCCCCCACCCCCCTCAACTCCCCAACACACCCACTCCCCCCTCAATTCCCCGCAAAAGTGCATGGATGCCTGTGGTGAAGTGCCTAATGTGGGATTGTTCCACAGGGCGGCCTCTATTGGCAGCCCCCTCTGCCGGCCCCCGGTGCACCCCTGCCTGTACTCGGCAGGTTCCTGGCCGAACTGTGGACGGGGCTGCTTGGGGCAGAACTGGCAGCGGAGGAGGTACTCGGCTGCTCACTAGGACCCATGTCCCTCATTGTCTGTACAAGCTCCGAGAGCACGTGCCGCACAGTGGCAAGTTCGGCACAGATATCCTTGGTGGAGGATTGTATGGCTGCCTTCACAGTCTCGGCACATTTTAGCATTTCCGCACTTGCACCTCCACATTCGGCCACATGCTGAGTCAGGAGTGAAGACAGTTGGTGATGGCGTGTTAAGATTTGGTCCAGCGACTCTTGGTTTTTTTGGGCATTGGGTAATGCCAGTGGCGTGTTCTTTGGGCTGCTCCCCTCCTCCACACCTTCCACTGGGCATGGAGTGACTGGCCAGGAGTCATCAGGGGATTGCCTCTCTGTGCCATCATCATGCAGGATACATGGGGACAGGTAGGGGGAATGAGGGTGAGCAGTGGGGAGACATTCTACGACATCATCATCATTCCCCACATCACTATCCGAGCAAGTTGCAATGGCAGCAGTGTCCCCAATCGTGCTGCTTCCTGCAGACACAGTCCCTTCAGTGGCCACCAGTTGTTGGATGTCTGTTGCTGGTGGTACCGTGCTGCTTGCCTTGGTGCTTATCGGTGCCCTGGCCTGTGTTGTGGCCGTCGATTTTGGCTGCTGTGGGGGTTTGTTTTGTCCTGCAGAGGTGGAGGGTTGGTGTGGTGTCACTTCGGGCCTGGCCTTCTTGGCAGGTGTGGTGCCAGTGTCTTCCTCGCCAAGGTTCGAATGGGAGCCTGTGGTGCAAAGGAGGGAAAGTTTTATTGATGGGTCTGCCGACATTGAGCAGGCATTGTGATGACTGCCATCATTTTGATGACTAGATGGTGCACAGTGGAGGCAGTGACATACAGGTTGTCTCCCTTTTTGGTAGGAGAAGCATGCAGGAATGTGGGTGCCTACAGTTAGAGTGTGCATACTGCATGTGTACAGGGTGTAGGTCAATAATGCCTGTAGGCAGTCTTCTGCTGATGTGTCGCATTAACCCTATTAGGAAACATTGTGCTTCCCATGAAACTGGACTTCAGAGAGTTTTGCATTGCTTGATTTGAGGCACATACCTGCGTCACCTGATGTCGGGGCTCCTCTCTCCATTTCTACGACCCCCTTGATGCTCTCGATGCCAATGGTTGTGGCACATAACTCCTCCCACGGCTGCAATTTTATCGGTGAGTCTGCTCCTCCACCAGTTGCCATGCCCAGGTTTCTGTTGGCAGACAGTATACTCCTTACACGGAGCCGGAAGTCGTCCCACCTTTTCCGGCACTGTCTTTTGGTGCGGGGTGTTGTTCCAACTGCACTGACCCGCTGTGCGACTAGGTCCCATATGGCCTTCTTCCGTGCTATTGCCGGTCTGGTCATTTCAGTTGAGAATACAACATCCGCGTTTTCCTGTAGGGTTTCCGCCAACATGGTGAGCTCTTCGATAGTGAAGCACTCCTGCCGCAGGCGATCACAACTTTTTTTAACCCCTTTTGGCTTTCTGACGATGGGTGGATGTGGGTGAAGGTTTGTGGCGGGTCTCGGGGTCAGATGTGCACTGGTTGTGGAGGATGGCAATGGATTGTGTTTTTAAAGATGGCCGCCATGCTCTTTCCCATTCCGGTGCGATGGCGCAACTTCCGGATCCGCTTCTTTACGGTCACCTCTAATAGCGGTGATCGCTATTTGCGGTGATCGCTAATATCAGTGGGTAGGGTGGCGATAGTGCACCTTGCACCGCATACGATGCCGGTAGGTGCCAGATTTGGGACGTTACCGGCATGGCGCAGATTACATTACCGGCACGGCGCAATGCTCGTGCCCGAGAGGTCGTAATGTACCGCTTTTAATGGTTTCTGGCCAGCACGGACAAGTTAGTTGCGCCATGCCGGTAATGTCCATTACTTACCGCCTGGGTCGTAATGAGGCCCTATGTGTTACACAGCATCTTCAGTGCAGTGACAAAGGGTTGTCTTTTTCAGACTTCCCAACTCCAACTCCATTTTCTGGGACTGACTACTGTCTCCCAGAAACATGTAAAGTTGCCATTGACTTTATTAGTCTTTTTGATCTCACAGACCCAGTACAAACTATCTTTCATAGAGTACTGGAAAGGGTTAATAGCTATCCCTTTGTGTCTGTTTCTCAAGGAACATTGTTTGGTTCCTTTTTCATTAAGATTAGGCTGGTGTAACGCTCACCTGATTCTCGCAGAGGCGCCGGTCTTGACTGGGCGACTACCGTATCTTCAAAGGTGATGTGTAGCACCCGGTTGGCTCTTTGGGCTGGACCTCCGTGCACTGTATGCCTGACGTGTAGAGTAAGATGTCTGCAGATAGAAAATATGGGGTTAATGAACTGGGGTTATTGGGGTGTCCCTATATCTTTCCTCTTCTCCTCTCCTGTAGACCCCCAAAGGTTAACGCTCTCACCTTAGGTAAGTGAATGCCGAGCTCTCCATCTGCCTCAGGGCAGGGTGCTGTAACCAGTTTCTTCACTGGATAGGTAGCGCAGGCCTCTTGACTTCAGAGGACTGCTGTCCGTCGTTTACTGCACGAACGGTAAGTTTCGAGTCATTCAAATGTCTTTAAAGTCTTTAGTAATGATGTCTCTTGTTTTGCAGGGTTCCGGCGATGGCGGATGACGGGCTGAAGTGAGTTGAAGATGGAGCCCGTGTGATGAATAGAAGCACCTGGAAGCACGTAAGTAAGCGCTTGTTGCCTGCTTCACTATGCGCTCTAACTGTCTTTTTATTTTGCAGGTACGAGTTCGGAGCGGCTGCAGGGTGCCGGAATACCCACTGGATTAGATGTGGAAAGGAGTAATGGCACGTGAGTATTAAAGTTCCCCAATGTCTTTAAACGCACCTTGTTTTGTCTTTCAGATGCGGGATGCAGCGCCGAAGGCCTCCGGAGCGTGCGAAGAGTTGGTAAACTTTTGTCTTTCAGATGCCGGAATGCAGTGTGAAGACCTCCGGAGCGCACGAAGAGTAGGTAAGCCTTTGCCTTTCAGATGCTGGAATGCTAACCTGTTCTTTCTTGTCTTTATAGGTGTTGCTGAAGACTGGATTCAGGATGGTAAGCCTTTGCCTTTCAGATGCCGGAATGCTAACCTGTTCTTTCTTGTCTTTATAGGTGTCGCTGAAGACTGGATTCAGGATGGTAAGCCTTTTTCCTTAGGCCCAGGACCAGATGCAGAAAACACGATGAGCGTTCTGCTGCAGAGGTTGCAGAATAACGCAAAGCAAGATTCATCCACCGGGTGTGGTTTAAATAGCCTCCTGTAGTGCTTAGGTGTCTCCTTCCATAGCCACGCCCAAGTAAGAAAAGAGTTCCTGGTAAGAAAAGAGTTCCTGCCTTCCAGAAGAGTTCCAGTGTTCTGAATCTAGGGAGTGGCTCCAGCCCCACCCAACAGGAAAAGTAGTTCCAAACAGAAGAGGATCAGAGGCTCAACTGGCAGGCAAGTAAGCAGCATGGTCTGCTGAAGGTAAGTCCACCCAAGCATTATGAGCCCGGCGCTTCCAGCGCTGGGACTGGGCGTATTTATGAGCCTGGTGCCACTGGCGCCAGGACTGGGTCCAAAAGGTCCCAATTGGGACTGGTTGGCACTCGGAACCTGGGTTATGGATCTGCTTCCAAGGGAGTTGGGAAAACCCTGACCTTTTGGAAGCAGAGATCATGACAGTACCCCCCCTCAAGGCCCTTCCCAAACGGGGCTTCTCCGGGGGTTTTGGCTTGTCAGGAAATGTTCGGTGAAATCTTTTGATTAGGCGAGGAGCGTGGACATATTCAGCAGGTTCCCAGGATCTCTCTTGGGGGCCGTAGCCTTTCCAGTCAATTAGGTAGAATAGTTTAGATTTGGAGGTCTTGGAGTCCAGAATGCTTTTGACTTCAAACTCGAGTTCTCCATCCACTAGGATAGGTTTTGGAGATTTGGTTAGTCGGGTTTGAGGTTGCACGGGTTTTAATAGAGAGACGTGGAAGACCGGATGTATCTTCATGTGCGGGGGCAAGTCCAACTTGACCGCTACTGGGTTTACTATGGTAGTGATGGAATAGGGACCAAGGTATCTTGGGTTGAATGTGCGTGGCCCTTTTAGAGATAGATATTTGGTGGATAACCAGACTTGATCCCCTACTTGATAGTGAGGGGCTTCCTTCCGATGTTGATCTGCTCCTTTCTTGTATTGTTCTTTAGCCCTTTGAAGGTGAGAAACAGCTTCCTTAAAGGCTTGGGTGATTGTAGAATGCAGGTAGTCTACTGCTGGTGTTTCAAGATCTTGGAGGGGATCCAACTCCGAGGTTCGAGGGTGACTGCCGTACAAAAGAAAAAACGGGGTTTTCCCAGTTCCCGAATGGACAGAGTTATTGTAGGCATACTCGGCTATCCAAAGGATATCTTTCCAAGTTTTTTCAGTTTGTTGCAGCATGCAGCGTAAATACTGTTCCAGAGTTTGATTGGTCCTCTCGGTTTGTCCGTCGGTCTGAGGGTGGTGACTGGTCGATAGTCTCACATCAATTTGAGCCGACTGACAGCAACTTCGCCAAAAATGAGAAATAAATTGACTACCTCGATCCGAAATTAGAACCGAAGGAAAACCGTGCAGTCGGACGATGTTTTCGAGAAATTCTCGGGCCAGAGTTGCTGCTGTTGGCAAGCCTTTGAGCGGAATGAAATGCGCCATCTTGGAGAATAAGTCCACGATTACTAGAATCGTATTGTATCCGGAGCATGGAGGTAGATCGGTGATGAAGTCCATAGAAAGCGTATGCCAAGGGCGAGGTGGGATGTCAATAGGGCGTAAGAGGCCTGCTGGTCTTTCCTTTTGACTCTTGTTTTGGGCGCATACTCCACAGGACATTATAAAGTCTCTGATATCTTTTTTCCAAGACGGCCACCAGAAGTAGCGCTTGATCTTTTCTGAGATCTTGGCTATACCAGGATGACCTTCCATTAAAGAGTCGTGATAACAAGAGATTACTTTTTTCTGTAAATCTGTGCTGGGTAGGTATAATCGTTCTTGGAAATACAATAAGTTGTCCTTTACTGCAAAGTCCTTTCCCTGCAGATGCCAATTCTGTATGTCTGCTGGAGTTACAAGTTGCCTGGCTTTATCCTTAACTTCCTCTATGGATTCTGTGGCGATTACACCCAGAATTCTTTGTTCGGGAATGATTGGTACAGGTTTAGGGTTGACCAAGTGTTCTTCCACTCCCATCCGAGAAAGGGCATCGGCTTTACCGTTCTTTGTACCAGGTCGATAGGTAATTATGAAGTCAAACTCGGCAAAGAATAATGCCCAACGGAGTTGTCTAGAGGATTGGGCTTTTGCGGTCTTCAAATATTGCAGGTTTCGGTGATCCGTAATCACAGTAACGGTGTGTCGGGCCCCCAGCAGATAATGCCGCCAAGCCTTAAAGGCAGACTTGATAGCCAGAAGTTCCTTGTCAGTAATCGTGTAATTGATTTCAGGAGGCGAGAATTTGCAGGACCAAAATGCCACGGGATGCAACTGATTGGTTACCGGGTCCTTTTGTGATAGAACTGCCCCCATGGCAAGGCTTGAAGCATCAGTTTCCACGATGTAGGGGAGTTCGGGGCGAGGGTGTTTTAAGATTGGTGCAGAGATAAATTTAGTCTTCAAATCCTGGAAAGCTTGTTCCGCCTCGGTAGACCATTCAAAACGTTTGTTTTTCTTTAACAAGGCAGTGATGGGCTGGACTATTCGAGAGAATTCGGGGATAAACCTGCGGTAAAAGTTAGCGAAGCCTAACATGCTTTGCACACCTTTTACGGAGGATGGTGATGGCCATTTGAGAACTGCATCGACCTTCTTTGAATCCATACGCACTCCGCCAGGTGATAATATGAATCCCAAGAATTCAACTTCAGTCACGTTGAAAACACATTTTTCCAACTTAGCGAAAAGTTTGTGTTGACGCAATCTTTCGAGGACCATTTTCACGTGTTTCCGATGTTCAGATTCCGATGAAGAATAAACGAGGATGTCGTCAATGTAAACAACAACACATACATCTATGAGCTCTCTGAGGACATCGTTCATAAAATATTGAAAGGCGGCCGGGGCATTGCAAAGTCCGAAGGGCATGACCTGATATTCAAATAGCCCATACTTGGTGCGGAAGGCCGTCTTCCATTCATCGCCCTCTTTTACTCGTACCAAGTGGTAAGCTCCTCTAAGATCCAGCTTTGTATATATGCATGCTTTTCTGACTTGGTCCAGGAGTTCAGGGATCAAAGGTAACGAATATCTATTCTTAACGGTGATCTGGTTCAGGGAGCGATAATCGATACAAGTTCTAAGGTCTCCTTCCTTTTTTGGAACGAAGAACAAAGCTGAAGAAGCAGGGGACTTGGAAGGACGAATAAACCCATTTGCCAGGTATTGATCCAGGTATTGTCGAAGGTGAAGGTTCTCAGGCTCGGTGAGGGCATAAATTCTACTACAAGGAGGAGTAGATCCAGGTATCAGGTCTATCTGGCAGTCATAAGACCTATGAGGAGGTAGAGAGTTAGCCTGATCCTTCCGGAAAACATCTTGGTATTCTAGGTATTCGGGAGGTAACTGGGGAGTCTCTGAAGAAATTGCGGCCAGTGCAACACCAGGTGGAGGGTGACAAGTAGAGACACATTCTGGAAACTGGACCGTTCTTGCTCGCCAATCGATCAGAGGATTGTGTTTCTCTAACCAAGGTATTCCTAGAATAATCTGAAACTGAGGGGCCTTGATCACATCGAACACGATCTTCTCATGGTGTCCATCTTGACTTACTAGCGTCACCTCTTGAGTGGTATGCGTTACTGGCCCGGAGGCTATCTCCGTACCATCCACCGTAGTAATGACGTCCTTTACAGCCTTGGGACAAAGAGTTAGATTGATCCTCAAAACCATTTCATGATCCACATAATTGCCGATGGCACCGCTGTCGACGTAAGCTTCAATTGCATGTAATCGATCCGGATTATCAGGGCTAATGAGGACCATAGGTATCACGAAATGCGAGGTCACGGAACTGGTTTTCACGCTCGGCAAGAGGACCTCTATTCTTGTCAGGCGAGGTCGTTTCCCTGCTCAGAGTTTGTAACTTTGGTAACTGCAGCTCCTACTGCCTTCTTGGCAGGTTTCACCGGACAGTCTCGAAGAAAGTGCCCTGAGTTTCCGCAATATAGGCATAATTGCAACTGTTTCCTCCTTTCCCGCTCCCTTTGTGTTAGAGGACCTTTCAGACCCCATATTTGCATGGGTTCCCCGGAGTCTACTCCTTTGGAAGGAGTTGGCGGTTTGGAAAATACTCGAGCATCAAACTTGGAACGATCGGCCTTCCTGTTCTGCAGCCTGTGATCTATTTGAACGACCAAGTCTATATAATCCAAACAGTCTTGTGGGGGATTCACTACTTGGGCTAAAACGTCTTTGAGCTCTCCACGTAGACCTCTATAAAACAGCGTAATCCTTTTGTCCTCAGGCCATTGAGTTTCCACTATTAGTCTATTGAAAGATGCAATATAAGCCAAAAGGTCTTGATTACCCTGTCGCAACGAAAGAAGCTCATTGTCCAAGGCCTGCCCCTGTGAATGTCTTGCGAACAGTTTTTTCATACTAAGCTGAAAGGCTTGAAAATCATGGAGAACCGGATCATCTTGATTAACTAGAGGGATCGACCAGTCTGCCGTATTGCCACTAAGGTACGAAAGTACAAAAGCTACTTTTGCTTGATCAGTTGGAAAGGCTGCTGGCCGGCATAAGAAGTGCAACCGGCACTGATTGATAAATACTGCAAACCTCTTTGGGTCACCAGAAAATCGTTCGGGCGGAGCCAGAGGTACATTCCCAGGTAGGTTGATCTGCACTGGATTCATAGAGGATGTTGAAGGAAGATTTGCCCCTGATGCGGGTAACGGGGTCTGTCCGGCTTGTGACTGTAGCACTTGTCTAGCAAGATTGTCTGTTCTCTCCTTGGAAATAATTAGTTCCCTTCTTAGAGCATTCGTTTCCTGACGAGCTGCATGCACTTCTGCCCTTAGTTCCCCAAGTAACCGGGCTAGGGGGTCAGTATCCGAGGTTTCCATAGCGCATGGGCGAGAGTTTTGCGGTAGGCTTTGCGTTCTGTAACGCTCACCTGATTCTCGCAGAGGCGCCGGTCTTGACTGGGCGACTACCGTATCTTCAAAGGTGATGTGTAGCACCCGGTTGGCTCTTTGGGCTGGACCTCTGTGCACTGTATGCCTGACGTGTAGAGTAAGATGTCTGCAGATAGAAAATATGGGGTTAATGAACTGGGGTTATTGGGGTGTCCCTATATCTTTCCTCTTCTCCTCTCCTGTAGACCCCCAAAGGTTAACGCTCTCACCTTAGGTAAGTGAATGCCGAGCTCTCCATCTGCCTCAGGGCAGGGTGCTGTAACCAGTTTCTTCACTGGATAGGTAGCGCAGGCCTCTTGACTTCAGAGGACTGCTGTCCGTCGTTTACTGCACGAACGGTAAGTTTCGAGTCATTCAAATGTCTTTAAAGTCTTTAGTAATGATGTCTCTTGTTTTGCAGGGTTCCGGCGATGGCGGATGACGGGCTGAAGTGAGTTGAAGATGGAGCCCGTGTGATGAATAGAAGCGCCTGGAAGCACGTAAGTAAGCGCTTGTTGCCTGCTTCACTATGCGCTCTAACTGTCTTTTTATTTTGCAGGTACGAGTTCGGAGCGGCTGCAGGGTGCCGGAATACCCACTGGATTAGATGTGGAAAGGAGTAATGGCACGTGAGTATTAAAGTTCCCCAATGTCTTTAAACGCACCTTGTTTTGTCTTTCAGATGCGGGATGCAGCGCCGAAGGCCTCCGGAGCGTGCGAAGAGTTGGTAAACTTTTGTCTTTCAGATGCCGGAATGCAGTGTGAAGACCTACGGAGCGCACGAAGAGTAGGTAAGCCTTTGCCTTTCAGATGCTGGAATGCTAACCTGTTCTTTCTTGTCTTTATAGGTGTTGCTGAAGACTGGATTCAGGATGGTAAGCCTTTGCCTTTCAGATGCCGGAATGCTAACCTGTTCTTTCTTGTCTTTATAGGTGTTGCTGAAGACTGGATTCAGGATGGTAAGCCTTTTTCCTTAGGCCCAGGACCGGATGCAGAAGACACGATGAGCGTTCTGCTGCAGAGGTTGCAGAATAACGCAAAGCAAGATTCATCCACCGGGTGTGGTTTAAATAGCCTCCTGTAGTGCTTAGGTGTCTCCTTCCATAGCCACGCCCAAGTAAGAAAAGAGATCCTGGTAAGAAAAGAGTTCCTGCCTTCCAGAAGAGTTCCAGTGTTCTGAATCTAGGGAGTGGCTCCAGCCCCACCCAACAGGAAAAGTAGTTCCAAACAGAAGAGGATCAGAGGCTCAACTGGCAGGCAAGTAAGCAGCATGGTCTGCTGAAGGTAAGTCCACCCAAGCATTATGAGCCCGGCGCTTCCAGCGCTGGGACTGGGCATATTTATGAGCCTGGTGCCACTGGCGCCAGGACTGGGTCCAAAAGGTCCCAATTGGGACTGGTTGGCACTCGGAACCTGGGTTATGGATCTGCTTCCAAGGGAGTTGGGAAAATCCTGACCTTTTGGAAGCAGAGATCATGACAGCTGGTGGCAGTGGTAACTACCCTATTTTTCCTGCAGCGGTTATTTTAAATAGCCTTGGCATTGTTTTAGGCTATCTTGGTAGCCTCGAACTTAAACCCACTGACCTATATAGATTTTTATATGGTTCCGGCTGGGTTTATTTGCCATTTCTTTTTGTAAAAGTCTTTCTCGTGTTTTTCCTGTGCGCCAAACCAGGTTTGATTCCTTTGTTTGCCGACCTTTGGCGGGCTTCTGCACAGAAGCCCTCCTTAGGTGCCTGAATGTCTGAGGGGGACAGGATGTGAGTGAGGGGTTTGAGACTCCCGACACAGGGTCTCCTTGGAGACCCATGTCGCTCTCTGATATGATTGGCTGTGGTGACTGTCCCAGTGGGAAATCCATCCTGCTGTGTGATTGATAGCCAGGCTGTGTGAATCGGGGAAAAC
This sequence comes from Ambystoma mexicanum, assembly GCF_040938575.1. NCBI lineage: Eukaryota > Metazoa > Chordata > Amphibia > Caudata > Ambystomatidae > Ambystoma > Ambystoma mexicanum. The sequence goes on from NC_090932.1 coordinate 997,647,788, forward strand.
TGCATAAAAAGCAGGTCTCTAGTGCTGGAAAGGCTGAGTCTCCACTGGAACAAGAGAACCAAAGAGAAGCTGGAAGAAGAGGACCCTTACCACGACTGAACCTCCCGGTGAAGCCCTGCTGCAGGTCCAAATCTCCAAACTTCGTTGACAGGGAAGATCTGCAAGGAATCTTCTCCCCTTGAGCTGGTGGGACCAACCAGTTCGCCAAACTGCTAGCCAGGCCTCCCTTCTCTGGTCTAATTTGCTGTACAGAGCTACAGTGAACCGGATAGCCAGGAGGAACGGACACTGCTTGCGTTTTAAGGAGCGCACCTTTTATTCGTCATTTTGCTCCGCTGCTGGTTTCCTCCCTGAGCAGTGCAGGACCCTCCAGTCTTCCTCCTTCTTGTCAGTTCGACAGTCGCTTCAGGAACCGTGAGCCTGCCAGGAATGTCTGCCTCAGCTTCAGCATTCTTTCGCTTCTAAGGTACTGTGCTAACCCGGTTGTTTGTTTCGTCCAGCCGCGGTGAAAGTATGTGAAATCTTTTGCCAAACCATGGGCTTGTCCTTCTCTATTCTTTAACGTAACGTTTCGTCCGACAACTTCGTTCTGAACTCTTGGCAAAGACTTAACCGCAAACTACTCTGAACTGTGTGATCCTCTGGATAAGACTTTGGTCCATTGACTTTGGGCCAGGCCCTTTGAATTTGATTTCCTCACTGTAGTTCCTTTTTCTAGATTGCCCTGCTTACTTACTTGTTGGTGCTGCTTAATTTCTGTCTAACTTTGCCTCCCTTTTAAATTACTGGAGTGCCATTTTGCTCCCACTTCATTTTGAGCCTAACTTGTCCAGAATCTATTGGGTGTGGTGTGGTGTATCTTGATTGTGATTTTTCAACTTCTTAATAATAGTGAAATGTTAAATAACTGATGTGTAAATAAATGTATATTCTTTTACTCAGAAACCTTGAGTCAGTGTTTGTTTGAATCATAGTAATTGCTGTCCTTTGTGTAACTATTGATACTGCTCACTTTACTCTTGAGATAAGTCGGGCTGCTCAGCCATCGCTACCACTTTACTGTGTAGTACAGGCCTGTATAAAAGGTGAATTTGTACTGCCACTTGTAGTCTTAATTGTGTGTGCTGTTCCCAAAGGGTACTGCATGTAATTCTGCCTAACATTGACTACCAGTACGTATAGCTACACTTACAGACTCACACAAGGCTGCATTCTCCAACCTACTTACAAACAGTGGCCACACTGTTAGGTGCAAGGGCCCTAGTCAAGCACACTAGCCAGTAAGCCTTTTCAGGCACAACACAGCATAATACATTGACTGCAAACACCCATCTGCCTCCCCTCCCTGAAGCAGGGCTGTGGCCAAGGCCTAAGTTCCTGGGTACATGCGGAGGCCTATGGCCACCGCCCATGCACCCAAGAGCCTACTCCTTCAACACACCCACTAGAAGGCAATAGAGCCGTGCATGCTACCATCTGGCCACGTAGGTTCACTGACCACTAGTACATATGGGTACACTAACGGACTCAAACAAGGCTGCATTCTCCAACCTACTTCCAAATTGTAACCACACTGTTAGGTGCAAGAGCCCTAGTCATGCACACAAGCCAGTACTCCTTTGCAGGAACAACACAGCATAATACATCGCCTGTAAATACCCTCATATTGCATCCAATGCACTCCCCATCCCCAAAGGAGTCTACCTGCACTCACCAAAAAATGATAGTCGCCTGTGCAGCTACCCCCCAATGAAGTATAAGCGAGTAGCTGCGGAAAAGGTCCATATCTCAAAATTGTGATTGTAAAAAATACTTCCATGTGCCAATGTCTACTGCCCTCCCTGGAGCAAGACTGTGGCAAAGCCATAGCCTCTTGGGTGCATGCGGCTGCCTACAGCCTCCGCCCATGCCTCCAAGAGCCTAGTCCTAGTACACACCCACTGCACGGCAATAGAGGCATGCATGGGAACATGTGGCCACAGAGCTTTCCTGACTACAGGTACATATGGGTATACTAACGAACCCAAACAACACACTATCCTCACCCCTACTTCCAACCAGTGCCCACACTGTTAGGGCCAAGAGCTGTATCCATGCACACAAGCGGGAGGGGCTTTGCAGTCACCACACAGCATAGTACACCAATGGCAAATATCCTCATATTATCTCCAATGCCCTCCCCATCCCCAATGCAGTCTCCCTGCACTTATCAAAATATGATTGTCCCCTGTGCACCTAACCACCAATGCAGTATATGTCAGTAGCTGTGTGAATGGTCCATATGGCAAAAGTGTGCTGGCAAAAAATCATTCCATGTCTCAATGTCATATTGGCCTTCCTAGAAGCAAGGGTGTGAGCAAGCCCTAGCCTCTTGGGTAGATGCGGAGGCCTATGGCCTCCGCCGGTGTACCAAAAAGCCTATTCCTTGCACATCCACTAGAAGGCAATAGTACGTACACTTACAGACCCACACATGACAACTTCCTCACACCTACTTCCAACCACTGCCCGCACTGTGAGGTGCAAGGTCCCTAACCATGCACAAAAGCCAGTAGGGACTTTGCAGGCACAACACAACATAGTACACCAACTGGAAATATCCTCATATTATATCCAATGCACTCCCCATCCCCACTGCAGCCTGCCTGCACTGACCAAAATATGATAGTCGCCTGCGCAGCTACCCGCCAATAAAGTATATGCGAGTAGCTGTGTGCATGGAAGCATTGCATTTTGGGGTTGGTGCCCAAGCCCTAGGCTCTTGGGTACAAGGTGAGGCCTGCCACCTATGCCCATGCACTGAAAAGCCTATGCTTTACCCACAACCACTACAAGGCAAGGCAGCCAAGCATGGGAACATTTTGCAATAAACCCACTGCCATAAAACAATGCACATGCACAAAGTCACCGTAACCACTGGCAGCCCTAGGCTACAGCATAACACATGGCAATTTCTTCGCTTTGCCCTCTTTCACCCACCCGAGCCTGCAAACCATGTTTTGCAACCCCTTCCGGCATGGCACTATACTAAGATACACCATGGTGGTGTTTCCCAAAACCTTTGATGCACAGCATGCTTGCCTCCAGCCAACCACCGGCCGTGTCCAATGTTCGGTGACAGCACGGCATACCGCAGGCCAATGAGACTTCGGTCTGTGGAGCGAACAGGGAAATGGGTCTGCGGAGTGGACCCAGATATCACACATTTTTGGGGATTTACATTTTAGTCCTTTGCAACAAAAGTACTGGTCCGATTTCCACCAAACACACAAAAGCATGCTTTCTGACCCAAGCCACCGCTCCTGCCACACATTTGGTGCAAATCCGTCCAGCTGTTCAGCCTGTAGCCGTGCGCAAAGTTTTTCCCCATTCAGTCTATAGAAAAAAAAATGTGGACCACCCCCTTTAACTTTTCCCTCCCTGCACGAAACCTCACAAAAGTTGCCGGAAAAATTCAGAGCGGGCCATATACTTTTTTTTGCAAAGTTTGGTGATGATTCGTCCAGGGGGAGTAAGCCACCACAAAAGTGCTCTTCCTATGAGTTTAGCAACTTAAGCATAACTACACGGCCGCTACCACGGGCCATATAATATGCTGCTCCTAGTACAGTGTGCAGTGTACCCTTGAACCAGCACTCTTGTGCGTATTGCGCAAGCGATGTAATCTAGGCCGGCCCAGAGTGTGGCGTGACCCATGATTTGTGGCCAAAATGGGGGGGCCTCTCAGCATGGCTCACAGGGGCGCCCCAAATGTTGTGTTACGCCACTGTGTTTTATGACACCATGAACCTTTCCTATGAATGCAGAGGGTTGGAATACCCGGATCTATATATCTATTTCCTGGCCGCACAGATACAATACTCGGTTTGTTGGTGGTCCCCCACTGTGGAATTACCCCATACACATCTAGTAAAGGTGGACACCTACCCAAATTATTTGAGGGGATTATTGTGGGTGAGCTCGCAGAGAGTGGAGCAATCAGAGATCCAACCAGAGGAAATCACTTGTAGAGCCTGGAGTCAAGTGTCCCGGGTGGTGGGGGAGGGAACTTGTTATTCCCCAAATCAGACTCATTTTAACAGACTAGGGATTCTAACCCTGGGGGGCCTTGTGCAGGATGTAAGGTTCATCACATGGGACACCTTAAAAGCTAAAGGGGATTGGACAGCTGTGACTATGCTGCTGTATTTCTGCTTAAGAGAGGTACTCAAATCCAAATGGCCAGCCTTTCCACTAGCCCCTATTGCCTCCCCAATACTTCAGTATGTTGCCGCTCCACCGACCACTAGGAAACTGGTCTCAGCCATTTCAAGATAATTAGATCACAGAAACTAATTAAGGGAGGAAACTATAGGGTTGCATGGAAGCTGGCATTGTGAAATCTGATAACCGAAGAACAGTGGAGGATCATTTGTACACAGACCCAAAACCTGTCCCTTAACGGTCAGTTCTGAATAATTCACTTCAAATTCCTACACCAGGTTTACTACTCTACTGCTCGGCTGCACCGGTATTTTCAAAATAGGTCTCCTTTATGTTTAAGAGGTGGTTTAGACAAAGCCATTCTTTATCATGTGGCTTGGACATGCCCGCATATCCGACTGTTTTGGGAGGGAGTGGAAGATGCTGTGATACAAATGTTAATGACCCAGAGTCTCTACCTCCCATGTGGTTATTGGTAATGACAGAGGGCGGCTCCTGCGCAGAACACAAACTGCTGGGGATGGCGTCATTGGTTGCTAGATCCCTAATTGCTAGGACCTGGGGGAAGCGCAGAGCACCGTACTTCCAGAGATGGCTGAATTGCATGAGTATGTGTGAGAAAAGAGAGTCACAATATGCAGCATCACTGCCAAATAGTGGCTGTCAATTGGACTACTGTGGCCCCTTTAGGAACTACATGGCTGGAATGTTGGAAAACTCAGATTCACCCCCCTCTCCAGGTGGGACCACTAGTGTGGAGGGCCCCCCCTCTCCATAACGTGTATGGGTCTATAAATATTAGAAAGTCCTCATTAGATAGCTGTTATTGTCTTACTCGTTAGAGGTTCACTAGCAGGCATCTAAAAATGTTATGAAAATGAGGGGGGATGGGATGGGCAAAATGTACTCAATAATCACGCCATGTGGGGAAACTGTTTCATGAAACCTCACACCTAATTATTGTATTTGGAATTATCAACATGCTGCACTTCATTTGGTTTGTAGTGGGTTGGGGGATAGGTGAATTCTCGTTTTCACGAGTGTGGTGTTATTATGTGTTATATGAAACGAATAAAGAACGTTTTTTTTAAAGTTGCTAACAACGACTATAGTTTAGGCTTTTGTATAGGTAATTGATGTCAGTTGTTGGAAAACAGACCTTGATTACTAGCTACTTCTATATGTAGTAACATCAAAGTTTGTGTTTTATAGGGCCTGCCAGTGTATTTTTGCACCGTCTTTGAGATGTAATGCCTTAATTGTGCAATTAAATGATTCCCTTTCGTAATTAACCTGAGACAGATGTGTGCTCTTGAACCTGTTCTTTGCATGTAGGTCATTTTAAAACATGTGCCAACAAAGGCAAATATTTTGGCTTTTGTCTAGGTATTATGTAATGTAATTGGTGTGTATAGCCCCAGTCATCCACTATTGGTGGCCTCGCTGCACTTGGCTATGCTAAGAGAAAAAGAGCTGTGGGGTTAATTAATGAGACAGTGGGAAAACCAGATGTGAAACCTGTGGTGTTGATCGGTGCAGGTCAGAAGTACCCGGGTTCTGAGTTCTAATCTGCTTTCGATGGGTTTGGTGTTGCTACTTGGGAGTATGTCATCCATAGGGAAGGGCAAAAGATCTAATAGACAATAGGGCATCGGGTCCTGATAGCCGCTAATGTGGGAGAGTGTAGCGGGTTAAAGAAGAGTGCTTAGTAGAAGCTAGTTTATGTTGATGTGTTCATGGTTAGCTTTGTGATGGCCATCTGTGGGGGAGTTTGTGTGTGTGTAGTGTAAGGAGGTAGGAGGTGTTACAGGGGAGACAGTCAGGGGACTGCAGGAGTAGGCCTTACAGACAAAACAACCTTCAATCCCTGATCTCCCACCAATGGCCTACTGCATACAAGAGCATCAGAAGACTTAAAACCCAGAAACGGTGGAGCTGTGAGAGAGAGAGAGAGAGAGAGAGAGAGAGAGAGAGAGAGAGAGAGAGAGAGAATATGTGTGTGTGTGTGTGTGTGTGTGTGTGTGTGTGTGTGTGTGTGTGTGCGTGCGCGCGCGCGCGCGCGTGTGTGTGTGTGTGTGTGTGTGTGTGTGTCAAAACTTTCACTTCCGAGTGGGAGATGCTGCTTTTACCTGGCTTTTAGGATAAGAAGAGGACCCCTGCACCCAATCTAGAGAGATCCTGGAAGAAATGGAAGGAGCCAAGACTCCTGTCCAGCTAGAATACTTGCCAGGAGATCCTTGATCCATCAGAAGAAGGCTTGGTGACCAAATTCTGCTGCTGCTCTGGAAGAGCCCTGTCCTGTGTAAGATCTCCAGCAGTCCTGCGAAGGAGTTGTGACGCTTGGAGTGGAGGGAACATCAATTCTCAATGTCAGCTCAGAGTTATACGAAGAAGAGCCTTTGGAATTGCCCCAGGGCTACCGTGCTGCAGACATCACTGTTCTGAGTTGTGGCCTGCAATTTAGGGGATCCCCAGCTTTTGCAGCAAGACTTATCTCTGGGAAATGTGGTGGTCCTGGCATCAAGGAGACCTGAGATAGTAGGGAAAGTCTTACCACGGCTAGGGAATCCCTTTGCGTCACCATGCATCAGTGGTTGTTGTATCAAACTGCTTACCTGCATAAATTCCTGCCCTGAGAGGGGTCCTGCATTGAGTTCTCTTGCATTCTTCAGCTGGGAGACCTGACAAGAGCAATAGACACTGACCGGAGAGCTGCTCAAACCTGCAACCTCAGGGAATCAAGTGCTGAGGCTGTCGGCAGGAAAAGTGACCTTGGACTCCCTTCAATTGACCTACCAAGTCCTGTGAAGAATCAGAGCACAGGGGGTGAGTTGTAGCAAAACTTACATGAACCCCTTTACTCACTTTCAAAAGTTTGGTAACTTTTAGAAACTTTTAGATTACTTTGGCTTTGCCATTGCTTGGTCACACAAGCACTCCGAAAGTTGGAAACATGTTTGTTAGCTATCTTAGCTCATCCCCTGACACTTGGAACTGTTCACTGGACCCCAGAGACCCTACCTTCATGTTTTCCAGCTTCACAACACTGTATGGAAATTTGCTGAACATTTGGGCACAAGGCCCTATGCATCTTATGGATGGACTTGTGAAGTTAGGATTGATTCTCTGTGAACCTGTAGTGCTAATACTAATAAGTACCATGTATTTTGCCCTACTCCAGTAATTGTATATATGTATCTAATTTTTATTGTTGTGTGATATTATTACCTGACTGTAGTCATTTCCCACTGCATTATTTGGCCATAAGTAAAGAAGTATTTTTATGCCTGTTTGTTTAAGTGTGTTCCTTGGCTGCTTCATTGTGGACCCCTTAAAAGCTCATCACCTCTTGAGACTTAGCCTAGACCACTTGCCTTGCTACCTTGAACTGGTTTGGCTACAGCTCCCCGAGTTGTCCCTGTGACAATACTATGTTGGCTATCCTTACAACTGTCCACCGGGCCAGAGTATAGAAAATCAGTCCCAAGAATATGGGCACTCATACCCTGGCAAGCTAGACACACCACCGTGTGTCAGTACGGGCAGCTGTAAAATGCATTGAGTGAAGGCCTTTCCTAAGAGCAGATGACAGAAGAACCATTGAGCAGCAACAGCTGTGTTTCCACATCAGATATCATTTGTAAAGTACTTGAATTACAATGCAATGAGAGTAGCTTCATTTCTTTAGCAATGATTCATTGATATCAAAGAGGCTTTTCGCGTGATACAGACATGTAGTTTGGGAGTGATGAATGCCAGTCAGAGGGGCACATTCCAGGGTTCTGCACTTTGCACCACGTTGGCTAGAAAAATTCCCACATACACGTACTGGCACAGCCGTGATAGCCAGCAGACATGTACCACACACATAAACCACACTACCACTTCCTGGAATGCATGTCATGTGGCATAAGTGTCCACTGTAGCAAGAATGCAGTGCCCATGGATGGCTGCCAACTACAGCCAACTGTACTAAAATACATATATGAGCATGTCATGCATAATTCTCTATACATACGTTACACACAAATGCCACGCACCAGATGTGTACACATAGGTGTCCATGCCCCCCACGCCTTGCACCTGCTCAATGCTGATGAGTCCTCCTGCCATCTCTTTGAATGGAGTCAGCTCCTACTCCCCTGGTGGCCCCCCTCCAGTGGCCTGGGCAGAGGACAGGTTCACACTGAGCGTATGCTTAGTCCTTCAAAGGAGTTCACCCATCCGCTTGTGGACCTCTTTAGCAGTGTGCCTTTCCACACCACAGGCGCAACATCCCCATTTGCTGGGTGGGAGTCTGGGTGCTGCCAGCTATGAGGATGTCAAGCTCCTCATTGGTGAATCGCTTCTTCCTTGGTGGCCAGTTATCCTTCACCGGTGCCTGATCAAGGGGTGGTGCCTCTTCTGGCTCTGCTGGGTGTCCCCTATTTTCCCTAGTGGCCCTTGGTGGTGCTGGTCCACCTGTAGGCCTCCCATTATGTCCTCATCCAGGTGCTGGTCACCTGTGGGCTGAGGCTCAGAGGTGAGCCCAGACCTGCCGGGGCACATGTGTCCTCACCACTTTATTGTCCCTGTCCCCTCCCTTTCGAGGCTTCACCAATCATGGGGCAGGAAAAACGAAAAGCACCCCCAAAAATGTATCACCACATAAAAACACAGGCTTCATGATGTGCAACATAGATGAGTGGTCCTGCAAGGCTCCAGGGCACCCCAAACCCCCAAAAAGTGGTATGTGATATGCAGCAGGTCTTCAAAAGCAAATAAATGCATACACGATACTGTATGGGCAAACCAAACCCCGAAAATGTGGTACTCGATACTCAGAAAGCCTGCCAAAACAATGAAAATGCATGTGCGATAATTAGAAATCCTCCAAAGACCTAAAAAAGCGGTACGTGATACGCAGAAAGCCTCTAAAAATGCATACACAATTACCATACGGGCACCCCAAACCCCAAAAATGCAGTACACTATACTCAGAAAGCCTTCCAAAAAAATGATATGTGTGTATGCGCAGAGGCAACCCAAAACAAAAAATGTGGTACGTTTTACGTGACTGAAATGGCTTGTGAAGCACCCCAAATGTGTGTCAGCAATAATTAATCCTTCATCTTCGTACCTTTTAGCGCATGCGCATTGCACCTCTTAAATATCCCTGTCACTGCTGTGTACCGCGTAGGCATGCAGCATGCAGTGCATAGCACGTACGGTACGCGCTGAGGCCCTTTACTCTTAACTTCATGCTGCCTCATGAGTCAGATGCAACAGATCCTTTTGCTTCTGCCTGCTTGCCATTTATTTTGCCTCCTGCAGCCCTGTATTGCTTCCGAACCCCAACATTTGCAGCCTACTGTTTGTGAGAGCCTGCTGCCCACCAGCACTGTCTGGGAGTGCCTGCTGCTCCCCCATTGCCTGTTTTCCTGTGGACCACCCGTGAGACTCTGTGAACACCTCTTCTGCCGACAAGGGACTTCCACCTCTCTTTGTTCCTCCATCACCGCTGCTCCACAGCACTTCTGCACCCAGCTGTTCCACACCTGCCTCGGGGGTTGCCATGTTTGGTCCGTCCTCCCTACCATCGAGCACCACCCCCAGAGTGTGGCAGAGGGCTGCCAACTTCACCTCCAACGAAATTAGCATCCTGTTGATTCAGGTTATGACCTACTTCAATGTCCTATTAAAACCAGCAACTCAGCTCGGGAAGGCCATATGTTAGAATATCTAGGAGGTCATCACTGCTGCCTGTTAGGACTCATTTTCTATACTATGGCCTGGTGGACAGATGTATAGAAGGCCAACCTATGTTGTGACAGGGACAACTCTGGGAAGCTGTAGCCAAACCAGTTTAGTTAGCAGTGACAGACGGTCTAGGCTAGGTTCTATTTGTGATGTCATCTTTGATGTCCTGGGTGTTAGTCTTAGCTGTGCACGGTGGTGGGATGAGTCATGGTTGCTTATCTTACCATAACCGGCGAATTTCAGGGTTTTTTTGATTTTACTTGTAACCATAACGTCCTTTTAACAAAGTTTTTTTACTGAATTTCATAGGTTTTTATTAGTGCAACATAACAATAACGTATCTTTAACAAAGTTTTTTTTCACTGAATTTCATAGGTTTTTAGTAGCGCAACTTAACCATAATGTCCCTTTAACAAAGTTTTTTTCACAGAATTTCATAGGATTTTAGTAGCGCAACTTAACCATAACGTCCCTTTAACAAAGTTTTTTCACTGAATATAAATATTTATAATGGAAATGTGATAAATGTTTACTAAGACTCCCTTAACTTACATTTATATAACATAGAAAATACTAAACCCCCTGTCCTGCTAGTGATTTTGATGTCCACGGACCGTGCGCATGTCCGTGGGGCATACGTGGTCACCATCAGCACTATCCAAAAACTCAGGGGGTATCTTACATTATTGTATAATATAATAAAAACACCAAACATATTCAAAAAGCACGTAAATACATTACATTTAATAATAAATAAGAAGTGGAAACGGTATATGTAAGACACCAACCAGCCACTGAAGTAGCATTTCAAATATAATGGAATATACCAAAACAAAATAAATATACCTTACAGAAACTGCACAGCAAGAAGCGAGAGCATACTTACACAGCAGTAACAGCAAATGTTTGTAAAAAAGTGGTAAGTGCACTACATTCATTTCATATACTTATACATTTTTTGTATTAGGTACACTAAAACTAATATTTATTTTTTTAACACAGAAATGTCCATTACTTTGGGATTGGCTGGAAGAAAATTTCCCACAAGATGAAATGAGTGAAGACAGTGCTAATAATGGTAGATACACTTCTCTATATAAGCCAATTAATAACCATTACTTTATGTGTACTTAACACATTTTTTTAACAGACCAGACAACCAATAAAAATAATATACCAAAAAAGATATTAGAAGATCGTCTGAAACAAATGGAACTAAAAATGGATTTGTTAATGCAACACTTCAAACAAGTAAAAGAGTGTGTTGTGGACCACATTAAAGAAAACATTAAATACCACTGTCCCACATGTACCTGTTCCCCTCTCCATGTCCCAGCCAACTATCCCCAAACCCTCCCCACCAAGAAAAACGGTACAATGAGACTTCCATCCCTTCCTTCCCTCCCATACATCATGTCCAAACCCCTAATTCCCCTGTATTTGTTTCAGTTTCTGCTTACACCTCTCTTTCCTAATGTGTCTACTGTTAAACAATAATAACATTTTAAGTGTGTTCTTAGTATATGCCTGTGTCTTTTTTTATTTTTAAAAGCAGACAGGGTGTCTGTGGACAGCGCGGCTGTCTGGGGTGTCCTCAATTAACCAACATGGGGTGTCCTAAGGACACTATACCTGTTCATACTGTTCATAATTGAAATGGCGATGTCCTCAGAACACACAAGATGTTTGCTTGTCTGCAATTAACCCAAATGAGGGTGTCCTAAGGAAAATATACTTGTTCGTACTGTTCGTAATTAAAATGGAGGTGTCCTTAGAACACACAAGATGTCTTCCTGTCCGCAATCACCCAAAATGGGGGTGTCCTAATAACACCCCGCTGTTCGTAATGTCCGCCACCAGAATGAATATATCCGCAGAACACATATCCCGTCCGCCCGTAAGCAAAGTTTTGACGCACATTTATTTTATTCGGGGACTTCAGCACTGTTCGTAGTACACCCGTGCACATGCGCATCACACACTTGGGTCCTACAAACATCGCACCTCTCCACAACTGTCCACGGCATGTGTTTTGCACTTTTAATTAGTTCGGGGACCTGAACACTGTCCGTAGAACACCCGTGCGCATGTGCACAATCGTCACTGCGCATTTGGTGGCCTGCGGACAGCCGTCCTATTTGCGAACGTGTCATACATCAGAGATACCATGCACACCATTCAGCTATTCGAAAACGTAGACTTCGACCAACACAAACAGTTACTGGTCACTCTAGACATTAAGGCATTATACACCAGCATTCCCCAACAAGCGGCAATTTACTGTGTGTATGAATATCTGACTGCTACTAATACTGAGATGAAAACTCCTCCTGAATTTATTATTGAAATCATGACATTGGCCCTGTGTAAAAACTTTTTTGAATTTAACCGACAAATCTAACTACAAACAAAAGGTACCACCATGGGGGCAATTCTATTCATGGCCAGTTTCGAAGCTAAATTTGTCCTTAATCATCTCAACAGATGGAGAGAGCATATCAAACAGTGGCGTCGATATATAGACGACATTATATGCCTATGGGAAGGCACAGAAGAGGCCCTACTAGAGTTCTGTTCCTGGCTTAACACATGTAGTCAGGACATTCAATTCACATTTGAATACAGTAATTCCTCTATTCACTTCCTAGATTTGAGAATTGAACATAACCAAGGCAAACTTACATGCACAACTTTTCGCAAACCCACCAACCGCACTACCTTGTTACACTTCCAAAGTGATCATCCCCAACACATTAAAGAAAATTTACCATATGGGCAATTTTTAAGACTTTGCAGAAATTGTACCTCCTTAGCCAACTTCTACCATGATGCCAATCTTCTAAGTTATAGACTTAAACAACGTGGCTACCCCAAGAAACTGGTGTCAAGATCTCTCAAAAGAGCCCGATTCACATGCCGTGACTCACTTCTCACACTGAAAACCCGAGACGTAGAGAATGACCTAATCACATGTGCCATCACCCACGGCCAACATGCTTTTCAGATCAAAAAAATCATTTACAAATATTGGCCTATAGTTAGACTCTGTCTACCAGACCAAGACAAACCCAGATTTGCGTTCAAGAGGGGACACAACTTGAGAGAACACCTGGTACATTCCATGTATAACAAAAAATCCCCCGGGACAAATATCTGGAATCCTTGACCACTTAAAGGGCACTACCCATGTGGAACTTGCTCAGTATGCCAATTCACCATGAAACTACAACAATTTCAGATTGGATCAAAAACATGGACCCACAAAGACGTTTCGAATTGCAAAACTAACCAAGTGGTGTACTGCATAGAGTGCCCATGCCATTTAACCTACATTAGACAGACCATGCGCAACTGTCCACCGCACGTGTTTTGCACTTTTAATAAGTTCGGGGACCTGAACACTGTCCGTAGAACACCCGTGCGCATGTGCACAATTGTCACTGCGCATTTGGTGGCCTGCGGACAGCCGTCCCATTTGCGAACGTGTCCGCGATGTCAACATGAGACCGCACCCACGCTGAGCATCAGTCCTTATTTATGGACACTGTCCGAGGCCTCGAACATTTAAAAAGTGCTTTTTTGAGCAATCCAAAGTATTTTACAGTAAAAGTTCACCATTGCACATGTCCCAGACAATGTCCCTGACAATCTACATACTTTTTTGGAACTTTTTGAGCCCTTTCTTGGTGTTCGAAGTGTTTAGGTACGGTGCGGTTGTCCGTGAAGCGTACCCCAGCACCCCTCTAAAAGGCCACACCCCAGAGCTGATCCTCATTCTGCTTTTGGATTTCCAAGATTTACAACAGAACAATTGTGCAGGTTGCTGTTCTTGGGTCCTGGTTCCTAGTTCCTGGTTATTAACCTTTCAGATGGCATCCCGAATTGCTTCTGGTTCTACTGCCTCTGCATCTGCACCCCATACCCCCTCCACCACCACCATCCCGCCAAGGGCCTGCAGAGGGGATCAGGCATGAGGATTCAGAGGAGACAGATGAAGAGGATGAAGAGGATGAGGCAGTGGAAGTCCCTACGACTAGCACTCATTGTGAGTCTTCGGTGTGGCGGTTATTTACCACTGTTGATGGAAAATCAAAAGCTCATGCAAACAAGGTGATCTGCACTCAGTGCCGCATGGTGCTGAGTCGTGGCAAGCCTGGTTCGTATAGCTTTGGTACTACATCAATGAAGCGACACCTAAAGTCATTCCATGGTGAGGCTATTCGTAAGGTTGTACCTTGCAATAAACGTAGTAGGTTGAGTCCTCTGCAGCATCCTCCGTTTCTGCTCCTGTCACCACAAAAGACACTCTTGTGGGGCAGTGCATCCCTCCAGCTGCCTCACAGGCCATTCATGATGCTGTTGACCCTTATCTTTCAAGGGTCACAATATTGTGCATGTACTGCGACGCAGTACTCTGCAGGAGGAAGAACCTTCGGACTGCCTTCGATAATGCGGTCAAGGAGCAGGAGAAGGTCTGCGACCGACCGGAATAAGGCCTACCCTACATTTTCCTCTCTCCACCTGCCCTTTCTTTTCCCCGTGTTGGTGTCCCTTCCTTACCCTCCTTTCCCCTCCTTTCCTTGTGTGTCATGTTTAAAACTCCCCAAAAAATATAAAGCAACAAAAAAAACTAATGTTCTTTTCAGAGCCGCCTTTCACAGTTCAGAAATCGAAGTGACAAATAAATAGTGCAGGACCCTGTGCATTTTTAGAAGTCTGTGGACAGTCTGCAGACATTTACATTTTTTGGGGGTGCTTCCTTATCAGAACCATTGCGCTTTCTATGGGAGGAAGTGGTGGCTCTGAAAAGAGCCTTTTTGTACTGTTTTTTCGTGTTTCAAAAACTTCAAATGGTCAACACCTACTGCAAAATGGAATGCTGTAATTCCAAAAAAGGTCGCAATGCATTTTGTATATTTCGCAGAAAAATTTGATAATTGCCGGCGTAAGTAAGATGTACTCCATCTCTGCGAAAAATGTGTGTGCTACAAAACATAATGTTTTCATTCTGAAAAGAGGACATATCAACATCTCGCAAAAAGGCACAAACAGCCTTGTTAACATTCCGTCTTGCTTTCTCCATTTGTGGACAAAATGAAAAAGAATGCAGCACATTTGTCTCTGCGCAATACGGAAAAAAATTACTCTGGAGTTTGGATACATGTCCATGACTTTCCCATGTCTTTCTTTCATTGCAAATTGCAAAGAGATTCCAGACACATGTCCTAAACTTTTCCCTCCACACTGAATAATAATAATGTCTGGATGATGCTCTGTCACCAAAGAAGCACAGAGAGGTACCAAATCCACCCACTCCATTCCACGCACTCCATGCCAGTGCGCTTCCACATGAGAGAATCCAAGATGTGCAGCCACTCCACAGCGATCTGCATGCACCTCCAACAAATGTATCAACAAATCTCCAAAAATCCAAACAATCTGCTTTCTGAAACACTCAGCCATAGCTATCTGCTCTTCTCTCAGGAAAAAGACCTACTGACAAACTCTCTCCTTACACAACACACCCATTAAAACCTTATTGACCAATCCCTTGCTCTGCTCAGTCTCATTTGCATGCCTCTTAAACCCCAAAATCCCTGTGTGTAATACGCACTGTCCTTGGACAAATCGAAAAATCTGAGCGTGGGGAATGAAATTTTAAATAGTGTGCCCCATTTCCCCTTTGAGGTTGCCTCTGAAAAGAGCCTTTTTTTGTTTTTTGCAGATGCTTCAGAAACACCTTTTATTTTGTATTTTGTTTGTTGTTTTTTCTTATTTTCCTCCAAAATTCTTCACATTAGCTTCTCCAAAGCAACCCTTATGTTCCAAAACAGCATGGCATTTCCCATAAAAGATATAGAAATGCCACCTTCTTTAAAATAAACAACATTACCAGAATCAATGTTCTCATTATTACAAAAGAACATACCAGCTCTAAGCATGAAAGCAAGCATGCCTCGGTTGATTGCACACCTAGCAATATTTTGCTGAGGACAAAAAACACAACTATTGTCCCATACTGCTCTAGGTAACACAGCAGAAAAATAACCTTGCCAGTAGGAAGGACTTTCATGATTGCCTGAACCAAGTTTTACAGATCTTGTAACAAAGTAGGGGAACTGACATAGCCCAAAAGCACAGCACCACAGTGTAGGACAACACATGTGGACTATGAAACCTCGCCATATTCTGACAAACTACTCGAATTGCCTGCAAATTCAAATCAGCACAGTGGTCCACACCACATCCACTCCTTTTGTGTCAAAATGGTTAGCCACATTCCAAGATTTAGCATACTGCTGCAAACCATTCACAAACATATCTCCAACCACCAACACCCTGACTTTCTACACCTCCGCCATCTTCACTACACACAGCCCCTCTCAATACGAAGCAGAACCTCAACACCTGATTGGCTAATCCTCAAAATACACTCCCACTTCATGCTACGAAACCACGGATGTGGCATGTCCTGTCTGCGAACAACCGCGCTGTCCGTGGAGTGGGTAAGTAACACTGGGACAGTCCTTCTACTCTTTCCACTGCACTCTCTGCACCACTTCCTCATTGGCTATGTTAAGCAGTCACACAATCATCCAACAATCACATCCAAGAACTCTACTTCTAACGCTGTCATCATAGATCAGCACTTTAGATGTACTATTGATCACTCTCAGTACAATTCGGCTGTGACTGCAAAGGACCTACAGCAGCAACTACTATAAAACTCCCCAAGATTTCTACTTGCAGATTCATGCACATACACATGCATGAACACAGACTACAGGTATGAATTTGTTCTCCACAGTACATGTATACCTCTTCTAGGAATACAATACATCCTGGCAGCATAGCTCAGTGGCAACGTGTGCGCCTTGAAAGCAAGACGACACAAAGCAACACAGATTCGATCCCCGGGTCTACACTTAGAATCCTCTGGGTGTTTAAGCGCGTTATAAATACGCAACTAAGACAAAATAATTACGCAACTAAAAAACAAGCAATTCCTGCATCAGCGCCTCGATTCCCCCGTGCTGTGTAAGCACTTTAAAAATGTAAAAGAAAATAAATAAAAATATGAAGAGAGTAACTGCCACTTACCCTCTATAAACTGTAAAATGAACGCACTGTCATTTCTCCCATCTGCTATGATGAACTGTCAATTGCAAACCTTTCAGCTCTCCAAATTTTTGTTTATACACACACTTATCTAAAAAAAATATTGTTTCATATTCAGTATAATTATGAAAAAGACTGTCAAGTGTATTACAAAATTATACGCAGCCAGGATGAGTACATACATCTTCATTCAACCACAGACACAGAAAGGCTGCCAGATCAAACAACACCACTGCCTCTATATGAAATCCTTCTGCTTTATTTCCCACACCTTCACAAAGGCATACATTGAATGCTTTTATGTACAAGCTCAGCCATTTTCCCTGTAAAAATAGCAAAAAATGCATATGATTGATTCTTCTATCTCGTAACATCCATTAACATAACATTAAAAAGACAAGTGTGCTCTATAAGTTTTCTATTATATTCATTTGAAAAACCTATTCAACTAATCGATTCTAAATAAAATATACAGGATGCACATAGGCAAAGGAAAGTGCAAAACAATGTCTACATTAAAAAAAGTGCTATAAACACACATATTCACTAACTTCTTTCTTTTACAATTTCAGTGAAGACCACTCTCCTGAAAAGCAGCAGCGTCTGAAGTACGAACAAGGACATAGCAGAAACCTACTCTTTCCATACAAAAAAGTATGTACGAAACTAACATAATGTTCTAACTGTTACTCAAACACACTAGCATTTTAGTATTGTAGAAGAAACAAATATATTAGCCCTTTACCATTAGATGTAGTATTAGTGCTTCCCCTTACCAGTTGCATAGTTTATATTGTCATCTGAAGCCCAGTATAGTAACACACAAATACAAGAATAGCCTTCCCAACTTGATGTAGCTGCCCATTGCACAATAACACACCTCCACAATCATACTTACATCATACTCAGACACTCATGCACAAAGCACGCATACACTGCACAAAAGCCCTACCCACACTTTCTTTTTTTCTCCAACAGACCCCAAAGAATGCCTACCAAAAAGCAACTCCGTAGAAAGCAACACAGAAGTAGACCAAATTCAAAATAAACATGTCCAAAATAAGCATCCATCTCTAGCAGATTGTGTACAAAATGTTCGAACAAAAAAGCTAATACAGTCATTAAGTGAAACAAAACAAGTTTCCAGTACAGAAACTTTCCCTCCTCTATCAAAATGTAAAACCAAACAGAAAGTGATTAACAAGACTTCAGCTACCACTACTGCTAACGCCGCACCTATAAATCTTGATGTAGTGGCAAGTAAGCATACCAAAAAAATGTTTTACAAAAAATATTCACCCACAGAGTCCTTCAGAAACTTTTAAAAACAGGAGAGAAATCATGCACAACCCTTAAAACCTACCGTAGAAAATTAATCCTAGTAGCTCTCATAGACAGTGCAATCCTTCTCAAAAGGAAGTTATTTATTTTAGTTTTAAACAGGATGAAACTACTAACAAAACTAACTACTAAACTACAAAAAAGACTTTTCAATAAATGGAATATCAACAAAAATAGCTTCTTAAACATCTGTGGAGGTGAATGGAGTGAAACCACGACCACAGAACCATATTTTAATGAAAAAGCATATAAACAAAAGCAAACATACCCAATTGCCATACATAACAGTGGAAGGGGGTATGGAAAACTTAATAACACCATTATGGAACAAGAAACTCACAAAAATATCCCCAGAAAACTCAGTATCACCTCCCCATTCTACTCAACGAAAACGTCCAGTCTACAAATGGCCGTGCACATCAATGTGTAACATTGTCAAAAAATCTTTCAAATCTTTACTCCAGTTCCTCAATCAGTATGTAAAAAGAAAAGACAAATTCAAAATGAAACTACTACAAAATATGGATCCCTGTCCAGTGCGCAAATATACAGGGCTACAAGGACATTCATTAGCCTGCATTTCAGGACCTATTTGCAAAAGCACCTTCCATCACATCAAAATGATATCAACACATCATTCAACTATAAAAATCTGGTCCATAAACCCTACTATGATAAAAGTCCTGCTTTAGCACTAGCCAATTTAAATAACAATCTTCTACATGTTACAGCCAAACAACTACTCGAAGAAATAGAGCATATACAGAGAAAATATTTTGGAATTGAAAGACACTTACAAAATGAAATAGATGTACAACAAACTAGCAACTACTGTACAAATAGCAACCTTCTATTAAACACATACAAAAAAGAAATACTAAAATTTAAAAATACCTCTGCTGAAGTACCAAACCATGTGTGTGTGTATGTGTGTGTGTTGTCGCAGGACTTCTTATAAAAGTACCACAAAAACTATAACAACTTATAGAAGGAGGAAGTCCGGTATACAATAGACTAAGGGTAGTTAGCAATGTATACTTTGTCTATGCCCAGTAGGACAATGATCCATATTTATAGAATGAGACAAAGCTATAATATAAATGCCAGAAAACACAGAACTCCCAGGATTGGAGTACCACAAGGGGACCTGTCACGGTTAAAAGATAAGTATCAGGTTTATTAGGTCACAAAGGTAAAAACTAATTAAATAATGCGGTCCACAGTACAAACAATTTATAACAAGGAACAAACTCGAACAGAATTTACGTGACAAGCTTGGCTAGCTAGTTAACAGTGTATCAAAGTAAACACACAAAACAAAGAACGGTACATATCAAATAAAGGGTTTAGTACACTACAATAGTTAGAGTCAATGTGTCATAAATTTGTATCTCTGGTTAAAATACAGAGAGATATCTCGACATGTTTCTGTGCCTAGAATTAGTATGGAACATTCATCAGGAGGTACATAGATGACAACGTAACCAAGTTAACAGTGAAAGACAAATATTAACAATGAAGATTTCATAGCATCTCCAATGATGCCTGTGGGTGCTCTCTACTGGAAGGTAGTAGGAGGTAGAAGACCGGGGGTCAATCCTACGGAGGCCTTCGATCCTACACGTCGGGCGGCAAATACTGGAGGAAATCCTTCGATCAGCGCTAATGCTGTAAACAGTCCGCTGGAGTGAGAAAGCTCCGTGTAAGTCAGGGACGGTACCGTGAATGGAATGCAAGGCACAAAAACTATAGACATAACGTACAAAATAGAAGACAGTGAAGATTCCAAATGGTTCCAATTAGCTCTCTACCTTATAGCAGAAAACAAATACGACATTACTGACCCTTTAATACTTTGCAATTATTGCACTGCAAAACATGACAACAACCAAACACCTTCATGTGCTATCACAAATAACTTGGAATTATTCCCACTACCAAAACCCCTGCAACAACTACATTTATATGAGAGCATCATAATTCAAACAGTGCACCCATTTCAAGCAATAATACGCCTCCAACCAAAAACAGCAAAATTACCTCCCTCTGAATTAGTGAAAGGCATTTGTGACAAAGTAGTTTATTTACCAATAGATCTCAAAGAAAATGTACACACTCTAGGAGTGCAATGGCCAATAGATAAATCTTAAATTGTCATAGTAAATGGCGTACCTACAAAAGACAAAATAAATTGGCAACAACTCGTGGACTTACATAAAGTTAGACAAGCCCTGCAATATCTAAAAAACAACAACAAATACTACAAAGAAATTAATATTGAAGAAAACCTGAGAGAAACCATTGATGAAATTCAAGAGTCACCAGAAACTGGTCAATTTGAACTTCTAAATCCTGCTACAGAATCCAATATTTTAGACCATTGTACAATTCATCCTTTACACTCTAAAGACACCATAGCTGATGCACTGGAAATGTACCAAATGCGACAAGCCAAAGGCTCTCCAATCAGCATATGGGAAAAAAGTATAGAAGCACAGGCCTTTCCTCTACTCTTTCCTACTGGAAAAGGAGGAAGGTACGATGATAGACCCACACAGATAACAGCATCAGAATATCTCTCTCTACAAATGTATTTTGACAATCCCAGATTCAGACAAAACGTGGAATACATATTCACCTTCTCTTTGAAAGTGAACTATCATCTCTATGCTACAGAGTTGCACACACATTAAAATCAGGTATCCATTTTCAAAATATATCAGCTATGCAATTATTACAAAAAGTGCAAGAAAAAAAAAGGTTTTACAGTCAAGTATTACAAATCTTTTAGCAAACATGCGTGGTACAAAAGAATACTGGTTCCGATGTCACAGAGATGTACGCTGTATGATAAGAAACCTTGGCCCACCCACTTGGTTTGTTACATTAAGTTGTGCTGAATATGCATTGGAAGATTTACACCATTTCCTACGCATAGCAAACAAAAATAAAACAAACATAGATATAAAAACACTAGGAGAACTCTGCTCTCTAGATCCTGTAAATGTATCAAGATATTTCCATCATCGCTTCATTGCTATGCTACACTTTATTTGTAATAAGACTGTTCCTCCCCTCGGAGAAGTTAAACACTTCTTTTGGAGAAAAGAATGCCAAACCAGAGGAGCACCACACATCCACATGCTGTTATGGATTAAAGATGCTCCTAAATTTGGTCAGGACAGTGATGCCACTGTTTTGTAGTTCATCCAAAAATATGTCACTTGTGAAATCCCTTCACCTTCATGCACACATTTTACAATTTCAAAGACACAAATATGGGAAATATTGTTGTCGCAAATATAAAAAAAAAAGGGAAATACTACACCAAATGCTGCTTTGGTTTCCCTAGACCAGTTTCAGCAACAGGGCAAGTAAAATACTTCATGTCTTCAGTCAGACATAGTGTCAAAGGTAAATCACCTAAGAACACACATTACATAAAAAGAACAGAAGAATCAAAATACATCAATGAATACAATGCAATAATTGCCCACCTACGGAATGCAAACATAGATGTGCAGTACATTGGAGACAATTACACTGCAGTTGCACGATATGTCACAGTCTACTTAACCAAAGCAGAGAAAACAGAGCTTCAGGACCTCTGGGATGACATATCATCTAACATTACACTATCACAGAAATTGTACAGCTTAGGCATAAAAATGCTCTCTCATACAGAATGTGGCTGCTATGAAGCTGCAGACCATTTAACCGGTACTGCCTTGCATGGAAAATCTGACAATATAGTATGCCTAAGTCTTGGTCCTGCTAAATCTAGAAAAAGAGTTCTCAAATAATATGAGGACATAGAAACAATCGCCAAAAATGATCTCAACAACCAAGACATTTTGAAAAACAATTAACTAGACACATACTACCCAAACAGGAGTACCACTTTGGAAACCATGTGTCTCTACCACATAGCCCAAAATGTCACATTCAAAAATAATGTTAAACCAGATGAAAAGAAAGGTAGATACAGAGTGGTAAATTGTGAAGGCAGCTTAGTGAAACTTACCAAACACAACTTAATTAATCATATCAAATTGTCATTAAAAACTCCTCAACATAAAGAACTGTATTACATGTCCCTGCTACAACTTTTTAAACCATGGAGAAAAGAAGAAGAGTTACTGGATACATATGACTCCTATGAAGACACTTTGAAAGCACTATAACAGACATAAACTTTACACAGTACCACACAATGTTGCACAATGAACAGCAACACAAAGAAGAACTCCAGGCCCAACTACAAGTGAACACTGCTGACAGTAGTCAACCTTCTGTAACAGGCAGCCAAGAACCACTTGAACAGCCACTAATAGCAAATGAGGCAGAATTAGCCATGATAGAAGTAGAAAACTACATGTGTCAGTATGAACAAGCTACAGAAGACTTCGCTGTACTAAAATCACAACTGAACAATGAGCAGTGTAGCATTTTCCAAGAAATAACAAAACAAAATGAACATGGTGTGGAACATGAAAATAAAAACTGTACCTGCCAAGACTACAAACCTATACTGCTATACTTGAGTGGTGAAGCTGTTTCAGGCAAAACATTCTTAATCAAAATCATCAGCAAGTTCCTTCAACAATTGACAAACAACAAACTGTCAGCTGCTGTAACTGCCACCACAGGTTTAGCTGCCTATAACATAGGTGGTGTCACTTTACACCGATTACTACTCCTTCCTGTAGAACACCAAAACAAATTAGACTATTACAAACTTTCCACAGAAGCTGCAATGGAACTACGCAGAGTTTTCAAATAAATGAAAATGCTGCTAATAGATGAGGTGAGCATGGCCTCAAACCTAATGTTGGCTTTGACTCACCTCAGATTACAAGAGGTCCTCAAAACAGACTACGAACAGCTCTTTGGACGAAAACAATTGACACCAGTGAAAGCTGAACCTCTTTTTAAAACCTTATGGTACAAACTGTGCTGTAAAACTCTTGGCAGCATAGGAAATGTCAACCTTTGGCAACATTTCCAATACAGAGAATTAACAGAAAGCATGTGCCTGTCTGCAGACCTCACATACGCCAACATTTTTAAAAGTATTAAAGTTGGTGTACTATCTCAAGAAGCACAAGCAATATTAAAATCCAGGCACATCCATGCACTCTATGGCCATAACTCATATGCTGCTGATGTCATGGAACAATTAGCACACAAAAATGTCAATCGTATGTCTTTGATACCAACTCTTGCAAGCTGTTCAAAATTCAATGAAACAATTTTGAAAAAAGAAATGCAACCAATAATTGAAATTTGCTCCACAGATAAACTGGACGTACATGGTATGACACTACCCATGTGTCAACAAGCCACAACAAGACTAAATACCCTAGAAACCTCTGTCTCCAACACAGCTGGTTTATAGAAAATATTAAAATGATCTTTAAACTGTAGAGTAATGCTTAAACGTAACCTTGACGTGGAGCAAGGACCAGTTAATGGAGCACTTGGTACAGTTGTTGGCTTTCAAACATACCCACGTGACAACAACATTCAATTTGTCAATATTCTCTTTGACAAACTATCAGAAGTTAAAAGGATAGGACGCTCAACAGCCCGCTTCCTTCTTTTCAAAGACATGTATGTACGCAGAGAACAATTTTCACTAACTCTAGCATACGCAGTTACCATTCACAAATCACAAGGTCTTACCCTAGATAAAGCATTGATAGATATTGGTAGCACAGTCTTTAAAGAAGGCATGAGCTATGTAGCACTATCATGCTTACATAAACTTGACAGGCTATTTCTAATCAACTTTGATGCAAGTAAAGTAAATACAGATATTCCTTGCATTGAAGAATACAATAAGCTGCGTTCACTCCACACCCCCATCTACAAACCTATCCTGTTCCACAAAAATCAAAATGTTGTAAAAGAAAACCACTTCAAACTGAAACGATAAAAGGATATCACTACAACTCCTCCAAAAAAAAATAAAAGAAACTAATACTTCCTCAAGTACCACAACCAAAGAAGAATCTACTGGTCAAAGTAACTCAGCTACTTCTTCAAAGAAGCAACACACACTCCGAACAAATGACTTTGACACAGAACTGTCAGCTCCATTCAAATTTTCAAATATAACTGCTGTAAATTGCTATGCAAATGTAGAAATAAATATTCCATCCCAATTGCCACCAATTATTCAGAACATTTACTTACACAGTTCAGACCAATTGTGTTTTCAAATGTTAGTCCTTCATAAAAATGCAACCAACAATCCTGACAACACTTACAGTGTTCATGGAATAAGACAAGAAATGGACTACTGTGCTGGAATTGTCAAATTCACTATAAACTCACAAGAAGATCCACACGCATGTCTAATGTTCTTACTGCAAGTACTGGAAAACAAAAACATACCTATAAATGAAATCTTTTAGATTTCATACCTGTGGAAACATACATACTCTCTCTGCAACCATGTGGCCCAGGAAGAAGTCCCTAATGAACACTTCATGTATGTATCCATACCTAACTGTGAATCCATTCCATTTCAGAAACTTGTACAAAATGCAAACCATGGCAGATTATGTTCTACCTGCAATTCAGATAATCACTCCACCTTACAAATACAGACACATAGTAAATATGTAATAGTAATGCTTTTACATTACAGTGCAGATGGTACAAAAAACAACTGTAAGCTGACTGGATTCACACATGGTCAAGTATCACTTGCTAAGAAAACCTTCACAACAATAGGTATAATCTACCACGCAGGAGCCACAACCAATGCAGGTCACTACACTGCATATATAAAAAAGAATTGTGGATGGTTCGAATGTAATGATAGTACCATTACTCTAAAGCAGAGATTGGCAGCAAATCTTGTAAACACTTAATTAATATTCTTAAAACCAAAATTTAATACGTAATCTGTGTATGAACAAAAGCAAAACTTCAACTTCAAAACTGTGCACAGAGTACGCCAACATGTATCCAACTGCCCCAAGATTCTGCAACAAGCAAACACATAAATAAATACCACTAAAATCAAACAGGGAATATACAGTTAGAATACATCAACAGGTATCTAACTGGCCCAAAAAATCTGCAACAACCCAACATATACATGAATAGCATAAAAGTAGAAATAAACAATTAGAATAAATCAAGAGGTATCTAATTGCCCCAAAAATCTGCAACAAGCCAACAGATAGAAGATTAGCAAGAAACAAGAAATAAACAGTAAAACAATGAAAGAAATATATTGTACCACAAAATAGAAGTTTTTTTTACTCCAGCATGGATTTCTTTTTCCCACAGAAGCAATTATTTAGAAAACAAACACAGAAACTGAGCAAATTGCAAAGTACAATGGTTTGAACTATAGTACTTGTAAAGTACTAAATATGAGGGTTAAAAAAATACAGAAATGTCTATTATGCAATGCAATAACTCATTAAGAACTACCTGCTCTAACACATGATCTTTTCTTTTATCACAGTGATTGAAAAAGTATGTCTGGTCCACTTACCCATGTCATGAAAAAACTGCATACAACCAAAAAAAATCAACCAGTAAGTATACAATAAATAAACTCAGAAACACTGCACTTGTTACAAACTCTACAATCTTAACTGCATAACCTAGCCAAAACATTACATACAAACTCTCCAAATGAAACAGTACACAAACTTTTGGGTTGTGGATATTTGATGGGTGTTTGATTCTATGGGTGTGTTATGCTGCGGTGGTTGTGGCCAGGGCCTAGAGTCTTGGATGCATGGCCTACGGCCTTTGGCCATGCACCCAAGACTCTAGGCCCTGGCCGCAACCACCGCAGCATATCACTCCTATACTACCAAACATTTTGACTGTGGTATGTGGGCTGCTTATAGGGGATATTAATTACAATCAATCCTCTACTAACAACCCAAAACCATCATCATACTAAAGTAAAATGGCCAGTAGTGCATTTATTATGTCCGCGGACAACCGCAATGTCCGCGGACATGGCAAACATATCAGGGGCACCTGCCACCTGAACAAATACAGTATTTGACCCATTTCTTACTCCCCAACCCTCTCCAAGCACTTCTGCAGGCCAACACACTCCACAAAATTGAATTTTGCCTCTGTTCGCTGCCGCGCTGTCGGCAGATTCAAGATGGCGGGCACATCGAAACAATGTGACGCACCTCACGCCTCATCCCAGCCAATCAGAGAAGATGTTGTGTGTCCGCGTACATGACGCAAGCCGATTAGCCAATCGGTGTCCTGTCCGCGGAGTGGACATAGAATTCACAATTGTTTTTGCCTTACGTTTTGGCCATTTAACAAAAAAAACTACTGGACGGATTTACACCAAATTAACAAAAGCACGCTTTTGGGACTAAGCCGTCACTCCTGCTGCAGACTTGGTGGAAATCCGTCAAGCGGTTTGAGCTGTAGGAGTGTGCAAAATGTTTTTCCCCATCATGTCTATGGTGAGGATTCGTCCAGGAGGAGCGAAGTTATAAGCCACCCAAAAAGTGCTCTTCCTATGGGATTAGCCACTTAACCATAACTACACAGCCACTATATATATAATCCCTGGATGAATCCTCACCAAACTTTGCAAAAAAAGTATATGGCCTACTCTGAATTTTTTTGTAAAGTTTGGTGAGGATTCGTCCGGGGGGGGGGGCAAAGTTATAATGGGGGTCCCAAAACTTCTATTTTTCCCATAGACTGAATGGGGAAAAAACTTTGCTCACGCCTACAGCCCAAACCACTGGACAGATTTTCACCAAATTTGGACCAGGAGCAGCGGCTTGGTCCCGAAAGCGCGAAATTGTGAAAATCCGTCCAGTAGTTGTTTTTAAAATGACCAAAATGTAGGTCACAAAAATTAGAGATATCTGTGTTCGGTCCGAGGGCAGACTTCCCTGTTCGCTCCGCGGACAGAACAGGGATTGGGTGAGCGGCTTGTGTGATGTCTGCGGACATCTGACATGCCCTCCCATTGGCTGCGGTGAAACGTGCAGTGCGTCGTATTTTGAGAGACTGCCGCCATCTTTGTTTGTCGTTTGAGGAGCGTGATCTGCAGCCTGCATAGTGTCCTCCTCTCCTTCCCCCATTCCCTGCTCATGCCCCGTGTCTCCCTCCTGTCCCCCCCACCCCCGCACATGCCCCGTGTCTCCCTGCTGTCCCCCCATCCCATCTCATGCCCCGTGTCTCCCTCCTGTTCCTCCACCCCCGCTCACGCCATCGCCACACGGGGGCCTGCGGAGGGCCGAAGAGCTGGATCTGCGGCCTGCACACTGTAAGCTCAGGCCCCGTATCTTCCTCCCGTTCCCCCATCCCCCGCTCATGCCCTGTATCTCCCCTGTTCCCCCCACATCCCACTCATGCCCCGTGTCTCCCCTGTTTCCCCCAGCCCCCGCTCATGCCTTGTGTCTCCCTCCCGTTCCCCCGACCCCCTGCTCATGCCCCATGTCTCTCTTCTTCCCCCATCCCCCGCTCATGCCCCGTTTCTCTCTTCTTTCCCCCCCACCCCCCGCTCATGCCCCTTCTCTCCCTTCTTTCCCCCCACACCCCGCTCATGCCCCGTGTCTCTCCTGTTCCCCCCACCCCCTGCTCATGCCCCGTGTCTCCCTCCCGTTTCCCCCACCCCCCGCTCATGCCCCATGTCTCCCATGTTCCCCCCACCCCCCACTCCTGCCCTGTGTCTCCCATGTTCCCCCCACCCCGCGCTCATGCCCCGTGTCTCCCTGGTTACCCCACCCCCGCTCATGCTCCGTGTCTCCCTCCTTTTCCACCACCCCCCGCTCATGCCCGTGTCTGCCCTGTTCCACCCACCCCTCACTCATTCCCTGTGTCTCCCTAGTGTTGCCCCCCACCCCCGCTTATGCCCTGTGTCTGCCGTGTTCCCCCCATCCCCCGTTCATGCCCCGTGTCTCCCTTGTGTACCTCCCCACCCCCCGCTCATGCCCCGTGTCTACCTCCTGTTGCCCCCCACCCCCTGCTCATGCCCCGTGTCTCCCTCGTGTTCCCCCACCCCCTGCTCATGCCCCGTGTCTCCCTCGTGTTACCCCTCATGCCCTGTGTCTGCCCTGTTCCCCGCACCCCCTGTTCATGCCCCATGTCTCCCTCCTGTACCACCCACCCCCATGTCTCCCTCCTGTGTCTGCCTGTTCACCCCACCGCCCGCTAATGCCCCGTGTCTCCCTCGTGTTACCCCCGCTCATGTCCCGTTTCTGCCCTGTTCCCCCACACCCCGCTCATGCCCCGTGTCTCCCTCCTGTAGCCCCCACCCCCCGCTCATGCCCTGTTCCCCCCACCCGCGCTCATGCCCCGTGTCTCCCTCGTGTTATCCCCCACCCCCGCTCAAGCTCCGTGTCTCCCTCGTGTACTCCCCCACCCCCTGCTCATGCCCCATGTCTCCCTTGTGTTACCCCCACCCCCACTCATGCCCCATGTCTCCCATGTTCCCCCCACCCCCGCTCATGCCCCGTGTCTCCCTGGTTCCCCCCAACCCCTGCCCCGTATCTCCCTCCTTTCTCCCACCCCCCGCTCATGCCCCGTGTCTGCCCTGTTCCCCCAACCCCCGCTCATGCCCCGTGTCTCCCTCATGTACCCCCCACCCCCACTCATGCCCCGTGTCTCTCTCCTGTTGCCCCCACCCCCTGCTCATGCCCCGTGTCTCACTTGTGTTCCCCCCACCCCCTGCTCATGCCCCGTGTCTCCCTCCTGTTACCCCCACCCCCCGCTAATGCCACATGTCTGCCCTGCTCCCCCCAACCCCCGCTCAAGCCCCATGTCTCCGTCATGTACCCCCCCACCCACCGCTCATGCCCCATGTCTCCCTTGTGTTACCCCGACCCCCGCTCATGCCCCGTGTCTCCCATGTTCCCCCCACCCCCCCGCTCATGCCCCGTGTCTCCCTTGTTCCCCCACCCCCCGCTCATGCCCCATGTCTCCCTCCTTTTCCCCCACCCCCACTCATGCCCCATGTCTGCCCTGGCCCCTCCACCCCCCGCTCATGCCCTGTGTCTCCCTCGTGTTGCCACCCACCCCCACTCATGCCCCGTGTCTCCCTTGTGTTGCCCCCCACTCCTGCCCTTCATGCTTCCCTATTCCCCCATCCACGCTCATGCCCCGTGTCTCCCTCAGGTATCCCCCCACCCCCTGCTCATGCCCCGTGTCTCCCTCGTGTTCCCCCCACCCCCCCACTCATGCCCCGTGTCTGCCCTGTTCCCCCACCCCCCGCTCATGCCCCGTGTCTCCCTCGTGTTATCCCCCACACCAGCTCATGCCCCGTGTCTCCCTCGTTTTCCCCCCACCCCTCGCTAATGCCCCGTGTCTCCCTCATGTTCCCCCCACTCCCCGCTCATGTCCCATGTCTTCCTCATGTTCCCCCCATCCCCGGCTCATGCCCCGTGTCTCCCTCGTGTTAACCCCGCTCATGCCCTGTGTCTGCCCTGTTCCCCCACACCCTGCTCATGCCCCGTGTCTCCCTCCTGTACCCCCTGCTCATGCCCCGTGTCTGCTTTTTCCCCCCGCCCCGCTCATGCCCCGTGTCTCCCTTGTGTTATCCCCCACCCCCGCTCATGCCCCGTGTCTCCCTCGTTCACCTTCCCACCCCTGCTCATGCCCCGTGTCTCACTCGTGTTCCCCCCACCCCCGCTTATGCCCCGTGTCTCCTTTGTGTGCCCCCACCCCCGCTCATACCCCATGTCTCCCTCGTGTACCCCCCACCCCCGCTCATGCCCTGTGTCTCCCTCTTTTCCCCCCACCT
Source organism: Ambystoma mexicanum (assembly GCF_040938575.1). Lineage (NCBI taxonomy): Eukaryota > Metazoa > Chordata > Amphibia > Caudata > Ambystomatidae > Ambystoma > Ambystoma mexicanum. Next base: position 997,677,951 of record NC_090932.1, read on the forward strand.
CCAGATCATGCCCTGTGTCTCCCTCCCGTTCCCCCCCACCCCTGCTCATGCCACGTGTCTCTTTTGTTCCCCTCATCCCCCGCTCATGCCCCGTGTCTCCCTCCTTTTCCCCCACCCCCGCTCATGCCCTGTGTCTCTCATGTTCCCCCCACCCCCCGCTCATGCCCTGTGTCTCCCATGTTCCCCCACCCCCGCTCAAGCCCCGTGTCTCCCTTGTTCCCCCACCCCCTGCTCATGCCTCATATCTCTCTCCTTTTCCCCCACCCACCGCTCATGCCCCGTGTCTGCCCTGTTTCCCCCACACCCCCCGCTCATGCCCCGTGTCTCCCTCGTGTGTCATGATCTCTGCTTCCAAAAGATCAGGACTTGCCCGACTCCCTTGGAAGCAGACCCATAACCCCGGTTCCGAGTGCCAGCCAGTCCCAATTGGGACCTTTTGGACCCTGTCCTGGCGCCAGTGGCACCAGGCTCATAAAGATGCCCAGTCCCGCATTCCGGCATCTGAAAGACAAAGGCTTACCTACTCTTTGCATGTTCCGGAGGTCTTCGCACTGCATTCCGGCATCTGAAAGACAAAAGCTTACCAGCTCTTCGCACGCTCCGGAGGCCTTCGGCGCTGCATCCCGCATCTGAAAGACAAAAGAAGGTGCGTTTAAAGACATTGGGCAACTTTATTACTCCAGTGGGTATTCCAGCACCCTTCAGCTTCTCTAAAGCTCCGAACTTGTACCTGCAAGATAAAAGGGACAGTTAGTGCGCATCGTGAAGCAGGCTACAAGCGCTTACCTACGTGCTTCCAGGCGCTTCTATTCCTCACGCGGGTTCGATCCTTAGCTCTCATCAGCCCGCCATCCGCCATCGCCGGAACTCTGCAAAACAAGAGATATCATTACAAAAGACTTTTAAGACATTTGAAGCGCCCAGAACTTACCGTTCGTGCAGTTAACGACGGACAGCAGTCCTCTGAAGTCAAGAGGCCTGCACCCTTATCCAGTGAAGGAACTGGTAACGGCACCCTGCCCCGAGGCAGATGGAGAGCTCGGCGTTCACTTACCTAAGGTGAGGGCGTTAACCTTTGGGGTTCTACAGGAGAAGAGAAAGGGAAGAGGAGAGAGGCACCCAATAACCCCAGTTCATTAATCCCATATTTTCTATCTGCAGACATCTTACTCTTCGAGTCAGACATACAGTGCACAGAGGTCCAGCCCAAAGAGCCAACCGTGTGTTACACATCACCTTTGAAGATACGGCATTCACCCAGTCAAGACCGGCGCCTCTGCGGGAATCAGGTGAGCGTTACAGAACGCAAAGCCTACCGCAAAATTCCCACCCAGGCGCTATGGAAACCTCGGATACCGACCAACTAGCCCAGTTACTTGGGGAACTAAGAGCGCATGCAGCACGTCAGGAAACAAATGCTCTAAGAAGGGAACTGATTATTTCCAAGGAGCGAACAGACGATCTCGCTAGACAATTGCTACAGTCACAAGCCGGACAAACTCTGTTACCCGCATCAGGGGTAAATCTTCCTTCAACATCCTCTACGAACCCAGTGCAGATCAACCTACCTGGGAATGTACCTCTGGCTCTGCCCAAACGATTTTCTGGTGACCCAAAGTGGTTTGCAGTATTCATTAATCAGTGCCGGTTGCACTTCTTATGCCGGCCAGCAGCCTTTCCAACTGATCAAGCTAAGGTAGCTTTCGTGCTTTCGTACCTTAGTGGCAATGCGGCAGACTGGTCGATCCCTCTAGTTAATCAAGATGATCCGGTTCTCCATGATTTTCAAGCTTTTCAGCTCAGTATGGAAAAACTGTTTGCAAGACATTCACAGGGGCAGGCCTTGGACAATGAGCTCCTTTCATTGCAACAGGGTAATCAAGACCTTTTGGCTTATATTGCGTCTTTCAGCAGACTGATAGTGGAAACTCGATGGCCTGAGGACAAAAGGATTACGCTGTTTTATAGAGGTCTACGTGGAGAGCTCAAAGATGTGTTAGCCCAAGTAGTGAATCCCCCGCAAGACTGTTCGGACTATATTGACTTAGTTGTTCAAATTGACCACAGACTGCAGACAGGAAGGCCGATCGTTCCAAGTTTGATGCTCGAGTATTTTCCAAACCACCAACTCCTACCAAAGGAGTAGACTCCGGGGAACCCATGCAAATAGGGGGCCTGAAAGGACCACTAAGACAAAAGGAGCGGGAAAGGAGAAAACAGCTGCAATTATGCCTCTATTGCGGAAATTCGGGGCACTTTCTTCGAGACTGTCCGGTGAAACCAGCCAAGAAGGCAGTAGGAGCTGCAGTTACCAGGGTCACAAACTCTGAGCAGGGAAACAACCTCGCCCGACAAGAATAGAGGTCCTCTTGCCGAGCGTTAAAACCAGTTCCGTGTCCTCGCATTTCGTGATACCTATGGTCCTCATTAGCCCTGAACATCCGGATCGATTACATGCGATTGACGCTTACGTCGACAGCGGTGCCATTGGCAATTATGTGGATCATGAAATGGTTTTGAGGATGAATCTGACTCTTTGTCCAAAGGCTGTAAAGGACGTCATTACTAGGGTGGATGGTACGGAGATAGCCTCCGGACCAGTAACGTATACCACCCAAGAAATGACGCTAGTAAGTCAAGATGGACACCATGAGAAGATCGTGTTTGATGTGATCAAGGCCCCTCAGTTCCAGATTATTCCAGGAATTCCTTGGTTAGAGAAGCACAATCCTCAGATCGATTGGCGAGCAAGAACGGTTCAGTTTCCAGAATGTGTCTCTACTTGTCACCCTCGACCTGGTGTTGCACTGGCAGCAATTTCCTCGGAGGCTCCCCAGTTACCTCCTGAATACCTAGAATTCCAAGATGTTTTCCGGAAGGATCAGGCTAACTCTCTACCACCTCATAGGTCTTATGACTGCCAGATAGACCTGATACCTGGATCTACTCCTCCTTGTAGTAGAATTTATGCCCTCACCGAGCCTGAGAATCTTCACTTCCGACAATACCTGGATCAATACCTAGCGAATGGGTTTATTCGTCCTTCCAAGTCCCCTGCTTCCTCAGCTTTGTTCTTCGTTCCAAAAAAAGAAGGGGACCTTAGAACTTGTATAGATTATCGCGCCCTGAACCAGATCACCGTTAAGAATAGATATCCGTTACCTTTGATCCCTGAACTCCTGGACCAAGTCAGAAAAGCATGCATATATACAAAGCTGGATCTTAGAGGAGCCTACCACTTGGTATGAGTAAAAGAGGGCGATGAATGGAAGACGGCCTTCCGCACCAAGTATGGGCTATTTGAATATCAGGTCATGCCCTTCGGACTTTGCAATGCCCCGGCCGCCTTTCAATATTTTATGAACGATGTCCTCAGAGAGCTCATAGATGTGTGTGTTGTTGTTTACATTGACGACATCCTCGTTTATTCTTCATCGGAAACTGAACATCAGAAACACGTGAAAATGGTCCTCGAGAGATTGCGTCAACACAAACTTTTCGCTAAGTTGGAAAAATGTGTTTTCAACGTGACTGAAGTTGAATTCTTGGGATTCATATTATCACCTAGCGGAGTGCGTATGGATTCAAAGAAGGTCGATGCAATTCTCAAATGGCCATCGCCATCCTCTGTAAAAGGTGTTCAAAGCATGTTAGGCTTCGCTAACTTTTACCGCAGGTTTATCCCCGAATTCTCTCGAATAGTCCAGCCCATCACCGCCTTGTTAAAGAAAAACAAACGTTTTGAATGGTCTACCGAGGCGGGACAAGCTTTCCAGAATTTGAAGACTAGATTTATCTCTGCACCGATCTTAAAACATCCTCGCCCAGAACTCCCCTACATCGTTGAAACTGATGCTTCGAGCCTTGCCATGGGGGCAGTTCTATCACAAAAGGACCCAGTAACCAATCAGTTGCATCCCGTGGCATTTTGGTCCCGCAAATTCTCGCCTCCTGAAATCAACTACACTATTACTGATAAGGAACTTCTAGCTATCAAGTCCGCCTTTAAGGCTTGGCGGCATTGTCTTCTGGGGGCCCGACACACCGTTACTGTGATTACAGATCACCGAAACCTGCAATATTTGAAAACCGCAAAAGCTCAATCCTCTAGGCAACTCCGTTGGGCACTATTCTTTGCCGAGTTTGACTTCATAATTACCTATCAACCTGCTACAAAAAACGGTAAAGCTGATGCCCTTTCTCGGATGGGAGTGGAAGAACATTTGATCAATCCTAAACCTGTACCTATCATTCCCGAACAAAGAATTCTAGGTGTAATCGCCACACAATCCATAGAGGAAGTTAAGGATAAAGCCAGGCTACTGGTAACTCCAGCAGACATACAGAATTGGCATCTGCAGGGAAAGGACTTTACGGTGAAGGACAACCTATTATATTTCCAAGAACGGTTATACCTGCCCAGCACAAATTTACAGAAAAAGGTAATTTCTTGTTATCACGATTCTTTAATGGAAGGACATCCCGGTATGACCAAGACCTCGGAAAAGATGAAGCGCTACTTCTGGTGGCCGTCTTGGAAAAAAGATATCAGAGACTTTATAATGTCCTGTGGAGTATGCGCCCAAAACAAGAGTCAAAAGGAAAAACCAGCCGGCCTCTTACGCCCTATTGACATCCCGTCTCGCCCTTGGCATACGCTTTCTATGGACTTCATCACCGATCTACCGCCATGCTCCGGATACAATACGATGCAAGTAATCTTGGACCTATTCTCCAAGATGGCGCATTTCATTCCACTCAAAGGCTTACCAACAGCAGCAACTCTGGCCAGAGAATTTCTCGAAAACATCGTCCGACTGCACGGTTTTCCTTCAGTTCTAATTTCGGATCGAGGTAGTCAATTTATTTCTGATTTTTGGCGAAGTTGCTGTCGGTCGGCTCAAATTGATGTGAGACTTTCGACCAGCCACCACCCTCAAACCGACGGACAAACCGAGAGGACCAATCAAACTCTGGAACAGTATTTGCGCTGCATGCTACAACAAACTGAAAAAACTTGGAAAGATATCCTTTGGATAGCCGAATATGCCTACAATAACTCTGTCCACTCGGGAACTGGGAAGACCCCGTTTTTTCTTTTATACGGTAGTCACCCTCGAACCTCGGAGTTGGATCCACTCCAAGATCTTGGAACACCAGCAGTAGACCACCTGCATTCTACAATCACCCAAGCCTTTAAGGAAGCCGTTTGTCACCTTCAAAGGGCTAAAGAACAATACAAGAAAGGAGCAGACCAACATCGGAAGGAAGCCCCCCAATATCAAGTAGGAAATCAAGTCTGGTTATCCACCAAATATCTACCTCTAAAAGGACCACACACATTCAACCCAAGATACCTTGGTCCCTATTCCATCACTACCATAGTAAATCCAGTAGCGGTCAAGTTGGACTTGCCCCCTCACATGAAGATACATCCGGTCTTCCACGTCTCTCTATTAAAACCCGTGCAACCTCAAACCCGACTAACTACATCTCCAAAACCTATTCTAGTTGATGGAGAACTCGAGTTTGAAGTCAAAAGCATCCTGGATTCCAAGATCTCCAAATCTAAACTATTTTACCTGATTGACTGGAAAGGCTACGGTCCCCAAGAAAGATCCTGGGAACCTGCAGAATATGTCCACGCGCCTCGTCTAATCAAAAGATTTCATCGAACATTTACCTAACAAGCCCAAACCCCCGGAGAAGCCCGGTTTGGGAGGGGCCTTGAGGGGGGGTGCTGTCATGATCTCTGCTTCCAAAAGATCAGGACTTGCCCGACTCCCTTGGAAGCAGACCCATAACCCCGGTTCCGAGTGCCAGCCAGTCCCAATTGGGACCTTTTGGACCCTGTCCTGGCGCAGTGGCACCAGGCTCATAAAGATGCCCAGTCCCAGCGCTGGAAGCACCGGGCTCATAATGCTTGGGTGGACCTACCTGCAGCAGACCATGCTGCTTACTTACCTGCCAGTTGAGGCCCTGATCCTCTTCTGTTTGGGACTACTTTTCCTGTTGGGTGGGGCAGGAGCCACTCCCTAGGTTCAGAACACTGGAACTCTTCTGGAAAGCAGGAACTCTTTTCTTACCTAGGCGTGGCTGTGGAAGGAGACACCTAAGCACTACAGGAGGCTATTTAAACCACACCCGATGGATGAATCTTGCTTTGCGTTATTCTGCATTCTCTGCAGCAGAACGCTCATCGTGTCTTCTGCTTCTGATCCTGGGCCTAAGGAAACAAAGGCTTACCATCCTGGAATCCAGTCTTCAGCAGCACCTGTAAAGACAAAGAAAGAACAGGTTAGCACTACGGTCTTCAGTGGCAGCGCATCTCTTACCTGGTCCATCGGCTGTCACCAACGCCTCGCGCTGCATTCCGGCATCTGAAAGACAAAGGCTTACCTACTCTTCGCATGTTCCGGAGGTCTTCGCACTGCATTCCGGCATCTGAAAGACAAAAGCTTACCAGCTCTTCGCACGCTCCGGAGGCCTTCGGCGCTGCATCCCGCATCTGAAAGACAAAAGAAGGTGCGTTTAAAGACATTGGGCAACTTTATTACTCACGTGCCATCACTCCTTCCCACGCCGAATCCAGTGGGTATTCCAGCACCCTTCAGCTTCTCTAAAGCTCCAAACTTGTACCTGCAAGATAAAAGGGACAGTTAGTGCGCATCGTGAAGCAGGCTACAAGCGCATACCTACGTGCTTCCAGGCGCTTCTATTCCTCACGCGGGTTCGATCCTCAACTCTCATCAGCCCGCCATCCGCCATCGCCAGAACTCTGCAAAACAAGAGATACCATTACAAAAGACTTTTAAGACATTTGAAGCGCCCAGAACTTACCGTTCGTGCAGTTAACGACGGACAGCAGTCCTCTGAGGTCAAGAGGCCTGCACCCTTATCCAGTGAAGGAACTGGTAACGGCACCCTGCCCCGAGGCATATGGAGAGCTCGGCATTCACTTACCTAAGGTGAGGGCGTTAACATTTGGGGTTCTACAGGAGAAGAGAAAGGGAAGAAGAGAGAGGCACCCAATAACCCCAGTTCATTAATACCATATTTTCTATCTGCAGACATCTTACTCTTCGAGTCAGACATACAGTGCACAGAGGTCCAGCCCAAAGAGCCAACCATGTGTTACACATCACATTTGAAGATACGGCATTCACCCAGTCAAGACCGGCGCCTCTGCGGGAATCAGGTGAGCGTTACATCGTGTTGCCCCCCACCCCCGGTCATTCCTCATCTGCCCTTTTCCTCCCATCCCCTGCACATGCCCCATGTCTCCCTCGTGTACCCCCCCACCCCCGCTAATGCCCTGTGTCTCTCTCCTGTGGCCCCTACCCCCTATCCATGCCCCATGTCTCCCTTGTGTTACCCCCACCCCCCGCTCATGCCCCGTGTCTCCCATGTTCCTCCCACCCCCCACTCATGCCCCGTGTCTGCCCTGTTCCCCCAACCTCCGCTCATGCCCTGTGTCTCCCTCGTGTACCCCCCACCCCCACTCATGCCCCGTGTCTCTCTCCTGTTGCCCCCCACCCCCTGCTCATGCCCCATGTCTGCGCTGTTCCCCCCAACCCCCGCTCAAGGCCCGTGTCTCCCTCATGTACCGCCCCACCCACCGCTCATGCCCCATGTCTCCCTTGTGTTACCCCCACCCCCGCTCATGCCCCGTGTCTCCCATGTTCCCCGCACCCCCCGCTCATGCCCCATGTCTATCTTGTTCCCCCACCCCCTGCTCATGCCCCGTGTCTCCCTCCTTTTCCCCCACCCCCACTCATGGCCCATGTCTGCCCTGTTCCCCCCACCCCCCGCTCATGCCCTGTGTCTCCCTCGTGTTGCCACCCACCCCCACTCATGCCCCGTGTCTCCCTTGTGTTGCCCCCCACCCCCACTCCTGCCCTGCATGCTTCTCTGTTCCCCCATCCCCGCTCATGCCCTGTGTCTCCCTTCTGTATCCCCCCACCCCCTGCTCATGCACCGTGTCTCCCTCATGTTCCCCCCACCCCCCACTCATGCCCCGTGTCTGCCCTGTTCCCCCACCCCCCGCTCATGCCCCGTGTCTCCCTCGTGTTATCCCCCACCCCAGCTCATGCCCCGTGTCTCCCTCGTTTTCCCCCCACCCCCCGCTAATGCCCCGTGTCTCCCTCATGTTCCCCCCACTCCCTGCTCATGTCCCATGTCTTCCTCGTGTTCCCCCCACACCCTGCTCATGCCCCATGTCTCCCTCCTGTACCCCCCGCTCATGCCCCGTGTCTGCCAGTTTCCCCCCGCCCCCGCTCATGTCCCGTGTCTCCCTTGTGTTATCCCCCACCCCTGCTCATGCCCCGTGTCTCCCTCGCTCACCCCCACCCCTGCTCATGCCCCGTGTCTCACTCGTGTTCCCCCCACCCCCGCTCATGCCCCGTGTCTCCTTTGTGTGCCCCCACCCCCGCTCATGCCCCATGTCTCCCTCGTGTACCCCCACCCCCGCTCATGCCCTGTGTCTCCCTCTTTTCCCCCCACCTCCAGATCATGCCCCGTGTCTACCTCCCGTTCCCCCCACCCTCGCTCATGCCACGTGTCTCTCCTGTTCCCCTCATCCCCTGCTCATGCCCCGTGTCTCCCTCCTTTTCCCTCACCCCCCCTCATGCCCTGTGTCTCTCATGTTCCCCCCACCCCCCTCATGCCCTGTGTCTCCCTCCCATGTTCCCCCACCCCCGCTCATGCCCCGTGTCTCCCTTGTTCCCCCACCCCCTGCTCATGCCCCATATCTCTCTCCTTTTCCCCCACCCACCGCTCATGCCCCGTGTCTGCCCTGTTCCCCCCAACCCCCCGCTCATGCCCCGTGTCTCCCTCATGTTGCCCCCCACCCCCGGTCATTCCTCGTCTGCCCTTTTCCTCCCATCCCCTGCACATGCCCCATGTCTCCCTCGTGTACCCCCACCCCCCGCTAATGCCCTGTGTCTCTCTCCTGTGGCCCCTACCCCCTATCCATGCCCCGTGTCTCCCTCATGTTCCCCCACCCCCTACTCATGCCTCGTGTCTCCCTCGTGTTACCCCCCACCCCCCGCTCATGCCCCGTTTCTGCCCTGTTCCTCCCTCCCCCGCTCATGCCCCGTGTCTCCCTCGTGTTATCCCCCACCCCCCGCTCATGCCCCGTGTCTCCCTCGTGTTCCCCCACCTCCCGATAATTCCCCGTGTCTCCCTCGTGTTCTCCCCACCCCCCGCTCATGCCCCGTGTCTCCCACGTGTTCCCCCAGCCCCCGCTCATGCCCCATGTCTCCCTTGTGTTACCCCCTGTTCATGCCCCGTGTCTGCCCTGTCCCCTCCACCCCCCGCTCATGGCCCGTGTCTCCCTGCTGTACCCCCCACCCCCTCTCATGCCCCATGTCTCCCTCCTTTTCACCCACCCCCCCGCTCATGCCCCGTGTCTGCCCTGTTCCCGCCACCCCCTGCTCATGCCCCGTGTCTCCCTCGTGTTGCCCCCTACCCCCGCTCATGCCCCGTGTGTGCTCTGTTCCCCCCATCCCCCGCTCATGCCCCATGTCTCCCTCGTGTACCCCCCGCTCATGCCCCGTGTCTCTCTCCTGTTGCCCCCCACCCCCTGCTCATGCCCCGTGTCTCCCTCGTGTTCCCCACCCCCCGCTCATGCCCTGTGTCTCCCTTGTGTTACCCCCCACACCCCCCTCATGCCCCGTGTCTGCCCTGTTCCCCCCACCCCCGCTCATGCTCCGTGTCTCCCTCGTGTTCCCTCCACGCCCTGCTAATGCCCTGTGTCTCCCTCGTGTTACACCCACTCCCGCTCATGCCCTGTGTCTCCCTCGTGTTACCCCCACCACCTGCTCATGCCCCGTGTCTGCCCTGTTCCTCCCACCCCCCGCTCATGCCTCGTGTCTCCCTCCTGTACCCCCCACCCCCGCCCCATGTCTGCTCTGTTCCCCCCGCTTATTCTCCGTGTCTCCCTCGTGTTATCCCCCACCCCCGCTCATGCCCCATCTCTCCCTTGTGTACCCACCACCCCCCGCTCATGCCCCGTGTCTCACTCGTGTTCCCTCCACCCCCAGCTCATGCCCCGTGTCTCCTTCGTGTTCCCCCACCCCCGATCTTGCCCCATGTCTCCCTCGTGTATCCCCATCCCCTGCTCATCAAACCCTGTGTCTCCCTCCTTTTCCCCCACCCCCGCTCATGCCCCATGTCTCCCTCCTTTTCCCCCACCCCCTCTCATGCCCTGTGTCTCCCATGTTCCCCCCCACCCCCTGCTCATGCCCCGTGTTTCCCTTGTGTTACCCCCCACCCCCCGCTCATGCCCCATGTCTGCCCTGTTCCCCCTACCCCCGCTCAAGCCCCATGTCTCCCTCCTGTACCCCCAACCCCTACTCATGCCCAGTGTCTGCCCTGTTCCCCCCACCCCCGCTCATGCCCCGTGTCTCCCTTGTGTTCCCCCACCCCCTGCTAATGCCCTGTGTCTCCCTCGTGTTCCACCCACTCCCCGCTCATGTCCCGTGTCTCCCTCGTGTTACCCCCACCACCCGCTCATGCCCCGTGTCTGCCCTGTTCCTCCACCCCCCGCCCATGCCCCGTGTCTCCCTCCTGTACCCCCCTCCCTCGCTCATGCCCCGTGTCTGCTCTGTTCCCCCCACCCCCGCCTCCCGATAATTCCCAGTTTCTCCCTCGTGTTCTCCCCACCCCCCGCTCATGCCCCATGTATCCCATATTCCCCCACCCCACGCTCATGCCCCGTGTCTGCCCTGTTCCCCCTTCCCCGCTCATGCCCCATGTTTCCCTCCTGTACCCCCACCTCTGCTCATGCCCTGTGTCTCCCGTTACACCCCACACCCTGCTCATGCCCCGTGTCTCACTCCTGCTCTCCCCAACCCCCGCTCATGCCCCGTGTGTCCCCTGTTCCCCCACCCCCGCTCATGCCCCGTGTCTACTTCCTTTTTTCCCCACCCCCGCTCATGCCCCGTGTCTCCCCTGTTCCTGTTCCCCACCACCCCCCGCTCATGCCCCGTGTCTCCCCTGTTCCCTCCCACCCATGCCCCGTGTATCCCTCCCTTTCCTCCCACCCCCCGCTTATGCCCTGTGTCTCTCCTGTTCCCCCATCCCGACTCATGCCCCATGTATCCCCTGTTCCCCCACCCATCCCCCGTGTATACCTCCTTTTCCCTCCATCCCCTGCTCTTGCCCCATGTCTCCTCTGTTCCCCCACCCTCTGCTCATGCCCCGTGTCTCCCTCCTGTTCCTCCCCACCCCCTGCTCATGCCTCGTGTCTCCCCTGTTCCCCCCATCGCCTGCTCATGCCCCGTGTCTCCCCTGTTCCCACCACCCCCCGCTCATGCCCTGTGTCTCCCCTGTTCCCCCATCCCCCGCTCATGCCCTGTGTCTCCCCTGTTCCCCCCACCCCCGCTCATGCCCTGTGTCTCCCTTGTGTTACCCCCACCCCCTGCTCATGCACCGTGTCTCCCTCCTGTTCCCCCCACCCCCTGCTCATGCCCCGTGTCTCTCCTGTTCCCCCCACCCCCGCTTATGCCCTGTGTCTCCCTCCTGTACCCCCCACCCCTGCTCATGCCCCGTGTCTACCCTGTTCCCCCCACCCCCTGCTCATGCCCCGTGTCTCACTCCTGCTCCCCCCACCCCCCGCTTATGCCCCGTGTGTCCCCTGTTCCCCCACCCCCTGCTCATGCCCCGTGTCTACTTCCTTTTTTCCCCACCCCCGCTCATGCCCTGTGTTTCCCCTGTTCCTGTTCCCCACCACCCCCCGCTCATGCCCCTTGTCTCCCCTGTTCCCTCCCACCCATGCCCCGTGTATCCCTCCCTTTCCTCCCACCCCCCGCTTATGCCCTGTGTCTCTCCTGTTCCCCCCATCCCTCACTCATGCCCCGTGTATCCCCTGTTCCCACACCCATCCCCTGTGTATCCCTCCTTTTCCCTCCACCCCCTGCTCTTGCCCCATGTCTCCTCTGTTCCCCCCACCCTCTGCTCATGCCCCGTGTCTCCCTCCTGTTCCTCCCCACCCCCTGCTCATGCCCCGTGTCTCCCCTGTTCCCCCATCCCCTGCTCATGCCCCGTGTCCCCCCTGTTCCCACCACCCCCCGCTCATGCACCGTGTATCCCTCCTTTTCCTCCCACCCCCGCTTATGCCCCGTGTCTCCCCTGTTCCCCCATCCCCCGCTCATGCCCTGTGTCTCCCCTGTTCCCCCCACCCCCACTCATGCCCTTTGTCTCCCTTGTGTTACCCCCCACCCCCTGCTCATGCCCGTGTCTCCCTCCTGTTCCCCCCACCCCCTGCTCATGCCCCATGTCTCTCCTGCTCCCCCCACCCCCCGCTTATGCCCTGTGTCTCCCTCCTGTACCCCCCACCCCTGCTCATGCCCCGTGTCTACCCTGTTCCCCCCACCCCCCGCTCATGCCCCGTGTCTCCCTCATGTTATCCCCCACCCCCTCTCATGCCCCGTGCCTCCCTTGTGTACCCCCCACCCCCGCTCATGCCCCGTGTCTCACTCATCTTCCCCCCACCCCTCACTCATGCCCCGTGTCTCCTTCGTGTTCCCCCCACCCCCGCTCATGCCCCGTGTCTCCTTTGTGTTCCCGCCGCTCCCACTCATGCCCTGTGTCTCCCTCGTGTTCCCCCCAACCCCCGCTCATGCCCGATTTCCCTCCATTTCCCCCACCCCCGCTCATGCCCTGTGTCTCCCTCCTTTTCCCCTACCCCCGCTCATGCCCCGTGTCTGCCCTGTTCACCCCACACCCCGCTCATGCCCTGTGTCTCCCTCCTGTACCCCCCAACCACACTCATGCCCTGTGTCTGCCATGGTCCCCCCACCCCCGCTCATGCCCTGTGTCTCCCTCCTGTTATACCCCACCCCCGCTCAAGCTCCGTGTCTCCCTCGTGTACCCCCCCGCACCCGTCACTCATGCCCCGTGTCTCCCTTGTGTTACCCCCACCCCCCACTCATGCCCTGTGTCTCCCATGTTCCCCCCACCCCCTGCTCATGCCCCGTGTCTCCCTTGTTCCCCCACCCCCTGCTCATGCCCTGTTTCTCCCTCCTTTTCCCCCACCCACCGCTCAGGCCCTATGTCTGCCCTGTTCTCCCCCACCCTCCGCTCATGCCCCGTGTCTCCCTTGTGTTGCCACCCACCCCCACTCATGCCCCGTGTCTGCCCTGTTCCCACCCATCCCCCGCTCATGCCCTGTGTCTCCCTCATGTACCCCCACCCTCGCTCATGCACCGTGTCTCTCTCCTGTTGCCCCCCACCCCCTGCTCATGCCCTGTGTCTCCCTCGTGTTCCCCCCAACCCCTGGTCATGCCCCGTGTCTCCCTCATGTTACCCCCCACCCCCACTAATGCCCCGTGTCTGCCCTGTTCCCCCCACCGCCTGCTCCAGCCCTGTGTCTCCCTCGTGTACCCCCCCACCCCCTGCTCAAGTCCCATGTCTCGCTTGTGTTACACCCCACCCCCCGGTCATGCCCCATGTCTCCCATGTTCCCCCCACCCCCTGGTCATGCCCGTGTCTCCCTTGTTCCCCCCACCCCTGCTCATGCCCCGTGTCTCCCTCCTTTTCCCCCACCCCCGCTCATGCCCTGTGTCCGCCCTGTTCCTCCCACCCCCCGCTCATGCCCTGTGTCTCCCTCGTGTTGCCCCCCACCCTCGCTCCTGCCCCCTCATGCTTCCCTGTTCCCCCATCCCCGTTCATGCCCCGTGTCTCCCTCGTGTTATCCCCCACCCCCTGCTCATGCCCCGTGTCTCCCTCGTGTTCCCCACACCCCCCACTAATGCCCCGTTTCTCGCTTGAGTTCCCCCCACTCCCTGCTCATGTCCCGTGTCTTTATCGTGTTCCCCCCACCCGCGGCTCATTACCCGTGTCTCCCTCAAGTTACCCCACCCCTTGCTCATGCCCCGTGTATGCCCTGTTCCCCCCACCCCCCGCTCATTCCCCGTGTCTCCCTCCTGTACCCCCCGTTCATGCCCCATGTCTGCCCTGTTCCCCCACCCACACTCATGCCCCGTGTCTCCCTCGTGTTATCCCTCACCCCCGCTCATGCCCCGTGTCTCCCTCGTCTATCCCCCCACCCCCGCTCATGCCCCATGTCTCATTCATGTCCCTCTTACCCCCGCTCATGCCCCGTCTCCTTCATGTTCCCCCGCCCCCCGCTCATGCCCTGTGTCTCCATTGTGTACCCGCCACCCCTGCTCATGCCCCGTGTCTCCATTCTTTCTCCCCACCCCCTGCTCTTGCCCCGTGTCTCCCTCCCATTCCCCCCACACCCCACTCATGCCACGTGTCTCTCTTGTTCCCCTCACCCCCCGCTCATGCCCCATGTCTCCCTCCTTTTCCCCCACCCCCGCTCATGTCCTGTGTCTCTCATGTTCCCCCACCCCCCGCTCATGCCCCGTGTCTCCCTCCCATTCCCCCCACCAGCCGCTCATGCCATGTGTCTCTCTTGTTCCCCTCACCCCCCGCTCATGCCCCGTGTCTCCCTCCTTTTCCCCCACCCCCGCTCATGCCCTGACTCACTCGTGTTCCCCCTACCCCCGCTCATGCCCTGTGTCTCCTTCGTGTTCCTCCAACCCCGCTCATGCCCCGTGTCTCCCTCGTGTTACCCCCAACCCCTGCTCATGCCTCGTTTATGCCCTGTTCCCACATGCCCCATGTCTCCCTCCTGTACCCCCCACCCCCCGCTCATGCCCCATGTCTGCCATGTTCCCCCACCCCCGCTCATGCCCAGTGTCTCCCATGTTCCCCCCAACCCCCGCTCATGCCCCGAGTCTGCCCTGTTCCCCCCACCCCCCGCTCATGCCCTGTGTCTCCCTCCTGTTCCCCCCACCCCCGCTCATGCCCCATGTCTCCCCTGTTACACCCCACCCCCTGCTCATGCTCCGTGTCTCCCTCCCATTCCCCCCACCCCCTGCTCATGCCCCGTGTGTCCCCTGTTCCCCCCACCCCCCGCTCATGCCATGTGTCTACTTCCTTTTTTCCTCCCACCCCCTGCATATGCCCTGTGTCTCTCCTGTTCTCCATCCCCCGCTCATGCCCTGTGTCTCTCCTGTTCCCCCCCACCCATTCCCCATGTATCCCTCCTTTTCCCCTCACCCCCGCTCTTGCCCCGTGTCTCCTCTGTTCCTCCCCACCCCGTGCTCATGCCCCGTGTCTCCCTCCTGTTCCTCCCCACCCCCTGCTCATGACCCGTGTCTCCCCTATTTCCCCCATCCCCCGCTCATGCCCCGTGTCTCTCCTGTTCCCCGCACCCCCCGCTCATGCCCCATGTCTCCCCTCACCCCCCGCTCATGCCCCGTGTCTCCCCTGTTCCCCCCACCCATGCCCCGTGTATCCCTCCTTTTCCTCCCACCCCCCACTTATGCCTCACGTCTCCCCTGTTCCCCCATCCCCCGCTCATGCCCCATGTCTCCCCTGTTCCCCCCCACTACCCGCTCATGCCCTGTGTCTCTCCTGTTCCCCCCACCCACCACACATGCCCCATGTCTCCCTCCTGTACCCCCCACCCCGCTCATGCCCCGTGTCTGCCCTGTTCCCCCCACCCCCTGCTCATGCCCCTTGTCTCCCTCCTGTTCCCCCCACCCCCACTCATGCCCCGTGTCTCTCCTGTTCCCCCACCCCCCGCTCATGCCCTGTGTCTCCCTCCTTTACCCCCCGCCCCGCTCATGCCCCGTGTCTGCCCTGTTCCCCCACCCCCTGCTGATGCCCTGTGTCTCCCTCGTGTTATTCCCCACCCCCTCTCATGCCCCGTGCCTCCCTTGTGTACCCCCCACCACAGCTCATGCCCTGTGTCTCCCTTGTGTTACCCCCACCCCCGCTCATGTCCTGTGTCTCCCTCGTGTACCCCCTCAACCCCCGCTCATTCCCCATGTCTCACTCTTGTTCCCCCACCCCCCACTAATGCCCTGTGTCTCATTCGTGTTCCCCCCACCCCTGCTCATGCCCTGTGTCTCCCTCGTGTACCCCCCACCCCCTGCTCATGCCCCGTGTCTCCCTCCTTTTCCCCCACCCCCGCTCATGCCCCATGTTGTCTCCCTCCTTTTCCCCCACCCCCGCTCATGCCCTGTGTCTCCCATGTTCCCCCCACCCCCCGCTCATGCCCTGTGTCTCCCATGTTCCCCCCACCCCCGCTCCTGCCCCGTGTCTGGCCTGTTCCCCCCACCCCCTGCTCATGTACCATGTCTCCCTCCTGTACCCCCCACCCCCCGCTCATGCCCCGTGTCTCCCCTGTTGCACCCCACCCCCTGCTCATGCCCTGTGTCTCCCTCCCGTTCCCCCCAGCCCCCCCCGCTCATGACTAACACCCAGGACATCAAAGATGAAATCTCTGATGACATCACATGTGTATGTACTTTTCATGAAATATGTGTACAAGGGATTCTTATTATAATGTTGCGAAACAAGTGTCAAGGATCATTGCAATAAATATCATACCCTAATTAGTGCATTGAACGATGCATTGATATAAATAGCATTCTATTATGGGGTTCTATCTAGTATACTAAGCTACTCATACAGAAACATAACATTGTGTGCAGTGTACAAGATGAAGGAATGATATTTGTAATGTTAATATGTTGAATAATGAAATGATAATTGTTTTCTTAATAGATTTTTGTGTACTGTGAAATATGTAATAAGTAGCTAATAAAACACATGTATTACATAATTGCATTACTATAGACAAAACACAAAGACACAAGAACACATACCAATATGGGTACATACAGGGAAAGTGAAGTTAGCCAAAAGCACAAGTAGTAGCAGAAACAATTCATAATTTAACTGATTATTTTCATGCAAAAAAATGATTGCTCTGTTTCAAAGCTGCTATTTACCCTAGGTATATGTATCACTTGATGTGATTGGACCCTAAGGAAAGTAGTGTGAGTACAATGTATACAAATATGACCATATACAGGGAAAGTAGAGCCATAAAAAAAACAACAACAGAACTATCAGAAAGTGCTCATAAGTCTATTGATTATCTTTATGCACAAAAAGGATTGTTGTCTTTCAAGCTTGTGTCTTCCCGTATGTATATGTTTCATATGATGTGACTGGACTCTAAGGGAATTACTGTAAGAACCTACTTGAAGGATACATCTACAAATAAAATAACATTTTTAGTTTCTAACTGTTACTGAAGAAAACCATGTGGCCTAGATATGTCATCAAAAGAAAAAAGAGTGAGCCAGACATGTGATGTCATCAGTGATGCCATCAATGACATTTGTGATGTCATCTTTGATGTCCTGGGTGTTAGTTTTAGCAGTGCACGGTGGTGGCGCAAGTTATGATTGCTTAGCTTACCATAACTGGCGAATTTCAAGGGTTTTTAGGTTTTACTTGGAACCGTAACGTCCGTTTGACAAAGTTTTTTCACTGAATTTCATAGGTTTTTAGTAGCGCAACTTAACCATAACGTCCCTTTAACAAAGTTTTTTCACTGAATTTCATAGGTTTTTAGTAGCGCAACTTCACCATAACATCCCTTTAACAAAGTTTTTTCATTGAATGTCATAGGTTTTTATTAGTGCAACTTAACCATAACGTCCCTGTAACATTTTTTTTCTAAATTTTAAAGGTTTTTATTAGTGCAAAGTCACCATAACATCCTTTTCAATAGATGAAGACCACTAACATCTTATGTCCTCAAAGTGGGAACGCCGGGTGGTAAAAGAAACAAAAAGACTTTCCTTCCTACACCGGGACGCCTTTGAACACAACAGGCATGAGCGGGGGGTGGGAGGGAACAGGGGAGACACATGGGCATGAGCGGGGGGTGAGAGGGAACAGGGTACAAACGGGGCATGAGCAGGGGGTGGGGGGAAAAGGAAGGAAACACGGGGCATGAGCGGTGATGGGGGGAACACAAGAGAGACACGGGGCATGAGCAGTGGGTGCGGAGGAACATGAGGGAGACACGAGGTATGAGCGGGGGAAGGGAGGAACACAAGGGAGACACGGGGCATGAGCGGGGGGGTACAGGGCACACACGCGACATGAGCGGGGGTGGAGGGGAAAGGAGAGAGACAAGGGGCATGAGCGGGGGTGGGGGGAACACGAGGGAGACGCGGGGCATGAGTGGGGGGGTGGGGGTTAACACGAGGGAAACACGGGGCATGAGCGGGGCGTGGGGGGAACACGAGGGAGACACGGGGCATGAGCGGGGGGTGGGGGGCAACAGGAGACAGACACAGGGCATGAGCGGGGGGTGGGGCCAACAGGAGAGAGACACGGGGCATGAGCAGAGGGTGCGGAGAACAGGAGACAGACACGGGGCATGAGCGGGGGGGTGGGGAGAACAGGAGACAGACATGGCGCATGAGTGGGGGATGGGGGAACAGGAGACAGATACGGGGCATGAGCGGGGGTCGGGAGTACAGGAGAGAGACACAGGGCATGAGCGGGGGGATGGGGGCAACAGGAGACAGACACGGGGCATGTGCGGGGGGTGGGGGGCAACAGGAGAGAGACACAGGGCATGAGCGCGGAGTGGGGGGTACAGGAGACAGGCACGGGGCATGGGTGGGGGCAACAGGAGACAGACACGGGGCATGAGTGGGGGGTGGGGGGAACAGGAGACAGACACGGGGCATGGGCGGGGGGTGGGGGGAACAGGAGACATACACGGGCATGAGCAGGGGGTGGGGGGCAACAGGAGAGAGACACAGGGCATGAGCGGGGGGAGGGGGGTACAGGAGACAGACACGGGGCATGAGCAGGGGGTGGGGGCAACAGGAAAGAAACACGGGGCATGGGCGGGGTGGTGGGGGGGTACAGGAGACAGACACGGGGCATGAGCAGGGGGTGGGGGGCAACAGGAGAGAGACACGGGGCATGAGCGGATGGGGGGAACAGGAGACAGACACGGGGCATGAGCGGGGGGCAACAGGAGAGAGACACGGGGCATGAGCGGGTGGGGGGAACAGGAGACAGACACGGGACATGAGCGGGGGGTCCCGGGTACAGGAGAAAGACACAGGGCATGAGCGGGGGTTGGGGTCAACAGGAGAGAGACACAGGGCATGAGCGGGGGTGGGGGGAACAGGAGACAGACACGGGGCATGAGCAGGGGGTGGGAGGAACAACAGAGACAGACATGGGGCATGAGCGGGGGTGGGGGGCAACAGGAGACAGACACGGGGCATGATCGGGGGGTGGGAGGCAACAGGAGACATACACGGGGCATTAGCGGGGGGGTGGGGAGAACAGGAGACAGACATGGCGCATGAGTGGGGGATGGGGGAACAGGAGACAGATACGGGGCATGAGCGGGGGTCGGGAGTACAGGAGAGAGACACAGGGCATGAGCGGGGGGATGGGGGGCAACAGGAGACAGACACGGGGCATGTGCGGGGGGTGGGGGGCAACAGGAGAGAGACACAGGGCATGAGCGCGGAGTGGGGGGTACAGGAGACAGGCACGGGGCATGGGTGGGGGCAACAGGAGACAGACACGGGGCATGAGTGGGGGGTGGGGGTAACAGGAGACAGACACGGGGCATGGGCGGGGGGTGGGGGGAACAGGAGACATACACGGGCATGAGCAGGGGGTGGGGGGCAACAGGAGAGAGACACAGGGCATGAGCGGGGGGAGGGGGGTACAGGAGACAGACACGGGGCATGAGCAGGGGGTGGGGGCAACAGGAAAGAAACACGGGGCATGGGCGGGGTGGTGGGGGGGTACAGGAGACAGACACGGGGCATGAGCAGGGGGTGGGGGGCAACAGGAGAGAGACACGGGGCATGAGCGGATGGGGGGAACAGGAGACAGACACGGGGCATGAGCGGGGGGCAACAGGAGAGAGACACGGGGCATGAGCGGGTGGGGGGAACAGGAGACAGACACGGGACATGAGCGGGGGCTCCCGGGTACAGGAGAAAGACACAGGGCATGAGCGGGGGTTGGGGTCAACAGGAGAGAGACACAGGGCATGAGCGGGGGTGGGGGGAACAGGAGACAGACACGGGGCATGAGCAGGGGGTGGGAGGAACAACAGAGACAGACATGGGGCATGAGCGGGGGTGGGGGGCAACAGGAGACAGACACGGGGCATGATCGGGGGGTGGGAGGCAACAGGAGACATACACGGGGCATTAGCGGGGGTGGGGGGCAACAGGAGACAGACACGGGGCATGAGCAGGGGGTGGGGGGAACAGGAGACAGACACGGAGCATGAGCGGAGGGTGGGGAGAACAGGAGACAGACACGGGGCATGAGAGGGGGGTGGGGGGCAACAGGAGACAGACACGGGGCATGAGCAGGGGGTGGGGGCAACAGGAGAGACACGGGGCATGAGCGGGGGTGGAGGAACAGGAGACAGACACGGAGCATGAGCGGAGGGTGGGGAGAACAGGAGACAGACACGGGGCATGAGAGGGGGGTGGGGGGCAACAGGAGACAGACACGGGGCATGAGCAGGGGGTGGGGGCAACAGGAGAGACACGGGGCATGAGCGGGGGTGGAGGAACAGGAGACAGACACGGGGCATGAGCGGGGGTTGGGGGGAACAACAGACACGGGACATGAGCGGGGGGTGGGGAGAACAGACACAGGCATGAGCGGGGGCGGTGGGGGGCAACAGGAGGCAGACACGGGGCATGAGCGGGGGGTGGGAGGAACAGGAGACAGACACGGGGTATGAGCGGGGAGGTGGGGAGAACAGGAGAAAGACACAGGGCATGAGCGGTGGGTGGGGGGCAACAAGATAGAGACATGGGGCATGAGCAGGTGGGGGAACAGGAGACAGACTGTCATGATCTCTGCTTCCAAAAGGTCAGGGTTTTCCCAACTCCCTTGGAAGCAGATCCATAACCCAGGTTGCGAGTACCAACTAGTCCCAATTGGGACCTTTTGGACCCAGTCCTGGCGCCAGTGGCACCAGGCTCATAAATATGCCCAGTCCCAGCGCTGGAAGCGCCGGGCTCATAATGCTTGGGTGGACTTACCTGCAGCAGACCATGCTGCTTACTTGCCTGCCAGTTGAGCCTCTGATCCTCTTCTGTTTGGAACTACTTTTCCTGTTGGGTGGGGCAGGAGCCACTCCCTAGATTCAGAACACTGGAACTCTTCTGGAAAGCAGGAACTCTTTTCTTACCTAGGCGTGGCTGTGGAAGGAGACACCTAAGCACTACAGGAGGCTATTTAAACCACACCCGATGGATGAATCTTGCTTTGCGTTATTCTGCATCCTCTGCAGCAGAACGCTCATCGTGTCTTCTGCATATGATCCTGGGCCTAAGGACCATCCTGAATCCAGTCTTCAGCAACACCTATAAAGACAAGAAAGAACAGGTTAGCATTACGGTCTTCAGTGACAGCTCTTCACTTACCTGGTCCATCGGCTGTCACCAAAGCCTCGCGCTGCATTCCGGCATCTGAAAGACAAAGGCTTACCTACTCTTTGTGCGCTCCGGAGGTCTTCACACTGCATTCCGGCATCTGAAAGACAAAAGCTTACCAACTCTTCGCACGCTCCGGAGGCCTTCGGCGCTGCATCCCGCATCTGAAAGACAAAACAAGGTGCGTTTAAAGACATTGGGCAACTTTAATACTCACGTGCCATTACTCCTTTCCATATCTAACCCAGTGGGTATTCCGGCACCCTGCAGCCGCTCCGAACTTGTACCTGGAAAATAAAAAGACAGTTAGAGCGCATCGTGAATCAGGCAACAAGCGCTTACTTACATGCTTCCAGGTGCTTCTATTCATCACACGGGCTCCATCTTCAACTCACTTCAGCCCGTCATCCGCCATCGCCGGAACCCTGCAAAACAAGAAACATCATTACTAAAGACTTTAAAGACATTAGAATTACTCGAAACTTACCGTTCGTGCAGTAAACGACGGACAGCTGTCCTCTGAAGTCAAGAGGCCTGCTCCCCTTATCCAGTGAAGAAACTGGTTACAGCACCCTGCCCCGAGGCAGATGGAGAGCACGGCGTTCACTTACCTAAGGTGAGAGCGTTAACCTTTGGGGTTCTACAGGAGAAGAGAAAGGGAAGAAGAGAGAGACATTCAATAACCGAGTTCCTTAATCCCATATTTTCTATCTGCAGACATCTTACCCTTCGAGTCAGACATACGGTGCACAGAGGTCCAGCCCAAAGAGCCAGCCGTGTGTTACACATCACCTTTGAAGATACGGTATACGCCCAGTCAAGACCGGCGCCTCTACGGGAATCAGGTGAGCGTTACAGAACGCAAAGCCTACCACAAAACTCCCGTCCAGGCGCTATGGAAACCTCGGATACCGACCAGCTAGCCCAGTTACTTGGGGAACTAAGGGCAGAAGTGCATGCAGCCCGTCAGGAAATGAACGCTCTAAGAAGGGAACTGATTATTTCCAAGGAGGATAAGATGATCTCGCTAGACAATTGCTACAGTCACAAGCCGGACAGACCCCGTTACCCGCATCTGGGGGAAATCTTCCTTCTACATCCTCTATGAATCCAGTGCAGATCAACCTACCTGGGAATGTACCTCTGGCTCCGCCCGAACGATTTTCTGGTGACCCAAAGAGGTTTGCAGTATTTATCAATCAGTACCGGTTGCATTTCTTATGCCGGCCAGCAGCCTTTCCAACTGATCAAGCTAAAGTAGCTTTCGTGCTTTCGTACCTTAGTGGCAATGCGGCAGACTGGTCGATCCCTCTAGTAAATCAAGATGATCCGGTCCTCCATGATTTTCAAGCTTTTCAGCTCAGTATGGAAAAACTGTTCGCAAGACATTCACAGGGGCAGGCCTTGGACAATGAGCTTCTTTCGTTGCGATAAGGTAATCAAGACCTTTTGGCTTATATTGCGTCTTTCAACAGACTGATAGTGGAAACTCAATGGCCTGAGGACAAAAGGATTACGCTGTTTTATAGAGGTCTACGTGGAGAGCTCAAAGATGTGTTAGCCCAAGTAGTGAATCCCCCACAAGATTGTTCGGACTATATAGACTTAGTCGTTCAAATAGATCACAGACTGCAGAACAGGAAGGCCGATCGTTCCAAGTTTGATGCTCGAGTATTTTCCAAACCGCCAACTCCTTCCAAAGGAGTAGACTCCGGGGAACCCATGCAAATAGGGGGTCTGAAAGGTCCTCTAACACAAAAGGAGCGGGAAAGGAGAAAACAGTTGCAATTATGCCTCTATTGCGGAAACTCAGGGCACTTTCTTCGAGACTGTCCGGTGAAACCTGCCAAGAAGGCAGTAGGAGCTGCAGTTACCAAAGTTACAAACTCTGAGCAGGGAAACGACCTCGCCCGACAAGAATAGAGGACCTCTTGCTGAGCGTGAAAACCAGTTCCGTGACCTCTCATTTCGTGATACCTATGGTCCTCATTAGCCCTGATAATCCGGATCGATTACATGCAATTGAAGCTTACGTCGACAGCGGTGCCATCGGCAATTATGTGGATCATGAAATGGTTTTGAGGATGAATCTAACTCTTTGTCCCAAGGCTGTAAAGGACGTCATTACTACGGTGGATGGTACGGAGATAGCCTCCGGGCCAGTAACGCATACCACTCAAGAGGTAACGCTAGTAAGTCAAGATGGACACCATGAGAAGATCGTGTTCGATGTGATCAAGGCCCCTCAGTTTCAGATTATTCTAGGAATACCTTGGTTAGAGAAACACAATCCTCTGATCGATTGGCGAGCAAGAACGGTCCAGTTTCCAGAATGTGTCTCTACTTGTCACCCTCCACCTGGTGTTGCACTGGCAGCAATTTCTTCAGAGACTCCCCAGTTACCTCCCAAATACCTAGAATACCAAGATGTTTTCCGGAAGGATCAGGCTAACTCTCTACCTCCTCATAGGTCTTATGACTGCCAGATAGACCTGATACCTGGATCTACTCCTCCTTGTAGTAGAATTTATGCCCTCACCGAGCCTGAGAACCTTCACCTTCGACAATACCTGTATCAATACCTGGCAAATGGGTTTATTCGTCCTTCCAAGTCCCCTGCTTCTTCAGCTTTGTTCTTCGTTCCAAAAAAGGAAGGAGACCTTAGAACTTGTATAGATTATCGCTCCCTGAACCAGATCACTGTTAAGAATAGATATCCGTTACCTTTGATACCTGAACTCCTGGACCAAGTCAGAAAAGCATGCATATATACAAAGCTGGATCTTAGAGGAGCTTACCACTTGGTACGAGTAAAAGAGGGCGATGAATGGAAGACGGCTTTCCGCACCAAGTATGGGCTATTTGAATATCAGGTCATGCCCTTCGGACTTTGCAATGCCCCGGCCGCCTTTCAATATTTTATGAACGATGTCCTCAGAGAGCTCATAGATGTGTGTGTTGTTGTTTACATTGACAACATCCTCGTTTATTCTTCATCGGAATCTGAACATCGGAAACACGTGAAAATGGTCCTCGAAAGATTACGTCAACACAAACTTTTCGCTAAGTTGGAAAAATGTGTTTTCAACGTGACTGAAGTTGAATTCTTGGGATTCATATTATCACCTGGCGGAGTGCGTATGGATTCAAAGAAGGTCGATGCAGTTCTCAAATGGCCATCACCATCCTACGTAAAAGGTGTGCAAAGCATGTTAGGCTTCGCTAACTTTTACCGCAGGTTTATCCCCGAATTCTCTCGAATAGTCCAGCCCATCACTGCCTTGTTAAAGAAAAACAAACGTTTTGAATGGTCTACCGAGGCGGAACAAGCTTTCCAGGATTTGAAGACTAGATTTATCTCTGCACCGATCTTAAAACACCCTCGCCCCAAACTCCCCTACATCGTGGAAACTGATGCTTCAAGCCTTGCCATGGGGGCAGTTCTATCACAAAAGGACCCAGTAACCAATCAGTTGCATCCCGTGGCATTTTGGTCCCGCAAATTCTCGCCTCCTGAAATCAATTACACGATTACTGACAAGGAACTTCTGGCTATCAAGTCTGCCTTTAAGGCTTGGCGGCATTATCTGCTGGGGGCCTGACACACCGTTACTGTGATTACGGATCACCGAAACCTGCAATATTTGAAAACCGCAAAAGCCCAATCCTCTAGACAACTCCGTTGGGCATTATTCTTTGCCGAGTTTGACTTCATAATTACCTATCGACCTGGTACAAAGAACGGTAAAGCTGATGCTCTTTCTCGGATGGGAGTGGAAGAACACTTGATCAACCCTAAACCTGCACCAATCATTCCCGAACAAAGAATTCTGGGTGTAATCGCCACAGAATCCATAGAGGAAGTTAAGGATAAAGCCAGGCAACTTGTAACTCCAGCAGACATACAGAATTGGCATCAGCAGGGAAAGGACTTTGCAGTAAAGGACAACTTATTGCATTTCCAAGAACGATTATACCTACCCAGCACAGATTTACAGAAAAAAGTAATCTCTTGTTATCACGATTCTTTAATGGAAGGACATCCCGGTATGGCCAAGACCTCTGAAAAGATCAAGCGCTACTTCTGGTGGCCGTCTTGGAAAAAAGATATCAGAGACTTTATAATGTCCTGTGGAGTATGCGCCCAAAACAAGAGTCAAAAGGAAAGACCAGCAGGCCTCTTACACCCTATTGGCATCCCACCTCGCCCTTGGCATACGCTTTCTATGAACTTCATCACCGATCTACCTCCATGCTCCGGATACAATACGATTCTAGTAATCGTGGACTTATTCTCCAAGATGGCGCATTTCATTCCGCTCAAAGGCTTGCCAACAGCAGCAACTCTGGCCCGAGAATTTCTCGAAAACATCGTCCGACTGCACGGTTTTCCTTCGGTTCTAATTTCGGATCGAGGTAGTCAATTTATTTCTCATTTTTGGCGAAGTTGCTGTCGGTCGGCTCAAATTGATGTGAGACTATCGACCAGTCACCACCCTCAGACCGACGGACAAACCGAGAGGACCAATCAAACTCTGGAACAGTATTTACGCTGCATGCTGCAACAAACTGAAAAAACTTGGAAAGACATCCTTTGGATAGCCGAATATGCCTACAATAACTCTGTCCATTCGGGAACTGGGAAAACCCCGTTTTTTCTTTTGTACGGCAGTCACCCTCGAACCTCGGAGTTGGATCCCCTCCAAGATCTTGAAACACCAGCAGTAGACTACCTGCATTCTACAATCACCCAAGCCTTTAAGGAAGCTGTTTCTCACCTTCAAAGGGCTAAAGAACAATACAAGAAAGGAGCAGATCAACATCGGAAGGAAGCCCCTCAATATCAAGTAGGGGATCAAGTCTGGTTATCCACCAAATATCTACCTCTAAAAGGGCCACGCACATTCAACCCAAGATACATTGGTCCCTATTCCATCACTACCATAGTAAACCCAGTAGCGGTCAAGTTGGACTTGCCCCCGCACATGAAGATACATCCGGTCTTCCACGTCTCTCTATTAAAACCCGTGCAACCTCAAACCCGACTAACTAAATCTCCAAAAGTCAAAAGCATTCTGGACTCCAAGATCTCCAAATCTAAACTATTTTACCTAATTGACTGGAAAGGCTACGGCCCCCAAGAGAGATCCTGGGAACCTGCTGAATATGTCCACGCTCCTCGCCTAATCAAAAGATTTCACCGAACATTTCCTGACAAGCCAAAACCCCCGGAGAAGCCCGGTTTGGGAGGGGCCTTGAGGGGGGTATTGTCATGATCTCTGCTTCCAAAAGGTCAGGGTTTTTCCCAACTCCCTTGGAAGCAGATCCATAACCCAGGTTCCGAGTGCCAACCAGTCCCAATTGGGACCTTTTGGACCCAGTCCTGGCGCCAGTGGCACCAGGCTCATAAATATGCCCAGTCCCAGCACTGGAAGCGCCGGGCTCATAATGCTTGGGTGGACTTACCTGCAGCAGACCATGCTGCTTACTTGCCTGCCAGTTGAGCCTCTGATCCTCTTCTGTTTGGAACTACTTTTCCTGTTGGGTGGGGCAGGAGCCACTCCCTAGATTCAGAACACTGGAACTCTTCTGGAAAGCAGGAACTCTTTTCTTACCTAGGCGTGGCTGTGGAAGGAGACACCTAAGCACTACAGGAGGCTATTTAAACCACACCCGATGGATGAATCTTGCTTTGCGTTATTCTGCATCCTCTGCAGCAGAACGCTCATCGTGTCTTCTGCATATGATCCTGGGCCTAAGGACCATCCTGAATCCAGTCTTCAGCAACACCTATAAAGACAAGAAAGAACAGGTTAGCATTACGGTCTTCCGTGACAGCTCTTCACTTACCTGGTCCATCGGCTGTCACCAACGCCTCGCGCTGCATTCCGGCATCTGAAAGACAAAGGCTTACCTACTCTTCGTGCGCTCCGGAGGTCTTCACACTGCATTCCGGCATCTGAAAGACAAAAGCTTACCAACTCTTCGCACGCTCCGGAGGCCTTCGGCGCTGCATCCCGCATCTGAAAGACAAAACAAGGTGCGTTTAAAGACATTGGGGAACTTTAATACTCACGTGCCATTACTCCTTTCCACATCTAACCCAGTGGGTATTCCGGCACCCTGCAGCCGCTCCGAACTTGTACCTGCAAAATAAAAAGACAGTTAGAGCGCATCGAGAAGCAGGCAACAAGCGCTTACTTACGTGCTTCCAGGCGCTTCTATTCATCACACGGGCTCCATCTTCAACTCACTTCAGCCCGTCATCCGCCATCGCCGGAACCCTGCAAAACAAGAAACATCATTACTAAAGACTTTAAAGACATTAGAATTACTCGAAATTTACCGTTCGTGCAGTAAACGACGGACAGCTGTCCTCTGAAGTCAAGAGGCCTGCTCCCCTTATCCAGTGAAGAAACTGGTTACAGCACCCTGCCCCGAGGCAGATGGAGAGCACGGCGTTCACTTACCTAAGGTGAGAGCGTTAACCTTTGGGGTTCTACAGGAGAAGAGAAAGGGAAGAAGAGAGAGACATTCAATAACCCAGTTCCTTAATCCCATATTTTCTATCTGCAGACATCTTACCCTTCGAGTCAGACATACAGTGCACAGAGGTCCAGCCCAAAGAGCCAGCCGTGTGTTACACATCACCTTTGAAGATACGGTATACGCCCAGTCAAGACCGGCGCCTCTACGGGAATCAGGTGAGCGTTATACAGACACGGGGCATGAGCGGGGGTGGGGGGCAACAGGAGACAGACACGGGCATGAGCAGGGGGTGGGGGGAACAGGACACAGAAACAGGGCATGAGTGGGGGTGGGGAGAACAGGAGACAGACACGGGGCATGAGCGGGGGGTGTGGGGGGCAACAGGAGACAGACACGGCACATGAGGGCAACAGGAGACAGATACGGGGCATGAGCGGGGGGAACAGAAGACAGACACGGGGCATGAGCGGGGGGTGGGGGAAGGGGAGAGAGACACACGGGACATGAGCGCGGGTGGGGGGAGGGTGAGAGAAACACGGGGCATGAGCGGGGGGTGGGGGGAGGGAGAGAGACACACGGGGCATGAGCGGGAGTAGGAGGGAGGGTTGAGAGATACACGGGGCATGAGCAGGGGGTGAGAGACACATGGAGCATGAGTGGGGGGTGGGGGGAAGGGGAGAGACACAGGGCATGAGCGGGGGTGGGGAGGGAGAGAGACACACGGGGCATGAGCGGGGGTGGGGGGAAGGAGAGAGACACACGGGACATGAACGGGGGTGTGGGAAGGGGAGAGACACACGCGGCATGATTGGGGGTGGAGGGGAGGGATAGAAACACCAGGGGCATGAGTGGGGGTGGGGGGGGGAGAGAGACACACGGGGCATGAGCGGGGGTGGAGTGGAGGGGGGGAGGCACGCGGGGCATGAGCGGGGGGTGGGCAGGAGGGGGAGAGACACACGGGGCATGAGCCGGGGGAGAGACACACGGTGCATGAGCGGTGGTGGGGGGAGGGAGAGAGTCACACGGGGCATGAGCAGGGTGTGGGGGGAAGGGGAGAGAGACACACGGGGCATTGGCGCGGGGTGGGCGGGAGGGGGAGAGACAC
Source organism: Ambystoma mexicanum (assembly GCF_040938575.1). Lineage (NCBI taxonomy): Eukaryota > Metazoa > Chordata > Amphibia > Caudata > Ambystomatidae > Ambystoma > Ambystoma mexicanum. The sequence continues at coordinate 997,706,868 of NC_090932.1, forward strand.
ATGGGGCATGAGTGGGGGGTGGGCGGAAGGGGAGAGACACAGGGCATGAGCGGGGGTGGGGGGAGGGAGAGACACACACGGTGCATGAGCGGGGGGTAGGGGAAGGGGAGAGAGACACACAGGGCATGAGCGGGGGTGGGGGGAGGGAGAGAGACAGACGGGGCATGAGCGGGGGTGGGGGGGAGGGAGAGAGACACACAGGGCATGATCGGGGGTGGGGGAAGGGGAGAGAGACACACGGGGCATGAGCGGGGGCTGGGGGGAGGGAGAGAGACACACGGGGCATGAGCAGGGGGTGGGGGGAACGGAGAGAGACACATGGTGTTCAAGTGCAGGCGGCAGATCCCGCTCCTCGGCCCTCCGCTGTCCACCGTGTGCCGATGGCGTGAGCGGGGGGCTGGAGGAACAGGGGAGACACGGAGCATGAGTGGGGGTGGGGGGGACAAGAAGGACACATGGGGCATGAGCGGGGGTGGGAGGAACAGGAGACAGACACAAGACTTACTGTGCAGGCGGCGAGGAACAAAGATGGCGGGCGTCTCTGAAGCCAGACGCACTGCACGCTTTCACCGCATCCAATGGGAGAGACCGTCAGATGTCCGCGGACATCACGCAAGCTGCTTGCCCAATCACCGTCCTGTCCGCGGCAGTGCCCGGATTGGCCGGGCGGCTTGAGTGATATCTGCGAACATGCAACGTGGAGCGCATCATATTTGTTGTGGCACCTGCCATCTTGCATTCGCAGACGACCGCAGACAGCGCGGTGAAACTTCGATTAAAAATTGTATTTAGTGGAGTGTGTTGGTGTGTACGAGTGTTTGGGGAGGGTGGGGGAGTATGAGATAGGTTCAATGTTCTGTTTTTTTTATGCGCTAGACGCTTTTGTTGTGTTCGATTTGTCTGCAGACAACACGGCTGTTCTGATTTGTTCGTAAATAAACAGAATGGATTCGGTGTCAAGTTGAAAGTGTTCTAAGAAGACGCGTGGTGTCCTGGAATGTTCGCAGGGGGTGTCCTGAAGACGTTGTCTGTATTGTTCGTTGTCAAGCTGAAAGTGTTGTAAGAACAGTTGCGGTGTCCTGAAATCTTCGTACATAAAGAAAATGGGGGTGTCCTGATGACGCTGTCCGTATCGTCCTCTGGCAAGTTGAATGTGTTCTAGGAACTTCCTTGTGTCCGCGGACATTAAAATAGTTGAAATGCTTGAATCTATGGGTGTGATATGCTGCAGTGGTTGTGGCCAGGGTATAGAATGATGGGTGCATGGCCATTTGGTCATGCACCCAAGACTCTATGCCCTGGCCACAAGCACCGCAGCATATCACACTCATAGTGGCTTATAACTTTGGGTCAAAAACAAATTTATAAGGAACAATGTTATAAGCCAGTATGGGTGTGATATGCTGCGATGGTTGTATTTATCATGTTATACTTACTATTTGGTTTAGTAACGGGAGTCCATGTTTTTCTTGTTCATTTCTGTGATAAAAGAAAATAGCATGTTAGTATTAGTATTTTATAAAGACTTATTACATTGTACAATCACAATTTTTTTCTTTTTTTTGACCCTCATATTTAGTAGATGACAAACCAGAGTACTGTGCAATTTGCTCAGTTTCTCTGTTTGTTGCTAAAATCATTGGGTCTGTGGGAGAAAAAAAATCCATGTTGGATTAAAAAAAACCTTTTTCTGTTATGCTACAGTTTATTTGTTTGTTTGTTTTCAGTGTTTACTTGTTGTTTCTGGCTAATGCTTTATACATTGGATTCTTCCAGTTTTTGGGAGCAGTAAGATATTAGGTATTTGTTTGGATATTGTAAAATTTTGGAGCAGTTAGATACCAGTAGGCGTATTCTAACTGTTTATTTTTTTATATAATTTCGTGGTATTGCTTTATCTATTTGGATATTTCTACATTTTGGGACAGTTAGATACCAATTGTCGTGTTCAAACTGTCTATTCTTTGCTCTATTTGAGTGGTATTAATTTATCTGATTAGATGTTGTAGCATCTTTGGGCAGTTAGATAGCTTTTGGAATATTGTGACAGTTTATATTGTTTAACTACAAGTGTACTTAAGGTTTAATTACAGTTTAGTTATCACATTTTGGTTTTAAGATCATTAAATAAGCGTTTGTAAGATTTGCTGGTAATCTCTGCTTTAGAGTAACGGTACTATAATTACATTCAAACCATCCACATTTCTTTTTTGTATATGCAGTGTAGTGCCCTGAGTTGGTTGTGGCTCCTGCGTGGTAGATTATACCTATTGTTGTGAAGGCTTTCCTACCATGTTATATTTGACCATTTGTGAATCCAGTCAGCTTGCAGTTCTTTTTGGTACCATCTGCATTGTAACGTAGAAGCATTAGCATTACGTATTTACTATGTGTTTGTATTACTAACGTGGAGCGATTATTTGAATTGCAGGTCGAACATAATCTACCGTGGTTTGCATTTTGTACAAGTTGCTGAAATGGAACGGATTCACAATTAGGTATTGATATATACACAAAGCGCTCATTGGGGATTTGTTCTTGTGTCACATTGTTGCAGAGAGTGCATGTATGTTTCCACATGTATGAAATCTGGAAGATTTGTTTTTGTTTTCCAGTACTAATAGTAAGTACTTTAGAAATTCTTGTGGATCTTCCTGTGAGTTTATAGTGAATTTCACCATTCCAGCACAGTAGTCCAATTGTTGTCTTATTCCATTAACACTATACGTGTTGTCAGGATTGTTCACTGCATTTCTGTGAAGTACTAACATTTGCAAACACAATGGGTCTGTACTGTGTATGTAAATGTTCTCAACAATTGGTGGTAATTGAAATAGAATATTCATTGCTACATTTGCGTAGCAACTTACACCAACTATATTTGAGAGTTTAAATGGACCAGGTAGTTCTGTATCTGACTGCTTTTTTTGGAGTGTGTCTTCCTTCTTTGAAGAAGAACCTGGTTTACTTTCCCTAATTGATTCTTTTTTGCTTGTGGAACTTGATGAAGTATTGCTTTCTTTTACTCTGTTTGGAGGATTTGCAGTGACATCCTGTTGCATTTCTGTTTGATTTAGTTTTCTTTTATAATGTTTTACTTTTTGTGGAACAGAATATGTGTTTAGATGGGGAGTGTATAGTGAATGATTTCTATTGTATTCTAAAATGCAAGGAATATCAGCGTTTATTTTACTTGCATCAAATTTGATTAGAAATAGACCGTCAAGTGTACGTAAGCGTGATAGCGCTACGTAGCTCATGCCTTCTTTAAAGACTGTGTTACCAATGTCTATCATTGCTTTGTCTAGGGTAAGACCTTGTGATTTATGAATGGTGACTGCGTATGCAAGAGTTAGAGAAAATTGTTCTCTGCGTACATACATGTCTTTGAAGAGAAGGAATCGAGCTGTTGAGCGTCCTATTCTTTTTACTTCTGAAAGTTTGGCAAAGAGAATATTGACAAACTGAATTATGTTGTCACGTGGGTATGTTTGAAAGTCAACAACTGTACCCAGTGCTCCATTAACTAGTCCTTGGTCCACGTCAAGGTTACGTTTCAGCATTACTCTGCAATTTAAGGATAATTTTAATATCTTTTCCAAACCTGCTGTGTTTGAGATTGATTTTTCTAAACTATTTAGTCTTGTTGTGGCTTGGTCACACATGGGTAGTGTCATTCCATGTACATCTAGTTTGTCTGTGGCGCTAATTTCCATTATTGGTTGCATTTCTTTACTTAACATTATTTAATTGAATTTGAAACAGCTTGCAAGAGTTGGCATTAAGGCCATACAATTGACATTTTTGTGGGCTAATTGTTCCATAACATCTGTAGCACATGCATTATCACCATAAAGTGCATGAATGTGCCGGGTTTTCAATATTGCTTCTGCTTCTTTAGAATGTATATCAACTCTGATACTTTTTAAGATGTTGGCATAAGTGAGATCTGCAGATTGGTGCATGTTTTCTGTTCATTCTCTGTATTGGAAATGTTGCAAAAGGTTGACTTTTCCAATGCTGCCAACAGTTTTACGGCAGAGTTTGTGTCCTAATATTTTAAAAATAGGCTCACCTTTTACTGGTGTCAATTGAAGAAGATCTCCGAAAACAATAATGTGTTTTCCTGCAAGGAGCTCTTCATAGTTTGTTTTGAGAACTTCTTGTAATCTGAGGTGAATCAAAGCCAACATTAGGGTGGACACCATGCTCACTTCATCTATTAGTAGCATTTTCATTTGTTTCAATACTCTGTATAGTTCCATTGCAGCTTCTGCAGAAAGTTTGTAATAATCTAATTTGTTTTGGTGTTCTACTGGCAGCAGTAGTAATCAGTGTAAAGTGACACCACCTATGTTGTAGGCAGCTAAACCTGTGGGGGCAGTGACAACAGCTGACAGTTTGTTGTTTGTCAATTGTTGAAGGAACTTACTGATGATTTTGATTAGGAATGTTTTGCCAGAACCAGCTTCACCACTGACATACAATAGTATAGGTTTGTAATTTCGACAGGTGCATTCTTTGTCTTCATGTTCTACACCATGTGCAATTTTTTTTGTTACTTCTTGAAAAATGCAACGTTGCTCATTGTTTAGCTTTGATTTTAGTATAGTTAAGTCTTAATTTTCGTCATACTGACACATGGTGTTTTCTACTTCTATCATAGCTAATTCTGCCTCATTTGTTATTAGTGGGTCTTCCGGTGGTTCTTGGCTTCCTGTGACAGAAGGTTGACTACTGTCAGGAGTGTCCTTATCTAGTTGGGCCTGGAGTTCTTCTTCATGTTGCTGTTCATTGTGCAACATTGTTTTGTACTGTGCAAAGTTTACATCAGTTATACTGCTTTCATTTGCATTGAAAGCGTCCTCATAAGAGTCATAGTTATCTAGTATGTCTTCTTCTTTTCTCCATGGTTTAAAGAGTTGTAGCAGGGACATGTAATATACTTCTTTATGTTGAGGAGTCTTTAATGACAATTTGATATGATTAATTAAATTTGGTTTGGTGAGTTTTACTAAGCTGCCTTCACAGTTTGTCACTTTGTATTTACGGTTTTGTTCATCAGGTTTTATATTATTTTTTATGTGTAGTTTTGGGCTATGTGGCATAGACTCACGGTTTACAAAGTGGTACTCCTGTTTGGGTAGTATGTGTCTAATAAATTTTTTTTTAAAATGTCTTGGCTGTTGGGATCATGTTTGGCTATTGTTTCTATATCTTTGTATGATTTTAGAACTCTTTTTCTAGATTTAGCTGGACCAAGACTTAGCCATACTATATTTGCAGATTTACCTTACAATGCAGTACCAGTTAATCGATCAGCTGCTTCATAGGATCCACATTCACTATGGTACAGCATTTTTATGCCCAAGCTGTATAATTTCTGAGACACTGTTTTATCTGATGACAGGTCATTCCAGAGGTCTTGGAGCTCTGTCTTTTCTGATTTGGTTAAGTATGCTGTGACATATCGTGCAACTGCAGTAGAATTGTCTGCAATGTACTGCATGTCTATGTTTGCATTCCATAAGTGGGCAATGATTGCATTGTAATCATTGATATATTTTTCTTCTTCTTTTCTTTTTATGCAATATGTATTTTTAGGTGACTTACCTTTAACACTATGGCCCTCATTACGACCCTGGCGGAAAGTGACTGACCGGACCGCCACAGCGTAAATAGCGTTTCCGCCATTGCACGAAGGAGCAAAGTGCGGCCCATTCCGACCCATCGGGCACGAGCACCACGGCATGGCGGAATTGCAAAGTCCGCGATGGCGGAAATGACCCCAAAACGGCCCACACCGCCGCCGTACGGCGCCCTAGGTGCAATACCACCACCCATCACAGCGGACACCGCAGTGCGCGCCTACCGGAAAGTACGGTGACCGGAAATATACGGAAACGGAAGTAAAAACATGGGCCCGGAATGGGAAACATCCCGCCGTACACCTATAAAACCACTAAAACCACACAACCACTAAAAACACTACCCTGAGACACACCCCAACCCGTCATCCACCCTAGCGAAACCAAGAAAAATGGGAAAAGTAGCGAAGAAAGCGTGCGACCGCAAGCGGCAGGTCCACTTCTCCCGTGAGGAACTCACCGTGCTAACAGAGACCCTCCAGGAGAATGCTGCCGTCGTCTTCTGCACACAAATGACCAGGACGGCACTTGCAAACAAGAAGGCCATATGGGCTCTGGTGGCACAGCGGGTAAGTGCGGTGGGGACCGCACCCCGCACCCCACAGCAATGCCGAAAGCGATGGGACGACCTGCGGATACGCGTCCGCAGCATACTCTCTACCAACCGCAACATTGCCACAGCCACCGGGGGAGGTCCTGAATCACCCATCAAGTTGACCCCCTGGGAAGAAATCTGTACCTCCACCATCGGAATGGAGAGCATAGAGGGAGTCGGAGGGATGGAGAAAGGAGTGCAGACATCCGAAGATTCAGGTAGGTGGGCCAAATAAAACAATGCTAAATCCACAATGTCCAATCATGTGAAGTACCATGTGTCCACATAGTGCAACAGAAACACATGTCCAGGAGAACGTCCACACACATCGGCCTGATAGCGCACTTTAAAACTCACAATAAATACATAAATAATTAAAAACCCCTAAAACAGCCACTACACGTGCAGCAGGCACACCCTAACTGCAGGCTGCCAAACAACTGCACCCTCACTCCACACACAAATGAAAGCACCTCCAAGGCCCCGACCCAAATCACCCTCAGGTACCACCCCAATGCATGTGATACAATGCCATTCCAATACCCACAGACCCATTAATAACCCTTGCCCTCCTTTACTCCACCACAGGGTCCGATCCAAACGACGAGCATCAGGACACCCCTACCAGCACACCTGCAAAGAGGGCCAAGACCAACGGCCAAAGACCCTCCACCTCAGCTGCACGCATCAAGACACGGCAGCAGCACAAATCAGGTGGCAGCACAGAGGAGGGAACATCAACAGGCACCCCAGCAGCCAGCATGCCCACAACACCACCACCACAGGTCCCCCCAACGGATGCCACAGAAGGCACTGCCTCTGGTGGCAGCAGCACCATAGGTGACACCCCATTGATGGCAGCATGCTCCGACACAGAAGACGGGGATGTCGAAGTCAGATCCATCCATGACCTGTCCCAATCCCCCTGTCTGTCCCATCCCGTACAACATGAAGATACCACGCAGGGGCACCCACAAGACGACGACTGGCCATCCCCCACAAGCCCTGTGGCAAGGCAACATGAGGTCAACAGCCCCTCTGTGACACCCCCGCAAATGGCCATGGCCCAGCAGAGGCAACAGTCCCTCGACCAGTTAATCGTGCAACAGCAGCAACTGGCCACGCTCCTCAAGGACCATGCCGATGAATGTGGGGGCACTAAGGCAGACATAGAAACATCAACTGAGACACTTAGGGCAGAAATGGTGAGAAGTACAGAGACACTAAGGGCACAAATGGAGAGTAGCACCGAGAGCCTGAGAGTCCAAATGGAGACTAGCACCGAGAGCCTGAGAGTCCAAATGGAGAGTGGCACCGAGAGCCTGAGAGTCCAAATGGAGAGAAGCACCGAGAGCCTGAGGGGGGAACTGCATGCGACGTCCACAGACGTATGTGCCGAACTTGCCGCAGTGCGCCGTGTGCTCACTGAGCTCTCACAAACACTTAGGGACATGCATGGACGTGAGCAGGCAGAGACATCATCCGTTGCAAGTTCCGTCCAGGGCAGCCCCCAACGTAGATCTGGGAGGAACCTGCGCTCCACAGGCAGGGGTGCCCCTGATACCCGCAGAGGGGGCTTGCAATAGCGACAGCCCACTGACAATGAGCATCTTTGGACACTGGTGTTCGGGGGGGAGGTAGGAGGGTGGAGGGGGTGTGTTGGGCTCACTTGGGTGGCGGGTCGATAGGGTGTTCAATATGATATCACATATGCCATAAACAGTGCACGATCAACCAATGTGATGTGTGGACAATGATCATTGTGTACTAGGCCATCATAGGCGTACAGTCCATATTGTGCATGTACCAGACACACACAGTGCCACGAGTACCGTGTCCATGTATCAGCCATCAGGCGTGAGTGCTAGAAGCATGCATCAATGAGATGCTGACGAATGTCACGGCCCTCCGGTGCCTCGCAGACTCCTTGAGGTGCTGCCACATCCCCACCCTCATCATGACCATCATCAGGTGCTTGCAGTTCTGCGTCAGGGGGCATGGGCACATTTCTACGTACGCACATGTTGTGGAGCATGACACATGCCATCACCATCTTTGCAACCTTCTCATGGCGGTACAGGAGTGCCCCGCCAGACCTGCTGAGGCAGCGGAAACGAGTCTTCAGTAGGCCGAATGCCTGTTCAATGACTACACGGGTACGTGAGTGGGCATGGTTGTAGTCCTCCTCATGCTGGTCCCGTGGGTTCCGGACTGGTGTGAGGAGCCATCTCTTCAGTGGATATCCAGCATCACCTGTATGTGGACGATAAACGGATTATGTGGAATGCCATTGCTACGTACGCACACCACCCCCCCCTTCCTGCCAGGTCATTGCCGAATCACATACCCCACATTATCATGCATGTAATGAGACTCACCGAGTAGCCAGGATCTGTTCCCTGCGTGTCGCTCCATGTAGCGTGGTATTGTAGAGTTCCTCAAGACCATAGAATCATGGGTTGATCCAGGGAATCGGGCACAACAATGTGTAATGATCCTGTTGGAGTCACACACCATTTGTACATTCAGGGAATGAAATTGTTTTCGGTTGCGGTACTGGGCCTCCATGGCATGTGGGACGACCAATTCAACATGGGTGCAGTCGATGGCACCAATGCAACCCGGTATGCCGGCAAGTGCATGGAATCCCACTTTCGTGTTTGTAATTTCCTGCTCCGAGCGTGGTAGGGAGATGTAGTCGTCTGCGTGCTGCAGGAGGGCATCGAGCACTTGCAATAGTGTCCGTGAGAACAGTGGCTGAGAAATGCCATGCAACTGTCCGACTGTGTGCTGGTAGGTGCCTGTGGCCAGGAAGTGGAGTACAGACACCACCTTCAGTAGGGGTGGGATGGCGGTTGGGCTATCTATCATGCTGACAAGGTCAGCCTGTGTCATGTCCACAATGGCGGCTATGGTGTCCCGGTCCAAACGGTAGAGGGTGTGGATCTGCTCATCAGTGAGGTTGAACGGATGTGCTCGGAGGCGTGGGATTGCGGCCTGCCTGCGTGGTGGTAGTGGCTGTGCTGGCGGCCCTTGCTGGCCCTGCCTTGCCCTCCTCCTCCTCCTGCGTCTCCTCCGTGCGGCCGGTTGTAGTTGGTGTTCGTCTTCTTCTTGGAGTTGGAGTACTTGCAGTGCTATCAGGTCCCCCAGGGCCAACATGGCTAGTCCTGCCGGTAGCATTTCGGAGTGGGTGTGGTTGTGGGAGGAGACTGGGTGTGCAATTTATGTGTTTTCAGGCTGTATGGCCTCCACCTGTGGTGATTCATTCCACCTGTGCAAGCTGCTCTCCCCTTTGGCCGAGCACGTCCCGCACACAACGCTGCAATTCGGTAATGGCATCTTGCTATTGCAATCATGTATTTGTACCCGATGGCCGTGTAACATTTGTTGATATGTACATTCGGCTATGGTCCCATTGTTTCACATACAATCTTTGCCGTCGCGAACAGACTTGTGAAGGGTCAGTGGAACGTAGTACTCGAGTAACGGTGGGCCCTCATGCATCACTGTACCGAGTTGCACCGACGGGCGGGGCGTCCCATTTGTGGGTGAAGGCAGTTGCCATTTTCACACACAGCCGCACTAGATGGATTAATTTGTGATTTCAAACGGCCACAGATGCCTTTTCGACGTGATGTTGCAAATGAGGAATTCGAAGGGCGGCGCTTTCGGTTTTCAGCTCGCGGCGAGGAGATGCCCACAGGTCTGACTGCAAATATAACGTTCTATTGTTCAATGTCCTTGAGACAGGGGCCATGGCGAGGAAGCAATGATTGATATGAATAGTTTGGGATGCGCAATAGCGACGTGGGCGATGAGGCCGGACGTTCCCAAATACATGTTACTTCACAACACTGGAATTACGGGCTGGGGCACTGTGGATTTTGCAGGCTGCATAACGCACAGACTCAATGGATATTTCTAATGTCATGTGAGTAAATGTTCTGGCGTTTTTATACCGGGATGAGGGAATGATGAATGGATGCATGGGCAGATGATTTGATACAGAGTTTGCCATGTTCAGGGCTTCTTGGAATCTATCCGCCTCCCCTGCGCTATGTGATGCAGGGCTGCCATAGTGGGACCATCGTCTATCTGGCCTTGTTGAGCCCTCCCTTTCTCGACGCGCCTTCAGACACTTGTGTCCATGCACGTTAACAATCCCATCAGATGGATTCTGTTTTGACAGACGCATGCACAGGTACACTCGTTTGTGATGGTGTTTACACCTCGATATAGATGGTTATGAGTCGCAAGTGGTTTTGGGGTGGTGATGATCCTTTGGAGTGGGCTAGCATGCATATGGCTGTGGATTCAGTGTGATCATTGAAGTGAGTTGTTCGGATGTAGTTCTGATGGCCATTCTGTTCTTTTTCTTTTCTTTTGGTTGACAGGTATCTCCTCCCCTTTTGCCACTGCCATCTGTATGCCACTCCTGCAGATGGCTTTTACTCCCGACACCTGCTGCTTCGTGTTAATCAGTGGAGCAGCATTACGATCTTATGGGACGATCGCCAATGGGCCACATGCCCTTACGCAGTACTAGTGGCTCGGAGCAACATTTCGGCCTTTCAGCTGGACTAGTACCTCCCCATTGGGACGGCCCTGCGGTTCTGTGCGCTTCCATGTTGCCTTTTCGTACGTGAATGTGGCTCTGTGTACCATGATGGAACAGGGCGTCACACAAGTAGTGGCTAGTCATTTCTTGCGGATGCAGCCCACAATGGTGAAATGTGTTTTGGAGTTCATGGCCTGATGGCTGTATGGCCTTGGTGATTTTGTTGTGCATTAAATTTCTATTCTGATTTGGCCCGTGTAGCGTTCTTCTTTGCAAGTGATGTGGCATATTCCTATTTGGGGAGCGATGTATTGTGAGGAGATCTGCATTGGGTTCCAGCTTCGGAGTTTAGTTGCGTGGTACTGTACTGGGCGCGTTTGCCTACGAAGCCCGTGAGGTCAGGGATGGGGGCTGCCAATATGACTGTTTGAATGTTGTCATGCTCAGGGGCGGGGGATTGGGTTTTGTGTAACAGATGCCGGTCAGCCAGGTGGACTGGTGGAATGATGTGATTTTCGGAATATTGCTGGTCACAGGTGCCTGTGTTTGCGTGCGTTTCTTGGTGGGGGACTGTGGTCATGTCCATTGGGATGGCTTCTGTATTCGTGCCATCTGTGCCCTGCAGCTCCCATTGGCCCCTCTTGTGTTTCATTTGTTCGTTGGCATGCATGGGTGACTTGTACATTTCAATGGTTGCATTGTGACTTTATTGCACCTACGGGGAGTTGTACTTTGTGGGCAGGGAGCGGTGTACAGGCACTCAGTGGGGCCGTTTACGGTTGATTCGCGATGCCGTACTTCTCACCATGGCGGAATGGTACATTCCGCCATGCTTGATGGCGTTAGGTACATGTCCGCTAGGGTCGGAATTAGCGTACCCTTGCGCCATGGTGGTGTTTACGGTTTGGCATGGCGCGCGCGCGCGTGCTTGGTGCAGTTAGCGTTGGCGTTCACTACGGTGTCGCTAATGGCTTCGTACTTTGCGGTGACGGGTCATAGTCGCACCGAGCGCTATTCGATGGCGGTATTGCATTTCCGCCATCGTTTTCCGAATTCCGCCAGGGTCGTAATGAGGCCCATGTCTAACTGAAGACATGAGGTTGTTCGCTTGACCTGTATTTGTAACTGGTCTAGGGAAACCAAATCGGCATTTGGTGTAGTATTTCCCTTTGTTTTTGTATTTGGACGACAATATTTGCCACATTTGTGTCTTTGGAATTGTAACATTTTTGCATGAAGATCAATAAACTGTAAAACAGTGGCATCACTGTCTTGACCACATTTAGGAGCATCTTTAATCCATAAAAGCATGTGAATATGTGGTGCTCCTCTGGCTTGGTATTCATTTTTCCAAAAGAAGTGTTGCACTTCTCCAAGGGGAGGAACAGTTTAGTTACAAATAAAATGTAGCATAGCAATGAAGCGATTGTTAAAATATCTTGAAACATTAACAGGATCCTGTGAACAAAGTTTTGCAGGTGTTAGTATATCTATGTTTGTTTTGTTTTCGTTTGATATGCGTAGGAAAGCATGTAACTTTTCCCATGCATATTCTGCACAACTTAATGTAACAAACCAAGTGGGTGGGCCAAGGTTTCTGATCATACAACGTACATCTCCATGACGTCGAAACCAGTACTCTTTAGTACCACGCATATTTGCTAATAGATTTGTAAGATTTGCTTGTAAAACGTCATCTTTTTGTTGAACTTTTTGTAATAATTGTGTAGCTGTCATATTTTGAAAGTGTGATCCTGATTTTAATTTGTGTGCAACTCCGTAACATAAAGTTGCTAGTTCACTTTCAAAGAGTAGGTGGAATATGTATTCCACATTTCATCGAAATCTGAGATCTTCAGAATACATTCGTAATGAGCGATATTCTGATGCTGATATTTGAATAGGTCTATCATCGTATCTTCCTCCTTTGCCAGTAGGAACGAGTAGAGGAAAAGCACATGCTTCTATACTTTTTTCCCATATGCTGATTGGTGATCCTTTTGTTTGACGCATTTGGTACTTTTCCAGTGCATCTTCTATGGTGTCATTAGAGTGCAATGGATGAATTGTATAATGGTCTAAAGTGTTTGATATTGTTGCAGGATCTAGGAGCTCATATTGGCCAGCTTCTTGTGTCTCTTGAATTATTTCAGTTGTATCTTTCAAGTTTTCTTCAATATTAATTTCTTTGTAATATTCATTATTCTCTTTAAGATATTGCAGGGCTTCTCTAACTTTATGTAAATCTACCAGTTGTTGCCAAATTTCTTTGTCTTTTGTAGGTACTCAATTTACCAAGATAATTAAAGATTGCTGCATTGGACGTTGCACTCCTAGAGTGTGCACATTTTCTTTTAGATCTAATGGTAAATACACTACTTTTCCACAAATAACTTTTACTAATACAGAGGGAGGTAATTTTGCAGTTTTTGGTTGAAGGACGTTGCAGTTTTTGCTTGAAATGGGTGCACTGTTTGAATTTTGATGCTCTCATATAAATTAAGTTATTGAAGGGGTTTTGGTAGTGGATATAATTCCAAGTTATTTGTGATAGCACGTGAAGGAGTTTGGTTGTTGTCAAGTTTTGTAGTGCAGTAACTGCAAAGTATTATGGGGTCAGTTATTAAGTATTTGTTTTCTGCTATAAAGTAGAGAGCTAATTCAAACCATTTAGAATCTTCATTGTCTTCTATTTTGTATGATAGGTCTACAGTTTTTGTGTTACTTTTATAAAAAGTTCTGCGGCAACATACACACACGTGGTTTGGTACTTCAGCTGAAGTACTTTCAAATTTTAGTATTTCTTTTTTGTATGTGTGTAGTGAAAGGTTGCCATGTGCAGATTTGTTTCGAAGTTGGTTTACAGCTAATTCATCTTGTAAGTGGGTTTCACTTCCAAAATATTTTGTCTGGATATAGTCGATTTCTTCTAATAGGTCTTTTGTTGTACCATGTAGAAGAATGTTATTTAAATTGGCTAGTGCTAAAGCAGGACTTTTAGCATAGTACAGTTTATAAACTAGATTTCTTATACTTGCATGATGTGTTGATATCCTTTTGATATCATGGAAGGGTGTTTGTTTTGCAAGTAGGTCCTGTAATGCAGGCCAATGAATGTCCTTGTAGTCCTGTGTACTTGCGTACTGGACAAGCATCCATATTTTGCAGTAGTTTAATTTTGATTTTGTCTTTGCTTTTCACATATTGATTGAGGAATTGGCGTAAAGACTTGAACATTTTTTTGTGAATGTTACACATTGACGTGCATGGCCATTTGTACACTAGATGTCCTGATTCAGTTCAATGGAGCGGTAAATCTATGTTTTCATGGCATATTTTTGTAAGGAGTGCTTTGTGTTCCATTATGTTATTATTAACTTTCTCATAACCTTGACCACTGCTATGTATGGCAATTTTATTTGTTTGCTTTTGTTTGTAGGCTTCTTCATTAAGGTATGGTTCTGTGCTTGTAGTGTGACTCCATTCACCTCCACAGATATTTAAGAAGTTATTTCTGTTGACATTTCGTTTATTGAGAAGTCTTTTTTGTAATTTAGTTATTAGTTTTGTTAGTGGTTTCATTCTGTTTAACACTAAAATAAATAACTTTCTTTTGAGAAGAAGTGCACTGTCTATCAACGCTTCTAAGATTACTTTCCTACGATAGGTTTGAAGTGTTGAACCTGGTTTCTCCTGTTTTAATAAGATTTTGAAGGACTTTGTGATGGAACATTTTGACTAAAATACTTTTCTTGGTATGCTTACTTTGTACTATATCAAGATTTATAGAAGAAGTTTTATTTGTAGTGATAGTTGATTTTCTGTTAATTGTTTTTTGGGTTGTTTTACTTTTTGATAGAGGAGGCAAAGTTTTTGTACTAGAAACATCTTCTGTTTCACTACATGACTGTATTAGCTGTTGTGTTTCAACTTTTATTTTACAAATTCTGCTATAGATGGATGTTTATGTTGGAGACATTTCTTTTCATTTGCTCTACTTCTGCGTTCCTTTCTACGGAGTTGCTTTTTGGTAGGCATGCTTTAGGGCCTGTTAAAAAAAATACAGAAGGTATGGGTTGGGGTGTTCTGCAATGCATGTGTGTTGTGTACATGAGTGTTTGTGTGAGATGATAAAGATGTATGTAATGGTGTGTGATTGTGCATTGGGAAGTACAACTACTAGGGATGGGTATTCTTGAATTAATGTGTTACTAAACTGGGGTTCAGATGACAGAAAAAAGTAAGCCAGTGGTGTGGAGAAGTATAAATAGTATATCTAAAGCTATGCAATTAAAACAGTTGTTTCTCCGACAACATCTAAATTCTAGCGGCTGAGTTGGGTAATTTGTGTGGCAAAAAATAGGAATTTGTGGGCCATTCTGCCAGTAAATCACTGTTTAAGACGGGAGGATTTTTGGTCAGAATGGTGCAGAATCTCTATTTTTAGGCACAGAAGTAGCATGAATTAACCTTAGAGTGTGTTTGAGTAATAATTCAAATATTATGGTAACAATCTACTTACTTTTTTTCTAAAATGAGCAGTTTGCTTCTTAGTTGTTCTTTGTAATTCAAATTCGGCTGCTTATTTTTAGGAGAATGGTCTTCACTGCAATTGTAAAAGAAAGAAATTAGTAATTCGGTTTTTGTATATAGCACTGTTTTTAATTTAGACATAGATTTTTTAACTTGAAATGCTCAGCGCCTTCCTCAAAAGCATTAAAACTATCTTATGACTAACTGTAGGAAAGAAAATATCTTTACTATGACTTGTCAAAATCATAATGTACCACTGTATACCACTATTCCTGTAACTAAGCTTTTCCACGTAATAGTGAGTCCATGTGATAGCCTGCTTTTCCACGTAAGAGGGAGTCAATGCCATAGCCTGCTTGTCCTATATAAATGTAAGTAATTATATAAACTAAAAAAATTAAAACCAAGTATGTGTTTGTACAAATACTATTCTTTGAGATTTGATGATAGAGTGTGCATGTAATTTTGTTTGATCATATGTAGTCTGTATATTTTATTTCAAAAATGTTAGTTTAACATTATTTGCATGTGTGTGTGTGTACGAAGAAATTAAACGGTATGATGGTTTGTAAGTCACAGTTCATTTTAGGAGAATGAAAAAATTATCGTAGATTCATTTTACAGATTATACAAGGTAAAAATCGGTTAGAAAATGTGTTCATGTTCTGTATGGAAAATATGCATACCTGTAGTTTGTGTTCATGCATATGGATATGGACGAAGCTGCAAGTAGAAATCTTGGAGACTTGTCTAGTATTTCTCGTAGATCGTGCTTGCCAATGGTATGAGACGTGTAGTCTGAGAGATTCACTGTACATTTGAAGTGCTGATCTATGATGATGCAGTTACATGTAGAGGTCTTGGATTTGATTGGTGGATGGTCATGCGATTTCTTAGCTACATCCAATGAGGGAATGGCACAGAGAGTGAAGTGGAAATGGTAGAAGGGCTGTCCATGTTACAATATGTTCGTGGACATGGCGGTAGTTCTAGGACACCACGTATTACATCTGGGGATTTTGGGGTGGGGAGGCATGCAAATGAGATTGAATGTAGCAAGGGATTGGTCAGTAAAGTTTAGTGAGTGTGTTGTGCTAGGAGAGGTTTTCTCAGATATTCTTTTTGCTGAGAGAAGAACAGATAGCTATGGCTGAGTGTTTTAAAAAACAGATTGTGTGGATTTTGGGAGACTCGTGTATACATTGGTTGAAGGTGCATGCAGAAAGATGTGGAGTATCTATAGATCTTGGATTCCCACATGTGGAAGTGCACTGGCATGGAGTGCATGGAATGAAGTGGCTGGACTTGCTACCTCTCTGTGCAACTTTGAAGATAGAGGAAAATCCAGACATAATTGTAATTCATTGTGGAGGGAACAGTTTAGGACATGTGTCTGGAATTTCTTTGCAATTTGGAATGAAAGAAGGACTTCAGAAGATCATGGACATGTTTCCAAACTCCAAAGTAATTTTTTCACGGGTTGCGCAGAGACAAATGTGGCTTCGTTCTTTCTCATGTGGTCCACAAATGGAGAAAGCAAGGCGTAATGTCAATAAGGGTGTTTGTGCCTTCCTAAGAGATTTTGGCATGTCCTATTTTCACAATGAAAATATTATGTTTCGTAGTACATACATTTTTCGCAGAGATGGAGTCCATCTTAACTATGCTGGCAATCAGATTTTTCTGAGAAATGTACAAAATGCAATGCGCCCTTTTTTAGAAATGCAGCATCCATTTTGAAGTAGGTGTTAAGTATTTATAATTTTTGACATACAAACACCTCCCAAAGGCTCTTTTCAGAGCCACCACTTCCCACTAGATATAAATGCAATGTTTACAATTGGGTAGCATCCCAAATTTTTTTATGTTCGCGAACTGTCCGCGGACTTTCAAGAAATAGAAAGTGCCCTACGTTATTTATCTTTACTTCTGTTTTTTAACTGTGAAAGGCGGCTCTGAAAAGAGCCTTATTTTTTTTTTGTTTTTTGTTATTTTGTTTTTTTTTTGTTTTTTACACACGACACACTAGGAGAGGAGGCGAAAGGAGGGTAAAGGGGGGGACACCAACCACAGGGATAAGAAAGGGCGAGCTGAGAGAGGAAGATGTAGAGCAGGTTTTATTTGGGTAGTGAGCAGGTCTTCTCGTGCTCTGAGACGATAGTCTCAAAAGCACTGCAAAGTTGCTGCCACCTGCAGAGTACTGTGTCACAGTACATCCATACAACTGTGACCCTCGAAAAGTAAGGGTCATCAGAATTCTATATGGCCTGTGAGGCAGCTTGAGGAAGACGCTGTTCCACAGAGGTGTTCCTTGTGGTGACAGGATCAGAAACGGAGGATGAAGTAGAGGCAATGAAACTACTACGCTCTTCGCAAGGTACAACCTTGCGAATCGCCTCAGTGTGGAATGAGTTCAGGTGTCGCTTCATGGTTGTAGTCTCAAAACTATACGAACCATGCCTCCCGTGACTGAGTAGCATTTTGCACTCATTGCAGGTGTCATGGTTCGCACGAGCCTTAGTACAATTCCCATGAACGGTAAACAACCGCCACACCCAAGAATCACGCCGAGGGCGGGTAGTAGGGTTTTCCTCTACCTCATTCTCAACATCCTCCTCTTCCTCCTCTGTATCCTCACTCCTGTTCCCCTCTTCAGGCCCTTGGGGAAATGGTGGTGGTGGAGGGGGTGGGGGTGGTGCTGAGGCAGATGTAGCACCAGGTGGCAATAGTGGAGCCATGGATGTCATCGGCTTGGAGATGGAAATCTCAAAATCTGCAAAGTATGCAGCAAAATGAGCTCTAAGGTGTGGTGTTTTATAGGGGTGCTTGTGCACGGTTCGCGGACATGCGCGCCGTCCGCAAGACAGATCGAACACCAAAAAAGGTTCAAAAAGTCACAAAAACTATGTGGAAATTTAGGATTAGTATGTGGGATTTGTGGTATGTTGAGTTTTTGATGAGAAATATTGAGGATTACTTAGAAATGTACTTTTAAAGTGTTCGGGGACACAAACAGTGTCCACATTCAGAACACGCGATCAGCGTGGGCGTGGTCACATGATTATTTCATGAGCATGTTCGCTAAGGTAGCAGCCGTCCGCAGGACACCCAATGTATGGACATTGTTTTGCGCATGCGTGTTGATGTTCTATGGACAGTGTTCGGGTCCTGAACTAATTAAAAGTGCGTCACACGTAAAACCAACAGTTACGGACAGCCGTTTGATTTTAGCACAGTTTAATTTACTTGTGCACAATACGGACAGACATAGCATCTCAAGCACACCTCCATTTTTGTTTATTTACGAACAATTCAGGACACCACGAGTGTTCTTAGAACAGTTTCAACTTGCTAGCGAACACTACGAACAGGCATAGTGTTCTTAAGGACACCTCCATTTTCGTTTATTTACAAACATTTCAGGACACTACGAGTATTCTTAGAACATTTTCAGCTTGCATGAGAACATTACGGACAGATATAGTGTCCTCAGGACACTTACATTTTAGTTTATTTACGAACATTTCCGGACAACCGCGCTGTCCGTGGACACCTAAATTGGTTTTACCACAAAGAACTGAAAGTAATTACAACACAATATAAAAAATTAACTTTATTTAACATATATAAACAATTTATGACTGAGAAGGTGGAGGCAGAAACGGAAACAAACACAGGAGAATTAGGGTTTTCAATATAAGTGGGATCAGGTGAAGAAGGGATGGAAATCTCATCAAAACGTTGTGGTCCATGGAGAGAGTTTGGGGTTAAATGAATGGGATATGGTGAGGGGCGACAAGTACAGGTGGGACAATGGTATGTTGTTGGTGGTTTTAGGTGATCTTCCACAAAGTTCTTTAAATCCGTAAAATTTGCCATAAATTGGTCCATTTTGTGGATAATGTGTTCAAGAGTGTTATCCACCGCTTCTTTTTCTTTGGAAGTTGCAATTTTTGTATGGTCTGTAAAAAAACAAAATGTATATGTTGAATGTATACAAAATAATATTTATTAATTGGTTTATATAGTAAAGTGTGTGCCATTAGGTGGACTATCTTCTACCATTTCGTCTCGTGGGAAATGCTCCACTAGCCAGTCCAGAGTACTACACATTTCTGTGAGAAAACAAACAAGTAATATGTTTTTTTTTCTAATATAGAAAGTTTATAACTATATGAGTAAAATGAAGTGCACTTATTATTTCTGGTAAGATATGTAATCAGTAGTCTATACGTCTCGTCTTGCTGTTAGTTGTGGAGTGTCTGTGAGGTAATTATTTTGGAAGCCACTTTATTTTCTTTTGGTATATTCCATTTTAAAACATATTGTATTTAAATGAATGGTTAGTGTGTTCCATATATGGGTTACATTTCTTAAGTATTACTACATATACTTTGTATGTGTGCTGCTTTGTGAATTTTTTAAATGTTCCTATGTTATGATATACAATTACACATACCCCTCCAGAGTTTTTAGGTGGTGGTACTGTTGTCCGACCATGTCTGCGGACCGTCAAATTCAGTAGAAAGGGTTCAGTATGTTCCATATTACATGTACATAAAGTCAAAGTTATTATTGTTAAGTTGTGCTACTAAAAAACTATGAAATTCAGTAAAAAAACGTTGTTAAAGGGACGTTATGGTTAAGTTGCGCTACTAAAACCTATGAAATTCTGTAAAAAAACTTTGTTAAAGGGACGTTATGATTAAGTTGTGCTACTAAAAACCTATCAGATTCAGTAAAAAAACTTTGTTAAAGGGACATTTTGGTTCCAAGTAAAACTGAAAAACCCCTGAAATTTGCCAGTTATAATAAAACCCACTTAATACATAATTATTACAGACAAAACACAAAGAGACAACAACACATACAAATATGAGTATATACAGGGACAGTGAAGTAAACAAAAAAGCAGAAATAGTAGCAGAAAGAGTTCATAACCTAACTGATTGTCTTTATGCAGAGAAACTATTGCTCTGTTTCAAAGCTGCTACTTACCATATGTATGTGTATCACATGATGTGACTGCACCCAAAGGAAAGGAGAGTGAGTATAATGTATACAAATATGAGCATATACAGGGAAGGTAGAGTAATAAAAATAAAACTTTGAGAAAGTGCTGATAACCCTAATGATTATCTTCATGCACAGAAATGATTGCTCTCTTTCAAACCTGTGTCTTCTGCTATGTATATGTTTCATATGATGTGACTTGACCCTAAGTCTACAACTATAGTACCTTTTCAATTTTTACTTCCTGACTGTTACTGAAGAAAACTATGTGGCTTCGATATGTCAGTAAAGGATAAAAAGGGAGAGCCAGCCATGTGATGTCATCAGTGATGTCATCAATGACATTTGTGATGTCATCTTTGATGTCCTGGGTGTTAGTGTTAGCAGTGCACAGTGGCGCGAGTTATGGTTGCTTATGTTACCATAACTGCCGAATTTCAGGGGTTTTTCGGTTTTACTTTGAACCATAACGTCCCTTTAACAAAGTTTATTCACAGAATTTCATAGGTTTTTAGTAGCGCAACTTAATCATAACGTCCCTTTAAGAAAGTTTTTTTACTGAATTTCATAGGCTTTTAGTAGCGCAACTTAACCATAACGTCCCTTTAACAAAGTTTTTTCACTGAATTTCATAGGTTTTTAGTAGCACAACTTAACCATAATATCCCTGACTTCATATACATGTAACATAGAACATACTAACCCCCTCGTAGTGAATTTCATGTCCGCGGACTACCACCATGTCCGCGGACATACCGAAAATCTGAGCGTGGTAAATGTAAATTTAAATAATGTGCCCCATTTCCCCTTTGAAGTTGGCTCTGAAAAGAGCCGTTTTTTTTTTGTTTTTTTTTTACAGATGCTTGACAGACACCTGTTATTTTGTATTTTTTTTCTTGTTTTTTTTTCTTACTTTACTCCTAAAATCTTCACATAACCTTCTCCAAAGCAACCCTTACATTCCAAAATAGAAAGGCATTTCCCGTAAAAGATAAAGAAATGCCATCTTGTTTAAAATTAACAGCATTACTGGCATCAATATTCTCATTATTACAGAAGAACATACCAGCTCTAAGCATGAAGGCACACATGCCTCGGTTGATGACACACCTAGCAATGTTTTGCTGAGGACAAAAAACTGAACTATTGTCCCATATTGCCCTTGGTAGTAATCCAGAAAAAATTACTTTCGCATTTGGAAGCATCTTCATTACGGCTTGAACCAAGCGTTCCAAATCAGCCAACAAAGTAAGGGGCACTGACGTTGCCCAAATGGAAAGCACCATAGTGCAAAACTACCACATGCGGACTGTTCATCGTGGCCATATCCTCACAAACTTGTACAATTCCCTGTACATTGCAATCAGGCACAGTGCTCCACACCACCTCCACTCCTCTCACATCAAAGTTCTTTGCAACATGCCTGCATTGAGCGTACTGTTGTAAACCATGCACAAACATATCTCCGAACACCAACACCCTGACTTTCTCCACTTCTGCCATCTTCACTACACACAGTCTCTTTCAACACAAATCCACAACCTCGACATCTGATTGGCTGATCCGTACAGTCTTCTTTCCATGTTGGATTTCCTGGAAAAAGCCGGATGTAGCACGCCCTGTCCATGAACAGCCGCGGTGTCCACGGACGGCGTCCACTTTACTCTCTGTGCCATTCCCTCATTGCATACAGCTAAGCAATCACACAATACGAATAACGTCCTCAGAACACCCCCATTTTGTGAATTTTCAAACATTTCAGGACAATTATCATTTCATTATTCAACATATTAACATTACAAATATTATACTTTCATATTGTACTCTGCACACAATGCTATGTTTCTCCATTAGTAGCTCAGTATACTAGATAGAATCCCATAATACAATGCTATTTATATCAATGCATCGTTCAAAGCACTAATAACGGTATGATATTTATTGCAATATCCTTGACACTTTTTTCGCAACATTATAATAAAAATCCCTAGTACACAAATTCCATGAAAAGTACATACACATGTGATGTCATCAGTGATTTCATCAATGACATTTGCGATGTCATCTTTGATGTCCTGGGTGTTAGTCTTAGCAGTGCACGGTGGTGGTGCGAGTTATTTATCATAGCTTACCATAACTTGCGATTTTCAGGGGTCTTTCATATGTACTTAGAACCATAACGTCCCTTAAACAAACTTTTTTTAATATCACGCAAACAATATACAAACATGGCGTGCAAAAACCAACTTCTCACAGATGGCTTTACACAGAATGTTGCAAAGTAAGAATTTATGCTCGTTCACAGTGAAGGTCTGCTGCTTCCATTTTTATCTCAGGCCCCGGAGAGGCTCACGAAGCGGACTATAAGGTTGTATTGTGTTTTGACCTTGACAGACAGAGATTATGATGAAAGACTTCTCTTGAAGGAGTGTTGCTAAAACGTAAGAGAAGATAAGGATGAAATTTCTGAAACAAAACCACTTTTATATATTATATCACTATGCGAAAGATCGTTCGCACACGCGAAGTCGTATTTTGGGACTGCACTACTCGTAGACAATGGAAATTGCAATTGTACTGTAAGTAACCCTTTAGATTATTTTATACCAAATATAATTACAATAGCGTAGCATTAAAGACCACTCAAGTTGAACTTGTTCGTTGAAAGTTTCATAATATTTTCTACCGCGCACTATCACCGCCGAATTGATCCCCTGTCGTTTAGAGGGCTCTGAAAAAGGCAGACGACACAGGGTGGGTTAATAGAAATAATTTAACCGGTCTATAGGCGGTCAAGCGCTCTACTCGCTGTGCCACTTCACTGTGGCCTGCCAAGTGGCACAGCGAGTACAGCGCTTGCTTTGACATCCGTGCACACCTTGCTAACGCAAGTTCGAATCCCGGCAAGGCCAAACTCAGCCTTTCATCCTTCCGTGGTCAATAAATGAGCACCACACACCGTGGTTAATAATAAGCACCGCTTAGATACCTCACGGTTCTTAGCGCTACATGAATGGGAAAATATTATTATTTTATTATTAACATACTCCGTTGCACTATCTTCGATAGCAAATAGTTTCACGCCCTAATAAATAAAATGATGATTTTTAATGAAGATCGGCTGGTGAGACTAATTTATGTTTTTTAAAACAGGTATGTGGCTCCATTTTGCCTATGTCACGATTTACAGACTCCAGCAGATGGGGTCTTCAACTGCCAGGTGCAGGTCCAAATATGCAACTTCATGACCCTCACCATTTTATGGGACAATCGCCAAGGACCAATATGCCCTTACGCAGTACTAGCGGCTACAAACAACATACCAACCAATAGGGTGGTCTAATGGCTCGTTGTTGGAGCAATCTTCCAATTATCAGAGCAACCATTTACTGCTTATATCATAAACCAACAGCCTATCTACCGCAAAGGAACAAAGCGTGGCTCAAAATAAACTTTTGCTGATCGACAGCAGAGACAATAGCAAATCGCTGAATATTCACTAAACATTTCATGTGAAAAAATGTACTTTACCAAATGTACAATCCTGCTGTTTACTTTTAAACCACAGTTTCATATTCCGAATTGTGGCGCACTGAGTTGTAAGCTGATCTAACACCCTCTGTACCGCAAAGGAACATCGCGAGCCTCAACATGAACTTTTGCGGATCGACAACAAAGACAAATGCAAATTGCTGAATATTCTCTAAACATTTGATGTCAAATAAATGTACTTTATAAAATTTACCTTCTTGCTGTTTGCTTTTAAATCACTGTTTCATTTCCGAATTGTGGCGCGATGTGTTGTGACATAATATGTGTTGTCTTCCGGGTTCTGTGTAAAGTCACTCAGGACTGCAGAGGACTGGGCGCGTTTCAAGACGCACCCAGTAACGTCACAGAGAGAGGCGGGGAATATGAATGCTTTGATAATATCAGGCTTTGGGGCGGGAGATATGATTTAGTGTTGCAAAAGCAAGTCAGCCAGGTCAATAGCGCCAGTCATAGGATTATCACATAATGTCGGCGCACACCAGCCGGAATTTTCGTTTCTTTAGTGGACAAAAAGTCGGTTGACGCACATAGGAAATTGTACTATTAGCATACAAAAGGGGTGGTCTTAAAACACTTTCACCCTGACAACGAACAATACAAACAACGTTCTCAGAACACCCCCATTTTGTGTAATTGCAACCATTTCGGGACACCGCGAGTGTTCTTAGAACACATTCAACTAGACAGATTACAATACGGACAGCGTCCTGAGGACATCCCCAGTTTGTGTATTTACGAACAATTAAGTACACCGCGAGTGTTCATAGCTCATTTTTACCTTCCTTGGGAACAAAAATGGCACATACTCAGTCCTCTTAACACCCCACCATTTAGTTTATTTACAAAATGTCAGAACAGCCGTGTTATCCGCGGACAAATCGAACGCAACAAAAACGTCTAGCACATAAAAAAACAAAACATTGAACCTATCTCATACTCCCCCACCCTCCCCAAACACTCTTACACACCAACACACAGCACTAAATACAATTTTTTATCCACGTTTCACCGCGCTGTATGCGATCGACGGCGAATACAAGATGGCGGGCGCCACAGAAAATCTGACACGCTCCACGCAAATTTGCAAAAGCACGCCTTCGGGACCAAGCCCTCGCTCCTGCTGCAAATTTGGTGTAAATCCGTCCAGCGTTTTGGCCTGTGGCCGTGCGCACATTTTTTTCCCATCCCAGTCTATGGGAAAAAAAATGTTTTGGGACCCCCCCTATAAATTTGCCCCCCCTGGACGAATCCTCACCGAACTTTGCAAAAAGATTCAGAGTGACAAATATACTTTCTTTGCAAAGTTTGGTGAGGATCCGTCCAGGGAGAGCAAAGTTATAAGCTGCCCAAAAAGTGCTCTTCCTATGGAAACAGCAACTTAACCATAACTACATGGCCACTACCGTAAAAATGTTTTGTTAAAACTGTTTTTGTTATTTATTTATTTGTTAATATAACAGTGAACCAATTTTACCACAAGATCTGACAAAACACAGTGGTTGTGGGCCCACAAGAGCAATGCCTTTGAAACTCTCAAGCGGACTAATTTCTCAAATGCAATCTATGGTGATGACAGCTCAACAGGTTAGCAGACCATCCTTCCCCAAACCAGTGGGCATGTGTTGCAGCCACCCCTTCTAGCAATATTGCTGCCTGAGCAACATGACACCCCAACCTGCAGCATTGGGCCCGCCACTGACAATGAGGTCCCACATAAAAAGCTGAGGGTATGAGGCCCATCCCAAGCCCAACCAACTGGGCTATGGTCACATGGATGCACACTCATGTCAGACGTGGCGGACTGCGACGTTCAGCCAAGTTACTTGAGTGGGTCATCATAACATGCCCAGGAGTCCCTCTGTCACCCTGAGTGTTGTCCACAGTGCACAGTGCTAGTTTCATATCCAACAACGAACATGGCGGATGTGGCATAATGTGATGCACATCCCAGCAATGTTTAGGGACACTGGCCATTTTGATGGAAATGACCCAACAGACAGTGTTATTCGACTGCCAGACACTGTCACAGTGTTGCTGGCTCCAGGCCATACCCAGGGTGATGTGCTCATGGGTGGCCATGCCTCATGGCCCTACATCCATCTGTTGCTTCAGCCATTTAATTCAGCCTGGCCCAACCGCACATGTGGCCGGGTCTGGCCCACCAGATGCACTGTGTCACATCTGGGGTTTTATTTGTTGGCAGCAAAGCTCCAAGAACACCACTTAGTGCATGCATTGTCGTCTGTGGTAGGTGTCTCCATGTGTGACGGACATGTGGAAAGGGGGCTTGAGGGGCTCCTCTGTGCTGGAGCCAGGGCACCAGAGCAGGTGTGTTACTACAGCCATGTCTCCTGTGGGAGTGGATAGGCAAGGCTAGCACTTGAAGGGCCAGACAACACACATGCTCTGGTAGGTGTTCCAGGGAGGTGCTAGTGAGGCTTCATTATGCAGTTGGGATCCCCAGGACTCTCTGGGGGGTACTGCTCATAGGCGTCAATGGCATGGACTAATGTGTACGTTGTGGTCCCACACTTCTGTGCCACTGTGTAGGTAGGTCATGGCTATCAAGTTTCCCTGTCCAATACGTGACTCCTCATGGCCATCCTGTTTGCAAACTTTTCTACAATGCATGTCTATGCAAGCCGACAAAGTGTTCTTGCGAGCTGTGCAATGGTGGTACTGAGACATGTGCCCAGGTGCAGTTCCCATGGACCTGCCTGCATGGCCAACTTGGGTTACATTTGCATTGGTGTAGTGACGTGTGATTATTTGGTTACATGTGTATGTGGCAACACGTCAATGTGCTGGGTGGACATGTGCATGCCGCATGACCAGTGAATCATCATTGTGCCTACTCTTGTGCATCAGTATTCATGCTGATTGCATGGGCATGTGTGTGTGTGTGTGTGTGTGTGGCAGTTAATGGTTGACTTGTGCTGAATTCATGGTACTGTTATTGCTGTGTCTGTGACACATGCATCGTCACTGTTGACTGATGTCTATTTTCTTTGTGCCCTTTTTCACACTTGGTGCAGCTGGTGAAGAGGGCAGTAGCAGTGCTGTGGAGCAGAGGAGCAGGGACAGGGCCGCCAGACCCAGGCACAGATCACAGCCATGCACAATTTAGTCTTTTTCTTTAGAGAGCGATGTGGCTGTTGGGAGTGCAAATTGTATCAGGTAAGGCTGCCGAGGATAAGTCTGAGGAGGTGGTTGTCGTGTGGGACTCCTCGGCAGCGGTGGGACAGGGTGCTGCCAAACAGGGGCCAACTAAGACAGAGGGCTGTCTATGGACTTCTGGGGTGATGGGGTGGATTTGGTGAAGGAGGCCATTGCAGGTCAGCCCACAGGGTCAGGTGGGGGCATTGAAGAGGGTGTTCAGGCTGCACCTCTCGCCCAGAGACATGAGGATGCACAGTCAACCGTGGAGGGCACTGCACCACCTCATGTCCTTGGGGCATCTGCTGCAGCAGTGACCACATTCTGCTATACCTTCACCCAGACCGATCCCCCACTTGCAGCCGATGATTTCATTCGATATGTAGTGCAGCCCCTGCTCTCAGGTATTGCCAGGCGGACAACAGCTATTCGGGATGCTGTACAGGTTTCGCACACAGATCTTGTACAGCATCACAAGCAGGTATCTGTCTTCCTGGCCAACTTGGAGACTACACTCCTCTCGGGTGGTGTCTGTAGGCTGGCTCATGCAATGGCCCCTTCAACCACTTCCTCCTCTTTGGCCAAGTGAGCCTCTGATGCAGCTTCCGTGCCACCTCCAACCATGGCCCCCTGTGCACCAGTCACACCACCCTGTCAGGATGTGCCTGTGTCCCTGGTTGAGTTGGAAGTCCCTACATCAGCAGCAGAGGTGGTCACAGAACCTGCCCAGGAGCCCACACGGGAACAGGTGAATGAGGTACCATAGGCACTTGAGGTCAGTGCAGGTGCTGTACTCCCCTGACAATAAGTGTCATCTGGTCAGAGGCAGTCCAGCCATAGGGCACTCACTCCGAGCAGGGACCTGATTTCACCAAAATACCAGGGGTAGTGGAAGTGACATCACATGACCCTTGACCTCTGATGACATCACATGATGTGATGTAATTTGACCCCACCCCAAAGTGACATCACGGGAAGCAATGGAACACAACTGTTTACCCCTTGACAAAACAGGAAGTGCTCACACATAGCATTGTTGCTAAGTACACTATGAAAAATATGGTTACAATATCAATGTAACGTGACATACATTTCATACAATAATGGATCACCATATGTATCGGTAGAAAAAAACATGCTATGATATGATATGGCATTTATAACGCACCTATAAACAAGTGTTTCAAGGCGCGACGAGGCAAGGGGGGGCAATGGGAGGACAAACAACGATCCTACTAGGCCAGCTGTCATTCAGATCGCGCAAGTGCATGGGAAGGGGGGAAAGGAAAAGTGCACAGGGGGAAGGGAGAGGGGAAGTGCAGTGCATAGGAAGTGGAATAAATATGACACATAAACAGCCAGCTAGTGGCAAGTGCAAGGAAGTGCAAAGGGGGCTGAAGGGATACAGAAAACTGTCCCCAAGTGCAGGGGTTGCCAGGGAGGCAGTGCAGGTGGGTAATTGACGGGGTATGGGCCAGAGATCAAAAGGGTGGTCAGGTAGCCACTGCAACTTGTGGAAAGCAAAATACATAGGTTTCATTTTTTACTTTTATTTATTTTTATTCTTGGACATTTTTCCCTTCCCATTGTTTCTGCGTAAACAGTTTGAATACAAATGTTTATATCCTTCATGTCACACTTGTTACAGTCTCTTTGTCCATTTGCACTTTTACTTTTTCCATTTTCCCTAAGTGCATGGTTCCAATGGCAGGTTGGGACCTCGCTCTGTGTGTCATGTTGTTACTATGATGTTTTCTACAGCACATGTGTGCATGCTCCTAGTGTGTGATGGATGTTGCATCGATGCTCAATGTGCATGTGTGAGCTCTTGTAAATGTGGGGAAGTGCAGCGTTTTGGATAGAGGTTTTTTCCATGTTTGTCAAGCACATGTGTTGCTTGCCTACTTGCGGGCTTTTAAATATTTGCAGGTAGCTCAGTTGTGTAAATGGTGTGGATATGTGTAGGATAGTCAGATGGCATGGTTGCGTTTGAACTCCAGTTGTGAATGTGTTGGGGTGTGTTTGTTGATGTGTGTTTTGTCAGTACTTGCCTTGTTGCTGTTCTTTTAATTGACTTGGACATGTGCACATGCATTTCACATGTAGGAGCGTGGCCATTAGAAGGCTTGAGGTGGCAATGGCTATTTATTTGATCCCATTCCTTGTGCAGTGTTACTGTGTGTTTAATGTTGGTGTGTTGATGTTTTTGGAGTGATGATTTTGGTGTGTGTGCGTAATTGTGTGCATGCCGGGTTGGTTGTGGTGATGTATGAAATATGTAATGATTGTATTCGGGATGTCTCATTGGGGATGTATACTCACTTATTTGTATTGTCACATGTTCAACTTGGCTTGTGTGTTGTATCTGGTGACAGCTCATTCAACTCTGTACAGTGGCTATGGGAGTTTGAGTTTATTGTACGTCGCATTACTTTCCAGTCCACTGATGTTTCGGGGGTCCTTTGGTAATTGCTTATCAATGTGGAAATGCAGACTCTTCATTCACTGTTGTGGGTCTTTTTCATTGTGGGTGTTCACTGCGTATTAGTGGGCTTCACTCATCACGTGGACACTCAATGTGAGATTGCTTTATCCCTCCCAAGCTACGCCACCTACCCACTCAACAACCCACCCCCATCTGCAATTAGCCACTAACTCCTCTCAAATCATGAATCACCTCTGCCGCTGGAATGCAGCTGAGTCTCATGATTGATTGTACAGTCTAGATGGACACATTATTGGTCTCCTGGTGTTGCACACTCCCTGACTGCATTCACAGCACGCATCCACAAGCCTGTGAGGCTTGGGTCTCTGGCATGAACTTTGCCACCCCCTACCTGCCTACTGCTGTTATGCACACAGGCATTCCTGATGGCTCAGGCCAATCAGAGGATACCTCCTAGTTGTGTCCTCCAGGGTATTCTACTACGGCACTTTGAGAAATTGCATTGTCAGTAGAGCACTATACAAATGACACAATGCTCTGCATTGCATTATGATGTCACATGAATATGAAGTGTAGGTGGTTCAACAGTATGCTGTCATCAGGAAAAAGATTGATCGGTGCTTTCGATAATTTAGAAGAAGAAGAAGTATGCTGTCATGGTGATGTGCAGCTGAGTGTGGTGTACCACAGGGTCTTTGAAGAAGCTACAGTCCTTCATTCAACATTACAGCTACCAGTAGATTGTGTTGGCAGTGGATATGTGGCAGTCGTTATTCATGGTGGAGTCAAGACTGAGAAGTAGCGGTATGTTGTTTCTGCACATTTGACTGGTAGGTGTGTGGACAAGCAGGGGGCTGCCTGGGGGTTGCGGCAGATGTGAGTAGGGGTGGTGTCAGGACTTGAGGAGGCTGCCTGGGGGTTGTGAAAGAGGTCAGGGGGTGAGGGGTGGTGGCAGGACTTGAGGGGGCTGCCTGGGGTTGCGGCGGAGGAGAGGCAGGGTTGTGGCAGGACATGAGGGGGCTGCTTGGGGGTTGTGGGGTGATATCAGGACTTGAGGGGGCTGCCTTTGGGTTGAGGCAGCGGTCAGGGGGGTGTTAGGAGGGATGGTACTAGCAGGGGTATGTCCGGTGGTTGTATCAGAGGTCAGGGGGTTCAGGGGGGGTGTCAAGACTTTAGAGGGTTGCCTGGGGGTTGTGGCAGAGGTCAGGGGTTTTGGCAGGGGGTGTACTAGCAGGTGGCTTCCTGGGGGTTGTCGCAGAGAAGATGGGGTGGTGTTAGTACTTGAGGGGACTTCCTGGGGGTTGTGGCAGAGGTCAAGGGGTGAGAAATGGTTTCAGGACTTGCGGAGGATGCCTGGGGTTTGTGGCAGAGGAGAGGGGGGTTGTGTCAAGACTTGAGGGGGCTGCTAGGGGGGGTGGCAGAGGTTAGGGGGTGGTGTCAGGACTTGAGGGGGCTGCCTGTGGCTTGAGGCAGTGGTCAGGAGGGTGTTAGGAGGGACTGTACTAGCAGGGGTCGGTCTGGGGGTTGTATCAGAGGTCAGGGGTTGAGGGGTGGTGTCAATTGTCAGGGGTGTTGGCAGGGGGTGTACTAGCAGGTGGATGCCTGGGGGTTGTTTCAAAGGAGATGGGGGCGGTGTCAGGACTGGAGGGACTGCCTATTGGTTATGGTGGAATTGAGGGGTGGTATCAGAACTTGGGGGGGGCTGACTGGGGGATATGACAGAGATGAGGGGGTGGTGTCAGGACTTGAGGGGGCTGCCTGTGGGTTGTGGCAGAGGTCAGAGCATTGAGGGTGGTGTCAGGACTTGAGGGGGCTGCCAGGGGATTGTGGCGGAGGTCAGGGTGGTGAGGGTCGGCGTCAGGACCTGAGGAGGCTGCCAGCTGGTTGTGGTGGAGGTGAGTGGGGTCAGGACTTGGGGGGCTGCCTCGGGGTCTTGGCAGAGGTCACAGGGTGAGGGGTGGTGTCAGGACTTGAGGGGCTGCCTGGTGGTTGTGGCAGAGGTGAGTAGGGTTAGGAATTGAGGGGGCTGCCTGGTGGTCTTGGCAGAGGTACGTGGTGAAGGGTGGTGCCAGGACTTGAGGGGGCTGTCTGGGGGTTGTGGTGGAGTTCAGGAGGTTGAGGGGGATGTCAGAACTTGAGGGGGCTGCCTGTGGGATGTGTAAGAGGTCAAGGGGGTATTTGGTAGGGGGTGTACTAGCAGGGGGAAAACCGGGTGGTTGTGGCAGAGGTCACAGAGTGAGGGGTGTGTCAGGGCTTGAGGGGGCTGCCTGGGGGTTGTTGCAGAGGTCAGTGGGTCTGGTATCAGATCTTGAAGGGGCTGCCTGGGGTGGTGAAAGAGGTCAGGGGGTGTTAGGAGGGGGATAACCTTGCTGGGGGCTGCCTGGGGATTGTGGCAGAAGTCAGGGAGTGAGGGGTGGTGTCAGGACTTGAGGGGGCTGCCTGGGTGTTGTGGCAGAGGTCAGGGGAGTGTTGGGAGGGGGGTTTAGTAGCAGGGGGCTGCCTGGATGTCATGGCAGAGGTGAGGGGGTGCTGTCAAGACTTGAGGGGGTTGCATGTGGGTTGCCTGTGGGTTGTGGATGAGGTGAGGGATGGTGTCCGGACGTGGGGCTGCCAGAGGGTTGTGGTGGAGGTGAGTGGGGGGGTGTGAGGCCTTGAGGGGGCTGCATGGGAATTGTGGCTGACGTGAGGGGGTAGTGTCGGGACTTGAGGGGGCTCCCTGGGGGTTGTGGCGGACGTGAGGGTAGTGGTGTCTGAACTTTAGAGGGCTGCCTGTGGGTTGGGCAGAGGTCAGGAGGGTGATGAGTGGTGTCAGAACTTGAGGGGGCTGCCAACGGATTGTGGCGGAGGTGAGTGGGGCTGGTTTCTGGACTTGAGGTGGCTGCCTGAGGGCTGTGGCAGGGGGTGAGATGGGTGAGGGGTGGTGTCAGGACTTGAGGGGGCTGCCTGGGGTTTGGGGCGGAGGTGAGTGAGGTGGTGTCAGTACTGGAGGGGGCTTCTATGACTTAGGGGTGTAGGCCCGCAGTTTCACTGGTTTGTGGCTTGAAGTTAGGGTTGAAAGTCTGCAGTTTCGCCGGGTTGCTGCCTTGAGTTACTGGGGACAGTATGCGGCTTAGCTGGGGTGCCGCTTGGAGTTAGGGGTGTCAGTCTGCAGTTTTGCCGGGGTACTACCTTGAGTTATGGGGGACAGTATGCAGTTTTGCTGGCGTGCCGCTTGGAGTTAGGGGGTGACAGTTTGCAGTTTTGCAGAGGTGCTGCCTTGAGTTCCGGGGGACAGTATACAGTTTGACTGTGTTCTGCCTGGAATTAAGGATGACGGTCCACCGTTTTGCTGGGGTGGTGCCTTGAGATACAGGGGACAGTATGCAGTTTGGCGGTTGCAGCTTGGAGTTAAGGGTGTGGGTCCACATTTACGGGGGTGCTGGCTTGAATTATGGGGGACAGTGTGCTGTTTCACCAGAGTGATAGTAGGGCAAAGGTAGGCGCAAATGTTGTTAGTTGGTGATGGTTCTTTTATGCATGGTGGCATCTTGTGGGCGTTCCAGGTGCAACTCGTCTTTATTTGTGCCTCTGGTTACTTTGTGCTTTTGAATCCATGAATACGCATAATGGGCAAAAATGTTCAAGTGCATAAGTAGGCACAAATCTGCAAAGTTGTTTATGGCGCAAAGTAGTTTGCGGTGACGAAGCACAGTTTCGATGATTTGGGCCCATATGGTTTTATAGTAGATATCACCATACTGGGCGTACATTAAGGATGATTCGTATTACTGGGGTTACCAAGCATTAAATAAAAATTGAAAGCAATGATGATTTTAATGAAGAGATAAATGATGAATTTAAAAATAAATACTTTGATACATCAACTTGAGAGAACTATTTTCAGTTTATTTTTTCACATTTAATTATATATGTTGGTGAACATTCTCTTATTATGTTTTGAATATCTGGTTGCAGCCTTGGAAAAGCCCAGCATGCGATGTGTGGTTACTCAAATGAACATGGAACACCATTTATGAACACCTATATTCAAATGTGCTTTTTCTTAATAGCAATATCTTTTTGCGGAAAGTACATACGACTTGGAGAATGTGATAAATGTAGTAGACTCTTAGAGCTAGACTCTTAAAACCCTCAACAAAAGAACACTAACTTGTGGTGTGAACCATTATCGTTAAAATAAAGTGTTAATTGTTTAATGAAAGCACCTTTGTCTATAGGAAAATGAACGGGAGAAGGTCATAAAAAAGTGCTTTTTCTTTGCCTAATAACTTTTGAACAGTTATACACATTTTTCTTAACATATCCGGTTTGGGAACGCGAGTGCCAGACAATTTGTGGGGAACTTTGTGCCAAATCTATCAAGTGAGTCAAAAGTGATAAGTAATAGAAATGTGTTGAAAGTGAATGCAAATTGCTTTTATCTTAACTATAGGTCAGTGTTCACCACCAGATAGTACATATATGTGCGATGTGTATGCAGGTGTTAAACACATTCTGATGGAATCCGCCTGTTTTTAGCACATAATGAAAGCACGCTGATTCCATAGGGATCGCTTTTAAATGCCAGCTGCAAAGCTTAATTTGCAGAAGGCATTTACAGTTTATCCAAAATGGAATAGATTTTTCTCTTCACTTTTAAAAGTCTGTATTGTGAAAGTTCACAATTGTAATATCACATAAGTACTAACGTTGGTGGTCCGCTGCATGCAATTACATGTTTTCTAAATTGACCAACTTGGCGTTTTGAGTAGAGTTTCCTGCCCAATGAAATTAATGTGAGTTTAATGTGGGAATGGCTCGCATCTATGAAAAAGAACGGGCAACTTTGTTTTTGTTTGAAGGTTTTTATTAGAAGAATTAGATATACAAGGCATATAATTGATACAACAGATAATTTAAGATTTAGGGCATGAATAGGGAGAATCCATAAAACAATAGAAACATCATGCACAT
Organism: Ambystoma mexicanum; assembly: GCF_040938575.1. Lineage (NCBI taxonomy): Eukaryota > Metazoa > Chordata > Amphibia > Caudata > Ambystomatidae > Ambystoma > Ambystoma mexicanum. The sequence continues at coordinate 997,741,322 of NC_090932.1, forward strand.
ATAGGCCAGGTATACGCAAAACACCATTATATAAAGAAGATAGGAACTTTTAAATAAAGGGGAGAGAACAGTAAGACAAACAAGATAAGACAAGATAGGACGAAAGGGACAGGACATGTACAAGAGTGGGGTACGTAGAGGAAATACAGGATCATTCATAAAATGGTAATGCTCACAGAGTATTAATGGGAGTCCACATTGGATAGGAAACCTAGAAAGGACTGCCATTTCAATTGATGTTTACATAGCAGGTCAGGAGAGGAGGCATTGCAACGTTCTATTCTGTGGATATTTCAAATAGAATTCCACCATACATTGTAATGAATGTGGTTTACATTTTTCCAGTTGGCGGTAATGGTTTGGATTGCAGTCTTCAAAAAAGATCAAACAAAAAGCAGGCTTTCTTATTAATAGTAGAGTTCTGTAAGAAAGAACTACCAAAGATGTGAAATTCAAAACTAAAATCTTGGTGAAAGTTGAAAATACATTTGATAATGTTCCAGACAGAATTCCAAAAAAGGTTTGACATGCTGATATTCCATAAACATATGTTTAAAAGAGCCCTAATAGTGTAAGCAACTCGAACAATTATCATTAAGTGCTATGTTGCATTTGAAAAGGGAAGCAGGGGTAATAAGAGCTCTGTGGTGAAAACAGAAGAGAGTGTGGATTAGGCTGGCAGAGGCGGTAATCTTGGAGATATTTTTCGTTGTGGGGGCCAGCGTAGTTGATTGTCAGGTAATAGACAGTCTTGTTGCCAGTCACTGTGAAGGTGATCAACAATAGGAGTAGTAGATGTTAGCACTACCTTTTTTATAAAACCGAGGCAGTATTGTCAAAGTTAAGCATATGTAGTAGTCTTTGTGCATTTGGGATATCGGAATCATACATAAAAATCTCATAGTTCTCCACAATTGCAGCGATAATATCCAGATACTGGGCCTCATTATGACCCAGACGGTAAGGGGTTAACAGTGCCGTAAAAGGTGGTGGCGCCGTTAACCCCTTACCGCCTAATTATGAGGTCCCTTTGCGGGTCCCTACCTTAACGGCTGGTTTTACCAGCCGTTAAGGATTGGACCCGCAAAGGGACCTTGGAGGTAATTACGGTACCGCAATTTGCGGTACAGTAACTCCCGCCTTCCCCATTTCCATTGAGCCCTACGGCAGCAAAAATGGGAATGGGGAAGGGCCAGCAATGAATGGGGAATTACCGCCCCGCCAACCTTGGAATGGGGTGGTAATTCCGCCATTCACCATGGCGGAATCGGTAAAATACTGGCACAGGTCGTAACGAGACACACTGTTTCAAGAAGGAAATAGGCACGTGGAACTTAGTAGCAAATTCATTAAATGTAATTGGAATGTTAAAGTATATTTCACATAGTACCGCGTGATAACGAACATTGGCCTTAGCGCATTCGCATCACACTGAAAATTACATTTGAATGAACCTGAATAAGGCTGACTAGGTCACCATTTTAGAATCATCCGCCATTTTGATTAACTCCTGGTTCTGTCTCATGTTAAACTTTGTGTTTTCGGCTCCAGCAGGAAAAAAATAACTTTGCACTGTGTCAACGCAGATAAACATGTTGTGGCTGCTGAGAGTGGATTGTTTGTCCTGCACTAAGAAACCTTGGAGCTAAACAAGAGTTGAACTGAACAGTAATTTACATGTTGTCCATACCAATAGCATCATCCTTGTTCAAACAGTGGAATAGAATGATGAATAGCTGAAACTGTGTGCCTTTGCAGAAATCTGTGTGTACGTTCCTTGAAAATGGATTAACTTTAAACTTGCAAACAAATGTTACCATTGTGTTTTATGTATTGAAAACACATCTAGTGTTTGTGGAAAACATTGAACAATGTATAGTTATTTGTATCTGTATTAGTATGTCAACGGGCTGTGAACCCTAATGAATATGTAACTTAAAGATGGGCTGGACGATGTGTCCGGGATTGTGGAAGAAAAGTATAAATATGCTTGCTTTGTAATGTCCAGCACTCGCTCATCTCACGGTGTCTGCTACCACACATTGTGAGGTGTTCAGAGACCAGACAGCTGTTCTGTGAATTAAAAGTGTACTTGTACCATTGTACGCATGGCTAGCGTATTTCTATTGAGTGGTATTAAGCCTCAATATTTCTTTAATCTTTCAGCTGGCACCCAAATAGGGATCCTCAGGATCGATGTCACACCGCTAAGACGAAGACGAGGCTGCCGGACCAGTTTTGGAGAGTGAAGGGGGCCCCTGTAAAGTAAGACGTGATTCCTCCGCACTAGTGCACGCCCGATCCCTGGACAGTGAGCAGCATTTAGTGAGACATCACAATGAGGGTCCCCATATCGAGGCCTGTTTTGCGAAAATGCCAGCGATTTGTAATCCAATCGGACCCTTTGTATTTTGAAATCAGGTGAGTCGTACCCCAATTCCTAAGTATCCCGATATTGATTGGAGATTTGTTTTTGCAAAAACAAACTACGTCAGGTAACACCAGTGATCTGATATGCCTGGGAAATTGTCATCCTGTTTCAGGGTAGTATTCTGCAGAGATAGATGGAACAAGGTCAACCGGCGCCACCCGATGGGTCGCCGGCTTTTAAAATGTACTGTAAGTATGACCTAGGAACTATCGTATTCAATGATGTTTGGCACAGACAGACTAGACATGTTTCCGAACTTCAGTGGCCAGTTTATGGCAGTTTTGAAATTGCCCGCCTAGAGCATTTAGAATCCGTGTTGTTGAGGAAAAAGGCTAGTCCTGCAACATTTGATGCAGTTAAAGATTGGCGAAAGGAAGCTATGCAGCAACTCAGAAGTAAAGAAAAGCATGCACGTAGACATATGACAAATGCTGAGAAAGCATTATTGCATGATCAGCAGAAACAGTCAGAATCTATTAGAGGTATGGATAGGGCTTTCCAACTTGATGTGCAAAAGATATATCCGTCTCAGGATTTTGATACATCAGATGAATTAATTAATAAATTGCTGAATCAACATAGAACTGTTTCCACTGCACCACATCCTTATGTGCCTCCTCCCATTGTAGTTCCTCCTCTTACCGTTGTTGTTCCTCTTCCTGTTGTTGTTCCTCCTCCTGCACCTTCACCCTTACAGAGAGTTGCCATACCCATAATTCTGTCTGCACCGCTAGTGGTATTGCCTCTGCTACCTATTAACTCTTTAGCAAGTGGTTCAGCTTTGCCTGTAGTGGTTGAAGGGGTCAGAGCTGATCCTAGAATAGTGACTCGTGGTACAGTATCTAAGGACAGAAAAAGAGAATTATATGCGTGTGCTAAAAAGTATATTGAAAAGGGTGATGAATCAGCTGTTCTAGTTGTGATTTCTGTTCAAGGGGGTATTTCTGAATAGAATATTTTGATAGAACAGATGGGAACATATTTAGTCGATATATGGAGTGATTTGACGAACATGAATGTCCCACAGGGGTGAGGGATTTGAATGTCCTTGCCCTCTCAAGGGACACTGCAGAGAAAGTATATGAGCATGTAGAGAATGTATTTGAATTTAAAAGGGAGCTAGATCGGTTACAGAAAGGTGAAATGGGTGGTAATGGACGGGAAGCTTCATATGTGCAGAAACAATGTCTTCCTCCATTGAAACCAATGAATGAAAAAATGTGCATTTGCACAAGAGACGCTCTGAGATGGATTTTGGATGTTTCAATTTCTCACATTGAAGTGCATGACAGGTTTAGTCGGTATGCTCCGGCAATGCAAAGGAAAGTGTTACAGGTGATGGTAGAGTATCTACAAGATGAGTTTATGAAGAGAAAGTTTTGTTGTCCCGCAGATTTGATGGTCATTTATAAGAGAGCATTTTCCCCCGATACTGCTTTGACTACTTTGTCACTTGATTTAGCCTTGTTGCTTAATCGACATTCAGATTTGCCTACTTTAAAATTGCCGATGAGGGAGGTTCCTCCGACATTTGTTCCGAAGTAGAAATTCCAGCTAATGCCGCAGCAGGAACACCTGCTACTACTATTGAAGCACATAATGCCTCACAGTTTGTTCATGTTCGGTTTTCTAGACATTAAGTAAATACTATCATGCAAACAATTCCAGATATTAGGAAGAATCCAACAGGATTTTTTGAAGAAATTGAATCTATCTTGCATTCATTAATTTTCACATTGGTTGATATAGATTAGTTTTTTCCCATGATCCTTCCTGCTGATTTGTGGAAACATATTAGAACTGTAGATGATCAGGCAGGGATGGGTGATACGTGGGATGCTTTAGTACGAATAGATGGGGAAAGGAATGCTGGTGAGAAACCGCCACAAGTGATACTGGTGTTGCCAAACAGAATCGTAGCTAAATTAAAAACTCTGGTTCCTGAGAAAATAATTATATGGGATAAACTTAAGGCTTGCATACAATTGAAGTCTGAGGGTGCAACAGCGTATTTTAATAGGTTCGAGCAAGTGTTCTCAGATTTTAGTGGTCAAGACTTAAGGATAGAGTCAGGAAAAAGGCTGTTTGTAGACATGTTTGTGTGTAGATTGTTGCCTGAAATCCAATCACAAATTATGACTTCTGAGAGTGCTTCGCAAGCAAAATCACAGTCTGAAGTATTACATATGGCTCAGTACCAGGACAATAGGGTTAATACAGAGAAGGAGAAGGCGGAAAAGAAGAAGGGAGAGTTGAAAACTAAAGTATTATTGCAGCAAATAGCTAGAGGTGGGAATAGACAGTTTAGAGGCCAATTTACATCACAGAGTAATGCACAACTGGGTACTGTACATATGAACCAATGTTCATATTGTAGACAGGAGGGTCATTGGCGAGCACAATGCCCTATCCTTCAGCAGAGATCAAATAGCACATATGATGCCATGGGTAGTTGATCCAGAGGCCGTCCTGGAATAGGGGGTCCTCGGAAGAGGTCAGTTTGTGCAGAATCAACAGGTACCATAACAAGATCGTCAGCAACAGAGTGTTACTGGTGGGAAAATTTTCAATAACCCTTCGACTGTCTATTTTTCTGAGGATCTTGCATTTGACAATATACTGTTCCATTAGAACAGCCTGAAGCAGAGTCTGGAACCAGTATTTATTCCTGACGATCAGAAAGGGCCCTATGTTGAAATGAAGGTGGGGAATAGGGAGCATCTATTATCGATAGATAAAGGAGCACATAAGTGTTCTATTGATCATTCACAGGTTCCAGATATTCCACTGTCAGGGCAGAACAACATTTCTGTAGGGTCTCTGGTATGCTAGTGGTTAGTCCGGTCTCTCGGCCGGTACTGATTTCACTTCACTGGGACCATTCACTGATTTATGTCCATTTCTGTTGATGACAAATTGTGGCGAACATTTGTTGGGATTAAATTTATTGAAGAAATTGAATGCTGTGATATACTGTTCTCCGGATGGAGTGCATTTAACGATTTCGCCTCAACAAACATCCGCTCCACAATTATTTTTCTAGGACTTTACCAACTGAATTGAATAGTGTTCTGACACGTCTATGGGCAATTAATGATAATGACGTTGGCATTTTACAAATTGAACCAGTTAAAATGGTGTTGAAAACAGGTGTTAAATTGCCGGGTAGTTCACAGAATAAGATTTCGGTTGAAGGTGAACAGGCTTTGAAGAGTATTATTTCTTACTTTGTACACATAGGTGTGATTGAGGAACTTGCGGGGAGCCTGTGTAATAGTATGATTCTGCCAGTTTATAAGTAAGGGGATAATGCGATTCCTTTTCATTTCATTATTGACTTGCACGCCATTAATAAGGTTGTTGCTCCACAGTTTCCGATTGTACATGATGTTACTACAATATTGACTATGATTCCAGCTACTGCTTCACATTTTAGTGTTGTGGATTTATAAAACACTTTTTTCAGTATTCCTGTACATGTTGAAAGCAGATATTTGTTTGCGTTCACCCTAGGGGGTGTACACTGAGAGTCCAAGCATTTATAGCAGAGTGTTGAAGGAACAGCTTGATACGCAGGGGTGTAGGAGTCCCATAAAATCTGGGGGGACAGGGGGTACCTTGGGATTTTTCTTTTTTTATTTATTGTTTTTTAGTCAAACAACTCGACTTTTCACAAAATTAAAATAGCAGTACGTATTAAATCACATATATCATCACGCAGGGCACTGTTGGTATGTTTATAATAAATGGAATCCTACACACTACACACAGTCATGTTTGGTTTATGCCCTCGCTTTAGGCAATATATTAATTTATAAACTGTCATAAAACATAGGGTGTTTGAAGGTTGAAACATGTTGAATAGAAAATGCGGTATGCCCCCTCCGCCAAAAGAAAATAATGTGACAGAGTATTGAACACAAGCAGAGGAGGAAAACTTGCAAAGAGTTAAAACGTGTTGGATGCTGGATCAAGTGAATAGTGTCTTTTATATATCATTTAGGTTATGCAGTTTACATAATGGGTACAATCAGAGTCTGGACCATGAACTGGAGTTTTGTTTGTCAAGTGAGATTAAAAATATACATGACTTGTGCAATAACAACGAATAATCGACAGCAACGATTAATACATTAAATGCTAAAATGAGTATTTTAGTGGCACCCACAGCCTTCAGCCAGAACTGGCCAACAGTGCATCAGATCAGGGTGGACTGGGAACCAAAAAAGGCCCTGGAAATCATTTTCAAAGTGGCCCTATATTAAACATTTTCAGCAGGCTCAACCATTTTCCTATGAGAAAATTAGAAAATGTATTAGGTTCCCACACAAAAGAGGCCCAGGGTGCAGAGGCCTGTCGGGAAATCTCTAGAGCTTCCTATATGCCAGTCCACCCCTCCTGCATCAGATCCTGTGGCCAACAGTTCCACTTTTTCTGTTATACCGTTGATTTATTTTTAAAGTGATAGTATGCAAAGGGTTGCTGAAAGGAGTGACTAACAGTAAGTTGGTGATGGGTGACTGTGTAGCTAAGCTTACAATTTTTGGTAGGCTAATAACTTAAGTATGGTTTTGTGTGAAAGGTTCCACTTCACATTTTGTTGCAAGTTTTAAAATTATGTTGTTCCATTCAACTGCATGGGAGATTTTTGCTTTGTCTGATAGCAAACAGAAACACATCCGGGTGGATTTGCACCAACCACGTACTTTGCATCCTATTGTGGCAACCCATTCAAGCTGTTTTGTATTTAGACAAAAAGGTTGGTTAAAACGTGATTTGTCAGGATGCCATTTTGGTTTTTATAATGCACTAAAAATACAAATTGAAAAGGGTGTACATCTTCACCCCGGGGATGTCAAGTGCATGTCATTGCCCTCCGAGGGTTGGACGATACCATATCATGGAAAACACTTCTGTGAAATTTGTCAGTGAATTTCATAGACCATGTGGTGGGTCCACAGACCCACAATGGGATGGGGGACAGTGGAGTGCCATGCACATGTTTGTTTCCCCTGGCAGGGTTAGAGTAACATTGTACCATTCAAATATCTTTTTTGGGTGGTGTACGGTATAAGTTGTCCTGTGTCAATGGAATGCATGAGGCTTTCTGCAATAACTACAAGTACATCTCGCTGATGTCATTGTTTCCCATGCTGGGGAGCAGCAGGACTCCTACTGTTTGACATACGGTTCAGGTTGGTCCTGTTTGGTAATGGTGTTGATGAGCTAAATAATTAAGTACTAGAAGTGACCCAGAGGGATTCTGAGTAGCTATGATTAACTCTAAGCTTTTCATGCATCACTTCTTGGTATTAATAGAGTTAGGTCTTCATTATACATTAGGTACAACCAATAGGTTCAGCACAGGGTCCAACATGCAGTTGCTTACTACTTGCTTTCAGAACAAGCAGAAGGTCCTAGTGGACTAGTGCAACTATGACTGTGTGACCTGACTTTTGTCATCACCAATGTCCACCTCATTCTGATAAAATACCTGCACTTTCAAACACGTCCACCATATGTGACTTATGTATGATGGATGGTGTCATTCGACATTCAGTAAATGCAATTTCAGAAACAGCTTCAAATCCCCCCCCACCTCCAATTGTACTGCATTAACTCAGGGCTGAGGGAGAAGGAGGACTCTTGCCATCACTAGCTGCCCATGCCTGGCAGCATCCATGGTCCTAGTGCCTTTACCAAACTTTTTTCTGTTTATTATCAATAAGGAAAATTATTTATTTCCATCTGCATGTATCTGCGTGGCCCCCTTCTCTAGGTAAATGAAGGATAGCACACACAGCGAGTTCATTGTCTCAGCCCCTCCCCATCAAAGGAAGGGAAACCAGAGGTCGCTAAACGTGTCCTGTCTCCTCTAGGTTTGTACATGGATGGTTCAATTCAATGATGGACCGGGTTATCCATTCATTCAGTGATGAATCCATCCCAGCGGATGCCACCTTATCTGCCGAGGGAGGTAGCACTTGTGTGCAGGGCCGTCACAGGCCTGCAGTTAAAAGCTCCTGGCAGCCTGCAGAGCATCTCTCTGGCGAGGTAAGGCAGGGAGATCCTTTCAGAAACCCACCACAGAGTGCCAAGATGGTGTGCAGGGCATGGGGGCTCCTGCTGCTGTTGATGCCAGCCGTCCTGGCACTGGATGAGATGTACCTGCCGGATGTTATCACAGCGGACGAGGCCAGGGCAGAGTTATTTTCATAGTCTTATAACAGCACCGCCAAAATCATCGTCTTTAATGTCATGAATTACGGCTGGGTTTACAACACCAACCTGACTGCATACAACCAGCAGTGACAGGTAGGGTGGGGGCTGGCCCGGCACCTGTGCAAATGCCCCGAGTTTACTTGGTGCTTCAACAGCTACAAGCCTCTTTCTAGGACTCACCATCTTTGGCAGATAAGGGTATTGAGGCATTTAGAAATAATGGGATCTGCCCAGGATCACACAAAGCTCTTATGTGGACAAGTCGGCTTTGGTTCCACAAGCCCATAACTCTTGCAATCACTTAACGACATCAAAGCCTGGGCCAGTGATATACTCACAACACTATGACATTTCACACTTGAGTGCCTGGCTTTACCCCACTGGTCCCTTTACCCGGCTGGTCCGCCTCTACATGAACTGTCTGTGAAGGTCTCCCATTTTCCATTGGACCCACTGCCCGCCCGCATTATAAGCAGAATTGCGCTCCAGCCAGAAAGCAACACCTCCCACCTCCCCATTCCAACCCGATGCATGCTGCGCCTCGCCAGCGCCGCGGCCCGGCCTGCCCTCAGGGATCCCTAAACCTAAATAGCTGAAAACAGTCTAGAGGTAAATGTAGCCCTCTTTAAAAACAAAACATACATTTAGCTACCAACAAGAAAGAACAGTGTCAATTTGCATTTCATATTTGGGGCGATCACCAGTCCAATTTCATTAGCACCAATGCAAATCCTTGTCCACTGGATTTTCACTGGCGCCAATGCAGTGTGCACATGCCCACTTTTAGATAAACCCGCCCTTCGCCCGCCACCCTTCGTGCTTTTCACTGATCTTCTGTGGTAATGCGTCATCTTGAAGCATTGGCATCATTGTCAAACAGAAAGGCTTTTATCTACATTGCAGCGTCAGTCGCATGTACCGGAAAAATACATGTCAAAAATATCATTCTTAAACAACTGTCACAAATGTAGACCAGAATGGGGGCGCCATATTGGGCTGCGAGGGCGCGTTATTTGTTGTACCAAGTGCGACTCTTCACATCACACTGTTGCTACTCGATGCCTTCCCATCCGCCATACTCAACAGAAACATGTTGAGTGGGAAGAAGCTTTAATAACCCAGCACTTTTTAAGACTGGAAACGATTTAAAGTTCAACACATGGCATGAGATGACCCACTTGACCACTGGATGCATTACGGGGAGGGGGACGCACAAGTTCTTGTTGTTGTAACAAGATTCTAATCTTGTTACAAGAATCTTATATTCCCGCTGCTGCTGCTGAAGCAGATGAACTGCGTGCAAAGTAAACTTCTGAGTCAACTTTTCATGCATCACTCTGAACACACACATGGGGGAAACTGGGGGGGATAAATGCCATTGTATCCCCCCACTTAAAATTGTGGGGGGGATTTGTCCCCCCTACCCCCGCCATGTCCTACGCCCATGTTGATATGCTTGACTTGCCTTCCACATGCACGTTGTTGCAGTACGTTGACAATCTACTTCTAGCTGCTGATTCTAAAGTTGCTTGCAAAGAAGGCACCATGTTGCTGCTTATTCATTTAGCAGAACATGGGCATAAGGCTTCATTGAAAAAGTTTCAGTATTGTCAACAGGAGTTCACCTATTTAGGCTATCTCCTGTCAAAGGAGGGAAGAAGGCTGACACCTGAACGGATACAACGCATCTCCAGTATGTCTCTCCCAAATACACAGAAAGAGGTCAGAGCTTTGATAGGCATGGCTTCATATTTTAGACAGTGGATCTCAAATTTTTCATTAATGATAGAACCTATGTTGACACTGACAAAGAAGGGTATTTCTTTGCCTTTACCGTGGAACATTGATTGCCAGAATGCTTTTGATCTGCTCAAGGCTGCGTTGTGTTCAGCAACGGTTTTGGGCACACCAAATTATGAAAAGATCTTTGTGTTGTATGTGCATGAATGTGATGGATGTGCTTTGGCTGTTTTGACACAGGAAAATGGGGGTAAGAATCGACTGTGCGGTTATTTTTCCTCCACGTTAGACCCTGTTGCATGTGCTTTGCCGAGATGTTTGAGAGCTGTAGCTGCTGATGCTGCATCAGTGAAACAAAGTGAGGGTATGGTTTTAGGTCATTCTTTAACCGTGATGGTACCCCACTCCATAGACGTTCTGTTCAACAAAATGCAAACGCAACATCTCACATCGGCTCGGCTAACAAGGTACGAACTGATTCTATTTGCTTCGCATATGAAAATAAGGGATGTTGCTCATTAAATCTGGATGAACTATTGCCTCTTCCGCAAGAAACAGACTGTAGTGACAAGATGTCACATGACTGCCTCTATACTACAGAGCAAGAAACGAAAGGCAGAATTGATTTAAGTGATACACCCTTAAAGAATCCACAAGGTGAGCTGTTTTGTGATGGCTCCTGTTTTAAACTTCCGGATGGTACATCCGCTGCTGCTTATGCAATCACCACATTAAGCACTATTGTGGAAACCAAACGAATTACGCATAATTCTGCGCAGGCCGCAGAGATTATTGCGTTAACCAGAGCTTGTGAACTTTCTGAAGGGCTTTGTGTGAATATATAGCCAATATGCATTCGGGGTAGTTCACAACTTTGGTCAACCATGGGCTGACAGAGGTTTCTTGACCTGGCACGGAACAAAGATTCAGCATGGTACCTTAATAGTTTGGTTATTTTCAGCACTTGCGCTTCCTACACAGTTGGCAATAATGAAGTGTGCCGCACACCAGAAAGTGACAGACCATGTGGGAAAAGGAAACGCTTTTGCTGACAGAATAGCCAAACAGACTGCCTCTGATTTGCATTCAAAGATGTATTTTGTATTTATTTATTTATAAAGCGCAGCCAGGCCCGGGGGCATAAGGGCCCGTAAGTTAGATCTGGTTACAGTTGCAATTAAAACAGTCAACAATGGTTACGTTACAGTTACAGATAGGTACAAACATAGTATTGCAAGTGCGTACAAATATACATTAAATTACAAGGTGTGTCAGCGGCAGTCAGGAGGTTAGGCTGTCATAGAGTCCAAATTATGAAGCCAGCACTTAGTGTTGAGTTTGAACAGGTTGAATGAGGATTCTGCTCGCAAGGATGCAGGGATAGTGTTCCATAATTTGGAAGCTTGTACAGGGAAGCTAGCTCCACCCGAGTTATGAAGTTTGAATCTCGGTATGGTCATGGTGTTAGTTTGTGCTGCTCTGAGTGGTCTTAAAGAGGTGTGGGGTGTAAGTTGGTTCGTAAGGTATGCTGGCACAAGGTTGGCCCTGGCTTTGTGTATAAGGGCCAGCGTTTTAAGGGATATTCTATGTTCGACAGGGAGCCAGCGTAGTTTACGTCTGGTCTCAGATATATGTGCCTTTTTGGGAATGTTGAGGGCAGCCCTGATGGCATTGTTTTGGACAACTTGCAATTTTTTGATATTTTTGTGACTAGTGCCCAAGTAAAGAGCGTTACAGTAGTCTATTTTGGATAGGACTAATGCTCGGGCAAGTTTAATGCAATTGGGTGCGGAGATGAACGGTCTACATGCAGTGATCAGCTTACAGGTGTATGCGGCTGATGATGCTACTGCATTGGTTTGTTTGGAGAAGGATAAGGTGGCATCGATGTAGATACCAAGGGTTTCAGTGTTATTTGACACAGGGATAAGATTGCCATCAATGGTAAAGGCTTTGAATGAGGGGTTAAGATTTTTGAGTTTGGCATGAGTGCCCAGGATGATCAACTCGTTTTTTTCGTCATTGAGACACAGTCCATGGTGTGCCATCCATGCTTGTATTACAGAGTGTTCGAAATGGAACACTGTATGTGTTAGATCCAACAAAGGGGGTATGTGACACTTGTATGATGGATGGAGGGGTTAGCTGTATAAAAGAAATTCAGGCTGAAGCTACTCCAGAAGAAATCAAACAGTGGGCTGAGGGTCCAGCGGGTCTAGATGATGAGGGTTGTTGGGTGGATAGTGAAAAGATGGATGCTACCCAATGCCTATGTTACTGCTATGGTCACTATGGCTCATGGTCCAACACATATATGTGCAAAAAAGATTTGCAAACAGTTAGATCCTGTCTGGTATAATACCGATATTCAGAAAACTGCTGAACGTTTTGTCCAAAGTTGCTTGATATGCTGGCAACATAACATTGGGAAGGGAACACTGACAACAAAGGGCAGTTTTGGTCCCCCCTCTATGCCTTTTGAGGTGATTCATTTTGATTTTATTGAGATGGAACGTTGTCAAAACTACAAATATGTTTTAGTCGTCATTTGTGCTTTCAGCAAATGGGTTGAGGCTTTTCCTCTAAAAGATGCCACAGCAATGTAAACAGCAAAGACCATGCTGAAGGAATATTTTCCTAGGTTTGGCTTGCCGAGGGTAATTTGGTCGGATAATGGTCCACATTTGATTTCTGCTGTAATCCTGCAAGTCTGTGTGGGATTACAGATTGATAAATGGTTCCATTCGGCCAGGCATGCTCAGAGTGCCGGTCTTGTGGAACGCCATAATGGAATTCTAGAGAACAAAATCGCAAAGGTGTGTGCACATAACAATTTGAAATGGCCTGACGCTTTGCCAATAGCCTTATTATCGATGCGGAAAACCACACAGTCTAAAAGAGGGGTCTCCCCCTATGGAATTGTAATGGGAAGACCAGCAAATATATGGAATGTTCCAAAACCCAAGCAGTTGAAAGAAATTCAGTGTCCGCTTTTGGTAGATTATTGTGACCAGTTGACTCAAAACTTATATTTGATTCATCGACAGGTGCGAGCAGCCCTTCCTGTACAAAACGAGGGTCCAGGTCATCGACTCCGACCTAGCCAGTGGTTCCTGTCTTGCACCTCGTTGGATGGGACCACATCAAATCCTTTTGGCCACACAGACCGCCGTACGAGTGCTTGGGATAAAGCACTGGATCCATGCGACACATGTGAAGAGGATTCCTTTTCCTCTGCCCTACGACAAAGGGGAGGAGAAGGGAATTGGTAATCTTGATGCTCACAACGAGTTGGCTCTAATCGACACAGAGGGTGACACGGAAATCCTTCCTGAGCCCGTGGGGCCTGGGGAGACTACTGTTTCTTCTAAGAAAAGTCCTTCCTGAGCCAGTGGGGGCTGGGGAGATTGTTGCTTCTTCTTTAAATCCTTCTTCACCATCGATTGATCATGCTTATGCTCCTTCATCTTCTCCAGGAAATAACAACACTTTGTTCACTGATCATTCCGTACCTGGAGTCTCACAGTACAATCTGCGACCATGGAATCGGATTTAGATTTAGAGTTGCTGACATTACATTAATGTAAATAGGATAGGAAAGTGCAGCTAGGCTGTGCCCACAAGAAACCCACAAGAAACCACCGTTGAGCCAGTCCCTCATCATTCCTCTGCTGCATCAAATAAGAGGCAGGGACCGGCAAAGTTACCTACAATCATCATAGGCATGTGCTACCCATGGATGAACTAAAAAAGCCTAGCAGTGAGGCTTCTTAACGGACACTGAAAAACAATGCCTATTTTACATTCCACTCGTACAAAAAGGGATGTTGGTGACTTTTCTGATGATAAATCTGCTCATCAAGGGTCATGGTCTCCCAGGACCCAATGGACACTGGTCACAATAACAGCTTGCTTTATAATTATAATGACATTTGGATTTTGGTACTTGGAAAATGCAAATCCGCTTGTCGCCTTGTACTGACTGCAACTATTCCCACTGTGCCTCCACCTTATGTGCATTTGCAAACTCTTCATCCTCAAGTCCTCCAACAAAGAGGGGGTTTTCATAATAACACTCTTTTAATGATTATGAATGCCACCCATGCTATTCTGAATAAAACAAATTGCTGGGTGTTTTCGCATTTGCCACAACATGGGGAAAAGGGACTGGGCTGGTATATAGATCCTCCCTCTCCCTTTAACTAATGCTTGCTACACTTCACTTAGGGCATTATTCTTTTGCCGATGGAACGATAGTGTCACAGGGAATTTTGATGGGACTAATCTTAACGAATTTGAAAGGCGAGTTCTAACACCTTTAGGATGTTGTTTGTTTTCGAATAGGAGCAAGCTGAATGTTGCTCCTATAAGGCCTTCTGACAGACTCTCTAGACCTTTTCAGTCGTTGATTACCTTCAAAATGGCTACCCTAGGTAATAGGGATGCCATGCCTCCTTCCTATACCATCAACCATAGTCCAAATTCCGTTCCATTCTGTATACAAAGAGAGGGTTCCCAATGAATGGGTACATTTGAGGGATGTATGAATACTGCCATACTAACCAGTGAGGATAGACCACTGTATGTAGGAGATCCTGTTTACTTTGTTTGCGGAGATGAGGCATATTCATGGTTGTTAGGGAGAATTCTCATTCTATCGCTAATTTTCCTTACCTATAGAGTCCCCCAGGGGCTTTGCTGGATTTGAGGGTTTGTTTTTTTCTCCTGCTAAGAGTGAAACTCTTTTTCCCACTCTTAGGCATATTTGCTGTGTGTTCTAGGCTGTTTTTTGTTTTTAATGTCTATGGGGTTTATCTCACCCTCATATGAACCATCTTTATCCACATGTGTTAAACAGAACCCTTCGTGCAGTGACACAGGGGTGTCATAGCGACCCCCAAACATAGACTCCATATCCTGGGACTGACTACCGTCTCCCAGGGCATGTTAAGTCCCCATTGACCCTCTTTATGAACAAAACCAGTGCAACCCATCTTACTATGGAGGTACTGGCAAGGGTTAATAGTTTTTCCCTTATGTTCATTTTCGAGAGGGTACCATACAGTCCCTCTCTCGAAAGTTTCTGGCTAGTGGCAGTGGTTACTACCAAAAATATTCGACCGCAAATATTTCCCTATGGGATTTTCCCATTGTTTGAGGCTACCACATTTACTGACAGCCTCTAACATACTGCCGGTTTATTCTTATATTAACTTTACTCTGGTAGGTTTTATTTGCCAGAACTTTTATATAAATTATTTCTCCTGTCTTTCTCTAAGATCCTAACCCAGATCGGGGATCCTTTGTTCGTCCTTTTGGCGGGCTTCTGCCAAGAAGCCCTCCTTTCGGCGCCACTGAGTCTGGGGTGGAACAACTGTGTGGGAGGGGGAGTAGGACCCCTGGACAGGGTTTCCTCAGCAACCCATGTCACACTCTGCCCTGATTGGCTGGAGGGTCTCCCGCCAGGATGACCACTCCACTGTGTGATTGACAGCTAGGCTGTATGAATGGGGATCTTTTTGCATAAAAGCAGGGTCCTGAGGACTGGAAGGGCAAGACGTCACCACTGGAACTAAGAAGCCGAAGAGAAGAGAAGCCAAAGACATCTGCACCAACTGAACAACCGGTGAAGCCCTGCTGCAGTGTCTCACCACTTTTCTCCACACGACGAGAGAAGATCTTCATGAGCAAGAGCTTTCTTCCCTTGAGCTGGTGGGGCCAACCAGTTTGCCAATCGCCTTCCAGGACCTGCCTTGGTCGAATCGCCAGTGCCCTGCACCCGGAGACCAGATAGCCAGGCACCCGTCCACCCAGACCGCGATCAAAGGAGCATACCTTTTATTCATTTGGCAGCACCGCGGCTGGTTTCATGGGCAGTGCCGTAACTCGAACCTTCCTCCATGACGAGAGTCTTTCTTCCTCTGCTGGATCTCCCAAACTGCAGGAACTGCCTGGAACATCGCCACTCTAGGAGCCTCTTCTACATTTTAAGGTACTTTGTTCCGCCAGGCCTCCCTTTTCGTTTGGTATTTCTAAAAGTGTTTTAAATCCTTTACCTACCTGCTGGGTTGTCCGCCCCTATCATCTAACATTGCCTTTCACCTTCTGCAACGACCTTTTCGAATTGTTTAGCAAAGACTTGACTGCAGATACAAGAACATTTTGCTCCTGGGCTCTTTGCCCTGTACCACTGACTCTGGCACAGGCCTATTGACTCTGGCTGAATCTGTTATAACTGCCTTCTCTAAATTGCTTCTCACCTAGAAATGTGTTGGTGCACCTAACTCTTATAACCACCTTTTCCTTCCCACTTATAAAACTTGTGAAGTGCCATTTTGCTATGTTTTCACCTCAGTATTACACATGCTTAAGTACTGCCTTGCCTAAACTTGTTCACTGTCTTATTGGGAAGGGTTGCTAGGGTGTCTAAGAGTATATTCCTGTATAACTTGTACTTTCCCTCCCTTGTGAGAAGTTGCTAGAGTGCCATTTGTGTTTGGTTTTCACTGTGCCGTTTTGCTCAGTTTTCACTCTTGCTCAAACTTGTCTACAATTTAACCAGGGAGTTGTGTATACTTTTCTTGACTGATTTTAACTTGCTTTAATAACTGTGATTTATTTGTTGAACTAGAAGTGTGTAAAAATATATATATTCTTTTTAATACAAAGCTTTGGTCAATGTTTCCTGGCACCATAGTACTGTAGCCCTATTGTGTAAAGCCTGAATACTGCTCATCTCCCTCTTGAGATAAGTCTGACTGCTTAGCCACGTCTACCAACTAAATCTTTGTGGTACAGACTGATACCAAAGGGGATTTATTGTGCATATCTGTAGTCTTAATCTTCTCTAGTGTTCCCTAAAGGAACTGCACAGGATTCTGCCTAACAATGGTTACCCAGAGATTGGGAGGGTACTGTTAATTGGGCATATTGTTGCCAGGAGTATATGTGGCCACCACTGTTGAAGTTTCAAAAACTCATCGCAGGCGGGATGAGAATGGTGACACTTCTTCGTAAATTCTGGGTGATGTTGCAAAATCCTTTGTGCCGTTCTGGGGACAAATAATAAATTCCCAAGACATTAGAAAATTGGCAATAATTTTAGAGAAAACCATCAATGAGACCGCTGACATCCTGTATAATATGATGATAGAGCAAAGGGCTATTAGATTAGTGGCCTTCCAAAATAGGATGGTGCTAGGCATCATTCTAGCTGAGCGTGGTAGGGTATGCAAAATGGTGGGATCTGCGTGTTGTGTCTTTGTACCCGATTCCTCCCCCACCATATTTAAGGTGATTAAGAATGTACATGTCCTAAGTACTCAAGTACATGTTCTAGAGGGAAACTGGGATATTAGTACATGGTTATGGGACTTGTTGCGATCTTGGGGTTGGAAAATCTTTGCAGTCTTAATGGTAATTCTTGGCATTTTACTGTTTTGCTGTTGTTGCATACAATCTCTACCTGTCATGTGTTCTATGATAGGAGGAAGTTGTGCACAGGCAATAGGTACACTAGAACCTAAGACACATATGCCCGGGAAAATTCCAAATGCCTTAGTAATGCAGGATATTACCTTCAAGGAGTTAATGGCGATTAATGTTTTCAAAGACAGTGACTCAGGATGTTCTGACAATGATACATGTTTTTTCGAATAATACTGATGTTTTATGAATCCTCTTGGCTGAAGCCAAAAGGAGGGTTTGTTAAAGTATATTTCACATAATACTGCCTGATAATGCACATTGGCCTAAGCGCATCCGCATTGCGCTGAAAATTGTATTTGAATGTACCTGAATAAGGCTGACTAAGCCGCCATTTTAGAATCATCCGCCATTTTGATTAACTCATGTTTCTGTCTCATGTTAAACTTTGTGTTTTCGGCTCCAGCAGGGAAAAATGAACATTGCACTGTGTCAAAGGAGATAAAAATGTTGTGGCTGCTGAGAATGGATTGTTTGTCCTGCACTAAGAAACCTTGGAGCTAAACTAGAGTTGAACTGAACAGTAATTTAAATGTTGTCCATACCAATAGCGTCATCCTTGTTCAAACAATGCAATAGAATGTTGAATATCTGAAAGTGTGTGCCTTCGCAGAAATCTGTGTGTCCGTTCCTTGAAACTGGATTAACTTTAAGCTTGAAAACAAATGTTACCTTTGTGTTTTATGTATAGAAAAACATCTCTAGTTTTTGTGGAAAACATTGAACAATGTATAGTTATTTGAATCTGTATTAGTATGTGAACGGGCTGTGAACCCTAATGAGTATGTAACTTAAAGATGGGATGGACGATGTGTCCGGGATTGTGGAAGAAAAGTATAAATATGCTTGCTTTGTAATGTCCAGCACTCACTCATCTCACGGTGTCTGCTACCACACATTGCGATGTGTTGAGAGACCAGATAGCTGTTCTGTGAATTAAAAGTGTACTTGTATCATTGTACTCGTGCCTGGCGTATTTTGTATTGAGTGGTATTAAGCCTCGATATTTCTTTCATCTTTCAGGAATACCTTGAAGAAAGAATTGAATGCCTGTACGGGCAGATTTTAACTGTTGCAATTTACAATGGAGAATACATAATAGTGTTTTTTATACCAGGGGCTTCCCCTTCTCTGACATATTTAAAAAAAAATATCTACTTCACATATGTAGACCCAAGAAAAAGAGGAACTATCTGCACGCCTTTGAGCCCGACTTGTTTCTTATTTGCTGTAAATCTGTCCAGCAGTTTCTGCTGTGCGTGAGTTCAAATGGTGGGGAAATGGATTCAAGGAGGCCAAAAAACAGCTTTTACTCAACGTTTAATACCTTCTGTTTGGAGGGGCCCATTTCGGAAATGTGTTCTTGAAGATCTGTCGAGCATGTCAAATGTTATTAGCTACAGAAGTGTGGGGAAAGTCAGCTCATTTGTTTTCTCAAGTTGTGACTGATAGCTTAATGTTTATAATTAATTTGATACAAAACAATCAAGAATTGAACTTCCAGGAGATGTACAAATAGCAATATGTCATCATCTGGATCCAGTGTAAACCATGTGTAAATAATTGCCACCGCTGTCAGATGTTGATGTGCAGGGCACATTTTAATGATCAGGTAACCTATACAAACATGCCAGAACATATATAAACTCTCCTTTTTTTCAACATCACCAATGAATGTTGGACAATATTTAACACGCATGCTTTGGTTTTATTGCTAAACAAAGGACACATATATGGTCATATCCTTAAAGGTGCCATTACATGTAAGCAAGGCTTTGCTGTTCCTAATCATAATATAAATAACCACCCTTTTCCTGCACCTCTTAAAATGCCTTTTATGCAAGGCATAACATTCTGCTAATGGTGTCCTGCTGTTTTATTAAGCACTCTCAACAACAGATAAAGCAGCATTGTCATGTCTTGAAATGCGGTTTCACAAAAAAGTGTTTAATGAAAAGTCAGGCCATTTTAATATTCCATGGAAACTTGCCTAAAAAGCACAAACTCCAGCATAAGCACAATTACTAATATAGTAGAGTGCATTTTTCAAGCAGGATCATAAACAAAATGTGTCATGAAACACACCAAAACATGCTGGTGTTTGCCACACAAAAAAGGGCATTCGCTCAATGTGTATGCCCAATTGCAAATGATGTATCTAGATTATGGACATTTAACACTGTAGGCCTATTTGCTTACACTTTCGAATGCCTGCCCCCCACCGCTCATGGTGACTAAAAGAATAATTAGATATAGGGGGTGTCCAGGAATTAGGGGGGCACAGAATGTATTGCCTTTCACACCACCAATTTCTTATTCTCATACACACATGTGCACACATCCTGAGGTTCCTCAAAAAGTTAAAATCATCAGAAAGGGCAGTAAAGTTGGACGTCTACCAACGAATAATAAAGGCAGATGTAGTAATTATCGGGGCTGCTATATGACCCAGTAAAGTAGCCTAGTTCGATTTCTGGAATCCATTACCTTGACAAACATCAAATTAATAGGATTAGTGAATGCGATGAGAAGGAACGCCTGTGCCATACAGCTGCTTTCACAAAAATCAGACACACCTGTACAATACTTTTTACAAGTTACAATGATCATTGCAGTACGTTACACAAAATAGGCACACTTTTCAGACCAAAAACAAGTCTAAGACAAACAATATCCTGTCAAGCCTTGGACATCTGGGTATTGTTCCATTAGGCAGACGCAACCAATTAAATCTAAGGCACACGCAGAATGTTCAACTTCCAACCTATCAAAAGGCTTCCAACCTATCAAAAGGTTGAAAAAACAAAAGGAGGGAATAAGGAAACATGAGAAAAGAGGATGTCTATTCGGATGCATTTGCCATGGTCTTGTATCCAGAGCATTACCTTTGACTCCCTTACTTGGGTGTAAGGCAACACCTATATGCCAAATTAATGATGGGCTCATGCATGCAAATAAATTATTACCAGGTCACATTGTAGCAGGTCTGTTTACATCGACCTGCTCTAGTTTGTGTACTTTCCAACATGGTGTCAATCTACTCCTGGAAAACAAGTAAATGAATAACTGTTCAATCGGACGAAAATGGTAACAGTACATAACTGGAGAAAAGAGACAGGGAGTGTGGGGGCTCTGGACAGTTATCTCCAGGGCCAGTGTTAGCTCAAATCGGGGATCTTGCAGGATCTTGTCTGAGGGGTTTCCTACAGCTTTTCCGGTCCACTTAATGTCCCGGGAATACCTCCAATGAGTCATGTTGTGATTCGTAAAAAAGCGTGTAACAGCTAATTGTATTCAAATGGTCTATTTTTTGTAAATATTCCTGCATAATATTCTATGCATAACATTAACGAAGGATATCTAGTCATTGGAAGCTAGACGTGCACAGAAGCATCCTTACACTGAGACCCAGCACCCTCTCTTCTAAAATGATGCAAGGCTCCCCTCATATGGGAGAGCACATATTACCTCCAGAAATGAGAAACAGACCAATTGAGTGCATGAAGGAGCAGGTCTTTGGTCCTCACAGTATACTCTTCTGGTTGTCTGAATTACTATATTACTATAAGTAGTCCATTGTTATAAACACTAACATGTTAGGATAGCGTTGTTAAAAAACGAAATCAGCGCAAGACAAATGTTCATTAGGTGCCTGGTAATTCAAGTTTAAAACCCTTTTATCACAGAAATATGTGTCAAATGTATGTAGTAATCTGTGGCCTTTCGTATGTTCCCAAAATGTGATGTGATTGTATGCAATGCAGACAGCAACCACCATTGGTGCTATTCGTCCCTATCCCCTTTGTCATAATCGTAGTTTGAAAGAATACATCAGAAGTGTACTGGACTGTCCATCTTGGAATAATGTTGGTCTTTCAGAAAATAATCTATGTGGTAATTATAGCTAGTAAAACGAATACAATGTTATTATTATGACTACAATATATATTGGACGTGATCATTAGAAAGGAGAATTATACACATTATAAAGAGCCCGTTCACAACGTGAGGGTTTAACTGTGCTACTTTTAATGGGTAAACAAAAATGTGTAAAGTCAATAGAAAATGCGGGGGAGGGGCAGAGGGGTTCGAGGAGGCTGTGGCCGTTCTCCCCCGCGCACGAATAGACTGAAAAGGGTTGATGCGCAATAATTCACGTAGATCCGAACGTTACTACAAATAATTTCTCCTCCCCTTTCGTGTACAGATATGGACCCATGGTGTGATGGCGACATGCCTACAGGACACGCACAAACACAAATGTCTCCACATACCAGGTCTGTCCTCACCTCGTTGGTGCCCCGGGCACCATTGTTCGCATTCTATTTTCACTTCTAAAAAAAACACAGCATGCCCCCTAAATAAAGTGTTTTTCCTCTGGTCGCACTGCTGTCAGCAAAGACTAAGGATGCTCTGGGAAAACCACGCTCGACTACTGACTTAGTGAAAGAGACCAAATAAGTGAGAGACATATAGAGACAGCAAGAGAGAGAGAGAAAATAGGAAAACACATAGAGAGCCAATAAGAGAGAGAGAGAGAGAGCTAGATTGGATATGAGCTGCGGGTACAGCTAGTACATTTGTATTTTGTAGTGTGTGTTCTGCTTTGTCCTTGGGTGCAATCCTTGCATTTAAAAGGGTTGGCTCGTAAAAAGGTACCCACCTGTCTGGAACTACTGAATCAATCTGTTTAATTTTAGAAGCAAGACAAATGAAATTTCCTCCCAGGGTATCAAATAAATATGAGAGCAGGCAGGTATGCGCTCAGTGGAATAAAGACCAACTCACATCAGCTACAGACACACGCATGCAAACAGGGATACATGCAACGCATCACACACATGTGTGCATAGACTCAAAGATATATGAACACATGCACACATGTGAATACACACACCTGTTCACAAACTGACACACAAAGACATACGCATATGTGTATATGCACGCAAACACAGCCTGTGTGCATATACACACACATCAATGTGAACACACATGCACATATTCAACTGTAATGAATGAGCCATAATGCTGCAAAATAGCAAGAATATGTTATCAGTGCATCCCAATGTCCCCAAACACCTGTCAATGGCTGCGTCCCTCCCTTGCCTTGAAGCGCTTTGAAACACATTGTGTAAATGCGCTATATAAATAAACGATCATATCATATCATATCATATCATATCATATATCATATCATATCATATCATATCATGCTTCACAGCAAGATAGTCCTACTCCACAGGGCATCACTCTAAATCTCCTAATATGTTTCCCTTTTTTAAAGAGGAACATCCCTGAAAGCCACGTCCACATGTGAAGACCCAGCAGTGGTTCCATGATCTGGCCGCGCACCACATTGTCACTCAGGGTCCCTATTACATGGATGTCACTGTTGCCACTACACGCAGTTCTCCGATCTCTCATCAGGCATGCAGTACTGCCTCCAGTGTACATCTGTGACAGTTCCTCACACATTTCACAACAACTCCTCTTCCAGACCCTTCTCCCTGTCCTCAACAACCTGCAAAATGAGTTTTTCCAGCTCTTCAGGGTCTTTTCCTACTCCATTCCATCCCAACTGGCAGAGTCCGTTGGACACTCCATGTTTGGCTCTCTGCAGAGGCAGCCCTCTCATCCTCAGCATTTGCAGGGTTTTAGTGAGTCCAAATATGGCCGCCAAAAGAGCGGCATCCACTGTCAGGTGCCAGCAGTAGAAGGTAGTGATGAACATCGTATCGGACATGTTATTGCTGTCATAAGGACGGCCCATGAGTGGATGGAATATGATGAACGCACCGTGGAGCACCCACGACCCCAGGAGAATCATCAGGTATGTCTTTGTGAACCAAAGACGCCGATAGTCTGGCTTCCAGATCTCCACGGTGAGGATAAGAGCGATCAAGAAGGTGGTCAGCACCATCAGGCTGTGCACCTCGTTCTCCACACCAGTCTTGCCATGCGTATGAAAGTGCAAGACCAGCGTGCTGACGTAGAAAATCATATTGGTGGCCGCCTGCTCCACCAGGACCATCCGCTTTGCCAGACAGACCTGACTGATGATGTCCAGCAAACCGCTGATACTAATGAAGATGTACATGCTCACGTGCTGCCACTCGTTGGGGTGCACAAATTGGAATGTGGGGTCGGCCTGGTTGTAAAGGTGGAATTTGTTGACTCCAGGTGGGTGGAAGAGCTCCCCCAGGGTGATTGTGGTGCCAAAGAGGAGCTTCATGACCCCCTCTGCTGGGATGAGTCCCAGGGCTCCAAGGAGACCAGGGTTTCTCTTACCCTCCTGGTACTGGGTCCTCTGCCCATTCAGGACCCTCCAGGAGAACCTAAAGGCAAGGAAGATACCGAAGAACAGGAACGACAGGCCCACAAAGACATGTCCAACGAAGGTCCCCATCGAGAAGGTGAGAAGATGCCAGGCCCAGGTCAGTTGAGTTAGGAAAAGAGTATCAAACTGCAAGGGGAGTTATCTATCCTTTAATACGAGCAGCACCAGTGCACCTTCCTGTGAGCTACAGGCACTGGTCAGCTTCATGTATAGATTATTGTAGCTGTCTTGTGAAAACAGCCTCTGGTTGTGAGCATTTATGTAATGCCCTTGCTCCTCCCGCTCGGGTTACCAGCACAACAATGGGTGTGGTGTACAGAAGAAACTCATCACTACTATAATTATACATCATAGCCAAGGTATAGGGACTCACAGACTCCCTGTTTTACCCCTCAGACGATAAGCCCCCATGAACCAGCACAAACCCGCAGTAGGAAGTCCCACGGACAGGAGTGGAATTCTGGTAGAAGCCCAACCATAAGTTTATGTGGGCCCTGCTAAAGGAAGTCCCGTCATCCCCTGAAAGTCCCGATCCCCCCCAATGCCCCACTCGGCACCGGCCACTCAAGAAGCAGACATTTGGAGATAGTTAAAGTTTCTAAGTTAAGTTGTAAATGTTAATAATTTGAGATGCAATCTGATTTATTGTCTGATGGCAGACCTGGCAATTTTCTTGTGCTTATAACAAATGCCAATAAACAGATTTGAAAATAAATAAATAAAAAAATAAATAAATAGCCAAGGTATTGACATCATATGTCAAGAATTGCCAATCGAATGAGGAGGTACTCACATTGTAGGTGAGGTTACTGATCAAATGCTAAGGTATTCAAGCCATCATATGTCAGGTATTGCTTCCGATGCTGGTTACTCGGATGATCTTCATATGCCTCACAATACTCTGCCCGATTACCAAAGCTTTGCACTTGTGCAACAAAGTGAACAAATTAATTTAGCACCAGTGTTACTGCTTAGATAATTGGGAATGGAACAAAAATGTTTAGCCCCAGTTTGTATTATCTAAACATGTTGTCACAAGGGCAAAAAGGAAATCGAATGTTTTATTTACAGTGTTTGATAGGTAACATGAAAAGAAATGTAGTAAACAGATTTCTTTTGTGTTATGCAGCAAACATATTAAAAAAAGACAGCCTAATTCATGTTTGCCCACGTGCAAACGTTTTTAGATAATATAAATTGTGACAAAGGACCTAATTCATGGAACCTTTTGGATGGTGCAAAGTGACCTTTCACTGGTGCGAAGTGAATTTGCACTGCCAACAAACATCATGATTCATGGAGCAGTGCAGAGTGTATTTTTACAGTCCAAAGTCACTTTGCACTGTGCAAAAAATTACATGAATCAGGCCCAAAATCTGTTTGCTCCATTTTGTATTATCAAAGCATTTTCTCACTTTTTAGCGCAAGTGCAAATCTTTGATAATCTGGCCCCACCAGGACAACTAAAAATGGTGCACATTACTCACGGATGCGATGCTGCCCAGGTTGAAATGTTTGCCAAACAGGTTTCATGCCAACCTCTGCTGCCAGTGCATTAATCCACTGTACAAATTTACCCAGAACCTTCTTGTCGTCCGCCGCCACAACATCACTGCTTTTCCCTTCAGGACGTCCAAATGTATTTTTTGCATGTTGGGGCAAAATCCAGTGCTTTTACCAAACATGTTTTTCTTGCGTTCACCACTTACTTGGTAGAGGTGTCAATCAGTTAAGCCATGATACTCTATTCCCCCCCTCTAAGCACTATGTTTGATAAGACAGCTTAGCAAGTTAAGTACTTCGCTCAGAGATCTCTGTGCAACTTACTGGGACTATCTCAAATCCTGCAGCGCATAATAAGTCCCTTATACTTCCAGTGTTGACTTGAATACCATTACATTCACAACAATAATACTTTTATTTGCAGTACTTATAGGGAACATCAATTTTGGATAAAGGGGGTCATAAAAAGGTAATAATATGGTGCACACAACATTTTCCATAAGGAAGTGCATAGTGCACCATACAGAGAAACTAAAAAGGAATTCACAGCAAAATATACACCATTCGTGACACTGCACCTAAAGACACTTCACAAGCCCTTGAGCTTTGCAGCTAAAAGAACATTAACAAGCAGCAAAACAAGTTAATGTTTAATGTTTCTGGTTTTATAGTGGTACCACTAGCGCTTGAAGTGGGATAACAAGATTAGGTTTCCCTAACGAACCAAGCCTGAATGGACACCCTGGTAGAGATGGGTGGGACCAAGGGGCCACTGTCTAATCAATACCTGCATGAATCGAAGGTCTTTGAGAAATGCCTACTCCTTTACAGAAAGTTAGTTAAGCAACACTATCTTTATTTAGCAGTTAAAAGATCATAATTATATAGGACAGCTGCATTTCAGGGCAACTCCCATTGAGCAGACAACAGCTGCCAGAATGCCAAAGCACCTGCTCAGCTCTGGTGTTCAATGGAGCATTGCAGTCTCGGAGCCCTGGAGAAGAGGGCTCCAGCGCGAGACTGCTGTAACATGGGGCATCCGCCATAGCCCCGTTACAGGCCCGAGGTGAAGTCAATAATATGTAAGGTGGTAAGGGGTGATAACACCGGATAACACCTGTTACAGCCCTCTCCCTCAGTGACAATATTATAAAAATTGCTAAATCACTAAAATTGGTTAAAAAAGTTTAGAAGCAAAAGAAAACAGTTCAAGAATGTGGTCAGAAACTTCCAGTGAGCATGTTTCTGCTGGAATATTGGACATGGAAACACGCTGTAATGAGGTTGAATGTTGAGAGGGAAACATCAAGCTTTGTAACAGTGGTTAATTTCCTGTACTGGCCCATTGTTTACAATATGCTGACAGCATTCCAATGTTTATACCCGGAACGGGTGGTAACGGCCCGAAGCCCAAGATACAGGCCTGAGCGCAGCAAGGACCTTACCGAAGGGCCCCGGCACCAAGGTACAGGCCTGAGCGCGGCAAGGACCTTACCGATGGGCCCCAGCACCATTACCACCCTATCCGGTGGGCTGCATCAGATGTTATTTAAGCAATAGGCCCAGAGCAGGGGGGGCATTACCACTTCAGTTAATACCCTGGGGCCCATAGTTACAGGCCTGAGCAAAGTGAGGGCCTTAACAAAGGCCAAAGGGTATTACCTGAAGTGGTAATGCTCCCCCCCCAGGGGCCTATTGCTATTAGTACCCCGGCTCATAGGACCAGGGTACTAAGAGCCTTTTTTTCTGTTCTGAAATGATCTGAAACGCTGAAAAAAAGTCACAGAAATGGCCGCCCGGGAAGAGAAAACAAAGTCCATTTTCCCTTTCCATGACGGCCATTGAAAATTAATGTGAAAAAGTAAACAAACAAAATGGCTTCATGAAAAGGGATTGCTTGGCGGCCATTCAAAAAATAGGGAATAATGTAGACAAATAAAATGACCACCATGGAAAGGAGAGAAGGGACTACGTGGAGTTCCTTCTTCCTTTCCATGACGGCCTGTCACAGATCGGGAGTGGACATGCTGGGCACAGAAGTGTTCCCAGCGCATCCACTCCCGAAATGGACAAAAAATAAAGTAAATGGGGTTGGGTGGGGATTTGTTGGATTGAGGGTGCAAGGGGAAAACACTTAGCCCATTCCGCAGCGGGGGAAGATGGCAGCCTCCAGCCGTGTGGTGCCTCAGAGTGGAGATTACCCCGTTCCAAGCCTCCTTATTGGCTGAGTGCTGCTACACCACCCCACAGGGGATAGAAGGGAAGGAACATTGTGGGGATGAGGGATTCCAGGTTGGGTAACCCCCCAGCAAGGGCCAATGAGCTTGCTTGTAATAAGCTCATTGACCCTAGCCGGGTACTAATGCTAAATATAACATTGGAATGTTGGAAGCATATTGTAAACAATGGGTCAGTGGAGGACATTAACCACTGTTACAAAATTTGATGTTTCTCTCCCATCATTCCACCTCATTGCTGAGCGTTTCCATTAGCCAATATTCCACCAGAAACATGCTCACTGTTTTCATTTGTTACTAAAAATGTTTTACCTATTTTAGTGATTTACACATTTTTATATTTTCATTACAACCCTGAGGGAGAGAGCTTTAACAGGTCTTATCACTTTTTAGCACCTTACCGATGAACCTCGGTGCCATTACCATCTGTTCCCGTGGGTTGGATCGGGTGTTATTGCTGACAGCAGTGTTTTTTGTATGTATGAATAGGACTCCTCATTGCATCCCATTCATTTACACAACATACTTATGCAAGAGGGCCGCCACTGAGCTGGAAGATGGGGCTCCAAGCAGAGCCTCTCTTTCATGTCCATGGCACCCACCAGGAACAGCGAGCAGTGGTGGGTGCTCACAGTCGCTCACAGAATCAGGTAAGTGGGGCCAGAAGTGGGAGGGATGGGAAATTGAAGGGGAAGGGCTTGGAGGGTTGGGGAAAATAGTGGCGTGAGGGAAGCAACTGTCAGTTTGCTCAGAACATGGGCTGGGATTGTGAGATTCAGACCACGATAAGAGCAATCTGATTGGTTGCTTGCCCCATCTCGAATGCTAATGTTTTTTTGCTGGCTTTGTAAGAGGGGGAGGACATCGGGCTGGCAATTAACTTAGATTAGAACAGAGGAAGCCAGGGGTGGCCTATAATATCCAAGCATGTATTTCAGGTAAGGTCAAACAGTAGGTTCAGGAGTATTTATTAAACAATGCAGTTTTTACTTTTTTACGAAAGAGAAGGTAGCAGGGTTTTTCTTGGAAACAGGGTGGTAGGAGTTCCACAGGGTGTGGGCAATAACGTTAAAGCTGGAGTCACCAGCTCCCTTTCTGTTGACTCTCGGGGTGGTAAGTGAGGTAGAGGAGGAGGAGCGCTAACTGCATATGTTTTTTTGTGTGATGCGACCAGTGAGGTGGTGGGCAATATTGTGAAGGCAGCAATGAGTGATGGACAGGATTTTGAACTCAATCCGTGCCTAAATTGGAAGCCAGTTCACTTTGCGTCTAAAGAGCAAGATGGTATCTGATCGTTTCAGGCTCAAAACAGTCCCGAGGGCATTTTGGATCAGTTGCATTTTATTGAGCTTTTTAAGCGATGTTTTGGCAAGGATAGCATTGCAGTAATCAAGTTTGATGGTGCTGGCTAGGTTGAGGCAGTTGCTAGTGGTAAGGAATTGTCTGCAGAGGTTGATGAGTTTGGTTGAGTTGGCAGTGGGCGAGGCGACCGCCTTGACATGTTTCTGCATGTTTAGCTCTGAGTCGAGATAAACGGCCAATGTTTTGACATGGGTAGATACGGGGGTGTTGTTCCCATCGATGTAGAACGGGGCAAAAGCAGGTCAAGGTGTTTGAGGCGGTGTGGGGAGCTGACAATAAGGAGCTCTGTTTTGTCATCTTTCAGACAGAGATGGTGGGTAATCTCCAAGCCTGGATGATGCTATAGATATCGTTAATGTTGGCCGAGTCGAGTTCGTGATTGCCGGTGAGTTTGAGGAGGACCTGTGTATCATTGGCAAAATGTGTTTATGGGATGTTGAGGCTGTCCAGGTGGTCAAAGATAAGTTTTGTATACATGTTGTACAGAGTTGGTGAGAGGCAGGATCCTTGTGGGACATCATAGGAGACAGCGATGCAGTAAGCTGCTTCCACCCCGGCAAAGACCCTGGAGGATCGTCCGGTAAGGAAGGATTTGATCCAGTTGGATGCTTCAGGGCAGAGGTTGAAGGTGGCATTGAGGTGGTGTCAAAGGATTGTGTGGTCAACGAGACCGACTCCTGTCGAAAAGTTGAGTAGGAGGAGGATGGTGATCTCCCTCACATTGCAGATGTGTTCGAGCTGAATCTTTAGGTCGAGGAGCGCTGATTATGTGCTATGTTTGGGTCTGAACCCTGATTGGCGATTGTCCAGTAGATTGTTGGTTTCAAGGTGGTATGGAGTAGGCCGTAGAATCAAGAATTTCCAGGACACAGGGCACCGCCATGATAGGGTGGTTGTTGGTGGGAAGGGTAGGGCAGAGGGATGGTTTCTTCAGGAGTGGCGTGACCCAGGCTTCTTTGATAGAGCTCGGTACTGTGTGGGAGTCGAAGGAAGCAGTGAAGAAGTTGGCAATAATGGGAGAAAGAGGGTCAGCACACATCTTGACAAGATGGGCTGGGCAGATGCCGCCTGAGCAGTTGGAGGCTTTGAGGCGCTGGATGGTAGGGAGCACCTCCGTCAGGGAGACTGGGGAGAAGTGAAAAAGTGGGGTCATGGGAGCAGAGGGGGTGATGGATGCAAAGGGGTCTGAAACCGAGGAAGGAAGGAGGGATTTGTTGAGTATAGTTTTGTCCCTGAGGTTGTGGATTTTGGTAGCTAGGGCTCACGGCGTAAGGGAGCACCAGGCTTTGTTCTTTGGGAAATTGTCAATGGTGGGGGCTGGAGTTTCAAGCTCCTTGAGGATTTTAAAGATCTCTGTTGTGTTGGCGCCAGCTTCAATAATTCTGACATTGTAGATTCTGGATTTTGTGGTAAGGATAGTTTCTTTCTATATATTAGAAAAGGAGCTGAAAGTCTCCTCATTGGCAAGGGTAGGGTTTTTTCTCCAGAGATGTGCTTGGGCATGTTTTAGTTTCGGGAGGATATTAGTTCCTCAGTAAACCAGTTCTGGTAGTTACTTCTTTTGTGAGTTGCATTTTTGAGAGGGGCATGGTGTTCTAAAGCACTGAGGAGTGCAGAGTTGGAGGCAGTGAGAATGGCTTCAGGGTCGGGGCTCTCGGGCCATGTCTCGAGAGAGGCAAGTATGGCGGGTTCTAGTAATTACTTGGTAAATTTACGGGTGTGCTGGCAGTGTTAGTTGGGAGGTCACTCATTTTAGGGGCGGGATGGAGACAGTGGCCATGGTGAAACATCTTACCCACCCAACTCTACTTTTCCTTTGAGAGCCTGGTAGGTCATGTCTCCCTCCTCCACCTTGACCATTGCTACAAAGTACTGGCCTCCAGGCGCTACCTCCCTGTTCCTCTCTGATTGGGCTGCTCCTCCTTACTTTCAAGCTCCTCCAATCTGCTCATCTTGGGTGATTACAACATCCAATTGGACTCTCCTGGCACAGCATCCACTCTTTTCATTGACCTCTGCACCTCTCTATCACTCTCCATTCTCCCCTCTGGAGCTACCCACTCTGCTGGACACACACTGGGCGGCCACATCCACTCTGACCTCCCTCTCTCATCTCCTCTGGTCACCCCTCTCTCTTGGCCAGACCACTCTCTTCCGTCCTCCCACCTGAATCCCTTTTGCCCACTGACCACAGCCCCCAAAGCCCTGCCAACCTTGTTCACGAACATCCATCCGATGAAATGAGTGTCATTTGTTGCCTTTGATTCCACCTTTATCCCCCTTTGCCCCATTACTCAGACTCTACCATTAACACTGCTCTCAGCAAATTCCATCTGTCCATTACCAACACTCTTGACATTCTTGCCCCAGTCATGAGGATCCGCTTGAAACCTACCTCCAAGTGTAACACCTGGTACGACTCTGATCTTGCAGCCCACCTGAATCCCTCTGCCCACTGACCACAGCCCCCAAAGCCCTGCCAACCTCATTCACGAACATCCATCCGATGAAATTAGTGTCATTTGTTGCCTTCGATTCCACCTTTATCCCCCTTTGCCCCATCACTCAGACTCTACCATTAACACTGCTCTCAGAAAATTCCATCTGTCCATTACCAACACTCTTGACATTCTTGCCCCAGTCATGAGGATCCGCTTGAAACCCACCTCCAAGTGTAACACCTGGTACGACTCTGATCTTGCAGCCCTGAAACGAAAGTGCAGAGCGGCAGAACGGAAGTTGCAAACTTCAGGCTCACCCTTTGACAAACTGGCCTGCCACCTGCTTCAAAAGCAATACAGACTCTCCATCCGTGGCAAGAAAAGAGATAACATTCAGGCACCGGTATCTGGTGCTTCCAAAAACACAGCTGAACTTTTCAAAATCTGTAGAGAATTAGCCAACCCTTCCACAGTCTTCTCCTCCCCTCTTCCTCCTCAGACCCTCTGCAACGCACTGACCACTCAGTTCTCCACCAAAACCCAAGTTATCCTGAACAGCCCTGTTACTCATCCTCCTAACACTTCCTACACCACCTCACCTCCATTGGCCCCTCACCCTCCTCCTTCCTCCTTCCCCTTCTTTGCCCCTGTCACACATGAAGAAGTCACCAGAGTTGTCTACTCCATGAAGGTCTCTTTCAAACAGGTCTCCCCTTGCTCCTACAGAACCATCAAGGACAACATTGGCTCTCTTGCCCCTGCACTCGCTGATCTCTGCAACCACTCTTTTGCCATTGGTTCTTTCCCCTCCTCTGTCAAACACTCCCTTGTTTGTCCCCTCCTTAAAAAACCCTCAGCAAACCCTACCTGTCCAGCCACCTACCACCCTATCACCATCACCCCCTTCCTCGGGAAACTGCCGCAGAAGTTGGCCTTGGCCCAACTTAACTATCACAGTGAACTTGTTGGTGGTATTGTGGGATGTATTGACCCACTCCGCTATGCTGTGCGGCATCACCCTGCCAGTTATGATGAAAGAAACTGCAACAATGGCGGCAAAATCCTTGTGCGCGAAAGAAAAACCTACAAGAACCTACAAAAACCATGTGCTTCAGCACACAAAAAGAGGGATGCACAACTTGCCACCCATGAAACAAATGGATCTCTTAGTTGTTTGTTGGTAAATTGCAAGGGCATAGCAAATTTGGTTTTTATGAACTCTACCCAACTAATAGCGGAAATCGAGGGTTCTTCGATTGAGTCAGAAAGTCCAATTACAGTTCTAAGGGGGCCCCACACATGCCTTGAATCGTTCTTTAGGGGAAGAGATAATATTTGTTGGTTGTCTATCACATCAATGTCATATTTCAAAGATTTTATTTTTCTTTGATATGTTTGTAAAATATGTTGTTTATGTGTAAAATATAGATTACCATCATGGCTGAATGACTCAAGTTCTCGTAGTTGTTTCCATTTTTCTTTTTTTAGATTCAACACCTTAATATTGAATTGATGACGATGAGTATGGGAGATACTCACCACATTCTCTTTCATAATTTGTGTCATATGAGTGTGAATTCACCAAGCATTTTGTGTTTCCGCTATAACTGATTGAAATCCACCTTGAATCACTCTCAAAATAAATAGAGGGTCAGTTTTTATTTTCTCTATAAATTTGTGGCATAATTTTGAATTACATTTTAGTGATAAGCGGGGCTGGTCGAATTCACTGGGTGTTAAAGTAGGATTTCGATTAAACATGCCCAAAATTAGATGGAGTAGTGATTTCAAGGCGAAATGATCACCATACTGTAGATCACAGATTTGTATTGGGTCAATCATGCTTAGCAGCTTAGAGAATACAAAAATATAATCAATCATGACATCCAAGGCCCTCTAGACTACGTATACTGGTATGTATCTCTTTCAAGGGGAGCCAATTGGATGTCCCAGGTGTCATGCCCGCGCCGCTGGCGCACGCATTGGCAACCATCATGGACTACTTGTTACTCATTGATCCTTGTAATACTCTTTGAACAACTCCTATTCACGCCTTGGTCTTTTATTTCCATTTGCTCAACTTTGGTTCTTTCGTATTTTATTCAATTAACTACATTTACCATAATGCACCTGGCTACAGTCCTCAATTCCTGGCTATTCTCATTCATCGTTATTGTGACCACATTCCCCAGAAGCCCTAGCGGCCAGTGCTGCTTCCCCCTGCTCAGGACCAGAGAGGGAGGAGGCAGATTGTCTTCAGGTGTGCTGCTCCAGGTGCTGTCAATTAGCCTGTCTCAGAACAGGGCAGGCTGTATATAAGCAGCTGCCTGCAGGAGCACAGTGTCTTGCATCTTGAGATCTCCCCGCTCCTGTTTGCCTTGACCCTCTACTTTGTATGCTGTTCCTGTTGCTACATTATCCCGTTTTGATCCAGTGCCCTTTCCGGGCTCCCTGCCTTGCAGCCTGCCTCACTCCGGCTGCCTACAGTCCTTGTCATCTGGGCTCCTTGCCTTGCAGCCTGCCTCACTCCAGCTGCCTACAGTCCTTGTCCTCTGGGCTCCCTGCTCTGCAGCCTGCCTCACTTCGGCTGCCTACAGTCCTTGCGCTCTGGGCTCCCTGCCCTGCAGCCTGCCTCACTCCGGCTGCCTACAGTCCTTGTACTCTGGGCTCCCTGCCTACAGCCTGCCTTACTCCGGCTGCCTACAGCCCTTGTCCACTGGGCTCCCAACCTTGCAGCTTGCAACCCTCTGCTGTCTCCAAGCCCTTGTCCTCTGGGCTCCCTACTTTGCAGCCTGCTCCCTCCGCTGCCTACAGCCCATGTCCTCTGGGCTCCTTCCTTGCAGCCTGTCTCCCTCCGCTGCCTACAGCCCTTGTCCTCTGGGCTCCCTGCCTTGCGGCTTTCTGCACTCCTCTGCCTTACAGCCTGTTTTACACTTAGCTGCCTACGGCCCTGCTCCTCTGGGCTCCCTACCTCACGGCCCTATTCTTTTGGGCTCTCTGTCTGTCGCCTACTACTTATCTCTCTCTGTCCTGTTCTTCTGGACTCCCTGCCTTGCAGCCTACTACAGTCCTCCACAGTCCACTACAGTTTGCCTGCACCTAGTGCCACTCTTGACTGCAGACCTGCTTCCTACTTTGCAGTCCTTCTGTTTTCCTGACTGCTGCTCCCTTGTTCTCTTCCTTGAGTCCTCTGTACTCCACCTTTGGTTATGTACTTCAGTCTGTCTTTCCTTCTGCTAGATTGCTCATTGACTTCCTTTTCGCTGCATATATCTGTTCTTGTCTTCTCATGTGTTTTATGTAATCCCTTTGTACAGAGCTTGCCTGTTGGTTTCCGGCAGGCAACCTCTGCCCCTTCCCTTGTCGCGTTTTCAGTGTTACAGACACCCACTGCTATTGTTCCCAACCATGAGCATACAGCGTGGGCCTCTGTTATAACAATCTGTGCAGAAGGCTGGAGTTTCCTAAGGTTCGTGGAACACTCTTTCCCATTTCAGCATACACCCCAAGAGGGAATCCAGTTTGTTTGTACCTTTGTATCTTTTGCCCCTTTTGGCTCACAGCTACAGTTTCCTACTCTTCTTTCTTGTTGAACTTCCTGCTGTGTGTGCTTATCTGCTACCTTACTTCAGCACAGCCACCCAAAACCTATCTGGGTACCCTGTGCCACTCTTGACAGAGTGCCATTCTTGACACCATGCTAAAAAATAATCAACCCATCTCCTTCAATTTGTCAAAGATCTGAAACCCAGTCTCTGTTTGCCCATGCTGGCCTTCTTCTTAATGGCCAGACAAGTCACGTTAAAATCTCCACCAATCAAAATACAAGTCCTAGGATTTGTTGACAGTACCTTTTCAAAAATTGTACTAAGTTGATTAGTGAGTTTTTCGAAGGAGATCTTATTAGGATTCCAATATAAAGTTAAAAGTAGCAATCTCGAAAAACTGCATCCTAGTGGAAAGACTTCCACATCTACAAAGGAATCCTCTGCCCCCACTAGTGTGGATGCCATCCTAAGATTTTTATCAATCAGGATAGCAAGACCCCTAGACGGGCGACCGAGAATACCCCTTGTTGCTGGCTGGTAATACGTATAATATCCTTCTAAATGAAAACCTCCCTGTGTCATTGTTTCCTGGATCAGACAAATGTTTGGGCAAGGAGATATGTCAAATTTGGCTGTCCAGGCTCGCAAAGTGCCTAGGCCACATGAATTTCATGAAAGGAAGGAGAATTCAGGTATTTGTCCTACTGTTTTTCCTTAGACAGTGGTGCCGGCACCTGGTTGTTTTGGCCTGAGTCCAACATTCCAGAAAATATAGCCACAAAGCTCATAAACTGTTTGAAGAAATCCTCTGTCAAGTGAGGCAAACCACCCACTGCTGTTAGAGTCACAGGCAATTGTTCATTTTTTAAAGGTGTTGTGATAAAAAATTCTACCTGTTCGTCAGAGCTAAATATACATGGAAATAGCCCCAGTAATTCCAAGTCTTCTTTCTGTTCCCATATAATTTTCATTATAATATGGGAATGATAGCCACAAATCATCCTAGTTGGGTTGGCACTGGCTAGACGTACCCAGTCAATGTTGTCACTCCTAATTGTTCTCAGTGCTGGAATTGCCTGGAATGCTTTAAGCATTGCTGATCGATTTAAGCTCTTTTTAGCAAATGTTGCTTGGTTGGTTTCCCATCCCATTATTGATGATGTTTCAAGGGGGAGAATCCCTTCATCATTTTGAAATCTGGCCTCATGTAGGCAATCGCCCTTATTTTTTAGAGATGCTTCATCTGTATAGGTTACCAACCCTTTTGGACAGCTCTTAGCTAAAATAGGAACATTACAGCTACCTTCATTTGCTTGTTGGGACTTATTGTCGATCACAGCTGGCTCTGTCACAATTTCGTTATTAGAAGATTTCCTGGATTTCTCATTTTTAGTTAATTGAGAGTCCAAGTTTTTTAAGTGGGGCCTTTGAGGTTTCAATAGGTCAATGCTTGTGTTACTGGCTTTCTTGTTTGAACCAGCCTGTTTGATCTTATTAGTGGCTTTCTTAATATATAGGGCCGGAAAAAAGTTTAATAAATCAGATTGTTTCTGTTTGGGAGAGCAATGGGATTCCTTAGATTCTGATTCCCTTGTTCTTCTACTATAGACAGATCTTTTTTGTCACATTCAACATCCAGTAATACTCTGGATTCTTTGTTGAGTTGTTGGAAGTCAAAATTTTCCTCTTCTGCAATTGTATTGTTTGTCTCTATTTTTTCGGTCTTCAAGATTTCATTTTTCGTTTTTAATTTTTTATTTTCCTTATTATTCTTTTCTTGGTTCACCTTACATTTTTCAGCCTTAATGATCATTCGTCTTTGATTCCTAGTCAGCACCGGTTTGATCGCTAACTCTTTAATCATAATCTCATTTGATGATTTCTGAGAAGTTTGTATTTTCTGTATATCATCATCAAGGTCGATTAGATTGGTCAGGGCCAATGGACTATCAGGGTGAGTCTCTGAACTAGAACATACCTCCTGTACTAGATCTTCCTTCTTAACTCCAACATTCTGGTGAGTAGATAATTCACCCTGTACAATCTGTTTAATTGCTGCCGCATTAGCTGAGACCAACCTGAGTAATTATTTTTTAAATTCAGCATCCTTATCACGTTTAGAGTCTTCTACTGCAGTAATAGCTGCAAATGACGTGGGCATCACACCAGCCATTCTCGAATCTGCCAGAGTTTGAGTATCTCTATCTATCATCACGGGCTTGGCTTTTGTTTCTCTGTTGATAGTGCTGCTACTGCATCACAAGTAAATAATAGCCCTTCCATTCTGTTTACTTTGGCTAGTACCAACATTAACATAAACTGACAGCCTATGCCAAAATCTGGGCGTAGTACCCGGGGCTACCTGAATGACAGGTGTCAGATGAGTTACTGATGAAACTTTAAAAAGACCTAAAACTATAATTCTGCTGGATTAGCAGACACAAAAAGGATTGTTGCCAAAAAGTAATACAGATTTTAGTTGTGTTTTTGATCCCACAGATGTTAAGGCTAAGAAAGAAATGTATTTATGTTTGATGCAACAAATTTAGTTTTTGCTGGATTTAAGAAGTTAATTAGCTTGGCTGAGATGCAAGAACTGGAAAAGCAGGTTTCTCCCAGAAGGAGGGCCTTCCTCTCAGCAGAAACTCACTGGGGGGTGTTAATTGCTGGTTAGCCAAGGCGTTTGTCTAGGGAAAGAGAAGGAACAATGATAGAGCTTCAGTCACGAAACTTGAGGTGTGAAGGGGGTCGTAAATGCCTCCTGCAAGGAACAAACAAGGAGGGGGATGCCCCTGGACTGCAGGGAGACAAAAAGGGGTGGACCATGTGTTGCTAAACATGAACAAAGAACAATTCTGAAAAGACTCATAACTTGTTATCCAATTGGGTGAAAAATATAAAAAGGACAGAGCTGTTAA
Source organism: Ambystoma mexicanum (assembly GCF_040938575.1). Classification (NCBI taxonomy): domain Eukaryota; kingdom Metazoa; phylum Chordata; class Amphibia; order Caudata; family Ambystomatidae; genus Ambystoma; species Ambystoma mexicanum. The sequence goes on from NC_090932.1 coordinate 997,779,546, forward strand.
TTTAAATTTTGGCTGCATGTGTGAAGAGGCGGTAGAACTGTGTGACATGTTCTGGACAGGAATGGCAATATATGTGATTTTATGCAAAATGTATTACTGTTAGAATTGTGAAAATTTACATGCACATCCATATTTTTAACACACACATTTGTGGAAATTTGCATACAATTTGGAAATTATGTTCATAACAAAAAGGGCAAAATTCTGTAGAAAGTTGAGACAAGATCCCACCGCTGCGGGGTTTTGAGGAATTGCTGCTTCATAAAATATGGCATCTTTGTGTGTGATTTGTATAAAGGTGACCAATGTAGAAATGTACATTTAGTATCAAATCCGATTTTGAGACCAGTGGCTAAAGGGAGGTTTCTAAATATTGGAAAGCAAACCATAAAATCTGACATCATCTGGCCTGGATCCAATCACTTTCCTGATTCTGGCGAAGTACTCTGATCTAGCATTCTACATCCAGCTTTAATATTATTCCAGATCCAGAGGCCAAGACTCTTGCCAGCAATAGAGAACTATTGATTTCCAGCAAGGCCCAAATCCTCAAATTTATTCTCTCTACCCAGTGAAGCGCTGTGTGGTGTGAGAAGGCCTTTTGAACCAGTATCTTGAAATTCTCTGGCTTGCCACCACTAGGCTTGGCTGAGGAACTCGCCATCCAGCTAATTCAAATATCCACAGACTAGGAGAATAGATCCTGTGCAAATCCGGCGACCGGCCTAGCTGATCCACTACTGTGCCTGATGTGCTGTCTTTCCTAGACCAGACCCAATCCATGACCAGAACTGACGGTCCAATTTACGAACTAATCCTGTGAGTATTAATAGGAAGAACTGTGGCCCATAGTATATTTGCATTGTCTTATCCCTATCTCAAACCCATTGTATCTTTCATTCAGAACCAGTATTGTTAGAACCATCTTTGTGCTGACCCTTTTCTCAACTGAAGAAGTCGAGTTTCCTCAGCAGGCAGGTGACACTGATCACGTAACTGTAGGATTCCTCTGTGGTATTCGCTTTTTCATAGTCATCCTCTAGTGTAAGCAAATCCATTTGTCATTTTCAAAAGTGCATTTCTGTTTTCCATTCTCACGCCTATTTTACAAAAATGACCTTTACTAAAACCCCTATAACTGCCTCAGTTTTTGTGATCGAAATGAACTTTCAACTCCTACGTGTACCTAACATCTGTAGCTATCCATAGAACTGTGATTCCCGTTATAGCAAAAAATCTCGCAAGGAAAAGTTTGCAGCAATTTTAAAAATCCAAAAGGTTTACACGTGTAAAATAGTTTTAAACTGCTTCCGACTTGGACTTTAGGATTTTAAATTTTTTCTGCTGACTAAGTCATTGCTTGTGCTTGTGTGCAACTGCTCAAAGCTTCTCCCATAGGAATTTACAACAATTTAAGTATTTTTGAAAACATATTTGGTGTTTTTGCCCAGTCAATTCTAAAGATAATTTTAAAGCCATTCTGACAGCTGAAAAGTCAATTCCGTTTTTCTCTTGTGTTGGAAGGGGGAAGTGGAACTGATATTCTGTTTGATTTGTGCTATTCCTGAATACCTGCTCTCTCCTCCCATCTCTTTGCATTGCCTATTGGGGATTGAGGGGTGCTGCAGGGGGAACCTCTAACAATAGTGCTATCTGATCTGAACCAACACAAAGTATTATTTTGTGTGCTGCATCTGTTTTACTCATTACTTATTTCTCGTGTATTAAAGATATTCTTCAGTGTTCTGTCACCCCATTGGTGATTGTTGTTTACCCATTAAAATATATTGGGCCTCATTACACGGTAGGCGGTAAGGTTTTACCGGTACCGGTATTTTACCAGTACCGGTAAATCCTTACCGTCTTACTACGAGGTCCCTTTGCGGGTTGGGGAATTTAACGCCTGCTTTTTGCAGGGGTTAAAAACCAACCCGTAAAGGGACCAGTGGAGCTAATTACGGTACCGCAATTTGCGGTACCGTAATTAGCGCCTTCCCCATTCCCATAGAGACCTATGGGGCAAAAATGGGAATGGGGAAGGGCAATGGTGGAAGGGGGAATTACCTCCCTGCCAACCTTGGAATAGGGCGGTAATTCCCCTTTCCACCAAGGCGGTGCCGGTATTTTACCGGCATGAACCATGGCGCTAATAGCACCATGGTTTACCGCCTACCGTGTAATGAGGCCCATTGTGATTAAATTTGAAATACATAAATAAATATTTACCTTTGCAAATTAGCCTGATTCCTGGTTCAGTGTGACCGGGGGGGAGGGTTACCAGGAGAAGGGTGTGATATGAGTGGTATATCGTTCAGAATATTGAACTTATAGACATTTGTGCATTACATGTTGGGCTTTGACTTGGGTGTGTTCCGGATTGAAATCACTTACAGTCTTCACGACCATCAATCTGTGTTCCAAGAATCCAGAGGCACAGAATCTGCTCTCCTGAAAACCTGTGAAGAACTGCTTGCATTCCCCAATTCCAACTACCAATCTGTCCTCATCCACCTTGAAATCTCCTCTGCCTTTGACACGGTCAACCACTCCAACTTCATACAAAGGCTCTGTTACACCCTTGGTATTTTGGATCAGGAACTGGACTGGCTGCCCTCCTTTCTAACTACCAATCCTCCCAAGTGATCCTGAGCACCTTCTTCTCTCCTACTTCCTTCTCCTCATGTGGTGTCCCCCAGTGCTACATTCTCTCTCCCTGGCTGTTTAACATCGACCTTACTCAGCTGGCACTTCTCATCTTCTGCTTGTCCCCCAACTTCCAGTGTTATGCAGATGACACACACTGCTTTCAAACTTCCTGCTGATCCTCTTGCATCTTTCTTCATCCTCAACTGCCTTTCTGCCTTCCAAGCCTGGTGCACTTCCAATGATCTCTGCCTAAATGCCAGCAAAACGGAGATCCTTCCCACTGGGATACCTGCTCCCAGCTTCTTCCTTTCTCTCTGGACTTCCTCCATGGGCTCACCCGTTTCTCCTTCTTCTGAAGCCAGAAACCGTGGAGTCATCTTGGACCCCTCTCTCTCTTCCTCCTCCCTCACACTGAAGACATTGCAAAGAAGTCCCACTTTCAGCGTTTCCTTTTTGAAGGAATTCTACCTTTTCTCACCTTCCCCAAAAGCTCAATGTTACCCGAGCCCTGGTTCTCTCTAGGCTTGACGGTTGCAATAGCCACCTCCTGAATCTACCTTCTTCCACTCTGCGACCCCTCCAGCTAATCCAGAATAAGGCAGCAAAACCTATTTTTGGCCTCAAGCCCTGGGACTGTATCTCTCCGGTCCTAAAAAGTATTCACTGTCTCCTGGTTGCTTCACAGATCAGATCAAATTCAATTCCCTCTGTATTATCCGCAAGTCTGTCTGGGGCCGGGGCCCACACTATCTGCAACTCTCTCTTACTAAATATTCTCCCTCTAGACCTCTGTGTTCCTCTGGCACCAACTCTTTGTGTGTAAAGTGTTTAGCTAAACAGAGGGCAGGAGGCCAATCACTTTCCTCAGATGGCTCCCTTCTACAGAACAGCCCCCCCCCTCTGCGTCTTGAGCAGGATTTTCTTAAATTCCAAAGCTTCTCAAGTCTTTCCTCTTTACCTCCTCCTTCCCCCTTTCTATCATCTGCTAATTTCACAGTTGCTTTGATTGGTGTCCAGGGCCCGTATTCATCCTCAAGGCCCTGACTTCCCAAACCAATTGCCCCCAGCTTCTGTCTATCCTCAGCACACTCTCCGTCTTGGAGGCTTGCACTTTCCATACCTTGCACATCATCTTTTGCTCACACATGAGCATGGGCACCCCAGAAATTAAGCCCACTGCCCCATCCCTTCCCTTCTGCACTTGCACGTTCTGAATACTCACACAGCATAGTAGGTTTGTCCTTTTTTTTACCCTGCACTGTATTTAATATCTCTATGTATTTAATGTGTCTCATTTCCATGTCCCCTTGCCGATGCCCTGTGGGTGCTTTGAAACTGAATTTACTTATTATTTACTGTATAAGCGCCTAACAAGTGAACAACAGTAAACAATAAATCAGTGAGTGGTCTGTCCAGGGTACAGGGTCAAAGGTGATTTGGACTGGTGTTTTGATGAATAGTATCCAGTCAAGGATCCGTCCTCTTTCATGAGTGGGGGAGGAAACAGCTTGGGGGAAGTTCATCTCATTGAGAGCTGTAGTGAGAGCAGTAGGCGTCTGATCTGAAGGGTCTTTCAAACCTAGATTAAAATTATACAGGAGTAGAAATTAGGTTTTGGGCTTGAGGAGAGGGGCAATGAGCAGGGGTATGTCGGCATCCGTGTTGGGTTGGCAGCAGAGTAGCAGGATGTTGACGGTGGTCTAGAGGTTGGATTTGATATTAGCTAGTAAGAGTTTATGACCCAACAAAGGTGGGAGGGGGGAGGCTCTGATGGGCATGGAGGATTTGGAGATGATGGCGACTCCTCTGCCTTGGTTACACTCTCTGTCGGCTCTCAGAATGGAGTATCTGGTGGGTATGGCGAGAGATAAGGAGGGACCAGCTGCTTCTTGCAGCCAGGTTTCTGTTATGGCAAGAAAGTCAAGATTGTTATCAAATATGAGGTCTTGAATGTCAGGTGCATGGGCACGAATGGAATGTGCGTTAATCAGTGCGCAGGCAAGCTGGTCTGTGCTGGTGGGGATGATGAGGGAGGTGGTAGGTGTGCCAGACATGGGCTTGGGTAGGGGTGGTGGCAAGAGGTGGGCAGTGGTGGGCTTTCTGTTAAGTGGAGTGCATAGGGTCACTGTATGAGGTGGTGATTTGGTCTGATCTGTACAGGGCCAGTGGTGCTTGAGCTTGGAGAGGTTGGAGGGGCCAGGCAATCTGGAGCGAATTCTGTGTAGGTGTGCTGTGCCCAGGCAGGGTGCCATGTGCAAGTTGGAGAGGTTGGAAGTCAAGGCTGTAGAAGGAGGAGAGCCTAATTTAGGTGTGAACAGGTTGGTGGGGGGCTCAGGTGAGGCTATCTGATACTTGAGGGTAGTCTTTTGGCTTCTCTGGCGTGTCGGTGTGCTGATCCATACCAGAGTGTGCACGAAGGGGGTGGTGGTGAGAGTGCTGTGAGGCTGTCTGGAGTTTTGCTGGGGCGTGGGCCCAGGAGGGAGTGGTGGAGGCGTGATAGCCTTTGATGATAATCAAGCGATCAGGGGCAAGGCGATTCAGATAGATGCGAGGCTGCTGGGCTTGAGGGGTGTTCTTATAGGCGTCAGCTCTAGTGTTAGCATTTGCGCTAGGCATGGGGGCTGGAATCACAGCATTGCAGGCATGTCGAGCATGATAATCATTAGGGCCAAGCATGGGAGCTGGAATCACAACATTGCAGGCATCGCAAGCATGAAACACATTTGTGCCAGGCAAGGGGGCGGGAATCACAACATTGCAGGCACCACCAGCATGAAAAACGCTTGAGCCAGGCATGTGGATTGGAATCAGAACATTGCAGGCATCAAGAGAATGAAAGACATTTGCGCCAGGCCTGGGTGCTGGAATCACAAAATTGCAGGCATCACAAGTTGTTTTAGCATTGGCGCCAAGCAAAGGGGCCAAAGGCACAAGTTTGTGAGTATCATAGAGAACCAATTCATTGTGTAGGTCATTTGTGTTGCGGTATAAAACGTGGTCTGGCAACAGGGCACAGTGTGCATTGTTGGTGTAGACATAGTGTTTGGCGTGGCGGACAGCTGCAAACGGAGGAGGTTGAGCCGTCACCTTGAGAGGCAAGAACCCAGTAGAGACAGTGGGAGGAGCAAAGGCGCTCGGTAGGTGGAGCTCAAGTGGACTGAGGGGAAGCTGACTGGCACTATCCAGGTGGTGCGGCAAGGAGGATGCGAAGGAGCTTCATTTTTGGAAATGTTATGCCAATTTTCTATGCAATGCAGTTATTCTGCTTGATTTCTGTTTTACTATGCTGATAATAGGTACACTGTATAAGGTCTCACATTAAGGCGTCTGTCACACACTGACAGTTTCCATTTAGGGTTGAATTCAAATGACAGAGAGGTAGGTGACAGGGGGTGTTGCTGATGGAATTCTCCTAACTACAAACAAACTCACATTCTCATTTCTCTATCTTCTTATGTGGTAACATTGTTGCAATGCACAGAACGGAATGTGCACTCATAAAAGTGGAGACGTCTGGTTAGCTTTTATGAGTCACATATCCTGTGCTATGTGTCTCTCTAGAGGATGCTAGGTCTTTACTGAGTACAGGTGGAGGGTCTTCCTCGTAAGGTCCAGCATTTCCTGGCTAAAGCCATGTAGTCTCAACGAAACACAGGACAAATCCAATGAGCTATTATATTTCACAGGGCCCCAATCTGAAGTCTATTCCCTTAAAACGCAATATCCATACTCTTTTCCTGCTCATTGGATCTTCACTTTTATACATATATGGATGATACCCACATCCTGCCAAGCCTGTGCAAGTTTGACCATCCTCCAGCCACTACCCAGGGGCTTCTTTTAGCCCAAAACGGACATATTGATCCACTCCCATGGTCTCCAGGTCAAGTGCTATCTGGTTCCATGTATTTTCACTGCACTCCAACTAGTTGATTCTTTATTTACTGCATTTCTTTACTGTATTTTACCATTGAAAGTGGAGAAACCACCCAGCACAACCACTCCTCCGAATTCAACATTGCCTCACCCCAACCTACCATCTACCCTTTGAAGACAAAAATCAGAAAAAAGGTAAAAAAGGAATTGACAAGTGCATTGGCAGTGAACTGACATGAACCCATGTAATTTCCATGGGCCATCCATATTCCTCATCATTCTGCAGTTGATTATCTTTAATTGGTGTTTAGAGTAATTACATGGCTGACTGTCATATAGTTTACAAGAACCTAAATATTATGCGGTGCTGTGTAACTTGTTTAATTAGGTGAGTTGCTTAATGCTCTTAGTCAGTACAGTCACACCTGTTAAATAGGTTGCACCAATCCCCATGACAAAAAACACAAGGAGATCCATTGAAAATGTCCTGGATATTCATTTAGTTTATTTCTTTTGTTATTTATAGCCATAAGGAATCTAGCCGCATTTCTTGACAAATAACCCGCAGGGCGAGTTGCATTGGTTAAATAATTGCAATTGACTTAGTTGTAGTGTTTCAGTACAGTACAAAATTATGCAGTTGAAAGTGTGGTTACATCGTTGCCGGTGGCATACATTGCATTAAATGATATCATACAGAAAAACGCAGGGTAATAACATGTTTTCATGCAGCGGGGGTTACAAGGTTGCCGGCAATAAGAGCTATACAAAGTGAGAGAGACAGGTCAAACTATAAAAATCGTTCTGTTGACTGAGAGCGATAGGTAGAGGGAGTTATCTAGCAAGTTCCTGGGAGAACAGCCAGGTTTAGAGGTGTTTGCGGAATGCCCAATAGGAGCTTAAAGATCTGAGTGTTGCCGGTAGATTATTTTACTGTTTGGCCGCTTTCACTGGGAAGCTGCAGCCATCTGCCTTCTGGCTCTTAATCCTAGGTATGGCAAGGCAATGCATGTATGCAGCACGTGTAGTTCTAGATGAATTATTAGCAGTGGGTTTGTCTGTGAGGTATTTTGGTGCTTGCTTGTGTACGCATTTGTGTGTCAAGGCAAGTGTTTTGAATTGGATGCGCTCTGAGATGGGGAGACAGTGAGGGTTTCTTCTGGTTGTTGAAGTGTGTGAATTCTTAGGAATGTTTAAGGCAGCTCTGAAAGCATTATTTTGTAACACCTGGAGCTTGTTAATATTTTGGGTCCTGGTGCCTGAGTAGAGGGCATTGCAATAATGTAGTCTAGACAGTATTCATGCTCTACCTAGGACGATACAGCTGTTGGGCGATAAGAATGTTCTGCAGGCGGTGATGAGCTCAGATATATAGGCAAAAGCAGTGGCAATAACTTGTCGTGTCAGACTTAAGGATGAGTCGAGATAGAAGCCTAAGGTTTTCACTTCATCATCATTAAGGCATAGCCCATGTGATGCCATACAGGCTTCGATTGTCTGGTAAATTCTATTTAGGGGCTCGAATCTGTGTCATAGTCGCCAGTGATAGGTATGACGATCTGGGTGTCATCTGCATAGTTCGTGTAGGTGACACCCAGCTTGTCCAGTCTGTCAAATAGGGGTTTCGTAAACATGTTATATAAAGTTGGGATGACGCAGGAGCCCTGGGGAACTCAGCAGGTGACTTTTGTCAGATGCTCCTGCAGAGAGCGGTGAGAAGACTCTCATGGTTCTATCTGTGAGAAAGGGTTTGATCCAGAGGATAGCTTTGGGTGAGAAGTGTGCTGCTGCAGCAAGGTGGTTACAGAGTATGTCGTGATCGACTTAGTCGAAAGCTGCCCAGAGGTCTAGGAGGAGAAGGAGCGCTAGGTTGCCATTGTCTTTTAGGTCATCCATTTGCATTTTAGGGTCAAGTAGAGCAGTTTCAGTCCCATGTCTGGGGTGTAAGCCGGATTGAAGGGTGTCCAAGAGATTATAGGTTTCTAGGTATTCCTGAAATTCCTGAATCTGGAGGTAGGCCGCTCTGTCCAGTATTCTTGAGGAGAAAGGGTACTGTCGTGATCAATCTGTAGTTTGTCTGTATGTTGGGGTCTAGCGTGAGTTTTTTTTAATAGTGGGAGGACCCAGGCATCTTTGAAATTGGTAGGGACCGAAGTGCTTTCGAAAGATGCATTAATTAGGCTAGTGATTAATGGGGTCAGTTCAGGTGCGCATTCTTTAATTAGAAAGGCTTGGCATGTATCACCCTGACATCTTGACAGTTTAAGCCTAGAGATGTTTTTTCGGTATCCAGGCTGAAGATTGGAGAGAATTCAAAGGGTCTGTCCAGTTTGTGGAAGGTAGGGCTAGGAGCCGGTTGGGTTAGCTTAAGACTAATTATTTTATCTTCAATTTTGGTTTGCAGAAGGGTGATTTTGTCAGCAAGGGGTTTCTGGATGCTGGAGCACCAGCTCTCATCTTTGGCGCATCTTTCTTGAGGTGTAACTGGGGACTTGAGTTCTCTCAGGATGGAGAAGAGTTCTTTGGACTTAGATTTAGCATTTCAGATTCTCTCATTGTAGGTTGTGCTTTTGGGGTGCAGAATTGCCCGCTTTTAATTATTCAAAGTTGTGGCAAAGTCACATTCATTCTGTGATGTTGGAAATTTCTTCCAATTTTATTCCTCTGTTCTTTTCAGATGGCGGAGTGCTTTCAGGTTAGGTGTGTACCAAGCGTTTAGGTGTGTGCACGGTTTGGCTTTGCTAAGAGTCATGGGTGTTACAATCATCGAGGGCTGATAGCAGGGTTTGGTTGTAAAGGTTGACTAGTGCAGAGGTGTCATAGGAGTGTGAGTCATGGAGGGTTGTGATAGGACTGAGCAGTGGGAGGATGTTGTTGGCTGTGATTTTACATCCATTTCTGGTGAGTGTGGTGGGCACCTGGGGAGGAGAAGTGAGGACACCTGCATACTTGTCTATGTTGAAGGTGATTAAGTGATAGACCAACCAAGGACAATGGGAATTGGCGGTGATAGTGGTGTTGCAGTTAAGGTCAATAAGCCAGTCTTGGGTGCTGCCTTTGTTATCTGTCAGGATATGTATGTGTTGCATGAATCCTAGTGAGGTGATGGTATTGGCTAAGTTCAGTGCCTAGTGGTCTTTGGGGTCTTTGAAGCCCAAGTTTATGTCCCCTAGTATAATGGTGTGAGTATTAGTCTTGGTATTGGTGGACATGATTTGAGCTAAGTCATCCCCAAAGGATTAAATAGGGCCACGGGGCCCAAAGATAAGATGTAAGTTTAGTGTACTCATGGGTGAGATGGTCATTTTGATTGGCAGTAGAACACCCGAGGGGAAAATGCGGTTAGGAGATTCCCAAAGGTTGATACTCTTCTTAGCTATAAAGGCTACTCCGCCCCCCTTTATTTGAAGGCCTGTCAGTCCTATGCATGGAGTACTTGACAGGGACAGCCAGAGAAAGGGCTGGGCCAGCAGCTGCATGAAGCCAATTTTCTGTGATTGCTAGGAAGTCGAGGTCCTTATATGTTATGAGGTCTGCAATGTCAAGTGCATGTTCTGGTAGTGATCTAGCATTGATGAGTGCATCCTGTATAGTTGTCTCTTTCATATGTGAGGTGGCAAAGGGCGGTAGTGTGGTGTCCATGTCCTTACGAGGAAGACCCTCCACCTGTACTCAGTAAAGACCTAGCATCCTCTAGAGAGACACATAGCACAAGATATGTGACTCATAAAAGCTAACCAGACGTCTACACTTTTATGAGTGCACATTCCGTTCTGTGCATTGCAACAATGTTACCACATATGATGAAGAAGATAGAGCAATGAGAATGTGAGTTTGTTTGTAGTTAGGAGAATTACATCAGCAACACCCCCTGTCACCTACCTCTCTGTCATTTGAATTCAACCCTAAAAGTAGTTGAGGCATGGTAGGTTACTTGCTATAGTTCAAGTCGGTCTGGGGTCTGCCAGGTGCTTTTCGATTGCCTAATTTATAGGTCAAGGTTTTACAGCCTCTGGCGTGGTTATTGGCTATAGCGCGTGCATAGTGTGGGAGTTTGGAGCTCAAGTGAAGGTTCCTCTATAGGATGGGCGGAGTGGTAGTAGTGGCCTGGAGGTTAGGGATCTTACCGTGGGCACTAGGTTGTCAGTGATGTAAATCAGCTGGAGTGGTTAGGGGCTTTCGGCTGGCCATAGGAAGCATTTGCTTACTTCCATTAGTCTAAGTCCGGTGTGCATTGGAGCTAGGTTACTGAGGTTTAGGCGTGGCGCAGTGCGGAATGGCGTGATAGGCAGTGAGTGGCGGTAAGAAATATGTTGGTAATATGGAGGAGGAGTCTGGGAGATTGGGTGGCATAATGAGTACTGAGTTGCAGGCTCGGAGTGGCCTATAGGGCAATAGGCCCATGGCCGAACCAAAAACCCAAAATGGTGGTCTGGCCAGTTTTTTGGGTGAAAGTGGCCCACTTTTGTTGGCAATTTTCCCCAGTTTGATGATTTAATTCACTCTGCGGCTAGTAATTTTGACCAGTTTTGCTGAATAAATATGCTTTATAATAAACAATTTGCATGACACTTCATCAAAAAAACGCCCCCTTGGTTATGTAAGGATATTTGGTGTGTTACAGCACAGAGTACAGCACTACTGCACAGGTAGCATTTTTTTTTTTTTGATGCAGCACCAAATGCCTATGGTGCATTGCTATATGTGTTACCAGATTAACAAGGAAAGACAGGCTATTCAGTCAAAAACGATTTTAACATATAAAATGCAAATCTATTTTTACAGTTAAAAGCACACGTGCACATTCAAAAATGCACACTATTTTTCACCTGATATGCCTATGGTGCAAGAGACACATTTGAAAATTAATAACTAACATTACTCATAAATAACCTGACTAATAAAACTGAATTTAACATAACCCACTAATAAAAATGTGTCTCCACTGCAGAAATAGGCCTACTCTGAAAGTGAACTTTTAAACGCACATTCATTTTTTTTTCGTTTTCTCTGCTGCTCTGTCCACATAACTACAGGAAGCAAAAGGGCTCGAAAGAACAGGAAATCAGTTGGTTACAAAGTATTACTATAAAAATGAGCCATTGTGTAGAGAGGGAGGAGATGGCATGATTAATTTCTGATTGGAGCAGCGTCATAGCAAGTATCATGCTAGAGGCAGTGATGAGGGTTTTGCTGGGGAGTTTTGGAGAGAGGGGGAGGACAGTGGAGATTTGGAGAGCTGGGAGAAGGACCTGTTTTTTCCTGGTTGGAGCATTTCTGCTGAAAAAGCTGAGAGTTCCAGGCAATGACCCCGGTTTGAGAACGAAAGGCGCTCGTTTTCACTGGGGTTAATCTTCAAGGTAGCCACATTCAGAAAGAGAACAGCTGAAGAAAACTCGGGCTGAACAGATAAGGTAATTACATAAGTGTGGGAGCTGGGTGTGTACGAGAATATTCAGTCAGTGTAGGAAAGGAGATTCCTGTGCCTTAATCACATGTTAATGTTGCCAATTGAGTTCGTTTCTCCGCCACTCTCTTTTCAGTGTATCACAGACAATGCTATTACTGTGCTATTTTATTTATTTCTGTAAAGAGTGAGATCGTGTTTAAATGCAACTTTTATAATACAGAAAAATATTTGAAAGCAGACGGGTGGTGTGTTTTATATTTACCAATACAGTGCTGATGATGTGGGGAGATTTTTAAACAGTGCAATTGTCATTTTAAGACAGATGTGTGCATGATCATATTCAGTATGGACAGTTGTTAGTGACTGTAGCATAGCTCGTTGGAGGTACATGAGCCAACGGGAAGAGGGACTCTCTGAACATAGTTCTCTACCGTATATAAGGTAGTGGAAATTACCACAAAATTACCACATATAGCTCTCTGTCGTAAATAAGTCAGTGAGATCGGCCATGGTGGCACACTAACACTTACACTGAAAATGTGGTATTCCTGAAATGAAGGTCTGAGGTCTCTCTAGTGATTACATGAAAAATCACAAATAAAACAAGGGAATTATGCTTACCAAAATACCACCAACCACGCATACCAACCACGCATACCAAATATGCATGTCTGGGTGCTGAAATAATGCATGTCCACTGTATTATTGTTGTACATGGCCCAATCTGAATACAAGGAGTGATTGTTGCTAAGTTATTTTTTCGGCGGTAATAAAATACCGTCAGGCCCCAAATCTCCACAAAATACCCTACAGTTACTATTCAAACAGTGTCACAGAAGGAATGAATAGCCATTTGCAACTGTGGGCCACTTTTTCATTGGTGCCCGAGACAATTTTATGGCCTAGTCCGACCCTGCTGAGTTGGTTGCCTAGGCAGTTATGTAAAGCTCAAGTTGAGAGGTACCTTAGTGGGAGGGGTCAGATGGATGTGCTAACAATTTGCTGTGCCGCTAATTACGCCGTCTAGTGGCAGTGAGTGCTTGTGCTAATCATACGGGTTGTAAGATGTTTGGGAAGCATGACATGCGGGCAAGATAATCTGCCATTGGGATGCAGGTTGCACATGGGAGATTATAAAACACAGTTGCAAGCTGCATTCCAGTTTCAGGCATGGGCACACTTGGCAAGGTGTACACGACGCAGATGCAAGGCTCACGTGGGGGGCTGCATATCACCGTTTCGGTTTGTAGAGTGCAATTTGGGTCAGAGGCACATCAAAGGTTCAATGTACAGTACACTTTGGGCAATAGCATGCTAGGCTCGGCATGCAGGGCGTTGTGAGACAGGTTGTACTGAAAACGTAGTTACAAGTTGCAGTCAAATTTAGGGCATAGATGTGCTTGGCGGGACGCAAGGATGCAAAGTTCACGTGTGGGACTGCCTATCACAATTTCAGTATAGTGTGCAATTTTAAGGTAGAGACACGTTGTAGTTTCAATTTGCAAAACGATTAAGGCAGGAGCATGCCAGGTGGGGTACGAAGGGCGTTGGGGTGCAGATTGCACGTTGAGGGCTGTGGATCACAGTTTAAAAATGCACTTTAGGGGATAGACAGATAGGTGAGATAACCAGTCACTAGGATACATGTTTCACAAAGGGTATTGCAATCATCATAATATCACAATTTGAGTACGGAGTGCAATTTAAGGCGGGGACACATTACAATTTGAATTTGCCAAGCTATTTAGGCAGGGACATGCCAGGCGAGGTATGCAGAATGCTTAGAGGCGGAGTGCACGTTGGGTACTGTTAATCCAAGTTTAGAAAGCTATTACGGGCGAGGCACACGCAGCGAGGTAGTCAGACGCTAGGGTGTACGATTCGCTCTCGACTGCCCGACAATTTCAGTTTGAAAGAAGCAATTTCTTGCAAAGTTTGTAAAGGGGTAATCTCGTGCAAAGGTTTACGTTGCTCGTAGTTGGGGGCGAGGAAGGCTGTACACAACAATTACAGGCCAATAATGTGGGTAGTGTAGAGCAACGTGTGATAATTGTGCACATAAAAGGGGGGGCTGTGGGGGGACGATGATTTGGATCGTTAGGACGGAGCTGGAAACAAGTTGAGGTGCAGTGGACTGCGTGGCCTGCATGTTTCCCAGCGGTTTCGGAAGGACGTCAAAATGTCTGAGGAGAGTGTGAAGAATGACATCCACAGAGAAAAGTGGGGATGGGTTCAATCTAAATATCTATATAACAGAGAAGATTAAGGATGTGCTTTAACATTGACACTTTAAATCTGTAGTGAGAAGTGGGGTTGGGTTATACTATCTAAATATGCATATACTAGAGAAAGAAATGGAAGGGATATAACTTCCAAACATGCTTAAATTAGAGAAACGGAGGGATGGGCTACAATATCCAAACATGCATTAACTAGAGAACAAGCGGGATGGGCTATAATATTGAAACATGCAATTACTAGAGAAAAGGAGGGATGGGCTACAATATCCAAACATGCCCATACTAGAGAAAAGGAGGGATGGGATATAACAACCACACATCCCTAAAATATAGGAAAGAAGGGATGTGCTGTAATATCCAAATCTGTTTCTAATAGAGAAAAAGAGGGATGGGTATAATATCCAAACATCCATATGCTAGACAAAAGGAGGGATGGACTATAATATACACACATGCTTACAATAGAGAAACGGAGGGATGGGCTACAATATATAAGCATGCACATACTAGAGAAAAGGAGGGATGGGCTATAATATCCAAACATGCTTACAATAGAGAAAACGAGGGATGCACTATCATATCCAAAAATGCATATATTAGAGATAAGGAGGGTTGGGCTTTACTATCCAAACATGCTTACAATAGAGAGAAGGAGGGATGCGCTATTATATCCAAACATGCATATACTAGAGAAAAGAAGCGATGGGCTATAATGTGCAAACATGCAAATACTACATATAAGAGAAAAGGAGGGATGGGCTATAATACCCAAACATGCATATACTACAGAAAAGGAGGGGGGCTATAATATCCAAACATGGATATTTTCGAGAAAATGAGGCAATCACTATAATATCCAAACACACGTATACTAGAGAATGAAGGGATGGGCTATAATATCCAAACAAGCAAACACTAGACAAAGTCAGGTATGTGTTGCATCTAAACATGTCCACAAAAGTGCAGTAGAGAAAAGTAGGGAAGGGTTTTAATATCTAAACATGCATACAATAGAGAAAACAGGGATGGGTTACAGACAAACATGTACATAATTGAGAAAAGCAAGCATGGGTTATAATATGTAAACATGCATACTGTAAAGAAAAGCAAGCATGGGTTATAATATGTAAACATGCATACTGTAAAGAAAAGCAAGGTTGGATTATAGCATTTACCAAATTAGGAGATGATGCACTATGAACAACATTTTCTGGTATAAGTGCTTGCATTATGTTTTGCTTACATGTGGCGTAAAGTACACCTTAAAGTGGTATCAACTAAACTACAGAGTGAGCACAGACAAAATTACTGCTATCAAGTAAAGAGGAGAATGTTCCGTCTGTTCACTAAAAATGCATGTACAACACTAATGTCAGTAATAATGCCATGCCACTGCAAGAACATATATCGATGCTGGCTCTGCCCATGTACATGTTAAGTCAGTATGCTTACATAAGAACACTTACTTTGCTGTTGCCCATAATGCCAGCAAAATGTCATGCCCCTGCAAGAAAACATCTCTATGATGGCTGTGGCATTATAGGCCAGAGTACCCATGTCGAAATACTCACATTAGTTTTGCCCATAATTACAATCATAATTCCATGCCACAGAAAGCGTCCATGTTGTCTGTGTTGGGAGACAGGTGAATATGTTATCCATAGCTACTGCCTTCCCCTGGGACAATACAGCACAGGTGAGAAACGTTTCTCACTAATCACTAAGGCAACTGTACCACTCACATCCCAGGCAGATACAACAAGATGTGGGCAATCTCAGATAAAAATGAAAAGAGTTATAAAACTAACATTGCAACAATACATGTGCATGCATTAGACACAAAGCAAATGTGAAGTCAAAATGAAGAACATGAACACTAGGTAATATACACATTCATACATGAAGAATATTAACACAGCAACCGCAAGACATGAAAAATACTAATATAAGCATGGCATAAGTTGAATGCAACATGAATGACACGCACACATAGCTCACTAACAAAGATACTTGAGAGGAATGAGCAGCCATCTTTTCCAAAATGGAAGCTGCAACACACTTCCAGATAGGCAAAAAGCTTCTAGGCTTTGAGACAATACAAAATGCTGAAACCACAGAAATATAGATCCGTGCAGTAGCTTGCAACCCAAGCCAAAGTTACAATGAAAAAAGGAGGATAGGAACGGCAGAGAGAAAACACGAGATACCGATTCTCAAGATGCAAGCCATATATTCTCAGATTAATTAAGAATATAACCAGTCTTTGTTTGCCAGGTGCCGGACAACTATATGCCAAAATACTCCACGAGGAATGACTCAGGGTGTCCCCAGTGGTAAAAGAAACCATAAAACTCACATTAATATCATTTAAAATCCTAATAAATGCAGGGTGAAATAATTCCAAACATGGTCCCATCACACGTGACTCATAATTGAAGAACACTGTCTATTCATTAGCTATGAACAGAGATAGGACACCTGCCTTACTCACTACACATACACCTAGACATGAGACTACACCCAAGGCCAAATACAAAGAGATAACCCTGGCTCAAGGCCTAGAAATGAGGCACGGTATGTTCTTTAATTGAAAGGAAAGCAGCTGTACACCTCTCACCCCCTATCTATCTCAGGCTCATGTCTTGATGACTTGTCAAATGCCCAAGGTTCATAAGCAGAAAGCCAACAAATCAAAATCACTGAGGTTAGGCTGCAAATTACATATTATGCCAACCAATAACTCATTGCAGAGATGATGATTTTAACTTTATCAATTTAGAGGTGGTCTTAGAAGGAGATATAAGACAAAAGTTACCCACTTAGAAATGTAACCTCTATAAAATGTATATGTAGTCGATCCCTTTGACCGATCCCAGACCCCATAGGTTTTGGTAACCAAGATTAAGGTATGACATTAGTTATGACAAATATTGAATATTGAAACCATTTTAATGTGTGTACCCATTGAGAGCGCCAATAATTCTTTGCTTGTAAGCTGCCCCTGCTTTATTTTGATGATAATTAAGCTGTGTTTTACCTTGCACTTTGTCTATTTCCTTTTTGAGTCCTGTTTCAACTGGCACCAGAAACTCTGTGTAATTTGGGATTTTCACGGCCATCTTAACTGATGGTAGCAGAGGTGATGGTTTGCTAAGAGTCGTCGGATTGTCGAGGGATCCCCGCTCTGGCCTGAAAACTACAGTGGTAGCCTGTAAAGAACGGGATTACTTGTAAGAGAGAGAGAGGTCCTCAGGAGCCCCTTTGGGTAAAGTCCTGTCCTGTCCCCACAGGGTGTCCTGTAGGGCGAAGGGCAGCTGGCTATTAGGGGAGCCTTGACACTGAAGACTTTCAGCAAATCTATGGATGTACGTATGTGTTAGGGAGAATTCTCAAGAATGTGCTAATTCCCCTTACCTTTTGAGACCACCAGCAACTTTGCTAGATTTCTTGGATTTTAATTTTTACCTGGAAAGAGTGTGAGCCTTTTTTCCACTCTTTCTTTTATTTTGATGTGTGTTTTACTTTTGTGTTCTGTGGATATGGAGTTTTTAGACAAACTCCACAGGCGTCATCTTTTTATTCTGTGTCACACAGCACCTTCAGTGCAGTGGCACAGGGATTTCTTTCAGACTTCCCAAGGTTTAAATACCTTCTCTGAGACCGACTACCATCTCCCAGTGCATGTAAAGTTAAATTGACTTTGCTAATCTTTTTAAATTCATAGACCCAGCACAAACTATCTTCCTATAGAGTGCTGGAGGGGTTGCCTAGCATCCCCAATGTCTAAACACTCATGTAACAGTCACATGTTACTGTTTCCTCTTGAAATGGCTGGTGGCAGTGGTTTTAGAACAAACTACCATGATGTTTCCCGACCGCAAACACTGATAGCTAAAAATCGGGTCAGCCATGTTTTTCAATATGGCGCCCAAGACCCCTCTGTAAAAATAGACTCTGGTCATCATTTTTTGCAGTTTCTTTTATGAAAGGTCCTTCTTGTGTGTAACTGTGGGCACCAAACAAGGTGTGGTCCCTTTGTTTGATGCCCTTTGGCAGGCCTTAGTGCTGAAGCCCTCCTCTGGCGCCTGAGTGTCTGGGGTGGACAAGATGTGAAGGAGGTGCCCGAAACTCCCGGTGCTTAGCCTCCTAGGAGACCTGAATGCACTCTGGCATAATTGACTGGCTGACTGTCTGGCAAGGACAGCCACCCTTCTTGTTGAGTTGCAGCTAGGCTGGAATGAATGGAAGAAAACTGCTTAAATGCAGGTCTCTGGGACTTGGAAGGCGGAGTCAACCACTGAAAAGAAAGAACCGAAGATGAGCTGAAGGAAGACGACTGCTGCAACTCCTGGACCATTGGTTTGCCCAGTGAAGCCCTACTGCAGGTCCGAATTGCCTGAAACTTCTTCGACAGAGTAGCCCCTCCAAGGACGACTTCTTCCCTTGAGCTGGGGGGAACAACCAACTCGCAAGCCACCTGGACACCATCTCCATACTTGTCAAATTTTCTTCAGAGTGCTGTTGAAAACCGGATAGCCAGTGAGAAGGATACTAGTTTGTGGACTTTAAGGCACTCACACCTTAAAACCAATGTTTAGCCAACATTGTGGCTTCTTCCCCGGGCAGTGCAGAAACCTCCCAACGTCCTCCTTCTTGTCCCCATGACTGAAGCTCAGGAACAGCGAGATCTGCAGGAACTGCCAAGTACAACTGTCTCAGCTACAGTTTTTCTTCATCCATAAGGTACTGTGCAAATGCGGTGTGGAAATCCTTTCTGTCATGGTGAAAGTTTGTGAATTTTCCAACTTTGAAGTCTTGTTCACTCCTATACTGACATATAACTCTTTTCTAGCAAACTCCTTCTAAGAACGTTGGCAAAGACTTAACCATGTACTACCAGAACTGGTCTATCCTATCCAAGACATTGAACCATTGACCTTTGCCCAGGCCTATTGAATTGAATTGCCTCTTGTTGAACTGAAACTATTTGCCCTGCCTCTGAAAGTAATTGTGTTTTGATTTTTATAACCTTTGTCTTTCTACCCCTTTTGAAAGTTACTGAAGTGCGATTTTGCTCCCACTTCAGGGGAGCATAACTTGTTCAGAAAGGTATTGGTTGTGTACTGTAGTGTATTATAGTGTTTTATTGAGCTGCTTCTTACTAGTGGAATGTTTTCTAACTAAATGTGTAAATAAATGTACATTCTTTTACCAAGAAACCTCGAGTAAGTGTTTGCTTGAACTACTGTGATTGCAAGTCCTTTGTGTAACATCTTGTACTGAACACATCCCTTTTGAGATAAGTTCGGCTGCTCAGCCACTGCTATCAGATAACTGTGTAGTACAGGCTTGTTTCAAAGGTGAGATTGTGCATACACCTGCAATCTTAATTGTGTGTAGTGTTCCCAAAGAGAACTGCATGTAATTCTGCCTAACACTGGTGGCAAGTGGTCTGGATAAAGTATTGCTATTACACTGAGAGTGCTGCTCTTACCTTTGTTCAAATAACCCTCACAAGGCTAAGCACAATTAGAAAAGCAATTGTTTTATCGTGCCTGGCATGGATAGCGACAGACAAGGGACCCTAGTCAGTTTAACAGTTGATCAACTGAGCGAAATTTGTAAAGCTAGGAACCTCACTGTTAAAGGCAAAAAGAATGAATTGATAGAAAAGTTGTTGGAATGTCAAAGTCAAAGAAATAGGTCGGCTATAGCTACTTCTGATGAAAATGTGGAAAATGATGATGAGGATGATAATGTTTCAGAGTCCAACTCAAATGTTATTGATGAGTTAGAAGAGACAGAAGATTCTCAAAA
Source organism: Ambystoma mexicanum (assembly GCF_040938575.1). Lineage (NCBI taxonomy): Eukaryota > Metazoa > Chordata > Amphibia > Caudata > Ambystomatidae > Ambystoma > Ambystoma mexicanum. The sequence goes on from NC_090932.1 coordinate 997,799,535, forward strand.
TGTAGGCCCTACTGTACCTCTACCTGCTCTTAGGCCTCAATCCTTTGCCATAGGGGCCCTACCAGGTCCAATACTGAGTTCGAGTTTGTCCCTCTTGAGAATATCAGACTTGAGTTAGAATTCAAAAGAATCCAATCCCAAACTGAAAGTCAACATCAAAAACTTAAACTAAGGGAAATGGAATTACAACATGCTCTTGAGATGAAGAAATTGTCTTTTGAGAATGTTTCTCTCCCAGAGTCTTCTAGGTCTTCCACTCCCAAGAGGCCCAAATATGCAGTAAGAATGTCTGAGGTTAAGCTTGACATTTTGGATTGGCTGGCAACTTTTGAATATAACCAGGGGATTCAGGAAATTACAGGGAATCCGCTGATTCCTTGGCTTTTGTCTAGGCTACCCCCAGTGGCATCTAATGTTGTATTGGAGATGGGAGAAATAGAAAGAATGGATTATGAATGGAGTATGAAAGTGCAAAACTACCTTTGACACCTAGGTTTGGGAAAACTCCTTCCCAGTATCTTAAGAGGTTTAGAACCCTCAAAAAGCATGATGGTACCCCTTGGGCTACCTGGGTGTGTGAATGTTTGAAAAACTTAGATGGTTGGGTTAAGGGTTACAGAGTTAACACTTATGAAGGTATGAGAAATTTGTTTCTATTGTAGTCTATCTATGATGCCTGCTCTCCTGAGCTGCACTTGGCTGACTCTAATGAAATTGATCCCAAGAGGTTAGCAAAGGCTGTTGACTTGTGGGTTGCCAACAGGGCTACTCACAAGGATTCTGGTGCAACTCAGAAGAAGGAAGAAGGAAAGCAGCACAAGAAAGACAAGAAAGAGATTTCCAATACCTCCAATCCAAAAGAGGGCCACAAACATAAGAAGGGTAAGCCCTCTGGTAAACCGAATCAGGCTTGTGAAACCTCTGGTGCTAAACCAGAGGGAGGTCAGACCAAACCCCCATTCATAAAGACATTTTGTAAATGTTATGCTTGTGGTTCAACTGACCATGTGAAAGGGAATCCCAGATGTAAGGGTAAACCTTCAGGGATCCGCACTGTCTCCTTAGCCTTCTCCCCAGAGAAAGAAGTACAAATGGCAAGTGGAAACTTTCACTTACTGGCTGAGGAACCCATGAAAGTCTCAGCCAGTGTTTCTTTGGTGTCCCTGAGTCTGTGGGAACAACAGAACTTAGATGTATACAATTCCATCCCAGACAATACTAAAGAGTATTACAAAGACAGTTTTCTTGTGAATGGTCAGGAGATCCCTGCCATCCGAGACACTGGAGCCATCATTACTGTAGTGGATGAATCTTTTTTCAAGGTAGGGTATGTTGCTAAGGCACCCAAATACCTCAATAAGCTTGCTGGAGGCCCTTTCCAAATACTTCCACAGTTACCAGCTATCATCCAGTGCAATGACATGACTGTCAAGATACCTATTAGTGTGCAGAGTGAAGTACCTGGGAGAGCCCAGTTGGGGAATGCCTTAAAAACTCTTGGAGTTGTATGAAGCACCCCCAGGCCTACCAGGAAAAGGAAACAGAAGCAGACGAGGAAGGCCATAAAAAGTACCTTAATAGGCTCTTAAGGGGAAAGTATAGAGGAAATTATACCCCTAGTCCACAGGACTTACTGACTGACATTTCTAAGTAATATGAGGGAAAGGGGAACCCTAAAACTTCAAAGAAAAAGTCAGTCAGAACTCCTGTGCTACCTACAAGGTCATCCCCGAGAGTACTGTCCAAAGTCACACCTGTGACTCCTCCACCAGCTGAGGCTGAGTGGGAGGAACAACATAGTGTGGTTGAATCAGCTGCTGAGGAATGAGAGCTGGAAGAAGACCTTACACCTGCTGTTGAAGATCTGGATCCTGCAGACCATCCTGAGCTTCACTCTTTACTGGCTGAAGGTGGACCCTGCAGGGCAGACTTCAGCAGAGGTCAAAGAGAGTGTCCTACTCTTGAAGGTCTTCACAAACAGGCAGCTTCCCAGCTGAAAGGGCAAGAGCCAGAGAAGCATAGGTTATACTGGGTAGATGGCCTCTTCTACAGTGAACCAACTGAGTCTATCCCAGGGTACTACAGAAGACTTGTAGTGCCTCTGGAAAGCAGACAACAGTTCCTACAGTTAGCCCATGAGATTCCTTTGGCTGGTCACTTGAGTTTCAAGAAGACTAAGGAAAGGCTTTCTCTTTATTTCTACTGGCTAAAGTTGGGGTCTGATGTAGATACATTCTGTAGGAGCTGTCACTCTTGTCAGACATCTGGCAAGAGTGGAGCCAAGAATGTGGCACACCTGGTGCCTCTCCCAGTGGTGGCAGTCCCTTTTGAGAGGGTGGGAATCAACATTGTTGGTGCCTTAAACCATCCAAATTCTTCAGGTAACAGGTTAATCCTGGTTGAAGTAGACCATTCTACTAGGTATCCTGAAGCAATACCTATGAGGAGTGTTACAGCTCAGGCTGTTGCTGAGGCCCTGCTTGTTATTTTTACCAGGGTAGGTTTTCCTAAGGAAGTCATCTCTGACAGGGGATCCAATGTTATGTCCCACTACATGCAGGCCATGTGAAAAAACTGTGGAGTGACTTACAAGTTCTCAACTGCCTACCATTCACAGACAAAAGGATTGGTAGAGAGGTTTAACCATACAATGAAGAGCACAATAGTTGCTTTAGAGGAACCCCTTAGGAGAAAGTGGGACCTTCTACTGCCATGCCTTCTATTTGCTTATAGAGAAGTCCCTCAGGAGGGAGTTGGATTTAGTCCCTTTGAGCTTCTCTATGTGTTACGCTCACCTGGTGTCCACGGGGGTGTCGATCTGAACTGCGCTGTTGTTACCTCTTCCAGCGACACACGGGGCGCCGAATTGATGGACTGGACCGGACCACCCAGCTTAGCTTGTTTTGCCCGTATGAATATTCTTCTGTAATGGAGAAAAGGGAATTAGCCACCTACGGGGACTGGGCGCCAACCCCACCTTCCCCCACTCCTGCAATCTCTTCCCACAAATTACTTCCGAACTCTTGCTATGTTCTCACCTGATAGTTTGGAAAGATGAGCTCTCCATCCTGCCTCGAGCGCAGGGGCGCGTAGATGACCAGTTACTTCACTGGTGTGGGATGTTGGTGAGTTGCAGAACGGTATTGACTCCGTAAGGAAATAGTTTTGAAAAAGAGTTCAAAAACGTCTGGCTTTCACTCTGTCCAAATTCCCTAAGTTGCCTTAATAGTTCTTGAAAAGAGTTCCAAGTGGCAACCAGTAAGATGCAGGTAAGTGTTTATGGATTCTGTTCAATTCGATAATGAGGACCTGGTCTAACCTGTGACCCTTTCCTTTTGCAGGCGCTGAATCGGTGGAGGTTCCGGTGATTGCGGCCTCAGGCAGTAACCAGGTAAGTCTGTAGCGGAATTTGGTTTCCCCTACTTGCGCTTTTGTGTTGCTTTTGTTTCCCCTTTGGGGCCGGGGTATGGCGGAGAAGCTGTGGAGGCTGCGCCGACCCGATATGAGGTAAGTACCCCCTGCGGTATCAGGTAAGTCCTGGGGATTGCCTTTATTGTCTGGGAATGCTCCCTTGCTCACCTTATTGTCTTTATTTCCAGAGGTGTTGGAGAGCGGCTGCTGGTTGCTGAAAAGCGCCATTGGAATGCGGAGGATTGCTTCAGGTGAGTTCCCGCGCGGCGCTGCAGGATGCGAAGCGGCGTGCGTCTGATGATTTCTTCCTTATAGGTCAGAGCCAAGAAGATTCAGGATTCAGGTAAGGATTGCAGTTAAAACTCCGGTTCTAACCTTCCCTCTGCTTTCTTTCAGGTTTCAGGAGCTCCGGCATCCAGGCGGACGTGGCTGAAGACTGGAAGCTGCTGCAGGCACGGTGAGCGTTACGCTGCAGGTGCAGAATAATGTGAAGCATGGATTGCTGTCAGGGCGTGGTTTAAATAGCCTTGGAAGTAGTTCCATGTAAGTATCCTTCTTCGGCCCCACCCGAGTAAAAAATAGTTCCTAGGGAAAAATAGTCCCTCCTAGGCCTCATTTGACTTCTGGTCACTGGCAGCATGGTCTGCCTCAGGTAAGTTAGCAGCATGGTCTGCTTCAGGTAAGTCCTTGACCATGAGCCTGGCGCCCATGGCGCCAGGACTGATTCTGAACTTATGAGCCTGGCGCCATAGGCGCCAGGACTGCACCCAAATAGCCCCTAATTGGGGTTCATGGACTTGCATTAAATGGCATGATGCCTGCTTCCGGGGTAGCTGGGCCAAACCTGGTTTCCCGGGGGCAGGCATCATGACAGCACTCCCCCTCAAGGCCCCTCCTGAAGTCGTTCTTCCTCTGGGCTTTGGTTTGTTAGGGAACTCCTGGTGGAATTTCTTCACCAATTGGGGTGCGTGCACATGGTCACTACTTTCCCAGGACCTTTCTTGGGGTCCGTATCCTTTCCAATCGATTAGGTAAAAGAGTTTTGACCTAACCCTCTTGGAGTCCAAGATGTCTTTAACTTCAAATTCAGGTTCCCCGTCAATGAGGATGGGATCTGGTGGTTTGGTTAATCTAGTTCCTGGTTGGACTGGTTTCAAGAGAGAGACATGGAAGACGGGATGAATTTGCATATGGGCGGGCAGGTCCAACTTGACGGCCACTGGGTTGATAATGGTCTTGATCGAGTAGGGTCGCAAATATCTAGGATTAAAGGTTCGTGTTCCCTTGAGTGGGATGTGTTTAGTAGATAGCCATACTTGGTCTCCTATCTGGTATTGTGGTGCTTCTCTCCTAAGTTGATCAGCGTTTTTCTTGTATTTATCCTTAGCTCTCTGTAAATGTTCTGTTGCTTCCTTGAAGGTTTGTGTAATGATGGTGTGGAGATGGTCTACTGCAGGCATCTCCAAACGTTGGGGCGAATCCAAGTCCGAGGTTCGAGGATGATGTCCATATATAGTATAAAAGGGGCTGTGTCCAGTTCCTGAGTGTACTGAATTATTGTACGCATATTCAGCGATCCATAAGATGTCTTTCCAATTGCTCTCAGACTGATGTAGCATACAACGCAGGTACTGTTCAAGAGTCTGATTGGTCCTCTCAGTTTGACCATCGGTCTGGGGGTGATGACTAGTTGAAAGCCTAACATCTATTTGTGCCAGTTGGCAACATTTTCTCCAGAAGTGTGAGATGAATTGACTCCCTCGGTCGGAAATTAACATGGATGGGAAGCCGTGTAGGCGAACAATGTTTTCAAGGAACTCCTTGGCCAGGGCTGCAGCTGAAGGTATCCCTTTTAATGGAATAAAGTGGGCCATTTTAGAAAAAAGATCCACAATAACTAGGATAGTGTTGAAACCATAGCACGGGGGTAAGTCTGTGATAAAGTCTAATGAAAGGGTGTGCCAAGGAATCGGTGGGATGTCCATAGGTTGTAATAGACCAGCTGGTCTTCTTTTTTGACTCTTGTTTTGGGCACAAATGCCACAAGATAGGACAAACGACTTAATGTCCTTTCGCCAGGTGGGCCACCAAAATTGTTTCTTGATTTTCGCTTCCATTTTTGTAATACCAGGATGCCCCTACATTAACGTATCATGGTAACGAGAGACGACTAGCTCTTGTAGTTCCTTTTGTGGCAGAAATAGACGTCCTCGGTAATATGGTAGCTCATTGGTGACGGAGAAGTCTGGGCCTTTCTTAGCCCAGTCTTGTAAGGCAAGAGGATCAAAGAGTTGTCGGATAATTCCTTGAATGTCTTCCAGCGTCTGTACAGATGTTATGCCAAGAATTCGCTGTTCAGGAATTATAGGTACGGGTTCCAGGGTCACTTCTGGTTCTCCCATCCCTATTCGGGATAAGGCGTCTGCTTTACCATTCTTACAACCGGGCTGATAGGTTATTACAAAATCAAATTCGGCGAAGAAAAGTGCCCAACGGAGTTGGCGAGAAGACTGGGCCTTAGCTGTCTTTAGATATTGTAAATTTTGGTGATCGGTGATGACTGTAATGGTATGTCTGGCTACGAGTAGATAATGCCGCCAAGCCTTGAAGGCGGACTTGATAGCTAACAGCTCCTTATCAGTAATGGCATAGTTTAATTCAGGAATCGATAATTTCTTTGACCAAAAGGCCACTGGGTGAATCTGGTTAGTTTCGGGGTCCTTTTGAGAGAGGACGGCTCCCATTGCTAAACTGGATGCATCAGTCTCCACAATGTACAGGAGTTCAGGACGTGGGTGCCTTAAGACTGGTGCAGATGTGAATTTAGCCTTTAACTCTTGAAAGGTGCTTTCCGCTTCGTCTGTCCACATAAAGCGTTTGTTTTTTCGTAAGAGCGCCGTAATGGGATGAACAATATGCGAAAAGTCTGGGATAAACCTGCGGTAAAAGTTGGCAAAGCCGAGCATGCTTTGCACACCTTTGACAGAACTTGGCGAAGGCCATTTGAGAATTGCATCCACCTTTAGTGTATCCATCCTGATTCCTCTCAGGGTTAGGATAAATCCTAGGAATTCCAATTCAGTGGTGTGAAAAACGCATTTTTCCAATTTGGCATAAAGTTTGTGTTGGCGTAATTTTTCTAAAACTGCTCGGACGTGTTTGATATGATCAGATTCTGATGAAGAATATACTAGGATGTCATCAATATAAAACGACAACGCATACATCGATGAGTTCTCTAAGGACATTGTTCATGAAGAACTGGAAGGCTGCTGGTGCATTGCACAGTCTGAAAGGCATCACCTGGTACTCAAATAGTCCGTACTTAGTGCAAAAGGCTGTTTTCCATTTGTTGCCCTCTTTGACACGTACTAAATGATATGCCCCCCGTAGGTCGAGTTTAGTATAAATGCAAGCTTCTTTCACTTGGTCTAGTAATTCTGGGATCAAAGGCAACAGGTACCGATTTTTAATGGTTATCTGGTTCAGTGCGCGATAGTCTATGCATGTTCTGAGGTCACCTTCCTTTTTGGGCACGAACAACAAAGCGGATGATGCAGGGGACTTAGACGGGCGAATAAAACCATTAGCAAGGTACTGGTCCAGGTATTGGCGTAGGTGAAGGTTTTCGGGCTCCGTAAGGGCATAGATTCTGCTGCAAGGGGGTTGTGCGCCTGGGATGAGATCTATTTGGCAATCATACGATCTGTGCGGAGGTAAGGTGTTTGCCTGTTCTTTTTGGAAGACATCTTGAAACTCTTGATATTCCGCAGGTAATTGCATGGCAGCTGGGGTTACAGAAGCCAGGGCTGTGTTCTGAGATTTCCTGGGGTAACAGGTGTGCGCACATTCTGGGAAGGTGATTCTCTTCTCTCGCCAATCAATGCAGGGATTATGTTTTTCCAACCAAGGTATCCCCAGTATTACTTGGAACTGCGTGGCCTTGATTAAATCAAACACCAAAGCCTCTCGGTGCCCATCCTGCGCCAGCAATGTCATCTCTGTGGTGGAGTGAGTTACGGGACCAGAGGCAATTTCCGTTCCATCAACTGTGGTGATGACATCTAAGGTGGTTTTTTGGGCGAGAGGTAGGTTCATCCTGGAAGCCAATTCACGGTCCACGTAGTTTCCTATGGCTCCGCTATCAACGTATGCTTTTACCGCATGCATCCGAGATGGCTGTTCTGGATCTACGAGGACCATTGGAATGATGAAATGCGAGGTCTGAGTGTCCTTCTTTAAGCTCGGCAAGCGGACCTCTATGCTTGCCGGGCGAGATCATTTCCCGAGTCAGAGTTTTTATCAGCTGCCCCCATGACCTTCTTAGGCGGTTTTATAGGACAGTTCTGCAGAAAATGACCAGTATTCCCGCAATATAAGCATAGCTGCATTTGCCGTCTCCTTTCTCTCTCTTTTTGAGTCAAGGGTCCTCTCACCCCACCGATTTGCATAGGTTCTGAGGCTTCTACTCCCTTGGAACTGACGTGGGTCTTGACCAACACTCGGTTCTCAAACTTGGCTCGATCGGCCTCGGCCTTCCTATTTTGAAGTATGTGATCTAGTTGGACCACTAGGTTGATGTATTCCGCATGATCTTGAGGCGGGTTCACAATTTGGGCCAAGACATCTTTGAGTTCTCCTCGAAGCCCTCGATGGAACAATGTGATTTGTTTAACTTCAGGCCATTCGGTTTCTACTATTAGTCTATTAAAGGTTGCAATGTAAGAAAGAAGATCCTGATTCCCCTGTCGTAGGGACAAAAGTTCGTCATCCAGGTCCTGACCCTGGTAGTGTCGGGCAAAAAGTCTTTCCATGCTTGTTTGAAACCCCTGGAAATCCCAAAGAATTGGGTCATCCTGATTAACTAGAGGAATGGACCAATCTGCTGCACTGCCGCTGAGATAGGACAGTACAAAGGCTACCTTGGCTTGATCACTTGGGAATGCTGCAGGTCTGCATAAAAAGTGTAAGCGGCACTGATTCATGAATACGGCACACCTTTTAGGGTCTCCGGCAAAACGTTCGGGTGGAGCCAATGGAACAGTTCCTGGCAAATTTATTTGTACTGGGTTACTTGATGGTACAGGAGCTGGACTAACCCCAAGTCCAGGTAGTGGAGTTTGCCCCGCCTGGTTTTGCAATAACTGTCTGGCCAAATCATCTATCCGTTCCTTTGAAACTATTAGTTCCCTTCTAAGGGCATTAGTTTCCTGGCGGGCAGAGTGCACTTCAGCTCTTAGCTCCCCTAATAATTGGGCTAACTGATCCATCTCTGAGGTCTCCATAGCGCCCAGGTGGCCTTTTGTGGGTAGGCTTTCCATTCTGTTACGCTCACCTAGTGTCCACGGGGGCGTCGATCTGAACTGGGCTGTTGTTACCTCTTCCAGCGACACACGGGGCGCCGAAATGATGGACTGGACCGGACCACCCAGGTTAGCTTGTTTTGCCCGTATGAATATTCTTCTGTAATGGAGAAAAGGGAATTAGCCACCTGCGGGGACTGGGCGCCAACCTCACCTTCCCCCACTCCTGGGATCTCTTCCCACAAATTACTTCTGAACTCTTGCTAAATTCTCACCTGATAGTTTGGAAAGATGAGCTCTCCATCCTGCCTCGGGCGCAGGGGCGCGTAGATGACCAGTTACTTCACTGGTGTGGGATGTTGGTGAGTTGCAGAACGGTATTGACTCCGTAAGGAAATAGTTTTGAAAAAGAGTTCAAAAACGTCTGGCTTTCACTCTGTCCAAATTCCCTAGGTTGCCTTAATAGTTCTTGAAAAGAGTTCCAAGTGGCAACCAGTAACATACAGGTAAGTGTTTATAGATTCTGTTCAGTTCGATAATGAGGACCTGGTCTAACCTGTGACCCTTTCCTTTTGCAGGCGCTGAATCGGTGGAGGTTCCGGTGATTGCGGCCTCAGGCAGTAACCAGGTAAGTCTGTAGCGGAATTCGGTTTCCCCTACTTGCGCTTTTGTGTTGCTTTTGTTTCCCCTTTGGGGCCGGGGTATGGCAGAGAAGCTGTGGAGGCTGCACCGACCCGAGATGAGGTAAGTACCCCCTGTGGTATCAGGTAAGTCCTGGGGATTGCCTTTATTGTCTGGGAATGCGTCCTTGCTCACCTTATTGTCTTTATTTCCAGAGGTGTTGGAGAGCGGCCGCTGGATTCTGAAAAGCACGATGGAATGCGGAGGATTGCTTCAGGTGAGTTCCCGCGCGGCGCTGCAGGATGCGAAGCGGCGCGCGTCTGATGATTTCTTCCCTCTAGGTCAGAGCCAAGAAGATTCAGGATTCAGGTAAGGATTGCAGGTAAAAACTCCGGTTCTAACCTACCCTCTGCTTTCTTTCAGGTTTTCAGGAGTTCCGGCATCCAGGCAGGCGTGGCAGAAGACTGGAAGCTGCTGCAGGCACGGTGAGCGTTACACTGCAGGTGCAGAATAACGCGAAGCATGGATTGCTGTCAGGGCGTGGTTTGAATAGCCTTGGAAGTAGTTCCATGTAAGTATCCTTCCGCGGCCCCACCCGAGTAAAAAATAGTTCCTAGGGAAAAATAGTCCCTCCTAGGCCTCATTTGACTTCTGGTCACTGGCAGCATGGTCTGCCTCAGGTAAGTTAGCAGCATGGTCTGCTTCAGGTAAGTCCTTGACCATGAGCCTGGCGCCCATGGCGCCAGGACTGATTCTGAACTTATGAGCCTGGCGCCATAGGCGCCAGGACTGCACCCAAATAGCCCCTAATTGGGGATCATGGGCTTGCATTAAATGGCATGATGCCTGCTTCCGGGGTAGCTGGGCCAAACCTGGTTTCCCCGGGGCAGGCATCATGACACTATGGCCATCCAGTTAGAAGTCCCTTGGCCCTAATTACGGAGGGGTTGGAGAGTTTTCCTTCCCCCAAGCCAGTGAGAGTCACAGACTATGTGATAGGTCTCCGGAGGAGAATTTCACACATGATGGCAGAAGCATCAGGTAACTTAAAAGCAGGTCAGGCTCTGGTGAAGGAAGTATTGGCATGACCAGAAGGCCAACGTGGTTGAGTTTACTCAAAGCCAGCACGTTTTAGTTATGGTACCGACAAGGCAGAGGGCCTTACAGGACAAATGGATAGGACCCTTCAAGGTTGTGGGCAAACTTGGAGAGGTCAACTATCTGGTGGACTTAGGCAATCCTAAGGTGGCTCCCAGAGTCTGTCACACCAACTGTCTAAAAGTTTATGTCTCAAGACCAGAAGAAGGAGCTTTGCTTCTAGCTTCAGCTCAAGAGGAGAAGCAGAGTGAACCTCTACCTGACCTACTCAGAGGACAGCCTTTATATGAGAAGATAGAAGGAGTCAATCTCTCTTATAATCTGACAATGGAACAACAGGAGGAGGAGTGCAAGTTTCTGTTAAATCAGTTTGCCTCCCTGTTTTCACTATCACCAGGCTTGACCTCTTGGGTCCAGCATGATATTCTCACTGGCGACTTATTACCTGTTAAAAGCAGAGGTTACAGGATGTCAGATCATGTAAGAACCCACATAAATGAAAAGGTCAACAAGATGCTTGATCTCTGGGTAATAGAGCCATCTACCAGTCCATGGTCTAGTCCAGTTGTACTAGTGCCAAAGGCAGGATCCAAGGAGTTGAGATTCTGTGTGAACTATAGAGCTTTTGATGCAGTCACAAAGACTGATGCCCATCCTTTACCAAGGACAGATGAACTGGTGAACAAACTTGATTCAGCCAAGTACCTCAGTACATTTGATCTCACTTCAGGCTATTGTCAAATAGCACTGACAGACCATGCCAAGGAGAAAACTGCATTTTCCACCCCAGCAGGCCTCTACCAGTTTATGGTAATGCCTTTTGGACTAAAGAACGCACCTGCAACATTCCAAAGGATGGTTAATAAAGTTCTGAATGGGATGGAGGACTACTGCGTGGCATACTTGGATGACATTGTAGTGTTCAGCCATACTTGGAAAAAACATGTTGACCACTTAGGATATGTTTTACAGGCTGAGCAGGCCAATCTGACCATAACGGCAAGTACATGTCAAATTGGTCAGAGTAAAGTGGTCTACCTTGGACATAAGGTAGAAGGAGGTGAAATCAGGCCATTGCCTAGCAAGGCACAAGCTGTACAAAACTTGGCCACCCCTACTACTCAAACCCAAGTGAGAGCCTTCCTAGGCCTCACTGTTTACTATAGGAACTTCATAGAGAACTATGGGACCATAGCTTCTCACTTGAATGTGATCTTCTCGCCCACATTTCCCAAAAAGGTCAGTTGGGATGAGGAGTGCACTCAAGCCTTTGAAGGCCTTAAGAACGCCCTTTGTCAAGTTCCAGACTTAAGAGCTCCTGACTTCAACCAAACCTTCATCGTGCAAGCAGATGCTTCCAATACAGGTATAGGTGCAGTTCTGAGTCAGCTGGATGAGAAAGATAGGGAGCACCCCATTTGCTTCCTCAGCAGGAAGCTGTGAAGGAACTTGGAACACGGTGGGCAACCATTGAAAGAGAATGTTTTGCTATTGTCTGGTCACTGAAGAAGTTTAGACCATACTTGTATGGGTCTACTATTGTGATTCAGACTGACCAGCAACCCTCGAGATAGTTGATGCAAATGAAATGGGAAACACCTAGACTACTGAGATGGTCAATCAGCCTGCAAGGGTTGGATTTTTCAATTGAATACAGGTCTGGGTGTCACCACCAAAATGCTGATGGTCTCTCGAGGATGTTTGACTGACTGGATTAAGGAGATTCATCTAGAAGTGGATTAAATCCTCCTGTCCCTTACTCTTGGGGGGGGTGTTAGGGAGAATTCTCAAGAATGTGCTTATATCCCTTACCTTTTGAGACCCCCAGCAACTTTGCTGGATTTTTAGGATTTTAATTTTTATCTGGAAAGAGTGTGAGCTTTTTTTCCCACTCTTTCATCTATTTTGATGGGTGTTTCACTTTTGTTTTTTGTGAATATGGAGTTTTCAGACAAACTCCATAGGCAACATCTTCTTCTTGTGTGTCACACAGCACCTTCAGTGCAGTGGCACAGGGATGTCTTTCAGACTTCCCAAGATTTAAATACCTTCTTTGGGACTGACTACCGTCTCCCAGTGCATGTAAAGTTACATTGACTATGATAGTCTTTTTAAATTCATTGACCCAGCACAAACTATCTTCCTATAGAGTGCTGAAGGAGTTGCCTAGCATCCCATATGTCTAAAAACTCATGTAATAGTGAAATGCTACGCTTTCCTCTTGAAATGGCTGGTGGCAGTGGTTTTAGAAAAAACTACAATGATTTTTCCCGACCGCGAACACCAATTGCTAAAAATGGGGTCAGCCATGTTTTTTAATATGGCACCCAAGACCCCTCTGTAAAAACAGACTTTGTTCATCTTTTTTGCTGTTTCTTTTAGGAAAGGTCCTTCTTTTGTTTAACTCTGCACGCCAAACCAGTTTTGGTCCCTTTGTTCGATGCCCTTTGGTGGGCTTCAGTGCTGAAGTCCTCCTTTGGTGCATGAGTGTCTGGGGTGGACAGTATGTGAGGGAGGTGCCCAAAACTCCCTGTGCTTAGTCTCCTAGGATACCTGAATGCACTCTGGTGTGATTGGCTATCTGATTGTCCGGCAAGGACAGCCACCACCCTGCTGGTTGAGTGGCAGCTAGGCTGGAATGAATGGGAGAAAACTGTTTAAAATCAGGTCTCTGGGACTTGGAAGGTGGAGTCAACCACTGGAATGAAAGAACCGAAGATGAGCTGAAGGAAGATGACTGCTATAACTACTGGAATGTTGGTTTGCCCGGTGAAGCCCTGCTGGTCCGAATTGCCTGAAATTCCCTCGACAGAAAAGCCCCTTCAAGGACAACTTCCCTTTGAGCTGGTGGGATCAACCAACTCGCAAGCCACCTGGACACCATCTGCATACTTGTTGAATTTTCTTCAGAGTGCTGTTGAAAACCAGATAGCCAGTTTGAAGGATACTGGTTTGTGCACTTTAAGCCACTCACACCTTAAAACTGATGTTTAGCCAAGCTTATGGCTTCTTCCTTGGGCAGTGCAGGAACCTCCCGACGTCCTCCTTCTTGTCCCCACGACTGAAGCTCAGTAACAACGAGATCTGCAGCAACTGCCAGGAACAACTGCCTCAGCTACAGCTTTTGACATCCATAAGGTACTGTGCAAATGCACTGTTGAAATCCTTTCTGCCGCTGTGAAAGTTTGTGAAACTTTCAAACTTTGGAGTCTTGTTTGTTCCTAAACCGACATATAACTCTTTTTCTGGCAAACTACTTCTAAGAACTTTGGCAACCGTTTATTATCAGAACTGTGCTATCCTATCCAAGACACTGAACCATGATTGCAAGTCCTCTGTGTAACATCTTGTGCTGCTCACATCCCTCTTCAGATAAGTCTGGCTGCTCAGCCACTGCTACCACATAATTGTGTAGTACAGGCTTGTACCAAAGGTGAGATTGTGTTTACACCTGTAGTTTTAATTGTGTGTAGTATTTTCAAAGGGTACTGCATGTAATTCTGCCTAACAGTATGCCATAGGCCTGGTGGGAGGGAATTGTTCATACATAGGGGGATTGTGATAAAAATAAAGAGATAAAGGAGATAGATTCTGACAAGGGTCAGGAATGATCACGCAGTAAACCACATTAAGGGTAATAATAATAAGATATGAAAACCTCACCAGGATTTTGGATGATGGCTGTTGTGTATTGTTCGTAGTAATTGCTGGCACCAGCCTCATGTTGTATGACAGCTTAGGCTTTGTGAAAAGTGGACTTTTTTTATATATTGGTATATATTGTGAAGGAAAGGAAATTGTGGTGTGGACCGAGGAGAATGGTCCGGAGTGGGAGCAGTAAGGTGGGGCTGCTCAAACTGTGAGTGACGGATGTGTTGTTGCTCAGAAGGTTTGGAGGGTACAGCAAGGTGGGGCTGTTTTGGAGCGTGAGTAGCATTTGTGGTGCCGCTCTGAAACATTGGGTGACACAGGAGGCATGGTCTCAATGAAAGACGCTGAAGCATTAAGTGCAAGACAAGCATGATTAGGAAAGGGAGCCAAAGGGAAGTAAAAGAGGTTTATTGAGAATTTAAATAAAAAATGTGGTAAGTATTGGTAAATTAAGCTGTGACATATTATCATGGGAGTGTAGAGGAGGAGCCAAGTGCCTCTACCAGAAGTCCTGCCCCCATTTTGCCTTCATGTTGGCAACCAGAAATTGTGGCATGGGCAAAGCCAGTAATGGTCCCTATATGGCAAAGAGTCCTTGAAACAAGGTATCCATTGAGAAAACCCTATGTAATGCACATGCAAAGAAATAACAGTCTTCTGAAGGAAATTCTGGAAGAAGAGTGAAGATGAGTGGAAGACTGGTGACGTCTGTGGGATGTTTTTACACCACTAGTCCAGGCCCTGCCACATCACTGTGCATTGCTTGCATCAGGAACATCAGAATGGCTGCCGGAAAGCATGCTGCTTGCTAAAATCACCCAGAAGTGCGCAGGAAAAATCTGAAAAATAGGCTACCATTCACTTTTGCCTATGTCAGTAGTAGCACAGGAGATCACTGCCAAAACCCATCATTTGGCTGCCCACAGAGCAAAATGTTTGCAAAAGAAACACAGAGCTGGGTGAAAATCTGTTTTTCTTAGTTGTCAAATTTGCAAAAATCATGGCTCACAAACCACCCAAAAGATCCAACCTCCTTGTTGGGTGTTGAAGATCATTCTACTTCAAGAATCCACATAAATATAATGTCAGCAGAAGTATATGTTATCAGAACAAAATTCACTTTTGAAGATGGTTGCTGGAAAGAAATATGTTAAAAATGGGTGCAATACCGTTACTCGCCTCCGTCAGACACTGGCGATCTCTAAATCTGACAGGTGAAACTTGTGTCTCAAAAGCTAAGTGTGGGAAAGGAATGGACCTCCATCAAATGCAATATAGGTGCCACACATTGATTTTCATGTTGAAAAAGGCTGGAATTGAAGATATGTTTGCTTATTTTAAATTTGTAACTGTAATTTTTCACAAGGAACAATATCACAATTGGCCATAAGGTAACCTGATTCAGCTAAACTCCAAGAGGTTTCCCACACTGAGCTTCAAACACATTCCACACCTTCTCCCTAAACAAATGAATCTTTTCCCCTGTGCTCTGCTGAGTATCTGACAGGCAAGTGTGAAAGGAAATGGGAGGAACACTCTGGCATGTTGCTCTGAGTGAAGACAAAGGACTCCCTTGAGCTAAATGAAAAAGCTAATTCGTTTTGCTGACACCAATTTTAAGGAAGACAAGCCCATTTCACTCTCTGACTCAGCCAAGCCTTGGAGGCGGGCCAGACTGAAAATGTGGATTTGAAGAAACTGTATGTTTATGAAAAAGACTTATAGAAAATGGTACTGATGTGATAAAAATATGGGATTTATAGGTTATTAATATGAAAAATTCACCCACAGTTTAAAATTAATCTGGAATCTGTGCAACATTCAGAGACTGAACCACAAAAAAGTTCATATTCTAGCGATTGTGATTATGTTAGGAACATGAAAAATACAGGAATATGCCCAGAGAGTATGTGCATGCATGTATAAAAATTGGTACAGAACTGACACTGAGTAATTGCCCAAAAGCGGGAAAAACTGTCATTTGTGAATCAAAACTCGTAGGAAGATAAGATTTTGACAGAAACGTACCTTAGTCAATCTGTCATGTAATTATGTATTATTAACAAGTTGTGCATATTGGATATGTGTTTTTTGGGAAAAATAGATTTTCTGGGTAAGAACAAAGGGGAGGGATTTTTTAAGGACCCTAAACTCTGTGTCACTCTGACACATGATGACACATGATGACACACTGTTCCCTTCTCAAATCAGGAGAGGGGGAATTCTCTGACCTATCAGATCCTTAGAGGGTTGGGTATTGTATAATCAGCCTCCCCACCCCTTTGGAAGATGGATAAATAGGGATAGTTGAGGACCCAGAAGGACACACACTTTCACTCATCACTGATCAACTGGCGAAGCACTCTGAAGGAAGATCCAGAATCCAGAACCCACAACCAGACTGCAGAACTCTGAAGCAGCAAGGCCAATCCCAAGAAGCTGAACCCTTCTCAGCTTGCAACCTTATTCTAACCCCAAACTTTCAAGGGGCACCACAAAATCCAATAGCCTGGCAGAGCTGTTTTGCTACTTCTGGCCAAGAACCCATGCTAGAACCCAGAGATCCAAACCGGTAGAGCAGTGTTGTAACCCAGAACCCGTCAGATCCAGTCCGAGAGGCCGTGCAGACCCGAGTGTCTTGCTGAGAGCAGAACCAAGCCCCTGAGACCTGTCCGGTGGCGAGCGAATCCCAGCCAAACCCTTGACCAGATCTTTAATGGGCCCATTCCATTCCAAAGCCATAGTAGTGAGTATTTAGTATAGAACTGTCCATAATCATCTCTTAATTTAAAGTAATCCTATTCCATCCATTGTAACCTATCCAGAACTACATTATAGAATCTTGTGTCCATCCTGAATCCTTTTCATTATATAGTCTTGTGATAACGGTAGCCATAAATCATCCTTGCGCTAAATATATTTTCTGAATAAAGTCAAGTGTCGTGGCGGACAAAAGTCCGAGCGGAGGCGCCGCTGCTCTGGTGGCTGGCAGGTGGGTATCTTGCATCTTCATAGCCCCTTGGTATAAGCCTATCCTTGTTGGTAAATCTTCAAAAGTGCAATCACATTTGTAAAATCTTGACCCTGTTTGAGAAAAATCAACCTTCACTAAAACCTCTGCGTCCTAGAAAACTTTAAATGTCATTTTGAAGCTAACATCCTCAGCTTTCAAAGGAACCCAATTCCTTATAGTGTTGCTGTAATCGCGTTTTTTGTGCGCTGAAAAGTTTGCAGCGATTTCGCATTTGGCTCAATTTCACCACATGTAAAAACAGCTATTTCTTGCTTTCTACTTCTGAATTTTGTTTTTAATCTGTCAACCATTCTACACTCATTGCTAGTGCCTACCTGAACCAATCCAAAGCAACTCTCACTAGTTCTGAATCCTATTTAGCGAATTAAAACAATGTTTTGCATTTTTTCCATCACTTCATATTACATTCAAAAGCATTTGACCTGTTTAAAATCAGCCCTGTTTCTCTCTGCTTGCTGGGGGAAGTGGGATTGAAACTGCAATTGTTGATTGTCATTCCTGAAACCTGTGTGCCATCATTCCATCTCTTCATATTGCATATTGGGGGGAGTGAATAATAACAGGGGGAAGAGTGATAACATTGTCTTTGGTTAAATTCATATCAAGTTTAGTTCGGTGTTGTATTCTTTCCTATCATTGCAATTTCTTGAACCCATACAAAGTATTCTCTGCTACATTAGTCTTCCTATTCCTACTCCTAATTGATTAAAGAGATTGTTGATATTGTAATATTACCCATTGCTGATCATTGCATAAATATTCATAAGTGTGATATTCAGATATTATTCATATTTATAAAAGTGTGATATATATATTGTTTAATTCTTCAAATAAATCTTTTAATTTGCAAAACAAACCTTCTTCTTGGTTCAGTGAGACCGGGGGAATTCAAAGAGAGGGGCGTTATATCAGGGTACATCATCCAGAAATAAAAGAACATTTGACATAAAAATATATAAATAAGGGTTTGATGATGCACCCAGAAAAGATGCCAATGAAGAGAGTACATAGACCTTTGAATGGCAGACAGTAGGAGTGATGATGGATGTTGGGCTAATTGGGTGGGGAGTTATGGTCAAGTCCAACCCTCCAGCACCTGGGGTACCAGCTTGCATGCTGCTAGCAAGTGGAATATTCCAGAAGAGTGCATGCATACCAACCAATTGTAGAGTGCCACGTAGCAAAGAGCCCTATAGTTTGAAAGCCAATGAAACATTGTGTATGTCACAGAAGATGACTTGAACTAGGGGTGGGCTTAGCAGTCCACCTGACCTTAGAGATCCAATCACGATCCCATACCCCATAGAAAGTATACTTAGATGTTCCCCTTAAGCCTATCACAACTCCAGGTAGGTTTTCTTATTTTGCCACATAGTGTGATGTCATTGAACACAAATCTTTGCTATAAAGCTGGGTTTTTTATGTCAAATGTTTGAGAGGTCGAGCGAACGTCTGTTGCTGTCCATTGTACTCCCTGTTTTAGACAATTGCAATTAAAACAGTTGTATTTTGCCAATTTCCTAAGTCGGTCTGATCATTGGTGACAGAGTAAGATCTGCTTCCCCATCCATCTCAGATATTGCTACTTCATATTAAAGGGCCTACATGTTCAGGAGACACCCCCATTAAAGGTCTGTGCCAAGTATTGCTTCGATACAAGGACAAAATCCTTAAATACCACATGCAGGCGGTTCTGGACATGGCAGGCAACATGTGTATGCCCTGGCCGCTGGAAGGCACATACTCAAAGACAGTTCTGCAATATATGTGCACCTATTTTCATTTTTGTATAAGGGAAAACAGTTGCAGAAGCAAATAGCCATTCTGGAACTGCGGGAACCACTGGTTAAAGAATGGATGCTCAATCAGCATGACATGACAAAGGTAGCATAGCAACCATGGCTCCTCCTCTTCCACGCCAGAGCAGTGATCCGACCTGAGATATCAAATCTATGAGATCACTACATCACCCGTAAATGCTCCGGTGAAAATGTCGACCCCAATTACGCCACGGTGCAGTGATAAAATATATAATTTTACCCATGTCCCCCGGCCCTAATTCCCTTACCCGACCCCCCCACCCAACTTACCTTAATGGCAGCACACTTCTGTCTGTGCTGAAGACTCCCTGCTATCCCTGCAGCTTCGGTTCCTCCCACTTACTGGGGACGGAGCTGTCGCTGCAGGGTGTTTTTTTTTTTCATTTTTACTTATTTGTCCCCTGCTTACCACAACGGTAAGCATGGGATACCCCTGCACCCGCAACGCCAGTTAATGCGCCCAAGAAGAGCGAGGGACACCCTTGTAACCCCGGCACAGCCTGGGTGTTGTAATGGGAGTCAGTATTTTGTGTTCCCCTAAAGTCTCAGTAACTGTGTGGGTGCACTACTGAGGGTGACATATTTGTATATTTCCGATTATATCTACTACATACATTAAAAGCAGCGGAACAGTGCACTAATCCCACAAATGGAGAAAATATAGGTAATAAAGGACCAGTGTCAACACATGTAGAGTATGATGAGCACAGTGACTTACAAATAAAATTGACAGAAGCCAAGGAAGAGGTTCAGAGAGAGAGAATGGCAGGCAGGCTAACAGAGATGTGACAGCGATTGTATCACATGTATTGGTAGGAGGAGAGAAAATGCTAAAATTGAATGGGAAGAGCATGAAGGAGTCCAAAGAAAGGGAAAAGGAAAGCAGCTAATAAGGCAGGAGAAAAAAGAAGAGAAACGGGCACAGGAAGAGAGTAGAAAAGGAGGAGGAAGAGTCCGAAAGAAAAAATGCAGAAGAAAGGCAGGTGGAAAATAAGGGAGGCAGAAAGACAAAGAGAAAAGAGAAGAGAAAAAGAAAGAAAACATGAGAAACGAAGATGTGAGGAGAGGGAAAGGGAAAGGAAAAGAGAGGAAGACAGGGAAAGGGAGGGACAACGAGATGTGGAAAGTAGTAGGAAAATGCGTCAAAAAGAAGTTGATGATATTGATAGGGGGAGCATGCTGCCAGACAGAGAGTGAGAGCTGGTCAAGTGGCACAGCGAGTAGAGCGCTCGCTTTGACATCCGTACAGAGCCTGCTAATCCAGGTTCGAATCCCAGCAGGGCCAAACTCAGCCTTTCATCCTTCCGAGGTCGATAAATGAGCACCACACATCGTGGGTAATAATAAGCAGCGCTCAGATACCTGAGGGTTCGTAGCGCTATATAAATGCCAAATTATTATTATTATTATTATTAGAGACAGGAAACAAGAACAGAGGGAAAGAGAGAGGAGTTTAGAGAGACACCTCAAGGAAGTTTATGATATTCTTAAAAAGCATACTTTTCCAGAGGAAGAGGAGGAAGGGGCTATAAGCAGGAGTATTAGCAATCTATACAGGAATAAGCAGAATGGCAACAGCAACATAATGAGGGATAGAGGAGGGTTGCTGCAAGGTGGGAGAAGGAATGTATTGGAGGAAGTGATGAGCCGAGCATACAGGATGAGTACCCTTGGGAGACTAGATTTTGAAGACAGAGAAGATGGTATTAAAAGGTCAAGAGAGAGAGGAAAGCACTAAGGAGGAGGTCACACAAGCCATTTCTGCAAGATTGGCGCTAGGGAAAGAGATAGCGTGGTTATATTTGGGAGAACCGGTGAAGAGGCCACAGCCCATTGAATATTCCAGACACCTGAAGATGAAATCAAACAATTTAGAAGAAAGAATGCTGGTCGTGAATAGATTTAGGAATATATCAGCATGGGAGATAATTATTATGACAGATGCAGTGACAAAGACAAAGGGCCTCATTACGAGGCGGGCAGAATGGATTTAACGGCACTGGTAATGGTGCCGGTGCCGTTAAACCCACTCCGCCCTATTATGAGGTTCCCTCACGGGTCTTGGAAAGGACGTCTGGTTAGACCAGACGTCCTTTCTGGGTCCCGCAAGGGGACCAGGGAGCTAACATTAACGGGCCCGTTGTTAGCTCCCTCCCCATTCCCATTGAGCCCTAATGGGGCTCAGTGGGAATGGGGATGGGTTCCTTGAATGAGGAATTACTGCGTCCTCCAAAGTTGGAATGGCCCAGTAATTCCTCTGTCAAGGAACCCGGACCCGAGCCTACATTTGGAGGCAGCCATGCTGCAAATAGCAGCATGGCTACCTCCAAACTCCTAATGAGGCCCAAAGTGTGCAGCTGCACTCTGACAGGGAGCTGGGTTCACACAAGTCTACTTATATATTTTGTGGCCACAAATGGACAAAAATAATTTAATTTGAAAATTGCCATCACTCACATCATGGGCGGGTAAATGGATCTATGACTTAGAGAGAACAAAAGCTGGGATGACATTAGCAGTAGGTCACGTGACATTCATGCTTGCTGCCATAATAGGGGAGCAATATGATGATATTTGGAAGTGAGCAGGATATCCTGGGGTGACGACAAAAAATACTAACCATATTGGAGCCACCTTTTAATAACAGTTAAACTGACATATGGAGAGTACTTAGGGTACAGTACCCAGGCTCATCAGACATGAGTGAAATTATGACTCATAAAATGAGAACAGACGAAGATCCAACGGCTTATATTCTGGATATTCTGGAGAAATGGCAGCTAGAGATTAGAGAATCATGGGACCAAAAACATAACTATTTTTTTTATCACATTTCATGTCAGGGAATTCCTGAGGATGTGCAAAAACAATAGAGGAAAATTGTGGGAATGGAAGCGAAGCCATGGGCGGAGATTCAACCGACATTGGATCACCATTGTTGGTTAAAACAGGAAAAAGACAGAATCAAAGTTGAGGACAGAAAAATGGAAGAAGCAAAATTAGTTCAGAAAAAATTGTCAAAGTTGTCAGTGGAAGAGGTGGTACTAACAAGAGAGGGAGGCTGATGAGAAAGGGGCAAATTGGGGAACAGTGATAGCTCTTGATGAAGGATACAGACTGATTGACTTATCAGATGAAAGCTTGTTTACAGATGACGACTTAGATGACAAAGTGATATTTAATTGAAGTTTTACATGTCAGTTAAAAAGTGAAAATAGGCAGATACCACATATCACCAGTAAAAAAGGTACTGTCCTTTCTCCAAGAAGATTTGGCAAGCGTACCAAGAACATTGGGTACCAGTTGTCCATATGACATTGGTCTATTGAGAGGAGTGGGTACAGTTAAAATTAAATTGAAGCAGGGAGCTATTTTGCCATGAGTAAGACAATATTCCATGTCAAAGGAAGTGGGCAAGGGTATCTTTGAAACCATTGCTGCCTTAGTACGACAAGGGATGTTAGTGCCTACAGAATCCCCATGTAACATGATTGTGTACCCAGTAAAGAAAAGTGAGCGAGGGTTATGGAGATTTATCCAGGATAAACAATATTGTTGAGGTCGAATTCCCATTGGTTCCAAATCAACCCACAATATTGTATAACATCCCATCTAAAGCTAAATATTTTACGTTGATTGATTTAAATAATACTTTTTTCTCAATCCCATTGAATGAAGAGTCCCAGTATTTGACCTTGCTCACTTAATGCAGAATTAAACTGAAACATACTTGGGTATTGTGAATTGCCCTCGGTCTTCAACCAAGTGTTGCAGAAGGGCTTGGGGAACGTACAACTTGACAGCACAATAATACAATATATAGATTACATTTTATTGCGCAGTAACACAGAGAAAGGGTGCAGGTTAGACTCAATAAAGCTAATGATAGTAATCGCAGAGAAAGGGTATACAGTTGGCAAAAAGAACATGCAATATTGTCAGGAAGAAGTCCTACATATAGACCAGCTAATATCAAAAGAAGGAAGGAAGGTGACACCTGAAAAAGCAGAAGCAATCATGAAAACATCCAAACTAGAGGCAGTGAAGGAATTGCAGACATTTATAGGCCTTTGTAACTACTGCAGGTCATGGGTTTTTGACTACAGCACATATGTCAGGGACTTAAGAAAGCACAAAAATACAACAGTGACATAGCCTGAACAGGCGAGATGATAGATGCCTTTGACAAATTTAAGCTAGGAATTAGCACAGCTCTTGCCTTAGGAATCCCTGATTATAATGAAGAATTATTGTCATACTCCCATTCAAATGGAGTAGTAAGGACAGCTATCCTCGCACAGAAAGCTACCATGGGACATAAACCGTTAGCATTCTAAAGTGGGATTTTAGATCCAGTCATGACAGGTCATTATCCCTGCGAACAAGCATCAGCAGCAGCATCCTTTGCAACTGAGAAGTCTGCCAGAATGACTATGTGATGTACAGTTACATTATATGTTGAGCATGCCCTATTTGCCATACTTGAAAAACCCAAAAGTACATTGACCACAGAGAGAGCCTGCAGTTATGAGGTAATTATATCAAACCCATCTATTAAATTTGTCAGGTGGTAAACCCAGCCAGATTTATAGCAGAACCAGTTAAGGGAGGAAATTGATGTGTGATTGCACTTAGTACACTGAATACCATGATGAAATACCACATGTCAAGGAGAAAGACCTAGGAGAGGGGATAATGTTCTCCATTGATGTTGAATGGTACAGTGGGAGAGCAGTAGTGAAGGCAAAAGAGAGTGATGACTTTGAATCAGTGACAATTGCGAGGTTTCCTGCATATTTCTCAGCACAAACCGCAAAATTGATAGCGCTGATTTTGGCACTTGATGTCAACAGTACAGGGGGGGCTGTCATTTTGGAAGCAGAGGGTTTTCCTGCACGCAGATGGCATGCCAGTGCAGCATGCACCATTAATAGACAGGATCATAAATGCACTGCAACTCCCATTGGCTGTCATTGTGACAAACTGTGCAGCGCACACCAAAGGTGTGGATGCAATTTCTCATGGCAATGAGGCCACCAACTTAGAAGCAAAAAGAGCACCATATTTTCACAAAATATCTGACATTCCGTCTGCACCAAACAAGTAAGCACATGCACCCAACATTATAATGAAAGAAGGACTGAACACATTACCCATACCACAAATAATAGAATTACAAGAGAGGGCACCACCAAAGAGCAAGTGTTATGGAAACAAAAAGAGTGCTCATTGTACCACACAGATGCAATGTGGAGACAGGACAGCACCGGGAAACCAGTTATGCCTCTAGGACTGATTACAGTAGCTCTATACCAACTGCTGCACCACCCAGCATACACATCAAGAGAGTGTCCTGCAGTACTGATTTTGGAGGAAATGTTTTCCCAATTTGGCCAATCAGAATGGTAATTTTGTCATAAATTGTTTAACATGCCAGAAATTCACTACTCAGCGTACTCTGCATACTGTGAGAAGAGCAATACCCTGTCCTACCGGACCATGTGAGCATTTGTATTTCAACTATGTAGATATGCTCCAAATTTGTAACTGTTAAAAGTATATGCTAGTGGCCATATATCCCCTTTCCTGCTGGATTGAAGCTGGTCCATGCACACATCTAGATGCTGCATGTGCTGCGAAGTTCCACTCACATGAGGTATTTCCAAGTTGGGGAGTGTGCAAAGTGCTCAGGTCTTACGATGGACCACACTTTGTGAATGAGGTGTTTGAGCACATCACGATTCTGTTGGGTATAAAGCACACATTTTTGTCAGCTTGCCACCCCCAAGCAAATGGCATTTGCGAGCACCTCAACAGCCTCCTAAAAGAGCAAATTGACAAATTAAAAGAGACATTGAAAAAGGTTGTCACCCTTACCTTCTTTTAACCTTCTTTTAACCCTATTTGCAATACACAATCAGCCCAGCTCAGACCATCACCTGACTCCACATAAGCTGGTGACAAGACACTGAATGCACACGTCCCCTGCTTCTCCCACTAGATTTCAGACTGATGAAGACAATATAGCCATTGTGCTAGGGTAAGAAATACATGATTATTTGACAGCTATAATGAAGTCGCTTAAATGTATGTCTTGACAGGTACAAGTGCAGCAGGGGGTTCAAAAAGGACGGATGAAGCACAGGAACACTCTGATCCATATGTTTTACTAAAACCATTGGTGTTATTTCTTGGGAACAAGATCTTGTGAAAGAATTTTTACCAGTAAGCGGCACAACCCCTAATTCAAGGGACTGTTCAGTTTGGAGGTGGGTACACAGTCTGCAGTACAGGATCAAGTAAGGTGTAACTGGCAATGTCAAACTCTTCAAAGGAGAGACCCCCCTGTCTGCCAACATTCAGCACAAACAAGGTCAATGACAAGGACCAATCAGCAGCAAGAAGAATAAAAGACACATTTATTTAAATATAGATACACAGACACGTTAAATAGACATCCTTCTTTACAACGCTTGCCTAGAATAAAGCCTCATTCTTCTAGAGCAAAGGAAAAACAACAAATGTTCCCTATAGCGATACTCTTTTTCTTTGTTTTGTCCTTTGTGAAGGTATCAAGAATCAAGACATTGACAACAGATTAAATATTTACATAAAACACTTTTACTAACTTAAATGTCAGGATGGAAAGAAATCCTAACTTGCACTACGCTAAGGTGAGATTTCCCTACCTAAATAAAACTAAGAAAAGTCTGAGCCAAAGAGTGCAACTGAAGAATCTGTCTGTGTCCAAAACCTATGACCACAAAAGTGATGGGTGGAAGGTTTTGAACAAATCTATACCACTGGCAATGCTCTGGGCAACCTTCCACACCACTGTTTTTAGCCTGTCTGTTCCATTGCAAAAAGGGTCCAGCCATATGCAAATCAGTCAGGTACTGCCACCAATGGTAGCAGCCCAGCCCGAACTGCTAGGTCAGGTCCCCTCTGCACGGAAACACAAGCAACCCCAGACATGTTTCGGCCTTGTTGGCCCTCCACAGTGAGGTGCAGATTGGTTCCCTATGGCGCAGAGAGCAAGGGACCCACGTCTGGGCATACCCTCTCTCACATAGTGAGACAAACTGTGACCACAAAAGTGATGGGTGGAAGGGTTTGAAAGAATCTGTACCACTGGCAATGCTCTGGGCAACCTTCCTCACCACCGTTTTTTAGCCCGTCTGAGCCATTGCAAAAGGGGTACATCCGTGTGCAAATCAGTCAGGTACTGCCACCAATGGTAGCAGCCCAGCCCGAACCGGTAGGCCAAGTCCCCACTGCACAGAAACACAAGCAACCCCAGACATGGTTTGGCCTTGTTGGACCTACTCAGTGAGGTGCAGCTTGGTTCCCTATGGCGCAGCGAAAAAGGGACCCACGTCTGGGCATACCCTCTCTCACATAGTGAGACAAACTGTGACCACAAAAGTGATGGGTGGAAGGTTTTGAACAAATCTGTACCACTGGCAATGCTCTGGGCAACCTTCCACACCACCGTTGTTTAGCCCGTCTGCGCCATTGCAAAAGGGTTCCAAAACCTATGCTTGCCCTCACAACTAATCTATACAATGTATAGGCATGTCAGCAACAAAAATAAACAGTGTCCAAAATAAAGTTCTGAGCTTCTGACAGCTCACAGTTTCCTGCAGCTCCCTTCCCCAAGGAAAAAAGCTTCCAACAAACGTCTCAAGGCTACCTCTCTTGAGGTCCGGATAACACTGTTTTAACCAGTACTCGGGGTTCCCTTCCCCAAGTTCAAAGTAACACAGTTCCAAGCACAAAATAACCTTGGTCTCAAGTCAATAAATGGTTCAAGTCTCAGAGTCCCTTTCCCCAAGATTTAATTCCAGCAGCAAGTCTCAGGGTTCCCTTTACCAAGACTTAATTCCAACAGTAAGTCTCGGGGCTCCCTTCCCCAAGACTTAATTCCTACATTAAGTCTCAGGGCTTTCTTCCCCAAGACTTAATTTCAGCACAAAAATACCTGATGTTTTCCTAAAGTTCATTGTCACTCGAGTGCCTTCTTTGTATGTATGAAGAAATTGTGACTGTTTAGAAACCATCTTCAGGCTTTAGTCTCCATATTAAAAGTTCCTTTCACTTTAGGATATAGCAGAATTGTTTTCACTTGTAGGCAAAGTATGATTAAATGATTAATTTTTAATATACAGCATCTAGTGATTTTACTTGAAATGTTAGTTCTGTGTTAATTCCGAACTTAGTGTGTAACAGTTCTGCTGTTACATACTAAGTATGTTGAACCTTCAGAGTCTTTCAAAAACACATTTTCTCCCACACGCAAACAATCCAATACAAAGTATTCTTAGTTATTCAAAATGGAACAATGGATTGAATCAGAGACCTTCAACAACGTGTTTGCACAAACATGCGACCACTCCGATACAAAGTATTCCTCAGTATAAGACTCGCGCACCCGGTTTCTTCATGGATAGAAACTCAGCGGACACGTTCAAAGGCTTAACAACAGTCTGGATCATGTGGCCTTCTGCTCCTCGTGTCAGGGGTCTGACAACTGTCTCTCAGAAGCCTCTCTGTCCACGTTTCAGGATAAGGGAACAAACATTTTGTTAACAAATGCAAAATGGAGAGCCTCTCCACATGTCTCCCTTCTTAGCATTTGGTTTGGTGCACAGAGCCACAGCTCCCACGCCACACTTGAACCAGCCTTCCTGCTGCTGCTGATTCTCTATGCATAGGCTTCCCTGTTATCTCCCATACTGTTGGGCATGCCTCCTTTTCTACACCTGTAGCCCCTTAACAGGCTACAGGTGTGGATGTCCAATCAGACCTGTCTCACCACAATCAATGGGACATGCTTAACCTTTACAGTTCCTAATAGGCATGTTCCTCGTCCCAGTACCAGAGTGGTAAATGAGTGTGGTCTTCCTTGTTTCTAGTTGCCTCTTCTTAGTACCAGTACTGTCAAGTATCAAATGGAGAGAAATGAGGGAAACAGGCTCATAACATCCCATAGAGAGGGGAGAAGGGTTGGGTTGGTTACTAACAGGAAAGGGGCATACCATGTCTCAGCTATACCACATGTAATCATTATCCTTTTCCCCATCCTTCATTTACTTCTGAACTTTTGATATATCCTGTCCTTTTCCTGGTCAATGGGATGTGGGATCAGTATCGTATAACTGCCTCTGGGACAGGAGTCTCTTCCTGAAAGTACAATATGGAATACTGTGTCTAGTTTGAGAGGATCTTATTCCAAATCCTCAGGGACTCTCTAGCCAGGTGATCCTCACTCGCTTCTCCATGTTAGGGTCAAGATCCAATAGTGATAGCCTTTCCCTGTCCACCTAAGCAAGGATCCAAGGGGGGTAGATGTGAGAACGCCCTCATGTTTCTCACAACATATCCCCTTCCTAGGAGCCTGGAATGGTTTTGCTGTATTGTTGTTTAATATAAAAGCCTACCTTGTTTTAGAACGAAACTTCCTCTCAATCTTAACATGGATTTCCTGTCCATGTTTTCTCCTTAAAGAAATGAAAACAAGACATTCTCATGGTGAAAAGAATGGGATTAGTCAATAATATTAGATATCACTTTTAGCATTTAGAAGGAATAATGCTTCTAATTATTTGCAAAAAAGGTAGTGTGAGGAGCCAGGAATGAGGCACGGACACAAGGAAGACATGTTTGTGTTTACAAATTTTTATTAAATAAAAAAATGGGGGTTGAAAAAATACCTAACTACCCATATTCTAGGAGGGATTTCCCTACCTCAACCAAAACTAAAAGGTCTGTCAGTGTTAAGATGTCCAAACAAAAGTATGTCCTGTGTCCGTAATCCTTTTCTGGCCCTAAAACTCTAGATACATTTTACAGTGCAAAGAATACTGTCTCATGATATTCACAAGTGAGCAAATGTTCAGGTTCAATACAAAAGTACAAATCCAACAAAAAGAGTTACAATGACCAATGTTCACAGTTCCAGGGAACAGCTTCCTTTCTCAGTTTCATTGAATCCCTTTCATCAGTGGAGTAACTTTGCTGAAAATTTTGGGGGGGACAGGACATCTGAAGAAAAGGTGCCCCAGCCAAATGAATGGGGACAACATGGTGTGCCATAAAAGTTGGGGGGACAAACACCCCTGTCTCCCCCTAAAATTACACCCATGCATTTCATCTATTCTAAAAGAATAATCAAGTGCTTTCTCTCTTTGGGGTATTCACTTCTATTGGGGTGTCAACTCCCTTCCCCAGGCTTTCTCTTCCTCTTTAATGTTAGCAACTTTTAAGGGTATGTCTCTTGCTAAGGACTCTCTTTTCTCCTGGGCTGATTTGAAACAGTTCATAATTTCAAGGGCATGTCCTTCCTTGAAGTTCTTTACAATCGTTATTTATATCTGTCTTCACCTGGTATACTCTCCTGCCAGGACTTGTTACACAAATGCTTAACTTTCACTTCACCTGGTACACCCTCCTTGCAGGGCTTTGTTACACAAACACTTCACTTCAACTGGTATACTTGTCTGCCAGGACATTATTACATACATTACTCTTTCTTTAAGGTTGGAATTTCATTAGCCCCCATTAGTGGCTTTCTGTACCATTCCTTTCACTTCTTCAATAGCTTTAACACAGTAACCCTCGTTCCTTCCCAGGGTTTACCTGTTGCCGCCAGTGCTCTGTCGTTCTTTCCTGCTTCAACATACAAGCTTTGTGTGCAGCACATCAAGCGCTGCACTCTCGCTGTGTCTCCTTTCACGATGCACGGTTCCTGCTGCTCTTTCTCTTTCTCTTTCAATGGTGGACTGCCTGCACCCAAGCTTAACTACTCTTGCTCTGGATTCACCTTCATTTCGCCGACCGTGGTGTGTTTCTTCCCATTGTGTTTCTTAGCGTCGTAATGCGCTGCGATGCAGTTTGGTGTCTGCAGCTCTCCTCCCTCCCTCTCAATCTCAATCTCAATGGATTTGAACTTCCCAGCTTGCCCAATCATTTTTGAAAAACTAGACCGCTGCAATTGTATCCCAGTGATCTTCATTACTCTGTTGTTCTTTCTCATGTCAGTAGTTCTGGGACCATTACCGGTAAGGCTTTGAGGAAGTGTCTACTGAGCCTCATTGGAATTGATCCTCACTACTCCCTGCCTCTGCCTCATCCCAGTTGGGATTTTGGGGAGCAAATAACAGTAAATCTATCAAGAGGTTGGAGAGGAGTCTAACAATATGCCATTAAGGCATGGGGGCAGAGGAAACATCCCTAGAAGGCAATGGATGGCATGTTTTTCCCAATTATGTCATCTTTTATCCCGAAGGGTCAACTCTCCGCAGGTGGTCCTCCCTCATATAGCCACCCTTATGGTCAGGATCAGGTAGCGGCTGCCATCCCCTGGCCACATAAAGAAGAGGCTATCTGTGGGAAAGCGTGATGTCATCATCGGATTCATCACAGTAGACACATTAGCACTAATGCTTATAGCAACATTTTTAGATTTTAAAGCCTTTATTTTGTTATTCTTATAGCATTAAGAGAATGGATCATTTATAATGTAACTAGACCAGTAGACAGGAGTATGACTACTGGTACAATGACAAGTGAATAGGCAACAAAATATGTCCCTATAGTAAGCATACAGATGAAAAGACAAAAAAAGGAGTGTGCTAGATGACTCGAAGTCCCTGAATAGATATGTTGATGATTCTGTTTATTTCACTAATAATTTGTGGTATAAACACATTAGAATGTTGAGGAGAGAGACATCTGATGAGAGGTGTTTTGGGTATTCCCTCATCTCCTACACCATGAGTGCCTTCTGAATGTGTATAGCCACATAATTCCCCAAGGACAAAGCTTATTGCTTGGCACACTTTGCACTATGAATGACCCGAGGACAGTCCCAGGGTCAGACAGCCTCCATAGAGTAGGTGACAAAAGAAAAATCTCCACAGGACGATAGTTTTACAAAACAAAAGTATACCATGATCAAAGCTAAAGCACACATTAGTAAAATACCTACTAGTGGACATAAATGGGGGAGGGATTAGAATAGAAGATCACAAAATGCTGCAGTGTAATAATGCAAAAGGAAAAGAAATACCAGGATGCTGGAACAGAGGACAGTTACAATAAAGGCATACATATTTATGGCAGAGGATTGGGGGAACTGATGCAAAAATTGCAGACAAATTGTGATCAGAAAGCCCCACTTAAGAGATTTAAATTAACATGTAAAAAGGATCATTCTTGGTTAATGAAAAATTTAAAATGGCTTAAAACACAATATAGGAAGGCCAACAAGAAATAAATCAGAAACAAATCTAGCTACGTTGGGGCCAAGTCTGCTCTACAACAATATAAAGAGGAGATACTACTATTTAAGGCCCTAAATCGCCATAAAGAGATTGAGGTTGCCAATAATTGCTATAAGACCCCTTTTTTCAGCCGTTTGAAATATTCCACCACCTATATGTTTAAAAGCTAGTCTCCCATCATCCCAAAAGATGATAAATTATGTTTTTTTCTCAGAATAAATCAACTCCATTTGAAAAGGTTTTGATGTCCCTGATATCATTTTATCTACAGAGGCTGTCATAAGGCCACTTGTTAACCAAGAGGTGACATATAAATTTGATTTTTCTCCAGTGACTTCAGAAAGTATTGAAGTACTGATAAATCAGCTAACACCCACGTTGCATAACTACGATCCAATCCATTTCCTGCATATCTGGCCAAGATGGATGCTCTTGCACCTCGTAAACCTATTCAGCAGCTAGTTAATACATCATAGCTGAAAGCTACGTTTCAGCTGAATTAAAACATCACCTCTAACTCCACTGCTGAAAAACATCTTCTCTCGACCATAATGTCCCAGTCAACTATTGGCCTATTAAGGGCCTTCTCCTGGAGAAGGTGGTTACGTTTCAGTTACAAGCCATTCTGGAGGAAATGGACATCCTAGACTGCTATAAATCTGGCTTTAGCGCTGGTTATGGGCAGGAGAATGCTTTGCTTACTTTCTGCGATGACATCTTAGAGGCTGCCGGCAAAGGTGATATCAGCATGCTGGTCATGCTCGATTTGTCGGCAACCTTTGATACGGTGGATTTTGAAATTCTTCTAACCAGACCTTTGTGCATAGCACAGACATCCGATTTAGCCAGTTATCTTTTCTGTCCGACCGGGTGCAACAAGTTAAGGCAGGTTCATATCTGTCTGGATCATTGCCTATCAGCTGTGGAGTTTTACAGGGTTCGCCCCTGTCTCCAACATTGATTAACTTGTACATCCGTCCATTACTGAACATCTTTGCCCAGTTCAATTTGTGTAATAATTCCTATGCGAATGACACGCATGTTTACAGAAGACTTACACAGCAAGCAGTGGCAATTGAGCGTTTGGTGAAATGTGCAGAGAAAATACAAATTTGGATGCAGGAAAATATGCTCCAATTAAATCCATATAAAATGGAGATTATTATCTTTGGCCCAAAGAACAAATTAGGCAAAGAGCTGGACTCCATACCATGTCCTACCACGTTTGGACAAACCGCTGATTACACCCAGACGGTAAAGAATCTTGGTGTTATCTGGCAATCATGTATGAATGGCAACACACAGGTAAATCAGATAAAAAAAATCTTGTTAATATCAGATGAAGCTCATGAAACCACTGTTCCCACTCATTTCTGAGAGGGACCGCCATAAGGTGGTGGGTTCCCTTACAAATACCAAATTGAATTACTGCAATGGCTTGTTGACTGGTCTACCTAAATGACAACTTCAACGGCTTCAGGTTACACACAATTCTGCAGTACGATTGATCTTTTCACTGTCCAGGAGAAATCCAATATCAGGCTTTTGGAGGAACCTTCATTGACACCCAATTCAGGAGTGAATATAGTTTAAACTGTTATGCTTGGTTTCAAATGTATTTACGACCTCGCTCCTGCTTATCTAGTATCTAAAATTATAAAACATAAACGTTCTCGATCACTGCGTTTGAAGGACAAATGCTTTCTGGTGGTTCCTTGTTCTAGAACTATCACCTGGGGTGACAGACGTTTTTCTGTCACAGGCCCGCGTGCATGGAACTCATTGGCGATATATCTTCGTCAATTAGATTCCCTGACCATCTTTCGTAAACATCTAAAAATCTACCTGATTGTGTAGTATTGCGATTGATTGGCTACTTTGAGTCTTTTACCAGCACTATATTAATATCTGTGCCTAGATGCAGCTTGCTGCCAGATTCTCTTTTGAGATATGACTGTTAAAATAAAAATAATAAAAACAAAGATTCCCCGAAACTGGAGAGGCCTGTGCTCCCTCTGGTAATAAATGCACCAGCCTTAGTAGTTCCCAAAAGCAAGGTGCAGATTGGTGGTTTCTCCAGGATGAACATACATGAAAGAACTAGGAGGTCCCTTACCCTTAGGAGCACAAAAAGAGGTAACTACAATTTGACATAAATGAATGGGGCGTCCAACAATATACCAAATGAGCATAAATTGTTCAGTAAAACAGAAATGTTTGTTGCCTCCTTCTTTACTCCTTGGGTTGCAAGCATGCACTAGTGTCAGATGTTTGGAGATAACCTGATGGGAGCTGTTGCAGACAATCACACACATTTGAAAGGGTTTGATGCCATAAAGGAAGAGCTGAAAGCAGTAGGACTCATGACCCTTCAAAATAGATATGTCCTCGACCTGATAACGGCCATGAACGGGGGCATGTGCACAGCAGAAATTGGGCCTACTTGCTGCATATACCAACCCACCTATCATGAGGAAAAGGGGACCCTTACATAGGCTAATGCCACCTTAAAAGAAATGCGCACATAAAAGGTGGAAGAGGTGGAGGATTTTGCAGATGATTACTGGTTGAACTTCCTGTTTTCCTGGCTAACCACCTGGCAAGCTAATTAATTCAAAATAAATTCAAAATACTAGTGGTCATATTGGTACTAGTACTACAGGTGTTATGTGTTCTAAGAATAGCAATAAACCACTGCAGACTGCTAAAAAAAAAGCAGCAGGAATTAAAATAGTAACATGTCATGTGGATGCTTAAGTGCAATAGAGGAATTTCCCCGTTCCCAAAAAATGGAAAGAACTGTTGCCCCTACAAGATCAAAATGTATTTTTCCTGAGGACCCTCACATTTACACCATTGCGATTCCATGGGGGAATGCTTCTATTTGACCTGGAATGTGAACGAAGATGTCAAACATACAGGCACCTTGAGGGGGGTGACTAAAGTATGGATACCCAAAGAGCACTATGTGGGGAGGACAAGAAGGAGGGTGTGCTCGAGAACTTGATACGAAGAGGGGAATGTTGGGAGACAGATGAATATGTCATCCATAGCTACTACCCCACCCCGGCCCAATACCGCACAGGTGAGACTGAAAATGTGTGCATTGAACATTTATTTAAGTAGATTTAGCCACAGCCATGAAAATCATTGAATGTGTGGCCAGCTGAAGAAGAGGGCATCATTTGCAAAATCTGGCCCCAGGGTTGACATCAAAACAGGCCACATTATCAAATTTGGTTCACATTGCATCTTTGAACATTCCACTGAATATGTTTGCACATTAGAGTTAGCTTTTGCACTTGTATGTCGATATTGGTTTGAGTGTATATTTAGGTTTTGTTTTTTTGATGTCTGTGTCAGAAGTACGTGTGGTTTGCGAATGGGTGTATGTGTCAGGTAGGACGTCAATCTGCAGATCATATTGACTGCATTTGTTCTTTTTTTCGGTTATCTCAACTTTGTAATGTTTCACTGTTTCAAAATGTTGACATGCTGCTAATTCTTTGTCCTTTTGTTTCATATGCTGTATGTTTACAAATGTGTTGATTCTGCTTTATCCATGTATCTCATTGCTTGTTTTTCTCAACATTATAATTAATTGATAAATAAAATGGTCTATGATATTATTCAAAATAGTTCCGCAAAGTGATTTACTCCATAAAAAATATTTTCTTCAAACTTTCTGCATAGGCAGTTGTTTTTGTATCTATTGATATTGATATTGATATTTTATTTCTATCGCGCTCATACACAAGTGTTTCGAGGGCGACAAGGCAAGGGCGGGAAACAGGGGAGAACAAAATAGCAATCTTACTAGGCCCTGTGACATTGAGAACGCGCAGGTGCATGGGAGAGGGGGGTGATGCGGAGTGCATGGAAGGGGGTAGAAGTGGAAAGTGCGAAGCAGAGGAGAAACAGATAAATAAACATAAATAAATAATAAAGGCAACAAACAGTGGTAGTGCAGCCAGCAATTTGCAAGTGCTAGGTTTAAGGCAGCAGACAGAGTAGGTCTGATAAGTGCAGGAAGAAAAGGGGGTGCTGTATGGGTACAGATACAAACCCCAGTGCAAGGGGTGGCCTGGAGGCAGTGCGGGAGGGTGGCAGGGTGAGCAGGTACCTGGGCCCGGAGGACAGAGGGTGGCCAGGTGCACGGTGCCAAAAGAGAACAGATCACCAGGGGAAATGGGGAGCGAAAGCAGAAGAAAAGAGGAAGGTCTTGAGGTGCTTCCGGAACCGAAGATGGTTCTCCTCAAGTTTTAAAGTGGCAGGGAGGCTGTTCCAGCGGGAGGTACCAGCCGAAGACATAGAACTACCCCCAGCTCGTTTCTTTGAAAAACGACCGACCCTGAGGGAGTTGTAGGTAGAGGAGCGAAGATCTCGAAAGGGGAGGTATTTACGAGGGTTAGCTGAAGGTATTTTGGAACCAGGCCCCAGAAAGTCTTGTGGAAAATGCAGAGGGTTTTGAATTTAATCCTTGCATCCTCTGGGTGCTAATGGAGAGATTTCAGGGCTGGAGAGATACGATCCCAGGGCTTGAGGCCAAGGACAAATCTCACAGTACTAATCTGGATTAGTTGCAGAGAGAAGAGAGTAGAGGCAGGTAGATTTAGAAAGAGGCTGTTACAATAGTCCAACCTAAAGAGAACCAGAGCTTGGGATACCATGAGCTTTTGGGGGAAGGAGAGGAAAGGCAGAGTACCTCTGAGGAGGTGCAGTAGGAAATTTGACTTTTTAGAGACCTCAGAGATGTGGGTGGAGAAGGAAAGGGTGGAGTCAAAGATGACCCTGAGGTTCTTAGCCTCGCAGGTGGGGGTAGGAGGAGGGCCAAGGGAGGCTGACCAGTGAGTGAGGGGAAAGGATGGTGAAGGTGTGCCGATGAGGAGGATCTCCGTCTTGCTCGCATTCAGACAAAGATCATTGGCGGCACACCAATCTTGAATGGCAGTTAGGCAATCAGAGATGAGAGAGGGAGAGGAGGTGGCAGAGGGCAGCCTGAAAATTCAGTTGAGTTTCGTCAGCGTACCACTGGAAATTTGAGCAGAACGTGGCAATGCAGTCGTCGAGAGTTACCAGGTATTGGTTGAAAAGCCAGGGTGAGAGGATAGACCCCTGGGGAACACCACAAGTAGAGAGGAAGATAGATGAAAGGAAGGACCCATGTTGGACCTGGGAGGGTCAATCTGAGAGGAAAGAGGTCATCCAAGCCAGAGCCTGATCAGTGATATCCAGGTTTTCACGGAGACGGATGAGCAGGATGGTATGGTTGACTGTGTCGAAGGCAGAAGAGAGATCAAGGAGGATGAGGACAGAGAGAATTTTAGAGTCAGGTTTGGAGAGCAGATCTTCACGGATGTTATGGAGAGCAGTGTCAGTGCTTCTGGCAGCTCTGAAGCCAGACTGATGGTCATGGAGATAGCCAACAGAGTTGGAATGAAGGTTAAGCTGAGAGATGGCCAACTTTTCCAGGAGTTTGCCCAGAAAGGGAGTAATGTAAATTGGTTGATGGTTAGCTGGACAAGAAGGATCAGCTGTTGGTTTCTTGAGAAGAGGATGCACAAAGGAGTGCTTCAGAGGGGAGGGGAAGGATCCTGAGGCAAATGAGTGGTTGCAAAAATCAGCAAGGTCCGGAGCGAGGGTGTCAATGTGGTCCTTGATGGTTTTAGAGGAACAGGAATGAACCTATTTTGACTAGGCTTTCATAGATCGGACTTGTCTAGTGACCTCATCAGGGGAGAAAAGAGGAAAGGATGAGAAGGATGGTGGGGGGTGGCTAAAGGAGGGTCAGCAAGCACAGATGGAGAGGGGAAAGGAGGGGTGTGGGTGGAGAGGGTGGACAGGATGTCCTGGGTTTTTGAAATGAAGTGAGAGGCAAGGGCATTGCAAAGAGCCTGGGAGGCAACAGGACGGGTAGAGACTGCAGCAGGGTTGGCCAGCTCCTTGCAGATTTTGGACGAGTTGTTAGATGCCACAGAGACACGAGCTTGAATGTGGACTCTCTTCTTGGTTAGGACAGAGAGTCGGTATTGCCTTTATAGAAGGCGACAGGCCAGTTTGTCAGAGGATGAACAGGAAGTCCTCCATTTCCTCTCAGCTGCCGTAGACTTAAGTTTAAGTGTAGCTAGGTCAGAGTCATACCAGGAATTGGACTTGGCTTTGGACTTCAAACGGATCCTCATGACAGGGGCAAGAGCAACAAGCATATCAGAAATTGAAGAGTAGAGCGGAGACAGGGCTGTGTCAGGATGTGAGACCACTGAAGGTGGAGGGGGAAAGAAAGTGGCAGCAAAAGCCTCAACTGACACACGCTTCATGGGCCGGATGTCCGAGAAGGTAGGTGGCAGTGTTGGGGAAGGCTTGGCTTGTGGGGAAGAGAGGGAGAGATGAGAGAAGAGGAGGGAGTGATCGCTCCAGGAGAGAGGAGTGGTCAGAGAGATGGAGAGGGGGGGTCAGAGGAGATCAAGACATCGAGCGTGTGCCTTGCAGAGTGAGTTGGGGCAGAGGGGTGGATGGACAGGGAGAGGGAGTCAGTCGCAGAGGTCACAGAAGAGTACAGAGGAGAGTCTAAATGTATATTGAGGTCACTGAAGAGGAGGAGTTGAGTGGTAGAGGCCAGGAGGGAGGAGGAGAGGTCTGCCCACTCAGAGAGAAATGAGGTGATTTGACCAGGAGGCCGGTAGATGGTAACCACAGTAAGAGAATGGGTAGGGGATAGAGCAAGCCTACAGACAAAGCATTTAAAAGAGGAGTAGGTCTGAGTGGGAATGATAGAGGCAGGAATCCACTCAGGAAAGATCAGGGCTACCCCCTATAGGACCGGGAGGATCTGGGTGCTGAGAGGATCTTGTAGATATCAGGGAGGAGAGTGTCAAAGCTCATGACAGAGCTGGCCGTGAACCATGTCTCAGTAAGACCAAGCACATTAAGGTCTAGTCCTTCAAGGAGGTGGCAGATGTCAGAGGAGTGTTTGACAGCAGAGCGAAAGTTGTGTGTGGCTATAGGAAGAAGGTTGGCAGCCTTAAAGACAATCTGGGGAGGCAACCAGATCAGAGGTATGCTCTACGGAAGAGAAAGAGCCGTAGGAGGGGCAGTGGAGGAGAGAGAGGGTAAGGTAGCCAAGAGGGGAGAGGAGAGGACAGCAGGAGATGAGAGGAAATTGATGAGGCGAGGGAAGCACCTATCAAAGAGGAAGAGATTGGCCTGAGGGCCTTGGACCATGACAGTGCCATTTAGGTAGACATTAATGATGACTTTAGAGGAGTCGAAAGGAAGCCATGAGAACTTCCCAGCGAGTGCCACCATTAATGGGAGAGGAGGAGATAGGGCAGAGCACAGAAACAAAATGAGGAGTCCATAGATATGGCGAAAGAACGAGAAAGAAGATGTCGGTGAGGGTCCGTCTGACGGAAGCATTGGAGTAGTTGTTGGCGATAGGAAGACCAGGGTTAGAGGCCAAGATATCCTTTTTGAACTTCTTCCTACCAGACTTAGTGAGAAGGGAAGGATAGTCAATGGAGAAGCAGTTGGAAAAGATAGGAGAAACAGAAAGTGCCATTGGGGTCGAAGCAAGGAGAGGATGGAGATACTTGGGGGGCTAAAGCAGGTAGGTGTGGGACAAAAGAGAGTGGTGAGGTCACTGGGCTGGCAAGTTACAGAGAAGCAACAGTATACAAGCAAAATATAGATAATTTCACAATGGGCAGCAAGATTTGACTTTTTAGCACAAAGCAAAAAACAGCAAGATTTGGCTTTTCAATCTTGGAATCAGATGTTAGTAAAGTGTTTTAGGAAGCACTGCGCATCAGGATGACAACTAGGGAGTAACAAGCAGAAAGAACAGTGTTAGTCAAAGGTGGTAGGAGTGAGTCCATAAGGAGGGAACTAACCCATAGTTCTGGAGGAGGCAATGTCAAGGCAGTGTGGATTTCTTAGAGGAGTGAGGTGGCAGCATCATTGTGGTTAAGGTGCAGGGAGGACCCCAATTAGCGTTCCAGAAGCGGACAGGGAGCAGACTGGGGCCTTAGAAGTGGGCCTTTGCTGTGAGGGCCGGCTGAAGCCTGCCGGTCCATGATTGGATGGAAGAAAACACTCAGCAACCAATGGGAGTGCAGCACAGGGAGAGGTGGTTCAACACAGCCTGCCTACACAACAAAGAAAACCACGGTGGCCATCTTGGAAAGGCCAAAAAACAGTCAAATAAGCAGGCAATAGTGGGAAAATAAACTAGCGCTTTCAAAATAGCAAGGCAGGTCCGGGTACTAAAAAGCTCAAAAAATGGCAGCACAATGAAAATGCCAAATAAAACAGTCCTTTCCAACAATTTTATGCAAATTTCATTCTTTTTTTCTTTTCTTCTCTTTTTTTTCCAGTTTCGATTGATCAGGTACTATAATTTCTCTAGAGTTTGCTCATTTAAGATAGTATCCCCAGGAATGAAGATTAACTATGGCTTTGCCCAAAAGTACAGTAATAGGGCATTGGTACTGTGTGAAAACACATCCATCCTTTTGTGCCCATATAAGCCAGTATCCCCATGTAAAGACATTTGCCTCATTATTGGTTTGCCGGTCCGGAATTAACATGCCAAGAATTCCATTTATTGTCACTTTTCCAGATTGGTAAACTACAAGTTTGGTAGTGTGATGGCCGGATTCACCTGCAGCTCTGTGAGCTCTGGCAATTCTCCCCATGGACTCTCAGAGCTTTTGCTTAAAGGGGGGGGGCAATAACCCAATGACAATAAAGTACCAGCCAGCACTGTCTCACACACAACAACATTTATCTCACACCCATGGGCACTTACTCCCCGAAGCCCATTTATTCCCTGCAACAAATTTCACTTTTACACTTCACAACCACATTTGCATCAAGGAGTGAACATTTGTGTGGAGGCTTTGTTATTTGAACACTTTTTTTTGAGTATGTCCTATATTTTCAAACTTGCCCTGACACACCCACAAAATCAAGGACACACCCCTTGATACAGTCATTGAAGGTGAGATTCAACTGGGCAAAATGTGAAGATGTTCACTCAGATGTACGATCGATCCATGTACAAAGGTGCATCATGCAATCAGTGATACCATTTCAGAGGAGTTGGGCAAGGTGTGACAGAGGGGTTGAAGGAACATAGCATACCTGCCCTCACCAGACTGTCGCCAGCTTCTGTTTGAATGGTCTAAATGTTGATGGAGACTTGCACACAGCAGAGTGAGTGACTGGGTGGGTGTGTGAGTGAGTGTAAGCACCTGGGCACATTCTGCAAATAAGTGGCAAAAGGTGTAGAAGTGTAAGGTGGCAGCACTTGAAAAATGGTTGTGGAAGATGGGCAAATGATCACAGTATCTAGAAAGCTATCAAAAAATACATGGGGCCCTATTCATGGAAAAGTGTGCAGAGGTCCCGCAAATCGTGCGTGCTGAGAACGACTTTGTGCAAGCCTGCCGACAAAAGGAAATCTGCGTACTCTGTGTATTCATGGAAATGTTTCTGTAAAGTAGGACTATCCCCAAGTCGAGGCCAGAACAACCCCGACATGCCCCTACGCAAAGTCAAAATAGACACATTGACCTACCTCAGGGTGCGAACACTTGTGTCCAGTGAAAACTGAGTGGGGTGTCCCACAACCAAGCCAGCACCTCAGCGTCACTGCGCAAGTTCTCCCGCACCTGTAACCAGCACCCCGAGAACATGCGTACCATTTCCCGTAACTGTTGTCATGTTGTCATGTTTCGGTCAATGTTTCGGTC
The DNA here is from genome assembly GCF_040938575.1 of Ambystoma mexicanum. Classification (NCBI taxonomy): domain Eukaryota; kingdom Metazoa; phylum Chordata; class Amphibia; order Caudata; family Ambystomatidae; genus Ambystoma; species Ambystoma mexicanum. The sequence continues at coordinate 997,840,509 of NC_090932.1, forward strand.
AATCTATGTGCGAACTCCCGTAAACCATCCCAGCACCCCACTGCACTTTGTACATGTATCCCTAAGTCTGATCAGATCCCCGTCTGCGTGCATGCACCCCTAAATCTGACATGCAAACCCACCTGCGATTCCTATGCGCAATTGTCTTTACTTGTGCGTTCGGGTGGTGGAGAGATTGAGGGATTGAGCGATTTACGTGGGCATTTCGCAGGCGAGAGGTTGCGCCGTTACATCCATCAATACACTTTGTTATGCACATTTATGGGCGTGCTATGGACTGCCTGTGGACCGTCCTTCGTAATGCCCACTTTTACCCTTCTTCTTCATTTTCCGAATTCTGCCCCCTACTCCGCCCTGTGTGCAGGCTAAGCCTACGCTCTGCGTGGTGACTTGCGCAAGGCACACGACTCCTTGCAGAGGCATGTCCTGCCTGCACGAAGTCGCTGCATAGTACGAAAAAGTAAAGCAAAGTCTATTCTATGAATCGAAAATTTGTGGTTTTGACGCGGGTTGGCTTGCAAAGTCCCTATTTTCCGCACAAATAATTCCATGAATCGAGCCGATGGCATATAATGTCAATATGCAGGCAAATGAGAGCAATGCAGAGCATCTCTAGTGAGAAACTTGTCACATGATGGTAAAACCAAGGGAAGAGTTTGAGTTGTTGGGCATATGATGGAAGTAGCTGGAAAATTATGTTAATACCTGGACATCTAATGCAAATACAGTGTAAACAGGAAGAAAACCTGGATATGCCATATCACTATCATTTAAATTGTGCGCTTTGACATCTGATGGCATAGCTGACAAACACTATCTGTACTTTGGCATTGTGGGGTAAATTTACCAGCCCAGCACAACTCCCCAACATCACCAAACTGCATTTCAGCAGTACAAGAAGAATGGCTGCACTGGCTCTGGTGAGCTCTATTGCCTTGCCTCAAAACAGTGTTTTGCAGTCACCAAACTAATGGCTGCACTGTCTTTACAAGGCACATATGGAGTGTTGAACACCCCAAGAATTGCTGCAAGTTATTTTCTTCATTTGCATCAAAAGAAGAATTCAAAAACAGCCTGGTGCAGCGCTGCTAGCTGCCAGCTTCAAAACTTCCAACCAAAGAAAAGGGAGTATTCTGCATTTGAAAGCGGCTGTGCACCGTTGCCATTTCCATTTTTCAAGTTGGTTCAAGTAAGACACATTAATGCCCATTTATCTTCAGGCCATACACCAGCAAAGGAGGGCAGTCCTCCCAGAAAGGCATGATGTGCCAAGTCAAGTCTGTATAATAGCAGAGAAATTCACTCCATCCACATTGAAAACACTTTACTTTTGCAATAATATAACACAGTCCCAACTCTTCAGAAAAAGCTCACTATCTCCTTTTGCTTGATGTCAGTTTCATAGAACCTTTGTGTTTGACAGATTTCTGTGTATTAGAAATTGATTAAGGCTATAAATAATGTTCAGAACACAGATGCAAAAGCTGCATTTGTGAAAATGACATCCAAGAAGAATTAACCCATGTGTAAAAGGATGCTTCTGCCAAACAAGAAAATACCTTTTAAAAAGTGAAATGTTAAACTAAGGCCTTGTGCTTACATAGAAATGTGATGGGGGCTTGTTTTAAATAAATACATACATAATATGTATTGTCTTTCTGGTTTAAACAAAGACAAATAAATAAAAGTACTGTGAGGCCATCAGAACAGTTTTGGCAGGACCTGGCTTCAAAGGGCTCTGCCTCCCCTGGGAACAGAATCACCTTCCCTAAGTAGACCTGCCCCCTTAGGCAAATGAAAGGGGCCAAGGTGCAGAATCTAGCAACCTCGTCAGATGAAGCGGCACTGCTCCAGCATGAGACAATGGACTGCCCTGGCACAGAGGTGTGAAATCCTCTGACTCTTCTCCTTAGCTTCAACAGCCTCACTTCAAAGGCAAATCCCTGGCAGCCCCAAGCTAAATTGACCAGAGCCTGACATTTGGCTGGGGATTGGACGGATTACCCATATTTGGAAAACAAAGCCAGCCCTTTTGAGTTCAGAGATTGGTCAGATTATGTCATTTATTTCAATGATCAAAAGACATATTAATGTGAAATTATGACCGTTTAAATGTCATGTTTGTGCCATTAAAATAAGATGTTGTAGGTTTTCATATCATGTTGGGGACACAAACACCAGGAAAATGGCAATTCTGGGGAAAGCTTACATGGTACAGCTTTGAAAATTAACGAAAACATGCCCTGTGATAATATGTATACATATATATAATTGGAGAATTTTAGGTAAAATGTGTTCCATGGAAATGGCGAAAGGTTGCCAGAATGCCTAAACAGTATTGCACCATTTTGAGATTTGAATGGTATATTCTTGGTAAAATATGTGACCTATCTATTTTATTTTTAGAAGGGTGACATGTATAAAAATAAGTGTTGTGTTCCATAACTTATTTTGGCAAAAATAACTTTGGTGAAACAAAGGTACATCAAAAACACCCATCCTAAAAATGAGTCTCCTCCTTCAGTCCAATCTGCTTACAGGGAGGAGGCGACTTACATAGGCTGACTTATCTGATTTAGAGGTATGTCTAGCTGAGTTCTGCCCACATGATAAAAAAAACTCTGATGTCATCTGGCCTATAAAGGGGGAGACATTCAAAAGCTCAGGACACACACCGAGATTCCAGGCACAGAGAGACCTTCCAGAGAATCTGACAGCCAGGCATTCAAGAAAATCCAGCATTCATAACTAAACATCCAGAGATCCATATAGTCCCCATTTACATTGCAAGATTCCAGAAGCAAGGCCAGAGATAGCTCATCTTAACCAGGCTGAAACTCTGATCCAGAATTAAATCCCTACAAAAATCCCAATAATTTAGGGAGAGTCCAGCTGATGCACCTCGCTATCCAGTGACCAGACTAGGCCCAGCTGTCCTTTTCCAGGAGAGCACTGCTACACAGTGAGCAGATCTTGCCTCGCTGCCCAGAAACCCGGTTCACTGTCCAACTACTCCATTGAATGCTTATTGTGAGTATTTCCCTTCCCCAGTAACCACAAACAGCATCCCTTGCTTTGTTACCTTGTATTAGGTCCAATCCCATAGAAATCCTATCACTGCCTTAGCCAAATCCTTAAAATTGTCAGAATCCTCTGTGCACCCTGTTCTTACGAAAACATGTAGTGAGCTCCATGTGTTAGCGCTGTTCCTTCCCAACAATTTCAGTCTGTTGTATATGTCCTTCGCGCTATTTGGAATAAATTAATTAATTCCCACATAAAGAGACACACGGTGTGAGGGAGTTAAAACTGCAGCTTAACCCTTTTCACAGGTGCCGTTCCTCTTTTCTAGCCCCTGGAATATAGTCTTAGTAAAACTTGTAATTTCCTTTCCAAAACGATTTTCCCTGTGCAACTGCTGTCTTTTTAAAAAACGATTTGTCCTTCCCCTTTTAAAATCCCATACTGTCATTCATTCTGAGTTACACTTCCATGCTCATATCATCCCTGTGAGGTGTCTTGGTACTTTAGCATCAACATCGAATTGTGATTTTGCCTGGTTTAGGCCAAATTGTAAATCATTTGCTATTTAAACCCGTGAAATGAATCAATTGTAATTTCCCCACTGTGTTTTTCCTTCCAAAGTTGTTTCTCTGAACTGTATGCCTGTTGTTAGTACATTGCCTTGTAGTTTGCTAGTTTTTGGACTTCTTTGATACTGCTAGACTCATTTTTGCCTTACTCATTCAACCGCACAGGGAAAACAGAGATTTAGTAATTCTGAGTGCTATTTTGCTCAATTGTAAGGGTTTTCAATCTGATTGTGCCTCTGAGCACATAGCTTGGCGCACACAACAAAAGTAGGAGGAACAGGGGGCGTGGCACACGGAATGGGGAACAACGCGGGAAAATGTGGGCGTCACGGGGGAAGTACAGGAGGCAAATGCACGGAATGCCCACACGCACGTTCAAAATACGTATTCATGGAATCGAAAGGGGCTAACGCGTGCGCCAAAAATGACGCGCTAATCCGGAAACACGTACGCCAGCAGAAAGCAGGCGTACGTGGACCCGTGCAGCATAAAAGTGCACGCAAACAACAAACAAGCTCAGACGCCAGGATGAATATACCGTTCCTAGCAGCAGTGGTTGTGGGACACCACAGGAGGAGGAGGATAGTCAGGCCCAGAATTTTTACACCCAGAACCAGCCTTTTTGGGATGCCTGATGACCAGGTGTATGGGAGGTACAGGTTTCCACCTCAAATTATACTCGACCTGGTCAGTGAGTGGGAGGATGACCTCACATCACCCACCCTGTGCTCCCAAGCACTCAGCCCCCTGGAGAAGGTCCTCAATGTTCTGAACTTCTTGGCCACTGGACCATTTCAGCGGACAAGTGCTATAGTGGGGGTGGTGTCACAGGCCACACAGTCATGCTGCCTACACCAGGTCTTGGCCATCATGACTGCACTCCCATTAGTCCGCAGGCACATATACTTGCCCAGAACACCTGCAGAAAGGCAGGTTGCCGTCCAGGATTTCTACAGGGTGGCACAATTCCCCAAAGTCCTAGGTGCTCCCCCAGTAGTGTGCAGGATCATAGTGGCAGCATGTGTCCTGCACAACTTTGCAACACGCCAGAGCCTGCCGGTGGACATGGTGGTGCCCCCACATCCCCAACCCCATGCACGGCTGCTGCGCATGGGAGGGGAAAGGGCACGGGGTGAGGCAGACCGTACACAGCTGGTGGCTAATTTCTTCACATAAAATCACACCCCTGTGGAGTGCACAGAGCCCTGGCACATACCAGCTGACAATCAATGATGATGACACAAGGGACAGTCAACTGTCACAACCATACCAGCCTGAGATTGGTCACCTGGAAGTGTTACATTGTGTGCATCCCTACCTACACAAACACCACCAATGCTGTGTATCAAAAGACACATTTCTATGCTGCTAAATTCATTACCCCCTTGCAAAATACAACATGACAACAGTGTGTTAAGGAGAATTCTCTCTGTTTAGGCTGAATTTCCTAACCTAGTGAGTCACTCAGAAGCTTTGTTGGATTTCTGGAGTTTGTTTTTGTCCATCCTGCCAAGAGTGAGACTCTTTTCTCCCACTCTGGACATGAATGTGGTTAATTCCTTTGAATGTCAATGTGTTCTATGGGCTATGGGGTCTTTTACTCCATAGGGTCACTTCCCAACGACAGAGGAGATATCCCGGCTGGAGAGTCTTCTTCCCCTTACTGGTGGGAACAACCAGTCCCTTTGCTTTTTCTTCGCTTCCAGGGCGTAGTGGTCGAATTGCCCGTGCTGAGCACCCCGGCAACCGGATAGCCACTAGCCCGTACCGGGACCAAAAGGTGGTGCCTTGTGACGGAGCACTCCGCGGTTGGTCTCTTCCCTGGTGGTGCAACGATCTTCAACTTTCCTTCGATAACGAGATCATCTCATCTCTTGGCAAAGCCCTGACTTGCATCCATCACCAGGAACAACTGCCCCCGCCGGAGCTGTCTCTCCACATACAAGGTACCGTGTCCGCCTGGCTTTCCTTGTGACGGTTAGCGTGAGGTATCTTAATCCTTGCCTACCCATCGGGTCGCCTCCAGACCTTCTTAACTTTTTGTTCTAAACTGGTCCAACCTTTCTGTGACAATTTGCTACAAAGACTCGAAGTGCATTTCCACTGTGATACTTTTTGGGACATATCACCTTGCCTCTCTCCGAGTGGGCCTGGCCTCTGAACTTTGTGATCCACAGTAGACCCTGCCTTACTTGCCTTGCATTTGCTTCGTAAAAGAGTTGGTACCGAGTTGGTTTCATACCCTGCCTTTTCTCTCCCGTTCTAAAGAATATTAGAGTGCCATCTAGGTTAAATCATTCACCTCTGTCTGCAAATAAGTGGTGCCGTTGAACCTAGACTTGTCAAACTATTGTTAGAGGAGTGATATACTTATAGTAATTGTAATTGAAGTTGTTTGCCGTATTAGTGCCAGTGTGTTTTTCATAGATGTGTTTTTATGAATAAATAACTATATATCTTTACACCCAAGCTCTGTTCCATGTCTGCTTGTTCTACTGTGTAAATTGCCCTATTTTGTATACTCCACATACTGCCTAACTCTTCTTGAGGGAAGTCTGACTGCTCAGCCACAGCTACCAAGTGAACCTATGTGGTACAGACTGCTAGCAAGTGGGTTTACTGCCAAACGCCTGTAGGCCTAAATCTTTTGCAGTGGTCCCAGAGGGAACTTCACAGGTTTCCGCTTAACACTGGTGTACAGCGGTGGGATTTGTATTGAGTATACAGTTTAGAGTGCTTTTCAACACTTTAGGATAACTAACCACAAAGCTTAGCACTAAAAAGCAACTTTCAAAACATGTCTACTATGGAGGTTTACAGCCTAGAGTCCTTGTCAGGCGAAAGTACTGAGAGTTTGAGAGCTCTCTGTAGACAAAGGAATCTTTCTGTAAGAGGCAAGAAAGTAGAACTGATAGCGAGACTGCTGGAAAACCAAAGTCTGGGTACTGGTTCAGAGGAACCAACTTCTCCAGCGAATGTAGAAAACAGTGATGGTATTGATCTGAATCAACGTCTTGCTGATGAGTCTGAAGAGGAAAGTAAACCTAATGAAGTTAGCCAATCTGAGCCTCTGTCTGCCTTACCTACTGTACCTACGGGGCCCAAAACAGGTCCCACATGTAACCCTGCTTATTTTGAACTTGAAAAAATGAAGCTCGAATTAGAGTACAAGCGTGTTTTAGCCCAATCTGAAAGAAACCAAGAGCTAGAGTTCAGACGAATTAATGCCCAAGCTGAGCAGAAGCAAGCTGAGTTAAGACTCAGAGGGCCTCATTACAACCCTGTTTGCATTGAGTATACCGGATTTACCGCCCCATTCCAAGGTTGGCGGGGCGGTAAATCCCCATTCACCATGGCCCCTTCCCCATTCCCATTTTTGGCCCATAGGGCTCAATGGGAATGGGGAAGGCGCTAATTACGGCACCGTAAATTAGGGTGCTGTAATTAGCACCAAGGTCCCTTAGCGGGTTGGACTTTAAAGCCTGCAAAAAGCAGGCGTTAAAGTGTGAATAGGGCGTTAAGGGTTTAACGGCGCCGCAGCCTTTTACAGCACCGTTAACCCCTTAACGCCAGGGTTGTAATGAGGCCCAGAGAAATAGAACGTAATCATGAGTTAGAGATGAAAAAGCTATCTGTGGAAAATGCTTCTCTCTCCTCTGGTTCCTCTAGAAGTTCCAGTCCCAAAAGACCCCAGACGCCTAATGAATTAGTGGGTATGTATGAACCTAGATTGGATGTGTTGGATTGGTTGAAAATGTTTGAATATAATCATGGGCTCCAGGACATCACAGGGAATGAGTTACTTCCCTGGTTGTTCTCTAGGCTTCCCCCTGTTGCGGCTGATGTGGTAATGGAGTTGGGGGAGGTGGATAAGAAGGATTACGAAAGTGTGAAACTAGCTTTGATAGCTAGGTTCGGGAAGACCCCTTCCCAGTATCTTAAGAGGTTTAGAACCCTCAAAAACCATGATGGTACCCCTTGGGCTACTTGGGTGAGTGAAGGGTTGAAAAACTTAGAGGGATGGATTAAGGGTTACAAGGTGAACACTTATGAGGGTATGAATAATCTTTTTATGTTGGAGTCTATTTATGATGCCTGTTCTCCTGAGCTCAGACAGCATTTGGCTGACTCGAAGGAATTGGATTCCAGGAAGCTAGCTAAGGCTGCTGACTTGTGGGTTGCCAACAGGGCTACTCATAAGGATTCTGGGGCAACTCAGAAAAAGGATGAGGGAAAACAGCCTAACAAAGACTCAAAAGAGAATTCTAATAATTCAAATTCCAAAGAGGGCCCTAAACGAAACTATAAGGGTAAGCCACAAGGAAATCCACAGCAGAATAGTGTACATTCTGGTGCCAAACTGGAGGGAGGCCAGAACAAGCCACCATTCCAGAAAGCATTCAGTAAATGCTTTGTTTGTGGCTCGACTGACCATTTGAAAGGAGATCCCAGATGCAAGGGTAAACCTTCAGGGGTCCAGCTTGTCTCCTTAGCCTTCGCTCCAGAGGAGGAAGTCCAAATGGCAAGTGGAAACTCTCTACTACTGGCTGATGAACCCACTGGAGTCTCAGCCAGTCTTTCTTTAGTGTCTCTGGGTTTGTGGGAACAACAGAATTTAGATGTCTATAATTCTATCCCCAATAATACCAAAGAGTATTATAAGGACAGTGTCCAGGTGAATGGTCAGGAGACTCCTGCCATTAGGGACACTGGGGCCAGCATAACTGTGGTGGATAAATCTTTTTTCAGGCTGAGGATGTTGCTAAGGCACCCAAATGCCTCACCAAGTTAGCCAGAGGGCCTGTGCAGATGCTTCCCCAATTACCAGTTCTCATCCAGTGTAACGACATGACTCTAAAGATACCTGTCAGCATACAGAGTGAGGTACCAGGACGCGTTATGTTGGGTAACGATTTAAAAACTCTCGGAGTTGTGTCTCATACCCCCAGACCTCCTAGTAAACGGTTACAGGAGCTAACCAGACCTGCAAGGGAGAGAACTATGAGAGGTACTCCCCAGGAGATGATGAAGAAAGATATCACTCCTGCTCCACTGAAATTGTCAGCTGCTGTCTCCAAGAAATCAGAAGCGAAAGGGAAACCTAAGACTTCTATACCGAAACCAGCAGCCAGCATTCCAGTGCAGCCAACAAGGACTTCCCCACGGTTGTCCAAAGTTACACCTGTAACCCCCCCTCCAGCTGAGGCTGAGAGGGTTGTACAACCCTGTGTGGTAGAATTAGACTTTGAGGAAGAGCTAATAGAAGGCCAAGAACTCATTGGAAATCTGGATCCTGTTGACCATCCTGAGCTGCAGTCTTTACTGGCAGAAGGTGAACCCAACAGGGCGGACTTCAGTAAGGGCCAGAGGGAATGTCCAACTCTGGAAGGTCTTCGCCACCAGGCAGAAGCTCAGGCTGAAGGGCAAGAGCCTGGGAAATACAGGTTGCACTGGGAAGATGGCCTCTTCTACAGTGAACCGACCGAGTCTGCACCTGGAGACTACAAACGACTTGTAGTACCCCAAGAGAACAGACCACAGTTCTTGCAGTTTGCCCACGAGATTCCTTTGGCTGGTCACTTGAGTTTCAAGAAGACTAAAGAAAGGCTCTCTCTCTACTTCTATTGGCCGAAGATGGGGGCCGAAGTGGAAAAACACTGCAGGAGCTGCCACACCTGCCAGACCTCTGGTAAGGTTGGCTCCAAGAATGTGGCACCTTTAGTGCCTCTCCCAGTTGTGGGAGTCCCATTTGAGAGAGTAGGGATTGACATTGTTGGTCCCCTTGATCCTCCAACCTCCTCAGGAAACAGGTTTATACTTGTTGTAGTAGACCATGCCACTAGGTATCCTGAGGTAATTCCTATGAGGACTGTTACAGCTCCGGCTGTGGCTAAGGCCCTCCTTGGTATTTTTACCGGGGTCGGGTTTCCTAAGGAAGTAATCTCTAACAGGGGGTCAAACTTTATGTCCCACTACATGAAAGCCATGTGGAAAACCTGTGGAGTTACTTACAAGTTCTCAACAGCTTACCACCCACAAACCAATGGTTTGGTAGAAAGGTTCAACCGAACCATGAAGAGCATGATAGGTGCTTTAGAAGAACCCCCTAAAAGAAAGTGGGACCTTCTACTGTATTGCCTTCTCTTTGCTTATAGAGAAGTCTCTCAGGAGGGAGTAGGTTATTCTCCCTTTGATCTCCTCTATGGTCATCCCGTCAGAGGTCCATTGGCCCTGATTAAGGAGGGGTTGGAGAGTGCTCCTTCCCCCAAGCCAGTCAGAGTGACTGACTACGTGATAGGTCTCCGGAGGAGAATGTCGCACATGATGACAGAAGCAAGTGATAACTTGAAAGCTGGACAAGCATTGGTCAAGCACTGGCATGATCAAAAGGCTAACATGGTTGAGTTCACTCAAGACCAGCTAGTTCTCGGTATGATCCCAACAAGGCAGAGGGCCTTGCAAGACAAATGGATGGGACACTTCAGAGTTGTCGGTAAACTCGGAGAGGTCAACTATCTGGTGGACTTGGGCAATCCCAAGGAGGCTCCGACAGTCTTCCACACCAACCAACTCAAAGCGTATGTCTCGAGGCCTGATGTAGGAGCGTTACTGCTAGCATCATCAGAGGTAGAAGAAGAGAGTGAAGCTCTTCCGGATCTCCTCAGAGGCTTACCTTTAGACAAAAAAATTGAAGGAGTGAATCTCTCTTCAAATCTGACACCTGAGCAACAGGAAGAGTGCAAATCTATGTTGAATCAGTTTGCCTCTCTGTTCTCACTTTCACCAGGCTTGACCCCTTGGGGCCAGCATGACATACTCACTGGTGATTGTCTGCCAGTCAAAAGCAGAGGATACCGAATGTCAGAAAATGTACGAACCCACATCAAAGGTGAGGTCAGCAAGATGCTTGATCTCGGGGTAATAGAGCCCTCTGCTAGTCCATGGTCTAGCCCCGTTGTGTTAGTACCAAAGGCAGGATCTAAAGAACTTAGATTCTGCGCGGATTATAGAGCTCTGAATGCAATCACCAAGACTGATGCCCACCCTTTGCCAAGAACAGATGAGTTGGTGGATAAACTTGGTGCTGCCAAGTTCCTCAGCACATTTGACTTGACGTCAGGCTATTGGCAAATAGCCCTGACAGACCATGCCAAGGAGAAAACTGCATTTTCTACCCCCGTTGGCTTATACCAGTTTAAGGTGATGCCTTTCGGATTGAAAAATGCACCTGCTACATTTCAACGGATGGTAAACCAGGTTCTGAATGGGATGGAGGATATCTGCATGGCATACTTGGATGACATAGCAGTGTTCAGCAATTCCTGGGGCGAACATGTAACCCACCTAAGAGATGTTTTGCAGGCTCTTGGACGAGCCAATCTGACCATAAAGGCGAGTAAATGCCAAATTGGACAGAGTAAGGTAGTCTATCTTGGACATGAGGTAGGAGGTGAAGAAATAAGGCCTTTGCTCAGTAAGATTGAAGCTGTGCAAAATTGGACAACACCTACTACTCAGAACCAAGCGAGAGCTTTCTTAGGTCTCACTGGGTATTACAGGAATTTCATTGGAAACTATGGGACCATAACATCTCCTCTGAATGTCATCTCCTCTCCCAAATTTCCTAAAAAGGTTAGATGGAACGAGGAGTGCAATCAGGCCTTTGAAAACCTGAAAAAGGCTCTATTCCAAGCCCCAGTACTCAGAGCTCCTGATTACCACCAAACTTTCATTGTGCAGACAGATGCTTCTAATGTAGGAATAGGTGCCGTACTCAGTCAACTGGATGGGAAAGGTAGGGAGCACCCCGTTTGCTTCATCAGCCGCAAGCTGAAGGATCCTGAAACAAGGTGGGCAACCATCGAAAGAGAATGCTTTGCTATCGTGTAGGCTCTGAAGAACTTTAGGCCATACTTGTATGGTTCTACTTTTGTCATTCAGACTGACCACCAACCCTTGAGATGGTTAATGCAAATGAAAGGGGAAAACCCAAAACTATTGAGATGGTCAATCTGCCTGCAAGGGTTTGATTTCACCATTGAGCACAGGTCAGGGTGTCACCACCAAAATGCTGATGGTCTCTCTAGGATGTATGTCATCGACTAGAGGTATGAGATTCATCCAGGAGTGGATTAAATCCTCCTGTCCCTTAGTCTGGGGGGGCGAGTGTTAGGGAGAATTCTCTGCTTAGGCTGAATTTCCTAACCTAGTGAGTCCCCCAGCAGCTTTGCTGGATTTCTGGAGTTTGTTTTTGGCCATCCTGCCAAGAGTGAGACTCTTTTCTCCCACTCTTGGACATGAATGTGGTTAATTCCAGTGAATTTCAATGTGTTCTATGGGCTATGGGGTCTTTTACACCATAGGGTCTCATGTGTTTTGCTATGTGTGTTACACTGAACCCCCTGTGCCGTAACACTGGGGCGTCCTAGAGGACCCCACCATAGACTCCATACCCTGGGACTGACTACTGTCTCCCAGGACATGTAAAGTCACCATTGGCTTTACTAGACCTACATTTACTAACAGAACTAGTACAAACCATCCTATTGTGGACGTACTAGTAGGAGTAATTCGATTACCCCTGGGTCTGTTATTCGAGGGGGCACTGTCCCGTCCCCCCTCGTCGAGTTTTGGCTGGTGGCAGTGGAAACTACTTGTTATATTCGACCCCGAATATAACTCTATGGGATTCTTCCCATTGTTGGAGGCTAATACTTTTTCCCGTTAGTCTCTAACATACCGCCGGTTTATTTGTCTGAAATAAATCTACCAGTCGGTATTTTCTGCCAGAACTTTTCAAAATGGCGTCTGTGCTCACCTCTGTAACTCCGAACCAAAAGTTGAGCCCTTTGTTCCACTTTTGGCGGGCTTCTACACAGAAGCCCTACAGAGTGGTGCCATTCTGTCTGGGTACCACAGGGGGTCTGGGAGGGGGTTTAGGCACCCTGGACTGAGTTGCCTTGCCAACTCAAGTCGCTCTCTGGTGTGATTGGCCCAAGTGGTGAGCCACCCCGCTCACCACTTAGCGTGTTTTGAGTGACAGCTGGGCTGAATGAATGGGGGTTTGCTGCATAAAAGCAGGGCTTTTGGGACTGGATCTTCAGAAGTCGCCACAGGACCTAAGAATCCGACGAGGGTAAAGCTGAGCCGACCTGCGACGGCGACACCTCCGGTGGAGCCCTGCTGAATCGTCTCACCACTTCCCAACGACAGAGGAGATCTCCCGGCTGGAGAGTCTTCTTCCCCTGACTGGTGGGAACAACCAGTCCCTTTGCTTTTTCTTCGCTTTCAGGGCGTAGTGGTCAAATTGCCCGTGCTGAGCACCCCGGTAACCGGATAGCCACTAGGCCGTACCGCGACCAAAAGGTGGTGCCTTGTGATGGAGCACTCCGCGGTTGGTCTCTTCCATGGTGGTGCAACGATCTTCAACTTTTCTTCGATGACGAGATCATCTCATCTCTTGGCAAAGCCCCGACTTGCATCCACCACCAGGAACAACTGCCCCCGCCGGAGCTGTCTCTCCACATACAAGGTACCGTGTCCACCTGGCTTCCCTTGTGACGGTTAGCGTGAGGTATGTTAATCCTTGCCTACCCATCTGGTCGCCTCCAGACCTTCTTAATTTTTTGTTCTAAACTGGTCCAACCTTTCTGTGACAATTTGCTACAAAGACTCGAAGTGCATTTCCACTGTGATACTTTTTGGGTCATATCGCCTTGCCTCTCTCCGAGTGGGCCTGGCCTCTGAACTTTGTGATCCACAGTAGACCCTGCCTTACTTGCCTTGCATTTGCTTCGTAAAAGAGTTGGTACCGAGTTGGTTTCATACCCTGCCTTTTCTCTCCCATTCTAACGAATATTAGAGTGCCATCTAGGTTAAAGCATTCACCTCTGTCTGCAAATAAGTGGTGCCGTTGAACCTAGACTTGTCGAACTATTGTTAGAGGAGTGATATACTTATAGTCATTGTAATTGAAGTTGTCTGCCATATTAGTGCCAGTGTGTTTTTCATAGATGTGTTTTTATAAATAAATAACTATATATCTTTACACCCAAGCTCTGTTCCGTGTCTGCTTGTTCTACTGTGTAAATTGCCCTATTTTGTATACTCCACATACTGCCTAACACGTCTTGAAGAAAGTCTGACTGCTCAGCCACAGCTACCAAGTGAATCTGTGTGGTACAGACTGCTACCAAGTGGGTTTACTGCCAAACATCTGTAGGCCTAAATCTTTTGCAGTGGTCCCAGAGGGAATTGGACAGGTTTCCGCTTAACACAGTGCCATGTCACCCAACCCCTCCCCAGCACCGCCACCCAACACACCATGGCATGTCATGCTATGTGAGAGCAAACAAAGCAATCCCCAAAACCTGACACAAGTGTCACAAAGTACAGTGTCCCTTATGGAAACTGGCCACACACAATGTGCTCCCAGTAATGTAGAACTAACAACACACATGACCAAATACTTGACAACAATACAATGCAGCTACACAACCTCAAACATAGTAAATACATGACAGTACTAAGTTAAAGTAGTGGTAGTCTTACAACCTGATTATGCCAGCACATCGACCCCTTCCAAATGTACAGTGTTGTTGCCACGCAAATGTGTGAGTGCACTGCTTACAACATGAACTCCATGTCCAAAGTAGACGGCCTTGTGAAGATATGAGGAATGAACCTGCAAATTAGGAGGAAGACATGGATGCACAAGCACATGTCAATACACCATGCAGTGTACAATACAACAACAATATCCACTAGGAATGTATACACAGTATTGACTACAGACTGCCCACACAGCTCATGGGAGTCCAACGTCACTGTGTAATTCACTGTCACTTGGGCACACCCTTTGCAAGCCCATGGAAACGGGAAGCAGGAGGGGTGTGTGTCTCACGAATCCAAGCATCTAATCCAAACTCAGGACAAGCCTGCATGTGCTCAGCCGGAATACAGTGGATGCCCACGTGAGCCACACAAGGCAACACACTGTAAAAAAAATCAAAAATCAAAAATCAAAAATCAAAAATGGCCATGTGGGGGGGGGAGGCCACCCAGGAGGTCTGAGGACAGGGTGTGCACCAACAGCCACCTGTGTGGATGTTGGGGAAAAAAAACACCTCCATGGGCTCATGGCCTGCACGGCTATGCCATTGTGGGAGAACTGCTGCTGTCGTTCTCATCACCCTCTTCTGCTGCATCAGGAGGTGGTGGTGCTATGTGAGGCCGCCCACGCAAAGCCCCGGTATGGTCCACCATTGCAGCAAGCATGCGGGTGTGGAAGGTCTGGTTCTGGAGGATTATAGTGCAGAGATACCCATGCAGCACCTGACATGATGCCCGGATCTCCTCCCGAGTTGCCTGCATCTCAGCTGAGAGCGAACTTGTGAGCCGCTCCAGCTGCTGTTCTGTCCTCAAGTTAGTTGAAGCCTCAAGGTCAACAAGAGTCTCCCTGAGGTGATAGAGTTCTACCCTCAGGGCTTCCCTGTGGCCCTGGGACTCTATTGATATCGATTGGCGTAGAGTCTCCAGTGCCGCCCATCGTTCCATGTTGGATGCCAACATGTCTTCCCTGTGTGATTGGCAAATGTGGTCTGTTGCCTGCTGCAGTTGCTAAATCTGCCTTTCAGGGGGGACAATGGAAGTGGCCACCCTCTCCATTGCTTGAGCCATCATCTCAACTGATGCTGCCCATGGACTCTCACAGCTTTTGTTTAAAGGGGGGGAATAACCCAATGACAATAAAATACCAGCCAGCACTGTCTCACACACAACAAAATGTATCTCACACCCATGGGCACTTACTCCCCCAAGCCCATTTATTCCCTGCAACAAATTTCACTTTCACACTTCACAACCACATTTGCATCAAGGAGTGAACATTTTTGTGGAGGCTTTGCTATTTGAACACTTTTGAGTATGTCCTATATTTTCAAACTTGCCCTGACACACCCACAAAATCAAGGACACAACCCTTGATACAGTCATTGAAGGTGAGATTCAACTGGGCAAAATGTGAAGATGTTCACTGAGATGTACGATCGATCCATGTACAAAGGTGCATCATGCAATCAGTGATACCATTTTAGAGGAGTTGGGAAAGGTGTGACAGAGGGGTTGAAGGAACATAGCATACCTCCCCTCACCAGACTGTCGCCAGCTTCTGTTTGAATGGTCTAAATGTTGATGGAGACCTGCACACAGCAGAGTGAGTGGGTGGGTGTGTGAGTGGGTGTAAGCACCTGGGCACGTTCTGCAAATAAGTGGCAAAAGGTGTAGAAGTGGTAAGGTGGCAGCACTTGAAAAATGGTTGGGGAAGATGGGCAAATGATCACAGTATCTTGAAAGCTAACAAAAAATACATGGGGCCCTATTCATTGAAAAGTGTTCAGAGGTCCCGCAAATCGTGTGTGCTGAGAACAACTTTGTGCAAGCCTGTCGACAAAAGGAAATCTGCATGCTCTGTGTATTCATGGAAATGTTTCTGTAAAGTAGGCCTATCCCCAAGTCGTGGCCGGAACAACCCCGACATGCCTCTACGCAAAATCAAAATAGACACATTGACCTACCTCTGGGTGCGAACACTTGTGTCCAGTGAAAACTGAGTGGGGTGTCCCACAACCAAGCCAGCACCTCAGCGTCACTGCCCAAGTTCTCCCGCACCTGTAACCAGCACCCTAAGAACATGCGTACCATTTCCCGTAACGGTTGTCATGTTGTCATGTTTCGGTCAAGCTATGTGCGAACTCCCGTAAACCGGCCCAGCACCCCACTGCACTTTGTACATGTATCCCTAAGTCTGATCGGATCCCCGTCTGCATGCATGCACCCCTAAATCTGACATGCAAACCCACCTGTGATTCCTATACGCAATTGTCTTTACTTGTGCGTTCGGGTGGTGGAGAGATTGAGGGATTGAGCGATTTACGTGGGCATTTCGCAGGCGAGAGGTTGCGCCGTTACATTCATGAATACACTTTGTCATGAACATTTGTGGGCGTGTTATGGACTGCCTGTGGACCGTCCTTCGTAATGCCCACTTTTATCCTTCTTCTTCATTTTCTGAATTCTGCCCCCTACTCCACCCTGTGTGCAGACTAAGCCTACGCTCTGCGTGGTGACTTGCGCAAGGCACACGACTCCTTGCAGATGCATGTCCTGCCTGCACAAAGTCTCTGCATAGTACGAAAAAGTAAAGCAACGTCTATTCTATGAATCGACAAATGTGGTTTTGACGCGGGTTAGCTTGCAAAGTCCCTATTTTCCGCACAAATAATTCGATGAATCGGGCCGATGGCATATAATGTCAATATGCAGGCAAACAAGAGCAATGCAGACCATCTCTAGTGAGAAACTTGTCACATGATGGTAAAACCAAGGGAAGAGTTTGAGTTGTTGGGCGTATGATGGAAGTAGCTGGCAAATGATGTTTATACCTGGACATCTAATGCAAATACTGTGTAAACAGGAAGAAAACCTGGATATGCCATATCAATATCAATTAAATTGTGTGCCTTGACATCTGATGGCAAAGCTTACAAACACTATCTGTACTTTGGCATTGTGGGGTACATTTACCAGCCCAGCAGAACTCCCCAACATCACCAAACTGCATTTCAGCAGTACAAGAAGTATGGCTGCACTGGCTCTGTTGAGCTCTATTGCCTTGCCTCAAAACAGTGTTTTGCAGTCACCAAAATAATGGCTGCACTGTCTTTACCAGGCACATATGGGGTGTTGAACACCCCAAGAATTGCTGCAAGTTATTTTCTTCATTTGCATCAGAGGAAGAATTCAATAACAGCCTGGTGCAGCACTGCTAGCTGCCAGCTTCAAAACTTCCAACCAAAGAAAAGGAAATGTTCTGCGTTTGAAAGTGGCTGTGCACTGATGCCATTTCCTTTTTACAAGTTTGTTCCAGTAAGACACATTCATGCCCATTTATCTTCATGCCATACACCAGCAAAGGAGGGCAGTCCTCCCTGAAAGGCATGAAGTGCCAAGTCAAGTCTGTAAAAAAGCAGAGAAATTCACTCCATCCGCATTGCAAACACTTTACTTTTGCAACAATATAACACAGTCCCAACTCTTCAGAAAAAGCTCTCTATCTCCTTTTGCTTGATCTCAGTTTCAGAGAACCTTTGTGTTTGACAGATTTCTGTGTATTAGAAATTGAATAGGGCTATAAATAATGTTCAGAACACAGATGCAAAAGCTGCATTTGTGAAAATGTCATCCAAGAAGAATTAACCCACGTGTAAATGGATGCTTCTGCCAAACAAGAAAATACCTTTTAAAAAGTGAAATGTTAAACTAAGGCCCTGTGCTTACATAGAAATGTGATGGCGGCTTGCTTTAAATAAATACATAAATGATATGTATTGTCAAAAGACTTGCTTTCTGGTTTAAAGAAAGACAAATAAATAAAAGTACTGTCAGGCCAGCAGAACAGTTTTGGCAGGACCTGGCTTCAAAGGGCTCTGCCTCCCTGGGAACAGAATCACCTTCCCCAAGTAGAACTGCCCCCTTGGGCACATGAAAGGGGCCAAGGTGGAGAATCTAGCAACCTCGTCAGATGAAGCAGCACTGCTCCAGCATGAGACAATGGACTGCCCTGGCATAGAGGTGTGAAATCCTCTGACACTTCTCCTTAGCTTCAGCAGCCTCACTTCGAAGGCAAATCCATGGCAACCCCAGGTTAAGTTGACCAGAGCCTGACATTTGCCTGGGGGTTGGACGGATTGCCCATATTTGGAAAACAAAGCCAGCCCCTTTGAGTTCAGAGATTGGTCAGATTATGTCATTTATTTCAGTGATCAAAAGACATATTAATGTGAAATTATGACCGTTTAAATGTCATGTTTGCATCATTAAAATAAGATATAGGTTTTCATATCATGTTGGGGACACAAACACCAGGAAAATGGCAATTCTTGGGAAAGCTTACATGGTACAGCTTTGAAAATTAATGAAAACATGCCCTGTGATAATATGTATATATATATAATTGGAGAATTTTAGGTAAAATGTGTTCCATGGAAATGGCGAAAGGTTGCCAAAATGCCTAAACAGTATTGCACCGTTTTGAGATTTGAATGGTATATTCTTGGTAAAATATGTAATCTATCTATCTTATTTTTATAAGGGTGACATGTATAAAAATAACTGTTGTGTTCCATAACTTATTTTGGCAAAAATAACTTTGGTGAAACAAAGGTACATCATAAACACCCATCTTAAAAATGAGTCACCTCCTTCAGTCCAATCTGCTTACAGGGAGGAGGCGACTTACAAAGGCTGATCTATCCGATTTAGAGGTATGTCTAGCTGAGTTCTGCCCACATAGTAAAAAATACTCTGATGTCATCCAGCCTATAAAGGGGGAGACATTCAAAAGTTCAGGACACACACCGAGATTCCAGACACAGAGAGACCTTCCAGAGAATCTGATAGCCAGGCATTCAAGAAAATCCAGCATTCATAACTCAACATCCAGAGATCCAGATAGTCCCCATTTACATTGCAAGATTCCAGATTCCAGAAGCAAGGCCAGAGGTAGCTCATCTTAACCAGGCTGAACCTCTGATCCAGAATTAAATCCCTACAAAAATCCCAATAATTTAGGGAGTGCCCGGCTGATGCACCTCGCTATCCAGTGACCAGACTAGGCCCAGCTGTCCCTTTCCAGGAGAGCGCTGCTACACAGTGACCAGATCTTGCCTCGCTGCCCAGAAACCCGGTTCACTGTCCAACTACCCCATTGAATGCTTATTGTGAGTATTTCCCTTCCCCAGTAACCACAAACAGCATCCCTTGCTTTGTTACCTTGTATTAGGTCCAATCCATAGAAATCCTACCACTGCCTTAGCCAAATCCTTAAAATTGTCAGAATCCTCTGTGCACCATGTTCTTAGGAAAACCGGTAGTGAGCTCCATGTGTTAGCGCTGTTCCTTCCCAACCATTTCAGTCTGTTGTATATGTCCTTCACACTATTTGGAATAAATTAATGAATTCCCACATAAAGAGACACACGGTGTGAGGGAGTTAAAACTGCAGCTTAACCCTTTTCACAGATGCTGTTCCTCTTTTTTAGCCCCTAAAATATAGTCTTAGTAAAACTTGTAATTTCCTTTCCAAACCGATTTTCCCTGTGCAACTGCTGTCTTTTTAAAAACCGATTTGTCCTTCCCCTTTTAGAATCCCATACTGTCATTCCTTCTGAGTTACCCTTTCACGCTCATATCATCCCTGTGAGGTGTCTTGGTACTTTAGCATCAAAATCGAATTGTGATTTTGCCTGGTTTAGGCCAAATTCTAAACCGTTTGCTATTTAAACCCGTGAAATGAATCAACTGTAATTTCCCCACTGTGTTTTTCCTTCCAAAGTTGTTTCTCGGAACTGTATGTCTGTTGTTAGTACATTGCCTTGTAGTTTGCTAGTTTTCGGACTTCTTTGATACTGCTAGACTCATTTTTGCCTTACTCATTCAACCGCACAGGGAAAACCGAGATTCAGTAATTCTGAGTGCTATTCTGCTCAATTTTAAGGGTTTTCAATCCGATTGTGCCTCCCATTCGGAGGGGGAAGGTCGGATTGTCATTCTGTTTGTTGCCTAGTATACCTGACTCTTTGGTACTCCTTTCTATCCACACAATATTTGGTTAACAGGGGTTTGAGGGGGTGTTGCAGGGGGAAACATTAACAGTGGTGCTATCAGAAAACACCACCCGAAAAGTACTCTCACCTTTATTCAATTGTGCATTGTATATCTTATGTAACAAGGTCAAACTAAGTGTATTATAGGTATACACGCATTTCGCCGACCTATTTTTGGTCGTGGGACTTTTCATCGCCGACCCTTTCATCGCCAACATTTTTATTTTAAAAACATTTTTAGGGGGGGTGTTTGTGCGGGTTGGGGTATGATTATTTAAGTAAGGGGGGGTTTGGGGGGGCACAGCCCCCCATGAATAAAAAAATAAAATAAAAGTCTTGGCGATGAAAGGGTCGGCGATGAAAAGTACCACGACCAAAAATAGGTCGACGAAATCACGTAGAACCGTATTATATCCATTTACAGTGTAATTATCACCACACTGGTGATTGCTGCCCTATATTAAATGTGTGTGATTTCAATAGAATTTAAAAATAAGTAAATATTATATTATTACACATCGGCCTGGTTCACGGTCCATTGCCACCCAGGGTATTTGTAAAGGGGGGTGTGAGACGGGTTGTGTGTCTTCTTAAACTGAATTCATAATAAATCAAATAAAAGTGTTTTGATTATGCACTGCACCCTGGCCAGTAGAAAGAGTCTTGGTCTGGAGTGTACCGTGCCTTTGAAATCCTTAACAGCATATAATGCCAATTATCTATAATGCTTGGCATATTCTATGTAAACCTAAGCAAGTATTTACAGTACCTTACAAATTGTGTCAATGGATATACTGTCTAATGACAGAACCTGGCAACTTGTGCCCAAAGAAGACACCACTGAGTACATTGCCATGTGTCACCAATACCTTCATTGATGGCATCCATATTATTTGAGTACTTTAACCTATGGTGGCAGTTCCTGAAATTTAACTATCGAAAATTGCAATGCACAAAAAGAGTAAATGATTACCTAAAGACTGATTAAATTAATGCTAGAGTTTGGGTGTGGGGGAGGAATAACTACCCTGACACGAAGCAGTTAATATACAAACATTGAGAATGGGCCCAATCTATGAGCACTTCCATCCCCTGCACACCTTAATGCCAGATAACTATCTTTAATGAAATTGTCTGAAAATTGTTCTATGACATACACATAATGTATGTCATATACCTAAACCCATATCTTTGTTCTTCTTCTTGATGATTAAAGCAGCAGTATACAATTCATTTATTAATGCAGATGATGCTCAACCCGTGTCGAGGAATTAATGCCCATCCACAGGAGCTAAATCTAATACAGAAAATGAGTTTTTATTTGTGACTGAAAAACTATATGCCAAGGGTTCACAGTGTAACCTTCCTTCACCAGAGTCACTATCAAGTTCTCAAACTGTGGTGCAATCTCCTAGATGCTTCTATTACAGTGCTCCCCAATATATTGAGGGTGCTCCCCAATGGAGACATGCATACGACGTGCTTACAGCTGGAGCCATATCCGCAATATTTTACGAAGGTTTGATCATACCTATTTCCCATTCCAATTTCATTTGGATGGACACCATGTCCCAATGGTAAATAACTGCGTCAAGCGGGGATTGGCCTAGAGAAGACTCTGGAGATTTCCTGGTGGGCTCACTGAACCTCTTGCATGTGTGTACCTTGATTTTCTGCTCTCTTACCCTGCCTCCTTGTCATCCCGTCCCTTTGCCCACACCTCTCCCAGCCTCCCACATCTTCTTGATGCAAAGAATGTGTTATACATGTTCCAGGATGTTATTCCTCATTCTTAACAACGTTTTATGCCCGCGTATTATGTCTAACTACATTTTAATCATATGTAGAGAGAATTGTGCATTCAAATTCTCTTTTTGGAGCCATTTTCCCAAATTTTCTTGGGCCGAGAACCTGCAAAAACCATCAAAATCTACATAGAGGGCCTGGGCTTGCCTGCTATGTTCGCTCACCTAGAGAGCCACTTAAAAAAACAACAAAAAAAACAACTATCCAGGATGACTCCTGGTTGCCAGGCAACCTATGTCTACTGTGACTACAATTAAAACCTTTGAAGGGCGTTTACATGTTTGAGTATGACTTAGATTTCTTGGTGCCCCAGTAACCTAGAAAATAACAATTGCCTATTATATTATATGACTCAGACCATAGTCTCCTTTTCCAGCGCTAAGACAGCATTACAGTGAGGTGTGCTACATTCCAAAAAGGTTTGAAAACAATCGACAAATACCATATATCCCATCATCCTTAATCATTCTAGCTATCTCACTGCAAGAAAAAAATGAGTCAGAGCATAGGTACGCACGCTATAAAGGAGGAATGTTTTCATTGTAGCTTTATTGATTTCAAGCGTGTCATTATTAACATAATTTTCTCTCCCAAAGACACCTATAAATATTTCCAGCAATCACAAATGATACCTTTCAGAAATAGTGTGAAATGATTAACCTTCATTGAGGGAATGTGGGGTAGACAGCTCAGCGAATCATGTGCTCATTCCATCTTGCATTCTAAATACTCATTTAGTTTTAATAGTTGTAGAGAGCAGGGTTCAATGTGGTTTCTTTATGATGAGGAATTTTAGCCTGTGCAAGGACAACGCAAACTACCCTTCTGATTTCAATTGAGTGTTATTAAATCAGGAAATAATTAATAACGCAGCTTTTAAAAGGCAGATGTATGCAGTATGCAGCGCTATATGAAAATATAGGATTACTATAAAAGGTACGCAGTGTGTTTTTGGACTGCTTGGTGCTTGGCTGTATTAGTGTGGGCTTGTTATCCTGAATAAGGAAGTCTTCCTTCACTACTTACTGCCGTGACACTTAGGGGGAGGATACTAAACCCCTAGCAAACGCAGAGTTTGCGCAGTGGTGTGTTTTTGGTGTTTTTGGTTGTGGAGGTGTGGTAAAATGTGCTTTTGTCTCCTGTGGTGCTTGCCGTCTGGGGCCAGAAAGATTTGTAGGAAGAAACTCAACGGATACTGGCTGCAAGGTAGGGCCATTGTAACCTTGACCTCTCGCTGCACATACTTACAGGCCGATTCATGGAATTAATGTGCGCTGACATTTTCGGCGCAAGCGTGCGAATCGCAGTGCCAGTGCGAAAATCGCAGCGAAATCCGCGCATAGCGATTCATGGAAGTCCGTGTGCGTGTAAATCCCAGGATGTGCACCAAAATTCTGCGTGGCACACGCTGGCGCACACGTCTACAAACAGCGTGCGCTATGCGCACAGCGAAATCGCACATAGCGTGGCACACAACAAAAGAAGAGGAACAGGGGGCGCGACACGCAGAATGGGGAACAACACGTGAACATTTGTTCGTCCCGGGGGATGTACAGGAGGCAAATGCGCGGAACGCCCACACGCACGTTCAAAACACGTATTCATGGAATCGAACGGGGCTAACGCGTGCGCCAAAAAAGACGCGCTAATACGGAAACACATACGCCAGCAGAAAGCAGGCGTACGTGGACCCGCGCAGCATAAAAGTGCACCCAAACAACAAACAAGCTCAGACGGCAGGATGAATATACCGTTTCTAGCAGCAGTGGTCGTGGGACACCGCAGGAGGAGGAGGAGGAGGAGGAGGATAGTCAGGCCCAGAATTTTTACACCGAGAACCAGCCTTTTTGGGATGCCTGATGACCAGGTGTATGGGAGGTACAGGTTTCCACCTCACATAATACTCAACCAGGTCAGTGAGTGGGAGGATGACCTCACATCACCCACCCTGTGCTCCCAAGCACTCAGCCCCCTGGAGAAGGTCCTCAATGTACTGCACTTCTTGGCCACTGGATCATTTCAGCGGACAAGTGTTATAGTGGGGGTAGAGGGGTGTCACAGGCCACGCAGTCATGCTGCCTACACCAGGTCTTGGCCATCATGACTGCACGCCCATCAGTCCGCAGGCACATATACCTGCCCAGAACACCTACAGAAAGGCAGGCTGCCGTCCAGGATTTTTACGGGGTGGCACAATTCCCCAAAGTCCTAGGTGTCATTGATTGCACCCATGTGGCTCTACGTCCCCCCCCGGGCATCTGAGCACATCTACAGAAACCGCAAGCACTGGCATTCCATCAACGTCCAGGTAGTATGTGATGCCAAGGGAATCATCACCTCAGTATATGCCAACTATCCCGGGTCCACCCACAACAGTTTTATTTACAGAATGTCAACCCTAAACCGGGACCTAGAAGCTGGGCGGCATAGCGATACACGGCTGCTCTGTGAGTATAAATGCCACAGCACATGCATGCATGTCAGATACTGAGTAATGGCAAAACCCCACTAATGATACCCAACACCACCTCCCCAGGGGACAGTGCCTACCCTCTGAGCACCCACATAATGACGCCAATTCGGAGCCTCACCACGCCACCCGAGGTAAGATACAACACAGGCCACATTGCAACCCGGGGCATAGTGGAGCGCACATTCGAAGTGCTCAAGTCACGCTTTCGCTCCCTTGACCATTCTGGTGGGCAGCTGTTATACGCACCCCCAGTAGTGTGCAGGATACTAGTGGCAGCATGTGTCCTGCACAATGTTGCAACACGCCAGGGCCTGCCGGTGGACATGGTGGTGCCCCCACATCCCTGACCACATGCACGCTGCTGCGCATGGGAGGGGAAAGGGCATGGGGTGAGGCAGCCCGTACACAGCTGGTGGCTAATTACTTCACATAAAATCACACCCCTGTGGAGTGCACACAGCCCTGACACATACCAGCTGACAATCAATGATGATGACATAAGGGACAGTCAACTGTCACAACCATACCAGCCTGAGATTGGTCACATGGAAGTGTTACATTGTGTGCATCCCTACCTGCACAAACACCACCAATGCTGTGTCATCAAAAGACACACTTCTATGCTGCTAAATTCATTACCCCCTCGCAAAATACAACATGACAACAGTGTCATGTCACCCAACCCCTCCCCAGCACCGCCACCCAACACACCATGGCATGTCATGCTACGTGAGAGCAAACAAAGAAATCCCCAAAACCTGACACAAGTGTCACAAAGTACAGGGAATGGAAACTGGCCCCACACAATATGCTCCCTGTAATGTAGAACTAACAACACACATGACCAAATACTTACCAACAATACAATGCAGCTACACAACCTCAAACATAGCAAAAACATGACAGTACTAAGTTAAAGTAGTGGTAGTCTTACAACCTGATTATGCCAGCACATCGACCCCTTCCAAATGTACAGTGTTGCTGCCACGCACATGTGTAAGTGCACTGCTTACAACATGAACTCCATCTCCAAAGTAGACGGCCTTGTGAAGACATGAGGAATGAACCTGCAAATTAGGAGGAAGACATGGATGCACAAGCACATATCAATACACCATGCAGTGTACAATACAACAACAATATCCACTATACACAGTATTGACTACAGACTGCCCACACAGCTCATGGGAGTCCAACATCACTGTGTAATTCACTGTCACTTGGGCACACCCTTTGCAAGCCCATGGAAATGGGAAGCAGGACGGGTGTGTGTCTCACGAACCCAAGCATCTAACCCAAACTCAGGACAAGCCTGCATGTGCCCAGCCGGAATACAGTGGATGCCCGCGGGAGCCACACAAGGCAACACACTGTAAAAAAAATCTAAAATCTAAAATCTAAAATCTAAAATCTAAAATCAAAAATGGCCATGTGGGGGCGGGGGAGAGGCCACCCAGGATGTTCGAGGACAGGGTGCGCACCAACAGCCACCTGTGTGGATGTTGGGGAAAAAAAACACCTCCTGGTCTCCTGGCCTGCACGGCTATGCCATTGTGGGAGAACTGCTGCTGTCGCTCTCATCACCCTCCGCTGCTGCATCAGGAGGTGGTGGTGCTATGGGAGGCAGCCCACGCAAAGCCCTGGTATGGTCCTCCATGGCAGCAAGCATGCGGGTGTGGAAGGTCTGGTTCTGGAGATTTATAGTGTGGAGATCGTCATGCAGCACCTGACGTGATGCCCGGATCTCCTCCCGAGTTGCCTGCATCTCAGCTGAGAGCGAACTTGTGAGCCGCTCCAGCTGATGTTCTGTCCTCAAGTTAGTGGAAGCCTCAAGGTCAACAAGAGCCTCCCTGAGGTGATGGAGTTCTACCCACAGGGCTTCCCTGTGGCCCTGGGACTCTATTGATATCGATTGGCGTAGAGTCTCCAGTGCCGCCCGTCGGTCCCTGTTGGATGGCAACATGTCTTCCCTGTATGATTGGCAAATGGAGTCTGTTGCCTGCTGTAGTTGCTCCATCTGCCTTTCAGGGGGGACAATGGAAGTGGCCACCCTCTCCATTGCTTGAGCCATCATCTCAACTGATGCTGCCTGTTGGGTTGCCATACCGTATATGGATTGTTCCCATATGGTATTGCCTGGTGGCGTACGGCCACCGCGTCGGCGGGCACCACACCTGTTTGGGGTAAGGCAATCTGCGCCCTGCTGTGCCGGCACTGCCTGAGGCTGCAGTACTGCATTCCCCCTCTGATCTGCTGGCCCAGGAAAAGGATCAGATGTTGTGGAGTATGGGCCTCCATCCGTAACCGCCTAAGGCGGACTTACCAACACTGACATCCCCATAGAGGGTTCTACCCCTGGTGCAGGTGGGTTGGACAGAACAGGATCCCTGCCAGAAACACTTACCTGCGACGGCACATAAGTCTCAACATCCGATTCAGCACCCGAATAGAGATCTGGGGAGGTGCACCCAGAGACACCCCTGGAGAGTATGGTCGGCAGTAACATTGGGTTCTCACCCACCACCACACCACGTCCCCCACTGGTGCCCGGTCGTGCCAGAGATACCTCCTGGGTCTGCACCATCTCCTCAACCTCAACAGCATCAAGTGCGTCATCACCTGCAAAAACATGAAAGACAACAAATGGAAATAGGCATGAGCACCATAGCACACACATAGGCCGTGACAAGCTACAGATCCAGTACATGATCAACACATATCCCACATGACTATAACCCTGCCATGCATGCACTGTCAAAGAGTGGGAAGTGGAGTCAAAAAGGCAGACACTGGGGAGAGCAAGATGGAAAAGCAACACATGTGTAGCATGTTGGGTAGCACTGGCATCACACATCAGGCTGTGAGTGGCATGTCCAATACACATACATGACACATGGCAGCACACAGATGTCATGTAGCATAGCCACGGTAAAGTACAAAGCTACAGCAATATGTCAGTGTTTGAGTACTGTCCCACATCCATGTGACATCGACATGATGAGAAGATTAATGCAGAATAGTCTTTCAAAATATGCGTGTGCCACACACTGAAACACATCCAGTGTCCAAAAACACTGTCATTCTGGGCTGATCAATGGTTGGTCACTTTGACATCACAGGAAACATCTGTCATGTTCCACATGCAAGCAGCCCCTTATAATAATTTTTATGCAGGCCAATACTGCATCAGCCTGAATGGTGTAATCATTAACATAACCAGGTAATAATAGTGCCCCAGTGTGGCCTGTAAACAATGACCGAAGCATATCACATATGTTGCAATAGGGCATTAAATTGTCTAGCAAAAAGGGGACAGTGCAAACAATCAGCATGAATAACTAAATAAGACCAATGTAGTTGCATGACAACAGTTCAAGGTAGATTGCAAAAATGTGGCCTTAATAGGCAACTGTGGCCAGAAGGGATACAGTCATACACAAATCCAAGGCACGTGAATGTATGGGAGGAAGCACATGGGTGACCCATACCACTGTGGTGCACACCCCCTCACCTGGCACTCAATCTGAACCCGTCACCCAAACGACATACACATGGATTACACACACATGCATGGGCACTCACCGGACAAATCATCATAACCAGGTAGTTCTCCCACGCCTTGGATCTGTTCCTCTGTGACGAAGGCCCCAGCAACAGACTCATGTTCAGTGAGTTTGTTGTCCTCTTGTGGAGACCCACCGCCAGTCACCAGAGTAGCGGCATGATTTGAGGCCAGCTTGTTCTTTGCTCTGCGTTTCAGGTCATTCCACCGCATGTAGCAATCATCAGCTGTGCGCCTCACAAATCCAAGGGAACATATGCGGTCGGCGATGATCTGCCAGTGTGCCTTACGTTGACCAGTTGTGGTCTTGGACCGTGCAGTCACCAGCATTTCGAGGCTATGTGCCGACACATAGGACACAGGTGCATCAAGTTCCGCGTCATTAAAGCAAGGCTTCCTTGACGTGCCGGAGTGAGTAGCCGTGTCTGGGGTCTCAGCCTGTCGTGCCAGACCACCCTTCCTGCTCTTCTTTAAAGGTGGAGCGGAGCCAGAGTGGCTTACGCTGCTCTGTTCAGTAGGGGCAGAATCACTGGTGGACTGGGTAGTAGGAGTGTGGGAATGCACAATGACCATAGGTCTTGATGCAGGCATTGGTTGCAGGGTAATGTTGGTAGGGGGAACGTCAGTTTGATGGACCTGGACTGACACCGTCCTGGCTGGGAGAGTCAGAGCTGGGGCGGATGGAGCTGCAGCTGCCCCTGCAGCCTCCCCACCCTGCGTACTTGGGGCAGCAGATGAAATAGCTGCCCCAGATCCACGTGGCTTGGTGACAACAACTTGCACCGCCACACATGGCCTAGACTTGCTGACCTGCAAGTCAGCCTGGGAGTCATCCTGTGCCAGGTCAGGTGCCACAATGGGCTGGTCCAACAGGGGCTGAGCTGGGATGGTGTCAGCCACGGTTCCCTCAACCATGGGGGGGGCATGGGTGTCCCTGATTGTTCCTCCACACAAGGGGGTATAGGAGGAACCCTGCAAATCCCAGCCACGTCCCCCACCGCGCCCACCACGCCCACCTTTTGAAGGTTGGCCACCTTTGCCTCACTTACCGCTTGGTCGCATCCCAACCATGGCACTAATGTTGTTGTGCGTATGGGAGTTGCAGTAAACTATTGTCCTGGGCAATTGGGGCGTTAAAGGGGTAGGATACTAGATGGAATTCGTACCCTAGTGGTCTAACAAGGCTGTCTGTGACCCCTAGGGAAAGATTACGGGTAACGCAACGCACAGGCAGCCCAAAATCAAAAAATTAACGTGCATGCAACCCCTCATAGACCACATGCATGAAAAAATGAACCTGGACTACGTTGTGGCACCCAGAAACACAAAAATAAGTGTACGCGTAATACACGCAGCCTACAATGACCTCTGAAGGGGAATGCGACACACGGGGCAAGCACAGTTGCTAAGTGCGTGCGGAACTCACCGTCTGCCTGGAAAAAGAACGTGAAAAATACGCATGTGTGCGCGTTGGTAACACCCCTGCCAAAAGAAGAATTGTACGCTATCTGAGGAGACAGGACAAAAGGAGAAGTGAACTCTGTTTGAGGAAACAGGCCCAACCAAAAATCAGAAAAGAGCTGTCAGAGGTAACAGGGAGTATGAACTAGAAACGCTGTGAAGTAATCACGTGTGAACCAACAAGAAGCAAAGATTTCACCCACTCGCTCTCCACGAAAAGCACATACAAGGAAATGGCGTCCTACAAGTAGCTTTAAAACCAGCCCACACGTACACATCAGATACGCGTGTACGCGGGCTCTATCCTCCAATTACACGCGATGACACTCGGACGTGCAGTTTTTCCACGTGTGCTCTGTCATCACATGCTATGAGGGAAACACCCACGTGCGTAATGTAACTTACGCGCTTACGCGCTAAGGGCCTTTGGTCCAATGAAATCACGTACGTGTGCTGACGCGCTTACGCGCTAAGGCCCTTTCCTCGAATTACACACTGATGTGCAATTTTTTTTCACGTGCCAAATCACTCTGTATCAAGCTGGCCACGCGAAAACACACGGAAGACCACGCTCCTGCCCAGAAGGCCGAATTACTGACCCCCAGAGCCCCGAGCACGCTCCCACCTGCCATCTACTGCTACCTGACTACCTGCTGCCCATGTGCCCTGCCATTTGCTGCCTGCACGTCAGCCAGGGGTGTAGTTGCTGTGACCACCCCTGCTGGAACCGAAGACTCCCGACTGGGATTCCATCGCTCCACAGCCCAGCCCCAGGACCCAGTTGCCCACCCACTCCTGCCTCTGGGGTTGCCATGTCCAGGACAACACCATCTGGCAGTACTGGCAACCCCCAGCCAGAGAGGCAGAGGGCCACCAGCTTCACTGCCACCGAAGTTGGTGTCCTGGTGGAGCAAGTCCTGGGGCAGTATGATGCCCTCTTTGGAAGTTTGCACGCCGACAATGAAGGACGGACCAGGATCTGGATGGACATCGTGACTGCCATCAACGCGGAGGGGGTGGCAGTCCGAGACTTACATCATGTCAAGAAGCGCTGGGAGGATTTCAGGTCCAGGACCCTCAACAAGGCCCGGCCCCTCGCTAAGGCAGCGGATGCCAATGGGCGCCGGGGCCAGCTGTCGAACCATCAAATGAGGGTCCTGGAACGCATATGCCCAGCGCTCTACGTCCAGATCCTTGAGAGGCAAACCCGTCTGGAGTAGAGCGGTAAGTGTACATGCATGGTGATAGTACGCTGTGCGTGTCGTGGTGTGCCAGTAGTGTGCAGGTTGTACATGTGCTTACGTAGGGCCATGTAGGGATGTGTATGAACATGGGCGTGAGGCTGCCACATGTGAGTCCTCTCAGTTGTGAGACACATTGATGGTGTATGTGTGGTAAGCATGCTGGGCAAATGTAGG
This sequence comes from Ambystoma mexicanum, assembly GCF_040938575.1. NCBI lineage: Eukaryota > Metazoa > Chordata > Amphibia > Caudata > Ambystomatidae > Ambystoma > Ambystoma mexicanum. The sequence goes on from NC_090932.1 coordinate 997,871,486, forward strand.
TGTGGGAGCACACATGTTTGAATTTCTGTGTATGTACATTGGCATGGTTGTGGCATGGATGGTGGTGTATAATGCATGTATCTGCACTGTGTACATGTGCATGTATGTGTTTCTGACCAGTGTGCAACTGTGATGCAACATGGATGCACGTGACACTGATATGTAGAAGGATTAATGGCAGATGTGACATGTGTGGCGATCTCATCACTGCAACAGTTGGAGGAGATGTAGACATGCATGTAAGTGTGGTGGCGTGTGTGCATGCCTAGTGCACTCCTTGTGTTTCATGTGATGTCAGGCTCACCTTTGGCTGTTCATGCTGTTGTATGTGTATGGATGGTGCTGCCTGGTGCAATATTGCTGTTGAAATGTTCATGTGTGTGAGTTAAAATGACATGTGTGTCGTGGAGTGTGATGCCGTGTCTGAAGTTAAACAATTGCACTCATGTGCAACTGTCATGTGTGTATCAGTCCATTGTACAGTGCCCTGATGCCTGTGTTTTATCTCTCCCTGTCTGCCGCGTCAACTGAAGAAGAGGGCGGAGAGGGTGCTGTGGAGCACAGCGGCAGGGATCATCCCGCCAGCCGGAGATGCAAGGCCCGGCTCCCCTCCCAGGTTGTCATCTTGTCGGGAGTGAGGAGTCCGGTGCCGCATACCAGGCCTCAGCTGCAGGGGGAAGGTCCAAGAGGCGGAGGTCGGAGTTGGACTCCTGGGCAGCAGAAGGGGCAGCTGAGACCCCACAGGGTCCGACGGAGGAAGATGGCACGGAGTCATCCAGGTTGGTGGGGGGTTTGGTGGAGGAGAAGGCCGTGCAAGGGACAGACAAGGGGTCTGGAGCTGGGGATTCCACTGGTGCTAGTGGTGCAGTGCAGGGGCAGGGACAGGAGGCAGTACAGACCACCGTGGAGGTGCCTGTGTGTAATCCTGTCCCCGATCCTGTGACTGCATCATCCTGCACCTGCAGGGATGCCTACGTCCAGACCCGTTTTCAGGGAGGGGATCCGCTTACAACAACTGGCCTTCCTCTCCCTGCGGACGTGGCTATCCCGGACTGGGTAGAGCCTGTCCTGGGTGGGGTGGCGTTGCGTCAACGGGCCATGCAAGGTAACCTGCAGTCTTTTCATGAGGAAACTGCACGTCATCAGGTCACCAGGGCCGGATTCCTCCGTTTGCTGGACCATGTTCCGACCCCCTCCTCAACTGAACCCCCTATGTGCCAGTCGTACTCCATGCCATCTTCCCACCCATGTATCACCTGGGTACCCTGTGGAGCTGCCTCTGACCCTGCAACCAGGCTGTTGGAGGACACATCCCTGCCACAGTCGGGAGTCGGACGTCCAGCAGGGGTGGCCACCTCAACAACTGTAACCCAGCCGGAGGAGGATGTGCAGGCAGCAAGAGCCAGGGCACAGGCAGAGGCAGAGGCACAGCAGCAGCAGCAACAAGGCGGGAGCCATGATGGCTCGGGGCCTTCGTCATCGGAGGGGCAGGCATCGGCCAGAGGGCAGGAGGACCCAGGACTGGAACTGTCTTCCGTGTGGCAGCGGTTAGGCCATGCTATAGATGCGGAGCGGCAGCGGGCAGAAGAGGCACGGCTCACGATGGTCAGGGCAGAGAACTCCATGTGGAGGGCCCTGAGCCGGGCTGAGTGCCTCGAGGCAATTCGCAGGGAGTTGGAGGAGAACATGTAGTCGTCCCTGCGAACCCTCGGGGCCATGGAAGAGGACCCGCTCCAGGACATTGAGCAGGAGTTTGATGATGCCCTGGCCCGGGACATCCAAAAGTGAGCCGTCGGACTAGCCCACTGCCATTGTAAATAGTTTTTAGAGTTAGGTTTCCTTTTCGTTTTCCTTTTATTTGTGGTCAATGAACAATGCCACACACATTTGTATATAGTTATATTTTTAGGTAGTTTCTTAGGTAGGTTTCATTTGTTTTGTTGGGCTCATGAACCCTTTACATCGTTGGACAATGGATTGATTTATTTTTGGGATTTTTGCACATGGATTAATGGATTTTTATTTTGGACAATGATTTGTTTATAGTTACATCATGGATTCATTTGGATTTTTCTTTTCATTATGGACATGGAGTAATGTTTTTTTTTTCAGGACAATGTATTGTAAATAGTTGGACTATGGATTGATTTTTCATTTTTATTCATCATTATGAACATGAAACAATGGATATGTTTTTTTAACCTTTTTTTGTATTTGCGTTGGGGGAGGGAGAGATTGGACTGTTTTTCTTTCAAATTCTTTTGCATTGCTTATCATTTTCATTCATCTTTTTCACATGCTTTTCATTTCATGTTTGAGATTTTGGAATGCTTTCATTTCATTTTCTTTATTTATGTACATAATACATTTTCATATTTTAGTTCCATGTGTGGGATTTGCTCATTGGGTTGATGCATGTGAAATTGTGGGTTTACACAAGCAATGACAACCAGTGTATTTGTGTGATGGACATGTGTTGATGTACATAGTTGAGTTTTGGTTTGTGTCTTGAGATAGGCATGTCAGTGTGGGGTGGATTGGGAAATCATTGCGTCTCAAGAATGGGGTGGCGTGATGTGGTATTTTTTGTTGTGGAAGTGGGCCATGATTGTGAATCTTTATTTCGTGTAGGGGGGGACATGAGTGGGACATGAGTGGGGACCTGCTGGCAGGTGCCCCGCATTGCTGGGGGGTGGGGGTGCAAAGGGACATGAGTGGGACATGAGTGGGGGCCTGCTGGCAGGTGCCCCGCACTGCTGGGGGATGGGGGTGCAAAGGGACATGAGTGGGACATGAGTGGGGGCCTGCTGGCAGGTGCCCCTGACTGCTGAGGGGTGGGGGTGCAAAGGGACATGAGTGGGACATGAGTGGGGGCCTGATGGCAGGTGCCCCGCACTGCTGGGGGGTGGCGGTGCAGGGGGATATGAGTGGGACATAAGTGGGGGCTTGATGGCAGGTGCCCCGCACTGCTGAGGGGTGGGGGTGCAGGGGGACATGAGTGGGGGCCTGCTGGCAGGTGCCCCTGACTGCTGGGGGGTGGGAGTGCAAAGGGACATGAGTGGGACATGAGTGGGGGCCTGATGGCAGGTGCCCCGCACTGCTGGGGGGGTGGGGGTGCAGGGGGACATGAGTGGGGGCCTGATGGCAGGTGCCCCGCACTGCTGGGGGGTGGGGGTGCAGGGGGACATGAGTGGGGGCCTGATGGCAGGTGCCCCGCACTGCTGGGGGGTGGGGGTGCAGGGGGACATGAGTGGGGGCCTGATGGCAGGTGCCCCGCACTGCTGGGGGGTGGGGGTGCAGGGGGACATGAGTGGGAGCCTGCTGTCAGGTGCCCCTGACTGCTGGGGGTGGGGGTGCAGGGGGACATGAGTGGGGGCCTGCTGGCAGGTGCCCCTGACTGCTGGGGGGTGAGGGTGCAGGGGCACATGAGTGGGTGATCAGTAGTGCAAGCTGACATGTGGCTTGGCTGGGGGGCATGGCCATGGTAGATGGGCTGCCTGCGGGACATGACCAGGGGTGCAGGGTAGTCCCATGTGGTGTGGGCTGCCTGCAGGGGCCGTGGAGGGTGTAGAGGGAACACCTGGGAGGACCCACACTGCCAATTCATGTGTAGGACTCCCCGCGCACCCCCAAAATTCACGTACACCACTCTGACAGCAAAATCGCGTGTGGAACTACCCGCGCACCCCAGTTATCCACGTACCCCACTCGCACAGGGCCAATCGCGTGTGAAACTTCCTGCGCACCCCCAAAATACACATACCCTGCTCAAATCGCATGTAAAACTTCCCGCTCACCCCAGTTGTCCACGTACCACACTCCCACAGGGCCAATCGCGTGTGAAACTTCCCACGCACCCCCGAAATACATGTACCCTGCTCAAATCGCGTGTGAAACTTCCCGCGCACCCCGGTTATCCACGTACCCCACTCGCACAGGCCCAATCATGTGTGAAACTTCCCGCGCACCCCCGAAATACACGTACCCTGCTCAAATCACCTGTGAAACGTCCTGCGCACCCCAGTTATCCACGTACCCCACTCGCACAGGCCCAATCGCGTGTAAAACTTCCCGCACAACCCCGAAATACACGTACCCTGCTCAAATCGCGTATGAAACTTCCTGCGCACCCCAGTTATCCACGTACCCCACTCACACAGGGCCAATCGCGTGTGGAACTTCCCGCGCACCCCCGAAATACACGTACCCTGCTCAAATCGCGTGTGAAACTTCCTGCACACCCCAGTTATCCATGTACCCCACTCGCACAGGTCCAATCGCGTGTGAAACTTCCTGTGCACTCCCGAAATACATGTACCCTGCTCAAATCGCGTGTGAAACTTCCTGGGCACCCCAGTTATTCACGTACCCCACTCGCAAAGGGCCAATCGCGTGTGAAACTTCCCGCGCACCCCCGAAATACACGTACCCTGCTAAAATCGCGTGTGAAACTTCCAGCACACCCCAGTTATCCACGTACCCCACTCGCACAGGGCCAATTGCGTGTGAAACTTCCCGCGCACCCCCGAAATACACATACCCTGCTCAAATCACGTGTGGAACTTCCCGCGCACTCCAGTTATCCACGTACCCCACTCGCACAGGCCCAATCGCGTGTGAAACTTCCCAATCACCCCCGAAATACACGTACTCTGCTCAAATCACATGTGAGACTTCACGCGAAACCCAGTTATCCACGTACCCCACTCGCACAGGGCCTATCGCGTGTGAAACTTCACGCGAACCCCAATAATACACGTTCCCCGCTTGGCCTTTGCTGTTTGGCAGCCTTGTAAACTGGTCCAGGGTTAGCGCAGCCCTTTGCGCTGGATTGGGGATTTTGATGGCTTTTCCTTGTGCTAGGGGCGTTCTTGGGGGTGTAACTGGCACTGCTGCAGGGTCGCTGCGCCACTCTGCGCCACGGCTTGTTTGGGAGGCTAAAATCCATGAATACGCTGTGCGCAGAAATGGATTTTAGCGCACACGGCTGGCGCAGACATTCGCACGCGCGCACTGTGCGCCAGCTGTGTGCGCCACTTGTGCGCAAAATTCTATGAATTACCCCCTTAGTGTGTGACTTGGCCACCTCCCCTCAACTTTCGTTCTCGTTCACCGCCACTATCTCTATTCCACCTATTCCACCGCCCACCTCTTCACTCCCGCTAAGCCAGCAGTGTTTAAATTGTGGGGCCTGCCCCCGCAGGGTGCTGCAGCCGCATCCCTGGGGGCCTTGAGAGGTGGGGGAGCCCAGAGACTATACTGGGATTAGGGTGCAGTGATGTTGCACAATACACACTGTCCATCTGGCATTTTTTTGGGGGCCCGGCATCCCCAAATTTTGCTCAGGGGGTGCCCAGGCCAACAAAGTTTGAAGATCACTGCGCTAAGCAATCAGACTATAGTGGGGAGGAGGCGGGACCAGATTCTGGTAATTCTGTAGCCGGTCTCCCGACTCTGCACCAAGTGAAATCGTGTGCCTTCTGTAGCTTTGTGACAAGAGGGCTTGGTGGCGATGAGAAGACTTTGGATCGAGTGTGAATTTGCTGGGAAAATCCCCATATAAACAGCGAATGTATAACCTCCTGAAATAAAAAAAATAAACAAACTAATAAACCTAATCGTCATAAAAGAGCAGGACTGACGGGCTCCCCGGCGAATGTCGAAAGTCAGCAAGGAAAGACTGATGAAATGAGGGGGGCAAACGCGGGGAGGGGGACAAAGACCCCATCTCCCACAGACCACATAACAAAGTGGTTCCCTTCTCCCTTCTAAAAGTGCCAAAATAACTAGACATCAAATGATACCACCAAAAGAGGCCATAAGATTGAACACATCCACTGCGACGTGCCACCTGGGCACCACAATTAATTCCACTTAATAGCTCTTTGTTGAGGCTCTGCTCTCAGATGTGCTCAGGTGGAATGATTGGAGCCTCGGGAGTGACCTTACCTTCGAAGTCTTGAACTCCACAGACGTTGGTGACCAGACCTCAATTTTACCCCCCTCCCCCCCACCTCCACCAGTGGCTTTAACACCCAGGGACCTTTTAACGGCTGCTAAACCCCATCCTCGGATTGTAAATTCCTCCCTGACTACATCTCTAGATGAGGAGGGTGAAATTCGGGGTCAAGAGACAATCAACTACCCCTACGTTGTTCCACATGAAAATGAGGATGATGAAGGGGTTTAGGACAAGCCCCCTTGGGAGAAAACAATGCTGGCAATAACTGCACTGAGTCAGGGGCTCAGAGTACCCATCTGGAAATAGGAACATCGTGTTATGTATTAAACGTTGCTGTTAAAATACTCCTCAAATTGTGTGGGAGTACCAACAATGAATTTATTAAACAAGCAGGGCAAATTATGCAGCTGCAGGAAGGATTGGACACTTGCCTGGGGGTTATTCAGAAGAATGGAGAAGTAAAGGAGGATGATCTTCAAAAGGGGATGGAAGGGGGTTTGCCCAATGATGGCCCAATGACCATCTCATCACAAAGCCCAGTCCAGAATAAGGCAACCTTGGAGATACCGGACCAATCTACTGCAAATTACCTTACGCACAAACAGCGCCAGTGTTTGAATAAAGGAAAGAAAAAGAAAGGATTTAAGGTTGACAAGAGCGGGGTATCAACTCTGGATGTGTCGCTAGTGGCCCATTCCCTTTTAAATTCCACCTTAGCATCTGGGACAATTCTAAGAAATCTGACCAAATGCCGAAGAAAATGAGCTTCCCACCGGGTGACGGCACTTTGTCAAGTTGGCTTATAAAACAACAGGCGGAAGTGGAATTGCTATCGCAAACTGTGGCCTCTAAATCTCAATCTGACAGTGTTTGTGATAACGATTTGTCTGAGATCCTACTGCTCCCATCGATAAGGTCTCCCAACGTAACCCAATAGAACCACCGGCCCCATTGGAGCTACGTAAAGTGACTATTGTGAGAAGTAGGGGTGCACAGAAGCAACTCCACATTAATAGAAGTGAGCTTCTCACGGTGAGCAGTAAAATCCCTGCTCTCCAGATTTTAAGTTCAGTGTAATTTGACTTTGTGGAGCCCTTGAAGGGGATGGGGTACTTGGGGACTCACTTCTACACTGTTTTCTCCCGGTAACTGCCTCTCTGATACGTGCTCAGTCTGACTCTCTTGCATTTTTGGTTTTCGGTCTGGACAAACCTATAACCCAGGGTAGAGACTTGTTTTACTGTAGTTGTAATAGGGAATCCAAAGGCCTCCCTAGGGACGGCACCAAAGGTGGAAAAGATACATCAGCACCCAAGTTTGATAATGCACAAGGCTGGCGTTGGTTAAAAGCTATGATTGCAGGAGCTGAAATTCAAACTCAATGATCTCTGTCCATGGTTCTATGGAACACCAGAGGTTGACTCATTTCTTGCAAACGGGTCCTTCGTTATAGGTCCTGGTAAAGCATGAGGTGTTTATGCTCCAGGAAACCTGGCTGGTGTATCATTTATTACTGGATGGGTTCCATATTCAACAAATTAAGGCACAGAAAGGCCCTTTGGGGCATCCCTATGGGGGATTCATGATTAGGGTAGCCAATGATTTGTCCTCGAGATGGATTAACCCAGTCAAGAAAGGGGGCAATGTGCTGGCAGTCGAGGTGTTATAGGGAGGAAAGCCAGATCTGAACTGGGTGCTCCTTGTCAATGTGTAAGATACCCGGGTGGGAGGCTTACTGAGACCATTTTTGAATATATTCACAAGGTGTTCACGGAGTGGTACACAGGTAATATGAACGACGGTATAATCCTGGGAGTGGACATGAACGCCAGGTTAGTTGAACAACCTATTGAGGGATTCACTGCTTTGGGGACCTCGACCAACAGAATGGAGTTAAAATCTGTTAACTCAAAGGGGAAAAGATGGTTAAAGTTTCTAGGGGATTGGAAATTGGTAGTCTAACTGGCAGGTCTGAGGGGGACATACCAGGGAAACCTACCTTGCAGATGGGGAAAAGTTGGGCCACACTGTACTACGTGGCATGTAATAATATGCTGGTTGAGAAAGTCCTGTTAATGTCAGTAATAACACAAATTGCAAGCGTTCACGCCACCCTTTCAGTAGCGTGGGGTAGTGTGCGCAAAGGGTCAAAACAAAAAGGGGCAACTGACTTGGGTATCTCTTTGCCTGGTCACTGACTCCAATGGTCTGACAGAAATCTGAGTAGGGTTGTGAAATGCTGAAAGAAGAGTTTAGCAACTCTAGGTTAAATCTGTACTCTTGGTCTTCTAATAATATCAAAGAGTAGCTTGCATTTCTATCTAGCCAAACAGGTAACAGAAAGTGTAAGATAATGATTAAAACTGGGAGGGAACACAAACACAGGTATGACCCAGAGATCAACAAGGCTAAAAGACTTCTGAGGAGAAAATTGTGCGCAGTAGCTTACACTAACGCAACCCTCAGTAAGGTAATCCAGGAGAATTCCTGCCTGAAGAACAAAATCTGTAATTGGGTAAGCAGAAGAACAAGGGACTTGAGGTGGGGGGATTGGGAGAATTTGATCCAGGCCTTACTGACGTGCAAAGTGGGGGCAATGTGGAGGATTTTGGCGGGTGCTAGGAAGACCATGGATCAGCTGATTCTAAACCCAATGGAAGAACGGCTATGGGTTGAACATCTCGAAAATAAAATGTTAAAAGCCTCGGTATCAGGTGATAAGATCGGATATGATGTATCCAGTTGGCCCATTAGCTTTACCCGGCACAATATTTGTAAGCACCTCCACACTCTTAAAAACTATAGAGTGCCCGGCTAAAATGGTGTGTCCCCAGCTGTTTTGAAAAATGACCCTGAATTATGGGCAGAAGTCCTACATCCACTGTTCATTAAGATGAGCTAGTGTAAAACCATCCCAGATTCCTGGAGGAAGGCCATTTTGGTCCCAGTTTTCAATGCAGGGGATCGCTTGGTCCTGGGCAATTACAGGTTGTTGTCTTTACTTGACGTTATAGGTAAGGTATTTGGGACGTATGTCCTAGAACATCTTCAGTCATGGGTCAATGCGGCTAACATTTTACATCCTTGCCAGACTGGTTTTATACCAGGTTCTAGTACCGTACATAGTCTCAGAGTACCGGACACACTCATTGCCCAGGAGAGAATCCCGGCTGGCCCCCCAGTATACATTGCATTTGTTGATTTTCGATCGCTTTTGATCAGGTGTACGATGTATCTTGTGGGGGAAGCATCTGCAATGGGGGTGTCCAAATTGGCTTCTGGAAGTCATTGTGGCAATGCACGACAATACAGCCCAGATTAGATTGGGAGACGAGGGAACCTTGTCGGAAACAATATGCATTAACAGGGGGGTGCGACAAGGGTGCATATTGGCTCTGCTGCTTTTCAATATCTATGTGGCAGATCTACTTGCTAGATTACTGGTGTAAGCGGGCTGTTCCCCAAAGATAGGCAATACGGGAATTGGAGGTATGTTATACACGGATGACATGGCCATTTTTGACCATATGTTGACTGGTCTGAAGGTGATGCTGGAGGAGTTATCCTGCTATGCGAAGGACGACAAGCTGTCAATAAACCTTGGTAAAACCAAGGTGATGCTGGTTTCATCTAAGAACATCAGTAGGGTGAAATTATTTACCTCGATGGGGACCATTGAGTACACAGACTGTTACAAATACCTGGGGCTTAAGATCTCTGGGACCATGGGCTATGTTGATATAATAGCCACCAAGGTAAGCAGGGCCAGACAAATAACAGGTGTTTGTAGGAAATGTGTAGGGGAACACGCTTTTTCATAACTGGGGTGTTAATGCTGTATAAACACTGACTTTGTCTGACAGTACTGTATGGGCTGGAAGCTCTAGTGATGAAAGATGTGAAATGGTTAAACGATGTGAAGGCTAGATTCTGGAGAGCCATACTAAGTTTGTTGAGGTCAACCTCAGTCGAATATCTACATCTTGAATTGAGACTTCTATCTCTTAGAGCCTAACCAGTAATGCAAAGAGGTTGCCTGATGTTGAAAGTCAAAACTTCTCCTACCTGCCCATTATTGAGTATACTGGGAGTAAGTTATGAACTAGTAACGAGTGGGAAAAGCAACTCCCCCTACTCCCAATTATTTTCTGACCTATGCAGCGAGTTGGATTGGTTCCCTGACTTTAAACACTGCTCCACCTTTGGATCTTTGCAAGGAGCATTCAAACCTAGATTACTCACCCACGAATGGGTTTGTAATTCCAACCATCTCTCATCCCTTAAGACCTATCAGAATGTAGCGCAAGCAGTACATCGGTATATGAAGCCAGAACGGTATTTGAAATTTTGCCCAGAAACGAAAGCCGGTGATTTTTATCTACGATTGCATACCAACCAATGGCCGGTTCTATCAATATGTGGTCCTAAAAAGAAGCTCCCCGGTGAAGCTAAATACTGCAGGATTTACCCATTTTGTTACTATTTCTGAGACAGCAAAGCATGTCCTGACAGAATGCCCAAGATTGGGCCCCCTCTATATGGTTGCACATGGACATCTTGTGCATAATCTAGATGCAATCAAAAGTGACGAGTTTTGGGTGTTTTGTGTAAATACCACCTCAATGTCAGTGTTATTGGCCCTTTTTAGGGTCTGAAGGAATATTATTCAGTTTATGGTCTAGTTTGTCTTTGGTAAGCAGGGGAAGACTAGCCGCCTCAAGGGTAGATGGAGTGTCTGCTGGGAGGTTCAGGGTTATTGGTCCAAAAATGGGGTGCTGCAAAATTGTGAACAATGATTTGGGATTTTAGTAATGGGATGTTTAATTTTCAATATATATATATATATATATATATTAAATATTTGAATATGTTACATTAATTGTGATTATGTGTCAAGTGTGTCCATTGATAGTAATTGTAAATACTGTAAATGTTCTGTTTTTGAACTATTAGACAATTAAATAAAATTAAATAAATGGTACAATGGGAATTCCCTGCAAAAACCTATTTGAGATGAAAAGAAAATGAGACACCTAGTATCATCTGTGTTTTTAAGTAGAAAATGGCACTATGAAATAACTTAATCACAACCAACATGGTACAATTCACAGATGAATGCATCAAAAGCACACACCCATCACCACCACCATGGGAAAAGCATACTGACTAGTCCCAGAATGCAACGTGCTCGCGACTCAAAATTGTGCACTAATTTAATTAGTCTCTCAGGACCAAGGGCCACCTGTCCCCACTCAACAGCCGCTTGCAATCCTTTACTGAGGGATTATATTCTGTAGTTAAGACACAAGCAAATATGTGAATCTGGAAATGTTCAACAAGGTCCAATGTAAAGGATTGAAAACAAGCACCTCTTTTCATTGAGGATCAGGTCTCTAGACCATGGGCCTAATCACGAGTTAGGCCATATCCCGACGGTATTCCTGCTGGGATACCGCCTGCGCTAATAGCGCTACTGGCATCGGGTCCGGCGCTATTAGTGCCGGATCACAGGTTTCGCGGAACGGGAATTCCCCATTCCCTGTTGGGTCCATTCTGGAATTCCCCATTCCCCTTTGGGCCCAATGGGGAATTTTCGGCGTGACTACCATCAGCGATATTACCGCATGGTAATTGTGGCAAAATTTACAAATTCGCTTCAGGTTTTCCCCCAGAGCTGGGGGTAAATCCTGCCAAACCTGTGATTTGGCAGACCGTTAAATGCAGCGGTAATAGCGTTACTGACGCATTTAAGGGTTACCGCCAAACTCGTGATGACCCTGCATGGATCTTCAAACTGCGGCTCTCCAGATGTAATGGACTATGACTCCCATGACCCCTCATCATTGGCTCTGTTGGCTATGCCTGATGGGGGCTGTAGTCCACAACAACTGGAGAGACTGCTCTGGACCATATTGCTTCACTCGATTCATATCCTACGTCTTTCAATTGCAGTCCATATTCTAGCAATAATACCTGCAGTGGCGGGCTGGATCAGGCAGAAAGGGCCCAGGCCCAAAGTTACAGGCTAGAATGAAGCCGGGCCCATGTGCTCTTACCACCTGATCTAGCCAGCCACCATGGGTATAATTGCTATTAACACCCCTGGGAGGAGAGTGGGGGGATCAGCCCCAAGATACTAATACATTTATTTTTTTATAACATATTTTATTGGTTTTACAATACAAGAACCGCTGGTCCTAGTCGGGCCAGAACATAACATTACAACAACATTAACATTTTATGGTATACGTGCTCATATAGGTTGCATACGTTGCATATCATTTCACATGCTAAGATCTCCGCTGCATGTATTCGTATCTCGTAACTCCTGTTAACAAGGCTGCGTGGTTCAAGGGTTCATACATTGTCCTCACAGTGTTGCCAAATCTTTTCTGCCTTTTCGGGACATCCCCTGGCTCTATATACTCTTCTTTCAATGGCTATACAGATTTTACGTCTGTAATCCACTGGTTTACCTGTGGCGGTTGTGCTGCACCCCAGAGCTGGGCTATATTTCTTTTGATTATCACAGTCGTGGTCATAAAGCATAGTTTTTCATACCTGGGCAGATCTATTTCGCTGTCTGCTCCTAGTAGCATCAGTTTAGGATCTCTGGGGATTGTTTGCCGCAGGACCTTCGTAAGGAAATCGCAACACTGTTGCCAGTAGTGACTGATATGCTGGCATTCCCACAGTATGTGAAAGAAAGTTCCTACTTCTTCACGACAGCGCAAACAATGAGGTTCCGTTATTTTGCCCCAACTGTACAGGGCTACTCTCGGGTAATAGACCCTGTGGAGTATTTTAAGCTGTACTAGTCTTAGCCTAGTTGAGATGGCGGTTTCACGGGGGTGCATGAGAATTTGGACCCAGTCTTCTGGCATGATTTCCCCCACGTCCTCTTCCCACTTTGTTTTCAGCCGTGTCAGTTCTGGTGTGGCAAAGGAGGTTATAACGTTGTACATTACTGTGGTGACCTTTGCTTGGATTTGATCTTCAATTATGTTACGTTCCAGTGGGGTACTATCTGGCATGTTGGAAAGGGCAGGGAGATGTTGTTGTAGTGCGTGTCGCAGCTGTGTGTAGTGGTATCCTTCTGATTCTGGGAGGTTAAAGGACAAAGCCAGATCATCATAGGGTTTAATGTCGTTTTCTACGATGTCTCCCACTTTTCCTATATCACACCTCATCCATGTGGGCCATTCTGGCAGTTTGGTTATCTCAGGGAGGTTCCTATTGTGACATAGGGACTGTAGCGGTGTGACCTTGTTGTCCCATCTTATAAAAGCATATGATTCCCTCCAGATGTGAGGTGCCTGCGCAGCCATGTCCCCGGGGCCTACTCTGGGTGTTGCAGCATATAACCTCAGGGGGGGCGATGCTCGCACGTGTGGTAGTGTGGGTTCTGCATGCAGTGCGTCGTTTATCATTGACATTTGGCCAGCCAAGTAGTAGGATTGTAGCCTTGGTAGGCCAATGCCGCCTTCCCATATCGATCTTTGCAATGTCCGGAGAGCTATTCTCGGTCGTCCACCTCCCCATAGAAGTGTTCTAAGCATGCAATCTATTTTCTGGAACGTTTTCCCTGGTATATGGAGTGGGGCGTTTTGGAGAATGAATAGGTATCGGCGGAGTGTTAGCATTTTAAATAGTGCTGCGCAACCTAACAGGGTCAATGGCAGAGATTTCCAATGTTCCACATCCCCCCCTAAACCGGTCTGTAATGGGTTGTAAATTATTGGACGCGTATTCCTTAAGGTCCCTTGTGATCTTGATACCCAGGTACTGAAAGTATTCCGGGGGCATTCTATATGGACAGGGCTCTGGGGATCCTTGCCTAGGTGGTTTAGTGCGAATATCGTAGATTTGGACTAGTTCACCCTCAGGCCACTGAAGGCCCCATATTTCTGGAGTAGTTGCATCACCACTGCACATGCTGACCTGGGGTCGCGAATATATATCAACAGGTCGCCTGAATGTAATGACACCCTATCCTCCCAGTCTAGTCCGCCCGGGATCCTTCTCCATGTGGGTGCATCCCTCAGGAGCTGGGCAAGTGGTTCCATGGCCAATGCAAAGAGGAGGGCCGATAGGGGACAGCCTTGTTGCGTCCCTTTTCTCAAGGGGAAGGATCAAGATGTCCAACTGTTCACTCGGACCTCAGCCATCGGTGTGTTGTAAAGTAGTTGAACCCAGGATACGAATTGCTCCCCGAACCCTATTTTGTGCATGATCTCCCAGACTGCCTCCCAGCGGACAGAGTTGAATGCCTTTTCGAAGTCAATTGCAAGAACTCCTAGGGGAATGTTCAGGGTCTGGGCGCGTTCAATGGCTAAATGTAGTCTTCGGATGTTCATTCTCGTAGACCTGCCAGGCATAAAGCCACACTGGTCTGGGTGAATCAGAGATGTTATGACCCGTTGCAGGCGTGTAGCTAATAGTTTGGCCAGTATCTTCGCCTCAGTGTTTATAAGGGAGATTGGTCTATATGAGCTGCACTTTTCTCGGGGCTTATTTGCTTTGGCTATTACAATTATGGTGGCCGTTCTGAGGTCCGCCGGTAGGCTGCCTGTGATTCGAGCTTGCTGGTACATTTTGAGTAGATGAGGAACCAGTTCGTTACTTCCTATCTTCTTCCATGCCTCAATGGGAAAGCCATTCGGCCCGGGTGTTTTCCCGGATTGGAGTTGCATCATGCAGTTCTGATTTCATCTTCGGTGATTTATTTTTCTAAGGTACCAATTTGTTCAGCATTTAAGGAAGTGAGAGAGATCTGTTTCAACATAGAGGTCTCAGGGGCAGGCGCTGCTGCTCTATATAATTTCTCATAGTACCTTGCAAACTCTTCAGCTATCTCCGCATCTGTCAGGCATGGTTCTGCTTGTTGGGATGTGATCATTCTCACTTGGTTGTGTCCTTCGTCTCTCCGTTCGAGCCAGGCAAGCATCTTCCCTGCCTTGTCACACGTTTCGTAGATTCTGGCTTTCATTGCATTATGCACTTGTTTTGCATTGTCCAGTGCAATGTTTTGGAGTTTTTTCTGCGCCAGGGTTAATGCCCTGTTCGTGTCAGCGCAGTCTTGGCGTAGATGTGCTGCCTCTGCTTGCTCCACATTTGCTTCCGCCTCCTTTATTTATTCTAGATGTTGTTTCCTTTGTGCTGTAGTCCAGGAGATAATTTCTCCTCGTATCACCGGTTTATAGGCTTCCCATAGTGTGATAGGGCAGTCTACCGATCCTTCGTTTAGCTCAAAGTATGTCATGCTAGCTTCTTGTAGGTGTTCTACCAATTCAGGAGAGCCTAGGTGATAACTGTTCAGTCTCCACGCAGGTGGGGGTTTCGGTTTACATGTGGTTATTGATATGAGTAGAGGGGAGTGGTCCGAGATGCCTCTTGGGAGGTATTCGGCTTGTGTTGCTGTGTGTATTATTGCTGCGGGTACAAAGAAGTAGTCTAGGTATGATAACGATGCGTGTACCCCAGAATGATAGGAGTATTGTCACTTTCTGGGATGCAGGTCGTGCCACACATCCCTGACACCAAGTGCCTCCACAAATGAGGCCAGGTTGGTTAGGCGGGTGGGGTCCCTGCTGCGTAGATGTGTGCGATCCTCTGTGTTACTTATGACATTGTTAAAGTCACCCCCAAGGATCAGGATATCGGAGGCGTCGTCAGACATCAGAGGTGTTATGTCCTCAAGCAGGATTGCCTGCAGTGCGGGCAGGGCGTAGATCGCCAGTAGGGATAGCGATTTATTCTATAGTGTGCCTGTGGCATATGCGAATCTGCCCCCGGTTCCTGCGTTATTTTTGTGAGGGTGAGTGGCAATCTTTTATGTACAAGTATCAGAACTCCTCTGGCTCCCATCGTGAAGCCTCCCTGTGCTGCTGTGCTGTAGTTTTAGCGGTCGAACAGTGCGTTGGATGTGCCTTCCAAGTGAGTTTCCGTTAGGAAGACTATGTCTGGGCCATGCCTGTTGAACAGCTGTCGCACCAGTCGCCTTTTCAGGCTGTTACCTAGACCGTTCACATTCCAGGTAAGAAGTTTTAGAGTACGAATTTTTTCGACCTGCAGCGGTATTTCAGTGCTCGTGATCCTGTGTGCCATCACGCCTTCCTGGGATAATGGTGTCGCCTATATTCATCTTGTGGTGGAGAATCGTCAGCCAATATTTGGTTATTTTCTAATGTCTGTATGCTTTGATAATCCGTTGAGCTTTCCCATTTTCTAAGTTTACATCCAACGCCCCCCTCCCCACACTTCGTCCCCAACTGAAGTATCTGTCACCCTTTCATAACTTAGTAACTTAGTCCAAACTGAATTGATAAGGTATTGTGTGGTTTCTTCTTTATTAGGGGGTGGCTCCGGTGTGACCGCCAGCTGTTGCGTGTTTATTGCTACTTGTTACCGTTTGGGGTATGAGCTACTTTTCGTCTCATTGTGTAGTGATAGAGCCATCTATGGTTGACAACAGGTAATTATTGCGTGTTTCATTATGGCAGTATTTCTTCCTGCTGTTGCTGGGGTCTGTCCTCTGGTCGTCTCTCAGGATGCAGCCCATTCCTTTCACCTCCTGTTTTCTTTTTAACGCTCCAGTCGCCTGCTATGTGTCTCTCAGCCCAGTTCCACGCTTCTTTCAGATCTGTGAAGTGCACCGTGGTTCCATTGTGGAATATCTTAAGTTGGGCGGGAAAGATTAGACATACTTTGTTCCCAATGCCTGCAGCCGTTTTTTGAGTGGATCAAATGATTGGCGCGCTTTTTGCACTTCCCTGGTAAAGTCCGGGAAGAAAGAGATTTTCGATCCATTGTAGGTGATGGTCCCCTTCGATCTCGCCATCTGAAGCACAGCATCGCTGTCCCTATAATTTAGGAATCTTGCGATGACTGCTCGTGGGGGTGGCCCCGGTGCGATCCTGCCAGTTTGGATACGATGTGCATGTTCAATGGAGAAGAATTTGGAAAAGGATTTTGCATTGTATATATCTGTGAGCCATTCCTCGAGGAACAGCTCCATGCTTTCCCCTTTGGCCTTTTCGGGGAGGCCAAGTATGCGAACATTGTTGTGCCTGAATCTCCCTTCATTGTCGTCGATTCTCGCTTCCAGGGTTTTTATTCGGTCCAACATTCGAGACATACATCTATTGACCCCTCGAAAGCTGTCTTCTGTTTCCGAGATGCAGGCCTCGGCTTCTCCAGTGCGCGAGGTCAATTTCTGCAAGTCATGTCTCAGCAGGGACACATCAGCCCCAATACTGTCCATCTTTTTCTCCATCGATGTTCTGGAGCTGGCGATAGCACTCATCACATCCCTGAGGGAAATGCCATTCTCCATGTTGTCAGAATCCATTGATGCCGGACGTTCCGGTGAGCGGGACATGGGTGTTGTTGCGTATTGTTCTATCCTTCTCTGTGTGGATGTCTCCCTTGGTCTATCCTTCCCACGCTGGATCAGTATGGTAATGGAGCCGGGGTGTCTTGTGCTCCAAGGGAGGGTTTTTGCAGAGGGACCACGTAGGTGCGATGCGAGGACCAGTAGATTTTGGGGATTGCAGATGTGAGATGTTTCCGAGTTGTGGTGTTTAGGGCAGGATAAAGCTGTGCTACTCCCAGAGTGGAGTCTTATTTTGGAATTGTTTCCCTCAGTGGAGGCATCCGTTGCTCGTGGGACAGCACATACAACTGTGTTCACACTTTTCACACTGGTCGTTTATACCTCCACCGTCCATAGTGTTCGGTTCTGATCTGTTTCCCACCTCGGTACACACACCGCTCCTGCTTGTGATGCGAATTAACACGTGCCCATAGCAGCGGGTTCCTTTAAGGCGTTTGATTGCTGGGTGACCCACAGTGTGCTTTCTTTGGGTGGGTTCTTATGGGGGTTTCCGTTCCCCCCCCTTTCTGATCGTATTGCGTACACCCCGGTACTCCCACTCCTTAACGGCCTTTTTCTCCGCCACGTCGGATGGACAATCGCACCGTCGCGGCCTGGGGAGCTTCGGCGGGCACTCTACGCTAGACGGAGCACGCGCGGTGGTTCGCTCCCGACCGGAGCAGGGGACCGGCAGTCTGGATCTCCACACGTCTTCAGCAGCAGTCCCGCTTCTCCGGAATTTGCTTCGCCTTTCTTTTCTTCTCCTGCAGGGGTGCGCTGGTTCACACCCCTGGCTCGAGCCTCAGGGTCCTCGGTCGGGGACCAACGCCTGTTTCCCGTGTCGCTCGTCTCTGCAACGCCGGGCTGCTAGGCAGGGGTCCTCCCTCCAGCTCCGTGGCGGTTTCCCTCACAGGGGCAGAGTGGAGCGCCGCAGGGAAGACAGCGCCACACCTTGCCCGCTCGGCCTCACACCACGGGCTCCGCTTCAGTTCCGTCCACCCTCTGAGTCACTGGTGTGCGCGGCAGCCCCTCCGTCTCAGTGCCCGCCGGCCATCTTGGATCTGCTCCGGCACAGGTCTCCTTACTTTCAGGGAATTTCTTCGCATTTCAGGTGCGGATACGTCCCGAAATCACATCAGGCTTTTAGCTGGGGTCATACACTTCGATTTAAGGCAGGTGTATGCTCATTTCGTCGTGTTTCTGATCAGGATAATGTAGGATTTTGTTGGCGGCCCGGGAGCTCGCAGAGATCACGTCTGCATGCCGAGCCCGCTGGCCACGCCCCCCACTAATACATTTTTGATTAAAAAAAGGACCCATATGGATTTCTGAAATGAGGATGGGCTAAATGCGGACACAATATTTCATTTCTATGACCGAGAAGGTGACAAGATGTCAGAAGACTACTCTTTATACCATGAAGTTTGATTTATTTGCCTTAATCAACACTGTGAACCTCTAGGTGCTGCTGGCCCATATTCATCAACTGGAGATTCACAGCTATATTTTTGGCTGGAACAGCTGATGGCAACACCCACAGCATGCTAGCATTCTTGCCGCTTGCCCTCAGCCCTATGAACCATGTCTGCGTGCTCAACAAGATAATTTGATTTTTATTAGTCATGTTAATTACCTGCCCCGTTGTTTTATAGGAGTCTGGAAAAAAAGTTTATTTTCATTTGCAGTAATTGACTGTGCACCAAATATCATTTGTAGCTCACTAAGTGCCTCATTTCATGTTTCCGTGTACCCAAGCATTCAGACAACACACCCACTCTTGCCAAACCCCACTGCCTCCACGGATCCCAAAGGCTTGCATTCAAAGCCCTCCACCTAAAAACTCCATTTTACCTTCATGACAAACTTAAACCCATCACCCACACAAACACGAGGCAATCCACCCAAAACCTTCTACAAATTACACTCTGCAAACTCACATGGCACAAAAACATTTATTCATCTACTGGGGACCCATGGCATGGGAAACACTACCTTTTCACATCCATACCAAACCCTCCCATCACCACTTTGAGAAGGAGCCAACAAACTCACTAGTTTCCCCACACATTACCCTGCCCTCCTCCACGGTTCTCGTGTGTCTCTCCTAATGTTCCTGAACACATTTTGTAACTACTTTTTCAGCTCCCAACTTTTAAAACTTTGAACAATGTAAAGAACTTCAAGACTTTCTGGTTAGGGCCAGCGCTAAACAAAGATTCAAATAAAATAAAATATGGTGGTAATGATAAATGCAGGTGATATTTGAAATACCTCCTACTTTTTACCACCCGATCACAGGTTGTAGTCACATGCAGGATTTATGGAATGAGCTTCTAAGAAGTGCACTGCATGGGCTGTGTATGGGTTATTGACTCCATGAAGTATGTCCTATGTACTCCAAGCTGTAAATATTACATGCAAAGTTTGCCATACTGCTAGTGCCATTTCAGATTATCTGTAGGACATCTTGGCTCCAGTGCAAAAAGGCATTGAAGGAAACACATTTTGCACTACTAGGGCAATTTTTATAATGCTGTGCAAAACTGCGCTTTCACAGGTGTATAGTTTCCTTTATATGACCCTAAGTATATACCTAGGACATGAGAAGAGCAGAAATTGTCCCGCTCTAGCAGCTATGGCTCACAACCAATGTATATTTTGCAAAATATTATTTCCTGTCTGTAGCAGCGACGTATCATCCAGAGAGAGAACATGTATCAGCAGACCAGCTGAGTCAGTCCTTCCAAGTACTTGGTCCAATATGAACTGCCCGGAGACTTCTTTCGACCAGTTATGCTAGATCATATGGATCCCAAACTGGTTTTATATTCCTCTGAGATCTGTATGTGTTGTTCACTCATTTTTGTATCTCATCTCCCATCTGCCAGGGCTGAGAGGAACAGCTCCCTCTCTTTTCTGTGGCCCCTGTTGATGTTTTATCCATTTCCCCCAATCCATCTGATCCCCAGGATGCATCAGAAGGGAAATCTGGGGTCCTTCTCATGATCTCTCTTTGGACAAGTGGTCCATGATTTAGCCTTTTACATCTACAGACTCAGAGTGATCCTTTATTTGCCCCTGCCTACTCCCCTTTTATTTCCCTATCATCTTGCACATTCTACAACTGCAATTGGGGGCCTGACTATGGAGAAGTGAGGTCTCTAGAGTAAGGGATGTTCCAGGGTGGTAACTCTATGTATCCAGGAGACCAGGAGGCAAGGACACCACGAAACTCTGACAGTGTATCAGAGACATTGCAGATGTGTTCTTAGTGGTGTGTTTAGAAAGGTCCCATAGTATTGGGATTTTATCCTTATAGGAATTTAGATTTTTTGCATAACATTATTTATTTCCGGATTCCGCTGTGTCTACCTTGAGGAGTACCATTGGTTGTGAGCAAGGACTTCTGACTCCACTAGGGAGAAGTTGCTCTGGTAGAAGCCTAGATGTCAAAGTAGCTTTGAGATTCAGTGTCTGATAATCTGTCCCTAGGCCCCTTCTAGGGGCTAGCAGCTGCCATTACATGCCTCCAGGCCTGTCTTTTGAGTTTGTAGCTGGGCTTCCCATCAACTTAATCTTGCCCAAGATCATGCTCCTGTTGGAAATCGCTTTGGGTCCCAGGGTTAAAGAGCTATGCTCGTTCTTATATCACAAACCATATATCCGACTTTTCAAGGAAAGGCCAATTTATCTTGCACCCAAATGTAGGTTGATTTTCACCTGAGAGGTGTGATATTTGGTGTCACCTTTAAGCAACAGGAGAAAGGCTCGGCATTGTCACCTACGATTCTTTAGTAGTCACCCCCAATTATAAACAGCCATCCTGACAGTAAGCTAAAAATGTCCAGGATGGGGTGGCTAGATGGAAAGCCAGAAAAGGGTGACTGAAGGTATTGGTCACTCCCCTTTAAGATGTATAACGCTAGGAGTAAATCCACAACGATAGTGAATGACAACATGCAATGCAGACACACTTTTATATCAATAAAAAATAGTTAAATACACACGCTTTATGTTTAATTAATCATGCGATCAGTCACATGAGGAGACTCCAAGAAAGTACTGAGTATGCCGAGAAAGGATTCATACAGACCTGCATGACAGGGCCTGAACTCCGTCAACGAAAGAAGTAATCAGCCATGACTCACAGGTATGTATTGCACCCCATCTCAATGGAAGATAGCCATATCCCTCCCAAGGCACTGCCACCCACCCGCACACATCCACAATCATCCGCTACCAGATCTCATATCGCACATCACCTCTGCCACTAGAATGCAGGTAAATCCCATGACAAAAATGTGGTCTAGCTGAACACATAATCAATCTCCTTGACTTGCATACTCTCCAGACAGCCTTAACAGTAATCATCCAGAAGCCACTTCTTCACAGGCCGCTTGCAGGGACCAAGCCACCCCGTCTTACCTTTTTTCTGGCTAACATGCACACACGCTTTCTAAATTCCTCTGGCCAATCGCCCATACCTCAGACTTCGGTCACAGCACTCTGAGGCCATATGGGCCTTATACTAAACCATATTACATTACACTACACAACCTGCTGGTAGCTATGTTGAAATGGATCCCAGAGTGGAATGAAAGCTGACAAATTCATACCGACGTTCACAAGATTTTGCATTTTCCACCAAACATGGTACCCACGGGCCAAACAATGCCAAGCACCATCTACAATGCACTATTATAAAGCAGTAACATGCTGACACCCAGTGCTTCTAAGCACAATACACATACATGCATCTGTCGGGTATCTGCCCCCGGAGTATCAACATTTTTGGGATACTGTAGTGTATCTTCATTCCTTAAGAAACACTCTTGTTTAAGACCATGTTTAAGACCATGTACGGTCGGTTATAATATGACAGAAATGCTGAACTGGATGAAAGGTGAAGACTTCAGAGCTTTATGTCACCATATTGCACAAGATGATTGTGCAGTCGAGAGGTCACTGAAAGGGTCCTTCAACCCTTCCAAATTCCTCTCAACAGTACCAACATGTTCTTTTGAGTGGGGGTTTCTTCACAGATACATGGGTATAGATAATTTTGGGATGGGAGGGGGATAGCTCAGGGGCAATGCGTTTGTCTTGGAAGCAAGACGCGCAGTGCAACACAGGTTCAATTCACGATCCCGCGCTTAGACACCAATCTCTGTTTTTTAGCGCATTATAAATGTACAATTATAATTATATTTATATATGAAAAATTATAATATGAATAGGACGTAACCGATACCCTCTTGTATAGCCTACTCCAGAAAACCTTGAACCCCACAAATCATCTACTTACTAATTGCATGTTGGTATTCATCTCCCCTCTTGAGGGGAGGGGACACCATGTGCTTCTTCAGTTGGGACTCCCTCGTTCTGGGACATGTTTTATACTATTCCCTTATCAGAAACCAGTCTGCACACTTCAGACTCCAGCCTCTTTCTGCTAAGAGCAGCACTATCAGTGCTGGCCTTTCAAGCCTTCCAGTCTGTCATTATGTCAGTTGTCACTCTTCTGTCTCCTAACGAATGCAAATATTTTTAACAAGGTCACTTTCCTTGTTTGCACATCGCTCATGCATGTTCCCGGTGGTCCTTGTTAGGGAGATTTCTCACACAAGTGCTAAATTCCCTCTACCTTAGAGCCCTCCAGCTCTTTTGCTATATTTTGGTGTTTTGAACTTTTCATTTTCAATGTGTTTTACATTTGTGTTCTTTGGTTATGGAGTTTTAAAACAACTCCATAGGCATCATCTTTTTCTGTGTGTCACACAGCACCTTCAGTGCAGTGGCACAGGGCTGTCTTTCAGACTTCCCAAGTTTTAAATACCTTCTCTGGGACGGACTACTGTCTCGCAGAGCATGTAAAGTTAAATTGGCTTTGCTAGTCTCTTTAAATTTACAGACCCAGCACACACTATCTTCCTATAGAGTGCTGGAGGGGTAGCCTAGCTTCCCCCGAGTCAAAGCACTCATGTAACAGTCAAATGATACCCTTTCCTTCTTTAAATTTATGGTGGCAGTGGTTTAGATCAAACTAACATGATTTTTCCTGACCGCGAACAAGGGTAGCTAAAAATCGGGTCAGCCATGTTTTTCAATATGGCGCCCAAGACCTATCTGTAAAAACAGACTCAGTCGACTTTTTTCGCCATTTCTTTTCGGAAAGCTTCTTCTTGTCTTTGTCTCTGCGCGCCAAACCAGGTTTGGTCCCTTTGTTCATTGGCCTTTGGCGGGCTTCAGTGCTGAAGCCCTCCTCTGGTGCCAGGGTCACTGGGGTGGATAGAATGTGAGGGAGGTGCCCGAAACTACCTGTACTTAGTCTCCTAGGGGACCTGAATGCACTCTGGCGTGGCTGGCCGGCTGGCTGTCCGGCAAGGACAGCCACCCTGCTCTATGAGTGACAGCCAGGCTGGAATGAATGGGGGAAAACTGTTTAAAAGCAGGTCTCTGGGACTTGGAAAGCAGAGTCGACCACTGGAACAAAAGAATCGAAGACGAACTGGAGGAAGAGGACTGCTGCAACTCCTGGACGACCGGTGAAGCCCTGCTGCATGTCCGAATTTCCTGAAACTCCATCGACAGAGAAGCCCTTCAAGATTAACTTCTTCCCGTGAGTTTGGTGGGAACAACCAACTCGTAAGCTGCCTGGACACTCTCCCCTCCTGGTCGAATTTTCTGCAGAGTGCTGTGGAAAACCAGATAGCCAGTGTGAAGGATACCTGGGCCGGATTACCAAAGCATTTAGCGCAGCCAAAAACAAAACACACTCTGTAGCTGCTGCGCTGCGCCATTGCAATTAGTGTGACTTCCGTCGTATTATAGAAAAGTGAAGTGCAGATGTGCGTATAGCCTGAGGCGCATTGACCCTGCGCTCAAATGAACGTTAACAGAGTGCGCGTGTGCGGTAATATGGAGGAAAGTGCTGGCAATCAACACAAATGGGTTGCTTTGCGCTTGGTAATGAACACAACAATGTTAATGGTACAATGGCATTCTGCTAATAATTATTCCAGAAAGTCTACGTGCACAGAAATATTAAGTGAAATGTCGAGACTTGAATCCCTAACCTGCATGCAATTTGAGGAGAGCATCTACCATGGTGAGCCACAGTGCTGCTGTTGCTCTAACTGCATCAATGTCCTGGGAGGATATCTCAAGGCAAGGTGTGCGCCTTGGAAGCAAGACGACACGAAGCAACACAGGTGCGATCCCCGCGTCTGCGCTTAGAAACCCCTGCATGTTTAAGCGCGTTATGCAACTAAGACAAAAGAAACAATTACACAATATAAAAAAACTATTCCTGTAACGGTGCCTCGTTGCCCTTGGGCTGTGTGAGTACTTTAATGATGCTAAAAATAAATAAATTTCTTTATAACATATGGGCACATTTTGTAGTCTTGTAATCCTTACTGAAATAAACACAGAAGGCATTCATATTTTTTTATACATAGATGAGGCATTTTCCTTTTGGATTGTGGCTTGTTGTTCAACTGGATTTGTAGTTCTAGATGTAGCGCTTTTGATGTAGGACTACACGCCCCAGAATGCAAAGAGGAAAAGACACAAGGAAATTTAAAAAAGTAATAGTGTCTTTTATTTAACCTTGCGTGGTGAGGATAGTGTAATGTGTGTTTTTATTTACGTGGAGAACTACTGACATGAAACAACAATGATGTTAGAAAAACAAATGTTGTTTCTATTGTACGTGCTTCCACTACGCCAGCTCGACTTTTGGCCTGTGTGAGTTTAGCACAGGTGACAAGGCTGAACTATATCACGTTCCCTTCCCCAGGTGATTATCTTTCAGATGGCTTAGCAGGCGTGGTAATTAGCAGCGAGTAACATATGTGATTTGCTTTTGTTTTATTTTGTTACTGTGCATAACTAGAGATTGTTGAGAGATGTGAAATGGTGGTGTACATTTTTTACTCCTTGTTCTTTTTTCCTGTTTATTTAAGCATATGTTTGCAACCCCTCACCCGCCCCAGCCAAAGAGCGAATGAAGTTTCACTTCTCCCAAAGCCCTGCAAAAAATGTACCCCATGCAGCCTGGCAGAGAACTGCTCTTCCATCCTCTGTGGAAGACGTAATAATTAGTGTTACAATTTTCAAAGGGGATGTTATAATTATTATTTGCCTCCTGAAAAAAACACACTATTGTTAAATGCAGAGCAACTATGTCTTGTCTTCTCCACAAGTCTGCCTACATTGTACCATGAACTATGGAGCCCTGACATCAAGCTGTCCATCAACCCTATCACGTGATGAGTGCAGTACTCTTCATTGGTGTCACACCTGTCAGCATAATTGGGTCTGATTTACAAAAGCATTTTTTTAATCTGCAATTCCCATTAAAAAAACGGTTTGTAAATCTGGTTTATCAGCAGCTAAAAAATAAAAAGAGTAAGCATGTCTGCAAAAGATTACCGGCATAAATTATAAACAATGTTACGAGCATGTACCTTTCTCTGCAGCATGTCGCCAACACATTGTGCCTCCTCCATGCTGGCGAAAAGCATCTCAGCCGTTTGTTGTACGCCTTCACCGCAAACAGACCACAATAATCTCGGATGGCCCAAGTGCTCACTTTCAGGTATTAGCGTGTGCGTGTTTATCAAGTGCCCACACGCTAATCCCATTGCTGTGCATGTGCAAACATTTCTATCAGGTGCGACGCACACCAACACTGTGCACCTCTGCGTAGAGTCTTGCCCCCTGCAGACGCTGTCCATAATGCCAGGGGGCGCACAACCATGCGCTAAACAGAGCGCTAATGGTATTGCGCCCCCATTCCCTTTGGTAATCCGGCCACAGTTTGTGGTCTTTAACGGACTCACACCATAAACCGAGGTTTTGCCAAGCTTGTGGCCTCATCCCTGGGCAGTGCAGGATTCTCCCAACGTCCTCCTTCTTGTCCCCACAACTGAAGTTTAGGAACAGCAAGATCTTCTCGAACTGCTAGGAACAACTGCCTCAGCTACAGCTCTTCTTCACTTTAAAGGTACTGTGCAAAGGCAGTTCATAAATCTTTTCGGCCATTGCGAAAGTTCATGGAACTTTCCCAACTTCGAAGGCTTATCCTTTCCTAAACATTTGTATAACTTTTCGCTTAGCCAAATTCTTCTAAACTCCATGACAAAGACTTGACTGTTTCAGAGCTGTGCTATCCTATACAAAGAATCTGAACCATTGACTTTCGCCCAGGCCTATTGAACTGAATTGCTGGTTGTAGTCTACTGAAACCCTTTGCCCTGCCTATGAAAGTATTTGGGCTATTGATTCTTCTAACCTTGTCTTTTTACCCATTTTTAAAGAAACTGAAGTGTCATTTTGCTCCGACTCAGGGGAGCTGAACTTGTTCAGTAACTTATTCAGTGGCGGCTGCTATAATAGGGCGGCCGGGCGCCGCCCCCCCAGAAAAAGAGAGAGAAGCTAAAAGAGATTCAATCAGAGAACTTCTCTGATTGAATCTCTTTTAGCCTAGATGCTGCTGCATTTCCTTTGCCAACAGCGCCGGGGCGCTGTGGCAAGGAAACAATCAGTGTGCAGTGTGTATACAGGCCGCCCGACCTGGCAGCGGGGCGCGTCCCAATTTAGTATTTTTTTTTTATAGTAGAGTGCGTGGAGATCGTAGCTCCACGCACTCTACGTAGCGCCTTTAATTAGAGGCCTGGCGGGGTGCTTCAAGGGTGGCCCCGCCAGTGCGCAAACATATATTATTAATCCCTCCCTCCCCTGCCATGGATACAGTATGTCATTGGCTGGCAAACAGCCAATGACATTACTGTATCTATGACTGGCGGCGCAGGGTGTGTGCGTGCGCCTGTGCCGCCTTCACACCCGACCCGTCTCTTTCTTTTCAGCCGACGAGTCCAAACATCAGCACACGAGGAAGAGGAGTGCTGCTGCAGCACCAGGACACACCAGCCCAGCGGCACCACGGACCCGCGGTAAGTATTGTGCGCACTGCGCAGCATTCGTTGTAACTTGTTTCACTCCCGACTCCGAGTCTCCGAGTCCCCGGCCCGGGCCCAAACTAACAGAGAACTTCTCTGTTAGTTTCTGCGCGGGCTGGGGACTCGGAGTCGGGAGTGATACTCCCTCCCACGGGCCCAAACTATGTGGTCCACTACGGGGCCCAGCAGGCAGGCCCAGTCACTCAACACTGAACGACGTGTAGGCTTAGGCTAGGCGTACACATCGTTCAGTGTTGCTGCCGAGCTGAGTGACTGCCGTCAACTTACTTAAGGCGAGCCTTGGTGGTAGCGGGGCCCGCTACCACCAATGCTCGCCCCAAGTTGGGCATCCACGGCACGGACCGGGGCTAAACAATGTAGGCCAAGGCGGCCCCTGCCTTGGTGGTAGCGGGCGGCCCTATGGCCCAGGGCACTGGCAGGCAGGCTTGTGCTTCTGTTGCTGCCCAAGTACCAGCACAAATTCAATCCCAACACCGAAAAGAGCACTTTGTGCTAGGCCCAGACGGCCCCTGCCTTGGTGGTAGTGGGCGGCCTGCTACCACCAAGCCGGGGGCCGCCTGCCTGGGCCTACTTTGTATTGTTAGCCCCGGTCCGTGCCGTGGCCCATGGACCTTGCCTCGGGCCACGCCGGACTGGTACGCTGCAAGGCCCAGGAAGGGATTGTGCTGCTACTTGGGCAGCAGCAGCGCACGTCTGCCTGCCAGTGCCCTGGCCCAGGACACTGGCAGGCAGGCGTGCGCTGCCCAAGTAGCAGGCGTGTGCTGCCCAAGTAGCAGCACAAACCCATTCCCTAGAGCACTGTGATTTTTTTTTTCTCTAAAAGAAAGCCCTCCTACATGTAAACCCCAACTTCCATGGGGAGAAACTAAGACAAAATAAAATGAAATAAATGAAGGCCTCTGCTGGCGAGTGAGCCACCCTGGGGGCTCTTCAAAACAAAACAAAACTGTATTGTTGTTAGGAAGTCATGCGCACAGCAACTTGGACACTTGTTGCCCAAATGCAATCCTCATCACAAAAGTGCTGACTGAGCACCGCTACGGGCCGGGATGTTTGTGAGAGGGAGAGGGGAGCCCAAACTCACCACCACCTAGCCGCGGCCCGCGGCCGCGACCCTCCCGCATTTGTGCCGTTTTATATTTTCGTCATTTTTAATGTCAAAAATATAAAACGGCAAACACAAGTCACCAGGGAGAGCCCTGGCAGGGAGAGGGCCTCTCACTGCCAGAGCTCTCCCTGGTGACTTGTGCCATTTTATATTTTTGGCATTTTTTGTCGAAAAATGCCGAAAATATAAAACGGCACAATTAGCATGATGCGGGAGTGCTTGCGGGCTGCGGCTGCCTTTCAGCCTCGGCCGGGCCAGTGTGTAGTCCATTTTGTAGGACCACCACCATAGGGGTAGTAGCCTGCCCAACACATGTGTGGAGACCCATGCCAGAGCACTAGATGGAGAACCCCACTAATGCCATGTTCACACGGCCACAGTGGGCAGAGCGGGTCCTGGGGCACAGCAGGCAGCCAGGCACTACACTACCCCTAGCACTGAGAAGGCACGAAGCATGCACATTCCTTACCCACCCTGGTCTACTGGCACCGTATCTGCATGGGCATACGAACATCTAAATAGGGATGTGCAGGCTTCGCTGCTCTGTGCCTGCTCTCCCTGCAGCCCTCCCTTCCTGGCAGTTTCTCTTTTAGTATCCTACGGTCCCCCCACCTCTTCATTGAGCGCTTTGAAGCACGTCTCTATGTACAGGCGCTGTACATATAAACAATATATTAAATAAATAAATATATCTCACTGAAGCCAGTGCCAGTCTCGGCTGAAAACCATGTGCCTTCACCGCTCTTTGCTAAACCTCTTCCCTGAGCTGTGCCCAGGATGAAGCCTGGATGTGCAATCAAAGGCTAACACAGAATCGCCTGTGCCAGGGGCTCTGGTGCCACACACCGTGAGGTCAGCATTGCCAGTTGACGCATGCGCACACACAATCACTGCACAATTTCTTCATTGTGAACAGGTTTAACCATTTGATGGTCCTTATGTCGTGTGTATATATATATTCTTTACAAAGAGGTTCATTTTTCTCTTAGGCTATCTAGGGGTAGTCAATTCTGTGCCTCCCTCTACCCATGTCCATGCGTACCCCTGTGTGCATGAGCTGCCAGTCTCAGTCCAATTCCGGCTGGGCAGCTGTGCACACGTCACAGAGCCCCCATTTCTATGTATGGGCACTCTCAGCAGCAGAGAGGCCTAGGGTGGAAGGGGCAATAATAACCTATCATCTCATATCATATTTGGGCAAAAACAAACAATATCTTTGTTGAAACACTGCTTTCACTGCTCTGCTTTCAAAGTTTTGAAATATAGTGTAGCATGTGTATGCAAGATGATTTCAGCTGTTAAAATATAATGTGTATTAGATTTACATCCAGTAAAATATCCATGATGCCCTACTCAGATTTAATTATTGGCAGAACACTAGCAGTATATATTAACATATAATTGCCTTGCAATGTTTGGCTTCATGACAATATGCACAAAGCTGAGCACTTAATATTCATGTAATATGCTGCCTCAACCGTAACGCCGCCACATTTGCGGATATGAATTGTAATCCCCTATCCTGGCACAGGTTAATTCCGATAAAATAGTAAATGCATTTTCTAATCTAAATGAGTTCATTAGGCGAGCCATGGCCCTGAGAATACCAAACTCCCCACAGGGCTCAGCTTCATTACCGCTGCGCGCTCTGGATTTCTAGGGCTGTTGACTGACTGACAGAATTTGCACGCAGAATGAATCTCCCTTGCTATTGGGCCGCTGTCATCATTGAAACACATTGTTTGATGCAGTGCTTTCTATATTCCGTGCATGTTTTGTATGACCCGTTGCCTGTTGCGTTGCATAATAGTCCTTTTGTATTGAAGTATGTGTGATCTAATCTTATCCATTACCGATGGGCCAATTAGTCAATGTGACTGCGCCCAGTTTACGGACGAAACACTTCTTAGCAAATGTGTTGCCAGGGTGCATTCCTGTGGTGTGCTGGGCGCAGACCCTGTTCTTATGATGCCAGCCCAGCCAGCAGGCTACGTGAGAGCAAGAGTGTTGGGTAGGAATTCCATTGAGATGATCTCTCATGACAATCTTTAAAACAACATAAGAATCATCTGGAAACAGTACATGGTGAGAGGTATTTCCCTGTGTAAATAATTATGCACCTCAAGGTTATGTACCCCCCATGTTGTTTGTCTTTCCCAACCCTGCGCTTTACTACCCCTTCACCCTACTTAGCTGACTGCCCTTTCGGCTGTTTACCATCTGGTTGATACTTTGCCTCCTGGGCTGTGCAATGTAGCACCTACTTGCATCCATTGATCTGACTTTTGAACCGCTTTCCTTGATTTCCCCCCTTCTCTGCCTTCTGTGCTCCACGTTCTTTGTTACCCCCTCGCTCCTCTTCTCTCTGATCTACAACCAGTTCTCTGACTTGCCGTTTCTCCTTCTTGCTTATCTGCACCCCTGGTATTTAACTGTCAGCCTGTGCTGCTTCTTCTTGCTGTTTACCCACCTTCCCCTTTGATCTCGGCTCACTGCCTTGTGTTGTGCTTATTCTGTCTACCTTCACCCCTTCATCCCTTGTTGTGGCCAGGCACAGCTGTAGCACAGCTACATTTGCCAGGTACTTGCCAGGCACAGTGCCACTTGCCAGGCACAGCTGTAGCAGAATTAACTACCCATTGTTGTAGAAGCAGAAACAAGGTGGAAGTTCCTGCATCATGATCTAATAGCAGTGCCTGGCAGAAGCTTACACCGTATGCACAAGGCTAAAATGTTGTCTTTGTCAATGTTTGTGTTTGAACAGGATCTCAGTGGCTTTGCCAATGCTGTTTTTAACAGGACTTCAGCGAAGGACACGCAGAGTGCTTATAAATCGGGTGCCTGAAGGGCTGCAGCAAATTAATTTTGTAATGTGAGCTCCACAAAGCGCACTTTTAAAGCCCCAGAACAAAAACATTACAAAAATGTATATATTGCAGTGTTATACAACTGATGACTGGAACATGGTGGTATTTGCTAGTACTTTCTTTACACATTGTACTAATGATTATTCTGGTGCAGCTTCAATGTTACAAGCAGTTAACTCTCCTTCATGTGTGAAAACCATTTTAATACTGCTCTGAGCCTATGTTGCCCTTTCTCAGATCAGTCTCTCGCTTTCTCTTTACAGACCATCAACAACACCTTAAATGAACAAATCCAACCAGTTCAGGGCAATTGTGCAACTAAAAACATCGGACT
Source organism: Ambystoma mexicanum (assembly GCF_040938575.1). Taxonomy (NCBI): domain Eukaryota; kingdom Metazoa; phylum Chordata; class Amphibia; order Caudata; family Ambystomatidae; genus Ambystoma; species Ambystoma mexicanum. The sequence goes on from NC_090932.1 coordinate 997,903,117, forward strand.
TCAACCTCCACAGTGCGCCTTCCGAGATTTGGATTTCCTATAGCCTGCAAAGGAGTTTATTGCAGTGAGCATTCTCCAGAACGAGGTGAGCTAGCATGAGTCTTTTGTAGGGTTTGGTGCTCAGGGCACTCCAACTCGGTTTGTGTTCATCTGTAGTAAAGAAGGCACACAGCTATCTTGTTCACATTTTTTTTTTAAAAGAAGCCCATATTTGTGGGGATCAATGAGGTGGGGTAAAATATGATGAACAGTACAGACTACAGATACAGAATGGCATCTATGACTAGCTGAGGGGGTGGCATGTGAAAATGGAAAGTCATACATATAGTGCAAAAAGGCCTGCTTATGGTTCCATGGAAGCAAACCTGTCCATTTGGAAACAGTTTTTCGAAGGATAGCATTGGGTGGTGGTTCCCACTTACCTCATGATGTCCAGGTATCTTCCAGTTGAATGGCATACAGTAATTTGTTTTACTGCTGTAAAATCCAACAGTCTTTCAAAAATCAGAATACCTTCTTTCTAATCTTCACCGTTGCTCCCACAGTACTTGGGAGGGGTTGGAGTTGTGTCATGCAGTCAGAAAAATCTCCCTACATTCTAAACACAGTTTATTTTTAGAACAGTATTAACAGAACAAACCTGCCTCATTTCTTCCATAAGTACTCATTTGCCAAACAATCTGCAATACGTACTGTGTGGCTGGTGTCACATTTGCTAATGGGCATGTGTGTTAACGCATGCATAGATAACATCAGCAATTATACTCAATTGTACTGGTCGATGATAAGTACAGCAGAGTTGTGCATAATTGCAGACGCTATCTGTGTCTAGTACCGACTAATTATACTCATGTGTTATTGAAGAGCATACCTAACAATGTCTACATGATTCCATCTACATATACATGTACATAACCATTTTGCTTATTAACAGGTGTCACTGTTGCCGAAAATGAATTCAGTGGACCAATTACTCTGAAACCATTTTCCGGACTCGCACACAATGAAAAACTGGAGGTGAAAAGACTAGGGCCTGAACGGCCAGATGTAAAAATTGAACAGTCCGCAAAAGATAGGGGAAATGCTTACACACGCACATTTTCCATGGTGTGGTATGAAAAGAAGACATGGCTCACTGGTAGCATAGCTAAGCGGTCTTTGTTCTGCTTCCCTTGCCTGCTGTTTGGAGGTGAAACGGCATGGACAAAAACCGGAGTCACTGACTTAAAGCATTTGTCAGAAAAAAGCAAGAGATATGAATCTTGCAAATCTCATATTGAGAATGTATTACAGCTGCGCATGTTGGAAAGTGTAAATATTGCAACACAGTTGGATGATGCCTATCACCGGAGCATGATGAGACATAATGAGGATGTGGATAAAAAACGATACATCTTGTCAAAGTTAATAGACTGTGTGCGTTTTTGTGGTGCATTTGAATTGGCTTTACGTGGCCATGATGAAACTGAAGACTCTTTAAATCCTGGTGTATTTAGAGGCCTGGTGGATTTTGTATCCAGCATAGACATTGCAATGGAACTACACTTAAAAAATGCAACAGTATTCAAGGGCACTTCAAAAACAATTCAGAATGAACTGCTGGACTGCATGCTCACGGTCACCAGAGAGATCATTGTAGAGCAGTTAAAATGCACAGATTATGTGGCTATTCAGGCAAACGATACAACTGATGTTTCCACTAAGACTCAGTCTGTGCTAGTCTATCGCTACATTGATGAACGATACAGAATTGTTGAAAGGTTTTATGGATTCTCTCATCTGAAAGACTAGTCCGCAGACCATTGCTACTGCCATAATGGAAAAATTGGACAAAGTATTCCCTGAAGATTGCCACAAAAAAAAAAGTAATTGCGCAAACATATGATGGTGTGAGTGTAATGAGGGGGGTGTCTGGTGGAGTTCAAAAGAAAGTAGCTGAAGTGTATCCAAATGCACATTATGTACATTGCTATGCACACCAGCTTAACCTCATCATTGAACAGGCCGTTTCAAAAATCTCAGAAGCTCGAGTTTTCTTTTGTGATATCTCTGGCTTCTGTACATTTTTTTCTCGTTCTCCAAAAAGAACCGCAGTTCTAGATGAGGTATCAGATCAAAGACTTCTAAAACCATCTCGCACTCGCTGGAGCTACCATATTCGGGTAGTGGAAGCCATATATCAGCACAGGGAAGCACTCCGTACATGCTTTGAGACCATTATTGAAAGACGGACTGATTTTGAGGGGGTTACTGTGCATGAGTCCCAGGGATTCATTCGAACTCTGAAAGAGAAGGAGTTCCTTTTCTTCCTTTTTTTGTTCAATGACATAATGCCCCATGTCGACATTCTATATAACCAGCTTCAGAAGTGAGACATTGACTCTGTGTATGTACAGAAAGCTACTGCAACTTTTATCAAGTGCATTGGCAGAGTATGTGAAAACACTGACAATCTGGAAGCTAAACTTCCATCAGAGGCAATTTTTTCAGGTCGCAATGTAAATATGAACACTTTGAATCGTTTGGCTAAAGAAGTATGTGACATTATAGTTACACAAGCCCAAGAACGCTTTGCATTTACTAACCACTTGGAGGGGGCCAAATTGTTGCAGAGTGACCTATTTCAAACACATGGACAGTCTTTTCCCAATGATGCACTGAATGCAACTGTCCAGGCGTACCCCATGTTAAACAAGGAAAGACTGCGCATTGAGCTTTCAATTGTTTATGAGAGACCAGAATTCTGTAGTTCAAGTGGGGCAATTTCTTTATTAAAAGTGTTCGTTGAAAACAATCTCGAAGAAGCATTTAGTGAGACAATGCAGTTATTAAAAATTCTGATTACTACACCCATGACAACAGCTGAGTCTGAGCGCTGTTTCTCCACCCTGAAGCGAATTAAAACATTCTTGAGAAACACAATGACTGAGGATCGTCTGAATGCTTTGGCCATGCTGTCCATGGGAAAACAACTAATTCAAGAGATCCCTGACTTCAATAAACGGACTATTGATAAATTTGCCTCTCTGAAAAATAGACGTGCACAATTTGTGTACAAACTTTCAAAATGATTGACCAGTGAATGTTCTGTTACAAACAAGCTATTTGCAGTTATTTTGTGGGTTACCTTGAATTCTTTGTTTCAATGGCCTTATGTATGTTAGGATTTTGTGTAGAACAGTGAGAAATGTGAAGTATGTTTTGATGTTATGGTTGTTGGTTGATAATAAAGCACTCAACATAATAAACTTAGTAAACTATTTCTGTTGCATTTTTCTCCATGCAATATGTATGTGCTATTTCTGAGACCTGTGCATTCCACGTGTTGCAACTTTGAGAAACTGAAGCAATGGCAACTCAGCGTGGCAGACAGCCATTAAAGATAGGACAAATGCCGCATTAATTAAGTGGTTAAAAACTAAAGTAATATTTTAGCTTAGTTTCCCCCTTTCAGAAAATGCCTAAAATCCCACCTTAGTAAGAGGATGAGGGCATGTGAATGCCAGTAACAGCATGACAAACATATGTTTCCATCATTACTGACTATATAATGAATTTCATTATGCATACACCATAGTACCAGCTATTCTCAATACAGGCTGCTGTAAAATACACCTAACAAGGATTTCAAAAGCCGTAAAAACTAAATTTGAAAATTTATGAAGTGCTATTCAAATGGTATCCAACAGGATATCCTGATTATTCTAACTTAGAACAACCCAAGGTCACCATGAGAAGCATAGAACAATATCATTTTACACAAAGAAAAACATATTTTATTTCTGACTTATTTATTTCACAAAAAGTGAGTGTGTTTAACAAGTACATAAAATTCATTGCTTTAAACAAAGACATACAATTATAATTTAAACAAAATCTAAGTGCATTTTATAGAGGTCCGCCAGTTGATTTAGGCAAGATATAAATACATTTATTTGCAATATGAAAGCATTTATACAGGTCTGCCAACGTACACTTCTCACATGGTATATGAAGAGAAAAGAAAAGAAAAGGTCTCAAAGAGAATAAATCTATAAGCAATTGGGAACAAAAATGAGTTCCAACAGACAATGAGACCGTTAAGACGTTTCGGCGGGCCACCTGTAAGGCCACTGATGTTGGAAAACCGCCTTCCTCGGGGCAAAATGAGTAGTAAAATTCCCCTAAATGAATGAGGGGGAATACTTCAAAGGCAGGAGGTCAGGACGTCAAGCAAGACCCCGGTACAGAGCATGAGCAGGAGTGGCTGGAGGAAGACACTGACAAGCCGATTCATGGAATTAGTAGCGCGGCGCAAGTGCCAAAAACGTGCGAATCGCAGTGGAATAGCAAAAATCGCAGTGCAAGTGCGAAAATCGCACGAAAAGCAGCGCACATCGATTCATGGAAGGCCGTGCGCGAGAAGACCATCAGATGTGCGATAAGAAAGTGCGCGGCGCACATTGGCGCACAGGCCATCTAACGGCGTGCGCCAGGTTACAGCGAAAATCGCACAGGCCACAGCGAAAATCGCACATAGCGCGGCGCACGCAACAAAAGTAGGCGTAACACGGGGCGTAACACTCAGAATGGGGAACAACTTGCCAAAATGTGGGCGTCACGGGGGAAGCACAGGGTACAAGTGCGCGGAACGCCCACACGCTCGCCTACAACACGTATTCATGGAATAGAATAGGGCAAAAAAGCGCACGCTCAAACCAGCGCACAGGCACAAACACGACCGCCACAAGAAAGCAGGCGGTAGCGTCTCTGCGCCTGGAAGAAATGTGCGCCAAAAGGTGCGCCAACAAATAGCACCTATATACAGCCATGATGAATGGCCAATACTGTGGCCCTCCAGGACAAATGACGTGCAAAGGGGTACCCACAAACACAGACACGCGCTGACAGAAAAAAAACGTGTGCGTGTATACCGGGGTGCGCGGGAAGTCTCACACGCGAATTGGCCGTGTGGATTACAGGGGTGCGCGGGAAGTACCACACGCGATTTGTCAGGGTACGTGGATTTCAGGGGTGCGCGGGAAGTTCCACACGCGATATGGCCGGGTACGTTGATTTCAGGGGTGCGCGGGAAGTTCCACACGCGATTAGGCAGGGTACGTGGATTTCAGGGGTGCGCGGGAAATTCCACACGCGATATGGCTGGGTACGTTGATTTCAGGGGTGCGCGGGAAGTTCCACACGCGATTAGGCAGGGTACGTGGATTTCAGGGGTGCGCGGGAAGTTCCACACGCGATATGGCCGGGTACGTGGATTTCAGGGGTGCGCGGGAATTTCCACACGCGATTAGGCAGGGTACGTGGATTTCAGGGGTGCGCGGGAAGTTCCACACGCGATTTGGCCGGGTACGTGGATTTCAGTGGTGCGCGGGAAGTTCCACACGTGATTAGTCAGGGTATGTGGATTTCAGGGGTGCGCGGGAAGTTCCACACGCGATTTGGCCGGGTACGTGGATTTCAGGGGTGCGCGGGAAGTTCCACACGCGATTAGTCAGGGTACGTGGATTGCAGGGGTGCGCGGGAAGTTCCACACGCGATTTGGCCGGGTACGTGGATTTCAGGGGTGCGCGGGAAGTTCCACACGCGATTAGTCAGGGTACGTGGATTTCAGGGGTGCGTGGGAAGTTCCACACGCGATTTGGCCGGGTACGTGGATTTCAGGGGTGTGCGGGAAGTCCCACACGCGATTAGTCAGAGTACGTGGATTGCAGGGGTGCGCGGGAAGTTCCACACGCGATTTGGCCGGGTACGTGGATTGCAGGGGTGCGCAGGAAGTTCCACACGCGATTTGGCTGTGTGCTCCCAGGCATTACCTGTACACCCTCCACGGCCCCTGCAGGCAGCACACACCACAGGGGACTACCCTGCACACCTGCTCATGCCCAACTCATGTCTCCCACCACCCCCACCCACCAGCCACCAGGGGCACCCTCCACCAGGCTCCCACCCATGTCTCCCACCACCCCCACCCCCCAGCCACCAGGGGCAGCCTCCACCAGGCCCCCACTCATGCCCAACTCATGTCTCCCACCACCCCCACCCACCAGCCACCAGGGGCACCCTCCACCAGGCCCCCACCCATGTCTCCCACCACCCCCACCCACCAGCCACCAGGGGCAGCCTCCACCAGGCCCCCACTCATGCCCAACTCATGTCTCCCACCACCCCCACCCACCAGCCACCAGGGGCACCCTCCACCAGGCCCCCACCCATGTCTCCCACCACCCCCACCCACCAGCAGTGCAGGGGCAGCCTCCACCAGGCCCCCACTCATGTCTCCCACCACCCCCACCCCCAGCAGTGCAGGGGCTGCCTCCACCAGGCCCCCACTCATGTCCCCCTGCACCCCCACCCACCAGCAGTGCAGGGGCAGCCTCCACCAGGCCCCCACTCATGTCTCCCACCACCCCCACCCCCCAGCAGTGCAGGGGCAGCCTCCACCAGGCCCCCACCCATGTCTCCCACCACCCCCACCCACCAGCAGTGCAGGGGCAGCCTCCACCAGGCCCCCACACATGTCTCCCACCACCCCCACCCCCTAGCAGTGCAGGGGCACCCTCCACCAGGCCCCCACCCATGTCTCCCACCCCCCCACCCCCCAGCACTGTGGGGCACCCTCCACCAGGCCCCCACACATGTCTCCCACCACCCCCACCCCCCAGCAGTGCAGGGGCACCCTCCACCAGGCCCCCACCCATGTCTCCCCCCCCCCCCACCCCCCAGCACTGTGGGGCACCCTCCAGCAGGCCCCCACCCATGTCTCCCACCACCCCCACCCCCCAGCAGTGCAGGGGCACCCTCCACCAGGCCCCCACCCATGTCACCCACCACCCCCACCCCCCAGCACTGTGGGGCACCCTCCACCAGGCCCCCACCCATGTCACCCACCACCCCCACCCCCCAGCAGTGCAGGGGCAGCCTCCACCAGGCCCCCACCCATGTCTCCCACCACCCCCACCCCCCAGCCACCAGGGGCAGCCTCCACCAGGCCCCCACCCATGTCTCCCACCACCCCCACCCACCAGCCACCAGGGGCAGCCTCCACCAGGCCCCCACTCATGTCTCCCACCACCCCCACCCCCCAGCCACCAGGGGCACCCTCCACCAGGCCCCCACTCATGTCTCCCACCACCCCCACCCCCCAGCCTCCAGGGGCACCCTCCACCAGGCCCCCACTCATGCCCAACTCATGTCTCCCACCACCCCCACCCCCCAGCCACCAGGGGCAGCCTCCACCAGGCCCCCACCCATGTCTCCCACCACCCCCACCCCCCAGCCACCAGGGGCAGCCTCCACCAGGCACCCACTCATGTCTACCCCCACCCCCACCCCCCAGCCACCATGGGCAGCCTCCACCAGGCCCCCACCCATATCACCCACCACCCCCACCCCCCAGCACTGTGGGGCACCCTCCACCAGGCCCCCACCCATGACTCCCACCACCCCCACCCACCAGCCACCAGGGGCACCCTCCACCAGGCCCCCACACATGTCTCCCACCACCCCCACCCCCCAGCAGTGCAGGGGCACCCTCCACCAGGCCCCCACCCATGTCTCCCACCACCCCCACCCCCCAGCACTGTGGGGCACCTGCCAGCAGGCCCCCACCCATGTCCAACCCATGTCTCCCACCACCCCCACCCCCCAGCAGTGCAGGGGCACCCTCCACCAGGCCCCCACCCATGTCTCCAACCACCCCCACCCCCCAGCACTGTGGGGCACCCTCCACCAGGCCCCCACCCATGACTCCCACTACCCCCACCCACCAGCCACCAGGGGCACCCTCCACCAGGCCCCCACACATGTCTCCCACCACCCCCACCCCCCAGCAGTGCAGGGGCACCCTCCACCAGGCCCCCACCCATGTCTCCCACCCCCCCACCCCCCAGCAGTGCAGGGGCACCCTCCACCAGGCCCCCACCCATGTCACCCACCACCCCCACCCACCAGCAGTGCAGGGGCAGCCTCCACCAGGCCCCCACCCATGTCTCCCACCACCCCCACCCCCCAGCCACCAGGGGCAGCCTCCACCAGGCACCCACTCATGTCTACCCCCACCCCCACCCCCAGCCACCATGGGCAGCCTCCACCAGGTCCCCACCCATGTCACCCACCACCCCCACCCCCCAGCCACCAGGGGCAGCCTCCACCAGGCACCCACTCATGTCTACCCCCACCCCCACCCCCCAGCCACCAGGGGCAGCCTCCACCAGCCCCCCACCCATGTCACCCACCACCCCCACCCCCCAGCACTTTGGGGCACCCTCCACCAGGCCCCCACCCATGACTCCCAACACCCCCACCCACCAGCCACCAGGGGCACCCTCCACCAGGCCCCCACCCATGTCAACCACCACCCCCACCCCCCAGCACTGTGGGGCACCCTCCACCAGGCCCCCACCCATGACTCCCACCACCCCCACCCCCCAGCAGTGCAGGGGCACCCTCCACCAGGCCCCCACCCATGTCTCCCACCACCCCCACCCCCCAGCACTGTGGGGCACCTGCCAGCAGGCCCCCACCCATGTCCAACCCATGTCTCCCACCACCCCCACCCCCCAGCAGTGCAGGGGCACCCTCCACCAGGCCCCCACCCATGTCTCCCACCACCCCCACCCATCAGCACTGTGGGGCACCCTCCACCAGGCCCCCACCCATGACTCCCACCACCCCCACCCACCAGCCACCAGGGGCACCCTCCACCAGGCCCCCACACATGTCTCCCACCACCCCCACCCCCCAGCAGTGCAGGGGCACCCACCACCAGGCCCCCACCCATGTCTCCCACCCCCCCACCCCCCAGCACTGTGGGGCACCCTCCACCAGGCCCCCACCCATGTCTCCCACCACCCCCACCCCCCAGCAGTGCAGGGGCACCCTCCACCAGGCCCCCACCCATGTCACCCACCACCCCCACCCCCCAGCACTGTGGGGCACCCTCCACCAGGCCCCCACCCATGTCACCCACCACCCCCACCCCCCAGCAGTGCAGGGGCAGCCTCCACCAGGCCCCCACCCATGTCTCCCACCACCCCACCCCCCAGCCACCAGGGGCAGCCTCCACCAGGCCCCCACCCATGTCTCCCACCACCCCCACCCACCAGGCACCAGGGGCAGCCTCCACCAGGCCCCCACTCATGTCTCCCACCACCCCCACCCCCCAGCCACCAGGGGCACCCTCCACCAGGCCCCCACTCATGTCTCCCACCACCCCCACCCCCCAGCACTGTGGGGCACCCTCCACCAGGCCCCCACCCATGACTCCCACCACCCCCACCCACCAGCCTCCAGGGGCACCCTCCACCAGGCCCCCACACATGTCTCCCACCACCCCCACCCCCCAGCAGTGCAGGGGCACCCTCCACCAGGCCCCCACCCATGTCTCCCACCCCTCCCACCCCCCAGCACTGTGGGGCACCCTCCACCAGGCCCCCACCCATGTCTCCCACCACCCCCACCTCCCAGCAGTGCAGGGGCACCCTCCACCAGGCCCCCACCCATGTCACCCACCACCCCCATCCCCCAGCACTGTGGGGCACCCTCCACCAGGCCCCCACCCATGTCACCCACCACCCCCATCCCCCAGCACTGTGGGGCACCCTCCACCAGGCCCCCACCCATGTCTCCCACCACCCCCACCCCCCAGCCACCAGGGGTAGCCTCCACCAGGCCCCCACCCATGTCTCCCACCACCCCCACCCACCAGCCACCAGGGGCAGCCTCCACCAGGCCCCCACTCATGTCTCCCACCACCCCCACCCCCCAGCCACCAAGGGCACCCTCCACCAGGCCCCCACTCATGTCTCCCATCACCCCCACCCCCCAGCCACCAGGGGCACCCTCCACCAGGCCCCCACTCATGCCCAACACATGTCTCCCACCACCCCACCCCCCAGCCACCAGGGGCACCCTCCACCAGGCCCCCACCCATGTCTCCCACCACCCCCACCCCCCAGCCACCAGGGGCAGCCTCCACCAGGCACCCACTCATGTCTACCCCCACCCCCACCCCCCAGCCACCATGGGCAGCCTCCACCAGGCCCCCACCCATGTCACCCACCACCCCCAACCCCCAGCACTGTGGGGCACCCTCCACCAGGCCCCCACCCATGACTCCCACCACCCCCACCCACCAGCCACCAGGGGCACCGTCCACCAGGCCCCCACACATGTCTCCCACCACCCCCACCCCCCAGCAGTGCAGGGGCACCCTCCACCAGACCCCCACCCATGTCTCCCACCACCCCCACCCCCCAGCACTGTGGGGCACCTGCCAGCAGGCCCCCACCCATGTCCAACCCATGTCTCCCACCACCCCCACCCCCCAGCAGTGCAGGGGCACCCTCCACCAGGCCCCCACCCATGTCTCCCACCACCCCCACCCCCCAGCACTGTGGGGCACCCTCCACCAGGCCCCCACCCATGACTCCCAACACCCCCACCCACCAGCCACCAGGGGCACCCTCCACCAGGCCCCCACCCATGTCACCCACCACCCCCACCCCCCAGCAGTGCAGGGGCAGCCTCCACCAGGCCCCCACCCATGTCTCCCACCACCCCCACCCCCCAGCAGTGCAGGGGCACCCTCCACCAGGCCCCCACCCATGTCTCCCACCACCCCCACCCCCCAGCACTGTGGGGCACCTGCCAGCAGGCCCCCACCCATGTCCAACCCATGTCTCCCACCACCCCCACCCCCCAGCAGTGCAGGGGCACCCTCCACCAGGCCCCCACCCATGTCTCCCACCACCCCCACCCCCCAGCACTGTGGGGCACCCTCCACCAGGCCCCCACCCATGACTCCCAACACCCCCACCCACCAGCCACCAGGGGCACCCTCCACCAGGCCCCCACCCATGTCACCCACCACCCCCACCCCCCAGCAGTGCAGGGGCAGCCTCCACCAGGCCCCCACCCATGTCTCCCACCACCCCCACCCCCCAGCCACCAGGGGCACCCTCCACCAGGCACCCACTCATGTCTACCCCCACCCCCACCCCCCAGCCACCATGGGCAGCCTCCACCAGGCCCCCACCCATGTCACCCACCACCCCCACCCCCCAGCCACCAGGGGCAGCCTCCACCAGGCACCCACTCATGTCTACCCCCACCCCCACCCCCCAGCCACCAGGGGCAGCCTCCACCAGGCCCCCACCCATGTCACCCACCACCCCCACCCCCCAGCACTGTGGGGCACCCTCCACCAGGCCCCCACCCATGACTCCCACCACCCCCACCCACCAGCCACCAGGGGTACCCTCCACCAGGCCCCCACCCATGTCACCCACCACCCCCACCCCCCAGCACTGTGGGGCACCCTCCACGAGGCCCCCACCCATGACTCCCACCACCCCCACCCCCCAGCAGTGCAGGGGCACCCTCCACCAGGCCCCCACCCATGTCTCCCACCACCCCCACCCCCCAGCACTGTGGGGCACCTGCCAGCAGGCCCCCACCCATGTCCAACCCATGTCTCCCACCACCCCCACCCCCCAGCAGTGCAGGGGCACCCTCCAGCAGGCCCCCACCCATGTCTCCCACCACCCCACCCCCCAGCACTGTGGGGCACCCTCCACCAGGCCCCCACCCATGACTCCCACCACCCCCACCCACCAGCCACCAGGGGCACCCTCCACCAGGCCCCCACACATGTCTCCCACCACCCCCAGCCCCCAGCAGTGCAGGGGCACCCTCCACCAGCCCCCCACCCATGTCTCCCACCCCCCCACACTCCAGCACTGTGGGGCACCCTCCACCCGGCCCCCACCCATGTCTCCCACCACCCCCACCCCCCAGCAGTGCAGGGGCACCCTCCACCAGGCCCCCACCCATGTCACCCACCACCCCCACCCACCAGCACTGTGGGGCACCCTCCACCAGGCCCCCACCCATGTCACCCACCACCCCCACCCCCCAGCAGTGCAGGGGCAGCCTCCACCAGGCCCCCACCCATGTCTCCCCCCACCCCCACCCCCCAGCCACCAGGGGCAGCCTCCACCAGGCCCCCACCCATGTCTCCCACCACCCCCACCCACCAGCCACCAGGGGCAGCCTCCACCAGGCCCCCACTCATGTCTCCCACCACCCCCACCCCCCAGCCACCAGGAGCACCCTCCATCAGGCCCTCACTCATGTCTCCCACCACCCCCACCCCCCAGCACTGTGGGGGACCCTCCACCAGGCCCCCACCCATGACTCCCACCACCCCCACCCACCAGCCACCAGGGGCACCCTCCACCAGGCCCCCACACATGTCTCCCACCACCCCCACCCCCCAGCAGTGCAGGGGCACCCTCCACCAGGCCCCCACCCATGTCTCCCACCCCCCCACCCCCCAGCACTGTGGGGCACCCTCCACCAGGCCCCCACCCATGTCTCCCACCACCCCCACCCCCCAGCAGTGCAGGGGCACCCTCCACCAGGCCCCCACCCATGTCACCCACCACCCCCACCCCCCAGCACTGTGAGGCACCCTCCACCAGGCCCCCACCCATGTCACCCACCACCCCCACCCCCCAGCAGTGCAGAGGCAGCCTCCACCAGGCCCCCACCCATGTCTCCCACCACCCACACCCCCCAGCCACCAGGGGCAGCCTCCACCAGGCCCCCACCCATGTCTCCCACCACCCCCACCCACCAGCCACCAGGGGCAGCCTCCACCAGGCCCCCACTCATGTCTCCCACCACCCCCACCCCCCAGCCACCAGGGGCACCCTCCACCAGGCCCCCACTCATGTCTCCCACCACCCCCACCCCCCAGCCACCAGGGGCACCCTCCACCAGGCCCCCACTCATGCCCAACTCAAGTCTCCCACCACCCCCACCCCCCAGCCACCAGGGGCAGCCTCCACCAGGCCCCCACCCATGTCTCCCACCACCCCCACCCCCCAGCCACCAGGGGCAGCCTCCACCAGGCACCCACTCATGTCTACCCCCACCCCCACCCCCCAGCCACCATGGGCAGCCTCCACCAGGCCCCCACCCATGTCACCCACCACCCCCAGCACTGTGGGGCACCCTCCACCAGGCCCCCACCCATGACTCCCACCACCCCCACCCACCAGCCACCAGGGGCACCCTCCACCAGGCCCCCACACATGTCTCCCACCACCCCCACCCCCCAGCACTGTGGGGCACCCTCCACCAGGCCCCCACCCATGACTCCCACCACCCCCACCCACCAGCCACCAGGGTCACCCTCCACCAGGCCCCCACACATGTCTCCCACCACCCCCACCCCCCAGCAGTGCAGGGGCACCCTCCACCAGGCCCCCACCCATGTCTCCCACCACCCCCACCCCCCAGCACTGTGGGGCACCCTCCACCAGGCCCCCACCCATGACTCCCACCACCCCCACCCACCAGCCACCAGGGGCACCCTCCACCAGGCCCCCACACATGTCTCCCACCACCCCCACCCCCCAGCAGTGCAGGGGCACCCTCCACCAGGCCCCCACCCATGTCTCCCACCCCCCACCCCCCAGCAGTGCAGGGGCACCCTCCACCAGGCCCCCACCCATGACTCCCAACACCCCCACCCACCAGCCACCAGGGGCACCCTCCACCAGGCCCCCACCCATGTCACCCACCACCCCCACCCCCCAGCAGTGCAGGGGCAGCCTCCACCAGGCCCCCACCCATGTCTCCCACCACCCCCACCCCCAGCCACCAGGGGCACCCTCCACCAGGCACCCACTCATGTCTACCCCCACCCCCACCCCCCAGCCACCATGGGCAGCCTCCACCAGGCCCCCACCCATGTCACCCACCACCCCCACCCCCCAGCCACCAGGGGCAGCCTTCACCAGGCACCCACTCATGTCTACCCCCACCCCCACCCCCCAGCCACCAGGGGCAGCCTCCACCAGGCCCCCACCCATGTCACCCACCACCCCCACCCCCCAGCACTGTGGGGCACCCTCCACCAGGCCCCCACCCATGACTCCCACCACCCCCACCCACCAGCCACCAGGGGCACCCTCCACCAGGCCCCCACCCATGTCACCCACCACCCCCACCCCCCAGCACTGTGGGGCACCCTCCACGAGGCCCCCACCCATGACTCCCACCACCCCCACCCCCCAGCAGTGCAGGGGCACCCTCCACCAGGCCCCCACCCATGTCTCCCACCACCCCCACCCCCCAGCACTGTGGGGCACCTGCCAGCAGGCCCCCACCCATGTCCAACCCATGTCTCCCACCACCCCCACCCCCCAGCAGTGCAGGGGCACCCTCCAGCAGGCCCCCACCCATGTCTCCCACCACCCCACCCCCCAGCACTGTGGGGCACCCTCCACCAGGCCCCCACCCATGACTCTCACCACCCCCACCCACCAGCCACCAGGGGCACCCTCCACCAGGCCCCCACACATGTCTCCCACCACCCCCAGCCCCCAGCAGTGCAGGGGCACCCTCCACCAGCCCCCCACCCATGTCTCCCACCCCCCCCACACTCCAGCACTGTGGGGCACCCTCCACCAGGCCCCCACCCATGTCTCCCACCACCCCCACCCCCCAGCAGTGCAGGGGCACCCTCCACCAGGCCCCCACCCATGTCACCCACCACCCCCACCCCCCAGCACTGTGGGGCACCCTCCACCAGGCCCCCACCCATGTCACCCACCACCCCCACCCCCCAGCAGTGCAGGGGCAGCCTCCACCAGGCCCCCACCCATGTCTCCCCCCACCCCCACCCCCCAGCCACCAGGGGCAGCCTCCACCAGGCCCCCACCCATGTCTCCCACCACCCCCACCCACCAGCCACCAGGGGCAGCCTCCACCATGCCCCCACTCATGTCTCCCACCACCCCCACCCCCCAGCCACCAGGAGCACCCTCCACCAGGCCCCCACTCATGTCTCCCACCACCCCCACCCCCCAGCACTGTGGGGGACCCTCCACCAGGCCCCCACCCATGACTCCCACCACCCCCACCCACCAGCCACCAGGGGCACCCTCCACCAGGCCCCCACACATGTCTCCCACCACCCCCACCCCCCAGCAGTGCAGGGGCACCCTCCACCAGGCCCCCACCCATGTCTCCCACCCCCCCACCCCCCAGCAGTGCAGGGGCACCCTCCACCAGGCCCCCACCCATGTCACCCACCACCCCCACCCCCCAGCACTGTGGGGCACCCTCCACCAGGCCCCCACCCATGTCACCCACCACCCCCACCCCCCAGCAGTGCAGGGGCAGCCTCCACCAGGCCCCCACCCATGTCTCCCACCACCCACACCCCCCAGCCACCAGGGGCAGCCTCCACCAGGCCCCCACCCATGTCTCCCACCACCCCCACCCACCAGCCACCAGGGGCAGCCTCCACCAGGCCCCCACTCATGTCTCCCACCACCCCCACCCCCCAGCCACCAGGGGCACCCTCCACCAGGCCCCCACTCATGTCTCCCACCACCCCCACCCCCCAGCCACCAGGGGCACCCTCCACCAGGCCCCCACTCATGCCCAACTCAAGTCTCCCACCACCCCCACCCCCCAGCCACCAGGGGCAGCCTCCACCAGGCCCCCACCCATGTCTCCCACCACCCCCACCCCCCAGCCACCAGGGGCAGCCTCCACCAGGCACCCACTCATGTCTACCCCCACCCCCACCCCCCAGCCACCATGGGCAGCCTCCACCAGGCCCCCACCCATGTCACCCACCACCCCCAGCACTGTGGGGCACCCTCCACCAGGCCCCCACCCATGACTCCCACCACCCCCACCCACCAGCCACCAGGGGCACCCTCCACCAGGCCCCCACACATGTCTCCCACCACCCCCACCCCCCAGCACTGTGGGGCACCCTCCACCAGGCCCCCACCCATGACTCCCACCACCCCCACCCACCAGCCACCAGGGTCACCCTCCACCAGGCCCCCACACATGTCTCCCACCACCCCCACCCCCCAGCAGTGCAGGGGCACCCTCCACCAGGCCCCCACCCATGTCTCCCACCACCCCCACCCCCCAGCACTGTGGGGCACCCTCCACCAGGCCCCCACCCATGACTCCCACCACCCCCACCCACCAGCCACCAGGGGCACCCTCCACCAGGCCCCCACACATGTCTCCCACCACCCCCACCCCCCAGCAGTGCAGGGGCACCCTCCACCAGGCCCCCACCCATGTCTCCCACCCCCCACCCCCCAGCAGTGCAGGGGCACCCTCCACCAGGCCCCCACCCATGTCACCCACCACCCCCACCCCCCAGCAGTGCAGGGGCAGCCTCCACCAGGCCCCCACCGATGTCTCCCACCACCCCCACCCCCCAGCACTGTGGGGCACCTGCCAGCAGGCCCCCACCCATGTCCAACCCATGTCTCCCACCACCCCCACCCCCCAGCAGTGCAGGGGCACCCTCCACCAGGCCCCCACCCATGTCTCCCACCACCCCCACCCCCCAGCACTGTGGGGCACCCTCCACCAGGCCCCCACCCATGTCTCCCACCACCCCCACCCCCCAGCCACCAGGGGCAGCCTCCACCAGGCACCCACACATGTACCCCTGCCCCCAGGTCCTGACGATACTCAATCATGGCAGTAATGGGCAGCATACCCAGCACAAACACCCAGGCAAGGATTGCATCCACTCACATAGTGAATGCAATTACATGATACAACCCCAATGGCAAGTACGTAAATGAACACATGTCCGTCACACACACATACACAATGGGTGCAAGTGAATGTCAAAACCCATATCATGACATGTATGAAACCAATGAGAAAATAACACAAGTGAAAGTAAAAATAAAAAATGTATTAAAGATGAAAAATAAGTAAACAAATCAAACATACAACAATGTGGATAACAAAATAAATGGTCCATGTCCGAGAACAAAAGTAAAAATCAAAAAAACAAAGGAATACAAAAACAAATGTTGTCCAAAGCAATATCATGTAGAAGGAAAATAATGAAAAACCATTTCCTCATGGTGAACACAATAACAAATAAAAAAAATGTATCTTCAAAAAGCAAACTATATACAGGAATGTTCAAGGGTCCATGAGCCCAACACCATGAATGAAACCTACTACTACCTAATGAAAAAAATATATACAAAAAAGTGGCCATTGTCCAAGCGGTCCAAAATAATAAAAATAAATAAAGGAAACCTAACACTAACTAACTAAATAACTATATACAAAGGCAGCGGGCAAGTCCTGCGGCTCAATTGGTAATGTTGCTGGCCAGGGCATCATCGAACTCCATGTCGATGTCCTGGAGGCGGGACTCTGTCCTGGCCCCGAGGTCTCGCAGGGATAACCCCATGTTCAGCTCAAACTCCCTGCGAGCTTCCTCGAGGCACTCAGCCCGCCTCAACGCCCGACGCATGGAGAACTCAGCCCTGACCATGGCGAGCCGCTCCTCTTCCGCCCGCTGCCGCTCCGCACCTATCCGCTGGACCAACTGCTCCCACACGGAAGACACCACCATACCAGGGTTGCCCTGCCCTCTGGCCGATGCCTGCCCCTCTGATCTTGATGGCCCCGAGCCATGATGCCTCCCACTTCGAGCCCGCTGCTGCCTCCGACGCCACTGCCTCTGCCAGCACGACGGCATCCAGGCTGATGGAAAGCACCGACGCCGTCGTGCACGTGCCCTGCCCGATGATGCTGTCACATCTTCCATCTGCTGGGGTCCAGTTGCTGTGTTGTCCACCCCTGCTGGACCTCCGACTCCCAACTGTGGCAGGGATGGGATCCCCACCGAGCTGGCTGCATTGGTCGGGGCAGGTCCACAGGGGGCCCTGGTGGCATCTGGGCCGGAAGACGGCAAGGAGAACGACTGGTGTATAGCCTGCACAGAGGAGGAGAGGGCCGCCAGATTGGCCAACACATGCAGGAAACCCCCGAACATGGCCGATCCCAATTGGGCCACGTCGGCACGGTGCACTTCGTGATGACGTGCGTGCTCCTCCCGGGAAGCACGCACGGCATCACGAATCACAGCCGTGCGCATCGCGACCCCAATCAGCACCTTCTCCACACGGCCAGGGGTTCCCACGTCCGCAGGTGGAGGGGAGTCAGGTGACATGGACATCCCCTCTACCTGCGGACGGGCCTGGGACGGGGCATCCCTGCTGGTGCATGGTGGTGCACTCACAGGGTCAGGGACAGCGACATGCACAGGCCCCTCCACGGTGACCTGTGCTGCCTCCTGCCCCTGGCCCTGGACTGCACCACTTGCACCAGCAGGGATGCCCCCACCAGGCCCCATGTGTGCCCCAGTGGCGGCCTCCTCCTCCTCTGTGCAAACCACCAACCTGGATGGCTCCTCACCGTCTCCCACCATAGCAGGCCCCTGTGGGGGCTCACCCACCCCTTCCGCTGCAGCCGTGGGGGCATCCCCGCCTTGCTCCACAGCACCGTCTCCGCCCTCTTCTTCACTAGCCGCTGCGTAGAGGGAGACAACGAACACAAGCATCAGGGTACTGTACAATGGTCCCCTAGACAGGAAGCAATAGCAGATGAGCACCACTGTCAAAGTACACTTCCATCATGTCCCTCCACAACACATGGGTCAGTCCAGGCAAAACACACACAGTAACAGGCATGGTGCATGCCATGGACATTTCCATACATGTCCAATGGACTCTTGAAACATTCAATGATATGTAACTCACATGCATCATGGCTCATGCCTATCACATGCACACACTTCACCTCAGTCACATCCATCTGGCCCCAAACACAACAAACACAGCGGATACAAGGGTAATTTGGCTGCTCCACTGAATCTGTGCATTGTCACACACATGTGTCATGCATCCATGGCATGCACAAGTCACAGACACGCAGGTCAGGCACACAGACATGGCTACCACATATATACCTGGCATCAGCACCCATCCCTCACCCCCACCCATGTCCCGGCACAGAGACTGGCATGCTCTCATGTTCAAAATCTGCATAGGGCTCCCCATGCGGCATTTGAACACATGCAACAACCATGTGGGTCACACATCACTGGTTGCACATGCATTACCATGATGTCCCTGCACACATACATGCATACATGCCCTATGGCACACATACAGGCAAGTATCATAGACCCAGCACACAGCAACATGCCCTGTCTCACACAGTAATGCTTGGACACTTACCGCTCAACTCCAGACGGGCCTCCCTCTCAAGGATCTGGGCGTGGAGCGCTGGGCGTACGCGTTCCAGGACCCTCATCTGGATGGAACTCATGCGGCCCCGGCCCCCCTCCACGAGGCGCCGGGCCTTCACAAGGGTCCTGGACCTCAAGTCCTCCCAGCGCTTCTTGATCTTCTGGATGTTGCGGGTTGCCACTCCCTCCGCGTTGATGGCAACCACACAGTCGGCCCAGATCCTCTCCCGTCCTTCCTTGCTGGCGCGGGACGATCCAAAGAGGGCATCATACTGCCCCAGGACATGCTCCACCAGGACACCAACTTCGGTGGCAGTGAAGCTGGTGCCCCTCTGCCCCTCTGGCCTGGGGTTGCCACTGGTGCCAGATGTGGAAGTGCCCGACATGGCAACCCCAGAGGCAGGTGTGGGTGGGCAACTGGGTCCTGGGGCTGGGCTGTGGAGCGATGTAATCCCAGTCGGGAGTCTTCAGTTCCAGCAGGGGTGGACACAGCAACTGGACCCCTGCAGATGGCTGATGTGCAGGCACCAAATGGCAGGGCACGGTGGCAGCAGGCAGGCAGGCAGGCAGGCAGCAGCAGATGGCACGTGGGACGCTGCTCGGGGAACTGGGGGGCAGTAACTCGGCCTTCTGGACAGGAGCGTGGTCTTCCGTGTGTTTTCGCGTGGCCAGCTTGATACGGAGTGATTTGGCACGTGAAAATCCGGCACGTAAGCGTGAAATCCGAGGAAAGGCCCTTAGCGCGTAAGCGCGTCAGCACGCATATGCGATTCTATTGGTCCAGAGTCCCTCAGCGCGTAAGCGCGTATGTGACGTGACCCGCACGGGTGTTCCCCACTCAGCACGTGATGACGGAGCACACGTGTAAATACTGCACGTCAGAGTGTCATCGCGTGTAATTGGACAAAAGTGTGCGTACACGCGATTGGCCTATGTACGTGTATTTCAGGGGTGCGCGGGCACTTACACACGCAAGTACGTCAGCGCACCTGTATCCCGTGGTGCGTGGGAATTTCACACGCTATTGGACTGGGAACCAGGTGTGCGCGGGTCACACGCTCGCCTAGAACACGCGCAAAGCATGAATTTGCGCACTTTAACAATAACAAGCTCAGACGCCAGGATGAACATACCGTTCCTAGCAGCAGTGGCAGTGGGCTACCAAAGGAGGAGGAGGAGGATAGTCAGGGCCAGAATATTCACACCCAGAACCAGCCTTTTCGGGATGCCTGATGACCAGGTGTATGGAAGGTACAGGTTTCCACCACACATAATACTGGACCTGGTGAGTGAGTGGGAGGATGACCTCACATCACCCACCCTGTGCTCCCAAGCACTCAGCCCCCTGGAGAAGGTCCTCAATGTACTGCACTTCTTAGCCACTGGATCATTTCAGCGGACAAGTGCCATAGTGGGTGGGGTGTCACAGGCCACCCAGTCACGCTGCCTACACCAGGTCTTGAACATCATCACTGCACGCCCATCAGTCCGCAGGCACATATACCTGCCCAGAACACCTGCAGAAAGGCATGCTGCCGCCCTGGATTTTTACGGTGTGGCACAATTCCCCAAAGTGCTAGGTGCCATCGACTGCACCCATGTGGCTCTACGTCCCCCCAGGGCATCTGAGCACATCTATAGGAACCGCAAGCACTGGCATTCCATCAACGTGCAGGTAGTATGTAATGCCAAGGGAATCATCACCTTAGTATATGCCAACTATCCCGGGTCCACCCACGACAGCTTCATTTACCGAATGTCCACCCTATGCCGGCACCTAGAAGCTGGGCGGCATGGCGATACATGGCTGCTTGGTGAGTATGTATGCCACTGCACATGCATGCATGTTGGATACTGAGCAAGGTCACAACCCCACCAATGATACCAATCACCACCTCCACAGGGGACAGTGCCTACCCTCTCAGCCCCCACATGATGACGCCAATTCGGAACCCCACCACGCCACCCGAGGTAAGATATAACACAGCCCACATTACAACCCGGGGCATAGTGGAGCGTACATTCGGAGTGTTAAAGTCATGCTTTCGCTCCCTTGACAGTTGTGGCGGGCAGCTGTTATACGCTCCCCCAGTAGTGTTCAGGATCATAGTGGCAGCATGTGTCCTGCACAACGTTGCAACACGCCGGGGCCTGGCCGTGGACATGGTGGTGGCCCCACATCCCCAACCACATGCACAGCCGCTGCGCATGGGAGGGGAAAGGGCACGGGGGGAGGCAGCCCGTACACAGCTAGTGGCTAATTACTTCACATAGTAATCACACCCCTGTGGACTGCACACTGGCCTGGCACATTCCATCTGACAATCAATGATGACTCAACCTGACACTGATCCTGAATGTCTGGAGATTCAACCGTGAAAAGCATGTCAGCCTGAGATTGTTCACCTGGAAGTGTTACAATGTGTGCATCCCTACCCACACACACCACCAATGCAGTTTTGTGAAGAAACACATTCAAGCAGCTAAAATGAATACCCACTTGCTAAATGCAACAAGAGGACAGTGCCATGTCACCCAACCCATCCCCAGCACCGCCACACAACACACCGTGCCATGTCATGCTATGTGCAGGTAAACAAAGTAATCCCCACAACATGACAAGTGTCGCGATGTACAGTGTCCCCAATTGAAACTTGCTACACCTGAAATGCTCACTGTAATGCAGGACCAACAACAAACTTGAGCAGGTACTACCATTGACATGACTTCACTAATGTAATAAATCAGTAGTCTCACCACCTGGAAATGCCTGCACTCCCACCACTTCCAACTGTACAGTGTTGGCGCCATGTAGAGTTGTAGGTGCACTGCTGCCAACAAGGACCCCATCTCCAGACTAGAGGGCCTTGTGTAGACATGAGGAAGGGACCTGCAAATTGGGAGGCAGACACAGATGATGAGTTACACATCAATGCAACATGCAGTGTACAACACAACAGCAATATGCACTAGGAATGTATACACAGTATTGACTAGACTACCCACACATGTAGTGGGAGTCCAATGTCACCATGTACTTCAATGTCACTTGGGCACACCCTTTGCAAGCCCATGGAAACGGGAAGCAGGAGTGGTGTGTGTGACTCAAACCCAGGCATCTGAACCTAATACATGACAAGCCTGCATGTGCCCAGCCACAATGCAGCGTATGCCCACAGGAACCACGGAAGACAACAAATTGTCCCAAAAAAATTGGGAAAAATATAAAAATAAAAATAAAAATAAAAAAAAATCAAAAATGGCCATTAATGGGCCCGGGGGGGTTGGGGAGGCCACCCAGGAGGTCCGAGGACAAGGTGCACACCAAAACCCACCTGTGTGGATCCTGGGAAAAAAAACACCTCCATGGGCTCATGGCCCACACGGCTACCCTATTGTGGGAGTATCACTGCTGTCGCTATTATCACCCTGTGCAGCTGCATCCGGAGGTGGTTGCACTATGGGAGGCAGCCCACGCAAGGCCCTACTCTGTTCCTCCATGGCTGCAAGCATGCGGGTGTCGTAGGTCTCGTTCTGGAGGATGAGGGTGTGGAGGTCCCCATGCAACAACTCACGGGATGCCCGGACCTCCGCCCTCGTTGCTTGCATCTCAGCTGAGAGCGTACGGGTGAGACGCTCCAGCTGCTGTTCTGTCCTTTGGTGTGTTGAAGCCTCAAGCTCAACAAGAGTCGTCCTGAGTTGATGTAGCTCCTGCCTCAGGGCTTCCCTGTGGCCCTGGGACTCTATGGAGATGGCCTCCTGCAGAGTCGCCAGTGCCGCCCGCCTGTCCCTGTTGGACGCCAACATGTCCTCCCTGTGTGACTGGCAGATGGAGTCGGTTGCCTGCTCTAGTCGCTCCATCAGCCTTTCAGGGGGGACAATGGAAGTGGCCACCCTATCCATGGCCTGAGCCATCATCTCGGATGATGCTGCCTGTTGGGTAGCCATACCGTAAATGGATTGCTCCCATGCGGTATTGCCAGGTGGCGTACGGCCACAACGTCGGCGGGCACCACACCTGTCTGGGGCAAGGCGGACTGCGCCTTGCTGTGCCGGCACTGCCTGAGGCTGCAGGACTGCATTCCCCCTCTGATCTGCTGGCCCAGGAACAGGATCAGATGTCGCGGAGTGTGACCCTGCATCCGTAACCACCAAAGGCCTAGCTGCCAACACTGACATCCCCATTGAGGGTACTGACCCTGGTGCAGGTGGGTGGGACAGAACAGAATCCCTCCCTGGAACACTCACCTGCGACGGCACGTAGGTCTCATCATCCGAATCAACAGCTGAGTACAGCTCGGGGGAGGTGCAGCCAGAGACACCCCTTGAGAGCACGACCTGCAGCACTTGTGGGTTCTCACCCACCAGCACACCACATCCCTCACTGGTGGATGGTCGGCCCTCGGACCCCTCCTGGCTCTGCACCATCTCCACAACCCCAGCAGTATCAGGTGCGTCTTCCCCTGCAAAGACATAATAACAAAGAAATGGAAACAGCCATTAGCACCATGGCACACAATGAGGGCTGAGAAGCAAGAGAACCAGTACTTGATTGACACATGTCCCACATGACTAAGACCCTCCCATGCATGCACCCTCACTGCGTATGAAGGGCAGGCAAATGGCACACACTGATGACACAAAGATGGAAGAAGAACACATTTTCTGCATGCTGCCTGGCAGTGGCATCACACATTGGCCTGTGATTGCCAGGTGACACACACATGCCATCACACAGATGGCATGTACCATTGCTATTGAGTGAAGATGGAGAGGAGGGCAGCACTTATTCATTCAGTCCAGTTCCCGCATGCAATAGCTTTTCTAATTCAAACAGGTCTGATTTTTCACCTGGAGCTGCCAGTCCAATATGGTCCAATTGCACAGGGACATGTGTGAACATATGATATCCAGGTAACAAAGTCACTCCACTTTACCATAGCCATGCCAGACATGTGACTAGAGGACTGAGGAATGCCTAGTATAAGTGGTGGAATGCAAACAATCTGTCTGAATGAACATAGAAAAATAAGCAACAATTTTGTGGCAAGGTGACACTTCAAGGGCAACTGGGGTGCTGTTGGGCTAGATGTCTACTGTTGGCAGAAGGGATACTGCAATGGCCATATGCAGCTGCGCAGGATGTATTGCATGAAGCACATGGCTGACCCATACGACTCAGGCGCACACACTCTCACCTGGCACACAAACAGATGCCCTCACACACACACCATGCACATGGATGACACACACATGCATGTGCACTCACCGGACAATGCCTCGTAATCAGGCAGATCTCCCACGCCTTGGATCTGTTCCTCCGTGACGTAGGTACCAGCGACTGACTCATGTGGAGTGAGTTCCATGTCTAATACTGGAGACCCACCTCCAGTCACTAGAGTTGCGGCATGACTTGAGGCCAGCTTCTTCTTTGCCCTGCGCTTTAGGTCATTCCAGCGCTTATAGCAATCATTGGCTGTGCGCCTCACGATTCCAAGGGCACTTACGATGTCCGCAACGGTCTGCCAGTATGCCTGGTGTTGTGCAGGTGTGGTCTTGGATCCTGCAACAATGACCATCTCGTTATCATGTCCGGACACATACTCGACAAGTGCATTCAGTTCGTCATCCGTGAAGCTGGGCTTCCTCGACGGGCCGGACTGTGTAGCCGTGTCTGGGGCATCAGCCTGTGCCGGACGAGCACTCTTCCTCTTCCGCTTGGAAGGTGGTGGTGATCCTGAGTGTCCTGCGCCGCTCTGGACACTAGGGGCAGGAGCCCTGGGGGGCTCTGTATCAGGTGTGTGGGATTGCACACTCAGCATGGGAGTTGGTGCAGGCATTGGCTCAAGTGTGATGGTGTCAGGGGGAATGTCAGCAGGATGGACTAGGACCGACACTGTCCTGGCTGGGTGTGTGAGAGCTGGGGTGGATGGAGCCGCAGCTGCCCCTGCAGCCTCTCCGCCCTGCCTACTTGGGGCAGCAGATGACCTTGCTGCCCCAGATCCACGTGGCATGATGGCATCAACGTGCACCAGCGCACGTGTCGTAGCCCTGCTGACCTGGAAGTCAGCCATGGAGTCAGCCAGGTCTGGTGCCACAATGGGCTGGTCCAACAACGGCTGAGCATGGATGGTGTCAGCCACATCAGCCTCAACGGCAGGGGGGAGGGGGGGATTATGGGTGCCCTTGACTGGTCCTCCACACATGGGGGGACAGGCTCACCCTGCAAGTTACGACCACGTCCCCTACCGGATCCACCACGGCCACCACTTGTGGCTCTTCCACCTTTGCTACCCTTACGGAATCCTCGCCTCCCAGCCATGGCACTGATATTAATGTGCGTATGGGAGTGGCTGTAGACTATTGTCCTGGGCAATTGGGGGTCAAAGGGGTTGGGTACCAGATGGTAATTGTACCCTAGTGCTCTAGCCAGGCTGAATGTTGTTAGGGAGAATTCTCTGTTTAGGCTGAATTTCCTAACCTAGTGAGTCCCCCAGCAGCTTTGCTGGATTTCCGGGGTTTGTTTTTTCCATCCTGCCAAGAGTGTGACCCTTTTCCTCTCACTCTTGGACATGTATGTGTGGAATTCCTTTGAGGTGTCAATGTGTTCGATGGGCTATGGGGTCTTTTACTCCATAGGGTCTCATAAGTTTTTCTATGTGTGTCACTCTGCACCCTACGTGTCGTGACACGGGGGCGCCCTAGCAGGTCCCCCCACCATAGACTCCATACCCGGGGACTGACTACTGTCTCCCCGGGCATGTAAAGTCACCATTGGCTTTACTAGACCTAAATTTACTAACAGAACTAGTACCAACCATCTTATTGTGGACGTGGTAGTAGGGGTAATACGATTACTCCTGGATCTGTTACTCGAGGGGGCACTGTCCCGTCCCCCCTCGTCGAGTTTTGGCTGGTGGCAGTGGAAACTACTTGTTATGTTCGGCCCCGAGCATAACCCTATGGGATTCGTCCCATTGTTGAAGATTGATACTGTTTTTCGTTAATCTCCAACGTACCACCGATCTACTTATCTTAAATAAGTTTATCGAGTGGTATTTTCTGCCAGAACTCGGGTTGTAAAATGGCGTCTGTGTTTTTCTCTGTGACTCCTAAACCAAAGGTTGAGCCCTTTGTTCCACTTTTGGCGGGCCTCTGGACAGAGACCCGCGAAGGTGGCGCCATTCTGTCTGGGTTACCTCAGGGGTGTGGGAGGGGGTTTAGACACCCTGGACCGAGTTGCCTTGCCAACTCAGGTCGCACTCTGGAGTGATTGGCCCAGGTGGTGAGCCTTCCCGCTCACCACTTAGCATGTGTTGATTGACAAGCTAGGCTGAATGAATGGGGGACGTCTGCATAAAAGCAGGGCCTTTGGGACTGGATCTTCAGGAAGTCGCCACTGGACCTAAAGAATCCGACGAGGGTAACGCTGAGCCGACCTGCACGACAAAACCTCCGGTGGAGCCCTGCGGAATCGTCTCACAATCTCCCGACGACAGAAGAGATCTCCCTGCCGGAGAGGCTCTTTCCCTGGCTGGTGGGAACAACCAGTCTTCTTCTTCTTTGCGCTTTTTGATCGCCCAGGACGCAGTGGTCGAATTGCCCGTGCAGAGCACCCGGCAACCGGATAGCCACTACTCCTGCATCGTGATCGAAAGGTGGTGCCTTGTGACGAAGCACTCCGCGGCTGGTTTCTTCCCTGGTGGTGCACCGGACATCTTCTCTTCGACGACGAGAGCATCTCTTCTCTTGGCCAAGACCCGTCGTGCATCCACCACCAGGAACAACTGCCCCCGTCGGAGCTGTCTTCCCCCACAAGGTACCGTAACCGCCTGGCTTCCCTTTTCGATCGGTTCGTGTGAGGTATCTGATTCCTCTCCGTTCCGTTGGGTTGCCTCCAAGCTTTATTCACTCTTTGTTCTGAACTGGTTCAACCTGTCGCTAAACAATTTGCTAACCAAGACTTGAGTGCATCACCCGTAGAGACTTTCCAGGACATCGTGCCTTGCCTCTCACCGAGGGGGCCTGGCCGCCGAACTGTATGATCTAGTGTGATTAATGCTTTCTTGCCTTGCATTTTTACCCGCTTCAGTACGAACCGTGTTGACTTCATTACCTGCCTTTCTCTCCTCTCACTTCCTCACTAAAAATATTCGAGTGTCATCTGGGTTTAGGTATACACCTCTGTCTGAAAATAAGTGGTGCCGTAGAACCTAGAGTTGTCGATATTGTGTTTCGGGGGGTTGAGCTTTATTCCATTCTGCAGAGTAATTGTATTTTGATTTGTTTGCCGTGGTTCACTTTAGTATTTTTCGTAGACATTCTGTTATTAATAAATAACTTACTATCTTTATACTAAAGCCTGGTTGCGTGTTTACTCGTTTTGCTGCGAAGAATTACCCTATCTTGTATACTCCCTATACTGACCAACTTTTCTTGAGAGAAGTCTGACTGCTCAGCCACAGCTACCAATTGGATCTGTGTGGTACAGACTGCTACCAAGCGGGTTCATCGCAACACCTGTAGTCCTAAATCTTTTGCAGTGGTCCCAGAGGGAACTGCACAGGTTTCCGCCTAACACTGGTGTACAGCGGTGGGATTAGTATCGAGTATACAGTTTAGAGTGTTTTTCGACGCTGTAGGACGACTAACCACAAAACGTTACAAAAGCAACTTTCAAAAAACATGTCTACAATGGAAATGTACAGCCAAGAGTCTTTGTCGGATAAAAATACTGAGAGTCTGCGAGCTCTCTGTAGACAAGAGAATCTTCCTGTAAAAGGCAAGAAGTTAGAACTGATAGAGAGATTGCTGGCGAACCAAAGTCTGGGTACTGGTTCAGAGGAACCAAACTCTCCAGCAACTGTAGATAACAGTAATGGTGTTGATCTGAATCGTAATTCTGATGATAGCGATGAAGAGGCTGACGAGGACGGCGAGGCTAACGAAACTGTCTCACCTGTTCCTCTACCTGCCTTACCAACTGTGCCTACGGGGCCAATACCAGGTCCCACAAGTAACCCTGCTTATTTTGAACTTGAAAAAATGAAGCTCGAATTAGAATATAAACGGTTCTTGGCTCAATCTGAACGAAACCAAGAGCTCGAGTTCAGACGAATGAATGCCCAGGCTGAGCAGAAACAAGCTGAGTTAAGACTCAGGGAAATAGAGCTTAATCATGAGTTACAAATGAAAAAGTTGTCTATGGAAAATGCTTCTCTCTCCTCTGGTTCCTCTAGGAGCTCCAGTCCCAAAAGACCCCGGATGCCGAAGGAATTAGTGGCTATGTACGAACCGAGATTGGATGTGTTGGATTGGTTGAAACTGTTTGAATACAATCATGGGCTCCAGGACATCACCGGGAATGCGTTGCTTCCCTGGTTGTTCTCTAGGCTTCCTCCTGTTGCGACTGATGTGGTAATGGAATTGGGGGAGGTGGATAAGACGGATTACGAAAGTGTGAAACTAGCTTTGATAGCTAGATTCGGGAAGACCCCTTCCCAGTATCTTAAGAGGTTTAGAACCCTCAAAAAGCATGATGGTACCCCTTGGGCTACCTGGGTGAGTGAAGGGTTGAAAAACTTAGAGGGATGGATTAAGGGTTACAAAGTTGCCACTTACGAGGGTATGCGAAATCTTTTTATGTTGGAGTCGATTTATGATGCCTGTTCTCCTGAGCTCAGACAGCACTTGGCTGATTCGAAGGAATTAGATTCCAGAGCTCTAGCTAAGGCTGCTGACTTGTGGGTTGCCAACAGGGCTACTCACAAGGATTCTGGGGTAACTCAGAAAAAGGACGAGGGAAAACAGCCTAAAAAAGACTCAAAGGAGAATTCGAATAACTCACATTCCAAAGAGGGCCCAAAACAAAACCAGAAGGGTAAGCCACCGGGAAAACCACAACAGAATAGTGTGTCTTCTGGTGCCAAACCGGAAGGAGGTCAGAACAAGCCACCATTCCAGAAAGCATTCGGGAAATGCTTTGTTTGTGGCTCGACTGATCACGTGAAAGGAGATCCCAGATGTAAGGGTAAACCTTCAGGGGTCCAGCTTGTCTCCTTAGCCTTCGCTCCAGAGGAGGAAGTCCAAATGGCAAGTGGAAACTTTCTACTGCTAGCTGACGAACCCATTGGAGTCTCAGCCAGCGTTTCTTTAGTATCTCTGGGGTTGTGGGAACAACAGAATTTAGACGTCTATAATTCTATCCCCGATAATACTAAAGAGTATTATAAGGACAGTGTCCAGGTGAATGGTCAGGAGACGCCTGCCATTAGGGACACTGGGGCCAGCATAACTGTGGTGGATAAATCGTTTTTTCAGGCTGAGGATGTTGCTAAGGCACCCAAACGCCTCACCAAGTTAGCTGGAGGGCCTGTGCAGATGCTTCCCCAATTACCAGTTCTCATCCAGTGTAACGACATGACTGTAAAGATACCTGTCAGCATACAGAGTGAGGTACCAGGACGCGTACTGTTGGGTAACGATTTGAAAACTCTCGGAGTTGTATCGCATACTCCCAGACCTCCTAGTAAACGGTTACAGGAGCTAACCAGACCTGCAAGAGAGAGGACCCTGCGCGGTACTCTCGGGGAGATGATGAAGAAAGAAATCACTCCTGCTCCATTGGAAATGGCGGCCGCTGTCTCTAGGAACACAGAAGTCAAAGGGAAACCTAAAACTTCTAAACCGAAACCAACAGCCCACATTCCGATGCAGCCGACACGGACTTCCCCGCGGTTGTCCAATGTCACACCCGTAACTCCACCTCCAGCTGAGGCTGAGGGGGAAGTACAACCCTGTATGGTAGAATTAGACTCTGAAGAAGAGCTAATGGAAGGCCCGGAACTCATTGGAGATCTGGATCCTGTTGACCATCCTGAGCTGCAGTCGTTACTGGCAGAAGGTGGACCCAGCAGGGCAGACTTCAGTAAGGGACAGAGAGAATGTCCAACTCTGGAAGGTCTTCGCCGTCAGGCAGAAACTCAGGCTGAAGGGCAAGAGCCTGGGAAACATAGGTTGCACTGGGAAGATGGCCTCTTCTATAGTGAACCGACCGAGTCTGCACCTGGAGACTACAAACGCCTTGTAGTACCCCAAGAGAACAGACCACAGTTCTTGCAGTTAGCCCACGAGATTCCTTTGGCTGGTCACTTGAGTTTCAAGAAGACTAAGGAAAGGCTCTCACTCTACTTCTATTGGCCAAAAATGGGGGCCGAAGTAGAAAAGCACTGCAGAAGCTGCCATACCTGCCAGATCTCTGGTAAGGTTGGGTCCAAGAATGTGGCACCGTTAGTGCCTCTTCCCGTTGTGGGAGTCCCATTTGAGAGAGTAGGGATTGATATCGTTGGTCCCCTTGATCCTCCAACCTCCTCAGGCAACAGGTTTATACTTGTTGTAGTAGACCATGCTACTAGGTATCCTGAGGCAATTCCTATGAGGACTGTTACAGCTCCGGCTGTGGCTAAGGCCCTCCTTGGTATTTTTACTAGGGTCGGATTTCCTAAGGAAGTTATCTCAGACAGGGGGTCAAATTTTATGTCCCACTACATGAAAGCCATGTGGAAAACCTGCGGAGTAACTTACAAGTTCTCAACGGCTTACCACCCACAAACCAATGGGTTGGTAGAACGGTTCAACCGAACCATGAAGAGCATGATAGGTGCTCTAGAAGAACCCCTTAAGCGTAAGTGGGACCTTCTATTGCCATGCCTTCTTTTTGCTTATAGAGAAGTCCCTCAGGAGGGAGAAGGCTACTCTCCCTTCGAACTGCTCTATGGTCATCCCGTCAGAGGTCCATTGGCCCTGATTAAGGAGGGGTTGGAGAGTGCTCCTTCCCCCAAGCCAGTCAGAGTGACTGACTACGTGATAGGTCTCCAGAGGAGAATGTCGCACCTGATGACAGAAGCAAGCGATAACTTGAAAGCTGGACAAGCATTGGTCAAGCACTGGCACGATCAAAAGGCTAACATGGTTGAGTTCGCTCAAAACCAGCTTGTTCTTGTTATGATCCCCACAAGGCAGAGGGCCTTGCAAGATAAATGGATGGGACCCTACCGAGTAGTGGGTAAGCTCGGTGAGGTTAACTATCTGGTGGACTTGGGCAACCCCAAGGAGGCTCCGACAGTCTTTCACACCAACCGACTTAAAGCGTATGTCTCACGACCTGACGTAGGAGCGTTGCTTCTAGCATCGGTCGAGGAAGAAGAAGAGAGTGAAGCTCTTCCAGATCTCCTCAGAGGCTTACCGTTAGATGAAAAAATTGAAGGAGTAAATCTCTCCTCCAATCTGACACCCGAGCAACAAGAAGAGTGCAAGTCTATGTTGAATCAGTTTGCCTCCCTGTTCTCGCTCTCACCAGGCTTGACCCCTTGGGGCCAACACGAGATACTCACTGGTGACTGTCTGCCTGTCAAAAGCAGAGGATATCGCATGTCAGAAAACGTAAGAACCCACATCAAAGGTGAGGTCAGCAAGATGCTTGATCTCGGGGTAATAGAACCCTCTACTAGTCCATGGTCTAGCCCAGTTGTGTTAGTACCAAAGGCCGGATCTAAAGAACTTAGATTCTGCGTGGATTATAGAGCTCTTAACGCAGTCACCACGACTGATGCCCATCCTTTGCCAAGAACAGATGAGTTGGTGGATAAACTTGGCGCCGCCAAGTTCCTCAGCACATTTGACTTGACGTCAGGCTATTGGCAAATAGCCCTGACCAACCATGCCAAGGAGAAAACTGCATTTTCTACCCCCGTTGGTTTATACCAGTTTACGGTGATGCCTTTCGGACTAAAAAATGCACCTGCTACGTTTCAACGGATGGTAAACCAGGTTCTAACCGGGATGGAGGACTTCTGCATGGCATACTTGGATGACATAGCAGTGTTCAGCAATTCCTGGGACGAACATGTAACCCACCTGAGAGATGTTTTGCAGGCTCTTGGACGAGCCAATCTGACCATAAAGGCGAGTAAATGCCAAATTGGACAGAGTAAGGTAGTCTACCTTGGGCATGAGGTAGGCGGTGGAGAAATAAGGCCTTTGCTCAGTAAGATTGAAGCTGTGCAAAATTGGACAACACCGACTACTCAGACTCAGGTGAGAGCCTTCCTAGGCCTCACCGGGTATTACAGGAATTTCATAGAGAACTATGGGACCATAGCTTCTCCACTGAATGTCATCTCCTCGCCCAAATTCCCTAAAAAGGTTAAATGGAACGAGGAGTGCAATCAGGCGTTTGAAAACCTGAAAAAGGCTCTTTGCCAAGCCCCAGTACTCCGAGCTCCTGATTACCGCCAACACTTCATTGTGCAGACAGACGCTTCCAATGTAGGGATAGGTGCCGTACTCAGTCAACTGGATGGGAAAGGTAGGGAGCACCCCGTTTGCTACATCAGCCGTAAGCTGAAGGATCCTGAAACAAGGTGGGCAACAATCGAAAGAGAATGCTTTGCTATCGTGTGGGCTCTGAAGAAGTTTAGGCCGTACTTGTATGGTTCTACTTTTGTTATTCAGACTGACCACCAACCCTTGAGATGGTTAATGCAAATGAAAGGGGAAAACCCAAAACTACTGAGATGGTCGATCTGCCTGCAAGGGTTCGATTTCACCATTGAGCACAGGTCAGGGTGTCACCACCAAAATGCTGATGGTCTCTCTAGGATGTATATCATCGACTAGAGGTATGAGATTCATCCAGGAGTGGATTAAATCCTCCTGTCCCTTAGTCTGGGGGGGGCGAGTGTTAGGGAGAATTCTCTGTTTAGGCTGAATTTCCTAACCTAGTGAGTCCCCCAGCAGCTTTGCTGGATTTCCGGGGTTTGTTTTTTCCATCCTGCCAAGAGTGTGACCCTTTTCCTCTCACTCTTGGACATGTATGTGTGGAATTCCTTTGAGGTGTCAATGTGTTCGATGGGCTATGGGGTCTTTTACTCCATAGGGTCTCATAAGTTTTTCTATGTGTGTCACTCTGCACCCTACGTGTCGTGACACGGGGGCGCCCTAGCAGGTCCCCCCACCATAGACTCCATACCCGGGGACTGACTACTGTCTCCCCGGGCATGTAAAGTCACCATTGGCTTTACTAGATCTAAATTTACTAACAGAACTAGTACCAACCATCTTATTGTGGACGTGCTAGTAGGGGTAATACGATTACTCCTGGATCTGTTACTCGAGGGGGCACTGTCCCGTCCCCCCTCGTCGAGTTTTGGCTGGTGGCAGTGGAAACTACTTGTTATGTTCGGCCCCGAGCATAACCCTATGGGATTCGTCCCATTGTTGAAGATTGATACTGTTTTTCGTTAATCTCCAACGTACCACCGATCTACTTATCTTAAATAAGTTTATCGAGTGGTATTTTCTGCCAGAACTCGGGTTGTAAAATGGCGTCTGTGTTTTTCTCTGTGACTCCTAAACCAAAGGTTGAGCCCTTTGTTCCACTTTTGGCGGGCCTCTGGACAGAGACCCGCGAAGGTGGCGCCATTCTGTCTGGGTTACCTCAGGGGTGTGGGAGGGGGTTTAGACACCCTGGACCGAGTTGCCTTGCCAACTCAGGTCGCACTCTGGAGTGATTGGCCCAGGTGGTGAGCCTTCCCGCTCACCACTTAGCATGTGTTGATTGACAAGCTAGGCTGAATGAATGGGGGACGTCTGCATAAAAGCAGGGCCTTTGGGACTGGATCTTCAGGAAGTCGCCACTGGACCTAAAGAATCCGACGAGGGTAACGCTGAGCCGACCTGCACGACAAAACCTCCGGTGGAGCCCTACGGAATCGTCTCACAATCTCCCGATGACAGAAGAGATCTCCCTGCCGGAGAGGCTCTTTCCCTGGCTGGTGGGAACAACCAGTCTTCTTCTTCTTTGCGCTTTTTGATCGCCCAGGACGCAGTGGTCGAATTGCCCGTGCAGAGCACCCGGCAACCGGATAGCCACTACTCCTGCATCGTGATCGAAAGGTGGTGCCTTGTGACGAAGCACTCCGCGGCTGGTTTCTTCCCTGGTGGTGCACCGGACATCTTCTCTTCGACGACGAGAGCATCTCTTCTCTTGGCCAAGACCCGTCGTGCATCCACCACCAGGAACAACTGCCCCCGTCGGAGCTGTCTTCCCCCACAAGGTACCGTAACCGCCTGGCTTCCCTTTTCGATCGGTTCGTGTGAGGTATCTGATTCCTCTCCGTTCCGTTGGGTTGCCTCCAAGCTTTATTCATTCTTTGTTCTGAACTGGTTCAACCTGTCGCTAAGCAATTTGCTAACCAAGACTTGAGTGCATCACCCGTAGAGACTTTCCAGGACATCGTGCCTTGCCTCTCACTGAGTGGGCCTGGCCGCCGAACTGTATGATCTAGTGTGATTAATGCTTTCTTGCCTTGCATTTTTACCCGCTTCAGTACGAACCGTGTTGACTTCATTACCTGCCTTTCTCTCCTCTCACTTCCTCACTAAAAATATTCGAGTGTCATCTGGGTTTAGGTATACACCTCTGTCTGAAAATAAGTGGTGCCGTAGAACCTAGAGTTGTCGATATTGTGTTTCGGGGGGTTGAGCTTTATTCCATTCTGCAGAGTAATTGTATTTTGATTTGTTTGCCGTGGTTCACTTTAGTATTTTTCGTAGACATTCTGTTATTAATAAATAACTTACTATCTTTATACTAAAGCCTGGTTGCGTGTTTACTCGTTTTGCTGCGAAGAATTACCCTATCTTGTATACTCCCTATACTGACCAACTTTTCTTGAGAGAAGTCTGACTGCTCAGCCACAGCTACCAATTGGATCTGTGTGGTACAGACTGCTACCAAGCGGGTTCATCGCAACACCTGTAGTCCTAAATCTTTTGCAGTGGTCCCAGAGGGAACTGCACAGGTTTCCGCCTAACAAATGTAACCCCTGGGGAAAGATGACGGGTCACGCAACGCACAGGAGGCCCAAAAAAGGGAGATGACGTGCACGCAACCCCTCCTAGACCACGTGTGCAGAAAGAAAAACCTGCACTACGCTGTGGCACCCAGTGACACAAGAATGAACGTATGCGTGTCACACGCAGCATAGAATGACCTCTGAAGGGGTAGGCTACACACGGGGCAAGCACAGATGTTAGATACGTGCGTGACTCACCGTCTGCCAGGTAAAAGAGCGTGAAAAATGAGCACGTTTGGTTGGCAACACCCCCGCCAAAAGAAGATATGTACGCTGTATGAGGCGACAGGACAACAGTAGAAGGGAACACTGTTTGAGGGAACAGGCCCAGGTAAACCAGTACAAGAGAAAAAAGAGAAAAAGCTGTCAGAGGTAACAGGGAGTACGAACTGGAAATGCCGTGAAGTAAATCGCGTGTGAAACGACAAGAAGTACAGAATTCACCCACTCGCTCTCCACGAAAAGCACGTACAAGGAATTGGTGTTCTACACGTACCTTATATGCAGGCCCACACGTACAGCGTCACTTACGCGGCGTGTACGTGCTAGGCCCATTC
The DNA here is from genome assembly GCF_040938575.1 of Ambystoma mexicanum. Lineage (NCBI taxonomy): Eukaryota > Metazoa > Chordata > Amphibia > Caudata > Ambystomatidae > Ambystoma > Ambystoma mexicanum. Next base: position 997,938,705 of record NC_090932.1, read on the forward strand.
GCACCAATTACACGCTTTGACACTTCTGCGTGTAGGTCCATTTTCACCAATTACACGCTTTGACACTTCTGCGTGTAGGTCCATTTTCACCAATTACACGCTTTGACACTTCTGCGTGTAGGTCTATTTTCACCATTTACACGCTTTGACACTTCTGCGTGTAGGTCCATTTTCACCAATTACACGCTTTGTAACTTCTGCGTGTAGGGCTATTTCCACCAATAACACGCTTTGAGACTCGGACGTGTCACGCAACTTATTCCTACGCGTGCACGTGACTTCAACGACGCGCATACACTGGTGACGCGTTTATGCGCTAAGGGCCTTTCATCGATTTACACGCAGACGTGTGGGATTTTCACGTGCAAAATCACTCCGTATCAAGCTGTCCACGCGTACACACACGAAAGACCACGCTCCTGCCCAGGAGGCCAAATTACTGCCCCCCAGAGCCCTGAGCACGCTCCCACCTGCCATCTGCTGCTGCCTGACTGCCTGCTGCCCACGTGCCCTGCCATTTGCTGCCTGCACATCAGCCAGGGGTGCTGTTGCTGTGACCACCCCTGCTGGAACCAAAGGCTCCCGACTGCTTTTCCGTCGCCCCACAGCCCAGCCCCAGGACCCAGTTGCCCACCCACTCCTGCCTCTGGGGTTGCCGTGTCGGGCACTACAACATCTGGCACCAGTGGCAACCCCCGGCCAAGGAGGCAGAGGGGCACCAGCTTCAGTGCCAGGGAAGTTGGTGTCCTGGTGGAGCATGTCCTGGGGCAGTATGATGCCCTCTTTGGAAGGTTGCGCGCCGACAAGGAAGGACGGACTCGGATCTGGATGGACATCGTGACTGCCATCAACGCGGAGGAGGTGGCAGTCCGCGACTACGAACGTGTCAGGAAGCGCTGGGAGGACTTCAGGTCCAGGACCCTCAACAAGGCCCGGCGCCTCATGATGGCAGCAGATGCTAAGGGGCGGGCGGGTCCACTTGTCGGAAGATCAGATGAGTGTCCTGGAACGCACATCCCCAGCGCTCCACATCCAGGTCCTTGAGAAGCAGACTCGTCTGGAGTCGAGCGGTAAGTGTACATGCATTCTGATTGTAAGCTGTGCGTGTGGTGGTGTGCCAGGAGTGTGCAGGTTGAACATGTATTTTTATGTGGCCAAGTAGGGGGTGTGTACAGGGCTGTGAGGGTGACTCATGCGAGGGGTCTCATGTGTGACACATGGATGGTGCTTGTGTGTGTGGCCTTGCATGGCACAGGATGTGGAGGTATGATTGTCAGGTGTGACATGGATGTCAATCGAGACACTGCGACAGTTGGCGGAGGTGTACACATGCATGCAGGTTTGGTGTTGTGTGTGCATGTGTAGTGTACTCCCTATGTTGCATGTGATGTGTGGATGACCTTTGGCTGCCCATGCTGTTGTATGTGAATGGATGGTGCTGGCTGTTGCATTATGGCTGTGGTATGGCTCATGTGTGCAAGTTGAAATGACATGTGTGTTGGGGATTGTGATGCCATGTGTGAGGTTTACCAATGCCACTCATGTATAACTGTCATGTGTGTATGAGTCCATTTTACAGTGCCCTGATGCCTGTGTTTTCTTTCTCCCTGTCTGCAGCGTCAACTGATGAAGAGGGCGGAGAAGGTGCTGTGGAGCACAGCGGCAGGGGTCGCACCACCAGCCGGAGATGCAAGGCCCGGATCCCCTCCCAAGTTGTGATCTCGTCGGGGAGTGAGGAGTCTTGTGCCACCTCCCAGGCCGCAGCTGGCGAGGGGAGGTCCAAGAGGCGGAGGTCGGAGTTGGACTCCTCGGCAGCAGAAGGGGCAGCTGGGACCCCACAGGGCCCAACGGGGGAAGATGGCACAGAGTCATCCAGGTTGGTGGGGGCCTGGTGGAGGGTGCCCCTGCACTGCTGGGGGGTGGGGGTGGTGGGAGACATGAGTGGGGGCTTGGTGGAGGCTGCCCCTGCACTGCTGGTGGGTGGGGGTGGTGGGAGACATGGGTGGGTGCCTGGTGGAGGCTGCCCCTGGTGGCTGGGGGGTGGTGGTAGACATGGGTGGGGGCCTGGTGGAGGCTGCCCCTGCACTGCTGGGGGGTGGGGGTGCAGGGGGACATGAGTGGGGGCCTGGTTGAGGCAGCCCCTGCACTGCTGGGGGGTGGGGGTGGTGGGAGACATGAGTGGGGGCCTGGTGGAGGCTGCCCCTGCACTGCTGGTGGGTGGGGGTGGTGGGAGACATGGGTGGGGGCCTGGTGGAGGGTGCCCCTGGTGGCTGGTGGGTGGGGGTGGTGGGAGACATGAGTTGGGCATGAGTGGGGGCCTGGTTGAGGCTGTCCCTGGTGGCTGGGGGGTGGGGGTGGTGGGAGACATGGGTGGGGGCCTGGTGGAGGCTGCCCCTGGTGGCTGGGGGGTGGGGGTGGTGGGAGACATGGGTGGGGGCCTGGTGGAGGCTGCCCCTGGTGGCTGGGGGGTGGGGGTGGTGGGAGACATGAGTGGGGGCCTGGTGGAGGCTGCCCCTGGTGGCTGGTGGGTGGGGGTGGTGGTAGACATGGGTGGGGGCCTGGTGGAGGCTGCCCCTGCACTGCTGGGGGGTGGGGGTGGTGGGAGACATGAGTGGGGGCCTGGTGGAGGCTGCCCCTGCACTGCTGGTGGGTGGGGGTGGTGGGAGACATGGGTGGGGGCCTGGTGGAGGCTGCCCCTGCACTGCTGGGGGGTGGGGGTGGTGGGAGACATGAGTGGGGGCCTGGTGGAGGCTGCCCCTGCACTGCTGGGGGGTGGGGGTGAAGGGGGACATGAGTGGGGGCCTGGTGGAGGCTGCCCCTGCACTGCTGGGGGGTGGGGGTGGTGGGAGACATGAGTGGGGGCCTGGTGGAGGCTGCCCCTGCACTGCTGGTGGGTGGGGGTGGTGGGAGACATGGGTGGGGGCCTGGTGGAGGGTGCCCCTGGTGGCTGGGGGTGGGGGTGGTGGGAGACATGAGTTGGGCATGAGTGGGGGCCTGGTGGAGGGTGCCCCTGGTGGCTGGGGGGTGGGGGTGGTGGGAGACATGAGTGGGGGCCTGGTGGAGGCTGCCCCTGCACTGCTGGTGGGTGGGGGTGGTGGGAGACATGGGTGGGGGCCTGGTGGAGGGTGCCCCTGGTGGCTGGGGGGTGGGGGTGGTGGGAGACATGAGTTGGGCATGAGTGGGGGCCTGGTGGAGGCTGCCCCTGGTGGCTGGGGGGTGGGGGTGGTGGGAGACATGAGTTGGGCATGAGTGGGGGCCTGGTGGAGGGTGCCCCTGGTGGCTGGGGGGTGGTGGGAGACATGAGTGGGGGCCTGGTGGAGGGTGCCCCTGCACTGCTGGGGTGTGGGGGTGGTGGGAGACATGAGTGGGGGCCTGGTGGAGGGTGCCCCTGGTGGCTGGGGGGTGGGGGTGGTGGGAGACATGGGTGGGGGCCTGGTGGAGGCTGCCCCTGCACTGCTGGGGGTGGGGGTGGTGGGAGACATGAGTTGGGCATGAGTGGGGGCCTGATGGAGGGTGCCCCTGGTGGCTGGGGGGTGGGGGTGGTGGGAGACATGAGTGGGGGCCTGGTGGAGGCTGCCCCTGCACTGCTGGGGGGTGGGGGTGGTGGGAGACATGAGTGGGGGCCTGGTGGAGGGTGCCCCTGGTGGCTGGGGGGTGGGGGTGGTGGGAGACATGGGTGGGGGCCTGGTGGAGGCTGCCCCTGCACTGCTGGGGGGTGGGGGTGGTGGGAGACATGAGTGGGGGCCTGGTGGAGGCTGCCCCTGCACTGCTGGTGGGTGGGGGTGGTGGGAGACATGGGTGGGGGCCTGGTGGAGGCTGCCCCTGGTGGCTGGGGGGTGGGGGTGGTGGGAGACATGAGTGGGGGCCTGGTGGAGGCTGCCCCTGGTGGCTGGTGGGTGGGGGTGGTGGTAGACATGGGTGGGGGCCTGGTGGAGGCTGCCCCTGCACTGCTGGGGGGTGGGGGTGGTGGGAGACATGAGTGGGGGCCTGGTGGAGGCTGCCCCTGCACTGCTGGTGGGTGGGGGTGGTGGGAGACATGGGTGGGGGCCTGGTGGAGGCTGCCCCTGGTGGCTGGGGGGTGGGGGTGGTGGGAGACATGAGTGGGGGCCTGGTGGAGGCTGCCCCTGGTGGCTGGTGGGTGGGGGTGGTGGGAGACATGGGTGGGGGCCTGGTGGAGGCTGCCCCTGCACTGCTGGGGGGTGGGGGTGGTGGGAGACATGAGTGGGGGCCTGGTGGAGGCTGCCCCTGCACTGCTGGTGGGTGGGGGTGGTAGGAGACATGGGTGGGGTCCTGGTGGAGGCTGCCCCTGCACTGCTGGGGGGTGGGGGTGGTGGGAGACATGAGTGGGGGCCTGGTGGAGGCTGCCCCTGCACTGCTGGGGGGTGGGGGTGCAGGGGGACATGAGTGGGGGCCTGGTGGAGGCTGCCCCTGCACTTCTGGGGGGTGGGGGTGGTGGGAGACATGAGTGGGGGCCTGGTGGAGGCTGCCCCTGCACTGCTGGTGGGTGGGGGTGGTGGGAGACATGGGTGGGGGCCTGGTGGAGGGTGCCCCTGGTGGCTGGGGGGTGGGGTGGTGGGAGACATGAGTTGGGCATGAGTGGGGGCCTGGTGGAGGGTGCCCCTGGTGGCTGGGGGGTGGGGGTGGTGGGAGACATGAGTGGGGGCCTGGTGGAGACTGCCCCTGCACTGCTGGTGGGTGGGGGTGGTGGGAGACATGGGTGGGGGCCTGGTGGAGGGTGCCCCTGGTGGCTGGGGGGTGGGGGTGGTGGGAGACATGGGTGGGGGCCTGGTGGAGGGTGCCCCTGGTGGCTGGTGGGTGGGGGTGGTGGGAGACATGAGTTGGGCATGAGTGGGGGCCTGGTGGAGGCTGCCCCTGGTGGCTGGGGGGTGGGGGTGGTGGGAGACATGAGTTGGGCATGAGTGGGGGCCTGGTGGAGGGTGCCCCTGGTGGCTGGGGGGTGGGGGTGGTGGGAGACATGAGTGGGGGCCTGGTGGAGGGTGCCCCTGCACTGTTGGGTGGTGGGGGTGGTGGGAGACATGAGTGGGGCCTGGTGGAGGGTGCCCCTGGTGGCTGGGGGTGGTGGGAGACATGGGTGGGGGCCTGGTGGAGGCTGCTCCTGCACTGCTGGGGGGTGGGGGTGGTGGGAGACATGAGTTGGGCATGAGTGGGGGCCTGGTGGAGGCTGCCCCTGCACTGCTGGGGGGTGGGGGTGGTGGGAGACATGAGTGGGGGCCTGGTGGAGGGTGCCCCTGGTGGCTGGGGGGTGGGGGTGGTGGGAGACATGGGTGGGGGCCTGGTGGAGGCTGCCCCTGCACTGCTGGGGGGTGGGGGTGGTGGGAGACATGAGTGGGGGCCTGGTGGAGGCTGCCCCTGCACTGCTGGTGGGTGGGGGTGGTGGGAGACATGGGTGGGGGCCTGGTGGAGGGTACCCTTGGTGGCTGGGGGGTGGGGGTGGTGGGAGACATGGGTGGGGGCCTGGTGGAGGCTGCCCCTGGTGGCTGGGGGGTGGGGGTGGTGGGAGACATGAGTGGGGGCCTGGTGGAGGCTGCCCCTGCACTGCTGGTGGGTGGGGGTGGTGGGAGACATGGGTGGGGGCCTGGAGGAGGCTGCCCCTGCACTGCTGGGGGGTTGGGGTGGTGGGAGACATGAGTGGGGGCCTGGTGGAGGCTGCCCCTGCACTGCTGGTGGGTGGGGGTGGTGGGAGACATGGGTGGGGGCCTGGTGGAGGCTGCCCCTACACTGCTGGGGGGTGGGGGTGGTGGGAGACATGAGTGGGGGCCTGGTGGAGGCTGCCCCTGCACTGCTGGGGGGTGGGGTGCAGGGGGACATGAGTGGGGGCCTGGTGGAGGCTGCCCCTGCACTGCTGGGGGGTGGGGGTGGTGGGAGACATGAGTGGGGGCCTGGTGGAGGCTGCCCCTGCACTGCTGGTGGGTGGGGGTGGTAGGAGACATGGGTGAGGGCCTGGTGGAGGGTGCCCCTGGTGGCTGGGGGGTGGGGGTGGTGGGAGACATGAGTTGGGCATGAGTGGGGGCCTGGTGGAGGGTGCCCCTGGTGGCTGGGGGGTGGGGGTGGTGGGAGACATGAGTGGGGGCCTGGTGGAGGCTGCCCCTGCATTGCTGGTGGGTGGGGGTGGTGGGAGACATGGGTGGGGGCCTGGTGGAGGGTGCCCCTGGTGGCTGGGGGGTGGGGGTGGTGGGAGACATGGGTGGGGGCCTGGTGGAGGGTGCCCCTGGTGGCTGGTGGATGGGGGTGGCGGGAGACATGAGTTGGGCATGAGTGGGGGCCTGGTGGAGGCTGCCCCTGGTGGCTGGGGGGTGGGGGTGGTGGGAGACATGAGTTGGGCATGAGTCGGGGCCTGGTGGAGGGTGCCCCTGGTGGCTGGGGGGTGGGGGTGGTGGGAGACATGGGTGGGGGCCTGGTGGAGGCTGCCCCTGCATTGCTGGGGGGTGGAGGTGGTGGGAGACATGAGTTGGGCATGAGTGGGGGCCTGGTGGAGGGTGCCCCTGGTGGCTGGGGGGTGGGGGTGGTGGGAGACATGAGTGGGGGCCTGGTGGAGGCTGCCCCTGCACTGCTGGTGGGTGGGGGTGGTGGGAGACATGGGTGGGGGCCTGGTGGAGGGTGCCCCTGGTGGCTGGGGGGTGGGGGTGGTGGGAGACATGGGTGGGGGCCTGGTGGAGGCTGCCCCTGGTGGCTGGGGGGTGGGGGTGGTGGGAGACATGAGTGGGGGCCTGGTGGAGGCTGCCCCTGCACTGCTGGTGGGTGGGGGTGGTGGGAGACATGGGTGGGGGCCTGGTGGAGGGTGCCCCTGGTGGCTGGGGGGTGGGGGTGGTGGGAGACATGGGTGGGGGCCTTTTGGGGGCTGCCCATGGTGGCTGGGGTGTGGGGGTGGTGGGAGACATGAGTGGGGGCCTGGTGGAGGCTGCCCCTGCACTGCTGGTGGGTGGGGGTGGTGGGAGACATGGGTGGGGGCCTGGTGGAGGGTGCCCCTGGTGGCTGGGGGGTGGGGGTGGTGGGAGACATGGGTGGGGGCCTGGTGGAGGCTGCCCCTGGTGGCTGGGGGGTGGGGGTGGTGGGAGACATGGGTGGGGGCCTGGTGGAGGCTGCCCCTGCACTGCTGGGGGGTGGGGGTGGTGGGAGACATGGGTGGGGGCCTGGTGGAGGGTGCTCCTGGTGGCTGGGGGGTGGGGGTGGTGGGAGACATGGGTGGGGGCCTGGTGGAGGCTGCCCCTGGTGGCTGGGGGGTGGAGGTGGTGGGAGACATGAGTGGGGGCCTGGTGGAGGCTGCCCCTGCACTGCTGGTGGGTGGGGGTGGTGGGAGACATGGGTGGGGGCCTGGTGGAGGCTGCCCCTGCACTGCTGGGGGGTGGTGGGAGACATGAGTGGGGGCCTGGTGGAGGCTGCCCCTGCACTGCTGGTGGGTGGGGGTGGTGGGAGACATGGGTGGGGGCCTGGTGGAGGCTGCCCCTGCACTGCTGGGGGGTGAGCGTGGTGGGAGACATGAGTGGGGGCCTGGTGGAGGCTGCCCCTGCACTGCTGGTGGGTGGGGGTGCAGGGGGACATGAGTGGGGGCCTGGTGGAGGCTGCCCCTGCACTGCTGGGGGGTGGGGGTGGTGGGAGACATGAGTGGGGGCCTGGTGGAGGCTGCCCCTGCACTGCTGGTGGGTGGGGGTGGTGGGAGACATGGGTGGGGGCCTGGTGGAGGGTGCCCCTGGTGGCTGGTGGGTGGGGGTGGTGGGAGACATGAGTTGGGCATGAGTGGGGGCCTGGTGGAGGCTGCCCCTGGTGGCTGGGGGGTGGGGGTGGTGGGAGACATGGGTGGGGGCCTGGTGGAGGGTGCCCCTGGTGGCTGGTGCGTGGGGGTGGTGGGAGACTTGAGTTGGGCATGAGTGGGGGCCTGGTGGAGGGTGCCCCTGGTGGCTGGGGGGTGGGGGTGGTGGGAGACATGAGTGGGGGCCTGGTGAAGGCTGCCCCTGCACTGCTGGGGGGTGGGGGTGGTGGGAGACATGGGTGGGGGCCTGGTGGAGGCTGCCCCTGGTGGCTGGGGGGTGGGAGTGCAGGGGGACATGAGCAGGTGTGCAGGGTAGTCCCCTGTTTTGTGGGCTGCCTGCAGGGGCCGTGGAGGGTGTACAGGGAACACCTGTGAGGACCCACCCAGCCTAATCGCGTGTGATAATTCCCACGCACCCCTGTAATACACGTACCCAGCAAAATGGCGTGTGATAATTCCCACGCACCCCTGTAATTCACGTACCCTGCCAAATCGCGTGTGATAATTCCCGCGTACCCCTGTATTACACGTGCCCTGGCTAATCGCATGTAAGACTTCACGCGTACCCCTGTAATACACGTTCCCTGGACAATCGCGTGTTGAACTTCCCGCGTAGCCCTGTAATACACGTACCCTGGCTAATCGCGTGTAAAACTTCCCGCGTACTCCTGATATGAAGGTTGCCCGCTTTGCGTTCCTTGTTTGGCAGCCCTGTACACTGGTCCAGGGTTAGCGCAGCCCTTTGCGATGATTTAGCGATTTTGATGGCTTTTCCTTGCGCGAGGGCGTTCTTGGGGGCGTTACTGGCGCTGCTGCAGGCTCGCAGCGATACTCTGTGCCACGGCTGGTTTGGGAGCATGAAATCCATGAATACGCTGTGCGCGGAAATCGGTTTTAGCGCACGTGCCTGGCGCACACAATCGCACGCGGACACTCTGCGCCAGCCGCTTGCGACACTTTTCTGCGAAATTCTATGAATTACCCTCTGAGTCTTGAAAAGATATAAAGTGCTCTTCTCCAAATATCGCATACGGATCTTTAATTAATAGAACCCGATGGCCATGGACATTCTTCAGAGTGGAAGAGTTGATACCCTTTGGTAAAATACACCATCACACTTGCACACGTAAGAATAGTGTACCACCATTAATATGTAAAACCGAATGCTTTTTTCATATTTCGGTGGGTTTTTTTGGACAGTAAATTGCACATTTTGTAGGCCATTTTTCCAAAATGTTCATGGTGGGAGAACCGCACTGCAACCCCCTTTCGCCATGGAAAATGTACGCCCCACCAGCTTTCAAACTCACCAGCCGCCACTGAACTTATTGGTTGTGTATTTGTGCTGTATTAAGTATATGATATTGAGCTGCTCTTGCTAGTGTAATGTTTTCAAACTGACTGTGTAAATAAATGTATATTCTTTTACCAAGAAACCTTGAGTAAGTGATTGTTTGAACCACTGTATGTGTTGGTCCTTTGTGTAACGTGTTCTGCTGCTCACTGAACTTTTGAGATAAGTCTGGCTGCTCAGCCACTGCTACCACATAACTGTGTAGTACAGGCTTGTACCAAAGGTGAAATTGTACTGACACTTGTAGTCGTAATGCATGTAATGTTCCCATAGGGTACTGCATGTGATTCTGCCTAACAGTCCTTTTGGTAGATTCTTTTTTTGTTAAATGTGGGTTCACCCCAGCCTCCCATCAAACCCACCCCAACCACTTCACACTATTACTCACCATCTCCAAACCCCTGCCCCTAAACACACAACATCTATATATATATATATATATATATATATATATATATATATATATATATATATATATATATATATATATATATTATATATTTCTATTTCTATATATGTTTATTGATTTATTTTATTGTGTATGGTTTAAATCAAACCTTAATCCTTAAAAAACCTAAAAACGTTCTTAAAAACATCTGATTAAAATAACACCTAATCACATTTAAGACTGGAAACCATACCACAAAAACAGTATAATGTCTACATAATAAATCACCTACAACAATCCATTAAAGGACATATCCCCGTTTACATAAAGCTCCAGGCAGATAAATCCCTGATTCATGGAATCCAGCGCAGAAAAGGCGCAAGCACCGCATGCCAAGAAGGAGCATGCGCCACACGTGTGCCAGACGTGGTGCAAAGAAACAATTGCATGGCACGTGTATTCATGGATTACCCGAGTTTTCAATAGCCGTGGCGCAAGCAACATCAAGCAGTGCCAGTGATGCCCCCAACACGCCCCACGCTCAGTAAAAAGCTAGAGAAATGCCTAACAGGGCGCAAGCCCCCAGACGCCATCCCTGGTCCAGCATACAGCCCCCCCTTGCAAAATCGCAGGAAAACTTGGTGCATCCGGGGTACGCTCTGAGTTCCCACGCGATTTGGCTGGGGTGCGTCCGGGGTACGCGCTGAGTTTCCACGCAATTTGGCTGGGGTGTGTCTGGCGTATGCACATTTTTCCCACGCAATTTGACTGTGGTGAATCCGGGGTACATGCAGAGTTTCCACTCAATTTGGCTGGGGTGCGTCTGGGGTACGCACAGAGTTTCCACGTGATTTGGCTGAGATGCATCTGGGGTACGTGCTAAGTTTCCATGTGATTTGGCTGGGGTGCATCCGGGGTATGGACTGAGATTCCATGAAATTTAGCTTGAGTGTGTCTGGGGTACGCGCGGACTTCTCATGCTATTACTCCATACACACCCCAGCCAAATCAAGTGGAAACACCTGCACGTACCCCATCCGCACCCCAGCGTAATCACGTGAAAATTCAGCGTGTAGCCTGGACACACCCCAGCCAAATTACGTGGAAACTCAGCTTGTACCCCGTCTGCACCCCAGCCAAATCGTGTGGAAACTCAGCGCATACCCCGTCTGCACACCAGCCAAATCACATGGGAACTTGTGTGCATACCCCACGATACACGCACATATCCACTGGAAGCTGACCCATCCTGATGGGACAACCACACCCCAGCCCCCATCACCCGTGACCACACCTCGCAGGCAGCCCACACCACAAGGGACCCCCATGACCTGTGACCACACCCCATAGGCAGCCCACAACACAAGAGACCCCATCACCGGTGAACACACCCCACAGGCATCCCACACTACATGGGACCCCCATCACCAGTGATCACACTCTGCAGGCATCCCACACCACATGGCTCCCCCTGGCCCCCATCACCCATGAACACACCCCGCAGGCAGCCCACACCACAAGAGACCCCCATCACCCATGACCACACCCAACAGGCAGCTCACACCACATGGGACCCCCCCACTCCCCATGACCACACCCCACAGTCAACCCACACCACAAGGCATCACCCATGACCACACCCTGCAGGCAGCCCACACCGCATAGGACCCCTATCACCTGTGACCACAACCCCCAGGCAGCCCACACCACAAGGCACCCCCACCCCCCATCACCCTTGACCACACCCCGCAGGTAGCCAACACCACAAAACCCCCGCATCACCCGTGACCACACCCCACAGGCAGCACACACCACAAGGGACCCCTATCACCCGTGACCACATCCCTCAGGCAGCCCACACCACATGGGACCCCCTCATCACCTGTGACCACACCCCACAGGCAGCCCACACCACATGGCACCCCCATCACTTGTTACCACACCCCACAGGCAGCCCACAACACATGGCATCCCCTAGTCCCCAACACACGTGACCACACCCTGCAGGCAGCCCACACCACAAGGGAGCCCCCATTACCTGTGATCACACCCCGCAGGCAGCCCACACCACAAGGGATCCCCAATCACCTTTGACCACACCCCACAGGCAGCCTACACCACATGGGACCCCCCTATAACCCGTGACCACACCCACCAGGCAGCCCCACACCACATGGGACACCCCCATTACCCATGACCACACCCTGCAGGCAGGCCCCGTGTCATTTATTTTTAAATTTGTTTATTGGCATTTTCAGTAATATCACTTGCAAGTTTTGCAAATGCATCTTGTGCATACTCTTTTACAATGCTTTTTCGGTTTAGCCTTAACAATATAACAAACAACAAATAACAAATAACAATAACTGTCTCCTTGCCATGTCCATATGTTTCAGCGTCTCTTGTTTCGGGGGGGGAGGGGGTGTAGGGAAGTTCGGTAGCATACTCAGGGAGGTTGCAGAGGGGATACCTTCCCAGGGCCAGCGTTGTCTCCAGTCATTTATCTGGGGTTGCCCTTTCCTCTCTTGCAGGTAAGTTCGTTTCGGGTCATGGGCTCATGGGGGCTTGTCGTCCGAGGGGAGAAACATGTGTCTAGTAAGTTCTTTCCATGCCTCAAGAGCTCTGCTGGACTCATCCGTAGATCTAGTGACACTTTCTTCCCAGGCCTTGGTCTCAGCCGACACCCATCGCTCTGTTTCACTGTGCCATGCTTTGTATTGTGGTCCTGCGGGTCTTTTCCAGGACATGGCTATGGTTCTTTTGGCCAGTATGCACGTTATGTCCATAAGCCTGACTATGTGTTTCAGTTTGGCTAACCTAGGATAGATTCCCAGTAGGCATTCCTCAGGTGTCCATTTGTAGTTGGTCATGCCTGTTTTCTCGCATGTCTGTTTTACCCTATCCCACAGCGTCCTAGACTTGGGGCATTCCCACATCATGTGGATTAGATCCGCTTCCTCCCTCATGCACCAGGTGCAGTGTGACTGCACTTGTTTGTTAAACTTAGCTATTCGTTTCGGGGTTAGGTAGGTTCGGTGCAACACATTCATCTGTATTTGTCGGAATCTATGATTTCTGGACACCTCTTTGGGGAATGCAAGCGCTATTCCACTCCCCCTCTGTCATTTCTCTGCCTACATCCGTTTCCCATTTACCCTTCATTTCCGTGCTCTGGGGGTTAGGTACGTCGCTCAGGTGTCTGTATATTTGAGGTATTGGTCTGCTGCCCTCCCCCATATTGTATAGCAGCCTAAGTAATGGTTCCGGGTTCGGTTCCGCAGGCCATGCTTCCCATTTACGTCGTGTTGTGGAGCGGACCCTCTGGTACCAGAGGAACTGGCCCGTGTGGATGCCCTCTCTGTCCTGTAGTATGGCAAATTCTTTAAAGATGCCCTCATCATAAAGGTCTCCCCAGGTGTAAACCCCTCCACTTTCCCATAATCTAATTTGTTTTAGGTCAGTGACCGTTGTGTACAGGTCTGCGAGCAAGGGTATTTCTGGTGCATAAGCGTTCTGCGTGCGGGTAAGTGTCCTTGTTCTATGCCAGATTTCCCTCCCCAGGGTGACTATGAGAAGCCTATAAGCCGCTCCCAGCAGTTTCGTAGGTACCCAGACCAGTTCTTTCAAAGTGAGCGGGAGGCTCATGGTCTGTAGCAGGGGTGTTTCATCTGTGGGCTCATCGGATAACCATTTAATTACAAAGCTAAGCTGAGCTGCTAGATAGTATTTTTCTAGGTTTGGGAGTTGGATGCCGCCTTGTGTGTATGGTAGGGTCAGTGTCGACAGCGCTATCTTGTGTCTGTTTTTCCCCCATATGAACTCTCTTATAAGCGTCTTGAGCAGCCGGAAGAAGGGTTTATTAATATAGTAGTGTACATTCTGGAACCCATATAGGAATCGCTGTAAAACAATCATTTTAACTATGGATGCCCTTCCCATCATAGATAAGGCGAGTCTCGACCAAAAGTTCATGGATCTGCGCAGAGCCGGGAGCGCTGCTTTTGTGTTATGTTCATGCATCAGTGCGGGGGTGTGCATTATTTGGATTCCTAGATATCGGAATGTGGTGGTCTGCCATCTTATCCCAACCACTGGGAATGTTTCCACGTCCTCATTTTTTAGGGCCGCTAGAGGGAACAAGCAGGGTTTTGCCTTGCTGAATTGGATCCCAGAGACTCTGGAGTAATTGTCCAGGACTTCTAGTATAGTTGGCACGTTGAGGTGTGGGTCCCTGACGTATATAAGGACGTCATCTGCATAGAGCGAAATTATGTGATCCACCCCTCCTAGTCTTATGCCGGCGTCAAAGAACTGTTTCCGGAAATAAATAGCTATGGGTTCCAGCCCCAATACGTACAGCATTGGGGATAGTGGGCAACCTTGTCTAGTCCCTCTTTGAATGTCCCAGGCGTCTGACACATGCTTCCCTGACTTTACTCTTGCTCTTGGTCTGGCGTATAGTATCTTAACCCATCTAATGAATCCGGGTCCCATGCCAAATTCCTTGAGCACAGCCACAAGCCACTCCCAATAAATGGAGTCAAAAGCTTTTATGGCATCGAGGGATAGTAATGCACTAGGACTCTCATCTTCGCTAGTTTGCGCTATAATGTGTTGCATTCTGCGCAGGTTCATTGATGTGTTGTGCCCCGGTATAAAGCCGTTCTGATCAGGATGTATTATGTCGCCTATTATTCTAGACAGGCGCTTGGCCAATATGGTGGTTAAAATGTTCACATCATAGTTTAGCATTGCCAGTGGGCGGTAGGAGTCGCACAGGTCTGCCGGTTTGTTTGGCTTCAGGATTGGGACCACAAGTGTTTCTCTCATGCTTTCCGCAGTATTCCCCTCTCATATGCCTCTTGGTATACTTTGTGTAGCAGGGGTGTGAGGGAGGGTTCGTAAGCTTTATAAAACTCTGAGGGCAGCCCGTCAGTGCCGGGTGCCTTACACGTGGCTAGGGACCTAATTGCGTCGGTTATGTCTTCAGGTGTGATTTCTGTATCTAGTGCCATGGCCTGTTCAGTAGGCATTTTGTGGAGCCCAATCTCATCCAGCGTGTCCATGATCAGTTCTTGGGGGACCTCTTCTACGTGTGAATATAGGTGTGCATAGTATTTTTTGAAGACTTCATTGATGTCCTGCTGTGTGTGGTGTGTGTTCCCTGCTTCGTCTCGCAACGAGGTGATGGGGTGTCTAGGGTGTTCCCTGCGGCATAGCCAGGCCAGCAGCCCGCCCGGTCTGTCTGCCTCTATATGTACTCTGTTTGTTTTGGCCGTGTGGTCAAACTTTTCTAGTCTGCACCATGCTGTTTCATTCTCCCCCCTGAGCCTCCGAAGTTCTGATTCCCTTTCCCGGGTGTCTGTGGGGGCTGCTTCCAGTTCTCCGATCTCCCTTTCCAGCTGGTCTAAGTCCTTCCTGAGCAATTTCATGATTCCACCGGCCTTTGCAATGGTCTCCCCCCTTATCACCATTTTTAGGGCATCCCATACTGTGCTACTGTGTTCCACGCTTCCCACGTTAATTTCTATGTAGCTATCTATGGATTCTTGCAGTTCTTCTCTAAAGGCAGGGTCTTTAAGAGCCTCTGCCGGCATTTTCCACATGAGAATTGGGGGCCTGGGGCCATTGTAGTTCCATGTTACTAGGAGAGGGGAGTGATCGGAGATGGTCCTTCCTAGGTACTGCGCTCCTTCCACCTGAGGTAAGTGTTCCCTGCGAATGAGGATATGATCTAGCCTCGTGTGTAGGTTGTGCAGGGATGAGTAGTATGAATATCCTCTTACAGCTGGGTGCGTTTCTCGCCATATGTCTTCCAGGTCCAGTCTGTCTATCATTGCAGTCAGAGCTGTTGTTGTTGCTGACGGACCTTTCAGGAGGGGGATAGAGGGGTTCGCATATGCAATTGAGGTCGCCCCCCCAGATGAACAGACCGTCTCTGTGTTGTGCAATTTTGGGGTATAACGAGTTCAAGTGGGCCGGTATATTGCTATTAGGAAAATAGGAGTTCAAGATGCATATTTCTGTCTGCTCTATATGTCCCCATAGCATTACGAATCTACCTTCCGGGTCTATTTCTGATTTGGTCAAGCGGAAAGGGAGCTGTGGGTGAATCCAAGTATATACTCCTCTAGCATATCTGGAATAAGCAGTACCGAATCCCTGCCCTCCCCAATGTGTTTGGAGTTTGGCCATTGAGTCTGTGGAGCAGTGGGTCTCCTGTAGGAGTGCTATCATCACCCCCTTCCTGTGCAGATAGGTCTTAATTCTGTTTCTGCGGAGATATGTCCCCAGGCCTCTCACATTCCATGTCAATATCTTAATTGTCGTAGTGGTCATGGTGGTTTAAGGTGGGTATGGTATTTATTCTGCTTCTCTCTCTTAAATGTCTGTGGTTGTGGGCCTGATGTCGAAGGGCTCTTTCCTGTGTGGGCCAAGGCGCTGGTTTCCCTTTCCCTTCGGTCGGCCCCTCCTCCCCCTCTTTTCTTTCCCTTTGGAGACTTACCAACAGTAGTAACGTTCATTCTGGTGAATGAGAACAGCAAACAGTGCAACTTTGAACTGCCCCCAGCAGTTGCTTCCAACTTGCAGTGCTCAGGGGCTCCCGAGCCTTCTGGGCCTTTCCAGGCCTCCCGGTGTGGGTGTTGTGTCGGCGGTATGCCTACACGTGTCTTGAGGGGGTGCATTGACATCTTGCCGTGTAGGTTGGTGTGTTCCTGCCCATTATTGCTTCCTTGATGCTGTAGTTTGTAATGCCGTGCCTTGGTTCATTTATCAACCTGTTGTGCTGACATCAGTCCTTTCCGCCCATTTCTTCGGGCGTTCAATGTCCTGTGGTTCCTCTTGCCATTCCTTCCTTACCGTCTGCAAGGTTGTTGTGTTCGAGCCACATATTTGCTGCCGCCGGGGTGTCCAGGAAGACCGCTTTACCTTTGTGTATCACTTTAAGGCACGATGGGTACATCAACATGTACTTCAAGTTGAGCTCACGTAGTCTTGCCTTCACCAGGATGACGGAGTTTCTCGTGCGCTGTACAGTGGGGGTGTAGTCCGGGTACACCACTATTTTAGCATCTTGTCTCCTAATGTCCCCTCCTTCTCTGCAGAATCTTAGTATTGTCTCTCTGTCTCTAAAGTTTAGGACTTTGGCGATCATTGCGCGTGGGTGTGAGCCCGGCGGAGGTCTTTTTTGTAGGGACCTGTGGGCTCGCTCTATGGAGAATCCCTGAGACAAATTGCCAGCCCCGATTTCCTACTGTAGCATCGTCTCTATGAATTCTGTTGGGTCCGGGCCTTCCATGCCTTCCGGGACCCCAATGATTCGGATGTTGTTGCAGCGGGCCCTCCCCTCCGCGTCCTCTGACCTTGCCTCCAGCCTTGCCACCTTTAGTTCAAGGTCCTGGACCCTGGATTTGAGTTCCGTCGTGCTGTCTACATTGTCCTGTAGAGTACCTTCCACTGAGGTCACTCTTTCAGTGAGGTTGCGGGCATCTTGCCTGATCAATTGTATGTCCGTTTTAACCTCATCGATTTTGGTTTCAAGTGATGTCCGTAGTGCCGTTATTGCCTGTAGTAACTGCATGTTTGTTGGGTCTCCCTCTTGAGTCGTTTGTGCTGCTGTTGCCCCTGTTTCTTGTTGCTGCTTGGGCCTGACTGTTGTAAAGGAGTCCATTGTTGCGGCTTTCAGTTTGCCCTTGGGAGGTGACATCCCCTGCTTCTGGGTACCCGGTTCTTCACTCCGCCTCGGGACTCACTCACTTGCTCTCAGGCTATAGGGTCAGTGGCTTTCTTCGCTGGAGCCTACGGTGGTGCAGCCCCTCCTAGCAGTCTTATTCTCCTGTGCCAGAGGTGCTGGGCCGTTGGTGGCTTCTGTCATTTGGTGGTTGTGCAGTCGTGGTGTTGTCCCCCCGCCGGTGTGATCTCAACCGTATCGGGTGTGGGGCACTGTGGCCGGTGTGCCTTCCCCCCTTCCGGGCCTGTGGCGTCTCTTGGGCGTTCAGTTGTCACTGCACCTTACGTTCCGCAGCGCCTCTTTTCCCTGGACCTCTAATTGTCCGGCATGCAGGGTGTCTTTGCCTATCCTTGGGCCGTGTGGCCCGGTGGCTATTTAGGCCGTTCCCGGTGGCTGCGTGGGCCCGGAGAGTTGGTCCGTTCTGGGGGCCTTCAGCTGTCTTATGTGAAAGGGTGCAAGGCGCTAATTCGTTGCGGGCACCGCCATCTTGCGTGCAGCAGGGATTTCGCGTTACTCACCCCGTTTTCGTGGTGCGCTGATGAGATTCTGTCTGCAAGGCGTTTGTTGGGGTTCAGAGGTGGTCCAGGTCACCCAGGTCGGATCGCCGTGGACCAAATTGTCCGCCGAGGACGGATGTTGCCCGGCGGCGAAATCCTCCAGCCGCCGGGTTCCAGGTAGGGCCCCGATGTCCCTGGAAGGCTCAATGCGCCGCGGCGTTACCGGCTCTCCTAGGGGCCCACAGCAGCCTAGGCCTCCAGTCCCCGCCTGCTCCCCTTCACCGGCAGTGCTCTCCTGGCGGCAGGCGCCGTGCAATAGTCTCGGCGCAGGGGGGGGCGCAGATGTCTGAGCGCCGTCGGTCTGCGCTCTCCGGGGCCGCAGACGCCGCCTCCCTCAGTTCTCGGCCTCTCCTCGTCTCGGGGCTCCAGGCGGAGTCGTGGCCGCCATCTTTGATTCCAGGGGGCCGGAGCGCGGAGGTCGCGTTTGTGTGCTGCCGGTTCCATTTTATTCGGAATTCACCTTCAGGCGGTGCAGGATTGATTGGGGCAGCTGGGCATATATTTATTTACGTCGTCAGGTTAGGTTGAGTGTTCTTTTAAAGGATCTTTCTCAGGATCGGGGTTGGAGCTCAAGGCAAGCACGTCCTCAGTCCATGGACCTAGGCCACGCCCCCAAGGCCCCGAGTCATGGGACACCCCCACACCACCACCCATCACGGAAACATGCAGGCAAGCCCCATGTATTGGGACACCCCCACCCCAACACCCATCACGACAACCTGCAGCAGGCCCTGTGTCATGAGACACCCCCAACCCAACACCCGTGACGGCAACTTGCAGGCAGGCCCCCCATACTGAACACCACCTGCATGATGGATGCTGACATAGTGACACAGGTTCACTCCAATGATGGTGTGTTCATGAATTTGCTTGCTGTGTAGTGACCCCACCCTTAACCTCCTCCTCAGCAAATATACAGCAAACAACCAAAAAAACACACACATGGCCCACAAGTTTCTGTGTCCCAGCTGATCACACGCTATTGCATACTACAACCATATCCCAACAGTCACATCACAAAAGTGTATGTCAAAGTGAGGCCCAGCATGCTATGTGACAAAGTAATGTCAAGAATCCACATGTACAAATACTCACACTGTGACAGAACACAAAGCACCTTGGATATGTGTCACAGAAACAGACATTGCAATAGCGTGTCATGGCATGAGCATCAATGAGCACACATCACGTGGACCAATAACCCATAAACACACAAGTGATTTGCAAAGCTGGAAGTCCAGCTACTCGAAACACAATGAATTTAGCACAAACACATGCTGGGGAAGCTCAAAACACGATAAGTGCCTTACACTGCATCAACCGAATTTGGTGCCAAAATAGTAAACATATCACACTCACATCACTCACCCAACCCACCACCCTCACAAACACAGAGAGGCACAATACACATTCATGATGCAAATGTGAAATCAAATGCCAACACACGGTGCACACTCAAACTACACCAAAACACCATGCACACCAGACCATGCCCCATGCAAATGAATGTAAAACATGACATTTGTCGGCATGTGTGCACACACATGACAACATAGGTCATCATAATGGACACAGAACAGAGCAATTAAGCGTAAACTTTTTCCAAAAATGGGCAATCAAACACCACTTGGATAAAGGGTTTGACAATATATTAAAAACCAATATTGAAATCATACTCATCTTCATGAAATAAATAAATTATGCATGAAAATAAACAAAAGGTAATCTTCCCCAAATGAAAAAACAATGTCTGCCCAAAAAAAGGTCAAAATCCAAAATAAGGTCCATGTTCTAAATGAATATCCAAATGATATTCACAAATAAAAAGAAATCCATTACATCATGTGTAACACAAACGGAACACAAAAATGTACCAACTATGTACAAGTAGTATAGCTCTATTGTCCCAAATGCATAACAAAACAATGTTTAAAACCCTCCACAAAATCTCATCACAAAAACTAACTATATACAAAAAGTTGAGCACAGTCCAAAAACTCAAAAAAAGGGGAAAATAAATGAAACTTACACCTAAATAACTATATACAATGGCAACGGGCTTGTCCTTCTCCTCACCATGCTCCCTCGGGGCATTATCGAACACTGCGTCCACTTCCCCTAGGCCGGCCTCTGCTTCCCCCTCGAGGGCTTGTAGGGACTCCAACATGCTCCACTCAAACTCCCTCCAAACCTCCTCGAGGACCTCAGCCACCTCTTTGCCCGACGCAGTGAAATCTCCGCTCTGGCCATGGTGAGTCTTGCCTCCTGTACCCGCTGCCACTCTGGCCGGAACTGCTGGCCCAAACACTCCAACATGGAAGACATCCTTTGGGTAAGGTCCATGTTTGCCTCCTGCCTGATGGCCGATACCTGCCTCCCTGCAATTGAATGCCCCGAGTCCTGTAGCCTCCTGCTGCGAGCCTGCTGCTGCCAAATAGCCCGGTGCCTCCGCCTAAAGGACAGCCTCCAGGATGATGACAACCCCTGCGGCTGTCGTGCATGTGCCCTGCTCCTTGGTTCCTTCTCTTCCTCCATTCCCACAGCTCCTATCGCTGACTGGATGTTGTGGTGACCGCCTCTGCTTATCCAACTTCGACTCCTGACTCTGGCAGGGATGTGATCTCGACTAGACTGACCGCCGGGGTTGGGACAGGTACAGAGGGGACCGTGGTGACATCTGGGCTGGAAGAAAGCAGGGAGGATGACTGGCGCACAGAGGAGGAAGATGAGGAGGGGGTCGCTGAGGTGGTCAGCCCACACACCCAATTTGAGACCAGGAAATGTGCTAGCCAGTTCACGAAACGCACAACCTCCTTGTGATGGTTCATCATGTGCAAGCCCCAGATTGGAAGCCTGCACATCATCACGAATGGTGCCTGTGCGCCTCAGGAAACCGGCTAGCACCGGTTCCAGACGGTCCCAAAAAGCGACATCCACAGGTATGCAGATGCGTCTGGCCTGGGGCATCTTCGCAGGTGCATTCTGGTGCATTCGCAGTCCTTGGGGCAGGATCAGTCACAGGCCCCTCCGCGGCGACCTTTACTGCCGCCTGCAGCAGCAGATGGCTTGTAGGAGGCAGCTCGGGGCACTTGGAGGCAGGTAAATTGGCTGGTAGACAGGAGCTTGGATCTTCTGGTGTAGCCAGCTGGAAACAGAGTGACTCTGCACGTGTGGAAACAGCGCATAACCGTGAAATCAGAGGAGAGGCCCTAAGTGCGTAAATTGCGGGACACACGCTGAACGTTGGGGGTGTCACATTCAGGATCAGGATAAAGTAGTGCGTAGGAGAGCAACACACGCTTGCCGAGTTATAGTGGATGGATGTGTGGACTTTGTTTCCATGCAATCTCTTCACTGCGTGCGAGCATCTTGTTTTGGTGGGGTATTGCCTCCATGCACACACGTGTGTACTTTTGAGGCTGACGGTGAGTTGCGTATGCATTTTGCATTCTGTGGGTGCCCATGTGTGGCGCGTAATCCCTTATTTAACATCACTGTAGCTTATGTGTCCTTCGCGTACATGTTTTTTGTGTTGCTGGGTGCCACAGTGTGCTGCGTTAGGTTTTTCCTTAACACGTGGGCTGCCGAGGGATAGGGTACACGCATTCTTCATATTTGGGATGCCTGTGGGCATTACACGGCACATTTCTTTTTTCCCCCTGGGTTACATCGAGCCTTGCTGGGGCACACTGGTACGTTTAACATCATGTACACTGCCCCCTCACTCAAATTGCCCAGGACAATCGAAAACTGCACCTCCCATTGCACCAATCCATCTGTGCCATAACTGGGAGGGCAACTAGTGGGAAGGGAGGCAAAGGTGGCCGAGGTGGCAGAGATGGCAGAGGTGGCCATGGTGGCAGAGGTGTCTGAGGTGTCCAGGCCCATAGGGAGAGCTATGCCCCCCACCCAACAGGGTTAGGAAGCTGCAGGGACAGCTGCAGCAACCACCACCCAGCCTCCAGGTCACCCAGCCAGGCCTGTGTTGCTCCCCTTCCCAGTCCATGGCGATGCATGGGCAGATGCTATCTGTGCATCAAAGGGGAAGGGACATGCTGTGCAGCGTCCTGGCACCAGCACCCATTTACATGGCTCTTCATTTATTTTTCTGTCCATGTGCAGGTGATGAGGCACTGGATGCAGAGGAGGAGGTGGAGGAGGAACAGGATACTGAGCCATGACCAACCACCAGTGGAGGACGTGGTGTGGTAGCCCATGAAGATCCACTGGTGCTACAGGTCATCCTGGCCCTGACTCAGTCTGTGGTGGTTACGGTTGCAGGGTCATGCTCCATAGTATTGACTCCTGTTCCTGGGCCAGCTGATCAAGGAAGAGATGTAGTCCTGCAGACACAGACAGCGCCATCACATCAAGGGCCATGTTCCCTTAGCCCAGGCAGGCGTTTGGTCCGCCAACGCGGTGGCCATGTGTTAGCTGGCGATACTGTGTGGGAGCAGTCCATGTATGCTGTTGCACAACAACAGGCTGCTTCATATGATATGTTGGCTCAGGGCATGGATAGGTTACCAATTCCATGATCCCCCAGCAAGACAGGTGGAGCACCAGCAGCAGGCATTGCGGCCCATATGCCACTCACACAGGCTGAACATGGTGGCCAGTAACAGGAGCCGACGGGCAGAACTGAGGGCTCTGCGTGCATCCATGGCTGCAGAGTGTCAGGCCCACAGGGAAGCCCTGAGGTTAGAGTATAGGTCACTCAGGACTACACTGGCTGCAATTGAGGCATCCAGCAGTAGACAGTCTGAACAGCAGAGGCAACTGATGACACGTACCATCACGGAGGAACTGCGTACATCCCATGAGGTATTGCATGGAGACCTCCGAGCCATCATGTTGCAGATGCAAGCATCTCAGTCACGCATGGCCACTGCCATGGAGGACCAGACCAGGGCTATATGTGGTGATCCTCCTTTACCAGTACCACTTTCAAATGCAACACCAGAGTGTGGCAAAAGCAGCGACAGGTCTCCCGAACCATGAAAGCCGTATGGGCCATTAACCCATGGAGGGTTTTTTATTTCTCTCAACATCCACACATGGGGGTGTTGGCGTGCACCCTGCACCTCCTCCTCCTGTGTGGGCCCCCTCACCCTAACCCCCCACAATCCCATGGGCATTTATTGTATTTTTTACCTTTTTTTGTCTATTTTGCTTTTATGTTACAGTGTGTTGCTTTGTTTGGCAGCTGAGGGCATCCACTGTAGATTCCAGCTGGACCCATGCAGGCTTGTCTCGTGTTGGTACCCTCCTTTTTTGTGCCTTAGGCCCCAGACACATATGCCACTCCTGCTTCCCTTTTCCACAGGCTTGCAAGGAGAGCAGCGTGTAAAAGAAACTTACACAGAGGCATTGGGCTTCCATTCTATCTGTGGGCAATCTGAAGTCCGACCTATGTATACACCCCTAGTCAGATTCATGATTGTTTGTCAAGTGCATGGTAAGCATCCCTTTTTGTTTGTACATTGAGATCCATCATTTCATCATGTTCCATCTTCATGTATTGGCTTGACTATCTCCATTATTAGCCTTCCTACTGTATGCGCTTCCTTGCCCCCTTTGGTTGGCAGTGCCACACGAATATACAAGGGTGCCATGTGCAAGTCACAACAAATTGAGGCACATGTGCAATCATGTCTGGTCACGGTCAGACAGATTCACTCTTGGGTCCTGTGTTTCTTGTATGTTGTACTGGCCAATTGATGTTCCTTTGTACATTATTAGATTGATGAGTCAGAGTGAGTTATTTCTGAAGTTGTTCCGTTGATTGTTGAGCGCTTTGTGATGGTAGTGTTATGTGTTGTACATTTATTTCTCAGTTTGGACATTGCATGCCATGGCATGGTGTGTCAACCAGGTGACATGTAGTGTGGGAGGGTTTAGGTGACATACCAGCATTTAGATGTGTACTTTGGCATGGTGTTAGTGGCATACTCCATCTTTCATGTGTTCTTTTTGTTCACACCTGATTGAGATACTTTTAGTACTAAGGGATGCACACAATGTAGCACTTCCAAGGACATATTCTCAGGGTGTTAAGGTAGGAACAGATGATTGTCCCTCTGTCATCATCGATTGTCACCTGGAATGTGCCAGGGCTGTGTGCACTCCACAGGGGTTGGATTTTAGGTGAAAAACTGCCACAAGCTGGGTACGGGCAGCCTCGCCACGTGCCCTTTCCCCTCGCAATACACTGCCACTGTGCATGTGGTTGGGGATGTGGGGGCACAACTATGTCCACCGGTACGCCACACCGTGTTGCAACATTGTGCAGGACACATGCTGCTACAATGATCCTGCACACTACTGGTGGTGCATATATTAGCTCACCCCAGAGTGGTCAAGGGAGCGGAAAAAGTGACTTGAGAACTCCAAATGTGCACTCCACTATGGCACTAGTTGCAATATGGGCTGTGTTGTATCTTACCTGGGGTGGTATGGTGGGGTTCTGTATTGGTGTCATCATGTAGGTGCTCAGAGGATAGGCACTGTCCCCTGTGGAGGTGAGATGGGTTGTCAGTGGTGTGGTTTTGTCTCTGTGACACATGCATGCATTTGCAGGGCCATTTGTACTCACCTATGAGCCATGTGTTGCCATGCCTCCCAGCTTCCAGGGCCCAGTGTAGGGGTGACATTCTAAATATGAAACTATCATGGGTGGGACCCTGGATAGTTAGCATATACAGATATAATGATTCCCGTGGCATCACATACAACCTGCACATTGATGGAATGCCAGTGCTTGTGATTGCAACAGATGTACTCTGTGGCACTAGGTGGACTTAGGGCCACATGGGTGCAATCAATGGCTACAGGCACTTTAGGGAGGTGTGCAACCCCATAGAAGTCCTGGACCACGGCCTGCCTTTCTGTGGGGGTTCTGGGCATGTATATGTGCCTGCGGACTGAGGGGCGTGCAGTCATGATAGCCAATACCTGGTGGAGGCAGTGTGACTGCGTGACCTGTGAAATGCCCCCCACTGTGGCAGTTGTCAGCTGAAATGACCCAGTGGTCAAAGAATGCAGTACATTGAGCACCTTTTCCAAGGGTCTCAGTGCTTGGGAGCACAGGGTGGGTGATGTGAAGTCATCTTCCCACTCTGTGACCAGGTCTAATATGATTTGAGGTTGGACCCTATACCTGCCATGGACCTGGACATCAGGCATCCCAAAAAGGCTGGTCCTGGTTAAAAAATGCATGCCCTTGCTATCCTCCTCCTCCTGCGGTGCCCCATGATCACTGCTGCGAAAAATGGTACATTTGTTGTGGCTGGATATGCGCGTTGGCTTTTGTGCACACTTTTTATGCATTGTTTTAGTGCGAAGGGCGCTTATGCCAAATTTCGCGTGGTGGATGTGTTTCCAGATTAGCACATCTTTTTCCGTGCGCCGGAGTGCCCTAGTCCATGGATACGTGTTATTAGCACACGTGTGGGCATTGCAAGTTTTTTACTGTGTTACTTCCCACGTAACGCCCACATTTACACTTGTTGTTTCCCATTCCACATGTTCCACCCCCTTTTTTTGGTGACTGTGCTAGACAGTATGCGCCTTCACTGGGCGTCTCAACAAGCCCTTCGTTGTGTCGCAGTGACCTGTTCGACCCACGCGGATTCAGCGCAAGTCTTGGGTAAGCCAGGTGCAATGTCGTCCATGAATCAACAAACGGGGACTTGTGCTCATTTTACCCGCAAGCGCCTGTTTTTCCGCACAACTTTATTCCATGAATCGGGCCCAAAATCTCAACATTGCAAGTGACAGAGATGCTGAGGTGCCCCCCCGCCAACATTTTCCTCCACAAATTATCAGAGTCTCCATAGGCAAGATTATCCATACATTTTCCAAAAAGGTGGATATGCAGTGACAACAAAGCTGGGCAAATCAAAAGCAAATGATACATGTTCTCCTTGGTATACAGATTCCTCCACCATCTGCAATATGCCAGGTTGTGAGGACTTCCATTTTGAATGCATACTATTTAATTTGTTAGGATAACATTAAAACAAAATCGCATAAAATGTTGACTCCCTGCTCTATCTGGAAATGTTGTCAGATAGGGTTCTGCAATACCACCCTCTTATGGCCAATACATATATGTGCACAGAGTTTTATCTACCCAAATCTTCCCTTGTTTGAATCCAGTCCCCTCGCAATATATCCAATTTTACTTTTGCCGGGCTCTCAATCTACAACTCCAAGGATATCTCCCTCCTAAGCAGTGAAGGCACACCCCTAAACGCTCACACCAGAGAGAATACATCCCACTAGGAAAGAAAGGCCCAAGTCGATCTAGCAAGGATAACAAGATTAATCTCACACGCAGATGACAGCAACAGCAAAGAACTCTGCTGCTAAGGATGTTCAGCCGAAAAGTGGTACAAGCAGAAATATTTAAAGGTACACAACATCATAATGACACAACAACACAAAATAAAAACCCATGCTGCTGATTCCACCTTTATCCATAAGGGATGACAGTCTATTGTTCCCAGACTAGTCTGTCCATCTTTCATGTGGGTGCTGCAGGGATCATCTTCTTCTCATGTCAAAGGTCAGAAAACAAATTAATTATACTCCTATACTATTTGTTTTATCACTCATGCTGTGCACTTGGCAGCCCTTAAGATGGTCACAAAGGAGGTTCTGGGGTACTCTAACCTTCTCATACACACACAAATTTCATTCACTTCCCTCTGCACCAACCAGCTCCAAGGTATCCACCCTCATTTTGAACTACAATTTATCCCTTCCAGCACCTCGCAATACAAAATCACATGATTGTCGCTTGAATGATATGCTCTGTCTGTCCTCTTTGAACATTTCAGTACTTGTTACTTTGGGGTTGGTGGTCAAAGGGAACCTGGTGCCATCGAATTCAGGGATTTTAAGGTTTAGTCAGTTATGTGGGCTATAACTCGTGGTCAACCGGGAATGGGCTTTGGCCAGCGTGAGATGACATGCACACCAGGCGCCGGTCTCTGATCGCAGCCTTGTAGGGCACATTCCTCTTGTGTGAAAAATACATCTTTGCAACACTGTTAGTACAATGACTAGGCGTTGTGGCAGTTGGGGGTGTGAGCGGTCCTCATGGGAGCTTGGGCATGGCTGGGGATTTCTGTGGTCTCGTGAATTTGGGTTTAGTGCATGCAATGTTGCGTTTACTGCACAGGCCTTCCCTTCAACCTATGATTACTAATATCTAAGCAAAGGAGCAATGCTGCTAGCGCCTTAGACTGTGTTATGTAGTTAGACTGTATTTGGTTATATTAAAATGGGGTACTGTTAAATGGGTATGCGTCCTGCTCCCTGTTCCCCCTCCCCCCGCACCTATCATAGTGCTTTGAATGCATCTCGCCTCACTCTAAAGCACCTATGGGATGGGACGTATGGGATGGGACAGGGCTAACAACTTCCCCACAACAGCTGGCTAATGCAGTGATTTCTGAATTCACAAAGTGGGATACCACATCTCATACAATTCTCATTACCTATGTCACAGTACAAAGAGAAAGCTGCAGAACACAGAAACTTACGGAACAGGGCCAAATGTTTCCACAGTACTTAGAAGCTGTACAACAATTTTGGCATCACCGTTCCTATATAAAATTTTAACACATAGGCCATAGAACCCTTTCCATACTTCACATTAAGTGTAACCATTTGGTTCGCCAGCATATGGGCATTCTTTTTAAGTAGATCCCAATGAAAGGACTTCTCGGGGTGTGTAAAAATTGGAAAGCCCAAATACTTGATATTATCAGTAACAGTTAATCTCATAATATTAACGACGAAGCAGTTTTACAGAATTTGTTTTCGGCAGAATATCAACAAACCTGACTTGGAGGGATTCATTTTTAACTTATTTTCCTCCATAATGCCAGCAAACGAGGAAATTAACCACTGCAGCCTGATCGGGGTGCCATCAAACAAGATAAAATCATAAGCATAAGCCATCTATGTAAGGCGTAGCTCACCGATATTATGGGATACAAAAGCTGCCTCCCCCAAAGCTTTGTCAATGTCAGCTACATAAAGATTTTAAAGACGGCAGGGTGGTAAAATGCACCCTTGCCGTAAACCACTAGTAGTTGCCACCTTCCTTGGAAGAGATCCCACGTTATTAATCCTCACCAGCACCTTGGTTCACTCATGCAGATAAATCAATATTTTCAACAGCACTGCCGGCACACCCCACCTATGCAATTTTGACCATAACATTACTCAATCAACTAAATGAAAATTGTTGTATACATCAAATGAAACTACATGGTATAGGTGAAGGCTATGTCTAGTGAACGGGAAAGAAAGGTAGTATTTTGAGAGATACAATGGGCCAGCCTAAGGTCCTGGTTAGTGGGCCCAAAAGACATGTATACTGGCCATGTCCAAAGGCCGTGGCCAACTAGTGTGTGTAAAAGAAACATATTGGGGGAACATATACAGTGGAAATGGCTGAAGGTCATGGCTAATGGCCCATAAAAAATGATGGTATAACAAGACCCTTGAAATTCACTCAAGTTGAGTTGAACAGATTTAATGCAACAAAACCCTTGAAATTCAGTTGATGTGGGAAGTCATGACCAGCTTAACTCAGCTCATTCTTTTTGCAAAGCCCATGAACACATACATATTACAAGAGAAGGGATTCACAGTGCATACAAAATGGCATTTTGTGGGACATAGCATTATGCGGGACATCAATGGGAGCACACAAAGTTAAGCTAGTCATGACTTCCCATATCCACTGAATTACAAAGGTTTTGTTGCATTAAATTAGTGAATATAAATATATAAAAGTTGTAATAATGAGTTGTTTGACTTGGATTATGAGTATTTCAGCCATCACAGTGAATATAAACCAAGGTCTTATTCCACTTCACCAATAGTTAAGGACAGGATTATTTCTAAATTTGAAAATCTGGTGAAGGTTGATTTGAGTAAGATAGATTGTTTCAAGGTTCTGAGGAACATACCACTTAATGACACACAACATCCTAAAGATTTGGGTAAGGCTATGTGCTGGGTAAATGGACCCAATGATAAAGGCTGCAATGTGGTTCTTTGGGACCGAGGAAAGTATGATCAGGCGGCTTATACATTTATAAGGGAAACTAACTGTTATTAAAAACTTGCCAATGACCCTAGAGAACATTTCAGGACCTCCCTTCAATATCTACTTGATAAGTTGTTTGGGGATGGAGTTATTTACAAAGATAAATATCAGTTGAGCAGCCTACCCTTGCTATACCTTACTTACTTCTAAATGTTTATTAGAACCACACCATGGTGCCAGTTTAGCCAATTGTTAGCTCCATTGGGTCATTAACTGAACCTATGTCAAGTTTGACTCTTTCCTCATTCCTTTTATAACTAGTATGTCCTCCTTTGTATAAAACACAGGTTATGTCCTTAACAGGCTAGAAGAGGGAGGAGGACTTTATCTTAGTTGCTTTTGATGTAACATCGCTATACAGGGTTATCCAGCACAGTGAAGGTATAAGAGCAGTTCAGTTCTTCCTCAGAAATAGGTCTGCCACCTTCAGGAGGCACCAGGATATGCTCTTGGAAATGTTTATGTTTGTTCTTCAGCAAACCTATTTTACCGTCATGGGTACCACATTCGCACCGTCATATGCAAACTTGCTGCTGGGACACTGGGCGGAAGTGTTTGTCTAGAATAATCCACAAAAACAAATGGAAGGAAAATATAGCCATTTGGCTCTGTTACATAGACAACATGTTTTTAATCAGGCAAGGCAGTCTGGAAGAGCTTTATTTATTCCACCAATTTTTGAATCAGAATGGACTCAATCTTAAATGTGTGATTTCTGCAAGTACAGAGAGTATTGCATTTTTGGATCTCAGGATATCTGTAATAGAAAGAGTGAACTGTTCATTTATGTAAGGCAAATCCATTGCAGGAAATTTGATCTTCCCTGTCAAACCCTGCCATCCCTCCAGTGCCATTGACAACCTTCAATACACTGAGTTTTTAAGAGGAAAAATAAATTGTTCACATGTCTCTAACTTCAATCTGTTTGTGATGCCATGGCCAGTAGATTCCGGTAGAGAACTGCCTTGAAAACCAGACAAAACCTTTTAAAGTCAAACACATATGTTGTATCTAAATCTGGTATAATATGGTTCATTGCACTGTATGACTAACAGGCCAGAGACATTTCTAAAGCTGTCACTTAGCATTGCCATTTGTTGGTGAAAAACACAGGTCTTAAAACAGTACAGAATTCAAAAGCCCAAATCATATTTAGACGTGGGAAATGTATTAGTGATTTGGTTACACTTAGCCAACTTCTTCTATTTGGCTTCAACAACAAACAGACTGTTTTCCTTGTGGGGCAAGTAGTATTTGGCCACAAGTCATCAAGTGCAACAGGTTTGAGGTCAGAGGAATGAATTGGACACAGACTATCCATTCAGAATTGATTGTAACTCAGATTGTGTACTGTATGGACTAATGAGCCCCTGTGAGAAAATGTATGTTGGGAGCACCAAGAGGAGATTGAAAATACGCTTTTTGGAACATCGTTGTTCCAATAAGTCAAATGATGAGAATTATCCAGTGACTACTCACTTTGCAGGATTTCATAATCAGAGTACATTTTTACTGAAATTGATTGGATCCAATTAAGCTGCAAACACGAAAAGGAAATAGGGAAATCACCCTTTGCAGATTAGAAGCTAGGCTGATCTTCCGTTTTAATTGCAGGATTTCTAATGTACTAAACATTAGTGAAGCTAGCCATGTATTTTTGTAGCCACTGTTATTTGTTTGTGTGGGCTTTAATGGATTAGATATGATAATTATGTACTATTGATTGCATTTTTTCAGGGTCCGGATTTTTTCTGTGTGCTGATTTCTTAGTAGTTTGAGAGTTTTACTGCACAATTTCTTGACATCTTTCAGTGTAATGCACACTAGGCGAATTATCATTCTTAAAATGAATTATTTTAAAGTTTAAAATTTTATGACAACCAATCCAATGGTCTAATCATTTTGAGATACATTTATTTTATTGACTATTTGCCAATTGATATCATCTTATTATCTGTTGTTTTATGAATTGTACTGACTAGGACATATTGACTCACCTGTTAAAAGTAATATGTGGTACAATAAGTGACTGTTTAGGTGTTTTGCAATTTATTAGATTGCACCATCACTTTAATTTTTTCGAGGTTTAGGTGTGAGCCACAATCATGCTAGTTTATTGTGATTTTATCCATCCTAGATTTTTGCAAAATCTTCAGAATTTTTGGGTAAACCCAAACTGGTTGGCTTAATTAAATATTGACTTGACAGTTTTTGGACTGCACCATAATCGTTTATGACAGTTTTAAATAAAGATTTTGATTATTTGATTAAGGAACAATCGTACTACGGAGCTAATGTGACCTGTATTACTAATTATAGTCAAATTGTGGCCCAATATGCATAATTGTAATGCCACTATGCACTTCACATTGTGTTCTGCACTTTTGTATTACATTGGTCTGGTCGGGTTTTTTTAATACTTTGTGAGGACTACGGAACTGCACCAGTAAACATGGGAAATATAGTTGGAAAATATAACACTGTCCTATTTTGTTTGTCATTGCCATGATTAAGCTGTGGAATACAACGAAACATCAGTCTTTTTCTTTCTAATGTTTGTGAGCAAATAATAACAAGCCTATTTTTGTATCCTTCCTGATTCTTCAAGACTTTCTTTCTGCATTTTTCGCAGATAACAAACTCAGCAGTGCCCGTCTGATGAGCTTTGCAAATATGCTACATATTTATGGTTTATAGGGACGTTATCGTTGCAAGTAAAAGCGAAAAACCTCAGAAATATGCCAGTTATGATAAGGTAAGCAACCATAACTTGCGCCACCGCTGTGCACTGCTAAGACTAACACCCAGGACATCAAAGATGACATCACAAATGTCATTGATGACATCAAATATCTGTCCCACTTGGTTTGTTCACTGACATATCTAGGCCAGGTGGTTTTGTTCGCTGACAGTCAGAACATTGAAATTCAATAGGTGCTGTATATCTAGACATTAACCTTGTTCTATGTTCTTAAAGTACTTTCCTTAGGGTTTAGTCTCACCTCATGGTGCATGTACATGGGGCAATAGGCAGGCATCAAACACACAATTCATTTGTATACATGAAGACAAACTTTAATGCTATTAACATTTTCTGATGATGCTGTTTCTTTCTTCCTTACGTTAGTTTCCCTGTATGTACCTGTGATTTGTATGCATTGTGGGTCTTCATATGTATTGTTTGTACTAGCATAAGTGCGTAGTAAGTCTTGAATTGTTAGCTAGTTATTACATGTTTAACATTACACAATCACCCCTGACATCTTGTTACCAACATTATAAACACAACCCCTTCATCAAAATTAATTTCACATGTGATGTCATCAATGATGTCATCAATGACATTTGTGATGTCATCTTTGATGCCCTGGTGTTAGTTTTAGCAGTGCACGGTGGTGGTGCAAGTTATGGTTGCTTAACTTATGATAACTGGTGAATTTCTGAGGTTTTTCGGTTTGAATTGTAACCATAACATCCCTTAAACAAAGTTTTTTCAGTGAATTTCAATGGTTTTTATTAGTGGAACTTAACCATAACATCCCTATAACAAAGTGTTTTCATTGAATTTCATAGTGTTTTATTAGTGCAACTTAACCATAACTTGCCGTTAACAAAGTTTTGTCAGTGTATTGTATAGGTTTTCATTGGTGCAAACTAACCATAACGTGTATTTAACAAAGTTTTTTTCAGAGAATTTCATGGGTTTTCACCAGTGCAATTTATTTTCCTACAATTTACTAATATCATCCTTACCCCAATATGCAACATTTTTGTCCAATTCTCCTTAAAACTCTGCCATTTCCCACCTTCTAGCATCATTTTTAACACTTCTTTACTTGTTCTACTGTTTTTGCCTGCGTCAACGTTTGCGAACATCTGACGTCATTGCCGACCTACCAGACAGTGCCACGTGACCATGGCTCGCTCGCGGCATGATTATGGGCCTCATCACGAGTTGGGCGGTAACGCCGGCGCTATTGGCGCCGGCGCTAATAGCCCTACCACCAACCCCCCGGCGCCATTAGCGCCGGATCACGGGTTTGGCGGAAGGGTGATTGCCCATTCCCCATTTGGCCCATTCGGGGATTCCTCATTCCCCATTGGGCCCAAGCTGGGGGGATATCCGCCAAAGCCATGATCTGGTGGACCCTTAAATGTGGCAGTAATAGTGTTACCGCTGCATTTAAGGGTTACCGCCAGACTCGTGATGAGGCCCTATGTGTCCATGAACGCGTTTGCACTTCACGTTCTGAACCTTGTTTTGGGGATAGTTCGGAACTGCATTTTCTACTGATCTAAAATGTACCCTTGCACAGCTCCTACACCTATTCTCACTCATTGTCCATTGACAATCTAGTACAAAGCACATACTTGGAAGAATAATAGCAAAACTGCTATTTATCTTAAAATTGGCATCAGCTATTGCCATCCCTCCTCTCCAAGAGCCACCGCCACCACCAGCTGGAGGACTCACACAACAGAAAAAGCACAGTATTTCCAAAGACAATGAAGAGGACCAATAAGATGAGGTAGAGGAAGTTCCTACCTCTAGCACCCAGAGAGAATCATGGGTGTGGCAAGTCTTTACCACTGTTGCAAATGTACCAAAGACTAAAGCTACAAAAGTGAAATGCACTGAGTGCAATTTTGTACTCAGTCGCGGACTACCTGGACATTAATCCTACGGGACCACCACCATGTGCCACCACACCAAATCCAACTACCGCAATGCTCTCAGAAAGATTGTTCCTTTCTTAGCAAGTAGTAGGCTGTCTGCCGCCACATCATCTTCCTCAACCAATACTGTAACCACACAGCCTACTTCTGTGGGACACAAAATCCCACCAGCTACCTTGCAAGAAAAAAAAGAGGCTGTTGACCCACATCTTTGTAAGACAACAGTCCTCTGTATATACTGCAACACACCACTCTGCAAGGGGAAGCAATTTCAAAGTGCGTTTGAAGCTGTAATCAAGGAGCATGAGAAACACTGCCCACTACCTTAGAAGTAACACACATGCAACATCTTCCCCTGTCCACCTGCCCTTCCATATTAGTGATTGGGCCTTCTTTTCACATTTCCCTCCACACCTTACGTTCTAACCTCTCCTGCACACATTTTTTTTAAAAGAAACAACAAAAGAAAGGTTCCTTTAGGAACCACCTTTCACAGTTAAAAAATGGAACTACCAAAAATTCTTATAGACTCCATCTACTTTACATTTCTTTGTAAAGTACATAGACTCAATACGTTTTTCCAACATTTCCATTAGCATTTTGTGTTATGCTAATGGGAATAATGTGGCATTCATCCCCCGTTCCAGGGACTGGAACAGCAGATTACAGGCCGGTAGCCCAAATTATCGGCACAAGCGAAGTGTGTCTGTGTGCGCCTTGATACCTGCGGGCTTTGGCGCATTATAAATAAATACATAATGAGGGCTCCAGACCATAATCCTCCATTGCAGCCACTGCAATGGGGGATAAAGGCCATTTGCACCCCTGGTTCCCAAAGCAGGAACCTGGGGTGCTAAAAAATAGCCTCTCTTCCATTTCAATGGCAGCCTGCAAAAGGCAAAGACGAAGACAGAACTCTATGTCCATATTACCACAAGCACATTTTTAATACCTATCCCACATTCAAATAACTTTACCACATAGCCGGTCCAAGGTGGACATGGTCACTTTAACCCAATTTTTCATCCCTCGAGGTCATGGCCCAGTAGCCAGATTGTCTGGGTCATGACCTTATACCATGACTCGGACAATCTAGCCACTGCCCATGGCCATAGGCTATACCTCAGTCACCAAAGGTATATCACTATGTTTGTACTTACATTATGACACTTGTCAAAAAATAAAACACAGGCACATTTGCAAAATCATGCTTTGAAGTCCTTGCCAATGCTACTTACACAACCTTGCTTGAAATCACCCCATGTTTTATTTGTTATTGTGTCAAAATGTATGCACATACAATAGTCATATAACTTAGCCCCCACTTGACAAAATCCATTCAGACTTTGCACAAACATTGATGGTTAGGTTTATAATCTTCCTGAAAACTTATGTCCACATTCATCAAACTATTATCAAAAAAGGGCACCTGGTTAATGCCTTACTCTGCCCAGGTGGGTAATATTGTGAGTAGAACAAAATTGAGTAAGGTCATGAGAGTCTGGCTGCTGAAAGCCGGATGAGCACACTCCTAAATATAAACCACCTTTCAGTGGTGGCAGTAAACTAATATATCAATAGTTGTGACAAATATTTGACATGACAATTCTGTAGGCTGCAATGGGGTTTTAATCAAATTGCAGTGGGTGTATTCAATACACATAATCTGGAGCAAAAGATACATCAGCCGGTGTACATTTTCGAGGTTTAGTAACCAGTTTGTAGGGTACAAATGCTGAATATTCGTGGTATCAATCTATTGCTTCTACGTCCACTGATGTGTCCTTGGGAAGGAGACCAGCGGATTTAGTGAGGTGATAGCACATTTAGCAGCGGACAATTCGTCAGAACAATGTAGGGTTGAACAACAACAACACATTAAAAATATGTAAGGTCAAAATGACAGTGTTTCGACCAGGAGGTGAGCTAAGTGAGCACTAGTGGAGTGGCCTTCATCAGGACAAGATGATTCCATGGGTGGAGGTATCTTTTGAGGTCGGATCTTTGGAGCGCAGTGGCTTGAGAGGTGGCTGTGTCTAAGTACACTGTGAGGATTTTGAGGTCCTTGGTGTGCCCGTTCGTATGGGTGGCCTGAAGCAGGGAACAACATGTTGCGTGAGGAAGGCGTTAAGTAACGCTGTGTCAATCCGCCAAAGGTGGAAGACTCGAAGTCGGACAGTGGAAAGCTGCAGCAGGTAAGTCTGTAGGCATTCACGAATCCCATAAGTGGCACACATTCATCAAACGGCAACAAAATTATAAGCCATCTAAATTTACAAAAGCATGCTTTTGGGACCAAGCCGCTGCTCCTGCCGCAAAGTTGGTGAAAATCCATCCAGCGGTTTGGGCTGTAGGCGTGAGCAAAGTTTTATTCCATTCAGTCTATGGAAAAAATAAAAATAAATTGGGACTCCCCCTATAACTTTGCTCCCCCTTGACGAAACCTCAGCAAACTTGCCAGAAAAATGCATAATTCTTTTGGAAAGTTTGGTGAGGATTTGTCCACGGGGAGCATAGATATAAGCCGCCCAAAAAGTGTTCTTCCTTTGGATTTAGCAACTTAACCATAACTACACAGCTGTTGACACAACTTTTCAATATGACCAATTAACAGTTTAAAAACAGTAAACATAATTATCAGTGATGAAAATAGGTTAAAGAAGAAAAAAAGTTTCAAATTAAACATTTACAGTCAATTGCATTATTTCATAAAATCACATAAAATGCATTAGCATATCTTAGAAGAGAAACACTTATCTATATTTCCAACTGTGTTTTTTTGCCTAGGACTGACCCAGACATAGATAAAACTGATGCAAGTTGTTCAAGGACTTCTCAGTTTGCTCTGCTCTGCTCTCTCTGTTGTTTATAGGCTCTTTTCAACACTATGTAACTTTGTCTACATCCAATTTTAGAGATAAATAATTTACAATTGCTAGTCTCATTGAGGTGATCTGAGTATTATATAGGCTATTCCAGAGCACTTCCGATGTTATCAATCGATATTCAGTAAAGAAGTGCTCAACATATTTCTTTCTAAGCCGCCTTAATTCAGAACAATAGACAATCACCCTCCTGTTTACAGACGTGACAGCTGTTACTCACAGTCAGGCTCCATTTTGCCAGAACTTCTCTTGTACGCCAAATATTTAGCCTGAACCGAAAATACAGATCGCAATATCGTGCAGATGGAAACTGTTGAATATACGTTCTGGCATCTGTGGTTTTTTATCAAGAAAAGTATATGTTTTGAAAAGGCTCTTTGTAAGACATTCCATTTATGTATTAGCCCAATCCCATTCTCATTTTTCTTTTTATACCTTGCTGTGTTATAGATTAACAGTTCCTGTTTTACATCAGCTGCAAGTAGAAACTCATGTACTCTGGATCACCATATGCTCATCTGTATGTGGTATTCTTATATCTATGCAATGCCTCCAGTAATGAACCCTCCTTTGTACTCATAATACACTTTCGATGCAGACAACAAAGCTTCCACATGTACATTGTATACAATGACACTAATCCCAATTCAAATCTTACAATGCACATCGAGGCACACTTTGGTAATCTTAATAGTTTCTTCTAAAATTGGCCTTCAACAGATGTCTAATACAGTTGACCTCGCCAATTTCTCATCTCAGCTCCATAAATAGTACTAGGTACAGCTTTCTGCATGTAAAACATTAGAACCGGGTTTAATGAAAATGTACCATATCTTTTGTTGATTATCACAGTTTGAGCTGTCACTGTTTTCATTTTTTTAAGTAAGTCGCAGTAATAAGGGGATTCCGAAAGTTGATCATTCACAATCAGACCCAAGTATTTATACTGGCGTTCTACTTTTAAAGGTTTTTCTTGTAGCATCCACCTAGATTTGATTTGCTTTCTCTTATTCTCAGGGGCAAAGATAATTATGTTAGATTCCAGATGGTTGATAAACAATTCATTCTTCCGAGCATACTTGCCCAGCTCCTTTAAAAGCAGTTGTAAACATCTAGGCGTTTTCGCTAGCAAAGCCACATCATCAGCATAAACTAACCAAAGAATTGTATGCAGAGCCATTCGAGGAGGGTCTGAAATTACCTGCAAAAAGCCTTCACTAACATCCGATATAAAGAAATTAAACAGCGAAGACGCCATAAGGCAGCCCTGTTTTAGGCCTCTATACATTTGTATGGGTTCTGGTAGTTTGCGATCCAATGTTAATCTTATTTGGATTGTAGTATCTGAATGTAATTCTTTGATCCAGTAGTAAATGTGTTCCCGGCCATCCGGCTGTGATCAAATTGGAATAAAGGAGGTTTCGAGATACAGAATCAAAAGCCGTCTGAAAGTCAATCAAGGCTGCATGGAGGGGTTGATGTGTCTGACCTTCTTGATTTTTAAAAATGTGTAGGGTGTGTAAATTGATTGCAGTGCCAAGACCTGGCACAAATCCCAACTGATGAGGATTGTGAATGTTGCCTAACTCCACCAAACAGTTAAATTCTCTAAGAATAAATTATGCAAAAAGGTTGCTTGGTGTATCTAAAAGAGTGACAGGCCTGTAATTTGAAGGAAGGGTGTGATCACCCTTCTTATATGTGTGAACAATTATGGATTTGTGCCAGGTCAGAGGAATCGGCCAGATGTAATGGTCTGCAGAAAGATCATGTGTAAAATCCGCTGCCAAATTTGTGGATGAGCCTTCAGCATATTATTGGACAAACCGTCCGGGCCAGGTGCCCGCGAGGTGGACATTTTAGATATAAACAATAGTATGTCTTCTTCTGATATTTTCAAATTAACTTTTGAATTAGTGGGTGTAGGCAAAGAATAATAGGCACAGGGGATGGCGGCATACAGAGAACTGTAGTATTGTGTCCAAACTGACTCAAGATCTGCATTTATTTGGGTCATGGTTTGGTTTGGGGAAACTGCCTTTTTCATGAGACCCCATATCGGAGCAGAGCTCTTCGATACAAGGGAGTGCAGCACAGTTTGTGCATCATTCAAAGGTTTAGCTCAATGCACCTTTATCCGATTTCTGTATTTATTTATAACTCTACTAGATTCTCTAATTCTCATCTCCAGTGACAATTTAGTAAGGGCACTAATATTAGCTTTTAAGGTAGTTTTCGTATTCTGAACATCAGTGTTGTATGTGTGAAAGTGAGGTTTATTCATATTACTCTGAGTCTTGCCATTCGTCTTGTAAATTTGCATAGCTGCAGCTTAAGTCCCTTCTCTATAGATGACATCCAGGAGTAATGTGCTTGGGGGATATTGAATTCTCCTCATCAAAACCTGTAATTTCTCTGTCGTCCATCTAAAACGGTTGCCATTACTGGACGCGGATACTTGAAAATTGTAGCGATTTGTTTTTTTTCTGTTTGATCAGACACTGTTAAAGACCATGTCAAAGTTAAAATATGGTGATCACTGAGAGATTGCAACACTACCTTAAATTCACTCATACGTGCAAAGAGATTACGATCCACATAAATATGCTCAATCAATGTAGATGGTTGTCCTCTTTGCCATGTGTGAGTGGGCGATCTGTTTCCAGAGTTAGCATTATTAGTTAAAAGAGTATTGCAATTATGCATAAAATTAACCAATATAGCCGCTGAGGCCGACAATGCCTCGCTCTGAGACGGAAAGCACTGAATATTGAATTCACCAGCCACAATTGTATAGTCAATTGAGGAATCATTGGCAATGAGATCCAGTATGATTTCCAGATCATCCATAAACTGATCATCGCTTACTGCCATATGGTTCCAATAGATGTTTGCACAGGCGATGGTAAAGAGAAAGGATTCAATCTTTACAAGTTGGATATAAGGTTTTGGGGAGGCCCAAGAATGAATCGTAACATTTGCTGAAGATTTAATAGCAATTAATAAGCCAGCTTTTGACATCCCCCAATTTGCTTTAGATGCAGGAACTAAAGAAATGGCATGGTTCCCCCATACCTGAGCTGAAGTTAGCCAAACGTCCTGTAACATGATTATATCATATTCACTTAACATGTTTACAGAGGATAAGGTTAAGTGGGTATAGTCATGAGTGTTCCATGAGGCTAACTTGAAGACCGTCAACTGTTCATTGATGGATTGTTTATTCGATATCGATGTAAGGTTTGAAACTGAGAACACTCGTGAAGCAAGTGGATCTATATAAGAGCGAGAAACCATCAAAGGATTTGTGATCCATTGCTTATTCTGTAAAAGTTGAGAGACCAGCTCACTGTCTAGATGATTATTTTCTACAGGATTGGATTGAACTA
Source organism: Ambystoma mexicanum (assembly GCF_040938575.1). Lineage (NCBI taxonomy): Eukaryota > Metazoa > Chordata > Amphibia > Caudata > Ambystomatidae > Ambystoma > Ambystoma mexicanum. Next base: position 997,978,586 of record NC_090932.1, read on the forward strand.
ACAATAAAAACCCCATATTATATAGGTCTTCCCTCGCGCTCCAAATGATATTTCTTATAGCTCCCAATGTCATCCATAGCCGAGCTACTGATGTGTCATAATGATTAATGAACTCGATTTGTGCTAAATCATTGGAAGTTATATCTTGCAATTTCAGTGTATCTTCAAAAATGTTAAATATCATGGTCCTATTCAAATCATATTCAAATCATAGGTTGGATGTTCACCCCCTCTACAGCATAAAATCAAACTGTGATGAGCTGTTGAGTCACAATGTGAATTTGGACCGACTGTCAATTAGATCTGTTTCTCTTGTAGTATTTGTCTGTGCTCAATGTGATTTTATATCAAACATATCGGGATCAAATAACCTGGAGGGCTCTATATTATTTATGTTCAAAAGGCTACTTTTAATCGTATTTGGAAAATGTTTAAGAAGAATTGGTCCCATAGGAATGCTCAAAGGGTCTTTGCCATCTGTTGGCAAAAGGACAGGAGCCCTTGAGGAACCAGCCATAAATGAAGAGATTGATTGCTCAATTTCTTTACGGCGCTCCTCCATTGTAAGAAATTGCCCATGAGAAATGTTTAAAGTGTCTTGATGTTGGGCTAAAACATTCATTGGGGGGGGCAATGAATAAGAGTTTCCTTTAAAGAAGAGTTGGTTATTTCCACTTTTTGGACAGCTTCAACCAAATTTTCCAATGGAGCATACAAGCAAATCTTGGATGCTCCACAGGGGAAGTTTGGTGTTTGTTTTTGTTGATTGAATTGCAAGCCTATTCTTTGTTCTAGTGTCTGTTTTCTCTTCGCTATCATTCTTAGTTTGGCTTTTGTTTTTGGAGGTAGAGTCAGCAAATGTATAAAGTACCAGGAATTAGACTTGGATTTTGCAGTAGTTGGAACTTTTCTTGTCATTGATCTTCTCATTAGATTCTTTTTTACCACTCTGTTTTTTTTAGTTTTTTAATATTAGACTTGAAAATATTAAATATCGGTTTATCATCAAGCACTCTGATACAATCGCTGTTAGAGCCGCTCGGAGCTATAGACTCTAATATCATCTCTGATTCTGAAAAGGCTTAGTTAGATGGTATCTGGTAAAATAATCGCGGCAAAAATGTCACAGTAAAAAAATATTGCAGCAAAAATGCTGCCGTTTGATCCGGTAAAAGTGTGCCCCATTTTACCATTTAAGGGCAACGCCGGTTGCAGGGGTGTCCCCGCATCTTTTACATGGACTGCGGCGCAAAAACGGCAGCATTTTTGCCACGATATTTTGTTACCACAGCAATTTTTGCCGCGATTATATCACATGGAACCAGTTATATTTGACGCGGATTTGTTGTGTACTCACAGTATCCACAGAAGTGTTTAAATTCACTACTGAGTCATGAGAGAGAGTCATATTGTTGTCAGTGGCTTTCCCCGTTTCAGGAACTTGTAAAATTGGACTTGTTGATACTTCTTTTTGTCTAATTGTTGAGCAATTTTTGTCGGAGACCTAACATGTGGGTTTGTAAGGGACACATGAGTACATTTTCCCTTGAGAATGGTCCTCCAAAATGTGTTTTGATCATTTCATTTTTTTCGCTGAGCCTATAATCTAGACTCTAATAGAGTTTTGCAAGCGAGAAATCTCAGCGAACGGTAGCGCCAGTGAGATAGCCGCAGCTCCACATTGGCTGTCAGCTGCATCCTTTTCTCTGGGTCGGCTGAGCGTAAGAGAGTGAAGCGATAAAGGCATCTTGTAATGAGCTAGAAAACATCAGAGGTGACTGAGATAGCACTGATCATGCTAGGAGTATAGAATTATTAAAGTTCTGAACTGGGGATGACGTTATTGAAATAGCCGCTCCAGTAGTCATTCGCATAGAGTTTTTGGTTCCGTACAATTATCAGCTGTGTGCAAAAAGGGCCATTGTCAGTTCTATGAATGCCAGCTGCCACATTTATTACCTGGTGCTGATCTTGAAGCACTTGTGGCATGCCTTCTCAAGATTTGATAGATCAGGTTTTGCCATTAATGAGCATGATGGAGTACATAAATTAATCAGCGTGATTTTTCCTACACAAAGTGTAACAAGTTGAGGAATAAGGAAGTCAGTGGCCCTACTCACCTCCAATAACGATGGAAATGGGGAGGGGCACGGGTAAAACGTTCTAATATCAGTTGTTAGCGACATGGCCTTGGCGCGGTTAGCAGTGTTCACACTGCAGTTTACAGTTACAGAGTGAGTTGACCATTTAGGAGTTACATTAGCCACAGCCATGGTGCAAGCTATTTTGTCTGGTGAGGGCATTGCAGAACACAAAGTGTAGCAGATTGACATTGATACAATAGCTAATAGCTATGCTTTGATCTACTCGCTCAAAACGTAGCACTCACAATTCAGAATTTTCACTGACTGGTTTTAAGTACCTTTAGATAGTGTGAGGTGAATAATTATACACCTCGAGCCACAGCCCCTCACTCTCAGCCCCCAGCCCTATCAGCTGTATCAGCACACTTCAAGAAGTGCACTTCCGGGATGCGTGCATGCCGGATACGCATGCAATCTGATTAATAAGGTTTCCGGGTGAGGTAGGAGGGACTTCACAGGGGTCACTATAAAATAGTAAAGTATGTGTTATTGTGTAATTCTTACACTAAGTCCATTCGAAGTCCATATGCAGGTCAATGTGAGTCCATGCAAGCTGCTTCCATGTCAGTGTTCCTAGCGTGTCTCCAGAAAGTTCAACAGCTTAGGAGTCATGGAGCAGTCACGGAGAGCGGAACAACAAACAGCCAAGTCCTTTGTCAGCTGTATCAGCACACTTCAGGAAGTGCACTTCCGGGATGCGCGTGCGTGGGATGCGCATGCAATCTGATTAATAAGGTTTCCGAGTGTGGTACGATGGACTTCACAGGGGTCACGTGTCTCTAGAAAGTTCAACAGCATAGGAGTCACACAGCAGTCACGGAGAGCAGAACAACAAACAGCCAATTCCTGTGTCAGCTGTATCAGCACACTTCAGGAAACGCACTTCTGGGATGCACTTTATGGCTGGCTTATAACTTTGCCCCCCCCCGGACTAATATTCACCCCAAATATTGCAGAAGAAGTATATGACTCCCTCGGAGTGATATTGCAAATTTTGGTGAGGTTTCATCCAGGGAAGGCAAAGTTAAAGCGGGGAGGGGTCCCAAAATGTGATATTTTCCCCATAGGTGCAATGAAAAAAAAAGATTTGCTCATGCCTACACCCCAAACTGCTGGATGGGTTTTCACCAAATTTGGGGCAGGATTGGTGGGTTGGTCCCAAAAGCGTGCTTTTGTAAATTTGGTGTAACTCTGTCTAGTTGTTTTTGAGAAAACATGCAAAAGGGTGGTAAAACAACATTTTTGATATCTGGGTTCCCTGTTTGGTCCGTGGGCAGCCCTGTGATTGGCCCCAGAAGCGACGTGATGTATGAGGACATCGGACAAACCTGCTGTTTGGATGGTGAAAAGCTTGAGGTGCGTAATATTCCCTGAAATGGTCACCATGTTGGATCCACAGATAGCAGCCGCAACCCGCGGACATCACAGTGGGGATAAAGTTTGGGAAACGCATTTGGGGTTATTTGGTGGTCGAAAGAGGGGCTGGGAAGTGTGGGTGTGTGGAAAAAAGTTTATATTGGGCTATTTGTATTAGTGGAAATAATTGTCTACGAACAGTGTGATGTATGGTGGAACAATTGTCTGATTGCAAAAAGTGCAAAATATGCCATGATTTGCATTTTGCAGAAGCAGGTGAAATGGAGTGGATTCTCAATGTGGTATGGATACATACACAAATCATTCATTGGGGATGTTCTCTTGTGAAACATGGTTGCAGAGACTGCATGTATGTTTCCTTGTGTATGAAATCTCGAAGATTTCATGTATAGGTATGTTTTTGGTGTCTAGTACTTGCAGTAAGTACATTAGAAATTCTTGTGACTCTTCTTGTCTGTTTATGCTTAAGTGTACCATTCCTATACAGTAGTCCAATGATTGCTTTATACCTGAGACAATGTAAGTGCTGTCAGGAATATTTATGCCATTTCTATGAAGGACGAGCATTTGTAAACACAACTGGTCTGAGCCGTTTCAGTAAATGTTTTGAAGAATTGGTGACAATTGGAAGAGAAGATTAATTGCTACATTTGCATAGCAATTTACTCCAGTTGTGTTGCTAAATTTAAATGGACCAGATAGTTGTGTCTCTGTGTAATTTGATGGGCCTGCACTTATTTTTTTAGAAGAAATATTTGTTGTTGTGTCTTCTGATTGATGTACACTTATGTTTGTACTAGACAGTTTGTGGATGTATTACCTGATGGGTTAGCAGTTGTTTTTGGTGGTATTGTTGGGAGATCTCTTGTAGGTTATGTTTGTATTTTAAAGGTTTCGCTTTTTGAGGTACACGGTACATATGTAGATGGGGTTGTACAGTGTATGTAGTCTGTTGTATTCTAGGATGCAAGGAATGACAACGTTGCCTTTGTTTGCATCAAAGTTGAGTAGGAATACCTTAGAGTGTACGTAGACGTGAAGGTGTTACTTAACTCATACCTTCTTTAAAGACTGTGCTGCCAATGTCAATCAATGAGTGATCTAGGGTTAGACCTTATGATTTGTGAATAGTGGTGTCCAGACATTTGGTCGACCTAAAACTGGTCGAATGACATTTGGTCGACGCAATTTGGTCGAAAACCAAATGGTCGAATTTTTTTTTTTAATTATATATTTATTTTTCGGGTTTTCGTTTTTTTTACCAAAAAAAAAAAAGGTGAAAATAAAAAAAAAAAAATTTGACCATTTGGTTTTCGACCAAATTGGTTCGACCATTTGTCTGGTCGACCAATTTTTTTCGACCAAATGTCTGGTAACCGTGAATAGTGACAGCATATGCAAGAGACAGAGACAAGTGTTCTCTATATATGTACATGTCTTTGAAAAGAAGGAATCATGCTATTGTGAGTCCTATTTCCTTAACTTCTGCAAGTTTGTCATAGTGGATGTTGACAATCTGAATGTTGTTGTCAGACCAGTTCCAATGCTTTTTAAAATGTCAGCATAGGTGAGGTCTGCAGGCTGATGCATGTTTTGTGGTTGTTCTTTCTACTGAAAATGTTGCCAGAGATTTATATTTCCTATTCTTCGAAGTGTTTTGCGGCATTATTTGTGTCCTAATGTTTTGAAAATAGGTTCACTGCAGGACGTCTACAAAAACAATAATGTATTTTCCTCCAAAGAGTTCTTTGTAGTCTGTTTTTAGGACATCTTGCATTCTGAGGTGAATTAAAGCCAAAATGAGGTTGTAAGTCATGCTTACTTCATCTATTTGGAGCACTTTAATTTGTTCGAGAAGTTTGCATACTTCAGTAGCAGCTTCTGCTGATAATTTGTTGTATTCTAATTTGTTTTGGTGTTCTACTGGAAGGAGCAGTAGTCGGTGTAAAGTTACACCTCCAATGTTGCAGTTTTGAAGACATTTTCTGATTATTTTAAGTAAGAATGTTTTTCCAGTACCAGCTTCACCACTTATATAAACGAGCAGAGGTTTATAGTCCTGCAGATGGACTTAAGCAGTATAGATTTGCCGAGTGCTGTTTTGCAGTACGTAGATGATATCTTAGTTTGCAGCATAACTGAGGAAGAGTGTAGACGAGACTCGATTCAATTGATGATTATACTTGCAAAGAAAGGCTATAAAGTGGATAAAGAGAAATTGCAGTATTGTCAAAAGGAAGTGTTGTATATTAGCCAGTTAATCACGCATGAGGGAAAGAAAGTCACACCGGAAAGGGCTGAGGTGATTTTGAAAACAGCAAAACCACACACGATAAAGCAAATGCAGCAGTTTTTAGGACTGTACAATTATGTTAGAGCTTGGGTATTTGATTACAGTTCATATACAAAGCCGTTGCTGCAAGCCTTGATAAAAGGCAGAACAAAGTTTAAAAAAGTTTGAATGGACTGAGGAAATGGAGGAAAGATTTGATGAGTTAAAAAAAGCAATTTGTATAGCTCTAGTTTTAGGAATTCACAATTATGCAGAGGAATTATTTTTGTTTTTGCACACAAATGGAACAGTTATGACAGCAGTGCTTACGCAGAGAACTACGTTAGGGTACAATCCCCTGGCGTATTATAGTGGGATTCTAGACCCAGTGATGAAGGGTCAATTTCCGTGCAAACAGTCATTGGCAGCCGCTACGTTCGCTATTGAGAAGTGATGGGATGTTCTATGACGTTATTCATTGAGCAAGCTCTGTTTGCTGTTTTAGAGAAACCTTGACGTCCCAAAGAGCTTCTGCTTATGAAGTGGTAATATCAAACCCGACGATGAAATTAGTCAGATACAAAATGGTGAACCCGGCCATGTTTGTCAACGAACCATTGGCAGATGGTGAGCAAGCATGTGATTGCTCGAATTACGAGGAGTTTTATGATGATATCCCAAGGGGGAAAGAAAATGCTCTCACTGCAGGAGAAACTGTTTTTATTGATGGTTCCTCGAGAAACGATCAAACTGATGGTCAGTGATACACAGGTGCTGCTTTAGTAAAGCATAAGGCTAATGTGGAGTTTGAAGTAATGATTAGTGCAAGACTACCGTCTCATTTCTCAGCACAGGCTGCAGAATTGGTGGCGCTTATTGTCGCGCTTGATAAACACGCAGACCAGGAAGTGTCAGTGTATAGTGACTCTGCCTACGTTACATCAATCGTGCACGCAGGATTGGCACGCTGGAAAAGGAGGAGCTAGCCCCGAGTGGACGGCACTCCATTGCAACACGCCACCCTATTGGATAGGCTCATTAAGGCACTACAGCTCCCAGTATGCATTGCAATATTTAAGTGCAAAGCACACACTAAGAGGACAAAAAGGTTTGCATATTTTGTAGATATAATTAGCTTTGATATGCCTGATGTGAAAGAGAAGATTGTGGTGATGATGATTGTGAATGAAAGTTTTAATAATTTGTCAAAGACACAGATTATGGAAATAAAGGGTGGTGTTTCCCAATAGGAAAAAGATTTGTGGATATGGAGGGGGTGTTTGTTATCCCCCACCAAAGCATTATGGCAACAGGACAGCACTGGTAAGACAGTAATGCCTGTAGCCTTACTTCATCGGGTCTGTGGACCCGATGAATTAATTTATTTCTGTAGTGCTGGGTCTGGCCAGCATTGCGGAAATAAATTAATTAATCGGGTCCACGGATCCGACAAACATTGAGCAAATAAATAAATAATCCGGGCCGTGGCAGCACTGTTACTACCTCTGGTGCCCCGTAAGAGGGGGCACCAGAAGCAGTACAGGCCATGACCAGGTTTATTTATTTATTTGCTCAATTTTTGTTGGGTCCGTGGACCTGATTAATTAATTTTTTTATGCAATGCTGGGTCCGACCAGCATTGCGGAAATACATACATTAATTGGGTCCATGGATGCGACAAACATTGAGCAAATAAATAAACCGAGTTGTGGCAGAGCACTGTTAATTTCTCTGGTGCCCCCTCGGAGGGGGGGGGGCACCAGAGGCAGTAAAGGCCATGGCCCGGTTTATTTATTTATTTGCTCGATTTTTGTCGGGTCCATGACCCGATTAATTAATTTATTTCTGCAATGCTGGGCCTGACCAGCATTGCGGAAATAAATAAATGAATCGGGTCCACGGACCCGACAAACATTGAGCAAATAAATAAATAAACCGTGCCGTGGCAGAGCACTGTTACTTCCTACACCATGGGCAGTAACAGGCCATGGCCTGGTTTATTTATTTATTTTTTCAATGTTGTGTCGGGTCTATGGACCCGAATTCTGGCACGTGGCAGAGCACTGTTACTGCATCTGGTGCCCCCTGTAAGGGGGCACCAGAGGTAGCAACAGGCCATGGCCTGGTTTATTTATTTATTTTTTCAATGTTGTCGGGACCGTGGTCCCGAATTCTGGGCCGTGTCGGAGGACTTTTACTGCCTCTGGTGCCCTCGGGGCACCAGAGGCAGTCACAGGCCATGGCCTGGTTTATTTATTAATTTGTATGGGTGTGGATGTCCTGTGAGTGTGCTGCTTTCCCTATGTTGCCAACCTCTGAACCCTGAAAAGTAGATGTATGCATGCTTGACATGCGGCCAACTTTGCACCAGACCTGCAGATAAACTTAACTGGTCTGCTGTTAAATCTCAGTTACCAGTTTAATGGTATCTACTACCGAATAATTGCTCATTTTATTATAGCCAATATGATAGCTCATTGGGTTGAGCGCTCACTCCTGCGATGTGTGTACTTTCAGCTTTCAGCATTACATTTAACTTCTCTATGCTGTGGAATGCTTTGTGCTCCTTAAGGATATTTGGCACACGCTGATGCCTGTTCAGGCATAGTATGTGGAAAGGTGCTTTCTCTGAAATCATCCTGAGATACACAGGGTGGATTGTTCAATAAATGATTCTTTTCAGCCGAAAGATGGATTTTGATTCTCCTCTTCTGACCCTGTTCTGCTATTCCTTCCTCTTCTTGTCGCACATACTACGAGAATAAGTGCCCGCATTCATCTCTTGCTATCTGAATTGGTTCTGTTTGCTTCAAATGTTTTCCATTTATTTAGTTTGGAGTTTGATGGAAAATTGAAATCTTGTATTGCTAGGCACATTTTTCCCATCGCTGCGTCTTTCTACTTAATTTATATGACAGAATCATTGCTAACAAAGTGGCGTGGCGTGTTGTGTAGGGGAGGCATGGTATCACAAGTATAACACATACACAATAGGTACAATATGAAAAACCCTTATTGAAGTTTTCTGGGGTTGGACAAACTCCTACTTTGCCCTATGACTAAAATGGGAGTAGTCTTCAATTGGGTTCACCTTTGGGTGATCAATTTTCCACATTTTATCTTTTGAATGGGATTATGCTTCGTTCATTACCACAGAAGTAATGAATGGCTATTACAAAGATAAGCTGCCATATGTATTGCTAGGCACACTGCACAGGCAGCATCAATCATTAACAAAGAAGTAATGAATGTTTATTACAGAGATAAGTTGGCATATGTATTGGGCACACTGCACATGCCCAGGCAGCATCAATCATGCTTTGTCCAGGACAATGCTGGCCTAAATTGGGAACTACCAGCATAGACATGTTGCTACAGAGGCATATTTTGGGCACAACCAGCATGCCAATGTGTTACATCAGTGACAGTGCTGTCTTACACTGTGGACACATTGATCATTAAAATGTGGTGTGATCTACAATGTTCTTGTGCTCTACAATGTTCTTGTCTGCTGTTGGTGACATGGAATGTACATGTTCCCCTTTAGAACTGATTGTAAACCTATGGCTTTTTGACCACTTTTCCTGCTGTAAAATGCACCATTTCAGCCCTATATTTGAAAAAAAATCCCCAAACCCCCCTAGATCGTTATAGCTCCCTTGCTACGCTCGGTCGCCCCCACTATTTCAGAAAAATATCAACACATACACACTGGAAGAAATCACAAGATACTAACCTTTGATCACTGTCCCTGACGTCAAAAGCTATCTTTGGGATTGCATGGCTATCACTGCCTGTGATGCTATTGTGTTAAAGGTCACACACCATCGATTTTTAATATACTGCTTTTGGTGAGGGCGTTGACTTTTGGCTAGCCGGCCCACCGAGAGACAAAAAGTTAATGCTTTAGCCCCACATTCAAAAAGGTTGGATAGCCTGATCTAGTCGAAGCACATCCCTACTTTGTTTGGTGAAAGGACAACATGTTTGTCTTTAGTAGAAACCTTATTAATCGTCCAGAAATAAGCCAGTTGCTTGTGGAACTTGTGGAAAAGATACAGCAGCTATCAGATTGGTTATGTGGCTATCTGAATAAAGCATTTTTCTTTCCTTAAAGTCAAATACAGGCAAATCATGTGGTCCATAAACCACATATCTATTCCAGAAAGAGAGAGACGATGATGATCAGCATCTTCACGTTGTTGGGGCATCTTTTATTGGTGCATTATTTATGCTTGCTTAATGTTTTTTTCTCATCATTTTAATCCTGTAATACATGCTGCATATGTTATGGATCCGAAAAAAGGGAGAGTTCCTTTGATTCTCCCTACTTCCGAAGGTAAGGTACAAGTCCAAGTTGCAAGAGATCCTAGGCCTTATGTGATTGTTCCTACTCCAGTAGCTTATGTGAATGCACCTAGTTATGTGGCAAATGTCACTAGGCATCCTTATTCAGGAAAGTGCATCTGGGAAATTATTGCTGAGTGACATAGAGATTCTTAGGGAGAGACAAAATACATTTTCTGTGACCACCCCTACACCATTAACACATGTAAAGACACCAGTTTAACTGACTAATGTTCCTATGAGCCCTCCAATAAGAAAAGGCTAAGCTGATATACTGTATGACATAATGATTGAGCCACATGTGGCAAGGAGGAGCCCTCAGCGATATGCACCAGAAGATGATTATGAACTGAATAATTATCTGGACAGTACAGCACACTTAGGACATAATGTTTGGTATCAGCATATGTAAGAGGTGGTCAAGAGAATGCCTAAATAGGACTGCTATGTACGTGCACTCCTGCCTTATAGTATGGGAAAACCTAAGGTCTTCATAGCCATTGAAATAGATGTCCTAACAGCACACTGCTTATCTCACATAGCATTCTTTAGAAGGAATGGCCAGTTTATGGGTCGAACAGCTTACCTAAAATGGGTAACTGAATGGACTGATCCAGATGAAGATGACTATGTGCAAGACACAAAGACACGAGCAAGAACCCACACTAAGAATGATCTGATCAGGTATGAACAACCTCAAGTGAAAGGAGCGGGAATCAGATAGGAAGTAAACAGAAGACTGGAGAGCCCAGAAAAAACTAAAGAGGAGATTTGAAGATGGAAAGAAAGAGGCCACATGCAAATCTGGGGTTCAGTGCTCTCTCCAGATGGTTGGGAAGAAGGTATGGTGATCTGCAGAGATTGGGTAATAGTTGGTTATTACCAACTAACTGTTGAAAATGCAGAAAAACTGTGTAAACCATTATGGTCAAAACTTGATGAACTACTGACATGGGTTGAAGACAAAGCAGGACCTTTGCAGCTAGTGTCTCAGCTAGTGTCTCTGGAAAGTGCAAAGCTGTGTTTCAGAAATAATGGCACAATAAAAATGGGAGAAAATCAAAATTGTGGTCGAATCTTTGATGCACAAGGAATGAGTGTTGGGACAGCAGTAATGATGGATCAATACTAGGCTTGTGGACCCAGAGCTTATATGAAGCTGCCCCAGGATTGGGGAGGACTGTGTTCTATAGTGAATGCCCATGTTCCAACATTGGTGATTCCAAAAAGTGATCTGAATATTGATGAATTCCCAAAAGCAGATGCACATCTAAGGAAGAAGAGGTCTGCAGATCTTTTGAGCCAATTGAAGAGGAGAGCTATTTCTCATCAAAATCAATAGAAGCTTTTGATTCCATTACATATGAACACAGACTGTTCAGTAAGACCTCATCGATATTAACAATAATCTTCATGCCCAGAATCCTGACAGATGCAAATACTAAATGGCTGCAGATAACTAGATGGGAACATCTTCAAACGATTAACACTACGATAAAATGATTTAATGCAATGAAGGAGAAGCTGAGACCCATAAGACTAATGACTCTTCAGAATAGATATGTGTTGGATATGATTAGAGCTATGGATGGAGGTGTTTGTGCCAAAATTGGAGAATCATGTTGCACATGTATACCTTCTCATGACGACGAGAATGGCACATTGACAGGGGCCATATCCATGTTGACAGACCTACACGTTCAGATGATTAATGACGTGGAAGACATTGCTGATGACAATTGGTTTGGAGCAGTTTTCTCAAGGGTTCCACAATGGATTGCAGATATGTTCAAGTTTCTTGGAGCCCTGTTGGTGATGATCATGCTCGGATTTTGTGTGATCAGAATAATAATCTCACAATGCAAGAAGACTGCAAAGAAAGCTGTAGGAAAGAATATCATGATTGATGTTGATTCAGGATGGAAGACTGAGGAATTAACAGATGAAGAAATCAGAGACTATGTGAAAGCCAGCATACATGCACCTGAAGGTACGAAGTTTCTGTATCAAAGACACCGCAAGAAGTAGGTGGGAAGATGGGTCTACTGTAGCCCTACTGGACACTGCTCCCTTATGACCTGGAGCATTGATGAGCATGTAAAATCAGTAGGAGGTCTGAAAGGAGTTGTGAACATTTGGGTCCCAAAGAAACAGTTTTACAGTCTTGATGTAAAGATTGAAGACAAAGTGGTTGATGAATCGCCCAGAGGGGGGAGTGTAGAGGTACAGGCAGACATTCTCACTCCAAGTTGTTCCGACCCATGCTGCCTATATGTTGGCAACCAGAGATGATGACATGTGCAGTCCCAGTCAGTACCAATACCACAGAGAACCTTCGAGAGAAGATATCCTTTGAGGAAACCCTGCCTAATTGCACAGAGACACAGTATTCTTTCAGATGAAGTACCGGAAGAAATGTGCAATTGAACAAAGAAAGAAGCCTGATGACATCATATGAAATAGGAGTTGATGTATCTAGAGGCTGGATGGAGAGAAGGAACGTAACAGTATTCTCTAAGAATTGAAGAATAGATGGTAAAGATGAACAACATTTCGGGCTCGAGATGAAGATGCTCATGCTACAGAAACACTGGAAAATATGTACATCAGTTTACACGTGTACAGTGCTGAAAAGCAAGTAGAGAAAAGTATTAATAAGGCTTGCTACATTGTGAATTAGATTGTGGCGATGTGCCAATGTATATACATAGGAATCTATATAACCTGGATGGTCCACAACACACTTTAGCAGCCCTGAAACCTCCTGAACAAGAAAAAGACTTTCAAATGAGTGGCGCAGTTGAAAATTACTGATGCCACGGCAAGTTTCAGAGAAGATGGGCCTGGCCCAGAACCACAGTGAAACTGATGCCTTTCAAGAAGGCTACAATGAATGTGAGAAAAGAGCACACTTCTGTTTGAAGCAGCATGAAAAAACACTGAAGATTTCTACAGTTCATCATTTAATAGGATTACGTTCTGCAAAGCTTGAAAAGAGTGGTCTTCAAGTCACATGGGTGAAATTGAAATAGCTTGGGTCAGGCTGTATCGAAACTAAAAGACACAGTGAAGCTATACTCCCTTTATTTCCCAGACAAAGTCAACAATTACAAGGCCAAGTTCAAAAGCCTAATTGTCTGACGGGCTGAAGGAGTGCTGATGGATGGTGGGTTAATTGGAGGGGAGGCATGATCACGCCGAGCTTCCATGCACCTGGGATGGTAGTCTGCGTGCTGCTAGCATGTGGAAGATTCTAGAGGGATACAAGAGTGCCAAACCAATCATAGTGGGCCATGTAATGAAGAGCCCTATAATTTGAAGAACCAATTGATTGTCGTGTATTGAGTGACGACAATTATGACCAGTTATTGTGGGTGGGTTTTGATGGCCACTTGATTTAGGTACCCAATCATAATCAGTGGCTATATAGAACGTATACATAGATGTTCACTGAAAGCCAACCAGAGGTACTTATATGTTTTGAAGTTTGCCACGTAGTGTGATGTCAGCAGTGACAAATTTCTGTTATAAAAGAACAGTTTTTTATGAAATGTTTCGAGATCGAGTATTCTGAAGATTCCAGATTCTGCACCAATATTGAATATAGTTTTCATGTACTATACAAATGTGAATTTTCAACCTGATGTTTTGCAGTTTCTGCATGTGAGATGCTGCAACAGGTTAAATAAAAAATTAAATTTTAGAAGGTAAAATTACCAATATCCTTGCAGAAGTAGAGGAACTAACGAATATTGGCATAGAAGACACTCAGAGGTTAGAAGCATAATCAGAAACTTGGGCCCTCTTTAACGTGCACTATGTATGGTTGGGATGATCTTGCAGAGTGGATTCGTGAAAGCAACCCACAGAAAGAAGACATAGTATACAAGACACTGGAAGAATTGCATACCATGGACCCTGCAAGTGTATTGCGATCCTTCTATCACTGATTTTTAGCCATGTTACACTGTATTTTTAATGAAGAAAATGGTCATCTAGGTACTGTGGAAGATTTCTCTTGGAGAAAAGAGCACCAGGCATGTGGGGCACCACATCTACAGATGCTGTTGTGGCTTTAAGATGCTCCTCAATTTGGTAAAGAAAGGGATGGCTGTGTGATGGAGTTTATGCGAAAATTACTTGTTCCATCCCTGCTCAGCATGTTAATGCTGATTTATGGAACAAGTAGGAAAGGTTCCAAAAGCACTCATGTGGGAAGTACTGTCAGAGAAAATATAAAAGGGAAGACATGTGCTACACGCAGTGGAGATGTGTCTTTCCTAGGCCTCTTACACCAGTTCTTCAAGCAAATAGTCTAATGTCATCTGTTCGACACCATGTTACTGGTAAGTCCCCCAGGAATAGGTATCATTTCAAAAGAGAAAAGGAATGCCAATTCATTAATGGTAACAATCCTGTCATTGCTTAGCTTTGGAATGCAAATAGTGAGGTACAGTATTTTGCAGATGATACAACAGCTGTTTTCTCGTTATGTTAGAACATACATGACAAAATCTGAAAAGAGGAATGCAGCTTAAGTATGGGCAGACTTATCAGCCGAAAAATATCTTAGTCAGAAACTTCTAAGCTTTGGTCTGAAAATTCTCTCTCATAGAGAGTGCCGAAGCTACGAAGTTGCTGATTGGCTGACTAATTTGCCTCTGAATTGATGTAGCATTAATGTAGTATGGTTAAGTCTTGGCCCAGCTACTACAAGAAATTGGATACTGAAGCCTTTGAGTGAAATTACGAAGTTATCAGAAAGAGTATCTAATGGTACAGATATCTTGAAAACCAACTTGATTGATACTTATTATAAAAATAGGTAATCAGAGTTGGAAGTTCTTTGTATGAAGTAGCAGAACGCTACTCATATCAACACATTGAAGAAAACAATGACAGAGGAGGGTTTACAGTGGATGGATAGACTGGTTGCCTACTGAGATCTCATCAACCACATAAAACTGTCTTGCCAAACTGCAGAGAAAAAGGAAATCATTAATTTTCTCCTTTTGCATCTGTTTTCAAGGTGGGCAGAGAGTGATTTGCTTGGACGTTTTCAAACTTTTGAACAATCATTTTTTGCAAAAAAAAAGAATTAATGACATATCCAAAGTTCTAACAGTACTTAGACTTACTTGAAAACAGAACTAAATCAAGAAGAACTTTTGGCAGCTGAACTAGAACTAGAGGCTTCTGAGGGCAGCCAAGGTGCTGCAGACGGAAGTAATAATGTCTTAGGCGAGTCAATTATTTAAGCTGATGTCGAGCTCACCATGGAAGAAGTAGAAAGTGCAATGCAACCAACTAAAGTTGCAGCAGCAAATTATGATACATTAGTTAGTAAAATGAATGCAGAGCAGAAGGAAGTGTATTGTAAAATCCGAGATGGGTTTTTCCACAGTTTGCAACGTGACAAGCATGAATGTTCTTGTGTCCAATGCAGACCTCTATTGATGTATGTTAGTGGACAAGCGGGAACAGGAAAATCTTTTTTAATTCATGCATTGAGAGCAATGATCCAATGTGTAACTGATTGCTCTCTGCCATGAATTGTAACTGCCCAAACAGGTTTAGGAGCATTCAACATAGCATTCAACTTTATATTGCATGTTGATGCTACACGTGGAGCATGATAATAAACTTGAGAATCGAAAACTTGTTTCACATGCAGCATAAGAAGTAAGGAAAGTCTTAAGAAAATGAAATACCTAGGTTACAGGTGTAAGCATGGTGTCTAACGTGATTCTAGCTTTCATTAATTTGTGAATGCAAGAGGTGTTGAAGACTGGCTATGATGTTTTGATTGGAGGTAACATGTCTATGTTTTTGGATATTTGTTGCAATTAACTCCTGTGAACGGTCAAGATGATGTAATCGAATGATAGTCAAAAAACTATAGGTAGCATTGGTAATTTCAATCTTTGGACTTGTTTTCAATTCCAGGAACTTACCATTAATATGAGGCAATCTGCAGTCTTAGGGTATGCAGAAATGCTTAATAAGATTTGTATGGGTATCCTTGAGGAGAATATTAAAACAGTCTTAAAAGGGAGGCTGATTTCTAACATGTTTTATGCAGGGTGCACTGCACCTGATGTCATGTTGAATCTTCAAAAATGAACATTTCTTGTGTTGCTTTGATGTGTACACTTGGAGAGTGTGACAAGTTCCACTCTACAATGCTGCTCGTTTAGAAGCAAGACTTTGCAGGGATAAAGTTGTGCAATATTTTAGAAGTCCATCATATGCCATTAGAGTTAGATAAAAGAGCAAATGCATGATTAATTCAATAAGACAATTCAATTTTATTTATTTATTGGACATTTGTAAGGCAACTATACACCACATGGTGTTTAATGGAGCCACAAGACAAAAAGAGGGGGGGACAAGGGAGAAAGATACAATAATGGTCCTACTAGGCCTTGTGACATTCAGATTGTGTAAGTGCAGAAAAAGAAGTGTGAGGGGGAGGTGAGAAGTGCCAGTCTGCACAAAAAGAATTGCTCAGGTGGGATGGGAAAGGGATAAGGGGAGAGATGCAAGTGTTAAGCGGAAACCAGAGGGCAAGTGTCAAGGAATTCAGAGAAGTGCAGGGAAAGGGGGAGTGAACTAGGCGGGCGCTTGGGCCCTGTATTACTCAGAGTGAACCAGGCAGCTCATCACAGAGGCAGAGAGAGGTGTTAGCAGGGGAGGGGGAGGGTGAAGGAGGAGGAGAAAAGGAGGGTCTAGAGTAGTTTCTGGAACTTAAGGAGATCCAGCTGAAGCATGAGTGTGGCAGGGAGGCCATTCCGGAGGAAGGCTCCTGTGGAGGAGAGACATCTATCCCCCATTCTTTGCTTAGAGAAGCATCTGAATCGCAGAGAGTTGGAGTTAACAGTCCAAAGGGCTCTATCAGGGAGGTATTTATGGAGAGGAAGTTGGATGTAGCAGGGTCCCAGGGGCCAGAAACCTTGTGAATGATGCAAAGTGTCTTGAATTTGATCCTAGCAGCAACCAGGAGTCAGTAGAGAGAAATTAGGGCTGGAGAGATGCAGTCCCTGGGCTTGAGGCAAAGAATAAGTCTTACAGTCCTATTCTAAATTAGTTGAAGGAGACAGAGGGAGGATGAAGGTAGGCTGAGGAAGAGGCTGTTACAGTAGTCAAGGCTAGAGAGGACCCATCCTCTGGAGACATTGAGTTGCTGGGGGAAGGTGAGGAAAGGGGGAATACATCTGAGGAGGTGCAGCTGATAGTGGGCCTTATTGGCAAGGTCTGCGATGTGAGGAGAGAAGGAGAGGAATCAAAGATGGCATCAATGTTTTTTGCCTCACAAGAGGGTGAGGGAAGAGGACCCACATAAGCCAGGCAGGGGGAGGGAGCTGGGGTCCTAATGAAAATGATCCAGCATTACTGGCATTAAGGCAGAGATCATTGGGAGCACACCATGACTGAATGGCAGTCGGACAGTCAGGGATGAGAGAGGAGGAAGAGGTGGACGGGGAAGGAATCTTGAAGGAGAGCTGCGTGTTTTCTGCATAACACTGAAAGTGAGTATATAAGGAAGGGATCAAGTGAGACAAGGGGCCAAGTTTGATGTTTCAAAGCTAGGGGGAGATAATAGAGCATTGTGGGATGCTGCGGGTGGAGATTGTGATCAGAGAGAGAAAAGGGCCCAATTGAACCTGGGAGGGCCGGTTGTAGAGGAAGGATGTCAACCTGTCCAATCCCAGGCCCGTGATGCTCAGGGTGTCACAGAACCGATTAATCAGGGTGGCATGATTGACTGTATCGAAGGCGGAGGAAAGATGCAGGAGGATAAGAACAGAAGGGGAGTTAGGGTCAAGATTAGAGAGCAAGTCATCATGGGTGTTCAGTAAAGCCGTTTCTGTGCCTCTGTCAGCTCTGAAGCCAGACTGGGGGTCATGAAGCCAGCAAACAGAAACTGTGTGTTGGTTCATTTGGAAGATAGCACGCTTCTCCAGGAGTTTGCACAGGAAGTGAGAAATGGAGAAAAGGCAATAGTTAGCTGGGCAGACAGGGTCAGAAGAGGGTGTTTTAAGGAGGGGATGAACAAGACAGGGTTTGAGGGGTTGATAGAAGAAGACAGTGGAAAAGGAGTGTTTACAGAAATCAGCCAGGGAAGCGCAAGGGAGGCAATGTTGTCCTTGATAGTTATAGAGGAACAGGGGAGCACCTGTTTGGAGGAGACTTTCTTAGAGAAAACTCATCTAGCGACCTCATTCAATGCTATGGGAGAGAAGGAGGAGAGAAGTAGGGAAGGGGAGTCAAGGGAGGAATGACAGCTGAGGAGGAAGGAGGGAGAGGGTAGAGGAGAGTGAGGACAGAATATCCTGGGTTTTGGATAGAAAGTGGGAGGTGAGAGAGGTACAGAGGGTCAGGGAAGGCAGGATTAGATGTGGAGACTGCAGAAGGATTGGCGAGTTCCTTGCAGATATTAAACAGTTTGCCTGAGTTGTTAGTGGCCCCAGAGATGTGGGCTTGGATGTGAGCCCTCTTCTTCAAGTAAATGGAGAGTCTGTATGGCCTTTGGAGCAGGCGACATGCCAGTTTGTCAAAGGATGCTTCTGAAGCCTGCCTCTTCTGCTCAGCCGCTCTACCCGTGTGTCTCAGAGAGGATAGGTTGGAGTCATACCAGTTGTTGCGCTTGGAGGCAGGCTTCATTTGGATTCTTATGACAGGGGTAATGATATCCAATATGTTGGTGATAGAAAGGTGAATATTTGTAAGGGCAGAGTCAGTATGGGTGTCCAGGAGAGGGATGGGGAATGAAAATGGTAACAAATGCAGCAACTGACACTCACTTTGTCAGTCGAATGATGGAGAAGGAGACAGGCAGAGACTTAGCAGATCCAGATGAGAAAAGGGAGGGAATGATCAGACCAGGACAGAGGTGTAGTGAGAAAGTCAGAGATAGAGATGTCTGAGGAGATGAGAGCATCCACGGTATGTCCGTCAGAGTTTGTCGCTCCAGAAGGATGACTGGTGAGGGAAAGAACATCACAGAGGCTGCAGAAGAGTCCAGTGTCCATGTCAGGAGAGTGAAGGTGAATATTGAAGTCACTGAGGAGAAGAAGTTCAGAGGTAGATCCAAGAAGGGTAGAAGTTAGGTCAGACCACTCAGAGCGAGGAAGATGGCAACCGGGCCAGGGTTCCTGTAGATGGTGGCGAGAGTCCGCGAAAGGGTTGGAGAGACTCAGGGCCTGCAGACGAGGCAGTCAAAGAAGAAGTAGGACTGAGTGGGAATGGTAGTGGCAGGGAACAAGTCAGTGCAGATCAAGGCCACTCCGCAACCAGACCGGTTAGGCTTGGAGAGGATCTTGTATCCCTCAGGCAGGAGTGGGCCATAAGCAGTGAAAGAGCTGGCTGTGAACCACGTCTCAGTGAGGGTGAGAACGTTGAAGTCAAAGTCTTCAAGAAGGAGACAGATATTTGTTTAAGAATTTTTTATTAGGTTTATTACAAACCTTTAAAAAAGAAAGTGTTATGTGCAATACACAATATTAAAAATACATTACAAGTTCACAGGCAATTAATTTTTCCCACTTTGCTAAAGAAACATTTGTTACACTGAACAAATAGACATCCAACGTGTCTAGCAACCCTCAATTACAGAGAATATATAGCTCCACTTAAAAGTCATCATGAATTTTTAAACGTGTGACCATTGCTTCTAAGAAAAAAGTTATTGCTATAGTTAGTTTTCGGTCAGACTCGTCAAACATTATCTGCCACCAATCTTCAGCACATATTGCTGACCTTTCTGTCGTGAATTTTCCAAAATGAAGTTTCCTTTCCTCGCTGAGGGCTGCACAAAATAGAATGAGATTTTTTTATGTTTCTTTCGAGGTGTTACACAGTCTACATTGGTCTGGTGCTGTTTTATCTGCTAGCCACAAGTTTGTTCTCTCTCTCTTGTTTTAAAAATATCTAAATGGAACATCATGTACAGTCGTCTTCTCTGTAAATGTGAAAATAGTTTTCAGGCACTATGGATCTCGTTTAAGCCTCTTTTTTCGCTAGGGATGTTTTCCATAAGAGTGTACATCCTTCTGCGGTCCCTGGTCTCACACCAATCTCTTCTCCATAGTCTTTTTTTTTTAACATAGTCAGGGTTGTTATGCAACATGTTGATGCTAATGTCCAGTTCCGCTAATAAGGTTTTTCATCGCTTTACAATAAGAGTTCTTGTTGTTACATCCCGGATTTTCAAGGATCTTGTACTGTGGCAAGATGACTTCCATAGTCATTTTCCGATAAAGTGCGAGTGTGTTCCAGCACACTCTCGCATTAATGGAGGTTAGACTAAGTTCATAGCGTATGCACACTGATGACATATAAGTCAAGTACCTACATAGATCAGAGGAACAACCTAAGGCACATTCCTCTCCATAGGTTATTGCTGGAATCGCTTTTTGTTTAAAAAAGCTAAAATAGGGAGTAATGAATATTTCCCAAATATTATATTTAGCTCTATAGCTTGAGTGGCTAACTGTCGACATTTTAATTTGATGCCTTCAACTCATTGTGCATCGGGTACCTTGTGTGCATTGTAGAATTTAGTTATGTTTTATGTATATGCCAATGAAACGTCAACCGCTTAGTTCATTTTAGACCTCCAAAGTCCTTGAACACTAGTATTTCAGACTTTGCTGTATTTATGCTCAGATCATTCTCGTTGACATACAATGCAAGAGCATTTCATTTTCTCTGTAGACAAACTGGTGTTAAGTCTAGCAAAATTAAGTCATCAGCATAAAGTAAATGACTTACATGCGAGCCGTTGATTTTGGTTGAGAAGCATACATCGCTGTTGTTTGTTTGGTCAATGTCAGAAAGGAATAGATAGAAGATAATGGCTGCAAGTGGGCAACATTACTAGTCCCCACACTGCGTTTGAATTGGGGCGGAAAGTTTTCTCAATCGATCAAGTCTAATTCTAATTTCTGTCTTAGTATGCAACACTTTGATCGCAGCAAAGAGACTTGGGGGGCACTTCCACTTCATTAATTTAGCCCATAGAAGTTCACGGTCAATGCAATCAAAAGCGTGTGACAAGTCAATTATTGCAAGGTAAGTCTAATTCCCAGTTCTTATTGCTTCCATTTTCAGGATGTTCACGATTAGCAGGTTCAAGCTGCAACTTACTCCCTTGACAAAGCCAGTTTGTCTCTGATCGATGCAATTGTTGTGCACACTCCATGTTGTCAACTTATTTTTCAATAATGTTGCGTAGACCTTACTCAGGACATCGAGCAGCGCAATCGGCCGATAGTCTTTGGGATTTGACCTGTTGCCCTTTTTTTTTAACACCGGGACAATTGTTGCACTTTTCCATGATGCCGGTGTTGCGCATTCAGCTGTAATTTTCCTAAACAAGGCATAGCAAAAATCAGCCCTGATTTGAGGATTTTCTTTGAGTGTGAAGTTTGTGAGCCCGTCCGGCTCAGGGACCTGCAATTTTCTTAAATTGTTAATTATCTCAAGAATGTCTTCTTTTGCAAAAGTCAAGTCCCAGTGGTCCACTGAGGAAATTGGTGGATCTTGTGGTAAGCTTTTTTTTTGTGTGTATAATGACTTATAATGTTTTAACCAGTCATTTTCAGTTACCATATTAGCTTGCAGGGCAGTTTGAGAGCCCGATAAGTTGTTAATGAGGCACCAAAACTCACGAGTATTGTTATTTTTCATTTTTGAAAGCATGACTTCAGCATCCGTCTGTACCATCATGATTTTATGTACTTTAAGCCAGTTTTTGTAAGCTTGTTTTATGGCTTTCATCCTGTTGACATTTTCATTGTTATAGTTTTTACTGCATGCTCTAATGTCACTTCTCATTTTACGCTTTTTTTGGAGGACCTCAAGGTCAAACACGTGAGTATTTTTGAAGCTGTGATTGTTAAGCCCCTGTTTTTTTCCCTTATAGTTTTCCAGGATATCTTGATATTCAAGTTGACAATTTCCATTTTGATAAGCAGAATTGATCATTTTTGTCTCTTCCTCTGTGAGTCTTAGAGATGAACACGGTTTGATTTGACGACTAATTCATGAGTACATTTCTCATTTTCTTTCCAGACCGAGGCAGCAATGGATACTAATACCAGATTATGATCACTTTCAATCATGTGTTTTACTTGTAACTTCTGTACATATGTATGCACCCTTTCAGAAACAAAGAATTGTCTAAAATAGACTCCTGGGTGTCTCCCTTCCATGTGGCTCTTGCCGGTATGTCGCCTATAGGGTTCCCATGCATGTTTCTGAGATTCTAGAACTGCAAGCTCAGGAGATGGCATCATAGAAGCTGTGTTCCTATGCCCTACTTGATATTTGTATACTCCCTTGAAATATGTCACACCTAATTTCAGCGGAGACTTCTCAGCCAGCAAAGCGTCAGAAGGGGGAAGAAGAGGATGTGGAGGCGAGAGATGACAAACTGTTGGACCTTCTTACCAAGGTTACTATGGACATCTCAGAAATAAAAGCTAGCATGATTAAGGCAGAGGAGAGGTTCTCAACACTCACAGTTAAAGTCTCTGGAATTGAAGACCATCTGACAGCTGCAGATGAAAAGACATTACAATTAAATGACAGAATAAATTAATTGGAGGTGCAAAATGCAAAGCTATTGGAGAAACTGTCAGAGCAAGAACATTTCTCAAGGAGAAATAATATTCGGGTGGCTGGATTTCCAGAAGATGTTGAGCGTGGGAATCCTATGCAGTTTCTGGAGAAGGCTTTAACCTCAATACTGAAATTGGACTCATCTGTTTCTTTGGAAATGGAAAGGGTGCACAGGTCCTTGGGCAGGAAGCCAGCAATGGGACAAAAACCAAGGCATTTTGTGGTGAAGTTCCTCAGATACCCCACCAGAGAACTGATTTTGAAAAAGTCACATGAGTTGGGTGACGTAGCTTGGGGGACAATAAGATTATGATATTTAGTGATCTTAGTAAGGACGTGTTGGATAAAAGAAGGCTTTTTAAAGTGGCAAAGAAGAAAGCGAGGAACAGGAAACTGCAATATTATATGGTCTACCCCGCAATTTTAAGGGTGGTAATGGATGGCCAGACTCATTCTTTACAGATCCTATCATTTCTGAAGCTTTTATGACACAGTTGGAGTCTTCCAGTATGGAAATTACTCCATCCAAACCTCAGAAGAGTGCTACGAAGAAGAAAAGGTGATTTGTTTCCACTGTTCTTTACCAACATTTCCATGACTATTGACTTTCATTTTTTGTTGTTTATTTATTTGGTTTATAAAAAATATCTAATGTTATATTCTACCGTTGAATAGATTGGATTTTGAAAATGAACTTGGAATGTACTGCTGGTTCAAATATACACGAATAAGTAATGCGGAGCAGTGCGGTTTGAGTAAAGAACCTGCTTTTCGGATATTCGATCACGTGGCTTACGCACGTAAGGCCTTGTGTCCAGAAAGAGAAATGGCAGTCATTGTACATGAGGCAGTCTAGGTATGTGAAATGCTTGGACGTCATGCAGGGATGTTATGGAAGTGTTTCCTGTTTATGGAGACAATGGTTCGAAAGGAAATCAGATGATAGTGTGGCAAGTAAGTGTACTGCAAGTTGTTTTTTTTTTTTTTGCTCGATCAGCGCTGCGATCTGTTATGTGGATACCTGTCAAGTGTCCCATTACAATGCGTCCATAGGAAAAGATGTTGGCGGTTTATGTGATCTTCGCGCATTTGATTTGGGCGCTCACATATAACCTGCGGAATGCATTCAAGTATTTCCATGTTCCACTGTTGCATCATCAAAGCCGTGGGATGCAGCATGTTAAGCTACTTGTCTGTGTCGTCTTCTTATGGTAATAAGCTTTGGAACACATTAAGTCAAAACTGAATCCACACTTTCCTGCTATTGTCCTTTTTGATTGGAGTTCTCAAGTTAAATGTGAGCTGCAGTTAATCTAGTAGCTGGAATGAAGCAGTTGCAACATGTGGAGACTGGCACATTTCACATTTCACAAGCCGAGACACACAATGCTCATCTCATCTGTTCTCCAATACTATCAATGACATCTGGATGGATGTGAATTGTGTACATATTTTGCTACGTAACAATTTCAAGGGCATTGATTAATGTTCAGGACAGTTGACACCACCGACGGGAGGCTAATGGTTGAAGCCTGTGCAGAGGAGTGCTATGGAACTACCAGTGCCCAATGTGCAGCTTTGAATGTGCAGCTCTGAAGGAATAAAATGATATGACTATCGGTTTTACCGTGGATATTTTGAACCAACCTCGAATTTTAGCAAGAGGGTTTGCAAGAGGCTGTTGGTATGAGTCATTCACAATGTACATTGATGGCTCTTAATAAACCAAAGGCAGGGTTGACTGTTGGCAAGTTTGAAGATTTCTGCTTGCTTGGTGTTAGTGCAACTTTGGGCCATTGCAATTCGGACTCATCAACCATTTGATAGTTGCAGTGTTTCTGGTTGGTGGTAGCCGGGGGATCTGTGTCACACTCATTGCAAATGAACTAGTGTTACCTGGAGCTGTGACATTGGTACAATCCTTTGATTTCCTGGAATGCTGTAATAATCTTGGTATGAGTTATGGTAAATCTATTGTGTCTATAGTGTTACATTCTGCTGATTTGATCAACAATTGGAAGCTTTAGAGGTAGTGTCTATTGTCACTTAGACAAAAAGTTAATAGAATGTTGTGCTCACTTTTTACGTTACATGATGTTATATTGCATGTGAAATGGGGGATTGTTTGAAGTGGCTTGAATCTTGTAGGCCTTTTGTCAGGACTAGTAAATTTGGTTTAATACTATTAAGGAAAGGGAATCTGTTGTGGGTTTTATAGTGCTGACAAGTGGAATATTAAATTGTTTAACTTTCATGAATTTATAGTAAGGGTTGAATGCTTAGTTGTTTTGTTATTAGGTGTAGAATGGAGAAGGTTGGTTATGGAATTGTATTGTTATTTACTTATCGTGCTGGTGTGTTTTGAATTCTGAACAAACTCTATAATTAGTTGCTAAGTGTTCAGATCTATGTTTTAGTGGAGGGGTAAGGAAAAAATAAAACAAATATATTTTTTAAAAAAATGTTTCCAATTGGTTATGTTTGAAGATCACCTAGGTGGGGGTTGTTCATGCTACTTGATTACGGCTGCAAGTGGATATACATATGATTTGGGTCATAGTATTATTAGGAGATTGTTGATGGGATACGTAGTGAGTTCTGTTATCTGTTTTATGGATTGGGTTTTGTTTCTTTTAGCTTCATTGCTGAATTTCTTTCAAAGGGAGAAATGTAATGATTGTATATTAGTTGGGCATAGGTTCTGAGGGTTGGGGTCTAGCGATGTTATTTTTTTGTTTTGTTTTCTTTTGCCTTTGTTAGTCTGTCAGGGATCCAGGCAGTTTCAAGATGACTTGGGTGATGTGTTTTTGTTCTATTTGTGTGTTTGTGTGTCTGTTGGTTGGGGGGCTATTTTGTCTAATCTACACCATTTAACCAGTGGATATGGGAATGACTTTGCTTTGTGTGATTGGACCATTGTATGCTAGCAATTTCTATTTATATGAATCGTTGCATTGCTGATGACTGGGACATTAAGTTTTGTTACATGGAATGTTAAGGGGCTGAACTGTCCTAAGAAGGGGAAAATTATAATGATAAAGTTGAAGAGAGAAAAAGCAGATGTAATCTTTTTGCAGGAAACTCATTTGGCTGAACAAACTGGAAACTTTTATGGGGTTTCAAAGTATATGAAAGTCCTGTTGAACTGTTATTCGAGCAGGTCAAGGGGAGTGGCTTTGTTGGTTCGAAAATCCTTGGGTATGAAAGTTGAGAATGTTCTTATGGATGATGAAGGACGATTTACTTTAGTATATGTTTTATATGAAGGGAAACTTCTGACATTGGGATCAGCCTATTGTACTAATGGTATTCGTTTTTTTAGAACGCTAACGGATTGTTTCAAAACAATGAATGGCGATAAAATTGTTTTGGGTGGTGACTTCAATTGTGTTTTGGATGCTTCTTTGGACAGGTTGACAAAGTGCAGGTTCTCGGGTTCAGTGCTGAATGGTGTTTTTAGTGACTTCCTTGAAACATTTAAAGGGGGTAATTCATAGAATTCAGCGCACAAGTGGCGCACGCGGCTTGGGCACAGTGTGCGCGTGCGGATCCCTGCGCCAGCCGCGTGCGCTGAAATCCATTTCCGCGCACAGCGTATTCATGGATTCCAGCCACCAAAACCAGCCGTGGCGCACAGTGGCGCAGCGACCCTGCAGCAGCGCCAGTTACGCCCCCAAGAACGCCACTCGCGCAGGGAAAAGCCATCAATATACCCAATCCAGCGCAAAGGGCTGTGCTAACCCTGTACCAGCACGGCAAGCGGGCTACGTGTATCACTGGGGTGCGCGGGAAGTACCTCCCGTGATTGGCCCCGTGCGAGCAGGGTACGCGTATTTCAGGGGTGCGCGGGAAGTTCCACATGCGATTTCCGCAGGGTACGCGTATCTCAGGGGTGCGCGGGAAGTGCCACACGCGATTTCAGCAGGGTACGTGTATTTCAGGGGTGCGCGGGAATTTCCACAAGCGATTGGGCCCGTGTGAGCAGGGTACGCGTATTTCAGGGGTGCGCGGGAAGTGCCACACGCGATTTCAGCAGGGTACGTGTATTTCAGGGGTGGACGGGAATTTCCACACACGATTGGGGGTACGCGTAACTCAGGGGTTCGCGGGAAGTGCCACACGCGATTTCAGCAGGGTACGTGTATTTTGGGGTGCGGGGGAAGTTTCACACCCGACATCAGCAGGGCACGTGTATTTCAGGGGTGCGCGGGAAGTTCCACACGCGATCTCATCAGGGTACGTGTATTCCGTGGTGCGGGGGAAGTTTCACGCGGGACATCAGCAGGGTACGTGTATTCCAGGGGTGCGCGGGAAGTTCCACACGCGATTCCATCAGGGTACGTGTATTCCATGGGTGCGCGGGAAGTTCCATACGCGATTGGGCCCGTGCGAGCAGGGTACGCGCATTTCAGGGGTGCGCGGGAAGTTCCACACGGGATTCCATCAGGGTACGTGTATTACAGGGGTGCGCGGGGAGCACCACACGTGAATTGCACGTGTGGCTCCTCCCAGGTGTTCCCTCTACACCCTCCACGGCCCCTGCAGGTGGCTCACACCACAGGAGCCTACCCTGCACATGTCCTGCAGGCACACCATCCACCATGGCCATGACCCCCAGCCAACCCACATGTCAACTTGCACTACTGCCCACCAACGCATGTCCCCCTGCACCCCCAGTCACCAGGGGCACCCTCCACCAGGCCCCCACCCATGTCTCCCGGCACCCCCACCCCCCAGCAGTGCAGGGGCACCCACCACCAGGCCCCCACCCATGTCTCCCAGCACCCCCACCCCCCAGCCACCAGGGGCATCCACCACCAGGCCCCCACCCATGTCTCCCAGCACCCCCACCCCCCAGCCACCAGCTGCATCCACCACCAGGCCCCCACCCATGTCTCCCATCACCCCCACCCCCCAGCAGTGCAGGGGCAGCCTCCACCAGGCCCCCACCCATGTCCAACTCATGTCTCCCACCACCCCCACCCCCCAACACTGTGGGGCACCTGCCAGCAGGCCCCCACCCATGTCCAACTCATGTTCCCCACCACCCCACCCCCCAGCACTGTGGGGCACCTGCCAGCAGGCCCCCACCCATGTCCAACTCATGTTCCCCACCACCCCCACCCCCCAGCACTGTCGGGCACCTGCAAGCAGGCCCCCACCCATGTCTCCCACCCCCCACCCCCCAGCAGTGCAGGGGCAGCCTCTACCAGGCCCCCACCCATGTCTCCCACCACCCCCACCCCCCCCGGCCACCAGGGGCAGCCTCCACCAGGCCCCCACCCATGTCTCCCACCACCCCCACCCCCCAGTCACCAGGGGCAGCCTCCACCAGGCCCCCACCCATGTCTCCCAGCACCCCCACCCCCAGCAGTGCAGGGGCACCCACCACCAGGCCCCCACCCATGTCTCCCAGCACCCCCACCCCCCAGCCACCAGGGGCATCCACCACCAGGCCCCCACCCATGTCTCCCAGCACCCCCACCCCCCAGCCACCAGGGGCATCCACCACCAGGCCCCCACCCATGTCTCCCAGCACCCCCACCCCCCAGCAGTGCAGGGGCAGCCTCCACCAGGCCCCCACCCATGTCCAACTCATGTCTCCCACCACCCCCACCCCCCAACACTGTGGGGCACCTGCCAGCAGGCCCCCACCCATGTCCAACTCATGTTCCCCACCACCCCACCCCCCAGCACTGTGGGGCACCTGCCAGCAGGCCCCCACCCATGTCCAACTCATGTTCCCCACCACCCCCACCCCCCAGCACTGTCGGGCACCTGCAAGCAGGCCCCCACCCATGTCTCCCACCCCCCACCCCCCAGCAGTGCAGGGACAGCCTCTACCAGGCCCCCACCCATGTCTCCCACCACCCCCACCCCCCCCGGCCACCAGGGGCAGCCTCCACCAGGCCCCCACCCATGTCTCCCATCACCCCCACCCCCCAGTCACCAGGGGCAGCCTCCACCAGGCCCCCACCCATGTCTCCCAGCACCCCCACCCCAAAGCCACCAAGGGCAACCTCCACCAGGCCCCCACCCATGTCTCCCACCACCCCCAGCCCCCCAGCACTGTGGGGCACCCGCCACCAGGCCCCCACCCATGTCTCCCAGCACCCCCACCCCCCAGCAGTGCAGGGGCAGCCTCCACCAGGCCCCCACCCATGTCCAACTCATGTCTCCCACCACCCCCACCACCCAGCAGTGCAGGGGCAGCCTCCACCAGGCCCCCACCCATGTCACCCACCACCCTCACGCCCCAGCCACCAGGGGCAGCCTCCACCAGGCCCCCACCCATGTCTCCCACCACCCCCACCTCCCCAGTCACCAGGGGCAGCCTCCACCAAGCCCCCACCCATGTCTCCCACCACCCCCACCCCCCAGCCACCAGGGGCAGCCTCCACCAGGCCCCCACCCATGTCTCCCACCACCCCCACCCCCCAGTCAGCAGGGGCAGCCTCCACCCGGCCCCCACACATGTCTCCCAGCACCCCCACCCCCCAGCAGTGCAGGGGCACCCACCACCAGGCCCCCACCCATGTCTCCCAGCACCCCCACCCCCCAGCCACCAGGGGCATCCACCACCAGGCCCCCACCCATGTCTCCCAGCACCCCCACCCCCCAGCCACCAGGGGCATCCACCACCAGGCCCCCACCCATGTCTCCCAGCACCCCCAGCCCCCAGCAGTGCAGGGGCAGCCTCCACCAGGCCCCCACCCATGTCCAACTCATGTCTCCCACCACCCCCACCCCCCAACACTGTGGGGCACCTGCCAGCAGGCCCCCACCCATGTCCAACTCATGTTCCCCACCACCCCACACCCCAGCACTGTGGGGCACCTGCCAGCAGGCCCCCACCCATGTCCTACTCATGTTCCCCACCACCCCCACCCCCCAGCACTGTCGGGCACCTGCAAGCAGGCCCACACCCATGTCTCCCACCCCCCACCCCCCAGCAGTGCAGGGACAGCCTCTACCAGGCCCCCACCCATGTCTCCCACCACCCCCACTCCCCCCGGCCACCAGGGGCAGCCTCCACCAGGCCCCCACCCATGTCTCCCACCACCCCCACCCCCCAATCACCAGGGCCAGCCTCCACCATGCCCCCACCCATGTCTCCCAGCACCCCCACCCCAAAGCCACCAAGGGCAACCTCCACCAGGCCCCCACCCATGTCTCCCACCACCCCCACCCCCCCAGCACTGTGGGGCACCCGCCACCAGGCCCCCACCCATGTCTCCCAGCACCCCCACCCCCCAGCAGTGCAGGGGCAGCCTCCACCAGGCCCCCACCCATGTCCAACTCATGTCTCCCACCACCCCCACCCCCCAGCAGTGCAGGGGCAGCCTCCACCAGGCCCCCACCCATGTCACCCACCACCCCCACCCCCCAGCCACCAGGGGCAGCCTCCACCATGCCCCCACCCATGTCTCCCACCACCCCCACCTCCCCAGTCACCAGGGGCAGCCTCCACCAAGCCCCCACCCATGTCTCCCACCACCCCCACCCCCCAGCCACCAGGGGCAGCCTCCACCAGGCCCCCACCCATGTCTCCCACCCCCCCCACCCCCCAGTCAGCAGGGGCAGCCTCCACCCGGCCCCCACACATGTCTCCCAGCACCCCCACCACCCAGCCACCAGGGGCAGCCTCCGCCAGGCCCCCACCCATGTCTCCCACCACCCCCACCCCTCCAGTCACCAGGGGCAGCCTCCACCAGGCCCCCACCCTTGTCTCCCAGCACCCCCACCCCCCAGCACTGTGGGGCACCTGCCAGCAGGCCCCCACCCATGTCCAACTCATGTTCCCCACCACCCCCACCGCCCAGCAGTGCAGGGGCACCCACCACCAGGCCCCCACCCATGTCTCCCAGCACCCCCACCCCCAGCCACCAGGGGGCACCCACCACCAGGCCCCCACCCATGTCTCCCACCACCCCCACCCCCCCAGTCACAAGGGGCAGCCTCCACCAGGCCCACACCCATGTCTCCCAGCACCGCCACCCCCCAGCCACCAGGGGCAGCCTCCACCAGGCCCCCACCCATGTCTCCCAGCACCCACACCCCCCAGCCACCAGAGGGAGCCTCCACCAGGCCCCCACCCATGTCTCCCAGCACCCACACCCCCCAGCACTGTGGGGCACCCTCCACCAGGCCCCGACCCATGTCTCCCACCACCCCCACCCCCCAGCAGTGCAGGGGCACCCACCACCAGGCCCCCACCCATGTCTCCCACCACCCCCACCCATGTCTCCCAGCACCCCCACCCCCCAGCACTGTGGGGCACCTGCCAGCAGTGCAGGGGCAGCCTCTACCAGGCCCCCACCCATGTCTCCCACCACCCCCACCCCCCCCGGCCATCAGGGCAGCCTCCACCAGGCCCCCACCCATGTCTCCCACCACCCCCACCCCCCAGTCACCAGGGGCTGCCTCCACCAGGCCCCCACCCATGTCTCCCAGCACCCCCACCCCCCAGCCACCAGGGGCAACCTCCACCAGGCCCCCACCCATGTCTCCCACCACCCCCACCCCCCCAGCACTGTGGGGCACCCACCACCAGGCCCCCACCCATGTCTCCCAGCACCCCCACCCCCCAGCAGTGCAGGGGCAGCCTCCACCAGGCCCCCACCCATGTCCAACTCATGTCTCCCACCACCCCCACCCCCCAGCAGTGCAGGGGCAGCCTCCACCAGGCCCCCACCCATGTCACCCACCACCCCCACCCCCCAGCCACCAGGGGCAGCCTCCACCAGGCCCCCACCCATGTCTACCACCACCCCCACCTCCCCAGTCACCAGGGGCAGCCTCCACCAGGCCCCCACCCATGTCTCCCACCACCCCCAGCCCCCAGCCACCAGGGGCAGCCTCCACCAGGCCCCCACCCATGTCTCCCACCACCCCCACCCCCCAGTCAGCAGGGGCAGCCTCCACCAGGCCCCCACCCATGTCTCCCAGCACCCCCACCACCCAGCCACCAGGGGCAGCCTTCGCCAGGCCCCCACCCATGTCTCCCACCACCCCCACCCCCCCAGTCACCAGGGGCAGCCTCCACCAGGCCCCCACCCATGTCTCCCAGCACCCCCACCCCCAGCACTGTGGGGCACCTGCCAGAAGGCCCCCACCCATGTCCAACTCATGTTCCCCACCACCCCCACCCCCCAGCAGTGCAGGGGCACCCACCACCAGGCCCCCACCCATGTCTCCCAGCACCCCCACCCCCAGCCACCAGGGAGCACCCACCACCAGGCCCCCACCCATGTCTCCCACCACCCCCACCCCCCCAGTCACCAGGGGCAGCCTCCACCAGGCCCCCACCCATGTCTCCGTGCAATGAGGGAAACACCTGCGCGTCACGTCACAGACGCGCTCACGCTCTAAGGGCCTTTGGTCCAATGAAATCGCATATGCGTGCTGCCGTGCATACGCGCTAAGGGCCTTTCCTCGTATTACACGCGGACGTGCAGTTTTCCACGCGAGTTTACGCGCATGGGCCCTTTCCTCGTATTACACGCGGACGTGCAGTTTTCCACGCGCGGTGAAATGCCCATGCACGTCTGTACGCGTCACGTCACAGGGGCGCTTGAGGGGCCTTCTGTCCAATGAAAATGCGTATGCGTGCAGACACGCTTACGCGCTAAGGGCCTTTCCTCGAATTACACGCTGACGTGCAGATTTTTCACGTGCCAAATCTCTCCGTATCAAGCTGGCCACGCGTAAGCACACGGAAGACCACGCTCATGCCCAGAAGGCCGAACTTCTGCCCCCCAGAGCCCCGAGCACGCTCCCACCTGCCATCTGCTGCTGCCTGACTGCCTGCTGCCCACGTGCCCTGCCATTTGCTGCCTGCAAATCAGCCAGGGGTGCTGTTGCTGTGACCACCACTGCTGGAACCAAAGACTCCCGACTGGGATTCCATCGCTCCACAGCCCAGCCCCAGGACCCAGTTGCCCACCCACTCCTGCCTCTGGGGTTGTCATGTCGGGGCAAACACCATCTGAGACCACTGACAACCCCCGGCCAGAGAGGCAGAGGGGCACCAGCTTCCGTGCCACCGAAGTTGGTGTCCTGGTGGAGCAAGTCCTGGGGCAGTATGATGCCCTCTTCGGAAGTTCCCGCGCCGACAAGGAAGGACGGACTCGGATCTGGACTGACATCGTGACTGCCATCAACGCGGAGGGGGTGGCAGTCCGCGACTTACAACATGTCAAGAAGCGCTGGGAGGACTTCAGGTCCAGGACCCTGAACAAGGCCCAGCGCCTCTTGAAGGCAGCGGATGCCAAGGAGCGCCGGGGCCACTTGTCGGAAGAACAGATGAGGGTCCTGGAACGCATATCCCCAGCGCTCCACGTCCAGGTCCTTGAGAGGCAGACCCGTCTGGAGTCGAGCGGTGAGTGTACATGCATCCTGATTGTGAGCAGTGCGTGTGGTGATTATTCAGAGGTGTGCAGGTTGCACATCTGTTTGAATGGGGTCGAGTATGGGTGGGGGTGCACAGGGCCGTGGGGCTGACACATGCGAGGGCTGGAATGTGTGAGACATGGATGGTGCTTGTGTGTGTAGGCTTGCATGCCAAATGCAGTTGTGTGGGCACACATGTTTGGATGAATGTGTATGTAAGTAGACATGTCCGTGATGTCACGCATGTATGTTGTTTTCGGCTGCATGTATCAGCACTGTGTACATGTGCATGTGTGTGTATTTGACAAGGGTGCAACAGTGATGCAACATGGATGCATGTGACAGCGGTATGTGGAAGCCTGATTGGCAGATGTGACATGGATGCCCGTCTGAACACTGCGATACTTGGCAGAGGTGTACACATGCATGCAAGTGTGGTGGTGTGTGTACATGTGTGGTGCACTTCCTGTGTTGCATGTGATGTCTGGCTCACCTTTGGCTGCTCAGGCTGTTGTATGTGTATGGATGGTGGTGGCAGTTGCGATATGGCTGTGGTATGGCTCATGTGTGCGAGTTGTAATGACATGTGTGTTGGGGATTGTGATGACATGTCTGAGGTTTGCCAATGCCACTCATGTACAACTGTCATGTGTGTATGTCTCCATTGTACAGTGCCCTGATGCCTGTGTTTTGTTTCTCCCTGTCTGCAGCGTCAACTGATGAAGAGGGTGGAGAAGGTGCTGTGGAGCACAGCGGCAGGGATCCCACCGCCAGCCGGAGACGCAAGGCCCGGCTCCCCTCCCATGTTGTGATCTCGTCGGGGAGTGAGGAGTACGGTGCCGTGTCCCAGGCCGCAGCTGCCGGGGGGAGGTCCAAGAGGCGGAGGTTGGAGTTGAACTCCTCGGCAGCAGAAGGGGCAGCTGGGACCCCACAGGGCCCAACAGGGGAAGATGGCACGGAGTCATCCAGGTTGGTGGGGGGTTTGGTGGAGGAGGAGGCCGTGCAAGCACCAGAGACGGGGTCTGGAGGTGGGGATCCCACTGGTGCTAGTGGTGCAGTGCAGGACCAGGGACAGGAGGCAGCACAGGCTGCCGCGGAGGTGCCTGTGTGCAATCCTGTCCTTGATCCTTTCCCTGCATCATCTTGCACCAGCAGGGATGCCTACGTCCAGACCCGTTTTCAGGCAGGGGGTGAGCTCACGTCAACTGGCCTTCCTCTGCCTGCGGACGTGGCTATCCAATTCCGGGTTGAGCCTTTCCTGGCTGGTGTGGTGTTGCGTCAACGCGCCATGCAAGGTGACCTGCAGTCTTTTCATGAACAGACTGCACGTCATCTCGAATGGCTCGTTGACCACGTCAGCCTGCTGGGACAGGTCACCCAGGCCGGATTCCTCTGTCTGATGGGGCTTGCTACGACCCCCTCCTCAACTGGACCCCCTACGCGCCAGTCGTCCTCCGTGCCATCTTCCCACCCATCAGTCACCTGGGTGCCCTGTGGAGCTGCCTCTGACGGTGGGGCCAGGCTGGTGGAGGAGGCATCCCTGCCACAGTCGGGAGTCGGATGTCCAGCAGGGGTGGCCACATCTACAACTGCACCCCAGCCGGTGGAGGATGTGCAGGCAGCAGGAGGCAGTGCACGGGCAGAGGCACAGCAGCAGCAGCAACGTGGTGGGAGCCATGAAGGCTCGGGGCCTTCAACATCGGAGGGGCAGGCATCGGCCGGAGGGCAGGAGGACCCAGGACAGAGAGTGTCTTCCGTGTGGCAGCGGTTGGGCCACGCCATAGATGCGGAGCGGCAGCGGGCGGAAGAGGCACGGCTCACAATGGTCAGGGCGGAGAACTCCATGCGGAGGGCCCTGAGGCGGGCCGAGTGCCTCGAGGCAATCCGCAGGGGTTTGGAGGTGGAGACGTCGACGGCCCTGCGGACCCTCGGGGACATGGAGGAGGACCGCCTCCGGGACATTGAGGAGGAGTTTGATGATGCCCTGGCCCAGGACATCCACAAGTGAGCCGTGAAACTAGCCCGCTGCCCTTGTACATAGTTATGTAGGTAGTGTTACGTTTCATTTTTGTTTTGATTTTATTTGGACCTTTCGGACATTGGCCACATTTTTGTATATAGTTTATTTTATTAGTTAGTGTAGTTAGATAGGTTTCCTTTCTTTTATTGGGATAGTGGACCCTGGCTTGTTCCCATGTACATAGTTCACTGTTGGATTGTATTTTTTTTCACTTTTTTACCATGGAGCAATGGCTTTATTTTTTATTTCCCATTGGATTTTGTTTTGTGGACATTGACTTTGGAGAACATTACTTTGGAATTTTATTTTTGGTTTTGCTTTTTTTCACGGACATGCTTCTTTTAATTTTTGTACATTCACATTTCTGTTTATTCATTTTTTATTCTATTTATGTTTCCTTTAATACATATTTTTTTGGTGAACTTCAATGTGTGGTATCTCATTGGTTTCATGCATTTCATGATATGTGTTTTGAGATTCACTGACACCCATTGGGTGTATGTGAGGGAGATGTGTTTGTTTCGGAACTTGCAATTGGTGTTCTGTGATGTAATTGCAAATTATGAGTGGGTGGATGCAATACTCGGGTGGGTGTTTTGCATTTGGAGGCTGACCATAGGGACCAGGGATCTAGATTGTGATGACATGTTGGCTGGGGAAAATGAGTTGCACATGGGTGGGGGCCTGCTGGCAGGTGCCCCACAGTGCTGGGGGGTGGGGGTGGTGGGGAACATGAGTTGGACATGGGTGGGGGCCTGCTGGCAGGTGCCCCACAGTGCTAGGGGATGGGGGTGGTGGTAGACATGGGTAGGGGCCTGGTGGAGGCTGCCCCTGTACTGCTGGGGGGGTGGGGGTGGTGGGAGACATGGGTGGGGGCCTGGTGGAGGCTGTCCCTGGTGGCTGGGGGGTGGGGGTGGTGGGAGACATGGGTGGGGGCCTGTTGGTGGGTGCCCCTGCACTGCTGGGGGGTGGGGGTGGTGGGAGACATGGGTGGGGGCCTGGTGGAGGGTGCCCCACAGTGCTGGGGGGTGGGGGTGCTGGGAGACATGGGTGGGGGCCTGGTGGAGGCTGCCCCTGCACTGCCGGGGGGGTGGGGGTGGTGGGAGACATGGGTGGGGGCCTGGTGGAGGCTGCCCCTGGTGGCTGGGGGGTGGGGGTGGTGGGGAACATGAGTTGGACATGGGACGGGGCCTGCTGGCAGGTGCCCCACAGTGCTGGGGGGTGGGGGTGGTGGGGAACATGAGTTTGACATGGGTGGGGGCCTGCTGGCAGGTGCCCTACAGTGCTGGGGGGTGGGGGTGGTGGTAGACATGGGTGGGGGCCTGGTGGAGGCTGCCCCTGCACTGCTGGGGGGGTGGGGGTGGTGGGAGGCATGGGTGGGGGCCTGGTGGAGGCTGCCCCTGGGGGGTGGGGGGTAGGGTGCTGGGAGACATGGGTGGGGGCCTGGTGGAGGCTGCCCCTGGTGGCTGGGGGGTGGGGGTGCTGGGAGACATGGGTGGGGGCCTGGTGGAGGCTGCCCCTGGTGACTGGGGGGGTGGGGGTGCTGGGAGACATGGGTGGGGGCCTGGTGGTGGGTGCCCCTGCACTGCTGGGGGGTGGGGGTGCTGGGGAACATGAGTTGGACATGGGTGGGGGCCTGCTGGCAGGTGCCCCACAGTGCTGGGGGGTGGGGGTGGTGGGGAACATGAGTTGGACATGGGTGGGGGCCTGCTGGCAGGTGCCCCACAGTGCTGAGGGGTGGGGGTGCTGGGGAACATGAGTTGGACATGGGTGGGGGTCTGCTGGTGGGTGCCCCATAGTGCTGGGGGGTGGGGGTGGTGGAAGACATGGGTGGGGGCCTGGTGGAGGCTGCCCCTGGTGGCTGGGGGCTGGGGGTGGTGGGGAACATGAGTTGGACATGGGTGGGGGCCTGCTGGCAGGTGGCCCACAGTGCTGGGGGGTGGGGGTGGTGGGAGACATGGGTGGGGGCCTGGTGGAGGCTGCCGCTGGTGGCTGGGGGGTGGGGGTGGTGGGGAACATGAGTTGGACATGTGTGGGGGCCTGCTGGCAGGTGCCCCACAGTGCTGGGGGGTGGGGGTGGTGGGAGACATGGGTGGGGGCCTGGTGGAGGGTGCCCCACAGTGCTGGGGGGTGGGGGTGCTGGGAGACATGGGTGGGGCCTGGTGGAGGCTGCCCCTGGTGACTGGGGGGGTGGGGGTGGTGGGAGACATGGGTGGGGGCCTGGTGGTGGGAGCCCCTGCACTGCTGGGGGGTGGGGGTGCTGGGGAACATGAGTTGGACATGGGTGGGGGCCTGCTGACAGGTGCCCCACAGTGCTGGGGGGTGGGGGTGGTGGGGAACATGAGTTGGACATGGGTGGGGGCCTGCTGGCAGGTGCCCCACAGTGCTGGGGGGTGGGGGTGCTGGGGAACATGAGTTGTACATGGGTGGGGGCCTGCTGGCGGGTGCCCCATCAGTGCTGGGGGTGGGGGTGGTGGGAGACATGCGTGGGGGCCTGGTGGAGGCTGCCCCTGGTGGCTGGGGGGCGGGGGTGGTGGGGAACATGAGTTGGACATGGGTGGGGGCCTGCTGGCAGGTGGCCCACAGTGCTGGGGGGTGGGGGTGGTAGGAGACATGGGTGGGGGCCTGGTGGAGGCTGCCCCTGGTGGCTTGGGGGTGGGGGTGGTGGGGAACATGAGTTGGACATGGGTGGGGGCCTGCTGGCAGGTGCCCCACAGTGCTGGGGGTGGGGGTGGTGGGCGACATGGGTGGGGGCCTGGTGGAGGCTGCCCCTGCACTGCTGGGGGGGTGGGGGTGGTGGGAGACATGGGTGGGGGCCTGGTGGAGGCTGCCCCTGGTGACTGGAGAGGTGGGGGTGCTGGGATACATGGGTGGGGGCCTGGTGGTGGGTGCCCCTGGTGGCTGGGGGGTGGGGGTGGTGGGAGACATGGGTGGGGGCCTGGTGGTGGGTGCCCCTGCACTGCCGGGGGGTGAGGGTGCTGGGAAACATGAGTTGGACATGGGTGGGGGCCTGCTGGCAGGTGCCCCACAGTGCTGGGGGGTGGGGGTGGTGGGGAACATGAGTTGGACATGGGTGGGGGCCTGCTGGCAGGTGCACCACAGTGCTGGGGGGTGGGGGTGGTGGGAGACATGGGTGGGGGCCTGGTGGTGGGTGCCCCTGCACTGCTGGGGAGTGGGGTTGCTGGGGAACATGAGTTGGACATGGGTGGGGGCCTGCTGGCAGGTGCCCCACAGTGCTGGGGGGTGGGGGTGGTGGGGAACATGAGTTGGACATGGGTGGGGCCTGCTGGCAGGTGCCCCACATTGCTGGGGGGTGGGGGTGGTGGGAGACATGGGTGGGGGCCTGGTGGTGGGTGCCCCTGCACTGCTGGGGGGTGGGGGTGCTGGGAAACATGAGTTGGACATGGGTGGGGGCCTGCTGGCAGGTGCCCCACAGTGCTGGGGGGTGGGGGTGGTGGGGAACATGAGTTGGACATCGGTGGGGGCCTGCTGACAGGTGCCCCACAGTGCTGGGGGGTGGGGGTGGTGGGAGACATGGGTGGGGGCCTGGTGGTGGGTGCCCCTGCACTGCTGGGGGGTCGGGGTGCTGGGGAACATGAGTTGGACATGGGTGGGGGCCTGCTGGCAGGTGCCCCACAGTGCTGGGGGGTGGGGGTGGTGGGGAACATGAGTTGGACATGGGTGGAGGCCTGCTAGCGGATGCCCCACAGTGCTGGGGGGTGGGGTGGTGGGAGACATGGGTGGGGGCCTGGTGGAGGCTGCCCCTGTACTGCTGGGGGGGTGTTGGTGGTGGGAGACATGGGTGGTGGCCTGGTGGAGGCTGCCCCTGGTGGCTGGGGGGTGGGGGTGCTGGGAGACATGGGTGGGGGCCTGGTGGAGGCTGCCCCTGGTGGCTGGGGGGTGCGGGCGCTGGGAGACATGGGTGAGGGCCTGGTGGAGGCTGCCCCTGCACTGCTGGGGGGTGGGGGTGGTGGGAGACATGGGTGGGGGCCTGGTGGTGGGTGCCCCTGCACTGCTGGGGGGTGGGGGTGGTGGGAGACATGGGTGGGGGCCTGGTGGAGGGTGCCCCACAGTGCTGGGGGGTGGGGGTGGTGGGGCACATGAGTTGGACATGGGTGGGGGCCTGCTGGCGGGTGCCCCACAGTGCTGGGGGGTGGGGGTGGTGGGGAACATGAGTTGGACATGGGTGGGGGCCTGCTGGCGGGTGCCCCACAGTGCTGGTTGGTGGGGGTGCTGGGGAACATGAGTTGGACATGGGTGGGGGCCTGCTGGCGGGTGCCCCACAGTGCTGTGGGGTGGGGGTGGTGGGGACCATGAGTTGGACATGGGTGGGGGCCTGCTGGCAGGTGCCCCACAGTGCTGGGGGGTGGGGGTGGTGGGGAACATGAGTTGGACATGGGTGGGGGCCTGCTGGCAGGTGCCCCACAGTGCTGGGGGGTGGGGGTGGTGGGGAACATGAGTTGGACATGGGTGGGGGCCTGCTGGCAGGTGCCCCCCAGTGCTGGGGGGTGGGGGTGGTGGGGAACATGAGTTGGACATGGGTGGGGGCCTGCTGGCAGGTGCCCCACAGTACTGGTGGGTGGGGGTGCTGGGGAACATGAGTTGTACATGGGTGGGGGCCTGCTGGCGGGTGCCCCACAGTGCTGGGGGTGGGGGTGGTGGGGAACATGAGTTGGACATGGGTGGGGGCCTGCTGGCAGGTGCCCCACAGTGCTGGGGGGTGGGGGTGGTGGGAGACATGGGTGGGGGCCTGGTGGTGGGTGCCCCTGCACTGCTGGGAGGTGGGGGTGGTGGGGAACATGAGTTGGACATGGGTGGGGGCCTGCTGGCAGGTGCCACACAGTGCTGGGGGGTGGGGGTTGTGGGGAACATGAGTTGGACATGGGTGGGGGCCTGCTGGCAGGTGCCCCACAGTGCCGGGGGGTGGGGGTGGTGGGAAACATGGGTCGGGGCCTGGTGGAGGCTGCCCCTGCACTGCTGGGGGGTGGGGTTGGTGGGAGACATGGATGGGGGCCTGGTGGAGGTTGCCCCTGGGGGGTGGGGGGTGGGGTGGTGGGAGACATGGGTGGGGGCCTGGTGGAGGCTGCCCCTGTTGGCTGGGGGGTGGGGGTGCTGGGAGACATGTGTGGGGGCCTGGTGGAGGCTGCCCCTGGTGGCTTGGGGGTGGGGGTGGTGGGAGACATGGGTGGGGGCCTGGTGGAGGCTGCCCCTGGTGGCTGGGGGTACAGGGGGACATGCGTTGGTGGGCAGTAGTGCAAGTTGACATGTGGGTTGGCTGGTGGGCATGGCCATGGTGGATGGAGTGCCAGCAGGACATGTGCTGGGTAGGCCCCTGTGGTATGAGCCACCTGCAGGGGCCGTGGAGGGTGTAGAGGGAACACCTGGGAGGACCCACACGTGCAATTCATGTGTGCTGCTCCCCGCGCACCCCTGTAATACACATACCCTGATGAGATCGCGTGTGGAACTTCCCACGCACCCCTGTAATACACGTACCCTGATGGAATTGCGTGTGGAACTTCCCGCGCACCCCTGGAATACACGTACCCTGCTGATGTTGCGTGGGATACTTCCCCTGCACCCCGAAATACATGTACCCTGATGAGATTGCGTGTGTGACTTCCCGCGCACCCCCAAAATACACGTACCCCGCTCAATCGCGTGTGTAACTTCCCACGCACCCCCGAAATACACGTACCACGCTCAATCGCGTGTGTAACTTCCCGCGCACCCCCGAAATACACGTACCTCACTCAATCGCGTGTGTAAATTCCCGCGCACCCCCGAAATACACGTACCCCGCTCAATCGCGTATTTAACTTCCTGCGCACCCCCGAAATACACGTACCCCGCTCAATCGCGTGTGTAACTTCCCGCGCACCCCCGAAACACACGTACCCCGCTCAAGCGTGTATTTAACTTCCTGCGCACCCCCGAAATACACGTACCCTGCTCAATCGCGTGTGTAACTTCCCGCGCACCCCTGAAATACACGTACCCCACTCAATCGCGTGTGTAACTTCCCGCGCGCCCCCGAAATACACGTACCCCGCTCGATCGCGTGTCTAACTTCCCGCGCACTCCCGCAATACACGTGCCCCGCTCGCACATTCCCAATTGCTGTATGTTGCCACTTTTGTGATGTGCTGGGACTCTACCGCCTGCCTTCGTGTGGCGGACGTGTTTCAGCTTGTGCGTGTCTTTGGCTGTGCGTGGCTTTGCCCTATTCGATTCCATGAATACGTGTGGTTCGAGTGCGTGTGGGCGTTCCGTCTGCTTCCCTGCAGTACATCCCCAGTTACGCCCTTATTTTCGCGCGTTGTTCCCCATTCCGCGCATTACGCCCTGTGTCCCGCCCACTTTCTGGTGTATGCGCCGAGGTTGTGGCTTTCACTGTGCGCGTCGCGCACGCCTTTCGGGATGTTGCAGTGACTTGTGCGCCATGCACGGGTTTGGCGCACATCCCGAGGTGAACACGCGCAGGGACTTCCATGAATCGCACGCGTGCGCGTGCGCCTGTTTTTTTCCGCTTGCGCGAAGATTTTCGGCGCACGTTTGTTCCATGAATCGGCCCCTCAATTTGGTGGACAGCTGGAGGTACTGCATCCTGCAGATACGGAGTTCTCGTTCTATTCTCCAGCTCATGACTCTTACTCAAGATTGGATTATTTGTTGGTGACAGATGTGATGGTTGATTTTATTGTGAGTGTACATATGGGAGAACGGTGTCTATCGGATCACCCATTAGTAAAATTGAGACTTGAATGGAGAATAGATAAGTTGGGTATGGATAAATGGAGATTGAAAACGTTCATTCCAAAGGATGAGAAAGTTTGTGAAGAAATAGGTATTTTTATTGATCATTTCTTTATGGATAACATGGATTCCTCAGATAATCTAGTGTTATGGGATGCTTTCACAGCTACCATTCGGGGAGTGTTGATTAATTGGACATGCAGGAAAAGAAAAGAGGGGGAAAAACAGATAAGTGATCTTGAATTGAAATTGAAGATCATACAACATAAATATGCACTGTCTGGTAAAAATAGGGATAGGTTAAAAATGGATGAGGCTAGGCATGAACTGAAAAAGGCTTTGGGTGAACAAATTAAAAGGCATGTATTGTATGAGGCAGAAGTTTTGGGAGGAAGGGGATAAGAGTGGTTGTTAATTGCTAATAAGCTGAAGAGTTTAACTGAGGGGTTGTTTATTCATAAGATTTTAGATGATGCTGGAAATATAAAGGTTAAGCATAGGGATATTTGTAATTGCTTTCAGGCTTTTTCTGCATCCTTGTATTCAGAGAATTTGCAGTCTGATGAAAAGATGCTGAGTGATTTTTTTGCAAAAATAGAAATGCCTGTTCTATCTGTAGAAGGGAGAGATGCTCTTGATGCTCCAATTAGTGAAAATTAGGTAATTTGGCTATTCGTCAACTTAAAATGGGTAAGCCTCCTGGTCTAGATGGGTTATCGATTGAGTTTTATAAAAACCTTCAGTTCGGCCTTGGTCCCAAGATTGTGTGTACTTTATAATCAATTTCTATCAGAAGGGAAGCTATGTCCTTCTATGCGGGAGGCGGTTATTACGCTAATTCCAAAGGAAGGAAAAGATTCTGCTAAATGCAGTAATTATAGACCTATCTCTCTCTTAAATGTAGATATGAACATTTTTACAAAGATTATGGCTATTAGGCTACAGAGGTATATAGGGGAATTGATAGATTATTCACAGGTCGGTTTTATGGAGTGTAGGTATGGATATGATAATATTAGAACCTTATAGAATATAATTAGCTTATTGAATACATAAGTGGATAAAATTTTGATTGTTTTTTTATGCTGAAAAAGCATTTGATTGTGTCAATTGGTCTTTTTTAAATTACACGTTAATTAGAATGTGGTTTGGCCCACATTTTCTGAACATGATAGGTGCCTTACAATATGATATCTCGGCTAGAATCTGGGTAAACGAGGTAATGTCCAAGTCCTTTAAATTGTTTAGGGGAACTAGACAAGGTTGTCCACTTTCTCCCTTTTGTTTAATTTGGCACTTGAGCCATTGTTGTCATATATTAGGCAAGAGAGGGATATTCGTGGATGGAAATTGAAAGCTGGTGAGATAAAGGTACTAGCGTACGCTGATGATTTAACAGTGGTGTTGTTGAATCCGATTGAAGGTGGGTCACTGCTTCGAAGTATGTTTCAAGAGTTGGGACGGTTGTCAGGTTATAAAGTAAATTGGTGAAAGACAGTCGTCTTTCCGTTGAAGATGGACCCAATTAGTAGAAGATTATTGGATTGGGATTGTCAGTGGGCGGAAGTGTCAGTAAAGTATTTGGGTGTGTATCTGTTTCTGGATATAAGAAGGACAGTGGATTTTAATGTAGACAAATTAAAAGAATCTTTATTGAAAGACATACATAGATGGGATAGATTAACTTTAAGTCTGTGGGCTAAAATAAATGCAGTTAAAATGGTGCTACTTCCTTAAGCGTTGTATAACATACAATCTCG
The DNA here is from genome assembly GCF_040938575.1 of Ambystoma mexicanum. Lineage (NCBI taxonomy): Eukaryota > Metazoa > Chordata > Amphibia > Caudata > Ambystomatidae > Ambystoma > Ambystoma mexicanum. The sequence continues at coordinate 998,022,278 of NC_090932.1, forward strand.
TCCTCTGAAGTTTGCTAACAAGGTGTTGAAACATATTGATAGGATTTTTTATGAGGTGTGGGAAAACAGACAAAGATCCCAAGGTTTATTTTGGTGCGTAGTGTTAGAAATTGAGGTTTTGGTTACCCAATAGTGGAGAATTACTACAAAGGGTTTCTTGTAAAGAAAGCTTCCCATTATTTTAGAGATGATGGGTGTCCTGATCCATTTTGGCTTCAGATGGAAAAAGAGCAGTTGAACCCACTTCCTATAGATTGTTTATATTCGTATGGAAAGCTTTCAAAACCCAGATTGAAAATGGAGGCATTAGAGGCTAGTAAGGCTGCTTTGGTTTCATTGATTCAGGGATGTGGTCAATCATTGTTTTTTTTTTTACAATAATGCTTCCATTTGGTCAAACCCGGGTTTGCAGATTGAGAATAAAATGTTGTACTGGAGGGGATGGGTTAACAAAGGAATCCTAAAAATTGAGGATGTGTGGAGATGTGATCGATGGTGGCATAGTATGCCAATATGGATTGGGTAATAATGAGAGTAATAGGTGTTTGTCCCTAAAGCAATTATTGTCAGAAAGGTATCAAATGCTAGGTGAACCGTTGGGTGATTGTCCACAAGGATGTTTGTTGTACGGTGCTGCTACAAATGTAGTCTCTACGTTTACTAAATTGATGCCTATTAAAGAATGTATGCGGGTCTCTTGGGAGACTTTATGTATGAAATGGGTAACTGAGTTGGGTCAGGATTTGTCAGAAAAGGAATGGGATAGAGCTTGGACGGTAACGGTGAAAGATAAAATGGATTTGAATTTGAGATATACTCATCAAAGAATCTTGGGACATATTTATTGGACACCAGTGAGAATGAAGGAGAGGGGTTTGATGGATTCAGATTTATGTTGGGGATGTACTTGTTCAAGGAGAACTTATTTACATATGTTGTGGGAATGTGAACCAGTGCTTACCTTTTGGAAGGATGTCTTTGATCGGGTAGATTTGGTGTTGGGAAGTGCATTACTTCGAACCTTTCTGTCTGCGGTTTTCCTCTCGAATGGAAGTGGGGGTTTGGAGATTTGTGGTGGTGCTGATTGGGTTAATAGGGGATGATGGCAGTAGAACATATTATGAAAGTATGGAAGTCATGGAAAAAGCCACATGTTGAGGGTTGGTTGGTGGATTTGCGCTTGTTGTCAAGATATGAAAGGTCTCATGCTTATCGGTTACATCGGGAGACTGATTACTGTGAGAGTTGGGATTCTTTTAATAATTTATTTGGGTAAGGCGTAGAGTAATTTAGATTGGAAATTGTAGGGTTGGGGTGGAGGTTGATGTTTTGGTGTTTTTGTTTGTTTGTGGATGTAGTTTGTTGAGTTTAGTATCAAAATTAGGACAGGGGGTGGTTTTCTTTGGAAAAGGTTGATTTCTAGTGGGATTATTGATATTTGTATATTTGAAATTTTGATAACATTTTTCCAACCATTATTTTTATTGTTGTGTTGATTTAAAATTAAATAAAGATGATAAAAAATAAAAATAAAATAAAACAAACATTAGCATGTTTCTGCTCTCCATCTCTATAGACCATTGTTGGGCATCCTTCGAGGGGGCTAAGGTGTTATACTAGTTTTTTGAAGTTACATCAAGGCAGGTTATGTTTGGGTCTCCACTTAACAGAATTTTTGCTGCCTCATTCCTTTCATATATACAGTCTATGATGATTGTTATTTGATCAATGAACACAGGAACACCAGTGGCCTTATGTTGCAAATAGATCTTAATAATATAAAGATGTTCCTTTTTTAGCTTGTTGGTACTTTCAGCCTGCAACAAAGTCGTCTGGATGTAAGACGAAGGATTATAGGGTTCAATGATTTTCGAACCTGAGCTTTTGCGCACTAAGGTCATGAGGCCAGCCATATGTCTACCCTGGCTTTTTTGATGGCAGGGTTGAAAGCAATTTCAAAAGCGTCTATGGTCGGACAAGCCAGGTTTCCTGTGTACACGTAATATCAAGATCTTCTAACCATTTGGATTGTTGCAGGTGAGCATAACCCTGGGTTTTCCAACAGGCGACATTATTGTGATCCTTGGAGTTTGTGTTATGGCATTAGCTTTGGTTTGGATCTGCCAAGGCTTTCGATAGCCAACTCCAGTCCTTGTCGCCCTCACCCAAAGAGCCAGTGCCAACCATTTTGGATTGTTCACAGAGGAGCTGATCTTTTGAGCAAAGGTGATCATCATTGCTTTGTTCTATGCGTTCTAATACTAAACAGTATTTTGAGTATGGTTGTTTGTTACCCACAGCTTTGGGACTGTCAGCTGGTATGCCGCCAGTCCGCCCATCCAGTTTGGTTTTCCTTGCAATACACTCAGAGTTCAGTCTTTGTGGTAGAGAGTTCTTCAATTTCGGAACACTTAAAGAGTTCCATAGATTGTGCTGTAAATATGAAACACTTGCGGTGGTTGGGTCTTCAGCTAACTTTTCACGTTTTGACACATCGTCATAAACAAAGGGCTTCCAGACTTTTCAGAACTGGCTTCAGTAGCAGGAGCTGCCAAAACTAAGGTACACACACCGGAGCACCTAGGAGCACATGGAGACAATGGTAATATCGCTGATAATGACTCTTCAGTTAAGTCAATCAATATGGCTTGAACTGAAGGTATCTCACTTTCCTCATCTTCCTCATAAATTGACAGGTTAATTAAATTTTCAGTGTTAAAAGATGGTAGGGTGCCACATTCTGCTGATTTTGAGGCGACGGCTTCATGTTCCGTTAGGGCTGCGCTCCCATTTTGTCCTCAAGGTGGCTCCACAAATTCCTGTCCTTATGGGGCTAAACTCCTGTTATTATCTCGGGATGACTCATGCATACAGTTTTAATGTTTTAGGAGGAACTTTCTTGAGTTGTTAGTCATTCGCCCTTTTTTTGCTTGAACATTTTTAGATTTCTTTACTTGTGCAATTTTCTCTCCAACCGGCTTTACCCCATATTTAGATTTACAGTTAAATATTGGGAAAGCTACAGTGTTTGAAACATCTATTGCATCAACATCAGAGCACAAGCTCACCATCCCATCCATTGGGCATATATAATTTTCTGAAGAAGTTGGAATTTGCAAATCTACACTATTTCATCTCCACAGTTCAACTGGTTTGACTTTGCACCCAAGACTTTCGCAGCTTCATTCATGAGCATGGTAAGTGTAGGAGTAATCAGCTCTCTTTTGTTCAAATTAATGTCCAACTCATGGACCGACGGCTGTGCTTCATTGGCACTCAAAGTTTTCGATGGATTGTTCACAGGCTTGGGAGATTCAGCATTAATTGCTTGTTGGTTGTGTAGATTTATTATTACAGCCTGTGTTGATGTGCCTTTGCTTACTTTTCTTGCAAGATTGGAACTGTTTGCCTCAGAGTGGCAGACATCCGACACTACATTGCAGTTATGTGATTTTAATAGAGCAAGAGCTTCCTTGGCAACCTCTGCCAATAATTTTTTTATCATCGCCGTTATTCAGTTTTTGGTCTGCTAGAGCAGCAAGAGAAGAGTCAATTTTGTTTGTTGCCTCATAAATCATCTGTTTAAAAAGGTTATTGTCACATTCCAAAGTCACCATCTTTCAGTTCACAAGAGCAACCAAAGTGCTCAGGTCGTTTACGCTATCCTTCATTTGCTCATACATTTTGATAAACGGGCAAATCGTCATAGACATGGACGATATCAGGGTCGGTTGCAAATCCTGGATGATTTTTTATGGTGTCCTCTGAAGAAAGAAGCACCTCGGACCTGCGAGAGTGGGTCTTATATTGTAAATGCCGTATTTTGGGCAAGTCTCTTTCCATAAGCGATTATTCACTGGAAGAGGCACCTGTTGAGGATTCAGCTCTATAGTGCGGCCGCGTGACAGGTTTATGTTCTTTTCCACCACTTTTCACAGCAGACAATGAATTTTGGCTGAGATTCTGCCATTGTGGGCTCTGTCTTTTTGGCATTCTTTGTTTTGAACAGCTGATCCCAGTAGAGTCACTGTTGTCTGGCCACCGGCGTTTAGTGGGGCCAGTATTGCGCTCGTTACACGCTGAGTTTTTATATTTATCTTCAGCACATATTTCACAGCTTGCAATATTTAGGTCTGCAGGTTTTTTTTCCAGTTCTTGATTGGTTTAGTTTTGTTAAGTCTTGTAGTAGTTTATTGACCACTTCAAGCACATTTTTCCTTGTGGTTGTTTTTGAAGAGAGCGAACATTCCTGTTATTCAGCGTCAGTCAGACTGATGTAGCAGGTACAATGATACTCTTATCCTGAGTTTTCACTGCAGAATCACCACAGGAACTTGTACTTGCATAGATGTCTGGTCCACCGTTTTGTGTTTTTCCTGGTAAATGTACTGTACATTCTGGACATTCTGCTGTTCATCCGCACTCATGTCATATGTTATTAAAGTTCTTGGCTCATTTGCAATGAGAGGCGCGTTTGTGTATTCAAACAAGTCATCCAGCCTCATCCCTTGTTGCAAGCACAAGCCCAGAGTGCAGTTTGCTTTCTTTACTGAAAGTTCATTACACAGCTCTAAATGAGCCTCCTCATTTTGTGTTGAGTATGTGAATACGGACATAGCATTGCTCCATTTGTTTTGTATTACATCAAGTTTGTCCCCTGTCTCGCCTGTAGATGTGGGAAGAATCTCCCAGTTAGGCGCAGGGGTTTTCAACAGTGTTTCCGATGCTTAAAAAAACAGTGAGTTTGAAAGTGAAGGATTGTTTGTTTTGCATTCATTGTTCAGCTGAGCAGCGTGTTGCAGTGACCCAAGGGATCACCACACACGCACACGCAGCAAAGGAACCCTCGAATGTTCAAATAAACAGGTGAAATTCCAGCTAACGGCCAGATTCAGGACTGGAGTGTGTCCAGTGAGCAGGGCAGACAATAAGTCCTCAGCTTCCCTCTCATGAGCCTGATCCTGGATCAGAACCCCGGCCTCCGTTAGTATCAGATCAGAACATGTTTTTTTTCTGGTGGAGGTGACCCCCGGATTTTCACCTGTCTTGGCTATGAACGTGCCATTCTGAGTCCATTTTGTGATATTAGCAAGATATGCAGGGCAGTGTTTACCAGTCACAGGCCGGGAAATAGCTTTCTCTTTAATTACATTTAAACCGCTGAGCACACTGTCACATTCAAAATTGGCAGGGCATACACTTACTTGGGATTTTGTGCACTTCTAAGCAGTTCGCCGGCAACGGCAGAGCCCAATGTGCCTCTACGCATTTGTAGCCGTGTTTGGGATTGTTGTAGCAATTTCGTCTTGGAGCATGTAACAGATTGCAAAATAGTTTGATGTTCCATTCTCTTCAGGTCAACTGCTTCCTCCATTCCTCCCAAGACTCCAAGACTCAGCTGACTCTGCGTTCACTCCGTGAGAAGTCAGAGTCTTTGTAGTGTAGCGCGCATTTTGCTTCGCCTCCAGGCAGAAGCAATGGAGCTACAATGTAGAGATGCAGGAAAAAGCTTCCACCAATACAGCACAGCACAGAAGACTCCAAGACTCAGCTGACTCCGCGTTCTCTCTGCGTTCACTCTGCGAGACGTCAGAGTCTTTGTAGTGTAGCTAGCTGGTTCCTCCGCCTCCAGGCAGAAGCAATGGAGCTACAATGGTGAGATGCAGGAAAAGGGTTCCACTAATACAGCACGGCACGAAGACTCCAAGACTCAGCTGACTCCGTGTTCGCTCCACAAGAAGTCAGAGTCTTTGTAGTGTAGCCAGCAGGTTGCTCCGCCTCCAGGCAGAAGCAATGACTCAGCTGACTCTGGCAGACAGATATCAGAAGCGTGTTTGACAGTAGAGCGAGAGTTGAGGGTAGCCAGGTTGACCTGGTTACCACCTTTGAAGTTCTTACGAGGGGTGTACAGGTACGTGGTATGCCCATCAGGGGTGGAGAAGGGGCAGGAGGCAGGAGGTGTGGCTGCCAGAGGAGCAGTGGGTGAAGGGAAGAAGTTGATGAGAGATGGAAGACAGCAGGTCTGGAATTGGTTTTAAAACTGTGCATCATTGCACAAGTAATGTTAAAGAGGAACTCGAATGTAGAAATTGGTCTAGTCATTGGAGCAATGGGAAGAGTGGTTGCATTTCTCACTTTTCCTCACAGTACACATATTGAACATATTCTCAAAGTTTGATTGTGTCACAGAACCTCAACTGATTTCTCTGACCTCTGCAAATGTCATGCTTTTTAAGGATACCTTTGTGAAATATGCAATTACTTTCCATAAATCACAAGGGCTGACTTTAGAAGCAGCACTGAATGATGCTGGCCATACAGTGTTCAAAGAAGGAATGTCATATGTAGCCCTATCACGTGCAAACCATATCAAATGTTTATTTTGAATGAACTTTGTTGAATCAAAAGTAACAGCTGACATTTCATGAATTCAAGAATTGAATAGATTATGTGAACTGCATACTCCACACCTTGCCCATATACTCCTTCCTGGTAAGCTTATAGCAAGAAAAAATAAGCAACCCATGAACCTACATTCAAATAAAGTAGTTCCTCTTAACTCTGCAAAAGAGGAGAATATAGCAGTGTTGGAAAGTCAAACAAATATGACGTAATCACAGTATAAATTTAGTAATCAATTCAGAGTTGAATGCTATTAAAATGCAGCTTTGCGCATCTTGTTTCAAATAACACCACTGATGCAAGAAATTGCTTCAAGAGTAGAGAAACAGCTACTTGTGGAACGTTCAATTCTTAAAGTAGACGAACGAACACACAATATATATTCAGCAATGTCAATCTGAAATGTAGTAGCTCTTGAAGGGGAAGAGAACATTTCTCTCATAATGCACAGGAAGATAGTCAATAATTTGTACTGCCCATTTTTGTGGTCCTAGTGCAGAAAACAGTTAGTGTAGATAGATATGTAGGAATGTCTTATGAGTGGAAGAAAGACTGTTCCCAATTTTTCAAAGAGCAAATTATATGAGCTATTATAGAAAGGGTTTTTTTTTATATATATTTCTGTTCCTGATCAGAAAAGTGTGAATTTTTCTGATCTTATAATAACAGCATTTCATGATATGCAATGCAATGACTGTGGCTGTAATTGACAGTCAGCACTACAAATCTAGTTTTTAATAAGTAACTTTTAATAATGTTTCATAGATATAGTGAAGATGGTAGGGTAATTACCACTTTGGTTATGAATTGTGTAAAAAGTCAGGTTTCTATTTCCAAAAAACATATAAAACATGCACACTAATTTTTCATGAGGAAGCATCCATTCACTGTGGACATTTCACAACATGGGTGCGTACAGAAGTAGATTCTCATGTCTGCAATGACTCTATAGTCACACACCAAAGGGTTTAAAGAATGCTTACTTAATGTTGCTTGAACCGAAGGTTGGAAATATGCTGTATATTCTGCAAAATGAATGTTTAAAAGGGGATAATAGGTAATACGTTTTTTCTGTAAACTAAAGGATATATAATTACTAGATTGCAATATAAAGTCACTACGAAGTTCATTTATTATATTAGATTGTCAAGATTATATAAATTACAAAAAGATAAGCATTCTGCACTCTTCTATTTCTGATGTATTATGTAAAACACTGTATATTTAATGCGTACAAATGTTATATATATATATGTACTGGGTTATATAAATGGTTCTATGCAATTTATTTTGAATGCTAGGGACTGTAGAGAATATTTTTAAAGAAATTAGTTCTGACCACAAACTAGAATTTTTCAGAAAAGATTTAGGTATATTGTCATTTACTTCCTATGTGTGTAGGTGGCCAAATTAAGGACACACAAACTTTAGAAGAAGTATTGTAATGAAAATAAAAAGTATATTTGCCTAGTTTATGTACTAGCTGGTGGATTCCTTGAAACACCTCTACTTAAAGCGAGGTAGTTTCTACAAAGAGTGGGAATGTGTTCTGTGGTTACACTCAGGACTTTAAAAAAAAAGAAAATATGAAAAAAGTTATTTTTGAAGAAATATCAATGAACTTTTGCAGGATACATTAAAGAAAATTGTTATTAACTTCTTATGTGGTTAGGTGGCCCAAAAAGAGATGCACATAGATGTGAAAAGAAGTATTTTAGTGACAATTCGATAGAGATAATTTGAATATTTGAAAGTAAACTTCTATGTAACAGAAAGAAGGGATACCATGTTCCATGTTGCGCCCTGAGTGTTGCAGAAACATATATTTTTATTTTGTTTCTAGGTCTTACTTCAACCTGAACAATCAATCTAAGTGGTAGTTATGATTAAATTATTTTAGATGGCACTTAGACCTACCCCATTTGTGGAACTCTGCGTGGTTTAAACATCATTTTGTGGTGCTTCTGAGGTACTTCAAAATGTACTTTAGCATTTGGTTGACAACTTCATGAGGGTATTCTCCAGTTATATTTAAGCTTCTGTGCAAACAAAAGTATTACATAATAATAAACATTTTTAAAAGAGTTGAAGTGTAAATTATGAAATGTCATTACTAACCTCTTATGTGTGTAGGTGGCCAAAGCAAGGGCACACATAGATTTTACAAGAAGTGTTGAATTGACATTTCAAGATACTTAGTGTAGCTTGTACTAAGTACTCATGCATGTACAGATAGGGAGCTTTATATTGTCTACTTATTATTTCAAATAATTGTACGAGACATTAAAAAGATTTGCATTCCAAATAATTGTACAATGTTGGCATTTTTTGTGTGTAAAACCGATGTCATAGTTAGGTTATATGTCTCGGTTTCCTGGTTAATGTTGAATAGACAACTCTGCACATTTCATATGTTTTAAAATAAAGGAATGTTTGTACAGAAAATGAAACATTGGCTTTTTGTATATTGTTATTTATTTGTATGCTATTCTTCTTGTATATTTTATGTGCAAGTAGAATCTATAATATTACCTTTGTAGGTGAAAAAAAACAATGACATTGCTGCAAATCTACTTTGAATTTGCTAATGCAAAACCATATTCATAGTTACCTGAGTGTTTAGTGTAGCTGCCCTACCCATGCAGAATTATATATTATGTTTTATTGACTCTTGTCCTAAACACAGCCTCTCCACACCCCTCCCCTATCCAAGTGTGATTCTCTTAACCTCCACTATTATTAAATGTAGGGATATTAGTTTCCTTGTTCATTACTTAACAAGGGGAAGTGGAGGCATTATGAAATGCGTGTTTCCATTTCCATATGTCCCTTACTCTTGAAGAGGAGTATTAGCCTTTTTAGATTTTCCTTTAAGATGCTAATATCAATAATTATACATTCTATGTGTTACATTGATACATAAATAGGAAGAACGGAGCTTGGGGTCCTCCCTTTCCTTGGGCTTGTAATTAGTGGTTTATGTTGTTAATATGGCATTAAGCCCCCGTTCCAAGGACTGGAACAGGTGTTAATGGCCGAGCAGCCCAAGTTATTGGCCTGAGCAAAGCGAGGGAAGATAACGATTTCTCTGGGCCATTAACCCCTGGTTCAGCTTTTGGAACGGGGGCTTAAGGCTATTAGCACCCAGGTTGCCAAAGCGGTAAACCAGGGTGCTAAAAAAAAAGATTGTCCTTCATTCAATGGGATGCTGTGCATGTCCCATTGAATAAAGGAAAATCCTTTACATAGATGGATGACATAGTAAAGGGAAGTGGGGCTCCATACAGAGCCCCTCTTCCCTTTCCATGGTGGCCAGCTGGAGCCAGGATGTCGGACCTGAAAATGAATATAAAAGGTAATGTTGATGGGCAGTGACGGAGGCAGGTGACATTGAATCAAGAACCTGAAAGTTGGGCGTAGCGTGCCTCCTCCCTTTCCACCAACATTGGAAAGCATCCCGGGTTCAACTAAACATGAGTTAAAATTATGATTTGGAACTGAGGGCCACAATAGCTTTCTGAACATTAATATGAGAAATTCATTCCTGGTGTTTGATATTGTTCTGATACAGGAAACCTGGTTAAATGTTACTCCAACAATTAAAGGATTCCTTTTGGAAATCGAGTTAGATAGGGTAGTAAAGGGTGTACTTATGGAGGAATTCTAACAGCAGTAAAAAATGGCCAATGGACAGGTATTGAATATATGAAATCGGGATCAGAAGCTGTTGTGGCAACGAGTGTTTGTACACAAAATGGGGAAAGCAATCAAGGATATGCATCATTAATGTTTATTTTAATTCCCTTACTGATGATATAGAGGTTGTTATTAATGAATTGGAAAATATTTTTATGGATTTTACTCTCAATTGCACTGACAGTCCTATATTAATTTAGGGAAAGTTATTATGCATGAACTGGGACAGAAAGGAAGACATATGTCAGACAGAGGCATTTTGGCCTGATTGTTGGCAAGGTGGGAGTTCATTCAATTGAAAAATCTCGGACCTCACTTGGTTTGGTATTGTTTCATCATCATCAATAGATTACATCTTTCTTTCAAATGTTAAAATAACTGATATTGTTTCTTTTGTGATAAGACAACTAAGGTTAGTGACCATGCTTCAACATTGGGTGATTACACTCACAGACTTAACCCTGCATGTACAAATATAACAACAAATTACTCTGGAAATAAGTTAATACAATTTTGAAAGAATGTGTCTAAGGTAAATCGTGATCTAGAAGCATGGTGAAATGTCTTATCTCAGTGTGAGAAACATCACAGTTGTTCCCCCAAAGAGATCTCCATGTGAGGAAAATGGGTGCAGTGCCAGTAAAACAGCAGCTCAGGAGAGCTCAGGAGAGCTATCAGGAAAGGGATCTAGAAATTACATTTCCAATCAGCCTCTTTTCAGTTGGGACAGGTGTTTTTGTATGCAGGCACGGATCAGAGGAGGCAGGCGTTCACGTTCGTATGGAAGACTTTGGAACTTTGGGCCCAGCGGTGACAGCATGTTGCTCTATCCCTTATTAGGGCCGGAGCAGTCATGCTGACGTTGCTGTGGGCTGGGCCGGGCGGTGAAGGATGCTTCCTCTGCACACAGCCTTTCAGAGAACAGAGCCACACGTGGTGGCAAGGCTACCAATGCTGGACATCACATTGCCTGGGGAGGTGCTGGCAAGCCCCCTGAGGCCTCAGTTAAGTGGAAGCCATGTCTATCTGAAGTATTTGGGCATATTCATATTTCGAGTGAGGACGCACCTTTTGCTTCCTCATTTTGCATAAACTGTTTCCATATGGTCCGTAAAGGAGGATACTGCACGGCTACGAAGAGTAGCACGTGCATGTGCAGGTTCTGGGAAATACATACTCTTGTGGGGCAAGTCGCGACTGCAGATTTGTGGGCTCCATCACGGCACATGTTGAATGAACATTAGTCACGAAAAACAGGGGCTTGGTGTGTTGTTCGTGGCTGCTTGTTTTTGTTTGCATTATTTGTTACCAAGTCATTTCTGGGCAAGTTTCAAGCATCCCTCTGCTGGCTGCCACAGCATGCAGGGCTATCCATGTGCCATATGAACTCAGGAGATATGCTGAGACCAAGGCTTATGTTGTATGCACTATATGTTTGTTGCTGCACATTATCCATGGCCATCAATAACGTTCCATGTGCTTATGTTTGTGGCTATGTCAGGGGTATCTAGAAATACAGGAGGCATGTTAAATCCTAATTAAGAAGGATTTAGGTCCAGGTTGTCAGGATATATGTTCATGTATGTCTTTTTCCTTACGTTCCCTTACCCATCCTCATGCAATTTTCCTAAACCTCTATCTGGTGATCCTCACACCACCTACCTGTCCACAACCCCTCCCTAACCCTCTTCCCTCTTCAGCTGCCTCAAGGTACCTGCACATATCATGATCAGGACCCCGTGCCAACCAAGGTGTGAGGGGTCAACTGCATTTGGCTTCCATGGCTAGGAAGGAGTTGTGTGAGACTCCAGGGATTTTGACAATCTAGCACTATGTTCTTCCTCAAAGGGAGGTTAAACTCAGCAAGGAAGTAGAAATAAACAATGTTTGCATAAAATAAGGGGAAGCATTGTAATGTCACCATAAGAATGCATCAGGAAAATGTGAGGAAAAGTATTAAGAAAGTTAAAACATGGTTGAAGAACTATAGAATATTGAATTATATTAAGGAAAAACAGAGTTTCTCAATCAAATAGTTCAAAATGATGAAAGTGCAGTACGGTGGAATTTAAACAATAGAGGAAAAATTGAATCCAAGACTCAATCAATCTGTTTTGCAGAAGTAGATTGGGTTAAGCATTTTTCCATAGTCTATATGAAGAACAGTAGAGATGAAGTACCTGAACATTTTAATACTTTAAGGGGTGATACGTGGAAGTATGAATTTGATGTAGAAGACATACAATTAGTGATAGAAAAAGGTCTAAAAATGTATGCTCCTGTGCCCCTGATGGAACATCTATTAATCTTTTTAAGAATATTTTACATTAATGGCCAGAGATTATTTTTAATTTGCTTAGACAAGTAGCAGAGACCATGGCGATTCCTGAGTTCTGGCATAATGCAACACTAATTCCAATTTTAAAAAAACGGAAGACAGGATTCACCTATGAGTTACCGTCCAATTTCCCTTAAAGATTGTTCTTCAAAGATCCTTGCTTATTTAATCTTGAAGGATCTTAACAAATGGGCTCAGAATGTACAGGCTTACAATCCTTGCTAAATGGGCTACAGGAAAGGAATTGGAACACTGATCTTTAGGATGGTGCTACATTCATGTATGGCTCTGGCAGGTAGAGAGACAGGGATCACACTATATGTGGCAAGCCTGCCACTTTCCTCTGCCTTCTACAATGAGGATAGATCGATTTTTTAGAAGAAGTTGTGGAGGTGGGGGATCGATCCTGGCTTGCTACATATGTTGGAAATACATTATAAAAATTAGGTATGGGCGAAGGCTAAATACAGAACAGGATTTGTCGAGGAGTATAGCAGTCAATAGAGGTGTCCGACACTGTTTAATCTATATATCTCTGATCAATGGGAACATATTCTAAATTAGGCAGCCGATCTGCTTATGGCGATGATCTGCTTCTCCAAAATCTTACAGCAGCTGGCCTGCAACATTTACTGAAAGGGTTTGCAGATTATCTGGGAGAGAACAAATTGATGATAATTCTAGTAAAGTCAGTGGTAATGAGAGTTACCTGTTAAAAGCAGAAAAGACACTTTGTTTGGTGTATTAATGAAAGTCTGCTAAAAGAAGTAGACTTTTTCAGTTATTTGGGTTTTATTTTTACAAATAAAAATATTTTAAACATGCAGAAAGATAAAATGTGATACAAAGCTAGAGCTTGTATATCTGTAATGAAGTATATTACATTACCGCTTTGGGCCTTTTCTCTTAAACTGTCATGATGCCTACCCCCGGTGTCCATCAGCCCCGGGAGCAGGCATCCAGATACTCATTAAAACCCCAACAGCCCCGGCTGGGGGCTGTTTGGATTCAGTCCTGGCGCCTTAGACGCCAGGCTCATCATAGAAATAAGTCCTGGCGCCATAGGCGCCAGGCTCATAGACTTTGCTTAAATGAGTCCAAGCCAACGTGAGGCCTGGATGGGACTATTTTATTACAGGCACTATTTTTCACTCGGGTGTGGTTCTGGGGAACTTCTTACCTGGGACTACTTTGCAGGCTATTTAAACCACACCCGAACAGCAGCCCATGCTTTGCGTTATTCTGCATCCTTCAGCGTGACGCTCACCGTGTCTGCAAGTCAGCATCCAGTCTTCTGCCACGCCCGCCTCGAATCCGGAGCTCCTAGACAAAAGGAAAAGAAAGGAGAAGAGGTTGGATCGCGGACATTATTTGATTCCTTACCTGATTCCGGACCCAGCACATCTCCGAGCCTGGAAAGGACATTATTTCAGCACGCGTCGCTTCGCCAGTAGCTGCGCCGCGTTATACTCACCAGTCCACTGCAACTTTCGACTCGGCGCTGCCTCCATCATTTTCTTCGTCGAAATCCAGCACCTGGGGGGAAAACAAAAGGAATAACAAGGTGAGCCGAGAAAACCGTCAAAGACAATCTCTTTGCCACCATAGGCTTATCTGCTTTACCACCGGAGGTATTATTCTTTCATTCGCCGCAACTTCCTATGCCGCACCTATAAAGGGAGAGGAAACAGCAAGTTAAACTCATGCAACTTTTACCGGACAGTGTTTGGTAATACATACTCTTACCTGAACGCCATCAGCTGCCTCCAGGCAATATTCTTTTGGACCCAGCTGCAACCTAACGAGGGAATGGAACAAGAGTGAACATCGGACATATTGAACTCTTTGAACTTTATAGACACTGGAGTCAATATTCCTCCAGAACTCCTCCAGTACCTTCAACCCAGTGAAGTAACTGGTATCTACGCACCCCTGCATGCCATGCAGGATGGAGAGCTCATCATTTAAAAACATAAGGTGAAGCTACCAAAAGGGGATATCGGAGGTGATTAGTGGGGAGAACGAGAACTGTTAGGGGGGCCATCATCACTAAAGTCTACGGGTGGCTAAATCCCTTTCTCCACTTGCAGGAGAATACTTCTACGAGTCCAGCAGACAAGATTAGGCGGGCCAGTCCAGACTGTCATCTCTTCACTACGCATCACGTTGGTGGAGACCGCAGCTTTCCAGGTCTTATCGACGCCCCTGTGGGAACCAGGTGAGCGTAACATAAACCACTGATAGTCTTTTGCCATTTGAAAGTAACCCCCATGATATACTAGAAGGATATATTTGGCGTATGTACTTAGGGTCCCTCGATCAGTTCCTATATGTTTGATACATTTAGAAATGAATTTACAATCTTGGTGGGCCTCATACTTAAACAAGTGTATCTGTTTGTATAGAAAGATTACTGAAGCAAAGGTGTTTAGCTTGGCATGTATTCTGGGAGAGACTCTAAAGGGAGATTTTAACACATATCTTTTAAATTTCAGAAGAAGATGCCTTGATTCTATACAATTGCTGAGTTTAAAAAATGATGATACAATCAGTGTTACAAAGCAAAAGCTGAACAATTGGGACAGAATAACAGACTCTACAAAAACTAAAATTGTGTAAAGGAAACTCTGTGTGATAAATAACAAAAAATTATCTAAGGCCATACCTACGGAGATTTCCTTCATCTGATTTTTTATTTCTGCACATGAAATTTCACTTTAATTGTCTGCCTATTTTGGAAGTGGACGGACCTAAACAAAAAATTCCCAGGGAATCAAGAACTTCTAGAGTTTGTAAAAGTCTGTATGAAAACTCTTTACCATGTGATAATTGAATGTCCAGCTCTCATATTGCAGAGGATAAAAAATCTTGGTCCATTTGTATCTTCTACCTCAAAAGTACTAACACAGATGTTATAGGAAAAACACATGAATGGTGAACAAGTAGCTTTAATATTAGCATCAATTAGGTTCTCAAAAGACATTTTTAAATTGGTGGATGAAGTTGTTTGTTGGAAGTTTTAGTATTGTGGCAATCAAGGTATTCTTTTTAACTTTTAACATCATGAATATGTGTTTGTGTGTTTTCTTGTCATGATTACGGGGTTGTATGGTCAATTGTTTTGAAGATTATGAAAATGAATTTGATGTTTTTATGATGCATTTTGTATTTGTGAATGGTATGTTTTATACCAAAAACACAATAAATAAAACAAATAAAACAAAATACAAAGGTGTATTTATTGCAATGTTAACATCCTCAGTAAGTCTGCCATATAGAGAGGTTTCTAAACTGAGAAAGAATTACATTTGTGTATACATATTTATTTTAGTAAGGAAACTCATGTATACCAAGTGAATGAATTAGCAACACTTACTGTATATGTATATGTCAGCCATATTTTGCATTTAGCCTTATTGTGTAGGGTTTCTATATTCTCGCATTGAGCCTAATTGTATAAGGTAGCCATACCTTGCTTTGGCCTAATTGTGTTAGTCATCCATGTTTTGCATTTAGCATCATTGTGACAGGTAGCCATATTTTTGCATTTAGACTAATTGTGTAAGGTAGACATATTTTTTCATTCTGCCTGCATGTGTACTGTAGCCATATCTTACATTTCGCCAATCTGCGCTAGTTAGCCATATTTTGTATTTATTTAGCACTTAGATTATCTGTGAAATGCAGCACTGCATTGTGTACATAGATGGAACCCAGGATGTAGACACTGTTGTTTGTCCAGCGAACCCATTGTCTCCCCTCGCTCACCGCACCTTCGTAACTTAGCGGAAGGCATGGGCTCATTCCACACACCTTACACTCACATGCCACACAAACACTACTGCTCAACACCTCTGCCATTAAATGAAGCTACGTTTAATGACAAACATTTGAACTGTAGCTTCTCACATAATTCTCTATCTCCTTAAACACAACCCACCCCTGTTTAGATCATAGTTTACCTCTACTGCACCCAGTCACACGCCATTCAGACATGGGTGACTAGCAGGGTCTTGGCCACCCTCACATAACTTTAATGGCTGAAATGCACACACACACTTTGTGCCCCCTGTTGCACAGCCTATGACCACAATGATGACACCACAGATGACATCCCTGATAACATCACTGACGGCATGACTGGTAACATCATTAATTTCCTCAAGTATGACATCATTGATGACATCACTGTTGAATCACTGATTACATTACACCAATAACTAGTCATGGCCAGTGGCCATGGCCTTTGGCCATGCCCACAGTATATTTGAACACATTGAGGGACCATTTGCCATGGCCGCCGGTGGCCATAGACATTGGCAATGCTGACTGTATATTTTATCACATTAAGGGGCCACTAGCCATGGCCTTCTGCCATAGATGGTGGTCATAGGCCGGGGAGGGCTCACGCATCTCTCCCTCCCAGAAACTATGAAGCAGCCTCCAGATGTAGCCGACACCTGCGTGAACCAAAGCCCCTTCACTTAAACACTATCTTCAGAAGATCAAGTGAGTGATGGCTGAAATGTCCACTGCCTCCTCCTCTAACATACACTGAACCAGAAACAAACTGTGCCCATTTCACTTTACCCTCCTTGACTCACCTATTCTACCTCTTCTGCATTCATTTTGTAACCTTTGTTTGATTTTCGAATGTGTGTGTATGTGTGTCTTAACATGTTGCACCCAACTGCTGCATTGCATTCTGTGCCCCTTGTTTAATTTTCTAATTTTTGTGTGAGTGCTTTTAACATCTTACACCACACTCCTGCATTACCTTCTGGGCCCATTGTTTGATTTTTGAATTTGGGTGTGTGTGTTTTTTAATATCTTGCACCCCACTGCTGCATTGCATTTTGTGTCCCTCATGTAACTACTATGCCAACTGGTAAATTTGGGCTAGGACTGTGCAGTGCAACCACTCCTCTATCCTCTGCCAGCCTGATGGCGCTCATCATCTCTCCTATGTTCTCTAACTGCTACACTATCACCTACCCCTCCTCTGTTACGAAGTCTTGAAGAAAAAAGCACAAAAAAGACATCCTTCTCGCAAACCATGGCCTACACATCGCAGACATATATGTCACTGTAACTTCCATACAAGTCTTCACCAATATCTTCTTCTCTGTACCCTCTCCAGATCTATAAACTCCACATCTCATCTCAACTTTCTCTCCTTTCACATCCTCTCCCATTAATGGTGGCACCAAGTAGGAAGTCCTCTTGGCAGGCTTCTCATCATCACATTGTATCATTAATGTCACTGGCACTATCTTGGTTCAGGATCCTCAACCCAACCTCCTGCTCTTTGACCAGCATTGGACAGCCCTCGTCAACTTCCTTCCCACAATGGCTTCTCCCCTGCCCAATCTCTCTGTCCCTTCCCCTCCGACTGGTGTACCACAGCCCTGTATCCCTTCTCAGAAAACCTTCAAATGTCAGAGACCTCCTTCATCTTGCCACACTTAATGCTTGTTCAGCAAACAAACACTCTGCCAACATCTGCCTTCTTCTTGAAGCGTTGGACCCCGATTTCCCCACTCTTACTGAGATGTGGTTCAATGCCAGCTGAGTCACTGCTTTTGACTCCCTTCTCCCCAATGGTAACAAGATAATTACCAAGCACTGCTCTAACC
Source organism: Ambystoma mexicanum (assembly GCF_040938575.1). Taxonomy (NCBI): domain Eukaryota; kingdom Metazoa; phylum Chordata; class Amphibia; order Caudata; family Ambystomatidae; genus Ambystoma; species Ambystoma mexicanum. Next base: position 998,040,350 of record NC_090932.1, read on the forward strand.
ATGCTGGCAGTGGGGTTGCCTTGATTTTTCCTGAGTGTGGTCCTTCCCACCTCATACTCACCCAGCCTTACTCTTCATTTGATAGCCTGGTCTGCAAGTTGGTCATCTCTCCCTCCTCCTCTCTGATGACCATTGCCACTATCTACAGCCCCCCTGGCTCTAACCCCCTGTTCATCTCTGAATGGGCTGACTTCTGCGCCTCGCTCCTCTCAACCACCTCTAAACTCCTCCTCATGGGTGATTTCAATATCCATCTGGACTCCTCTTTCACGGCATGCACTCTCTTCCATGACCTCTGTACTTCGCAATCCCTCTCCATTCTACCTTCTGGTTCAACCCACTCAGCTGGACAAACTCTGGATAACCTCATCCAATCTGATCTCTCTCTCTCTCTCTCTCCCCACTGGTCACCCCATTCTCCTAGTGGTCAGACCATTCTCTCCACTCCTCTCACATGGGTCCCCTCGGTCCTCTGATCACACATCCTCATGCCCTGTCAACCTCATTCACGAACATCTGTCTGATGAAACGAGTGTCAGCTGCTGCCTTCACATCCACCTTAATCCACCCCTCTCCCACCCAAGACTCTACCACTGACTCTGTTCTCAGCAACCTCCATCTGGACATGACCAACACCCTGGACATTCTTGCCCCAGTCAGGCGAATCCACCTGAAACCTGCCTCCAAGCATAACACCTGGAATGATTCTGAACTAGCAGCCCTGAAACGCAAGTGCACAGCTGTGGAATAGAAGTGACAGACCTCTGGCTCACCCTCTGAAAAACTCGCCTGTCACCTGCTCCAAAAACAATACAGACTTTCCATCTGCAGCAAGAAAAGGGCCCACACCCAGGCACTGGTCTCTAGTGGATCCGGCAACATGGCTGAACTTTTTAAAATCTGCAGGGAACTAGCCAAAACTTTGGCAGTCTTCTCCTCGCCCCTCCTCTCCCGAGCCCTCTGCAATGCAGTGGCCACTCACATTGCTACAAAAATTCAGAACATCTGAGCACGCTTGTTTCCCTCTCCCTGACCCCTATTCCACCCCATTTCCTCCTATGGCTTCTCAACTTCCCGCCTCCTCTCTCAACCTCCTTCTCCCCTGTCACACCTGATGAGGTCACCAGAGTTGTATGCTCCATGAAGGTCTCCTCCAACCAGGTTCCCCCCTGCTCCTCCAGAACCATTAAGGGCAACATTGGTTCTCTTGCCCCTGCATTTGCTGATTTCTGAAACGACTCCCTTGCCACTGGATCTTTCCCCTCCTCCCTCAAAGACTCCCTTATGTGCCCTCTCCAGAAGAAAACTTCAGCAGACCCCACCATACCAGTCAACTACCACCCTTTCTCCATCATCCCCCTCTTGGCAAACTACTGGAGAAACTGGGCTCCCCGCAATTTATTTCTCACGCTGAACTTGTTGGCAGTCTCCACAAGCATTAATCTCAATTCCGAGCATCAGGAGGCACGGCAACTGTGCTTCTGAACACCTGTGAAGAACTTCTTGTATCTCTGGACTCTAACTCTCCAACTGTCCTCATTCTACTTGATCTCTCCTCTGCCTTTGACACGGTCAATCATTCCATCCTCATAAAACGGCTTCACAATCCCCTTGCACCTCAGAGCGTGCACTGGACTAACTGATCTCCTTCCTAAATTACTGTCCATCCCAGGTTATTCTGGGCACCTTCTACTCCCCTACCTCTTTTTCCACCTATGGTGTCACCCTGGGCTCCAACCTTTCCCCGTGGCTTTTTATCACATACCTTGCTCCACTTCCTCACCTAACTTCCAGTGCTATGCAGATGGTACACAACCTTTATTTAAACTCTCCACTAACCCTCTTACTTCTTCCATCATCCCAGACTGCCTATCTGCCATACAGTCCTCGAGCACTTCCAACGATCTCTGAATTAATGCCAGCAAGACTGAGATCCTTACTATTGCAACCCCTACTCCGTCTTTCTTCCCCTCACTCTGACCCTCCTCTATGCCCCCCTTCTCCTTCATCTGAAGCCAGAAACCTTGGAGTTATCTTCGACTCCTCTCTCTCCTTCCTCCCTCACATTCAGGACATTACTAAATGCCCCCACATTCAACTCTTCCTTCTCAAAGGAATTCTACCTTTTCTCCCTTTCCCCCAGAAGTTTAGTGTTACCCGAGCCCTGGTTCTCTCTAGGCTTAACCACTGCAATAGCCTTTTGCTGAATCTACCATCTTCCTCTCTGCGTACCCTCCTGCTAGCATAAGGCAGCAAGACTTATCTTTGGCCTCAAGCCCGGGGACCACATCTCTCCTGCCCAAAAAAACTATTCACTGACTCCTGGTTGCTGCACACATTAAATTCAAATCCCTCTGTATCATCCACAAGGTTGTCTGGGTCCAGCAACCATGCTGTCTGCAACTTGCTCTCACTAAATATTCTCCCTCTAGACTTCTACTTGCCTATGGTAGCAACTCTCTGTGTGTAAAGCATTTCGCTAGACAGAGGGCCGGAGGCCTATCGCTCTTCAGCTGGCACTCTCTTATGGAACAGGCTCCCCTTTCCTCTTAGTCTTGAGCCAGACCTCTTCAAATTCCGTAAACTCCTCAAGACTTTCCTTTTCACATCCTCCTTCCCTTCTTCCCTCTTCTGCTAATCACACAATCTCTGTGATTGGTGCCCTTATGTGTCAGGCCCTGGCCTCCCACACACAATCGCCTCAGCCTCTCCCTACAAACAGCACTTGCCTCAGCACCCACTGGCCTACGGCACTGTAGGCCTGCACTTAACAACGTATTGCAGCCCCACCCTCCCTAGCACTTACTATATTGGGCACTTACATATGCTGCTTCACCCACGAGAACAGACACTCCAGCACTTACCCCCACTCCCTCTTCCCCCTTTCTCTCTCTGCTCTTCACTTGAATATTCTGAATACTCACAAGGTCTGCTAGGTTTTTCTTAATCCTCCATTCTATAAATTGTTTTCAATCCATTGTTCCCTCCCTTTTGCCCTGTAGGTGCTTTGAAACACAATTGCACAATAAATAAAAAGTAAAAATACCTTGTTGGCTGGTGTATGGCACTCACTGTAGGGATAGGATAGGGTGACTGACTCATTTGTATGTCATGTGACCCTATGCACATGTTTGGGCATGTGTTGGCCCATGTGAGGGGGCCTAGTAATAACATTATTCTGGCATATGGAATGACCAGGGCATTCTCTGGGTTGTTAAGCATGGCATTCTGCTTTCGTGATTCTGAAGGTTGCATGATGTGACAAGTCTGTTAATGTCTATAGTGATCACATTTCCTTACATTAATTTCCACATGGTTTGACTTCCAGGTGTACACATAGAGTAGGCTGTCATCTGTATTGCTGTGGAATTGTTGACGGTAAGCCAGAAAGGTACAATTTCATCTAATTGTGCACCTAATAATTGCCGGGACACATGCACTGCCTTCAAATTTCACTGCCCCCATGGAGTACTGTTGTGCTCACCTGGTTTAGCTTCACTTCCTGCTCTCTCCTCTGCTGCTCCACCTGACTCAGTCCCTTTCATGTGCAAGAGGCTTGCCAGTGGCTCTACTGTGCCTCCTCCCATGGCAGATGCCTCGCAGTGGTCAGTTGCGTTGAGACTGTGGACATGCCCCTTTGTAGTCATTCTACATCTTTCTGCAGACTTTAACATCTTGTTGTAAAGTAACACTGTAACTACCTTGTCCCTTCTGTCTGACCATATTATGGTCTTGCAGAAGATGGATGTCTTGCTTTGGTGAGTCCCAAAATGTTCATCAGCACCTGTCAGCATATACCTGCAGTTTAGCCTCACCAAATTTGGGTTAAGGGACCCTCAATTGAGATACAATGGTTATGCCCTTGTCCTGGCATGGTTTCACAAAGTTTGGCCGCTGGATGGCTAAGGGAAGTGGTGGATTAAGAATAGATTGTTTAATTAAATATGGCCACCACTTTCCGTTTGCGACACGATGCTATTTCCACTAAGCGGTAGTTCAGCCATCGGAATTACCACTTAAATAATTCCACCAATATTAATTGAACTGGAAATTGGAAAATGTAATGTTCGGAGTTGCTTTTTTACTGTAATTCCACCCGACAGAATTACCCTTACCACCAATGGTTTGTGCGCGCACTCATCAGCTTGAAATTTGACAGTAATTGCACTGGACACCATGGTGGTAACAGTAGTTCCATCTGGCGGACTTACTACTGAACTTACCAAACAACTTGTGATGAGGGCCTTTGGATCGTAACCCAGCAATTCTCAAGAAATTCAACACATTGCCATGATCACTTGCGTTATCACTCTCTGATTGGGCCTCCATGGAGGTACAACCTAGTGCCTGGCTGATCCATCATGGTTTATTACAATGGAGAACATGATGGGCCAAAAGTATTGTCTGTGATTTTTCCTTGTCCCTGGAAATACTTAATGCTACAGTCACTTTTGAAAGTATTCTGAGATGTGGTTGACATTTTCAACTCCCAGCAGTTTAGAAATCTACTTATCTATCTATCTAATTTTATCTTGTCTAATTGAAGATCATTTTTCAAAGGCAACCAGTTTTACCAAATCCATTGGCCATGTTTCAATATGGGTCTTTTCCTGATTTCAAGAGGCAATATATCACTGCTCAAACAAGTCATTTCACCTTATCATATGTAATGTAGCTATTGTGTGGATCCAAGGATAGCTAGGAGAGAGATAAAAGTTTAATTTTTACCAATTACAAAAGGTTTTAAAATCTTTTTGTGTCTTTTGAAAACGAATGCATTGCATTATCTCAGCATAATATTTTCAGAAACTCTAATGAAAGATATAAGAACTTGTATTTCAAGTTATTTTAACATGGGACTAAAATGGTAATCACCCTGTTTTAGCACCAATTAAAAGGCTAATCTGTTCAGATGTTGTTCCCTACCTTGCACCCCGTTGTCAACCCTGGGTTGCTCTATCCCTCTCCCCCTATTATTTGTTGCCCCTTCTCCAATTCAATGATATTACAAAATTATAATGTAACTTGCTAAATTATTTAACTACAAGCTTTATGCGTTTAACTTCAGAGATGATACGTGTAATGCTTATCGTTTAAATGTGTTATTTATTATTGTTCTTGGTTCACTTAGAACAGTTAACAAATACATTTTCAAATTACATAAATACATATGCATTTCATCAAAATATCAATATCAAAACATTCCATGAACATGAAAAACAAGCATCATACACATTTGGGGATAAAAGTACAATTGACCTTGAAAAAGATAAAAATACCTAATAATCTAAAGGGTTATTTTTCAAATATTATTCAGAGGTTGTTATTCCAAAGAAAGAGAACCCAAGAACCTAACCATGCCACCACATAAGACGTAACCGCACCCCTAAGACATTGTTCCCAAAATCGATGATTCACCATCATTACGAGGTAGGTGGTAACCCGCCGGTGCGACTGGCGGATTGCCGTCAAACTCATAACAACGTTTCCGGCACCTAGCTTTCCAGTGCCACCGTGACATTACAAGTCCCGGCGGCCTGGGAAGTCAGGTGCCGGACTCCATGGGAATGGGTACTCGGAAGCTTCAGCACCATTGCTGATGGTGCCGGTGCTTCCATGGCAACTCTGCCTGCCGGGGTCGAAAATCCTCTCTGAGACGGGGTGCCTTATTTAAAGAAATCTTTCTTTGAAATTCTCTTTTTGTTTACTGAGTTCAGAAAATGCTTTGTGATGTTTCAATTTCTAATTTTGGAATCAGAATGTTTGGAATGCAGTCTATAATGATAGATATTGCCAGAATGCTGAGAATTTGTATTGACTGATGATTAAATATTCAATTCATCATCACCATCAGCTTTATTCGGTATGAACTATAAAAGCAAACAATACAATACACCCAGTTAGACAATAAACCAGTTAATATCATTTTGAAGCAAGGTTACAAATAAACAATTGCAAACTCCACCAATTTACAAAACATGCACAACAATTCATAAAGCACATATCACCAGTACATCACAAATGAAACTTGTTTTGTCGGGTTATCCTAACATCATTTACATTACAGTCGGCGCACAGGTGAAGAATTCATCAGCTGAGATCTCCTAATACAAACACGATATAAATACTTGGCTGTGAAATAGACATTTAGGTCTCTTGTTGTTTTGCAATGGGTCAGTGCTATATCTGTGTCCCTAATACCTGAGATTCTAAATAAAGGCAAGAGATAAGTGCGTCTTAATACTATGTAGCCTTCACAGAACAACATAAGGTGCACAATAGCCTCATCACCCTTGCCACATATCGGGTAATAAGCAGAATTAAAACCTTACCAGTTCCTTGTGAACCTTGTTGCCCACAGTGTATTCATCCTGAATTCAATATAGAGTGTTCTCACATAGGGTGGTGAAGATATATTGAGGTACTCCTCAAACCCCAGCTCTGGCTTAATATGTACGCTTTCGATTCCTGTATTCAGTTGAAGGCAGGCGTTCCCCATGCACATTCTTGATTGGTAAAAGGCTGCTTCCTTCAGTACACCTTTGCTCTTACAATAATCTCTGTCAGGTTGTGCCAGAAATATCCCAGATTCAGAGCATTTAGCTGCCTCTTCACATGCATAAACCATGGTAACGTTTGACCTCCCTCTAATGATGGGATGTGCAATAAAGTTTCTCTATGCTACACAAGCCCTGGTCTACCCCATCGGCTAACCCGCTGTATCGAGGTTTGATCATAACAAGGTCCAGTATTGGCCTCAAGTCACACTCCATATGAATCAGGGAATTGGGGGTACTAACAGGAAGCAGAAGCAATGATTTTAAAAACGTTTTTGCAATGGATAGTGTCATTGTGTTAGCACATCCCCATAGCTCAGTTCCAAAAAGGGACGAAGATGTAGCTTGCAGCGTCTACATTTCTATGACAGGTGTAATGGCACCCTCCATGACAAGCTGCAAACTTCCTTATGCCACCACTAGTTTTGTCTAGCGCAGCACTTGCCTTTAGTACATGAGCAGACCAATGGCCATGCTCCGTACATCTAATACCTTTATAAAGTCCCGTGTTCTAGTATATACTCTTCAACCTCGATGCTCCTATAACAAGGTTTTGAGGCTGTGGGTCTGAGCACCATCATCTTTGTCTTGCCCTTATTCATTCCAAGTCTCAGCTGCTTGCATTTACCAACAACACAATCTAAAGTGCACCTTAACCCCATAGGCGACGCTGCAAGTAAAACAGCATCATCCGCAAAAAAACAAGGCAGCTATTCTATCTCAAACCAGCCTAAGGCGGTGTAACCTCATTAATGTAGATACTGAACAAGAGCATCTCTCTCAATATCTATCAGTCTGGTGGTCTCCCTCAGGCCCCAACACACAACTGCCTTGTTATCCGAATACAGGTTCTGAATACTTGCCAATATATGTTTGGGAATTCACCTTCCATTCAAGACTTGCCACAGGAGCTTCCTTGGCACACCATCATAGTGTTTAAGTCTACAAAAACTGCATAGATCTTACTTTATTTATTATTATTTATTTATTGAGTATTATAATACAATTTGTACTTTTGACACAAACAATCACAACAATTCATCGCATTAAAAAGCATAAACAATTCCCAAGTCAATAAATAAATACATTCATAACTACCTAGGCTAATTTCATAGACTTCAACCTTCAATAAATTAAAAATCCACTGCACATGCCTTTAAAAACGTGAAAACACAATTCATTAGAATTAAAATCCTCCTCCACAGCTCCTGTTCTGTAGACATAAAACTCAAGAATAATGTTTGAGCCCTCAATGTCCACAAACTGGGGCAATACCACAGTCTCTATTTCCTTGTGGCAATGCCGGCACAATCTCTGGTCGCTTGGCACATTCTTTCCCCTACCTAAGACTTCCTGCATTAGCACTAAATTTAATCTGAATTTTAGGATTTGGGACCTGAAGTGCCTCGATGGATGCTTTTTTCAAATAAGGGGAAACAGTATTATAGTTTTTAATTACCCAGACAAAATGATCTCCAGATCATTGGTGTTGCATGAAACTTTCTTTAAGACTGACCCACACATGTCTAGATAGTTTTGTCTTGACCAATTTAGGTGTTGCTCCCAGTTCTTCCAAAGATGCTCCTATTGTTTGAAATGTCTTACTTTTATTGATGGTTAAATATATCTGCAGAATTAGGAGCAGCCAGAAACTTTGATCGATAGTAATTTACGCTTGGCTAATTCAACCCATTTCTGTAGGTGTTTTAGTATAGGTTTAGTGAAAAACCTTCCCTAACGCATCTAATAACGAGATTGGGCGATATTTCCCAGGACTATCCCCCCTTTTTATAATGGGAATTATTTCAGGCCTTCGCCGGGATTTGGGTACCATATTTAGCTTGATGTCCGAATTGAACAAAAGGCACAATAATGGAGCCCAGATCAATGGCTCATCTTTGTAAAGATCGATATGGATTTTGTTAGGGCCGGGGCCTTTTGTCCTCTTAGAGAATCAATTGCTTGCTCACCTCAGCTCTACTTAAGTCGAAATCACTTGCACCCCTGCTCATGGCAACCTTGATTGGTGTACCAGGATCTGGCTACTCGACAACAGGTATCGGTAGATCCCTATACAGCTCTTGAAAGTGATTACACCACATATCAGGTATTATAATTGAAGGCAAGTCCCTGTTATGCTCACACAAGAAAGAATACAACCCTCTAGGGAAAAAAGGCCAAGAGATTGCTTACAGGACTAACCATGTTTAATTGTACAACACGTAAAGGGGTCAGCAGAGGACTCTGCTGCTCAAGAACATTCTGTCTGAATCATCATCATCATCAGTGAGTTATAAGAGTCCACAGCATCACCAAGGACATAATCAATAGTGTCTAAACCCACACAGCTGATTGGTAAGACAGTATACATGGTCGTGCTCCATAGGGGATGGCAGGCTATTATTGGTCCCCGTCTCCGCTGTCTGTCTGATTCCACATGGGTCAGCTGGGCTCATCTCTCCAGGGAGTGAAGGTCAGGTTCTTCACATGTTGCTATTCCAAGGCTACAATTGTAAGCTAGTGCTAGTACTACATCATTATGGCATGCGCCCTTGAGGCTCAGGGATTGGAACCACAATCATGCTCACCCACACATTCTGTGATCTTTGCATATTGCACCCCTTGCATCCAAGGCTTCCACCCTTGGTTTGATCTATAATGTATCTCTCTCTAAACCTCGTACTACAAACACTGTTTTTATGGGAAGAGGTGAAATGGTCATGCATGTTCAGATCTTTTATGACCATTAGTTTTATAGCTGGGGTCACTCACTATTGTGGAATGCAGAGGGTCTTGGACTGGGTCAGTGGTGTGTGCCATTACTCTTGGTGGGCTAGGTAGGGGCTAAAGGCTCGCTGTTGGCATTGCTGTGATGAATGGGCACTGCAAGGAGCTTGGTGTTGTCTCATGGCCTTTCAGGGTGCATTTCTTTCTATGATACTAAATAATTGTACAAACATCCCCTTTCTCCTCAAATTCTAGGTAGGGTGGCATTTATTCAGATTCAGGGCTTTCTGGAAAGTCACAACCTTCTTGGACACAAACAATCTGGCTTCTGAAAATCACATGGCACTGAATCCACTCTCTTGGATCAAAAATCTAATATCCTACAGTCCTTTGAGGAAGGCAGTACAGTTAGGCTCATGTTATTAGATCTATTCTCCGTTTTTGATGTGGTGGACCATGACATACTGATACAGAGACTCTGTGACACCGCGTTTTTCTCCCTCAATGCAGCAAAATGGGTCAAATCCTTCCTCTCTGGCTGGCTGGCTATGGTATTCTGTAATGAGGCCGTGGCAGAGAGTTATCTGGTGACATGCAGGGTACCACAGGGGGCGTGCATCTCCCCCATACTTTAAACATCTTTACTACTCCCCTTTTTAATATGTTGGATAGGGAGGGCACACTGTATGCTAACTAAGCTGATTACACCGAGTGTCTGATCTGCCTGACTAGGGACTACACCAAAGACACAATCTCCACTAACCAGGTGTTTGGTCTCATTGAATCCTGGATGAAGGATAATTGGCTAGTGCTGAACGCCAAGAAGACTGAGTTGATGATTGCAGGGACTGCTGGCCAGACAAAGAATCTGGGGGATGAATAACAAGCTTTTGTCATTGCAGGCTGTGAAATTAAGACAGTCAACAAAGTGAAGACCCTGGGGGTGGTACTGGACCAGGAGCTTGCCATGAAAGGGCACATCAGTGGCCTGGCATCTAGTACAGGATATTACTTGAAGTTGTTGGCCCAAATTAGGCCGTTCTTTAGTAGATCCAACTGTGCAGCAATCGCAAGAGCGATTGTTGGGGCCTGCATTTACTATTGCTCTTGCCTTCTTCAAGGCTTTGGAAAAGGGGAACTTGCAAGACTCCAGGTCATCCAGAATAACGTGGTGAGAGTGGTGGAGGGTCTCAAACGATCAGAACAGGTCTCCACTGCCAGGAACAATCTCCACAGGCTCCCAGTGTAAAAGAGAGTGATCTTTCGGAAAAACTCTGTTTTACACATCAATGTCTCCACAGAAACGTTTCAAATTATCTCACCCAGAAACTTGCCTGATTGCCAAAGAGAGGGTACTGAGATCTAACAACTCCAATCTCCTGCTCATTCCCAAGGCAAGATTGCCCATGGTTGCACAGAACTCCTTTGCCCACACAGCCCCTAGGCTGCATGGGCAAAGGATCTTCTGCCTGACCTGAGGGCTTATAGCAGCTTTCTGAAATTTAAACAGGCACTTAAGAGACTTCTTTTCTGCTAGTTACCTCAGCCCACACTTGCCTCGCCTGCGTGTCCTACTCTGTTTTGTTCCTATGTGTGTCCTTGCGCTCTAATACCTATGGGCCTTGTCAAAGTGCATTATAAATAAAATACATAAATTGCAACAGTAAAGGAACAAGGGGAAGTGACTGTGAGAATTAGCAGTGCTGGCTCATCTTGTCACAGCATTTTGGGCCTGTTCAGGCGTTGTTAGGGAGAATTCTCCAGAGTGGCTAATTTCCCTCACCTACTGAGTCCCTCAGCAGCTTTGCTAGATTTCTAGGATTTATTTTTTTCACTTGGTAAGAGTGTGAGCCTTTTTCCTACTCTTACATGTGTTTTGCTGTGTGCATTTTTACAATTTGTGTGATCTTGGGCTGAGGAGCCTCACCTACTCCTCAGGCATCATCTTTTTACTGTGTGTTATACAGCACCTTCGGTGCAGTAACACAGGGTTGTCTTTTAGACTTCCCACCTCTGGCTCCATTTTCTGGGGCTGACTATGTCCCCCAGAAAAGATAAAGTTGCCATTAACTTTATTTAGTCTCTTTAACCACAGACCCACTACACCCCATCTTACATGGAGTATTGGAAAGGGTTAATATTTATCCCTTTTTGTCTGTTTGTCTTGGAGCATTGTTTCACTTCCTTTTCATCAAGACTTGGCTGTTGGCAGTGGTAACTACCCTAGTTTTCATACCGCAGTTATCTTAAATAACCATGGTATTGGTTTAGGCTATTTTGTTAGCCTCGAACAGAAATCTGGTGACCAAATATATTTTATTTCAGTTCCAGCTGGGTTTATTCACCATTTCTTTTTGAAAATGTCTTTCTCGTGTTTTATTCTGCGCACCAAACCAGGTTTGGTTCCTTTGTTTGCCATCTTTTCGCAGGCTTCTGTACAGAAGCCGTCCTTAAGGCGCCTGAAATTCTGGGCAGGCAGGATGTGAGGGAGAGGTCTTAGGACCCCTGCCATGGAGTCCCTTGGTAACCCAAGTCGCACTCCTGTTTGATTGGCTGGGTGACTGTCCTTGCCAGGACAGCCACCCTGCTATGTGATTGAGAGCCAGGCTGTGTGAATGCAGGAAAACTGCATAAAAAGCAGGTCTCTGGGACTGGAAAGGCAGAGTCGCCACTGGAACGAAAGACCCAATGAGGAGCTGACAGAAGAGGCCCCCTACCACGACTGAACCGCCCGGTGAAGCCCTGCTGCAGGTCCGAATCTTCAGAATCCGATGACAGAGAGGATCCTCCAGGAATCTTTTTCCCTTGAGCTGGTTGGACCAACCAGTTTGCCCAAACTTCAAGCCAGTGCCCCTCCTCTGGTTGAATTTGCTGTACCGAGCTACAGTGGGCCGGATAGCCAGGAAGGTCAGACCCTGCTTGGTTTTTAAGGAGCGCACCTTTTATTTGTTGTTTTGCTCTGCTGCTGGTTTCTTCCCTGGGTAGTACAGGACCCTCTAGTCTTCCTACTTCTTATCAGTCTGACAGTCACTTCAGGAACCGTGAGCCTGCAGGAACTACCAGGAATGTCCACCTCAGCTACAGCTCCCTCTCCGTTTTAAGGTACTGTGCAAATCCGGTTGTTCGTATCGTTCAGCCACGGTGAAAGTGTGTGAAATCTTTCTCCAAACAGAGGGCTTAACCTTCTCTTCTCTTAACACTAACTTTTCTGCCAACCAACTTCGTCTGGAACTCGTGGCACGAACTTTACCGCAAACTACCCTGAACCGTGTGATCTTGAACAAAAGACTTTTGTCCTAGTGACTTTGGCCCTAAGCCTTTGTTACCTGATTCTACCACTGTAGTTGCTCTTGCTCAATTGCCCTGAGTACTTACCTGTTGGCGTGGTTCAATTTCTAGTAACTTTGTCGTTCCCTCCCTTTTACATTGCTAGAGTGCCATTTTGCTCCCACTTCATTTTGTGAGCTTAACTTGTCTGAAACTTATTGGGAGTGGTGTGGTGTATTAAGAGTGTGATTTTTAAACTGCTCTACTTTAGTGAAATGTTATACAACTGATGTGTAAATAAATGTATATTCTTTAACTCAGAAACTTTTGAGTCAGTGTTTGTTTCAAACATAGTAATTGCTGTCCTATGTGTAACTATTTAATACTGCTCACTTAATCTTGAGATAAGTCTGGTTGCTCAGCCATCGCTACCACTTTACTGTGTAGTACAGGCTTGTACCAAATGTGAATTGGTACTGTCACGTGTAGTCTTAATTTTGTCTGGTGTTCCCAAAGGGTACTGCATATAATTCTGCATAACAGGCGTTTCCATCAATCCTACGTTTTACTGCATGGCCATGTAGGGCTGAGAGTGTTCACCATAACTACAAAATGGCGTCTCTTCATGCATAGCCTAAAACTATGCATCTATAGTTCTCGCGATATTGTTTTTGCGCCAGGTTACTTAACACAGTCCTTTCCCCACCTAGCACATTGCATGGCTGCTTATGGGATTTGCCTCACTCTAAAGCTCCAAGGGGGGTTGGATAGACTCAATTCCATCCCAACATACTACTGGGTAGATCTGCATCGCCACGCCACGCAACTTCATACCAGCTCTCTGCTTCCAGAACACTACAGCATCTCCTCTCTTTTTTTACTTTCTTGTTTTCAATTACACACTTATAGGTAGATTTTAAGGTGCACAGTCGAATCTTGTCCACAGGTGGTCTGTCCCCTAGGTATAGCCTAATCTTATTCTTTGCTACCCTGCATTCTTTACCGGACCAGCTGCCTCTCGCCAATTACAGACTTCTATTCTCCATGGAAGGTCTTGCTAGTACTGGGTAAAGGTTTTTGACCAACATGCTAAATTCTGTTACTATCTCATGATCTGTACTTCCCCGGTCACAGATTTCCTTAATATTCGGGTTAATGGATTTGTATATACACTCTGCATGCTATCAGATCCCATAACCATAGCCCACTTAATTGAACAACGGGTGTGTCCACTAGCCTGAGTTTGTGTGGACCTCCCACCTGTGGAGGATCCACAATATTGGCACCGAGATAGGCGAAGGGCACTCAAAATCTGATAATGGTCATTTTAACAGTGGTCCAGGACTGTGGAACTAACAACCAAATCCCAGTCGCCTGCAGAAATTAAAACAAAGTATATCCTGGATGAACTATTGTGGCCTCCAAAAGTATGTTTGGCCGCTGGTCTTGACAAGTACGATCATGGAGGGCCCTTAGATTAAGTCTGCACACGATCCGTGCTGTCTTAAAGGCCAGACTGTGGGTCTTAGTCAGGAGATCAGTCATCAACTGAAGTATATTCCAAGCCTGATCCTGCTCATCCCACAGGTCATTCAGCTCTTTCAATGGTTTGAACTTCAGATTTAAATCACTAACAACCAGGATATGGGTGTCATCAAGGTGTGAGAGTTCCCACCTATGAACCTACCCCTGCATTAAGACCATGGATGCTAGTGGTGAGCTCCTATTGGGGCTATTATAAATATAAAATCAAGTAAATGGCGATTAGCTGAAATGTTCACCACAAGGTGCTGAAGATCGGGGAAACCAGTCTTGCAAGTTTTAATATCCTAGTTCAGACTAGATCTCACCCAGATCAAATACTCTCCACAGGACCTCCCTCTTATGCTCTTTGCAGCTGGTAAATTTTGTGCCGCATAATCCTGGATTTCAATCGCCTCAAGAGCACAGGTTTCCTGTAGGCAAATGAGGTTGAAACCTCTAACAAATTCACACCATTCAGTGACATGAAAGAACTCCCCCTCTACAGCAATGTTCCAAGAAAGCACATTGCAAACAGCATTGTTATTTAAATTGGCTGAGCTGTGCGCTGGGTTGAGTCAATCCACACCTTTCAAGCCCCCATCAAATGGCATTATTTTATAATATATAGTAAAAAATAGTAAAAAATATAAATTGTTTTACTTTTTCACTGTTATCTCCTCATCTTATCTTTATAATCTGTACACACTCAAAAGCGTTCTTAATGGATTTTGGAGGAAAAAAGGTGCATGGCCTTAAAATGTGAGAGGGACCAAATAAAAGAATGGGAAATGTTATGTGTACTGACTCTTACCTAGAGAAATTGGGACTTATTATAACTTTGGCGGTATAGATAACATGTCAGTAAAAGGGAAGTAATTGAATTATGGCCACTTTACCACCTGTGTTCCACAACACCAAATTCAAAGGTGGAATTTGAAGTAGATTATTCACATCCAGCAGTAAGCGTATACTTTGTAGTCATTCACTTGCATGCAACTACTTTGTGACAAAGTAATTTATATGGGTAGGTTTGGGGGCAAGGGGCATTAGAGTTGGGTTGGTGGGTAGAGTGGATATGGGGAGAACTCCCCATTATAAAAAAAGAAAGAAAGTCACAAAGTAATTGCATTGAATTGAATTACCACAAAGTAATTCACTTCAATGTAATAGCGAACAACCTCAGTATGCTGGAGTTAAATCTGCGGGATCAAATGGCGATAACAGTTATTGAGTTTGGCATTAATCCAATCGAATTTCTCCCTACAGTAGAACCACCTCCGGTTCCGGAAGCAACTCAAAACCTTCCTTTTCACTTCCGCTTTCACTCTTCCTCTCCCCTGCTGATACACTTGACTGCTCTGCACACTGGTCACCCTCTGAAATCGGGCCCAGGATGCATGTCCAATGGCCCTCTCACTGCATCCGGGCTCCCCAGCACTTAAGGGTCTGTATCTGCAACACTACCTGTTATGGGCTACATTGACCCACTAAGCAGAATTCCCATCCACAACCGAGCTGCGCTTCTGAAGTCAACAGCAAAATGGCTGTGCTGGCTCCTTGGAGCCCCATTGCATCAAAACTGCACTTTGCAGCAACAAAAGGATGACTGCACGATCTTGCCAAACACCTATTGGGTGAGTTTGAACAGACAGCACACTGAGAAAGGTGCCAGGGTCTGTTCTTGTGTGCACCAAAAGAAGCGAATTGAAACAGTGCTGCTCTGCTGTTTGCAAAAAGTTCCCATTGAAAAGGGAATATTCTACACTAAAACTGATCCTGCCCTGACGCTATTTTCATCTATTCCACATCACATTGCTTTTGTCAATAAGGCCCTGCCATACCCATCCATATTCACATTGTGCTTCAGCAGAAGAGAGCATTATCCCTGAATGACAGGCTATGTCAAGCCAAACCTGGGCTGAAATAAAAGAAACTTCGCTTTCAGCCGTGTGACAAAACACCTAATTTTTGAGTTACAAAATGTCCAAAAATGAAGGCTTTAAAGAAATCCTAGTTCTATGGGCATATGTCAATTTCAGTGAACCTGTGGATTGAACACGCTGCTGGATAAAAGAAACTGAATGGGGCTGCAAACCATATTGGGAAGCCAGGTGGAAGAGAGAAAAAACAAATTTAAAAGAGAAATCCTAGCAGTTTTCACCATGTGGGCTTTTGCAAATGCCTGTTTTAAAAGTATAATGCTGAAAAAAAACGTGTCCGTGCCTAGCAATGTAAAGGGTTTTTTTCTGGGGAACATATTTGGTATGTTTTATTCAACAGGCCTGTTTTTGATTCAGAAAAAAATAAAAGAATATAAAGGAATTAAAATGCATTGGCTGGATTTTGCAAGCTCCAGAACCGGTCTTTCTGCTGGCTAAACTGAGGCCTTCACCCAAAATGAGCCACCATAAATTTCTGGGACACATAAATGATAATTGCGAGCTTGGAAAACTTTGAATAGGACCAGAAGGCCGCATATCACAGGCTCATCATTTTTTTGTCTTGGCAGAGGCCTCTTACAATAGAGATTCTGGGACACCAACCTTTGAAGTGAGGAAGTGGCAATAAACATTCAATCAAACTGGGAAACCCCCATAGCCACCCTGGGCTGAAATGACAGTTGGTGGTAGCTGCGAAAAAAAATGGGCCAAGTGAAGGACAAATGCCAGCCCCATTTGTTTAGAAAGACTATTTTGATTAAGAAACATTTAAGACTTTTATCTTTGCAACAGGACTTCGCAGGAACGTAAAAAGTTAGCAGTGTCAATGTAATTTTGTGTTTTTTAATTTAAGATGTTGTAGCCTTCACTGCCATATTGGGAACAGAAATGGCAGAGAATTGCATATTCTAAGGAAAGTGTACATGATGCCACTTTGAAATCCAATACTGATATGCCTAATAATAATCTAAACACATGTATGAAGTTATAGAATTTTAGGCTGAATAGTTCTTACTGAAAATGATGAAAAATTGTTAAGCAGATGAAACAAAGTCTTACAACCTGTAGAGTTGCACTGGCATTCTCTGCGTAAAATATGGAATCTGCCCATGTGATTTGTTAAAGTACCACGACTGAACAAATGTGTAAATTGTGTCAAGATGGATTTTTGGCAAAAAGGTCTGTGGAAAGGCTTTGTACATCATAAAATCCGACTCCATAAACGGAATCACCTCCTAGAGGAGGCAACCAACATTGGTTGTCCTATCCGGGTCTTGGGGGTAGGCCTAGCTCAGTTCTGCCCACCAATAATTCTATGATGTCACTGTGTCTTATAAGTAAGGATGGCTGACAGAAATCTGGACACTCTCTCCTGAATTTCCAATGCCTGCAATCCTGATATTATACATTCCTCTTTCCAGAATCCAGATTCCACTACATGGCCAAAGCATAGCTAACCCTATCCCAGTGTTAGGGAGAATTCTCTGTTTAGGCTGAATTTCCTAACCTAGTGAGTCCCCCAGCAGCTTTGCTGGATTTCTGGAGTTTGTTTGTTTCCATCCTGCCAAGAGTGAGACTCTTTTTCTCCCACTCTTGGACATGAATATGTGCAATTCCTTTGAATGTCAATGTGTTCTATGGGCTATGGGGTCTTTTACTCCATAGGGTCTCATATGTTTTTCTATGTGTGTTACACCGCACCCTTCATGCCGTAACACTGGGGCGTCCTAGCGGACCTCCATCATAGACTCCATATCCGGGGACTGACTACTGTCTTCCTGGGCATGTAAAGTCACCATTGGCTTTACTAGACCTACATTTACTAACAGAACTAGTACAAACCATCCTATTGTGGACGTACTAGTAGGGGTAATTCGATTACTCCTGGGTCTGTTATTCGAGGGGGCACTGTCCCGTCCCCCCTCGTCGAGTTTTGGCTGGTGGCAGTGGACACTACTTGTTATATTCGACCCCGAATATAACCCTATGGGATTCTTCCCATTGTTGGAGATTGATACTTTTTCTCGTTAATCTCTAACATACCACCGGTTTACTTATCTTAAATAAGTCTATCGGATGGTATTTTCTGCCAGAACTCGGTTTTTAAAATGGCGTCTGTGTTCGTCTCTGTGACTCCTAAACCAAAGGTTGAGCCCTTTGTTCCACTTTTGGCAGGCTTCTGTACAGAGACCCTCCAAAGTGGTGCCATTTTGTATGGGTTACCACAGGGGTGTGGGAGGGGGTTTAGGCACCCTGGACCGAGTTGCCTTGCCAACTCTGGTCGAACTCTGGTGTGATTGGCCCAAGTGGTGAGCCTCCCCGCTCACCACTTAGCGTGTTTTGAGTGACAGCTAGGCTAAATGAATGGGGGTTTTCTGCATAAAAGCAGGGCTTTTGGGACTGGATCTTCAGAAGTCGCCACAGGACCTAAGAATCCGACGAGTGTAAAGCTGAGCCGACCTGCAACGACGACACCTCCGGTGGAGCCCTGCTGAACCGACTCACCACTTCCCGACGACAGAGGAGATCTCCCTGCCGGAGAGTCTCTTCCCCTGACTGGTGGGAACAACCAGTCACCTTTGCTTTTTCTTCGCTCCAGGACGCAGTGGTCGAATTGCCTGTGCAGAGCACCTCGGCAACCAGGTAGCCACTACCCCTGTACCGCGACCAAAAGCCCGCCGGAGCTGTCTCTCCACAAACAAGGTACCGTGTCCGCCTGGCTTCCCTTTCTGCCGGATCGAGTGAGGTGTCTTAATCCTCGCCTTTCCATTGGGTCGCCTCCAAGCTTTCTTTAACGTGATGTTCTGAACTGGTCCAATCTTTCCATAACAATTTTGCGATTAAGACTCGAAGCGCATTTCCACTAAGACACTTTTTGGGACACATCGCCTTGCCTCTCTCCAGTGGGCCTGGCCTCTGAACTTTTTGATCTGCAGTAGACTTTGCCTTACTTGCCTTGCATTTGTCCGAAAAGTATTGGTACCGAGTTGACTTCATAACCTGCCTTATTTTTCTCTCCCGTCCTAACGAATACTAGAATACCATCTAGGTTAAAGCATACACCTCTGTCTGCAAATAAGTGATGTCGGTGAACCTAGACTTGTTAAACTATTGTTAGGGGGATTGATCTTTTTCTTCATGTAGTAATTGTGATTGAAGTTGTTTGCCGTATTAGTGCCAGAGTGTTTTCCATAGATGTGTTGTTATAAATAAATACCTTTATATCTTTACACCGAAGCCTTGTTGCGTGTTTGCTTGTCTTACTGTGTAGAATTGCCCTATGTTGTATACTCCACATACTGCCTAACTCTTCTTGAGGGAAGTCTGACTGCTCAGCCACAGCTACCAAGTGAATCTGTGTGGTACAGACTGCTACCAAGTGGGTTTACTGCCAAACACCTGTAGTCCTAAATCTTTTGCAGTGGTCCCAGAGGGAACTGCACAGGTTTCCGCCTAACACCCAGCAATGCCTTGATCCAGGAAATCCCACTAAACATCCCATTAACCAGGGGAAAAGCTGTAGTACCCTTTTGGGGAGAAGCCTGTGACCAGACCAGCTGTTTGCCCGCTAGCTGCATGCCCGCTGTACCACTGCCATCAGCTGTACTACTATCCAGCAAACAGACAGCCCCAGCTGTTCTTCTGCTAGGAGTGTCCGCTGCTACCTGGTGACCTGAGCTGTGCAGTGTCCAGGACCCGGTTGACTGGCCCAATATCCCAAACTCAAGCGTGGACTGTGAATATTTCCCCCATCCTATAGAAACTCATAGCCTACCCCATCCTGATCCTTGTGTCTTTGTTCCACTCTCTAAGCAACCCTATCCATGCCTTGGTAATTTGTCCTACTGTCTGAATTCTCTGTGCGCCTTGTCCCTGATTCCTAGTGTTAGCACCATTCTTTCATTCACCCCATCTTGTAACTCCTTAGCCATATTTTGATTAAATACATTTTCTCTAAAGAACAGAGGTACACTGTGTGAAGGGTTACAACTGCAGCATAACTTTTGTATTCCCAGGTGGCGTTCCTTTTTACTCAGTCATTAAAACTAGTATAAGCAAAATCTGTTGTTTCCTTTCCATACCAATTTCTCTCTTTAACGGCTTCATTTTGCAAAATCGAACCTCAATTTATCTTGCAAATCTCATTCAGTTCTTCAGCTATAGCCCTCCTTTCACTTCTATATTGTCCCTGTTCTGTGCATCTATGCCCAGCCCAAAAAACGCATTCCGATATTAAGTAGTTCAACCGTTTTTCTTAAAAGCTGCTTGTGACATTTAAAACTGCTTCTGTGTAAAATGCAACTTTCCAACGTGTGATTTCGGCTGCATCGTGTTATTATTTTCAACTTTCTTTTGAATTGTATGCCTTGGGTTGATACCTTTCCTTACGATTGCTAGTGTTTATACATTGCTGCTGTTGCGAGAAATCATATTTGCCTCATAGATTTAACCGCACATGAATTATTTATTTGTCAATTTCTAGTGTCATTTTATGCCATTGCAAAAGGCTTTAAAAGCCTCATATTTTGTGAGGGAAGGTCAGATTTTGATTCTGTTTGCTGCAAAATATTCCTGACTCCCTGCTGCTTGTTTCGGTATATTCCAAATTCGATTTATATGGGTTTGTGAGAGCATTGCAGGGGGAAACCTTAACTCGGGTGCTATCTACCCAAATAGAAAAAGTGCTCCTATTCATTTGTGCTTTGGATATGCTCTTGTAGAAGGTTAACCAAGTGTATTGCTTCAGTTTCCATTGTAATTATCACCCCATTGGTGATTGCTGCCGATATTAAAATTTGTATGATTTCCTTTGAATTTTAAAATAAATAAATATTGCATTTTCACCAACCACCCTGGTTTATGGTCCATTGTGACCTGGGGTATTTGAAAAAGGGTGTGTGAAACGGGTTGTGTACCATCTCAAACTGAATTCGCAGAAAATACAGAGAAAGGCATCTCAATTGAGCGCAACCTCCAAGGCTAGGGGCAAGGGTCCTGGTCCGGTGTGTGTTGCCTGATTGAAATCCTTAACACAATCCCTTCTCTCTGCACTTATGAGCCACCCGCTAGCAGCACTTGTGAGTTAGCTGCATTTCCCCCTTCTCCTGCCCCCTGTTTTGTCCTCCCTTTCTTTGCCCCTCCTTGTCTTGTTGCGCCTAGAATCACTTCTGTACAGGCGCGTTATAAATGCCACAGCATACCATATCCCCCAAACTCGAACCAAGGTCTAAAGTAATGCAATAATGATAATACCACATTTGTACACATCGCCTCTTACCACAATAACACAGCTTCTAAGCACGGCAATTATGGGTCATATTCTTTTCCAATTCAAAAGCACTCAGTTCATTAACTTCAGAAGGATATAGCCTGAGCCTGAGCAGGGATATTATAGTGTCAGAGTTACAAATGTGTCTTTTCACCAGCCAATTTTTATAAGATGTATTTTTTCAAAACACACATGTTCCGCTTTTTGGGAGTTTCCGCATTCCCCTACCCCTACCCAAACTCTCTTCCAAGGGTCCTATCTGAACAAGCACTGGTGGGAAGTTCTGGGAAGCCAACCTAGTGGATCAGCAAGGTTTTTCACACTTGGTCTAACAAAACTCTCACTTGGTAACAATGCAGAACATTACAATTTAGGCTTAGAAGATCAGGGATTAGGCGGCAGGTACAGTTAAGAACTGTAGACCTTGGCAAATATAGAATGTCCTCACAAATGTATATAAAATGTACTCTTTATTAAAAACACAGAGCCATTAAAGTCACAAACACCACAACCTAAGCAAAGCAAAACAGACACATACACCATTACAGTTTGGTAACCCATAATTGATTATACACCACTTAGATTGTACCCAGTTACATGTTTCAGCACACAAAGAGGGGTAAATATTATCTAAATAATTGCAAGCCTTATAACTTCATCAGGTGCCCACAACACTTCCAGAATTACTTAAGAAGTCCAGCCTTATCCTATTCAGTGTTCAGGTCTGTTGCAGTTATCTACCACAGCTATCGATAGGACAGTTCCAACAGACACATATGTCTTGACTGGTTTGAACGTACAATTCAATTTCCTTCAAGGGAATAGAAATGTATGGAAACTAAAAGTCTGCAGTACTGGAGCACAATTAGAATCATTGCTGCAAGTTTTCAAAAGTAAGGTTACCTGTAAAGAAAAGGCCAGACTAGTACCAGTCACTAGTATCTAAGGGGATTCCAGACAGGACTCCTATTGTCAGGCACCACCATCTTATACAAACAATGACAACAGCAGGTAAACTGTGTGTCCTGCATCTTTTCATTGAGGACAGTGGGCCTTAATTTCTGTGGTGGGTGGTGCGTACAATGACTCCTACTGGGAATTCAAGATGAGATATATGCCCCTTTGCAGTCAGGCCAAAACTACCAGTCCCCAAGCAATTACAAGTGCTGGGAATGGGTCACACCACATCTGCCATAAGATTTTTCTCTAAGCCGATGTATTGCCACACAGTTGAGTCAACACTACGATCAAGAAATACAAGATTCACACCCGCATCAATTAAAATCTCACAGAAAAGCGATCGGACAAGCAGAATGTGCATTACAACTTATTTCTATCATGACTTTAATAAGTTCGTACCCATCTTTCAAATCACAGTCCTCCTGAATTGAGAGTGTCCACTCTTGACACAGGCACGTGCTATCACCCAAAAATTAAGAATGAAGGCTTGATTTAATGTGTAAGATTACATTCTTTGTTTAATTGTATATCATATGTTCACTTCCTGTATAAGAAGCAGATTTCTCAGTCTGCAGCATCTAATCCATGCCAATGGAAATCGATGGCAAAGTAAGCGGAAGCAGAGGGGGATTTATCAGTCAGATGATGAACAAAGGGTGAGGGGGCCCTGCAATGTCTTGATCCGTCACATCAGGCATCACACACAAGCCCTCATCCCTCTTTGTGGGCAGTCAGGTACAGTGGAATAACAAAGAGCAGTCTTAGTGCTCGCTCACAAGGCCCGGCTAAAAATTTGTCAGGACTTGTGGGGGTCTATTTTAAAATGATTGGGTGGATCCAGTCTGTGGCACCCTTGGGTTGTTAGAATAAGAATGGATGCAAAGCAGTGTTCTTTAATATCACGCGCAGCCAGAGGGGAACTTAAACACTAAACTGCCACTGAAAAGTTAGTAATTGCTCTGTCAGCAAGGTGCTAATGCAGGTGAAGCCAGAGTAAAAGGCAAAGAGGTGATTACACCGCGGGATACTGGGTGCTGTCAAAGGCAATGCGTAATCTTCTGTAAAGCGCGCATTTAAAGTCTTCCATTAAGATGACAGCAGCCAGCAAAGGGTAGCCTGTAACAGTTTTCCCATGTAAGCCAAGAGAATAATGTGCTGTGCAATATATAAATATTCACTATCATTAATAGGTAATATTTTGGTAAAACATTAGTGTTTTTCTTCATAGGAATAATTACAAACTAAATCACTTCTAGGGACACCTAGTGTCAGCAGATCAGGCACAGTGAGGTTAAATGATTTGCCCAGGGTCACGCGTTTCGTTAAAGTGGTCGAATCAGTATTTGGGCCCAGGCTGTGATTTAAGCGCTTTACTACATATCTTCCCAGTCATAGGTCACGTAAATATTTTTTTAAATGTGGGTTTCCAAAAACGAAATCATTTGTTTTTCTATCACTGCCTTGAAAAGTGCACAATTCATATAAGAAACTAACATGGCATTATATAGATTGTTATAGAAATAGGTCAAGCAAAAAGACATGTATAACTTTATTTTTGCCACAAAGGAATGTGGACCTAAAAAAATATCATCTTTTGGTTTAAAAAAGCTATTCACAGTGAAAGAGAATTCAATATAAGCTAATCTGCTTGAGCCATCATTTTACACAACACGCAGCGCTATACTGTAATCGGTTTATTGAAATGAGATTGACAAAAAACTGAACATGGAGGTGATGGGGGAGCAGTGGGAAAAGCGATGTGCTTCCCTGCATGTTTAATTGTCACATAAAAGTGTCAGCTGGGAAGACTCTGAACAGCTCATTCTGCTTCAGAGGAGAAAAGTCAAGGCGTATTCCTGTGCTGAGCGGGTTGCGTGCGAGATACGCAACACAACCCATGAAATTGGGAGAGTGCTTACAGACACACCCAGCCCTGTTCCCTGTTCCTCAACCTTGGGCTTTATCTGGGCTTCTTTAACTACCAACTTGGTATAAGATAGGCACGGAGAAATCGCACAAAGGGGGTTTTCGTCAAGTATGTGGATCTTTTTGGCCCATTTCAATACAACCGTATCTAAGTGGCTGCATTTTACTGTTCATGTATATATTGCGGCTGTGACTGCATGTAGGTGGCCAGCTAGGGCAAGCACCTGATCACCTCACATCACAAATATGCTCCACTTTTACTCCTTTCCCTCCTGCTTTCTTTTTCTCCCATACAGCATTCTTTCTGCCCCCTCTTCTTTCTTACTAGTCATTTCCTCTCTACTTTCCCACACTTTCTTGCTCTTTGTGGACACTATGTCATCCCCTGTTCCTGACTCATTCCCTTAATCCTCCAGCCCTTTTCTTTCTCCATTTCTGCCCAAGTTCTTTTTGGTATAGCGGTCCTGCTCTCATCCTCATTTTGCTGCAAATCACATACTTACCTGCCTTTCTTCACCCAATTTTTCCCTCCCTCGTTTACCCACATCACACGCCATTTGCCTTTACATTGCTGCCTCTCCACTCCCCATTCCTCACTTGCTTACCTCCCTTTTCTCCTGCCCTCTCTTTTCATTTCTCCCTGACTCTTTAGATCTCTATTAATTCCCATTCTCCTTACACTCTTGAACTAAAATAAACTAAGCCCCTGCTCTCTATTTTTGCTCCCTTTAATCCTCTTTCGCCTGCATGTCACCTCACATTTGTGCCTCATTAACTACTGCCCCATTCTCCTGACCTCATTCATTCTCTGTACCCAATTACCCTCTACCCTCACCTGGCTCCCTTCAATCGCCTTGTCTCTTGCCTTTGCTCACTCCCAATCTCCCCTGCACACTTCTGCTCTCCTTCATTTTGCACTCTCCAGTCCCATCAGTGTTCATGTTACTTGCTCCTTCTCTACTTTTCGCCCGCAATATCCTGCCCGTATTCCCTCTCCATTTCCATTCACTGCACTGTACAAGGGCCCTGTGGAGCTGGAGCAGAAATGGAGGTGGTGGGTTGGAGTTAAGGGGCCTTTCAAGTGCCACAAGCAGCACCCACAAAAAAGGTAACCCCTGCTATGTTTTGAGATTAAAAGGTGAACTCCTTTAAGTCTGTGATGTTCAATGACATTTCAAGTGTGTGGGGGTAAGAGCACAGGGGGACAAGCGCAAAATGGTTCTGCATACTGAAGGCATTATCCCAGGATATCATCTCCTGTAATGTCCCTTCCGATTGCCCATGTTATTGCCCATCGCCTTGAACCCTATCATTTCTAACATGAGCTTCAGGCGTGATCTTTCCATATTACCACCATTGACAGCAAAACCTGGCGAGGAGGCCCAGCTGTCTCTAGCTAGAGTCAGACTCCCAAACACATAAAACTGTAAAAGACACAACTTCAAATTGGTTTAGCATGTGTCCCCCCAAAGTCCATCATTGTGCACCTCCGCCCACTGTAGGCTCTTAATACATGACCTGCCCACATGGGGTCCTCTGTCATTTTTACCCAAGGTGCCCGTTTGAATTCTGTGTGTACCCCCAGAAGCGATGCCGTAAGCCCCCAGCACACACAGACTGACACCAACACGTCTGCACTGCTCGGGCTTCCCGGTCGTACTGTCGCTGCCGGGAACGCCCCCTTTATTTATAATGCACGCGGTCGGCGTGCAAGGTCACGCTGCCGCGTGCGGGTCCCTTAAGGGGGCAGCACCACAGTGCCCTTTGCCTTAGATTCACCAGTAGCCTGCTGTGTGATACCTACCAGTGGACTGACATTTTCGGACCCCACATATAATGCCAACTCTGCCAGCAGAACAGAATCCATGCCGATTCAGAAGCTTTGAGCAGATGATAGTTTTTGTCTCAGGAGCATGAACATTCTGGCCAGTTATGAGGCCAAAACCTTCCATTCCTCACAATTGTCCAGAATGATTATGCACTGCTTAACAAAAATCACAACAAGGCAAACGTTCACTTTGCAATTGACCAAAAACACGTTTTTCCACCAAAGGTGACAAATGCTATAGGTCGTTAATTCTTCTTCCGGACCGCCATGTCTGTAGTGAGAAAATCGGCCATTTCACACACCCCTAGGCAGTCCTGTGACGAAGGAGACTAGGACTTGGAGTTATGATGATTATGGGCAAAGAATTCAAAAGATCGAAAGCATCTGATTGTTAAGTTTTTCAGGGAAGTTTTGATTCATCAGTCCATCATTTTCCGTGTCAGCAACACACCACCTTCTCTTAAGCCTGAAGCCGTTGAACAATCACCTTCCTAATTTCTACCCAGAATTCCCAATGCTGCTATAACATTTTTTTTTCAATGCTATTGCTTATAATCAGTAATTCAGTCCGTTGAATACTGGCTAGGTAATCGCTGCGATAATGTTAGCATCCGCATCCATGTTTTTTTTCGCAGCAGCATTATTTTTTCTATTTTGCATTTGTTTTTTTTAAACTAAATAGTCACACTCTTAAATCTCAGTAGACTTTAGGTATTTACGGAGTAATAAATCCTTAATTAAATGTAGAATGGCAGATGTCTGTTCACTTGTGTCTGAACTGGGACGATTTTCCTAATTGTAATCACTTTGCACTGAAGAATGATTCTTGCACGCTCTCTGCTGGTCATTTGTTTAAATTACGGTGTAATATGTATTCTCCATATCAAATGAGGAGGATGGCGAAAAGATCCCAGTTGCTTCTTAAAGGTGTCTGACTGCCGTCCTATAGTTAAGGTGATAGCCTTCAGTCATAGGAATTTGGATGACATTTTTCAAACATAACATTTTGCCCCCGGGGTCCACAGTTACTGAAGGCCCCAGCGGCATTACCATATACGGTAATGGGCCGCAGTTGAAGGCCATTGGTACCCAGGCCAATTAAACTGGGATACTAATGATGTTTTTTTCCAGCTGCGAGACACAGTGCATTTCGATACCGGAAAAAAAGTACAAACAATGGCCACCGTGAACAGGAAAACAAAGTCTGTTTTTTCTTTCCGTGGTGGCCATAGTTGTAAAGACCTGAGGGGGGGTCTCTACTTCTGCCCTCTATATGGCAGAGGAGAGGCACAGAGGACCCCAGCCAAGATTCTCTATTATTGGTACGTGGTCAAGCAATCAAGGCCTAGCTACTCAGGAGATGATGCAGACTGTTCTTAAGTACAGTGTAGTCTCCAAGCACCCACAAAGGAATGTCCACACACTGTATTAGTTAAAACACAGTCTTTATATAACTAATATTCAAGGTTATGTACAATATCACGATAACCCACTTTGTACTCGGTTACCTACAATGGCAAATATACAGTTCTGCATGGTACCAATATTACTATTAGATCTCATTAAAGAGCATCAACTGTACGGTTAAATGTCACACAAATCAGTTTGTAAAGGAAACCAGCAATAGATATAAGAGGGTATAAGAGGAAAGTAGTAAGAACAATTGGCAGAATACTGGCCCCTACCACTAGACACAGTTCTCCGTGGAGATCCCCCACCTGGGAAACCTGTAGAATGAAGATATAGCATAAGCCCAGTCCATATATTGTTTACAAGAGTCTTTACAATATTTCAACATCCCCAAAGTACCTGGTGCTGTCGAGTTCCTTTAAGTCAAGAGCCAAGGGGCGTCGAACGTCCGGCGATGAACACGGTGAACTACGGTGGTGAAGTGGCACCTTCGTTCCTATCGGTGCTTGTTGATGAGGAAGCGTAAACGTCCTGCAAGGAAGAGGCGTGCGGGGCACCTCGATGTCGATAGTTCTGGACCGCAAAGAGTTTGAAGAACTGTGGCCCAGCAAGGGCATGGAGTCGTCGGCGTCTCTGTGGTCTTTGGGTGGTGGGAAACCCACTGGCAGATGCTCCTCGGCGCTTCGACGGCCTGGCCTTCTCCGGCGGGAAAAGGCGAGCGGTGGTGCAGGCAAGAGTGTCCTTGGATCAAAGGATGTTCTTAGGCAACTGGACCACGGTGGCTCCGGTCGGCGAAGGTGGCTGTCGACGATGGCGGACAACAGTCCGGGCGCTTCTCTTTGTGATTCCGCTGCAGTCCCCATCTCCGGTCGGCAGCCTGTCATAGATCTGTCTACCACGGAGCTTTGGCAAAGATCAGCTGGCGCACGATGGTCCCTCATAGTTCGGGAAGAGGGTGCCTTACCAGGTCCTCTCTGTGTCAGTCCTTGGAGACACCGCAGCTTTCAGATTGATGAAGGAGAGCAACAGCAATTCTTCTCGTCCAGCAGGGCTTCAAGGTCAAGCTTTAGTTTCACTCCAGCTACTCTTCGTAGTTTGGACTTCAGCTTCTGAACACAAATCCTAGCAGTGAAAGGTCCCCAGATATACTAGTTGATCTCCCATTCATTCTGCTGGGTCACACTCAGGCAACCAATCGGTCAGAAGGGCATTCATGCAGGCAGGCAGCCAATCAGGTGCATTTGCATTCAGGCCATTCACTACTCTCCAGTCACTCACAGCAAGTTATGTGTATTGGGACAAGTACCCAGCCATTCAACACTCCACACTGCATTCATACCGGTTTCAGGCAGGGCTGTCTCAGTCATTGTGTCAAACACCAGATACTAGACATCCACAACACAGAATGCATATTCGTCACACACTCCATTCACCCAGTCCCACCCACAGGGTGTACCCACAAAATACAGTCACTGGAAAGGCTCCAGCAAGTCTGGCCTGGACTTCCAACAACACCATATATGGACCTTCCACCCAGCAGCCAGTCAGGTGGAAGGGACAGAGTCAGGGCTTTCCAGGACTTTGGGAAAACAAGGTAACAGGCAATAGAAAGCAAGAGGCCACAGGGGCCATCTTGTTTCCTATCAGGAATCAACTGATTCCAATGGCAGGGCCTGGATATCCCAAAATGGAGGATACTCAGAGCACCTGTCAAATTCAGCATGGAGCTGCCACCAGTCCATACCCTGCTCTGTGGGCCACACTCAGGTGCCCAAAAACATACACTAGCGGCACAGGGTTGTAACCCCACCCATGGGTGCCATAAGGGTATCCCATAGGTCTGCACACCAAACCAAAAGAGAGAGCTGCACCGCCAAGAGTCCTACATGAACTCCTGCATGAAAAACACGACAGAACACACAATCAAAAGCAATAAAGGACAAGGATACGGAGGCCCTGTTCCTCCGATGCATTTCCAGCATCACAATAGTAAACAAAGAAAATGGCGCTGTGGAAGGGGAGAAGGGACTGAACATAGTCCCTTCTCCCTCTCCATGGTGGCCATTGAAGTAAATTGAAAAAAGTAAACAAAACAAATGGCCACCATGGAACAGGGAGAAGGGACTGCATGTAGGCCCTTCTCTTTTTCCATGGTGGCCAGTCACGGGAGGAACTCTGGATGCCGCGCAGAGCTTGGAGCCTTCTAGGGCAGGTAAGGCACAGGCGAGGTGCAATGAGCTTGCGTTTTACAAGCTCATGGACCCTCACCGGGTACTAATGAACACTCTGGAAGTACAGTTGTGCCCTGGTTATGAGTAGGAGATGATCTAAAAGTTAAACAGAACAAATGATTGGAGCGGTTTACAATAATTAACAAAACATTAATATTTACGTTTACTTAATGGAAATACATTAGAAATGCAAATGCTAAGTTGCAATCACTGCATTATTTTTTTCAGATTTCTCTGTACCTAGAAATGTTAGACAGTGTGTATGTGTGTGCACATAAGGGTGTGTGCACGTATGTGCACATCTGTGTGTGTGTGAGAGAGACAGAGAGGGAGAGAGAGAAAGAGAGAAAGGGAGAGTGGGAGAGGGAGAGAGAGTCAGAGAGAGAGAGCAAGAGAAGTGGGAAGCACTGCTTTTATTGTTCAGGTTGAGCGAGTCACGGTTAGGCAGAATCCTGTGCAGTGCCCTTAGGGACCACTACACGCAATTAAGACCACAGGTGGCAATACAAGTTTTACCTTTGGTATAAGCCTGTACCGCTATGTTAGAGTGGTAGCAGTGGCGGAGCAGCCAGGCTTATCTCAAGAGTATACGAGCAGTAGCAGAGGTTACACAAGGGACCATAATAACTGTGACTCAAGCAAACACTGACTCAAGGTTTCATGTAGAAAAATATAAGTACATTTATTTTTAAACCATTCGTTATAAACACAACACTTCTATTAAAAATAAACAAAAACCACATGTCAAATATACTACAACTAACCAATTCACTTTGTACAGTATGTCTCAAGGTAAGTACCCTGTGTTTGAATGAACCAGTGTTACGAACAAAACACGTTACTGCAAATACGATTGCAATCACTTTTTGACAGTTCGGTCTACTAAATAAACGCATATCTGTGACATGAAATGCTACCGGGGCAAAACACACTTAGCACCTGAGATACCCAGAGAGAGTTGGAGGCAAAAATCACAGGTAATATTTTGGTTAGGCAGACAGATTCGAGAAACACTCAGAGACAGGAGCTCAAAAGTCAAAGGGCCGGAGCCAGGGTCAAGTGACACCAGGGGCCTGTTGCCGAAGATCACACAGTCAGATAGTTCACGATTCAACGTAGCCAAGAGTACTTCGATATTGTCAATGCTCGGAAGCAAAAGTTATAAGAAGGAAGGAAGACAAGGGCAAGTCTTGGAGATGAAGGAAAAGGGGTTCACCCAGTTTCCTCAAGCAGAACACAGTACCTTATTCCAATGGTGCAGCTGATGCCCTGGAAGTTGTTCCTGTTGGTTTCCCGCAGACCCACGGTTCCTGGAGCTTCGTTGTGAAGGAGGACGTCTGAAGGGGGTCTGCACCACACAGGAATGAAGCCGGCTGCAGCGACAACGAATAAAAGGTGTGCTCCGTAAAAACAGGAGAGGCTCTTCAAATGGCTATCCGGACCACTACAGCAGTGTGCAGCGATTTCCGACCAAGGAAGAGGATCCTCTGGCTGTGGAAGAGGAGCTGGTTATCCCCACCAGGCTCAAGGGAAGAAGACTCCAGACTGGATCTTCTCTTGGTCGTTGAAGGGCAGATAGCTCAGGACTGCAGCAGGGCTTCAGCGGGACAGGTAGTTGCAGCTGCCGTCGTTCTCTCTGCTTCTCTTCGGTTCCTTGTAGTTCCAGTGGCAACTCTCTGACTTCTAGCCCAAGAGACCTGCCTTTTATGCACAAAACCCCCATTCACACAGCCTGGCTGTCAATCACCCAGCAGGAGGGTTGTCCAGCATGGACAACCACCTCAGCCAATCATGGCAAAGTGTGACTTGGGTTTCCTAGGATACCCTGTGCAGGGGGTGACTACACCCCTCCCTCACATTCAGCCCACCTAGACACCCAGGCGCCTGGTGGAGAGCTTCTGAGCAGAAGCCCGCTAAAAGACGGTGAACAAAGAAAGCGAACCTCGTTTGCCGCACAAAGTAAAACCGAAGAAGGACTTTAACAAAAAGAAACGGCGAATAAACCCAACAGGAGCCAAAAGAAAGACGATTTGGTCAAGCGGGTTTATGTTCGCGGCTAATATAATAGCCAAAAACAATACCACATTTATCTAATATAATCGTGGTAGAAAAGTTAGGGTAGATACCACTGCCACCAGCCAAGTCTAAATGTTAAAAGAGCGAAACAATGCTCTAGGAGGTACAGATAAAAAGGGATACAAATTAACCCTTTCCAGTACTCCATGGAAGATGGGGTGTACTGGATCTGTGGTAGATTGACTAAGTAAAGTTAATGGCAACTTTACCCTTTTCTGGGGGACTGTAGTCTGCCTCAGAAATGGAGTCGGGGGAAGTATCAAGACAACCCTGTGCCACGGCACTGAAGGTTCTGTGTGACATACAAAAAGAGGGGGCTACTGAAGTGTTGTACTTCAGAGTCCACAATCACAAAAACAGATAAATACACATGGCAAAACACAAGTAAGAGTGGGGGAAAAGCTGCTGGGGGACTCACTAGGTGAGGGAAATTAGCCATAAATGAGAATTCTCCCTAACACTCGCCCCCCCCAGACTAAGGGACAGAAGGATGTAATCCACTCCTGGATGGACCTCATATCTCTAGTCAGTTACAAGCATCCTAGAGAGACCATTAGCATTTTGGTGGTGACTTCCTACTATGTTTTCAATGTTACAATCAAAGGTTTTCCTTTGTAAGCTATGTGACCTACACACCCTTTGGGAGACATCTTTCTTTTTGAAGCTATAGGGGATCTGGTTGACCAGTCCCTCAGAAGTTGATACAACTCCTGAACCTGTGATAGGCTTTTTCAAGGGGTCCTTATAAAGGATTCCCTTAGATCTAGAGTGGCCTCCAGGGCACCTCACCACCTCTCTTTTGGGAGCAGGTTGGGTCTCGGGCATCTTGGTTGGAGGGGCTGGGGATAAGTAAGGTACATGCTTCCCATTCCACTTAGATCTAACCTTACCTATTTTAGGAGTTTCTCTCCTAACATTAGGATTTGAGTTGGGGTCTTCTGGAGAAGTTCCAACAGTCTGAAGGTTTTTGGCCTTAGACTTTTCTTTTCTGGTTTTCCACCAGTACTGAGAATTACCAGTTCTCTTAGGCCTAGAGAGGGGTCCAGTTGGTCTATCCACCTCTTCCTCGGAAGCAGGGGAAGTCCGAGACTTTAAAACTGGGGGAACAATGATGGAGCATGGTTTGGGCGCCCATTTCCCTAACATACTTGCCTGAAATTTGCCTGGGTTAGAGGTCAACTTGCTAACACCAGTGCTTGTAGTGGGGTTTTCTGTAGAGGGTCCAACAGTCTGAAGGTTTTTTGCCTTAGACTTTTCTTTTCTGGTGTTCTACCAGTATTGAGAATTACCAGTTCTCTTAGGCCTAGAGAAGGGTCCGGTTGGTCTATCCAGAAGCAGGGGAGTCAAAGACTTTAAAACTGGGGGAACAATAAGGGAACTTGGTTTGGGCTCCCGTTTCCCTGACATACTAGCCTGAAATTTGCCTGGATTGGAGGTCAACTTACTAACACAAGGGCTTGTAGTGGGGTTCTCTGTAGAGGTTCCCACAGGCCCGAGTGGTCCCTTGAGGTGGCCTCTCTAGCCAGTTTGGTTTGGTTCTGCTTCTCCATGCTGGGAGGCCTGGTGGTGTCGGATACTGCTCTTGGAATTTTTAGATCATTCCCCAACAGGACTCTCCCTGGCACCTCACTCTGAATATTGACAAGGATCCTCACTTTCATTTGATTATACTGAATGAGAGCTGGTAGAATAGGAACCATTTGGACAGGGCCTCCAGCACGTTTGGTGCGGCCTGTGGGTGCCTTAGCGACGTCATCAGGCCTGAAAAATCTTTCATCCACAACTCGTCTGCTGGCCCCAGTGTCTCTCATGGCAGGGGTGTTCTGACCATTGATAAGAACACTGTCCACATAATACTCCCTACAGTTTTCAGGAATGGAGTCATACACATCATTATGTGGATCCTTACCCAGACCCTTGGACTTTAAGGATACAGTTGCTTGAAGTGCCAAAGGTTCTTCAGCAAACAGGTGAAAGAGGGCACTAGGAGGTACTGCTGATCCCTGCAGGGTTACCCTTACATCTGGGAGCTCCTCTCATATGGTCAGTTGACCCACAACTAAAGCATTTACCAAATGCCCTCTGGAAGGGGGGTTTGTCATGACCTACCTCTGGTTTGGCACCAGGAGGTATACTAGCCCTATTTGGTTTCACTTGTGGCTTACCCTGGTTATGTTTGTGGACCTCTTCTGGATGGGAGGTATTGGAATTCTCTTGGTTGTCTTTCTTTGACTGCTTTCCCTCTTCCTTTTTCTGAGTGGCCTCAGAATACTTGTGAGTAGCCCTGTTGGCAACCCATAAATCAGCAGCCTTAGCTAGTTTCTTAGGATCTATCTCCTTAGAATCAGCCAAGTGCTGTCTAAGCTCAGGAGAGCAGACATCAAAAATAGACTCCAACATTACAAGATTCCCCAAACCTTCATAAGTGTTCAACTTGTAACCCTTAACCCAACCATCTTAGTTTTTCAAACATTCACGCACCCAGGTAGCCCAGGGGGTACCATCATGCTTTTTGAGGGTTCTAAACCTCTTAAGATACTGGGAAGGGGTCTTCCCAAATCTAGCTATTAATGCCAGTTTCACACACTCATAATCCTCTTAATCCTCCTCCCCAAACTCCATTACAGCATCACTTGCAACAGGGGGGAGCCTAGAGAAAAACCAAGGAATCAACTGATTCCCTGAGATACCTTGAATCCCATGATTGTACTCAAACATTGCTAACCAATCCAAAACATCAAGTTTAGTCTCATACATACCAATCATTTCCTTTGGCATACGGGGTCTCTTAGGGCTGGAAGACCTAGAAGACTCGGGGAGAGAAGCATTTTCTAGAGACAGTTTCTGCATTTCTAGTTCATGATTCAGCTCCATTTCTCTGAGCCTTAACTCTTGATGTTTCATGGCAGTTTGTGCATCAATACGTTTCACTTCCAATTCAAGTCTCATTTTCTCAAGTGCAATAAACTCAGGAGTAAGTGTAGGACCTGTGGGGCTCCCTGTGGACAGGGGTTGGGCATTCTGAGCAGGCAAAGGAGTTGTAGGGTTTCCTAACAAGGACTCATCTACTTCTTCTAAAGTAACACTCTCAGAATCAGAAACATCAAAATCCACATTTTCTGACCCACTCTCCAGACTTTTTCCCATTAACTTTGCAACCAGTTCAGATTTCTTTCCTTTACCAGAGAGATTCTTATCCCTACACATAGTTCTCAGAACCTCAGCAGTATAGAGTAACAGACTCTCTTCAGTGTAGCTTTCCATATTTGACATGATTTCCCAGTTAAATAGAATTAGTGGTGTTAGCCTTGTGGTTAGTTGAACCCAAGCAATAGCATCACTCTAAGTGAAATCACTCTACTTCCAAATCCCAGCGCTGCCACCAGTCTTAGGCAGAATCCTGTGCAGTGCACTTAGGGGCCACTACACACAATTAAGACCACAGGTGGAAATACAAGTTTTACTGAACTGCTATGTTAGAACGGTAGCAGTGGTGGAGGAGCCAAGCTTATCTCAAGAGCATATGAGCAGTAGCAGAGATTACACAAAGGGACCACAATTACTGTGACTGAAGCAAACACTGACTCAAGGTTTCAGGTAGAAAAATATAAGTACATTCATTTTTAAACCATTCGTTATAAACACAACACTTCTATTAAACTTAAACAAAAACCACACATCAAATATAATACAACTAACCAATTCACTTTGTACAGTATGTGCCAAGGTATGTACCCTGTGTTTGAATGAACCGGTGTTACGAACAAAACACGTTACCGTCCATACGAATGCGATCACTTTTTGTCAGTTCGGTCTACCAAATAAACGTATATCCGTGACATGAAATGCTACAGGGGCAAAACACACTTAGCTCTTGAGATATCCAGAGAGAGTTGGAGGCAAAAATCACAGGCAATATTTTGGTTAGGCAGACAGAATCGAGAAACACTGAGAGACAGGAGTTAAAAAGTCAAAGGGCCGGAGCCAGGGTCAAGGGACACCGGGGGCCTGTTGCCGAAGATCACACAGTCAGATAGTTCACGATTCAACGTAGCCAAGAGTATTTCGATATTGTCAATGTTCGGAAGCAAAAGTTATAAGAACGAGGGAAGACAAGGGCAAGCCTTGGAGATGAAGAAAAAGTGGTTCACCCAGTTTCCTCAAGCAGAACACAGTACCTTATTCCAATGGTGCAGCTGGTGCCCTGGCAGTTGTTCCTGTTGGTTTCCCGCAGACCCACGGTTCCTGGAGCTTCGTTGTGAAGGAGGACGTCTGAAGGGGGTCTGCACCACACAGGGATGAAGCCGGCAGCAGCGACAACAAATAAAAGGTGTGCTCCTTAAAAACAGGAGAGGCTCTTCAAATGGCTATCCGGACCACTACAGCAGTGTGCAGCGATTTCGACCAAGGGAGAGGATCCTCTGGCTGTGGAAGATGAGCTGGTTATCCCCACCAGACTCAAGAGAAGAAGAATCCGGACTGGATCTTCTCTTAGTCATTGTAGGGTAGATAGCTCAGGACTGCAGCAGGGCTTCACCGGGATGGGGTAGTTGCAGCAGCCATCGTTCTCTCTGCTTCTCTTCAGTTCCTTGTAGTTCCAGTGGTGACTCTCTGACTTCTAGCCCAAGAGACCTGCCTTTTATGCGCAAAACCCCCATTCACACAGCCTGGCTGTCAATCACCCAGCAGGGGGGTTGTCCAGCCTGGACAACCACCTCAGCCAATCATGGCAAAGTGTGACTTGGGTTTCCTACACCCCTTCCTCACATTCAGCCCACCTAGACACCCAGGCGCCTGATGGAGGGCTTCTGAGCAGAAGCCTGCCAAAAGACGGTGAAAAAAGAAGGTGAACCTAGTTTGCCGTGCAAAGTAAAACACAAGAAGGACTTTAACAGAAAGAAATGGCAAATAAACCCAAACGGAGCCAAAAGAAAGACGATTTGGTCAAGCGGGTTTATGTTCGAGGCTAATATAATAGCCAAGAACAATACCACGTTTATCTAATATAATCGCGGTAGAAAAGTTAGGGTAGATACCACTGCACCAGCCAAGTCGAAATGTTAAAAGAGCAAAACAATGCTCTAGGAGGTACAGATAAAAAGGGATACAAATTAACCTGTCCCAGTTCTCCATGGAAGATGGGGTGTACTGGATCTGTGGTAGATTGACTAAGTAAAGTTAATGAAACTTTACCCTTTTCTGGGGGACTTTACTCAGCCTCAGAAATGGAGTTGGGGGAAGTCTCAAAGACAACCCTGTGCCACGGCACTGAAGGTGCTGTGTGACACACAAAAAGAGGGGGCTACTGAAGTGGTGTACCTCAGAGTCCACAATCACAAAAGCAGATAAATACACATGGCAAAACACAGGTAAGAGTCGGGGAAAAGCTCACAATCTTACCAAGTGGAAAAAAATAAACTCCAGAAGTCCAGCAAAGCTGCTGGGAGACTCGCTAGGTGAGGGAAATTAGCCATAAATGAGAATTCTCCCTAACAGTCACTGTGTCTTGGACAATGTAATCCGCCCTCGAGCCTTAGTCATGTTTTATGAAACCTTGCGCTTGCACAGTGGAGTAGATCTCTTCCGTGCTTGGCAATACAAAGAGAAATGTCTCAGAGCAGGGCAGACAAGGGGGCAGGGGTGTCCAGTTTCTGATTCCTACAGCTTACCTGTTCCTCATGACCCTTAAAAAGAAAGAAAGAAATATCGTAGACCTAATGTGCATGGAGCTGAGGCAAGTCTAAAGCACACAGGGGCAGATCTTCTCCTCCATCCCTTTCCAGCTCATCATTCTCATAATCCTCCTCCTCTTCCCTACTCTCTTTTGGTGAAGGGTCGAAGAAAGAGCCATGATGCACATATTTGAACAAAGAGGCTGTGGGTGTGTTTTGAACCATATCTCTTTTAGGATAGAGTTCTCCAAGGATAAATAGTCAGATTCAAGCACCAGGTCTACTGTCAGGCAGCAGGGTCGGATTGGCCCCTCGGCCTTTTGGCCTGTGGCCGGGCCAAAATCGTCCCTGGGGAGTGGGGGCCGGTTTCTGGCCACGCCTGGGCTGGTTTGTAAAAAGAAAAATTAAAAAAAAGAATGTTTTTCACTTTCATTTTCTCTTCAAAAAGCCTTTCATCCTTCTTAGGTCGATAAATGAGCACCAACACAGGTTGGGTGATATTGTATGCATATTTGTTCTATATTAAAAAAAAGAGCTTAAGTGTAAGTGCTATACAATAACTTATTAACATTTGTCCTTGGACGTCTGCTTGGATTCACAGTAATTTGACAATATGGATCTATACACACAGATATTAATGATACATATGGTGATCCATTCGTGTATGAAATGTATATCACATTAGTGAAATCATAACCATATTTTTCGTAGTGTACTTAAGATCAATGCCATTTGATGCCACTTACTGTTTTGTTACATCACTTCCGGTGATGTCATCAGAGGTCAAGGGTTGTGAGGCAAGGGGTGCGCCACTTTTTTGAGGCAAGGTGTGGGCCACTTTTGTTTTGGGTGACCAGGCCTATTTCTTGTCCCAGTCCGACCCTGTCAGGCAGTCATCAAGAAGGGCCCCTTGATTACACCAGATATTAGAGATAAGATTGTAAAG
This sequence comes from Ambystoma mexicanum, assembly GCF_040938575.1. Lineage (NCBI taxonomy): Eukaryota > Metazoa > Chordata > Amphibia > Caudata > Ambystomatidae > Ambystoma > Ambystoma mexicanum. Next base: position 998,078,683 of record NC_090932.1, read on the forward strand.
GAGTGGTGGGAGGCTATTTATATTTCTATGCTATGAATTATGAAAAATCTATACCCTGTAGGGAGGAAGCCATAATCCCTGCCAATGATTCAAGGTGTTAAATCCTCACTGACTAGTTTATTGAGACACGCCTCCATGTCACCTCAGAAGGCAGCTGTCTGTGATCCCATTGATAAGAACGTTACCCGGGCATTGTGAAAGAATTGCACAGAGACCCAACTTTTCCTTTGGGTTTCTTCTTATGCATCTTACAGAGCTCTCAAACTTCTGAATGACTTTCAGGAGTTATATTCCAGTGCAGGTTGTAGAGTACCCCTTAATGCTTGACATAATGCTACACAATGAAGAGTTCCTCTCCGACTTAGCAGGTGACGGAATCCAGGCAGTAGCTCTTACCATGAGGACCTCTGTGGTTGCCAGGAGGCAGCTGCTTTCAGGACTGTAATACGGGCACTTCCCATAATATTATGCCCCTCGCCCCTGATTCCCTTTTTAGGTGTCAGGCTATTTGGTAAGCAACTGAAGGAGAAGGTGAATGGTATCCATAAGGAACAGAACATTCTGGCAACCAGAGGTGTAAGCAAAAATCCCATTCCTACAACACCAATTCCTGCTTGACAGTGATTACCATCTGCCATCTGGCAAGGGTGTAGAAGCCCTGGTTTAATTTAATTAATTAAATAATACTGGTAATTTATCTTATGAAGAGAAATCTGCTAATCGGATGCTAATCGGATTCCTCTTTCATAAGCTCCATGGCAAAAAAATAGTGTACACCTGTGCCTTGCTGCAACATTAGCCTGATCAGCAGTGCCTGCTATCCAGTGGCACAGAGCAGGTTAAGAGGTTGCAGGTAACCATTTGACAGCTGCTGTAAAATCCAAGTCTCTGCAGCACAGGGGCTGTATTTCAGATATGAACCCCTCTTTCCAAAAAACATAGCTTTAAGAACAATATCTTGGAGGCACGTTAAACTTTAAACATAAGCCAAATTTGAGTTTAGGGTATGGTGGCTAGCATCTCTCATAATAATCCATGCCACAGCAATTTTACATCACACGTGTGCCAGCCCTGTGATCCCAGCTCAGCTGTGAAAGGATTATGTGCATTGTGCCCAGCCAGGCTGTGTTTGTTTCTGCCATCAAGGCTGTAACACTGGGGGTTTTCTCATTTAGTTCCTTTGTGAGGACAAGTAACACTCTCCACCAGAGGCAGCCACTCCACATGAAGCTGCCCTAGGAATTGGATTTAAAGGGCACACCCACAATTGTGTTGGTCACCAAATGGCATTTTATTCTATACAAAAGTGAAGGGATTAGGGTTAGTGTAAACAGAGGGAGCTCTTTACAGCTTGAGGATGGTTCCACCATCGTGTTTCTTTACGCCTCTATCATTCCTTCCTGTCCCCTCATTTCCTGTAGCAAAAAGCACTTTAGGTGTGATGTCATAAGGCAAAGCTAACAGAGAGTGATTGAACCCTTAAGGCAGGATTTATTTTGTCCAATCACATGTAGATATTTTTCCTTTAAAAGAAGAGGACCCCCCTTCCATCTTTGATTAACTCTTAGACAAGCACTTAAGGAAGAATTCATTGTACCTCTGATGGGAGTGTTTATCGTTCCAAAGTGCCACACCAGTGAGGAGCTGCAGGGACAAGACCTGCCTCTCTGCCAGTAACAATAGTACCCATATCCTCAATGTGTTGAAGGACACATAACGTTGTGTGCAAGACTCCCCCTCATCTTGGAGCCCGAGAACAAGGACTAATCTACTTCCTGACAGCCTGGATTGAGATTCACAGCAATCTGAGAATCAAGACAACCAGGATCTCTGTGTTTTCACTTTCAAACTAATTCAAACTGATATTAGGGCTTGTTCAACCCAGTCAAACTAATGGGTCCCACTGGTGCTAAAGTTGACACCCGACCAATCTTCAAAATACTCTTCTGCACCTCAAATCAGTTTGCCATTGCACAGTGCCAGCTGAGCGCATTGTTGTCCAGGCAAGAACATGAAGCTCATTGTGGTACACACTGCATTCAAACTGTTCCTTCGAACTGGCAGCAACTTAGTTGCCGATCTTTATTTACAGTAGACCAGACCCTGGGGAATCCTTCGGTCCAAGGCCTTCAAACGCTGCCCTGGAGCAACCCGACCCAAACTGTGCATCCAGTCACCAGCATCTCTACCGTTGAACCGACCTTCGAATCCCCAGCAATTCCCTGCCAACTTTCATGAATAGTCAAACAGAACCTGTTGGTCTCATCAAACCATAACCCTTGACAATGCATCAGGCCACTTGTCTTGATCTACACAACCAGTCACCAGCCTCTTCGCTGCCAAACCATCAGTCAAACTGACCATGGAGGCCCTCATGATCTGCACTTCTTCAAACGACTGGGAACATCAACCCAACCGCAGCTCAACACCTGCTTCCCATCTGAAACAACACAACTGAAACATTTCAGCCTGGTTCAAACCACATGAACAGTATCAAAGAGCTTGGTTCTATGCTGTCAAACTGTCAAGACCCTACAGTAAAGTATTATTGACTGGTAACTGCCTGGTTGGCCCACCTTTGGTCCCTAGAGACTGGTTAGGTCATCTATAATCCCAGTTTGCTCACAAGAAAATATGCTTTAAAATAACATTGTGGTTTTTACTTCCATTGCCACCCCCTTTCATTACTCAGAGTGCTTCATCTTCATATCTTTGCTTAGTCTGTGTTCTTTCTTCAGGAGTGGGTTTAGTGTAGTGTTTTTCTATTTTAGTTATTTTGACAGATGGCATGTTTCATTAAATCTATATAACCTTGATTGGCTATTTTCTTTTTTTTTGGAATGTTGTGCTATTGCTGTTTGGATTGCTACTTGATCACATTCACACCCCTCTTGAGAGTATAACCTTCCCTTGTCCCATGTTACCACAAAAGGTGAAGGAGCTATATCACTTAACTGTGCGGGTTTTACCTTTATGATTGGGATCACTCTTGTTCTGTAGCAGTTTAGCTGAGAAGGCGTTTTAACCACTACTCACCCCTGTACTCCTCGGAAATAATTTTGTCACAATCCTACACTGATGTCACAAGAGCTCAATCAGCAGCAGCTTGTGGCATGACTCAGTTTAGGGGTAGACTCTGCACCAATGCACAAAGAAACAGGAAGACAACTTCTCCCAAGACAGAAAGATCTTGACTGGCCTGATTGGGGTCGGAGGGGGTGGCAGGGGTCTCCTTCAGTTCAAGAATAGCTTTAGCAGCTCCCTCTCCAGTCCGTGGATATTGCACATTGTAAAAGAAGGCTAAACCATTGAATTCAACTTATGCCATTCAGAATTGAGCATGCTGATCACCATCTAAGTATCTGCAGAAGGGTGCTTCTATGCACTGGCAGATTCCAGATCTGCAGCAGGTGATGGTGTTTTATTCTCCATTTCTCCTATATCGAGAAGTCAGGGGTCTTACACTAGAGTGTTTCTTGTTTTCAAGGTCTCAGAAGTTACGAGGTTATTCTTGAACTTCAAGTGGGCACACAAGTTTGTTTCAAACGTGATGTTAAAGATGAAGAACCTTTAGAGAATAATTCCCTTTGTTTCAACTGGAGACTAGCTCAGGTGAATGGATTTCAGGAACATATAGATGCACGCCCCCATAGCAGTATCCAACCCTAGCATCCTGAGATTCTTACGGGGAGCAAAATTACAGGGAATCTAGCACCCTTGGTGTGGTAGTTTCACAAGGAGTGTGTCATCATTTAACCCTGAGAAGATGATCTGCTGGATCTTGGTTCATCTAGGCAAGAGATGGAGAATAAGTGGGTCCGGTCTCCAGCTTCAGTCTTCCCACTGCATTCTTTTTCTTCTTATTATTAAACAGTAATAATAATAATAACAATAATAATAATAATGTTTCATTTACATAGCACTTTAGCCAAATTCCCTCCGGCTTAAGGTGGTCTCAATATTTAATCTTTCTCAGGAGATTGTTGTGACTGCTTTCCTGCTGTATCTTTTGCTGCCGGATAGGCTCCTTTTGTCTTTGCTTGCAAGTCATCCTCTCCTACATGAAGAGGTTGACGGAGTTCCATTCATAAAACATTGGGCCTCATTATGACCCTGGTGGTACGGAGTGAACGGCGCCGTAAAAGGTGCCGGCCCCGTTCACTCCGTACCACCGCATTACGAGTTCCCCTCGCGGGACACGTTAAGCATGCCTGGGAAAACCAGGCGTGCTTACCGGGTCCCGCGAGGGAAGAGGGAGAAAACAACGGGGCATCTCGTAATGGCCCGTTGTTTGCTCCCTCTCCCATTCCCATTCAGCCCTATGGGGGCTGAAATGGGAAAGGACTGTGTCCCGGTCCTCGGACCGAGGAATTACCGGGCCTTCCGAACTCGGAATGGCCCGGTAAGTCCTCATTCCGAGGACCCGGACCCCGACGCGATTTTGGCGGAAGCCCTGCCGCCAATAGCGGCATGGTTACCGCCAAACTCGTAATGAGGGCCATTATCTTTGTGACTTATGAGGGTGTCAACAAATGTTGCAAAACCTTCTCCCTTTTGATTAGTTGCTGGCTTAAGGACACTGTCTCAAGGAGATATTCCCTTTTGGAGAGTTCTCTCCTGGAGAAAGTAGCGGAGTAGCTGATCCGAGGGATAGCCAATTTCTAGGTGAAGGCAAAACACAATTTGCTGATAATTATCTGTAGGGTTGCCACCTCGGCTACACTTAGCATGTTTGTACATATTTGGGTTGTTTTATTGAAGTATGATCAATCGCGGTGGAATTGACTGTAGTTGATTTCGCCGCAATTTGGTTTGTACTTCAGTAAAACCAACCAAATTTGGTCATAGACCAAACCCCCAACGCCCTGCCCCCCACTTACCTTTTCTCTAGCTACTGCTACTTTTCCTATACCCCTGCTGTATCAGTTCCATCCCTCTAACGCAGGTCGGATTGACACCGCAGGGTCCCTTTTTTTCTTCTTTTTTTGGGTCCCTTTTTTAATTCTTTTTTTTGGGTCCCCTGCATCCAATGTCAGGGAGTTTTCGGTGGTCTCAGCTTCAATGTATTTGTAGTGGCTGTATTCAGTCAAATGCTCAATATGAGCATTTTCTTTCGATCAATATGGGTATTTCCTGTTTGTGCATCTGTATGTTCTCTTTCTTTCTGACCATACCGACAATAGTTTTGCCAATGAAGTCATCCAGTCAGCTCATGATGGTGGTAATACAGATGTGCTTGGTTTTGCACTATCTCTGTGTTTTAAGACAATTGTTTGTTTTTTGTGTACTTAATGAGGTAGGACTCTGACGAGGACGCAGAGACTTGGTGGCAATGCCCTGGTTATTTACTGGTCATATTTCTTTCTCCTAATTCTGCTCATGCTAGTCACAGTCCTGATGCCCAGCTCTCCCTCCCTGGACACATGACTTGTTTAGTATGGGAACAGGTAGATTGTGGTTAAGGTGATGCTGACATATCCTTGTTGCAGCATTGTTTTAAAAAAGAATAAATGTAAGAATATTTTGTAGAAGTGTGCCTGGGGGAAGTCAGACTAATTTCTTGAGTCTGTACTTTGATGTATCGAAGGAGGACTTGGTGTAATAAAGATTAACAGTAAGTAATCAGTACATTAAATGCCAGCTGCAGTCATCTGACTGGTCACTTAGCCTGCAAGGACGTCCTTCTTACTGCACTTCTCTGCCACATTATAAACGTCGCTCTTGAATATGGTTCTGTTGATGGTTTCTTTCCTGTAAGCTGAACACACACTTTTTTCCCCATTTTCTCTCACACCCCACCTGTCATCTCTCCTCCCTCCTCTTTTCACACATCCCTCCTCCTTCTCCTTTCCACAACCCACTCCTTCTCCCGCTCCCATCTTCCCCTTTTAAGAAGCTTAACTTCCATCTGCAATTTAAGTTATTTCTTTTTGAAATTCTAATACAAATCATATGTAAAAAAAAAAAAAGAAAATCACCCAAAAACACAACACAAAATGTACCTTGGGTACCTCAGAGATGCAGTTTGTTCCTCACGTTGCAGTGTATACCTTCTGTCCCCACTTCTCTTAACAAGCTGACTCTTCAGATACATCCTTTATAATAATGCCAAAGACAGGCAGCAAACGATCAACCTCAGAAATGTCATGCCATACAATAAACTCCCAGCCTCCTCAGAAGCGATTAGTGCCTAGATGTGTCCATACACCTGAAACTCTAAACCGGAAAGACTGAGGTAATTGCTTACAGCCCCTGTGCAGACCTCAGGCTACAATGGTCGTCCAGACACTCCATTGGTATTTGCCAACCCGCTGCAAGAACTCGGAGTAATCCTTGGTTTTGACCACTTAATGTTCAACGAGATCCCCATCATCACTAAACACTGAAGGAGATCTTAGCCTACCTCTCATTCACTTCCAGGATTATTCTCATTGTAGACTAGGTATCCTCTCAATGATACCTGCCGCATCATTGAGAGGATACCTAGTCTACATACCACAGCAAATCCCAGTGTATATGCTGCAGATCAGCTACTGAAAATAACTCACGGTACGACTGTTCAGTCAGAATGCTTGAAAGATCTGATCACTAAGAGCCTTGCAGTAGATGCCAAAATACAACACATGCAGCACCATTATTACGCCTTGTTGACCAAGATGTTCATCACCAAAGAGTTAACCAATTGCAAGCTTGATGGCAACCTCACCTTCTCTTGTGCAAACCTCCAAATGTTTCCACAGTGTACAATGCCACGCATGGGTAGCCATGCCTGCATGGCCAGAGCTATGCAACTTGAGAACGTGTTGCCAACCACAATATGTGCCATAGAAGCCAATCTGTCCTTCAGGAAGGCAACCAGAACCAGGCTTTTCCCACAATACTTTTCTTTTAAAATATGCTTGTCCCTTCCACGCCGCTATGGGGCCACACACATGGCATACACTACAACTATATATTCTTATAAAATGACATAACATAAAAAACAAATTAATTTAAAAAATGCTAACATATTATTTCAATCGAGAGTCTCATTCCCTCGTTTACATTTTCAGTCCTCTGCACATGGGGTGACCACAATGCTTAGTGACAAAATCCCATCTTCATTTGATGACTACAAAAGGTAATTGAACGACGTCTAACCTTATATGCATCACAGTATCACATTCTTCTCTGTGGAAAGCATCAGCTTCCACCTGGATGTCACATGGCCGTTACTGCTAACAGTAGTAATCATGCGGCTGCAAGAGAAATTCTGCTAACATTAGCCCTATGTCTTTGTGTATTCATGGATTGTCAAGTAAACCATGCTGGAATAAGACCAGTCAAACAATCATGATTTATGTGGTACAAACTGCACCTCTTTAGACAGAGCGAGAACAAACGAAGCACTGCTGTCCGATTGTAGAGGAGGAGCCAAATACCCCTACCAGAAGCTCTGCCCCCATGTTGCCTATATGTTGGGAACCGGAAATTGTGACACGTGCCGTACCAGTAAGGATGCCTATATCGTAAAGCATTCTTGATACAGGGTATCCCTTGAGGAAACCCTATATGCATTCACAAAGAAGTAATGGTCTTCTGGGCAGTGTCCCAGAAGAAATATGAAAATGAATGAAAAAGAGGACTTTTGACTTCATACCAAGTGGGACTGACACACCCAGAAAAGATGCAAAAGACGAAAGAACATAGACATTCTATAAAATCTGAAGAGGAGGCGTCAAAGTTAAGCAACATTTCTGGATCGAAATGAAGATGTTTGTGCGAAGAAACACTGAAGAAAATGCAAAGTAATTTTACAATTGTACAGATGCTGTAACGCAAGTAGACAAAGTGATACTATAGATTGCGCAAATGCGCCAATGTATATACATAGGAATGTATAGAATCTGGATGGTCCACAATGCACTTTAGCAAACTTGAACCCTGTGAATGAAAAGGGTTTGAGTGTGGTGCAATTGGAAAATAACTGATGGTGAAGGAGAATCTAAGAAAGGCTGGCTGGCCCAGCACCAAGAGTTGAGACCACCATGAGACCGGTTATCTGTCAAGAAGCTACATGAGCGTGAGAAAGAAACAAACTTGTGTTTGAGGTGAAAACGAAAAACATTGAAGGTGCCAAGAGTTCATCATGTAATAGTATTTTATGCAACAAAAATCTCAAAAAACGTGGCCTCCAGTCACATGGTCAAATAGAAATAGACTTTGTGTCAAGTAACACGGAAACCAGAAGATAAGACTATGTCACACTCCCTTTAATTGTCAGGCACAGTGAGCTTCTACAAGGCCAAGTTCAAAGACTTCATTGAATGACAGACTGCAGGAGTGATTATAGATGTTGGGCTAATTGGGTGATGAGGTATTACCCGGCCAACCTTCCCAGCACCTGGGGTAACCAGCTTGCGTTCTACTAGCATGTCGACTATTCCAGAAGGGTACAAGCGTGCCAACTAATTGTAGAGGGCCATGTATCAGAGAGCCCTGCAGTTTGTGTAACAAATAAAATGTTGTGTATTTTATGACGATGAAGATGACTTGATGACTTGCACTTAGAGGAGGGCTTAGTTGTCCACCTGATCTTGGAGACCCAATCACAACCCCTGTCAGTATGTAACATATATGTTCCCTGTAAGCCTATCATATCCCCAAATATGTTTTCTTAGTTTGCCACGTAGTGTGACATCAATTATGACAAGTTTTTACCATATCGATGTGTTTTTTCATGTAACACATTGAGATTGCTTGTGCGACGTCGGATGATGTCCGTTGTACTCCCTGTTTTAGATAATTGCAAATAAAACAGTACTAAGTTTTGCCAACTTCCTGAGTCAGTTTGATTATTGATGTAGGAGTATGTTTTGCATCCCCATCTACCTCTAAGTATTGTTACCTTGTCTTAAAGCACCCCAGGTCTCGGGGTTCACAATCAGTGCACAGCCCTGATAGAATGGATTAATAATGGGCAGCATATCTAGGGACATAAACACATCCATGCCACTTGTCTTACCCTCACCATCCAAGGATGCTCAAACACATACCCCATTGAAGAAAGACTGGAAAATCCTTAAAGTATCTAACATTAACCGTGTAAAGGCAAGTAGCCAAGCATGTTCTACAATCACAGAATTACATTATGGTGCTGTACAAGGCTGTATTCTGAGGAAGCATGGATTCCCACACCTTCCCCCTCTCGTACCACCTCCCACTCCTATATTTTCTTAGAATTACACATTCCTCTCATAACTGTTTTAGCCCGGTGTTGACACAGCCTTTCCATTCATGTCACTCATCTCCTTCACCCCCAACTCAGCACAAACATGGAAATCTGGCTCATACTTTCAGCTGCTGGTGTATTGTGATTGGCTGGTCTGCAGGAATGATGATGCATGGAATGCCTGTGAGATTATGTGGATGGGTGAGCATACAATGTGGGTGTAAAATGTTGGTGTCAAGCCGAGTGATCGTTTTGTGTTTGGCAGTTGGCATGAAAACTGGTAAGGTGTAGAAGGTCTGTTGGGTATTCAGCTCATGCCATCTTAATTTTATGTGTAACTGAAACATCTAATCAAAATATGTCTAGAGTAGTATGCAAGGCATATAATGTTCTCCATCCTTCAAGGTCTCCACACACTATTACACATCCTGCATGCACCCACAAGACTATATTGGACAGGCCCACCGCCTTAGGTCACCCTGTAAAGACTGGAAGGGGGTGTCTCTATTTCTGCCCCCTATAGAGTTGGGGTAGAGGCAAATAGCACACCAGCCAAGGCTCCCTATATGGTTATATAGATTAGCAACCAAAGGCTGAGACTCAAGGAGGTGGTGCAGGCTGGTTCTTAGGTACAATGAATCCCCAAGCCCCCACAAAGGAATGTCCACACACTTGGTTATGTGCTACCCTAAATTTTCTATATACATAAGCTTCAAGTAAATATATTCATAAATAAATAACCTACTTTGTACTCAGGCAACACTACCCTAATGATAGTAAATATATGCTCCTCTATGTGGTAACACTATGCATTTTAGATTCAATTTAAAATGCTCCAACTGCTGGCAGTTATTAAAAAGCATAGGAATCATAAACCATTAGATTATGCATATAAATTACTGTAGAAAGGCAGGTCAGATTAAGAACATTGGCAGAATGCTTTCTTTAAAGTAGATGGACAATACTGTGTGGGGATCCCCCCACCTTGGCAACCTGCAAAGGAAAGGTTAAGGTGTACTTCATTGTATATATTACAGCACAGTCCAAATATATTCAATAATGCTCTGCTTCTTTTTCTACAGGACCCACTACCCTGAAGTACCTGGGAAGTCACAGGAGAACAGGATTCAAGACAAATCTGGGACCCCTGGATGAATCCTAAGGTGGAAGATGCTCTTCCTCATCACAGTACCTTCAGTAACTTGGCAGGTGAAGTGGGGACATTTCTTGGCTTTACTCGATGAGACCCTTGAGGATGGACCCTCTTTGGAAGGAGTCACTGGGATGTCGATGTCGAGAAGAAGAAACAAACCAAGCAGTGTCAGCAAGGCAGCAATTTAGGTCTTCATGTGGTCTCTGTTAGTGGGTTGTTAAACTTGCTATGGACCCCTAAATTATGGGAAGGTTAGCTCCGTTGAGCTGTGTGGGGAAAGGGGGGAGAGGTTCTGGGGCCAGGACTCAGTTGGAGGAGTCCCTCAAGGCACGAAAAGCAGTTATATTGTAACACACGATACTCTCCTAAGCAACAGCAGGTCAAGAAGTGCTAAATGGATATACAGACATGGCTAATCCTTCTAGTACGGCAAGAGGGCTTAAACTGAAACTGCTTACTTAGAACGTGCGTGGATTGAACAACCGAGCCAAGCTGAATAAAGTGGGAGCCTATGTCACTCGTCACCATCCTCACATTGTTATGTTACAAGAAACTCATGCGCTCCAGAAGGTTAACGCCGAATTCTTGAAAGGTTGGGGTAAGCATAGATACTGTACAGAATACTCCTCACAGGCACGAGGAGTACTTGTCCTGATTCATCCATCTGTTGGGTTTCGAGAGGGGAGAAGTAAAATAGACCCACTGGGCCGATACGTTATAGTGTGGGGGAGCATTGCAGGGGAAGAACTGATTTTGGTCAACACATATGGGCCAAATGTGGACAATCCTGATTTCTACATAAATGTAATGCAAGAGATTGGTGTATGTGACAATGAGCGAATACTGCGGGGAGGGGACTTCAACACTATATTAGACATTAACCTAGATTGATACACCTCCACACGCAGGAACCCCACAAAAACAACTGACACTGTGAAATAAATCATGTCGCAATTGTCGCTAGTAGATGCCTGGAGAACACTACATCCTCAAAAAAGGCAGTCTTCATTTTACTCCTCGGTGCACGATACCGAGTCCCGCATTGACTACTGGCTGGTGACTGCTTCTCCGATGTGCAATATTGTTGGCAGTGAAATATACCCCCGCACCCTTTCAGATCATTCCCCTATATTGCTAGACATGACACTGGGTGACCTTAGACCCCCAGTCAGGAGATGGAAGATGCCCCCTAACATTCTTGGGGACCCTGCGGTGGCGGAGGAGCTACACACTGAGGTTGAATCTTTCCTTGAAACCAATATGGGCTCGGTTCACCGCTATTCTGTGGGAGACATTTAAGGCATGGGTGAGGGGTATCCTGATCTCTAAATCCACTGGACTGTTGAGGGTGGTCAGGGGGTAACTGATGAAGGTGGAGAAAAGACTGGGAGAATTAGAACGGCAATATACTTCCTTACATGGAGAAAGAACCCTTGCGGACATAAACAGTAACTTGCAGGAATTTGATAAATTGGCAACCAGGGAATTGTTATATATAGCTACCCCGATCAGGGCACGCCAATACGGTGAGGGAAATAAGGCGGGGCGCACCCTAGCTAACCTACTGAAAATAGAAAGATACCACACTCCAATCTCTAGTGTAATAGCGAGAGACGGCACAATAGCAACAAGCGAGGAAGCAATAAATAAAGAATTCTCCCATTTTTATACAGAATTATATGCCAATCATGACCTGAATACTCCAAACGACATTAGGGAATATTTGGACACTATCACGCTCCCGAAAATGTTAGCAAAAAACATACTACTGTTAGACCAGCCCCTCACAATTGTAAAAATAAAGGAAGGAAGACCCCCGGTTCAGATGGGCTGGGGATTGAATTATATAAGGAGCTTAGCGAGGAGCTTGCCCCGATATTGCTGTCCGTGTGGGAGGAGGCCATAGAGGTAGGGACGCTCCCAGCGTCCATGAGAGAGGCCATTATCACAGTACTCCCTAAGCCCAGGCGACCCCGCAATGAGATGTCCTCGTACCGGCCCCTGTCCCTTATAAACTGTGACGCTAAAATATTTGCAAAGATCCTAGCAACTAGACTCCTGCCACACATGCCAGTACTGATGCACCCGGACCAGTGTGGATTTATCCCTACCAGATCGACAGCACTCAATCTGCATAGGTTGTTTGGGATCATGGCCCAGATCAAGCCGGAGGCCCAGGCAGTAGCGGTGTCTCTAGATGCCGAAAAGGCGTTTGACTCTGTGTCATGGATATACCTATTTATGGTACTCGAGAAATTTGGGCGAGGTCCATACTTCCGGAAATGTGTCCAGGTACTATACACCAACCCAGGGGCCAGGGTATTTACCAACCGCACCATGTCAGAATGGTTTGAGCTGGGGAGGGGTGCGAGACAGGGTTGCCCGTTCTCCCCCATACTATTCGCCCTGACAATGGAACCAGCTGTGGCAGCTATTAGAGAACACCAGGGACAGAGGGGTATATGGATGGCGGGCTTGACCCAATCAATATCCCTGTATGCAGATGATGCCCTATTGTACATACACCTGGGCCCAGCGATGGAGGCAATGCATCGCTTAACAGAATATTTGGAACATAAAACCAATCTTTCTAAATCTGAAATGTTTCCCCTTACCCCGGGTACTAGATGCCCAAATAACGCAGTGGTCCGCGGACAAGATAAGATACCTGGGGTAATTGTGTTGGGAGACAAGACATCCCTACTCTTGAATAACCACGAATCTCTATTGAACACGATCGCTGCTAAACTCCGTTTCTGGGCTAAACTTCCCATCTCGCTGATCGGTCGGGTAGCTATACTAAAAATGGTCATTCTCCCTAAACTACGGTATATATCCACTAATATACCGATATGGCCCGGTAGGCGCTTCTTTGACACTCTTAGATCCATGGTGGTGGAGTTTGTCTGGAGCCGGGGGACGGCCAGGATGAAGTGGAAAAAGATGGTGGAACCATATAGCAAGGGTGGAATAGCAGCTCCTGATTTTGAACTGTATTATTTAGTTGCACAGGTGCAGTTCGTTAAGCACTGGTACGATGAGGAAGACACCTCACCCCACATTTGTCTAGAAAAACATGCTGCACGCCCAACTGATGTACGGTCAGTCATCTTTGAAAGAAAACACAGAGATGAGTGCCCATTTGATCCAGTTAGTACAACCGTACAGGCCTGGCACAGACTCTGCCGTAGACTTGGAGTAGAGACACCATACTATGCAGAGGCCCCGTTCTGGAACTTCCCTGATATAGCACCCACATATGATCCAGGTGTACAAAATAAATGGGACCCGGAAGAGGAATTTAAAATCAGAGACATATTCCCCAATGGTAAGTTCATAAAGCTGGAAGAATTTAAAATAGGGATGGGAAGGGACCAATTGATTGCATTACAATATCATAGAATGTGAATGGCTTTTGAGGCAAGATGGCCAATGTTCCCTGATGAACCCCCGCCACACCCGTGTCTGATGGCCCTGACAACCCGATCGGGAACAAGTGTTTCGGGGCTATATGCGACCGTGCAGGCTAACACTCCAACGGTAAGGGCCTCATTACACAGACGGCGGTGGACCAAGGTGCTATTAGCTATTAGCACCTTGGTCCATGCCGGTAAAATACTGGCACCGCCTTGGTGGAAAAGGGAATTACCGCCCTATTCCAAGGTTGGTGGGGCGGTAATTCCCCCTTTCCCCATTGCCCTTCCCCATTCCCATTTTTGCCCCATAGGGAATAATGGGAATGGGGAAGGTGCTAATTACGGCACTGCAAATTGCGGTACCGTAATTAGCTCCCTGGTCCCTTTGCGGGTTGGTTTTTAACACCTGCAAAAAGCAGGCGTTACATTTTCCAACCCGCAAAGGGACCTCGTAGTAAGGCGGTAAGGGTTTACCGTTACTGGTAAAATACCGGTACCAGTAAACCCTTACCGCCTACCGTGTAATGAGGCCCTAAATATGATAAAGGCCTCCTGGGAAGCAGATCTGGGGGAAAGTATAAGTGACAGAACCTGGGTGAGGTATTATGAATTGACTAAGAGAGTGTCCATGAATGCAGGCCTCAGGCTGATCCAATTTAAGATATTGAACAAACTGCACTATACCCCCAAAAAAGTTGCTAAGTTTACAAATAGCAGCCCCGGTACCTGTCAGAAATGTGGAGCTGAACAGGCTGATTCGTTACCCATGTATTGGAGCTGTCCTCAGGTGCACACATTCTGGGGCGAGATAGCAAGCATCTTAGAAGAAGTAACTCAGATACCGGCAGACCTCACACCACAAAAATATCTGTTTGGGGATATTGGAAAGCAGTCAGAGGTGACAAGAAGGCTCTTTAATATTGCATGCGTAGTGGCCAAGAAATGCATTCTGCAGAAATGGAAGAGTGCACAGGCACCACAAGTGAGCCACTTCCTTAAGGAATTGATGTATGTCAATGAGTGTGAAGAACGCTATGTAATATCACTTCCGAGTTCTTGTAAGCCGAAGGACATTTGGGGTCTGTTTAGAATATACTTATGCGAAGCAGACTCAGCCGGTAACAGCCCGCAGGACCCGATGCAGTGTAAAGTACGTAAGACTATGTGTTCTGTTGTAAACCTGAACTGAATGTTGCTGTTTCAGAGATATACTATATGTGATGTTGTTGCAATGTTATGTACCGCGAGCATTAAATAAAGTTTAAAAAAAAAAACTTGCTATGGACCCCAACACGGCCTGGATGAAGAAGATATGACCCTTGGTGGACTTGAATGACTTTTGGTGGTGACAAGTGCAATGGCAGAAGTAAGTGTCAGGTTTTGGGTTTTTCTTGGTTTACCGTCTTTCAGTTGTGTGATGCTGCAGCCGCAGGATGAACCTCAGGATGGCTTCTGGTGGTCTGGACTCAACCACTGGACTGGACTGAGAACTCTCACAAACACTGGACACTCGGGACATCTTCTTTGGATTGTGGTGGCAGGAATCCAACCGACGGACATCCACTGCAGGCAGTGACCCTGGACCTTCTCTGGCTCAGTCAAGTGTGCAGATGTTGTGGCAGGGATGCCCCTTGAAATTCTTGAATGAGTTTTAGCATTTGCAGCTCTGGGTGTCAGGCAGCACTCTGCCAGTGTACTCCCTTTTCTGGGCAATGCTGAGTAACCTGGATTCCAGCGGTCACAAACACTCCTTCAGACCCTGGATTACATAGATGAACTTCTCGGCTTCAATATGTTCAGGCACTCCTCTTATGGATACACAAAGATCCCTTCTCACGACGACAGGCATACAGGACTGGCTTCCCGGACACTTCGGGTGAAGAGCAGCAATTGCACAATGCTCCCTTGTAGTTCATGAAGAGGGCGCCCATCCAGGTCATCTCTGGTTCAGTCCTTGAGACAGCACAGCAGCTTCCAGATTGCTTAACGATTTGCAGCTGTAGACTTCACTGGACTCCAGGATCCAAGCTCAAGATGATGTCAGCTTCAGGTTTCTTGTTAGGGCTTCTGACAAGGAGGTGAGTGTGAGGCCCCCTGTTATACAGACACTCCCAATTCACTCAGTCAGAGCCGGGCTAAGCCAGCAATCGACCACAAGGGCATTCATGCAGGTAGTTCCCAATCAGGCTCGCAGGCATTCAGATTATTCACCAGAAACCAGACACCCACAAC
Organism: Ambystoma mexicanum; assembly: GCF_040938575.1. Taxonomy (NCBI): domain Eukaryota; kingdom Metazoa; phylum Chordata; class Amphibia; order Caudata; family Ambystomatidae; genus Ambystoma; species Ambystoma mexicanum. Next base: position 998,094,695 of record NC_090932.1, read on the forward strand.
AAAGGATGTGGATTGAGGCTACTCCCAGCCTTTCAGTGCACCACACTGCATGCATTCCAGATTAGGTCAGGGCTGACTCAGGCATTGTGTAACACCCCCAAAACCAGACACCCACAACACACAATTAATATTGGCTACTCCCTCCATTCAGGTGGGCTCCACAACAAGCAACCCCTAGGAAGGCTACAGCCAGTTTGGAAGGAGGCAGCCCCAGAGCAATATATGGTCCTTTCAACCAACAACCATTCAGAGAAATGGAACCGAGCCATGGCTTTTTGGGACTTTGAGAAACAAGGGGGTAAGCAAAGGAAAGCAAGCGACCACCAGTGTCCATCTTGACTTTTGAGTAGTAATCAATTGATTCCTATGGCAGGGCCTGGGTGTCCTAAAAATTGAGCATTCCTAGAGCCACTGCCTCCAGTCCATGCCTTGCACTGTAGGCAACACACATGTGCCCAAAAACATACACCAAGGGTATAGGGATGTACCCCTACCCATGGGTGTCCTAAGGCTATCCCATGGGTACTGTTCACCAAGAACAAAATTAAAAGCTACCTTGCCAGGGACCCATACTGGACTCCTGTGCAGAAAATAAGCAGAAACACACAGTTTAAGGAGGTTGAGAACAAGGATATTGAGGCCTGGTTCCTCCATTTCTAGCATCACTGTCGCACCCCAAGACCCCCCCCAAGGTTAGGGTGAACTAAGTTATCACAAGGCTGTCACCCTCATCCAGTCAACATACCTTCCGGAAAGGCTGTCTGAATTTTCATGATTATTCCCTGGTCTCCGCTCAATATTGAAGTCTAGCCCTTGCAGGGTAATGAACGACCTGAGCAGTTTGGGGGTTTCACCCTTTATCTACATGAGCCACTTTAAGGGCTTATGGTCAATCTGGACCCTGAAGGTAGGCGAGAAAGCTAAGGTCCAAAACACTTAAGGCTCCAAACTATACTAAAACATCCCTTTTTAATGGTGGCCCACCTAAATTCTCTCTTTCATTTGCCGACTGATGACGATAATAAGATATTCTCTCCCTTTGTCATCCAACTGGGCCAAGACAGCTAAAATTTCTCTGTCACTGGCATCCATTTGTAAAATAAAGGGTTTGCTGTATTCAGAAACACACAACACATGTGTCCTACACAGATTTTCCTTCATGCCATCAAAGTCCCTCTGACAGTCTTCAGTCCAATGAACCTTATTAGGTTGCCTTAGTGATGTCAGAGCTGTCAGAGCAGCAGCTATGGTGCAGTCGTCTGCTGTGATGTTTCTGTAGTACCCTGTAAGCCCCAGAAAGGTTCTCACCTGGTTTTGAGTAGTGGGAGTCCTCCAGTCCTGTATGTCTTGTACCTTACTAGAGAGAAGTTGGATTTGAACCCCTCCTATGTCATGACCAAGGCAAGTGACCTTACCAAGGGCTTTTTTTGCCCCTGGTGCTCTTGGTAGTGAGGTTGGTCCTTTTCATGGCCTGTCAAATGCTCTTCACAGGTGGAACTGTAGACAGCAATGTTGTCTAGATATGCCACACAGAAGGCCTCTAGTCTATGGAGGGGATTATTGACTAGCCCTTGGAAGGTGGCAGGGGAATTATTCAACCCAAAAGGCATGACTCTAAACTGGTAGAGCCCTTCAGGGGTTGAGAAAGTTGTTTTCCCGTTGGCCTTGTCTGTCAGAGCTATTTGCCAATAGCCTGATATGAGGAGCTCATCAGCCCTGGACAGTGGGTGAGCATCAGTTTTGGTGACTGCATTGACTCTTCTGTAGTCCACACAGAACCTCAAGTCTTTGGTCCTGCCTGGGAACTGCCCTTGCGAACTAGGACCAAAGGGCTGGACCATGGACTGTTTGGGGGTTCAATGACACCCAGATCCAACACCTTGGTGACCTCTGACCTGGATGTAGTTATTTACAGTATATGACATCCTAAAGCATATGTTTTTGACAAGTCAGCTGTCACTAGTGTCGGTTCTGTGCCTGCACCATGGGTTGAGGCCTGGTGTCAGTGAAAACAAAGGTGCATACTGCTGGAGTAAAGCCCGGCAGGCCCTCTGCTGATCTGGTGTCAGATCTGGAGAGAAATTCACTCCCTCCTTTGAACCATCCGGAGGGTTGTTGTGCAGCAAGTCAGGAAGGGGCTCACTCTCATCCTCCTCTTGCCCTAAAGGTAGCAGAAGGCATGGGAATTCCTCTCTTCTATGGTATGTCTTTGGCTTGTTAACATGAAGACCTGAGGGGCTACATCAGGGATACCCATGTCAAGCAGATAGTTGCCTTCACCCATCTTGGAGATTATCCTGAAGGGTCCATTCCACTTATCTGCCAAAGCACAAGGCTTGGTGGGCTCCATCACAAGGATCTCCTGGCTAGGAGTCCAGTCCACCTGTGAGACTTTAAGGTCATAAACTGGTAAATACACTTGCACACCAAGTTAATAACTATTCAAATTGTAAAGTGAGGACTGTTCAAAATAATGATTACAGAGTTCAAGGTGCAGGGGAGAAAATACACAGCCTTGGTATCTAGGCTGGGAACATATGCAAAAAAGAGAGAGCAATCCGATAGGGATAGCCGCGTCCCCTGCACACTGTCTAGCAGGCCGAATGGCCTAATGGAGTTGATAATCCGAAGATGATTTTGAATGTTTATGAATTTCTTTATATTCAAAATACAGAAGATTTAGGAAAAACACATTCAATAGACAATTAGTGATCATCAACAGTAAATTCTGTTATTTATTTGTGTTTTCAAGTGCCCAACGCGTTTCGAGTCGAAAAAACTCTTCATCAGGGGCGACATATTCATCAAACAATTTCTACAAAAGGAAAATTATATACAATATATTAGTGCTTTAGATAGACTTAATAGTGAACAAAATATAACAACAAAATCACATTTGTTATGAAGACAGTAATTAGCTAAACATTTTTGCTGTATTGGTGGGTAACACATTCTATTGAAAAAAAGCCCTACATTACCCCAGTCTTTCCACATTCACCAAGTTAGTGTGATTATGCCACATGTGTGTCTATATAAATTGTGGGTAGCTGACCCTATATTTTGCCCTTGGCGCAGTGAATTTTGGGGGATAATTTATTACTAAGGAGTGCAAATTATTTTGCTCGGTTGATGCAAAATGAGCTCTTACCTTGAGTTATGCTTATAACCAGCAAAGACTCAGAGGGTAGTCGATTGTGTATTGTCCACCAGGCTCACGGAATCTAGTTCTTTCAAGTCTGTTCCCAATGGGGACCGAAGGCAGAAGCGATTCTCTCAAGCCTAGAGAGAAGAAGAGATATTTTATAAAAATGTATGTGAAAAGCTTTCTAAAAGGCAAAAACAGGCTTAGAGCCCAGAATTAAGTGCGTTTGCTAAGTAGTTTTAAAGTCCGGTCTAAATACTCACTTCGATTCACACCAGCAATGTAGGAGGAGTTCAGGAGCCGTGGGAGCCGGCAGTTGAATGAGCCTCTCTCACATTTTACGTGTTTTTATAATGTTAAGTGTTATGACGTCACTCACGCATGCGTTGGCGTCGTCACGCTGACGCATGACGTCACCCGCGCATGCGCGAAGTGATGTAAACAATCCCCCATGTTGTGTATGAGTTAAAATGCAGCATTCTACCATAGGCGATCAATAAAAAGAAGCAATGATATCAATTTTTAATTATATGGCGTCACTTAATAAAAGTGATGGCCGTAAATGTGTATTTCTAATCTAGAATTTGATATAGCGGTAATCCATGGACCTCGATATGGGCAAGAGTAGCTCAAACGGGCTAATGATTAGGCTTTTGTACTAGGGCAACTGAAGAGAGTAGGTTACTCTCTGAATTGTGATGTTATGTAATTATAATTTGTGTATATGTCATCAACAATACTGTCATGGAAACTTTGTTTTAGACATTTAGCATTTTTCAGACCCTTATAAACATTTCTTAGTTAATCAATGGAACATAAGGAAAACACACATTTCATTTATAGAATCCAATCACATTGACATAACAGAATACAAAAAAGGATAAGGTTTTGAATGTAAAGAATTAAACCGAAAATAGCTTCTGAATGACATGTAATTTGTTCAGAAGGTTATATGTAGTGTAAGGTTGACCTATGTGAGTGAGACTAAGATGGCTACCTCCTTGTAGTGGGAGTTCATAGGAATGGCCCTAGAAAATAGTCCTCATTAATTCCCAGGGGTGTCATAGCATCCAATTTGTTAATCCAGAAAAGTTCTCTTTGTGCAAGCTTTTTAGGAAGATTTCCACCTCTACTTGATGGTCGTAGGACCTCCAAAACCACAAATCTCAATTGTGAGATATTGTGTTTTTTCTCTTCAAAATGTCTATAGACTGGGGATTTGCAATTTTTGGTCCTGATGCAGGATTTATGCTCCGTCCATCGGTCTTTAACTTTCCTGTTTGTTCTCCCAACGTAGTATATACCGCATGGGCAACATTGCATTGCAATATGTAATAAAAGGAGACCATATCAGACACCCCTACAACGGCAAGAAAATCTTGCTAAAACAATTTGCAACATGCGATACCAAGAATGTAATTTATGCTATACGTTGCCCATGCGGCATATACTACGTTGGGAGAACAAACAGGAAAGTTAAAGACCGATGGACGGAGCATAAATCCTGCATCAGGACCAAAAATTGCAAATCCCCAGTCTATAGACATTTTGAAGAGAAAAAACACAATATCTCACAATTGAGATTTGTGGTTTTGGAGGTCCTACGACCATCAAGTAGAGGTGGAAATCTTCCTAAAAAGCTTGCACAAAGAGAACTTTTCTGGATTAACAAATTGGATGCTATGACACCCCTGGGAATTAATGAGGACTATTTTCTAGGGCCATTCCTATGAACTCCCACTACAAGGAGGTAGCCATCTTAGTCTCACTCACATAGGTCAACCTTACACTACATATAACCTTCTGAACAAATTACATGTCATTTAGAAGCTATTTTCGGTTTAATTCTTTACATTCAAAACCTTATCCTTTTTTGTATTCTGTTATGTCAATGTGATTGGATTCTATAAATGAAATGTGTGTTTTCCTTATGTTCCATTGATTAACTAAGAAATGTTTATAAGGGTGTGAAAAATGCTAAATGTCTAAAACAAAGTTTCCATGACAGTATTGTTGATGACATATACACAAATTATAATTACATAACATCACAATTCAGAGAGTAACCTACTCTCTTCAGTTGCCCTAGTACAAAAGCCTAATCATTAGCCCGTTTGATCTACTCTTGCCCATATCGAGGTCCATGGATTACCGCTATATCAAATTCTAGATTAGAAATACACATTTACGGCCATCACTTTTATTAAGTGACGCCATATAATTAAAAATTGATATCATTGCTTCTTTTTATTGATCGCCTATGGTAGAATGCTGCATTTTAACTCATACACAACATGGGGGATTGTTTACATCACTTCGCGCATGCGCGGGTGACGTCATGCGTCAGCGTGACGACGCCAACGCATGCGCGAGTGACGTCATAACACTTAACATTATAAAAACACGTAAAATGTGAGAGAGGCTCATTCAACTGCCGGCTCCCACGGCTCCTGAACTCCTCCTACATTGCTGGTGTGAATCGAAGTGAGTATTTAGACCGGACTTTAAAACTACTTAGCAAACGCACTTAATTCTGGGCTCTAAGCCTGTTTTTGCCTTTTGGAAAGCTTTTCACATACATTTTTATAAAATATCTCTTCTTCTCTCTAGGCTTGAGAGAATCGCTTCTGCCTTCGGTCCCCATTGGGAACAGACTTAAAAGAACTAGATTCCGTGAGCCTAGTGGACAATACACAATCGACTACCCTCTGAGTCTTTGCTGGTTATAAGCATAACTCAAGGTAAGAGCTCATTTTGCATCAACCGAGCAAAATAATTTGCACTCCTTAGTAATAAATTATCCCCCAAAATTCACTGCGCCAAGGGCAAAATATAGGGTCAGCTACCCACAATTTATATAGACACACATGTGGCATAATCACACTAACTTGGTGAATGTGGAAAGACTGGGGTAATGTAGGGCTTTTTTTCAATAGAATGTGTTACCCACCAATACAGCAAAAATGTTTAGCTAATTACTGTCTTCATAACAAATGTGATTTTGTTGTTATATTTTGTTCACTATTAAGTCTATCTAAAGCACTAATATATTGTATATAATTTTCCTTTTGTAGAAATTGTTTGATGAATATGTCGCCCCTGATGAAGAGTTTTTTCGACTCGAAACGCGTTGGGCACTTGAAAACACAAATAAATAACAGAATTTACTGTTGATGATCACTAATTGTCTATTGAATGTGTTTTTCCTAAATCTTCTGTATTTTGAATATAAAGAAATTCATAAACATTCAAAATTATCTTCGGATTATCAACTCCATTAGGCCATTCGGCCTGCTAGACAGTGTGCAGGGGACGCGGCTATCCCTATCGGATTGCTCTCTCTTTTTTAGACTTTAAGGTCATGCCAGTACGTGTTCAGTTCTTGGATAGCCTTGAGATTTGCTGATGCCTGCCCATCATCTGTGCAATCCTCCTTCGGTGGCCTAACATATAGTCAACACTTGCCTGGCAGGGCCTGCAGGTGTGGCTTCCAAACCTTCTTCTTCTAAGGCAAGAGGCCCCCAATCTGGATGTCCAAAGAGGAGCTCAAAGGGGCTGAAACCAACACCCTTCTGAGGCAGCGCTCTGTAGGCAAACAACAGTCATGGTAGGATGAGATCCCATTTTCTCCTTACAGGCTCTCCTAAAGCACCCAATATGCCTTTGAGAGGTTGGTTAATCCTCTCAACCAGATCATTGGTCTGGGGGTGGTAGGAAGTAGAGAACATGTAGGTTACACCACACTCCTTCCACATTGCTTGCATGTAAATAGACATGAAGGTGGATTCTCTTGTCAGAGACTACCTCTTTAGGGAAACCCACTCTGGTTAAAATGCCCAGGAGTGCCCTGGCAACTACATTGACAGTTACGGTCCGAAGGGATATTGCCAAATGCAAGCACTTATTCACTTATTTATTTGTTTATTTGCTGTGCGGGTTCCACCAACAGGGAATCGTTCAGCAATAACTAGGGATGTAATATTGTATCCCATTTAATGTGCTCAGCAAATGTAAATCTGATGTAGGTTTTCACCCACATGATGAACACAATCTCTGAAGATGTCTTGGACTAATTTGCTCTCTATATAATCACATAAATAGATAAAACATGTTGGGCCGCATTACACGGTATGCGGTAAGGGTATACTGGTACCGGTAAGGGCACGGTACCGGTAAACCCTTACCGCCTTACTACGAGGTCCCTTTGCCGGACCCGACCTCAACGGCTGGTTTTACCAGCCGTTAAGGAACGGGCCCGCAACGGGACCTTTGGTGCTAATTATGGTACCCCAATTTGCTGTACCGTAATTACCTCCTTCCCCATTCCCATTGAGCCCTATGGGGGCAAAAATGGGAATGGGGAAGTGCCTTGGTGAATGGGGAATTACCGGCCCCACTCACCTTGGAGTAGGCCGGTAATTCCACCATCCACCAAGGCGGACACGGTAAAATACCAGCGGCAACCATGGCACTAATAGCGCCACGGTTACCTCATACCTTGTAATGAAGCCCTTTGACTTGTCAATGAAGGCATGATTACATGTATTGTGCTGCCATCTAGTGGATCTTTTGTAAGCTGTCCAGCAGTATAACCCGTTTCTAGCCCTAGATCAGAATCTCTCTTCTGCTGTACAATCATAAAGTATCGTATACATTGGTATGTCTGTGCACTTGAGAACTATATTTAGCACACATCATTCCATTCCCTAAGACTTAAAGTTCCGGAAAGGGAAATGAACCATTATCACACGAAAGCCCTGCCAATGGAGTGCCTGACGACCATTTCATACAAATGCTGAGGCTATCTGAATCTGGATATATCCTTCAATTTCACAAACAACTTAATGTAAGAATGAGTGTTGTGAATAATTAAATCAGCGCCAAGCTCAATGAGCACTATGTATTTGGAGATTAAAGCATACAACCCTTTTATAACAAATATATTTGTGAAAAAGAAGGCTCTGTCAGGGACGTCATTTAGGGGTCACCAGGGGTCGAAACTGAAACGAATGAGGTCTCCCTTGCTACCCCTAAAAAAATAAAAATTAAAAAAAACATGTTTTTATTTATCTTTTAAACAAGGTCCTGGGCTGTGGCCATTGGCTCTTTGCTTCTGTAGTGGATGGCTTTCTTGTTCAGGCCTCTTAACAAACAAATAAATAAATAAAAAGAACCGGGTTCCACAGGTCTAACACTTTCAGTGGGGACCCTAAATCAGAATGAATAGGAATACCAAACAATGTGCCTATCTGGAATTATATACAATAATTGCTACACTCATTAAAGGTTTATTTCAGACACACTTCAGGGGGTGAGTCACTAATTTAGTCTGCTCTTAAGCACCTCAACTCAGCCTTCCATCCTTCTGATGTCGATAAATGAGTACCAACACAGGGTGGGTGATATTCTATGTTTATTTGTTATATATTAAGCACTTAAGCGTAAGTGCTATATAAAGCACATCATTATCATTTGGCCATGGACGTCTGCATGCATTCACAGTAATTTGGTAACATGGGCCTTTACACACTGATCTTAACGATACATATGGCGATCCATTCTTGAAATGTATATATGTATGTACATAATGTATACACATTATAGTGATATTGTAACCATATTTTTGTAGTGTACTTAGGTACAATGCTATGTGATGCCACGTCCTGTTTAGTCAAGAGGTGAAAGGTTGTTTTCCATTGCTTTGCGTGATATCACTTCTGGGTTTGGTCAAATGACATCACCTCCTGTGAAGTCATCCGAGGTCAAGGGTTGTGTGATGTCACTTCCGCTGGCATTATGGTGAAATGACTTCCCTGAGCTCTGTGTTCATTGTTATGTTCCGAAAAGCAGGCTAGAACCTTCACTGGGGTTAGGTGTCCCTTTAGCATTCCTCCTGGGAGTATTGCAAAACAGTACAATAGTGTCCTCCTGAAATGATAACCTTCTATCCAGTGGCAGCTGGTGAATTATTTTTTATTGAAGGGGCATAAATCTTTCCAATGAAAGTGTGTGATTGACCCAGCATGGTGAGGAAAACCCAACCAAAGAAGAGAATTAGAATTATGCCAGCAATCTTGCCAGTGTCCCTATTTGAAAATATGTCTATGCCGGTTGCACCCCCTATAGGCCAGTACAGAAAGGTAATAACACTTTTATTGTCTTTCCCCATAATGCCAGTAATCTTTGCAAGGCCAGGCCTCATTAAAAAAAAAAAAGAAATCCACGCCCGTGTCTTCAAATTAACCCTCTGACTCACAGCAGTCCCACGCGGGTTCCCCTCTTCACAAAAACCCTACTGTCTCTGTCTTCTCATAACATCACCCAGAAAACTCCCATCAGTGCCAGCATCCTTATGACTGAGCCATTCGTGCTTCTATCAGAAACTAATGCATCTGGTTATTCTGGGCTTTGATAACGTGCTTTGCTCAGTAAAACAACTTTAATGTTCCTATTATGACTGCAATAATTACAGGGATTGATCTTCAGAAATAAGCATTGTAAAAATACATAATTGCCTGTTTTTCTTTTAATTAAATGCTTCTTTTGTAAAACAAAGAAATGCTCACCTGCCACCTGCCACTGTGATTACCACCCCTTCCCCATGACAGCTGTTTTTCCCCCTCTCGTCACGTGGAGACATAGATCAAGAAAAAACAGAGAGCACTGGTTTGGTGTATTGTTCGTTTGGTGTAAAGCCTCGAACTTAAACCCGCTAGACCATATATGTTTTATTTCAGTTCCGGCTGGGTTTATTCAGCATTTCTTGTTGAAAAAGTCTTTCTCGTGTTTTACTCTGCGTGCCCAACCAGGTTTGATTCCTTTGATCACAGTCTTTTTGCAGGCTTCTATGCAGAAGCCCTCCTTAGGCGCCTCTATGTCTGAGGGGGACAGGTTGTGAGGGAGGGGTTTAGGACTCCATGCACATGGTCTCCTTGGAGACCCATGTCACACTCTGAAATGATTGGCTGTGGTGACTGTTCCGGCGGGACAGCCACCCTGCAGTGTGATTGACAGCCAGGCTGTGTGAATGGGGGAAAACTGCATAAAAAGCAGGTCTCTGGGTCTGGAAAGGCAGAGTCACCACTGGAATGAAAGAACCGATGAGGAGCTGACAGAAGAGGACCCATATAATGACTAAAATGCCCGGTGAAGCCCTGCTGCAGGTCCGAATCTTCAAACTCCAATGACAGAGAAGATCCTCCTGGAATCTTCTTCCCCTGAGATGGTGGGACCAGCCAGTTCACCCAAACTGCAAGCCAGGAATCCCTCCTTTGGTCGAATTTGCTGTACAGAGTTACAGTGAACCAGATAGCCAGGAAGGTCGGACCCTGCTTGGGTTTTAAGGAGCGCACCTTTTATTTGTTGCTTTGCTCTGCTGCTGGTTTCTTCCCTGGGCAGTGCAGGACCCTCCAGTCTTCCTACTTCATGTCACTCCGACAGTCAATTCGGGAACTGTGAGCCTGCAGGAACTGCCAGGAATGTCTGCCTCAGCTACAGCTTCTTCTCCGTTTAAAGGTACTGTGCAAATCTGGTTGTTTGTTTCGTTCAGCCGCGGTGAAAGTGTGTGAAATCTTTCCCCAATCCAAGGGCTTGTCCTTCCCTTCTCTTTAAACTAACATTTCTGCTGCCCAACATCGTCCGGAACTCTTGGCAAAGACTTAACCGCGAACTACCCTGAACTCTGTGATCTTGAGCAAAAGACTTTTGTCCTATTGACTTAGGCCCTAAGCCTTTTTGATTTGATTCCATCACTGTAGTTCCTCTTTCTAGATTGCCTTACTTACGTACCTGTTGGTGCTGCTCAATTTCTGCCTAACTTGGTCTTTCCCTCCCTTTTAAATTGCTGGAGTGCCATTTTGCTCCTACTTCATTTCTGAGCTTAACTTGTCTGGAATCTATTGGGTGTGGTGTGGTGTATTAAGAGTGTGATTTTTTAACTGCTTTACTTTTGCGAAATGTTATACAACTGATGTGTAAATAAATGTATATTCTTTTATTCTGAAACCTTGAATCGTGTTTATTTGAATCATAGTAATTGCTGTCCTTTGTGTAACTATTGATACTGCTCACTTGCTCTTGAGATAGGTCTGGCTGCTCAGCCATCGCTACCACTTTTACTGTGTAGTACGGCATTGTACCAAAGGTGAATTTGTACTGTCACTTGTAGTCTCTATTGTGTGTGGTGTTCCCAAAGGGTACTGCAAATAATTCTGCCTAACACTGGTGTACAGTGGTGAGGATCAAGTATAGGAATTACATTTAGAATGCTGCTATTACCTTGGATCAACTAACCACAAGGCTAACATCACTAAATAGCAATATTCATCATGTCTGATATAGAAAGCTACAGTCAGGAAATCTGTGTAGAGAAAGCAATCTCTCTGCCAAAGGCAAAAAATCTGAATTGATTGAAAAGTTGTTAAGGAACCAAAGTCTGGGGAGTGGGTCTGAAATACCTGACTGTCCAGCAAATGTGGAAAATAATGAGGATGATAATGTGTCTATTATTGATGAGTTAGAGGAAGTAAATTGGTCCCCTAATGTAGGCCTCATTGCTCCCTTATCTGATCAGCAACCCCAACCTTTGTCCACTGGAACCGCCTCAGGTCAAACACTCAGTCCTGAATTCATTGCTCTAGAAAAGATGAGGCTTGAATTGGAATTCAAATGTTTAAATGCTTAAACTGAACAAAAGCACCAAGAACTTAACTCAGAGAAATGGAGTTGAATCATGAACTAGAAATGAAAAAGTATCTCTTGAAAATGCTTCGCTCAAAGAGTCTTCTAGGTCTTTCAGTCCTAAGAGACCCCGGGGGTCATTATGAGTTGGGCGGTAAGGGATTACCCCCACCGGTAAGGAGACCGGTGCCGGTAATCCCTTACCCCCCAATTCTGAGGTTCCTTAGCGGGAATTGTAAGGAATGTGTGGTCTGACCACACGTCCCTTACGGGTCCCGCTAAGGGACCAGGGCGCTAATTATGGGCTTGCTAGTCGCGAGCCCGTTATTAGCACCCTCCCTATTCCCATTGAGCCCTATGGGGGCTCAAATGGGAATGGGGAATGGTTTGTTCAATGGGGACTTACCGGTCCCTCCAGGGTCGGAATGCACCGGTAAATCCCCATTGAACAAGACCGGTGCCGGACCCAGTATTGGAGGCAGACATGGTGCAAATAGCGTCATGGCTACCTCCAATCTCGGAATGAGGCCCCCTGTATGCCTAAAGAAATTGCGGGTATGTATGAGGTTAAGCTTGATATTTTGGATTGGTTGGCAATGTTTGAATATAACCATGGGATTTAAGGTCTTACAGGGAATCCGTTGCTTCCCTGGCTCTTCTCTAGGCTACCCACTGTTGCATCTGATGTTGTGATGGAGTTGGGGGAGGTGGATAGGATGGATTATGAGTGTGTGAAGCTAGCTTTAATTGCTAGATTTGGGAAGACCCCTTCCCAGTACCTTAAGAGGTTTAGGACCCTCAAAAAGCATGATGGTACCCCCTGGGCTACATGGGTATGTGAATGTTTGAAAAACGTAGATGATTGCGTTAAGGGTTACGGAGTGAAGTTATGAGAATTCTTGTTATGCTGGAGTCAATTTATGATGCCTGTGCTCCTGAGCTCAGATAGCACTTAGCTGATTCTAAGGAGATATATCCAAATATGCTAGCTAAGGCTGCTGACTTGCAGGTTGCCAAGAGGGCTACTCACAAGGATTTTGGGGCAACTCAGAAGAAGGATGAGGGAAAGCAGCTAAAGAAATATAACAAGGAGAATTCTAATACCTTCAATCCAAAAGAGGGCCACAAACAGCAACATATGGGTAAACCAAAGGGAAAACTGAATCAGGCTAGTGCACCATCTGGACTCAAACCAGATAGAGGTCAGAACAAACCCCCATTCATCAAGACATTTTGGAAATCTTATGTTTGTGGGTCAACTGACCATGTGAAAGGGGATCCCAGATGTAAGGGTAAACCTTCAGGGATCCACACTGTCTCCTTAGCCTTTTCCCCAGAGGAAGAAGTACCTATGGCAAGTGGAAACTTTCACCTACTGTTTTATGATCCCATGAGAGTCTCAGCTAGTGTTTCTTTAGTGCCCCTGGGCTTGTGGGAACAACAGAATTTAGATGTCTCTATTGTGTGTGGTGTTCCCAAAGGGTACTGCAAATAATTCTGCCTAACACTGGTGTACAGTGGTGAGGATCAAGTATAGGAATTACATTTAGAATGCTGCTATTACCTTGGATCAACTAACCACAAGGCTAACATCACTAAAAAGCAATATTCATCATGTCTGATATAGAAAGCTACAGTCAGGAAATCTGTGTAGAGAAAGCAATCTCTCTGCCAAAGGCAAAAAATCTGAATTGCTTGAAAAGTTGTTAAGGAACCAAAGTCTGGGGAGTGGGTCTGAAATACCTGACTGTCCAGCAAATGTGGAAAATAATGAGGATGATAATGTGTCTATTATTGATGAGTTAGAGGAAGTAAATTGGTCCCCTAATGTAGGCCTCATTGCTCCCTTATCTGATCAGCAACCCCAACCTTTGTCCACTGGAACCGCCTCAGGTCAAACACTCAGTCCTGAATTCATTGCTCTAGAAAAGATGAGGCTTGAATTGGAATTCAAATGTTTAAATGCTCAAACTGAACAAAAGCACCAAGAACTTAACTCAGAGAAATGGAGTTGAATCATGAACTAGAAATGAAAAAGTATCTCTTGAAAATGCTTCGCTCAAAGAGTCTTCTAGGTCTTTCAGTCCTAAGAGACCCCGGGGGTCATTATGAGTTGGGCGGTAAGGGATTACCCCCACCGGTAAGGAGACCGGTGCCGGTAATCCCTTACCGCCCAATTCTGAGGTTCCTTAGCGGGAATTGTAAGGAATGTGTGGTCTGACCACACGTCCCTTACGGGTCCCGCTAAGGGACCAGGGCGCTAATTATGGGCTTGCTAGTCGCGAGCCCGTTATTAGCACCCTCCCCATTCCCATTGAGCCCTATGGGGGCTCAAATGGGAATGGGGAATGGTTTGTTAAATGGGGACTTACCGGTCCCTCCAGGGTCGGAATGCACCGGTAAATCCCCATTGAACAAGACCGGTGCCGGACCCAGTATTGGAGGCAGACATGGTGCAAATAGCGTCATAGCTACCTCCAATCTCGGAATGAGGCCCCCTGTATGCCTAAAGAAATTGCGGGTATGTATGAGGTTAAGCTTGATATTTTGGATTGGTTGGCAATGTTTGAATATAACCATCGGATTTAAGGTCTTACAGGGAATCCGTTGCTTCCCTGGCTCTTCTCTAGGCTACCCACTGTTGCATCTGATGTTGTGATGGAGTTGGGGGAGGTGGATAGGATGGATTATGAGTGTGTGAAGCTAGCTTTAATTGCTAGATTTGGGAAGACCCCTTCCCAGTACCTTAAGAGGTTTAGGACCCTCAAAAAGCATGATGGTACCCCCTGGGCTACATGGGTATGTGAATGTTTGAAAAACGTAGATGATTGCGTTAAGGGTTACGGAGTGAAGTTATGAGAATTCTTGTTATGCTGGAGTCAATTTATGATGCCTGTGCTCCTGAGCTCAGATAGCACTTAGCTGATTCTAAGGAGATATATCCAAATATGCTAGCTAAGGCTGCTGACTTGCAGGTTGACAAGAGGGCTACTCACAAGGATTTTGGGGCAAATCAGAAGAAGGATGAGGGAAAGCAGTTAAAGAAATATAACAAGGAGAATTCTAATACCTTCAATCCAAAAGAGGGCCACAAACAGCAACATATGGGTAAACCAAAGGGAAAACTGAATCAGGCTAGTGCACCATCTGGACTCAAACCAGATAGAGGTCAGAACAAACCCCCATTCATCAAGACATTTGGGAAATCTTATGTTTGTGGGTCAACTGACCATGTGAAAGGGGATCCCAGATGTAAGGGTAAACCTTCAGGGATCCACACTGTCTCCTTAGCCTTTTCCCCAGAGGAAGAAGTACCTATGGCAAGTGGAAACTTTCACCTACTGTTTTATGATCCCATGAGAGTCTCAGCTAGTGTTTCTTTAGTGCCCCTGGGCTTGTGGGAACAACAGAATTTAGATGTCTATGGGCCTCATTACACGGTAGGCGGTGAACCATGGCGCTATTAGCGCCATGGTTCATGCCGGTAAAATACTGGCACCGCCTTGGTGGAAAGACGAATTACCACCCCATTCCAAGGTTGGCGGGGTGGTAATTCCCCCTTCTACCATTGCCCTTCCCCATTCCCATTTTTGCCCCATAGGGCTCTATGGGAATGGGGAAGGCGCTAATTACGGTACCGCAAATTGTGGTACCCTAATTAGCTCCACTGGTCCCTTTGCGGGTTGGTTTTTAACGCCTGCAAAAAGCAGGCGTGAAATTCCCCAAGCCGCAAAGGGACCTCATAGTTAGGCGGTAAGGATTTACGGGTACCGGTAAAATACTGGTACCGGTAAACCCTTACCGCCTACCGTGTAATGAGGCCCTATAATTCCATCCCAGATAATACTAAAGAGTATTATAAAGATAGTGTTCTTGTGAATGGCCAGGAGACTCATGCCATCAGAGACACTGGAGCCAGCATAACTGTGGTGGATGAATCCTTTTTCAATGTGGAGAATGCTGCTAAGGCACCCAAACGCCTCACCAAGTTAACTGGAGGCCCTGTGCAAATACTTCCCCAGTTAGCAGCTCTCATCCAGTGTAATGATATGACTGTCAAAATACCTGTTAGTGTGCAGAGTGAAGTGCCTGGGAGAGTTATGTTGGGTAATGACCTAAAAACTCTTGGAGTTGTGTCAAGTACCCCCAGGCCTCCCAGTAAAAGGAGACAGGAGCTCACTAGGCCAGTAAGGGCGAGGACATTAAGAGGCTCTCCAGAGGAGTTGATAGAGGAAACTATCACTCCCACTCCCCAGGAGTTGCTCACTGATATTTCTAGGAAGAATGAGGCAAAGGGGAAACCCAAGACCTCAAGGAAAAAGTCAGACAGCACCCCTGTGCTACCAACAAGGACATCCCCAAGATTGTCCAACGTCACACCTGTGATTTCTCCAACTGCTGGGGCAGAGTGTGAGGTGCAACCTTGTGTGGTTGAGCCAGTTTCTGAAGAATCAGATCTGGAAGATGACACTGTTTTAGTTGGAGATCATGACCCTGCTGACCATCCTGAGCTGCAGTCTTTACTGGCAGAAGGTTGGCCCAAAAAGGCAGACTTCAACAGAGGACAAATAGAGTGTCCTACTCTCGTGGGTCTTCAACAACAGGCTGCTAACCAACTTGATGGGCACGTTGTTGGAAAGCATAGGTTAATCTGGGAAGATGGCCTTTTCTACAGTGAACCAACTGAGTCTATCCCTGGGGACTGCAAAATAATTGTAGTGCCCCTTGCCAACAGGCTTCTGTTCCTACAGTTGGCCCATGAGATACCTTTGGCTGGTCATTTGAGTTTCAAAAAGACCAAGGAAATGCTCACCTTTTACTTCTACTGGCCTAAGATGGGTTCAGAAGTTGACAGGTTCTGTAGGAGCTGTCACACTTGTCATTGTTGGTCCCCTTGACCCTCCCACATCTTCAGGGAACAGGTTTATCCTTGTTGTAGTAGACCATGTTACAAGATACCCAGAAGCCATACCTATGAGAACTTGTACAGCTCAGGCTGTGGCTAAGGCTCTACTTGGTATTTTTACCAGAGTAGGGTTTCCTAAGGAAGTGATATCCGACAGGGGATCCAATTGTATGTCCCACTACATGCAAGCCATGTGGAAAAACTGTCACTTACAAGTTCTCTACAGCCTATCATCCACAGACAAATGGACTGGTAGAGAGGTTTAATTGTACTATGAAGAGCATGATAGGTCCTTTAGAGGAACCCCTTAAAAGAAAGTGGGACCTTCTACTGCCATGCCTTCTCTTTGCTTATAGAGAAGTCCCTCATGAGCGAGTTGGATAAAGTCCCTTTGAATTCTCTATGTCCATCCAGTCAGAGGCCCATTGGTCCTGATTAAGGAGGGGTTGGGGAGTGCTCCTTCCCCCAAGCCAGTCAGAGTGACTGACTATGTGATAGGTCTCCGGAGGAGAATGTCACACATGATGGCAAAAGCTAGTGATAACTTAAAAGCAGGTCAGGCTCTGGTCAAACATTGGCATGACCAGAAGGCCAGCATGCTTGAGTTTACTCAAGACAAGCTTGTTTTAGTTATGGTGCCAATAAGGCAGAGGGCCTTGCAGGACAAATGGATAGGACCCTTCAAGATTGTGGGCAAACTTGGAGAGGCGAACTATTTGGCGGATTTAGGCAGACCTAAGGAGGCTCCCAGAGTCTTTCACACCAACCGTCTGAAGGCATATGTCTTGAGACCAGAAGTGGGAGCTTTGCTTCTAGCTTCAGCTCAAGAGGAAGAGGAGAGTGAACCTCTACCTGACCTCCTCAGAGGCCAACCTTTGGATGAGAAAAAAGAAGGAGTCAATCTCTCTTCTCAGCTGACATCTGAACAACAAGAGGAGTGCAACATTCTGTAAAATCAGTTTGCCTCCCTGTTTTCACTTTCACCAGGCTTGATCCTTTGGGGCCAGCAAGATATTTTCACTGGTGACTGTCTACCTGTAAAAATCAGAGGTTACAGAATGTCAGAATATGTGAGATCTCGGCGTTAGCCCTCTACAAGTCCATGGTCTAGTACAGTTGTTCTAGTACCAAAGACAGGATCCAAGGAGTTGAGATTCTGTGTGGACTATAGCGCTCTAAATGCAGTCACTAAGACTGATGCCCATCCTTTGCCAAGGACATATAAACTGGTGGATAGACTTGGTTTAGCCTCAGCTACAGCTTCTTCTCCATTTAAAGGTACTGTGCAAATCTGGTTGTTCGTTTCATTCAGCCGCGGTGAAAGTGTGTGAAATCTTTCTCCAATCCGAGGGCCTGTCGTTCTCTACTCTTTAAATTAACTTTTCTGCCAACCAACTTCGTCCGGAACTCTTGGCAAAGACTTAACCGCAAACTACCCTGACATGTGTGATCTTGAGCAACAGGCTTTCGTCCTATTGACTTTGTCCCTAAGCCTTTTTGATTTGATTTCATCACTGTAGTTCCTCTTTCTAGATTGCCCTGCTTACTTACCTGTTGGTGCTGCTCAATTTCTGCCTAACTTTGTCTTTCCCTCCTTTTTAAATTGCTGGAGTGCCATTTGCTTCTACTTCATTTGTGAGCTTAACTTGTCTGGAATCTATTGGGAGTGGTGTGGTGCATTAAGAGTGTGATTTATTTTTAACTGCTTTACTTTAGTGAAATGTTATACAACTGATGTGTAAGTAAATGTATATTCTTTTACTCAGAAACCTTGAGTCAGTGTTTGTTTGAATCATAGTAATTGCTGTCCTTTGTGTAACTGTTGACACTGCTCACTTGCTCTTGAGATAAGTCTGGCTGCTCAGCCATTGCTACCACTTTTACTGTGTAGTGCGGGCTTGCACCAAAGGTGAATGTGTACTGTCACTTGTAGTCTATATTGTGTGAGGTGTTCCTAAAGGGTACTACACATAATTCTGCCTAACATTCACTGCTTAATGCTAGCCCTTTATAATCACGGTTTAGTTACCTAGTCAGTGTGAATCACTCTAAACCGGGTTTTGGAGAAACTCCATCATAGCCAAAACTTTAAATAACTTGTTTATGTATATTTGTTTCAAACAAGCAATACATTGGGGCCGACTCAAAGTTGTCATCCAATGTAGGAGCCTTCATAGGCGCTCCATTGACCAGGGGCTGGATAAAAATTCTGCTCCAGGGTCACGCTAGGTAGCTCATACTTCCGTTATGTCCGTCTACGTGATTTAAGATTTTTAAACACCTTGGACCAAATCTAATTGTTTGGACACAAATGTATGGGTACAAATTAAGTTTGCAGATGTAGGGGATGTGGTTTTGATAATGGGCACGAGAAATTAGCAACACGATATTCAGCGGTAATTAAGTGCGTGATGGATCACTTAAAACAATTGACACATGACCCTAATTTGAAGATTAAAGATGGAATAAAGATAATTTGGTTCCATGAGATAATGTCACCTGGAAAAAGGTTTAATGTCATTTTTCCGCTTTTTGAAGGCCGCACATCAAAAAGACCGATTTATTTCAGTCGATTTTGTACAGCCCTCAAAAAGCCAAAAAGAGCATGTGACATGGCTGAGGTTTTTTTAATTCGTGTGGTTTCACACCCTCCAACCCCCACTTCCTCCTTGCTACCCTGCTCCCCCACTCGCCACCACATACACAAACAAACGCACAACCAGTTTCATTTCCCCCCTGCCCACACACACACACACAGACACTCACCTCATCCTCCTGCAACTCCTCCTTCAAGTCTCGCCCGGCCTGTCAGCACCTGCGCGCACTCGTGTGCCTCAGAGGGGCTGACAGTTTGATTTAGAAAGACCGCTGTGTGCAGTCACAGAAAGTCGCCAGGTGGCTATCTTTATTTCCTGACTCTAAAATACTTTCCCCAAATTTTAGAAGAGTGGTATAATTGTATATCATAAATTCCTGTCCTAGAATATTTGGGAAAAGTGTTTGATTACATTGAGGGTGCATTTTGGGGAAATATTGCACCCCTGTGGCCATTTCCCAGGTGACTTCATAATTGGACAGAGATAATTCAACAGATTACCTCATAAAATTAATGTTATGCTGAAAATTGTAAGAAGTGTTAGCACCGCGCTCCGAGAGCAGCCAGTCAGGTTCATGCTGATCGGAAAAGGGGCAGAATGCTACAGTAAGTGCTTTCAATCCAAACAAGCTGTTAGATGCTCTGTCCCTTTTTTTACATTTTCCTCTCCCTCCCTGCATTGTTAGATTGGCACCACCACCCTGCACCTGCTTGACAGCAAATGTAAACATGAAATTTGACCTACCCGCAACTGCCTTCTTCATGCCCCGAAATCCAAATCACTGCTGACTATTATAGAAGTCAAAATGGTGCTTTTCTGAGAGTATCCTTTCCTTTTTCCGTGGAGGCCATCTTGGCTTTAATTTCTTTTAATGGTGGAAACATCTTGCGCTCCCCTTAGGCACATTTGTCCCCCCTCTCTAATTCCCGCGGGCCATGTCTAAGCGCACTACAAATAAAATAAATAAATAAACGTAATGTATTGTCCTAGGCTAGCAGGGCATGCTTGTGTCATTACCATTACATTGCTATTACTGAAGGCTACCTAGCTTTTAGGAAATAATGTAAAACCTTCTTGTTTCCACCTAGTGTCTAGTTATCTGGGTGCCTTTTTTTCTTTCACTCAATTATTCAATTCTTTCCATTGCTGTCTTTCTTGGTTGCCTTACACCAGGATACCCTTTGGGTCAAAGTTGTGCTTTATAAGTTCTCATACCATACCTTTTTTTAAAAGAATAACGACTATTGAATGTGTAGCTTATATGTAAAGACAGGTCAAATGCATGCCAGAAAGCACAAATATGAGGACAATAAAATGAGATGTGGGCTATCAAACCACTTTGCGGTTTGCAGGGCCACCAGCTGTCTGAATCCCGTGAATCTGCTCTGCAGGGCTTCTGTGAAATGCATAAGGCATCCTGAGGGCATACAAATCCATCCTGAAGCATAGGCTAAGACACCAAAGCTGTTCTGGAAGATGTCAAACAAGTTTTGCACAGCCAGAGCCATGTTTCAAAAGGCTGGGGGGAGTCTGCAGACCCTAATGGTCGGGTAATAGTTTTCAGAGTGACATCCAATTTCAGTCAAGCGGTTATTTGCAACATCTGTGGCCGATCTTGCATTAAATGTGATTCATACAACAACTTGCCCACCAAACCTCAAGCTGAGTAATTGGAGAATCAACCTTAGAATAGTCAAAGAGTGTGGGATGTAGGAGCAAGTTAAACTTTTATACCATAGTGCCTACTGTACTTTCAGTTCAGAGTTTGATTTTCCCCATTCATCTGTTGATTAGTGCCTTTCAAATAATAATTGTAATAATAACATTATTGCCACCAAAAGGCAGTCCAGCTTATAGCTAATACATTCAGAAATGACTAAAGAGGGGATCAGGAGGAATGTGTGCCGTGTGCACCTGCTATTAGTTGGAGCACACACTCAGCAGTTGCGGCTCCTTAAAGCTGTAAGGTGCAATTCTGCAAAGGCTGTGTGATGTGCACAGTTCAGTCTCCATGCTGAGGCCGATACAAATCCCATAGTTGGGAGAAAGGGAATTATGCACTTAGAGTATAATAGTAACACTGGTGAGTAACTTAACCCTTTTTCTCTGGGATGTCTTGTTTTTTTAATGTGCTTCTGGGGCTGAATTATCATTTCTGAACTGTGCTTGCTTTCCGAATGTATTAGCTGTAATTTATTAGCTGTAAGCTTGGCTGCCCCTTTGGCATTATTTTTATTATTACCATTACAATCGGAAGGAATTAATAAACAGTTTAATAGGGGGATATAAGACTATGGACTAGGAGTCATTATCTGGCATTGTCTTTTTTCAATGGGTTACTCACCTTTGTGCATGCCCTAATGTTTGAGATGTTCTTTTCAGCGTTATACTACTACACCTGCGCACACATTCACTGAGGGGATCAAGCAAAATGTGGTGTCCCCAACTAAAAAATGTACACTTTTGTTTGGCCTCTAAATCAAGGTACTACCTCCCTCACACCAGAACCGGCCTTTCAGCAGATCAACAGGAGTCCACAGCAAAGCACTGAAGGTCCACAATGTGGAGTTCTTCTTCCTCAGAAGTCGATCGCCTCATTACAGTCATCAATGTATGAGTGGACAGAGAAAGCAGAGGCTCTTCACTGCTGTCAGAAATGATTGTCTCCCTGAAGCCAACACTGTGATGATGGACACGACTATGCAGTAGAAACTGCCGAGCCACTGCAGTATGTGGGCCCGTTGACCACCACGACCTTGCCACAGTGGAGCTTCATGCAGACCATGCATGATAATGCAGAGAGAATAATCACTAATGAAAAAGGAGGAAATACTGTGGTTTGTGTGTACAGTGTATGCCTCAGGAGAATTATGTGCGCATTACAAAGTGTACACCCATACTTAAGACAAACTGAATTCGATAATACTCCATCGAAGCAAAGATGTGCACAACTACATCTTGAATGCAGTGTGGGAACAATCATGTGGCAACCGGTTGCTGCAGTGTTCTTTCTCACTTTCTGGGGTTCTTAGGTTCTTCCTATGTGATTTCTTAGACTTCATCTTCGGATTTATATGGTGGGCCTGAAGAGAGCATTAGATTCATCACATCTCAAATATCGAGAAGCTTGCCACCATGTGAACAGAGCATTAGTGACAGAAAGTCTACTAGCAGATAGAGCTCTGTTTTTTTTTCCTCTTAGGAATTTCATTGGGCAACTCCAGATACTCAATGCTTTGCCACAAATCCAGGTTCATACAAACAGTTGTCTCTGTTAATGATAATCGCACGAGGTCCCAATGTTGCCCAATATAGCTGTGCCTCTTTGCTCCAACCATTGAGCCCTGGTAATGGTGATGTGTAGATTGTATATAGCTCACAGTATTTATAGATCTTGTATTCAATATAAAGTCTTGATGTATGCAGACAAAGTACTTATTTTTTTTCAGGGAAAATAAAAGATGGCTTTTCTTAGTTGACTGATGTTATTTCTCAGTTTGGCTCAGTGCCTGGTTTCCAAATGAACTTCTCAAAATCCGAGGTTTTAACACTTACATATGAACGAAAAAATCCAGAAGACGACTGCCTCAGAGCATATAGAGATAGAACTTTAATAAGAACTGTGGCAAGCCAGAAGAAGAGCACATACCAGAGGATATGTTTTCCAAGTAACTTTATTTAACTTAAAAGAAAATGCCTTACTAACCCATCTGCTATAGGGGAATTCCAATCCCATCAAAACAAAACTAAGGTGCTCGTCAATAATACATAGAAAAATAGCCCTTGGTCTGAATCTGTCTCCTAAACTGGCCCTACCACTTTGAGAAAAAATGTAAAAGAAAATTAGATGGAGTAATTTACACTCAGGCTTGTTCACCACAATCTCTCTGAGTGTGCCAGGAGTTCATCCTGGGTCTGGATCCGCTGGCCATCCTTAATTAACAGTTCTCCTTATTTAACAGTTCTTGGCAGTTTATCAAAGTTCCTCAAGTTCAACAATAAAATGTCTTCAGTTCCTGCAAAAACAGACTGTCAAAATGTCTGGAGGTGGAGGGATATTTCCCTGTTCTCCACCTCTTTCCCTTCACAAATGCCGGGTGCCACAGGTTCTCCTTTGGGCTGCTCTCCACTTGGCTTATGGGCCCTTATGATTCCATTAGGTTTCTCTGCCCCAAATGTCTCCCATGTTAGCTCTCTTGTGTAGGGGTGACCCCTCTTTCCATTTGGTTCTTTTAGCTCTCTGGGCCCCCTTTGACTCTTCTTGAGCTTTATACTGTTCCGATTTCTTAGGTCTCCACAACCCTCTTCCTTGTCTTGTGTTCCCTTTCTTGTCAGACTCTTGTGGAGTGTTAGCAAAGTATTTTCTTCTCCCCCGTTGTTCTTTCACTTATCGCTTTGGGGTACTTGTCACCCTCTTTTCTATTTGTTTCTTTCAAATCTTGGTTCAGATGTTGAGAGTCTCCATGCTCCCCTCGTACCTGTGCTTTGCTTTGCTTATTGGGCACCTCTTGCTCTTTTGCGTTGTTCTGTCCCAATGTGCCACTTATCTCTTGGGATTTGGGGAACCCCAATTTTCTTGTGGCTTTTTTTTTATCTCTTATCAGTGCTTTTGACTGGAGGTTGAAAGTACTTGGGTTTCCTGGGCTCTCATAACCCTTGTCCTTCTTTCTTTCTTTCTCTCTCTCCAGGCCTCTGTGAACCTGGTATGGATTTAGGGCAATCATTCCTTCTTCCCCCACTTGCTCTTTCTTCTCTCCACCTTCCTCTGACCTAGGCAACCCACGTACCTTCAGTGTTGCAGGGTGTGCTCAAGGGAGGATGCGTCTCTTTGAAAGATGTGGCGTTCTTCCCAGCTTGCTGCTCCTTCGGGTCAGATACAAGGGGTTCTCAGTTCTGCTTGTCTCAGCATTCCCCCACTCATTTCTCTTGTATTGAGAGCAGATAATTCACTCCTTCCTCGGTTCCTGGTTTCTGCATCAGTTTGCGGGCACTGGGCCCAGCATGTCCCAGGCGTGGTCGCGCTTCCATGTAAGCTATGTTTTGTTCAGCTTTTCCTTCTCAGTCCACGCATGTCCCTGTGTCAATACAGCAGTGTCTCTCTTCGGTGTCTGCTTAGCTTAGCTCTGTGCCAAAGCCTGCTCTGATGTTCAGTGCGGCTCTGCCCCTCGCTGACGTCACCACTTCAGAGGCTTACCTCTGCCTATGGTTTTTCTTTCTCCATTCAAGTATTTTTGGCCCTTTATTATCGCTCCTTGAGTTCAAATGGGCGTATTCTTCACTGTCGGTTGTGAAGCCTATAGAGAGTTCAGCATTCCTTTAGCCAAACACATAGAGGTAATATCAGGGTTATTTTGAGTCCAAAATAAGGATGTACTATCAGTCTCTCTTATTCCTGTGTAGGCAGATCATTTCTTTGGTGTAGGGAGATCCCTGTGGGAATGGGAGGACTTATTCCCTGAAGGGAAGTCACTCCCACTAAGATCCCCCTTTCCCAAACCCCAAGTGAGTGGTTTGCTTAGTGGGCTCACCTCCCTCACCTCAAAGGGGTTGCCCCCCCCCTATGGAAGAAGGGATGAACTCTCCATATTAATCGCATCCCCCTATGTTTAAAGAGGAGTTCACCTCTTCTGAGGCTGTGGTGCCTTTGATGTTATCATTTTCCCAGACCCATACAGTTGGGTCCTCCTTTTCTGAAAAGGTTTTCCAGGATGATAAGGGAGAGTGTACTTCTTTGAAGGATCTCCCAAAGAAGGATGGCATAACAGATTCTAAAAGGTGGGAAAGTCTGTACATGTGATGACTTCCTCCGCTAGGCCTGATACCACTGCGGCTCTTATGATGGTGGGACAACCTCTAACTTCTAGGGTGGGGGAGTTTGGGGATATGTGTCTACATTTCCGTGCATGCAGGTGATCTTTATGGCTGCTTCCCTTTTCAACTCCTTTGGGTAAATACAGTCTGATCATATGGTGTTTTTATTTTGTTGCTCCCCAACTCAATCAGAGCTCTGGCCCAGATGACATTCACTCGAACAGCTTCTTGAGTATCGAAGGCCTGAGGGGTGCAGTAGCACAATTCTTCCTCTTCTGGATCTTCATCCCTTCCTCTCCTTCTCATGTCCATTCTTTGGTTCATACCCAACCTATCTCCAGGGTTTCTCAAGGAGGTTTTAGGACAGGTTTGGGTGAAATGGCCCTTTTCTCTGCAGAAGAAACAGGTGGGTATACTGGGGAAAAGCAGTTTCCCTCTTCCACTTCCTTCTCCTAAGGTTCCCTTTTGTTTTACAACTGGGAGAGACCATGGTCTGCGCATAATCTCTTCCTTCTGGTTTTTGATGGGTAATGGTTTTTCAGGCCTTCTATAGGCTTCCCCAGAAGAGATTGGTAGGGTGGTTTAATTTCTCTTCTTGGTTACACCTCAGATTGGCCTGGTCTATCTGAACATCCGTGCCTAGGGTTGGTTAGGCTTGATGGAGTACAACTCTCTTCAGAGATGGACGCAGATTGTTAATAAATTGCTCCAGTGCCATGGCCTTTAATATCTCCAGTAGATTCTTCTTCCCCAAACCTTGGCTAAGAGTATTTTTATGTATTTGAAAATGATTGGGTACTCAGGAATTTCAGTCGGAGGAAGGTTTTGGTCTGCCCCACTATTTCTAACAGGGCATGTTTTATCTCTTAAAAGGAGGTAGTTCACTGGGGATTGGTGTTTTGGTGCAGAGTTGTAATTCACTCCTCAGTAGAGGGCCCACATAGCAAACTTTAAGGGTCTCAACCCATTGAAATTGGGTGCCTAGTCTTTGAAAATTGGTTAAGAAAGAGCTTAGGTCGTCTCTCTCATAGTATGGTTATAAGACGCTGTGGGGGAGGACCCAATGATTTTGGCCCACCCCTAGTTGGTCAATGCTCTTTAGGGGACATTGGTCGAACCAGGCTTTATTTTCAATAATCCTCTCCAGGAGAATATCAAGCAATGCCATTTTAGCTTTATTTATTGGGTCTGGGATTTCTATATCAGAGCTTTTTTTCAGAGGGATGAGACTCACTCTCTTCTTCATCCTCCCTCTGACTTAAGGTAAGTTTGGCAGAGAGAGGTGTCATCCACTGTTTCTCTAATGTTGAGTGTTTAAGGGCCATCCCCAAAGATTGTTTCATACCCAGGAGTCCTGTAGGTGAAAGAAGGTCCATGGTTTTGGCATTATAATTTAGGACGAGTGTCTGATTTTGTGTGGGGTTACTCGCATCCTTCTTTTGACACCATATATGGCAAGCCAGAAGGAGGACTTGGACCAGAGCAAATAGTTCCCAAGTAACTTTATTTAACTTAAAAGAAAATGCCTCACTAAGCCTACTGTTGTAGGGGAATTAACTTCCTATCAAAACTAAACTAAGGTGCTCATCAATAGTCAACAGAAAAATAGTCCTTGGTCCAAACCTATGCACTAAACTGGCCCTATCACTTAGAGAATAAATGTTTTTAAAAAATTAACAAGTATCTTCTACACTCAGTTCTTCCTGGCTATGGATCCACAGGTTATCCGTAATTAACAGTCTCCCTCATTCAGTTCCTGGCAGTCTATCAAAGTTCTTCAAGTTTCCCAAGTGCAACAATAAAAAATCTTATGTTCCTGCAAAAACAAACTGTCAAAATCTTTGTAGGTAGAGGGATATTTCACTGATACCTCACCATCTCTTTCCTATTATAAATGTTGGGTATCAAGGGTTCTCCATAGGTCTGCTCTCCAAACTGCTTATGGGCCTTGGTTGTTTCATTGGATTTCTTCGATCCGAAAGTCAACCATCATATCTTTGTGGTATAGTATAGGGGTGACCCCTCTTTCCAGCTGGTTCTTTTAGTTCTCAGGCCCCCTTCAGTCTTCTTCAGCTTCATATTGTTTGGGGGTTCTCAGATCTCCAAAACCCTTTCAGTTGTCTCATGTTCTCTAACTTGTCAGATGCCCTGCGACTCTTGTGGTGTGTTAGGGAAGTCCATTCTTATCCCCCTCTTGTTCTTTCACTTATCCCTCTCGGGTATTGGTGACCCCCTTTTTTATTTGTTTCTTTCAACTCTTGGTTCAGATGTTGAGCGCCTCCATTCTCCCCTTGTATCTCTTCTTTGTTTTGCTTATTGGGCCCTTTTGGCTCCCTTGGGTTATTCTGTCCCAATGTTCCATTTATCTCTCAGTGATATAGGTAACCCCTCTATCCCTATTGCTCACTTTGATCTTGTTAGTTCCTGTGACCCTTCTGAATGTTGAAACTATTCGAGTTTTTGGGCTCCGGTAACCCTTCTCCTTCTCTCATCTTTTCTCTCTCCCCAGGGTTCTGTGAACCTGGTATGGGATAAGGGCAATCCTTCCTGCTTCCCCAGTTGCTCTTTCCTAATCTCTGCCTCCCTCTGACCTGGGCAACCAGCATGCCTTCAGTGTTGCAGGGTTTGCTCCAGAGAGGATGTTTCTCTTCAGCAGCAGTGGCATTCTCGACGGCTTGCCACTCCTTCAGATTGGATCTGAGCGTTCTTGGTTCCGCTTGTCTCAGCATTCTCTTGCTCTTTTGCTCTTGCTCGGTTGCTGGTTTCGGCATCAGTTTGCAAGCACCGGGCCCACCATGTCCTTGGCTTGATCACACCTGCAGGTAAGCTTTGTTTTGTGCAGCCTTTGCTTCTCACGGCCTGCACATCTGTGTCAGGCTGGCAGCATCTCCCTTCAACATCTGCATCACACCACAGCTGGCTCCACTGTAATTTGCAAATCTGCCCCTAACCCACACCCTTCTCTTTCAGATTCAGCATCGGAAGCTCGGAAGCTCACCTCTGTGTATGGTTTCTTTCTCTCCACTCAAGAATTATTGTCCCTTTATTCTCACTCCGCAACTTCAAAGGGGTGTATTGTTCACTGTCAACGATCAAGTTCAGCATTACCTTGAGCAAACCACATAGAGTTAATGTTAGGGTTGTTTTGTGTCAAACATTTTGAGTCCAGCATATACATGTGCTATCAGTCTCTCCTATTACCATGTAGGCAGATCATTTCTTTGCTATAGGTAGTTACCCGTGGGAAGGGAAGGACTTGTTCCCTGAAGGGGAGTCCCTCCCTTTGAGGTTCCACTTTTGCAAAGCCCCAGGGAGTGTTTTGCTTAGCGGGTTCACCTCTCTAGCCTCAAAGAGTGTGGCTTCCGCTGGGAAGAAGGGACAAAGTCTCCAGATTAATCAAAGAACATAATTAATTATTTCTAGCTAATTACAGATCATTTCTCAATCACATTTTTGGTCATGCCTTCAGTTCACATTTACAGCAAGAACATATGTTATTAAATTAATATTGTTCTGAAATGGCTTGTATTTTTACAAGTATTTTGTTTACAATTCCATTATCCTGTTTTCCATTAATGAATCCGTTTTTTAAAAAAGTTAATACTCGTGTGTTAATCTTTCCAACATAAAATCATTTTTCCTAGAATTCCTTAGACAACGTAGCGCTCACTGGCATGAGTTATTAGTAAAACAATTATTAGAGAAATATGATATTGCATCCATCCTCTTCCTATTTCCCTTTTACGTATGGTGTAATTGCATTCATAAATTGTTGAATAAATACATAATTGAACAACAAGTCACCGTTTCCCTTCAAGCAATACATTTAAATGCAATTGATCAGGTTAACATATCTTGGATAATGACACACTGTATTACGTTTTGTGATATAAAGAAAGTATAATTTAGTTAAATTATTAAGAATCATTTCCCAATACAAATGTTCTTCACTTTTTCACCAAGTAAGGAAAAAAGAAAATCACTTTTATAGAATACATCTTTTCTTTATAATCTCCATAAATCTCCATAAATCAGCTGGACAAAATATTATGTAGCTAAAACAATTGTTGGGTTCTGATAAAAGGAGTTCTTAGTCGATCACCACTGAGAAAGATGTCCGTTTTGAAGTATTCTGTGTAAGCCCATTGGATCCCATCCATTGGATCCCATCCGGGCGGTCATAGTTTGAAGACATGAGATGGGTTGCTGTGTGTGGGCCCATATTTTGTAGTCAGGAAATAGTTCGGAGAAGAAAGAGGAGACCATGGCCTTTTGGATTTGCCTTTGAGCAAAGAGAGGAGCCAAAACAGGGCTCATTGCCATATCCCACCTATAGTTATGGGTCGGTCTAAGAGCAGCTGGTGTTTAACAGTGACAACGGAAACTGATTTATTCAGGAGAATCAAGCCATTGACACATTGAAGACTTACTGCCACCTGAAAGCTTTCTAAATTGAACCAGAAAACTAAAAAATGTACTGTCCTGGGCTTTGTCATTAGATGGTTTAACTCATGGGACTGTAATGAAGTACCTTCAATTTAAAAAAAAGTATTGATGGTTTGGTTCTGTGCATTTGCCAGCTTCCTTTCCCTGTCTCTGCCTAGTGTGCACCATGGCCAATACGTTGTTATTGCAGCCCTGCCTCTCAGATGCCAGTCTTCCCATAATATTATTGACATTCAAAGTCTTTGAAATTTCAGGAACAACCTTGAAGACATCTGTTTATGCGTTCCTGCCTTCAAAGATTCTTTTGGAATAAAATTACTTTTTGCATGACGTACAGGGTCCTGCTGGGCCGGTATGAAAATATTCCTTGTGGAGGTGGAGATTTCCTCCTTCCTTGAGTAGATTGAAAGGTTTGTTGGAGGGAGGGAGATAACCTAAAGGTGTCAGTGATGTCTGATCTGGACATTTATGTTTTTAAGTGGACAGAGTTTGATCTGAGGGGATTTGGCTTGAGGATTGAATCTGGGTAGATGGAGATGGACTTTTAAACGGATGGCAAAGTGATCAGTCGGGCAACAGTGATGGGATTCTATGACAAGACTGGAGGCGAGCATTATGCTTCAACTTCTTTATTCACTACTCTCCAGCAGTTTCAACAAACTAACACCAAAATACATAAAATGCCCACAGTGGCTTTTTTCTCTTTCAGAACTACAAACTCTATAGTCTCTGTAGTCCATGACCTCCTCTGCTCAGCTATGAACACATCCTGTCTCTGAGCTCCTCCTCTTCTCTTACTGCTCTTCAAGCAGATAAGTACCTTTTCTCTCACCTCCTTCTAGCTATCATTAACAAATTGATTTTATAGTGTCAGAGAGGATTGGGTGAGCTAGATTATAGTGGGCATAATGTTTCCTGACAGAGAGTAGTCTTGACAGAGGTTTAGAAATTAATCTTACTAGTAATATCGCAGCGTTTGCATAAATAGTTGCTTCATGCCGCGTGCAGAGGCGCAGACCGCATCACGTCTGTGATTAGAACTCCAGCAGCGTGCCGGCCCTGTGCCACATAACCGGCACCCTAGGGGTTTCGGTGGCTCCCGTGGAGCTTCCCAGGCCCTCATAACTGAGGGGAACAACACGGAGCTCACCAGACCCCGCCGTCATGAGGGCGGAACCAAGAGTGAGGCTCCGAGCCTCCCACGTCCTCGAGGCTCAAGGGAGCAACGCCGCAGAACTCCAGCCCCCACCTTTGAGGGGGCGGGGCCAGGAATGAAGCTCAGAGTCTCTGCGTCGCATTTGCAACACGACGTGGAGCTGTAAAGAGCTGGGCCTGGTGGTGAACACCCCTACGTTACTCCGTAACATGAGAGAAGGGGTTTTGGATTAATTACACATCAGAATAAGTATATTTGAAGAACACTCGGCACCCCAGGCACATAACATGCAGAGAGCGAGGATCAAGCGAGCTAAGGAGCAAGAAGCTCCCATATACACACGTGGAGAGGTGATTGAACCTCGTTCAGAGGATCAGAGACACAGAGACCAACAATCGGGCTGGAAGATTGACACAGCCATCCCAGGCAATATCAGAGAACAAGTCTGGTGCAGCCAAAGACAGAGCATAAAAATAAATAAATAAATAAATAAATAAATAAATACATAAATAAATAAAAAGAAACTGTTAATAACAGAGACTCTCATTTAAGTAGCTGACTGGAGAAGTGGGCGTGCACAGACACCTGCTGCAGGTATTCAGGCACACAGCACCCTATCTGAAAATGTCAGAATTTGAGTGGAGCGAAGAGGAGCAGTTGTGGGAGTTAGCTGCCAGCTTCAAAGAGGTGCTGGGAAATTCTCTAGTTGATGCTGTGGCCAAAGGTGTAAGACCCCTGCAAGAAAGGCTGGAGAACTTGGAAGCAATGTGGAACCAGCCAAAAGATAGCACCACTGGGACAGAGCGCACACCCGCCAAACCCTCTGAATCAGGGTCTAAGGGGAGTAATCAGGCCCGGAAGAGGAAAGCTCCTTCTGATCCCCAGGGCCCTTTGGATGGGGCAAAAGAAAAGGCCCCGGAGGTCGTCGATGCATTCGCAAAGCTAAGAGAAGCATATTTGCAGCGTCAGACAGTGCCGGACCTCACGGCCCCCTCCCCAGAGGAAGACAATATGGGAGTTGATGACCAAGGCTCGGAAGAGGAGCCAGGAGAAGGAGACCCGACCTCACAAAATGAGGAAGGGACAGCAGAGGAAGATTGGGCAAAGCACAGCCGAGGTAAAAGAACCCGCAAGCAGAAGCACCTCGAGGAGGACCAAGAGGATATGTTTGACCCGGACAGCATTAGGAGCCCGAGGTCTTCAGACTGGCAGCTCTCCCCCAGGGTTGCTCAATACATGACCGTAAGGTTGAGGAAATCCCTCGATAAGGAAGTTAGGCAGCGCCTTCGAGCAGAGTGCCCAAGACCAGACCTTCCAGGGAAAGTAGCGGAGACCCCCGAGCTAGACCCCAAGATGCTAACCTTTGTATCTAAGACCAGCAAGGATCCCCGCAAGGGCATCGACCGTTCATGGAAGAGTTGCCAGGAGAAAATCCTGGACCTAGCAGGGCCGCAAGCTAAGATCATGGATCTAGCGGAGAGGGTGAAACATACGGGTGAAGAAGTAGACCCGGATGCCCTAGCAGGCTGGGCCAAGAGAGCCGTCTGCATACTGGAGAACGCTAATTGCGCGATTGCCTCTGAAAGCAGTAGAGGTCTACTGTTGAAGATTGACCCTAAGCTCAGTGACCTCGCTTCTTACGAAGCAGGAGAAGCAGCGCAAGGTTTTCTTTTCGGCGACACCTTCAGAAAAGAGATGGGTCACTTCGTGGGAACCTATACTTCACTGGAGAAGGCTCAAGCTTCCATCAGGAAGATCTTCCCGATCAGAGTTTTTGCCGGGACCAGCCGCTTCAGGGGTTGCACGTCCGGTCGAAAGTAGAAGTAGAAGACCCTCCAACCCCAGAGCCCAATACTGGGAGAACAGGCAACAGGATTCCTTCTTCCCGGCCAGGGGACATTTCCCTAGAGAGTGTAGAGGAAGAGGATCCGGTCGAGTACAAGCATTCACTCAAGGTGAGAATAGTGCATTACCCTCGGTGGGAGGGAGTACTGCAATGTTTTGCGAAAACTGGCGTGCACTTTCCAGCGATGCCTGGATATTGCAAACCGTGAGGGGGCTGCGACTAGAGTTTATTGAGCCGCTGATACAAGTGTGCAGGCCTTTTCAGCAGCACCTCTCGTGAGCGGAGCAGAACTGCTTAGCCCACGAGTTAGCGCAACTCGCGCAGAAGGAAGCTATAGAGAGATGCCTGGTACACAGGAAATAGAAAGTCCGCCCAGTAATACATCTGAAGAAACTGAACGGCTGGATAGTCTATCGTCATTTCGAAATGGAAAGCATTCACCAGCTCCGAGACTCCCTCAGGAAAGGAGACTGGCTGATGAGGCTAGACTTGAAATATGCGCACCTGACAGTCCCAGTGCTGGAGGAGTACAGAGAATTTCTAGCTTTTCATTGGAAAGGGCAGCTTTGGCAATTCAAGACGATACCCTTCAGTCTTGCGTCAGCACCCTGGGCTTTTACCAAGCTCATGAAGCCAGTAGCACCAGCAAACCAAGAGAAAGGGATAAGGTTAATCATATGCCTAGACGACTTGCTGCTGGCCGAAGAACGAGAGACGCTGGTCTACCAGACGAAGTGGGTACAAGACCTGATACAGTCACTGGGCTTTCTAGTGAACATGGAGAAGTCAGACACCACTCCAGCACAAAGTGTTTTGACTTCCTGGGATTTGTCCTAGACACCAGGAAAGCCATGTTAGAGCTACCAGTGTGGAAGATAAGAGACATCAAAAGAGAGATACAAGGATGTCTGCAAAAACAAGTAGTTTCCCTCAGAGTTCTAGCGAGGATAGAGGGGATGCTTGCAGCCTCTATCCAAACTATATTTCCAGGGCCACTACATTATCGAGCCCTGCAGAGATTGAAGATTCGGCATCTGCAGCAAGGACTGAGATATCATCAGTTTGTACCTTTGGATCAAGAATCCATAACAGAACTGGAATGGTGGTTGAAGAATATGGACACCTGGAATGGGCGGGCCATTTTCAGAGATCGACGAGACCTGATCATAGAATCCAACGCCAGTCGCCTGGGCTGGGGAGCGCGATGCAGAGACCTGCAGACAGGAGGGAAATGGAGCGAGGAGGAGGTTCGCCTCCACATAAACTGTCTAGAGCTGCTTGCTGGCTCTTTCGCGATCAAAGCCTTTACGAAAGGGAGGATGAAATTGTGCATACTGTTAAAAATGGACAATATTTCAGCAGTACGCTACATAAACCACCTCGGTGAGATGAAGTCCAAGATGCTAGCCGAGCTGACAAAGGATTTTTGGCATTTTTATCTACAGTCAGAGACATCAATGAGGGTGGAGTATCTGCCCAGAATGATGAACATAGTAGCCGACTGGAACTCGAGGTACCTCACAGACTCCAGCGACTGGAGATTGAACCCGGCAGTGTTTCAGACTCTGAATCAGAGATGGGGCCCATTGCATATAGACCTGTTTGTATCCTGCCGCAACGCACAGACAGCAGATTACTTCAGCTGGAAACTGGATCTGGGAGCGCGCGGCACGGTTGCGTTTCTGCAGGAATGGATAGGAGGGCCGCATTATGCTTTTCCCCCCTTCATGATGCTGAGCAGAGTTCTAGCGAAGTGTCGGGGGAAGAGAGCAGAGCAACTGTTAGTCGCACCACTGTGGAAGTCACAAGTATGGTTTCCCACACTGATGGAATTATCAGTGGACCTTCCGAGAATACCACCGGAAGGAGAACGACTACTCACGGACCCAGCTGGGTCGTATCATCCTCTGAGAGTGAGAGGGACACTCCCGCTCATCGCGTGCAGGATATCAGGAGACGCTGGGCGTTGCTAGCCATTTCGACGCAAGCTGCAAAGCTTATCGTTGAATCCTGGGCTCCTTCCACTAGAAGGAGCTACGACGCGGCTTAGGCCAAGTTGACTAGCTGTTGCAAAGGGAGAGGTGTTCATCCCATTTCAGCCCCTGTAGTAGTGATCTTGAATTTCTTGGCACAACTGCTGCAAGACGGCAGAGCTTTCCAGACCATAGGATTGTATAGGTCAGCAATATCAGCAGGACACTTGCCAATTTAAGGAATATCAGCGGGGGAACATCCAGCTGTAGTGAGGCTCATTAGAGGAGCGAAATTTAGAGTGCCTCTGGAGCCTCGTTATAACACAATCTGGGACGTGTCGGTAGTTCTCCGGCTTTTGGAGGGCTGGCCTTCAGACAGGTATCTATCCCTCAAGCAGCTATTAGGTAAACTAGCCATGCTGCTATGTCTTGTATCTTGTAAGCGCGTATCAGACGTTAAAGCACTAGAGCTTACCAGGAGAGCCTTTGGTCCAGAAGGAGTTACTTTTACTATAGTCAAAAGGACTAAGACAGGGACCGCATCGGTCCACTACTCATACTTCCCGAGTAGGAAGAAATGGTGTGTAGCAAGTTGCATCAAGGAGTGTGAGAACAGGACAGCAGAATATAGAGCAGCTGGTACCACACAATTGCTTATAGCTTGCAGAAAGCCGTATCACGCAGTGTCCACTGCCACGATTGCTAGATGGGTTAAGGAGATAATGCAAGAAGCGAGTACAGACCTGGGGAAATATGGCGCATATTCAGTGCAGGGAGCAATGGCCTCTAAAGCATTTACGACAGGCGTTTTGTATTGTATTTGTATTTATTTATTTATAGTGCGCACCTAACCCGGGGGTAGCAAGGCGCAAAGGCATCAAGAGGTTTTTAAAGCTTGTTACATACAGAGAATGAGGTCCAAATGAGGTTACATTGCTGGATCATCAAATTCACAGACATGAAGATAAGGATAGTGTTATAGCAAAGGTTGTAATTATAGGTCAATGGACCACCTAGGTGATCAGATTTACAGCCATAGTAGTGTAACGCAGAGGCATTATATATCATGTTCCCTGAGCCACTGAATGGTCATGGATCTAAATTGGTAGTAAGGGAGGTCTTCCCTGCAGGTAGGTGGTAGGGAATTCCAGAATTGCGTTGTTTTAACGGGAAAGCTGTTCCCTCCAGCCATTGTGCGTTTAAATCTAGGCACGAGGAGGAGATTGGAATTAACCCTTCTGGTCGGTCTAGAGAGAGGTGGTCTATTGAATTTGCCTATAAGGTGTCATTGAGAGAAATGATGCTAGCAGCTGATTGGGCGAGTGAACACACATTTAAAGAATTTTATTTTAAGCCAACCAAGAATTTAGCAAGAACTGTATTGGGGATGTTTTGAACAAGCATAATGCTCGCCTCCAGTCTTGTCATAAAATAAAGATTACCCCTGCTAACTGCGCAGGGAGTATTCATTCTATTAAAGACTAGGAGGCGAGCATTAATTCCCACCCACATATATGTATTGTAATGATGATGTTGTATGATAATAGCAATACATGACACCACCCTGATACAGCTGTTTTGATTTTTCCTTAGGGGAAGATCAGAAGAATTATTGAAGAGAAGAACAGTTGTCGGAGTTGGACGAGTCACCGAGAGCGGATCGGCGGGTCAGTCTACAGTGATTAAAGTCTTCGCTCTGTTGGCAAGACGTAGTTGGGAGTGTTCGAGTGCCAGTTCAGAGGACGTAAAAGAGAGGAGGAGCTCAGAGACAGGATGTGGTCATAAAGGTTACCAGACCTTTCATCGAAAAAAATTGGTCGACTGGACAAATGGTCGAACCAATTTCGTCGAAAACCAAATGGTCGAATTTTTTTTAACATTTATTTTTACCCTTTTTTTTGGGGGGTGGTCCCCCCCTACCTCCTTTTTTTTATAAAAAAAAAACCTTTTTCCCTAAACTACAACCTTAAAAATAAAAATATAAATTTAAAAAAAAAATTCGACCATTTGGTTTTCGACGAAATTGGTTCGACCATTTGTCCAGTCGACCAATTTTTTTCGATGAAATGTCCGGACACCGGTCATAGCTGAGCAGAGGAGGTCATGGACTACAGAGACTATAGAGTTTGTAGTTCAGAAAGAGAAAAAAGCCACTGTGGGCATTTTATGTGTTTTGGTGTTAGTTTGTTGAAACTGCTGGAGAGTAGTGAATAAAAAAGTTGAAGCATAATGCTTGCCTCCTAGTCTTTAATAGAATTAATACTCCCTGCGCAGTTAGCAGGGGTAATGTTTATTGTCAACCATACCCTAATTGCCTAAACAGAATGTTAAATCAATGGCTTGGTTAAGGTGATCCGGAAAGTCCATATTCATTTATGGCTCATGGGAATTATAATTATTTGGCTGTCCCCACCCAATGTCATCAAGGGACCCTACATCAAGTGTCTGGGAAGGAGGCTTGTTGGACAACACTCAACTACCAAGACTTAAAGAAGGTTCGCGGAAGGATGGGGCATGAATCCAGGACCATGAATCCATGCCCCATTCAATAGATGGAATGACAACCCAAACCACATCAGACTGCTTTCTACTTTCCATAAGCAGGCGTTTAACCCCTTAACCGATGAGCTTTAATCAAGTCCATGGAAAAAGGACAAGCATACCCATCCTTAGGTTTCTCCATGGGTGGACGAGTTTGAAGAACTTTATGGAGCTTGACATCATTTATGAAATTTAAGAATACATACAAAATAATATTGCACTAAAGGGATGAATTGCACAGAGGTTACAGTGTGGTTTGAAATTTCGCACAGCCTGCCAACATATAAGGAAGGTGAAATGAATGCCTGTGGGTTCCATGTCCCAAACGCCCTTTCTCTGAACATAAGGTGATGCCTCCAATAGCCTGTAGCACTCTGTTTATGCTAATGAGTGATTTGGCTGACTCCCTCCTCTCCTCATCTGCTAATTCCCTAGATCCTTGTTGCACATAGTGCAGACTGAAAACGCGTGAGACAGAGAGGGAGAATGAGAGAGACAGAGGAATTAACAGTGATGGGAGTGAAAAAGAAAGTGAAATGGGAATTGTCTGCAGAGGTATGTGATAAGAGTGCACGAAGTCCAGGATGGCGTGTCCTGTTATGGCTTTTCATATTTTGCTACAGTTTCTAATCCTTTGCTATGTCTTCTCATGGCTTGCTGAGCCATGTTATACCTTGCTATATGTCGCCTGATTGTGCCTCCTGCTAACCTTCTTATCATTCTACATTCTACCTTACACTGCCCTGATCTCCGGGCCCCCAGTACGAAGCTGACTACTCGAATTGACTCAAATGTGTACAGCAGACGTGTTTCTGTGTGTCCCACACAGTTGTACCTCTGAGATGTTGCTCCGTGGTGTCCTACTGTAATTTTGTCTTCTTTAGTCTAATGTAATTAGATGCCTACCATGTTTTTGCTTTCCTCTGCCCAATATTATTCACATGACTAACTCTGAGAGAACAAAACCTAGATAACACACCTTGATCTTGTAGCATGCTGAGTTATTTCTAGGGACACCACCAATACACTGCCTGTCTATAATCACTATCTTTTCTGAACAGGCTTCAGGAACTAATCTCACCACTGTCTACTTGGTACCCACTGCTGCATGCTCCCTATGTCTTCCATTTGTCCCTGTGTTCCCTCACTCTCATCCAGGTCCACTGCCCAACGTCCACTGTCAGAGAAGCAGCTCACTCCAAGGAGTGTCCAGACATCTCCTCGCAAGTATCTTATCAGAAGGGCGACACCAAGTGGTACCTCTACCGAAACAAACCTTGCCATGGCCACAGTGGATGTATGCCCCAAGGTGCCCATTGGCCCCTCAACTAACTCCCCCTCGCCCGTGCGCTGCATTTTCAGCCTCTGCAACAAACATTCAATGTACATACCAAGTAAGCCTCTTGCACACACCAATTGAATAAGCCTCCCAACAGACATCAAACAACTGAAAACTACACCTCTGCAATTAACTGGCATATCACAGTCCCGGCCAATGCCTCTAGGAACACATAAGCACCTCTCTAGCCACAAATACGACTATACTCTCGACAAAGAACACCTAGAAACCTCCCTACATAAAGAGTTCAGGGTACCTCCGCTCTTCGAGAATTAACACAACCGCAAAGCTATCTTTCACTATACCTCTCTGCCCTCTAACCTAACCCACACGCTTCTCTTTCAGAACTGTCAGTGTGGCAGGAGACTGTGCAAATAAATCCTGGTAACACGGCATATACTAAAACAGCAACAGAGATTTGAATGGCATAACTAATAGGCAGTTTATGACAAATACACTAGAGGGTGGTAGAATACTGTCATAAATGTAACTCATGTCAATCTAGTGTTTCTCTCTCTCTCTCTCTCTCTCTCTCTCTCCATGTATTACACGGCCGGCCACGGTAGTGGCCGTGTAGTTACGGTTAAGGTGCTGTTTCTATAGGAAGAGCACTTTTTGGGCAGCTTATAACTTCGCTCTCCCTGGACGAATCCTTTGCAAAGTTTGGTGAGGTTTGGTCCGGGAGGGCAAAGTTATAGGGGGGGACCCAAAATGTCTTTTTTTTCCCATAGACTGAATGGGGAAAAAACTTTGCACACGCCTACAGCCCAAACCGCTGGACGGATTTTCATCAAATTTACAGCAGGAGCAGTGGCTTCGTCTCGAAAGCGTGCTTTTGTAAATTTGGTGAACATTTGTCCAGTACTTTTCTTCAAACCAATGAAAAGGTAGGTCTGGAAAAATTAGAGATATCTATGTCTGCTCCGCTGTCGCACTTCTCTGTTCACTCCACGGACAAGAAATCGATTGGCTAATCCATAGCATCATGTCCGCGGACATGTGGCGCTTTCACTGATTGGTTGTGGAACAGCGTCAAGTGCGTCAGATTTCTTTGCGGCCTCCGCCATATTTTGTTCATGTTTTGGTGTACACGGACATCGCCAGTAACACATACAAAACAAGACACTAATGCACTTGTTACAATTATGAGATTCTGTTTCCGAAGGTGAGCTTTACTTAGGTTGGAATGGAATGTGGCTGCGGAAAATTGAAAAAGTGGTGTTTTTTTGCCACCAAATTCATTCGGTAAAGTGGAAGTTGGTGCTCAATGCATGGCGACCAATGCCTGCATCTGTATTACAATGTTTTCAGATTAATATTGAAGTCGGACTGGCGTCCTATGTTTTGATATCTGCGGCAGCCACCTGCTGTTTTTGATGGAAACAGTGGTTTACGCGGCGTATGGGAGTAGCGGTTCTCATGATAGGATGCTCATATGTTAAAGCAAAGTGAGAATGTATTTGCCTTCTGAGTGAAGGACAGTTGATTTGCTTTTTTGGTTGCGAGCTCAGTAGGCCCACGCATCCAAGTCAATTCATAAGGGGCTATTGTTTTTTGACCTTGAGTGAAAGGGAAAGTTTAAAAGCTACGCAAGTTATGAACGCTTGGAAAAAAAATACTATTTGATGAGGTTATATTTTAAAAACGTTTGTAAGGGATATGAAATATCAGTTCACGAAGATTCTTTGATGCGAACAGTTTGCTGTCTGACTTTGGCAAAAATAATGGAGGCTGTCAAGATGATGTAAGTTTAATTTTGACGACTGTACACTAATTGTGACAATGTAACTGAAGTATTATATTTTTGCGCAGTTGTAATTTTCGTCCAATAACAAAGAGTGTACATTGTTTGCGTTTGCAGGCTAAGACTAGAGTCACCGTTGGTGACCGTTATTTCTTTTTCTTTCAAATGTTATGCTTGCCCACATAGCTTTGTGTATCAGTTTCCACGTTTTTTGGTCTTGTGTAACATTACAACATGTTTTTTTTTTCTTACTTGTCCATTCATGCTGCCTCCATAACTGAATTACCATCTCACTGTGTAGTTGTCTTTTTTTTAACCCTTACGGCGAGTGCTGTTTAACTGCATTTGTAGGGTTTCATTATATGTACCCATGGTCAACTCGAATATTTCTTTAAAATGTCATGTTTGGCCACTTACATTTGTATAGTGTTTTCCACAATCTGTGTGTCTGTTTTGGAAATTTTTCCTAAAGGTCGGGTATTGAAACAGATTTTCTCTTACGTTTTCCGCCTAGCTACATTTTGCCGTACTGTGCGTGCCATGTTTTCCAGATGCTGAGTGACGGCTTCTTTCCACGCCAGATACAAGTGCTGGTGACTGGGTGCCTGTCCATTATAATGTTATGGGATCACAGGCCAGGGCCGTTCTGTCCCTATGCTGAACTAGCGACAAGGAGCGACTTAATATCATTTATGGTGGTGTAAAGCAACGGTGATGCCGCCGTGTTGGAAATACCTGTGCAAACAAATCGAGTGCTTTAACAGAAACGCATACTTTGTGTATGCAAAATTAACTGCATGTGTCTCTCCATGAACATTTTCAATGTTGGCCTTAGAGTCATTGCTACAAATTATTTGGAAATTAAATTAGTCCGTTCATCTCTGACAGTTGTTTGTTAAATAAAAGTACTTTCCAAATTCTAAAATGTTACCGTTTTATTTTAAAATCATGTGTATCATTTTGAAATGTAAAGTACCACATTATACGTCGCTGTATGTTTATTTACAGGTTCTGCGTCACGGTAAATACAGTTGCTTTTTCTTTCCTGTCATTGAAAGCGAAGAGGGGCTATGTATGGAACAACCACCTTTCCTTTCGATGGTGGCCATCTTGATAAAGGATTTTGTTTTGTAGTCCGGCCCGCGACGGGCCGGATTATAACCAGAAATCCTATTTTTCCATAGCATACGTTAATGCTTTGCACATCAATACTATTCCATATTCTAAAATGTTACCGTTTTCTTTTAAAATCACGTGTATCATTTTGAAATGTAAAGTACCACGTTATACGTCGCTGTATGTTTATTTACACGTTCTGTGTCACGATACATACTGTTGCTTTTTCCTTGCTGTCATGGAAAGCGAAGAGGGGCTATGTATGGAACAACCACCTTTTCTTTTGATGGTGGCCATCTTGAAAAACGATTTTGTTTTGTAATCTGGCCTGCAGCGGGCCGGATTATAACCAGAAATCCTGATTTTCCATAGCATACGTTAATGCTTTGCACATCTATACTATTATTGTCAAATCTTATTGCGTCTATGTCCTTTACTGTGAAAGGTGGTTCTTAACACAACATTTACTTTGTTATTATTTGGTAGAATAGCTAATAAGGCCATTTGCGAACAGAAATGAGGAAAGACGCATCAAACAGTGATATGGGGGAGTGGATGGCCGGTGCAAAAATATTGTGCGTTTGTTATTTCTAAGGTTGGGCCAGTGTTTGTCATGCGCCTTCATTACAGTAGTCCTGCTGTTTCTTCGGGAGGTGGGATGGCCTTAGATAATGTAATTTTCAGATAACTAAAACTTTTGCTGAAAGTATGCAATGTGTACTACATTGTTAATGGCTAATTACCAATACGTGTTTGCGCTGTGCAAGGCAAATGTTGCAGGTGGACGTTCCTACATCAATATAAAATCTGTTTCCACATTGTCGATGACACAAACATCTTACTGTTAAGTGTTTACGGATTCGGGGACACGTTACCGTTCTGTACACCAGCATATTGTCAAGTGGTATTCTCCGCAAGTCAGAAGTTGCTTTACATTATGGTTACGTGGCACTATTGTAAACCGATCCTCTTTAGCAAAAAAACTTTGCAAAAGGGACGGTATGGTTAAGCTGCTCTACTGGAACCTGTAAAATTGAGTAAAAAAAACTTTGTTAAAGGGATGTTATGGTTAAGTTGGCCTACTAAAAACCTGTACAATTCACGAGAAAAAATTATACATATATTTATATGTCTCCCTCTCTCCAGCCTGCTCCTTCCCCCACTTCCCTAAAGAAGTCTTGAGATGCCAGGGAAGGAGGAGCAGAGTGGTTCTGTAGGTGTCTGGAGATCAATGTTGCATTTTAGTAATCATTTTTGATGTGGGACGCGATTTAAGGAAACTTGCTAACTTTTGAAAAGCAGGGGGAGAGCAGGGGAGCCAGCACTGGCAATATCAGTGGGCATGGGTGCTGCCAGGTCTGTAAAAGATGTGGGGCTAAAGCAATGGCAAGTTTACACATGACATAACTACATCATATGAACACACGTGCTGTGTTGCGCTTTCGAGCATTAATATTGCATGCTATACTGCTCATACTCATTTGGTAGTACTGCTAACATGTAGCTATAATGCCACTCCAAAGTGTGAACATTCATCAAATAGTGCTAGAAAATACTTTATGAGTTATATAAGACAAAGAACAGCCTTTGGACAGGAGAGGCAAAGACTTGCTGTGGATTGAAAAATTGTATTTAAGCAACAGCTGGAGAGCTACCTGTTTTCCACCTTAGCCATACAGTCTCTTGCTGCTATTTGTTTGTGCTGACAAACTGACAAGGGGTAGCAAGTGGGCTTAAAAAGAGGTGGGACATAATTAATGTAATTATACAATGCAGCAAGTGACCAGGCCTGAACTTGACCAGGCGGACACAGGGGTGGGCGTACTCCCCTGGAGAGAACATTTTAGAAAAAATCCTGTCAATATGGCACATATTTCAGCAAGAATCTTCCAAAATAACCAGAAAAGTACATATGTTTCTAAGTGATCTAAAGGGCTACCGAATACTGTACTGCTAATAAGCTGCGGCCAGTGGCATGCAGGCAGAATACAAATACCCAATATAAAATAACGAATGGGAGTTGCATTTAGTAGAAATGCAG
The DNA here is from genome assembly GCF_040938575.1 of Ambystoma mexicanum. Lineage (NCBI taxonomy): Eukaryota > Metazoa > Chordata > Amphibia > Caudata > Ambystomatidae > Ambystoma > Ambystoma mexicanum. The sequence goes on from NC_090932.1 coordinate 998,138,032, forward strand.
TATGGACCAAACATACTGCAGTAAAAATGAAAGACACATTTCCAATTCCAGCATAGATTAGCCAATTGTTGTTAATACATTCAAATTCAAAGATGCTTAACCTCTGGTATTGCTCTCGGCAACCCTCCAGACCATCATTCTTCGCCTGCCAAGCCAAGCCAATATAGAAGGGGAAACACCATATGTAAATCAGGCTTAATACCACCCCAACAGGGGCAGTCCAGCCCGAACTGCTAGGTCACATCCCTTCTGCACGAGACCACAAGCATCCCCGGACATGTGAGGCCGAAACATGGTCTGGAGGGTTGTCAGAGCAATGGCAGAGGTTAAGATTAAGTTTAAACCTTCCAGGCATCACTCATTTTGCTGCTGAAGCACAAGTTGCACGTTTGTATCAAATACGTTTGACTGGTGTCCTTAGTTATTTATTTATTTATTTCATTTATAAAGCACACTAAGTCCTGAGGCATTAAGGCGCTGTTGCATGACCAGTTACTTACAACCAGTGGTCCAAGTGGGTGGGAGCGGTCGGGAGCGATGCTCCTATACTTCTTTTAATTAAGGTTTACTGTTCCTATGCTTTTATTTTAAAAAGAAACCGTTCTGGAACGGTTTCGTTTTTAAAATAAAAGTGTAGGCAGGAGTTAAAACTTGCACTTTCAGTGCACTGCACTGGACGTTCCCTTAAACAGCATGTGCATGTGTTGTGGGGTTTGCATTGTGCATGGGAGGGAACACAGCGATGGGGTTTGTGGGGAGCGCTGCAGGCCAGTAGGGAACATAGTTCCACTACTTCTTTTTGTGCACTTCGACCACTGCTCATAACGACAAAGCATGTACATCGAGTCAGTAAATCAAGCTGTTTTACCATCAACAATTTGGCGATCAACAATGTTTTTAGTGATTTCCAGAAAGTCCAGTAAGACTGCTCGGCACACAGGGTTGGCAGGAGTATGTTCCATTGTTTGGCTGGGATGGTATGGAAGCTTGCCAGTGGGCTTTTCTCCTTGCTGAGGTGATGTGCTCCAGTTAGGGGATGTTCAGAGAGGTGTGAGGGGCATTGTTCTGAATAACTTACATCTTCCGATTGTTGTGCTCAGTGGTGTCTGCAAAGAAAGCATTACACCAGTCCAGCCTTGATCCACTGGTAGCTCTGTTGACTTTAAGGAAACTGTCTGGGGAAAGTCAAGGTCTGGAAGCATTGATTCATTTTGTAGTGTAGGTGGCAAAGAAGGCAATGGCATTCACTTGCTGTGAGAGCGATAGTGTAGCATCCAGAAAAACTCCTAGTGTCTTCATGGATGGTGAGATAGGGATTAGGATGTCGTCCATGTTGAATGAGGCATATTGGGCATCAAGCTTCTTGATCACCACTGAGGGACCCACCAAAAGGATTTCTGTCTTTTCGTTGTTCAGGCAAAGAAGGCATGTGGCCATCAAGGCCTGGATAGTCACGCAGACAGTATTTAGAGAGGATGAGTCCTCGCTGTAGTTGCCAGAGAAGGGGAATAAAATGTATGTATTGTCGGCGTAGTTTGTGTAGGATATGCTGATAGAGTCTGGAAGGACAAAAAGTGGTTTCATGAAGATGTTATCCAAGGTTGGGTATACACAGGACCCTTGTGGTACACCGTAGGTGATGGGTGCCAGGGGGGGCACAAGCATTCTCAGCGAACACTCTGATGGATCTACTGCCCAGGAAGGAAGCAATCCACATTGTGTCCTCAGGTGAGAAGTGAACTTTAGAGGTTAGGTGGCAGCAGAGGATCTTGTGGTCCGCCAAGTCAAATGCAGCTGATAGATCAAAGAGTGGCAGAAGTGAAGACATGCCCTCATCCCTGATCTCATCCTGCTGGTTCTTAGTTTCAGGTAGAGCTGATTATGTCCCATGGCCTGGTTGGAACCCTGACTGGCACATACCCAAGATGTGGTTGGCTTCCAGATAATACTGAATTTGGAGATAAACAGCTTTGTCCAAGATTTTCAATATAAAAGCGACCAATGTGATAGGGCGGCAGTTACTTGGAATCATGGGGTCCAGTGAAGGTTTTTAAATAAGAGCAAGTACCCAGGCTTCCTTGAGGTTGGTGGGGACTATGGCATTGGAAAAGGAATCATTGATAAAGGAGGTGATGAGGGGCGCAAGGACCTCAGAGCAGTCATTGACAAGGGCTACTAGACAGATGTTTGCTTTGCATCTTGTTGCTTTATGACCTTTTAAGATGGTTGTGACATTGGCTTCTGAGACATTGGAGAAGCGAAACATGGGGAGGTCTTGATATGATATGATATGATAGTTTTTATTTGAATCACGCTCGTACACAAGTGTTTCAGAGCGTGACAAGACAAGGGAGGGGAACAGGGGAGAACACGACAACGATCTTACTAGGCCCAGTGACATTAAGAACGCGCAAGTGCATGGGAAAAGGAAAAGGGGGAAAGTGCATGGAAGGGGGAGAGTGGAAAGTGCGGAGCAGAGGAGAACAGATAAATAATAATAAATACAAATATATAGAAATGGAGGCAATCAACAGCGGTAGTGCAGCCAGCAAGTGGCAATTGCTGTGTTTACGGCAGCAGAACTGAGTAAGTCTGATAAGTGCAGAAAATGAAGAAAAAGGGGGAGGGGGGGACTGTATGGGTACAGATACAATCCCCAGTGCAAGGGGTGGCCAGGAGGCAGTACAGGAGGGTGGCAGGGTGACCAGCTACCTATGCCCAGGGGACAGAGGGTGACCAGGTGCACAATGCCAAGAGAGAGCAGATCAGCAGGGGTGAGGAGGAGCAAAGGCAAAAGCAAAGAGGAAGGTCTTGAGGTGCTTCTGGAACTGGAGATGGTTCTCCTCAAGTTTTAGAGTGCCAGGGAGGCTGTTACAGAGGGAGGCCCCAGCCGAAGACAGAGATCTACCTTTAGCTCGTTTCTTTGAAAAACGACTGACCCTGAGGGAGTTAGAGATAGAGGAGCCAAGAGCTCGAGAGGGGAGGTATTTGTAGAGGGATAGCTGAAGGTATTTTGGACCCAGGCCCCAGAAAGCTTTGTGGACAATGCAGAGAGTTTTGAATTTAATCCTTGCATCCGCTGTCTCACAGTCCTGTTCTGGATTAGTTGCAGAGGGCAGAGAGTAGAGGCAGGTAGATTTAGAAAGAGGCTGTTACAATAGTCCAACCAGATCTTGGGAGACAGTGAGCTTCTGGGGGAAGGAGAGGAAAGGCAGAGTACCTCTGAGGAGGTGAAGTTGGAAGTTTGACTTTTTAGAGACCTCAGAGATGTGGGCGGAGATGACCCTGAGGTTCTTAGCCTTGCAGGTGGGGGTAGGAGGAGGGCCAAGAGAGGCTGGCCAGACAGAGAGGGGAAAGGATGGCGAAGGTGTGCCGATGAGGAGGATCTCAGTTTTGCTGGCATTCAGACAAAGGTCATTGGTGGCACACCAATCTTGAATGGCAGTTAGGCAATCAGAGATGAGAGAGGGAGAGGAGGTGACCGAGGGCAGCCTGAAAATGAGTTGAGTGTCATCAGCGTAGCACTGAAAATTTTAACAGAAAATGACAATGCAGTGGGTGAGAGTTGCCAGGTATTGGTTGAAAAGCCAGGGTGAGAGGTTAGACCCCTGGGGAACACCACATGTAGAGAGGAAGATAGATGATAGGAAAGACCCGAGTTGGACCTGGGAGGATCGATCGGAGAGGAAGGAGGTCAGGAGGTCAGCCAGGCCAGAGCCTGATCAGTGATACCCAGTGATGACTGGAATAGGGGGGTGAAGTGGCTATTAGCGACACATGAGAGGATTTGAGCATGGATTGCTTGAGGTCAATATTTCTGTGAAGGCAGTCTATTTTGGTCAACATGGCATTTTGAATATTGGAGCATCATGATTTCACTTTTGTGATCATGGCGAGTAGGTTAGAAAGAGTTTCAAGTGCCCCAAGGATGGAAAAGATCTCACAGATATGGGACTTAGCATTGGCAAATCAGGCATTGGAGGTGGTTGATTTGGGGAGAAGGGTGGCTTGTTTGTAACATTTGGTGGTTGCCGTGAACATTAGCTTCTTAGGTTCTTTGGGTGTTTTTTTTTCCAGTTGGCTTCAGCTAACTGTTTTTTTTTTTTGCACAGAGCACTTGGAGGTCTGGAGTGAACTGGTTTGGATTTATGTACCTCTTACGGAGCAATAATGTTGATGGATACAGTTAGAGTTTTGGATTACAGGTCAGCAAGTGTGTTTGGGTCTGTGGATTGAAGGGACTCAGGCAAGAATATGCTGAGCAAGGGAGCCATATGCTTCTTAATAAGGTTGCTGGAGCTGGGAGCCAGAGTGGGGGGGGGGGGGGCAGGGAGAGGGTGTTGGGTGTTAAATGCCCAATTCGAGAGATTGTGAAGTGCTCTATGTAGTGGTCATACCATGGGTAGGGGCTGTTGGTGCAGACAGCGACCTGGCAGTTGAGGTCTACAATCCAATCTAGGATGCAACCTTTGTTGTGAGTGAAGACACTGACACATTGAAATAATCCTAGAGCACTAAGTTAGCTACTGTTGTTGCTGTTGGATTCATATGGTCATTGTATCCGAGGGTAAATGTTTCAGAGGTGGGCTTGATATGGGCTCCCAAGGTGTGTGGGAAGTCCTCTTCAAAGGTAGATGCTGGGCCTGGAGGGCAAAATTAGTGTGAAGAGTGATTGTTTCTGAGCCTGTGACGGTAAGTTTGACCCAAAGGATGTTGCAGTTATCATTTCGGTATGTACTGAGTTCTCAAATAGGCAGGGAGTCCCTTGCTATGAGTGTCACTACTCCGACCCTAGTGTTAGGTCTGTTGCATCAGAAAATTGAACTTCCTGTGGGGACAGCTACAGAGAGGACTGATGCTTCATGTAGCCACATTTCTGTCATAGCATGGACACCAAGGTTTAGAGCAGTGATGAGATCATTAACATCAAGGGTGTGAGCCAGGATGGATCTGGCCTTTAAAAGTGCACATTGTAGTAGTACGTGGGTGAGGAAGAAATTGTGGTTTTGGAATACATGCTTTTTAGTGGCTGGTTGCTATTTGGGTGGCTGGTCATGGGGTTTGCCATGGCAGAAGGTTTTTTGAGCGGACAGTGCAAGGTGGTCACTGCTGCTAAAAGGCTTGGGGAGGCAGGAGAGGGGTAGGGTTATGGTCTTAGATGGTGTGCAGCACCTGTAGAAGGCATTCCACTTTTATTTAGGCCTAGGGGTGTTTGTAGTGCGCTGGCCAAGGTAAGCGTTTCTTGTTGCAGTAGGTAGAGACATAGTAGCTGTAGTGCGCTCTTCAAGGCAAACCGTGAACTCCTTAAGTATCACCTCTGTGACAAAGCTACTGGGGAGCCAGGTCCAAGTTCATGGTTGGCTGAGAGCATCGAAGTACACCTCGATGAGGGGGAGAAGGCACCTGTTTGCCGGTGTTGGGGGTCCAGTTAGTGTTGATGGGAGTGCCAAAGTGAATGAAAGGGGGAAGATGGCTTAGGTACCAAATAGGAGGTTGCCAAGTGGTCTGGGATTCTGTGTACCACTATCTGTGTACATGAATCCTTGTGTGTGGTGATGTTCGGTAACTGTGTGACAACGCAGTACGGTGTATGTTTCTGGGAGGCGGTGCAAATACAGTAGGCGGCAGTGGGTGTATGGAGCTGAGAGTGGTTAAAGGAGAGTTTGCAGTTGTGATTGCGAGAGTTGGTCTAGTTAGGGGGAAAGTTATGGAATGGGTAGAGGCAGGGGGTATGCAATTTTGCCAAGTTGCAACGGTCAGCGGAAGGTGCTCTAGAAGGGATATGAGATGCAGCAGGGTGCCGCAGTGGGCGAATTGCAGTGCTAAGTCATCAGATGCAGCACAGATCAGGGCGAGGAAGACCGTTGGTGAGGGGAGTATCTGCAAGTAGGTATTTGTCTGCATGTGGTGTGTTGCACAGTTATATTGGGCACAGTCATGGTACATGTTAGAGATAAACTCTTTACCTAAGAATCTTAGCTAAAGAAGACAACCTAATATGTCACAGAACTTCAGCATTGCATCCCAAATCTAAGACAAGTCACGTCAAAGGATTTGAAGATTGTCGAATTTGGAGACAAACACCGAACAGACAGTATTTACCTCCACATTGCTTCACCGGCTGTTAAGGGAATGCTGATGGTTGCAGCCGAAAGTCTCCTACTCCTAGGCTTAGGCTTAACTCATGCAAAGGTATCTATGGAGATTGCTATGACATCCTCAATCCGAAAACCGATACCTAGAACTGAGACTGATTGGTCTCAACAACACCTTAGTTCCACAGAGAAAACTGGATGTGTAAACTTCACAGCTCTTCCTAGACACCCTGCACACGGGCAGAATCCTGAAAGGCCAGCGGCTAACCTGTGCATGACTATCAAACTGGACCAGACTTCAGGCAAAGCCAGAAATGTTATAACTACAATTCTGGTGCCTGATCAAAGTTGTACACCAATGGACTAATCCTGTCTCCCCACTTCCTTAGCACATCATGAGCAATCATAGCCACCCTCGGAGCCCAAAGAATCGGCTCCAAAGAGATCTTGCAGAAATGTGGATGGATCCTGGTCATCAAAGCAAAATATTGCCTCATGGAACACCCAAGGTTTTAGACACCTTACACAAATTAGCGATGTACACCTGGGAGATTTTGACCTGATGTGCTTCCAGGAGACTTGGCTATGTGAAAAACAGGCAATTGACGGTCACAAACTTACTCTGAGCCCAGCAGTAAAAGGAAATAAAGGGAGATCCACATCAGGCCTACTAACGGCAGTAAAATCTGGGAGTGATCTCAACGTCATTAAAACTATTTCAACAAGCACCTTTGCCCAAGAACTGGTAGTAATATGGCTGCCATCTGAGACTCCCCAAGTCCAAAATACTTCATCAACAATGGCAATAATCAACTTTCATTGGAATCCTCAAGTGATCTCCAATGAAGCCTTTCTAGATCTAATGGCCAGTTTGATTGACGACGCATACGTTAAACAACAAACCTCATATATCATTGTATGTGGAGACCTAAATGCAAGTTGCATAAAGGACATACAATTGCCAGTTGTATTAAAGGAAACAAACCTACGAACAACAAGAGGCACCTTATGGTAGTCATTAATGGCTTCTAGAGACATCATATGCTAAATGGGCAAATTAAGGGGGATGTACCACCACATGCAACTTGGAAGAGAGCCGAATGTATATAGGTAATTAATTACCTTTTTGTTTCCAGCGGTAGTCAGCCACTGAATGAAGATGAGGGGGGTCTTTACATTATCACTGACCGTCCCTCCGAGGTCAAATTGGGTTCTTTCTCCTCTCCCACCCCTATCTCCACTTGTGGCATTCCCCAGGGCTCTAACCTCTCACCCTGGCTCTTCAAAGTCTCTCTCGCTCCGCTTGCTCACCTTATCTCCACTTTCTCCCCTCACTTCCAGTGCAGATAACTCTCAACTATTCTTCATTCTTCCCTCTGATGCTCCCCTTTCTTCCTCTACCATTCCTGACTGCCTATCTGCTACCCAGTTCTGGTGTGTCTCCAAATGATCTCTGCCTCAATGCCAGCAAGACTGGGATCTTTACTGTTGGGACTCCCACCCCCTCTTTCCTCCCTTCACTCTGGCCACCGTGTATGGGTTATCTTCCTTCTCCTGCATCTGAAGCCAAAAACCTTGGAGTCCCCTTCGACTCCTCTTACTCTTTACTCCCTCACATCTTGGACCTTGTCAAGAAGACCCATTTCTAACTCCACATCCTCAGAGGTATCCTTCCTTTATGCACGTTTCCCCAGAATGTTGAACATCTCTAGAGATCTGGCACTCAGCTGCAGAACTTATCCTTGGCCTCAAGCCCAGGTACTGTATATCTCCAGCCCTAAAATCCTTCCACTGGCTCCCAATTGTGGCAAGGATCAATTTAAATCCCTCTGCATCATCCATAAGGATGTCTGGGGCCAAGGACCACTCTATCTACAACTTGCTCTCATCAAAAACCTTCCTTCCAAACCCTTACGCTCCTCCGGCTCCAATTCTCTTCATGTCAGGCGCTTTTTTAAGCAGCAAGCTGGTGGCAGATCTTGCTCCTCAGCTGGCTCCATCCTATGGAACAGCCTCCCCCCTCTCCGTCTTGAGCCGGACCTCCTCAAATTACAGAAAGCTATATGTTTGGGTCAGAGTATTTGATATCACATTCAAAAGCCAGTGCTCTCAAATTCACTCTTTCCTTGTGTCAGAAGGCCATTCAATCCAACTTTTTTTCTTTTTGAATTCTGGGATTTGTAGTTTTTTCATTCCCATTTTAAGTTTAAAAAATATATAAATCCCACAATCTACAAATAGACTTTATGGCTTTCTCGCACATGGCAAGGGATACATTGAGAGCTCTGCAGGGGTCATTTGCATTTCTTTCAACTATATTTGGTGTCAGTTAACTGTTTAGACATGACAATGGGACTCATTACGAGTTTGGCGGTAGCCATGCAGCTATAAGCTCCATGGCTGCCGCCAAACGGGGCTCCTTTACTGGGTTCCCAGAATGGGGAATTAATGGGCCATTCCGAGTACGGAGGGCCTGGTAATTCCTCCCTCTGAGAACCCGGGCCCGGGCATTCCCCATTCAATCTGAACCCCCATAGGGCTCAATGGGAATGGGAGAGGGAGCTAACAACGGGCCGATTACGAGCGGCCCGTTGTTTGCTCCCTCTTCCCCTTGCGGGACCCGGTAACAATGCCTGGTTTTGCCAGGCATCCTTACCGGGTCCCGCAAGGGGACCTCGTAATTTCGCGGGACGGGTTTAATTGGTCCGCCTCCATTAGCAGAGAACAATAAACCCTTTCCACGATCCTCGTAATGAGGCCCAATGTGTTTAAATAGAACCACGTAAAACGACTGTCATGATGTACATTGCACTAAGATGACAAAATTCGGCATCACTTACAGAAAGCCTCCAGAGGCTTCGGGGGTTCCAGGAAACGATGCCAGAAACCATCAACAGGCCCAAGCTTTTCAGGGGGCAGCGTCAGTTCCCAGGGGCTCAGCTCTTGATCCTTGAGCTAGCGGTGTTGCAGTACTCGCAGCTGCTCTTGTAGCAGCTTTTCATCTGGGGTGTACTCTGGCATGTTGACTGTCCTGCTAACACACACCACCCATCAGTGAGTACGATCTGACGGTTGCTCGCCACTTGGGACAGTGCATGCCTGCAGCGAAAATGTTATCATTTTTCACAGCACAAAGCCATCGCCCATCTTGGAACGAATGCAGTGTATTTCACTGAACGCAGTGCTGCATCTCCAACATCACTGCTAACAGCATTGTTTGTTAAGGATTCTAAATGTAATCATTTTGTTTTACGAGCATAACAACTAATAACTAGTGCACGTTAATTATTATTTGAATACTATATTTATATGATGAAAATAATAACAAAAATGTTGTATTTATAATTAATTTAGATAATACATTATTCGTTTAAAACAAGAAAATTGGTTTAACCGACTTGTCACATTTTCTAAATTTAAAACTACCTTAAAAGTATTACTGGGGAAATGGTTTGAAGATGGCTACTTCAGTTAGCTATTAAAAGCATTCTCAAATGATGGTTTCTAAAATGGTCTCTCTTCTAGGTCTACAACAAAATGGCTGCCTACATAGAAGAGCTCAAAGAGTTCTGAGATGGGCAAGAATTGGTGGAATTAGCCATAGGGAATAGCATGGCTAGGGACAGGGAATAGGTGGGGTTCAATAACCAAACAACTGTGTACCCCTCCTCAAATGTTATCTCCATTGGAAAAGCATTACAGACCCTCAATCAAAGCCCATATTTGGAGCTCTTATGTTAGAGCTCTTATTTTAATGACAATAGTTTCTGCTTAAAGGTAGGGCTTTCAGTGCCACCTTATAACCCAAACTAATGCCCATCAACAACAGTCATAAAAGCCACAATATTCAGACACTAGATCCTGAGTCATCCATCATAAACTGCACACCTATGCTAAAGAGTGAGGATGAATTAATTAAAATGGATGTGCTCAATTAAATTTGTATACCAGCATATTAAAGATCCACGTTAAAAATCAATAAAGTCCCAGCAGCAAAGCTATAATATTTAATTCCGTCAGATGACTCCAGAGTGAGTCTCCAGGACGAACAAATTGACTGTATACATAGGAGGAAAAAATACAGTTTCATTAGTTCAACAGTGGAGGTGCAATACATAGTTAGGTGTTTCAACATTCCAGTTTGTTATTCTTTTTACAAAGTCTACAGTATCTAGCAGAGCTGTCCAGGCCAATTCTAGGACCATTACATTCCAATATAGGCAATCGGTTCAATTTGAATCTTAGGAAGTTGGTTGGGATTCGACTACAAGGAAATACATCAATATATTTTGACAAATTGGCTCTATTTCTAATAAAGCCTATATTTGCCTTGTACATAGGGTATGAGCCTTATCGATAAATAGTTACCCTCCAATCTGCTGCATAGATCTTCTTTTTTGTCATTAGAGGGTTACCAATCAATTCCTCTATATCAGAATCAATTCTAGAAAGAATCCCCATCATCTTATTCTTAAAGATATTGATAGAGTGGACAGACCCAGACAGCATAGCCAAGTTCAAGTCCACATAAAGAGAGCTCAAGGGTGGAACAATTATTTTTGCAAATATACATAGTTAATGACTCCCATTCTGTGCCTAATGATTACATTAGGATTTGAGAGTGCTAGCCCCAGAGTTCTCTTCCATATAATACCTCGGACTGAATTTAAATAGACAACCAAGTCCACCAAAATAACATCCAGACCATAGGTTATTGCAGGGCCGATTTTATATTCATGGAATCGCAAGATAGGCAGTACAGAAAATGTGCACATCCTCACATAAACTCTTTTTAATTGGGCAAGCAAGTGCTGTGCCCTTGTTCTTAATATTTCTTTAATTTCCCCTATTGGAATAGTATAAGATAAGTGTAACCAAGATAACATAAGGAAGGTACTTCTTCCAATCTGGATTCCCCAACCGACAAATACATGGTTTTGGGGTTTTTCTCTTCTTCAAATAGACAACAATCTTCGACTTTGACCCTTTAACCAGAAGATTGTCATCAATAGTCGAGATTAAATTCAATTTTCTTTGGCGACTCATCAGTGTCTGGTCAAAAAATAGTAGGTTGTCTGCAAATGCAAACTAATTTAGTTTGGGTGAACCCAATATTATTGGGTATGTTCAGGCAGACGCCCATAAATTCTTAATGTCCGATATGTAAGTGTTAAAAAGTAATGGCGCAAGGACACATGCCTGCTGCAGTCCAAGCTAGGTATCAATGGCTTTGGAGAGGTGTCCGTCCTTGGACAATCTTATCTTAACAGATATGTCCCAATGTAAAAGAAATAAAATTGTTACTAAGGTCAATGGTATCTTCCAATCCAAAAGTTTATTTCATAGTTTAATGTGGTTAATGTGACAGAAAGAGTTTGTCATGTCCACAGATGCAATATAGGTAGTTCCTGTGGCTCCTCTTTTAACTTCAGCTAGAATGATGGTACCATTTAGAGTCGTACCAAGATGTTGCCTTAATCCTACCTGCCATCGAGAGAGAATTCCTAAAGTAATAACCAATTTTCTCAGGTAATTACATATCATGGAAGCAAATATCTTGCCAGAGGTGTCTAAAATGGATATTGGCCTGTAAATGGCCAGATTAGAATGATCGCATTTGTTGAAAATTGGAATTATAAACTAAGTGTTCGAAGATGGAGGGAGTTAGATCATTTCCAAAATGCCCATGAATAGAGACAACAAAATTCCTGACCAGAGATCTGGGTCATTTTTAACGGCAAAGGGAGAGAGTCCGCCCAGACCAGGGGCTGTAAAAGGTTTAATCTTGCAGATAACAGAGCGCACATCCTCTCTGGTTTAGCAAAAATGTGTTAATAGACTTAAACCCAGCTGTTTTCTTCAATACAGCAAAGGGCACTCGATTTCTGGTTTCCTGTTACTGTTTTAGCCAGTTCCAAAAATGTGGAGGTTTTTGCATGTTTTAAATGTTCTAAGGTTTTCTGGCTATCTTTTATATGTAACTGATATGGCAGACTTTTTATATAGTTCTTATATTTTTAAATAAAGTCTCCAATGAAAGAATATCATAAACAGAACTACTTTGCTGTTGGATAAGAAGAGAATTAGGGCCTAATTCACAGAGCATTTTCCCATGGGCTTAAACCATTATAAAACACTTCTGTGAATCAGGCCCTTAATCTTAGCAGTAGACTTCTTGCACAAAGACCTGTTACATTTAACTGATATCACTTCTCTTTCTAGTGTCACAAAAGCCAGACTAGGTGTTCCCTCATGAAGCAATGATGGAATGTGTATGGTAAATTTAACAATCAAATGGTCGCTCAGTACTGAGTTAATGATGGGTAATGATGAAGATAGCAGAAATAAATGTGAGTATGCAAGCACATGCAAGCACATGATAAATCAAAGGGAAACATAGTCCTCTTCACCAGGCACTCATATCATTAAAGGATGTCAAATAATTAGGGGCCAAAAGAAGAACATTCCGTGAATCCATGTAAACTTTTCAAAGTTTCCCTTTGTTGTAGGAAGACCACAAGGCCATCAGAGCAGGATTTGATGAACCATGATTGGGCAAGAGGTCCTAGGCACAAGAGGAGTTACAATCCCCCGATAATTATGTTATTTGCATAGCCATTCCCCAACCAGTTTACAATGATGTTATCCAATGCAGTATGCATTAGATGGCACTGTTCGCCGGTTTCCAATAATTGTTGATTACTAAACGTTGCCCCACAGGATCATCTGAAAACATGGCAACCGCTAGTAGATCATCGTTAGATGTAGACATTTCAGATGAATACAACTTGAGATTTAAATCAATTGTGATGATCAGCCTCCTGAAGGGGTTGCTGGTTTGGTAGGTTTTAGAACCCTATAGATGCAGGGTTCGACTGCCATCATACCTTGCAGCAACAATATTTCACGACCCTTGAATAACAAATTACTCCTGGGCGCTTGACTATGTTAACATAACCACATGTGTTCCACATCAGTATATGAATACCATCAGTGCTAGAGATTAGGAAATAGACCATTCAGCTTTGAATTCAAACTGATACAAGCCATGAACAGTCCTCTTGTAACTCTTTGGTTTTATCATTAGACCAGGTGTAAGAAACAGATTTGGTGGCAGTAGAGAAATCCCATTTGATTAGTAATGGTCGGGGACCAGTTGGCCGGCCCAAATCCTAACCCTGTCCTGTGGTCGATTAAAAAAGGTGATGTATGACCAGGACTCACAAAACCTATTATGTCAAACAACTAAACTTAAAAGTGTCTCTTTTCCCATACCAATCGCACCACTATATGGGAATAAACGTTGGCCACCAGTATATCCATGCCATAGGCTGGAATGTCCACCCAATAAATGTCCCCGTATGTAACAAGCGAAGTGCAGGGATTTTAGAGAATATATGCAATAACTTTTCCCTGTTTAAGAAAATGTCCCCATTGACTTGAGCCATATTTTCTAAACCAAGCACTCTGTCATCATACATCACAGAATGAAGAATATTGAGCTGGCTAGTACTTGGGCAGGGGTGTTCATGGACATCAATAGTTATTTGGTAAATGAAGAAGAATCCCAGACCAGACCTCCATTCCCAGCTTCATAGATCGACAACACCACATCCTCTCCTGAAGTATTGGCTGCATTTGGGGGAAGGCAGAGACATTTTGTTGTCCACGACCTCAGAAAGAGAAGACACCACGTCCAAATCAGACCTATCCCGGGTATCAAGAAGGTGGTGATCTTCTTTTGGGATGACAACATAATTGGCTGTTTCTTATTTTATTCCTAAGGGTTTCAGTCTATTGGTTGAACAGGTTGGTAGTATTTGTGTGTAGGTTTTTTTGCAGAATACACATGCTTGAATAAAGTTCTTAATGTCAGCGTGGATTCCGGGCCAGTAGAACTCATTTGCTATATGTGTTTGGGTTTTGGACTGCCCCAGATGTCCTCCCATCGAATGTGAATGGGCTATCTCTAGGACCACAGGCTTGTGACTTTAAGGGACTACCTTTTACCAGGCCCCCTGAAGTGGTGTTTCTTCTATAAAGAAGCCCATGTTTCAAACAGAAAAAAAGTCCCCCCTTTATCATGACCCTCTGGCTTCCATATCACTTTCAAAAGGCTTCAGATAATAAGGGGTTGTTTCTTTGGGCAAAGGCTAGGTCTGGAAGGGTCTCAGGCTCTTCCTCTTTAGCTTTTCTGGATTCAGGGTTGGGAGGGCCGTCAGAGGTTTCATCGGCCTACCCAAAGCCTTGCGTTCCTCTATCTTTACCTTTCTTCCTGGATTCTTCCTTTGGCCTAGGGAACACTGCCTTCTCAAGTACCCCTTGGGCCACTTTATCCCCTTGATGAATTTGGAATGGGCCCTTACTGGGATTTTGAAACAATACCTTAACATCACCTCTAAAGTTGGGGTCTATCACTCCTGCTAATACATCAATTCCAAATCTCCATGCAAGCCCTGATTTGGGTGCCATTCTGATGCTTGTATCAGGGGGTGGAATCAGTATCAAATCAGTGGGTATCAGGCTTCTTTAAACTGGAGGAATAGTTTAATCCATACTACTGCAGATATAAAACCCAATCAAGTCCTTGGCAGCTACTGAAGGGTCTCACGCTCTGGCACTTAGCTTTTCACACCTTAGGGTCCCCCAACTTGTATCCCACTCAGACACCATTTGTAATGGCATCATGAAGCCTGAAACAGACAACAAATTCAAAGTTCAAACAGAAATGTATTACATCAAATGTCAGGATGTTAGAAGGCCTAACTTGCCCTATGCTAAGGTGGGATTTCCCTACCTGAATGGAACTAAGGAAAGTCTGAGTCAAAGTATTCAACTTAAAAGTCTGTCTGTGTCCAAAATCTTTTCTTGCCCTTACAACTAAATGTAAACCATGTGTAGGGATGTCAGTAATCAAAGAAGTGGTCATTAAAACAATGTTCTGAGCTTCTGCCAGCGCTTCATTTTCTTTTCAGCTCCCCTTCCCCAAGTTCAAAAATGTTTCCCAAATAAATCTCAAGATTACCTTTCTCAAAGTTGAAAGCAATACAGTTCCACATAATCCTTGGGCTTCCCTTCCCCAAGTTCAAGGCAACACAGTTCAAAATGGAAAGGGTCTTGAGGCTCTGTCCTCAAGACAGCATCTGCAATTCCTCGAGTCTCAGGGTTCCCTTCCACAAGACTTCAACGTAGCAATTGATACTTGTCTCTGGTTTTCAAAGGTTCAACAGAACACCAGGTCAACTTGACATTTCCTCTGGATTATATCAACAGTTCAGTTACAGTGTTCCTTCTTGGCTGTATTTCACAATGTCTTTGGTTTTCACGTTTTAGGGTTCCCTGTTCTAGACACCGTTGTCAGACCACATGGTCCACCCATCAGGAACCCTAGGCTCTTCACCCCCCAGCGTATGTTCAGCATCACACCTCCTCTAGCTTCTCCTGGTCAGCCTTTTGGCTTTGCCAAAAAGGGGTTGTACGTTTTATACCAGTCTTTGGCTTTGCCACACTGGTTCAATTCATATAGTTCACCTTCTGGTGGTCTTATCAATTGCCCACCTCTCTGTTGCACTCTTTCACACTTGTGCCTCTTTCTGCAGGTTATTTTCAAATGGGTTCTTTCCCATTTGACTATCATTAGTGAACCGCTTTGCCCACAAAGTTCACTCAACTCGGTATTCAATGCGTGTGATTTGGCTTTGCTGTGAATTTTCAATCAGTTCGCTGTTCAAAAAACATCTTTCTTAATGAGCATTTCTCTCGTTCCCTTCAATTCACTAAATACCACTTTCCTTTGACAAGGGACAAAAGGGCCTCATTATGACCCTGGTGGTATGGGGCTAATGGTGTCGGTAGAGCTGCCAGCGCCGTTAACCCCATACCGCCTCATTACGAGGTCCACCTGCGGGACCCGCTCAGGGCGCCTGGTTTTACTAGACGTCCTTAGCGGGTACCGCGATCGGCCCAGCATGCTAACAACGGGCCCGTCATTAACGGGCCCATTGTTAGCATGCTCCCCATTCCCATTGAGCCCTCTGGGGGCTCAAGTGGGAATGGGGATGGACCAGGTCTGGGTTCCTTGAATGGGGAAATACCGGGCCCTCCAAGGTCGGAATGGCCCAGTATTTCCCAATTCAGGGAACCCGGACCTGGGTTTGGGGGTAGCCATGCCCTTATTAAGGGGCATGGCTACCTCCAAACTCCTAATGAGGCCCAAAGGCTCAGTCTTCTAGTTCTGAAAATTCTCACACGCGACTTGACTTTTAATTGCTGTGTTAAGAAAACGCTTGCACAATGGTGTGTTACTTAGTTTCAGCTTGCGTGATGGTTCAAATAATGATAATTGCTTTAACCATACTGCAGTGTTACTTTTCAGCATTCGCGTGCCTAGTGGTCTGGGGTTTTGGGGCTCTGAGAAACTCACCTGCCTCTTTGAAGTGGCTGCATTGCACGGAGAACCTCAATGCAAACTGCTGCTGTTTCTGGCCTCCCACCGGGGCTTCACACTGCACCTTTTCACAGTTCAGTGCTTCTGCTGTGTGTCCTCTGCCACATGGAGCACATGAATCCTCATTCCCAGCATGCTCTGCTCCTCAGTGTGCCACAGCACTCATGGCTACAACGCCTCCTCTGCTTCAGATTGTTCATGCCTGCTGCAGAATGTTACAGCCTTCGCTGAGCCTTCACACAGGCCTCCCGGTTGCTGCTTTGTTGCTGCTTTGGTCTCTTTTTGTACACCTGCAAACACTTAAGAGGTTGCAGGTGAAAGCTCCATAGTTAAAGGGACATGCCTGACCTTCACAGTACTTTGCAGGCATCTACTTCGTCCCAGTACTAGAGTGGCGAAGGAGGTTGTGTTCATTACTTCTAGTTGCCTCTTATTCATCCCAGTACTATCAGAGGTAAAGTGTGGGAAAGTGAGGGGAGATGTTGTACAGTAGTCTATAAAGACTGGGGGAGGATTAGGTCGGTCTTCATAGGAAAAGAGAGATACCATGTCTCACCTGTGGGTAACTCACTCCCAATCCCCAAGGATGCTCCATCCAGGTGATCCTCCTTCACTTCTCCACCCCCATGGTCAGGATCCCAAAGCGATGGCCTTTCCCTGGCCACCTGAAAAGAGGATCTGGGGGAGTAGGAGTGAGGATACCCTCAGGTTTCTCACAGCGGGAAGTGGGTTTTTAAAATTTAGCTCCTCATCTTTCTGACTCACAGCAAAGTCTGATATCTGCCACCCAAATTCAAATGAAGCAGACCATCCACTTCCACACACTTCCACCTTACCCTCTACATTTGCAAAGCAAATATACCTGGCTTTGCACATTTAGAGAGTACACATTAATATAGCTTGTTCTATCTCTCTGCATCTATACCCCTAGTCGAAGACCTGCAGAGAGGGTGCATTGGTCCTCCCTGTGCAAGACAATCCAACACAGATTGCACAAATGTTCTGCCTTTCTTAAGTGCAGATGAGCAGTAGAACAGTATTTATAGGGTGGTTAACAGTGACCAGAATGTGAAAAATGGTGTGAAGTCCCTGACATGATTGTGCCTTTATTGACATGGGTTAAGCAGTCTTAGCAGACAGGGTCATTGCAGAAGCCTGCTTCACCGGGCTGGTTTGGTGTTCAAAGGGTTCACAGAAATCATATCTCCAGAGGTGTCCCTGCTAATCAGATTCACAGGTATGCTATGCTATGTTATGCCATTTGCATGGTCTGCAGGCACTTTGGTGAATCTGGAAGAGAGCATGCTGGTTTGGTTAGTTGGGAGGAGAGGGAAAGGCAAGAGTGTAGTGCCAAGTGTTGAGGATGCAGATTAGAAGCACTCTGAGCTCTTCATTCTTGTAAGCTTTCTAAGTATGAAGTGTAGGAGGCATCTAAGGCTTTTTGTCCAGAGAGGGGGCCTCGTTCATGTAGTATGAACCTGTATTGGCTAGGGGCTGATTATGTCATTTGTAGTTAGCCATTTAGGTTTATGATATTTTAAGTCTGGGGAGAGGGTCTTTTTGCTCTTGAAAGCTGTGTGCAAGTATCTGGTTTGCATTTGTGTGTGCAGAGTAAGTTGTAGAGAAGAAATATAGGGTTAGTCGAAAGGTGGGGGGGTTGGGTTTGTATAGGGCTTTCAAATTATTGGCCTTCCTGTTGGTTCTATTATGGTGAGAGGTTCTTGGTTGATTTCAGAAGATGTCCTATGTTGAGGTTAAGATATTCTGGGAGACAGGGAAGGTGTTCTCCTTTGTTTTTTTGCAGTGCCTTTATTTAATGTCTTCCAATCATTTTGGATGATGATGTGTTCTAGGCAGAATCCTGTCATGGTTGACTTTCTTTCATCTTTACAAAGTCAATACCATTAATATAATTTAGTTGGATAATATGAACTTGCATTATTAAAAACATTGAAATGAAAAATTGTTTTGTCAATGTGCATTGCCCTTTGGCGCTTACCTCCCAACAAGTTTATGTCAATTAATACTATTTTTGCATGTATGTGTTTCAAAATTGGGCTGTAAGTCACAAAAGAAAATACATTTTTGAAGAACTATTGTGCCAATAACTAAACCCATGTGTTTCATTCAACAGGTTTCAAGAACATTATTTTCTAATTCTTAAGGCTGTATGCTTGTTGATTTTCATGGTAAATGTATACATCCAGTCCTTAATACAGGATAATAACAATATGAAAACATCTCAAATTTCAGCCCTAATAGTAAGATCATAACTTGATGCAACATTTTAATGTTGTTTTTCTGTTCCAATCCTTGATTGGATGAAAACATCTCAAATTGTCACCATCCCTTTTAGGGTGAAGCACTTTTGTGAACAGTGTTTGAAATTTCAATTCTAACAGTAGCATCATAACTTGGTAAAAAAAAACTCAAAACATTTTCTGTAAAGACTCCTCAAATGTCCTTGCACAATCCTCAGAAATCTTCAAAAAAACGTTGCATCTGTTATCCTGAATTCATCATTGATTTATCCAAAGAATTATACTTGCCTTGAAGCAATGGTTGACGTAGCCTCTTGCTCAAGTGATCAAAAAGGGTGTGAGGCTCTAGGTGCAAAAATGAATTTAGAGTAGTAAATGTTAACCAGACTAGGATATGTTTACATTTACTTCATGAGTCGACTGTTACGGCTTCAAGGGAAATTAATGAAACTTCAAAAATGTGGACTAGGTGGTGATAGCATAGTATTAGATAGCTAGAACTCACTTTCAAGATGGCAGTCATAGATGGAAAGGTAGTTGCTTGGAAATAGAAAAAGAGAAAAGGTTAAAATTGGTCTCTCCTATATTGGCCTCAAAGTAACTAAGATGGATGCTAGACAAGGATGAACTTATGATTCCATTGTTTTTTCTCCATTTTCCTGAGACCTGGCATTTGCACCTTGTTCTTTTAGTGTTTTCCAAAGCTGATTTTCCACTCAATCCCCCCTTCTACTGCCCTGAGGCCACCCTTTGCATGTGTACTGCTGATTATTCCTTTTTTCTTCTGCGTCACTGCACAGTACTTGGGTCTGTGATATCTGGCATGTGCAATGGCAGTTAGGCTCTAGTTCTTGATGCTACAGGTGAGGTCACTGCACCATGAAATCTGCGGCTCCATTTGCTGTGTTCTTGTTTGTGGATCAATAGCTGGGAATATTTCCAAGCTATTATAGCTGCCACCCTATCAAGTGATTTAGTGGCTGTATATATTGCAGTTGGGCAGAAAAGAGATTGAGATGGAAATGTTCTAGCTACCTCACCACCAGGGCTCTTCCGTTATTGTTGTTAACATGTACTCTTTTGGTTCAGTCCTTTGAATGAGGCCAAATTAGCATTTTGTCCAACCTTGCATTTTGACTTTACCCCCTCTTTCTAATTCCATCAATGCTCTGCAATTGGCATACATTGTGATTAAAAGTATGATAATAATGAAGAAGACAACACTAAAGGAATGCTAACTTTGAAAAATTCTCAACATTCCACATTTTTCACAAAAATGTTAACATCCAACTGAAATCGTATTGTCAATATATAGATTAGTCCTTTGTCATGTTTTACTTTTTTCTTAGATCAATAACACACACCTTCTTAACTTTGTGTTTGTTCTACACAGTTGCTTGTTTCGTCATGACCAAACTAATACCTTATTTTCGTATTCTTAAATAGAAAATATGCACTTGTAGATGTTTAAACTGAAACTTCCTCATAAAACTATTGACTAGATGTGCATAACTAAACATACATGGCACATGGGCTTGCAGAGAAACGTTTCTGTAGGAGTATATATTATTAAATGGTTAGTACTGGAGGTGGAAGGAATCACAAGTAGCCTACAGATATCAAAATATACAAAAAACTGCATTACTGATCCTGTGTAAAAGCAATTAAAAGTATATACGACATATCTCAAATATAGCATCCAATATCATCCACACCATAATAAAAACATTGGAAGAAGTGCAGACTATTTAAACTGCTGTGAGAACATAACATTGCAAAATACACTAATGTGCAACTGCAAATTAATTGCTAATGACAACATATGTAGTATCACATGTGCTCATATTCACTGCATGTTTCTGTACTTCTACATCTATTTTGATTTTGGACATTCATCAGGCCTAAGTACTGTGCGTTTGTGGTTAATGTAGGGCATGATGTAGTACTTGATGCTCTGGGAATCTCTTCTGTATTTATAGTATAACAAACATTGTTATTAACATAATTGCTTTAATATATTCGTTCATGAGATGCCTTGTACTCTCTGTTGCCATAACTGTAATGATAAATAGCATAGATATATATTATAATTAGCCTAACATCATTCAGACCTAGGATAGATGAAAAAAACAAGTTCTCAATGGTGAATCCTACCTCACTTCTTACAGAAAGGCTAGATGGGTTGAGAGATTTCTACTTTTGCCATGTAGTACTATAACTGAAGGCTGCCACAACCTGAGGAATGAACAAACAAACACAATACAATAATGATGTTTATGGTATAAACATGCAAAATATATGTCTGAGTAAAAATATATAAGTAAAGGTAATTACCCATTCAAAGGGAAACACGATTGATCAATTATGATTCTTCATATTTACATTTTGTGTATTTGCCTTAAAAAAGATGTTTATAGTAGCTGAAAAAATAGATATACATGTAGGGCTGTAGTTAGAATGAATACAAATGTTGATTGCCGATATCCATTGCAGATTGCTCCATTCTATTTTTGGTGAGCATTGTAAAGTGTTTCAATCTCTACTACATGCAAATAAAAGGTAAGTGTTTGGTTATAAAGGATTGCTTAATCAAATTCTTATACACAATTGCCATAAATAAGTCTTAAGTCTCCATATGTTGTAGTGCTGGTTTGATTGTGTGGAGACCACAAATAAGTCACGTGAAATATTAATTCATAAACAAATTCCAACAATATAAATAGCTGAGTCTATATTCTAAAAAGTTCAATGCATGATATACAATTGTCAGAAAGAACAACTATTGTAACAATTTGATGGCGCTTGATAAGGTGTTCAGATCAAGTTTCCACTTGAGCTGAAAATCACCTCGGCCAATGCAACCATGTATATGCATAACAAAATACATAGTTGAGAGTCAGATTGGTTTCAGATGAAATACAAGCTAAGTTCTATATTAGCAAATCAGTCAGAGAAGACATGGGTCAATACAAGAAATGTCATGCTCTGCGGTCTTCTACAGGTCTTGAAAGATATGTGTGCGTGTAAGGAAAGGATACATAGACAACATTTGTATGATATGGTTATGTAATTCATAACAGATAAAAAAAATACCAAGAGGTTAAACATAAATGATTTCAGAATAGAGCTAGCATGCATGTTTACTAAAGAATCTATAATTTTTTAGACGTTCAGGTCATGATAAAATCATGATATAAGACAATAAGATAGAGACCAAATCATTTAGGGAAAAAAATGAAGTAAACTCTGTTTTACATGCAAGAGTGGTCAAAAGCAGAGCATAGTTAAAAACATTCCTATGGGAGAACAGACATGAGATAGAAGGTATTGTACCACTGAAACCGATTTTGAGGCTGAAGCTGCTGTCTTCAAGACACGCCTCCTCCTCCTCTTAAGCATTCGGCAGCCAGCCCACAGTACAAAGCCAGCAGGGGAAAGAGTGCAGGTGTTTTGCCCGCAGGGTGTTCGGCACCTGCAGAGGGGAGGGTGCATGGACTAGGAACTGTTCAGAGTGGACTTGTCTGGGGAAGACTTGCTGATTGCCACATCAGGTGAGAGACTGGGCAAGCCTGAGAAGGTGGGCTAAAATGACAGATTGTCTCTCCCACATAGAAACCAAAGCAATGTTTCTTCCTATGCGCTAAGTGGAGGCTAATGCCGAACTCCTAAGAGATTCCCCAACGCCCATTGCCCAACTGTCCGGCTGCCCCCCTACATATCATCATGCCATCTGCAATCCCCAAGCGGAAATTCCTAATAGGAAAACGGAAAATCTACACGGACTCCCCCCTCCTCATATCACCAAGAAGTGGCCTGAAAGTTCTTTAAGATCAAAGGGGGAGGCTAGCATTTTTATTAAAGAAATTCATCAGTCAGTGTCTGAACACCATACATGTTTTCACTGATTTGCACCCCCGAAGTGAAACAGCAAAAGATAACGATGACAAGGATGCTGAGGATACCAAGAATGATCTGCACACTGAGAGCAAGAACACAGAGATTCATACTAGCCCCATGTGCTGCTGTACAGATGCCACGGATGTCATAGTAGGCACCCCACCTCCCCAGAAGAACTAGGTTCTGGTCTTGGACCTGGAACCAATTTATGCAAGGATGTAGGGGATGCTATAGACAGTATTATGATCGATGCCTTCCCAGATACTTTGACATTCATTATGTGTCCCCCTACCACCATTGTCACCTCTGTCAGTTTGCCAATGACAACTAGTGGGGGGGTGAGGCAGTGTCCGCGGCCCATTCAGCCTGCCTAGCCCTGACCCCTCTGACTCCTCTGAACTCTGCTCAAGTAAGCCAGTTGCAGGGTGGGGCTCTGTTGGACGGTGCTGGCCTCACGAGAGTCATAATGGACACAAATACAAGCTTGCAAGGCACACCGCCAGGATGTGCAATCTTCTCCTCAGCTCCATCCCCCAATTGCTCCAGCACTGTTATGGAAAAGGGGAGGGGAACTTAATGTTTATTTTACGAATGAGGGGTATACCAAGTGTGTTGAGAGCAGCCTATTGGTCTGAAGCGGTCATCCCTGCCCACTATGTACCTCAGGTCCATCTAGATTTCACTCCCCTGATCAAGACAGTGAGGGGGCAGCCACATTCGCCAGTGTACCATGTTCCTAGCAGAACTGGCTTAATTAAAGAGACTACTAATTTCTCTCCTTGTACTCTATTGATGGGGAGAATTTTCCTATTAACATGGAGGTTGTCATGGGGGATCCACAATCGTTGTACTAAGTAGTCAGCCATAATCTTGATGTTGGTATAAACTCAAACTCAAACTATGCCAACATGGCTAGACTAGGGGCCACCGGGGGAAACAGAGCAAGCACTCGGTCGAAATGCCACTTGTGGGAAAAAAGGATCCCAGGCTACAACTAGCGTAGACTCCCGTGCACTCCCCATATCCAACCTAAGCACACAGATTCCCAAAACACCTCCACCCCTGCAAAAGCCTACTTGGGAGGCAGGTGGGGTTGGCAAGTTAGCCATGGGGATGGCCATGTTACATCCAATTTCCACCATTATGGTCCGACCGGACCTGCCGGACTATCCTATTCCTGGATAAGGTGCCCAAACTGTCCCAAAATCACTATGAAACAAGGGATGCCCTTACTAACAGATTCATACATTGCCTCCACGTTGTGCAAGGTTGCATATCTGTAATTCGAGACTATATCTCAAGTTGCACCAGGTTTCATTACCAAGGAGCAAGTGATGTTAACTCAATACAAATCGAAATCAGGGAGTTGGCCAATGGCATATTGGGGATGGCCATGAGATTTAGGCCACCCCAAACTATCATGATAGAAAACAGAGAACATTTTCCACATAATGTTGATAGCCCACGAGCCATATCGCCCTGTACTCTCTGGCCCAAATATACTTCGTCTGGCAAAAAGGAAAGTGGGAAATCCCATTTGGTCCAAGCCATCACAGAGAACACAGAGGGACTGGGTTTTGCACAAGGCTGCTTTCAAGGCATGCCCCTAGTTTAGAACTAAGCAGGTTGTTAAGTCAGATTTCGGCCCACAGCATATGTGGTGTAATACATTGTTTAACCCCATATAGCAGCATTTAGCAGCTAATAAGAGAAATGTTTACTTTGATATAGCTGCCACATTGGCATCCAGTATTTAAAAAGACCCCGACTGGGCAGCAAGCATGTGGATACATATCTGTGCTGTGTAGTATCAGTGGTTGCTCCGACAATAACGTGAATGGGATGTATATTGATGTATTTGTTTTATTGTTCTTATGTGTGTAAAGATGTACGTTAATGGCCTCATGGCGGAAATAAAGTTATTGACGATGATGATAAGTAAAAAAAAAAGCAAAGAGGAACAATGGGCCTCATTAGGAGTTTGCCAGTCTGGAAACAAGGGTGCCAGTAAACTCACGGCACCCTTGTTTCCAGATCGTCAAACTCTGAGTCTCCCTGCCGTGGCCGCTGTGCCCGAGAGGTCTGACCCTGTCGGGCACAGCAGCCATGGTAAGCAGACCCGTCACAGAAGCACTGGCACCGTTAGCAATGGTGCCGGTACTCCTGTGTCCCCATGGGACTTTATGGGAATGGAGACTTACAATTTACTGGTGCCTGACTTCCCGAGCCGCCGGACTCGTAAACAGCCGGTGGCACCGGGAAGTCAGGTGCCGGTAAAATATTACTGATCTGGCGGCAACCCAATATATTTACTCCCAACATAAGGAGCAAGGTTAATCAAGATAGGATAGAACACGTTTGCTTTATCACTACACACTGGGCACAATAAAGTTTGGTACAAAATATTAAGGTAATAGTGGAATATACTGAAGCTAGAGAAAGATATATAAATATCTGTATGTAAAGAGCCCAGGGTAATCTTTAAGAGAGCCAAAATAATGAGATAGAAAGTAAGCCAAAGAAAAATGACACATATTAAAACAGATTACAGAACTTCGTGGAGTACAATACATCTGCTGAGCTTCTTTCAATGTACCATGTGTAAGATGTGTCATTTTCTGTGTTAAAATTAAATACGTTTGGGACATATAATAAAAAGAAGATTGTTATCAATGAGATCATCAACTGTAAAACAGCATTTGTGATTTACCTGATTATTTGTGTGTGCAACACGTTTTACATCAGAAGCAGAAAGACAGCATTACGATTTCGGATAAGATAACATTTATACGTAATTAAGTAAAGGAAATACTAACTATGCATTAACAGAACAATGGATTGAGGAACATGAGAAAGAAGACTTTAGCCGTATACGATTTTTTGGACACAAAACATCAAGCAGAAATATGAGAGGTGGTGATATAGAGCAACAACTGAGGAGAATGGAGGCAAAAATGATATTTCAAGAGAGTGGTTGAAAAGGTTTGAACAAAGACCATTATTTTATCAGGTTTCTAGATATGTAATGTAACATTTTGAGGCACAACAGATACACTTTGTAAATAGTGACAATTCAAAGAAACAGTGTATGACACATTTGATGTTGAGGCTAAACTGATGATAGAATAAACTCTTTGTAACCATTCAAGTGTGTACAAATTGGTATAAAGATAAGTAAACTGATCGATGGCTTAAAATGCAACAACAAACCACGTTGAGGGTTCATATTAGTCCAAATAAGCCTGAAATGTTGTCTTAAAATCAATATGTTGAACAGAATATGCGGACATTGTAATAAACGAAGGGGCATCTGACACTGTGCAGTTTGATGTGATAAAACAGTTACACTACGTTCCTAATTTATATCAATAAAGACCTAGAACAATGATGGCACTTAGCACTGTGCAGCATAAATGGAAACATGATCATTCGATTTGTCGCATTCAAGGTATACAAAGTCAGTTAAATAATAAAATAATATTTTATTAAGCTCTATTGATAATCTCTGAACGAGACAGGTTGCAGATAAGCAAGTGCAGATTAATAACCACACCACTGCAAGATGGCTTGCATGATGGCATTGCAAAACAAGATGAGTCATAAATAGTCTTTCTTCAAATTTATAATGTCAATAATTGATGCTCAGCCGTTAAAGACAGACAGGCTAATCCACAAGGCCGAAACATGTTTGGGGATGCTGGTGGTCTTAAACAGCCTAATTTGCATATTGTCTTTCCCCTTTTGTCATGGCTTGGCAGGTGAAGAACGATGGTCTGCAGGGTTGCCCAGATTAATGCTGCCAGAGGTTAAGTTTAATTCTAAACCTTGACGTCATTACCTCTTTCTTTGCTGTAGACTAATGCATGTAATGTAAAGTAATGTAATGTACTGTATTTATAGAGTGCAGACTATGGCCCAAGGGAATATAGGTGTTATAGAAGAACACTGGTACACTCAATGGTCATGGAGAAAACCTAGAAAAGGTGTTTTTTTAAGGTATTTCTAAACTGCATATACTCTGTAGTTGCCCGCAGAAAGAAAGCAGAGCATTCCAAAGAGTGGCGGCAAGGACCGAAACGGACCGGCCCCCAATCACCACTTTCTGAAAGGATGGATTTTTCAGCAGCACTTGGGATTCTGAGCATAAACATTGAGTGGGCCGGCTGTGCTCTAGTTTAGATTCGAGGTAGGCAGCACCCGTATTGTGAATATCTCAATGAGAGATACATAAAATATTACACTCAAATCCAGCCTTTACGGCAGCCAATGGAGCAGCTGCAACAGATGGACAGAAGGAGTAAATCTAGGCACATCCAGAGCCTAAGTAAATCTTGTTGCAGTAGTCTATCGATCCCATGATTGACGAGGTAACCACCTTAATCCAACAATCTGTGGGTAGGAATGGAAGAACTTTCTTAAGTACTTTAAGTTTATTAAAGACAGTTTTACAAACTGTCATGATATGTGCTTCTTTTGACCCTGACGAGAGGAGCTTCACACTCAAGCTCTTAACCGTGGTACTAGGTGCGGGCAAGGGGCCAAGAGAATCTGGCCAATACTAGCACTCCAACTGGCTTTTGTTGTCTGAGAACCGATTACCATGACCTCGTCTTTGTTCCATTCAACTTTAGACAGTTATTTGACATCCAATACCCATTGGCTGATAGGCAATCTCTAAGTTTATAAAATGGCTCAGTTAGAGGCGAGTCCAGACAGAACACAAGTTGTGTGTCGTTGGCGTGAGTATAGAAATGAACCCCGTATTCAGAGATGACACCCGCCAGAGGACGCAAGTAGAGATTAAAAAGCAAGGGGGAGCGGGAAGACCCATCGGGCACACCACAGGAAAGTGCAAACGGTGTGGATCAACAATAGTGAAAGGAGATGGTCTGTGAGTGCTCTGTGAGTGCTCTGTGAGAAAAGATGCAAACCAAGCTAATGGAATGCCATGGATCCCATCCTGTTTGAGGTGGCAGAGGAGGATGTCATGATCCACTGTATCAAAAGCCACAGAGAGGTCAAGGAGAATCAACACCCTGACCCCACCGCTGTCCTGGACTATCGCTAGATCATTCAGGAGTGAAACCAGGACCATCATAGGTCTAAAACCTGATTGAAAAGAGTGCAAGCAGCTATTTGTTTCCAAAAAGCGAGAAAAGTATGGAGTTATAATCACTTCCATCAGCTTCATCAGCAGTGGGAGCAAAGATATGGGGCAGTATTTTGTCACCTCTGAAGAATCCAAGTTGGGCATTTTCAAAAGTGTGGTGACCAGAGCATGTTTCAATGGAGCTGGGATTGTTTCCAGTGGGAGTGAATGATGAAGAGCCCCTGTAAATGCAGGCATGGCACTCTGTGGGAGGGCTTGAAAAATGTGCAAGGGAACTGCTGCCATAGGTAACGCTGATACACGCTGATATCAGCTGTCTTAAGGCCTTGAAGACAATTACATCATCAATTGGTTCAAATTTGAAAAGTTCAGTTTCAAATACATGTGTTGGGAGTCCCCTCGTTCTGTCCGAGGCTAGCATGATTCTGACTCTCATTTGCAATTGACTGACATATTGGATAGATCTTCTCAGTAAAGAACACACCAATAGCATTCCATCGGATCTGAGGTCAGGCAGAAACAACTTCCGGTGGAGAAATAGAAGAAAGTTCTTTTGTTGAGCAGTCCACAGAAGTAATGCATACAACTGTGCTTTTGCTGCTGTAATTGCCTTATGGTAATGCAACCCTCCTAGTTTATGCGCATTCCTTGATTAGCACGCCATCTCTGCTCAAGGTGTTCAAGGCGGTGGCAGCTTTGTTTACAGACTCTTAGGTACCAGGTAAGGACCATTGAGATAGTGTACAGGTATGTAAGGTAGTGACTGATATTTTGTATCACTTTATTTTGCTTGTCCTAAAAATAACCTTTCATCATTATTTCCATAAAAAGGGGATTTAAGGCGATTGATGGAATGTGACCAGTACTCCAATCAACATTATTTGATTGGAGAACATGTACATTTACCTCAATATGTTCAAGTGAAATTGATGTAACATGAAAGACAGGCAGGGCAGTCAAACCCAAACATTAGGCTCAGCTGAGCAGAGGTGATATTTGTAATCCGGCATGTGTTGTGTGATGTCTCAAGAGGTAAAAGAGGCTGGTTCCAGCCTGTAGAGAATCTGGAGAGAAAAATACCTCCTAGGTCATCTGTAGATCTAGACCTTTACCTGGGCATGTCTTGTTAAGAAAGACCGAATGACAGAGAAAGTTCCATCAAACTCTGCCTATCCCACACGGTATCCCTAGTAGGTGCTGTTGTGCCACCTGTCTAACAATGCATAGAAAAATAATTATATAGCTGTATTTTTTACATAGTTTTTCTCATTTGATGGTAATTCGTTATCTTACAGCCCAGGTATTATATTTCTCACAGTTAATCTTGATAACAACAGGATGGCTAACGCATGAAGCCTCACTTTATTGAAGTGTGAAAATGTGGGGTAGAGCAAATTCTCAGTCAGTATTGTGGCAAAACAGCTTTCTTAGCATGTGCTGAAGGGGAATGTAACCCAATTAAATGTATAATCTAAACTGAAATTTAATACAAAGTGCTGTGAAGACTGAACCAGAGGGATAGACATTACGGTTACTGAGTGAGTCTCCCTATGGCTTTAGTGTGGTGTGTGCCAGGAAGCCTTCTACCAACCCCACGTATGGGTCAACCCGTTTTGGTGGTCTCTGTGGTTAGTGCCACCTTTTTCAGGACTGTCTTGTTTGGTTATTGTAAGGCTTATCTGCTTACATTAAGTAGCTTCAACTCAATTGGCCACTATTGATGCATTTTCAAAGCAAAGTATATATTGGAACAATCTCACCTACAATTGCTTAGAGAGACATTCATGCGGACCCTATAGGAAAATCAGAAGGGAAAAGAATCAATACTGGTGTTCAAGAGCTAGCACATGATGCGTTTTCATCTTGTTAGGTGTTCGTACAACATTGGGTACATATACATATACATATACATGAAAAGGATACTCACAGGTCACAGGTGTGACTGGGGCTCAGTGGTTAAAAATGAATAACCATATAGATGGATTTGGTGAGTGACACAGTTTGCTGTGATGTAGTGATTCTGTTCCCTTCTGGTTCAGCCTTCACAACACGTTGTATTACAATTCAGTTTGAGTTATACTTTTAATTGGGGTATCCTGTTCTTACCACGATTCACAGTGAGAAATATAATACATGGGCTGTCAGATAGCAAATTATCATAAAATGTGAAAAACTATGTAAATGTTTGGGTTTGATTGCCCTCCCTTTGTGCTGTGTTACAAAATACTGCTTGGGCATAACCCCCTATATCTACTGTCGAGATTATGCCCCCCTATTGTCTTCCTAGACAATGCTATTGATATCATTAAAAATGCTGTAACTATTGATATCCACAAACCTGTAGACAAAGAAACTACATGCATATCTAGAACTAAACAACTTTAAGAGATATGAAATAATGGCCCTTAAACATTTAAAAGCAGATGCTCAAATAATAATTAAGGGGCTGACAAAGGTACCAATATTGTTATGCTGAACAGGACTGATTACATTAAAATGGATACTAATCACTTAGAAACACCAGGCTGCTCTGCAAAACTTCATTGCCAGAGACTAGGCCATATACTTTAAGATTTTAACAATAATTTATAGAATCACATTTTGAATATCATCTTTGAATTTCACTGTGTTGCAGATAACCAAGTGGAATTTATTCTATTATTATACGCTACACGAGGCGTTATACCGGGCAGACCTAATGAATTATCGTAATATCTGAACTGAAAATTGGTAAGGGAATTAACTCCTTCCCACAACCTAATGTTGGTCCTGTCATCATTAATTCTACCATTAGTAATTACTGATTACATTTGGCCCCTCTCTTTAGAACTTAATTGATGGTCTTCGAAGTACCATGAGACTACTCTACCTATTCACGTATAACACATCTGGATGGAATTAAACATCCTGAGAGGTAAAATTAGATGATACATCTATTCAACAACACAACAGTGTGTGAAACATTCTTGATGTTGATTCGACACTGATTATGTGTCAATTCACTCCTTAAACACAGATACTCCTATATAGGAAAGTGAACAAGCATTGTTTTAGTGCAGGTGGTTAACTTATCAGGGCTAATATAGAATCTCACAGAGAACAACCCACTTAAATGGGTAAGAGAAATGCAAGATGGGCTTCTGATTCTTAATTAATCATCTTTAATTTCAAACTGTATTGTATTGATACAATGTTTACTGAACCATGTTTTTTTTCTTTCTCCTTTCTCTTTTTCACAACCATTTGTTTTGGGTTTCAGGACATTTTTTGAAATGTACAAAGGTTGCTTTTTGTAAACAATACTTAATTTGCTGTTCCTTTATATGACATATAAATATGGGCATAGTATAAACTAATTGTACAAAAAGATTGGTGTGGGTTGAAACACGTGTTGGCTGGGACACTATGTATATGAATTCAAATCTATTTTGAACACAAATTGGAGACAATTAAATTGGACATTGAACATAATTTGAATTTGTTGAACCTATTTATCTTAGAAGGAAAATTCATTAGTGATTCATTATACTAAAGTGAGGATAGGAGCATTGACTGACTAACCACAACAATGTCACATGAACCCTGTGTAATAATGGAAGATTTCTTTTTGGGTTGACTAATAATTCAATTATGTCATTGTTTCTCATATTTGTTGTATGATTGTTTGCTAACTACTGAAGCGCAATACCTATTGATGTGTTTATGTGTGGTGTTAATGTTTAAAGAACACCACGCTTGAATATTCACTGATGAAGCACATTTGCTTGCAACACATGTTAGCAAAAGTGGGGAATATTTAAAATGGCAAATTTGCTGAACACTATTATAACAAATTCTAAATTAAATGAGACATTCTGTGCTTTATCATAAAACAGAAAATAACTTTTAGTGAAACCCAGTTTAAGGCACGAGTGTGAAGAGGCACAGTGCTACCAACCCAAAGGTTGTGTTATTTGTGTTCCTATAAGCTATAAGAGCTCAGAGCAGGTATGTACTTTGGTTGAGCATTGCAACAGTCGTTCATATCACCAAACAGATTTCTAGACCTAGACCGGAAGTGAGGTATCTAATTCTCCAGATATTACCATGGTAGCAATACTTTTAAACCGTGCTTGGTGAATTTGCCCACATGGTATAAAAAGCTGTTATAATTTAGGTGTGCTCTTGTGTAAGAAAATTGGAAATGAAGTTGAGTCAAATCTTGGTGTCTCTGTGAGTATTTCATATTGGAACCAATTGTTTCTTAGAAAGCAACTACCCCATGTGGAAACCGTCATGGTGTTTAAGTCTGCCTCACTGATAAAATTGCACATAGCACAAATGTGTTAGTAGAGTTGCTTTATTAACAATTAGTACCCGGCGTGGGCGTGATTTAGCCCACCCAGTCAATGAGGAGGCTCGGAGCGGGTGCTTTATCACACAGTAAAGTCCCCGCTCATAACCCCCTCAGAGCTGGAGGCCGCCATCTTCCATGCCAGATCACAGGTAATTGAGCCCTGCCTGCATCTGTTTCCAATTCTGCCAATCCCCATATTCCACATCTCCTCTCCAGCACCACAACCTCCCCATTTACCTGGCATTGCTTGGCCTCTTGCTGGTGCTGGGAACACTAGTGTTCCCGGTGCATCACTGACCTGGCAATGCCCACCATGGAAAGAGAGAAAGAACTACGTGTAGTTTCCTTCTCGCTGATACATGGTGGCCATCTTTTTTTGCAGTTTTTTAAAATTGAGAAACAGCAAACACGTGTTTTCTCAACTTTAAAAAAAACTATTAACACCCCGATACAACGTGGCAGAGTACTAGTACCAAAATAACCAGAGCAGGGGGGCATTACTGGGCAGTTAATGCCACAGGGTAATGTTAAAGATTTCGCTTCGCTCAGGCTTCTAACTGGCCATGAGCATTACCTGGCCCAACAATATCCCCCTGCTCAGGTTATATTGCTAATAACATTGAGGCACATATCACATGAATACTTTTAGGAGGAAGGATATTTTAGGATATGTTAAAGAGCTTTGATACTGACCACATCACCACCTTAGTGGTCCCAGAGGACCGAAACCTGGCAGGAGTAGCAAACTGTGCCACTGACAAGGTTATCCAGACCTTCGTCTGCAGAGGAAAGAGACACAAAGGTAGGTGGTAGAGGAAGGGTACGTGGGTTCGATGAACATCAGGGTTTGGGAATGATGGAATACACGATAATGTGCAGGATTGTGTTTGTGATAGATTAAGTCCATGTCAACCTAGCTGAGATAGGTCAAAGCGGAAGTGAAGATTTAGGTGATCAATTCTTTGGTGTTTTTCATAGAGGACAGTAATACTCAATCCATCATTTTAGGCTTTCTGATCAACTTTAGATATGCTCAAGTTGGCCCTTAAAGTGTAGAGGGTTATTTCCTGAGGTATGTTTTCTGATCCAAGACAAACCCAGAAATAATGATTCTGGTAACTGTCAAACCAGGCTGCCAAGTGTGGAAGAGTTAAGTAATGACTGTGTAAAATGGGAATGTAGAAGGCTACATTGAGGCTGATGATGCATCTTTACTTGGAGATGATGTCGCCATCATGGAATGGGAACACCTACATCAACTAGAATAGAATGTTAGCATTAAGGTCAGTTGGGCGGCGATGGACATGGAGATGCAAGTTTGGCTCAGCCTTAATATAGAAGCTGATACCTTCATCTGAGTGCAGAGTGGCTTCTATAGTTTTATGAGATGGGCTGCAGCCACCACCGCTGCAGCACTCATGCACCATCTCATAAGGAAGGACCCATCACATGTATTGAGTGTGGCTGTGTCAAGGTGCAAACATTATTTGCCGCTCAGGCCCACTCAGCTGTCAGGAAAGATGTATTGAGAGATTAGGCTAAAAAGGAAGAGGGCCTGGACAATACAGTCATACCAGATTCATCATTCATTGAAGCGAAATGCTGTCTCTCATTTATTCCACCCCAAATTATTCATACTTTTTTTTTAGCCAGCCACTCCTCTCTATTATGCCCCCCTTTACACTTTTCATGTCATGGCCTTTCTAGAAATGTATTTTCCCTGCGATTGAGCAAGTTCATTTTGCCCAGGACCCACAGTTCAGTTCCATATAGGCATTTAGCAGTGGCATTTTTGCTTTTTTGTCATAGAGACATGCACATTTTAGTGCAGGATTGGAACTATATACTAGGGGCATTGGACTTCTTTATGTGTTTGGTCAAGGAGCCCCCTTGTTCAAATCTGATACCAATCATACTTGGTGACTTTCGGTATGAATTCTGCTTTCAAAGCAATTTTTACTCGGTTTCTTGCACAAGTCATTACCTTTGTTTTCTGATGGTATATTTCTACGCCTTCTTTTCCAAAACCCTGTAAGTTTTTGAAATTGACACAGCATCATTTATATATAACAATTTGGTGAAAAAAACGTTGTTAAAGGGACATTATGGTTAAGTTGTGCTACTAAAAACCTATGAAATTCAGTGAAAAAAACGTTGTTAAAAGGGACGTTATGGTTAAGTTGCGCTACTAAAAACCTACTCCATGGGGGTCATTACGAGGATGGCAGTAGGGGGTTAATGGCACCAGTAAGGATGCTGGTGCCCTTAACCCCCTACCGCCGCATTTTGAGGTCCCTTAGCGGGTCCCACTAGGGCTGGCTGATTTTACCAGCCACCCTTAGCGGGACCCGTTAAGGGACCAGGGAGCTAATAACGGGCCTGCAATTTGCAGGCACGTTATTAGCTCCTTCCCCATTCCCTTTGAGCCTTATGGAGGCTCGAATGGGATTGGGGAATGGTTTTCGTAATGGGGATTTACCAGGTCCGCATGGGTCAGAATGTCTTGGTAAGTCCCCATTCCGACACCACAGACCCGGACTCAGGTTTGGAGACAGCCATGGTGCTATTAGCACCATGGCTGCCTCTAAACTCAGGGGGATTGGGGGTCCAAACTCGTAATGACCCCCCATCACTTTCCCAAGTCCTTCTTTCATTGCAAATTGCAAAGAGATTCCAGACACATGTCCTACACTGTTCCCTCCACAATGAATAATAATAATGTCTGGATGACGCTGTGTAACCAAAGAAGCACAGAGAGGTACCAAATCCACCCACTTCATTCCACGCACTCCACGCCAGTGCACTTCCACAGGAGAGAATCCAAGATGTGCAGCCACTCCACAGCGATCTGCATGCACCTCCAACCAATTTATCCATGAATCTGATAAAATCCAAACAATCTGCTTTCTGAAACACACAGCCATAGTTATCTGCACTTCTATCAGGAAAAAGACCTACTGACAAAGTCTCTCGTTACACAACACACCCAGTAAACCTTATTGACCAATCCCTTGCTCTGCTCAGTTTCATTTGCACTCAACCCCAAAATCCCTGTATGTAATACTCGCTGTCCGCGGACAAATCAAAATCGGGGATGAAAAATTAAATAGTGTGCCCATTTCCCCTTTGAGGTTAGCTCTGCAAAGAGCCTTTATTTTGTTTTTTTTGCAGATGCTTCACAAACACCTTTTGTTTTCTATTTTTGCATTTTTATTTTCTTATTTCCCTCCAAAAATCTTCACATTAGCTTCTCCAAAGCAACCCTTATGTTCCAAAACAGCACAGCATTTCCCATAAAAGATAAAAAAATGCCATCTTCCTTAAAGTAATTCACGTTACCAGACTCAATGCCCGATATAGTCATAAAACCAAACATTCCTTGGTTCACTAAGCACCTAGCAACATTTTGCTGAGGAAAAAAAACAGAACTATTGTCCCATATTGCAATAGGTGTCAACCCAGAAAAAATAATCTTGGCATTTTGGAAGGACTTTCATGATTGCCTGTACCAAATTTTGCAGATCTTGCAACAAAGTAGGCCACTAACATAGCCCAAATGCACAGCACCACAGTGTTGGACAACTACATGTGGACAATGAAACCTAGCCACATCCTGACACACTACTAGAATTGGCTGCAAATTCAAATCAGGCACAGTGCGCCACACCACATCCACTCCTTTTGTGTCAAAATGGTTAGCCACATTCCTAGATTTTGCATACTGCTCCAAGCCATTCACAATCATAGCTCCAACCATCCACACCCCGAATTTCTGCACCTCCGCCATCTTCACTACACACAGCCTCTCTCAATATGAAGCAGAACCTCAACATCCTATTGGCTAACCCTCAAAATACACTCCCTCTTCATGCTCGGAATCCTTGGATGTAGAATGTCCTGTCTGCGAACAGCTGTGATGTCCGTGGACATAAGTGCGTAAGTAACACTAAGGGCAGCCCTTTTACCCTTTCCACTGCACTCTCTGCACAATTTCCTCATTGGCTACTGTGAGGCAGTCACACAATCATCCACCAATCACATCCAATAACTCTACATCTAACTCTGTCATCACAGATCAGCACTTTAGATGTACTATTGATCACTCTCAGTACAATTCGGCTGTCACTGCAAAGGACCTACAGCAACAACTACTATAAAACTTCTCACGATTTATACTTGAAGATTTAAGCACATCCACATGCAAGAACACAGACTACAGGTATGAATATTTTCTACACAGTACATGTAAAGCTCTTCTAGAAATACAATACATCCTGGGAGCATAGCTCAGCGGCAACATGCATGCCTTGAAAGCAAGACAACACAGAGCAACACAGATTGAATCCCCGGGCCCGCACTTAGAAACCTCTGTGTGTTTAAGCGCATTATAAATACGCAAATAAAACAAAATAATTATGCAACTAAAAAACAAACAATTCCTGTATCAGCGCCTTGATGCTCGCGGGCTGTGTAAGCGCTTTAAAAATGTAAAACAAAATAAATAAAAATATTAACAGAGTAAATGCCACTGACCCTGCATAAAGTGTAAAATGAACTTGTTGTCATTTCTTCCATCTGCTATGATGAAGTGTCACTTCCAAGTCTTTCATCTCTCCAAATTTTTCTTTTTCTCAGGGGTGTGCGAGAAGTTCCACACGTGATTGGCCTGGGCGTGTGTATTTCCGAGGTGCGCGAGAAGTTCCACACGCAATTGGCCTGGGGGAGCGTGTGCGTGTATTTCAGAGGTGCGCGAGAAGTTCCACATGTGATTGGCCTGGGCGCGTGTATTTCAGAGGTGCGCGAGAAGTTCCACACGCGATTGCCCTGGGCGCGTGTATTTCAGGGGTGCGCGGGAAGTTTCACACGCGATTGGCCTGGGCGCGTGTATTTCAGGTGCGCGAGAAGTTCCGCACACGATTGGCCTGGGCGCGTGTATTTCAGGGGTGCGCGAGAAGTGCCACACGTGATTGGCCTGGGCGCATGTATTTCTGGGGTGCGCAAGAAGTTCCACACGCGATTGGCCTCGGCGCGTGTATTTCAGAGGTGCGCGAGAAGTTCCACACGCGATTGGCCTGGGCGCGTGTATTTCAGAGGTGCGCGGGAAGTTTCACACGCGATTTGCCTGGGCGCGTGTATTTCAGGGGTGCGCGAGAAGTTCCACACGCGATTGGCCTGGGCGCGTGTATTTCAGGGGTGCGCAAGAAGTTCCACACGCGATTGGCCTGGGCGTGTGTATTTCCGAGGTGCGCGAGAAGTTTCACATGCGATTGGGCTGCGTGCGTGTATTTCAGGGGTGCGCAAGAAGTTCCACACGCGATCTGGCCTGGGGGAGCATGTGCGTGTATATCAGAGGTGAGCGAGAAGTTCCACACGCGATTGGCCTGGGCGCGTGTATTTCAGAGGTGCGCGAGAAGTTCCACATGCGATTGGCCTGGGCGCGTGTATTTCAGAGGTGAGCGTGAAGTTTCACACGCGATTGGGCTAGGTGCGGGTATTTCAGGGGTGCGCGGGAAGTTTCACACGCGATTGGCCTGGGCGCGTGTATTTCCCAGGTGCGCGAGAAGTTCCACATGCGATTGGCCTGGGGGAGCGTGTGCGTGTATTTCAGAGGTGCGCGAGAAGTTCCACACGCGATTGGCCTGGGCGCGTGTATTTCAGAGGTGCGCAAGAAGTTTCACACGCGATTGGGCTGCGTGCGGGTATTTCAGGGGTGCGCTGGAAGTTTCACACGTGATTTCAGCAGGGTATGTGTATTACAGGGGTGCCGGGGAGTCCTACATGTGATTTGGCAGTGTGGGTCCTCCCAGGTGTTCCCTGTACACCCTCCACGGCCCCTGCAGGCAGCCCACACCACAGGGGACTACCCTGCATCCCTGGTCATGTCCCGCAGGCAGCCCACCCAACATGGGCATGCCCCCCCAGCAAAGGCACATGTCTCCTTGCACTAATGATCACCAACTCATGTCCCCTTGCACCCCCACCCCCAGCATTGCGGGGCACCTGCCAGCAGGCCCCCACTCATGTCCCACTCATGTCCCCACCACCCCCACCCCCCAGCACTGTGGGGCACCTGCCAGCAGGCCCCCACCCATGTCCAACTCATGTCCCCACCACCCCCACCCGCTAGCACTGTGGGGCACCTGCCAGCAGGCCCCCACCCATGTCCAACTCATGTTCCCCACCACCCCCACCCCCCAGCACTGTGGGGCACCTGCCACCAGGCCCCCACCCATGTCCAACTCATGTTCCCCACCGCCCCCACCCCCCAGCACTGTGAGGCATCTGCCAGCAGGCCCCCACCCATGTCCAACTCATGTTCCCCACCACCCCCAACCCCCAGCACTGTGGGGCACCTGCCAGCAGGCCCCCACCCATGTCCAACTCATGTTCCCCACCACCCCCACCCCCCAACACTGTGGGGCACCTGCCAGCAGGCCCCCACCCATGTCCAACTCATGTTCCCCACCACCCCCACCCCCCAGCACTGTGGGGCACCTGCCAGCAGGCCCCAACTCATGTTCCCCAGCCAACATGTCATCACAATCTAGATCCCTGGTCCCTATGGTCAGCCTCCAAATGCAAAATACCCACCCGAGTATTGCATCCACCCACTCAGAAATGGCAATTACATGACAGAACACCAATTGCAAGTTTCGAAACAAACACATGTCCCTCACATACACCCAATGGGTGTCAGTGAATCTCAAAACCCATATCATGATATGCATGAAACCAATGAGATGATACTACACATTGAAGTTCGATAAAAAAATATGTATTAATGGAAACATAAATAGATTCAAAAATAAAGAAACAGAAATGGGAATGTACAAAAATGAAAAGAAGCATGTCCGTGAAAAAAAGCAAAACCAAAAATCATAATCCAAAGTAATGGTGTCCAAAGTCACTGTCCACAAAAGAAAATCCAATGGGAAATAATAAT
The DNA here is from genome assembly GCF_040938575.1 of Ambystoma mexicanum. Lineage (NCBI taxonomy): Eukaryota > Metazoa > Chordata > Amphibia > Caudata > Ambystomatidae > Ambystoma > Ambystoma mexicanum. The sequence goes on from NC_090932.1 coordinate 998,177,121, forward strand.
TGAAAGCCATTGCTCCATGGGTAAATTGTGAAAGAAAAATAAAATCCAACAGTGAACTATGTACAGACGAACAAGCCAGGGTACATTATCCCAACAAAAGAAATGAAACCTATCTAACAACACTAACTAATAAAATAAACTATATACAAAAATGTGGCCAATGTCCAAAAGGTCCAAAATAAATCAAAAAACAAAGGAAACCTAACACTACCTACATAACTATGTACAAGGGCAGCGGGCTAGTCTGACGGCTCACTTTTGGATGTCCCGGCCCAGGGCATCATCGAACTCTTGCTCAATGTCCCGGAGGCGGTCCTCCTCCAAGGCCCCGAGGGTCCGCAGGGCCGTTGACGTGTCCACCTCCAACCCCCTGTGGATTGCCTCGAGGCACTCGGCCCGCCTCAGGGCCCTCCGCATGGAGTTCTCCGTCCTGACCATTGTGAGCCGTGCCTCTTCCGCCCGCTGCCGCTCCGCATCTATGGCACGGCCCAACTGCTGCCACACGGAAGACACTCTCTGTCCTGGGTCCTCCTGCCCTCCGGCCGATGCCTGCCCCTCCGATGTTGAAGGCCCGGAGCCTTCATGGCTCCCACCACATTGCTGCTGCTGCTGTGCCTCTGCCCGTGCACTGGCTCCTGCTGCCTGCACATCCTCCGCCGGCTGGGTTGCAATCGTTGATGTGGCCTCCCCTGCTGGACGTCCGACTCCCGACTGTGGCAGGGATGCCTCCTCCACCAGCCTGGCCGCACCGTCAGAGGCAGCTCCACTGGGCACCCAGGTGACTGATGGGTGGGAAGATGGCACGGAGGACGACTGGAGCGTAGGGGGTTCAGTTGAGGAGGGGGTCGTAGCAAGCCCTATCAAACGGAGGAATCCGGCCTGGGTGACCTGTCCCAGCAGGCTGACGTGGTCAACGAGCCATTCGAGATGACGTGCAGTCTCCTCATGAAAAGACTGCAGGTCACCTCGCATGGCCCGTTGACGCAACGCCACACCACTCAGGACAGGCTCAACCCGGACCCGGATAGCCACGTCCGCAGGCAGAGGAAGGCCAGTTGTCGTTTGCTCATCCCCTGCCTGAAAACGGGTCCGGACGTAGGCATCCCTGCTGGTGCAAGATGATGCAGGGACAGTATCAGGGACAGGATTGCACACAGGCACCTCCGCGGCGGCCTGTGCTGCCTCCTGTCCCTGGTCCTGCACTGCACCACTAGCACCAGTGGGATCCCCACCTCCAGACCCCGTCTCTGTTGCTTGCACGGCCTCCTCCTCCACCAAACCCCCCACCAACCTGGATGACTCCGTGCCATCTTCCCCCGTTGGGCCCTGTGGGGTCCCAGCTGCCCCTTCTGCTGCCGAGGAGTCCAACTCCAACCTCCGCCTCTTGGACCTCCCCCCGGCAGCTGCGGCCTGGGTTGCGGCACCAGACTCCTCACTCCCGACGAGATGACAACATGGGAGGGGGGCCGGGCCTTGCGTCTCCGGCTGGCGGTCGGATCCCCGCCGCTGTGCTCCACAGCACCTTCTCCGCCCTCTTCATCAGTTGACGCTGCAGACAGGGAGAAATAAAACACAGGCATCAGGGCACTGTACAATGGACACATACACACATGACAGTTGTACATGAGTGGCATTGGCAAACCTCAGACATGCCATTACAATCCCCAACACACATGTCATTTCAACTCGCACACATGGGCCATACCACAGCCATATCGCAACTGCCAGCACCATCCATACCCATACAACAGCATGAGCAGGCAAAGGTGAGCCAGACATCACATGCAACACAGGAAGTGCACCACACATGTACACACACCACCACACTTGCATGCATGTGTACACCTCTGCCAAGTGTCGCAGTGTACAGATGGGCATCCATGTCACATCTGCCAATCAGGATTCCACATCCCGCTGTCACATGCATCCATGTTGCATCACTGTTGCACCCTTGTCAAATACACAGAAATGCACATGTACACAGTGCTGATACATGCAGCTGAAAACAACATACATGCGTGACATCACGGACATGTCTACTTACATACACATTCATCCAAACATGTGTGCCCACACAACTGCATCTGGCATGCAAGCCTACACACACAAGCACCATCCATGTCTCACACATTACAGCCCTCGCATGTGTTAGCCCCACAGCCCTGTACACCCCCACCCATACTCGACCCCATACAAACAGATGTGCAACCTGCACACTACTGAAACATCACCACACGCACAGCTCACAATCAGGATGCATGTGCACTTACCGCTCGACTCCAGACGGGTCTGCCTCTCAAGGACCTGGACGTGGAGCGCTGGGGATATGCGTTCCAGGACCCTCATCTGAACTTCTGACAAGTGGCCCCGGCGCCCCTTGGCATCCGCTGCCTTCAAGAGGCGCCGGGCCTTGTTCAGGGTCCTGGACCTGAAGTCCTCCCAGCGCTTCTTGACATGTTGGAAGTCGCGGACTGCCACCCCCTCCGCGTTGATGGCAGTCACAATGTCAGTCCAGATCCGAGTCCGTCCTTCCTTGTCGGCGCGGGAACTTCCGAAGAGGGCATCATACTGCCCCAGGACTTGCTCCACCAGGACACCAACTTCGTTGGCACTGAAGCTGGTGCCCCTCTGCCTCTCTGGCCGGGTGTTGTCAGTGGTGCCAGATGTTGCAATGCCCGACATGACAACCCCAGAGGCAGGAGTGGGTGGGCAACTGGGTCCTGGGGCTGGGCTGTGGAGCGATGGAATCCCAGTCGGGAGTCTTCGGTTCCAGCAGGGGTGGTCACAGCAACAGCACCCCTGGCTGATGTGCAGGCAGCAAATGGCAGGGCACGTGGCAGCAGGCAGTCAGGCAGCAGCAGATGGCAGGTGGGAGCGTGCTCGGGGCTCTGGGGGGCAGTAGTTCGGCCTTCTGGGCAGGAGCGTGGTCTTCCGTGTGCTTACGCGTGGCCAGCTTGATACGGAGTGATTTGGCACGTGAAAATTCTGCACGTCAGCGTGTGAATCGAGGAAAGGCCCTTAGTGCGTAAGCGCGTCAGCACGCATACGCGATTCCATTGGACCAAAGGCCCTTAGCGCGTATGGGTGTCTGTGACGTATTGCGCACAGGCGTTGCTTTTCGTGGGGTGCGGTGCGTGTGTCTTGCAGGTTGTTGGGGTTCACACGCTATTACTTCACAGCGGGTGGGTGTTGGCTACGCGTTCTTCTACACGCAAGGCAGACGGTGAGTGGTACCCTGCTCCCCCAGGCCCGATCGCGTGTAAAACCACCCGCGAGCCCCTGACCCGATCGCGTGTAAAACCACCCGCGAGCCCCTGAAATACACGTACCCCGCTCACCCAGGCCCGATCGCGTGTAAAACCGCCCGCGAGCCCCTGAAATACACGTACCCCACTCCCGCAGGCCCGATCGCGTGTAAAACCACCCGCGAGACCCTGAAATACACGTACCCCGCTCCCCAAGGCCCGATCGCGTTTAAAACCACCCGCGAGCCCCTGAAATACACGTACCATGCTCCCGCAGGCCCGATCGCGTGTAAAACCACCCGCGAGCCCCTGAAATACACGTACCCCGCTCCCCCAGGCCTGATCGCGTGTAAAACCACCCGCGAGCCCCTGAAAAACACGTACCCCGCTCCCCCAGGCCCGATCGCGCGTAAAAACACCCGCGAGCACCTGAAATACACGTACCCCGCTCCCCCAGGCCCGATCGCGTGTAAAACCACCCGCGAGCCCCTGAAATACACGTACCCCGCTCCCCAGGCCCGATCGCGTGTAAAACCACCCGCGAGCCCCTGAAATACACATACCCCGCTCCCCCAGGCCCGATCGCGTGTGAAAACACCCGCGAGCCCCTGAAATACACGTACCCCGCTCCCCCAGGCCCGATCGTGCGTAAAAACACCCGCGAGCCCCTGAAATACACGTACCCCGCTCCCCCAGGCCCGATCGCGTGTAAAACCACCCGCGAGCCCCTGAAATACACGTACCCCGCTCCCCAGGCCCGATCGCATGTAAAACCACCCGCGAGCCCCTGAAATAGACGTACCCCGCTCTCCCAGGCCCAATCGCGTGTGAAAACACCCGCGAGCCCCTGAAATACACGTACCCCGCTCCCCCAGGCCCGATCGCGTGTGAAAACACCCACGAGCCCCTGAAATACACGTACCCCACTCCCCCAGGCCCAATCGCATGTAAAACCACCCACGAGCCCCTGAAATACACGTACCCCGCTCCCCCAGGCCCGATCGCGTGTAAAAACACCCGCGAGCCCCTGAAATACACGTACCCCGCTCCCCCAGGCCCGATCGCGTGTGAAAACACCCGCGAGCCCCTGAAATACACGCGTCCAGGCCAATCGCGTGTGAGAAACTTCTCGCGCACCCCTGAAATACACGCGCCCAGACCAATCGCGTGTGGAACTTCTCGCGCACCTCTGAAATACACGCGCCCAGGCCAATCACGTGTGGAACTTCTTGCGCACCTCTGAAATACACGCGCCCAGGCCAATCGCGTGTGGAACTTCTCACGCACCTCTGAAATACACGCACACACTCCCCCAGGCCCGATCGCGTGTGGAACTTCTCGCGCACCCCTGAAATACACGCGCACAGGCCAATCGTGTGTGGAACTTCTCGCGCACCTCTGAAATACATGCGCCCAGGCCAATCACGTGTGGAACTTCTCGTGCACCTCTGAAATACACGCGCCCACGCCAATCGCATGTGGAACTTCTCGCGCACCTCTGAAATACATGCGACCAGGCCAATCACGTGTGGAACTTCTCGCGCACCTCTGAAATACACGCACACGCTCCCCCAGGCCCGTTCGCATGTGGAACTTCTCGCGCACCCCTGAAATACACACGCACAGGCCAATCGCGTGTGGAACTTCTCGCGCACCTCTGAAATACACGCGCCCAGGCCAATCGCGTGTGGAACTTCTCGCGTACCTCTGGAATACACGCTCCCCCAGGCCCGATCGCGTGTGAAACTTCTCGCGCACCTCTGAAATACACGCACACGCTCCCCCAGGCCCGATCGCGTGTGGGCCTTCTCGCGCATGTAGGACTTTGGCGCACATTTTTTTCCTGCGCAGGGACGCTACCGCCTGCTTTCGTGTGGCGGACATGTATGGGCCTGTGCGCGTCTTTGGCCGTGCGCTGTTTTTCCCTATTCGATTCCATGAATACGTGTTGTAGGCGAGCGTGTGGGCGTTTACATGATTTCCTACGCATAGCAAACAAAAATAAAACAAACATAGATATAAAAACACCAGGAGAGCTCTGCTCTCTAGATCCTGTAAATGTATCAAGATATTTCCATCATCGCTTCATTGCTATGCTATACTTTATTTGTAATAAGACTGTTCCTCCCCTCGGAGAAGTTCAACACTTCTTTTGGAGAAAAGAATGCCAAGCCAGAGGAGCACCCCACATCCGCATGCTATTATGGATTAAGGATGCTCCTAAATTTGGTCAGGACAGTGATACCACTGTTTTGCAGTTCACCCAAAAATATGTCACTTGTGAAATCCCTTCACAAACAACACATAGTGACCTTCATGCACACATTTTACAATTTCAAAGACACAAATGTGGGCAATATTGCTGTTGCAAATATATATATATATATATATATATATATATATATATATATATATATATATATATATATATATATATATATATATATATATATATATGGGAAAACATTTGTCTGCCCCTAAACTGCGCTCTGCCTCATTATTGAGCTGGTGCTATTGGGCTAGAGCGGACAGGGCTCTAAAATGTGCAAAAGAATGTCAGCAAAAAGATACAGGTAGGCAGATAAACAACACCTCCAACTTAATACCAAACTTGCCCAAGCACTCACGACCATTTACTAAGTTTAAAAAAATGTCTTTAATTAATCAAAAGTTGTGCAAAATGTTATAAAAAGCATACATGGCAATACCTGGTCAGACCAGGCACAAGGCACCACTCACCCCAACGGGTGGAAAGACGCCACGTGTTCCGCTCGACTCGCGAGCTTCCTCAGGCTTGTAGTTGTTCCTAAGTTTTTAAACTTAGTAAATGGTCGTGAGTGCTTGGGCAAGTTTGGTATTAAGTTGGAGGTGTTGTTTATCTGCCTACCTGTATCTTTTTTCTTTTTGCTGACATTCTTCTGCATATATATATATATATATATATATATATATATACATATATATATATATATATATATATATATAAAAAGGGAAATACTACACCAAATACCATTTTGGTTTCCCTAGACAAGTTTTAGCAACAGGTCAAGTAAACAAATTCATGTCTTCAGTCAGACATAGTGTCAAAGGTAAAGCACCTAAGAACACATATTACATAAAAAGAACAGAAGAATCAAAATAAATCAATGATTACAATGCAATCATTGCCCTCCTATGGAATGCAAACATAGATGTGCAGTAATTTGCAGACAATTCCACTGCAGTTGGATGATATGTCACAGCCTACTTAACCAAAGCAGAGAAAACAGAGCTTCAGGACCTCTGGGATGACATATCATCTGACAAAACACTATCACAGAAATTGTTCAGTTTAGGCATAGAAATGCTCTCTCATAGAGAATGTGGCTGCTAGGAAGCTGCAGACCGTTTAACCGGTACTGCCTTGTATGGAAAATATGACAATATAGTATGGCTAAGTTTTGGTCTTGCTAAATCTAGAAAAGAGTTCTCAAATCATATGAGGTCATAGAAACAATAGCCAAAAATGATCCCAAGAGCCAAGACATTTTGGCTGCCTTTGGCCATGCACCCAAGACTCTAGGCCCTGCCCACAACCACCACAGCATAACACGCCTACATTACCAAACATTTTGACTGTGGTATGTGGGCTGCTTATAGATCATATTAATAATAATCAGTGCTGTACTAACAACTCAAAACGTAAATTAGGTGGTAGTGCATTCATTATGTCCACAGACAGCTGCTATGACCGCGGGCATGGCGAACACATCAAAGGCACCTGCCGCCTAAAGAAATACAGTATTTGACCCATATCTTACTCCTCAACCCTCCCGAATCACTCCTGCACACCAACACACTCCCCAAAATTGCATTTTACCTCTGTTCACTGCCGCGCTGTCGGTGAATCCAAGATGGCGGGTGCATTGAAACCCCTCAACCCAGCCAATCGGCGAACACGTTGCATGTCCAAGTACATGACGTAAGCCGATTATTCAATCGGTGCCCTGTCCGCAGAGAGAACAGGGACATAGATATCACTCATTTTTTTGCCTTACTTTTCGGCTTTTGAAAAAAAAAACTACTGGACGGATTTACACCAAATTAACGGGACTAAGCCGCCACTCCTGCCACAAATTTGGTGGAAATACGTGCAGCAGTTTGAGCTGTAGGCGTGCGCAAAGTTTTTTGGGACCGTCCTATAACTTTGCCTCCCCTGAACCAAACCTCACTAAAATTTGCTAAAAATTCAGAGTCAGCCATTTACATTTTTTTTACAAAGTTTGGTGAGGATTCGTCCAGGAGGGGCCAAGTTATAAGCCACCCAAAAAGTGCTCTTCCTATGGGATTAGCAATTTAACCATAACTACTAGCATGGCTTTGTAATAAGCATGTAGATGAACTGTTTAGAGAGAGTGTGTCTCAATCTAAATATATCGGGCCTCATTACGACCCAGGCGGTAAGTTACCGCCTGGGCCGTGACTTTACCACCATGGCGTAAACTACGTTTACGCCATGGTGGTTGGCGGATTTACCGCCCCATTCCGAGGTTGGCGGGGGCGGTAAGTCCCCAATCCCCATTTACCCTTCCCCATTCCCATTTTTGCCCCATAGGGCATAATGGGAGTGGGGAAGGCGTTAATTACGCCACCTTAAATTACGGTGGCGTAATTAACTCCATGGTCCCTTAGCGCCCTGGATTTTAACACCTGCTAAAAGCAGGTGTTAAAAGTGCCATGGCGCTAAGGGACCTCGTACTCAGGCGGTAAGGGTCGGCGCTGTTAACGCTGCCGTAAACCCCTTACCGCCTGGGTCGTAATGAGGCCCATCATCTCGGTTTCTAATTATACTGTGGCGGTCAGCTGAGCATCAAGTACCAAAGAACCCAAAACATTGAATTGCTAATAACTTTTGACCCGCTTGACAGATTTGGCTGGTATTTTGCAAACACATTATTTGTCACAGGCCTCCCCTCCCAGGCCCACCCAGCCCACTGACTGGATATTTTGGGAATGATTTCTTAAAAATGAAAATGTTATCAAGAAAGCAAAAAACACAGTTTTTCAGCCTACTCTGATGTTTATGTCCAGAGTCTTGGGGCGTATAGGGAGACAGCTTGTCTTCCCGGTTCTTTGCTTCCTGTACCAGTGGAGTTCCACTCTGCACATTTCCTTACTTTTGGTGGGTCGTAGGCCTCCAGAGATCCTGAGTTTCTCAGTGAGGTATCTTGGGGACTTCAGTGTGACAGCCTTGTAGGCGATGCAGCAGAATTATAAGATGCATTCAGTGGGGGCCAGTGCAATTTGATGAGGGTTGGAGTGATGTGGTCAAATTTATATTCACACCCTGGGAGGGGCTGTGGCTGGAACATCGGGCGAGATTACACAATCACTGCCTGCTGTCCCAGTCAATGGAGGCCCTTACCCGGGTGGCACATTTTTTTTCTAAACATAGGGAAGCAGCAGGGAGGCTCTCCCTGTTGCCTCCCCACATTTGAAAAACCCAATTTCCCTTCCCCCACCCCCAACATACCTGCAGGAGGAACATAGTGGACCGGAGAAGGCTCCTGTCCTCGCTGCTCCTCTCGTCTGGCCACCACCATTGAAATAGACAAGGGACTAGGTCCCTTTTCGGGTGACAGCTGCCATTTTTGAAACATTTTTCAATGGCCGCAATGATCCAAAAAGGGAACTGGTTGCTTTTCTATTTTGATGGAGGCCATTTTTTTGCCTTTTTTTTTCTTTCACACTGGAGATGTGCTCGAGCTGAGCACATCTCCCGTCGGAATAAAAAAAAAAGAAAATGATCTGCATCCTGGGAAATCCCAGGGTGCAAATTCACTTTCACGCCTCTCAGCTGGGGCTGACATGACGTTTAACGCCCTGCAGCCCGAGCTGAGGCCCTCGCTTTCCTCAGGCCTACAAAAAGGTGGGCTACAGAGATGTCATTTGGGGGTCGCCAAGGGCAGCACCTGCAACCCCCGAGGTCTCCCTGGCTAGCCCTCTCGTCTCGCTTGCCACCCCTAAAAAATGTTAAAAAAATCTTTTTTTTTTATTTGAAGCTCCCGGGCAATGTGCCATGTGGCTCTTTGTTAGTGGCTGGCTTTTTTGTTCAGTCCTCTTAAAAAATAGGGAGTTGCACAAGTGTAACACTTTGACCAGTGACCCTAAATAATAAAGAATAGGAATAACAAATAATTTGTCTTTTTGGCAGTCTATACAATAATTGCTAGACTAATTAAAGTTGTATTTCAGGCGCAGTTAAGGGGGTGAGTCGCTGATTTAGTCTGTCTTAAACACCTCAAATTCACAATGCAGACAAAAACTTCCAAAAACCATTTAGAATAGAATAAGCCTCCATTTCGAACTATGTATTTTGCTTTTCACAAGTTGCAGTTGGAAAATGTTATTCCTGCCGTTGACGCCGTTACGATCATCACGAGATATTCCATCTCAGTGTCCTCAGTCAATTGACAAAATCCTTGTGCCTAAAAGCTTGTGTGCAGTGTAGAATTGATTGACCATAGCACATAAAATGGCCTTTGATTTCATTGTGACACAATTCATGCTTTGCTTTAATGTGTCTACCTTTCCCATCTCCCTGGCATGCTGTTCAGGATGTTTGTTTGCCGGTATGATGGAAATGAGTGCCCAGAGTATGGGATACCGTGTGAGTGTGCTGCTTTCCCTGTGCTACTCTTAATTCTTTAATTCACAGTTATGAACCCTCCCAATGGTATTTATTTTGCCAACCTCTGAGGCTTGAAAAGTAGATCCACGAAGGCTTGACATGTGGCCAAATTTGCACAAGATCAGCAGATGAACTGTCCTGCTGTTATATCTGTCACCAGTTTACTGGTATCCACTACAGAGTGTAATTTACTTTCTGACTTTGAGAACACATTCAATTGCTCATTTTACCATAGCTGTTAAGATAGCTATATCCGGTAAGATAGCTCAGTGGGTTGAGCGCTCGCTGCTGCAATGTGTGTGTGATTTGGAGCTTGCAGGTTCGAAACCCGGCAAGGCCGACTCAGCCTTTCATCCTTTTAAGGTTGATAAATGAGTACTAGCATAGGTTGGGTGATATTGTATGTATATTTGTTCTATATAAAGTGCTTGCGCGTAAGCACTATATAATAACACATCATTATCATTTGGCCTTGGATCTTTGCTTGCATTCACAATAATTTGGTAATACGGGCCTGTCCACACTTATATTAATGATACATATGGTGATCAATTCTTGTTTGAAATGTGTATCACATTACAGTAATATCATAACCATATTTTTCGTAGTGTTCTTCGGAACAATGCTATGTGATGCCACTTCCTGTTTCATCATGGGTTGAAAGGTCGTGTTCTATCTCTTTCGTGTGATGTCAATTCGTCGTGGGGTCTGAGGAAATCTCTTCCTATGATGTCATCAGAGGTCAAGGGTCGTTTGATGTCACTTCCGATACCCCTGGCATTTTTTTAAATGACGTCCCTATTGGGCTGGTGATCCATTAAATGCCATTGGGCATGAAATGTATAGAGTCCTTTCATGAGTTGTGCCGCAGCATGCAGGAAACAACTGAAGGTGCCAGGGTGTTTCCAGAAGGCCTTCCAAAAGGTTGTTTGCAACCATTGAAACGTAATCTGAGGCCGGGACGTATGTCTATGGTAAAATACAGAAAAGGTTTGTAAATTTGAGGTAGGGGAGAGGCATAGATGACATCTAGAACTTCCGGTTGGTGAAAGATTGCATCCCTGTGGACAATTCTTACCACATAGTAACCACGATAGTAAAGGTTTTGTGATTCTTTATTTGTATTTTACCTTGTGTTAGCATAGCCTCCAGTAGTTTGCAGGTTGTATAGCCTTGCATAACCCTGGGCACATATCGCTCTCTTTGTAAACAGAGGTTCTGGTCTGCGTCTGTCCATTTAGATACATAACAATTTCTGATAATTTTAACAATGAGGACAACATCTGAGAGCTTCATACACTCACACTGATTTAATTGGCACTGATACATTCAAGGGCTAAGGGTCTCTGACATGGATACCCTCATATTCTGAGGGTCTCTGATACTGACACCTTCATAGTTTGAAGGGCTATGACACTGACATCTTCCTAGCCTGAGGGCCTCCGAATCTGCCAACTTCCTGTTTTGAAGTCCTCTAATACTGACACATTCCTGGTCTGAGGGTCTCCGACACGAACCTCTTTCTGGCTAACGGGGCTTTTGCCAGTGGCACCTTCTTTCCTTTGAAGGCTTCTGACATTGGCACCTTCCTGGTTTAAGGGTCTTTGGTATTGACATCATTCTAGTCTGATTTGTATCTTATTCGTCTAACGGGCTATGACAAGGGGGGCCCCGGGGGGAACGCGAAGCGTTTCCCCCCGGGGAGTTTTTGGCGATGCACATGGCCAGCGAGTGGCCGTGGGGCAGAGCGCCGCCTGGGGGGGTATTTAAGGGCTCGGGGAAGGTTCGGGGGGCAGGCGACGGTTAGGACTTGATGATTGTCCTGTCGCCTGCTCCCGAGCCTTCCCTGTAGCTGGGCCTGGGGCTGGGCCTGGGGTCGCGGTGAGGAGGAGGTAGGGGATTAGCAGGGGTTTTGGTGGCGGGGATAGGTTTAATAGGGGAGGGTGTAGGTGTGTCGGCGGGCGTTTAAAAAAAAAAAAAAAAAAAAAAAAAAAAAAAAAACAAAGAAAGGGGTGGTGATTGCGGACTCCGCATGTTAGGGGGGTATTGTACATAAGGTACCCCCACCCCTTCCCCCCCCCCTGCTTACCGGAGCAGTCGTCAGTGGCTTTGGATCAGGGAGGGCGGGTCGCGCCAGCTGGGGCCGCGGCTTCGGGTTGCCGGGGAGGGAGCAGGAGCGCCGCTGTGAGGTGCATCCCTCGTGGGTTTTAGCGTGGTCGCGGGGGTTTTTTATGACCCGGTGCCGTCCCCGCTTCGTTTAGGGGGCAATGGGTCGGCTGGGGGGTCTGTTTGTTGGAGCCGTTGCGTGCCGGGCTTCCCTGGTACTCGCGCGCGGTGCTGGCGTCTGAAGGGAGGGGGCAGAGCGGTCCTCTTAAAGGGGCCGCTCTCCCTTTCATGTAGTGGGCTGCTAGGCCCTGCGGTGCGGCGAGTGAGCCACCAGGGGGCGGGCTGCTGAAGTGGAAGGGCACGGTGGGGCCCAGTAAAAAAAAAAAAAAAAAAACGAAACACACAGCAGGCGAGAAGGGAGGGGGGTTTGGGTAGGGGTTTTTCTCAGCAGTAGGGATATGATTGGCATTTGAAACGCTCCTATACACAAGTGTTTCAAGGCTGTGCGGTGGCTCCTGGTTTTTTGGGTTTGTTTCTTTGGGTGGCATTTGTCAGAAAATAAGGAGGACGTTTTGTCTGTGCAATGGTTAGTTTAAAGAGGTTAAAATAAAAATGAGAAAAAAAAAAAAAAAAAAAAAAGTATATAAGAATAATAGCGAAATAGAGCATACAATGGTATCTTTGGGGTATTATTATGTGGAATTAGGTTAATTAATATTCTGGGATACCTTATTTTCTTAGCTTAGTTCCCCTTTCGGGGTTTTTTCCTTGCACTGGGTAAGTGCCCACGGAAAGGGCTGGCTCGGGGGTGTAGTGGCTAGGTGTAAGAGTAAAGGGATTATTGAGTGCACGGTCGTTTTATCTGGGCAATATGGTGGGACAGGGAGCTAGTAAGAAGGGCAGGGGGGATGCCAGGGTGCTGAGGGAGGCCCTAGAAATTATTAACAGGGCATCTAAGGCCCAGCTTGAAGGGGAGGTAGTGGAGGTTTCGGGAGAAGGGGAGGTGGGGGGGGGGCAGGCCGCAGCGTAGGGCAGCGGCGGATGGCAGGAGAGTCATGTCGGTGGGGATGATGGGGCGCAGAGTGGGGCAATCTGGACAGAGGGAAAAGGGGGCAAAAACCTGCGGAAGAGTGCAGGTGGGAGAAGGAGGGAGAGGTCCCCATCAATTTGAGGAGGTTGGAAGGGGGCGCGGAACGGCCCCCCCCCGGGTACGAGGAGTGAGGGCGGAGGGCGCTGTGCAGCCCCCGCTGGTCAGGGGGAGGTAGAGAGTTTTACAACGGCCCCTCCTCGGTCAGCGCAAGGAAAGCCTAGAGGGTGCAGTACAGCCCCTAGCAATGAGGTTTCCAGGGTGGAGGTCGGAACGCCTCGCCCGAGAGAAGAGGACCAGGCAAGGGTTTCCCACAACCCCGCCGAGAAGACGTCAAAGGGGTGGCGGGGCGGACGCCCCGGGCTCGCATGAAGATCATCAACTCAAACTGGGCATGAGCTCACATCCGCAAGGCTATTTAAGGGTAGGGCCCTCTATGGAAGGAGAGGAGGAGCATCGGTGTGGACGCCAGACTACGAGCGGCAGGTGTGGAAAGAGGTGAGCGGGAAAGGGAATGGTCATCTGCATGGCAGAGAGGGGTTACAAGTAGGTGGACGGGGGAGGAACGGGCTGGTTTTCAAGGTGTAAAGAAAGAAGTTGGTGTGCAGGCCATTGGAGCCGAAGGGGTTTGAAAGAGCATTTGCTCGGTGGAGGTCCAAACGGACAAGGTGAGGGAGCCATTGGTGCTCGAAGTGCAAGCTGGAAAGGATAAGGAGTGTGAAGCGAAAAGAAAGGGGGACAAAGGGCCATACATGGGGATAACAAAACCATTGGGGACGCACTTGAGGGCAGCGACCAGGGAAAAGATTCAGGCAGGGGAATTGGTGGATGTCTTTAAATTGCTCCATAGGGAAGTGAGAGCAAAGGAGGGGTCTGAGGAGGTAGAGAGGGAACTGGCTTCACGCCCAAGGGTCCCGGTGACCATCGAGAATTGGACATCGGCGTTTATTATTTATGCCAGTGTGTGCTGTAAAAAATTTACGGAGTGGTGCGTCCCTGCTTAAATATATGGACATAATTAGGAAGGTTTTTCACGAGTTGGGAGTATTTGGTTGGGTACGCTATGATGAGGAATTCAGAGCGAGAAGGGCGGTGGATAGTTAGGCGGTCTGGGGGGTGAGAGAGACATGGATCTTTGGCTGCAATGGATGGGTCCAACGGGGCCTGCCCCGACATTACACACAGCAAGTGGGCTGCCTGTGCCTTACCGGCCCTTTCTTGGTCGCCCCGCCCATGAGGGGGCGGGGGGAGGAGGCGGAGGACAGCCCTCAACAGCATGTTGGGAGTTCAATAAAGAAAGCTGCATTAGGTGGAGGTGCAAGTTTAAACGCGAGTGCAGCAGGTGTGCGGGTTGGCATCCGGTTACAGATTGTTTTCAGGCAGGGGACAGTGGGTCAGGGCGAGGAGCGGGGTAAGGAATTGGGGGGGAAGGACTGCATGCCAGGTAAATTGGGGTGTGCTGGTAGGTCGGGCTCAGTTTATCGTAGAGGAGGTGGGGGGCACAAGGTTTGATGAAAGGTTTGTTGGGGGCAAATTGAATGGGACAGGAAAAAAGTGAGGAGGAAGATGCGTAGGTAGGGGAGGGCCCAGGGGGGAGGTATCGGTGGGAATTTGTTAAGGGAGAGGTAGCTGTCGTGGGGAAGGCAGGGACGACGGTGGTGAAGCCCTCACGCTTGCCGCACGACAAGGTGAGTAGGTTTCTGGCTGCATGGACGGAGGTGCGGGAGCGCCTCTGGTGCAGCAGGGGGAAGTGGGGAGATGGGTCTGCATGGACGGGGGTGCACTAAGGCTCCTGGTGCAGCTAAAATTAAAAAAAAAAAAAAAAAAAAAAAAAAAGTGAAACAGAGAAGCGAGGTGCCGGAAGAAGAATGTATGTGTAATGGTCTGCATGGACGGGGGCGCAGGTTTGGCCCCTGGTGCAGCGGTGGAGAGGAATAAAGGAAAAAAGGGGGCCTGCATGGACAGGGGTGCACTAGGCCCCCTGGTGCAGGTGGGAAAAAGGTGGTAATGGACGCAAGTAGCTTGAAGATGGTGATATGAAGGAACTGCATGGACGGGGGCGCAGGTTTGGCCCCTGGTGCAGCGGTGGAGAGGAATAAAGGAAAAAAGGGGGCCTGCATGGACAGGGGTGCACTAGGCCCCCTGGTGCAGGTGGGAAAAAGGTGGTAATGGACGCAAGTAGCTTGAAGATGGTGATATGAAGGCACTGCATGGACGGGGGCGCAGGTTTGGCCCCTGGTGCAGCGGTGAAGAGGGGTAAAGCAAAAAGGGGCCTGCATGGACGGGGGTGCATTAGGGCCCCTGGTGCAGGCGGGAAAAAGGTGGTAGGGGATGCGAGGAGCTTAAAGAGTTAGATGGAAGGGATTGCATGGACAGGGGTGCAGGTTTGGCCCCTGGTGCAATGGCGAGAGGAGTAATAATATAAAGGGCCTGCAGGGACGGGGGTGCACGGGGGCCCCCGGTGCAGGTAGGACAAGGCAGGAATGTAAGGGATTAAAACTGGACATAGCAAGTGGAACAAATGGTTTATTGCTTGTAGGGGAGCTGTTTGCGACCTGTTTTACGTGGTTATTGTGTGGGGGCTTTCAGGGCTTCTGAGTTGGTCGAGGGGGAAAAAAAGGGGGGGTAGGGTGACTGCAATTGGAAGATGTTCAAATTACAGAAGAAGGTTGGACATCAAGATTTAAGGTCTAAGACGGTTATGAAGGGAAGGGGCTCTTGGGTTCGGCTGGGTCGTGGGAGCAAGGTCTTATGCCCAGTTCCAGGTGCTAGGGGTATTGCGGAAGGAGTTGGTGGCAGTGGGAGAAAAGGAAGAGGTTTTTTGGGACTCATTACTTTGGAGGGGCGCAGCATCTGAGGGTACCGGGCGGGGTTTTTTCAGAAGACAAGGTGAGAAGAGGGGGACGTTGAAGGTCTGGGAAATGCAAGGGGTACGGCAGGGAGTTTGATAATGGGGTTGTTGAAAAGGTGGTTAGGATTTTGTGGGCCAACTGTTGTTGAAATAATTTTTTGACTTGTCAGTGATTTTGTATTTTCTTTTTCAGATGCTGCGCGAAAGGAAGGGGAGTTGGCGCATGTTTTGATTTGTTGGCCATTCAATTGTTAAGTGGACTGGGAAGGAAGTGGAGAGAGGGGTTTTGGAAGGTAACAGGGGTGCAGTTTCAAGGAAGTGGTGGTGAGACGGCACGGGTTGGGGGGCCTGCGGTGGGATCAGCTGCTTCCTATATTGGCAGGGACGAGGGAACGCTTGGGGTTCCAGAGGTGGTGATTATGCATGCAGGGGAGAATGACCTGGTGAGAGATTAGGGGTTGGCTCTGCTAAGGAAAATGAAGAGGGACGTAGGGGGGGTGCGGGAAATGTGGCCTCAAGCAGTGGTGGTATGGACTAAGTTGTTGCCGCAATGAGTGCGGAGGGGAATGAAAAGGGGGGAGCAATGGAACGGGCCAGGAAGGGGATAATCAGGGAATGGGTACAATGTTGTGCCTCGGTGGCAGTGCAGGTCATGGACCATAAAGAAATAACGTTTGAGGGTCTCCTTATCTTTAGAGAGGTTGGGGTACACTTGTCCGTGTAGGGGAATAATCACTACCTGGCGGAATTTGGTGCTTGGATGAGAGATTGGGTAAGAAGTTTGAGGTAGAAAAGTGGGGGGGGTGGGTTGGGGCAGAAAGAACTCCTCTGGGGAGGGTTTTTCTGGTGCCGGGGGCATGGCCCCTTTTGATGTGGGGGGAGGGAAGCACAATGGGGGAATGACACGGGCAAGGATGGGGTGGCGCTGTTTGCACAAGCAGGTCACCCCGGGGGAACAGGTATTGAGCCTGGAGGGGCATGGCCCCTGGGAGAAAGCGGGACGCCTGGAAAAGGGGCAAGGAGACGGTAGGATCCAAGGGATCATTAGGGAGGAATTGGGTTATTTAATTATTTAATTGTTGGGGGAAAATGAAAATGTTTAATTTATTTAAGGGGTGGTTAATATATTCCTTTAGTTTGTTAGGCCATGGAGCCAGTTAAGCGTTTGATTGTAAGCTTTGGCCTGTCACATTAAAGCGACCTTTTCCACTTCTAAACGAGTCTGGGTTTTTGTGCATTAAGCCAAAAGGGGGGCCCCGGGGGGAACGCGAAGCGTTTCCCCCCGGGGAGTTTTTGGCGATGCACATGGCCAGCGAGTGGCCGTGGGGCAGAGCGCCGCCTGGGGGGGTATTTAAGGGCTCGGGGAAGGTTCGGGGGGCAGGCGACGGTTAGGACTTGATGATTGTCCCGCCCTCCCACCCCTTTCAGTTTCGTTAGGGTAGTGTCTGGTTAGGTAATATGGGGGGGGGCATTGTTTATGGGATTAGGCAGGGGGTTCTTTAGATGACATGGCAGGTTCATGAGTTCTGGGGTCTGTTGAGAAGGTAGGGTTGGTGGTTTTGTGTGACAGGTCAGGGCATTGTGAAAGTGTGTGTAATATATGTTGCTGATGTGGCAGGTCAGGCTGGCTGCAGGTCATAGGAAGGGGGAGTTTGGTGTAGAGGGGAGTTTGAAGGGTGTTGAAGTGGGTCCGGGCGCCGGGGGCATGGCCCCTTTTGATGTGGGGGGAGGGAAGCACAATGGGGGAATGACACGGGAAAGGATGGGGTGGCGCTGTTTGCACAAGCAGGTCACCCCGGGGGAACAGGTATTGAGCCTGGAGGGGCATGGCCCCTGGGAGAAAGCGGGACGCCTGGAAAAGGGGCAAGGAGACGGTAGGATCCAAGGGATCATTAGGGAGGAATTGGGTTATTTAATTATTTAATTGTTGGGGGAAAATGAAAATGTTTAATTTATTTAAGGGGTGGTTAATATATTCCTTTAGTTTGTTAGGCCATGGAGCCAGTTAAGCGTTTGATTGTAAGCTTTGGCCTGTCACATTAAAGCGACCTTTTCCACTTCTAAACGAGTCTGGGTTTTTGTGCATTAAGCCAAAAAGGCACTTTCATGGTCTGATGGCCTCTGAAATGACATTTTCCTGGTCTAAGGAATTCTGTCGTTGGCACCTTTCGTATTTAGGGCTTCCTCCTGTTTTTGTTTTCATAGGCATTGTCCTCGTCTGAGGGCCTCTGACACTCACATCTTTCTGCTCTTAAAGGCTCTGACATTGACACCTTCCCAGTCTAAGGGTCTGCGACACTGACATTTTCCTAATCTATGGAGCTCTTGCACTGCCATCTATAAGTTCTAAGGAGCTTTAACATTGATTTCCGTAACAATAAAACAACTGGGGGTCACTATGCAGGGACATCAACCCTGAGGCCTCTGGCACAACCCCTGCTTTCTTGCAACCCCAGGCAAAAACAAAAACAACTGCCTTTGGGTGACCCTCTGGTCTTTCGCTATCTAAAGGGATTGCACCATTGTACCACACCACTCTTTTTATGGATTACAGTGCTTGCTGTCCCCTCGCTTCAATGCCCACTTCAAAATGGCAGCTCCATTGTATGATTTCTCTCCATGGTATAGACCCCTGTGCTGCTTTTAAAAAAAAAAAAATGTCAATGGCCACAGCCAATGAAATTAGGCATATTATAGGGTGAGCCTATTGAGCCAGGTGGGAAGGAGCGCCCTGGAGCCATACTTGGCATGTGTGAAGCCCTCCAGCAGCCTCAAGGTAAGCTGAACTGGGCCTCACTTTCTCGTTTTGCCTTTGCCTGTTGTAGTATTTTATTGTGTAAGTCATAAGTAATTCAATGGTGTTCTATTTTACATTGTTATTCATGTGTACATATGGGCTATTGGTATGGAATGTAGAATGGACAGGGAAGCCAGGATACTAGAATGTTAGAATGTATTGGTTGTAGGAATGATGCACAGGAAAGCATCAGTTATGAAGCTGTTTATGATGTGACCGGTAGGTTATTAATCCTATACTTAAATAAACAAATAAAACTACAAAAGTGCTTGAGAAGATATTTCACCTGCCCTGGCCCTAATTGTCCCCTATGCATGCTGTTAGAGTGCACAGAAATGAAAGTAAAGTTTACTTTCAATTTCCTGCACTTTACTTACTTTGACTTGAGATTTCCCAATATTTGCTTGCGTCGTGTGTATTTGTTGTACATCCAGACTTCACAAAGTCATCTTGAGGGACAGAATAGAAGGCAAAGGCAATATGTTTTCGTTCTAACTCAGAATTAAAATGTATTGCATGTTCTTTTTCGTTGGTCCTGAAGGGCACTGGCAGCCAGACATTGCCACAGCAAGTCACTGGCACCTGGCCTTCATTACAGAATGATGGCAATCACCAATTCCCAAATCACTCATGTACACTAACGCCCCTCCGTTTCCTGGCAATGTTTGCTATTTTTAGGGAATGGGATAGACACCCAATAGACTGTGGTCAAAGTGAGCAGGCACGATCGGGAGCGGTGTTCCACTACTTTTATTTTTTACTGTGAAGAGCTCCACTACTTTTTTGCAACCATTTTCACCATTACGGAACTGTTCTTTATGAGGTTAAAGCACAGTAATCCACTTTACCACAGGATATCAGTTACAGCTAAACTGAAATCTGTTTCAACTCAATTGTCTGTCAACCCTAAAAAATATTTTGTACGTCATAGATTCGACAATTAAAATTAGATTGTTTCTTTTTTTAGAAAGCATGTCCCTTACAGCCCCTCAACGTGGGTTGTTATCGTGCCTTTTACTCATAGGCTTCTAGAAACGTGCCACGCACAGACATGGTTTGATTGATACATAAGCTGCAGAGAATGAAAGGCAAGTCCTCTCTGAAACGAGAGTTTACAGTGCCCAGAAGTCTTGAGAAATGCTTCTGATTTCTCAACTGCTGCTGCCGGAAGTAAGGGTCGGGCACACTGAATTGCAATTACCCTGAATTGCAATTAGCCACGCAAATAACCCCTCCCGTGCCCCGCTACAGATTACTCAAACTCTGCTGTTCAACAAGAGATCCTTCTCATGCTTAAATCGGGCGGTGATTGCAGTCCTACTACCGTTTTTGCCACCCTCCAAGCAACCAGAGTCAACACACACACAGAACAGTGAACGCGAGGTTGTGTTGCAAGCCTGGCCTGGAAACAGCTATTTTGATTGGACTATGTACCTTCCTCAATCCCCAGATACGTATTACTTTCATCAAATTAGCACTGTGGCGCCAGACGTTGAAAAGAATTCTGCGAGCTCTGCTTACGTGCCTCCCTTCATAACAAGCAACTTTCCGGCAATTATCCGATTGTGAATGGACTGATAGGGCTACTGTTGCCGGGACAGGATCCCTATGCAGGGGTTAAAATCGACCCAAAGTTCATCCAGCCTTGTGGGAGTTAAAACCCCGAGTGGATGCAATCATAGCTCCACTTAGAATACTTGGCTTTGCATTAAAACGTCCAGGTGTAATTGCAAATGGCAGGACCATGAGGTGGGAGGACGACTGCAACCACTTAAACAGCTTTAGCGTTATCTTTCTGCTAAATTCATGTTGTGGCATAATGAACGCTTTATGATTGGGAACAGAAAGAATAAAGTGGAGGGTTCTGTAGGACCTGATGCCCCAACCCACCTTACTAGAAATGGTTGCTGAATCCTGCAAACAAGGGGACTACTGCAAGGAGATTTCTCAATAATCAAACCCTTCGTGATCACAGAATGTTGACAGTCCAAATTCCAGGCTAAATGACAGTGGCCCTCGTGTTTGTGGCAGATTTGCAGGTGGGAAATCTGCCAAATTCGATTTCCTTTGCTGCTGTTGGCATTGGAATGACCTACCGCCTCGTTACTAGAATTTGATTCTCCAGATTGTGAGTCAGTGTATTCCCCCATTTTGGAGTGCACAGAACCTAATTGTGGTTTGGAGGATTTACTGTGGCTATACTTCTGACGGACGTAAATCCTCAATTTTTTTTCTGGCAGATAAACGTCTAGCAAGTGCTGGACGTTCCTCCTCCAACTTACTTGTAATATGGTGCTGCAGTAAAAACAGTGGTAAACCTGTTACTGCCATGTAACGGCTCTGGGTCTGGCAGCATCCTGGAAGTCTGACTAAAAAACGACACCACCAGGGTTCGCTTTGTCACCCACAAATTAGTACCCAAGCGATTGTGCGTGTGCCCGTCTGAAAGCGTTCTTCAGGAGCTTCAGGGGAATTGTATATTTATAATGTGCTTAATACCCTGAGGTTTCTAAGCGTGGATCCAGCCATCAAACCTGCGTTTTCTTCCTTCCAAGTCGAGCACGTTGCTCCTGAGCTATCCTGTCAGCCCCTGAATAAGTGAAAATTTCAGGGACAAGCAATACATGCACAAGTTGTGAAAGGAATGCATTTGGGAAAATGAGAGGGCGGGTGCCCCGTGTTCAAGCATGGTAGCCCATGCCTCACATCCAAAAGTATACTTGGTTCGCTGCTTGCAGACCTGTTACTGGTAGCAAGTATTATGACAAATGAAATCAGCACCAAGCCCTGTGTGCTTTAGGTGGGAAGAAGACTTTCATGCTTGAATCACTATTACTGATATATTTTTGAAATATAAAAACATGTTGTCATTCTTATGTTCCCAAAATGCTTTTTGAGTTCATGCAAAGCAGCAAGTAAACTACAGTAGCGCAATTTGTTCTTCTCCCTTTTCTCTAAGTGAGTTATTTACAGAATAATAGTGATTTACTCACTGAATTCAAGTTTATATACTGAGTGATTGTTTCATTTACAGACTGCGATTTATTACAAATCGAGCCAAATACGTGCATATACAAAGATGCAGACTGGATGTAAACAAGACACCTAAGACCATGCTTCAAGAGCCAAAATACATTTTTTGGGAGTTTTATGAAATATTATTTGGGGTTGATGCCCCCTCCGCTATGCCACACCTAAGACTGTTAAGCCATGTCCCTTGTTGGAAGAACCACCTTGATTTTGCATCCCACTTGAAGCACTGCTTGCAACGAGTCCCCCGGTGTAAGGTGTTGGATGGCGGGAGTGGGTGCTAGACATTTAAAGTTGTTGACGGAGGGCCCTTAGCTACTAACAATGAATGGTGGGGTGCCCATGCTGAAAATGGTTGGGGGATATCCAGGCAATGGGTGACTGGTGGGAGTGGGTTGCTGCGCAATGGTTCGAAAGTGCATTATTGACAAGAAAATCCCTGCACATATTTTCCAAGTGTAAAAGCATGAAGTGTTACAGCCTCTGATTGTCTTCTGGTTAGACTTGTGTTTGTCAGCTGCTGTCTCCTGTCTGTGGCCAGACACTTCGCAGATACTTGATGTCTGTGCTTTGGGGTTTGGCCCCTTCGAGATGCTCTGACAGTTTAGCCCGAGTGATGTACGATAGTCCAGGTTGTTGTGTTGGACGTCTGCTTACATTCACAGTAATTTGTTCATATGGGCCTATACACACTGATATTAACGCTACATGTGGTGACCCATTCTTGTATGAAATGTATATCATATTACAGTGATATTGTAACCATATTTTTCTTAGTGTACTGAGGAACTATGGTTATGTTCACTGTCATTAACGAATACATAAATATTTTTTTTTTTTTTTTAACAAAACATTTTTACCGAAAAAATACCCCCAATCCCCGTCAAGCCCCTTGTTTCCCTTTGTTTATAATGCCACTCCACCCTCCCACCCATTTTTACCCCTTAGCCCACCCCCTATATATATATATATTAGAAACAAATTTGGTATTTTTTCAGAAAAAATGATTTGTTAAAAATGTTTGTTATTATCTTTTCATTATTATCACTGGATACCCAATGTTATGGTTGATACAACGTCCTGTTTTGTCAAGGGGTGAAAGGTCATGTGCCATCACTTCCCATGATGTCACGTGGGGACGGGGTAAAATTACATCACTTCCTGTGATGTCATCGGAGGTCAAGGGTCATGCTATGTGAGTTACGCTACCTTTGGCATTTTGGTGAAATGACGTCCCTGTCACTAAGGCCTCACAATAGTGGCAAAATACATATATTGAAACGATTTGTTGGACAGCTACCCTCAAGTCGGAGAGTTCCTTCCCATACCCCAATCAAGGTGTTGCTCAGTAATCCGCTGAATGGATTCTTATTTGGGTCAATTCCCGACCTGTATAATACCACTCAGCTTCCTCCCCCTGTGCCACCAATAAGCCAGGAACCAGGCCAGTGCATAGAAGAATATATGGAGATTTATTTAAATTACCTGCTCCGTGGCACAACACAATAACTTCTGCACATATGTTATTTACTTATTCTCAGTCACTAGCAGGTATTTCTGAATAAAATTACAATTTCAATTAACACAAGTTTAGTTTTAATCATAGGGCACCTTTGTTTCTTCTTTAACCCAAAGCAGTCTCAAACCTTTCTGCTATGAGTGTTACTTTTCCATGCTCAGGAGAGAGGGTATATCCTTAAACTGGAGAATAGTAATAGTGACAATGCAGTTGCCCCCCCATGTTTGCAGTTGCATACGTCCCCCGACTCTCAGCACACGCGCCAGCACAAGCCCCTGCCTACATTCAATGTAGAAGTAGAAATTGCAGCATGCTCAGGAACTTATCTAAACATTCTACAAGTTGGCGTGGCGGCAGGAGAACAGAATCCCGTCTATATCGGGAGTTCCATTCTCAATAGCAAGAGGGACAACAGGAGAAATAACACGAGGGCGCAGCACAATTTGACAAAGGAGAATTGACAATGGGGGAGAAAAAGAAAAACGGAGAAGGCGTAAAGGAGATCTTGAATGCTGCACCAGAGCAGCTTTTTGACGCAAATGAAGCGCCCAGTACAATAACTACAAGCTACTCGATTGTTCAAGCAGACAGTTAAGATAACACGACGGAGCATGATCAGGTAATAGCAAGTGAGTTAGTAATCAACAAAATAACAAACTCACATAAAGCAACCTTCAGCCCGCAAAACCCCTTAAAACCGCAAAATCCCACTATTATTGTTCAACATCAACAACAAGATCAATATAAATTACTGACACATTTTGCGTCTGCTATGGCAATAAACTCCTATAAGGACACTCATGTTCATGAGCACCTTCATCATTTCTTTCATTACAAACGAAAGCATGATATAACATATCATGAACAACGAGCTGCACAGCTCCAAGCCAAGAGACCGTATATCTAGAAGCCCATGGGCCTCCTTACGAGTAGGGCGGTAAGGGATACCGGGAACCGGTAAGGAGACCGGTGCCGGTAATCCCTTACCGCCCTACTACGAGTTCCCTTAGCGGGTCCCTCCTTTAACGCCAGGTCTGACCAGCCGTTATGGACGGGACCCGTTAAGGGAACTCGGAGCCAATAACAGTACCCCAAATTGTGGTACCGTTATTAGCTACTTCCCCATTCCCATTGAGCCCTAGGGGGGCTCAAATGGGAATGGGGAATGTTTTTTTTCAATGGGGACTTACCGGTCCCGCAAAGGTCGGACTACACCGGTAAGTCTCCATTGAACGAGACTGGTGCTGGTACCGTTATTGGAGGCAGTCATAGCGCAAATAGCACCATGACTACCTCCAATCTCGGAATTAGGCCCTATGAGTCTAAAACCACAACTGACTCTTCATTAGGAAATGTTAACTACCATCCAAGCCTGACACGTGAGAGTGTGTGAATGTCAGAAGATATGAGAACAACAGAATTGCAACAGCTGCGGACTGCCGCTGAAAAAGACCATAGCCACAACGATCTCGAAATTTCCAATCAACTTTTATTAGAAACTTCTTTGACAATGGAGTCGGCAAGAGACGGTGATCTAATCTTTACAAAAGAAGTTAAAAACAAAAATAAAGCAAGGTTAAACATAACATCCGTAGACCTGGATTGGCCTACACCACAGCCTCCAACGCAGACCCAATGCACCACTGCACAAAATAGTGAAAGTGCAGACCTTCCGGCACAACTCACTCACAGTCAGTCAGTAGTACAAGAAAATCAGAAGTTAGTAAATTAACAGAGCCTAAACTCTTGCTAAAAAAAAATGCAAACACATCAAATAAACCACAATCATCTCAAAGGAGTGGCTCAAGAAAATTCTAGCAAAGACTTAGGGCCTCATTACGACCTGTGCGGAATGCGTTTGAACGCATTCCGCACTATTACGAGGTTCCCTTGCGGGGCCCGATGTGGACGACTGGTTTTACCAGACATCCAGAGCGGGTCCCGCGGGCAGACCAGGGAGCTAACAACGGGCCGGTCGTAATCGGCCCATTGTTAGCTCCCGCACCCATTCCCATTGAGCCCTATGGGAGCTCAAATGGGAATGGGGAAGGTCTGGGCCTGGGTTCCCTGAAGGAGGAATTACCGGTCCCTCCAAACTCGGAATGGCCCGGTAATTCCCCATTCAGGGAACCTGGACACGGTTTTGGAGGCAGCCATGCCCTTATTAAGGTCATGGCTACCCCCAAAGTCGTAATGAGGCCCTTAGACTCTTTTTTGTGATTTCAACAAATCAGTGAACAGGTAAAAGATCAAACCACAGTCCTCACAATGTTACATTCAAAGATGATCTATGTCGAAGGCTTTGTTATGGGAGTAGGATATATGGACACCAGTACAGCAAAAGTGTCCACCTTACTGCACACGATACTGGATGCAATAATAAATAAAAAGTGAGCATGCAGACTGTCATGAGCATTCGAGCCAGTGGACCTAAACCTACAGTCTCCATTACCTCAGAAAGACCTGCTATCGATGGCCTCACAAAGAGAAATGATGGAATAAGCAGATAAATCTGTGGATAAGTGTGATCTTCTGATCACTGGAATAAGCAGTCCTACTGACCCAGAAAATCAATCTGACTGGGCAGCACCAGGTAGTGTAATTGATCTGCAATTATCAACTATAGAAGAACATGAACTGAATGAACAAATAGGTGTCAGATCGTCTGTGCCAAAGGGCAAGGATGATTTACCCAACACAGACATATTGACTACCAACCAGATGACAAATTCTAGAATAAGAGTAACATCAGTGACAAATTCAAATGATCAAACAAAGAATATGTGTGCTATCTTCTCTAAAACAGCAAAGAGCAACCCAATTACATCACCCCAAGCAGTAGAGACCAATGAAACTCAAAGACAAAACAGACAAAAAAAAGCAGAGATGTTGGAAACCAAAATCAAAGTAAGAAAACTAAGAACTTAGTTCTGGTCACAAAACAGAAATCAAATGGAAGGAAGACATGTATTAAAAACATCATACTTCATAAACTAAACAAAACAACAATAATAGCAAAACAACTAATGAAACCCGTTGAGGAACCAGCGTTGCATCTGGGCCATGATGATTTCACACCAGCAACTGATACATCAATGATAGACCTTATGGATTTATCAAACTACACGTTCTCGACCTCTGAACATCCGGACATAACATCCACAAAAGACGAAGAATCATCATGCGATCCTGCATCATCAGAAAGCAAAGGTGATTCTGAAGTGGCCCGAAAGCCTAGGTGGTCCAGTCGTCCGGTGGGACCAATGTCCCCAAATCAACAACAATAAGATAAACCAATAAAGACCTCCGGAGTTAGATGGAAGCAGACTAAAGATCTAATGGAGCCACCAGCTAAACCAACTCAAAGAAGGCAGAAAGACGACTAGGTCGACGAGAACCTGAGATTATTAATCACAACAAAGGTGCATATAGGGGCATCCTCAAGAATTGAAAAAATGGGCAGAGCTCCATTTAATCCAGAGAGAAGGGGTCATAATGATCAAACGGAATCTCCAAGGAAGAGGTCATTAGAAACCGGAAATGGCAGAGGAGAACCAAGCATCAACCATGCCTCGCAACAATTCCAGATGAAAAGCAATATACGGAAGACTCAAAATATTTGCCCTGCAAAAGACAACTATGTGATATCCCCATTGAGAATAATGAAACAAAAAGAAATCTCAACGGAAGATATAGATTTACAGGCAAGAAGGCTGTCAAAAAGGAGACCAGGAGATCAACTCAAGACGACCCTGCGCATAAGTCTAGAAAGAATAATTCCAGCAGACAATGGCCTCATTTTGAATAAAGCAAATCTTATTAGGTTGGTCCATCACCTACCGGCTCCTAGACTGCTGACGAGTGAAGATCTGGTAACCATCGAATTTCCGGAAGATGACAGAATGGATAGAGTGATCACCCACCTATCCAGTTCACTCATCAAGCATCTACTATTGGAGGAGGCCTCGAGATTGAGACTGATGGGCTTTGATCTAACAGAAACAAATAAAGTGGTACCAATTGTAGAACAAGTGAAAAGATGGAAGCCAGAGCCAACAAAATTGAGAGATAGAAAATGGAGTTATGATGACAAAAAAGAGAGGGCATGCTCTCGTGACCTAGAAACTCAATCTACAAAAGAGCTAGAGCAATTAACCAACTGGCCAAAAACAATATTAAACACCCAGACATATGAAGAGGGCTCCAAAGAAAACGAGATGGTTGGCTGGGCTGCTCGCCACGAAAATGAATAAACCATAGTGTCAGCAATTAAACAACAATGTCCCTTTAACGTTGGCAAGCTGGAATACAAGAGGGTTTGCACATCTTTTTCTCTGTAAATACTCATCAAGTATGACTCACAATATCATCTGTCTACAAGAGACCTGGTTACAAGACCCCCCAACAACAGAGGTCAACACTGTAGATCTTAATCCAGCACTCAAAGGCCCAAGAGGTAGACCTATGCCTGGTCTACTCATAGCAATTAAAAACACCTTACAGTTTGAGATCATTGAAACAAATAATCCAAACGCCTACATACAATTGGTGGTGGGAAAACTTGCTGTAGCACCTGAATGTAAGCGTCCCCAAAAATGCACCCCCCTTAATGAGAGGCAATAATGGACACATCCCAGGAGGGAATGAGACCAAGACCAAGTGCGGGTGAGATCAAAAGGGTTTTATCTAGACCAATATAGGGCATGCAAAGGAATCTGCAAACTCTGAGAGCACTCTCTGACAATAGCAAAGACAGTCCTACTTATTACAAAACTATGTCACGCATGACACAATGCTATAGGGGGCACATAGTCTTAGGGTTTGGGTGGTGATGGCTAGGTGGTATACATTGTATACAGTTGCTGCTCCAGGATTGGCGGACGTCCGTGCGGTACCACGCAGGGTGGATGGGTCAGCTGGGCTCATCGGGGTGGAGTGCTGCGCCGGACATGACTTGTAGTGATGATAAGTTGCGACTCTGATACTTTGCCCTTGTGGCCAAACATTCACATTCATTCATCATGCTATACAATTTCAGTTGTCTTGTAACTCTTGTAATACATACACCTCAGATCGAGAATGAGACAGGGACATTGATACATAATAGGAAGTACACCAATGCATCTGTTGTAATGACACCTTAGGTTCAAACACGATAATCCCATGAGTCCATGTGTGGGGTCAGGGGCACAGGGGGCGTTACTTGATTGTCCTGTCCTGATGGGTGCGTTGAGGGATGGTATTACGATCTGTTGATACAGGGGTGGGTGCCCCCTTCGAGGGCCATTAACTTGGGGTGAACGGAGATATCAATGGGCCATGGGGGGCATGTAACTGGTGCCCGGGAGACGGTGGGATTTAGGACCCGGTAGCTCATAATTCATAGAGTCAGGCTGTGGCGGCCTCTGACATGGGGGAGGTGGATGCTTGAAGCGGGTCCAGCAAGATGGGGAGGGGAGGCGAGGCTGTGATGTTCAAACACCAGCTATCCCCGGCGAGCCTGGGTGGGAGGAGGGGCTCAATGACCTTGCAGCTCTGAGCCTGTCTCCCTGCACAGGGCAGTGTATCGTACCATTGACAAGGGGCAGGTGACAACACTTGGGGGCTTCTGGGTTGTGCACATATATTTACATTAGTGAAAATGTAAGCTGGGTCACTTTGTCATTTAGTACAATATTTCATAACAACAGTTGACATACGAACATGAGGTAGTGTTAGATTGGTTGGTGTGCAAAAGAGGGCAATACATGTTATACCATGATACAGTCTGGCTCCAGTCCCTTGGTGGGCCTACATACGTTTCAGCAGTTCATTATTACACTATGTACAGGGGCTGTCAAAAAGCTATCACATATCATATGGCCACTCTTCTACACAATAGCAGCAAACGTTAGTCAACGCGACAAATATTACAAAAATGGTTACCACACAATACAAGGTGCCTCGGGGGTGGGCGGGGGTAAGGGGTGCCACACAGTCCAACTTTGAGGGCTTGGTACAGGGTCAGGGCATGCAGGATTGGGCTGGTTTCGGTTGCTTCCTAATGAGCTCGGTCACGACTGGGGCAATGATGTACTAGAGAAGGTTAAACGATACAGTGTTTATTTTGTTGTTTGTTCATGTTTGGTTGCTTGTGAGAACAAGCTCTCAGCGGATCTACCATGAGGTGGAAGCCGGGGGGATGTGCAGGCCTCTGTGAACGTGGTCAAGCAAGGGTCAGGCTGTAGCTTTCTATGTGTGCAAGTTGTTCTGCCTGTGTTAGGTTTTAGCGCCTTTGACAAAATGGAGTTGTCTAGTACAAAATGGTGTCTGTGTTGTGCCATATATGTTGTCGTGCAGCCTCACGTGTCGATCCGCAGCCACCCCACCTCCCAGGCCCTAGGGCGCGGGGGCTGCCGACGAGCCATGAGTCTTCACCTGGGTAGGAGATGTAGGCTAGAGGGGGATCCTATTGACCTGCCCTCCCCTACATTTCCCCCCTTTCGTTACTTAAGTAACGAATACCGTAATTCCCCTAGCCGCTCGCCTTCTTTTTCATGCATTACTGCTTCTTCCCATGCTGGCGTCCCCTTTATTGTCATCCATGCTCTACATACTCCCCGGAGGCTTTCTCCACTTCTAGCATACTCATCTGGCGTGCAGGCCATATATATATATACATCCCCATTTCCCTCCAGGTCTACCCATACTTCTGTGTACCATTCTAGTTCCAGGGGCTCTTTTATTGTTGTATGATATAACCTATCTGCTATATCCCCATCATAGTATATTGGCACCATTCGGAACTTTGGCTCAGAGTTCTCACCAGTCTGTACGTGCACCTCCTGTTGTGTTCATGCCACTCTTCTAGCGTTTCCCATTGTCACCATCATCATTGCTCCATTGGGGACTGAGCCTGCGCAGCAGCGAAGACCCAGCTGGCACACACAAAAAATCAAGAGAAAAAACATGATGAGGGGCATCGGCATTTTGACGGCGAGTCCCATCCAGGAAGGCATCCATGAAAAGATATTGTCGAACCATGTGCTTGACTCCGCGCGGCCTTCTTTCTTCATGCGTTCCCCCAAGTTGTGCACTGCGGTGCTAATGTGCGATAGTGTCCCATTATCTGCATCTTCAGAAGGCACGAATGTGCAACACGCGCTCCTGATTTTTCAGCAAACACCTCCATCCATCCCCGTCAACAGGTCTAGGACATACCTGTTTTGCATTGTCATTAGTCGCATAGCCCTTAGCTACACCTTGATCACGTTGAACCCTTCTTCAGTGTCGTTTGCCAGTTGGATCAACTCCCAGCGCGTGATCTGCAGCCCTTTCGCGTTTGTTCATGCCTGGATGCTCGGGACAAGGGAGGCGAAAAAGGTCTCTGCTGAACTGAATAACCTGTACCTGTCTGTGCCAATAGCTATGAGGAGGATTTTGATATATAGTTTGATGACCTTTGTTTCCGGGATACGCGCCCTTCAATGTGGCCCTCCGACAGGGCATACAGCGGTGGCTCCTCACTAGGTGGGGCATTGGCTGCCCATCGGACCACTGTCCTGCTTCCTTCTCCGATGTGGCTCTCTGGGATCACCATTAGGGCTGAGTGCAGCGTTGCCAGGGAACAAGTGCCCCTTCCTGATGGTGGGAGGTGCATGTACGCCCGTTTGCCACAGACCCAGTAAGTGTCCATCAGGGCGGCTGTCCCCTTTTTCATGTCTGGTATCATGAGTGTTTTATTGCAGTTCGTGTTTCTACCCAGATCATTTTTTCCTTCTCCCAGGAAGCAAAGTTCATTTGAGATTTATTTCTGCAGCTTGAACGGTTTTTCTATGGTGCTCACCCACGTCGGTTTGGCTATATGTTCTGTCCAGATTGTGGTACAGGTTTTCTCGACCTATTGTAGCTTTTCGGTTGGCAACCCTCGCAGTGCTTCAGCCTTACACGTTATCACATCATCCTTCCACTTGTTTTCAGAGAATAGTGTTCCTTTTATGATGAAAAATGGTTCTTTCAAGCACACCACTCCCTTGGCTCTTGAGTAGCATGTCTTCTCATTTTGCATCATTTTGAATGATACCGTGTGTGCCTGGAAGGTGCGTTAATTCTACACAGAGTGAGATGAAGGAGACATTGGGCATTTGTGAGAGGCAGTTCTTGTGGCATCAAGACCTTAACCTTAGGTGTGCCAGAAGCATGGGGAATGAATGAGCACACATAGCAGCTTTCGTTAGTT
The DNA here is from genome assembly GCF_040938575.1 of Ambystoma mexicanum. NCBI lineage: Eukaryota > Metazoa > Chordata > Amphibia > Caudata > Ambystomatidae > Ambystoma > Ambystoma mexicanum. The sequence goes on from NC_090932.1 coordinate 998,208,644, forward strand.
GTTTGCTTAGCTGTGGAGCTCATGTCTGCATACCATTTATTTGATTGGTGTGGGTGTCTGGGATCTTCTATTGTGTCCAGCCCCAGGCCGGAGTATTCCTCATATTTTTTCCTACCCACTTCCCTCCTCCTTCTTCTGCTTTTAAGGAATTTTTTCACATTCCTGGCTGCTCGTAGTAGTGTATCCCTTTCCCCCGCTGTTATGCTCACCTGGCTCCCACATGGGCGTCGATCTGAACTGGACAGCTGTGGTCTCCACCAATGTGACGCATAGTGCCGAGATGACGGACTGGACTGGCCCACCTGGCTTCGTTTGCTTGGCCCGTAGGAATGTTCTTCTGCAAATGGAGAAAGGGAATTAACCACCCGTGGAGTTCAGCGTTAACCCCCCCACTCCCGCTGTGCTCCCCACTGATCACCTTTGATGTCCCCTCTTATAGTCTCACCTGATGGTTTGGAAAGATGAGCTCTCCATCCTGCATTGAGCGCAGGGGCGCGTAGATAACCAGTTGCTTCACTGGCTCGAAGGAATTGGTGAGTTCCAGAACAATATTGACTCTGAGATTCCCAGCAAGACGCCGTATGTATGCAGTTCATAAGAGTTCAAATGTCTGACTTTCACTCTTGTCCGATTCCTTGCAGGTTGCAGCTTGACCCTAGCGAAGAGTTCCTTGTGGCAACTGGTAATATTCAGGTAAGGATTTGTATTATCCAACGCAGTTTGATAAAATAATGTCAATATGTAACCTGTTGCTTTCTTCCTTATTCAGGCGCTGAGAGAAGTATGAAGTCTCGGGGAATAATGCCTCCGGCGGTAAAATCAGGTAAGTCTATTGTGGTGAGGAGGTTTCCCCTTGTTTGTCCCTTTGTTTCACCTTGCTGTCCTTTTGTTTCCCCTTAGGGGCCGGGGTTCGGCAAAGATGCAGTGGAAGCTGCGCCGACCCGTGAAGAGGAATAGTACCCCCGGTGGTAAAATCAGGTAAGTCTATGGGGGGTAACTAATATTGCCTCTGTGTATTCCCTTGGCTCACCTTGCTGTTTTTGTCTTCCACTTAGGTGCCGGAGTGCTGTGGGAGCATGCAGGAGGATGCGGTGGAATGTGAAGATGTTGCGAAGGCCGGTGAGTTCAGCACGGCGCTGCAGCAGGCGAGGCGATGTGCATAAAATAACTTCTTTCTTCCAGCTCGAAGGCGCGTTGGATCGGGAATTCAGGTAAGGATCAAAGGTATTGCTCCTGTTCTAACCTTTTCAACTTCTTTCTCCCTTTTTCTAGGAGCTCCAGACTCGAGGCGGGCGCGGCAGAAGACTGGATGCAGACTTGCAGGCACAGTGAGCGTTACGCTGCTCGATGCAGAATAACGCGAAGCGTGTGCTGCTCTTTGGGCATGGTTAAATAGCCTCCAAAGTAGTCCCAGGTAAGTATTCCTCCCCAGCCCCATCCGAGAAAAAATAATCCCTAGGTAAAGTAGTCCCTTCCAAGCCTCTTTTGGCTTGGAGCTCTTGCAGCATGGTCTGCATCAGGTAAGTTTGCAGCATGGTCTGCATCAGGTAAGTTTAATCTATGAGCCTGGCGCCTATGGCGCCAGGACTGACTCTCCATATGAGCCTGGCGCCATAGACACCAGGACTGCACCCAAATAGCCCCTAGCAGGGGTTGTTGGGCTTGCTTGGGATAACTTGATGCCTGCTTCCGGGGTTCTGGACTTGGTCTGGGTCCTCGGGGGTAGGCATCATGAAACCGCCCCCCCCCCTTTTCCCACTCGTCATACAGGGTCATGAAGTTGTTAGTCATTTCTGCATTTTCTTTCATTCTATCTGTGATGTAAACATTTTCTATTGGTTGACTGGTTGCTGGGGTGGGCAGGGTAGCAGTGTTGTCATATAGCCATGATATAGCAGAGGGCTTGCGATCATTTAAATCATATACACTGACATTTTTTGCATTGAGTTGGGGCTTTGGGAATGTGGTTGGGCTGTTACTGGTATCATTATGCTGCTTAGCCTGGTCGGGGTGAGGGCTGTACGCCCATATCAGCTGGAAACCATCCCATATCAAATAATTACCCTCCTTAAATGGTTTTGTTGCATTCTCCATGATGGTTCCATTACCTCCCCCCTCATTTATCTCAATGGAGATGAATGCAATGGCCCAGTAAATTACAAGCGCAAACATGATAGTAAAAAATAGAATTGCACAAACAGTCAAACCACATTCATACGAATAAGTCTGCAAATCAAAAGTTACATTTCTATTCCTAATTTCCCTATCCCTATCCATTGCAGGCTGCCTATTTGTTGCCATGGTTTCTCCTATTTGTTAAAACATAAAGGTGTATTAAGCATACAGTTAAATTCAAATTCAAATTTCTCAACTTTCAATAGTATAGGTAAGGAGTGTAAAATAGAAGAAGGAGTGAAAGAGAAGGAAGAGAGAGAAAGAGAGAAAGAGAGAGAGAGAGAGACAGAGAGAGAGAGAGAGAGACAGAGAGATTTCACTTATTTACATTTTACCTTTAAATCTTAACACACGTTAAATATATTTGTCATACATTGTCATTCACTCTTCTTGTACATCACCCAGAGACATTCAGTGTGGCTATTTTGTCATTGTTCTACTCTTGTGCTTCTTGTATATTTTCACCTTCTGTGCTATTCACCTGTGTGACGCTGTCATAAGCCCTTCGGACGTCTGTCAAATGTATCCAATACCTCAGGCCCTTTACCTTTACAGCTGTGGGCGTGCAATACACCACCTCGTATGTGCCGTGAAATCTTGGGGCATTTCACCTACGTACAAAGCTTCTGACATAAACCATGTCTCCTGGCTCTAGCTGCCCTGTTTGTGGTTCATTTTCTTTGTCTGATGCGTCTGATTCTCCCTCGCCTGTGAATGGTGGTGCGAGCTGCCTTGCTATTATGCGGGCTACTTTAGTAAGTTTTGTCAGATACTCATTAAATTCTTCTTCCAGTACAGTTGCACTCCTGTGGGCGTCAGAATGTCTGCGAAGGGATGAGTTTGCTGTGTGCATTCGTCTTTATGTCACAATCTCATGGGGTGACAGATGGTGGTCCTTGCTGGGCTGATTTCTCAGCTCGAATAGGGCCAAGGGGAGACAGTGCACCCAATTCTTTTTAAGAGTGAAGCAAAGCTTTGAGAGTCTCCCTTTCAGCAGGCCATTTATTTTTTCCACCACGCTGTTACTTTGCAGGTGATAAATCGAGCACAATTTGTGTTTTATCCCCAACATTGATGTTACTTCCTTAAAGAGATCATTAACGAAGTGCGTGCCATTGTCCGAGCGAATTACGTCACAAATTCCCCAGCGGGGAATACCTCTCTCACCAGAAACCTTGTAGCGCACTTCGCATCAGGACGTGCACATGGTCCTGTCTCGACCCACCTTGAGAAGGGGCACACTACAACTATCATGTACCTAGCTCCATTGCACCTTTCCCCCAGGTCTGCATAGTCAATATGCAGCTCTCTGAATGGGCCTATTGGCTTTGGTATTGTCCCTCTTAGCGTTCTTAGAGTCATGCCTGAATTGTATATCTGGCATGTTGTACATTCCATTGCCAATTTTGAAAGTTGTTCTTGCAACCCAGGGACGAACCAGTGTTCTTGTATTTCTGCAGCATTGTGTTGTTTTGCATTGTGTGCGGGAAAATGCAATTGCTGGAATGCCACTTCTAATAATTTAGTGGGCATGACCACCTTCCCTGTGTTGTTTTGTCGCCACAATAAATCAGTTGCTGACTGGTTGCATCCCCTCTTTTCCCACAGTTCTTTTTCCTCTTCTGTTGCTCCTTCTTGCAGCTCTAATATTTGTGATATGGGCATAGTGTTGTAACCGTCTGGAAGGTCCTCCACTGTTTCCTTCCTCACTAAGTACTCACCTGTTCTTTCTTTTACAAAATAGGATGCTTCTTTGGCGGCAGCGTCTGCTGCATCGTTTCCCAAAGTGACAAAATCGTTGTTGGTAGTATGGGCTTGGCATTTCACTATTGCCACTGTAGTGGGATCCTTTAAGGCCTCTATAAGTTCTTTCAGGAGTTCTGCATGTTGCACCGGGGACCCATCATCCCTATTAAATCCCCTTCTCTCCCACCTTGCAAGTCCACCATGTACCATTGTGGTCATGTATGCTGAGTCTGTGTAGATTGTGACTGCACACCCTTTGCAGCACGCAGCGCTTCAATCAATGCTATGAGCTCTGCTGCTTGTGCTGAGAAATGGGCGGGCAGGTGCTGCTGTATTAGCACTTCGTACTCACCTTCTTCCAATCGCACGACAGCCACCCCTACATGTTGTTCTCCTGTTTCTGAGTTCATGGAGGCTGACCCATCTATGAAAAATATTTCACCTTCAGCTAGTGCATTTTCACTCACTATTCTTGCCCCCTTTTCCTCTCCTTGATATGTTGCACAGTCATGTGCTTGTACATCCTCCACAGTGCATGGTTCTGAAATGAATCTTGCGGGGTTCACTACCTTACACCTTACTACATGTATGTTGGCGCTTGATAGAATTACCTCGTATGAGTGGCTCTCTTTGTGGTCAATGTGCTTTTGGATCGTTCTAGTATGGCGAAAAAGGAATGCTCCACGTACAGTGTCACTGAACACCCCATTACTATTGTGGCGCTTTTCTCAATTGGTGAACGCGGCAGCTGCGAGGGCCTGTTCGCACGCGAAGTGTCCCTGCATTACTGCGTCTAGTGTTCCACTGTAGTATGCCAGAGGCTTGTGCCCCAATGATGTTTTTTGTGTTAATGCTGCTGTCATGAGCGTTCCTTTGCAGTGTGAGTATAGGTAGAACTTGCGTTCATAGTCTGGGTTTGCGAGTACTGGTGCACTTGATATGAGTTCTTTGAGTGAGGTGAATGCGTCGCACCCTTCTGAGTCCCACTGGATCTCTGTATTTTCCCTCTGTGCTTCTTTGAGTGCCTGAAGCAAGGGGTGTGTGAATGAAGTATAGTCTAAAATCCATGTGCGCAATAGTTGCACATCCCTAGGAATTTTCGCATGTCCTTCACTGTTTTTGGTCTTCCTACAGCTGAAATGGCTGCTACTCTGTCTGGAATTATTCTCTTGCCATTTTTTGAAATCAATTGCCCCAGGTACAGCACTTCACGTTGACAGTATTGCAACTTTTCTCCGTCAACCTTGTACCCCTTTTGGGCTAGCAATGTCAAGAGGGCAATGGAGTCTTTTCTACATTCGGCTTCATTTTTACTGCAGATCAGCAGATCATCCACGTACTGAATTATCGTACTGTCTGCTGTCATGGTTCTAAGATCTTCATGCAATATTCTGTTGAATATGCTGGGGCTTTCACAATAACCCTGGGGCAATCTGCAGTGTTCGTACCTCCTCCCCCCTAGGGTGGATGCTGTCAGGTATCTACACTCTTCTGCGAGTGGTATTGAAAAGAATGCATTCTTCAAATCCACCACAGTGAAGTGAGACGCATCTTTTGGGATACTGCATAGAATAGATGCAGGATTTGGGACCAAAGGGAACTCTTTCTGAATGACGTCATTAAGTGGGCGTAGATCTTGGATCATCCTTCATGCACCTCCTTTTGCTTTTTTGATGGGGTAAATGCATGTGTTACATGAGGAGTTTGAGGGTCCTATTATCCCCTGTGTCAGTAGGGCACTTATTGTTTCTTTTATCCCTTCCTCTGCTTCCCAGGACAGGGGGTATTGTTTCACCGGGGGCAGTATGGCTCCAGGTTTGAGGTTGATTTTTACTGGAGTTACCCCGTGTAGTAGCCCTACGTCATGTGGACCTGCTGTCCATAATTGGCAGGGCACTGATTGCATGTCATCATTGAAAAATGATGGTGGGGACCCCACTACCGCCATTAGCTGTACTGGCACCTGTCTTTGCTGTATCATTATTTCACAAGGGATCGCTATCTCCATTATGATTTCTCCATCACTCTCTGAGTCTGTGAAAAGCTCCTCGTCTGACAAATCTTGAAGTGCAATGTCGGCGTTTATGCATAACACTGTACGCCACTCGCACCCGTGCATGTCCATTGCAATTACAGCTATTCTTTTGGTCGAGACTTGTACTGCATGTATGTCCAGTGACATGAATGTCCCTGGCACTATCTCTGGGCAGGCTATTGGACGAAAAACTAATTCTGCTGGCACCCTCCACTCCAGCTTTTTTAACTCAGGGACCACCCGGGCCAATGTTTTTAACCCATGGAGGAACATATCTGGGTCCACCAGTATGCCGCGCACCTCTGGGCATATATCACTAGCATTACACGCATGGAGCACATCCCTGGGGTTGAGCAAACAATCCCTCCTCTTCTGGTAAACAAAATAGTCATGTTAAGCTTGCTGAGGAGATCCCTCCCCAGTAGGTTGACAGGGGATTGCTCATAATACAATAGGGGTGCCCTTACTGTTTTTCCCCCTGTTGTTACATCCAAATCTTCTGTTTAAGGAACTTCGACCACCACCCCAGAGAACCCCTGGGTCTCCAATTTACGATTAGATTAGATGGCGGAAACCGGCATTCACGTATACATGACTTCTCGGCTCCGGAATCTACCATAAAGATGAATTGCTTATCCCCTATCTCTGCCCCTATCAATGGTTCCTCAGTTGCATTGAAGGTCGTCGATAGGATTGGACACGCAAGTGCTCCCTGTGGGCTGTCCTATGCTGGGTGTCTTGTCGTTCCCCCTTGGCTGAAAACATTTCCTGACACTACCGCTATTCCTCCATATGGGCTAGATGTGCCATTCAGTGTCGTGGTGAAGGGGTTGTTTTGTGTGTAGGGGAGGTGTTCACTACTTTGTGGGTGTTGTTGAACATTATGTGGTTGTTCTCTTTATTGCTCTTGCCCTCTTTGATCTTGCTGTTCTCTCCCCCCGTCCCGGGGCAATCCGTATAGGCTCCCTGAATCGGGGTGCCCGCAATACTGATCATCTTGGTAAGCTGGGTTCGGTCTGCTTCTACACTCGTGTGAAAAATGTCCCCACGTTCCACAATTCCAACAGTTTCCTTGCCCCCCTCTGGGTCCTGGTCCTCTACTTCCGCCATTACCTCCATATCCCTGTCCACCTCATCAGCGCCCCCTGCACCCACCTCTCCTGTTGCTGGGGTGCCACACTTGTCAATGCTGCCCTCCGTTGTCCTCCTGTCCATTCCTCTGTCTTTGCCCGTCGTCTGCCCAGTTTGCAGCTATCCTCCCCTGTATCGCTACCAGTCCCTCCTCCTCCTCTGCCTCTCTGTCATGGGGGAGTGCTGCCACAGCTGCAGTGACCTTCACTAGTTTCGTTTGTATTAGTTTAGTTTCATCTGCCAGCCTTTTTTGTACCACCTCCTTCTCCCTCTCTTTGATTATTTTGCAATGGTGAACTATTATGCTCTGCATTTCTGGCCATCCTTTTGCCTCGATCCCTGCTATTTTGTCAAGCGCTTTTTGAACTTCTTTTGGGAGCCCCCTCTTTATTATGAAGTAAAATAAGGATGTTGATTGGTCATACGGTGTACCCGTTTCAGCTCTCCACATCTCCTGCACTCTGAAAATGTAATCCATAGCCTCTTCCCCATCGTTCATGGTGCATTGCATCACTGACTGTAAATCTGGCGTGTCTGGGAATGTTTCCGTCAACGCGTCCCAAACTCGCGCTCGCACTGCATTGAAAGCAGCGCCATCATGTCTGTCACTGTCCAATGTTATTCCCGGGAAACCTGCTTTTGCCCACACCCAGTCTGATTGATCACCTACTGCTGACACAAGTAAACTCTTGACATCTCCTATGGCCAGGGGTACTCCCGCGGTATGCTTCTCGAAGGCATATATCCACTTACTGCCTCCTCCGGATAGCGGGGGCAATGATTTTAGTAAATTAGCCTTATCCATTTGTGCCCAGGGTATGTAATTTGGTCTTCCCGCCCCCTGATGTATCAGTGGGAGTTGTAGACGTCCCTTGCTTCCTCTTCCCATACTCACTTTTGACCCTTTCTTTCCCACCAGGGCCATCCTCCCCATCCTGTTCCTTAATCTCCCTGTCCATTCTTGTTCCATTGCTCTTCCCAATGGTGTCTCACCAAACTCCACTAAATCACCCCCTGTGGCCATTTCTAATCTCCCAGCTTCTTGCTCGTCCTCTTCTACATCACACCATAGATCTTCTCTCCCTTCATATGCCACTTCTTCTCCCTCTTCACTCCCTGCAGGGTTGTGTGCTCCCAGCTCTGCTGCTGTATTGTATAGAGTTGCTGCTCCAGGATTGGCGGACATCCGTGTGGTGCAACGCGGGGTGGATGGGTCAGCTGGGCTCATCGGGGTGGAGTGCTGGGCCGGACATGACTTGTAGTGATGATAAGTGGCGACTCTGATACTTTGTCCTTGTGGCCAAACATACACATTCATTCATCATGCTATACAATTTCAGTTGTCTTGTAACTGCTGTAATACATTGACCTCAGATCGAGAATGAGACAGGGACATTGATAAATATTAGGAAGTACCTGAATACATCTGTTGTAATGACACCTTAGGTTCAAACACGTTAATACCATGAGTCCATGTTTGGGGTCAGGGGCACAGGAGGGTTACTTGATCGTCCTGTCCTGATGGGTGCAGTGAGGGATGGTATTACGATCTGTTGGTACAGGGGTGGGCGCCCCCTTTCGAGGGCCATTAACTTGGGGTGAACGGAGATACCAATGGGCCGTGGGGGGCATGTAACCGGTGAGACGGTGGGATTTAGGACCCGGTAGCTCGTAATTCATAGAGTCAGGCTGTGGCGGCCTCTAACATGGGGGAGGTGGATGCTTGAAGCAGGTCCAGCAAGATGGGGAGGGGAGGCGAGGCTGTGCTGTTCGAACACCAGCTATCCCCGGCGAGCCTGGGAGGGAGGAGGGCCTGTCTCCCTGCACAGGGCAGTGTATCATACCATTGGCAAGGGTCAGGTGACAACACTTGGGGGCTTCTGGGTTGTGCACATATATTTACATTAGTGAAAATGTAAGCTGGGTGACTTTGTCATTTAGTACAATATTTCATAACAACAGTTGACATTCGAACATGAGATAGTGTTAGATTGGTTGGTGTGCAAAAGAGGGCAATACATATTATACCATGATACAGTCTGGCTCGAGTCCCTTGGTGGGCCTACATACATTTCACCGGTTCATTATTACACTATGTACAGGGGCTGTCAAAAAGCTATCACATATCATATGGCCACTCTTCTACACAATAGCAGCAAACGTTAGTCAACGCGACAAAAATGGTTACCACACAATACAAGGTGCCTCAGGGGTGGGCGGGGGTAAGGGGCACCACACAGTCCAACTTTGAGGGCTTGGTACAGGCTCAGGGCATGCAGGATTGGGCTGGTTTCGGTTGCTTCCTAATGAGCTCAGTCACGACTGGGGCAATGATGTACTGCGGAAGGTTAAACGATACAGTGTTTATTTTGTTGTTTGTTCGTGTCTGGTTGCTCGTGAGAACAAGCTCTCAGCGGATCTACCATGAGGTGGAGGCCGGGGGGAAGTGCAGGCCTCTATGAACGCGGTCAAGCAAGGGTCAGGCAGTAGCTTTCTATGTGTGCAAGTTGTTCTGCCTGTGTTAGGTTTTAGCGCCTTTGATAAAATGGAGTTGTCTAGTACAAAATGGTGTCTATGTTGTGCCATATATGTGGTCATGCAGCCTCACATGTCGATCCGCAGTCATCCCGCCTCCCGGACCCTGGGGCGCGGAGGCTGCCGAGGAGTCATGAGTCTTCACCTGGGTAGGAAATGTAGGCTAGAGGGGGGTCCTATTGATCTGCCCTGCCCTACACACCTAATAAAGAACTAATAATTTTAGGTGTCACAAATCTTTACTGGAATCCTGCAAAAAATGAATTATCAGATTTTCCAGAACAAATGGCACTGTAGGTGGACAAACAAAGAGAGAAATGGTACAATCCTCATTTCATCCTTTGTGGAGACTTAAATGCCATTGTTCTAACACCCACGGTTATGACACAAATGATGATTCTGCCAGAACAACTGCCACAATAAAAAGGGGCATAACATGGAGACGAGCTATAACATCAAGGAATCTACAACTTATGACTGATAAGAAAACGTGGGATAAACCTGGAACAATAACAAGGAGAGGAAAAAAGAGAGGTCAGATCCTGGATTATATTTGTATATCTGAGAACATAACGAGGTATTAAATTACAATGTATGTAGAAGAGACATTACAAAGTGATCATAACCTTCTAGGGATAACCTGGTCCTGTAGTAGTCATTGTATAGTACCGATTTATAACACTGATCCTGAATTAGTACCAGGATGAAATAAACTGAGGATAAAATCTGTTCAGCCATCACATCTACAAAAAAACCTGGAGGCTGCCATAAACCTAAAATTGCAAAGAAAATCACTGGGAACAGTGGGCTATACAGCTCTTTTACAAGCTTTTGACACTAAAAAAGGAAGAATAAACAAACCAAAATACATCCATTGACATAATTTTGATCTGGCTATGGCAGAACAAAAGAAAAAAAAACAAAGAGATAAGAGCATTAAATAATGAAATATCTCCCCAACGTTGAAATAAAGTTAACAAAATCAAACAAAAATACATAAATGGCATAAAAATCACAAGATGATAATTATAAAACAAGATGAAGAGGCTATGTTATACAATATCAAGTCAAAAAACACTGCAGATACCTGGTCCATCATTAACAACTTAAACACACCACAAGATGCATTGTTGTCTAATGCCGTTACAGCGGAAAGGTGGATCTGCCATTTCTCCAAATTCTTTGACCCGAACTCTGCCAAAATACCCAAACAAAAGAGCAAGCAAAGTACTTGGCACTTATTTCAAATAAATCATGAGACTATCACAGAAGTAATACATCAATTAAATAAGTCCAGAGCCCTGGGGCCGGTCGGCTTAATGAATGCCCTGTTAAAAGAAAATCCAGATCAATGGGCTAAAATCTTAATGTTACTATTTTCTCATATTATGGATAAACAAGAAGTCCCAATCTCCTGGAAGTCTGCTGTGATAATTCTGATCTTTAAAAAAGGCTTAAGATCGAACCCAAGTAACTAGCGTCCCATAACATTGCTTTATGTTGTGGGTAAGGTGTTTGCCTCGTTCGTTGCAAAAGCATTGAGCAAGTGGAGTAAAGAAAGTAATCACAGAGATATCTGGAAAAATGGGTTTGTTAAGGGAGTTGGTACTTCTTTAAATATCTTTTTGATCAACATCTTTGAGGCACAAACAGAATGGACAAAAGGAAAAAAAACTACATGGCTTTTATCAGCCACACCAAAGCTTTTGACACAGTAGAACAACCAAAACTTTGGATGAAACTGATTCAGTAGGGATGTCCGACATCAAACTTAGAAGCGATCCAGGATTTGTGTTCAGATACTTCAATACAGATAAGAATGGACAGATTAGGCAAGCTGATAAAAATAATCCAAACAAACAAGGGGTTAAATCAAGGCTGCCCGTTGGCAGCAGACCTGTTCAACATGTTCATTTCAGATATTGAACTTGCATTCAGTCACATCAGATGTTTTCCCCCCAACATCGGATGACCCAAAATAGTTCACTTACTCTATGCTGACAATGTGGTCCTGCTGGATCAAACCCCAGTAGGGCTGCAACAACAACTGGAAGCACTTCAAACTTATGCCCAGACAAACAGCCTAAGAATTAACCTGCTCAAATCAAGGGTGATGGCTTTTGGTGAACACGCTGGAACAGCGCGGAAAGAAATTAACACCTGGCATTTAAACTGAGAAAAGATACCACAAGTATCGGGATCTACATATTTAGGAGTATGTCTAAACACCAGCAGAATAGACAAACCCAGACTGGAAATTGTGAAAGCAAAAATTCTTGTCCATTCAAGGAAGATTACTGATGAAAAGATTTTGTCGCTTCTCATTAAAACCTCTAATAGAGTTTTAGCGATTAAAAGCACTTCCAATTTTAGCATATGGGGCCTCATCATGAGTTGAGCGCTAACCCCGGGGGTATAACCACCAGGGCTATTAGCCCTACTGCCAAACCCCCCGGTGATATTAGCGCCGGATCACTGGTTTGGCAGAATGGTTGGCTCCATTCGCCATTGGGCCCATTCGGCAATGCCCCACTACCCATTGGGCCCAATGCGGAATTTTCACGCTATTATCGCTGGCGGTATTAGCGCCGGCAGTAATAGCGCAGAAAATCTGCACAATCGTGGAGGATTTGCCCCCAGCTCAGAGCTAGGGGCAAATCTGCCAAGCCCATGTTCTGGTAGACCCTTAAATGCGGCGGTAATAGTGCTACCACTGCATTTAATGGTAACCGCCAGACTCGTGATGAGGCCCATGGTGTGGAAATCGTATTTTCACTTCTCTCTGAAAACTGGTCTCTGATATAAGGGACTTTTTGGAAAAGAGTTATGCGAGTCCCCTTAAGTACACCTATCCAAGCTCTGCGTATGGAGCTGGGTCTGACATACATGAAGAAGATAGTGACTTGGATATCACGGGCTCTATATCACAAATTCCTGGACATACGAGAGAAAGGAGGCTTTACAGTGCTAAAAAAAGCTCTAGAAGAGAACAACAAATTGACGCTGGGAGAATGGAAACTGAAATGCCAAGCCATCATTATAGACTTGGATGTTTTGACCAAACGCTAAAGGAGAATCCAGATAAAATAAAGCAGAAACTGTACGTATTAGATTGGATCAAAACTCACCAAGCAAGACAAGCTCTGAAAATGTACGGGAAACCATTCATTGAAGAAAGAAAACTAAACACTTTACCAAAGTATCTAGAATCCTTCCCAAATTGGTTCTATAGGGACCAATACTTGAAATTTAGTTTGAACCTATTTTCAACAGGAGAGATACTCAATGTAAGGTCAAATCAAAAGCTGAAAGCTCACTGCAGACTATGCCAGAACGAAGCTTCTGTTGAGTCATTAAAACATTTAGTTTTATTCTGTCTGAAAATGGATGAAAAAAGAAAACAATTTATGATTGAATTCACCAAGAACTATGTGGGACAAACAAGTGAGGAGTGGTGGTTGGAACTGTTAAGAGGCAAACTAACGGGAATAACTCTAGCCTTGGTGAAACTCTTGTGAGAAATCATCAATACAATTAACATTTTAAATAAACAAGAACAGAACTGAAGAGAATGAAATTTATGACGATGTGTTTCTGTTTCATTGGTTCTCTGCTTTTTACTATCTGTTAATATTTATTCATAATTTTACGGAAATAACTAAGGCAACAGGTTTTCATATGTCAAAACCAAATAAAGCCTAATAAAATTAAAAATTAAAAATTAAACTGGAGAATCATGCTTTGCTTAATTTATTAGTCAAAATACTCTTTTCTCCCAGCACCCCACCCAGGCATCAGTCAATGTGACACCCCTTGGTTTAAAGGCAAGGTTTAGGGAGTGGGAATATATTGGGAATTTGGTTTCACTTTTTATTATGAAAGGCAGGTTTTTGGGAAATGGAATCAATGGGAACATGTGTTTGTGAACACAGCACATTCAAATCAAATGCAGGGATTTGGGATTTTTGTTTTAGCACCAGGGACACCCCTCTTCTTTAAGGAAATCATGGATTACTGGAAAATAGAGTTACCCAAATAATTTATGTGCAATACCGGTTATAACAAACTGGGAATGAGATTTGTTAAATTTGAATTTTAACAAGAATCATCCTGTGATCCTTTCTATAGTGGAATGAATTAATTAATTTCAATCAAATAGGCTAAGGGTCTAAACAGTTTGCCCCCCCACGCACAATTAAGGGAAAGGATTGAGGCAGGTAGATTCCCCACACATTCAATAACATTGGGATATATCTACTTATATGGGAGATAACTGTTATTAGCTCAGGAGGCAAGCCACAGTTTAGGATCCTCTTTTGGAAACAGATAGGAGTCAGCTCACACCACAGGTGAATACAGCTCAGCTATTCTCAGAAGGGCCCAGTCGTGTTGGTGGGCTGTCTCCCTCAGATAGGGCTCCCAGTTTACAAGCAAAAAGTCTCAAATGCTCTCCAAGCAAATAGTCTCTAGCAAGTGTCCAAGTGTTTGTCGCCCCTTTTCTTTATTTTGGTCTCCCTCTCTTTCTCTCACTGTGTTTCTTTCTTTCTGTCCCAGGGTCATAGGGAATTATCCATATATGCGACCTCCGACACCATCCTCATTATGAATATTCCTACACATTAGATTGGACAGTTATTGCCCTCTCCCTCCCACAGTCTAGCCCCTGCCAGCCGATGGGGCAAGGGGTTTAGGATGTCTGGGTTATGGATAATTAGGGGAGGAGAGAAATACATCTTTTTAAAATGACATTTAAAGCTTCATTTTTGTCTCTCTAAAAGTCACAACATGACAACTTTCTTCAAATATATATATATATATATATATATATTTGGATTCAGTAATTTCCGCCGATCTGGGGACATGACTTTGATCATGACACAACCTTCCTAGAGTGAGCTATAATTTTTTGAAGTTTATTCATGCATTCATCTGGTTTCAAAATAAAACTTCACAGAACACACATTAATTTAGCTTTCCATCACCTCACCCAATTTCAGATTTCGTTCATTTATAGAATTGCCACAATCACTGTTGCATATATCACTCAAATTCCACACATCACAGGAAGTTAATCTTTACATTGACCTGGAAGGCTTTTTGTGATCTTTAATATGAGTCCTGGATGAGCTCAGAGGGACACATGATGTTCTATTTATTAAGGATCTTTAGTCCCATGTTATTCCATTGCAAAACGTGAATATATAAGTCTTTGTTTTCTCAACCAGGGTAGTTTTGTTTCTATAAAGTCACATGACCTGGACAGCTGCTTATCCATGTTGGATGTTTATGTAAAAGTCATTGAAGTTCCATTAGAATGTTCTGTTTGAAGCTGAGAGACAGTTTATTGGTGCCATATCAGTCCAAGAGGTCAGGTCTGTATTTCCTTATCTGCCCTCTCCTACAATTTTGATCTGAAAACCTGTAATTTTCTTCCATTTATCTAGCCTGGACACCCAACAGGGCTGCATTCTAGTCATGCACTGATCAAAGGTCTCTGGGGTCAGAGATTCAGATACACAGTGCCTCAGTTGATTGGGAGATGCTGCAAAATGAAACCACATGTACAATCTGAAAGCAATGATTTTTGAAATTAAAAGGATGTGTTTTAAATGTAACATATTTTACATTGCATCTGGACCTTCTGTCCATGTGTAAATATATTTCTTTGCTCTGATGGTTGAAAAGACATGAGTGTTCCTTCTGAATTCTGCGCAAATGGGCTATTATTTAACAAGCAAAACTAGTGTCCATTTTAAAATCAAGTGGGACTTTCCAGTTAATGTGTGTTGCAAAATAAATGTTTTATTTATTCAAATGAAATCTGTCGCTTGGCTTTGCATTTTTATATCAGGCACCATTTAACTTAGATTTCCAGCTGCACAGTCTTGTATTGCATATAATTCAATGTAGCATGCTGCTGTTTATCTTTCTCAGTCAGAATGTGCCTTTTTCCCCATTATCCATGAAGTTGTGCCTTTTCCCCATTATACATGAAATCAGCTTCTGCTGAAACATATGTCTTTTTGAAATCCATTGGGCACATTCAGCAATATTACATTTCTAAGCAACACTTTCCTTCACCAGGGTACACTTGGGCAATTTTCAGTGAGGCCCACTTTTTGCATTCACTAGGCCTCAGCTATCTATCAGGGGGTTGGGCTGGCCTGCATGTTCCAATGGGTCTCTTTCCTCAGCCAGCTTAAATCTCTCATGTGAGTCCTGGTTTGGCATTTTAGTTTGTCATTCTGGAGCTGAAATGATACCCCACAGAACCTCCCCCTGGGTATTTGACTCGAGTCACTCGTAGGATAGAGCAAGGGGGGTGGGGTTTTTCTTTCTTTCCTTTCCATGGAGCACATCCACTCCTTTATCCATCCTGAGGGAGATGGCACTCAGGCCTCCACCAAGGTTCCTTCTAATTATTGGCTGTTGTGTGCACATTATTTTCCACATGCGCAATTGACTAATGAGGTATGCCATTTTGTGAGCATGCATATTTAGTGAACTACAATCTCCGAAGAGATTTTAGAAAGGAATGTCCTCTTCCCATTCACTGCAATTATTTACAAATTTGTTTAAAAGGTGCATCTTACAATACCTTTTCCAAACACATATGCTAAAAAAAATATTTTACATGTGATTATAAAGATTATTTATGAACCAGGCCAATACTTCAACTTCTGCTACAGTTCTTTGTAAATGTACTTCTGTGCAGAGAAAAATATGTTCTTAGTGCCACTGGAAAAACACTTGTGTTTTTCATAAAACAAATATTGCTCATCATAACTGATGTGGCTGTCAAACAATTCAGACAGAATACAACATTTGCAGATGGATTAATGGCAATTACTACCCGGCGAGGGTCGATCAGATTGTAACAATCATTCTGTTTGACCCTGGCCGGGTCGTTACCCGGCAAAGAAAAACGTTCCCGACGTGTGATGAGCATCGCTTCCCACGCAGTTCCTTTTATTTCTCTCATCATGCTGTTGTGAAAAGGGAGAAGGGCCTGATCCCCCTTTCCCTGATCCCTGGTGGCCATTTCTTTCCTCTAATCATGAAATGGTCACAGCGCCGTTTCTCAACTACTGAAAGATTGCTTTTAGTACCCTGATATGATGTGCTGGGTACAAATAGCATAGGACCCTTGGAGGGAGGCATTACTGGTCTGGTAATGCCCCCAGGGCTACATTAAAGCCCTCACTTCACTTGGGCTTCTAACTATCGCCGGTAATGCCCCACCTCCACAGGTTCTATTGCTTAATTAATTAAGGGCCAGGAGAACATGGCTCTAATAATGTGTTTAATGATGATAATTACATCAGAATAGCTGCACTTCAGAATATGATGATAAAAAATTCCTGTTACCTTTGCTTTCTAACCATATTATGTTGTCCTGTGAGTTGTGCTAATATCAGCCTTACAGCTAAGAAACATGCATCATCATGTTTTACTCTCTAAAAAAAGGAAAATGTGCCTAACAAAAACAAGAAACAATTTAACAAAAGAGCATAACTACCCTGATTCAACCAACAAAGCTCCACTGATATGTTTTCAAATTAGTGACCGGCAGAGCCGTTGCATAGGAAGGAACTCTAATTACAAGAATGCCCGATCACAAGAGGAATTTTAGTAAGAATAAATTGGCTATTGGCAAAGATAATTACTTTTCCACTACCTGAAAAATCATTTGACTCCAAGTAGGGAGCAACATCGGATTAGAGCCTTGCCTGTAAGCCTGACATAGGAAGTAAAATGACATGGTACATAATAGTCTATAATTTTGCTCACCCTTCCGTACCACAGCCTTGCCAAAATTAAACAAGAGCCTTATTGATGTTTATTATGGAGCACTGTTGAAGAAAATTACACATCTATGCCTTTTAAGTTAAAGGCATGGTCTAGTAAAAAATGTTATTGTCCCTACGGGTCGGCCATGTTTTTTTAAGCCTAAGTGGCTCGATTTTAGAAAACTTTCCTATGGACCTTACCCGAGTTTTCGTCCATTAAACGCACGCGAAAACAAGCACCAGGGAGGCGCCATTTTCTGATAATCCTATCTTTTCCCCGATCGCCCTGGCTGACCTGCTTTTGCGGCACTAAATCAATTCTCCTGCCCCTGAGCCTGATATTATCAAAACATTCATATTCCCCGCCTCTCTCCGTGACGTTACTGTGCTGCGTAGGCAAACGCGCCCAGTCGGCTTCTGCGCGACTCCACACAGAACCCGGAAACCAACACAGATCAACTCACAACACAGCGCGCCACAATTCGGAATATGAAACTGTACTTTAAAATGAAACAGCAACACGGTACATTTGGTAAAGTACATTTATTTGACATTAAATGTTTAGAGAATATTCAGCAATTGCCATATGAACTCAGAAAGCCATTTATTTTCTTTTATCTGTATCCGCAATAACTTTTCCGTTTCATCTTGAGTCACGCGCTGTTCCTTTATGGTACACAGGGTGTTCATTTTCGTAAAAAGAATCACTTTGGAAGCACGGTGAACTGCAAGGCTGTTCCATCAACTAGGCACTAGACCAGCCTAAAGGTTGATATGTTGCTTCTAGCCACTAGTACAGCGTAAGAGCATGTGGGCCCTTGGCGATCGTCCCATAATATGGTGATCGTGCTCCAGTTGTTGACACAAAGCTGCAGGTGTCTGCTGAAGAATCCATCCGCCGGTGTCTCAAACAGATGGCAGTGGCAGAATGGGATCAAATACCTGTTATGAAAACAAAAAAATTATAATTAGTCTCGCTAGCCGAACTTCGTTAATATTACTCATTTTATTTATTACGGCCGATCAGAAACTATTTGCTTGCAAGGATAGTTCAATGGAGTATGTTCGTCTCTAAAATCATTGCGAAAAGTAACAAGATAAATCGAGGCCAACACACAATGATAAACGACAGTTAGTCTACATGCGTGAGGAATGATATGATATATGATATGGCATTTGTAACGCGCCTATACTGAAGTGTTTCTAGGCGTGACGAGGTAGGTGGGGAACAAGGGCAGACAGACAACGATCCTACTAGGCTAGGTGTCTTTCTGATCGCGCATGGGGAAGGGCTGTACATGGTTAGTTGAATACAAATTAAATAATAGGGCCAGCTGGTGGCAAGTGCAAGGTAAATGCCGGGAGAAGGGGCTGAAGGATACAGAGACAGTCCCGTAGTGCAGGTAGGCAGTGCAGGGAAAAGTGGCTGGGCCAAGGACCGTGATCGGTGAGACCAGTGGACCTGCATGCCCATGTGCCCACTACGAACATGTTTTACTTGCTTTTCCTAGCTCTTCATTCATTCATTTATTCATGCATCCATTCATTAAATCTTCATTCCGGTATAAAAGCGTGTAAAGATTTACTTACATTATATTTGAAATTTCCATTGTGTCTCTTCGTAATGCAGTCTGTAAAACAGACCGTGCTCTTGACAACGATTTTTTGTATACTGAACTAAAATGAAACTCGGTCTAGTTTCTGAATTTTCTGCCTTATCGTCTCTTATGTTATTGCGCACTCCCTTCAAATGTAGTTTTTTCGGCATGGTCCCTGTCTCAAGGTCAAAAAACAATAGACCCTTATACTTCCAGTGCGACTTGTGGGCCTCATCTGGGTGCTGTCCTTCGCATTCTTTATTTGCAACATCACGTAGTATAGGCATCTGTGAGAACTCGAAGTTTAGAATCCGTCTATGTAGTGCGCCTCAATGTGCAAATGCGAACTGGCTTCTCTCCCAAATGCCACGGCCCGCTTGGCTGGCGCGTTCTAAGTGCCCCAATTTTGTCCCCGTTGTCTGCGAGCTTTGCAGCCCAAATTGAGACATTTAATTTTTGGCGAACGGTCAGGGAAAGTATAAAGTACCACAGGAGTTGAGTTAAATTTATTGTTTGTTTGTTTGTTTTATTATTCGCAATACGCAAGCCTCCCCTCCGTTAACAGTGCTCAGCATTTACATTTACATGAGATGAGACATGAGAAAAATATATACATACACATTTGTGAGGTGAATAGAGAGAATTCAAAGATGACACCCAGCTTGTTCGCCACCCATGATGGTGAAGGTAGGGGTTAGGTTTACAGGTACACTGTACAATAACATTTATTTACAAAAATACAATCGTGTTGCAATTATTTAAACCGGGATTTGTACTTCACAATCAGCTGTGCTTCGGGTGGGCATGGCACAGTCGCAATGTTCGGTGGCAATGGATCACTGCTCTGCACAGAAACGTCCAAAATTCCATATCTGTGCTTCTCTAACACAGCAACAATAAGGCCTTTCACAAAGTCGAACTGCATTTCATCATAGACTGGTTTGATCACCCATTGCTTACCTCGTTTTGAAAACACCTTAGTGTAGCAAGGCATCCTTACTTTACCCCTTGTCCTAGATTGTTCACGTCCGACATTGCTGTTATTGGCCAAGACCGCTAGTAGAGTGCGATGTTTCATGCCCCGAAAGCTAAAATGCAAGCGCTTTGGCCTGTACTTTAGGCACATATTGTGGAACACCTCCAAATCTCCTGTGTGACAGAATTCTGTCAGTCCTCTCAAATCTCTTGATAGAGTTTTGTCGAAAACAATCTTCTCAATGGCTTTGTGTGTCGGTGAAGATGGAATCAACCACTTCTTCTTCCGTGCCTCCTCTGGGGACAAAGGGCCATGTTCACATTGGTGGAAATGTTCATTTGCTGTTGTAACGCTCACCTGATTCCCGTAGAGGCGCCGGTCTTGACTGGGCGTATACCGTATCTGCAAAGGTGATGTGTAACACACGGCTGGCTCTTTGGGCTGGACCTCTGTGCACTGTATGTCTGACTTGAAGGGTAAGATGTCTGCAGATAGAAAATATGGGATTAAGGAACTGGGTTATTGAATGTCTCTCTCTTCTTCCCTTTCTCTTCTCCTGTAGAACCCCAAAGGTTAACGCTCTCACCTTAGGTAAGTGAACGCCGTGCTCTCCATCTGCCTCGGGGCAGGGTGCTGTAACCAGTTTCTTCACTGGATAAGGGGAGCAGGCCTCTTGACTTCAGAGAACTGCTGTCCGTCGTTTACTGCATGAACGGTAAGTTTCGAGTGATTCTAATGGCCCTCATTACGACCCTGGCGGAAAGTGACTGACCGGACCGCCACAGCGTAAATAGCGTTTCCGCCATTGCACGATGGAGCAAAGTGCGGCCCATTCCGACCCATCGGGCACGAGCACCACGGCATGGCGGAAGTGCAAAGTCTGCGATGGCGGAAATGACCCCAAAACGGCCCACACCGCCGCCGTATGGCGCCCTAGGTGCAATACCGCCACCCATCTTAGCGGACACCGCAGTGAGCGCCAACCGGAAAGTACGGTGACCGTAAATATACGGAAACGGAAGTAAAAACATGGGCCCGGAACGGGAAACATCCCGCCGAACACCTATAAAACCACAAACTCCACACAACCACTAAAAACACTACCCTGAGACACACCCCAACCCGTCATCCACCCTAGCGAAACCAAGAAAAATGGGAAAAGTAGCGAAGAAAGCGTGCGACCGCAAGCGGCAGGTCCACTTCTCCCGTGAGGAACTCACCGTGCTAACAGAGACCCTCCAGGAGAATGCCGCCGCCGTCTTCTCCACGCAAATGACCAGGACGGCCCTTGCGAACAAGAAGGCCATATGGGCTCTGGTGGCACAGCGGGTAAGTGCGGTGGGGACCGCACCCCGCAACCCACAGCAATGCAGAAAGCGATGGGACGACCTGCGGATACGCGTCCGTAGCATACTTTCTGCCAACCGCAACATTGCCACAGCCACCGGGGGAGGATCGGAATCACCCATCAAGTTGACCCCCTGGGAAGAAATCTGTGCCTCCACCATTGGAATGGAGAGCATAGAGGGAGTCGGAGGGATGGAGAAAGGAGTGCAGACATCCGAAGAATCAGGTAGGTGGCCCAAATGAAACAAAGCTAAATCCACAATGTCCAATCATGTGAAGTACCATGTGTCCACATAGTGCAACAGAAACACATGTCCAGGAGAACGTCCACACACATTGGCCTGATAGCGCACTTTAAAACTCACAATAAATACATAAATAATTAAAAACCCCAAAAACACCCACTACACGTGCAGCAGGCACACCCTAACTGCAGGCTGCCAAACAACTGCACCCTCACTCCACACACAAATGAAAGCACCTCCAAGGCCCCGACCCAAATCACCCTCAGGTACCACCCCAATGCATGTCATACAATGCCATTCCAATTCCCACAGACCCATTAATAACCCTCGCCCTCCTTTACTCCACCACAGGGTCCGATCCAAACGACGAGCTTCAGGACACCCCTACCAGCACACCTGCAAAGAGGGCCAAGACCAACGGCCAAAGACCCTCCACCTCAGCTGCACGCATCAAGACACGGCAGCAGCACAAATCAGGTGGCAGCACAGAGGAGGGAACATCAACAGGCACCCCAGCAGCCAGCATGCCCACAACAGCAGCACCACAGGTCCCCCCAATGGATGCCACAGAAGGCACTGCCTCTGGTGGCAGCAGCACCATAGGTGACACCCCATTGATGGCAGCATGCTCCGACACAGAAGACGGGGATGTCGAAGTCAGATCCATCCATGACCTGTCCCAATCCCCCTGTCTGTCCCATCCCGTACAACATGAGGATACCACGCAGGGGCACCCACTAGACGACGACTGGCCATCCACCACTAGCCCTGTGGCAGGGCAACATGAGGCGAACAGCCACTCGGTGACACCACCGCAAATGGCCATGGCCCAGCAGAGGCAACAGTCCCTCGACCAGTTAATCGTGCAACAGCAGCAACTGGCCACGCTCCTCAAGGACCATGCCGATGAATGTGGGGGGCACCAAGGCAGACATAGAAACATCAACTGAGACACTTAGGGCAGAAATGGAGAGAAGTACAGAGACACTAAGGGCACAAATGGAGAGTAGCACCGAGTGCCTGAGAGTCCAAATGGAGAGTAGCACCGAGAGCCTGAGAGTCCAAATGGAGAGAAGCACCGAGAGCCTGAGAGTCCAAATGGAGAGAAGCACCGAGAGCCTGAGGGGGGAACTGCATGCGACATCCAAAGACGTATGTGCCGAACTTGCCGCAGTGCGCCGTGTGCTCACTGAGCTCTCACAAACCCTTAGGGACATGCATGGACGTGAGCAGGCAGAGACATCATCCGTTGCAAGTTCCGTCCAGGGCAGCCCCCAACGTAGATCTGGGAGGAACCTGCGCTCCACAGGCAGGGGTGCCCCTGATACCCGCAGAGGGGGCTTGCAATAGCGACTGCCCACTGACAATGAGCATCTTTGGACACTGGTGTTCGGGGGGGAGGTAGGAGGGTGGAGGGGGTGTGTTGGGCTCACTTGGGTGGCGGGTCGATAGGGTGTTTTACATGATATCACATATGCCATAAACAATGCACGATCAACCAATGAGATGTGTGGACAATGATCTTTGTGTACTAGGCCATCATAGGCGTACAGTCCATATTGTGCATGTACCAGACACACACAGTGCCACGAGTACCGTGTCCATGTATCAGCCACCAGGCGTGAGTGCTAGAAGCATGCATCAATGCGATGCTGACGAATGTCACGGCCCTCCTGTGCCTCGCAGACTCCTTGAGGTGCTGCCACATCCCCACCCTCATCATGACCATCTTCAGGTGCTTGCAGTTCTGCGTCAGGGGGCATGGGCACATTTCTACGTACGCACATGTTGTGGAGCATGACACATGCCATGACCATCTTTGCAACCTTCTCATGGCGGTACAGGAGTGCCCCGCCAGACCTGCTGAGGCAGCGGAAACGAGTCTTCAGTAGGCCGAATGCCTGTTCAATTACTTAACTGGGTACGTGAGTGGGCATGGTTGTAGTCCTCCTCATTCTGGTCCCGTGGGTTCCGGACTGGTGTGAGGAGCCATCTCTTCAGTGGATATCCAGCATCACCTGTATGTGGACGATAAACGTATAATGTGGAATGCCATTGCTACGTACGCACACACCCTCCCCCCCCCTTCCTGCCAGGTCATTGCCGAATCACATACCCCACATCATCATGCATGAAATCAGACTCACCAAGTAGCCAGGATCTGTTCCCTGCGTGTCGCTCCATGTAGCATGGTATTGTAGAGTTCCTCGAGACCATAGAATCATGGGTTGATCCAGGGAACCGGGCACAACAATGTGTAATGATCCTGTTGGAGTCACACACCATTTGTACATTCAGAGAATGAAATTGTTTTCGGTTGCGGTACTGGGCCTCCATGGCATGTGGGACGACCAATTCCACATGGGTGCAGTCGATGGCACCAAGGCAACCCGGTATGCCGGCAAGTGCATGGAATCCCACTTTCGTGTTGGTAATTTCCTGCTCCGAGCGTGGTAGAGAGATGTAGTCGTCTGCGTGCTGCAGGAGGGCATCGAGCACTTGCAATAGTGTCCGTGAGAACAGTGGCTGAGAAATGCCATGCAACTGTCCGACTGTGTGCTGGTAGGTTCCTGTGGCCAGGAAGTGTAGTACAGACACCACCTTCAGTAGGGGTGGGATGGTGGTTGGGCTATCTATCATGCTGACAAGGTCAGCCTGTGTCATGTCCAAAATGGCGGCTATGGTGTCCCGGTCCAAACGGTAGAGGGTGTGGATCTGCTCATCAGTGAGGTTGAACGGATGTGCTCGGAGGCGTGGGATTGCGGGCTGCCTGCGTGGTGGTAGTGGCTGTGCTGCCGGCCCTTGCTGGCCCTGCCTTGGCCTCCTCCTCCTCCTGCGTCTCCTCCGTGCGGCCGGTTGTAGTTGGTGTTCGTCTTCTTCTTGGAGTTGGAGTACTTGCAGTGCTATCAGGTCCCCCAGGGCCAACATCGCGAGTCCTGCCGGTAGCATTTCGGAGTGGGTGTGGTTGTGGGAGGAGATTGGGTGTGCAATTTATGTGTTTTCAGGCTGTATGGCCTCCACCTGTGGTGATTCATTCCACCTGTGCAAGCTGCTCTCCCCTTTGGCCGAGCACGTCCCGCACACAACGCTTCAATTCAAGGAATGGCATCTTGCTATTGCAATCATGTATTTGTACCCGATGGCCGTGTAACATTGGTTGATATGTTCATTCGGCTATGGTCCCATTGTTTCACATACAATCTTTGCAGTCGCGAACAGACTTGTGAAGGGTCAGTGGAACGTAGTACTCGAGTAACGGTGGGCCCTCATGCATCACTGTACCGAGTTGCACCGACGGGCGGGGCGTCCCATTTGTGAGTGAAGGCAGTTGCCATTTTCACACACAGCCGCACTAGATGGATTAATTTGTGATTTCAAGCGGCCACAGATGCCTTTTCGACGTGATGTTGCAAATGAGGAATTCGAAGGGCGGCGCTTTCGGTTATCAGCTAGCGGCGAGGAGATGCCCACAGGTCTGACTGCAAATATAACGTTCTATTGTTCAATGTCCTTGAGACAGGGGCCATGGCGAGGATGCAATGATTGATATGAATAGTTTGGGATGCGCAATAGCGACGTGGGCGATGAGGCCGGACGTTCCCAAATACATGTTACTTCACAACACTGGAATTACGGGCTGGGGCACTGTGGATTTTGCAGGCTGCATAACGCACAGACTCAATGGATATTTCTAATGTTATGTGAGTAAATATTCAGGCGTTTTTATACCGGGATGAGGGAATGATGAATGGATGCATGGGCAGATGATTTGATACAGAGTTTGCCATGTACAGGGCTTCTTGGAATCTGTCCGCCTCCCCTGCGCTATGTGATGCAGGGCTGCCATAGTGGGACCATCGTCTATCTGGCCTTGTTGAGCCCTCCCTGTCTCGACGCGCCTTCAGACACTTGTGTCCATGCACGTTAACAATCCCATCAGATGGATTCTGTTTTCACAGACGCATGCACAGGTACACTCGTTTGTGATGGTGTTTACACCTCGATATAGATAGTTATGAGTCGCAAGTGGTTTTGGGGTGGTGATGATCCTTTGGAGTGGGCTAGCATGCATATGGCTGTGGATTTAGTGTGATCATTGAAGTGAGTTGTTCGAATGTAGTTCTGATGGCCATTCTGTTCTTTTTCTTTTCTTTTGGTTGACAGGTATCTCCTCCCCTTTTGCCACTGCCATCTGTATGCCACTCCTGCAGATGGCTTTTACTCCCGACACCTGCTGCTTCGTGTTAATCAGTGGAGCAGCATTACGATCTTATGGGACGATCGCCAATGGGCCACATGCCCTTACGCAGTACTAGTGGCTCGGAGCAACATTTCGGCCTTTCAGCTGGACTAGTGCCTCCCCATTGGGACGGCCCTGCGGTTCTGTGCGCTTCCATGTTGCCTTTTCGTACGTGAATGTGGCTCTGTGTACCATGATGGAACAGGGCGTCACACAAGTAGTAGCTGGTCATTTCTTGCGGATGCAGCCCACAATGGTGGAATGTGTTTTGGAGTTCATGGCCTAATGGCTGTATGGGCTTGGTGATTTTGTTGTGCATTAAATTTCTATTCTGATATGGGCCGTGTAGCGTTCTTCTTTGCAAGTGATGTGGCATTTTTCTATTTGGGGAGCGATGTATTGTGAGGTGATCTGCATTGGGTTCCAGCTTCGGAGTATAGTTGCGTGGTACTGTGCTGGGCGCGTTTGCCTACGAAGCCCAGTGAGGTCAGGGATGAGGGCTGCCAATATGACTGTTTGAATGATGTCATGCTCAGGGGCGGGGGATTAGGTTTTGTGTAACAGATGCCGGTCAGCCAGGTGGACTGGTGGAATGATGTGATTTTCGGAATATTGCTGGTCACAGGTGCCTGTGTTTGCGTGCGTTTCTTGGTGGGGGACTGTGGTCATGTCCATTGGAATGGCTTCTGTATTCGTGCCATCTGTGCCCTGCAGCTCCCATTGGCCCCTCTTGTGATTCTTTTGTTCGTTGGCATGCATGGGTGACTTGTACATTTCACTGGTTGCATTGTGACTTCATTGCACCTACGGGGAGTTGTACTATGTGGGCAGGGAGCGGTGTACAGGCACTCAGTGGGGCCGTTTACGGTTGATTCGCGATGCCGTACTTCTCACCATGGCGGAATGGTACTTTCCGCCGTGCTTGATGGCGTTAGGTACATGTCCGCTAGGGTCGGAATTCGCGTACCCTTGCGCCATGGTGGTATTTACGGTTTGGCATGGCGCGCGCGCGCGTACTTGGTGCAGTTAGCGTTGGCGTTCACTACGGTGTCGCTAATGGCATCGTACTTTGCGGTGACGGGTCATAGTCGCACCGAGCGCTATTCGATGGCGGTGTTGCATTTCCGCCATCGTTTTTCGATTTCCGCCAGGGTCGTAATGAGGGCCAATGTCTTTAAAGTCTTTAGTAATGATGTTTCTTGTTTTGCAGGGCTCCGGCGATGGCGGATGACGGGCTGAAGTGAGTTGAAGATGGAGCCCGTGTGATGAATAGAAGCACCTGGAAGCACGTAAGTAAGCGCTTGTTGCCTGCTTCACGATGCGCTCTAACTGTCTTTTTATTTTGCAGGTACAAGTTCAGAGCGGCTGCAGGATGCCGGAATACCCACTGGGTTAGATGTGGAAAGGAGTAATGGCACGTGAGTATTAAAGTTCCCCAATGTCTTTAAACGCACCTTGTTTTGTCTTTCAGATGCGGGATGCAGCGCCGAAGGCCTCCGGAGCGTGCGAAGAGTTGGTAAGCTTTTGTCTTTCAGATGCCGGAATGCAGTGTGAAGACCTCCGGAGCGCACGAAGAGTAGGTAAGCCTTTGTCTTTCAGATGCCGGAATGCAGCGCGAGGCGTTGGTGACAGCCGATGGACCAGGTAAGTGAAGAGCTGTCACTGAAGACCGTAATGCTAACCTGTTCTTTCTTGTCTTTATAGGTGTTGCTAAAGAGTCGATTCAGGATGATAAGCCTTTTTCCTTAGGCCCAAGATCAGATGCAGAAGACACGATGAGCGTTCTGCTGCAGAGGATGCAGAATAACGCAAAGCAAGATTCATCCATCGGGTGTGGTTTAAATAGCCTCCTGTAGTGCTTAGGTGTCTCCTTCCACAGCCACGCCTAGGTAAGAAAAGAGTTCCTGCTTTCCAGAAGAGTTCCAGTGTTCTGAATCTAGGGAGTGGCTCCTGCCCCACCCAACAGGAAAAGTAGTTCCAAACAGAAGAGGATCAGAGGCTCAACTGGCAGGCAAGTAAGCAGCATGGTCTGCTGCAGGTAAGTCCACCCAAGCATTATGAGCCCAGCGCTTCCAGCGCTGGGACTGGGCATATTTATGAGCCTGGTGCCACTGGCGCCAGGACTGGGTCCAAAAGGTCCCAATTGGGACTGGTTGGCACTCGGAACCTGGGTTATGGATCTGCTTCCAAGGGAGTTGGGAAAACCCTGACCTTTTGGAAGCAGAGATCATGACAGCTGTCCAGCGGTGAACGTTGGTACAGTGGTGCATCAGTGACTGCCATTTTTCAAGAAGTATTTCCACTGACCCCCTCACAAGTTTTTGAGCTCCACCAAAGATGGTTGGTGATAGAATGTGACCACTGCAAAATACTTTCAAAACCTTTTTTTTCCCCTGCAGCCGAGATTTTCTTATTGATTGATTTAGCAAGATGCCATACGTCAAAATGATGTTTAATATGTGGGAACTGCTCTCCCATTGTCTTGGCAATTGAAACGTGTCTATCCGTGGCTATGAGGTCGATGTGCATTCCCCTTGATTTAGATATTCCACTGATTTTATAAATCCTAGTTCCTCCATGGCCACTGAGGATGTACATTGTGTTACCTGCACGCCCACCGAACTCACAATTTTCTTACTATCCATGTCCTGAAAGTGGTAGGTGCAGTACTTGGCAGAAAATCCAGGGCTGTCGCACTGTCCATCACCGGCTAGCCTGAATCGTTTGCCTTCGAATGTACTTGCTAGAGACAATTGTTGAATTTTCCAAGCTTCACTAATGGCAGGAAACAGATAATCACGTTGGTATATGTAGTACAGCGCTTTAGAAATGAAATGGAGTCCCACAAACAGAAAGAAAGCCTCTAACTTTCTAAAACTGGAGCCACTAAAAAGTGATGCAGCTGCACACAGTAGATTGCCTACTGGCAGTTTCCCCAGCATTGGTTGTGCAGACCATGAGAACCTATGATTTAATCTACAGGCGGCATTTATTTTGACGTTACTGCCTTTTATTTGACGAGTCACATTAATCAATGGCTTCCCACATACTTTCCCTCTAATCGAATGCACACATTTCAGAATACTTATAATTTCCATCAAACAACTGTCGAATACAATGTATTTGCTCTCTTTCATTAGACTGTCATCCTGCGTCAATGTTGTTTCGGCCTCTGACGTTGTGGAGATTTCAACACATTGGAAAGTAATATCGCTGATATCAAGTTCTGATGCGCCTATGGATGCTGCGGCTGGTTCATTCTCTGTCACTTCGACATCTATTACTTCAACATTGATGGGAGAACACAACAATGTCGACAGGTTTTTTAGTGGCAAATTTTTGGCGGGTGTAGATTGTGTAAATTGATCTGCAACTACTTCAGAGCTATCTTCAATACATTCAATAACATCTTCTTGTGGTGGTGCGGTCTCACTGTAGCTATGGTCCAATGCAACTTTGCTGTAGTCTCCAAACACAGTTAATTCATGTTCTGGCCATTGGACATGAGCATCTCGAGCCTGAACACGCCTCGCCTCAATTAATAGTTCCTCCATAGTGTACATGGTCTGGCCAGCCACATCTCTCATTCGCTTCACTGTCTGTGTGTGTATAGTTCTGACACCCACGGGTAACTGTAGGAGAGATTGGAAAAGGGATGTTCAGTTTAAACACAAGATGGAGTGTAGTAGAATTGACTGGAAAAAAACATAAAATAGTCCCCAGCACAAACATTTTTTTAAAGTTATGAACTGTTTGTAACTAACCTTTTTTTGTTTTTTTTTCTTTGCAACTTTTTTGACTCGACCTTCAACATCTGCACGCTGTAGCTCCGATTCGTTTCCGCATGTCCTCCCTTCCTCTTGCGCTGCAACGACTACATTTCCTGTATCCGCATAGACAGCACGGAATGAGGCTCCATCGTCTCCCTGAAACATAGTACTTTCATTACTATGTATCAAAATATTGTTAGCATAAAACACACGTGAGGACGAACACACAGGTACATCTCAATAGCCAAACACGATTTAAACATTGTGTGCAACAATCAAACGACAAGTATTCGACCAGTGATGATCTATTTCGATGGAACTGTCAGTATCCATACCTCTGGCTCTGCATGGACTGCCATGAATGGTTGTATTGGAGAGGAGGCATCCGCATCTCCCTGAAACACAGTACTTGCATTAGTATGCTTTTCAATATTGGAAACACAACACACACTTGGGGTCGACGGCACAGGTACATATAAAGAGATAACCACAAATGATGCATTGGCCCTCATTACAACTGAGGTGCTAAGTGCACCAACTTTACCACCATGGTGGAAACTACGTTTACACCATGGTGGATGGCGGATTTACCGCCCCATTACAAGGTGAGTGGGGCGGTAAATCCCCATTTCCCATTTTCCCTTCCCATTCCCATTTTTGCCCCATAGGGCATAATGGGAGTGGGGAAGGCGCTAATTACGGCACCGTAAATTACGGTGCCGTAATTAGCACCAAGGTGCCTTAGCACCATGGAACTTAACGCCTGCAAAAAGCAGGCGTTAAGGTGGGAATCAGGCGTTAAGGGTTAACAGTGGCGTTAACCCTTAACGCCTGAGTTGTAATGAGGGCCATTGTCAAAAAGAATCATGGAAAATCCAAATATGATCACATTTCATCGACTTATTTCAACGATTCCTTTACATCTGCATCATCTAAATGAGATGTTGTGATTGTGGTGGAAGCTCCGTCGTCTCCCTGAAGCACAGTACTTGGATTAGTATGGTTTTCAATATTGGAAACATAAAACACACTTGGGGTCGAACGCACAGGTACATATAAAGAGATAACCGTAAATGATGCATTGTCCAAAAGAATCAAGGAAAATCGAAATATGATCACATTTCATCGACTTTTTTCTCCGATTTATTTACATCTGCATCATCTAAATTGGATGTTGTGATTGTAGTGGAAGCTTCGTCGTCTCCCTAAAACACAGCACTTGCGTTAATAGGGAAGAAAGTATAGCAAATGGAATCACGTTATATGATCACGCATGATGGAGCTGTCATTATCCATACCTCGTGCTGCTGAAGAATATCTATGGATGTTGCAAATGTAGTGCGCACTTCCGAAAGCTGTTGCGGCGATTCGTATACGCATGGTCCCGCTTCTAATTCCCCTGGAATTAATTGAATGTCAGGCTCTGCATCAAGTGCAGGGGTTGACGCTCCATCAACTGCCTGAAACATAGTACTTGCATTAGCGAGGATTACAATAGTGAAAACATAACACACACCTGGGGTCGACAGCACAGGTACATATCAACGGCTAACCACGAATGAAACATTGTGTAGAACAATCAAACGACAAGAATTCAAACTCTGATGATGACGCTCGATGGAGCTGTCAGTATCCATACCTCCTGCTGTTGAAGAATATCTAGAAATGTTGAAGATGTGGCAGACGCTTCAGCATCTCCCTAAAAGACAGTACTTGCATTAGTATGGATAACACTAATTATAACTGAAAACAAACACCAGTGGACGATAACTAAGGTGTATATCAATTGGAAAGCACTAACCAAACATTTGGTAAAATGATTACACAATAAAATAAAAATATTACTTGACATGCATAAAACAAGTCTGTAGCAGATTAGCCTAGTAAGATTACCTGATACGCGCTAGAAGTGGTTGATAACTGCGACAACGTCAAGGATGTAGAATGTTCTTGCTTCAGATTCAAGGGATAGTCAAGAAGTTGTAAAGGCAAATTAATGATTGATAATGAAATGCCAATATTAAAAATAGCCATGTAAGGCGACAGAATACTTGTAAAATGCTCAATACAGCACAGTTCCCTGTTCCCATATATATACATTGCGTTTGTGGGTTATGAAATCGAAAAAGAATATATTGGTAAATGTCATTATTCAAAAAACTATACACTCATATCAATATCGAAATTATTACAAGGGATAGAACACCTACAATATCAATTAATCCGTTCGGATACCTACACACTACCGCAAGGCCTAAAGCTAAATCCGGACACTTGACTCACCGGTGGCGGAATGTGGACGAATAGAGTGGTGATAGCGTTTTCAAGCAAAATCCGTGTCGTTCGCCGTTTATTCTTCTTTGTTACCCAAGATGTTGTGTACATGTCCAAGGAAAAGTGCCGGCTGCAGATGCGGTATCGATCACCCCTCTTGTCCTGTAAGACTTGTTGGACTCTACTTTCCAGCTCATCCAGTGGATATCCGCAATGTCTGACCCATTCTCTTATTCGATCAACAGTTTTCGGGAATACATGCATTTTAGTGCCTTCAGATTTCGCATGGGTCTTCGAAGGGCAACCGCTAATCGAACAGGCAGGCATTGTTGGTAAATCTGAAAAGTAAATATCGACATTATTATACAATCTTCAAGAATAAAGATTTGATACAAAAGTAAATGAATCATACAATGATCAATGCAAGGTTTGTTTTGGTCGCAGGAACTATACCAGTTCATTATGTGCGGCTTAGTAGTTGCATAGGTTGCAGAAATGTATAAATGATGTGACTAAAAACTGAACCTGTGACTCATCCCTTGGATGTTCTGTATTGCACGAGAAGGAAACATGCTTACATTATAGAGTGGACCCCCGAAGGGTGCAATTCGATGACAATAGACACAGATGAAAATAAATAGATCTATTGATAGCATAGCAATGGAAACTCAAGTCAATAGCAATGAGACCAATGAACCTAGCACTATTGTGTACTCAACTCGCAAATAGATAGAAATTTAAAAATCTGCGAAATATGACTAGGATACATGGCCTTACCTTGACCAACAAACAGTTGGATTCAGCAAGCAGAGCAGTATGTTGCAGGAGAATAGGTGGGTGGCCACAGGTAGCACACTGATGGGTTTGCTCTAAGCGGTCACAGAAGTTCACGGATAGCACGACGACGAGCAGATTAGCGTAGATCTCAGTGGTTGCCAGGTAACACGTTCAGGAGTTGACTTGCAAAGCACAAAGATGTTCTCGTGAGACATATCAAGTGGTTTATAAAGTATTAGAAACAGGGGTGTGTTTGTGAATGAATGACGTATGTATGTCGTGGTCTTAGGGGGGCGGCCTGCTTCAAGGGGAGGCCTGGCTGGAGACACGGGGTCTGAGGAGGCCATGTGACCGATGGCCCCTTGGCGTGGGATACCTTTTGAAGTGTACATGTAGTTTGGCACCTTGGCCTTTCGCGCCCCTGACAGCCCCCCTATGCCAGCGCGCATCCACTGGCATGAACCGCCTTTGATAGAGGGGGCTGGGATGGATGGGCCTGGGGCGTGCAGATAAGGCACAGGAAGACTGCTGAACGGAGACACACTTATGTGGATTGCAGGGGGGCGGCCTGCTTCAAGGGGAGGCCTGGCTGGAGACACGGGGTCTGAGGAGGCCATGTGACCGATGGCCCCTTGGCGTGGGATACCTTTTGAAGTGTACATGTAGTTTGGCACCTTGGCCTTTCGCGCCCCTGAAAGCCCCCCATGCCAGCGCGCATCCACTGGCGCGAACGGCCTTTATATCAGTATATCGTTGCTTATCAATAACAAATGCCACATACCGGAAATTCTTGTGAGCACAGACCCACACTTCAACCGGTGTATTATAGTGGTCAAGACCCTAAGGCCTGTATAATCCAATGGTAATTGTTAGTATAGATATATGTGTGACTTTTATAGAGACATGACCTACTGAAAGACCTTGAACAAGTGTTATTTAGTGCATGCATTATCAAGAATATGTTATGTTAGCTTAGATAGATAGTGACCACCTTGCTTCACAGCGACCAGACCTTCACCCATTCGGAGCACAGATGTCTGACGTCCATCCTTGAATGGAGACACACTTGATTCATTTAAAAAATCGAAACAACCGTTGTTAAAATATATGTGGTGTTTTATTTTGTATCTTATTTTCATGACACAAAAATACAAGACTTTAAAGATTATACAGGTCAGGTTGCAGCACAGCAAGAGAAAATCCCCTGTACTGACCGCTGTCACTCGGGAACGTTTCTCTAATGGCATGAACGGCACAGGCGGGTATCACTCTTCGAACGCGTTGTCCAAGCCTCCCGTGGAGCCACCATGTAAAGGAACGATAGGCCACCAGCCTGTACCACCTGTGAAAAGGAATGAAACAAACTGTTTTTAAATGACCAAGATAAGTTTAATAAACGTTTGTTGTCAATGACAATTCTTGTAACTAATGGCATTCTGCACGGACAAATGCTACCTAGACAATGCACACTATTGAACGACTTACATGCGTTACAATGATATGAAGATGTAATTTTGGATATAGTAGAAGAACATGAAATAGGAGTGGCATGACAAGCAGAGTATACTTACTCATTACTCGGATTACGAGGACGAACCGTTGCGCGAAGTTCGTGCATAAGCACCATCATTATTCTCAACACGGCCCGTGTGAGGCAGGCTGCCCTGAAGTCTGGCAGCTCAGTGATGCATTGCGGTCGTGGCTCGTCTTCTGAAATGTAGGCCAGGCATCCCGAGTTTTCTCGGCAGCAGCAGTTCTCGTCCTCAGTTGGCATTAGCTTGCACCGATTGCATGTGCACCAGGTGGAGACGCCGTCCATTCGACTAGGCCCAGGCTCTTCATCTGTTGATTCATCCTGCCAACTGCCGTTCGAATCCCCATCGTTTTCACGTGCTTCCCTTTCCAGTAGTTCCTTCTCGGTATACTCGGGCTCGTACATGTAGGGCATTATTGTAGCCATTGTGTGTTTAACAAACTAAAATAATTTATAGCGGTGGTACTGGTATCTGTTCACACGGGCTACAAGCGGCGAAGGTAGCTGACCAGAGCACTGAAACGAGTCACAGAATACTCAAAGTAACACAGAGAGAGGAATGGAATCGAAAATCTGCTGCTGTGTGTTGTGAAACGGTCTGTTTATACTTTTTGAGGAAAGAGGCGTCCTGCCATTTCCATGGCGACACGTCATTAGCTGAAGCGCAGCGAATGTTGACACGAGACGTGCTTTGGCGTTGGGAAATGGGCGGTACGAGTCGGCTGATGACAGGCTCAGGGGCGGGGGAATTGATTTAGTGCTGCAAAAGCAGGTCAGCCAGGGCGATCGGGGAAAAGATAGGATTATCAGAAAATGGCGGCTCCCTGGTGCTTGTTTTTGCGTGCGTTTAATGGATGAAAACTCGGTTATGGTCCATAGGAAAGTTTTCTAAAATCGAGCCACTTAGGCTTAAAAAAACATGGCCGACCCGTAGGGACAATAAAAATGTTTACTAGACCATGCCTTTAAGCTGGGACAAAATCAAAAGACGAAGATCTGTGAACGAGCATTCTGCAATCAGCCCTTGTGCACGTAAGGAAGTCAAGTAAATGTTGAGCCACTACCCGCCATACTTCCATTGCTGTCCGGCCTCTAGGAGATTCTCTCCAGACCTATTTCTAAGTGTCCTACTTTCTCCACCAACAAAGGTTAGTGGTGCCTTCATTAAATTCTTCAATTAAAACTACTTCCTAATACAATCATAGCTTTATAATTAGCGTGCTCTGATTACTCTTAGGACTGAACATGAGAATTTATCATGAACACAGTGTGAACATTTAACACATCCTGCCCTGAAGATGGATTAGTTTAATCCGAAATGCATTGACACCAACCACCATCTAGGAGTGTTTTATTATGTTGATGACTCTCTGAGCACGAATGCATTATATTGCTCAGAACTACCACAAGAGCTATGATCATTGATGCATTTTTGACATAACTACTATATAATCTTTTAGATTTATTTTAATTGTATTTCAGCTCAATTGTACTTCTGTTGTTTGACATACTATTGCTTATAATTTACATCCCACACTGTGTGTTTAACAGTGTGGCTTCAATTGATTGTGCTGTATAAACAATTGTTCTTTACGTGTTTTAAAATTGTCTGGAGTTGGTTTGGTTTTTTGTCCTTACTACATTCCAGCAGGTGGACAGACATATGTATGCATGGATATGTCTCACTAACTATGACTTTTGAATACAATGAAAGTATAAGTATAAACCTTTTGCCATATAAATATCTTAACATCATCAACTACTGGCGTTGAATGACTCCAAGGAGGAGCTTATCATCCCTTCTAGCTGTAAAATTACACCAGGGATTCTATCCCACTGGGAGTGCAACTTTGGGCTATGGGTCGGCAACGTCCAGTGTATGTTTTGTGTCCTACCATCGTGGATTCCCACAGGTGTCCCGATTAAAACGGTACCTCACATGTGTGGGTGCACCTACCTGGGCGCCAAGGGGAAAGCCGAAAACACCCCCAACCCCAAGTGTTTTTCCAGAAGGGGACACATACAGATATGGGCCTCGGGTGCCCATGCCACCAAGGTTAAATAGGGAACCCCATGCATTTCCCAAAAGAGGACACTCGTGGGAATCCACTGAGGTCTGCCTTGCACAAATTGCCCCAGTTTTTGTTAGCCACAATCCGCGACAAAATGTGATATTTGGTGGGGAAAAAACCACAATGTTCACTTTGTCTGGGGTTCTGGGTAATAAGTTCTGGGCCGCTTAAAGCAAGTCAGACCTCTGTGCATTCCCACAGCTGTCCTGTTTTGCAAAATGCATGGGGTTGCCTGTTTTCCTTGCTGGCTTCGACACGCTAGGCCCAAATCTGTAGGTGGCCCACACAAACACAATGTGCTGTGCCGAAAGGCTTGGGGTTACCAGTGGGTTACCCTTTTCCTTTTGCGCTCCGGTCGGTGCACCCACACATGTGAGGTACTGTTTTTGTCAGGACACCTGTGGGAACGTGGGAAGTTATGACATCTGTTGTTGGCGACGTGTTTCGGTGAGTGGACAGAGGGAAATGTCTCTGAAATTGGCAGGAAATTAAGACAATTTTCAGATATTTCGCTCTGGCCACCCACTGAAACACACCGCCAACATCACATGGCCTACCTTCCCGTGTCCCCACACGTGTCCTGATGAAAACGGTACTGCACATGTGTGGGTGCACCTACCTGGGGCGCAAAAGGAAAAGGATAACCCACTGGTAACCACAATCCTTTCGGCACAGCACATTTTGTTCATGTGGGAAACCAACAGATTAGGGCCTACAGCGTCAAAGCCAGCAAGGAAAACAGGGAAACCCATGGATTTCCCAAATTAGGAGACCTGTGGGAATGCACAGAGGTCTAACTTGCGCGAATCGGCCCAGAATGTATTACCCAGAACCCCAGACAAAATGAACATTGTGTTTTTTCCCCACGAAATATCACACTTTGTCGGGGATTGTGGCCAATAAAAACTGGGGCAATTTGCGCAAGGCAGACCTCTGTGGATTCCCACGGGTGTCCTCTTTTCAAAAATGCATGGGTTTCCCTGTTTTCCTTGCTTGCTTCAGCGCCCTAGGTCCAAATCTGTAGGTTGCCCACATGAACAAAATATGCTGTGCCGAAAGGCTTCGGGTTACCAGTGGGTTACCCTTTTCCTTTTGCGCCCCAGGTAGGTGCACCCACACATGTGTGGTACCATTTTCATCGGGACACATGTGGGGACGCGGGAAGGTAGGCCATGTGTTGTTGGTGATGTGTTTCGGTGGGTCGCCAGAGCGAAATGTCTGAGAATTGTCTTTAATTCCAGCCAATTTCAGAGAGATTTCCCTCTGTCCACTCACCGAAACACGTCGCCAACAACAGATGTCATACCTTCCGTCATTCCCACCGGTGTCCTGATGAAAACGGTACCTCACATGTGTGGGTGCACCTACCGGGGCGCAAAAGGAGAAGGGTAACCCACTGGTAACCCCAAGCCTTTCGGCACAGCACATTTTGTTTGTGTGGGCAACCTATAGAATTTGGCCCAGGGTGTCGAAGCCAGCAGGGAAAACAGGGAACCCCATGCATTTCTCAAAAGAAGACACCCATGGGAATCCAAAGATGTCTGACTTATGCAAATCAGCCCAGAATGTATTACCCAGAACCTCCGGCAAAAACCCCCATGGGAGAAGGGTGCCCAAGGCGAGGGATATTACCGCCAACTTTCCTGGAGCTGTGGCTGCCCTACTTTACAGCTTCTCCCCATCGGGGAGGGCAGTGTGCCAATACCTCCCCAAAGGGAAAAACTGTAATGCAGCCCAGCCGCAACTCCAGGACGGTTGGAGGTGATGTCCCTGTCCTTGGACATCCATGTACCATGTGGGTGTACTGTCCCTTAAGCAGAGCGGCAGCTCCAGGGAGCCCCAGCAGGATTCCCATTCTTCCCCGGAGGTGACATCTGTAACGTAGCACAGCCAGAGGTGGGGCCTGGGCTTGCAGATGGACAACCCACATGGGAGGGATCCGCTCTCAGGGAAACACCAATGTTCTGCTGGCATGGGGGGCAATTTGTGGCCTGCCCCTGCAATTGTGTCCGAGCCCACCAAAATATCTGCCCAGATGGCTCATTCTCACCCACACCACCAACAATCTAGCCCCAGTCTCACCCACCCCACTGACAGTGGGCCCTAACCATAGAATAATAAAAAACAGTACTCACATAACGTTGCAGCTGCTTGCGTAGAAAAAGCTGTAAACAAAACAAAAAACATGTGTTACCTACGGTCACACCAGTAAAAACAAATCAATACTTTTCAAGCATGCCCCCCCCTTGCAAGCCATACCTGGTGGTCTACTGAACCTCACCCCCCCAGTGAAAACCCATTTGCCCCTTCCTACGGGCAGATATCTGCTCCCAGGGAGGGCTGCATGAGATGCCCCCACCACACTCCATTTGGGGTGGGGGAAGAACCACCCCAAAACATCAGACAGGCCCCCCAATGGATGGGGAAGTAGATTTTGGGCACCCTGGGGACAGATTGGCACACCAATGTGCCCATCTGCGCCAAGGGAAGTTTGGTAAACAAAGAAACAAATTGAAAATGGCAGGTTACACTTTAGGGGGGCTGAGGGGCAACCTAAACTGCTGGAAAATGTTGAACTGTAATGGGGGGTGCACCTCTCCACCCCCACCCCAGTAGGAGGGGCTGCACATCTCATGTAGCCCTCCCTGTGGGCAGATATGGGGGACTGTCCTGCACTCCTCCCTGGGATCAGCTGTCCCTTCCTAGGAGCAGATATCTGCCCCCAGGGAGGGCTGCATAACATGGCCCCCACTCCATTGTGGGTGGGGGGAGAGGGTCACCACCCCGTCTCATTAGAAAATTCCCTGTCGGTTTGGGGTGCCCCACAGCCCCCCTAAATTTCGGGTCTACCATTTTCACTTTTTTCCTTTGGTAACCCAACTCCCCTTGGCGCAGATGGGCCCAATAGTGTGCCAATCTGGCCCCAGGGTGCCCAAACCTTACTGCCCCACCCACTGGGGTGCCGGTCCCACAATTTCTGGTGGCTCTCTCCCCCCTGACCCCAAATGGGTGGCGGAGGCACCTCATGCAGGCCTCCCTGGGCCTCCTACAAATGGCTGCTTGAGGTACGCCCCCCTGCATTTGGGGTGGGGGGAGAGGGCCACCAAAAATTGTGTGACAGGCCCCCCAGTGGGTGGGGCAGTAAGTTTTGGGCACCCTGGGGCCAGATTGGCATACCAAAGTGCCCCTCTGCACCAAGGCAAGTTTGCTAAACAAAGAAAAAATTAGAAAATGGCAGGCTGCACTTTGGGGGGGCTGAGGGGCACCCTACACTGCCCTGGAATTTTTTATTGTGGAGGGAGGTGCACCTCTCCACCCCCACCCCAATTGGAGGGGCAGCGCATCACATGTATCCCTCCCTGGGGGCATATATAGGGGGCTGTCCTGCACACCTCCCTGGGGTCAGGTGCCCCTTCCTAGGAGCAGATATCTGCCCCAGGGGAGGGCTATATGAAATGGCCCCCATTCCATTGTGGGTTAGGGGGATGGGGTCACCACCCCGTCCCATTAGAAAATTCCCTGTCGGTTTAGGGAGCCCCACAGCCCCCCCCCCCCAAAATGCAGTCCACCATTTTCACTTTTTACCTTTTGTAACACAACTCCCCTTGGCACAGAGGGGCACATTGGTGTGTCAATTTGGCCCCAGGGTTCCCAAACCTTACTGCCCCACCCACTGGGGGGCCTGTCCCACAATTTTTGGTGGCCCTCTCCCCCTCGCCCCAAATGGGTGGCGGGGGCACCTCATGCAGGCATCCCTGGGCCTCCTACAAATGGCTGCATGAGGTACACCCCCCCTCCATTTGAAATACAGCCGGACATCGAGGGGGAGAAAGGTGGAGACTCACAGTGGCGTAACCCAAAATGTGGGGGCCCCCCTGCAAGCCATGCTGAGGGGGCCCTCCACTCAGCAACAAATCACGGGTCGCGCCACACTCTGGGCCGGCCTAGATTCGGCCTAGATTATCACGCTTGCGCAATACGCACGATTGTGCTGTCGAAGGGGTATGCCACACTAGGACAAAGATAAATATGTGTTTTTATGCAAAATACAGCACACTTTCTGAGAAAATTGGCTAAAAAGCCAGAGTGTTTGAAATGGTTTTGTAGGGTAACACCAATCCAATACGTGCAAGTCACCTACAGTACACAGGAACAGTAATGCTTTGCTATTAAAAATGCCATGCCACAGTGAAAACATGTCCAACTGGCTGCACAATGTAGACCAGTGTAGACACGTAATAACATTACAGTAAAGCATGACACGCCACATTTAGACATACCTAGACGGGTTGCACCAAAATGCCAGTCGAAGCAATAGCACTCATCAAGAAGAGAATACACATTCAAGCCCACGTCTCTGTGGCCTCTAACAACACAGCCAAACTCTTTAAAATCTGCAAGTAACTGGTCAATCCTGTTGCAGTCTTTACCTCTCCTGTTCCTTTGCAGGCCCTCTGTATGGCTCTGAACTCTCACTTCTCCGCTAAAACTTAGGACATCCTGTCCCCCATCTCCTCATCCTCTCTTGTCCCACCTTTGGCCAGCTCTACTTCTTTTCCTCCTTTCTCCTCTTTCTCTCTGACAATACCTGATGAGGTTTCTAGACAAGTCTGATCTATGAAGGTGTAGTTCAAACAGGTGCTCCCCTGCTCCTCTGGAACCATCAAGGACCATATTGACACCCTTGCTCCAGCCTTGGCCGATTTCTGTAATCACTCTTTCACCACTGGAATGTTCCGCTTTCCCCCTTAAGCACTCCCTTGTGCAACCACTCCTCAAGAAGCCGTCTGCCTTTCCTGCCTGCCTCGTAAAATATTGCCCAATCTCCATCACCCCTTTCCTTAGCAAACTGTTGGAAAAAACTGCCCATCTTCCAGCTTACTCTCCACACTGAATCTGTTGGTTGTCTCCATGACCATCAGTCTGGCTTCAGAGCTGCCACAGGCATGTAAACTGTTCTCCTGAACTGAATACCCATGAAGATCTGCTCTCTAACCTTGATTACAGCATTCCTTCTGTTCTCATCCTCCTTAATATTTCCTCTGCTTTCAACACAGTCAACCACGCCATCCTGATCAATCGACTCCATGAGAACCTGGGCATCACGGATCAGGCTGAGTGGCTGACCTCCTTCCTCTTGGACTGCCCCTCCCAGGTGCAACTTGGTCCCTTTCTCTCTGCCACATCTCTCTATACCTGTGGCGTTCCCCGGAGCTCCATCCTCTCACCCTGGTTTTTCAACCTGTTCTTGGGCCCTTTGGCCCGCCTGATCTCTACATTCTCCTCTTATGCAGATGACACTCAGCTTTCTTTTATGCTCCATCAGACTCCTCTCCTCTCTCTCTCATTCCTATTCAGTATTGGTGTGCATCCACCGATCTTGCCCTTAATGCCAGTATGATGGAGATCCTTCTCATTGGGACCCCTGCCCCTGCTTTCCCTCTCGCACTCTGGCCACCCACCTTGGGCCCTCTTCTTTCACCTTCCTACGAGACAAAAAAAGTTGTTGTCATCTTTGACTCCACTCTCTCTTTCTCTCCTCACATCTAGGACATTGTCAAGAAGTCCCACTACCAGCTGCTCCTCCTCAAAGGGACTCTTCGGTTTCTCACTTTCCCCCAGAAGCTCACTGTCTCCAGAGCCCTGGTTCTCTCTAGGCTGGACTACTGCTCAGACACGTTCTCAACCTGTCTTCCTCTACTCCCTGCCCTCTGCAACTAATCCAGAACAGGACTGTGAGACTTATCCTTGGCCTCAAGCCCAGGGATCATATCTCTCCAGCTCTGAAATCTCTCTACTGGTTCCCGATTGCTGCAAGGATCAGGTTCAAGACCC
The DNA here is from genome assembly GCF_040938575.1 of Ambystoma mexicanum. Classification (NCBI taxonomy): domain Eukaryota; kingdom Metazoa; phylum Chordata; class Amphibia; order Caudata; family Ambystomatidae; genus Ambystoma; species Ambystoma mexicanum. Next base: position 998,250,724 of record NC_090932.1, read on the forward strand.
TTTGCATTGTCCACAAAGATTTCTGGGCCCGGGCCCACACTACATCTGTCCCTCTCTTCCAAAATACCTTCCTTCCCAAGCCCTTCGCTCAGCTACCTCCAACTCTCTTAGGGTTAGACGCTTCCCCAGGTAGAGAGTGGGGGGTAAATCTCTCTCCTATGCAGGTGCATCCCTCTGGAAAGGCCTCCCTGCCCCTCTCAAACTTGAGCCGGACCACCTGAAGACCCGGAAGCAGCTACAAACGTTCCTCTGCTTTCTCTCTCTCCCTCCCCTGCTGGCCTACCTGACCTACCTGTCTGCTGTATCAACTGGTTGCTGGGCTACCATTGCTGCCCTGTTTATCCCTCCCCTCTCCTTTGCACTTCCCCCCTCCCTTTCCCCTTGCACTTCTTGTTCTCGCACCTGCACAATCGGAATGATACAAGGCCTAGTAAGATCGTTTGGCTTGTCCTCCCTCCATCTTCCCTCCGGTGTCTTGTCGCGCCTAGGAACACTTGTGTACAGGTGCGTTATAAAAGACTTATATCATTTTATCACAGATGTCCAGTAGAAATATACAATGCCCCAGTAAGAAACAACTAATCTGGCAGCACCCAAATGCCAGTCTAGCCAGGTAATTACACTTAGCAGGACTGCTTCATCAGAAATGCCCAGTTATATAAAAAAGTCATACCAAACTGAGGAATGACTAGACTGGCTGCACCAAAATGCCTCTCTAGTTACTAATACCACATGTCATGCCTGCCACCCCAACTTCCAAAATCAGCTTCTTGGCCCAGAATTACCTCCACTTCCCTCTACTTTGTCCCAGAGCTTACGTATGAGGCTCCTTGATTCATAGGTAAGTACTGGGTTGAGGAAGTGTGGGACTAGTAGTAATGAAGAGACAGGTAGCTAAGTCAGGCGTTACCTCCATGTACCTCTACCTCATCGCAGTACTTGTGTATGAGGCATAGTGCCTCATACACAAGTACTTGGACGAGGAAGAATAGGGCTAGGAGTAATGAAGATTACCAATAAGTAACCAAGGCATTAAACACAATTAGTGGTGCAACACCATTGAGTTGACTGGGATTCAGCACCCCAGCCCCCCTCTGAAATGTTGGGCTATGTTGACTCGACCTGGCTGACCTTCAGATCAGTTGCCGGACAGAACAGGACAAAGATGTTAAACAGCACCTGGGTTCTGGGTTTCGCTGTTAACCAGAGACCATCAATTACTAACATAAAGCATTTCACTGTTAGTACCTGCATTCAAATCACAATATTTTAGGCAATTGAAATTGTGATGTGGGTTTAGTACTTGCATGCCAGGGGAGTGATTGAAAGGGTAAAGAGGGAACAGGACACCACTCAATTCTCGCACCATAAGTGGGTGATTTCAACCTTAAAAGAGAGAGTTATCTGCTTGTAACACTGAAGCTGCTCTAGAATAGTCTCATTAAAATGTGTAAAGAAATTAGATGCCCCCACACAAATAAGTTTGACCCACCCCCACCGCCCGGGAAGTTAGTGCCTCTTCCAACATTTGAACGGTTAGCCCCCCCGAAATGTAGGTTTTGTTGCACCCCTGAACACAAGCACACACACACCATTCACCATATACACACATGCACAGCCAGCCACCTGTACATTTAAGTGTACACACTTTCACCATACAGACACACACACCAGGCACCCACCCATACATTTAAGTGAGCACCCTTTCACCATGCAGGCACACCCAGGCAGTCACCTGTACATTTAAGTGTGCACCCTTTCACCATACACTCACCCATGCACCCGTCAGGGGGCTGAGGGGAGCCCTATTACTTCAAAAAGAAATTGTTTTTTTTTAGAAGTCCCTTTGACATCATGAAGAAATTATTTCCATTAAGGAACAAACCATAACAGAAATAATTTCTTTATGAATGCAGAGTGACTTCAAAAAGATACTGGGTCTCATTAAAATGTAGGCGGTAAAACCAGCTTCTGAAAAATGTCCGGCGCCTGTGAATGGGCAATTACCGGGTCATTGTGGCCCTGCTGGACCCGGTAATTTCCCATTTGCGTGTGCCGGAACGGAATGCTCCCCATTCCCAGGGCTCAATGGGAATGGGGAGGGTTGGATGTGCTAGGCACCGTTATAAACAGTGCCGGTGCATCCGACATGCTGTGCTCGCGGGTGCTGCTCTGCCCGCTAGGTCAGACCTGGTGGGCAGAAAGGCACCCGCGAGCATAATTCGTAGTTTGCCGGTCCGGGAACTACGGTACCGGAAAGCTTACTGGTACTGTTGTTCCCGGACCGGCAAACTTTTAACGAGGCCCACTGTTTCTTTTTGAAGTCATAGGGCGTCCCTACCCCATGACATGGAGGCCTTCACCCTAGGGTCTTCCATTGCATGGGGTGGGGTATCCCTCGTACTTCAAAAAGAATGTTTATTTTTCTAGCCACTCTGCCTTAATAAAGAAATTATTTCTGTTACAGAAATAATTTCTTTATGAATGCAAAGTGAAATCAAAAAGAAAAAAAAATATTTTTTTTCTAGAAAAAAAAAAAAAAATTTTCAAGTGGGGCCCCCTGCCAGGACATGTGCTGGTGGGGCCCACTGCACCGCAGAGCCTGCGGGGGCCCCTGTTGCGCTAGTGGAGACTCACCTTTAATTTACACTGCAGCAGCCCGAAACGGCTGCTGCGCTGAAAATGTTAAAATTGAAGGTAATCTAGTCCCCTGGCAGTGATGGGGTCCTCCCGCTCACATAGCCCGGGGGTTGGATTACTGTTTTGAGGGATCAATGCCTTGCAGGGATCGCTCAAAACAGAGTGCCAAAAAGGACGAGCTATCTCGTCCTTGACACCCTGGAGGGAATTCCAAGGATGAGATACCTCGTCCTTGGCACTTAAGGGGTTAATTATGCTGTTACAACTGTTACATGATAAGCATGGGTAAGTGGCAGGATTTTTTGTTTTCTGGGTCTTACGTCTGTCTGGTTGTGTTTTGACACAAAGGTCTTTAGAGGTTGCTGCTTCTTTGGAATGCAAAAATTGGGTTTTCAAGAAAAATATTTTGCTGTTTGCTTTCACAGGTAAGTAGCTGTCAATGTTTGAGTATTGAACATTTCATTTTAGTTGATTGAATAGTATATTTGCTCACAAAAACCATTGATCCTTCAATGTTGTTATTTTTTGTCTTAGGTGTCAAAAGTGTTTGTCGATCCATATTGTTAACTTTGGTTTTAGCTTCAGTCAATTCAATTTCTCAATGATTGTATCAGCTCTGTTTTAATGTCTTCAATCTCTGTTGTAATCAATTTGAATTCATTAGTTAGTTCTTGAATTGTTAGAAGTATCACATCAAGGTAGCATTTGTTAAGAATGTTTGCCATGTCTTTACAAATTCTTTGTTTTCTTTACAGAGAGTGGGGCACAGGGGCATCCGGAGCTCCCTAGGTATCCTTTGTGTCGGATAATATTTTGTTAGGGTGACAGCATGTCATTTTCTATAAATCTCTTTTTGCATCAGGTATTCTAGTTGTTTAATCTTCTTAGTTGGATCAGAAGTGTGTGTATGTAGACTAGTGTCTGTTATCAGATTCAATACTTCTTCTACTTCGGTGTAAAATCCCAATGTCTCTGGGTGCTTATTTGTGGTATTTGAAATGTCTTCAAATGACATGTTGGAATGTGTGCCTCCACCCCAAGTCTGTGTAGTAGTTAAAGGGTGAACAAAAATACAATTTGAGGAGCGGGCATCACTGAGGTTCACAGAAAGGTGATTCAATGCGTTCCTTAATGAAATTAAAGGCATCATCCAGAATACATGATGTACACAACGTCACTATAATAGAACTCAGAGAGAGTGCTCAGTGAAACATTCACTGTGCCTGGAGACGCCTATTATGTAGTGAATACTACTTCCAAAAATGACAATTTGCAGACAGCAGCTGTCAGGTGGCAGTATAGAACAGTCTTTTCAGATGGATGGTTCTGGGGGTTTCCTACTTGGAAGTAACATTGAACTAGTCACAGAGACAAGCCCATTGCTTTAAACGTAAAGCTGTCCAGGATTTACCAATGCAGTGCTGAGCTGGGGAGCTTGGAATGTAACAAAGACTGGAAAGAACTTTATTGTTATGTGTTATATTAATGTAATGCACACTGCCAGATTCATTCATGAAATATGTATATTAGAATGTGTTGCTTTTTTTATCTTTATTTATCTTATGTGTCAAAGTGGACAAGTGGAATGTACAAACACATGGATGCAGGATGTGTGTGTAATGGTTTGCCTTCTGCAAGGGTTAGATAGCCTGAGCTTTTTTTTAAATAAAATTATGCAGATTCTGTGTTTAAAAGATGGATCAGACCCCCCTTTCAAAATGTTCTATGAAAAAATGATAGTGCACACAGGTGCCTTGCTGTAGCCAATATACTGATAAGACAGCACCAGTTCTGTGTGGCACAGAATAAGTTCACAGGTCACCTGTGCATGCCAGACAGCTGTTTGAACACTAGGTCACTGCAGGCAGAGTTAGACATGTTAATGTTTGTACTGTCGATCTAAATAATAATAATTGTTTGTCGGTTTAGTTAGTCTGGTGGCAGGTAAATCTCCAAATATAAGCCATGTCTGGTTTCGACATGGTGAATGATAGGAGCACACAATTATGAAACCCACATCAATTTGATATCACACCAATAGCAACTTTGTGAGCAGGTCCACAATGGGTATTTTTGTCAAGGCTAAATCTCTCCACAGCTTTGGGATGCTTTGTGGAACAATAACCAGGATAATGTCTACTTTTATTCTTCAATAGGGAGGGACACACAATCCCCAAGGCTTAGAACATTTCACCGGGAGGTTACCTGGAAATGGTGCTTCAGAGGAAACAATTACATGACAAAACCAGACTCAAACCAGAGTGCTGATCACTGAATGAATTTGTAGCCATGAAGTGTGGGAAGCGAGCAGGGTTTGAGTACTCAGAGATGGAAGACCTGGAGAACGATCCACAATCTCGTTTTCTGTTATGGCACTCTTCCCTTCCCTGTCCCCTCCATCTTCTGCAAGGAAGCAATAATGGGTGTGATGTCAGAAGGCAAAGGACACTTGTAATACCTGGTATTGGACTCCTTACAGTATGCTTGCTTTTGATTGATCCCCCACAAAATTGTACCTACAAAAGGAGAAGGGCACCCCTTATTATTTGATTCATCTTTGGACTCCAGGAAAAACAACAATAAGTTGTGGACCTCTTTTGGCAATGCAATACATTCCAAAGTCCTCTGCCACAGAAGTGAAGACAGAATGCACTGAAGGCAGAAAGAAAGCTTTGCTCCCTAACCATCACCAGGAAACATTGGGAGTGATCTGATGTTGGACCAAGGCCTCTCTGTAGCTGCAGTGGAATCAGGACCCTCTCACTGAAGGTGAATGACCCCTTCTAGGCATCAGCCAAGCTCTCTGGATTTGGAGTGCTACAGATGTACACACCTTGCCCCAGGAAATCTTGGGCTGGTTGTCCTAGGACCACAGAACTAAGGAAGTGACCCATGGTTCTCCCTGCATCTCTGAACCACTTGGATGCCAGGTGGATGCATTTTCCAAGCTGCTGCTCGGAAACCCTCAGTGTCATCCTTAACTTCAATGCTTACCCACTTCTGCATCTCTAAGTACACTTAACGCTAATGACAAAGATCTGGCATCTCCGCATCTGAGATTATCAGAGTCTTCTTACATCCCCAACTCAACACTGTCGCCTAGTCAACCGCTTCTTTGAGCTCCACGCATTTGCAGTGCCCCAACAACCTCAAGCCAGCCCGGCTAATGCTACTTGCCACCAAAGGCAAGTCTTTGCTTCTCCGTACCCGAAGGCTCAGAGTCTTCCAGCCTTGCTGAAAAGACATCCCTTGCATCTTTGACTCACAAGCCAATGCTGCTAAGAAACAGCTCCTCAACATTGGGACCTGCTGCAGCTGATCTGGGACTGACCCTGCACCCGCACTGAAAGCACCTATATTCCTGGTTCAATAACATAAAGCCGGGCGCAATGCTGTTGCACCCCAAAGACAAGAATATGGTACTGTGAGAAGGCCCTGTGCCTGTAGTCCACTTTTGGGACTATAGTGACTTTTAGGCCACCTCCCTTAGCTGTATTTTTCTTAAAGACATTGGGCCTCATTACGAGTTTGGAGGTAGCCATGCCCTTAAAAAGGGCATGACTACCACCAAACCCGGGTCTGGGTTCCCTGAATGGGGAAATACCGGGCCATTCCGACCTTGGAGGGGCTGGTATTTCCTCATTCAGGAAACCCGGACCCGGTCCATCCCCATTCCCGAATGGGGAGCATGCTAACAATGGGCCCGTTAATGACGGGCCCGTTGTTAGCATGCTGGGCCGCTCGCGGGACCTGCTAAGGACGTCTGGTAAAACCAGGTGTCCTGTGCGGGTGCCGTGAGCAGACCTCATAATGGGGTGGTAAGGGGTTAACGGCTCCGGCACCTTTATAAGCACCGTTAACCCCTTACCGCCCTCCTTGTAATGAGGCCCATTGTCTTGTACACAGACATTTTGCCACTTGAGTGACTGCACACTCTTGCTCAGCTACCTAAAGCCCTTTTCTACAATAGCTTGAATTGTCTGTGTTTTCTTAATAGGGGGGTTAAAATGTTTTATTTGCACAGTTATTATTTATTTAAAATTGCATATTATTTAGAACCTTCATTGGACATTTTTATTTTGGATTATTATACAAGTTGTTTGGGTTGTTTCTGTCATCTCACACGCCTCCTGACAATATATCCTGCCCTCGGCCTACTGTACCACATAAAGCAAAAGATATATACCTTTTGGGCTGTGCCAGTTTCATCTTTTCGAATGGGATCACTGCTGGTTTTATAGTAGTGTGAGTCTGAGCACGCAGGTTTAGCCATAACTCACCCCTGTACTCTTGCAGAACATTAGTCATTTATTCACAGTGCTATTTCAGATTTTTTTGTTAAAATACTAAATGAAATGAGTCCACCAGGCATCCAAACTCCAGTGTGTCACACCTCGTCCCTCTGTGTTCACTGCTCCTCACCCAACTATCTATATGTGGCCATCCCAGAACCCGAACAAATGGCTTTCTTACAAAATGCAGTTGATCAAATTGTGTTTGGTTGCTTGGCACCCTGGGTTAAAGCACCTCTTCATCGCCAACTTTAAATAGTAATTGAGCTTCTCGAGGGCCTGGAATTTGACTCAGGGTAAACATCCACCAACACCTTCTAGCTCCCAGGGCTCTCCTCCACTCTCCACATAGTCTGCTGTGTCCTTTTGTCCTCCTGCCTCTTCACCCGCGCTTTGTTGCATCTCACAACTTGCACCAACGCAAATTGCATAAAGGGTATTCCAATGTGTCCATCATGGGCGGCATGCATTGCATGACAGGGCAATTCCTGATACTGTTATGCATTTTTTTGTAAATGGAACAGCAGTGATAAGAAGCAATGCAGCCCCACTTGTATTTCACTGCCTCAAACAGGGAGAGAAATTATTTTCTCGTTAAGCATTTCAGTGACAGGCCCTTCAACGATTTCCACTGTGAAATGTGCTCCCAGCACGCATGCGGGTGTTGGGATTGTGTCATACATTAGTTTTGGTTTTGCACTGCAGACACTAATGCATGCGGGGCATCTGGACAGTCCATCTTTTGTGCTACTGTCCAGTCCCTATTAAATGTGAAGGTCACCCTTGGGAATGTGTTGATGTGTCCATTTCTCAAACAAGTGCAATTAAAAACGGCACACCCTCTACACTTTTTAGTTTGGGTAATTAGGTGTTGCTTGAGACACCTATAAAGCACAACCTATTGCATTCAAATACAGAATTGTGTACACATAGGGAGGGATGACATTTGAGGAGGGACACACTGTGTATTAGGTGTTGTTTAGTTATGAGCCCACCCATTGCTTACCCATAGTTATGCTAATCCCTATGGCTAACCCCACCGATTCCTGCCTTTCCGCCCAAAAGTCCTTGGCACGGAAATCTTTGAGCTCTCTCTTCCGTGCTGTCGGCCATGTTAGATGAAGTTCACACATGCATGCGCGCAGTCTGCTAACAGACTGTCAGGAACATCCTCTTCCTTTGTTGGATGTTTTCGAATTGCTTCTGTAAAATGTGCTCTAAAATGTAGCATTTCCACCTGAGGAATGGGTCGGGCTTGGTTGCTTGCTATTTGCAGGATTTCTACCCTTGTATGTTTTGAAAATCAAAAGTAGGCCCCCATGTTTGGAAGTCACCTAGGAAATATTTTTGGCAGAAAATATATGTAAGGTGAGGTTCCGTTTAGTCATATGCTATGTGCACAAACGAGACAGACAACATATTTGAGAAGGGGCCGAGTGAACGCAGGCAGTATGAAATGACGTATTTACAGTAAGGCTGAGTAGGCCCTGGCCTAGAGTGGTAGAAACCAATGATGCGTCAGATTTTCAGAGTATTCATTGCGTTTGTGTTGAAGCCTTTTAGCAGTTTCCAAGTGACGTTCATATAAAACACAACTTCAGGGCAGTTCATATTCTTAATTACTGAGCATTGTTGTCCTTGCAACCATTTGTACAACTACCCTGACTCGGATTACACACTTTAAAAGGCAGACCTGCAAAGATGTATGTGTCCCTTTGACTTTTCATGTCTGTCTATGGCGAAAGGAACCCTTCCAGCTTGCAATCAATAATACGTGCAGATGCAGGGAAAATGTTGCCACTGGCTGATACTCTCATACTAGAATGCTGCCAACAATGTCAGGGTTTGACTCCAGTGTTCTTCTAGTTTCTAGTTCTTTTAAAAAGAAAAATTGACAAATAATCCGATAGCAAATCAAAAACATTTGCCTTGATTCCTGGCTGCAGGTTTGCAACTTTTCCAGTTTTTGAAGATTTTTTTATGTCAACTGTTTAACGTCATTTTTTAAAACTGTTTGATCAATGACAGCCCGCGGTTGTAAGGTTTCTCCATATTGGATATTGAACATGGCTTTCCTTAGGGGTCTGCACATGAAGATTCTTTTGCATGCTTGACAGCCTTGAATTGCTTGTACAAAAGTGAGACATGCATGTGGGAGTTGGGTCGGGTAGGTAAAGACCTTCACCGCCTTTAATTACCCACTCACATGGAGCAAGCTATTTTAGTTCACTTTACAGTTCAGACTTGATGTTTTGTTAGTTGCAACTTCCCCGAAAAGCATTGTGTTGCCTGAGGTAAGGTGCATTGGTGTAAGATTCTATGCGAAAGAAAATAAATGGTCTGTGAATGCACAGCAGCAGGAGATAAAGCCTTGATGTGTCATTCCTGCCCACAGTGGGTGATCTGCTAATCCAACCAATTTGTGTTTCTGCAATTCGAATATGGTTGATTAACATACACACTAATTTACTCTCAGAATCTGGGAGATCATAATTCATTAACATACACACTAATTTACTCTCAGAATCTAGGAGATCATAATTCATCAGAATCCGAGTTGAACAGTAAAAACAAATTTAAAAAACAGAAACAGAAAGGGAAGGGGACACATTGGGCCTCATTACGAGTTTGGAGGTAGCCATTCTGTTCTTAGCAGCATGGCTACCTCAAACCTTGTAACGGGTCTGGGTCCCAAAAATAGGGAATTACTGGGCCATGCCGACTTTAGCGGGCCCGGTAATTCCCATTCTCGGGACCCGGTACATCCCCATTCCCATTGAGCCCCTACTAATGGGAATGGGGAGGATGCTAACAACGGTCCCGTTAATGACGGTCCCGTTGTTAGCATCCTGGTCTGCTAGCGGGTGCCGCTAAGGACATCTCGTCTGACAAGGCGTCCAGAGCGGCACCCGCGATCAGACCTCTTAATGAGGCGGTAGAGTGATAACGGCACCGGCAGCTCTACCGGCACCGTTATCACTCTACCGCCTGGGTCGTAATGAGGCCCATTGTGCCTTGGTGATAAGCAGGGACGAAGGGGACAAAATCTGGCAAAGGGGGTAGTGTAAAGTTTGAAGGGTGCATGCACTTTGTTGGGCCTAGTGCAGCAGAAAGCCTAAATGCATCACAAGCATTATGTGACTATACTTGAACATCGCACAGAAAGCCAGAATGGACGACTTGTAAAACGTCCAACAATCAGTGCTATGGTTTTACTTTTAAGTTGTTATTTCTCTATTACAGCACTGACGTGTTTTGTCCCAACAAAGATGGTGGCCCCCATTGCTGAAGTCTGTGTTTCCCCTTTACAATGGTAGTGGGCCGGAGCGGTTAGGCGCGGTGTTCCTCTACTGCTTTTAATTAAGTTTTACTGATGCTGTAATTTTATTTTAAAAATAAACCATTCCGGAATCGTTTCTTTTTAAAATAAAAGTGTAGGAAGAAGTTTTAGCTTGCACTTCAGCGCACTGCACGTTCACTTAAACAGCTGGCGTATGTGTCTGAGAGTTTGTATTGTATGCTGCAGGGGGCATGGCAATGGGGTTTGTGGTGTGGGGGGCAGGACAGCAAGGAACATAGTTCCACTACTTCTTTTCGTACACTTCGACCACTGCCTCTTTAATTCCGTGTGTGTCCCCTTCACAGAGGTGAAGCAAAGCTGGGACTGCAACACCTCGTCACTAAGGGGTCATGTCTCGTCTGTTCAGCTGCCTCATGCTCCGGCTGCCCTTTGTGTTGAAGGTCTGCCATCCGCTCAGCCTTTTCTAGGGATCGCCGGGCATCAGCTTCTCACTGAAATAAAGTTGTGTCAGATTCCGAGAAGATCGCGGGATACTCCATCACCTTCATGAGCTTATGCTGTCTGCTCAGCAACAAACTCAGCAATATTGCCATGTATCTGCGCAAACTTGTCAGTACCAGGCACCCTCTGCTCAGCACTGCCAGAAAACCAACATATGTTTACTTCTTGCAGTGTTTGATATCCCATACCCTCAATGCAAATGCACACACTGACACCACAGACAGACTGACAAATAAAGGTATTATAATCAACTGGTCAGATAGCACAGTGAGTTACGTGCTCACCCCTGATATCTGTGTGCAGCCTGCTGCGTCAGGTTCGAATCCTGGCAGTGTCAACTAGGCATTTCATCCTTCTGAGGTTGATAAAGTGAGTACCACTTTGTGGGACAATAATATCTTCTGTTATTTCAGTGCTCTGACACCAATGGGTGTGTAGTGCTATATTAGAAATACATTATTATTAATCACGCATCACCCCCTCTCCACAAAAATATAATCTTCAGTGAAAAGGGTTTTCACAGGGGGGATGTTAGCCATATTGAAAAAGTTGAAGATGCACGCACATTTGTATATGTTTAACTAAATGGATGTGTTTAATGTTTTAAATAGAGTGATATGAAAATGAAATAATCCATGTATTTAGGGAAGCAGCATACAGCTTTATGTGCACGAAAAGGAAACATGCACAGTGAACCCCCTGGTGAAGCTGCATAGCTCTCTTTAGTGGTGACAGTTCAACCTTTTGGAACTAAGTTGCCATCTTGTGTGTATTTTTTCCCCTTTGATTTCTTAAAATGAATCATATCGAATCTATTTCAACGGAGTTAATTTGTGTATTTTTAGACCCAATGTGACCATTTGAAGACTGGGCATGCTAAGATTGGGGTTCGATTTTATTTGAGTAATAGTTTGCATGAGATAATGTTAATATGAAAACGATTGGCTTTTTTATGGACGTGCATAGGTAGATTTCTTGGGTTAACTGATTAGTCATAATTTTACTTGTGCTCTGAAAAGTGAATGATTCGTGGAATTGTTAGCACAGTGCAGAGTGAATTTGCACTGCTAACAACCACAATGATTCACAGAGCGGTATAAAGTGTATTTTTGCAGTGCAAAGTGACTTTGCACCTGCTAACCTCCATGAATCAGGCCCTTAGTAATGTGTAAGACTTGTTGCATTTTCGTCCTCTCTGTGTATTTCTTTTCCAGGAAGTCCCATATTGAGCATTATCTACTCCTGCATGCCTACGCCACACTATGCATCCCCTATTTGTAGTGCTGCATTTATAGTGGAAAATGTAAACTTCAGTATTGTATACGAAAGCAAAATGATCTGGGTAAAAAAAAACAAGATCACAGTGTTAGGGAGAATTCTCATGAATGTGCTAATTTCCCTTACCTTTTGAGACCCCCAGTAACTTTGCTGGATTTCTAGGACTTTTACCTGGAAGGAGTGGGAGCCTTTTTTTCCCCCCACTCTTTCATGTATGTTGATATGTGTTTTACTTTTGTGTTCTTTGGATATGGAGTTTTAGGCAACTCCATAGGCATCATCTTTTTTTGTGTGTCACACAGCACCCTCAGTGCAGTGGCACGGGGATGTCTTTCAGACTTCCCAATGCTTAAACACCTTCTCTGGGACTGACTAATGTCTCCCAGTGAATGTAAATTTAAATGGACTTTGCTAGTCTATTTAAATTGCTAGACGGAGCACACCCTGCCTTACAACAGAGTGCTGTAGGGAATAACTAGTATTCCCTATGCCTAGAAAACTCAAGTAGCCCTAAAAAGCTTCCCTTTCCTCTCAGAATAGCTGGTGGCAGTGGTATTACCATGATTTTCCTGACCGCAACCCGTTTAAATGCTGCGGTAGCTAAAATCCACCGGAGCCATGTTTTTCAAGATGGCGTCTGAGCGCCCTCTGTAGAAACAGGTTCCGAACGATTTTTTTCGCCATTTAATTTTTAAAACGTCCTTCTAGTGTTTGTCTCTGTGTGCCAAACAAGGTTTGGTCCCTTTGTTTGCCTTTGGCGGGCTTCAATACTGAAGCCCTCCCATGGTGCCGGAGTGTCTGTGGTGGACAAAATGTGAGCGAGGTGTCCAAAACTCCCTGTGCTTAGACTCCTAGGAGACATGAATGAATTCTGGCGTGATTGGCTGCCTGACTGTCCAGCAAGGACAGCCATCCTGCTGGGTGAGTGGCAGCCAGGCTGGAATGAATGGAAGCAAACTGTTTAAAAGCAGGTCTGTGGGACTTGGAAGGCAGAGTGGACCACTGGAACGAAAGAACTGAAGACAAGCTGAAGGAAGACAACTGCTGCAACTCCTGGACCGTTGGTTTGCCTGGTGAAGCCCTGGTGTAGGTCCAAAAAGCCTGAAAATCCCTCGACAGAGATGCCCCTTCAAGGACAAATTCTTCCCTTGAGCTTTTGGGAACAACTAACTCGCAAATCCACCTGGAAACCATCTCCATACTGGTCGAATTGTCTTCAAAGTGCTGTTGAAAACCGGGTAGCCAGTGAGAAGGATAGCAGTTTGTGGACTTTAAGGCACTCACACCTTAAACCGACATTTTGCCACGCTTGTGGATCCTTCCCTGTGCAGTGCAGGAACCTCCCGACGTCCTCCCTCTTGTCCCCATGACTGAGGCCCAGGAACAGCGAGATCTGCAGGAACTGCCAGGAACAATTGTCTCAGCTACAGCTTTTCTTCATTACAAAGGTACTGTGCAAACACGGTTGAGAAATCCTCTCTGCCGCCGTGAAAGTTCATGAAACTTTCCCAACATTGGAATCTTGTTCGCTCCTAATCCAACATATAACTCTTTTTTGTGCAAACTACTTCTAAGAACATTGGCAAAGACTTAACCGTTTACTACCAGAACTATGCTATCCAATTGAAGACACTGATCTATTAACATTGGCCCAGGCCTATTGAATTGCCTCTTGTAGTGAACTGAAACTATTTGCCCTGCCTGAGAAAGTATTTGTATTTAATTCTTATAACCTGTGTCTTTGTACCCCTTTTTAAATTTACTAAAATGCCATTTTGCTCTCACATCAGGGGAGCCTAACTTGTTCAGAAACATATAGGTTTGGTACTGGAGTGTATTATAGGGTGATATTGAGCTGCTTATTGCTAGTGGAATGTTTTCTTAATGAATGTGTACATAAATTAATATTGTTTTACCAATAAACCTTGAGTAAGTGTTTGTTTGAACCACTGTCATTGCAAGTCCTTTGAGTAGCACCTTGTACTGCTCAGATACCTCTTGAGATAAGCCTGGCTGCTCAGCCCTGCTACCACAAAACTGTGTAGTACAGAACCATAACAAAGGTGAGATTGTGCTTGCACCTGTAGTCTTAATTGTGTGTAGTGTTCCCAAAGGGTACTGCATGTAATTCTGCCTAAAACTGGTGGCGGTGGTGAGGATAAAGTATAGTTGTTACATTGAGAGTGCTGCTCTTACTGTTGTTCAAATAACCTTCACAATGCTAAGCTCCACTAGAAAAGCAATTGTTTTATCATGCCTGATATGGATAACTACAGACAGGAGGCCCTAGTCATTTTAACAGTTGATCAACTAAAGGAAATTTGTAAAACTAGGAACCTCACTGTTAAAGGCAAAAAGAATGAATTGATAGAACGCGTGTTGGAATTTCAAAGTCTGAGAAATAGGTCTGTTATACCTACTTCTGTAGAAAATGTGGAAAATGATGATGAGAATGATAATGTTTCAGAGTCCAACTCAGATGTCATTAATGAGTTAGAAGAGGAGAGGAGTCCCAAGATGTACCTGCTCTTGGGCCTCAATCATTAGCCACAGGGACCCTATAGGTCCAGTACTGAGTCCAGAGTCTGTCTCTCTTGAGAAGGTGAGACTTGAGTTACAATTCAAAAGGTTCTAAGCACAAACTGAAAGTAAACATCAAGAACCTAAACTAAGGGAAATGGAATTACAACATGCTCTTGAAATGAAGAAATTGTCTCTTGAGAATGGTTCTCTCCTAGAGTCTTCTAGGTTTTCCAGTTTTAAGAGGCTGCACATGCCCAAAGATGCAGTAAGTATATATGAGGTTAAGCTTGATATTTTGGATTGGTTGGCTGCTTTTGAGTATAACTACAGGATTCAGGAAATTACAGGTAATCAGCTGAGTCTTTGGCTTTTGTCTAGGCTACCCCGGGTTCCAACTGATTCTTTAATGGAGTTGGGGGAAATAGGCAGGATGAAGTATCAAAATGTGAAACAAGCTTTGATAGCTAAATTTGAGAAAACTCCTTCCCAGTATCTTAAGATGTTTAGAACCCTAAAAAAACATGATGGTACCCATTGGGCTACCTGGGTGTGTGAAATGTTTGAAAACCATAGATTGGTGGGTTAAGGGTTACAGAGTTAACACTTATGAAGGTATGAGAAATCTGTTCATGTTAGAGTCTATCTATGATGCCTGCTCTCCTGAGCTCAGACAGCACTTGGCTGATTCCAGGGAAATTGATCCAAAGAAGTTAGCAAAGGCTAATGACTTGTGGGTTGCCAACAGGGCTACTCGCAAGGATACTGGGGCTACTCAGAAAAAGGATGAGGGAAAGCAGCACAAGAAAGGTAACAAAGAGTATTCCAATACCTCCACTCCAAAAAGAGGGCCACAAACATAAGAAGGGTAAGCCCCCTGGGAAACCGAATCAGGCTACTGAAACCTCTATGCTAAACCAGAGGGAGGTCAGGCCAAACCCCATTTATCAAAGCCTTTGGAAAGTGTTTTTCTTGTGGGTCAACTGACCATGTGAAAGGGGATCCCAGGTGTAAGGGTAAACCTTCAGGGATCCACACTGTCTCCTTAGCCTTCTCCCCATAAGAAGAAGTAAGAAATGACAAGTGAAAACTTTCCCCTAATTGGCTAATGAACCCATGAAAGTCTCAGACAGAGTTTCTTTAGTGTCCTTGGGCCTTTGGGAACAACAGAATTTAGATGTCTATAATTCTATTCCAGACAATACCAAAGAATGTTACAAAGACAATGTACTTGTGACTGGTAGGGAGACCCCTGCCATCAGAGACACTGGGGCCAGCATTACTGTAGTGGATGAATCTTTTTTCAAGGTTGAGGATGTTGCTAAGGCACCCAAATACTTCATTAAGCTTGCTGGAGACCCGGTCCAAATGCTTCCACAGTTACCAGCTCTCATCCAGTGCAATGACATGAGTGTCAAGATACCTGTTAGTGTGCAGAGTGAAGTACCTGGGAGAGTCCTGTTGGGGAATGACTTAACAACTCTTGGAGTTGTATCAAGCACCCCCAGGCCTCCCAGCAAAAGGAAACAGGAGCAGACAAGGAAGGCCAGAGAGATTACCTTAAAAGAATCTCGAGGGGCAAGTATAGAGGAAACTATAACCCCCCAGTCCACAGGACATACTGACTGCTATTTCAAAGAAAAAGGAGGAAAAAGGTAAACCTAACAACTCCAAGAAAAAGCCAGCAAGCACTACTGTGCTACCTACAAGGACATCCCTGACAGGACTGTCCAAAATCACACCTGTGACTGCTCCACCAGCTGAAGCTGAGTGTGAGGAACAACCAGGACTGGTTGAATCAGCTGCTGAAGATTCAGAGCTGGAAGAAGACCTTCCCCCTGTTGGAGATTTGGATCCTACAGACCATCCTGAGCTGCAGTCTTTACTGGCTGAAGGTGGCCCCTGTAAGGCAGACTTCAGCAGAGGTCAAAGAGAGTGTCCTACGCCTGAAGGCCTTTGCCAACAGGCATCTTCCCATCTGCAAGGGCAAGAGCCAGGGAAGCATAGCTTATACTGGGAAGATGGCCTCTTCTACAGTGATTCAACTGAGTCTATCCCAGGGGACTACAGGAGACTTGTAGTGCCTCTGGAGACTAGACATCAGTTAGCCCACGAGATTCCTTCGGCTGGTCATTTGTGTTTCAAGAAGACTAAGGAAAGGCTTTCTCTTTATTTCTACTGGCCTAAATTGGAGTCTGATGTAGATAAGTTCTGTAGGGGCTGTCACACTTGTCAGACATCTGGCAAGAGTGGAACCAAAAATGTGGCACCCTTGGTGCCTCTCCCAAAGGTGGGAGTCCCTTTTGAGAGGGTAGAAATTGACAGTGTTGGTCCCTTAGATCCCCCAACCTCCTCAGGCAACAGGTTTATCCTGGTTGTAGTAGACCATGGTACTAGATACCCTGAAGCAATACCTA
Organism: Ambystoma mexicanum; assembly: GCF_040938575.1. Taxonomy (NCBI): domain Eukaryota; kingdom Metazoa; phylum Chordata; class Amphibia; order Caudata; family Ambystomatidae; genus Ambystoma; species Ambystoma mexicanum. The sequence goes on from NC_090932.1 coordinate 998,267,673, forward strand.
TGAGGACTGTTACAGCTCAGGCTGTTGTTGCTAAGGCCCCACTTGGTATTTTTACCAGAATAGGTTTTTCTAAGGAAGTCATCTCTGACAGTGATCCAATTGTATGTCCCACTACATACAGGCCATGTGGAAAAACTGTGAAGTGACTTACAAGTTCTCAACTGCCTACCATCCCCAGACAAATGGGTTGGTAGAGAGGTTTAACCGTACTATGAAGAGCCTGATCGGTGCTTTAGAAGAACCCCTTAGAAGAAAGTGGGACCTTCTACTGTCATGCATTCTATTTGCTTATAAAGAAGTCCCTCAGGAGGGATTGATTTAGTCCCTTTGAGCTTCTCTATGTCCATCCAGTTAGAGGTCCCTTGGGGTTGGAGAGTGTTCTTTCCCCAAGCCAGTGAGAGTCACTGACTATGTGATAGGTCTCTGGAGGAGAATGTCACACATGATGGCAGAAACATCAGATAACTTAAAATCTGGACAGGCTCTAGTGAAGCATTGGCATGACCTGAAGGCCAACATGGATGAGTTTACTCAAGACCAGCAAGTTTTAGTTATGGTACCTACAAGGGCATTACAGGACACATGGATAGAGCCCTTCAAGGTTGTGGGGAAACTTGGAGAGCTCAATTATCTGGGGGATGTAGGCAATCCTAAGGAGGCTCCCAGAGTCTTTCACACCAACTGTCTAAAAGCTTATGCCTCAAGACCAGAATGCGGCTTAATATAGTTTCATGGAACATCAAAGGATTGCATAACCCAATTAAGAGACAACAAGGGTTATATCATCTTAACAAAATGAAACCCTTGATTGCCTGCATCCCAGAAGCACATCTCTTTAATGACAAGGCAATTAAACTTAAGAGAAATTGGGTTGGTCTGGTCTTCTCCAGGGCTGCCCATGGGAAGAAAAAACGAGTCATTACACTGATTAACAAAGCTCTTAAATGTAATATTATCTCCAATGAACATGATGATCATGGAAGATGGGTACTACCTACATTATTAATTGATTCTAAAGAATGCTCTATACTAAATATTTATGCCCAACATCCCCAGACCCTAACTTCTGGCAGTTGCTCAGAATTTGTATACTTCGGTGTAATCGCCATAACTTGATTGTCTGTGGAGATTGCAAATAAATCATAGAACCGTTTCTGGATAGGAAATCTAGTGTGCGATTTTGCAATAACCCCTCTCATAAGCAGTTCATCAGATTCATAGCAGATCTAGGTCTTAGCGATAGCTGGTGTATAACTCATACTACTGGCTCTGACTTTACCTTCTACTCCATACCCCATAATTCCTTTTCACAACTTGATTATATCTTTATACCCAATTCCATGGTCAGCCACCTCCTTACAGATCAAATAGAATCCATTTCAATTTCTGATCATGCTCAAGTTTTTATCCGACTCACATCTCCATCCAACCCTGGAGGCTCAAACAGATGGAGATTTAATGCCAGATTGCTGAGTTATGACACCTGCTCACCTTTTATGATTCAGCATCATAACAACTTTTTTGCTGAGAATAGAAATCGTGATACTTCTACCACTAATAACTGGGACAGCTATAAAGCTGTTCTTAGAGGCCAAATCATTTCTTTCATTGCTAGCAAAAAGATAAAAACTTAAACTTGAATCTGAGTCAATTCTTAAGTGGCTGAAGCCCTTAGAAATTAAATTTGCTAACAGTAATTCTCCTCCTCTTCTTAAAGATATTCTTAGCTTAAGATTCCAATACAATAAAATTATTACACAATACTCTTGTGCTAACATGCTCAAATATAAATCAAAAATGTATCAGCTTTCTAATAATGCTAATAAATCCCTAGCATCCTATCTCAAACTCAAAAAAGAAAGGTCTAGAATAGTTGTCCTTAAAGATCATATAGGTAGCAGGAAATTCTCGGATAAAGATATTATTAATATATTCTCTAAATTCTACTCTAAATTATATACTTCCGAAGCTCCTCCCAATAATCCCTTTCTTGATGAATATCTCCATAATATTCCCAGAAACTTATACCCCCCATTAAATCTTCAATCACTTAATGTTCCAATTACCCCTTCCAAAATATTACAGCTGTTAAACATCTTAAGGTAGGCAAAGCCCCCGGACCTGATGGTTTCTCTACTGATTTTTATGCTCATTTCTCCAATCTGCTTCTTCCCAAACTTAGTGAGCTAAACTCCCATTTCATAACAGAAGGAGAGGCTTGTGGCTCCTTTCTAGTGGCTACACTTATAGTTTTCCCAAGCCAAATAAAGATCCTGAACTTCCTCAAAATGATCGTCCCATATCCCTTATCAACACTGATTGCAAGATTTATGAAAAATGTTGGCCAACAGACTCCTCCCTTTCTTACCCAATCTTATAATGCAAGATCAGGTGGGATATATCAAGAATAGAGTGTCCTCCTCTAATATCAGACTTTTTCCTGATGTCTTAGACCTAATTCACAATTCCAATGATCCCTATGCTGCAATAGCTCTAGATGCGGAAAAAACATGGCATGGTTTTGGTCTTCTTTTTCTCTCTATGATAAAAGGTCTCGATTCCTCTCCTAAAACTGCCATTTTTGCTAATGGGAACCTTTCCTCCTTCTTTCCTTTATCCAGAGGGACACACCAGTGGTGCCCCCTTTCTCCAATTCTATTCATATTAGCACTTGAACACTTCTTGAAACCATTAGACATAATCAAAACATTATAGGAACACAATATAAACATCTTCATATTAAAGCTGCTGCGTATGCAGACAATGTTTTACTGTTCCTTAAAAATCCTGACTATAGTGCCCAGCATTTATTTGATTGCATTTCCAACTTTTACAAAGCCTCTGGCTATAAACTAAACATAGATACATCGGAAATTCTTCCCCTAAATGTCCATCATCACTTGCCCTTAGAATGAAGAGGTATCCCAAAGGTCTTAAATATCTTGGAGTTCATATCTCATCTTCCATCAAAGACATTTGCAAACAAAACTCAGAAACTATACTAGCCAGAATTAAAGATCTAACAAACGCATGGTCACCCCTTTTCCTATCCTGGTGGGGACATCTTGAAGCAATTAAGATGATGATATCCCCCATTGTTCTTTATCTCCATTATATGCTCCCCATATCCCTTCCTTTCTCCTTTTTTAAATCTATTGATTCATGCTTAACTAGATGTGTATGGGGAAAGAAGAAGCATAGAATCTCTCTTAATAAATGTAAACAAACTTTGCTCTCTGGGAGGAGTCAACTTCCCAGATTTCAGAAAATATCATATGGCCTTTGTCCTTAAACAAACACAGATGGCATTCATTCAAGAAGAACAGATTTCTTTACCCAACTGGGTTAGCCTAGAGAGAACGATGGCTTCCCCAATCTCCCTTGCAGATGCTTACCTTATCAAAGGAAAAAGAAAATTGATTACTTATTCTTGTTTTCGCTAATCTATGCTACATCTCACATACCTGTTTCCACTCTTAACTAAATTATCCCTATTTATCTCTCCTTACATTTGGCTTAATCCCCTTATTAAAACTAAAAGTAAAATTATCTTTTGGAGATTGTGGCTCCCTAGAGGCATTAGATTTTATAATCAATTCTTTGTACAAAATAGACCCATGAATTTTAATGAATTTGCCATCAAATACCATATGCCTGCATCATTCCTGAAACAAAATCTGGCTATTGTTAATGCCCTTTTTGATAACTATGAACTATTTATGTATAACTCTAATACTCCTGATGCGTTAAGACTGTTGCACATCCTGAATTCCAAGGTCATAGCTTTGTTCTATTATAAATCGTTAACATCATCATCATCTGTGCTGGACCTTAATAATCTTTATGATGACTGGAAGAGTGACTGTTTGATACTGAATATCCAATTGTGTTGGCCCTCACAATGGAAATGCATCTCTAAAATAACCTCTTCAGCAAGCTTAACTCATACTCTTTTTTTCTTTTCATCACAGAGCGTTTGTCACTCCTTTTGCTCTTTTCAAATACGGACTAACACCTAACGATTTATGTTGGAGCTGTTCATATGTTCAAGGATCTTTTAAGCATATGTTTATAGACTGTAAATAGGTTAAACCTTTCTGGTTCTCTGGCAAACTATCAAATCCATTTTTAAATTTCATCAAGGTTTTTGCCTTGAATTTCTTATTTTTGGTAGTTCCTTTTTGTGAACAAATCAAACTAGCAAGTATATCAACTTTTTATTTGCAATTCGAACTATTACCAGAAATTGGAAACATTTAGACCAGGTTCATTATAAAATCTGGTGGAATAACATCTGTAATATTCATAGGTTACAGAATTATATTGCATCTTCTCTGAACTGTTATGCAAACATCAAATGAAATGGCAACCTTTCCTTTATTATTTGTCCAATCCCGATCCTCACTAAAGTTGATATTGATATTTATTATGCACTTTTGTGACTCAACTATTATGCATTCTCCTCCCCTCCTTTTTCCGGTATCCTCATGTATGTGATGTCCTGTTTTAGTCATGTATGTTTTGTTTATTTGTCCTTGTTTGGTACCCATTCCCCTATTTTACAAAATCATTGTCTTTCATATATTAGTATCTAGTTAATGATGTATGATTGGCACCTTTTTTGTATAAAATGATTTTTGCAGATTCATTTTATTACACCTTTTCCTTATGATTGCCACATAGTCTATATATCTGTAATGATTATTACTAGCCATGTATGCATATTGCTCTAATAAAAAACTATAAACACAAATAAAAAAATGCCGGAGAGCAAGTACTCAAATACAATGAATAGGATGGGACAGAGAGAACAGTTTCACCAGACAAGTTAAGTTCACTGCTGTCATTATTTTGGGCTATTAGTTGTCGTTTGTGACAACTATAAGCCAAAACAATTACATTAGAGTACAGATAGGGAGAAACAACATATGAGGATGGACACACAGCTTGTAGGTGGTGAATTTGGCCACCCATTAACTGCCCATGGCCATTTCATCGAGTTCCAACCCTCCCCACTCAATGGGAACTCTTTGAGCTCACTTTAAACAAGCCTTACCATCAAACTTTGCACTCTAAAATGTGCATTTAATGAGATTCCCAGGACTAAATCGTGGGAAGCACTGAAAGAGTTAGGGATTCCCGTGCAATTGCTTACAGCATTTATGATCCTCCACAGCACTCATACAGCTAGGGTGCATTGAAACCTGTCTGGAGGCTAAACTGCCCCCATCAAGCTCCAAAGCGGGGGTGAGGCAAGGTTGTGTTTTTTCCCATCAGTCTTTCGTTTTTTTTTTTATAAAGCAACTCCTTTTTAAACTGGGAAACGATCCAGTTGCTTTCATTTGCATATGATTCTATTTCAATTTCATTAACTCTGTCCGGCCTAAGGAAGCAAGTGGCAGTTGTTTATGAAGGTTGTATCCAAAATAGACTTACAATACATTTTGATAAAACCAACTCAATGGTCTCCCACCAACCACACAAGAAAATGAAACCTAGATCACACGTAAAGGTGCATGGCCATATTTTTAAATGGGTTGAACATTTTTATTATCTGGGTCCTCGATTTACGAATGATGGCAGCTGGCTAGCGCAACACGAGAAATATTTACTCTCCTTGTAAAGGCATAGTAACATGTAAATGGTGCTATTCCCCCAGCTCTACAAATATACAAAATTGTAACTGGGAGGCAATAGGTTTGACTCTTGACTAACTCTGATATGTGTTCAGCTTGCTTTGCAGGCAGAGAAGATAGTGCACACTTGTTATCCTTTTTCCCCTTTTATAATGACACTATTTAAAGCCTATGTTGGGCAAGTGGGTCGTACGCCGCCAAAATGGCGTGCTTTCATTGTGCAAAACTACTGATAGCACTTTAGTGGTTTATGCTGCGTCTAGATTTCTATACAGAACATGGCAAAAAAGGCTACAATATGCCACAATAACCTACATATATTGCAGTGTCCTAGGAGGTCAATTCATTGTATTGGTTGAATAGATATCATTTATATTGTAAGATTGTCCCAAGGCATTGATTTACAAGTTTAAATCTGATCAAGGAAAATCTAGGAGCTAATTATTTTATGAACTAGTATTGGGAACATACTTTTTATACATGCACATGTTCCATATTAATCTGATTTGTACATGAAATTGTAACAATGTGATGTATATAATTGTATTGTATTTGTGATCATATTGAATTCATGGACTATTATCTCAATTAGAGAAATGTTGACTTGATAATGACGCCCATCGAACTTTCATAAAAGTTCCCTGAAAAGTATGTGCTGCGTTCGCTGTTGTTGTCCTCCTGTGCAGCGTTTCTGATTGAAGCGCTCACCTTCTTGCTTAATAATAATTGGAGAAACTGTTTCATGCTAAAATTGAGCAGTTCATTTCACATTGGTATTAGGCTGTGGAGATATAAAGTGAAGGCCGACATTACTGTTAAAGGATTTTTAAGAGTCAAGATTAGTGGTAGAAATATCTTGGGTGGAAATTATGAATGGATATCGAAAGGAGCAAGTCCATTGGTGATGTGTAGAAGCACGCATGCCAAACACTTATGACGCGTATTGGTAACGGGAAAATGTATCCAAAATGAATACTTTTTATATACATTGTACCTTAAGTCTTTGTCCACTACATTGCCAATTCTAAAGCCATACATTCTCATCTATGGATTCAACACTTAGTTCACAGTTAGTGCTGGTGTTTTCAAATGTATATGCACAACCCCCATCAAAGTGTATTAATAACCAATTTATGAAACTGCATAGTCACAAAGCATCCCAACGTCTACCATTCATACCTAGTTGTGACCATCTGTTTACAGAAGATGTGTCAGTATAACAGTTTACATTCTTTTTCACTGTATCTCTATAGAGAAGAATGAAAAGTGTCACTCATCTTCTCCTGTCCCGGTAATTCAGTGCCCATTTATAGGGCAGAGGACATTATTAATGTCCCATTAGTGGCTCGTAGGGTGATGATGGCATGTTAAAAGAGGACACATCAGGGATATCTTGATGTTAGGCAAGCTGGGCAGGTTTCTAAGTTGGGGCTCTGGGGAATTTTAAGAGACAATAGTATGACTTTGCAGAAATCTAGGTTGGTAGTTTGACCTGCAGGTTACAGCTGAAATGTGTTTGAATCCCATTGATACTAATATGTACCAGTGTGGCTCCCTGAGGTGGACGGGTGTTAGCTTACTCTAGCTTGTCTATTAATACATTTCCATATTTGATTTATGGTATTAGATTAATAAATGCAATGTATTTAAAGGCCCCTTGGGAGTTGGGTGGGGGGATTTGGTGAATGAAGACATTTTGGATTGGCTCCTTAAATTCGCATAATTCTACTCAATAAAATATCTTCAAGGAGAACATTTCTCATTGTCCTCTTCATTTAATTGTACCATTCTGATGCAAAGTCTGGGACACTTTCTTATGTTTCAACAGACAAACAATTGAAATAACTTCCTATTTTGGGAAGAGTATTTCTGGCAAAGTGGTCTGGCTCTGATAGCTTTATGTACAGTAATTTCTAAAATCATTATTTAAAAAAAAATCTTATCTCTTCTAGTTTTTAAATTAAGGAGTGATATTTAAGCTGATTATTCCCAGCGGAGCCATTCATTCACCATATGTTTGCTGGCAAGAGAGAGGCCTAGGGCTGCATTTGCAGCGGGACACCTGCATACTGAAGGGTACCCACACATGAAATGTCCTGAAGGAAATTATCACTACTATGGAATTGTCTAACAGGCACAGAGGGGCCATCCAGTGCAAATCTGTGTTCTTACTCTGCTCTCAACAACTCTCTTTACACTACTCAACTTCAGTGCTATGAGAGGGCCCTACAGTGGTGTAAAGTGCTTAACAAGCATCTTCTGTAATGATTTATTGAGAGGTCACCCTTGACACAGGGAGTTCCTTCCCTCCCCAAGCTAAGTGTCACACAATAAATGGTTAATGTCGGTTGTTTTTATTTAGCCCTATCTCCAATTCATTTTATACCCCTTTCATCCCTCCCCTGAGATACCAATGAGTCAAGAACCAGGCCGGAATACAGGAAATATATTTATTTTTATTTAAATGAGATGCAAAGAAAATCACACTAAAATATCAAACACCAATTTATCTGTGGCACAACACAATAAAGTTCTCTCAACATAAATAAATCACACAAGTGGGTTGAAAAGAACACAAATCACAATTCTTTACTTTCTACACATTTCACTTCAAGAAATAATTAACAGATCAATAAACAAAAACAAATACAATTGTAGTGCTGTGCAATTTCTATTTTCCTGCGTGAGTAAAAGTTTAGCAGTACGGTTTATAGATTGGTGCAAAGGCATATGGAAATTATCATTTCACCCACACTTTTGGTTTAAAATAAACAGAGGGTGAATAGGTGGTTTGTTTTCAGACCCCCCTCTACTTTGGTTTGTGCTGGGGAAGTCGGACAGAAAAATTAGAATGATTTGGGAATTTTAGATTTCACATCCCCTCCACTTAAAGGCCTGTGTTCGGGAAGCTGGCAGTTTAGGGATTTTTTTTTAGTTTAAGGACAAAGACAACCCTCTTCCTAAAGAAGTCAAGGTCAACAGGACAAATAGGATTAAACCATTTAAATTAGCGTCTACAGTTTTCAGCGCACACTGAGCTTTGTTAATTTTGAATTTTAACAAAAATCACCCTTTGGTGTCCCGCCGTGTCCCGCCATCGGGAATTAATATTTTTAGTTAAATAGGCTAATAATCTACACAGTTTCCGGCCCTGTCCACTTTAATGGGGAAGGATTTAGGCCAGTAGATTCGCCCACCTTTTGGTTACAAAGGGCTCGAGTCTACTTACATTGAAAACTTCTCTTTAAAGTTCAGGACCCTCTGGAAAGATAGGGCAGAGGTCTGGTCACCCAACTATCAAGGATGGCCTCCCGCTCTCCACCATAGGACCGTAGGACCCCTTCATTTTGTATGCCTTCCTAGAAATAGACAGCTCCACCCAGAGGCAATTTTTGCAAAATCTCCTTTTGGTGTTTCCTGGCAGCTCACATATGGTAATTTTCAGCAGCTCTCCCTGAAGGAACATTTCAGCAGCTCTGTCCCTTCCTCATAGTGCATTCCACTTTATAGCAGCAATGTTACCATCAAGTTCAAAAGCTTGAGGGAATATCTCGCAAGAGTTCTCGCAAATAGGATTGGACCGTTACCCTTCTCTCTCGTCCCAACTCCAGCCCATCCCTAAGGATTGGCTTAGGAGTCTGGAGCAGACATATGGCAGCTCCTATTTGCAATCCCAATTTGTTCTCATGTCAAATTGTTGGCAAAAACTAGTTAGGTGGCAACGCTTCACAATTTTACTAATAACTGCCATAATATGCATCTGTTTGGATTCAGCTAACCACGGGGAATTTAATAAAACAAGAGCAGAGACCGCACCATGCTGCACAGCCATTTGAGAAGTGTCTGCCATTTTTACAAAAGTTATAAATTAGGAGCATGTAATTTATTCTCCATATTCCTAATTTAACACTCCACCTGTTCACCAACTCCCAAATTTGGACCATTTCCAGATCAGACAAAAATCCATCTTAGATGGCCATTATAGTTCCTTTAGTCATAGGTGGAGGAATTTTATATCACCAAAATCGCCTGGACATTACCTAAACAATTAAACGTACATGTAATCAGTATGACTTGTTTTGCTGAAAAAAAGGCCTAAGTTATAATAGTCCTTTTAAATTAATAGTACATCTTCGTGTTGGACAAATGGCAACTCTCCTGCCTCCAGGCCATTTGTTCTCACTGGGCCAATGTTTTTATTAGTCTCTTGTTGATTGTTTAAAGTTGATTTCAGCTCGTAAATACCTGGGATGCACCAGATAGAGCATTTGACCTGCTCAGAACTGCCCTTTCAGAGACACCAAGTTTAGGAAAAGTCTGTTTTTGACACCTCTTAGCAGCCACACTTTATTGCAGTTGTAAACAGCTTGGGGGGTAACAGCCAGGCTTCCAGTGGAGGAGTTACTGTCACGGCTCCAAAGTCCAGGTGCAGGAGTGGCGCGAACCAACTACCCCCACTGCGGTCTGGGCACCTGCAAGACACAAGCTTACACAGGCCGCCGAGACCCCAGCAGGGAAAGAGGGTTAGGATCTCGTTGGTTGGATGGGTCTCGAACAGAGGGTAACCTGAGTGAGGGTTAGGAGAGGGTAAGTGGACAGGCAAGGGAACATATGGGAAAAAACAACAGTAACATATGCACTATCGTCCCAACATACACACAGTGTTTTACAATAGCTTTTGATGCAAAAGGCACTTAGCTCTTTGGTTGAGTGCTGGCTTCCTGCCTGCGCACTCTCAGGTCCGGAGCTCGGAGCAGTTCCAATGCTGCAAGAGAGTTTTGGTATTAGTGACCCATGTTAACTCACATAGGCATAATACATCACACACACACATACAGTGCTGGCACATGCACATTATACATTGGAGACAATCTGCTCACAGAGCTTTATAGTACCCAACTATAGCGAGTGGTTCAGAACATGTGGCTCAAGTTCGCCGCACGTGGCTTAAAGGAAATAAGATCCATCGTGCCGCCAAAGTTTTGCCGCACGTGGCCTTATATAAAGCACTACGTACTGCCAAAGTTTGCCGCACGTGGCTGTGGTCAGAAATGCTCTCCGTGCTGCCAAAGTTTGCCGCACGTGGCCGAAAACACGTTAGTAAATAAACGCTGCACGCGTTAATAGTAATGGGTCTGGATAGCCAAAATTGGTGCTGGTTAAATGCTAGGGAGCGCTGATTGGCACTTAGCTTTTGCCCCTTGCAGGGGACGTAATATGGCTGGGCGGTGCCCCCTGCGCGAGCCCCTCAACGGACTGGATATTCCAATGCTCCTCTGCTTGTTTCGCGTTCTCCCCCCGCAGCTGCACTTCTAATCCCCATCTGGGGGTTGGTCGCTCGTTCGCAATGGTTTTGCTGCACTTATCTGTTGTAAGCGAGAGGCCGGAATTCTGGTTCCATGGGGCGTGGCCCCTCGCATGATCCCCGTCGGCAGGAGCTCTGCAGGATGCGTCCGTTCCGGCTGGGAGCTTAAGCACAAGCCCCGTGCCTTTGTTCTGCACGCATGCGTGTGCGCGAGCCCCTTCCAACCTGGGAGTGGAAAAGTAGTTCCCGGCCCGGAGGCTGCTGGGAGCTGTGGTCTGGCGAGCCTTCTGCCTGCAAAAGGGACAGAGAAGCCTCCTGTAAGGCTGGAGGCTGTTCCTTTGGGTTTGTTTTGTTTTGTATCTGGTTCCTCTGCGCCCTGGGCCTCTCACTAAGCCCTGACTCCCCCTTACGACTCCCTGTACCCTGACAGTACTCCCCCACGCACGGAAGGGCTCGGGCTTGGGTTTCTCAGGATGATTTTTGTGGAATTGTCTTACCAATCTAGGAGCATGCACATTGTGTGCAGGCTCCCAGAAACGTTCCTCAGGCCCATACCCAACCCAGTCTATCAAATAGTACAGCCCATCTGGGAGACGCTGTGCATTCAGAATTCCCTGGACCTCATATTCGGGATGCCCTTGAACTATAATGGGCGGTGGTTTTTCAGTACGAATGGATGGCCGGGCTGGTTTCAATAAGGACACATGAAAAGTGGGATGAATTTTCATTTGTAGGGGTAATGCCAGCCTCACTGCCACCGGGTTGATTACATCCGAAATAGTAAAAGGACCTAAAAACCTTGGTTGTAATTTACGAGGTCCAGACAATTTAATATTTCGGGTTGACAACCAGACCCCGTCGCCCTGTTGGTACTGGGGACTTACACTTCTTCTTTTGTCTGCATAGTGCTTATATGATGTCTTTGCGGTGTCCAGATTTGCCTGAATATCCTTCCAGAACTGCTGCGCATAAACCTGACGCCCCAATAGAGTGGGTGGGTTTGTAGAATGATCACCAGATCTGGTGGGCAATACTCGAGGATGGTATGCATACGCACCAAAGAAGGACGTATGTTTGGTGGAACTATGCACGGTGTTGTTGTATGCTATTTCTGCCAACCAGACATATTGGACCCATGACACTTCGGTATTGGCTGCGTAACAGTATAGGTACTGTTTTAGACCTTGATTCACCCATTTGGTTTGGCCATCCGTTTCCGGGTGATAGCCGAATGATAGGCTGACCTCCATCCCGATTAATTGACAAAATGCTTGCCAAAATCGGGAAGTGAATTGAGGGCCTCTGCCGTGATAACACGTGTGGGCAGACCGTGTAGGCGAATCACATGATGTAGAAATAAGTCCGCTAGCTCACATGCGGTGGGAACTCCAATACATGAAATGAAGTGACTAATCTTGGTGAGGGAGTCTACAACCACCAGGATAGAGGTGTACTTTTGTACTGGTGGCAAATCCACAATCAAGTCCATTGTGATTGTATGCCATGGAGCCGGTGGAGTTGGCAACAGTTGGAGTAAGCCAACTGGTTTCTGGTGACTAGCTTTTTGTCTGCTGCAAGTGCTGCATTCCGTCACATAAACCCGAACATCACGAAGTAATGTAGGCCACCAAAAGTGTTTGGTTATGTTCTGCTGGGTTTTAGCAATACCGGGATGTCCGGCTAATGTAGTGTCATGACACCAATGTATCACTTCCTTTCTGAGTTCTGACGTAGGTAAATATAAGGCCTTGGCATAATATGGGACACCGTCTACCAATGTATGTTGCGGGCCTCTTGAACACCACTTCTGTAACTCCTGAGCAGACATGGCCTTCAACACGTCGTCAAAGATATTAGGTCTACCCACTAGCCCGACTATCCGGGTGGGCGAAATTATTGAACGAGCCTCACCTAAGCTTTTGCCCTCTGGCTCCGGATATCGAGACAGGATATCGGCCTTCATATTGTTTGCTCCTGGGCGATATGTAATTAGAAAGTCAAAACTCGAGAAGAACATTGCCCAGCGTAATTGGCGGGGGCTCAGTGTTTTTGCGGTTTTAATGAATTGTAAGTTCCTATGATCAGTCATGACAGTGACCGTATGGCGGGCTCCCAACAGGTAATGTTGCCATTCGTCAAACGCTGCCTTTACTGCCAATAATTCTCGGTCGGCTATGGTGTAATTAATCTCAGCCGGTAACAGTTTTCTGGAGTAGTATGCCACAGGGTGCAGTAACCCCGTCTTGGGGTCTCGTTGAGATAAGACCGCTCCTAAGGCATAGCTTGATGCGTCGGTCTCAACTAGGAACGGCTGGCTGAGGTCAGGATGGTGTAGTACTGGTGCGGATGTAAAAGCTGACTTCAACCGCTGAAAACCTTGTTCAGCGGCTTTATCCCAAACTAACGTCTTTCCTTTCCTAAGCAACGTTGTAATGGGCGTCACCAGTTGAGAGAAGTTCTTAATAAATCGCCGGTAAAAATTGGCAAAACCTAAAAATGATTGTACTTCCTTCACGGATGTAGGAGCCGCCCAGTCGACCACTGCTCGTACCTTTTTCTGGTCCATCTGCACCCCAGATGGAGTCAGGAAGTATCCCAGGAACTCTACGGTGGTACGGTGAAATTCGCATTTTTCAAGTTTAGCGTTTAGGTGGTGTTCCCGAAGCCGCTGTAATACAGCCCTAACGTGTTTAACATGTTCCTGCATGCTGGTGGAATATATCAAGATATCATCGATATAAACCACAGCGAAGACATCCAGATACTCCCGTAACACTTCATCCAGGAAGTGTTGAAACGCTGCTGGAGCATTACACAACCCGAAAGGCATCACCTGGTACTCGTTCAGGCCGAATTTGGTCCTGAATGCGGTCTTCCACTAATCTCCAGCCCACACTCGCACCAGGTGATAAGCCCCCCGAAGATCCAATTTTGTGTATACTGTTGCGTTCCGAACTTGATCCAGTAATACTGGAATTAGTGGCAAGGGGTACCGATTTTTGATCGTAATACGATTGATTCCTCTATAATCGATACATGTTCTCAAGTCACCCGTTTTCCTGGGCACGAAGAACAACGGCGACGAGACAGGTGAGTTGGAATGTCGAATAAAACCGCTTTTCAAATTGGTATCGATATATTCTTTCAGGTGTTCTGTTTCTGCCTCCGTTAGGGCATACACCCAACTACAAGGTAGTACCGCCCCGGGTTCTAAGTCTATACGGCAATCAAAATGCCGGTGGGGTGGCATAGTCTCAGCCGATTTTTTACTGAATACATCTTTGAATCCTTGGTATTCTGGCGGTAAGTTACTGGGATCTGATGCCTCTATAGCGGCAATAGTGGGCTCCTGAACTGAGGGAAAAGACTGGACCACAGTAGCGCAATGTGAACGGCAGTATGGAGAGGACATGGATATCGTACCCTTGGAACAATCCACCAGGGGGTTATGTTTTGTGAACCAAGGCAGCCCCAGGATAACACCAAACTGTGGTGCTGCTATCAGATCAAATTGGATGGTCTCACTGTGATTTTGTTGGCTACAAAGTGTCAAGGGTTGAGTGCAGTGTGTTATGGGACCAGAACTCAAAGCAGTCCCATCCACTGCCCTTACTGGTTCCGGTCCCCTTTTCCTACACAAGGGCACTCCCAACTTAGCCGCATATGAAACGTCCATAAAGTTACCCGTGGCACCAGTGTCTAAGAGTAAAACCACCTTAATTTGACGCCCCCAGAATTGCAAGACTCCTGACAGAGTGATGTGGGGGGCATAATTTTCAAAATCTGAGACTGGGGTAACTTCTTTCTCGGGGCTCGGCTGTAGTACCCCTACAACCGCCGAGCCGAGGCGTTTCCCTGCGCTTTAGATTTCTTAGGGAAATCTTTGCCAAAATGTCCTGTGGTCCCACAGTACACACATAGGCCCTCCTTACGCCGTCGTTCTTTCTTGTCTTTAGTGAGTGGACCCCGGACTGACCCAATTTGCATCGGCTCATCCCCGCCTGATTTCTCCAGGGCCCGAGTCAAATGGGTATGGTCAAGTCTGGCTACTGGACCAGAGACCCCCGTTTCCTATCTCCCCGTCGTTCCGCTTGACGATGATCTAGATGCAATGCTAGGTCTATCATTGCTGGACAGTCTTGGGGTTGGAGGACGACCTGTGCAATCAGGTCCTTTAGGTCGTCACGAAGACCCAGATAAAAGAGTGACATTGTTTTATCTCGGGGCCACTCTGTCTCCGCCACCAGTCTGTTGAATTGAGTTACATACGTGACTAGCTCCTTATTGCCTTGATGTAAGGTAACTAACTCCCTATCTTTGCACATAGAGGCAGCTTGACGATTAAAGATCTTAAAAAACTTGTTTTGGAATTCAACCCAGCTATACAGAACTGCGTCGTCCCTTTGCACTAAAGGATTCGCCCAAGCCGCTGCATTTCCTGTAAGGTAGGAGATCACAAAGGCCGTCCTAGCCTGGGTTGAACGAAATGCTGAGGGTTTGGTAAGGAAATTAAGCTGGCATTGAGTCAGGAAGGTTTGGTATTTCTGTGGATCACCGGAGTATCTTTCTGGGGGAGCTAATGGAACTGTGGACTCTGGGGTAACACTTACTTGGACAGGAGTGGGCGCAGTAGCACCACCCGGAAGGCTTGCGGTTTGGGCTGCTAAAGAACGTACTTGGACCGCCAGGGTAGCATAGTCCTGTCTAGCGGCAGTGAGCCCAGCTTGTAGGTCCTGCAGGACCTTGGTTAATTCCTCCATAGTCTAGCTGGGTCGTGCCATTCAGGCACCTGTCACACTTGGGCTTGTGCTTCTGTCACGGCTCCAAAGTCCAGGTGCAGGAGTGGCGCGAACCAACTACCCCCACTGCGGTCTGGGCACCTGCAAGACACAAGCTTACACAGGCCGCCGAGACTCCAGCAGAGAAAGAGGGATAGGATCTCGTTGGTTGGATGGGTCTCGAACAGAGGGTAACCGGAGTGAGGGTTAGGAGAGGGTAAGTGGACAGGCAAGGGAACATATGGGAAAAAACAACAGTAACATATGCACTATCGTCCCAACATACACACGGTGTTTTACAATAGCTTTTGATGCAAAAGGCACTTAGCTCTTTGGTTGAGTGCTGGCCTCCTGCCTGTGCACTCTCAGGTCCGGAGCTAGGAACAGTTCCAATGCTGCAAGAGAGTTTTGGTATTAGTGACCCGTGTTAACTCACATAGGCATAATACATCACACACACACATACAGTGCTGGCACATGCACATTATACATTGGAGACAATCTGCTCACAGAGCTTTATAGTACCCAACTATAGCGAGTGGTTCAGAACATGTGGCTCAAGTTCGTCGCACGTGGCTTAAAGGAAATAAGATTCATCGTGCCGCCAAAGTTTTGCCGCACGTGGCCTTATATAAAGCACTACGTGCTGCCAAAGTTTGCCGCTCGTGGCTGTGGTCAGAAATGCTCTCCGTGCTGCCAAAGTTTGCCGCACGTGGCCGAAAACACGTTAGTAAATAAACGCTGCACGCGTTAATAGTAATGGGTCTGGATAGCCAAAATCGGCGCTGGTTAAATGCTAGGGAGCGCTGATTGGCACTTAGCTTTTGCCCCTTGCAGGGGACGTAATATGGCTGGGCGGTGCCCCCTGCGCGAGCCACTCAACGGACTGGATATTCCAATGCTCCTCTGCTTGTTTCGCGCTCTCCCCCCACAGCTGCGCTTCTAATCCCCATCTGGGGGTTGGTCGCTTGTTCGCAATGGTTTTGCTGCACTTATCTGTTGTAAGCGAGGGGTCGGAATGCTGGTTCCATGGGGCGTGTCCACTCTCGTGATCCCCGTCGGCAGGAGCTCTGCAGGATGCGTCCGTTCCGGTCGGGAGCTTAAGCAAAAGCCCCCTGCCTTTGTTCTGCGCACATCGGTGTGCGCGAGCGCTTCCAAACCTGGGAGTGGAAAAGTAGTTCCCGGCCCGGAGGCTGCTGGGAGTTGTGGTCCGGCGAGCCTTCTGCCTGCAAAAGGGGCAGAGAAGCCTCCTGTAAGGCTGGAGGCTGTTCCTTTGGGTTTGTTTTGTTTTGTATCTGGTTCCTCTGCGCCCTGGGCCTCTCACTAAGCCCTGACTCCCCCTTACGACTCCCTGTACCCTGACAGTTATTTGTGAAGTTTGTCCAGCACCTCACCATTTGTCACTGGCTGAAATGGAAGTCACAGACTGCAATTTCTAAACTCAACCTTTATTCTTTAATATACGGTGTGTTTTACTGATCAGGATTTACTCTGCTTTTGTACTGAAAGTGTCGGGCTGTTTCTTTCAGGCATTATTTATGTACACTTTTTATTATCTGCTGTTCATTTTTCTGCTGAAATGTGGGTCTGAATTGTTACATTGCACCCCTTTTTGATGGGTGACAGTTTCATTGAAAAATTATGCATTTATTTCTCAGGCCAAAATGTGATGTGATTTTCCAATCTGCAATCAAATTACATTTTTGTTTTTGCTTTTTCAGGATTTACCTTGCAGAAAGACACCCGCATAGTCTGCATAAACAAAGAAGGCTTTTCTTTTCAAATGTTTTGCCGGTATTTTGCATGTGAAGCACAATCTACCTTACTTTTTGCCAACACGCATCATGTCTTTTCCCTGACATCTTTATGTTGGCTGGGAACATTTTTATCATGGCTTGCTTTTGCTTGCAAAGACACATGCAAAGCCATTTTTGTGTCAGTGTTTAAAAATCCTGTTTTTCACGTGAAAGGGACCTTTGAATTTCTTCTTCCTTTGTGAATTAGGATGCTGCTCTTCCTTTTGCAATGACAGTTAGGCTTTCTTTACATGATCCTTCCTTATGCTGCTTGCAGAAACCCCACAATCTGTCTTAATAGGCCTGTTTTTCAGCGTGAAGGCTCTGCAATATTGTTTATGAAGGCTGGCAGGTCATTTTTCCAGTGGGTCTTTTAGTTCTGTTGGCTTGGTGGCCTTTGATTACACCCCATGCTACCATAATAAAACATTATGGTCAGACACTCTGGAAACACACATTGGGCCTCATTACGAGTCCGGCGGTAACCGTGCTGGAAAAACCGTCAGGTTACAGCTGGACCCTTATTACCATTCCGCCTCCATGATTCCTGGAATCACTGGGGCATAACGACTCCGGTGACCCGGGAATTCCGGTGGCGGAATTCTGTAAATCCCCATTCCCATGGAGTTCCATAGGACTCCGTGGGGATGGGGACAATGGAAACACTGGTTCCATCTATGACGGAGCCGGTGTTTCCATGTCCGCATGCAGGCGGGTGGTGTAAATCCCGCCAGGTTAGACCTGGCAGGAGTGGCACCTCCTGCCTGCAGGACTCTTAATCAGCCGGTCCGGAAAGAACGGTGGCAATGGTTTTACCACCACTGTTCTTTCCAGACCGGCAGGGTCGTAATGAGGCCCGCTGACTCCTATAGAGGGAGCTTGAGTTGTCGAGCAGTTGCATCCACAAATTAGGGTACAGCACTTTGATGTCATACCAAGGACAGCTGATGTAAAGCACTAACTCTTCATGATCAATCATTTATCAAAGACACTGAACATAATCATTTGAGAATAACCCCAAAAAACGTTGTTAGGGTATGGGAACTTGAGATGCGAAATTAAGGTATTAAGGTGTTATAGACCTCTAATAGTAGCTATCCTATATCACTCGCCCACAGTGTCTATAACACAGTCACCCAGTCACTACAAACACTACATTTCTGAAAAAAATATAACCTGTTTTATTAAATACTCTTTTGTCATGTATCCGTTATTTAGTGTCAGAAAAACTAACACACATATCAATCAAGGTGTATATATTTTTTTTTTTTAAAATACAATGTGTCACATAGTCATGTAGACACTGGCCATAGTATGATAATATATGAAAAAAGAAAGGGAAACAGGGTACCCCTTCTTCTAGCAAGAATTGATATGGTGGTTACGATGCTTGGCTGCAATTTTTACAAATTACTGCAATGTACCTTTTCCATAATTTAAAAACCTCTTATTGTACACATATTAAAAAATACACTGAAAATATGTAGGGACAATACATTCAACGTTATATATTTTGTGCAAAAAATAAGCATGGGCAGAAAGAATTTTGATAGGAGTGCTCTCCTCGGGGTTAGTAAAAAGGTGCCTTGTGTGCATTCCCAATTGTATCAGAACATAAAACTTTAACATTCAACATTTTACTCACCTTACAAAATATTGTGTTATATTCTACATTATAAAACCAGCACTAGTCCCCTTTCTCGTGATTGTAAAGACAAAAACCTTCCACCGCTGCCGTAGACTTTGACGCTACCCACTTTACAGCCCCACACAGATCGTTTGCATTTTGCATGTTCCCTGCCTCGAACAAACCGAAACTGGGGAGAAAGAAATTGCCTGGCTTTGCTTGATGTCGGTGATCTCAACACTTTGGACCAGAGACTTTGGAAATCCACTTCCTTGGTTTCCCCTGCGAGGCATATTTTGCACAACCAAACAGAGAACTGAGAACTGAAAGCAGTCCGCTTTCTATTTGCTTATTCTTCAAGACTGCCTACATATACACCGCGCAGACGCGGAGCGCGGCGCGGTGTGCGAAGCAGTGTGTCTGGTGTCCGGTGTCCGGTGCTGGCCACTGAACTTCGCCGCCAGACACACTGCCCACCAGGAATCTCGACATCGATCGAACATGCCACCTGTTTCCCCTACGGAAGATGACATCAGCCGCCGGCTCCGAAGTAGCAAACTACCTCAAGACTTGGGAGAACAACAAGACCTGCAAGATCTGAAAGAGGCACCCAGGCGAAAAGCAAGTAAAGCCCCTGTTCCCCCTCCCCCACAGTCAGCACCGGGCATTAACATTCTGACCCCGCTCCCCTCCCAGTCTCACCTGACTTCATCTCCCTTGAGACCTCCCCTCGAAGGCACAACTCAACACGAAAGGCTGTTTCACGAAACTGAGACCGACGGAATGGCTACCTCTTCCTCTTGTGGCCGAGCAGATGACCTGGAAACGGAAACGGAATTGCAATCAACCCACTCGACAAGTTTGCTTGCAATAGAAGGCCAGAGGCCATCCAACTACCAAACGGGCACTGTGCTCGGCCGTTTCACCGCTAATGCGAGCGACACCCAGCCAGAATCTGCCGAAGGGCGGACTCGGTGGGTGTCTCAATGACCGGGTGCTTTACCCTTGACGGCCGTTCTTGATGTGGGCATGCCAAAGCATCTCTTCTCTCCAGGAGTGCGCTTCCACACAATAAAGCGTGACACTCGCGTTGGCGAGTCAAAGATGCCTCAAATGGTCCAAGCCTCCAAAGAAATAGACCATTCAGCTCAAATCCATTGCGACAGATCCACAGTCCAGAATCCACCTAAGCGCTCAAAGTATGCCAAACTTGAAGCCACACCCTGTAAGAATACCAGGAACAAGTCCTGGACCACGGACTCTGGCGGCGAGACCTCACCCGTAATTAGATGTTCACCTGACGATTCAGTCTTTGAAGTGTCACCAAGGGAAAAACAGCGCCCCGCTGCACAGTCAGCCGACCCACATACGAAATCAACATCAAGTTCTGCGGAAGTCGCAGCCTTGCCCTCCCTTAAGGGTGACACAGCACAACCACCAAAGACTAACTTGGGACCCAGCCCTCCAGCTACTTCCAGGGATGTACTGGTGCCACCAATATCAGATTCCCTCAGCCGGATAAAACCTTGTCACCAAAGGAGAGTGTCAAAAGTAAAACCAAGCCCAGGAAAGTCTGGACAAAAAAAAAACGTAAAATACAGCCTAAAACTCAGAGAGGCATTAAAGGGCTGTCGGTCCCGCTGCTTTCCTCATCCTTGAAAGAATACTTCATTAAGCAGCATAAAAGAAAACTTGATCAGGACCCCGAACTCTCAGACGCCGAAATCTTGGAAGCGATTAGAGAATCCTCGCCAAGAACGAAAGCTCCAAAGTCAATCTCCTCAGCTGAAGATTCTCTCCCATGTCAGCCTTCTGTACCAAAGCCGTTACCGCCCATGGACCAAAGAGAAGTTGAAGTTCAAGCCTTGCACAGTATAAACAAGTCAGGGGTCACAGAGAGGCCAGAAAGTGACGAGACCCCCCTCGCATACCGACAGGGTCAGCAAACGAGACAATAAACAACATTTCATCGCCTGATGACACTAACATCACGGCGCATAAAGGGAACAGGGCCAGTTCAGGACCCAGAAAAACACACCCTGCAGATTACTATGCTTGGACTCGCCCTCACATTCAAGGCCAATCCAGCAGACTTCTAGGATAATCCCAACACTCTCAACAAGAAGGTCTCCCTCTTGCTGAGAGAAGGCCCAGTGACAGATGGGCCCAACACCAATCTGAAAGAGGCCAAATCACTTCACCCAAAACAAGGAGACTGAGTGACATCCCTAGCTCGTCAGACAAAGGATCTCCATCAAAGAAAAAAATAGACTTGCTCTCAATCATGTCAGCTC
Source organism: Ambystoma mexicanum (assembly GCF_040938575.1). Taxonomy (NCBI): domain Eukaryota; kingdom Metazoa; phylum Chordata; class Amphibia; order Caudata; family Ambystomatidae; genus Ambystoma; species Ambystoma mexicanum. The sequence goes on from NC_090932.1 coordinate 998,289,109, forward strand.
TCACGATTGCACTTAATCCATTCGCCAAACTGTACAAATCTATGCATGAAGCACTCAAAGACAACACCACAATGATAAGCACCTTGAAGGACAAACTCACCTTCATGGAGGGATTCATAACCGCCGTCGACCAAAATTCAAATAGGTCTGAAGCAATCCTGGAAGAAAAACTGGAAAAAATTGAAAAAAAAATTGAGAGTATCTTACTGTCACACGTAAAAGTAGTGACCGACCCCACCCAAGGAACTGAATCTAAATCTACACAACCATGGCTAATGGAAAACAGCAAGACATGGCCCCTATTTTCGAAAAACGACCCTCAAAGCTCACATCTTCTTCAACTTCCAGCTCTTCTGATCAAACAAACGGGTGCGTCGCGCACTCCAAAGAAACAGATACATTAAGCATATGGATACCGTCTAAAGAACTGCAAGACCCTAGATGGGCACGTGGCCGTAACCAGCCAGTGGACATTCCAGCTACCCGCACCCTGAAGCTGAGCTCTAAAACCTTACCACCCACCGAGAAAAGAGACCAAATAGCCAACTTGGAAACTATCCCGGCTGGAAACCTTTCTCAAGACCTCCTTCAAATTTCTCAACACTCAGCTACTGAAGATCTGTCACCTAGATCACCAGACATCCCAGGGGAGTCGTCCAAAAAAGCGCTCCACCCAAAGCCTAGTCAGAAACAGCCGCACGTCTCTCCTGCGGAAGGCCAAAGGAAAGACGGACCCTGCCCGTACAGACCATGCTCAAATTCGCCAAGTGCAGCCCTTGAAGCTCTAATGGACCTTCAGAAAAAAGAAAACGCCCCGGCCCTGAAAGCAGCTACGGATTCCAGCTCAAGACATAGCCAAATGCAATGACAGGGAAGGTACCGTGTCCCCTCGTACAAGGAAAGGACTAGACCACATAAGACCGAGCATAAGGACCGAATAAACTTGGACAATTCGTCAGTCTACAAGGTGGAACAAATCTCAGCCAAGGACAGTTACTTAGTCCTCAACCGCAGAACAGTCCTGAAAATCTTGGCTAAAGTTGACAAACTGCGACACCTAACTTCAGATGATATAGTCCTTGTGGAACCCTACCACCGGGACCACAATGCCAAAGCCTACCTGCATATCAAAAACAAGGCAGTAAAGAAATTACGGCCGAAGTAGAAAGGGACCTCCGTCGCGTAGGCCTAAAATGCCAACTGATACCCAAGCCTTCATCTGTAAAGTCTCCCAGTGAAAGAGAACACAGGGTCACGAAGAACCTCCCACCCAAAAAAAACAACAATGCGGCACGCCACGACAATGATGCTGGATGGACCAGCAAGAAAAATTCTCACCCCGAAGAGCAGACAGAAAATGGAAGCTTGCCTAAAAAGAAATGGGTATCCTTCACCCACACAGAAAATGGAACGCCAAACAGCAAAGAAGTGCACTACGAAACGCGACATCGAAGGCAAGCTAACGCGTCGCCTCCGAGGAGAGACCATACCGAGTCGTCTGCGCCTAACCCATGGAAGTGGATTTCGGACACCTTTTCTCGATCGCACAAGAAATAGCAGCGACTTCCGTGTCCCACGGTGAATAACTTCAACCAGGAGAGCGACATACCACAACCCAAAGTCAGCACCCTCCTAATGGCATCATGGAACACGCATGGATTTCGCCACTTAACCACCCCGAATGACGCAAACCTGAGCTCCTTCGACCTTATCTGCCTACAAGAAACATGGCTTCTTACCAAACCTACACTTGATGGGTACGACATAGAAGTCTCACCAGCCACTAAGGCAGTCGCAGGCCGTCCCTCGGCAGGCATACTGACCGCCATCTGCCTGGGCTCAGGTATCACCCCGATGGGAAAGATCGCAGAGGGCTATGGTATTCTAGCAACTCTCTCATCTTGGCATCATTACGATCACTACAACAACTGCTGGAAAAACATGGAACTAGCAATAGTAAATCTATATTGGAACCCGGAGCGAACCACTTGCAAAAACTTCTGCAACTCCATAACTTCCATCATCGATGAAAATAGAGTTGACCGGGGCGTCACCAAACTGATAATATGCGGCGACCTAAATGCCAAATATGGGTTTGGAACCATCACCACTAAAGACACCCTGCCGCGGATGCTGCTGGACGACCGGGGCCGCACTTGGTCAAAGCTAATGAAATCAAGAAATCTACACAACACAGCAGCCCTTCAATAAAACAAAAATCAAATCCCCACATGGGAAACACTAGGGGCATCAGCTACTATTGACCACATTTACATCTCGGAGGGCTTGATTCCCTTCTTTATTGACTTCACAGTGTTAAAAACAACAAACAGTGACCACAACCTTCTCCAGATGTCATGGGGCGGAGCATCTCACAAAATAACTTATTACCAAGCCAACATTGAATCAAATAATCAACAAAATCGCCTCTGATTGTCTTCTGACAACGTAAGACGCTTTGCGTCAAACCTAAGACTGAAGTACGACTCTGCAAACAAAGACCCAAGTTCTAAAAGGCCAGAGTATATTTCACTTCTGGACTCCCATAAAGTAAACTTCACCGGCAAATCTCAAGTTGCATCGAACCACATTCACTCATTTAACCACATGGTGATGGAAAAACCGCAAGAGATGCGGAAACTCAAAAAATTGGCAATCAAAGAAGGTTCCAACGAATCCTGGGCATCGTTCCAAACAGGACAGAAACACTACAAAGTATGGCTGAAACACTATCGCCCCACTCTATATAAGAAGGATGCAGAAGCAATGCAAAGCACTTGGCTATCAAGAAACTCCAGAGACTTCTGGTCACTTCTAAAGAGTGTGAATGGCCTGAAAACCCCTCCAATTTCCAACTCGGTGTCAGAACAAAAATGGATTATTCACTTCTCAGAATTATACCGGCCGCCACCAACTCCAGTGACACTGCCAACATCGTACCCAACGGATACGTGGATTGATCTCTCAGACCGCCAAGAAATCTCCAGAGCTATTAAGAACTTGAAAGTATCCAGGGCCTCAGGACCGGACGGGCTGACTAATTTATACATTAAAGAATATCCGGACACTAGGTCCAAGGCCATTAGCGATCTCTTTACCATATGCCAACAACGAAAGAAAATCCCGAGCACTTGGATCGAAGCAGTTCTGGCTCCGATTTTTTAAAAGGGGGACTCAAGCTTACCGGCAAACTACAGACCAATAGTCCTTTTGGACATTATTGGCAAAATCTTCGCCTCTCTACTGTTGTCCCACTTCAAAGATTGGGCAAGAAACTCTCCAGCATCAGATACCTTCCAGACAGGATTCTTAAAGGGCACAGGCACGTCAATCAATCTGCTAATTCTTAACATCATTAAGGCAAAGGTAAAGAGCGGGGCGCCGAAAGTCTTCATGGCTATGATAGACCTCTCTCAAGCCTTTGACCTGGTTGACAGATCGAAGTTTTGGGCCAAATTAACATCATGGAATTGCCCAAATCGCCTTCTGGAACCAATAAAGGCCCTGCACGCTTCCACATCTATGCGGGTGCGGCTTAGTCGTCAAAGCATCCTATCAGACAAAATTCTTACTGGCCGTGGAGTGAAGCAAGGATGCCCCCTGGCGCCTGCCCTATTCATAGCTTTCAACGGGGACTTTCAGGACTCAGAAAAAACAATCATATGTTTCCCCCCTAACGTAGTGAAGTGGGAGAATGGAAGAACAGGCTCCCGCCCTTCCCCTCTCGCGCTTGGCCTAGAGGATCACGGCCTAGACACCCGCCACGAGAGGAGTTTGCCTACCTACCAGATGACCAAATACCCTGGTACAAGAACATACAGATGTGCCCACCTACCTGCCCAGCAGCCCGCCCTGTCCATGCCGACACCTGCGGCATGGATCAACTCGACTAAAACCTACACGTCGTTAGAGATGCCATGACGACCTAGCCAACGGTTAGCACACCTGTGCAAACATGCACACCGGACACTCCCACACCAATCCACATGAAGAACATACTCAGTGCTATGACGTAGGCGACAGACATACCCACGGACGTGCATCTTTATTATTTTCCACATAGGCTCTCAAAATGCAGAAACGCAAGACGCATAATGAACTTATCTAAAAAGGCTTGCTCACGCTTCTTCTAAGAACCATGTACCATAATGAAGAATATAACAGAGACACGATACTGAGGTTAGAGCAATATGATACCGTAACTTAAAGCGCTCTACATCAAACGGTTCCACCTATGCACCAGGCCCAAGTAGGCCGCAAGCAAAAGCTTCCATGAACACTGAATGAGCAAGAGCTCGGTTGCTGACCCTGCAGAATGAGCCCGGCGAAAGCACACCGCCAAGGGCACGATGTTGCAATCTCGCACGCCGCAAGCCGACGCCAAGGTCGCACCTGCAAGATAAACCAGGCACACAGTGGGAAAAAACAATATTAATTGCTAAATTTTGCCTCAAACACGGTCCCACCTCACGTGACAAAGCTAAACCTGACAGGATGCCAAGCCCAGGAGGAAGGAGACGCCTGAATCCCACGTTTCAAGACACAGGCAGATACAATTAAAAGACTCATTGGACATCTGCAGCAGTGGGAGTAGTCGACCTCCCAACATATGAATAAATCCTCACATTGTTTACACCGACCCATAGTAAAACATTGTTGCAAATGACAGGTGCACCGCGAGCTGGGAACAGAGATAGTCTCAGACTGGGAGGCTCGCGAGCGGACCAATCAGAACATGGGGCTCTTATCACTGACGCCATTAACATTGACCAATCCTCAGAGGTCTTCATGTAACAATTTTCATGTATCAAATTGAAGGGACAGCCCAAGTATACCACCTGACTAACCCTCAACCACTAACACCGTTCTCTATATGTATGCTATACTAACCCTACCACTCGAGTAACCAATCCAGAGTGGAAATAGGTTTTTTGCTAAACTTTCTAAGGTGACGCAAGTAGCGCGTCATACTAAGGTAAAAAGGGCCTGCGAGCCCCACGATTGTGTGTGTGTCAGGATGGACGCGTACGATCCTTGACCCATCCCTGCCGTTTTGTCTAATAAACAGCAGAGTCACCTTGCTTCTTGCGTGTGTCTCATACTCTATCACTTTTGGGATATACGGGAGGAGTTGGGGCCTCCCTGCCCAGAGGTCTACGGACGGCCCCGGCCGACCCCGGCAGAATTTCCCCCCGACAAGTTGGAGGCACTGCTGAGATCTGTTTAAGATCTGCTTTTTTATTTTTATTTTTTTCCAGGTACTCCCATTGCGAGGAGGCCCGGCGGCGCGGCCCCCTCTGCCGTTGCCCCCTTCTGAGGACTACAGGACCATCGCGGAACTGCGAGAAGACCGGACAGCGCAATCCGGATATTGGCCTTCGGGAGCCGGTTGAGAAGTATCCCGCCCGCGGTTGGCGAGTGTCCAGACGTGGTCCAGACGAGGGGAGGTGGCGAGCCGCTTGGAGGGGTGCACGCAGTCGAGCGGCCCCGCATCAAGAGAACTTGGTGAGCATGCCACGCACAACAAGCAATGTGAAATTGTGAGGGAGGGGGGAGGAATTAAATACGGGAGGTGGGAGGTGTTGCACAGGTGCGCGGCGAAGGTTTGACAATTTAGTGTAGGCAATGAAATGAATGGTAGCCGAACGAGTGCGGGAGCAGTCGGCTACGTTACGCGAGAGAAGGAGGTGCAGCACGAAAACATCACGTGCGGCCGCTCGTAGACACTGATTGGCCTAGGTCGCGACTACGTGTAGGGGTGTGTGGTGTGTGTGGTTTCCTACGATTTGGCATTTATTGATCAATGAGTAGATGAGGATCCCTATTGTTCGAGCAAGAAACTCGATAGGTAGATGACGTTTCCCTGTAGGCGGTAGCTAGTTAGTTGCCCAATACGGAAGATAATTGGCTGGTTAAGCCCTCCTGTCGAGGGGCGTATCACACGCGAGGCGACGCAGCGTGCGCAGTCCGATTATATTTATTGATTACCTTGTTCCAGGAGTGACAGGAAGACAGCTGTGGGGTTAACGGGGGTAGATTGCAAGTGTATTTTGGACTCAAAGAATATATGAAGAACTTACCAGTAGTTCGAAGAGATCGGTGACGTCACCAGTAGGGCCTTCATAGGATATCCCGAGCACAAGGCATCTTTCTTTCTGAGAGTGGTGGGGAAGAGAACTGTGGTAAGGGAGTGGAAACGGAGATAAACGGTAATGAGTTGATCGAGGAAAGGCGAAACGGGGGACGTGGCGGCGCACGGAGAATGCCGGCCACGGCAAGTGTAGAAGAAGGAGGAGGAGCAAGTGAAAATAGGACGACTGTATAAGAACGTCACAAGGGGTACGCAGCCGCAGGGGGCTACGTGCACCTCGGCCGCAGGGGGCCGTAAGGGTGTTGTGTAAAGGAAGAAAGAAAGAAGAAAATATACAAATGCAAATACTATATTTTAATAATTTTCCTTAGCGGACTATCGCAAGTCCCCAAACTTATGGGGCCAGGTAAAGGTGTAAGGCTGTGTATTGTAAGTGTTAGTAAGATAATAGCTACCAAATAGGGGAAGGATAACAAGTGAAGCGCTACGATGTCATACGGGACGGGATCGGGAGGGTGGGGGAACACCCTCACTACCCCACTACAACACATATGTACAACACTGTCACCCCATAGGGAGAAACTGATCAAGTATAGCATAGAATGGACACAGGGGACGGACAACAAAATGATAACACCATGGCCGCCTAATGGTAGCTTCGATCCATATACCCAACATTCACTATTAAACCATTTGCATAATACATACAAAGGGAAGAAGTTGACAAACCACGTGGAGGTGTTTAACTTATGGAGGATGTTCCAAGGGTCCCGACCAGGACCAAATGGAATATTCACTGTGGGGGAAACACCGGAAGAAAAAGAGATTAAGGAGGAAGGAGAGAATGGGAAAAAGGGAAGTGAAGACCCAAAGAACACGGGGAACGGAAAAGAGGGAGGAGAAAAGAATAATAACCCAAAAGAAAATGAAATAAAAAAGGAACAGAGCAACGATACACTCCTAGCAAAGGTAGTGAAAACAGAGGGAGGGGGGTTGTACCCTTTAAGAGAATTAGGAGAAATAGAAAGAGGACAGTTAAGGGCAGCAGAGGGGTACTCGAACTCGGAATACAGCCTGCCACCATATGTGGCTCCTAGGAAAATGCCAGCAGGGGAGGGGAGGACTGGAGAAGAACAAACTGTGGAAATAGGACATGATGAGTGGGTAGCTGCGCAGATACTATTAAAATTACGAGGTTCATTAACAGGAGAAGAGAAGGAGGTAGTAAGGAAAATAGATGAGGATAATACCAGGGAGAGTGGAATGAGAGGGGAAGAGCTGTTACGTCAAAAGGAAGAGATTTTGGAGGAACGACTAGCAGAGTTAAGGAATGAGCAGAATGAACTGATCAAACAGCTCGAGAGGGAGGAAAGAGAGAGAGCGAGGGAAAGGAAAGAAGGTAAGAACGAATTGGAAAAAATAAGGGAACGAACTGAGGAGCAAAAGAGAGAAGCTGAAAGGGTAAAAGCAGCAGCAGAAAGGGTATCAAGAGCAGTGCTACGAGAGAGGAAAAGGGAAGAAGAAGAGAAAGAAAAAGAAATGGCAATGTGGAAGAAGAGATTACTATCAGAAACGACTAAGAAATACGAAGAAGGGAGGGTGATAGAGAGTATATTAGAAAGGGAGAGGGTGAGATGGGAAAGGAAGAAAGAGGATGAAAGGATATTGGAAAAGGTGAGTAGTGAAGTAATGGAGGAATTAAAAAGGAAGAGGGAGGAAATTGGTAGAGAGATGGAGGAGAGAAATGAAGGGGAAAGAGAAGATAGGAGAAGGGAAAGTGAAGTAAGGGGGTATGTATATAGAGACACAGAAGTAGCAACAACATCAGCGCAAAGGGGAGCGGTTGACAAAGGAGAAAAGGGAGAACAGGACCTAATAGACTTAAAAACAGTAACAATCAAGGGGAAAAAGACAGAGTGGGGGCTGCCGTTTATGAATGACTTTTGTAGTGAGGAAGAAGAAGGAATGGAGAAGGAAGGAAGAAACAGTGAACGGGAAAGCCTAGATAAACTATACACCACCCGGATTTATACAGACTCACCATGGATCTGTAGGAGAAAGGACGAACTGGAGAGAAGTGAGGAGGAAGAGCAAGGAATAGCGGAAAGACAGACACATGAAGCCACACCGTCACCATCACACCCTCTCCCATCCCACCCACATGCTCAACCACCTCACGCTCATTACATACAATCAAACTTGCGCCCTTCACAAATGAACTGACACCCTATGCAGGTCGGCTTAGAGACCTCCCTAGACGCAGGCAGGAAGGACGAATACGCACGCCCACATTAAATACAGGAAATGATGGAAGAAGGGGAAAAGATGGAGAAGAAAGAGTTACGAGCAGGGGAAATACGGACGAAATTGACGATGTAGGAGAGAGGGAAGAAGAGGAGGGGTGTGAGGACTCGATTTTATGGAACCCAAGGAGTAAAACGAGACACAACTTAATGCCACTTCTGGAGAGGGGAGGGGTTAGACCACAGTACGTCCCTTGGAAGCATACAGACAAAGAGAATATAAAGTGCAGGCTCCCATCATTAAGTGGAGGTGCGGGTAAATGGATATATGAAATGGAAAAACACACCGCAGGACAGAAACTGGCAGTGGGAGATGTAAAGGGCCTTCTAATATCGATATTAGGGGATGCAGCGGATGACATTTGGAAGAGAGCGGGATTCCCTGGGGTAACAATAGCAAACACATCGCATGATGGGGCACCATTCGCAAACTGCAGACATGCACTATGGCAGGCATTGAGGCTACAGTACCCAGACACATCAGACATAGGAGCAATTACCTCCCGCAAGATGCGTGAGAACGAAGATCCTGTTGATTATATCCAGGAAATCCAAGAGAAGTGGCGCATGGAAACTAGAGAACAATGGGACAAAACACCAGCAATATTTTATCATATACTAGTACAAGGGCTCCCAGAAGGAGTTCAGAAACAACTGAAGAAAGTAGTGGGAATGGAAGCAAAAGCATGGCCAGAAATACAACTGACAATAGTGCATCATTGTAGGGCATGGCAAGGAAAAATGAAACAAAAGGAAGAGGACAGGAAAACGGAAGAGGCTAAACTAGTACAGAAAAAACTTACTAAATACACAATGGAAGGGGCACTAATAACTGCACCTACAACAATGACCCAAAGCCCCACACAAGTAGTGGCTGCACAAGATCCCTCCCAAATACCACCCTCACAGACTATAACACAACAGGTGCCGCCACTCCAACCATACACGACCAACATGGGAGGAGGATACTCAATGCCAGGAGCTGGGTATTATAATTACAACAGGGGAAGAGGAGGAATTATGAGAGGGAGAGGATACGGATATAACACACAACAGCAGGTGGGAGGACTTAGAAATTCCTACCCCACCGGGCAACCAGTATACCAGGACAACACAGGAAGCTTTCCATGGCAGAGTAGGGAACCACCGGTGTGTTGGAGTTGTGGATTAGTAGGGCACATGTCACGCACGTGTAGAGTAAGACCAGGTACACCATCATGGAGCGAACAGGGACAACCAAGGCCCACACAGGAACAGCAGGGCATACAGCAACAGCAGACGTTGCAACAGGGAAATGAACAGCAACAACTAATAACACAACAACAGCCACAGACATATTCACTGCCACAACAACAGGTAGCGATAACACAACAACCCCAAGCACAACAAACACAACTGGGTAGGGTGACGGTCCTGGGACACAACCCTTACACAGGAAATGGCCAATCGTTGTACCCTCAATAGGACAGCCCACAGACGGCCTTGGTGTGTCCCATCCTGTTGGTAACACCTAATAGTGCGGAGGAACCACGCATAGAGGTAACGATAGGTGACAAAAAATTATCATTCCTTGTTGACACCGGGGCGACCCGGTCTTGCATAAGGGAAGGTAAATTTAAGATGTTGGGCGAAGCCATGAACACCCAAGGATTCTCTGGGGCTAGAGGGTTGGTTCCTTTTACTGATAACATTCCCTTATCTATAGGAGATTATGACATGTCAGTCCCACTTTTATATTATAGTGCCTCACCAGTAAATATACTGGGGAGAGACATCATGAACAGGTTGAATATGACGATCTCGTTTACGGAGGACGGCATAATTTGCTCTACTCCAGGAATTAACATGCTCACAGCACGACAGATTATGCAAGCATACTGCGGACAGACAGCGATTAGGGCTGAGCCAGTAGATGGCGAACTCTTCCAGTACGGGACAGACATGGCATTTGCATGGATGCCAGGGATAGAGGGAAAGATCTGTAGGAGGCCAGCAGCCTATTTGTTCAGACCAGAAACACCAGTCAATGAACCAGAAGGAAAGGTGGTTCCAGTGGACATTGAGAGCATTATAGCAACAGCTGATTACATTGCTGTACATGCCCAAGACAGAGAAGGAAGAGCATGGAGGGCAGTGATAGCACTAGCAGAAGGATGTAGACTCACCCAGGTGTCAGATGAGGAGCTGTTCTCAGAAGAAAAGGAGGAAGGTGAAATGGTGTTTATGATGAGTGTGGAAATATGGCTAAGAGTGGCGTACAAACAAGTGGCACAGAAAATGGCAATGGCACTTGAGGCACCCACATCCACCCCAGTTCCCTTCTTTGAGGAGGATATGACAAAAGTACCCACATCATTATGGACTACTAGCCCCTATGACGTGGGGTGCATAAAAAGTATAGGGGGGTAAGGATAAAATTGAAAAAAGGTGCAATACTCCCCAGAGTGAAACAGTACCCACTATCAAAAGAGGCAGATGAGGGCATATATGAAACCATAATGGCCCTTATAGATAATGGCATATTGGTCCCCTCAGAATCACCATGTAACACGGCTGTATACCCAGTGCGCAAGGCTAGAGGGAGGTCTTGGCGCTTCATACAGGATCTCAGGCCCTTGAACAACATAGTAGAAGCAGAATACCCCATAGCCGCAAACCCGGCCACAATATTGTGTGGCATTCCAGCAGAAGCATCACGATTTACAGTGATCGACCTTAAAAATGCTTTTTTCTCAATACCATTGCACCCAGACTCACAAAATCTGACAAGCTTCACTTACAGAAACACAAAGTGGAAACACACCAGATTGCCACAAGGGTACTGCGAATCACCCTCAATCTTCAACAGAGTAATACAGATGGATTTGGGTAACATTGAAGTGGAAAGCACAGTGTTGCAGTATGTCGACGACATAATAATTTGCAGTACAAACGAAAGAACATGCAGAGAGGACTCATTAAAGATGCTGACAATATTGGCTGAAAAAGGTTACAAGGTAGACATGGAAAAGTTACAGTACTGTCAAGAACAGGTACTTTACATTGGTCAGCTCATATCCCAACATGGAAGAAAGATTGCACCACAAAGAGCACAGGCCATTTCAAAAACGCCAGTGCCCCAAACAGTGAGGGAACTGCAGCAGTTCCTGGGCCTGTGCAACTACTGTAGAGCATGGGTATTTGATTACAGCTCATACATAGGACCCCTGCTTGAGGCGTTAAAGGAAGCTAATAAAGGGGAGAAAAAGTTGGGGTGGACAATGGAAATGAAAGAGGCTTTTGATGAACTGAAAGATGCGATATCAACTGCTCCGGTACAGGCAACCCCAGACTATGAGCGACAATTCTTTATATTTTCACATTGCGACTCAGCAGTAATGAAAGCAGAAATGTAATGGTAGCTTCGATCCATATACCCAACATTCACTATTAAACCATTTGCATAATACATACAAAGGGAAGAAGTTGACAAACCACGTGGAGGTGTTTAATTTATGGAGGATGTTCCAAGGGTCCCGACCAGGACCAAATGGAATATTCACTGTGGGGGAAACACCGGAAGAAAAAGAGATTAAGGAGGAAGGAGAGAATGGGAAAAAGGGAAGTGAAGACCCAAAGAACACGGGGAACGGAAAAGAGGGAGGAGAAAAGAATAATAACCCAAAAGAAAATGAAATAAAAAAGGAACAGAGCAACGATACACTCCTAGCAAAGGTAGTGAAAACAGAGGGAGGGGGGTTGTACCCTTTAAGAGAATTAGGAGAAATAGAAAGAGGACAGTTAAGGGCAGCAGAGGGATACTCGAACTCGGAATACAGCCTGCCACCATATGTGGCTCCTAGGAAGATGCCAGCAGGGGAGGGGAGGACTGGAGAAGAACAAACTGTGGAAATAGGACATGATGAGTGGGTAGCTGCGCAGATACTATTAAAATTACGAGGTTCATTAACAGGAGAAGAGAAGGAGGTAGTAAGGAAAATAGATGAGGATAATACCAGGGAGAGTGGAATGAGAGGGGAAGAGCTGTTACGTCAAAAGGAAGAGATTTTGGAGGAACGACTAGCAGAGTTAAGGAATGAGCAGAATGAACTGATCAAACAGCTCGAGAGGGAGGAAAGAGAGAGAGCGAGGGAAAGGAAAGAAGGTAAGAACGAATTGGAAAAAATAAGGGAACGAACTGAGGAGCAAAAGAGAGAAGCTGAAAGGGTAAAAGCAGCAGCAGAAAGGGTATCAAGAGCAGTGCTACGAGAGAGGAAAAGGGAAGAAGAAGAGAAAGAAAAAGAAATGGCAATGTGGAAGAAGAGATTACTATCAGAAACGACTAAGAAATACGAAGAAGGGAGGGTGATAGAGAGTATATTAGAAAGGGAGAGGGTGAGATGGGAAAGGAAGAAAGAGGATGAAAGGATATTGGAAAAGGTGAGTAGTGAAGTAATGGAGGAATTAAAAAGGAAGAGGGAGGAAATTGGTAGAGAGATGGAGGAGAGAAATGAAGGGGAAAGAGAAGATAGGAGAAGGGAAAGTGAAGTAAGGGGGTATGTATATAGAGACACAGAAGTAGCAACAACATCAGCGCAAAGGGGAGCGGTTGACAAAGGAGAAAAGGGAGAACAGGACCTAATAGACTTAAAAACAGTAACAATCAAGGGGAAAAAGACAGAGTGGGGGCTGCCGTTTATGAATGACTTTTGTAGTGAGGAAGAAGAAGGAATGGAGAAGGAAGGAAGAAACAGTGAACGGGAAAGCCTAGATAAACTATACACCACCCGGATTTATACAGACTCACCATGGATCTGTAGGAGAAAGGACGAACTGGAGAGAAGTGAGGAGGAAGAGCAAGGAATAGCGGAAAGACAGACACATGAAGCCACACCGTCACCATCACACCCTCTCCCATCCCACCCACATGCTCAACCACCTCACGCTCATTACATACAATCAAACTTGCGCCCTTCACAAATGAACTGACACCCTATGCAGGTCGGCTTAGAGACCTCCCTAGACGCAGGCAGGAAGGACGAATACGCACGCCCACATTAAATACAGGAAATGATGGAAGAAGGGGAAAAGATGGAGAAGAAAGAGTTACGAGCAGGGGAAATACGGACGAAATTGACGATGTAGGAGAGAGGGAAGAAGAGGAGGGGTGTGAGGACTCGATTTTATGGAACCCAAGGAGTAAAACGAGACACAACTTAATGCCACTTCTGGAGAGGGGAGGGGTTAGACCACAGTACGTCCCTTGGAAGCATACAGACAAAGAGAATATAAAGTGCAGGCTCCCATCATTAAGTGGAGGTGCGGGTAAATGGATATATGAAATGGAAAAACACACCGCAGGACAGAAACTGGCAGTGGGAGATGTAAAGGGCCTTCTAATATCGATATTAGGGGATGCAGCGGATGACATTTGGAAGAGAGCGGGATTCCCTGGGGTAACAATAGCAAACACATCGCATGATGGGGCACCATTCGCAAACTGCAGACATGCACTATGGCAGGCATTGAGGCTACAGTACCCAGACACATCAGACATAGGAGCAATTACCTCCCGCAAGATGCGTGAGAACGAAGATCCTGTTGATTATATCCAGGAAATCCAAGAGAAGTGGCGCATGGAAACTAGAGAACAATGGGACAAAACACCAGCAATATTTTATCATATACTAGTACAAGGGCTCCCAGAAGGAGTTCAGAAACAACTGAAGAAAGTAGTGGGAATGGAAGCAAAAGCATGGCCAGAAATACAACTGACAATAGTGCATCATTGTAGGGCATGGCAAGGAAAAATGAAACAAAAGGAAGAGGACAGGAAAACGGAAGAGGCTAAACTAGTACAGAACAAACTTACTAAATACACAATGGAAGGGGCACTAATAACTGCACCTACAACAATGACCCAAAGCCCCACACAAGTAGTGGCTGCACAAGATCCCTCCCAAATACCACCCTCACAGACTATAACACAACAGGTGCCGCCACTCCAACCATACACGACCAACATGGGAGGAGGATACTCAATGCCAGGAGCTGGGTATTATAATTACAACAGGGGAAGAGGAGGAATTATGAGAGGGAGAGGATACGGATATAACACACAACAGCAGGTGGGAGGACTTAGAAATTCCTACCCCACCGGGCAACCAGTATACCAGGACAACACAGGAAGCTTTCCATGGCAGAGTAGGGAACCACCGGTGTGTTGGAGTTGTGGATTAGTAGGGCACATGTCACGCACGTGTAGAGTAAGACCAGGTACACCATCATGGAGCGAACAGGGACAACCAAGGCCCACACAGGAACAGCAGGGCATACAGCAACAGCAGACGTTGCAACAGGGAAATGAACAGCAACAACTAATAACACAACAACAGCCACAGACATATTCACTGCCACAACAACAGGTAGCGATAACACAACAACCCCAAGCACAACAAACACAACTGGGTAGGGTGACGGTCCTGGGACACAACCCTTACACAGGAAATGGCCAATCGTTGTACCCTCAATAGGACAGCCCACAGACGGCCTTGGTGTGTCCCATCCTGTTGGTAACACCTAATAGTGCGGAGGAACCACGCATAGAGGTAACGATAGGTGACAAAAAATTATCATTCCTTGTTGACACCGGGGCGACCCGGTCTTGCATAAGGGAAGGTAAATTTAAGATGTTGGGCGAAGCCATGAACACCCAAGGATTCTCTGGGGCTAGAGGGTTGGTTCCTTTTACTGATAACATTCCCTTATCTATAGGAGATTATGACATGTCAGTCCCACTTTTATATTATAGTGCCTCACCAGTAAATATACTGGGGAGAGACATCATGAACAGGTTGAATATGACGATCTCATTTACGGAGGACGGCATAATTTGCTCTACTCCAGGAACTAACATGCTCACAGCACGACAGATTATGCAAGCATACTGCGGACAGACAGCGATTAGGGCTGAGCCAGTAGATGGCGAACTCTTCCAGTACGGGACAGACATGGCATTTGCATGGATGCCAGGGATAGAGGGAAAGATCTGGAGGAGGCCAGCAGCCTATTTGTTCAGACCAGAAACACCAGTCAATGAACCAGAAGGAAAGGTGGTTCCAGTGGACATTGAGAGCATTATAGCAACAGCTGATTACATTGCTGTACATGCCCAAGACAGAGAAGGAAGAGCATGGAGGGCAGTGATAGCACTAGCAGAAGGATGTAGACTCACCCAGGTGTCAGATGAGGAGCTGTTCTCAGAAGAAAAGGAGGAAGGTGAAATGGTGTTTATGATGAGTGTGGAAATATGGCTAAGAGTGGCGTACAAACAAGTGGCACAGAAAATGGCAATGGCACTTGAGGCACCCACATCCACCCCAGTTCCCTTCTTTGAGGAGGATATGACAAAAGTACCCACATCATTATGGACTACTAGCCCCTATGACGTGGGGTGCATAAAAAGTATAGGGGGGTAAGGATAAAATTGAAAAAAGGTGCAATACTCCCCAGAGTGAAACAGTACCCACTATCAAAAGAGGCAGATGAGGGCATATATGAAACCATAACGGCCCTTATAGATAATGGCATATTGGTCCCCTCAGAATCACCATGTAACACGGCTGTATACCCAGTGCGCAAGGCTAGAGGGAGGTCTTGGCGCTTCATACAGGATCTCAGGCCCTTGAACAACATAGTAGAAGCAGAATACCCCATAGCCGCAAACCCGGCCACAATATTGTGTGGCATTCCAGCAGAAGCATCACGATTTACAGTGATCGACCTTAAAAATGCTTTTTTCTCAATACCATTGCACCCAGACTCACAAAATCTTACAAGCTTCACTTACAGAAACACAAAGTGGAAACACACCAGATTGCCACAAGGGTACTGCGAATCACCCTCAATCTTCAACAGAGTAATACAGATGGATTTGGGTAACATTGAAGTGGAAAGCACAGTGTTGCAGTATGTCGACGACATAATAATTTGCAGTACAAACGAAAGAACATGCAGAGAGGACTCATTAAAGATGCTGACAATATTGGCTGAAAAAGGTTACAAGGTAGACATGGAAAAGTTACAGTACTGTCAAGAACAGGTACTTTACATTGGTCAGCTCATATCCCAACATGGAAGAAAGATTGCACCACAAAGAGCACAGGCCATTTCAAAAACGCCAGTGCCACAAACAGTGAGGGAACTGCAGCAGTTCCTGGGTCTGTGCAACTACTGTAGAGCATGGGTATTTGATTACAGCTCATACATAGGACCCCTGCTTGAGGCGTTAAAGGAAGCTAATAAAGGGGAGAAAAAGTTGGGGTGGACAATGGAAATGAAAGAGGCTTTTGATGAACTGAAAGATGCGATATCAACTGCTCCGGTACAGGCAACCCCAGACTATGAGCGACAATTCTTTATATTTTCACATTGCGACTCAGCAGTAATGAAAGCAGTGTTGGCTCAAAAAACAAGCATGGGCTACAAACCAGTAGCATTTTACAGCGGCCACTTAGATCCTGTGATGTTAGGTCATTTCCCTTGCGAACAAGGTCTCGTCGCAGCTGCTTTTGCGGTAGAAAAAGCATCAGCAATCACCATGGGGTGCCCAACTACACTGTTTGTGGAACATGCACTATTTGCAATATTGAATAAACCTAAGTCCACCCTAACCACGCAAAGGGCATCAGGTTGTGAGATCATCTTATCCAGAGCTGAACTATCAATTGTTAGATGTAGCACGGTCAACCCTGCAAGGTTCCTAGCAGAAGTACTTGAGGAAGGAGATTATGCCCACGATTGTACGCAAATAACTGAAATGTACTCATGTACTAGAAAGATTGAAGAAAACGTACTAGAGGGAGGTGAGCTCCTGTTCATTGATGGGTCATCAACTATCGACCAAAGGGATGGTATAAGGAGGACTGGGGCAGCAGTGGTAAAAATGATGGAGGTACCGGTGTGTGTGGCAATGAAATGTGTACAACTACCACAGCATTATTCCGCTCAAGCAGCAGAATTAATTGCACTAATTTTGGCGTTGAAGGAAAGCTTTGACAAACGAGTGACCATATATTCCGACAGCGCATATGTTACGTCCACTGTCCACTCAGGGCTGTCGAAATGGAGAAGAAGAGGGTTTAGGAGAGCTGATGGCACTCCAGTGCAACATGCCCTCCTATTGGCTGAACTAATTGAAGCAATAAATGACCCCCAAGAATTAGCTTTGGTCAAATGCACCGCACACACCAATGGTGAAGACCACATTTCAAAAGGGAATGCAGCAGCAGACGCACATGCGAAGTATGCTGCATATTTTGGTGAGATATGGAACCCCCCAGAGTCAGAGAGAGGGAGAGGGAGGGGAATGGCTAAGGAGATGTTGATAAGAGAAGGGTACACCCATCTCCCAGCCACACAGATAATGGAGCTACAAGCGGCTGCACCAATGGCAGAAAAAGAAATATGGGTAAAAAGGGGATGCACAATGTCACCAACTGACGCACTATGGCGCCAGAGTGACACTGGGAAGATTGTAATACCACTGGCACTATTGAACACCGCCCTGAGCCAACTACACCACCCAGCCCACACAGGCAAGGAAGTAATTGCAGCACGAATTAGGGAAGACTGGTTCTGCCCCGAGTTAAATTCTCATGTGTCAAATTTTATCAGCAATTGTCTCACATGTCAACAGTTTACGGCCGGTCACACTCTGAAGGTGATAAGAGGTACTATACCCCGGCCAGAGGTACCCTTCCGACATCTCCATATTGACTATGTTGATATGATCAACGTATGTCAAGGAAATAGGTATATGATTGTAGTAGTATGCCCATTCTCGAGGTGGATTGAAGCAGGGCCCTGTTCACACCCAGATGCATTCAGAGCAGCTAAATTCCTAGTGAGGGAGGTCTTCCCCAGGTGGGGAGTGTGCGAGGTACTGCGG
This sequence comes from Ambystoma mexicanum, assembly GCF_040938575.1. Taxonomy (NCBI): domain Eukaryota; kingdom Metazoa; phylum Chordata; class Amphibia; order Caudata; family Ambystomatidae; genus Ambystoma; species Ambystoma mexicanum. The sequence continues at coordinate 998,307,431 of NC_090932.1, forward strand.
TCAGATAATGGCCCACATTTCGCAAACGAAATGTTCCAGGACATCACATCCTTACTGAAAACAAACATAAATTTGCATGTGCATACCACCCACAGGCCAACGGTATATGTGAACGCCTGAATGGCCTATTAAAGGAGGCAATTGCAAAAATACAGCAAACAACAAAGAAGAGTTGGTTGTATTGCCTTCCATTAGCCCTATTTGAGCTAAGGAATAGACCAGGTTCTGACCACCACCTCACCCCTCACGAGGTGGTTACCGGACGTCAAATGCGCCTTCCCCTAACGCCAACATCAAGAGCATTTACCGACCACGAGAGTACTGCAAATGTCCTTGGTGATGAAATGTACCAATATGTGTCTTCTTTGATTACTAGTGTAGTGTTTGTGTCTCAACAGCTCGAGCGCACGTGGGGCGGATCTAACAGCGATCAGCAAGAAGACGCGGATAAAGAATTGGAAAAGGAAAGACTGTGCAAAGTTGCTAAAGGTGACCACGTACTACTCCGCAATTTCAACAGAAAGTGGAACAGCCCACGCTTCACTGGCCGCCACTGGGAGAACAACAACAGCGTCACCAACGGAGGAAGAGACTTCTACCGCAACTAACGGCCTAAGTGTCCCCATACCCTGCTACCCCCCAGATTCCCCAGAGACAACTACTAGACAAGAAAGGGGTGATCCCCATACCGCCCACCCCATGGTTACACGATCAAAGAGTAAAGAGACTTCTGCCAGTTGAGCCCCAAACCCTCTGCCCATTGACCCCCTACCCACTGTAGTAATAACTGAACTGAAGGACATTGTCTTGCACATATACACATGTAAACACCTGAATGTTCTCTTTCTTTTCTCTCGCACATGCAGGTACAGCATATTATTGTACTACTAAGAAAGTAGATAACTAACCAATTCACTGCCCAGGAGTAGATGGTACCCTCAGACGATAATTACCTGGAAGAATTGTCACACCAATTTGTATATGAAATAAAAAGGCCAACGTATCTGAAAAAAAGGAGGGTACGTGTCTACTACACAGCATTCCTATTGGCCATAGAACATTCAATGCCCCACCTCCAACCATACTTGCCTGCCCTAAGAGATAGATCGCTTAGATTGGCGTGGGAACAGCTCTTCGCCTGGGCACTGAATGACTACTTGATAGGGAGAGCTTAAAAACGACAACTAACACTAATAACAAGCATATTAAGAATTTTCAGGCGGGCAACTGTAACGTCGCAAGAATAAACTGCCGGACTGCAGCAAGGTAAGAGCAAAATGCCGGTGAAATTAGCATCTGTAATAAAATTGATGGGGATTTTAATGATCACCGGGTTTTTGGCTGCCTCTGTATGGCAGTACAGCTATGCTATTGATATTATTGCTGTACCCAAACCTAATACACCCCCACCCCCAGCTGCAACAGGTGTTACGTCACGTGGTACTAGTAAAATCCCACACAAGGAAAATAGAGTTAAACGCAGCACATACTCAGATAATAAAGGTATTGACAACTACATACAAGATTCAGCACACATCTCAAACAACATATGGTACCAACACATGACCCACATAGGTAAACAGACAACAGAAGACAGCTGCTACGTTTGCTCATTAATCCCATACGCCATGAGCGCTTCTCGAACATTTGTTGCCACGGAGATAGATGAAAAATTAGCACGATGTATAATATACCTGGCACTGTTCCAAACGAAAGGAAGATTTCAAGGGACAGTGGTGCAACTGGTGTGGAAAACACGAGATACATATCCATATGAAAACATCTTCCTCAAGACTTATTTGAGTTACCACAAGAGCAGTTTACATGCTGAAGGATTCAGGTACATAACAAGTGGTCCTGAAAAAGGAGAAACAAAGAAAGTAACACTACAGTACCTACCATGTGATTGGTACGCCACTGAAGTCCCTGGTAAAAACGGATGTTGGGAAAGACCACTGGTGATAATAACAGGGAAGGTGTACATGAACAACAAATGGGACATAGGAGTGGTTGGCAGCAACATGGTAACAAGAGAAAATATTTCAACTATTGATGGACACAACCATAGATGTTGGATGACTTGGGTCAAGTACGTACCCATGCTCACGTGGATGGAGAAGGATGAAGACCCAATAACAATACTGCCGCTAACTGCGCCTAAGGTATGCTACCAACATAAAGGAGAAGGAAACAAGAGGAAGAAGAGATCTGCACAGCTTCAGAAGGGGCCAGAGAACAGGAACAACGGCAACAACACCGTCCTGAATAGGAAGAAAAGACAAGGAGAACCTCTGACAGGAAATTACCTGTGGGGAAGGTCGGAAACAGCACTCACTTCAATTCCGCCAGAACACAGACTATTCAGCAGAGCAGCAATGTTCTTCTCCTCAATAATACATCCGGGACTACAGGCTTACGCAAACGCAAAATGGCTCCAGATAACTAGGTGGGAACTAATGATGACAATTAACTCTACAGTGAATGGATTCAACGCAATAAAAGAGGAACTGCGAGCTGTGAGGATGGTAGCGCTTCAGAACAGATATGTACTGACCTCCTCACAGCAATGGAAGGAGGAGTTTGCGCTAAGATATGACAATCATGCTGCACATTCATCCCTGCCAACGATGCTGACAATGGTACACTGACAGAAGCAGTTTTACAATTGGCCCAGATGCACTCAAAAATGATGGATGAAAGTAAAGGTGTGAAAAAGGATGAGAGCTGGTTTTCAATATTATGGTCATGGATGCCATCTTGGCTGTCAGATGGACTGAAGATTATAGTTGGATGTACTATTTTGGCTGGAGCTACACTGATCATAATAAGATTTTGGAAGGCCCGGAAGGCACGCACCACAGACGAGATGATCGAAATGGTTGGTATGCACCTATTGATGCCAACAGATGACGGCAAACACACCGGCACATTTATAAAAGAGAGAGAGAAGTTGCACAACCAGATCATCACCAACCACCTGGACCCACCATCAGTGAAGCTCGAAAACCCAAGAAACCCAAGGAGCTACATAGGGAAATGGGTATACTGCACTCCTGGAGGAACCTGTGCATATATGTATTGGTCATTTGAAGACCATGTTAACCACTATGGACATTTGGGAGGAATAACTAAAATATGGAGAGTAAGAGGAGATAAAGAAAAGGATATGTTTGTGGTCGACAAGTCGACCAGAGGGGGGACTGAAGTGGGAGAATGGAAGAACAGGCTCCCGCCCTTCCCCTCTCGCGCTTGGCCTAGAGGATCACGGCCTAGACACCCGCCACGAGAGGAGTTTGCCTACCTACCAGATGACCAAATACCCTGGTACAAGAACATACAGATGTGCCCACCTACCTGCTCAGCAGCCCGCCCTGTCCATGCCGACACCTGCGGCATGGATCAACTCGACTAAAACCTACACGTCGTTAGAGATGCCATGACGACCTAGCCAACGGTTAGCACACCTGTGCAAACATGCACACCGGACACTCCCACACCAATCCACACGAAGAACATACTCAGTGCTATGACGTAGGCGACAGACATACCCACGGACGTGCATCTTTATTATTTTCCACATAGGCTCTCAAAATGCAGAAACGCAAGACGCATAATGAATTTATCTAAAAAGGCTTGCTCACGCTTCTTCTAAGAACCATGTACCATAATGAAGAATATAACGGAGACACGATACTGAGGATAGAGCAATATGATACCGTAACTTAAAGCGCTCTACATCAAACGGTTCCACCTATGCACCAGGCCCAAGTAGGCCGCAAGCAAAAGCTTCCATGAACACTGAATGAGCAAGAGCTCGGTTGCTGACCCTGCAGAATGAGCCCGGCGAAAGCACACCGCCAAGGGCACGATGTTGCAATCTCGCACGCCGCAAGCCGACGCCAAGGTCGCACATGCAAGATAAACCAGGCACACAGTGGGAAAAAACAATATTAATTGTGCTGAATTTTGCCTCAAACACGGTCCCACCTCACGTGACAAAGATAAACCTGACAGGATGCCAAGCCCAGGAGGAAGGAGACGCCTGAATCCCACGTTTCAAGACACAGGCAGATACAATTAAAAGACTCATTGGACATCTGCAGCAGTGGGAGTAGTCGACCTCCCAACATATGAATAAATCCTCACATTGTTTACACCTACCCATAGTAAAACATTGTTGCAAATGACAGGTGCACCGCGAGCTGGGAACAGCGATAGTCTCAGACTGGGAGGCTCGCGAGCGGACCAATCAGAACATGGGGCTCTTATCACTGACGCCATTAACATTGGCCAATCCTCAGAGGTCTTCATGTAACAATTTTCATGTATCAAATTGAAGGGACAGCCCAAGTATACCACCTGACTAACCCTCAACCACTAACACCGTTCTCTATATGTATGCTATACTAACCCTACCACTCGAGTAACCAATCCAGAGTGGAAATAGGTTTTTTGCTAAACTTTCTAAGGTGACGCAAGTAGCGTGTCATACTAAGGTAAAAAGGGCTTGCGAGCCCCACGATTGTGTGTGTGTCAGGACGGACGCGTACGATCCTTGACCCATCCCTGCCATTTTGTCTAATAAACAGCAGAGTCACCTTGCTTCTTGCGTGTGTCTCATACTCTATCTCTTTTGGGATATACGGGAGGAGTTGGGGCCTCCCTGCCCGGAGGTCTACGGACGGCCCCGGCCGACCCTGGCAGAATTTCCCCCCGACAGTGGGCTCTAACGAAGTATCAAGGCTGTGGAATGCTGACGACCTGGTCCTTATGGATCAGACAGCAGTAGGTCTTCAAAGACAGCTAGCCAATCTGGCCGCATACATGGCAAAAAACAACCTTCAAATCAATACTGCCAAAACAAAAATCCTAACCATATCTAAAACAGTAGGCAAGAAAAATTCACGAAACGCCTGGTTCTTGGACAAAGCAAAAATCGAAGTAGTCACGGAATACAAGTACCTGGGAATAATGCTGGACAACACACTGAGAGAAAAATCACTACAAAACTTCCTCTGGACCAAGGCAAGAAACTTAACACCGCAGACACGAGCAGTCGATAAAAAATTTGGAAAATTCTCCTGGGTCGCTGCACTCCAATTTTACAAAGCAAAAGTAGTCCCTGCACTAACCTACGGGATGGCGGCAAACCTAAATCTACCCACCGAGTTTTGGACCCAGATAGAGGGCTTCCTTTGGAAATCAGTCCTAGGCCTGCCCAAGTCTTCCCCAACACCAGCAATTCGGCGCGACCTGGGCCTACAGTCTTTAGCCTCTGTGGTGACGCAGAGTGCAACCCAACTATACGGGAAAATTCTGACTCCAAATACGCTGCCCATTTTCGGACTCATTGTCTCTGAAATTCGAAAAGGATCTTGGAAACCCCTAACTATCTGGGTTGAAAAAATCAAATCCAACCTTGAGGAAGTAGCATGCACTGAAGAAATTCTCATTTCCAACCCAGGACACGTCAAAACAAAACTACAACAGCAAGATTGGATAAATACTGTCGATTTAACCCACCAGTACAAGTCACTAAAGCACCTCCCACCAACTCACAACAAGCTAAAAGTGCCCCTAAAATACTGTGAGAAATTTCCAGAAAAAAACCTAAGGAAGATCTTTCTGCGTGCTCGACTAAACTTACTGCACACTAGGGAAATTCTAGCAGCAAGAGCACTGGCTCCGAAGTCTGACTGTCGCCTTTGCAGTGTGCAAGATCAAGTGGAAACGGTTTGCCACCTCCTCATGAAATGTCCAGCACTAATACGTGAGAGACAAACTTTTATGACACCACTTATCAGCGATCCACTAGCACTAGACGAAGAAATTTGCTGGGCCCGACAGATAGCTGGTGACTCTGCAAGATGGTCCAGAACGGCAGCCAAACTCCTGTCGTTGGCCCTGACGAAAGCCAACAAAGATGCTAGTGGCTCCCCGTCTGCTACGAACATTGGGAACTTGAGCCCCAGGATTGGTCACCCCAATGAGCACGCTCAAGCCCACAAAACTTGATCACTCTTCCTAAGTGGTGTTGTAATATAGCTCTCTTTAAATTCACGCAGCACATCCTGAAAGACCACTCCTGAAACTTCGCATTTTGTAAAAACCAAAAAGGTTAAAAACCAAATTTAAAAAAAAAAAAAAAAGACAACAATTTCAACACTTTCTGGACAATGAACATAGTACACATGCTGAATAAGGTGACTTGTTTGCCCTCGAGGAAACATTCCATTTTCAATCATCTATTAGGATGTCACAAACTATCTAGGTCGACAAATTGTGTTTCAGGACACGTTTTCAGATACGCTCATCCCTCAGAGTTCTTCATAGATTTCTGTTTAAGCCTTCAGCAGGACATAAAGGCTAATTATACATCATAGAAATCCCCCATAACGCTCTCACAACAACTAAGAATAAAAACAGAAGAGAATGTTTCTGTCAGGTACAAGACGTGCATATGAACATTTTACATCATATCAACCACCGGTCTTAAACCACCACTGACCTTAATCTTCATTTACACTGATAGGGACATATCACAACATCTTCTTCTAGGTGTGTATTCATGCACCTGTGCTGCAGATCCAACAAACATATCTAGGAGGAGAGCCCAGTATTCATTATTGTTGGTGCTTCCCCACCCAAAACGTGTATTGTTGTTTTCTCAGAATATGTCTCCTGTTGCTTAGGCGCATTTATTTGTTATCTTCATAAGGCACAATCAATGTTATTTAATGAGTACTTACCTCTTGCTTCCCTGTTACTTCAAAAGGTCTAAAGTGTACATCTAGTTCTCACTTCCTTTCCAGTTTAGCATACAGAGGACTCTAGAATAAACAAGCATAGGCAAAGCCAACAGTTTGGGTTTTAAGTGGTCATGTATGGCGTCCATCTGCCACTTCTGGTGACCTTACTGTTTGTAGCTCTGTAAGAAAAACATGGCTTGGAGGTCATTAGAGGGAGTGGCAGATACAGAACCTGTGCCTTTGATGGGTGCAGGTCAGAAAATGCCGGGGCATATGTGCCAATCGGCTTTCATTGGGTTTGGCAGAGACACTTGGGAGCAGCTTATCTGAAGGTTAGAGCCAAATATCTGATCGACTACATTGCTCTGTGTCTGGTGACCAGCTGGAGTGGTAGATTGTGACCGGGCTAAAGAGGAGAGTTTAATCACGGCTTGATAAGTGTTGATGTGCTAACGAATAGTCCTTTGGCAGCCGCGTGTGAAGGAATTTTTTAAAGCTCTTATTTTAATCCCAACATTTTTCCTTAAAAGTAGCGCTTTGAGTGCCACATAATAGCACACAACTAAAAATGTTTTTGAGTGGGCATTCCTGAATCCCTTACATTATTTGGGGCATCCTCGCTATTCTCGGTCGCGCTCACTAACTCCGGGAAATGTTTACACCCCTCCACTGAAAATATTCACCAGCCGCAACTAACTGTGAATCATTTAGAATGTTGGTGCCCCCAAAGTGTAGGAAGAAGGTGAAGCTTGCACTTCAGTGCACTGCACTAAACATTCCCATAAATAGCAGGTGTGTTTGTTTGGGGGATTTGAAGTGTGTGTCGGAGGGGGTGTAGCGATGGGGTTTGTGGGGAGCGGGGGCAGGCCAGCATGGAACATAGTTCCACTACTTCTTTTCGTACACTTCGACCACTGGTCTATTCACTATTCATTTCTAAGAATGGTGGGATGTAAGAAGCGGTTTTTTTTAATTGCCATTTTAATGGCATTCTTTTTGTTGTTTTAATATCTCTGTTCGTAAAAGGATCCTTAAAAATACAGTCATTGAGTTAAATGGAATGGTGTTAATTTAATAAATAATGTTGTGTCTATATTTGCCTGGTAAACTCATATAAATATTTCTTGCTGGGGGGCAAATGTACCCTGGATGACAGAAAATCATTAAAGACGCATCTTCACTCTGCGCAGTCTGATCTTCTTTAGTTTGCTTGAGTTTAAGCGCTAAAAGTTACACTTTGGTCATAAGTTTTTAGTAAGTACGACCAGCCACTGTGCTTCGCTTCAGTACTGTGACGGCAAAAAAGCAATGACGTAATTGTAGTAAAACCAAAATTAGATTGTGTTTCCGTCAAAGAAGGTACATATGCAACAATTGGAGTCTGGAAATCCTGCAGCCTTGACTGTTGTTGGATGTCCTCGAGGAGAATGTCTCTGGCCGGCAGCACACACGATTTACAGCCCAGAAGTGTTATCCTATCGTCTGCAAGTCCCACAGAAACCCCACTCTGCAGTTTCCTTTTCACTTAAACCATTTGAAACCCCCCATATTTCACTCCGTGCATTTCAAACTGCTTTCATTGTTCGAGGAAGGCAACTTTGTAAACCCTTAAGACAACATTTTAACATTCTTTCTCAGTATTTAACTCATGAAGTAATCCATTCCAGACTTGTTCCTGAAATAAATTGCCGCTCCTTATTTTTCTTTTAAGAATATTGCCGTGGAAAACCTGATCTGAGCGCTGCCAAAACGTGCAGCGGCCTTGTTGTGGTAACGCTTTGTTTTGGGGGGTTTCTTGAACGCACATTTGTCTCCGCTCTACAGAAGTGAACGCCCTGCTTGTCAAATGCATTAACAAGAAGATCTACAACTTCACAGATGCAAGGGTAAGCTCTGGTTCAGACACGCAGTGCACATTGTGTAGCTTATTGTTAAATTGTAAATCCGGCATGAGGTTGTGCTGTTGTTTGTCTAGAAATCAGCCTTTTTATTTACATGGTGTGTACAAAGGGTCGCCAAGTTCACACAATTATTTATGGTGATCCAGTGGAGCTTCCCACTCCCCCGCCGTTGCCCATTTGGGCACTGCTCGGGCCACTATCACCACCATTGCTCCAGGAGCAAAGGAGGTTGAGGAGGGACCCTCCCCCTTACCAATCCTGCTAAGACTCATGGTGTGGGAAAGGTGCAGGAGCACGGACCTCTGTGCACATCAGCACACAAGCAGCATATTTGCTCCTTTCTGGCGTTTTTGCACTTATTCTCCCCCCCCCCCCCGCTTACCAGGCCTCTAGCTTTATTTTTGCTCCTTTCTGGCATTTTTTCAGCTTTTTCTCTTCTTCCCCCAATTTCCACGCCTCTGCCTCCATTTGTGCTCCTTTCCGCCGTTTTATTCAGCTTTTTCTCTCCTTTTGCCCCCTTTCCAGACCTCTGGATCAATTTTTTTCAGTCCTTTCTGCCATCTTGCCTGTGTTTTCTCTCCATTCACTCAATTTCCAGGCCCCTGCTTCCATTTTCAGTTCTTTCTGCAATGTTTCCGCCCTTTTCTCTCCTTTCACACCCTTTCCAGGCCCCTGCCTCAATTTTTGCTCTTTTCTGACATTTGTCCTGCTTTTTATCTCCTTTCACCCCCTTTCCAGGCACTTGCCTCCATTTGTGGTCCTTTCTGCAATTTTTTTCTGCTTGTTCTCTCCTTTCACCCCCCCACCTCCCCTCCAGGCACCTGCCTCCATTTTCGGTCCTTTCTGCTGTGTTTCAGTCTTTTTTTCTCCTTTCATTACACCTTCTTTGTTCTCCTTGCCAGGCCTCTCCTGTACCTGGTTTTCTTTGGCAACCTCTGCCCTGCCTTCCTTCCTGCCCCTGCCTCCCCCTTCCCCTGATTGGGTCCTCCTCAGAGGGAGCAGCCTATTAACAGTGTCCCCCAGGGCAGCTCTGTCTGGGCAGCCCTCGGCTAAGGGCCAGAGGCAAGGGGCAGCTCCTGAAGAAGCAGCCATTACTGCTCCCCACTAAACTGACCAATCCTATCATATTCACTGTTAGCAGGTTGTCTGATTCGCTCTGCCCACAGTTTGTCTAGTAATCCTATCTCGCATTTAACCTGAATGTATTAGTCAGCCATATCAGCCATTACTGTACTCCATTAACTACCCCACTTGTCGCATTACCCAATATCCTACTGTCCATGCGCTCAACCTACTTGTTGCTTATCAGCCCGAGTCAGCATTTACCCAAGCCTTTCTGATTCTAGCTTCAATGTGTAAGGTTACCATATGGTGTATGAAGCAGATTGGGTTAGTTATCCACAGTTTACATTTTGGGCAGTTATGGATGGGGTAGAAATGTGAATATTGGCTTGTGTCACATCCAGAGACAATTAAGAATAATAGCGTGTGTCATATCCAGAGAGAATTGTGAATATTACCTTGCGCCACCTCCAGACAGAATTGTGAATATTAGCTTGCGTCACATTCAGACAGAATTGTAAATATTAGCTTGCGTAAATCTAGACAGAACTGTGAAGATTAGCTTGTGTCACATCCAGACAGAATGGTGAATATTAGCTTGCGTCAAATCTAGACTGAACTGTAAAGATTACCCTATGACACATCTCGACAGAATTGTGAACATTAGCTTGCATCACATCCAAACAGAATTATGAAGATGAGCCTGTGTCACATTTAGACAGAACTGTGAATATTAGCCTGCGTCACATCTAGACTGAATTGTGAATATTAGCTTGCATCACATCCAGAGAGAATTGTGAATATTAGCTTGCGTCACATCCAGACAGAATTGTAAATATTAGCTTGCGTCAAATCAAGACAGAACTGTGAAAATTTGCCTGTGTCACATCTAGACATAACTGTGCATATTAGCCTGTGTCACATCCAGAAACAATTGTGGATATTAGCTTGCATCACACCCAGAGAGAATTGTGAATATTAGCTTGCATCACATTCAGCCAGAATTGTGACTATTAGCTTGCGTCACATCTAGACGGAACTGTGAAGATTAGCCAGTGTCACACCTAGACAGAAATGTGAAGATTAGCCTGTGTCACATCCAGACATAATTGTGAATATTAGTTTGTGTCACATCCAGACAGAATTGTAAATATTAGCTTGCGTCATATCGAGACAGAACTGTGAAGATTAGCCTGTGTCACATCTAGACAAAACTGTGAAGATTAGCCTGTGTCACATCTAGACTGAACTGTGAATATTAGCTTGCATCATATTCGCACAGAATTGTGAATATTAGCTTGTGTCATAGCCAGACAGAATTGTAAATATTAGCTTGCGTCAAATCTAGACAGAACTGTGCATATTAGCTGGTGTCACATCCAGAGAGAATTCGGAATATTACCTTCCGTCACATCAAGATAGAATTGTGACTATTAGCTTGTATCAAATCCAGACAAAACTGTGAAGATTAGCCTCTCACATCTAGACAGAATTGTGAATATTAGCTTGTGTCAAATCTCAACAGAACTATGAAGATTAGCCTGTGTCACATATAGACAGAATTGTGAAGATTAGCTTGCATCATATCTAGACAGAATAGTGATTATTAGCTTGTGCCGCATCTAGTCAGAACTGTAAATATTAGCTTGTGTCACATCTAGACAGAACTGTGAAGATTAACATGTGTCACATCTAGACATAATTGGGAAGATTAGCTTGCATCACACTCAGACAGAACTGTGAAGATTAGCCTTGAGTCACTTTGAGATGGAATTGTGGATATCAGCATGTGTCCCATCTAGATAGCGATGCCACTAACCAACCTACTAATAATAAATCTCACCCCTCTGGGTGCACCTCTCAAACTCTGAACTAAACACAACCATACCTCTAAAACACAACAATCCACATGCACTTCACTACAACGCAACAACAAAACAAACCACACATAGCCTTGCACAACAGCACATTAAGGCTACCAACTGAAAAACACACCTAAGCTCAGCGAACTGTGTAAACCAAACTGAAGATGCCCATAGCACATCACAGCTCTCTTGCTCTTTCTCCCACACAGTCGTACTAACTTACCCTACCCTTGTGCTTTTCAGATCCTCCAGAGCTCCAGGGGACCACTTTGGTGGTGACAGTGCACAGTATAAATATCCGTTAACATAACATTATGTTAAAGGTTCTTATACAGCACACTGTTGCCACCTGCATGGTTTCTTGGTGCTATTTCGGTTCTGTAAGGCAAGGAGGGAGGAATCCATGAATTGCAATCCCCCTTGAAAACACCACCGGGTATTTGTTTTCGATAGAAACCTGTAGGTAACATTTCTGCCCATGCTCTTGCACGTTCTGCGGATGTCTTTTTTTGTGCAAAAGTGATAGCAATTTAAATAAAAGCTACAGGGTTTAGGGATTTCAGGTCTGTGAGAAGAATACACACGCAGAACTATGAAATATTAGCCATGTGTCTAGAAAGTAGCTGAAAACTGCAAATGAATGGGTCCCAAATTATTGTACTTGACTTCTATCGCGCCATCCACTCAGAAACGAACAAAATTGAACCATGTGATATATAATATATATATTATATATATATACATATCTGGGTCCGCTCCACTGACCTATTGCCCTGTTGACTATGCGGACAGAAGTGTCATTGGCTTGCAGTACGCCATGATGTCAGTGAACATTGGATGTGGCTGGTGGTTGGCTGGTGGGTAGCATCCTGTGCGTCAACATTTTTGGGAAACGCTGCCATGGTGTAATGGAGGACAGTGCTGCACTGAAAGGGAGTGACAAACATAATGTACGGCATGTGGTGGTGGGAAAAGGGGATGTAAAGGGTGGGGGAGAGAGAAGCAGTTCTTCAGAGATATGTGATTATTATGTGGACAAAGACGGTGGTGTGCCTGCAGTATCTGTGCATATTACACCAATTCGCCGGTCCCGGCAGAGGCGACTACCATGTGTGGGGAATGTAGGCAGCCTCCGTTATGGCACAATAATTTGTGCTGCGATCTCTTACCATGCTGACTGGTGGTACCTGAATAGCAGACGGGGAGTGCATTGAAAACATATATTACGCCATGTGATGGTGGGATGAAGGGATGGAAAGTGTGGGGGAGTGAGATGTTAATCATTGGAGATACGTCACTAGGTGGATGAAGACGTTGATGTGCCTGCAGTGTCCTTGCATACAACGCCAATTTGCGCGTCTCTACACAGCCGCCTCACGTGTGCTGCATGCAGGTAGGCTTCGTACAGCATGATAGCTGGTGCAGAGACCTATTTCCTCGGTGACTGGTGGGAGCTCAATTGCAGAATTGGAGTGCATTGCACATAACATGTACATTATAAGATAGCGTGTACTCCGGTGTGCTGCATGGATGGAGGCCTTGCAGCGACAAGTATGTGCCGCGGTTGCAATTAGGTTTCACATTGTTCCCTTCTGTGTTTGATACGTCAGCATTGCATAGATGGTTCATTGCATGGGTGTGGTGCTTCTTAGCACATCCTACAGTGTTTAATCCATGGCTGCAGCTACTGAAGTGAACAGTTGTGCATTGAGTCGACTGAGTGCAGTGTTGTAATACTGACAGTATCGAAGAGGGTAGGAAAGAAGGGCACCTTCTATGTGCATGGATATTGCAGTGTGTGAAGTGGGCGCAATGCTTCAATAGTGTGTGCATAGAAGTGGAGTGGGGCTAAACTGCATAGAGAGCTAGAAGACGTACTGTGTGAATGAAAGTGGGTTTGGGTGTCAGAAGCTGTGGTATGTTTTCATGAATAGCTGTATTACGGTCTGGAGGTTGGGTAGTAGTGGCGGTGGCTGTGGTACGTGTGTGCAGTGTGGTATGTGAGCACATGATGCCATGCATGGCTGCATTATGTTGCGATGGGTGTGGGCAAGGCCTAGACTATTGGGTGCATGGCCAAAAGATGTAGGCCATAGGCCATGCACCCAATAGTCTAGGCCTTGCCCACACCCACTACAGCAATGCAATTTACACTGCATCTGTCACAGACTCCTCATCTTTACAGAATGGTTGCGGAACACATTGTAGACTTGATAGAGCATCAGAAGTCAGCTGACGTGCAATTACTGTTGGTTGGTTGGGTTGGCAGTAATACCATTGTATGTGAATGAAATTGGGTAGGGTTGCCGGAGGCTGTGGTTAGTTTGTAGATTCTGGTAGAAGGTAATTCTTTCTATGCATTGCCATATAATGGTGCAGAGCTTGGGTAGGAGTGCCAGTGGCTGTGGTATGTGTGTGGATTGTGGTACTTGGTGACATGTTGCCATGCATGGCTGGATTATGTTGCAGTGGGTGTGCCTAAGGCCTAGACTATTGGGTGCATGGTCGAAGGCCGTAGGCCGTAGGCCGTAGGCCATGCAACCGAAAGCCAAGGCCTTCACCACACCCACTGCAGCAATGCAGATTTTACTGCATATCTCACAGGTTGGTCACCTTTACAGAATGGTGGTGGAGCACATTTTACTCTTCATAGAGCACCAGAAGTGCGCTGACATGCATACATTGTTGGTTTCTTGGGTGCGGTCATTGCTGGAACATCCTATGGTTTTCGGTCTATGGCTGGAGATTGTGCAGTGAAAAGTCTTGCAGTGTGCCCACTGGATGCAGTGTTGGAACACTGTCAGTATGGTAGAGGATAGGGTTGAAGTGAATCTTCTATGTGCTTGGACATTCTGGTTTGTGTACCTTCCTGGGAGTAGGCCCAATGTTGTGAAAATTGTGTGGTTTGGTTGCCAGTGACATAATAATTTGTGCATGGAAGTGGGTACTGACACTGCAATGTTTTTGGAATCTGCTAACTGTTACATGTTTCCATGCATCACTGTGTTATGGTGCTGGGGTTGGGTAGACGTGCCACTGCCTATTTTACGTTTCTGAATTGTGGTCTATGGCCACATGTTCTCATGCATGGCTCAATAATGTGGTGATGGGTGTCAGCAAGCAGTACACTCTTCTGGGCATGGTCAAAGGCATGATGGGTGCTGCTCTGGACGATTTTGGATGCTGACATTGTGGTTTTTTCCAAACCTTTGTACGGAAGGTGATTTGAATCACACACGATGTGTACTCGGAGGGTTGAACGGTAAATATGGAGTGCTGCACAGAAATTATAGCGTTGAATGAAGACTTCTTGGCTGTGATTGGTGCATGCATGCGTGAATATTTCACAATCCTCAATGAGGGAGTACTGGAAAAAGAACAGTGAGAGGGGAGAAGGACTGTCCCAGCTTTACTGGGGTGTAGCCCTTGCTGTAGCTGGGAAAGCACATGTGCCACATCCTGCCATTCTCAGCATGGTGGGCATGCGAACGGAACAGTGGGAATTATGGAATCGTGTGTGAAAGGTGTGGTTCACAAGAAGGGGTGGTATTACTTTCTACTTATACTCTCTGTGTAATGAGGACGGTGGACATGGAGAACCGCACAGTCCTGATCGTGGGTGGTACATTTGTACAAGATCTGTACAGGTATGCCGTGCAAAGAGGCGTTGCTGCTAATTTCGTGTTGGAAGGAGTGGCCGCTTTGTGGGGCGGTCTCGATGCGTGCAGGTTCGGTGGGATGGTTCGCCTTTGCAGATATGTGGCCTCTATTGTTACTGCTGAAGTTGTCGTGGTGCATTATGGAGGTCTACATTTGGGTTACATGTCATATGGACGTTTGCCCCATCACCTGAAGAAGTTGATGACTACAGTGTTGCAGATTTTACCCACTGCCAAGGTCATATTCTCAACCATTCCCTCAAGAGGAGTATGGGACCATGCTGGTGTAATTTGTCCCCAGTCACAGTTCGGAAGGTGTCTTATGAACAGAAGCATGTCTGCATTTTTGTGCACTGATGGCATGTTGTCCACCCACTATGAGAACATGAATTTCCTAAACATACACTGCTTTCATGCAAATGGCATTTCTTTGAACTCCATTTCGAATACCATTTTCTTGTCCACTGTGCAAAAAGCGTTCCCCTTAGTTCAGTAATAAATGAAGGAGGAGAAGCAAAAAGAAAGTCATACAAATAGAAAAAAAAGGTGGTTTGCAAGCACATGAAAAAAAATGCAAAAAACACAAAAAAAGAAAAAAATAAACTTTTCCCTTAGTTCAGTAATAAATGAAGGAGGAGAAGAAAAAAGAAAGTCATACAAATAGAAAAAAAAGGTGGTTTGCAAGCACATGAAAAAAAAATGCAAAAAACACAAAAAAAGAAAAAATTAAACTTTTACAGAGGGACCACTAAAGACCCAATCACCTACCACGTTTTCCACTCCCCACCACCATTGCTAGCATGGAAACTCTGCAGATTTCGCTATAGTTTCAGGATTACATGTGCCACATCCAGCCCTTTCCAGGATGGGAGCCATGGAAATGGGACTGTAGAGCGAATGACACTGCTCAATAGGTTTGTGGTTGTGGTGTGTACGCAAAAAGTGTGGCCAAAGGTCTCTTTGTACAAAGAAGTGCAGAAGCCTATGGTGGAAGTGTGCAAGATAATAGGCAGGTAGCCTGGTTGCATGCATGAACTGTATGTACTTGTTTGACAGGAAGGGGTGGTCATACTGTTGTACATTACTCTGCGTAGTGTGGCTGGCTAACATGGCTAAACGCATTGTATTGACGCATTGTCTTGACAGACAGATCTGCACAAGAATGCCCTGGAAAGACACTTTGATGACAATTTCAGTTTGGAAGGAGTGGCTGCATTGTGGAACACTGTCTACGAGCACAGTTTCGCTGACAAGCATACACTTTACAAAGACCTGGCCACTTTTGCTACTGACGATGTTATCGTCATCCACTACGGTGGCATGCATATGGGTTATGTGTCTTGTTTATGTTTGTTCCGTCGACTGAAGAGGTTGCTAAATGTAGTAAAGAGGCTTTTTCCCACTGCCAAAGTGCTTTTCTCATCCATAACACCACAGAGAGTATAGAACAATGCTCCTGGATGTTGTTCCGAGCCAGAGGCATTAAGATGTCTCATCCACAGAAGCATGTTTACTTTTTTGCCCTCTGGTGGGATGTTCTTCTGCAACAAATATCTCCTTAGTTGTGGAAATGCAAAGTTTTTCCAAGCAAATGGCATTTCGTTGTTGCCCATTGGTAATGCTGTTTTGTTTGCCCGTCTACAAGATGCGGTGAAGAGTTTACTGTAACAATGTCAGCACAAGAAAACACAAAATCAAATAAAAACCAAAAAAAAGGTGTTTCTCTAGAAGCATTTAAAAAAAGAAAACGGCTCTTTTCAGAGCCACCCCTTATAACAAACTCCTCCTAGCCTGGTTGCAAGTTCTTCCCCCACACCCGCACGCAGCACGAAAGCCACATCTGGGGATTTTGAGGATGTCAGCAATGGGACTGTGGCAATTGTCCAATCAGGTGCTCAGGGTGTGGGTGCGGCAATAAGAAGAAGAACTCCTCCTGCTGCACTGGGAAGCGGCCCTCACGGTACTTGGGGGAAGCGCGCGTGCCACATTCTGCGCTTCTCACCATGAAAATGGTACTGTGGGGATTGTCCAATCAGGTGCTCAGGGTGTGCGTCACAGGAAAGGGAAGCAATAGGAAGAAGGACTCCTCCTGTTTTACTGGTGCGCCACCTTCGCGGTACTTGGGGAAGCACTCGTGCCACATTCTGCGCTTCTCACCATGCTGGGCAATGGAAATGGTACTGTGGGGATTGTCCAATCAGGTGCTCAGGGTGTACGTCACTGGAAAGGGCGGCAATCATTTTTTTCCATTACTTTGTGTAGTGCGGCTGGCAGACATGGAAAGACGCAGTTTTCGTAGTGGGTGATGCCTTTGTGGAAGATCTGTTCCTGTATGCCCTCCAAAAAGGCATTTGTGGCAATTTTGATTTGGAAGGAGTGGACGCTTTGTGATGCAGTGTCGATGCATGCTGTTTTAACGGTGCGCTTGCAGAATGTTGATTCATGGCCACTTCCATAACTGTACACGTTGTGGTTGTGCACTACGGAGCCTTGTTTTTTGGGTTCCATGCCTTGTTCATGTGTGTACCGTCAACTGAAGAAGTTGATGAAAGCAGTGAAGCACATTTTTCCCACTGCCAGGGTGCTTTTCTCATCTATACCACCAAGAATAGTATGGCACTAGTCCAATGAATGTTGTCGCCAGCCAGAGGTTGGAAGGCGTCTTATCAACAGAAGCATGTGTGACTTCTTGAGTGGTGCTGGGATGTTCTCCTGTGAGAATGAAAACATTGGTTCTCAATATATGCACCTTTTCAAGGCAAATGGCATATCTTTGTCGACCAGTGGCAATGATATTTTGTTTTCCAATCTACAAGCTACACTGAAGACCCTATTGTAAGAATGTGAGCTGAACTACAAAACACAAAAATACTTATAAAAACTGAACAAAAGTTGTTTCTATGGAAGCACCTTTCCAAAAAAAACGGCTCTTTTCAGAGCCACCTCTACTAATGATGCCCCCTACCCTCGTTGCAATTTATTCCCCCACTCCTGCACGCCCACAGCACAACTCCTCAGACATTGTGAGACTTGCAGGGTTGCACGTGTCACATACGCCCCTTTTGCAGATGGCGGCCATAGAAATGGGCTACCGGATTGCTCGATAAGGTTTCTGGGTCTGGATTGTACGCACAGATTGTGGTAGACGGTGTATTTGTTGACAGAAACGCAGAAGGTGCGGTTATGGCTGTGTTTTTCAGGAGCCACAGCGTACACTTTTTGGGAAAGTTCTGAATACATTGATTGAAAGTGAACGGAAAACACTGTGCACTGATTGCCTACAATGAAGTGACTCATTTTAGTTTATCTTTGTGAGACTTTGGTGATGTGCGATGATGTCCACGTTACTGTTCTTCATTGTGAAGCGAAAATTACACAACATGTTACACGACTTTCAGTGCCGTTTGCAATGAAGGAGGCACATGCCCAGGTTATGCGTCTGTTTCCGATCAACTGCATAATTGTTCATCGTGTTACACAGAGACACATGTGGCTGCGTTATTTTTCATTTGCTCCGGCAATGCAGAAAGCGCTGTACATTGTGAAGAAGTCTATTTCTGCCTTTTTACGACATGTGCCAATGTCGTACTTCACAAATTGGGAATATGCTGTTTCACACCACGAAGAGGTTTCCTCAGAAATAGCGTTTCTCTTAACATTGCCGCCCTTCTGATTTCTGAATGCCTTATCCAAAATGCCTTGCTGCCCTTCTTGGAAGTACAGGAAGCATTTTTGTACTAGGCCTTGCACACTTAAACTCTTCAAAAAGCACTGCATCACGTGAAAAAAAAAACTCTTTTTACAGCAAGCCCTTTCTATCCGATTCCACTACAGTGTTTTCCACAGTGCCACGCCTCCCTTTCTTTAGCGCACATTCTGTGATGTCATCAGTCATGTCATCAATGATATTTGTGATGTCATATTTCATGTCATGGCCGTTAGTCTTAGCAGTGCACAGTGGTGGCACGAGTTATGGTTGCTTAGCTTACCATAACTGGTGAATTTCTGGGGGGGTTTCGGTTTTACTTGAAACCATAATGTGGATACGGTGTTGGTAGTGTAAAGTAACTGTATTGTCACTGTAGCAAAAGTATTTACACTGAATTTGGTAGGTTGGTTTTAGGGTAACTGAAGCATAACGTCCATTTACAAAAGTTTTCTCACTGCATTTGATAGGTATTTAGTAGCGCACTGTAAGCAGAACCTTCCTTTAGCATAGTTTTTGAGTAAAGGGGACAGGTTTTTGGTAACGCAACTTAACCATAACTTCCCTTTAACAATGTTTTTTGGTAGTTAATATATATATATATATATATATATATTTATATATATATATATATATATATATATATATATATATATATATATTATGATGGCTGCTATTTGGTTTTTCGCCTGGCTTTGCACCCTTTAAGGGGTCGTCCTTAAGGGGGATTGTGCATAGGCGCGAAGTCTGAGCTTTTGCTAGGTGCCTATTCTGGTGTGAGAGTTCACAATAATTTTCTTTGTGCTATGTTACCCAAATTTCCCGAGATTACAAGAGGTACTTTGGTGGCAACATTTTACCTTTTACAGGTGGAAAAATACTTACAGGTTTTAAATGTTGATTGCTTACCTCATGTATTTAAATAAAATCGGGGGCAAAAATGTGAGGGCAGAGAGTGGTTGGATCTGCTGGCTGAATTTGATTTACACCCTTTAACGCCTAAGGATCCCAATACGTATGTTACCTGGACTAATGGAACCCACACTGGTCGTACTGACTTTATTTTTGTTAACTCAGTCAATTCTGATCTGTTGCCTGAGCTTCTGAATTTCCCTGTGTAAATGAGTGATCATGCATTCTTGTGTATGAAATGCAACCCGCAGGCATCGAGAGAACAGGAAAAATTGTGTTTCAATCCAACAGTCAATTTGCAAGAAACTCGACTTCTGTGGTCTACAGTTAATATAAATAGACTTAATATAATGTTGTCTCAAAGTGGTTATACCTGTAGTGAACTCATGATGGATACAAATTGGGATCTAAAGTTGATGATGGATACTTATTGCCCTCTTGAACACAGACACACAGTTATACATAAGTACTCAGGCAAGCCGGGGGTACCCTTTGATTTAGGCAAAGCTAAAAAGAAAATTGAATTCACTTCAACTGTGCGTAGCAGTAGGAGCAGTGCTGCTTTACAGGAGGTTGAAAAAATAAAACTGATATCTTGTGCTGGTTACGTGACTATAGATTTAGAGAAGTTACGTTGCGTTGAAAGTTTATCTCAACACCTTGATCAGAATTCACGACAATAAAAAGTTCTGGCTCCTGTTACATACACACAGAGCAGGTCTGGTAGTGATTTAACTATGTGGTATTACGGAGGAGGTCTGGGGAGTATTCATTGGAGAGATGTACTGGAAAGTAAAAGAAACAAGCCTTGCAGTAGCCTTGACAGCTATGCCTGGGTCTTCTGTTTGGACATATGTCAAGGTAGCTGATTTGGGTAGTATCATTATACAGTCTAAAGCAGTCAGGGCCAATGGCTCAGATGGTTTGTGCAACGCAGTCATCAAGGATGACCCTTTGTTGTGGGCAGATTTATTGCGCAAATTATTTTTGTATATTTGTAAGGCTGGCACATTCCTCTGTCCTGGCAACACTCTATACTGATTCCAGTACACAAGTAGGTTTCTCGCTTGGGACCAGGCAATTACAGGCTACTGGCCATGCTTGACTGGAGGGCAAAAATAAATGTTAATCCTTCTACTGGAAATGTTAACAGCTTGATCTACTGCAAATAATCTTCTCAATATACAACAGACTGGTTTTAGAAAGGATTGCAATACATCACATTTGATCTGGGTACTCCTTACATTAATCTCTGTTACCTTCCAAAATCCTGAGGCATCGCTGTACATGTACTATGTTAATTATAGTGTAGCTTTTGACAGTGTCCTAAGGACAAAACTGTGGGGAAATTGGAAGCTTCTTACACTGACCATTTGTTACTTTATTTCATCAAACTTCTGTATAGGGACACATTTGTCAAGGTAAGGATGTCTCAGGAGGGCATTTTGCTAAGTATTTTTCTACCAACACGGGGCTCTAGCAGGGGTGCATTCTTGCGCCCCCTTTATTTAATGTATACATTGCAGACCATGCCACGACTTTGCAGACCGCCCATCATGTTTCACCTCATTTTGGGAGTGAGAATATTTTTTGTCTAACATATGCCCTGATGATACTGTCATTCTGAATAGGACGGCTGTGAGATTACAGCACTCACTAGCCAGCTAGCTGTCAATAGTATGTTGACCAAAATGGTCTCTGTATTAATTCAACAAAGACAAAAATAATGACAATTGGTAAAAGGGTGTAATGGGGTGCATCTTTTTCTTGGAGCCTGGGAGGTATTTGTTTAGAACAAGTACAAGAATATAAGTACTTAGGACTGCCTATTAGGGCAACTCCCTCACTCACATATCTCACTGCAGTGATCCCTCCTAAAGTTTAGCAGAATAGGCTAGCTATCAAAAGAGTTATAGACAATTTTGGTGGCAGGTGCATTGAATCTAAGGTTAATGACTGCACGATTTCTATCATTCCAGGCATTTTGTACGCTCTTCATGTACTTCCCGAGAAGATTATGTTTTGTGGCTACACAAGTTAAAGGCCAAAATAATGCAATCATTACATTTGTGATGTCATCTTTGATGTCATGGGTGTTAGTCCTTGCAGTGCACATTGGTAGCACGAGTTATGGTTGCTTAGCTTACCATAAATGGCGAATTTCTGGGGTTTTTCAGTTTTACCTGTAACCATAACGTCCCTGTAACAACGTTTGTCAATTGAATTGCATAGGTCTTTACTAGTGCAAGTTAGCCATAATATCCCTTTAACAATGTTTTTGTTAGTGAATTTCATAGGTTTTTAATAGGGCACTGTAACCAGAAGGTTGCTTTAGCATAGTGTTTTCTGTAAAGATGATAGCTGTTTGGTACTGCAACGGAAACATAACGTCTCATTGACAACAGTTTGTTACTGATTCCTTGGCTGCCCTCATGATAAACGTGTGGAAAGGCCAAAGTTCTGGTGTATGTATCCATTTGCGCTACCCTTTCCTTTTCTGAATAGTGTTGCTGTATTTTAGCAATTACAGATGTACATGGTAAATGTTGGTGAGTGTTTGAGTAGTTTCTCTTTTTGTGTTACCATTGCATGGTGAATCTGTGCTGCACAGTAATGGCCGAAATGACTACAGATGAGCAATATGGACGTTTCCTAGGGAGACTGCACCTGGTCGGTGTATTTGCAATCACAATGCAAGTATCCATAGCACTCCATTGGTGGCCGCATGTTCGCATCTTCTAATGCACTTTTAAACAGTTGTGGAAGTGCACATGTATCGGTTCCACACCTATACCCATGCATAGGTCATCCACTGTGTGCCGGTAACACCGCCCATGTCGCCGGCCCTACGGATTCATACGGTAAGCTACTGCATTTCAAGTACTCCTGCAGACTACGTGGGTGGCTCTGCAAATCTACCAATGTGTGGCTGAAGCACGCCTGACTGTGTGACTCCCACTGGTAAACAAGGAACAGCAACCTGCAGTGGAACATTGGAGTGTTAAATGTCACATTCATTTGATTGATGTGCTGCTTGCCTTTCCATGACCCGTGAAACAGACACATTGTGTCTGCACTGAGTAGTGTGATGGGAAGTGTGAAGAGGTCACCTGCGGGGTGTACAGTTGAAGAAAACATGTAACTGCAGGTGGGACAGTTTGTAGTGAGTCTGCAAAATGGCAAAGCTGGTGCAGCTTGGTCATGCACATACTAGTGCATGTAAAGGCAATTAAGCAAACAGCAGAATGTGCAGAACGCAAACAATGTTAGTCAGGGTTAGAAAAGTACTGTAGCTGCACACAGAATAAATGGCTTCCTGCTCCATGTAATGAAGCTGTGTTTCTCGCTGTCGTAAACATTCTTGTATTCCTGAATGTATGCATCTCTGTGAATGATACTCCTAACACTAATTGCGTAGCATGAAGTATTTGTACTGCATGTGATGACAACTGAAATGAAAGCACAAGGGACCAGTGGGCAGTCTACCGCCCTTCCAACAATTATATAGGATAATTTCATGTACAACATTTGCCACATCTGCTGCGGGCAACAAGAGGGGCACTCCTGTAGGGCAGCAGAGCTCTAAAACATCCTTGCAGACCATATACCGCACTGCAGACCCTTATTCGACAAACGGCATTGTATACTGCAACAAACTATTCTACAGAGTGAAGGTACTTGGAAGTGTGTGGGAAGGGTCTATATGGAAGCATGACAATGACTGACACCTATGTAGGTGAGGGCCATCCAATAATTCTGTCTCTCGGCACGTCCCCTATGGTATCCATGTCGGTGCTGCCCCTTCTGCACTTGGCCTTTCCTGCCGTTCCTTCTGTGCCGTGTGTCAGAAAACTATAATAAATAGAAATGAACTGGGAAATGAAAAAAAGGGAAATAAAGAAAGAACCTTTCAGAGATGAACAACAGAATTGCCAATGAACGGATGCAGGGCGGGAGGCATGGCACTGTGCAAATCACTGTAGTGGAATCAGTTAGAAAGGGGGTCACTGTAGAAAGAGGTTTCTTTACGTGTTGCACAGTGTTTTGAAGAGTGTCAGTGCGCAGCACTTACTACAAAAAATGTTCCACTACTTTCAAGGAGGGCACCAAGGCAATTTCGATAGAGTGTGCAGAAATCGGGATGGCAGGCATAGTAAAATGAACGTTATAGCTAGGGAAAACAGTGCTGTGAAACGTCATATTCCATTTGTGAAGTAAGCCATTAGCAAATGTCGTACAAAGGCACAAATACACTTCCTCGCAATGCACCGCGCTTTCTCCATTTGCAGACCAAATAAAAAATTACGCAGCCACATTTGTGTCTGCATAATGCAATAGAAAGTTATGGAAGAGATCGAAACACATTCATGACATGGGAAAGTGCCTCTTTCATCGCAAATAGCACTGTAACTCATGCAATTTTCCCTCCACAATGAACAACAATAATTCACCCTGGGCACATATTTGCATGCATGGCTTCATAAAGTTGTGTTGGGTGTGCAGAACGGTATGTAGGAGGCTGTGTGTATTGGCCATGTTTTACATGTGTGCTGCTGTGTACGTCCTTTCATGCTGCTATTTCTTACATCACTTCCTAAAGCAAGGGTCTTCTAAGGGCCTAACCATAGTAAACGCAAATGTTGACATGAGGCTCCCTATTGTGCAACAGTGGCAATGATGTGCACCGTATCCTAATGGACGCATAACAGCTCACTTCTGCTGCTCTATCAAGTCTACAATGTCCTCCACAACCATTGCTTACAAGTCACCAACCTGGCATGCATGCAGACTGACAAGTCATGACTGCATTACATTGTGGTGGCTGTCATGAAGGCCTAGCCTGCTTGTTGCATGGCCTACGGCCTACGGCCTTTGGCCATGCACCCAACAGTCTAGGCCTTGCCCACACCCACCACAACATAACAAAGCCATGAAGGTGAACATGTAGGCATGTGCCACAAATCAGAAAGGCAACATAGGCACCAGCACATCTACCCAACCTCTGCACCCTAAAGCAGGAATGCATGCACACATGTTCCACTTACTGTAATGCACAAGCATATCACAGGGTTTGGCTCTGCTACCCACTTCCATTCAGAAACCATTGTAATATTGCCAACCAAACAACAAAATCATTGCAATATTGGTCCTGCTCTCCAAACTGTACTATATGCACACAAGCAGCCCTGCATAGTGCAGTGCAACACTTACTAATCCGTGCAATGCACACTATGCAAGCACATGTAAGAACCAGTTGCACCATAACCTCTTCCATATTTACACAATTCCATTAATGCACCCAGTGGACACAGTACATGACTGGTCACTGTAGCATCTCCACCCATACACCGACAACTGTACAATGTTCTACCAATCACCACACCCATGCAACCAACAATGTGTGCAATGCAGCCAAACCACACACACAAAGCGACAATGTGACACCGACTTTCAACCAGACGACATACCTTCTCAACCAGTGGACATACTTTTCTGTGCAAGGGCTTCAGCCATGCATCAAAGGGGCTACGGACCTACCATACACATCACACCATAGTACACCCTATCTGTAAATGTGCATGTCTTGTGGAATGCACTCCCCTTCTGAAAATGTGCCTGCCAGCACTCATCACAGAAAGACATCACTGCTGCAGCTGGCATGCCATAACGAAGGCTGCCTGCAATGACCACAAAAGATTGTTGCCTGTTAAGATAACCACAAATTGGCATAGTATGCATGGATACTGCTGGCACACCAACGTCTTTTTCTAATGAGATGTATCACTTGAAGCACTGCTCACTCCCTCACCCTTTCCATCCCTTCTTCCCACCACAAGATGCCTTAAACTATGTTTTCCAGGCCCCTTTGCTGCCGCACTGCCCTCGGAAACAAAATGCTGCCGTTATCGAAAACTATTCACGTACAACACGTCACCGTACACTGCAGTGCAATGACATTTTTCAACACACGGCAAACAGGGAAAAGGGACGCCGCAGCGGAGGAAGATATGACTACTTTTAGTGTGCACACAGTTCCATACAAGAGGCCCAGCCATGAAAACAATGCATTAGGGGGTTGGAACACAAACCACAACACTGTCCTCCGATACACCATGGCAGTGTTTCCCAAAATCTTTGACGCACATCACGCTTCCCTCCAGCCAACCACCAGCCACATCCAATGTTCATCAACAGCAAGACGTACTGCAGGCCAATGAGACTTCGGTCCAGGGAGCGATCAGAGAAATGGGTCCACATAGCGGACACAGCTATCGCTAATTTTTTGGGACATACATTTCAGTTCTTTGCAACAAAAGTACTGGTGCGATTTCCACCAAACACACAATAGCACGCTTTCTCACCCAAGCCTTGGCTCTTGCTGTAAATTTGGTGAAAATCTGTCCAGTCAATTGGGCTGTAGACACGTGCAAAGTTTTTGCCCATTCAGTCTATGGAAAAAAAGGGACCCCCCTATAACTTTGCCCCCCTGCACGAAACCTCACCCAACTTGCCGAAAAGATTCAGATCTGGCCAAATACATTTCATTCCTCCAGGGGTAGTGAAGTTATAAGCCACCGAAAAAGTGCTCTTCTATATGACCTGGCCACGGTAGTGGCCATGTAGTTATGGTTAAGTTGGTGTTTCCATAGGAAGAACACTTTTCGGGCGGCTTATAACGTCGCTCCCCCTGGACGAATCCTCACCAAACTTTGCAAAAAAAGTATATGGCCCACTCTGCATTGTTTTGCAAAGTTTGGTGAGGATTCGTCGATGGGGAGAAAAGTTATAGGGGGGGTCCCAAAATTTATTTTTTTCCCATAGACCGAATGGGAAAAATATTTTGCTCGTGCCTACAGCCTAAACCGCTGGACGAATTTTCACAAAATTTGGACGAGGAGCAGCGGCTTGGTCCCGAAAGCATGCTTTTGCAGATTTGGTGAAAATCCGTCCAGTAGTTTTTTTTTTAAAATGACCAAAAAGTAGGTAACAAAAAATGAGTGATATCTGTGTTCGGTCCGCGGACACACTTCCCTGTTCGCTCTGCGGACAGTGTCCTGATTTGTCGAGTGGCTTACGTCATGTCCGCGGACATGTGGCGTGTTCGCTGATTGGACGGTGTTAAGCGTGAAGCGCGTCAGATTTTCGGTAGCGCCCGCCATCTTGGATTTGTGGACGTCCGCGGACAGCAAGGTGAAAGTTTGGTCGAAATGTGTATATAGTAGAGTGTGTTGTTGTGTGGGAGTGTTTGGGGAGGATGGGGGGGTTTGGGATAGGTTAAATGTTGCGCTTTTTTATGTGGTGGATGTTCTTTTTGTGTTCGATTTGTCTGCGGACATCACAGGTGTTCTGAAATGTTCTAAATAAACTGAATGGGTGGTGTTCTGAGGACTCAAAATGTGTCTGTTTTATTCGCAAGTAAGCTGAATCTGTTCCAAGAACACTCGTGGTGTCCTGAAATGTTCGCAAATAAACAAAATGGGGGTGTTCTGAGGACACTGTCCGCATTGTTCGTTGTCAAGTTGAAAGTGTTCTAAGAACTCTCGTGGTGTCCTGAAATGTTCGTAGGGGGTGTCCTGAAGATGCTGTCCGTATTGTTCTCTGGCAAGTTAATAGTGTTCTAAGAACTCTCGCAGTGTTCTGAAATGTTCGGAAATAAACAAAATGGGGGTGTTCTGAGGACGCTGTCCGTATTGTTCGTTGTTAAGTTGAAAGTGTTCTAAGAACTCTTGCGGTGTCCTGAAATGTTTATAGAGGGTGTCTTGAAGACACTGTCCATATTGTTCTCTGGCAAATTGAAAGTGTTCTAAGAACTCTCGCGGTATCCTGGAATGTTTGCAAATAAACAAAATGGAGGTGTATTCTAAGAACTCACGCGGTGTCCTCAAATGTTCGTAGGGGTGTCCTGAAGACGCTGTCCGTATTGTTCTGTGGCAAGCTGAATGTGTTCTAAGAACTCTCGTGGTGTACTGAAATGTTCACAAATAAACAAAATGGGGGTGTCCTAAAGACGCTGTCCGTATTGTTCTGTGGCAAGCTGAATGTGTTCTAAGAACTCTCGAGGTGTCCTGAAATGTTCACAGATAAACGCAGATAAACAAAATGGGGGTGTGTTCTAAGAACTCACGCGGTGTCCTCAAATGTTCGTAGGGGGTGTCCTGAAGAGGCTGTCCGTATTATTCTGTGGTAAGATGAATGTGTTCTAAGAACTCTCGCGGTGTCCTGAAATGTTCGCAAATGAAGAAAATGGGGGTGTGTTCTAAGAACTCTCGCGGTGTCCTCAAATGTTCGCAAATAAACAAAATGGAGGTGTTCTGAGGAGGGTGTCCGTATTGTTCGTTGTCAAGTTGAAAGTGTTCTAAGAACTCTCACGGTGTCCTGAAATGTTCATAGGGGCTGTCCTGAAGACACTGTCCGTATTGTTCTGTGGCAAGCTGATTGTGTTCTAAGAACTCTCGCAATGTCCTGAAATGTTCGCAGATAAACAAAATGGGGGTGTGTTCTAAGAACTCACGTGGTGTCCTCAAATGTTCGTAGGGGGTGTCCTGAAGACGCTGTCCGCATTGTTCTGTGGCAAGCTGAATGTGTTCTAAGAACTCTCGATGTGTCCTGAAATGTTCGCAAATAAACAAAATGGGGGTGTTCTGAGGACGCTGTCCGTATTGTTCATTGTCAAGTTGAAAGTGTTCTAACAACTCTCGCGGTGTCCTGAAATGTTCGCAAATAAACAAAATGGGGGTGTGTTCTAAGAACTGACGCAGTGTCCTGAAATGTTCGTAGGGGGTGTCCTGAAGATGCTGTCAGTATTGTTCTGTGGGAAGCTGAATGTGTTCTAAGAACTCTCGCGGTGTCCTGAAATGTTTGCAAATAAACAAAATGTGGGTATGTTCTATGAACTCACGCGGTGTCCTGAAATGTTCGCAAATAAACAAAATTGGGGTGTTCTGAGGACGCTGTCCGTATTGTTCGTTGTCAAGTTGAAAGTGTTCTAAGAACTCTCGCGGTGTCCTGAAATGTTCGTAGGGGGTGTCCTGAAGACGCTGTCCGTATTGTTCTCTGGCAGGTTGAAAGTGTTCTAAGAACTCTTGCGGTGTCCTGGAATGTTTGCAAATAAACAAAATAGGGGGTTCTGAGGATGCTGTCCATATTGTTCGTTGTCAAGTTGAAAGTGTTCTAAGAACTCTCGCGGTGTCCTGAAATTTTCTTAGGGGGTGTCCTGAAGACGTTGTCCGTATTGTTCTGTGGCAAGGTGAATGTGTTCTAAGAACTCTCGCAGTGTCCTGAAATGTTCGCAGATAAACAAAATGGGGGGTGTTCTAAGAACTCACGCTGTGTCCTCAAATGTTCGTAGGGGTGTCCTGAAGATGCTGTCCGTATTGTTCTGTGGCAAGGTGAATGTGTTCTAAGAACTCTCGCGGTGTCCAGGAATGTTCGCAAATAAACAAAATGGGGGTGTTCTGAGGACACTGTCCGTATTGTTCGTTGTCAAGTTGAAAGTGTTCTAAGAACTCTCGCGGTGTCCTGAAATGTTGTTAGGGGGTGTCCTGAAGACGTTGTCCGTATTGTTCTGTGGCAAGGTGAATGTGTTCTAAGAACTCTTGCGTGTCCTGAAATGTTCGCAGATCAACAAAATGGAGGGTGTTCTAAGAACTCACGCGGTGTCCTCAAATGTTCATAAGGGGTGTCCTGTAGACGCTGTCCGTATTGTTCTGTGGCAAGCTGAATGTGTTCTAAGAACTCTTGCGGTGTCCTGAAATGTTTGCAAATGAAGAAAATGGGGGTGTGTTCTAAGAACTCTCGCAGTGTCCTGAAATGTTCACAAATAAACAAAATGGGGGTGTTCTGAGGACCCTGTCCGTACTGTTCGTTGTCAAGTTGAAAGTGTTCTAAGAACTCTAGTGGTGTCGTGAAATGTTCGTAGGGGGTGTCCTGAAAACACTGTCCGTATTGTTCTATGGCAAGATGAATGTGTTCTAAGAACTCTCGCGGTGTCCTTAAATGTTCACAGATAAACAAAAAAGGGGGGTGTTCGAAGAACTCAAGCGGTGTCTTCAAATGTTCGTAGGGGGTGTGCTGAAGACACTGTTCGTATTGTTCTGTGGCAAGCTGAATGTGTTCTAAGAACTCTTGAGGTGTCCTGAAATGTTCGTATTATTCTATGGCAAGCTGAAAGTGTTCTAAGAACTTTCGCGGTGTCCTGAAAGGTTCGCAAATAAACAAAATTGGGTTGTTCTGAGGACGCTGTCCGTATGGTTCGTTGTCAAATTGAAAGTGTTCTAAGAACTCTCGCGGTGTCGTGAAATGTTCCTAGGGGTTGTCTTGAAGACGCTGTCCGTATTGTTTGCTGGTAAATTGAAAGTGTTCTAAGAACACTGGTAATGTCTACAGACATTCAAAGTTTCCATAGGCCATAGTTGAAATGTTTGAGTATATGGGTGTGATATGCTGCGGTGGTTGTGGCCAGGGCATAGAGTGTTGGGTGCATGACCATTTGGTCATGCACCCAACACTCTATGCCCTGGCCACAACCACTGCATCATATCATAGTTATAGTTGCTTATAACTTTGGGTCAAAAACAAATTTATAAGATATTATGGGTGTGATATGCTGCAATGGTTGTGGCTATGGTATAGAGTGTATACTATACTTATTGTTTGGTTTAGTAACTGGAGTACATGTATTACTAGTTCATTTCTGTGATAAAAGAAAATAGCGTGTTAGTATTAGTATTTCGTAATGACTTATTACATTGTATAATCAACATTTTTTTTTTTTGGACCCTCATATTTAGTAGATTACAAACCAGAGTACTGTGCAATTTGCTCAGTTTCTGTGTTCGTTGCTAAAATCATTAGGTCTGTGGGATTAAAAAAAACCTTTTTCTGTTATGCTACAGTTTATTTCTTTGTTTGTTTTCAGTGTTCACTTGTTGCTACTGGCTAATGTTTTATACATACAATATATATATTGTTTCATTTTTTTGGAGCAGTAACATATTATTTATTTGTTTGGATATTATACAATTTTGGAGCAGTTGGATACCAGTAGGCGTATACCAACTGTCTATTTATTGATATATTTCAGTGGTATTGATTTATTTGTTTGAATATTTTTAAATTTTGGGACAGTTAGATACCAATTGGCGTATTCTGTCTATTTTTTGCTCTAATTTAATGGTTGTGAATCTTTGGGCAGTAAGGTAGCTTTTGGAATATTCTAACAGTTTATATTTTTTTACTACAAGTTTAGTTAAGGTTTAAGTACAGTTTAGTTATCAAATTTTGGTTTTAAGAACATTAAATAAGCGTTTGTAAGATTTGCTGGTAATCTCTGCTTGAGAGTAATGGTACTATCATTACATTCAAACCATCCACATTTCTTTTTTATATATGCAGTGCAGTGACCTGCATTGGTTGTGGCTCCTGCGTGGTAGATTATACCTATTGTTGTGAAGGTTTCCTTGCCAAGTGATATTTGACCATGTGTGAATCCAGTCAGCTTGCAGTTGTTTTTGGTACCATCTGCATTGTAACATAGAAACATTAGTATTACGTATTTACTATGTGTTTGTATTACTAACGTGGAGCGATTATCTGAATTGCAGGTAGAACATAATCTACCATGGTTTGCATTTTTTACAAGTTGCTTTAATGGAATGGATTCACAATTAGGTATTGATATATATACGAAGCGTTCATTGGGGATTTCTTCTTGTGTCACATTGTTGCAGAGAGTGCATGCATGTTTCCACATGTATGAAATCTGGAAGATTTCATTTATAGGTATGTTTTTGTTTTCCAGTACTTGTGGTAAGTAATTAGAAATTCTTGTGGATCGTCCTGTGAGTTTATAGTGAATTTCACCATTCCAGCACAGTAGTCCAATTGTTGTCTTATTCCATAAACACTATTCGTGTTGTCAGGATTGTTAGCTGCATTTCTGTGAAGTACTAACATTTGCATACACAATGTGTCTCTACTGTGTAAGTAAATGTTGTCAACAATTGGTGGTAATTGAAATAGAATATTAATTGCTACATTTGCGTAGCAACTTACACCAACTATATATGAGAGTTTAAATGGACCAGGTAGTTCTGTATCTGACTGCTTTTTTTGGAGTTTGTCTACCTTCTTTGAAGAAGTACCTGGTTTACTTTCCCTAATTGATTCTTTTTTGCTTGTGGTACTTGATGAAGTATTACTTTCTTTTACTCTCTTTGGAGGATTTGCAGTAACATCCTGGTGCTTTTCTGTTTGATTTATTTTTCTTTTATAACGTTTTACTTTTTGTGGAACAGAATATGTGTTTATATGGGGAGTGTATAGTGAGCGAAGTCTATTGTATTCTAAAATGCAAGGAATATCATAATTTATTTTACTTGCATCAAAGTTGATTAGAAATAGACCGTCAAGTGTACGTAAGCGTGATAGTGCTACGTAGCTCATGCCTTCTTTAAAGACTGTGTTACCAATATCTATCATTGCTTTGTCTAGGGTAAGACCTTGTGATTTATGAATCGTGACTGCGTATGCGAGAGTTAGAGAAAATTGTTCTCTGCGTACATAAATGTGTTTGAAGAGAAGGAATCAAGCTGTTGAGCGTCCTATCCTTTTTTTGTTGTGCCGGGAGAGAGTTTCTCAGATACTCTTTTTGTTGAGAGAACAACAGATAGCTATGGCTGTGTGTTTCAGAAAATAGATTGTTTGGATTTTGGGAGATTCATGGATACTTTGGTTGAAGGTGCATGCAGAAAGCTGTGGAGTAGCTGTAGATCTTGGATTTCCACATATAGAAGTACACTGGCATGGAGTACGTGGAATGAAGTGGTTGGACTTGCTACCTCATTGTGCTACTTTGGAGACAGAGCAACAGACATAATTGTAATTCATTATGGAGGGAACAGTTTAGGACATGTGTCTGGAATTTCTTTGCAATTTCCTATGAAGGAAGGATTTGGGAAAGTCATGGACATGTTTCCTAATTCTCAAGAAATATTTTACGGATTGCACAGAGACAAATGTGGCTTCGTCCTTCTTCATTTGGTCCACAAATGGAAAAAGCAAGGCGCAATGTTAATAAGGCTGTTTGTGCCTTTCTAAGAGATTTTGGCATGTCCTATTTTCATGATGAAAATATTATGTTTCGTAGTACAGGTGGAGTCCATCTTACTTATGCTGGCAATCAGATTTTTTTGACAAATATACAAAATGCATTACGACCTTTTTTAGATTTACAGCATCTATTTTGAAGTAGGTGCTAAGTATTTATATTTTTTGAAATACAAACACCTCCCAAAGGCTCTTCCTACCAGAGAAAATTGCAGTGGTTATGATAGGGTACCAACCCAATTTTTTTGATGTCCGCGAACTGTCCGCAGACTTCTCAAAAATACAAAGCTTCATTTATTTTCACTTCTATTTTTTAACTGGGAAAGGCGGCTCTGAAAAGAGACTTATTTTTTTTTTATTTTTGTAATTTTGTATTTTTTTTTTATTTTTTAGACACGACACACTAGGAGAGGATGGGAAAGGAGGTTAAAGGGGGGGACACCAACCACAGGGATAAGAAAGGGTGAGCTGAGAGAGGAAGATGTAGAGTGGGTTTATTTGGGTAATGAGCAGGTCTTCTCGTGCTCTGAGACGATAGTCTCAAAAGCATTCCGAAGTCGCTCCCCCCTGCAGAGTACTGTGTCACAGTACATACATACAACTGTGACCCTCGAAAGGTAAGGGTCATCAGAATTCTGTTTGGCTTGTGAGGCAGCTTGAGGAAGACGCTGTCCCACACAGGTGGTCCTTATGGTTACAGGATCAGAAACAGAGGATGAAGTAGAGGAAATCAACCTACTATGTTCTTCACGAGGTACAACCTTGCGAATAGCCCCAGAGTGAAATGACCTCAGGTGTTGCTTCATAGTCGTGGTCCCAAAGCTGTACGAACCGTGCTTCCCGCGACTGAGTATCATTTTGCACTCATTGCAGATAACACGGTTCGCACGAGCCTTAGGACCATTCCCATAAATGGAAAATAACCGCCACACCCAAGACACACGTCTAGTGCGGATAGTATGGATTTCCTCTACCTCATTCTCGTCATCCTCTTCTTCCTCCTCTGCATCCTCACTCCTGTTCCCCTCTTCAGGCCCTTGGGAAGGTGGTGGTGGTGGAGGGGGTGGGGGTGGTGCTGAAGCAGGTGCAGCACCAGGTGGCAGTTCGATGATGGAGTAATCCACAAGTTGCAGGAGAAATAGCTGTTCTCTGAAGAATAGCCAGAAACACAATGAGAATAAGCTCTAGGGCGTGGTCTTTTATAGGGGTGCTTGTATGCGGTTTGCGGACATGAGCGCTGTCCGCGGACAGATCGAACAGAAAAAAGGGTTCAAAAAGTTTCAAAAGATATGTAGAAACTCAGGATTACTATGTGGGACTTGTGCCATGATGAGTTTTTCTGGAAAAATATTGTGGATTACTCGAAAATGTACTTTTAAATTGTTCAGGGACACAAACAGTGTCCGCATTCAGAACACGCGATCAGCATGGGCGCGGTCACATGATCGCTTTGCGAACATGTTCGCGAAGGAAGCGGCTGTCTGCAGGACACCAAATACACAGACATTGGTTTGCGCATGCGCGTTGATGTTCTACGGACACTGTTTGGGTCCTGAATTAATTAAAAGTGTGTCACACATCAAACGAACATTTGTGGATATCGCGTGTGTTCTAGAACAGTTTAAACTTGCTAGCGAACACTACGGACAGATATAGTGTTCTTTAGAACACTTCCATTTTTGTTTGATTACAAACTTTTCAGGACACCAATTGGGTTCTTAGAACAGTTTCAACTTGCTAGCGAACAGTACGGACAGGTATATTGTTCTTAAGGACACCTCCATTTTCGTTTAATTACGAACATTCCAGGACACCAATTGGGTTCTTAGAACAGTTTCAACTAGCTAGCGAACAGTACGGACAGGTATAGTGTTCTTCAAGACACCTCCATTTTCGTTTATTTACGAACATTTTAGAACACCCGCGCTGTCCGCGGACATTACATTGATTTAAAAAAAATAAAAAATGGGAACTAATTACAACACAATATAAAAATGTAACTTTATTTCACATATATTAATAATTTATGACGAGAAGGTGAGGCAGAAACAGAAACAAAAACAGGAGAATTAGGGGTTTCAACATGATTGGTAACAGGTGAAGAAGGGATGGAACTCTCATCAAAATGTTTTGGATTATGGAGAGGGTTTGGGGATAATTGACTGAGATATGGAGAGGGGGGGCAAGTACATGTGGGACAATGGTATGAGGTTTTGGTTTTAAAATGATAATCAACAAAAGTTTTCAAATTATTAAAATTGCTCAATAATAAATCAATTTTTTCTTTTAAGCTGTCACGCGTGTTTTCCATAACAGTTTCTTCAGAGATATTTTCTATTTTGGTATGCTCTGTACAAAAAGAAATATATATGTTAAATATATATAAAATAATAACAATTAAATGGTTTATATTGTAAAGTGTGTACCTTTAACTTCACTATTTTCTGACATTTTGTCATGTGGCAAGTGCTCCTCTAGCCATTCCAGAGTACTAGACATTTCTGTGAGAAAAAGAAAAATGTAATAATTTTTTTTTTTATCTAATACAGAAAGTTTATAAAGATATGAGTAAAATGATGTACACTTACTATTTCAGGTAAGGTATGTTCTGAGTACTCTGTAGGTCTGGTCTTGGTCTTAGTTGTGGAGTGTCTGTGAGGTAATTATGTTGGAAGCCAATTTATCTTTTGGTATATTCCATTTTAGAACATATTGTATTTAAATGAATGGTTAGTGCGGTACATATATGGGTTACATTTCTTATGTATTACTACATATAATATGTATGTGTACTACTTTGTGAATTTTTTAAATGTTATCATGTTGTAATATAACAATTAAACATACCCCCCAGACTTTTTAGGTAGTGGTACTGTTGTCCGAATATGTCCGCAGACATAAAAAAAGTTTGCGGACATCACATTCAGTAGAAGTGGTTCAGTATGTTCCATATTACATGTACATAAAGTCAAAGTTACTATTGTTAAGCTTTGCTACTAAAAACCCAATGAAATTCAGTGAAAAAACCTTGTTAAAGGGACATTATGGTTAAGTTGTGCTACTAAAAACCTATGAAATTCAGTGAAAAAACTTTGTTAAAGGGACGTTATGGTTCCAAGTAAAACCGAACAACCCTTGAAATTCGCCAGTTATGGTAAGCCAAGCAACCATAACTCACGCCACCACCGTGCACTACTAAGACTAACACCCAGGACATCAAAGATGACATTACAAATGTCATTGATGACATCACTGATGACATCACATGTGCATTTATCTTTCATGAAAAGTCTGTACAAGGGTTTCTTATTGTAATGTTAATAAAAAAAAAGGTGTCAAAGATCATTGGAATAAATATCAAGTGCTAATTCGTCCATCCAGTATACTAAGGTGCTCATGTAGAAACATAGGCATTGTGTGCAGCATACATGATGGAGGTGCAACATTCATAAACTTGCCATGTTGAATAGTGAATTGATAACTGTTTTCTTATTAGACTTTTGCATACTGTGAAACATGTGATAAGTAGATAATAAAACCCACTTACTACATAATTGCATTATTATAGACAAAACACAAAGAGACAACACCACATACAAATATGAGTATATACAAGGAAATTGAAGTAAGAAAAAAAACAGCAGTAGTAGCAAAAGGTGTTCATAACCTAACTGATTACCTTTATGTAGAGAAATGATTGCTCTGTTTCAAACCTGCTACTTACCCTATGCATATCTATATATATCACATGATGTGCCTGGATCTAAGGAAAGTAGTGTGAATACAAGATATAAAAATAGGAACATACACAGGGAAAGTACAGTAATAAAAAACAACAGAACTATCAGAAAGTGCTGCCAACTCTACTGATTATTTTAATGCACAGAAAGGATTGCTGTCTTTCAAGCTTGTGTCTTCCCTATGTATATGTTTCATATGATATGACTGAACCCAAAGGGAATTATTGTAAGAACATACTTGAAGGATAAGTCTACAAATATACTACCTTTTCCACTTTTAATTCCTGACTGTTACTGTAGAAAACCATGTGGCCTAGATATGTCAGTAAAGGAAAAAATGGGGGAGCCAGACATGTGATGTCATCAGTGATGTCATCAATGACATTTGTGATGCCATCTTTCATGTCCTGGGTGTTAGTCTTAGCAGTGCACGGTGGTGGCGCGAGTTATGGTTGCTTAGCTTACCATAACTGGCGAATTTCAAGGGTTTTTCTGTTTTACTTGGAACCATCACATGTCTGGCTCCCACCTTTTGTGTAGCCCCTTTGTTTTTGTTCACTGCCATATATAGTAAAAAGCCTGAGGAAGCTTGTTAATCAAGCGGAACGCGTGGCGGTTTCCACCCTGGTGGGGTGAGTGTTCTTTTTAACCTGATTGTCAGTAAGGGAGGCATGGTAATTATGTCTGCCCCTTTTAAGCCATTAGACAGTGTTGTTTGCACGAGATTTTTTAAAATGCAATAAAAGACGTTTTTTGGAGCAAGCGGTTTGGTCGTGTGAGCAGGGTTTATTTTCTACATGGTGTTGTTGTTTTTTTTGAAGTGTTACAACTTTCCTTCACACATGTGTATTTTTGCATATATATATATATATATATATATAGAGCAAAAAAACTTTTTTAAAGGGATGTTATGGTTCAAAGTAAAAACCGAAAATCCCTTGATCCCTTGACATTCGCTAGTTATGGTAAGCTAAGCAACCATAACTCGCGCCACCTACGTGCATTACTAAGACTAACACCCTGGACATCAAAGATGACATCACAAATGTTTTTTTTTTAATTTTATGGGTTTTTAGTAGGGCAACTTAACCATAACGTCCCTTCAACAAAATTTTTTTTTCTTAATTTCACAGGTTTTTAGAAGGAGAACTTAATCATAACATCTCTTTAATAAAGTTTTTTTTTACTGAATATACACTTTCGTCAGATGATTTTGGGAGATATGTAGTATAATTTCCTTACTTTATATACATGTAACATAGAACATACTGAACCCCCTCGCAAATGATATTTGAAAGGCACGGACTGAGCGCCTGTCTGCGAATGGGCACGGACGAGGTCAACAGTACCCAAACAGTCAGGGGGTATCTGAAATTGTACTATTGTGTTATATGAAAAATGCACAACTTTGAAAAAGGACACATAAATACATTATAAGTACTAATGAATAAATAGGTGAACTTAAACGTGTGAAACAATAACCATGCATTTAATAACCATGTAGAATGAAATGGATTATACCATAACAAAAAAAGGTATGCCTCCAACGTAATTACCTCACAGAAACTGTGCAGCCAGGAGCGACAGTAGACGCACATAGTACAACGAAGACAAATTACAACAACATAGTAAGTGAACTTCAATTTTCTTATATGTGTATGTAATTTTTTTGTATGAGGGGCAGAAAAAGTGTTTCTGTTGTTTTGACACAGAAATGTGCAATACTTTGGAGTGGCCGGAGGAGAATTTTCCGATTGGAGAAATGTCCGAAGATAGCGATAATAATGTTACACACTGCTCTGCATAAGCAAATTAATGGTCAGTATTTTATGGGCATTTAACATATATATATTTATTTTTAACAGACCAGGTAAAAAAAGAAGAAAGGGCAACAAATGACACAGAGGAAGACAGGCTGAAAAGGATAGAAGTGAAAATGGACATACTAAATGACAATTTTAACAGTTTAAGGCAATTTGTGGAGGAATATGTGAGAGGAAAAGTACGATATCACAGTCCCACCTGTACCTGCCCCCTTCTCCATTTCCTAGTGAACCATCCCCAAACCTTCAAGAAGAAAATAAATGTTTTGATGAAACATCCATACCTTGATCCCCTCACAAATCATCCCCTTACAACCAGCCCGTGTTAAACCCTAATTCCCCTATATTTGTTTCAGTATCTGCTTCCCCCTGTATTTCTCTTGATTGATGTGTGTATGTGTATTGAAAGTTTTTTATGTTAGTTGTAGTGGAAGGGTTTGAGGCAAAAAAACATTTTTTAAATGAGTTAAAATTTCTGCGGACAGCGCGCCTGTTCGAGCTATACGTAAGCAAGAGAATATGGATGTTCTAACGGCAATACACCTACCCATACCAATGGCAACCAAGATGGAACTGATCTTCGAATGCACCTTCTGTTCAAGATGTGCGTAAATGAACACAATGGGACATCCTAAGGACATTATACCTCTCCGTACTGCTCACAAATGAGATAAAACATGTTCTTAGAACACACCAGGTATCTGAAATGTCTGTAAATGAACATAATCAGAGTGTCCTAAGGACACTATACCTGTCCGTACCATCCGCAGCCAAGATGGAACTGTCCGTAGAACAGGCACGGTGGCCGGCATGTCCGTAGTCAAACAAAATGGAGGTGTCCTAAGGACACTGTATCTGGCCGTACAGTCAGCAGTTCAGGTACGCACATGCGCACTACACCCATAAGTACTGCGAACATCGCGCCTGTCCGTAATTGTCCGTGTCACTTGTGTCACACTTTTAATTAGTTTCAGGACCCGAACACTGTCTGTAGAACACCCGCGCACAGGCGCACGTCCATTACTCTGCATTTGCTGTCGAGCGGGCACCCATTTCCCTCGCGGATGTGTTCAGGACGTCATCATCTGTCCGCACCCACGCTGAGCGTGTGGACTAATTTGTGCAGTTTGTCTGCTTCTGTAACATTTCAAAAGAACTTATACAAACATGAGAAATTATTTTACAGTATAAAATCACCATTTCACATGTCCCATACAATGGCCCTACCTTTGAACTTATTGTTTAGAATTTTTGCAATGCTTTTGAGTGATCAATATGGTCACGAGCTGCACCCCTCCACCCCTATAAATGGCCACACCCCCAAGCTCATCTTCATTGTGTTTCTGGCTATAGCAGATTGAGTTGTGCTGCCTTTACTGCTGTAGCGAACATTAGTCGACTAATCCTTATGGCATCCATGGCTACTGTTGCTTCATTAGCCTCAGCACCACCCCCAAACCCTTCACCGCCACCACCTCCCCAAGGGTCCGCAGAGGGAAATACAGCTGAGGATGTAGAGAGTGAGGAAAAAGAGCATGTGGTGGAGGAACTCCGCACTACAATCACTCGCCGGGAGTCATGGGTGTGGCAGTTGTTTACCGTTTATGGGAATGTACCAAAAGCACGTGCGAACCAGGTCAGGTGTCACCAGTGCAAGTTGATGCTAAGTCGTGGGAGACCGGGTGCGTACAGCTTTGGTACGACAACCATGAAGCGACACCTAACTTTGTTCCACAGTGCAGACATTCGCAAGGTGGTGCCATGTGAAGAACGTAGTAGATTGAGTTCCTCCACAGCATCCTCTGTATCCGATCCTCTCACCACAATAGACACTCCTCTGGGGGAGTGCATCCCTCCAGCTGCCTCACAAGCCATTTGCAATGCTGTTGACCCTTACATTTCGAGGGTCACAATATTGTGTATGTACTGCGATGCAGTACTCTGCAGGGGGGAGAGTCTTCGAAGTGCTTTTGAGGCTACGGTCATGGACCACTAGAAGATCTGCCCCCTACCTAAGTAAAGCACACCCTACATCTTTCTCTCTCCACCTGCCCTTTCTTATCCCCATAGTTGGTGTCCCTTCCTTACCCTCCTTTAGCCCTCCTCTCCTAGTGTGTCGTGTGCTCAAAAGCAATAAACTGGAAAACAACAAAAATTACAAACAAGGATCTTTTCAGAGCCGCCTTTCTCAGTTTAACAATAGAACTATCAAGTGACCGTTGTAGACCCCCACGCACTTTTGAAAAATTCAGCGGACAGTCGTAGGACGCACAAAAATGGAGGGTGCAAGCGGAGCAAAACCAATGCACTTTTCGCTGGGAGTAAGTGGTGGCTCTGAAAAGAGCCTTTCGGGGGTGTGTTCTGTGTTTCAAAAACTGTAGATTGGAAAAAACGGATTGCCAAATAGTTGACTATGAATCCAAAAAGGTTGCAATGCATTTTGTCCATTGCAAAGAAAAATCTGATTGCCAGCATATGTGAGATGGACTCCATCTCTGCAAAAAATTAAGTTGCTGCGAAACAAAATGTTTTCATTGTGTAATGAGGACATGCCAACATCTATTAGAAAGGCACAAACAGCCTTATTAACATTGCGCCTCACTTTCTCCATGTGTGGACCAAATGCAGAAGAACGCAGCCATATTTGTCTTTGGAAACATGTCCATGACCTTCGCAAATCCTTCCTTCATTGCAAATTGCAAAGAAATTCCAGAGACATGGCCTAAACTGTTTCCTCCGCAATTAATGATAATTATATCTGCATGAAGCTCTGTCTGTAAAGTAGCACAGAGAGGTACCAAGTCCAGCCACCTCATTCCACGCATGCCGTGCCAGTGCACTTCCACATGAGGAAATCCAAGATATGCAGATAGACCACAACTTTCTGCATGCACCTTCAACCAATGATTCCATGAGTCTCCCAAAATCCAGATACTATGTTTTCAAGCACACAGAGCCATGGCTGTCTGGTCTCCTGTCAGCGAAAAGACGTTCTCACTAAATTTCTCCGTTCAGAACACACCCACTGAACTTTACTGACCCATCCCTACCTTCGCACATTCTCATTTGCATGCGTCTCCACCCCAGAATCCCTGTTGGTGATATGCACTGCCTGAAAACTACTGCCATGTCGGCGGACATGTAGAGAATCAGAGCGTGACAACTGTACATTTAAATATTATTCCCCTTTTCCCCTTTAAGGTGGGCTCTGAAAAGAGACGTTTTTTTTGTTTTTTGGGCAGATGCTTTGCAGACACCTGTTATTTTGTATTTTTTTAATATTTTTTCTTCTTACTTTACTCCTACAATCATTACAGAACCTTCTCCAAAGCAAGCCTTATATTCTAAAATAGCATTGCATTTCCCAAAGAAGATAACGCAACACCATCATCTTCAAAATAAGCCGCATTACTGGGAACAATGTTCTCGTGGCTGCAGAAAAACATACCTGCTCGTAACATGAAAGCACGCATGCCGTGATTGATGTTACACCTCCCAATACTTTGATCAGGACAGAAAACAGAACTGTTGTCCCATTTTCCTCTAGGGAGCTACCCAGAAAAAATTTCTTTTGCAATTGGAAAGATGTTCATGACTGCTTGAACCAAATCTTCCAACAAAGTATGTGAACTCACGCAGCCCAAATGGCAAGCACCGTAGTGCAAAAGTACCACATGGGTAATGGTCATCCTACGCATGTCTCTGCAAACTTGGAGAATTGCCGCAACATTGCGATCAGTCTCAGTGCTCCACACCACCTCCACTCCTCTCACATCAAAATTGTGTGCCACATGCCTACTTTCGGAATAGTGCTGTAAACCATGGACAAAAATATCTCCAAGCACCAAAACCCTCACTCTCTCCACCTCTGCCATCTTCAGTATACGCACCATCTTTCGACACAAAAGAGCAATGTGAAAATCTGATTGGCTGATGCCTACAGTCCCCTTTCCATGCTCGATTTGATGTAGAACCCTGTATGTGACACACCCTACCCGCGGACAAGCATTGTCTACGTGCAGCACATAACTCTTAGCCAATCCTTGTACCCT
This sequence comes from Ambystoma mexicanum, assembly GCF_040938575.1. Lineage (NCBI taxonomy): Eukaryota > Metazoa > Chordata > Amphibia > Caudata > Ambystomatidae > Ambystoma > Ambystoma mexicanum. The sequence continues at coordinate 998,350,007 of NC_090932.1, forward strand.
TTCCACATCACTCGCAAATCCATTCCCTCATTGGACACAGCTAAGCAGTCACACAACCATCCATCAATCACATTCAACATCTCTGCATCTAAGTCCGTCGTCAAAATGTTGTATTTCAAATGTACTATTGATCACTCTGAATGCAAGTCTCAAATCTTCGCAAAGCACCTACTCAAAAACTACTGTGCAAGTGTCGGGGATTTCTACGTACAGCTCCATGCATGCGCACATGCAAGAGTATAAAGTACAGGTATGCATATTTTAATCAGAGAACATGTGCAACCCTTATGATTTAATTTAAACAAACTAATGCCACTAAATCTGCATAGCCAATACATACCAACGCCCCCCCCTTTAAGTGCACGACTTCCAATTTTTCATTGACAAACTGCACTACTTCTTACTGTCTCCCACACCTATACATACGTAACAACCCTCCCAATTTAGCGGGAAACTCAATTTTCCATTAGAAAATGTCACAATTTTTTACTGTGTACCGCCTACAGTAATGCAACTTCCAATGTGATCGTCTGAGAAAAATAAACACTCCCGATTGCTGTTGTGACATCTCCCTCTGAGGGTCTCCCGATTTTTCAGATTTGTACTTACAATATGAAAGTAGTGACAATTTTCCCATGTACTATAATGACCTATCACTTACAAACCTCTCTGCTATGGACAACACAGCTTAAAAAAAACAAGGCATTTTCATAAACTAAATATTGTACTCATTTGCGAATCACGTTCAACTAACATATTGCAAATAACATACAAAGGCAGCACATAGTGAAGTGAAATGCACACATGAACTGTGTTGAGATATCAAAGGAGAATACTCCGAAGAAATATGCAAAATTAACGTGTACAGTAACATCACTGCTGTAAAAATACAAAGTTACTAACTTCTTCTTTTTACAATCACAGTGAAGACTACTCTCCTGAAAATCAACAGCATATACACTGCAAACGACATATCCTAATTACACCTGGTTATTTCGCAGAAAAAAGTAAGTACAGTACTACCTTTATATTCTTACTGTTCCTCAAAGAGACTGTGTGGGTTATTTATTTAATTAGCGCACCAAAACAAACATTAATTTCTGAACCATTCTACCCACAAATCCCCATTTATTAAACAAAGAATAACAGGCAGAATGGCTCACAAATCCCTGTGTTTTTGGAACTCAAATAAAATACAGAAGCCTCAGAATGTTCTATTAATGCTTCTCCTCACCACTAGCTCACTTTGTAGTCTCATCTGAAGCACATTGTAGTAGTATACAAACAGAAAAATAGCCTTCCCAAATCATTGTAACAGCCCAATGCACATTCACACACCACCACAAAGAGCTTCCCCATCAAACTCATGCACACATGCATACAGCACACATACATTGTACAACAGACCAAACCATGCCTTCTTTTTTTCAACAGACCCCAAAGAATGCCTACCAAAAAGCAAGTCCGTAGAAAGGAACGCAGAAATAGAGCAAATGAAAATAAAAGTGTCCAAAGTAAGCATCCATCTGTAGCAGAGTTTGTAGAGAACGTTGGAACAAAACAGCTAATACAGTTGTTTAGCGAAACAAAGGAAGCTTCAACTACCGAAACTTTACCTCCTCCATCAAAATGTGGCAGGAAACACAAAACGCTTCACAAAAAATCGGCTACCAGTACTGCTAACAATGCTCCTATTAATCCTGATATAGTAACAAGAACCCATAGTAAAAAAGGTATTTTAGCAAAAATGTTTTGCCACAGAGGAGTCCTTCAGAATCTAATAAGAAGAGGACCAAAATCATCCTCAACCCTTAAAACCTATCATAGAAAATTAATCCTACAAGCTCTCGTGAACAGTGTAATCCTTCTCAAAAGGAAGTTGTTTATATTAGTGTTAAATAGGATGAAACCACTAACAAAACTAAGTACTAAACTACAAAAGAAACTTATCAATAAACAGAATGTCAACAAAAATAACTTCTTACATATGTGTGGAGGTGAATGGAGTCACACAACAACCACAGAACCTTATTTTAATGAAGAAGCATACATACAAAATCAAACAAACACAATTGCCATCCATAGCAGTGGACAAGGGTATGAAAAAATCAATAATACCATCATGGAACAAGAAAAACTGCTTACAAAAGTATCCCCTGAAAACTTAGAATGACCTCTCGATTCGACTGAACCATACCATCCAGTATACAAATGGCCGTGCATGTCAATGTGTGACATTCCTAACAAATCTTTCAAATCTTTACGTCATTACCTCAATCAGTATGTGAAAGGTAAAGACGAAATTAAAATGAAAGTACTGCAAAATATGGATATCTGTCCAGTGTGCAAATACACAGGACTACAAGGACATTCATTAGCTTGCATTTCAGGACCTATTTGAAAAAGCACCTTCCATGATATCAAAAGGATATCAATACATCATTCAAATGTAAGAAATCTAGTGTATAAAATATGCTATGCTTAAAGTCCAGCTTTAGAATTAGCCAATTTAAATAGCACTCTTCTGCATTGTACACCCACCGTATCCTGAGAAAATATTTTGGAAGTGAAAGCCACTTACAAAATGCAATAGTTTTAGAACAGACTAGCAACAATTCTGCACATAGCAACTTTCTGTTACACACATACAAAAAAGAAATACTAAAATTTAAAAGTGCATCGGCTGAAGTACCAAACCATGTGTGTGTGTGTTGCCGCAAAATAGAAGACAATGAAGATTCCAAATGGTTTGAATTAGCTCTCTACCTTTTAGCAGAAAACAAATACCAAATAAGTGAATCCATAATACGTTGCAGTTACTGCACTACAAAACTGGACAACAACCAAACTCCCTCACGTTCTATCACAAATAATTTGGAATTGTTCCCACTACCAAAACACCTGCAGCAACTCAATTTGTATGAGAGCATCATAATTCAAACAGTTCACCCATTTCAAGCAATTATACACCTTCAACCAAAAACAGCTAAATTATCTCCCTCTGAATTGGTGAAAGGCATTCATGGCAAAGTAGTTTATTTGCCATTAGATCTTACAGAAAATGTACACACTCTTGGAGTGCAACGTCCAATAGAGCATTCTTTAATTGTCTTGGTAAATGGTGTACCAACAAAAGACAAAAGAATTTGGCAACAACTGCTGGACTTACATAAAGTTAGACAAGCCTTGCAATGTCTAAAAGACAATAACAAATACTACAAAGAAATAAATATTGAAGAAAGCTTAAGGGAAACAACTGAAATAATTCAAGAGTCATCAGAAACTGGTCAATTTGAACTTCTGGATCCTGCTGCAGTATCCACTCTTTTGGACCATTGCACAATTCATCCAATGCATTCCAATGAAAGCATAGATGATGCACTAAAAACTTACCAAATGCAACAAACCAAAGGGTCACCAGTGAGCATATGGGAAAAAAGTATAGAAGCACATGCTTTTCCACTGCTATTTCCCACTGGCAAAGGCAGAAGATACGAGTATAGACCCACTCAGATTACGGCATCAGAATATCGCTCATTATGAATGTATTCGCAAGATGCCAGATTTAGACAAAATGTGGAATACGTATTCCACCTACTCTTTGAAAGTGAACTAGCAACCCTATGTCACGGAGTTGCACAAATTTTGAAATCTGGATCCCACGTTCAAATATGTCAGCTATGCAATTAATACAAAAAGTACAAGAAAGAAATGAGGTTTTACAATCAAGTATAACACATTTGTTTGCAAACATGCACGGTACAAAAGAATACTGGTTCCGACGGCACAGAGACTTATGTTGTATGATTAGAAACCTTGGACCACCAACTTGGTTTGTTACACTAAGTTGTGCAGAATATGCATGGGAAGATTTACATGAGTTCCTAAGCATATCAAACAACAACAAAACCAACATAGATATATGAACACCTGGAGAACTTTGCTCTCTAGATCCAGTTAATCTGTCAGGATATTTCCATCATTGTTTCTTTGCTATGCTACACTTTATTTGTATTAAAACTGTTCCTCCCCTCGGAGAAGTGCAACACTTCTTTTGGAGAAAAGAATACCAGCGAGAGGAGAACCACATATTCACATGCTTTTATGCATCAAAGGTGCACCTAAATTTGACCACGACAGTGATGCCACTGTTTTGCAGTTCATCCAAAAATATGTCACTTCTGAAATCCCTTCACAACGGACACATAGTGACCTGCATGGACAGATTTTACAATTTCAAAGACACAAATGTGGCAAATATTGTCGTCGCAAATACAAAAGCAAAGGGAAATACTACACCAAATGCCGCTTTGGTTTCCCTAGACCAGTTACAGAAACAGGTGAAGTGAACAACTTCATGTCTTCATTTCGACAAAGTGTTAAAGGTATCACCTAAGAACACGTATTACATAAAAAGAACAGAAGAATCAAAATATATCAATGATTACATTACAATCATTGCCCTCTTATGGAATGCAAACATAGATGTGCAGTGCATTGCAGACAATTCCATTGCAGTTGCACGATATGTTACAGCCTACTTAACAAAAGCAGAAAAAACAGAGCTTCAAGACCTCTGGAATGACCTATCATCAGGGAAAACACTATCTCATAAGTTGTACAGCCTAGGCATAAAAATGCTCTCTCATAGAGAATGTGGCGCCTATGAAGCAGCAGATCGTTTAACCGGTACTTCTTTGTATGGAAAATCAGACAACATAGTATGGCTAAGTCTTGGTCCTGCTAAATCTAGAAAAAGAGTTCTGAAATCATATGAGGACATAGAAACAATTGCCAGAAATGCTCCCAACAGCCAAGACATTTTAAAAAACAATTTACCTGACACATACTATCCAAACAGGAGCAGCACTTTGGAAAGCATGTGGCTATACCACATAGCTCAAAACTTTGCATACAAAAATAATATAAAACCCGATGAAAGCAAAGGTAGATATAGAATGACAGGTTGTGAAGGCAGCTTAGTGAAACTTACCAAGCAAAAATTAATTAATCATGTCAAATTGTCATTAAAAACTCCTCAATAGAAAGAACTATATTACATGTCTCTGCTACAACTTTTTAAACCATGGAAAAAAGAGGAAGAGATACTAGATAACTATGACTGCTATGTAGATGCTTTCAAAGCAAATGAAAGCGCTATCATCGATGTGAACTTTACGCAGTACAAAACAATGTTGCACAATGAACAGCAACACGAAGAAGAGCTTTAGTCCCAACTAGATAAGGATACTTCCGACAGTAGTCAACCTTCTGTAACAGGAAGCCAAGAACCACTAGGACAGCCACTAATAGCAAATGAGGCAGAATGAGCTATGACAGAAGTGGAAAACACCATGTGTCACTATGAAGATGATAGAGAAGACTTAACTGTACTACAAGCAAAACTTAACACAGATCAGCGCACCATGTTTGAAGAAGTAACAAAGCAAATTGCACATGGTGTACAACATGAAAATAAAGAATGTACCTGCCAAAATTACAAACCTATACTGCTGTACGTCAGTGGTGAAGCTGGGTCAGGAAAAACATTCTTAATCAAAATCATCAGCAAGTTCCTTCAACAATTGGCAAACAACAAACTGTCAGTTGTTGTAACTGCCCCCACATGTTTAGCTGCCTACAACATAGGCAGTGTCACTTTACACTGATTACTACTCCTTCCAGTAGAACACCAAAACAAATTAGACTATTACAAACTTTCTGCAGAAGCTGCAATGGAACTACGCAGAGTATTAAAACAAATGAAAATTCTACTAATAGATGAAGTGAGCATGGTCTCCAACCTATTGTTGGCTTTGATTCACCTCAGATTGCAAGAAGTACTTAAAACAAACTACGAAAAACTCTTTTCAGGGAAACACATTATCATTTTCGGAGATCTTCTACAATTGACACCAGTGAAAGGTGAACCTATTTTTAAAACCTTAGGACACAAACTCTGCTGTTAAACTGTTGGCAGCATAAGAAATGTCAACCTTTGGCAACATTTCCAATACAGAGAATTAACAGAAAACATGCAGCAATCTGCAGATCTCACTTATGCCAACATTTTAAAAAGTATTAGAGTCGGTGTACTATCTCAAGAAGCACAAGTAATATTGAAAAACCGACACATTCATGCACTTTATGGCGATAATGCATGTGCTACGGATGTTATGGAACAATTAGAGCACAAACATGTCAATTGTATGGCCTTAATGCCAACTCTTGCAAGCTGTTTTAAATTCAATTAAACAATGTTAAAAAAAGAAATGCAACCAATAATGGAAATTTGTGCCACAGACAAACTAGACGTACATGGTATGACACTACCCATGTGTGAGCAAGCCACAACAAGACTAAATACCTTAGAAAATTCAATCTCCAACACAGCTGGGCTGGAAAAAATATTAAAATTATCCTTAAATTGTATAGTAATGCTTAAATGTAACCTTAACGTGGAGCAAGGGCTAGTTAATGGGGCACTGGGTACAGTTGTTGGCTTTCAAACATACCCACGTGACAACAACATTCAGTTTGTCAATATTCGTTTTGACAAACTTTCAGAAGTGAAAAGGATAGGGCGCTCAACTGCTCGATTCCTTCTCTTCAAAGACATGTATGTATGTAGAGAACAATTTTCTCTAACTCTTGTACATGCAGTCACCATTCATAAATCCCAAGGTTTTACCCTAGACAAAGCATTGATAGATATAGGAAACACAGTCTTTAAAAGAAAGCATGAGCTACGTAGCACTATCACGATTACGTACACTTGACGGTCTATTTCTAATCAACTTTGATGCAAGTAAACTGAATGCTGATATTCCTTGAATTTTAGAGTACAATAGACTGCGTTCACTGTACACCCCCCATCTGAAAAAATATCCTGGTCCAGAAAAAGTAAAACGTGGTAAAAGAAAACTAATTCAAACAGAAATGCAACAGAATCTAACGGCAAATCCTTCAAAGAAAACAAAAGAAGCTAAAACTTCTTCAATTACCACAAGCAAAGAAGAACCTATTAGGGAAATTAAATCAGGTACTTCTTCAAAGAAGGAACAAAAACTCAGAAAAAAGCACTCAGAGACAGAACTAGCTGGTCCATTCAAATTTTCAAATGAAACTGGTGTAAGTTGCTATGTAAATGTAGCAATGAATATTCTATTGCCACCAATTGTTAACAATATTTACTTACACAGTACAGAGCAATTGTGTTTGCAAATGTTAGTCCTTCATAGAAACACAACAATCAATCCTGACAACACGTACAGTGTTCACGGAATAAGACAAGTGTTGGACTACTGTCCTGGAATGGTAAGATTCACTATAAACTCACAAGAAGGTCCACAAGAATTTCTAATGTACTTACTACAAGTACTGGAAAACAGAAACATACCTATAAATGAAATCTTCCAGATTTCATACATGTGGAAACATACATGCACTGTTTGTAACAATGTGATACAGGAACATATCCCAAATGAGCGATTTGTGTATGTATCCATACCTAATTGTGAATCCATTCCATTTCAGCAACTTGTACATAATGCAAACCATGGCAGATTATGTACTATGTGCAATTCAGACAATCGCTCCACCTTACTGATACAAACACATAGTAACTACATAATACTTATGCTTCTACGTTATAATGCAGATGGTACCAACAACAACTGCAAGCTGACTGGATTCACAAACGGTCAAGTGTCACTTAGGCAGAAAACCTTTACAACAACAGGTATAATCTACCACGCAGGAGCTACAAACAATGCAGGTCACTACACTGCATACATTAAAAAGAAATGTGGATGGCTCAAATGTAATGATAGCACCATTACTCTAAAGCAGAGACGGCCAGCTAATTTTACAAATGCGTACTTAATCTTCTTAAAGCCAAAATTTAAAAACTAATGTGTACTTCAACATTACCAAATAATCATGTAAAAGACTATAAACAGAATACGCCAACAAGTATCTAACTGCCCAAGAGTGTATAACAACCACACAGATAAATGAATACCACAGATCTGTAACAACAAATGCACAGTTAGAATATGCCAACAGGTCTCTAACTGTTGTTAAAAATCTGCAACAAGGCAACAGACATAACATTAATCAGAAAGAACATGGAAACACTCAAAGAAAACAAAGAAATAGTGTGTAGCATAGCAAATAAAGTTTTTTATCTGACAAGGATTTTTTTTTCCCAGACCCAAGGATTAGAAAAACAAACACAGAATCTGAGCAAAATGCACAGTACACTGGTTTGTAATCTAAATATAAGGGTAAAAAAAAGCTGAACTGTCTATTATACATGTAATAAGTCTTCATAAAATAAAAACACTAACATGCTCTTTTCTTTTATCACAGAAATGAAAAAAGGTTATTTCCGCCAAGTACTAAAGTCAAGTAAGAAATACATGGATTCTGAACAAAGTAAACAGTAAGAATAATTACAGTCATGTCATACATATTCAAATCTACACATCTAATCTATGGCAGTAATATGGTGCAGTGGCTGTAGGCTGGGCCTAGCGTCTTGTATGTATAACCTACCACCTACACCCTACGGCCAAGAAACAAGACTACAGGTCCTACCCACAACCATCACAGCATAGCAAAACCATGGTGCTTGTAATTTCACTACTAATAAGTTTACTCTTGGGTGCATGGTCTACAGCCATGCACCAAAAATGCTAGGTCGTGCACACAACCACCGCACCACAGCACACCCATGTTCACTTATAATCTCACTGCTTATGACTTCAGTCTTGGGTACATGGGGCCATGCACCCAAGACTCTGGGTCCTGGTGAGAACCACCACAGCATATCGCACCCATTGTGGCCATGCACCCAAGACTCTACACACTCTCCACAACCATCTGATGGGTAAGCAATACTACAGGTGCATCCATTGCTGTGACATGCTGCGGTCGTTGTGGCCAGGGCCTAGAGTCTTGGAAGTATGGCCTACGGCCTACGGCCATGCACCCAAGACTCGAGGCCCTGGCCACAACCACTGCAGCATATTACACCCATAGTTGCTTATAAATCATTAGCACACCCATAGAATGAAACATTATAACTGTAGCATGTACTGAATTTTACCCAGGACTCTAGGCCCTGCACACACCTACCAGATACATAATCGATTGTATGGGTGTGATGTATGAATGTGATATGCTGCAGTGGTTGTGGGCAGGGTCTACACGCTTGGGTGCATGGCGTACAGCCTGCAGCCATGCACCCAAAAGTCTACGTCCTCCCCACAACCACTGCACTACATAAAAACCATGTTGTCTTATAACTTTAGAGATAATAAGTTTGTTCTTGGGTGCAACCTCCCCACAACCACCTGAGTGATGTGCGGTACTACGGGTGTAGCTATAGGTGTGGAATGCTGCAGTGCTTGTGGCCAGAGGCTAGATTCCTAGCTGTATGTCCATAGATATTGCAATGTATGAGGGTGCAGTGGCTTACACCTCCAGTGCTTATAACTTTGTTCTTGGGTGCATGGCCTTTGGCCATGCACCCAACACTCTACACACCCCCCACAACCTTCTGATCGATAAGCAATACTACAGGTATCCATCCGAGACTCTAGGCCCTGGCCACAACCACCGCAGCATGTCACACCCATAGCGCCATACAAATCAATAGCACACGCATAGGATTTTGTTTTTTAATTACAGCGTGTACTCAATTTCAATGTTCGCTAACACCACGCGTGCCCTTACAACAGTCTCAAGTTGCCTGCGGACAGCACGGACTGAAATACTACCCTCATTTTCTGTACTTACAAACATCCCGAACAAGGTGCGCATAGGGAATACATCATTAACACCTACCGCCTGAACAAATTCAGTTTTTCACCCATCTCTTACTGTCTGAACCTCCCCAAGCACTCTGACACAGCAAAACAGTTTTCGAAATAGCATTTTGCTGCTGGTCGTGGCTGCGCTGTCGGCGGATCAAAGATGTCGGGCGTATCCAAACAATCTGACGCAGAACATGGCTCACTGCAGCCAATCGGCAGAGACGTTGCGTGTCATGACGCAGACCCTTAGCCAATCGGTATCTTGTCCGCCGAGCTAACAGGGAAGTGTGACCACGGAGCGGACATAGATATCACTAATTTTTTTAGACCTACTTTTTGGTCATTTTAAAGAAAAGTACTGCAGGGATTGTCACCAAACCTACAAAAGCCCCTGCTGCAAATTTGGTGAAAATCTGTCCAGTGGTTTGGCATGTAGCCATGCGCAAAGTTTTTCTCCCATACAGTCTATGGGAAAAAAAGACGTTTTGGGACCCCCCTATAACTTTTCCCCCGCTGGACCAAACATCACCAAACTTTGCAAAAAAATTGCAGAGTGGCCCATGTACTTTTTTTCCCAAGGTTTTCCAAGGTTTGGTGTGGATTCGTCCAGGGGGAGCAGAGTTATAGGCCACCCAAAAAGTGTTCGCCATGCCCGCTGTCGTAGCGCCTGTCCGCGGACTTAATGAATGCACTACTAGCTATTTTACTTTAGTATGATGTTGGTTTTGAATTGTTAGTCCAGCATTGATTATAATTAATATGATCTATAAGCAGCCCACATACCACAGTCAAAATGTTTGGTATTATAGGTGTGTTATGCTGCGGTGGTTGTGGCCAGGGCCTAGAGTCTTGGGTGCATGGCTGAAGCATAGCACACCCATAGAATCATACACCCATCAAATATCCACAACCCAAACGTGTGTACTGTTCAGTTTGTATGTAAAGTTTTGGCTAGGTTATGCAGTTAAGATTGTAGAGTTTGTAACAAGGAGTGCAGTGTTTCTGAATTTATTTATTGGATACTTACAGGATGAGTTTTTTGTGGTTGTATGCAGTATTTTCATGACATGGGTAAGTGTACCAGACATACATTTTCGATCTCTGTGATAAAAGAAAAGATCATATGTTAGAGCAGGTAGTTCATGATGAGTTATTGCATTGCATAATAGACATGTCTGTATTTTCTTTACCCTCATATTTAGTACTTTACAAGTACTATAGTTCAAGCCAGTGTACTGCGCAATTTGCTCAGTTTCTGTGTTTGTTTTCTAAATCATCGGGTCTGTGGGAAAAAGAAATCCATGCTGGATTTAAAAAAAACTTCTATGGTGTGGTACAATACATTTCTTTCATTGTTTTACTGTTTATTTCTTGTTTCTTGCTAATCTTCTATCTTTGGCTTGTTGTAGATTTGTGGGTCAATTAGATACCCGTTGGCGTATTCTAATTGTTTATTTTTACTTTTATGCTATTCATCTATCTATTGGGTTGTTGCATATTTTTTGGGGCAGTTAGGTACCTGTTGAAGTATTCTAACTGTACATTTCTTGTTTGATTTTAGTAGTATGTGTTTATCTGTTTGCTTGTTGCAGATATTTTGGGGCAGTTAGATACCTGTTGGCGTATTCGAACTGTATATTCCTTGTTTGATTTTTGTGGTATTTATTTATTTGTTTGCTTGTTGCAGAATCTTGGGGCAGTTAAATACCTGTTGGCGTATTCTAACTGTGCATAGATTTGACGTTGATGTTTTGCTTATGTTATGTTCATACACAGATTACATATTAAATTTTGGTTTTAAGAATATTAAGTAAGCATTTAAAAGATTTGCTGGTAATCTCTGCTTTAGAGTAATGGTACTATCATTACATTCAAACCATCCACAATTCTTTTTTACATATGCAGTGTAGTGACCTGCATTGGTTGTGGCTCCTGTGTGGTAGATTATACCTATTATTGTGAAGGATTTCTTACCAAGTGGTACTTGATCATGTGTGAATCCAGTCAGTTTACAGTTGTTTTTGGTACCATCTGCATTGTGACGTAAAAGCATTACTATTACGTATTTATTATGTGTCTGTATTTGTAAGGTGGAGTAATTATCTGAATTGCAGGTAGTACATAACCTGTCATGGTTTGCATTTTGTACAAGTTTCTGAAATGGAATGGATTCACAGTTAGGCATGGATACAAACACAAAGCGCTCATTGGGGACTGCCTCCTGTGCCACATGGTTGCAAAGAGTGCATGTATGTTTCCACGTGTATGAAATCTGAAAGATTTCATTGATAGGTATGTTTTTGTTTTTGTTTTACAGCTCTTGTAGTAAGTACATTAGAAATTCTTGTGGATCTTCTTGTGAATTTATAGTGAATTTGACAATTCCATTCTTGTCTTATTCCATGAACACTGTAAGTGTTGTCAGGATTGTTGTTTGCATTTCTATGAAGGACTAACATTTGCAAACACAATTGGTCTGTACTGTGTAAGTAAATGTTCTCAATAATTGGTGGCAATTGGTTTAGAATATTTATTGCTACATTTGCGTACCAGTTTACAGCAGTTATATTTGAAAATGTGAATGGACCTGATAGTTCTGTGTGGAAGTCATTTGTTTGGAGTGTGTGTTGCTTCTTTGAAGAAGTAGTTGAGTTACTTTGACCACAAGATTCTTGTTTGATTGTGGTACTTGATAAAGTATTAGTTTCTATTTTTTTCTTTGGAGGAATTGTAGTGATATCCTGTATCGTTTCAGTTTGAAGTAGTTTTCTTTTACAACGTTTTGCTTGTTGTGGAACAGGATAGGTTTTCAGATGGGTGTGTGGGGTGAATGCAGCCTATTGTATTCTAGAATGTAAGGAATATCAGCATTTACTTTACTTGCATCAAAGTTGATTAGAAATAGCCCGTCAAGTGTACGTAAGTGTGATAGTGCTACGTAGCTCATGCCTTCTTTAAAGACTGTGCTACCAATATCTATTAATGCTTTATCTATGGTAAGACCTTGTGATTTGTGGTCATTGCATATGCTAGAGTTAGTGAAAATTGTTCTCTGCATACATACATGTCTTTGAAAAGAAGGAAGCGGGCTGTTGAGCGTCGTATCCTTTTAACTTCTGATAGTTTGTCAAAAAGAATATTAACAAATTGAATGTTGTTATCATGTGGGTATGTTTGAAAGCCAACAACTGTACCAAGTGCTCCATTAACTAATCCTTGCTCCACGTCAAGGTTATGTTTAAGCATTACTCTACATTTTAAAGATAATTTTAATATTTTCTCCAAACCAGCTGTGTTGGAGATAGAGTTTTCTAGGGTATTTTAGTCTTGTTGTGGCTTGTTGACACATGGGTAGTGTCATACCATGTACGTCCAGTTTATCTGTGGAGCAAATTTCAATTATTGGTTGCATTTCTTTTTTCAACATTGTTTCATTGAATTTGGAACATCTTGCAAGAGTTGGCATCAAGGACATACAATTGTCATTTCTGTGTGCTAATTGTTGCATGACATCAGTAGCATATGAGTTATGGCCATAGAGTGCATGGATTTGCCTGGTTTTTAATATTGATTCTGCCTCTTGAGATAGTACACCAACTCTAATAGTTTTTAAAATCTTGGCGTATGTGAGATGTGCAGACTGGCGCATGTTTTCAGTTAATTCTCTGTATTGGAAATCTTGCCAAAGGTTGACATTTCCTATGCTGCCAAGAGTTTTACGGCACAGTTTGTGCCCTACGGTTTTAAAAATAGGTTCAGCTTTCACTGGTGTCTATTGAAGATCTCCGAAAACAATAATGTGTTTTCCTCCAAAGAGCTGATCATAGTCTGTTTTGAGGACCTCTTGTAATCTGAGGTCAATCAAAGCCAAAATTAGGTTGGAGACCATGCTCACTTCATCTATTAGCAGCATTTACATTTGTTTGAAAACTCTGTGTAGTTCCATTGCAGCTTATGTGGAAAGTTTGTAATAGTCTAATTTGTTTTGGTGTTCTACTGGAAGGAGTAGTAATCAGTGTAAAGTGACTCCGCCTATGTTGTAGGAAGCTAAACCTGTGGGGGCAGTTACAACAGCTGACAGTTTGTTGTTTGTCAATTGTTGAAAGAACTTGCTGATGATTTTGATTAAGAATGTTTTGCCTAAACCAGCTTCACCACTCATGTATAGCAGTGTAGGTTTGTAGTCTTGGCAGGTACAGTTTTTATTTTCATGTTCCACACAGTGTTCAATTTGCTTTGTTATTTCTTGGAAAATGCTACGGAGCTCATTGTTCAGTTGTGTTTTCAGTACAGCAAAGTCTTCTGTAGCTTGTTCATGCTGACACATGGTGTTTTCTACTTCGGTCATGGCTAATTCTGCCTCATTTGCTATTAGTGGCTGTCCAAGTGGTTCTTGGCTTCCTGTTACGGAAGATTGCCTACTGTCGGGAGTGTCCACTTGTAGTTGGGCCTGGAGTTCTTCTTCATGTTGCTGTTCATTGTGCAACATTGTTTGGTACTGTGTAAAGTGTTTGTTTGTTATAGTGCTTTCATAGGAGCCATATGTCTCCAGTAACTCATCTATTTTTCTCCATGGTTTAAAAGGTTGTAACAGGGACATGTAATACAGTTCTTTATGTTGAGGAGTTTTAATGACAATTTGATATGATTAATTAAGCAACTTTTGGTAAGTTTCACTAAGCTGCCTTAACAATCTACCACTCTGTATCTATGTTTCTTTTCATCTGGTTTAACATTATTTGTTTATGTGACGTTTTGGGACACATGGTTTCCAAAGTGGTACTCCTGTTTCGGTAGTATGTGTCTAACAAATTGTTTTTCAAAATGTCTTGGCTGTTGGGATCATTTTTGGCTATTGTTTCTATGTCCTCGTGTGATTTGAGAACTCTTTTTCTAGATTTAGCAGGACAAAGACTTAGCCATACTATATTGTCAAATTGTCCATACAAGGCAGTACCTTTTAAACGGTCTGCAGCTTCATAGCAGCCACATTCTCTATGAGAGCGCATTTTTATGCCTAAGCTATACAATTTCTGTGATAGTGTTTTGTCAGATGATATGTCATCCCAGAGGTCCAGAAGCTCTGTTTTCTCTGCTTTGGTTAAGGAGGCTGTGACATACTGTGCAACTGCAGTGGAACTGTCTGCAATGCACTGCACATCTATGTTTGCATTCCATAGGAGCGCAATGATTGCATTGTAATCATTTATGTATTTTGATTCTTCTGTTCTTTTTATGTAATATGTTTTCTTAGGTGATTTACCTTTGACACTATGGGCCTCATTACGAGTTTTTAGGTAGCCATGCCCTTAATAGGGGCATGGCTGTGTCCATACCGGGTTCCTCCAATGAGGACTTATCGGGCTATTCCAACCATGGAGGACCCGGTAAGTCCTCATTGGAAAAACCCATCCCCATTCACATTTGAGCACCCACAGGGCTCAATGGGAATGTGGAGGGAGCTAATAACGGCCCTGTTAATAACAGGCCTGTTATTAGCTCCTTGGTCCCCTCGCGGGACCTGGAAAGGGCATCTGGTTTTACCAGACATCCGTTCTGGGTCCCGCTAGGGGACCTCATAATCAGGCATTCCGTAATGAATGATGCCGGTCCCGTAATGGCACCCTTAATTACGGGAGCACCATGGCCATAATGAGGCCCTATCTCTGACTGAAGACATGAAGTTGTTTACTTGACCTGTTGCTGAAACTGGTCTAGGGAAACCAAAGCACATTTAGTGTAGTATTTCCTTCTTTTAAATATATTTGCGATGGCAATATTTCCCACATTTGTATCTTTGAAATTGTAAAATTTGTGCATGAAGGTCACTATGGGCCTCATTACACGGAAGGCGGTAATGGTTAACGGCCACCGTTAATGGTAACGGTGACCGTTAACCATTACCGCCTTACTACGAGGTCCCTTAGCGGGTTGGTGCTTTAACGCCTGCTTTTTGCAGGCGTTAAAAACCAACCCGCTAAGGGACCTCGGAGCTAATTACGGCACCGCAAAATTGCGGTGCCGTAATTAGCGCCTTCCCCATTCCCATAGAGCCCTATGGGGCAGAAATGGGAATGGGGAAGGGCAATGGCAGAAGGGGGATTTACCGCCCCACCAACCTTGGAATGGGGCGGTAAATCCCCTTTCCGCCAAGGCGGTGCCGGCATTTTACCGGCATGAGCCATGGCGCTAATAGCGCCATGGCTCACCGCCTTCCGTGTAATGAGGCCCTATGTGTTGTTTGTGAAGGGATTTCACAAGTGACATATTTTTGGATGAACTGCAAAACAGTGGCATCATTTTCCTGACCAAATTTAGGAGCATCTTTAATCCATAATAGCATGTGGATGTGTGGTGCTCCTCTGGCTTGGTATTCTTTTCTCCAAAAGAAGTGTTGAACTTCTCTGAGGGTAGGAACTGTCTTATTACAAATAAAGTGTAGCATAGCAATGAAGCGATGTTGGAAATATCTTGATAAATGTACAGGATCTAGAGAGCAGTGTTCTCCTGGGGTTTTTATATCTATGTTTGTTTTATTTTTGTTTGCTATGTGTAGGAAATCACGTAAATCTTCCCATGCATTTTCTGCACAACTTAATGTAACAAACCAAGTGAGTGGGCCAAAGTTTCTTATCATACAACATACATCACTGTGACGTCGGAAACAGTATTCTTTTGTACCACACAGGTTTGCTAAACGATTTGTAATACTTGACTGTAAAACCTCATCTTTTTCTTGACTTTTTGTAATAATTACATAGCTGACATATTTAGAAAATGGGTACGTGATTTTAATGTGTGTGCACCTCCGTAGCATAGAGTTGCTAGTTCACTTTCAAAGAGAAGGTGGAATATGTATTCCACGTTTATTCTGAATCTGGGGTCGTCAGAATACATTCGTAGAGAGCGATATTCTGATGCTGTTCTCTGAGTGGGTCTATCATCGTACCTTCCTCTTTTTCCAGTAGGAAAGAGTAGGGGAAAGGCCTGTGCTTCTATACTTTTTTCCCATATGCTGATTAGAGATCCTTTGGCTTGTCGCATTTGGTACATTTCCAGTGCATCATCCATAGCATCTTTAGAGTGAAAAGGATGAGTTGTATAATGGTCTAAAATATTGGATTCTGTATCAGGATTTAAAGTTCAAATTGACCAGTTTCTGGTGACTCTTGAATTATTTCAATGGTTTCTCTCAGGTTTTCTTCAATAGTAACTTCTTTGTAGTATTCATTGTTGTTTTTTAGATATTGCAGGGCTTGTCTTACTTTACTTAAGTCCACGAGTTGTTGACAATTTTTTTTGTCTTTTGTATGACAAAGACAATGAAAGATTGATCCATTGGCTATTTGCGGGCCCGTTATTAGCTCCTTCCCCATTCCCATTGAGCCCTATGGGGGCTCGAATGGAAATGGGGAATGGTTTTCAGAATGGGGACTTACCGGGTCCTCCAAGGTTGGAATGTGCTGGTAAGTCCTCACTCGGTCTACCCGGATCCGGATATGGGTATGGAGGCAGCCATGGCGCTAAAAGCGCCATGTCTACCTCCAAACTCGTAATGAGGCCCCTTGTGTTTTGTAGCACACACACTTTTAGCAGAGATTGTAAGGGATTTCAATCAGGCACACAACCAAGTCTCACCCAGCAGATAGCGCTCAAAGGAAACCCTTATTTATTTTTGTCTATAAGTTCAATATTCTGAATGATATACCACTCATATCACACACTTCTCAAAATACCCCCCCCGGTCACACTGAACCAGGATTCAGGCTAGTTTGTAAGGGTAAATATTTATTTATGGATTTAGAATTTAAAACACAATGGGCCTGATCACGACTTGGCCATTACCGCTGGCGGTATTACCGCCGGAGGTAATAGCCCTACCGCCGAACTCCCCGGCACTAATAGTGCCGGATCACGAGTTTGGCAGTAAAGTAATTCCCCATTCCCCATTGAGCCCATTCGGGAATGCCCCATTCCCCATTGAGCTCAATGGGGAATTTTCACGCTCTTACCGCTGGCGGATTTCCCGCCGGCAGTAATAGCGCACATTTTTGGTGGTTTTCCCCCAACCTAAGAGCTGGAGCGAAATCCGCCAAAGTCCTGATTTGGCGGACCCTTAAATCCGGTGGTATTAGTGCTACCGCCGATTTAAGGGTTAACGCCAAAGTTGTGATCAGGCCCATATTTTTAATAGGTAACAACAATCACCAAGGGGTGACAAGGACAATGAATAATATCTTTAATGCCCTGGGAATTAGGTAATGAACATAAAAAGAATGCAGCAAAGAAAAGAATACTTTTCGATTGGTTTGGAACAGATAGCACTGTGGTTAGTGGTTTCCCCTGTGACACCCCTCGACCCACCAATAGGCAATTTAAATAGATGTGAGGAGAGAGCCCGTACTCAGGAATAATACAGACCAAACAAAATATCACCCCCACCTTCCCCCCTTAAGCACAAGAGAAAGACGGATTTAACTTTTCAACTGTCAGATTGGCTTTAATACTGGCTGTGCAAAAACACTAAGGGCCTCATTATGACCCAGGCGGAATGGGTTTAACAGCGCCGGTAATGGTGCTGGTGCCGTTAAACCCATTCCGCCCTATTACGAGGTTGCCTCGTGGACCCGCTCTGGACTTCTGGTCAGACGAGATGTCCTTTGCGGGTCCCGCGAGGGGACCAGGGAGCTAACAACGGGCCCGTTATTAATGGGCCCGTTGTTAGCTCCCTCCCCATTCCCATTGAGCCCTATGGGGGCTTGAATGGGAATGGGGATGGGTAAATTGAATGAGGAATTACCGGGTCCTCCAAGGTTGGAATGTCCCAGTAATTCCTCATTCAAGGAACCCGGACCCAGACCCAAGTTTGGTGGCAGCCATGCCGCAAATAGCGACATGGCTACCTCCAAACTCATAATGAAGCCCTAAATGTGGTCAAAAATGCTTAAATTACTATAAATTTCTACGGGAGCCACTTTGGACAGATGCAAACAATCAAAAGCAATGACTTAATCAAAAGAAAACAATTGGAATCTCAAAGGCAAAGTGGGAAATAATTTAAAGACAATTCACACGTATAAAACTTTTGCAAAATGTAAATTTGCGGCAAACTTTTACTATTAGATTTTAGATTTTTGATAAAAAATGGGTCAACTACACTGTTTTGCAATGCGGTTTTGGGTTGTTGATGTAGCTAAGGATAATAGGTATCAGTGGGAGCTGAAATCCTGTTTCTAGCTTTAAAACTGAGGGAGTTATGGAGTTTTTAGTGGGAGGTGTTTTTCGAAAACAAAGACACAAATTTGGACAAGAACTTCAGATTAAAACCAGAAATTATGGATTATGCTTTTACTCAAGACTAGAGCAGGCAGGCTAGACAACCAGGTTAGGATGAAGTAAGCTCTGAGACTGATTCATGATTTTAGTAACAGATCCCCAGTGCCTTCCCCAGCGGAACCAGTCCAAACACTTGAACTGGGATTTTTGGATCAGAGTTACACAAATAAAAATGACTATGAAAATTACGCTTTAGCAATTAGACAGAATAAGATAGCACTAAAGATTTTGACACTGTCACTGGTTATGAAAGTAAGGATAGTTCAGATATTAGGGTGGAACAAGATAAGGGAAAGTTAATACTCACAATCCACTGGGATAAGATTTTTGGCCCGTCAAGATTCTGGTCAATGGATCGGGTCTATCAGGGAAGGACAGCACATCAGCTAGGATCAGGTAGGTCGGGCACCAGGATGGCGAGTTCATCAGGCAAGTGTTATGGTAGCAAGCCAGATAGTTTCAGGCTGCTTCCACACACCACAGCGCTTCACTGGGTTGTAAGGATTAGTTGAGGATTAATTGAGGATTGAGGCATAGCTGAAAAGGGTTCAGCTACTGCTTGGCTTAGTGATTGGCAACTGGATCTGGAATGATGTTAAAGGCTGGATGTTGAATGCTGGATCAGAGTGCTTCACTGGAATCAGAAGAGACAGCTTGTATGAGTTGTCAGATGTCTCTATTTATCCTTTCAAATGACATCACAAAAATGGGTATATGGGCTGGCTTAACTAAACTTGCCCCTGTGAACTGGGATTGGATCAGAGCCTCATCTCCACCTTGCATCCGAGTGATTGGATCAAAGACAGATGATGTCAGGTTCATGGTTTCGTTTTTACAATCCTTAGAAACCTCCCCTAGCCACTAGTATCAACATCAAATTACGACCTCTTCACACGTCCATTTCCTGGCCTGGAGAATCTGCCTTTGTTTATTCCTTGGTAGCAGACAAAAGTTTGGCCTACCCCACAATTATCATGTGTCAGTGAGCAACTGCTGAGATCAATGCCCTCCCCTTGGGTGGAAACCTGTTTTTTAACCTCTTGCAGGCCCAGCCAGCCTAAGTTAATTTTTTATTTCTTGACTTGAAATCCAGCATAAAACAAACTTCTTACATCAGACGACATAGATACATTACATTCTTAGGTTTAAACCTTTGGGATCAAAACAACTGAGATCCATTTTCCTTTCAGCAACAGTCCTTTTATATTTGCTAATCCGGCAGATCTTTAGTTTTAGACAACTTTAAAGCTTAATCAGGAGAGCCCATTTGATAGGGGCAGTCACTCACAGGTAGCCCAGTGTGGCTGCACACAGATTATTGACAGGAATTGTCATTCAGGCAATCCAGTTTTGCTGAGAAAATGTTTTGCTCTTAACATTTGAGGACTTTGTAAATTCACAGTGCTTCATTAGATTAACTGAATTGTTGCGCCAAGCAAGATTTTGAGTGTTGGAAAGTGTTATTTGCAGGCATTTTTAAGTTTCAGCAGCAAAGTAAATGTCATTTACAGGCAAATTTTGGAATTTCACTTGCAACGCACTGCTTCTCCCTCTGTACTCCATGTTTTCTTGTCATGGAGCCCACTGGCACTTTTTCTTCAGCGTGTGTTCTGTTCCACCACACATGCATCATGAGTGGCAGTTTGTGCAGCCATCTGTTTGTGTGTTGAAAAAACGTGGTTTTGAAGGTTTTGGCGTGCACAAGGTTTTGCCACCATTTTGCTGTTTCACGCACCATAGAAAGCCGAGTGAGGCCGCATAATATAGCAGAGTGGGTCAATACATCCCACAAATTCCCCCTCCTGACTTCGTTTTGACTTCTAGTCGAGTGGGAGTCAGGCGAGTGGGATGTTCTTTTCTGTCCATGTGGAGAAATTCAGTTGCTTCTCCCGTCAGCGATTGAGGCGGCACGCTCTACTCACTGGTTCGAGTTGGTATGGGACGATACTCTGGATTCCTTGGGTTTTTCCTCCCAGTCCCCGAGTGGTCCTCCTTGGTGATTCTTGGGATTTAGTGTCAATACTAGAAAACAGAACATAACACGGTTATGAACACTTTTCCACTGCTGTGCTCACACATCTTCGGGGATCTCAGCAGTGGGAAAGACACTTGCATTCCCTAACAATTGGCAATATTCCCCATCTATTATTCAGTGATAATTTGTAATCAATGAATATTTATTTAGCAATGAATATTTATTAATTTTTCTAGCTGTCCGGGTTTTCCCACTCTGGGTTTCCGGTGAGCTCTTCCATCTGCCATCTGTGGCAACTCTTTAGCTGGTTTATGTGGACCCACTTGTCTTCCCCCTCTGTCAAACTGCCCTTGGGGATGCAGATTCTGTAGGTGACCGGTGAGATTCTGTCCACAATTTCAAAAGGGCCCCGACAACTTGGGATGAATTTACGCTCTTTGGCTTGGTTCCTTTGGAAATTGTACAAGTAGACCCGGTCTCCTACTAGATATTCCTTTTTAGTTGTCCTAAGGTCATAGTGGGACTTCATACTGTCTGCAGATATTTCTAGATTCCGCTCAGCACATGCAAAAGCATGTTGAAGGTTTTTTTCTCAGATTCTCAACATACTCATGAGTTGTGGAGGCATTTATCAAGGTCTGCTCTTGGCTTCTGTAGAGCAGATGCTGGGGTAGCACCATCCTTCGTCCAGTTATCAGCTCAAATGGAGACATTTCTGTTGCAGATGAAGGGGTAGATCTGATGGCCATCAGGACAAGGGGTAATCAAATGTCCCAATTTGGCCCAGAATCTGCCACAAACTTTTTTAATATGCTCACAATAGCTTTATTGCACCTCTCAACTGTACCACTAGAGGACCAGCGGTAGGCAATGTGTAGTTTCCTTTTTACCCTAAGTATCTCCCACATCTTTGTCATCACTTCGCTAGTGAAGTGACTACCTCGGTCTGACTCAATCCTTTGGGGTAGTCCAAAACGTGAGAAAATGTGATCGATCATCAGGGCAGCTGCTGTTTCTGCCTTCCAATTTGTGACCAGGAGACATTCCACCCATTTAGTAAACAAGCATGTTACGGTGAACATATACTTGTTCCCCCTAGAGGAGCGAATCATGGGCCCGATAAAATCAACTTGCAAATCTAACCAAGGCAGTGTCATCCCCCTCTTTTGGAAGGGAGCACGGTGTGTGAGTGATGTTGGCTGAAATTGTTCACACACAAGACACCCCTTCAAGTATTGGTCGAGGTCCTGCCCCATGTGTGGCCAGCATGCCACCTCTCGCAAGATTTCTAATGTCATATGAAACCCCTGATGACCGGCTGTGGCCGCATCATGGGCGTGACTTAGCATCAGGCTTCAGAATGAGGTAGGGACCACCCACCGGTCATGGCCAGAGATGGATCTCCTCACCAACAAAACGTCTTCTATTTGGAACATTTTTTGACATTTCATAAACACTCCGAGGTTCTCTTTCCCAATGCAATTGGTATCCGTCAGGGGAAAGTTCTCAGGGTCCTCAATGTGTTCATAAAACTTACCAATTATTGGATCCCCTCTTTGAGCCATAATCAGATCAGCATCTGGGGTCTCCTTACTCCATTGGGCAGTTGAGAGTTAATTGTGAGCATTTGTCTGGGACCTAGTGATAGCAGTGACCAGGATTTCCCCCAACAGGGAGTCAATCTCAAGTAGATCCCCTTGGATGGCTGCAGTTTTGGTCAGCTGATCAGCTAGGTAATTTCCAGTTTTGTCTGGTCCCTCTACCTCAGAATAACCCTTGATCCTTTTCCAGTAGATGGTCATCCCATTCGAGGTGACCAAATCATCAATACTCTGTATTAATTTTCCATGTTTTAGTGGTTTATTGTTAGCACATAGCATGCCTCTGGTTTTCCAGTTAACCAGGTGCTCCACAAACCCATTCCCTACATAATCTGAATCAGTGATTATGACTAGTTCGTGCAGTTGGTGTTGGACAACAGTGAGGATGGCTTGATGTACAACCATCAGCTCTGTGTTAAAGAGCAAAAAATGAGCAAGGTCATGGGTTACCTAGATGATGGACGAAGGGTGAACATACTCCTATGGGGGTTACACTGAATTCTGACAAGAATGTATCAGGACAATTCTGAGTACTGCAGTCAGATTTTTAGTAAAACTGCAGTTTACGTGTTGTAGATACACTTGACTAGAAGTCACTCAAGATACAGCAGTATTTACACATTTTTGATGTATAGTAACCAATTTCCAAGTAACAAATGTCAAATATTTGTAGCGTCTTTCTAATGCTTACACGTCCACTGAGGGGTCCTTGGGAAGGAGACCAATGGACTTAGTGAGGTGATAGCATGTAATAATCAGCACATATGCATCAAAACAATGTAGGGTTGAACATTGACAACAACACACAATATAACAGTCAACACAACAGTGTTTCGGCCAGAAGGTGAGCTGGGATGAGCTCTGATGGTGTGGCCTTCATCGGGACGAGATATTCCAAAGCGGGAAGTATCTTGTGGGGTTGGAATTTGGGAGCGCAGTGGCTGAGGGAGTAGCAGTGTCAAGAGCACACTGCAGGATTTTCGAGGTCCAAGACGTGGCCGTTCCTTAAAGTGGCCTGTTACCGGGCATGCTGGGGGACAGGCTGGCATAAAAAATACACTAAGTCAACCGCAGGCATGATTGGCTGGGTGAAAGGAAGAAGAAGCGCTGCAGAGCTTGCTGTCAGCGGTCGCGGTCCCTGGCTGCGCCAACAGCTCTGCCACTTGACTACTACGGGGACCGATTTTGTACCCAGCGGAGGGTTCTGGGGCATCTTTCACCCATACATTGCCCACGCCGGGCACAAGTTCCTTTTCCCTGTTGTTGTCAACATGGTATGAGCACCCATCCACATAGACAGTGGGCATTCCCTCACACCTCTCTTCTTCATAGACTTTGTGTGGGGAATTAAGGTATGCCTCCCTGTTGTCCTTGATTTTGAGACTTTCGTCCTTGAGACAGTTTTCTCTGGCACAATCATGCAAGTCAGCAAGACCTTGCGCGAGGGGACTCTTTTTGTTTTGGCCATATCTAACCTCCACAGGAAAGCCTTGCATTGAAAGAATCCAGGAAGTAATTTGAGAATTACTCACATTTCCGACCCGGATTTTGTCACTTTGAAGATATTGCAGAGTTTTGCGTGGAGCCTCCACTATGATGTGTTCTCCCTGGATAAACGGGCGGTCATTTTTCAATGCCCACACCGTTGCCAGGAGTGCCTTCTCGCAGTCTTTGAATTTTTCCTCCACAGAGGATAAAGTCTTACTCGCATAGGAGATTACTTTATTGACCTTGTCATGCTTTTGGTATAATACTGCAGTCAAGCATGTATTTGAGAACCCTGTCTCCAGGAAGAACTCCTTGTTTTTGACAGGGTAAGCTAGGCAAGGCACTTGTGAGAGGCTTCTTTTGAGTTGTCTTACTGCCTCAGCTTGTTCTGGACCCCACTCCCACTTGACCCCCCCTTCAACAGAAGGATCAGTGGTCTTGTGATTTCTGCGTAATCCTCAATTAACTTTCTACTGTAATTAGTCAGTCCAAGGAGGCTCCTTAGCTCACGCAGAGTTGTGGGGACTTTTAGTTTCTGGAATGCTTCTACTTTCTTTTCCTGGGGACAGAGACCCTCAGGAGTTATCTCATGCCCCAAGAAATTGACATGGGTCCTGCATCAATGTGCCTTTTGGAAAGAGAGTTTTGCTCGGGCAGCCCTCAACTGTTTCAGAACATAATGGATCTCTGTTATGTGTTCCTCCACAGTTGAGCTTTTGATTAGAACATTGTCTACATAGGCCAGGTTACCCCTTTCACCCAAGTCAGGCATGGCCTTATGCAAAAAGATATTAAATACATTGCCGGAGTTGATGTATCCAAAGGAAGTCTGAGTCCAAGTGTACTGCTGTCCCCCGAAGGTAAAGGCCAGCTGTATTGGTCCTCCCTACTGACAGGTACAGTCCAGTACCCATTGGTCAGGTCAATGGAAGTGTATACCTTTGACCGCTGTATCTGGGCCAGCCCTTGGTCAATGTAGGGAGGAGGCCATCGGGAAGTGTGGGCCCGTTTGTTGGGCTCCCTTAGGTCAGCACAGAGTCTACACTGGCCGTTTGGTTTCAAAATCCCCAGCACCAGATTATTCAAGGTGCTGTGGACTGGGCGAATTATCCCATGGGACTCAAGGTTCTTAATTATTTCTGTTAGGGACTCCATTGATGTGAGAGGCAAGCGATATTGCTTCACAAACACTGGAGTCATGCCAGGGTCAGTGGGAATTGTTGTATGGATTTCGGTGCGACCACAGTCATATGAGTCCAATACAAAGAGATCTTGAAAATCTAAGAAAACTTGTTTCATCTTTTGCTTGTGCTCCAGAGTCTCACAGGCATCATCTAGGTTGACTCTCTCTTCAACCATTTCCCTGAAGCACGGAAAGAGTTCTTTTTTGGCCATTTCAGCAGCCTCCTCCAGCTGGGTGGAGAAGTCCATGGTTAAAATACTGACTTGGACTGATGGCTTCAGATGGGGAAGGCATTCCTGGTGGACGTGAAAGATCACCTCATCCCTCCTGAAGTCACAGGTCACCTCTTCCTTACCATAAGGGCAGGAAGAGTACAGCAGGAAATTCCCCCCATGCCGGGTGAAGATCCTGTCTGGTGTTGTGTCATTGTCGCTATCACTGTCAAAAAAGTCATTGGGGATTGGTCCTACTAGTTCATTACCTAAATCTATGGAAAAATGTCAGTCATCAACCGCCATTCCAATAATGGTGCCTGCGCCCAGAGTGATACTCCTAAGGTCGCTGTTATCCATCACTATTGGAATGGTGTTGTGTTCTGTATTGACTAGTGGTGTTGGGTTTAACCCCAACCTTTGCTGTTGGAATTGAGCATTGAGGTGAACATATGCATCAGGATTTTGCAGTTTCTGTCCTCTTTTCATTTTTACTTTAAGTGTTAATTGTCGGGTCCGTTCTGGGATGGTGACTTCCTCTCCAATTTTAATTTCAACTGCATATGGCAGCAATTGAGCTGACCGAAATGCTTTCTCTGGGTCTTCAAAGTCCATGGGATTACCCGCTAATCGGGACCAGGTTTTGAAGTTTATTAGGTCCAAACTAATGGCAAAGCAATTGAGAATGTCACTGCCTCTCATGCCGCGGCGGGGATGGAATCGCTGGCGTTTCTGTCCGCCGTAGCATTTCACTCCTCGTCTTTTCCCCGCACCGCTCTAGCCGTTGTACGCGAGCGTGACCCGGAAGTATAAAGCACTCCACTTCCTGGTCGCATACGCGTTGCAACGTTTCCGGGTTCCCTCTCCCGTTACTGATGATATCCTGCCTTTCTGCTTTTCGTTTTCGCTGTTCCCACACAGCAGTGTTCCACCCTTTTTTACCCTGCCTTGCGCAGTGCCTTGTCCTTGATTTTCCTTTCTTTCGACTTTTTCCCTTGCCTCTGCTTGCCTCGTTCCTTTTCCTCCCTTTTTCCTCCCTTCCCTGTTTTTTCTGCCTCCTGTGCCTATCCCTTGTACCTATTTGGAACCTCTGCCTACCAGACCCGTGCCTGCTTACCGGACTGCCTGTGTCTATCCCTTGTACCTATTTGGAACCTCTGCCTACCAGACCCGTGCCTGCTTACCGGACTGCCTGTGCCTATCCCTTGTACCTATTTGGAACCTCTGCCTACCAGACCCGTGCCTGCTTACCGGATTGTTCTTCCATCAGTGCACTTACCTTCTTTGATCATCCACCTGAAATACTACTTCTAGGGGTTTTTGTGCCTTCTGGCTTTTTCCCCCTGTGAGGTGCTCTCGGTAGGATAACCCGTTGCCCCTATCTTAGTGGCACGGTGGCATCCTATCGAGGGCGTCCTTATCTTCACAAGCAAAAAGAGAAGCCTCCAAGACGTAAGGACGGGAAGATCAAGCAGAAAGTGGAAGGTGAGGAGTTGGGGGAAGGGGGAGAATCTGCTATTTCATCCGAAGAAGAAGATATAACCGACATTAGTGACACTGCCTAAATAAAATGCAGAAGGGACATCTTGCACAACCCAACAATTATGGACTATGCTTTTGTTGCCTATGGACATTTTGAGCATACACCTGCTAGGCAGCAGATGTTTGGATTTGGGTGTTTCCAGGTCCATTTCCCATTTGTCTATCAATTTGAATGTGGGAATGGCTGGATCTTTTGGGATTTTTCGGAACATGGCCTCGCTAATGAAGATCTTACCGTTGTTCACGCACACTCGGGCGAGAACAAAGCCCTTCCCCCCATTTAACTGAATGGGGATGAACAACTGTTCTCCAATTTTCTGAAGATCATCCAAGCTTTGAGCTGATTTCTCATCATTTTGGACTATAGGGGTGGGATTTTCTGATTGTGAATTGGTATAGAATTTCAGAGTATTCCCTTCCAGTGTGGAATGCCATTTGAGACTGGAAAGAAGGTTGATTTTCAGAAATAGAGAGGACTTCCCATCACCAGTTTTGTCCTACTCCAATTACTGTCACTTCAGGGGTTTGGTGGTTTCAAAAATGGAATTCAATTTGGTCAGGTTTCTGTTCAACCATGTGGCATGTGTCATTTAAAATAACGTGGTTGACACTATGTTTTAATTGTATAGGTCAGTTAGTCTGGGTCCAGAGGACCTGTTTACACAATCTAGGAGGGGAGACAATCTACACAGGATGTCATTCCCTAGTAAACATGGTGTGCACTCTGGAGTCACAACTATGACCAGGTGTTTCACCTTGTGTCGCCCAATTTTAATTTCTCAATCCGCAGTCCCCTCAACAGTTGGCCAGGAAGAGGGGTGAAAGGGATCTGGTATCTCTCACCCTTCCCGAATTCAGCTGATCAAAGGCACGTTTTGATAGAAGGGTGGCTTAGGATCCAGTGTCCACCAGTGCCAAAAATGTACATTGCCCCTGTATTTGGACTGGGGCATAACATCTTCCCTCCTTCTCCTCAAGAGGACAAAGATAATGCACATTTTGGGCCACTTGGTGGGATAATTTCTTCACTCTTGATTCTGACAGAGGGGCAATTTTGGCAAGATTTTGTTTGGGAGCTTGGCACCCTGTAAGAAAAAGGTGTCAGTTGGATATGGGGGGAGTTTTGGGCTCCCCTGGTTCTGATTCTGTGCTCCCCCCCTTTTTCGAGGCAGTCACCAGAATTGGTTTGGGCAAGGTGATTTTTTTTTTATTTTTTATTTTATATTATTTTGTATGGTTTAAGAAAAAACCTTTACAATTACAGTATATGCGAATGTAACAATAACAATATCAAACAAAAGAAGGCAATCACAAGAATCAAATTAATTACCAAGCATCGCAAAACATAACAATCACCAATTCATAAAGACACATTTCTTAAATCCATATAAAAAGCAGTTAACCACAAATTTACATATCGCTATAAATATTCCATTGATAAAATAAAAAAAACCTATTTACAATCATAACCATATTCCATCCCTAAATTAAGGGAATAATAGAAAGTCAATTCAAGACAAACAAACATAAAACATATTTTACATAAATAACACTTATCATAGACACTTCATGGTCATTATTCACTTAATACAATTTCAGACACTGAGATAACCACTGACTTTTCAACTAATTTTCTTTCTAGAACTTTCAAAAAATTAGTTAAACTCAGAATAAGGCTTTGCGACCTGCCCCACATACATCTTTGCCAAAGGTTCTCCCTGTTGAGTGTAGATCCTGTGCAGAGGTACTTGCCAAACATCACTTTCCTTTCGGATTCAAACATCACACAATATACGGTTAGGTGTTTAAGTATTTCTATAATATTGGTACTTTGACAAAATCTGCAATAACCAGTGATAGACTTGTCTTTATTCTGATTCCAATTCATCAATTTTTCATTAGTTTGTAATTGATTCATCCGAAATCTCAAATATAATGTGCGAGCTATACTACATGGAAATATTACGTGGTACTGTGGACAATAGCCCCACTGTTTGGTGAATTTCGCATATTCAGGGAAAGATTTATAAGCATTTATTTTATCTATCAGAATACACCAATAGTAGCGACAATATTTCAATTTACATGAGGGGAGTCCTAATATTAAATCCTCATGAGTAATCAAAGTAGATGCTAGTATTTCCTCCATCTTATTCCTAAATTTCAGGAATGATGGGGGATAACCTTTCACAATCATCCTCCCTATATCTACATATAATGAATCTTTAGAAGGTGATAACATTTTAGCATAATTCACAAGTGATCTCCAGTGCCATTTGACCGATAAGGGTAACAGCCTAGCTCATGGCAAATGATTACATTTGGTGTAGATATAGTCAGACCCAATCCTTTCTTCCACATTTTGCCCTGGACAATATTGAATATTCCTTCTATATCATGAAGGCATATATCCAAGGCATAGAGTAGGATCGGCTCAACTTTCTGTAGATAGAATTTAAGGATTGGAAGCAAGGAACATTTCCCCAATCGGTTGTAGATTAATTTCATCTGAACAGTCAGTGATTGGACTTTGGAATCGATAATCATCTTCCAGCCAGCTAGTGAGTATGTACTTGATAGATGGTAACCCAAATAACGAATAAAGGGCGATTTCAGAATCACTATACCATTTATTGACCATGTAAATCTCACCAATTTCTTGCATCCATCAGCAAAGACAACAATACAAGACTTTTTGGGGTTCACCTGTAAATTATGTTTGCTTGCAAAAGAGTGAAATAAACCCAGCTTATTCTGAAGCCCAAAAGGTGTCCGATCAAAAAACAATAAATCATCAGCAAAACTTATCCAATTTAATGGTACAGTTCCTAATTTTACAGGGAAAATACACACCTCTTTCCATTCTTCATCAAGATCTAATAAATATAAATTAAACAGTACTGCCACAAGATTGCAGCCCTGCCTAAGGCCTATTTCCGTAGGAATAGCATCTGTTAAGGCACCAGCTTTTGTCAATCGAACCCTGTATGTAGTTTGTTTATGTAAGGCGGCAATCGTTGCAACCAATTGAGGCGCAAAACCATATTTGATCATTTTTGCCCACAGTACCACTCGAATCACTGAATCGAATGCCGCCGTCAAATCAAGGGCTGCCATATAAATTGACCCAGAGCTAGATAACCTAGTCAGCTGGTATAGGTGACCAATTACAGTGGCATTTAATTGCCAACCCATATGACAGCAAAAACCGACTTGAAATTTCGGTAAAAGATTATAAGGGTTGATATGTTGTTGGATGGATTGTAATAACAAACCAGTGTAAATTTTAGCAGCAGAGTCCATAAGGGCGATGGGCCTAAAATTAGCAGGCTCATTCATCTGCCCCTTCTTGTATACAGGTATAATAATGGCGGAACACCAAGAATTAGGAATTCTACCCAAGTAATGAATCGCATCAAATTTGATTTTAAAAATCGACGCCCACAGTTCCGGATTAAGTTTAATTAAGCACGGTAGAATGCTGTCTGGACCGGATGCTCGTGAGCCATTTAATTTAATAATGGCCATACGTATATCCTCAATGTTCTAAACAAAAACACGAGCGATGGGATCAGGCCAATTCGAAAAGGAGGGAGATTGAAAATCTTGTGGCATAGCAAACTTAGCTTTAATATGATTGACCCATGTGGAAGCAGCAATAGAAGGTTCTTCAATAATTTTAGACTTACTAATCAGAGTACGCAAGGTACCCCATACCTGTCTTGTTTTGTTCTTTAATAATAATGCGAGGAGATTCTGGTTATCGGTTTTATTCAGCTCATATCTCATGCTTCTTATTTGACTTCTATATGTCGAGCTAAAATGTGTTTTCAGAGCATGATATTCATTTTCTGTATATACACCCAAGCTAATTTCTCTGAGTGTATACCGTTTCTCTTTACGCAAGTTAGCCAACTTCTGATTATAGAGGTATCGATGATTTGGCAGAGAATTGCTTACATTAGTGCACCTAATACTTGCTAAATGTCCAGCAATTCTTATTGAATTCTGAATCTCAGCAAATACACAAGCCTGTCCTCTCACATTCATCTCCCGTATAAGTAAGTGATCGTCTTGCATATTCACCATATTTTTTTGACAATTCCTTGAAGTCCACTTTATAGACAACCGATTACGATCAAATTCTATGGTTGAAAGTATGGGATCAATTTCAAGGCTACAAATTTTAACTCTGAGTTGAAAACCTAAGGCAAAATGATCTCCCCTAGATAGATCACTAATCATTATCGGGTCAATGGATGCATCAAGTTAGAAGAGGCAAAGATATAATCAATCAGGGAAGACGATGAGCCTCTAGTCCAAGTATAACTATACCTTCCTGATTTAAACGGAATCATTTGAATATCCCAAGTCAGAAAATATTCTAGCCATTTCTTGCCATTCACTATAGATTTTTTTTGCTGTTCATGCTGAGCGGGTTTCCCCTCATTATCCAATGTTAAACAAATGGAATTAAAATCTCCTCCAATAATGACATTCAATCTTGGATTATCTTAAAAAGCCTGTTCAAATATAAAGTCGAGTTTTGTAGTGATTGTTACAAAAGAGAACTTAGCTGGATTCAAATACAGGTTGATTAATACAAAAACTTGATCTAACCCATCTTTATAGTTAATTTCAACCACCAGCAATGAGTCATCAGCCCACTTCACCCAGGACTCTAAATGCAGCTTTTTGTCAATTAAGATAGCAAGTCCCCCTGAGGGTCGACCCAGAACTCCTCTAACAGCAGGCTGCTGATGAATATAAAAACCATCCAAATCCAATAAACCTACTGCCATGGTTTCTTGGATCAAGCATATCCCTGGCCACACACCATCATCAAGGGATGAAATCCATGCCCTCAAATTAGAACTACCACAAGAATTCCATGTCACGAAAGACAGTGCCTTCTTTTCATCCTACTGTCTGTCTATTATTTTAGGGACAGCAGTTAGATTTGAAGGCCCCGTGCCCATCATACCCGATAAGGAAGCTGCGAAATTCATAAATTGTTTCAAGAAATCCTCATTAATTAGTGGAAAAGTTCCAGCCCCATTAGAATTTACCGGAGGTTCTGGAAGAGTAGCAATAAAGATTTCAGCAAGTTCCTCTGAACTAAATAAACATGGAATTAGACCCAATGATTCAAAATCATCTTGTTGTTCCCAGATTAGTCTCATGGTGATATGTGATTGGTAACCACAGATCATTCGTGTCGGATTATTATGTGATAGTCTTACCCAATCTATGTCATCGCTTCTGATAGTACGTAGGGCTGGAATAGCTTGAAAAACCTTGAGCATCGCCGAGCGATTAAGACTAATTTTTATACCAGGTGGAGATTTGGATTTCCAGCCTATAATGGATGGCATATCAGAGGTTAAAATCATAACATCAGACTTGGGCATAGATTCATGTATGCATGAATTAAGTTCCTGTGCACACACATGAGATTCTGTAAAAGATCTATCCACTGGCCTATTTGACACATTTTTATAATGATTGGTCTCTTGTAATTGAACTCTAGTACCAACATCATTAGACAAAGACATTTCAGCTCCTTTTTCCCTGATATTGGATCGTATTCACTGAGGGGAAGTAGTTTTTGGTAGCTCATATTCCTCAATAGTTTGTGACTGTGGGACCTTATTATTAGGCCTATCTTGTTTAGATTTACTAACTACAGCATTGTTTGATGATTTGACAGGAACAGCTACTTTGATTTTATTCAATGCCTTTTTTTCGATATAAGGCTGGAAAAAAAGTTAGCAGATCAGATTGTTTTTGTTTGCCAACGCCCGCCATTTCATCACACATTAGTTACTTTTTTCCTTTCACTATCGATTGTATCTCCAACACTTTCATCTTCCCTACGGGGTCCTGAGAGGCTTCAATGTTTAATAATGCTCTGGACACTTCATTCAGTTGCTGGAGATCAATCTTCTCCTCTTCAATTGACGTATTTTTGATCTCAACTTTAAAGAGCTGTTTGCCGTCTATCATTACATTTTTTTTTCATCATTTTTACATTTTTTGCTTGCTGCACCTTACGTTTAGCCTCCCTTACCAGGAGTCTTTTTTGTTTCCTGGATAATACCGGTTCATATACCTGGTCCTCCACTTCCTCTGCCTTCTGTAAACCTATTAAACCATGAATTTTCTGAGACTCATCTTCGAGATCAATTAAATTGGTTAGCGCGGATGGGCTGTCTGGATGCACTCCCATATTTCCACCCCTTGGTTGTGCTACGGTCTCAATTTTTTCCTGTTCAATAGACCGCATTGTTTGCTTAAACTGCATATTAGTTGGATTCTTTGTAGTACCTCACAAGATCTGTTGCACTGCCACTGCATTATCTGCTGCCATCATTATCAACTGATCTAAACGTTTGGTTGATAAATTAGGTTAATCTTTTTTATCAGTAACAGCAGTAGCAGTGGCAAAGGTTTTCGTTAATTTAGGCCCCACTACAGAATCAACTCGGTTTTGCGTATCTTTGTCAATCATTTGAGTATGGGGTTTTTGTTTTCCTATTGTTAAGGCTGCAACAGCATCGCACGTGAATAGGAGACCTTCAATCCTATTTACCTTCGATATCATCTCCATTAACAAACTCTGGGAGTAAATCATTTGAGCATGTGTCTGTTCATGACCTTTATCTAGAAGATTTAGAATTCTAGTCAAAACCGGGAAATCCACCCCCAGGGCAGAAGTCCCCAATAAATTGTGTTCAACTTCTTCTTGCAATTCATAGAGGCTTTGCCGTTGTTCTACAGAGACATTGGGCTTCTCGGATTCAGACCCCCTACGTACCCCACCAGAATCAATGCTATTTCTAGTTTCAGACGGGGAGCTAGTTTCAACCTTTTTAAACCCACTAGTGCCCTTATCTAAATTTGGATTCTCCTCAAGATATGCATGTACCTGCGCCTGACTGGTTATCATATTACAGGGAGCAGTATGAATATGCACATCTTCCAAACCGTATCCTCTTCCTGTCACAGGAGTTAACGGTCCTCTTGAGAACCTCATCCTTTTATCTAATAATGCCTCAATCGCAGGAGCAATTATAGATACATCAGAAAATCTAGGTTTGGTCGTAGTGATACCCATCTGAGTTAACAACTCACCACTCACCGGCACTTCCACTAAACCAGTAACTTCAACTTGGTTCATCTGTTTGAGCTTATACGTCTCAAGTTCAATTGAAGGGTGAGCATTCGAGAGGGTTTAAATAGACAGAATTGGGGGAGTAAAATCATTTACAGAGCCTGCTTCCTGTTGTGATAATACCCTACTAGATTCCCCTAGTAATTCAACACATATAGAGGTGCCTATATCCTGAGAGAAATTAATTTTGTTGTTTGCTAGTAGGCTAGAATTTTCTACAATAGTATGGTTAATTACCGTAGCATTTCTCATCTCAACATTGGAATCATAGATCTTACGTCCACTCCGTAGACCATTCACCATTTTGATTACTCCTTCAATACAATAAAAGCTCACGGTATACCACGTACTCAAAAGATAAGCAGTAAAGAAAAGAAACACAAAATGTCCCAAATACCTACAGCCCGCCGCTCGCCGCACACAGTGAACAGTCATCAGTACTTTCAAGTACTTACACGGTGCGCGTGCGAGTGCGCGGGCTGCTGGGATATTATAGAGGTAGCAGAGGGCGTGGCGCCCGAGGGGCAGAGTCCGAATTATTATGTCCTCTCTTTGTTTCCACACGTCAGGCACAATAGATGTTCTGCTTTAAAACGTCCTCCACACGTAGCTGCACGATGTACAATAGCTTCACCGAAGCAAAGGCAGCCACAGGCAAAACAGCAAAGACCAGCAGCGCTCCGTGTCAGTCAACAGTACTTTCAAGGTGATTTTCTGGTTTGTTATTCCGGGGTTCAATGTTGGGCTGTTTTAACTCAGTCACCACATCTACCCAGTCTGAATTAGGATCTCTTGGGACCACTTTTCTTTGGGAGGAGTTCCCCCATCCCTGAAGGAGAAGATCCTTTTCCCAGAATCCTCTGAGGACCCCTCTCCTTCAAATTGGAAGACTCTAACCTCCTCTATAAAATGGGTCTTTTTAGGCCCTTTATTTCTCCTACCCGCCCTTTCTTCGTTAGGTTGCAGACTTTCGGGGGCAGGAGATTTTGGTTCCGGTTCCTGGGTTTCCAGGGGATTTTCACAAGTGGGGAAGGAAGCTTCCTCTAAGGCTTTACACCCCCTTGCCTCTGTGCTTCCTCCCTGGGAACCGGTGGGTTGTCGGGGTTCTCTCCCTGTCATTGCTTTGGAGTACCACGCCCTTGATTTGAGTGGTTCTGGGATGCCATTTTCATCTGAGGCTTCTGCTGAGCCCTCAACATGTGACCCAGATCCTGTGATAAGTTCTGGACCTAGAGCTCCAGTTGGGACACCCGCTCTGGCTGGTACGGGGGTCTCTGGTCCATCCTAGGTTTATCACGGGAAAGGGTAACTGTCCCTTCTCCCATAATACCCTTGGTTGGGATAGTTCTGATACCCCTCCACCCTTGGCCTCCCCTCTCCCAGATTGGGTTGTCTGGGCTCAGGAAAGTGTGGAAAGAAAGAAGGATTGTTTTGGGGGTTGATGTTTGGCAGGTACCGGGGAAAGAAACTCAACCCGGCATTTGGGGGATTACTGCCTTCCTAGGGAAAGTTAGGAGGGATGTTTCCTGGGTTGGCAGCTGACTGGTTGGATCCCCCCCCTCTTGGGCTGGGGGAGTCCACTCATAGCTCAGGATGGGTCTGCTGCCCTTGTAACAGGGCTGATATAGTCAGGGGAGTTAGGGGTCCCATTTGTGGGGTTACCTCCCTGACTTCCTGTTTGGGATTGGCCCGAGGGCCCTCTGGGTCTTTGGTTAGGAGTATTTTGCACAGGAATATTTTTAGGCCCCCCATCTGCAGATCTAAAACGGGGTAACCTTCACTTCTGACACCTTAGCAGTAGCAGGGTTGTTGGTTGGTTTGGGGATTTTAGTTGTACTTTTATTTTCTACCGGTTTCTGCACTTCATAAATGTGAGTTGCCTGTTCAATGACCCCGTTTAGTGATCTCTTCTCATGAAAGTCCCTCTCCAGCTGGGTCATGATGTATTTAGGGAGTGCATGAAAGAAAGTATTAATGAACTCCCTACTGTCTGTGCGCACCCTCCTGGTGGTCTGCGCAAAGGCACGTTTTA
Source organism: Ambystoma mexicanum (assembly GCF_040938575.1). Lineage (NCBI taxonomy): Eukaryota > Metazoa > Chordata > Amphibia > Caudata > Ambystomatidae > Ambystoma > Ambystoma mexicanum. Next base: position 998,386,371 of record NC_090932.1, read on the forward strand.
ACTCTTGTACAAATTCTTGTGGGGCCTGGTCTTCCCCACATTGTAGATTGTAGGCCACCTTGTGGGCCTCTTGAGGGTTCCTACATATGGAGAAATGCTTTAAGATGACCACCCTATAGCTGGACTATCTTGAGTGGTTCTGCTCCTCCAGCCCCGCAAAGAAACATGTCCACTTGATATATTGAATGCAACTTTGGCTATCCTTCAGTTGGAAAGTATCCATCATTTGCTCATACAACTCGAGGTGCTCCAAAACTGAATATTTGGCGTTTTTATGATAAGGAGTTATGACGCTCCTAATGGCGTTGATTTGTGTTAGTGGATCTTTCAGTAGGGCGCTCTTAATTTTGTTGGCCTTTTTCATTTTAGTCACCCTTGTCCACTCATCCTCTGACTCATAGGCACTGCTACAGGAGGTGGCTATCTGATCCTCTAGGCTATCCCTAATTCTGTGGGCTTGGGAATGGCCTGCAGAATGTGGGGACCTAGTCTCTTAAGACCTGTGGCACTCAGAAGAGTCTTCTAACTCTCCCTTGCTCCCAGGATTGGCTGAGTAGCCCCCCTCACTGCCCTATTTGGGAAGAGGTTTAAGATACTCTTGGCGGGTCTAGTTTCATGGAATCCCCCACCAAATTTGACAGACTGATCCCTTGGTAGGCGATATTTTTGAGGATCCAATTCTCTGATTCTCCTCTCACTGGAGTCTTCCTGATCAGAGAGGCTAGCCTTCACATTTGGAAATCTGTACAGCAATGCCCACCTATCCATTTCTGGGAGGCGCTGATCTGTCAGTCCCATATTTCCCATTGTGCTGAAGTCTACATCCCCGTGGCCCTTGGTTCATATGAGCCAGTGGACATGAGGGTGGCAGAGTCCATAGAAATGAAGGCATTTAAGTCCCTGATGACAGGGGTCCTGAGGTTATGCTCAGGGGTTTCTCTGTCCCTTCTTATCTCATCTCTGTCAGCCCTTATTCCCTGATGACATGCCAAAATCTGACCCTTTTACTCCTCTATTAAGGCCTTACTGGTCACAATGATTTCCTCCTGCACGGCTATCTGTTTGTGGAGCCTGTCATTATTTTCACAGAGAGCCTCATTGTCTCTCTGTGCTTCCTGACTGGATTGGAAATATTGGGCCAATTTTTGCTGCAGGAGACTCAATTCCTGAGTTTGGTCCTTATTGGCCTGAGTGCTCTTTTCCAGAGCATCCTCCACACATTTGGTGTGCTCTAACAGCTTTCCCTGATCAGTTTTCATTTCACTAAACTCCTGAAGGGCCTGCTTTCTTTCCTCTAAATTAGTTTTTAATTGGCTGACCTCCTGGCCTAAAATGTCCCTCTCCTGAGTTAGAGTGCCCCTCTGTGCAGCCAGGTCATCCCTCTGTTTTGTAATTGCACTAGATTTCTGGCGCTCCTCATCAAATTCCTCTTGCGAGTGGATGTCTTTAATAATGAATTTATTATTTTCCTCTTTCAAGGATTCTAGGTGGTTTTGTAAGGTGACTAGATGTTCTGCACAGACTCTATTAAAATGTAATTGATGCTCCAGTTTCTGTTGACTCTGTTGTAGAGAGTCAACTCTTTCCTGATACTCCTCTTGCAGTATCTGTAATTTGAGATCTTGTTCTACATTCTTTTTCTACAAGAGAGACAGATCTTCTTGGAGTTTGGTAATATACTACCTATCCTCTGTTTCAGATTCTTGGCTTACCTGGAGCCTTTGCACTGCAGAGTTCAGATCGGATTGGATTTTCTGCAGTGCTTCCCATTGCCTCTTGGCCAAATCTATATTGTCTGCATGCTTTTCCTTTATGATTCCTATGTGGAGGTACAGGTAGGACGCTATTTTGACAATTTTACACTGCTCCTCTTTTATTTTTGAGGCCATGTACAGTTTACTAAGGGCTTGAGGTAATGGACCCTTGTCCTGCCAGGTATGAAGATCGATTGCATTGACTTGTTTTATTTCCAGCAGCCATACCTGTTCATCATGTTCTGGCCACTCACCCCTGACAAACAGTTTGTGCAGAAAGTGTTCCCTAGCAATATTAATTTCCACTGGGGTTGCCATCTCAGAAATGTCAATTTCCTTCTGACTTATCTCAGGGTTAATTTAATTTTGCAACTAGGCCCATTTCTTTTGAGGGGTGCTTGTACAGTGTAGCACAGTATGCCAACCCAACAAGGTGTATGTACCCTTCCGGCTAGTATGATGTGTTAGACTGTCAAGAGTGGTAGGTCAAATACAGGATCCCAGACACAAGGCTCTAAGCAGTAAGGAATTTCAATCATTTCAATCAGGCACATTCCCAAGTCTCGCCTAGCATGTAGTGTGCAAAGGAAACCCTTATTTATTTTTGTCTATAAGTTAAATATTCTGAATGATATACCACTCATATCACACCCTTCTCATAATACCCCCGTCACACTGAACCAGGAATCAGGCTAGTTTGTAACAGTAAATATTTATATATGGATTGAGTATTTAAAACACAATATATTTTTAATAGGTAACAACAATCAACAAGGGTTGACAAGGACAATGAATAATATTTTTAATGCACTGGGAATTAGGTAATGAACACAAAAAGAATGCAGCAAAGAAAATAATACCTTTGGATTGGTTTGGAACAGATAGCATTGTGGTTAGATGTTCCCCCTGTGAAACCCCTCAACCCACCAATAGGCAATTTAAATAGATGTGACCAGAGAGCAGGTACTCAGGAATAATACAGACCAAACAGAATATCACCCACACCTTCCCCCCTTAAACACAAGGAAAAATGGATTTGACTTTTCAACTGTCAGATTGGCTTTGAAACTGGCTGAGCAAAAACACTAAATGTGATAACAAATGCTTAAATTATTATAACTTTCTTCAGGAGCCGCTTTGGACAGATGCAAGTAATTAAAAGCAATGATTTAATTAAAAGAAAACAATTGGAATCTCGAAGGCAAAGTGGGAAATAATTTAAAAACAATTCACATGTGTAAAACTTTTGCAAAATGTAAATTCGTGGCAAACTTTTACTATACGATTTTTTGATTAAAACGGGTCAACTACACTGTTTCACAATCGGTTCTGGATGTAGCTAAGTATGTTAGGTATCAGTTGGAGTTGAAATTTTGTTTCTTTTTTTAAAACTGAGGGAGGTATGGAGGTTTTAGTGGGAGGTGTTTTTCAAAAATAAAGACACAAATTTGGACAAGAACTTCAGTTTAAAACCAAAAATTATGGATTATGCTTTGAAGCAAGACTAGAGCATGCAGGCTAGACAACCAGGTTGGGACGAAGTAAGCTCTGAGACTGATTCATGACTTCATTAACAGATCCCCAGTGCCTTCACCGGCGGAACCAGTCCAAACACTTGAAATGGGATTTTTGGATCAGAGTTACACAAATAAAAATGACTATGAAAATGATGCTTTAGCAAATAGACAGAATAAGATAGCACTAAAGATTTTGACACTGTCACTGGTTATGAAAGTAAAGATAGTTCAGATATTAGGGTGGAAGAAGATAAGGCAAGGTATACAATATTTCTCTAGCATCCTGTTAATACTCACAATTCACTGGGATTTAAGATTTTTCGCCCATCAAGATCCTGGTCAATGGATCAGGTCTATCAGGGAAGGACAGCACATCAGCTAGGATCAGCTAGGCCAGTCACCTGAACTGCACAGGATCTGCCCTTCTTCTTTCTGGATATTTCAGATCAGCAGTATGGCAAGTTCATCAGGCAAGCATTATTGTAGCAAGCCAGATAGTTTCAGGATGCTTCCACACACCACAGCGCTTCACTGGGTAGTAAGGATTAGTTGAGGATTATTTGAGGATTGAGGCCTAGCTCGAAATGGTTCAGCTGCTGCTTGGCCTGGTGATTGGCATCTGGATCTGGAAGGATGTTAAAGGCTGGATGTTGAATGCTGGATCAGAGTGCTTCGCTGGAATCAGAAGAGACAGTCTGTACGTGTTGTCAGATGTCTCTATTTATCCTTTCAAATGACATCACAAAAATGGGTGTATGGGCTGGCTTAACTACACTTGCCCCTGTGAACTGGGATTGGATCAGAGCCTCATCTCCGCCTTGCATCCGAGTGATTGGATCAAAGACAGATGTTGTCAAGTTAATGGTTTAGTTTTTACAATCCTTAGAAACCTCCCCTAGCCACTAGTATCAACATCGAATTTTGTCCTAAATACATATTTATACATTTGTAACCTCTACGAAAATCACATACAAGGATTACATATTTTATGGAGTATATGTTCATCAAAATCCCACAGCTGTGAGACCTTGTATCGCCCTATTGCAGCATTTTGTCCATTTTGCCATGAACACATTTTCCAAACGTTCTCCAGATTTCCACAAATATGCGTGTTTACCATAGGAATGCCTGTGCAAAGTTTAATAATTCTAGCATAAATACAGTTCCAATAAAACCACACATATTGCTATTTCTGTTCAGAATGTGCTACACAGTTCCACCATGTTTTGAAATATAGGGCCACAAATTAGATTAACAAATCTGCCCTTTTTATATTTTCCACCACTTCTGATAGTGAGTTTATAAGTCATCCTTTTGTCTGTCTCTGGAGGCAAGGAGCAGCACCCGCCTTTGGGATTTCCTTCTGCAAACCTAGTTTACAACCTCTTCACACGTCCATTTCCTGGCCTTGGGAATCTGCCATTGTTCAGTGCTTGGTAGCAGACAAAAGTCTGGCGTACCCCACAATTATCATGTGTCAGTGAGCATCTGCTGAGATCAATGCCCTCCCCTTGGGTGGAAACCTGTTTTTCAACTTGCAGGCCCAGCCAGCCTAAGTTAATTTTAAATTTCTTGACTTGAAATCCAGCATAAAACAAACTTTTTGCATCAGATGACATAGATAAATTACATTCTTAGGTTTAAACCTGTGGGATCAAAACAACTAAGATCCATGTTCCTTTCAGCAACAGTTCTTTTATATTTGCTAATACGGCAGATCTTTATTTTTAGACAAATTTAAAATTTAATCAGGAAAGCCCATTTGACAGGGGCTGTCACTCACTGGTAGCCCAGTGTGGCTGCACACAGATTTTTAACAGGAATTGTCATTCACAGGTAATCCAGTTTTGCTGAGAAAATGTTTTGCTCTTAACATTTCAGGACTTTGTAAATTCACAGTGCTTCTTTAGATTAACTGGATTTTAGGGCGAAGCAAGATTGTGAGTGTTGGAAAGTGTTATGTACAGGCATTTTGAAGTTTCAGCAGCAAAGTAAATGTCATTTACAGGCAAATTTTGGAATTTCACTTGCAACGCGCTGCTTCTCCCTCTGTACTCCATGTTTGCTTGTCATGGAGCCCACTGGCACTTTTTCTGCAGCGTGTGCTCTGTTCCACCACACATGCACCATGAGTGGCAGGTTGTGCAACCATCTTTTTGTGCATTGAAAAAACATGGTTTTGGAAGTTTTGGTGTGCACAAGGGTTTTTCCGCCATTTTGCTGTTTCTCGCACCATAGATAGCAGAGTGAGGACGCATAGTATAGCAGAGTGGGTCAATACATCCGACAAGATGGAGTACATCTTACATATGCTGGCAATCAGATATTTCTGCGAAATATACAAAATGCATTGCAACCTTTTTTGGAATTACAGCAATCCATTTTGCAGTAGGTGTTGACCATTTGAAGTTTTTGAAACAGAAAAAAAACACAAAAAGGCTCTTTTCAGAGGCAACACTTCCTCCCAGAGAAATGTGCAATGGTTGTGACAGGGCAGCACTGCACAGTTTTTAGATGTTCGCAGACTTCTAAAAAATGCATAGGGCCCTGCAATATTTATTTGTCACTTCTGTTTTTAAACTGTGAAAGGCGCTTTTTTTGTTTTATATTTTTTGGGTTTTTTAACCATGTCGCACAAGGAAAGGAGGGTAAGGAAGGGACACCAACCATGGGGATAAGAAAGGGCAGGTGGAGAGAGGAAGATGTAGGGTGGGCCTTATTGAGGTAGGTTGCGGACCTTCTCATGGTCCTTGACCATAGTTTTGAAAGCACTCAGAAGGTTCTCCCCCTGTAGATTACTGCGTCGCAGTACATGCACAATATTGTGACCTTCGAAAGGTAAGGGTCAACAGCATCATGGATGGCCTGTGAGGCAGCTGGAGGGATGCGCTGTCCCACAGGAGTGTCTTTTGTGGTGACAGGAGCCTAAAGGAGGAAGCTGCAGAGGCACCAAACCTACTACGTTTATCGCAAGGTACAACATTACGAATAGCCCCATTGTGGAACGACTTTAGGTGTCACTTCATTGATGTAGTACCATAGCTATACGAACCAGCCTTGCCATGACTCAGCACCATCCTGAGTGCAGATCACCTTGTTCACTTGAGCTTTTGACTTTCCATCAACGGTGGTAAATAACCGCCACACCCAAGACTCACGATGAGTGCTAGTAGTAGGTACTTCCACTACCTCATCCTCTTCATCCGTCTCATCTGCATCCTCACGCCTGTTCCCCTCTGCAGGCCCTTGGGGACGTGGTGGTGATGGGGGGAGTGGGGATGCTGATGCTGAGGCAATAGCAGCAGAAGCAATTTGGGATGCCACCTCGAAGGTTAATAACCAGGAACTAGGAACGAAGAACCACGAACAGCAACCTGCACAATTGTCCTGTTGTAACTCTTGGAAATCCACAAGCAGTCTGAGGATCAGCTCTGGGGTGTGGCCTTTTATAGGGGTGCTGAGGCGCACATTGCGGACACCAGCACTGTCCACGAACACTTCAAATATCAAGAACGGCTCACAAAGTTACAAAAAGTATGTAGATCGGCAGGGACATTGTCTGGGACATGTGCAATGGTGAACTTTTACTGTAAAATACCTTGGATTGCTCAAAAAAGCAGTTTTTTAATGTTTGGGGGCCCAGACAGTGTCCGCAAATAAGGACACACGCTCAAAGTGGGTGCTGTCACATGAAGACGTCACGGACATGTTCGCAAATGGGACGGCTGTCCGCAGGACACCAAATGCGCAGTGATGGTTGTGTACATGCGCGCGGGTGTTCTACGGACAGTGTTCGGGTCCCCGAACTAATTAAAAGTGCGACACATGTGCGGCGGGCAGTTGCAGAGAGGCGCGATGTTCGTAGGATCCAAGTGTGTGATGCGCATGTGCGCGGGTGTTCTACGAACAATGTTGAAGTCCCCGAATAAAATAAATGTGCGTCAAAACTTTGCGGACAGGCGGACGGGATATGTATTCTACGGATATATTCAATCTGGTTGCGGACATTACGAACAGCGGGGGTGTTATTAGGACACCCCCAGTTTGGGTGATTGTGAGAGGCGGACATCTTGTGTGTTCTAAGGACACCTCTATTTTAATTTCTGACAGTACAAACATGTATATTGTCCTTAGGCTACCCCCATTCTGGTTTATTACGGACAGGCGGACATCTTGTGTGTTCTAAGGACCCCTCAATTTTAATTACGGACAGTACGAACAGGTTCTATGTCCTTAGGACACCCCCGTGTTGGTTAATTAAGAACACCCAGGACAGCCGCGCTGTCCTGACTGCCTTTATAAAAAAAAAAATTAGACACAGGCATATACTAAGAACACATTTAAAATGTTTTTATTGTTTAACAGTAGAAAAATTAGGAAAGAGAGGGGAATCAGAAACTGAAACAAATACAAGGGAATTAGTGGTTTGGACATGATGTATGGGTGGGGAGGAAGGGATGGAAGTTTCATCATACCATTTTTCTTGGTGAGGAGGGTTTGGGGATAGTTGGCTGGGACACGGAGATGGGGAACAGGTACATATGGAACAGTGGTATTTAATATTTTCTTCAATGTGGTCCACAATACACACTTTTAGTTGATTTAAGTGTTGTAGTAATACATCAATTTTCAGTTCCATTTGTTTGATAAGATCTTCTATTATCTCTTTTGGTATATTAGTTTTATTGGTTGTCTGGTCTGTTAAAAAAATTAATTAAGTACATATAAAGTAATGGTTATTAATTGGTTTATATAGAGAAATGTTGTGTCTACCATTATTATCACTCTCGTCACTCATTTCATCTCGTGGGAAATGCTCTTCCAGCCATTCCAAAGTACTGGACATTTCTTTGTTAAAAAAAAATGTATATATCAGTTTTAGAGTACATAATACAGAAAATGTATGAGTATATGAAATAAATGTAGTGTACTTACTACTTTTTTACAAACATTTGATGTCACTGGTGTGTAAGAATGTGCTTGCTTCTTGCTGTGCAGTTTCTGTGAGGTAATTCAGGTGTTTTAGCAGTGCACGGTGGTGACGCGAGTTATGGTTGCTTAGCTTACCATAACTTGCGAATTTCAGGGGTTTTTCGGTTTTACTTCGAACCATAATGTCCCTTTAACAAAGTTTTTTTTACTGATTATCATAAGTTTTTAGTAGCGCAACTTAACCATTATGTATCTTTAACAAGTTTTTTTTCACTGTATATATATATATATATATATATACACACATATATATATATTTGTATATATATATATATATCTATAAATATATATTTCAACTGAGTTAATCACAGGCTGCTATGAACACAAGACCCGGGCAAAGAGTGGAAAGGCAGCAGCGAAGCACATGGGGATGTGTGTGCTGTCTGGTTAATGGAATGCCCTGAGCCTGCTAACAAGACAATCCCAGAACTACAGCTGGAAAAGGTTCAGTGCACCATGCACTTCGGAAAGTGATCTGTAAGTGGCATACAGGCAACATTAAAAAAAAATTTAAGCAGAGCCCACAGGCAGAAACTGCGGCTCAGTGATCCATGGCTGGATGGGTCTCCCAGTCCTGCTCCCAGGAATGGCATTGGGGCACTGTATTGGGTAGGTAACTACGTGGTACCCTGTTAAAGGGAATAGTGGGGCACTAGCTGAGACAATGTATCGGAAGGGGTCCTTTCCCAGAACGATAAATGCCCCAGGGCACTCCGGCAGGGCTCTCACCAGTGCTAACAGGATTATCTATACACAAACATCTGAGGAATGAGGAGCCGCCCCTCCCAGGTTGTGAGTCCCAGCCCACAGCCACCTACAGAAAACCCACACCACAACAAGCCCCATAGAGAAAAGGGAAAACTTTGCTCAGTTCCCGCAACCCTACCTCAGTATCCAAAGTGATCAGGTTTCCCTTGGGAGCTCTGTTCATGCCTGGGAGGTGGCTGGAAGTAAATGCTGTTTGCGAGAATCAATATCTGTTCCTGAGATGACCCGTGGGAGAATTGCCCATCCAGACACATATAGCTACCCTGAAGGTTTAAAGTACAGTACACCCCTAGTATTTTGCCACATACCTGGTGATAAATCATGTGGCCTCCCAGGGATACTGATTTGTCTTTTTCTCTTCCCTGCCAGCCCGATTATCCATGCAGGTTCAGTCCCAGAAAAGATAGTGGAGGCGGCTGCTTTTCACAGGGACTGTCCCCACCGTGAAAGCCCTGATGTGTAGAAAGCCTGCATACAGTGGTGGGTGTAGCCCCTGAGAGAATCCACGTTAAGTACAGGAGTGCAGCTCTTTTCAGGATGCGTATGATGATGTGCCCCAGGCAGTGTTCTAAGGCAGCCACCCCCACAGTGGCTCTGGGCACTTGGGGGGCAGGATCAAGCTCTTATTCAAGTCCCTATGGTCAGTGCAGGTGACCACCAGGCTCTGCCTGGCCCCATAGGGCTGGCCGAGGCACTTTCCTGAGCTTTATGCCATACCTGCACCATCACATAAAATGGCCATGCGAACTGAACCATGCTTTAAAAAACAAAATGGAATCCGTGAAAGAAAATGGCTGCCTTGTCACACCAGACTAGACCCACACCAACAAATAAGTACATGCACACTTTCAGCGACATTTTGCAACAAAATGTATCTATAACAGTAACTTGTATATTTTTTATAAAAAATAAATAGAAATATAGTAAATAACTTAAAAGCTCTAGTACATATTTTTTAAAGCACCAAAAAAGTCAGATAACTTTTTAGAAACATTAACATTTTTTAATTTTTGGTAACAATTTTTGCAAAAATGTTATATAATAGAGGAACACTGCTCTTTTGCTCACAAAAGAAAATACAATAAATAAGAAATCAGATTTGATGGGAAGCAATGAGTTTTTACAATGGGGTGAGTTTGAGGGACATTCTGACCAGGCTGATGAACAGGCACATGGGACAATACATAAGTGGACATACAAAGATTAAGGACAACCAACATTGAACATTTTTAAGTGCAGGTATGCGGTACAGCCAGCTGTGCTCGGGACATAACCATGATGAGTGAAGTGCTGGAATGGAGGCAGAGAAAGTAAGAGACAGAGACAGGTTAGGGGCAAGGAAAACGTTAGCTAGCAGGCAGATGAGAGGTAGTTTTCGAAGGGTAACTAAAAGGCAAGGAGCCCTTATTTTGGTTTTTAACAAATCTGCGTGGACTGTTTCTCTGCCAAAATCAGCACACAATATAAATGCAGGGAAAGAGTGTGAAAGGGGTGTGGTTTTGGGTGGGGATGGGTGGGAATGGGTGGAAAAACATATAGCTTTGATTTAGAGATGGGAGTTAAATGGGTGTACACATAGCCAAACAAGACAAATCCATCCTCATATGTCATCTGCATTGAAAAGCATTAGAGGTCCTAATTCAAAGCCCCTATTTTAACATCTCAAAAGACTGAAATGTGCTTCCTACACATTTGAATGATAAACTCTTTGTGAGTCTAAAAATACCTAGACCAAGAAGCTGTCACGTAGTCACTTTTGGGTTTATGTGTGATTTAAAGTTAAACATAATGGTATACAATATCTCCCAATGAGCAATAAGCGTCACAGATTGTGTTTCCAGAAAAAATAATTAGAGCATAATGTGCCAACAGAAATCTTCACAAATTATTATTCTAAAAGTAATTAGGACAAAAAGAAATACCAACAAAAAAAACGCCAACACGTGTTTCAACCCAAAAAGGGCGGTCCTCAGGGCATGTAAATCTATGAGTTATTAAATATCAATGAGAGAACATATTAATCTGGACTGAAAGTCACATTGGTGCATTTGCAAACTTCAAGCTCAAAAAGATATCAGGTCTATTTGTATTCAACTGATGCATGTGTGAGGAGAGTTGGAAAAGTTCTGTGGCAGACGTTGCCAATGTGATTGGTTGTCACTTAGTTGCAAACCGTACGTGGTTTCCCAAAGTTAACAAATTGCCGCCTGAATGTGCGAGAAAAGAAATGAGGTGCCATTTCATAACCATGATGAGTGAAGTGCTGGAATTGAGGCAGAGAAAGTGAGAGACAGAGGCAGGTTAGGGGCGAGGAAAACATGTTAGCTAGCAGGCAGATGAGAGGTAGTTTATGAAGGGTAACTAAAAGGCGAGGAGCCCTTATTTTGTTTTTAACAAATCTGTGTGAACTGTTTCTTGGATGGCATCTGCCATTTTGCAAGTAAAAGTGGCTGCCATAATCAGCACACAATATAAATGCAGGGAAAGAGTGCAAAATAGGTGTGGTTTTGGGAGGGGATGGGTGGGAATGGGTGGAAAAACATATAGCTTTGATTTAGAGATGGGAGTTAAATGGGTGGACACATAGCCAAACAACACAAATCCATCCTCATATGTCAACTGCATTGAAAAGCATTAGAGGTCCTAATTCAAAGCCCCTATTTTAACATCTTATGTTAAAGCTCTTATTTTAATGGCAATAGTTTTGGCTTAAAGGTAGTGTGTTCAGCACCACCCAATAGCCAAAACAAAAATTGGATAACAAGGAGGATTATTTCCCTACTAAGGGGCCAGATACAAGCCTTAACACACAACTATGATTATTACTCTCTGTAGTTTGTTCTTCATTGGTCAATGGCAGGCAAAAAGTAATGTGGAAAAAAGCGACATAATATTTCATTAACCATCATTTGAGGGAATGGATGAGAACATTTGCTTCCAGGTAACATCATGTGATGAAGGCCACTAGAGAAGTATATTTTGCCATAAATCAGGAAGTGAGCAGAAGCGGCGGCTCTCACACCATTGAACATCATGGACCTTTCGTGACGTATGCAGTTGTGTTTGGTACCAAAGAAGAGAATCAATTACATTAGCCTGCTTGTCTCAAACTATCATTTTTTTATGGTGGCGTCCTGTGCATGCTAACTGAAAAGGAATTCGAACTAGGAGTACAAATTAGACTTTTTGAAGTAACCAGGAAGCAAGAGGTTAGTACTCATTGACCAACATTGATTTTTCATTATGAAGAGACCATAAATGCGTCTAAGCAACAGAAGACGTACTCTGAGTAAACAACTACATCAGGGATTTCTTAATGATGGTGAAGCACATGCAAAAATGAACACATGGGCTCTCCTCCTAGATATGTCCGTTGGATCTGCAGCACACGTGGATGAATTGGCAACTAGAAGAAGGTGGTGCGATATGTCCCTAGCAGTGTAAATGAAGATTAAGGTCAGTTGTGGTTTATGACCTGCGGGCCACATGATGTGAAATGTTCATTTGCACGTTGTCTTGTATCTGACAGAAACATTCTCTTCTGTTATTGTTCTTAGTTGTTGTGAGCCCCTTATGGCCGATTTCTCTGATTGATTCCATCATGTATGTGTGCTTCTGGCATTTTTCTGAGCTCCTTCGAGCAAAACGGGGGTACAGTATGGCTGTAATCCCCTCTAAGGCTGGGTCTCAGATATATTCTTTGGAGTTGTTGATATTGTTAAAGGATTAATTTGCCTGTTGATTTGGCTGCTGGATCTGCACAGTACAAATCTGGCCGAGCCCTGTAATGCTCTATCAGTTGGCAGCGCACGAGTAGGTGGCTTGCCACACTCTAAAACAGAGGAGTAGTGAGGCGCACAGAATATGCTTGACCGCATGGAACATGGACATTGAGGAATTTATTTTCTCGCCTCAACAGCCAAGTTGGATGCAAATGGAGTTACAAACCCGCTCTTTCATGTTTTTTGTCTGCAGGCACACAGTGGTTATTTGAGTATTGGCCAGTTTATATGGCCTTATTGTTTGTTTGTTTGTTTGTTTGTTTGCTTGTATAATCATTTATAATGCGCACCAGACCCAGGGGTATCAGGGTGCAGCACAAACAGGATATGCAAAGCTTCGGTACATTCGTTACAGGATATAATCAAGAATAGTGCAGATACGATGTTCTGGAATGTTGGCGAACAGAGCAGTAGCTTAAGCCAACTGCTCCTGCTCCCTCCCAGCCTATGGATAATTGATGACAACTGAAATGAATGCCTTGCACAAGAAAAAGATTGAGATTCCTGACAATCCAACTCCCAAGAAATCAGAACAAGAAGGTGTCATGGAAGAAATTCCTGGAATCAGTGACATTTATGATTTATTATTGAAGGTTTCACAGGATGTTGGAGAAATGAAAATTACCCCGAGTAAGCTGTCCTCTCAAGTAGGTCATCTGGAGAACAGAGTAACTAAAGTGGAATCAGAGAACACAACATTGGCCTCAGAAGTTGATGGATGCTACAGGGCATATAAAGAGTTGAGATATGATGTTTCTGATTTACAGAAAAAGAAAAGGATGGAAGCAGAACAGAGAAACCTAAACTTGCGCTTATTGAGAGTGAAAGAAAATCCAGATTTAGACAAGGACCTTAATTCAAGAGTCAAAGGAGTATTGCTGAGACTCTTGGTAAGAATATCTTGAAGGATGATGATCTGGCCTATTCATTTAGAGCTGGTAGAAATGCACATGCTGGAAAACCCAGGCAAATCATCATGGTATTGACAAAAGTGAGCGTGAAGGAAAAGATACTGAAAGTTGCAAGAGAAAGAGGAAAATTATGCTGAATGGAGATCCTTTGGCCATTTATCCAGGCTTCCTCAAAGAAATTGTGGATTTAAGAAAGGACTTTAAAAATGCTAAAATTCTGGCACAGGAGAAAGGGATTAAAGCCATTTTGGTCAAGCCTGCAATTCTGAAGATTTTCTTGGATGGCGGGATTAAGCAGAGAACAGGCTGAAAGGGGAAAGTCATAGGATTGATAAAAAAGCAAATTAATATTGAGTGTTTTGGGGGATGGTGGGATTTGTTAATTTCATTTTAACATTCAATATGTTGTCTTGTCAATGTGATTCTCTTTCTATTTAAAATAGACATTATTTGAAGTATAATAGGGTCATTTTACCTTTGGTATGCTCATTTTATTTTTATTTTCATTTGTTCAATTGATACAGTTTTTAACGGTCATTTGAGTGGGCTTGAGCCTCTTGGGGCTCATGTTGTTGGTATGGGTGCCTTTCTCTAATATAGTCACTGTGTCTTAGGGAGGCCGTATTGTGTATAACTTAGATTATTTTAAATACAGTCTTTGTTGGAGTTAAGATTGGATTGTTCAGATAGTGTCTAAGGTTTGGTAAGGTTTTAGATATATATTTTGCTTACCGGGGATGTTTTGCGAAGATCGCGAACGATTGGGAACTACGGGATCCTATATTTCCGGCTTCATACTGATTGGGCTAATTTTGACATGTGACCATGGTGATTGAATACGTGTAGGCACATGTAGTTTCACGTGGGCGTCCTGTAATACGCAAGTCTGATACTCAGGCACTGGGAGAGACCTGCTTGTTCCTGACGGTGTGCTAGATGATTGTTGTTGAGTAATGGATTGCATTATAGATGATTAGCACAGGTTGCGGTCATACGGAAACAATGTGAGTATGTAAAGGTATTTTTGGAATCGAATTTAAACTGTGGCTCACATCCGGTTATCTCGGATGCAGCGGATGGTGGGCAGTGGGGGGTCCTTGGGGTTAGGTTGCCATTGTGGGTTGTGTGCGGTGTTTCGGGGGTCCGGTGTGGTTGGTGGGCGTTTCACATTAATGTAATGCTTAACATCAATATGAATTGGTGCAACACTTTAGAGACCACTTGGGAGGGGATTCGAATCGAGACAAATATTAGGCTTTCCTTATTTGTGGTTCAATCGATTGATTAGGCAGTTGTTGTAAATAAAGTCATAATACAAATATAAAATGAAACGCAAACAGAACAAGTAACAACCTTAAATTGTGTTAATGAAAGTGAAAGCATTATTGCTAAATTGGAGTTTTGTTGTCTATAGGTCCTTGTTTCTACTGGAGGCACTAACCGTCTTTCAAATCATTTCAAGTTAATTTTGATCTGCTTCTTTGGGAGGGCATATGCAAAGCTGGTGCATGTACTATCTGACCTACTTTTTTGGCATTGGGACCAGGTGCACATTGTATTGGCATGGGTTCTCACCGGTCGTGTTGGCCCGGTCACGGAGATGTCCTGTTGTCCATCGCTCGCTGTGTTTGAGAAGACTTGGGGGGGGCACTTTGGCTCCACAAAGGAGGTGGCTTGGGTGATTGAGGGCCTAGCATATCTCTGTAGACTCGGTTCATACAGGGGGGTTAGGGGAAGGCAACTAGAAGTTCAGAGTCAGTGGGAATTCCCAGATTTCTTTCTTGCCTTCCTTGTGGGTGAAGGGGGTTTATCCAGTGAGAGCAGTGTCTGAGTGCAGAATATTTGAAATGGGGTTGTGGATACTGGTGATGTTTTTTTGATGTAGGGGGACGGGTGGTGCTATGGAATGTAGCTGATAACGAATCATAGTGGAATTTCGTTTTACAATTTAATGCAATGTTGATCTGTTTTTGTAGCTTTCCATTTTATTCTTTTATGCCTATGATGTAAGGAGTTTATTTAATGTACTGTGGTGGCAATCTTAGGTTCTTACTTGGGGGGGGCACCGTTTTCCTTCTCATTAGCTTGCCTTCTGTGCTGTGAGATTTACTTAAACCCTGTTCAAATACCCTTCCCATGTTAGCCAGAGGAGCGCTCAGTATATAGGTGGCTTCTACTATCTTAAAGGGGTGTTGTGAAAAAGTGGCACCTTTTAATACATAATATGGTGTACAGGGTGTTTTACATGCATTCATTAGCACTTTGAACACTTGTGGAATGGTGCTTGGTAGTGTACTGGAAATGGGTTTATTTTTGATTCATTCCAACGATTGTGGTTTGGTGGGGTTCTTTGAATTGTGATATGTGCTAAAATAAGTTCCTTAGTGGATGGAGAGCCTGGTTGGGATTTGAGAGGTTATATTTATTATGGAAAATAGGAGTTTTTTCAGGGGAATACAATTGATGGTTGTATATGTAGTGTGGGAACAAGGGAGGGAGTGGGGCAGTCCTTCTCTACGTGATTGTGGAAGGGAGGTTCCAGGAGGTTGGATTGCTCAAATCCAAGAATGTTTTTCTATTTTCTGTTATCATTTGTATATGTTATTTTATTGTTTGTTTTAGGTGTTGGTTATTTGAAATTACTCGAATTCATCACAGGAGGGGTGCGACATAGGTCACTCATGGCTTCCCTTTACAAGAGGAGGTTACGGGTGGTTTCCTGGAATGTAAATGGAGCTAATTGTGCGAATAAGAGGAAGATGATTTTGCAAAGATTGGAGGAGTTAGGGCGGATGTTGCGTTGCTTCAGGAGACTCACCTATTGGAGGTTGATGTGGATAGTGGAAACGTGAATGGGTTGGAAATGTTTATTGTTCAGCCTTCACTTCTAGCTCTAGAGGTGTATGCATTTTATTTAGGAAAAATCTTCCAATTACAGAAATGAGATGTGACAAGGATAAGAAGGGCAGAATTGTCTGTGTTAACGCAAAAATTCAGGATGTACCCTACTGTTTTTGCAATATATATGCTCCTAATGGGGGAGATGGACGTTTTTTCATTTTCCTAGCGCAATTTTTGCAGAACGTAAATGAAAGGAATGTTATTGTGGGGGGAGATTTTAATGTAACTCTTGATCCAGGGATGGATAAAAGTGGGAAATATGTGGACATTGCAAATGGCTTGAAAAGAGAAGCCTTGAAGAAGTTTATGGTTGAGTGGATTTTTCAGATGTGTTGAGGCTGCAGAATCCTTCAGTCAATCAATATACATTCTTTTCTGCCAGACATAAAGTATATTCACGCATTGATCTCCTTCTGACTTCAGGTTTGTGCACTCATTGTTTCAAAGGAGGAGATATTAAAACTATTGTGATTTCACATCATGCACCAATCACATTAGAAATGTAGTTGACTTTTCCTTTACCAACGTCCAATACATGGCGGATGAATGTAACACTTCTGGATGACAATGATATTGTGGACAACATAGTAAAAGAAGCAAGTTTTTTTGTGGCTCAAAATTGGACTGGAGAGGTGAAAGTAGAATTTGTGTGGGAAGCCTCAATCCCTACATGAGGGGAATGCTGATTGGTCTGTCAAGCAAAAAGAAAAAAGAAAGAGATATTGAGATTAAGAAGCTGAATGAGGAAATTGAGATTCTTGAGAGAGAAAATATGCAAAAATTCTCTATGTGCTCTTTTGGTTCCTTGCAACAGAAGAAGGAACAACTAGAAGACCTGCTTACTTCAAGGGTGGAAAGACTTCTTGTCAGAACGAGATGCAAGTACTATGAAAGAGGAGAAAAATGTGATTGAGTTTCTTGCTCATCGTTTAAGGATTATTGTTAATGAAAAGACAATTAATACTATAGAAAAACAAGATGGAATGTTGACTTTTGAACCTGCAGAGATTAATGATTCATTAAAGGAGTATTACACTGGTCTATATTCTTCAGAGGTTCATATGTCTCAAGAGGAAGTGAGACATTTTGTCAATAGTTGTCATTTGCAAAATATAAATTCGAAATATAAAGACTCCCTTCAGAAAGATTTAAGTGTGGATGATCTCAGAACTGCTGCTTTAAATTCAGGGAAATGCCCGGACTTGGATGGGTTGCCAGCAGAACTGTGTAAAATATTCCCGGAGGAGGTTTTTATGCTTATGTTGGCCATGTTACACTCATCTCTGACTAATGGTTGTCTCCCAGTGTCTACAAGACATGCATCTATCTCTGTTTTCTTGAAAGAAGGGAAATCTCCAGTCAAAACAAGTAGCTATCGGCCAATTAGTTTTCTGAACATTGATAATAAATTTGTTTGCGAAAGCCTTGGCCTTGAGAATAGAGGCCTCTCTAAAGGATATTATAGATCAGAGTCAGACAGGTTTTGTGAAAGGCAGGCATGCCTCGGAGAATATGGGAAGATGTTTGTTGACTCTGTTTGAAAGCAAGGAACATCGGGAGGATGTGGTGGTGTTGTCATTGGATGCGGAAAAGGCATTTGATCGAATAGAGTGGACGTATCTCCTAACAATATTGGAAGGATTTGGATTTGGGAAGAATATGATAGACTGGATAAGGCTATTATATTCATTGCCTACTGCCAGTGTAAACACAAATGGTCTGGTTTTGGGCAAATATGGGCTCAAAAGAGGGTCAAGACAAGGTTGTCTGCTTTTGCCCATTTTATTTGTCATTGCTATGGAACTCCTTGCTGTGAAGATTAGAGAAGACGAGAGGATTGAAGGTATTAATTTTGGAGAAGCTTGCCAGAAGGTCTGGCTATATGCAGATGAAATGTGATTGGTTATCTAAAATGTTGAGACTTCCATTCCAGTGCTAATTGATCAAATTGACACTTTTCACAGAGTTTCTGGGTATAAGATCAATTGGTCAAAATCTGAAGCACTACCACGTCAAAATCATGTTCACATTTGACAGCGCAGAATTTTGCATTCAATTAGTGTCCGGACAAGATGCGTTATCTTGGGTTTTGGCTGACTAATGATGTGTCTAACATGATGGAGGTCAATCTGGCACATGTGGTCCAGAATTTGGAGTCAGACATGAGAAGGTGGAATGAGTTAGACTTAAGACTGTGGGGGAGAGTGCATGCAATTAAATGACAACAGTGCCACGTATCAACTTTGTACTCAGCATGATCCCTTTACAGATTAATAAGTGCTTTCTGAAGAAAATTGAGAACTTGATCCAGTCCTTCCTATGGGAGAACAAAAAGCTTTGCCTAAAACTTTGGATACTGCAACTATCACAGGAATGTGGCGGTCTAAGGATTTCAGACTTTGAAAACTATCATTTGGCATTCAGAACTAGACATTTGGTTCCTTTCAAATAAAATTCAACTGATGTTTGGACATTGGCAGAGACCAGCAGATCTTCTCCTCTTCCCCCAGAGCAATTCTGTCTACGGTGGATGGGGCTGGATGTAAATCATTTCCACCAACAACATTTCTAAGGTCATGTAGGAAAGACCCTTGGAAGAAAAGCAGGAAAAAAGGTTTCTGACAATGGTTTTACTTCAATCTGGTTGAATTCAGATATAAAGTTGGGTGGAAAGCCTCTTTTTTGGCCGAATTGGCTGTTGGGAGGAGTGCAGTGGCTGGAGGATCTTATTGAAGGAGGAAAATGGATCAGTTTTAAAAAGTTATTTCAAGTTAAAGGCCTTAAAGATTGCACTGCGGGGAGTACAGGAAGTTGAGGAAAGTTCTAGTGAACAAGATCGCAGATGAAGGCAATGGTTCGCAGGTCTGGTTGAGAGAATATAAATCTGAAGGTGGTATGGTGTCGAAGGTGTACAACAATCTAGGCCAATACAAAGAACCAAATAAGGACTTACTGTCAAAATGGTCAGATATAATTGGATCAGAGATGTCTGAGGATAGATGCAGAAATGTATGCAAGAATGTGGCTCTAACCTCTTTGAACCTGGGAGACAGAAGTCGTCAAATTAAAATTCTGAACAGAGTTTTTTGGATGCCGCAAAGACTACATGAAAGAGGTATGGTCGATTCAGAGGCATGTTGGAGGTGTAAGCATGTTAGTAGATCTTTTGAGCATATGATTTGGGACTGTTATGAGCTAAGGTCTTTTTGGAGAAAGGTCGCAATGAAGATAAATGAGATTCTCCTGCTGCATGAAGATTACGATTACACTACTGTAATTTTGGGAGAAGACAACATGGTGGAAGAACTTACTTTCCCACCGAAGTGTTGGTTTTCCAGAGCTGCAAATTCTGCCAAAAAAATCATCTTGAGGAAATGGAAAAGTGAAGAGAGACCAACTTTTTCAGAATGGATGGATGATCTGAAGCAAATGGTGAGATTTGAGAGAATTATCCTTTACAGGGATAAGAAGATCAATTTATTTAAGCTGATATGGCGTAGATTTTTAGAATTGTAATATTGTTGTCTATTTGATGTTTTCTTTTAGATTCCAGTGTTGCAATTGTAATATTTCCTCTTGGGTGGGATGGTTTTGGGGTCCTGAGTGTGATGAATTTCGTTATTTAGTTATTTATGTACAGTTGGTAATGTTTTTGAGTTTCTGTTATAGTGTATATAAACTTAATAAACATGTAAATAAAAAAAAAAGAATAGTGCAGATACAGGAGATGGATAAGTCATTGAATACGATGAAGAAAAAAATCTAATATACAGATACCAAAGTGCAACAAATATGAATACCGACGAAGGTGTAAATCATATATGAGCAGGTATTATTAGCAGCGAAAACAAAGGACAGTTTAAACTGCTACGCAACTGGAACTTTCATGTGCACGGTTGATGTGACATTATTGTGTAAATTTATTTGTTTTTCAGTAAAGATTCAAAGACTCGTGTGGATCTTGCTATGCTCTTGGGAAAGAATTCATATCAGGTGCTTTTTTAGGCAGTGTTTTTCACTGGTGTTAGGGTTTAGGTAGGAAGTACACTTTTTCAGTATTGTACATGGGTTGCCGAGGCTATCACTTTGCATATTTATCGCAAGTATTCAGGCTAACTTCATAGCCTGCTTTGTAGAGATCGGCATCTATATTAATTTTAGGAATGTTCATTCTCTTACCCTGATGGAGGAAACGGATCGACCGGTTGGGTTATTTTTACAACAGATAATTATTCAATCAAATGAACATGGGACATTAAACCTTGGCCCCGAGGAAGTCGAGGCTGGATGTTAATCGTCAAAACAAGTACACCTATTTGTGGCATTGTTGCTGACGCTTGAAAAAAAATGAGGAAGCCTTAACTAGGTGTGCCAATGCCAAAGATTGGCACATTATGAGCGACTAGAGGACCATTCACTACACGCCAGTTAGTGCGAAAAATCCTACAGGATGTTTTCAACTGTTCAGCAAAAATATGCGGTTTTTCACTATGTTGCTTTTGCACGTATGCACATTTTAACTGTGCTTCACTTCCATAGCGTCTATGATTGAATAGGCAAATTAGCACATCTCACTTTACTATGGACACTTTCTATATGTACATTTTTGGGATTTATTGTTATAGTGCATCTGTGATATGAAAATATGTACTGTATTATTTTGTATGTGATGTTTTAGTGGTGATTTTGTCATTTTCTTAATCGTGATACTCTGGTTAGTGTCTACATGACTTTCTAATAACATATTGTATTTGTTTAAATATATATATATATATATATATATATATATATATTTTTTTTTTTTTTTCCCTCCAATTTTGCGTTTGCAGTGACTGGGTAAGGGTTTTGTGGGTGAGTGATATTTGTCATCTGCTATTGAAGGTCTATAACACCTTCGTACCTTAAACTTGCAGTTCAAATTCTCATACTATTAACAACTTTTTTTGTTGTGTTATTCTCGAATGATTATTTCCAGTGTCTGTGTTTTAGATCAGTATGTTCCCCTGCTCTCCAGGAGGTTTTCGTGGCTCCTCGTTGTAAAATAGATATACCAAGGAGAGATGTGCAATATTCCAATTAAGTTTGACATTTACACTTCTATTTTTCTATTCTCCACTATTCACGCCTGCCTCCGTCCACCTTCAGGGTTTAGTGGCATCCTAAGAGCCCTGAACGTGCTACTCAAAATCCAACGTAAAGATACGTTCTTGATCACGTGTTTCCTGTATGTTTTTCTACGCACCCTCTTCATGAATTCCCTTTCCCCTCGGAGTGTAGATCTACCCGACCTCAGGGCACATTGATTGCAAGGCATGCCCACTTTAGGAGTGCAAAGTGGCCTCTTATTTTTTCTCCTCAAATATAGGACATAGAAGCTAGAGATGAAAGGTAGGATAGCTTCTGTTGTTTGTTTGAAGGCAAAGGGTGACTTTAAAGGGGGATGGTGTGTTGTTCAGAAGGGGGGTGGGGGCTCCTCCTTGCACCAAATATATATCAGTGTAAATACTTACCCAGGTCCTGATCAGAAATCCATAACAGAAATACAGGTATTTGGTAATATTGTGTGTGAACTATAATACGTTTCTATATTTTGCAGTGCCCTCAGCTGCCATCAGATGCACTAGGATAGATACATACAAAACTGATCAAGCACGCCTGATTCTTAGATGCAGCACTTCAATCGG
This sequence comes from Ambystoma mexicanum, assembly GCF_040938575.1. NCBI lineage: Eukaryota > Metazoa > Chordata > Amphibia > Caudata > Ambystomatidae > Ambystoma > Ambystoma mexicanum. The sequence goes on from NC_090932.1 coordinate 998,408,680, forward strand.
ACCAAATGGGTTATGCATATGTACAACTCTTTACTCATTCAATAACATGTAACCTGTATAGTCATCTCTGCTATACAAATGCTCCATAGCATATTATATTGGGCTTCATTGTGTAATGCAAGCTCGGTCCAGGCTGCCTCAATACTCAGAGACAAGACCAATTAGAGTGAAGAACATTACAAATGCAACATAACATAACATAGTTTAACAGTAGGATTGCAGATGCTGCAAGTTTACAGATTTGTGATGAAATAATGGTATCCCACACATACCAAAGGCAAATGCCACACAGAGCAAATGAGTTATCTATTCACAAGCAAGCTAGAGATGCAGTGGAGGAGAGCTTCGGCATATTTTGACCATCAAACTGCATAACCTCCTTTTATGAATACAAATAATCTCGTTATTGAAAAAAGAAAACATAGTGTTAGGGAGAATTCTCCTTCTAGGGCTAATTTCCCATACCTAGTGAGTCCCCCAGCAGCTTTGCTGGATTTCTGGAGTTTATTTTTTCCACCTGGTAAGAGTGTACATCTTTTTCCACTCTTACATGTGTTTTGGCCTATGTGTTGTTACTCATTGTGTGATCTTGGGCACTGGAGCACACCACTCCAAGTGCCCCTGTTCTTGTATGGGTTACACAGCACCTTTAGTGTAGTAACCCAGGGATGTATTTTAGACTTCCCTCTGACTCCATTTCGCTGGGGCTGACTACTGTCCCCCAGAGAAAGGTAAAGTTGCATTTACTTTACATAGTCATTTTTACCACAGACCCAGTACACCCCATCTTACATGGAGTACTGGAAAGGGGTAATCTGTACCGCTTTTCTGTCTGTACCTCCCTGAGGATTGTTTTGCTCTTTTAACATTTAGGGCCTCATTACACGTTAGGCGGTAAGGGTTTACCGGTACCGGTAAGGGCACCGGTACTGGTAAACCCTTACCGCCTTACTACAAGGTCCCTTTGAGGGACCCGACCTTAATGGCTGGTTTTACCAGCCATTAAGGAACGGGCCCGCAAAGGGACCTTGGTGCTAATTACGGTACCGCAGTTTGCGATACCGTAATTAGCGCCTTCCCCATTCCCATTGAGCCCTATGGGGGCAAAAATGGGAATGGTGAAGTGCCTTGGTGAATGGGGAATTACCACCCCCACTCACCTTGGAGTAGGGCGGTAATTCCGCCATCCACCAAGGCGGACACGGTAAAACACCGGCAGCAACCATGTCGCTAATAGCGCCATGGTTACCGCCTACCGTGTAATGAGGCCCTTAGACTTGGCTGGTGGCAGTGGTATCTACCATAACTTTTCTACCGCGATTATATTAGATAAACGTGGTACTGTTCTTGGCTATTATATTAGCCTCGAACATAAACCCACTTGACCAAATTGTCTTTCTATTGGCTCCGGTTGGGTTTATTCACCATTTCTCTTTGTTAAAGTCCTTCTTGTGTTTTACTTTGCGCGGCAAACTAGGTTCGCCTTCTTTGTTCACCGTCTTTTGGCAGGCTTCTGCAGAGAAGCCCTCCTCTTGGCGCCTGGGTTTCTAGGTAGACTGAATGTGGGGAAGGGGTGTAGTCACCCCCTGCACAGGGTATCCTAGGAAACCCAAGTCACACTTTGCCATGATTGGCTGAGGTGGTTGTCCGGCTGGACAACCCCCCTGCTGCGTGATTGACAGCCAGGCTGTGTGAATGGAGGTTTTTGCGCATAAAAGGCAGGTCTCTTGGGCTACAAGTCAGAGTCACCTCTGGAACTACAAGGAACCGGAGAGAAGTGGAGAGAACGACGGCTGCTGCAACTACCCTGTCCCGGCGAAGCCCTGCTGCAGTCCTAAGCTATCTTCCCTTCGACGACTAAGAGAAGATCCAGTCTGGAGTCTTCTTCCCTTGAGTCTGGTGGGGATAACCAGCTCATCTTCTTCAGCCAGAGATCTCCGCCGTGGTTGAAATCGCTGCACACTGCTGTAGTGGCCCAGATAGCCACCTGCTGAGCCTCTCCTGTTTTTAAGGAGCACACCTTTGCGTTGTCGCTGCTGCTGGCTTCATCCCTGTGTGGTGCAGACCCCCTTCAGATGTCCTCCTTCACAACGAAGCTCCAGGAATCGTGGGTCTGCGGGAAACCAACAGGAACAACTGCCAGGGAACAAGCTGCATCGTGGGAATAAGGTACTGTGTTCTACTCGAGGAAACTGGGTGAATCCCTTTTCTTCATTCTCAAGGCTCGTCCTTGTCTTCCCTCCTTCTTATACCTTTTGCTTCTGAACATTGACAATATCCAAGTACTTTTTGGCTACACTGAATCATGAACTGTCTAACGGTGTGATCTTCGGCACAGGCCTCCGGTGCCACCTAAACCTGGCTCCTACCCTTTAACTTTTGAACTGTTTCTGAGTGTTTCTCGATACTGTCTGCCTAACCTAAATATTGCCTGTGATTTTCTGCCTCCAACTCCCTCTGGGTATCTCAGGTGCTAAGTGTGTTTTTGCCCCAGTAGCATTTCATGTCACGGATAAGCATTTATTTAGTAGACCGAGCTGTCAAAAATTGATCGCAACCGTATCCGCGGTATCATGTTTTGTTAATAACACTGGTTCATTCAAACACAGGGTACTTACCTTGAGACTTACTGTACAAAGTGAATTGGTTAGTTGTAGTATATTTAATGTGTGGTTTTGTTTAAAGTTTAATAGAAGTGTTGTGTTATTAACTGATGGTTTAAAAATAAATGTACTTATATGTTTTTACCTGAAACCTTGAGTCAGTGTTTGCTTGAGTCAAAGTAATTGTGGTCCCTATGTGTAATCTCTGCTACTGCTCATATACTCTTGAGATAAGCCTGGCTGCTCTGCCACTGCTATCACTATAACCTAGTAGTACAGGCTTGTACCAAAGGTAAAACTTGTATTGCCACCTGTGGCCTTAATCAGGTGTAGTGGCCCCTAAGGGCACTGCACAGGATTCTGCCTAACACGTAGCAGACTCAAATCTTCCGATCCCTGGTTGGGGACACAATACACTGTAAAATGTAGGAAAAGGATAGGAGATTTGAGACGGTTACGGTGGTGATTTGGCGCAATATAAAGGCTCAATAATGAATTAATGAATAATTGGTGTGTGCATTCCCATAGAAGACTTGTGGCATTCCTGCATAAGTTCTTGCTCATTGAACCACTTTTCCGGGAGCAAGCTAGCCGCAGGGAGGTAGCAGACCCTCAGACATTCCACTGGGTGAATGTCAGTCATCATGAAATGAGCATAGAGCCTTTCCGAAAGCAAAGAATGATACTCGGCGTACTCTTAGCTTTGAATTGACATCCAGAAACAGGCCATTCTCCTCAAAAGGCAATCACTGTCACTGAGGACAGGTCAATATTTGAACAAGCACATACCTTAGAGGAGTTCATTCCTGGAGAGAGCACAGGTAGCCCCTACAATGTGTCCCATCTCTAAATGATATGATAGGATATGGCATTTATAACTCGACTATACACAATTATTTCAAGGTGCGACAAGGCAAGGGAGGAGGAACAGAGGGAAGACAGAGACACCGATCTTACTAGGCCAGGTGACATTGAGATGGACAAACTGAGTGAACTTCGCTCTGATCCCTAATGAATCTGATGATTGGTCGAGTGGACTTTCCTCTCATGTCAAGAGGAGAATTTGCCTTCCATTGTGAAAGGTGATTTCCCCATAGCTTGGAACGTTATCAGACAATGAGCCACATTGCAACTTTGGCGGTGGTAATTCCATTACTGCCACTTTGTTAGCAGTGACAGGATAACTGCTGGTTTTCCCACACTATAGGTTTATCCTTAAAGTGGAGGATTTTTCTCCAGCGACATGATGGGGTTAAATCTGCCAATTTAACGGTGGTCTTGGTAATTCCGCCGACATACCCATGGAGCCCTCCTGACTTTAAAGATGAGGATTAACCCTGCCCTGCCACCATTTGTAATCCTGTGGTAAACCGACAAGGCAAAGTGGCAGTAACGGTACTTGAGTTTGGTAGTAATTCGGAAGCTTTACTGCCGAATTACCATCAAACTCATAATGAGGTCCAATGTAATATCGAGGCCAAACATATAACATGAATCCTGTTATGAGTTGGCAGCACACTCCCAAACCTCAACCTCTGCCCCACTATATAACCACTCCCCAGCCTATTGTTTGCATTTCACCACACTACACATCCCTCTCCCTTGATTTTTCTTCTTGTTTTTCTATTTCCCCTAGCAGCCATCACTGACTCCACATTCCCTCCTGTTTTCTTTTAGACCACTCCCCTTCCCATTCTCTTACACCCTTCTTTCTGCTTTCTTCCTTAAGTGACACTTCTCTCTCTCTCTCTCTCTCTCTCTCTCTCTCTCTCTCTCTCTATCTCTCTCTCTGTCATCTATTCCTTCCAACAATCTTTTTTTCCTTCCCACTTTCTTTTTTATTACTGAGTTCTTGGTCACTTTGTTCTTTTCACAATCACTGCTTTGCATTTTCATCTCTTACCTTTCACTTTCTGTCTATTGCTCCCTCTTTCTCCTACTAACCTGCTCCTGCTATAAAACCCCCTGTCTCTCTCCCACCACTCCTTCTCGCTTTGCTCTCACGTTATACTTCTTAGACTTGTGTTGCCATTATCTGCTCTTTTGGCTTTTTCTCTCCTCCTCCATCTTTCCCCATCAACCCCTCTCCCAACTCAGGCAAGTCTCCCACTGGAGGGTAAAGGTGTCGCTCCTTGCCCAAGCAATGCAATTAACCAACCAAATTAAGTTACATTTAAAGCAATGGGGCTGGTCCCCCCAGTGTGGTCCAGAGGATGTTGAGTGGAGACTTAACCCTCTTTTTAAAGGGAGGGTGGTGCTTGATATTAAATAAGCAATAAACCCAGGTCTGAAATGGCATTTACATTCAGGTAATGCCCCCTGCCCAGTCACAGGCCAGAGCAAAGTGAGGGACTTAATGTTGACCTCGTGCCATTAACTGACAGGGAATGCCCTCCCATATAAGCGGTTAAAGTCCCTTCCTCATTTCCATGGTGTCTATTGTTGCAGAGCAGCCAGACCCACACATTGCTTGTTTCTGTTTGCAAGTTAGAAGTAAGATGGAGTTAAGTAAAGTAGGGGTCAGAGTTAGGAGGGGAGTGAGCTATGGAGGTGAATATGGTGAGCGGGAGGGGGAAGCGGACATGTGCAGCGAAGATGGAAACCTCTGTCTCCTGAGGAAGTTCAAAATGTGGAAAATTCCACAAGGCATAGCCCAACCTCTGAACTTCCGGGTTATCTGGGAGACCTGATGCCCTCCCTGCCAGGTGCAAATGGAAAATATCATCAGTTCTCATATTTGGCCCACCCAAACCCAATCACCACCAACCACCAACATTATATACACTCAAGAAGGTGAAGGCACGCCCCTTGCAGCTCACACCAGAAAAAAATACAACCCAATAGGGAAAAAAAGCCCCAATAAACTCTTGCAAGAATAACACATTTTATTTCCTCAAAAATAGGTGCATCGGCAAGAACTCTGCTGCCACAGAACACTCTGTGCAAAAAGGGTGCAAGCAGAACCTTAAAAGGGGGCACAGCATCATTCATATAGAGTAACAACCCATGCAGCTGGTTGGTGCAACCCTATACATGGTCGGCCTACCCCATACATGCCAGGCCATTGGTCCCATCCCTGTCCGTCCATCTTCCATCACATGGGGTTGGCTGGGTTCATAGTCTCGAGGGAACCAAGGTGGCAGAACCAATTAGATAAACTTTCTAACAATACTACTCTATCATTATACAGGGCACCTGGAATGAGCATGGGCTGGTACAGGGGAGTCTCAAGGTCACTCTGACCCATTCACATTTCACTCTTCCCATCCACATCTTTCAGCTTCCGAAGCTTCCACCCTCGCTTTTTGAGCTATAATTTATCCCTCCCTGTACCTCGCATTACAAATCCTGTCATTATGAAAGTTAGGGTGAGCATTCTCTCGGAACTTTTATAGCTTTGGTTTATGGTTGGTTGTCTGGGGTCAACTGGAATCTTTGAAATTCAGCGGTCTTGGGACTGAGTCATTTGTAAGGGCCATAACTTGTAGCTGGCTGGGTGAGGGTCGGAGGCCTGCTCTGGCCTGTTTGATAACACTTGCATTGCGGTGCCCAACACTGCCTCGTGGCCTTGCAGGGCACATTCTTTCTTGGAATAAACATAGTGCCAACTGTTTTAGAACAAAGGGGAGTTTCTGTGGGAGTTAGCAGCATCGGCCTCTCTCATCAGAGCTTGGACCTGTTCAGATTTCCCTTTCAGACTTGCGGGTAACACACCAAATAATACTGCTTGGTCATACAGGTCTCATGCTTCGATTCTGGCTACAAAATGGCATCTGCTTATATGCGTGCACTAAATATAAACATCTACATTTTGCACAATATTACCATTGTGTAGGGGCCCGTTAAATCCCCCCACCCCCGGTTTATCACAGGTATCCCAATGGGATGGGACTCGTCTCACCCTAAAGTACCTAGGGTGGTGGCATGGGGGCATTCCCTTCCCAACACCCCCCCTTTCATTACTTCTACAGTAACAAGCTCCCCCCAGCGTATGCATTCATTCTCCCTTTTTACTGCCTCCTCATGTGGTGGGGTTCCCTTGATGGGTTTTCACGCCCTGAACACCGACCGCAAGATTTCTCCTGATCGCCATATTGTTCAGGAGTGCATGTCATATAGATACATCCCCCATCGCCTGGCAAATCTACCCATACTTCCACATAGTTCTCAGGGGGTGGGACAGTGGTGGTGTGATATAAGCAGTCCACTTTGTCTCCAGGTAATGGGAATCATTTGAGGGATGGTGTGGTCAGTCTGTATCTCACTATCATTTGTATTGCAAGGTACTTTTGAAACCCCAATTGACATCATCATCATTGCGCTAGTAGGCACTGCTTTGGAACAACCCTAGAGCCCCATTTGGTAGGTGCAGAAGATGATCAAGATGAACACAATGACAGGTACCAGCATCTTCATGATGGCTCCCAGCCAAGACGGGGCTCAAATGAATGCAACATCGTACCAGTCCTTCCCTTGGATTACTCCTTCTTTGTTCATGCAAACTTCTGAATCAAGTATGGCTGCAATTATGTGGGACAATGACAATTCAATGCATCTTCGGGAGGCACAAATGTGCAACACAGATCCCTGATTTTTCAGCACATGCCTCCTTCCATTTCCATCAACATAGCATCCTCTTCTGCGTCATCATTAGCCTTAGGGCACGCAGCTCGACCTGTATTTTGTATTAGCTGTTGCCAGTACACCAGATAGCAAGAGCGAGGTGAAGAATGTTTCTGTCGAGCTGAACCATCTTTATTAATCAGGAATTGCAGATGAGTCTCTGGATATATAGTTTGATGATCTTTTCTTCCTCTGCAGTTTCTTGTACTGCTCTTTTCCAGGGAGCCTGCAACACTCTGGCGGCGGCACTAGATTCTGTTCCATGAACACAGGAGAAATGGTCAGGGCTGAGTCAGCTATTGGCACCCCTTACAGGTGGTATCGGGGATTACTAATAGCACTGCATTGTCAGCAAACAGCAACTTCTTCATGAAGGTGGGAGGTGCAGGCACGCTTGTTGCCCACAGACACAGTAGTAATCCATCACAGCTGCCGTGCCCTTCTTCAGGTCTGGAATCAGAAGGGTCTTGTTGCATTTTTCATTCGAGCCGATAAAATTGTTCCTTTACTGTGGAAGCAAATTTCATATGTTTCTTCTCTTTGCACCTTTGCTGGTTTTTCTATCACTGCAATCCATGTCAACTTTGCAATATGCTCTGTCCAAATATGTGCGCAGGTGGCTTCCGCTCGAGCCAGGAGTTCATCTTCGTATCCTAAGAGGCCTTCTGCCAGACAACTAAGTGTGGTCTCTTGCCATTAGTTGTTTATATATTTAAGTAATTTGATCGCCAAATATGGCTGCTGCCGGCATTTAATGTCACTCGGATTATCATTACATTTCAGGAGATCCTGATCAATGAGTTCTAGTTGTATTCTGTGTGCCTGGAAGGTGCCTTTAACTCGACATAGCACAAGATGAATCAGACAGTGGGCCTCATTACAAGTACTCCGGTCCGGAATTAACACTGCCGGTAAAACCATACCGGCACCGTTTCCATGTCCGCCCAATCATGACCCGCGTCCCCGGTAATAGCACCACCCTAAACCGCCACCGCGGAAATAGGGGTCCCGTTAAGTCCGTCTGCACGGAAACCCCTCTGTTACCGTCAACACGAAACACCGTGAGCATCACAACTAGCGCGGACACAGAAATACCGGCAAAAAAATGGCGTAAATACCATGATCACGATGGCGGAACCGCCGCCACCGCAAACATGGCGTTATACACTGCCTGCTGAACTGAATCAGGGCACAGGTGCACCAAATCAGCCCAGCTGGACCTAGCAGGCCACTGGGAGCCTACAAAAGGGCCACACCCAGCCCAACACAACACAGAACCATGCAGGCAGCAGGTCTAGTAGCACTGGGACTGGGCCTTCTCAACCAACAGGCAGCACTGCACATGGTGGCAGTAATGGCGCAGAGGAGGAGGCGTAGGCGGAGGAGGAGCAGGCGGCAACCAGCCAACCCTGCAGCTATGGCAAACCCCATTGCCCAGCCAGCCCGACCCCGTCGCCAGCCAGCAATACCACGCATCAGGGCCTCACCCTGGAACCTCACCCGAGGACAGATCCACACACTATATCGGCTGGACCGTGCAACAATCCTGCACATCACCGCCATGATTGAGGACAACATCAGCAGCCTAATTGACACCCCCACCGCCATCCCCCCCTCTTGAAGGTTGTCTCAGTACTGCATTTCCTTGGCACTGGCACCTATCAACACACGGTTGGTGAGCTGCACGGCATATCACAACCCTGTTTCTCCAAAATCCTGGTACAGGTACTGGATGCCCTGTTGCGCCATGTGTCGGAACACATAGCCCTACCCCACACCCTCCCCGAGGTCATTGCCACCAAGTTGGCCTTCCATGCCATAGCAGGCATGCCAAATTGCATAGGCGCAGTTGACTGCACCCACGTCGAGCTGACAGTACAACGTGCAATTCAGGCGGTGTTCCGCAATAGGAAACAGTATCACTCTTTGAATGTCCAGATGGTTTGTGATGCCATGCAACTGATTACACACTGCTGCGCACGTTTCCCAGGCTCATCACATGACTCAATGGTACTGCGGAATTCCACGTTGCCACGGTACATGGAACGCTATGCCGGACAAAGCACATGGCTATTGGGTGAGTAAAGCTGACGATGCTACAACCCTGTCGAAGTGGTGTGTGTGTGTCCAGGCCAATGAGCATTGTGAGTGTGCCGCTGTGACCGCACATGCATCACCCCCCTTCCATCTACCAAATACACAGCGGATGCCAAACATCATGAAGGAAGACACGACAGGGCACCACAATGTGCCCATGCACACGCTGGCACAGCCAATCCCGTCACTGTCCCATGAACCCTGTGCCACTGCAGACACCCACCCTCAATTGAAACACTGCCTCAAAAGGCACGAGAGGCGTGTAAATGAGACGACGTGTATTTACTACTTCCGTTCAGTGGAGTCACCTGCCATGTGTGGACAGAACTGCACCGTGACATGCACACAATCAAATGTCACCCGCAGGGCACAGTAAACATGCAAGTTAATGTGTAGGCCCATATCCAGTCAGCGACATACATCGTGATGCCCAAAACATACCTCCATACACTGCATGGTACATATGCATGAATGAATGATGATACAAGAATGCACAGCAGCAGATGAGGACATGATGCCACAAACACTGACATGTTCCCCCATCTACATCCCATGTAGGTGATGCGGGATATGCACTCACGCCGTGGATGATGACACCTGTACGGAGACCAAGGAACAGGCATGAAGAGGCATACAATAGGGCACATATCCGCACACGTGGAATGATTGAGAGGACATTTGGACTGCTGAAGACCCGTTTCCGCTGTCTGAGCAGATCTGGCGGATCACTGCTGTACAGCCCAGTGAAGACGGGTAAAATCACGCTCGTATGTGCCATGCTGCACAATATATGCCTGCGCAGGAACATCCCAATGCCACCAGACGCAGATGAGGAAGATGGGGATGGGGATGGGGATGGAGATGGGGATGGGGATGGAGATGGGGATGGGGATGGAGATGGGGATGGGATGGCACCGCCTCCCCCTCGGGGTCCACATGATGGCCAGAGAGCACGGGATGCCCTGATTCGCATTTACTTTTGAGTCACAGCACATTCACAGAAATGCACGAACATGGTGACGACAATGAATTAATAGTTGCACTGCAAAATAAATGATCAATGTCCACACATGTATGTCTTGATTCGAAATGGTGATGTATTGATGTAATAACAACAGGGAAGGAGGTGCATTGGTTAGGGAAGCTGTACACCCAGGGCCACCCACCACCCAAACGTGCCCACCCCCACCCAGACCCCATTGTTCAAACCCCCAAAACTACCTACCCCACCACCCAAACGTGCCCACCCCTCTCACACCCTTGTAGTCCACATGTGTCCTGCACTGCCCCACACACATGCCATCACTTCCGTGTGCGCTTCTGTGCCTGTGCAACCTTGCCCGAGGGACCCGTTAGCCTACTCGAGCGCCTCCTTGGACTGGCAGTAGTGGAGCTGGATGGGGTGGTTGTATTTGATTGGGCAGAATCTGGGATTGAGGGCATCCGTGCCAGATTTGCCTGTTGGCCAACCAAGATGGCCTCTACAAGCCTGGAGGTGTGGTCGTTGCCCTACCGCACATGGCGTGCAAGGGTTACTATAGTGCTCGCAAAGCGTCCGATGGACCTCAACAGGCGACGCACTGAGGCGCTGTAGCTCTCCCTCTGCAGCCTGGATTCCTCTAGCTGCCTCTCCACCAGCTGGGTGAGGGTAGCCTGCTGGTCCTCCATCCGCTGCATGCGGGCATTCAGTTCGGCCATGGATGGGGTGGGCGACCTCATGGGACTCCCCAGTGATGTGGGGCTGAACCCCAGCTCATGGAAGGAGCCCAGGTCTTCCAATGTGGGCATCTCCCCCTGTGGCCCCGTTTCTGAGTGCTCTTGCGGGGCACTGTTATCACTGCAGGCCGCCCCCTCTGCAGTGCTGCTGCCTTCGGTGTTGTGTTGGGTGGCCATGATAGGTTCCCGTGGCACCTGTCTAGACTCAGCCAGTGTGGAGACGGTGGGGATGTCGGTGGTGGTGGTGGGCCGCACATCTGTAGTGGCTGGTAATGTGGCAAGAGGTGCAGAACTGCCAGCAGCATCCTCCTGTGTGGTGGCGGTGACTTGTGTACTTGCCGGTGCAGATTGGCTGGCCTGTTGTGCAGTATCACTGTCACTTGAAACGGCTGTGGGGATACAAAGGGCATGCAATTAGTGTTGTTGTCGTGGCAGATGGGTGCATCACATGCATCATTAAGATTGTACATTGAATAGTGTTAGTCACATGCATCTGATTGCTGGTGTATGCATTCTGTGATATTGGTTGCCATATGGATCATGATGGGTCCTTTGGCCCACACATGCACTGCCTGGGGGGGGGTTGTTAATGGGTCCTTTGGCCCACACATGCACTGCTTGGGGGGGGGGGGTTGTTAATGGGTCCTTTGGCCCACACATGCACTGCCTGGGGGGGGGGTTGTTAATGGGTCCTTTGGCCCACACATGCACTGCCTGGGGGGGGGTTGTTAATGGGTCCTTTGGCCCACACATGCACTGCCTGGGGGGGGTTGTTAATGGGTCCTTTGGCCCACACATGCACTGCCTGGGGGGGGGGGTTGTTAATGGGTCCTTTGGCCCACACATGCACTGCCTGGGAGGAGGGGGGTTGTTAATGGGTCCTTTGGCCCAGTACTCACAACTGCATATTTACATGTGGCATTCATGTTTGGGCACTTACCGGCATCTGCAGGTGGGCTCACTCCTGCCTCCGATCCCATGGATTCCCTCTAGGTGGAGGATGCTGCTGCAACGCTAGTCCCATGCTTGCAGCCTCAGTGGGGAAGTGGGTCCTCCGCCTGTCCCACTGCTGTGTTGGCGGTGCGTGGAAATGAGGTTGCGTACCCTCAGCCTCAGGTCGTCCCACCGCTTGTGGCAGTCCTTCACGCTCCTCACTGCCACGCCCACAGCAGTGCACTTGCGTGCAGCTTCGGCCCACACCTTCTTCCTCCGCTGCTGTGTGGCACTCCGTTGGTCGGCGCTGAACAGCATCTCCGCATTGTCCACAATGTGCTCCACCAAGACGGTTAGCTCCGCCTCGCTGAAGCGCTGTTTGCGCTGCCACTGAGCAGGAATCCTGGCAGACATGCTGGTGGTCCCTTTTGGCTTCTCAGAGTTAGGATTGTGCTTGTGCTGGCTCTGGATGGCAATGGATTGTGCTTTTATATGATGGCCGCCTCTCTGTTTCCTGTTTTGGCGATCATGGTATTTCCGGTTCCGTGTCCGTGGCGGCGGAGGCGGAAACGGGTTTTGCGCCACTTGTGGCTGCGTTATTTCCATTTCCGTGGGGTTTTCCGTGACGGCGGTAACAACGTTTCCGAGTCCGTGTGGTGCGCACGACCGACAGCGTGTAATCGGACGGTTTTTCCGCAACCTTGCGGACACGGAAACATTTTTACCGCCGTCACGGATTTTGCACGGTCCCAGACTGGCAGGTTGTAATGAGGCCCATTGTGTCTCTATAATTGGTACTTCCTGTGGTACTAATACCTTGGGTGCCCCTGACACGTGTAGGATTAGTGAACACACATAGCAAATGCCATTTGTCTCCCTACCGCACTCATATCTCTGTACCAGCCATTTGTTATTTCAGGGTGTTGTAGGTCTTTGATCACATCAAGGCCCAGGCCATGGTATGTGTCATACTTTGCCCTTCGTGCTTGCTGTTTTACTCTGTTTTGTGGTCCCGTGGGTTTACTAACAACACTTTCACTACCAATATCATCATAAATACTTGTTATTTCTAATACATGTAGGTGTACTTGTTGGTTTGTTATAACTTGTATTACGCTTGTTTACTTTACTTTTATCAATTTGAAATGCGCAGGCCATGGACCTGTAGGCTTACGGCGCAAAAAGACACACAAATGTATATCAAAAAGTTGGAAGGAGGTAACAAGATATTAGCAAGAGTAAGAGCACGTTTAGGCAAACAGGAATATCTTGAGTTTCTTTTTAAAGACTTCTAGAAACTCAATGTGCCCTAATTCCAGGGGTAGGTCATTCCATGTCTTAGGTGCTGCAAGGTAAAAAGCACCATTTGAGGCCTTAATAGTCCTACACCTGGGGAACATCAGAAGCTCTTGATCACTAGATCCAAGTGATCTTCCATTAATATTTTTTGCTAAAAGATCCTGAAGGTAAGCAGGCATTTTTCTTTGCCTACTTTTGTATGTAATTACTAGTAACTGAAATAAAATCCTTGACTCTATCGGCAGCCAATGCAATGCTTGTCTCCCTGCTGATACGTGATCTCTACGGGCAAGACCCAAGACCACTCACACTGCCTCATTCTGGGTGACCTGCAGCTTCTTAGAAAATGACTTGTTAATCCCCACCAGCAAAGCAGAAAAGTAGTCAATCTTGACCCCTACAATTGCTCTTGCGATGGTTTCCTTGTTTGCCTGGGAGATAAGAGACTGAAGATGAGCCAAATGTTTGATGTAATAGGCAGATGCCGATTCCAAGCCCCCAACATGAGCCTTCATATTGAGTTGCTGATCAAAGATAGCGCTAAGTGTTTTAACCGTTTTAAGAGGAGTTATTAAGGACACCCCAATATGAAAACTCTCATACTCCGGCCCAAGTTCCTGTTTCATGTGGGGTAACCCACAATCAATAGCTCTGTTTTGTTCCCGTTAAGGGATAGGCTATTTTGAACCATCCAGTTTTCTATCAAAGCATATATCCTATTCAACTGGGCTTCATCATATTCATGAATCCCTGAGAGAGGAATGACGCACTGCGTATCGTCCACATAATTTGTAAATATCACCCCCTCTTGCATTCGAAGGGCAAAACATGGTTCTGTGAATATATTATACAAACATGGCGACAAACAAGAACCCTGGGGTAAACCACATTTTTAAACTATTGGCTTTGCTGCTGTCTCCTTGTGGTATACTCTGCTCTCCCTATTGCAGAGGAAAGAAGAAATCCATTGAGCTGCTGTTGGTGTCAAATTTGTGACCTCCCTCAACCTGGTGACCATGATGGAGGGGTCCGCCAGGTCGAAGGCCACCGACAAATCCAGCATCATTAACATGGAAGCTTTATTCCTGTCCATACGGTCCAAGAACCTGTTATTTAGTTCAAGCAGTTCAGTCTCTGTTCCATACCCTGCTGGAATCCTGATTAATGGTCATTAAGAACGAGGCATTTTTTCAAATGCTCTACAATTTGAATGTAGGCCACTCAATCTAATATTTTTAAGAGAAAGGGGATATTAGTGATTGGCCTGTAATTATTCAGGAATTCTACAGGTAAACCAAGTTTTTTAAGAATTGGGGTAACCCATGTTTTTTTTAAATCCAAGGGCACTGAGTCCTCAGCGAAGGAAACATGAACAAACTTGAAAATAGCTTCTCACAAGGTTGGGGTACAGGTTTTTTTAATGATAGCCGAGCATTGGCCACGTTTACATTTTGTGACCTTCAGCTGCTCAATATTGTTTTCATCTATAGGGGTTGCAACCTCCACAGCATGCTTCACAAGGGATCTCGTATTTAGCAGCAGGAACTTAAGGTTGGAAACTGGCACAATCCTACTTCTGCTGTAACTGGGAACTACCTGTCCCTCTGTCTGACAGATGGGATTCCCTGGAGCAATAAACAATTCCTCTAGAGGGGGAGCCTCCTGCTCTTTGCCTGCTTCGGCTTCCAGACTAGGGACCAATTTTGGAGTAAATCCAAGTTATTGCAGGTGTCAGAATCAACAGTACGGTAATTCTTTGTAATTTGATCGAGAGAGATTTTCACTTTAAGAAGTAAGCCGACATCACCATGTGTCTTACCTTCAGAAACGCTCAGCGTCATTCTAATACGAGTATCACATACACTCTCCAAGCGACTCATAATCTGAGTCTCCAGGGGTCGAGCGATGGTCAAGGAGTCAGCCTGATTAAAGATCTTACTGGCTGCTGTTATAGCAGCCAACACCTCTACAATTCCCACAACTGCGAAAACATGAGGGAGAGTACCCTTCCAACCTTCCGGGCCTGCACGGACTGGCAAAGACCCGCTGGGCTACTTCACGTCAGAGCGTTCGTTCTTGGGTTGTGGGTAAATATGCCTTAGAACTTCAATTTCTATGGGAATTGTAGTTCTAACAGCGTCAGCACAATGCGTGCAGAGTATAGGACCTCTGACTCAACTCGCACAGCCAATTAATAATAAACAAATCTTAAGGAGCGTGGAGAGCATATAAAATAGGCAAATACCAAATACACAATAAAAGCTAGTCAGAGAAATAAAAAGCATCTGAAAAATTAAATGGCGTGTTCAAACTCGTTGCTATTATTATACATTTTTACAGTGATGTTGGCGATGTTTGTATATGTGCTGCCCTTCTTTTATGTGATCCCCCACATAAAAGATTCTCCACAATATATCCCTAACAGAAACATTACAACAGTAAACAATGCTGCACTACGATGCAGACCGCACATATATGAATATAAACACGTAGGGGCAGTTTGATGTTTGATAGCTAACATTCTTTATAACTTAAACAGATGTATCTGATGATGCTGGTTCCATTGTCTTCTTTCCTGCTAGTGTTGTGAGATACTCTTTGAATTCATCTCCTATGACTGCTGCTGCCTTATTGGCATCTCATCTACCAACCAGTAACCACTTCATGGGGTGATAGATGATGCTCTTTGCTTTTTTTTTGCAGAGGCTGAAGAGCAGCAAGGATAAGCAATGCACCGATTTATTTTTCAATGTGGTGCAATGCTTAGGTAGTTTGCTCTTGAGAAGCATGTTGATCCGCTTCACAATCCCATTGGCCTGGGGGTGGTACATTGAACACATCTGGTGTTTAATGCCTACTAACGCAGTGATCTCTTTAAAGAGCTAATTGAAAAAATGTGTGCCGTTATCAGACCTTAGCACATCACACATGCCCCATCAAGGGAAGACCTCACTGACAAGAAATTAGGGGGTGCTTTTGGCATCTGTGTTGCACAAGGTCCTGCCTCGACCCAGAGGGAGAACGGGCAGTCCACAACAATCAAATTCCGGGAGGCATTGCACCTTTCTCCCATGTCAGCATAATCTATGTGTAGCTCGCGGAATGGGCCAATAGGGTGGGGCAAAGTGCCCCATAAAGTCTGGAGCATCATGCTTCTGCTGAATGTTTGATACGTGTTGCAATGGTCACGCCTAGAAACACTTGTGCATAGGCGCGTTATAAATCCCACATCATATAAATCTATGATCATGTTCGGGAGGTGCTCTTGATGATTGGAAACAAACCAATCTTTCTAAATGTCTGCTGCAATGCGTTGCTTTGAACTGTGGGAGGGGTGGTGGAGCTGAGCAAAAGCTGTCATCAGGAGTTCATACGTCATTACTGCCTTGCCAGTGCCCTCTTGTCACCACAATAAATCGGTCACAGATTGTTTGTAACCCCTCCTCGCCCATAGCTCTTTCTACTGAGGTGGTGCTCTGCCTTGCAGTTCAATAAGCTGTGAGATGGGCACTGTTGTATATGGAGTATCCTGTTCACTACTTAAGGGTGTGATTACCATGTACTCAGCAGTTGTGGGTACTGGGAGATAAGGCAACATTTTGGCTGCTGTGTCTGCGGCAATGTTCCCCAGTGTGATTTTGTCTGTATTGTTGGTATGGGTGGTACATTTGATGACTTCCACTACAGAGGGTTGGGACAATGCAGAGATCAGTATGTCTAGCAATGTGGCATGTGGTACCTGAAACCATCTGCTCTCCAGAAATACCTCCTCTTCCACCATGATAGACCAGTATGCACTGTTGTGGTGAAGTATGCCGAGTCAGAGTATATGGTCACATGACAACTGTGTGACACCCAGAGTGCTTCAATGAGCATTATGAGCTGTGCTGCTTGGGCTGAATAATGCATGGGCAGTCTTTTCATAATTAATGTTTCATACTCACCTCCCTCAAGGTACACTACTGCGGTGCCTGTATGTCTTTGTCCTGTCTCCTGATCAATTGTCATTGACCCGTCAACAAAGAGAACCTCCGCCTCCTCCAATGTGCTATCTTTTCCTTTGGAGATGTCATCCTCCTCACCTTCATATGTGACACAATCATGTATTTCTAAGTCTTTGTCTGTACACATTTCTATCAGAAAGGTGGTGGTGTTCACTGTTATACATTGCACAACATGAATGTTTGGAATTGAGAGAATAATCTCATATGCAGAGGCTCTCTGTTTGGTCAAGGTGGATATCGATCTCTCCAAAATGGCAAATACTGAATGCTCCACATGCAAAGTGACGGAGCATCCCATCACGATGATGGAACTTTTTTCGATCACGAATGTAGCTGCAGCAAGTTCTTGCTTGCATGCGAATTGCCCCTGCATAACTGAGTTGAGCGTACCACTGTAACAGGCAAATAGCTTGTGGCCCATTGTACTCTTTTGGATCAGTATGGCGATCATGAGTTTACCGTTAGAATGTGAGGATATGTTGAACTCTTGCATATAGTCTCCAGTGGCGAGCACTGGGGCTGCGGATATAACTTCTTTTAGAGCATTGACATGTTTTATCATGTCCGCTGTCCACTCGAGTTTGTGATTGCCTGGTGTATGCTGCATAGTCTAGAATCCATACTCTGCAGTAGTTACATAACCCTAAGAATTTTTGCATATCTTTCATTGTCATAGGTCTGGGAGTGGCATGCACAGAAGCCACTCTATTTGGTATTATTCTCTTGCTGTTTGCTGATACTAACTAGCCAAAATACAGCACTTCCTGCTGGCAGTACTGGAGTTTGGCCTTGTCAACCTTGTAACCCTTGTGGGCTAGGAGTTGTAGCAGTGTGATGGAGTTTCTTCGCAGTTGTGCTCACTGTTGCTATACACAGGTAAATCATCCACATACTGGATGATCATTCTGGGCACTTGAATGTTCCCTTAGTCAGCGTGCAATATTCTGTTGAAAATGCTTGGGCTCTCGCAGTAACCCTGGGCTAAACTAGTGTGCTCGTAGCACTTTCCGCCATGGTTAAATGCTGTGAGGTACTGTGAGTCAGGGTGCAAAGGAATTGAAAAAAGGGATTTTCTTTAGGTGAACCACTGTAAAGTAGGTCGCTTCTTTGGGGTACCTTACAAAAGGGTTGCAGGGTTCAGGACAACTAGGAACTATTTCTGTACCACATCATTTTTCACAGGGTAGATTGCTGTGTTAGATGGTGATGTAGATGGCACTATTATGCCTTGATTGAGAAGGGCCTGTATTGTGTCTCTTATTCCTTCTGCTGCTTCTCTTGATAGTAAGTACTGCTTCACCCAGGGTAGCACTGCCCCTGTCTTTAGTGTTATGTGAACTGGGGTTACTTTCTTTAAAAGGCCAACATCATGTGTTTTGGTGGTCCACAACTGCTTGCGTACATTTTCTAGGTCTGCCTGAATGAAGGGGAGCTGGGCCACAACAGCCAGCAGAGGGCACTTCACTCTTCGATATTGTACCATGATCTTGCAGGGGATACTAATCTCTAAAATTATTTCTCCATGACTGTCATGATTCTCAAACAGTTCTGCATCAGTCACCTCCGTAAGAGGTACAGTGGCGTCAATGCAAAGCACTGTACACCACTCACATCCGTGTTTGTCTGTCCCTAGTACAACCACTCTGTTTGCTGACACCAACGGCCCTTGCAAGTCTATGGAAAGGTTTCTGCCTGCCCTCAATTCCGGGGACACTACAGGGTGAAAGATGAAATCTGTCAGCACTCTCCAGCAGCCCTTGGCAATCTGTGGCACCGCCTCCAGAAGCACTGTTATTCCATAAATAAACATGTCTGGGTCCACTGGTATCCCTCAGACCACCAGCTCTCCTGCCATTGCATGTATTATAACCATTGCTCTTATTGCACAAATCCAAGGTGTGATGCAAACAATGCCTTGATCAGTGAATTAGATTTATTTATTTATTTATTTATTTATTTATTTATTTATTTATTTGCATTTATAAAGCGTGCAACTGCCCTCGGGCATCTGTGGCACTGTTAAGAAGGCTTACTTGGTTACATAAGTACTTACAAGAAGCAAACAACATATATTACATGAGTGCTGGCGAAGACATACAATTTGCCGGAACCCCAGTGTGGGGGTGGCTGTAGGTGCATGTTAATATACATTGGGCAAATACATGGTGCCGGTTACAAGTTGCTTAACGGCAACAACGCACAAATACATGGTCAAGTGTCAGTGAGCAATTACATGGAGCCGGTTACATGTTGCATAACGGCAACTACACACAAATGCATGGTCAAAGGTCAGTGGGCTAATAGATGGTTCCAGTTACATGTTGCATAACGGCAATAACACACACATGCATGGTCAAGGGTCAGTGGGCAAATACATGGTGCCAGTTGCATGTTGCATAACGGCAATAACACACAAATGCAAGGTCAAGGGTCAGTGGGTAGATACATGGTGCGAGTTACATGTTGCATAACGGCAACAACACACAAAATGCATGGTCAGGGGCTCAAGGTTCAGTGGGCAGATACATGGTGCCAGTTACATATTGCATAATGGCAAGAACACAAAAATGCATGATCAGGGGTCAGTGCACAAATACATGGTCCCAGTTACATGTTGTATAACGGCAATAACACACAAATGCATGGTCAAGGGTCAGTGGGCAAATACATGGTGCCAGTTACATTTTGTATAACGGCAATAACACACAAATACATGGTCGAGGGTCACTGGTCAGATACATGGTGCCAGTTACATGTTGCATGACAGCAAAAGCACACAAATGCATGGTCAGGAGTCTGTGGGCAAATACATGGTGCCAGTTGCATGTTGCATAACGGTAATAACACAAAAATGCATGGTCACGGGTCAGTGGGCAAATACATGGTGCCAATTACATCTTGCATAACGGCAACAACACACAGATGCATGGTCAGTAGGCAACAGCACACAAGTGCCTGATGGGGGGGCATTCAGCAACTTTACGGGGGCAATTCGCACACACAGGCTACCAGCAGGAGAGGGAGGGGAAGGAAGGGTAGCATTCACACACACAAGTGACCAGCGGGAGAGGGGGGGTATTCACACACACAGGCGACCAGTGAGAGGGGGGCATTCACACACATAGGCGGCCAGTGAGAGAGGGTGGGGCATTCACACACACAGGCGACCAACGGGAGAGGAGGTTGAGGCATTCACACACAGGCAACCAGCGGGAGAGGGG